>NC_050574.1:208030550-212830550 GCF_011100635.1 Trichosurus vulpecula
CATGTAGGAGAGTGGTGGCCTGAGAAGGAAGTTTTTGTCTAGGTCGTCACAAGAATGGCGAGTGAAATTGTAGGGCATTCTAGTCTCATTTTCTTTGCAGAAGCAATGGTCGTATTGATTTGATTACGGTTCTGAAAGCAACATTCAACACGGTCTCAGGACAATTGATATAGCCCTTTAGTTAGGTAAGTTTGTACTTATTCAATGGTCAATGGAGCTCAGTCCCAGGGGGAATTCTGTTAAAAGTATTGTATATCATTGTGTCCAAAAAAGGGAATTTTGGAGGACATGTACAACAAATGAGGTTCTTCTGAAATTTTAATTCAAATCACCAAATTCCAAGTGCTGAATACTAACCATTTCGTCATGTAAGCATTGCATCCATGTGTTAACCTTGACCTAATAAGGTATCAGTAGAAGAAAACGTGTCTCCTTCGGGTCTTGACCTTGCCATTCAACTAGGTCACTCATTCTGGTGATGCTAAGACAGCCAAAGTTTCCTTCATTGTCTAGACACATGCTAGACACCATCAAGATTTGCTTTTGAGCTTCTAGGAGCTGCTTGCCTAAAAATCATGGGGGCAAACTTTTTCCTTATCTTCTTTTGTTTCAACTTTCATTATTCATGACCAGATTTAGCATTGGGAAAAACTTAGTTGGAGGTATTATCTTCTGGTGCCAGCTTAGTAGCATGTCTTATCTGTTGGTACCAGCTTTTGGTATATTTATGGCTGGGTGGTCTTGCCTTTGGTGATATTGCATCTAGGTGGACTTATAACTTGATGAATCGTCAGGGCCACTGTATTGATTAACAGAACAACGTCCATCTGGAAAAAAAGATTTCTAGTGGTATGCAAGGTTGTATCCTTGGACCCACCCAATATTTTTATTAATTATTTGTATGATAATTTTGATGATATTCTTATTAAATTTGTGCATCACAGGAAGATAGAACTAATAGCTCATATATTAGCAGAACTGGATCCAAAAAGATCTTGACAGGAGAGAAAGATAGACTGATTCAAACAAGCACAAATTTAATAGCAATAAATATTTAAAGTCCTATACTTATGTTAAAAATCAACTACAGAAGTAATAATAGGTAACATTTATAAAGCACTCGCTATGAACCAGGCACTGCCTAAGCACTGTACAATTATTATCTTATTTGCTCCTCACCACAACCTGGGAGGTAGGTCCACACCCAGCACTCTGTCCACTGCACCACCTACCTGTCTAAGTGTGAGATAAGGAAGATATAACTAGATAACTTTATACAAAAAAAAGTCTTAGAGTTTTAGCTCAAAGGAGTCAGTAGAATGATAAGATCTGAGATTGTTTGTATGTGATCAGAGAAGTGATTACCACCCCTACTATACTGTCACCTGGTCAGATCCCATTTGAAATGTTTCAATCAGTTTTAAGAGCTGCATTTTAGGAAGAACACTGTTACACAGGAAACAGCCTGCAAGAGGAGAAAAGCCAGGACGGCAATAGGCTTCTAAAATACACTTTAGGAAGATTTGTTGAAGAACCAAGAGATGCCTAGAGGAGAGGAGTACCAGTGGTGTCTTCAAGCTTTTGAAAGGCCTACACAGAGGTGATGGATAGGCTGTTCTGTTTGGCCCCTAAAGGGCAGAAGATGCAAGTGTTGGTTTGTTCTAATAACTTAAACTATTCTAAAGTAAAATGGGTCTTTTCTCAAGGAAGTAGGTTCCTCCTCACTTAAGCGCTACAACCAAAGGTGGATGGCCATTTGTCAGGTTGCTTGTGTTGAGTTTGGCCTTGTCCTAGGCTTTTTGGTTGTTTGTTTTGTTTTGTAATATGTCTGCTAATTTATCTTACGGATACAAGGCTTAATAATACAAGAAACATTAAGTCATGTAATTTGTTATTAAATAAAGAAAACTTAGTCAATTAATATATTTTTATTCCAATTGCAGGTTGCCTTATCTATTCTAAAAATAGCCTTCTATTCTCATATTGCAAAGCCACCTAGCCTGGCTTATTTTCACTTTTTCATATTAAATTTTCAATCATTTAAGACACTTTTCTTGAGGGAATAAATGACTGCAGCAAGGTGACACATTGGACAGAGTATTGGGCCTGCAGTCAGGAAGACCTGAGTTCAAATCTAGCCTCAGGTGTGTCCTAGCTCTATGACCCTGAGCAAGTCACTTAACCTCTGTTTGCCTCAGTTTCATCATCTGTAAAATAGGGATAATAAAGTGCTGAACTCCCAAGGTTGTTTGAAGATCAAATGAGATAATGGATATAAATCTGTCAGTACAGTATCTGGTACATAGTAAGTACTATATAAATGTTAACTACTACAGCTACTACTACTACTACTACTACTACTACTACTACTATTAATAAAGGGAAGAGTTATCAGTGGCCTCTCCTTATCTGATATTACTCACAAAAGCAAAATCAGCGATATTTGTTTAAAAAGGTACCTGCATTATCCTAACTTTTATAATTCAATAATGGTGGGTGGGGTGTGTGTGTGTATGTGTGTGTGATTTTACTATTGGCTTTAAGAGATGCCTTTTATTTTTCTGAGCAATACAAAAGCAAGTCATTCTCCTCCTCCTGCCCACCTTCAGCAAGAGAAAAACTCACAAATCCCTGTGTTTGTCTTATTTGTCTTATTAAAAGAAATCCTTCTTTGCTTTTTGATGAAATGATCTAAATTTAGAGCACTGGGGGAGCAAGTTGGTCATTCCAATCGCTTAGAGGCCTGTTTTATAAATAGTTACTAAAATATAGTTCTGTGCTAAGTATAATACCAATAACGTTACAGTACATGTATAAGGTCAATTAGTAGTTTGATCTTAGGGGATAGAAAGGATGGTATTGGAATATGGAGTATATGTTTCTGTGCATGAGTATAGATTGATCTCTATGTCAGGGACTGGACTGGGCCTAATGATTTCAGTGGTATAGGTAACTCCCAGGTGAGTAAATTCCTTCTACTAAAAAGGCTAATACTTTCTCTGCGACTTCTAATCTTAGAGAGCGACCACAGCACTGAAAGTTTAAGTCCAATGCCCAGGACCTCATGGACAGGATGTATGAGAGATGGGGCTGGAATTCAGGTCTTCTTGGCCTTAGAGTTCATTCCTTCTCCATCATACCACACTGCCTCTGGTGCACAGACAGAGTGACAATAGATAGATGGAACAATAGAGTGATAAATGAGTGATGTAGAGAGACAGATGATAGATATATCTTTATAAATATTTAGATCAATATAAATATATATAACTATATTATATATTATTTTGTTACATGATGCTATTATATATGGTATAGTTATATGTTATATTGCAATAATATATTATTATATATAGATATAGTTGTTTGGGGTTTTTTTTTTCATTGGACCTGTGATTACTTTGGTGTAAGGACTTCTTAGTAATGAGCTTCCTCTAACAATAAAGGCCGGCATGTTTGCAATTTATCAGAGTTGTCTGGGTGACTTAAGTGATTTCAGGTTGAATGATGTATCTAATCACAATATAAGATGGAGGAAGAATTTCAACCTAGATCTTCAAGCTTTAGAAGTCGATGCTTTTTCCATCCTTCTTTATCCTCTATTGGTGTTTTATTTAACTACTTTGTATTTATACTTGATTTGTTCTGCTTATACATTTTATGGGCACATGTTATTTCCCCTGATAGAATGAAAGTTCCATGGGAGTAGAAATTGTTTCCCCCCTTTTTTTTTCTTTGTATGCCTAACAACGAATACAGGGGCTGACACATTCTTTTTGTTTGTTTGTTTGTTTGTTTTTTTGGGGGGGGGGTTGGTTTTTTTTTGTTTGTTTGTTTGAGGCAATCAAGATTAAATGGCTTGCCCAGGGTCACACAGCTAGTAAGTGTATGAGGTCAGAGTTGAACTCAGGCCCTCCTGACTCCAGGGCTGGCACTCTGTCCACCACACCACCTAGCTGCACCCTGGCATATTCTTAATAAATAGTTGCTTATTGATGAATTGCCTCCATAGCGCCTATCTGAGACAAAGCTACGAATTCATCCTAGACTGAGGCAGATCTTAATGCTTTGGCCAGTTCCAAGCCCAATGACCCATAGGTTTGTTTTTTGATCCTATGAACCCAATGTGCTAAAGGTATTAGAAATAGGAAAAACTACTAGGAACCTTAAAGGTTCCTATATGTTCCTCATAGGAACTTATATAAGGAAGTAATACTCCTTCCTAGATATAAGGAAAAAGTAACATCCCCTCTTGGAGCTGCTGCAAGCTTTGAGGATCTACTTTCCAAGTGTGAGCATTTAGCCCAATTGTGATCAGCTGTGGGAAAAAGTCTGAGACACCCAACAAGCCTAGAGGAAAATGTTTTCAACTAGAAATGCCCAAGGGACTATGAGCATCGACATTGCTGTTTATTGGGAAAACAAGGACCAGTCCTCTGCACTCCAAAATTTAATTCCAATAAATTTTTCTTATGATACATGAGATTTGTGCATGTATTATGTATCATTTTCTGGCATACCAACAGCTGGTGTATATACTATATAACACAGTATGTACTATATACCGGTATATGTATATACATACATACATACATACATACATACATACATATATATATATACATATGTATATATATAATACACATATACTATATACTAGTATATACTATATAACACAGTCACTTAGAGAGCCCTCATTTCTGAGTGTAGAGGGAGAACAATTAAGCCCCCAACTATAGACATAACTCTTGTTCATGTATGTAGGTTGGAGAAGATAATTTCTAGGGTTTCTTCCAACTTGGACATTCCCATAATTTCCCCCCACAAATTGTCTGGTATTTTCTTATCTGGATATCTATTACATTCCTTGAGTAGAATTTGAGCTCCTTAAAGATGGTGGGAGAGGAATAGAGAGAGGACATTTTCATCTTTGCATCCCTTGATTGCACATGTTCAAATGGATCTGTAATGTCATCTATGTGTAGACAGGCTACAACAATACAGATCACAACCAATTCATGGTTAGTCATTCTGTGTTACTCTTAGGCATACCATCCCTTAAGTTCACCACAAAGGATCCATCGAATACGTACATAGAAGGCCTTTCTATTCACTGGTTATACCTTCCTATTACCATGTTGATGGGCCAGCTTGTTTTCATTAAACATTTTTTTAGTGGCGTGGAATGTAGCTTAGTATAGTAGAAAGACCACTGGCCCTAGAGTCAAAGGACATGGAATTAAATTCCAAACCTGACCCTAGTTACAGGGATAAGCCCTCAAAGTTCAACAAAATTACTGGGAAAACTGGAAAGTATTTCAGGAGAAATTAGATATAAACTGACTAAGCTCCAAATGGATACATGACTCATATAAAAAAAGTCTTATCATAAATAAATTAGAGAAAAAAGGAAGAAATTTCCTTTCAGATCTATGACTAACAAAATAATTCATGACCAAATGAGGGATAGAGAATCACAGAAAATAAAATGGACAATGACAAATTCTATCACGTAGAAAAATTTTTGAACAAAAAACACAATGAAGTTAAAAATAGTTGAATAGAAAATCTTCAGGAAATTTCTCTGATATCATAACCAATATATATAAGAAATTTATTCAAAGGCATAAGAATAAGGCCCTTTCCTTCATTGATGAATTATCTAAAGATATGAATGTACAGGCAGTTTTTAAATAAAGAAATCTAAGCTATCAACAGTTAATTTTTTAAATGCTTCAAATTACTAATAATTAGAGAAATGTAATTTAAAACAACCCTGACGTTCCACCTCATGCAGATCATATTGGCAAAGATGACAAAAATGAAAAATGACAAATGTTGGAGGAGCTGTGGGAAAATTGGCTCATTGATAACACTGTTGGTGGAGGTGTGAAGAAGTCCAACCATTCTGGAAAGCAATGTAGAATTATGCCCCCAAATCACTAAACTATGTAAACCCTTTAATAAAGGGATTTAAAAATTTTAAAGAGGAAAAGTTTTCATAGATACAAAATATTTATAGCGACTCTTTTTTTAGTGGCAAAGGATTGAAAACTAAAGGAGTCTCCATCGTCTGCTCTATGGTTGAACAGATTATAGTAACAAATGGAATGGAATGCTATTATTTCATAAGAAGTTATGAGAGGCAGTTTCAGAGAAATCTGAGAAGACATATGATCTGATTTGGAATGAAATACACAGAAACAGGAGAATAATGTATACAATATAAAGAAAAATAACTTAGAAAACCTTAAGAACTTTAGCTGATGTAATGACCAACTGTCATTCCAGAGTGCCAATGAGGTGTCCTTTTTCGGACATGACAAATATGGGGACTTTTTTTATTTTTCCATGCATATTTGTTATAGGAAAACAAACAAAAACCAAATCTAAACTCTAATATTTATTACCTTTTTACTTTGGGTAAGTTATTTAAACTCTGTGGCCCTCAGTTTTTTTCTTTTATAAAATGAGGAGACTGAACTAGATAACCTTTGAAGTCCCTTGTAAAGTTAACTTCATTATTCTATGATCCTATGACAGCCTTCCTTTTGCTTCTTCATAGCTCTTTATTTGTTATTTGTTATACCTGTTCACACTCACTATGAGCCTTTCCATTACCTTCTAGATAATATTTATTCTTAATTCTACAGAGCAATAAAATAATGAGCTTTTATTTCTAGATGAAAGAATCATTAAGGAAAATTTTCAATTTCCCATCTCTCATCTTCTTGCTTAATTTTAGGTCCAACTTATTTTGCGTGTGTGTATGTGTGTGTGTGTGTGTGTGTGTGTGTGTATACGTATGTGTGTATATATATATATGCATATATATTTATGTAAAGAGTTGCCTATTGCCCAGATTATGACATGCAGCTTTTGTTGATGTCATTCAGTCATTTCAGTCATGTCTGACTGACAAAGATACTGCAGCATTTTGCCATTCCAGCTCATTTTATAGATGAGGAAACTGAGGTAGACAGGGCTAAGTGACTTGACCAGGGTCACATAAGGTGTTTAAGGCCAGATTTGACTCAGGTCTTTCTGACTCCAGGCCTGGTGCTCTACCTTCTAGGTCATCTAGCCACTCATGACATGTAGTTAGATGGGCAATTTATAGGATTTTTTTGGTGCATATACATAAACACAAATATACGTGTGTACATACATACATACACACATATATGTACACACATATATACATTGGGCAGGAGGAGAGAGGAAGACAGGAAGAAAGAGGAGAAGATGAAGAGAGGGAAAGAGAGGAGAGAGTGGAGAGAGGGAGGAAAGAAGAGAGAGAGAGAGAGAGAGAGAGAGAGAGAGAGAGAGAGAAGAAGAAGAAGAAGAAGAAGAAGAAGAAGAAGAAGAAGAAGAAGAAGAAGAAAAAGAAGAAGAAGAAGACGACGACGACGATGACGACGACAACAGGAGAGGATATAAGTATTAATGGACAAGTTGGGTGCAGATTTACGTAGGTGAGTGAGCTGAATTGCTCTCATGAAATTACAAAGCCCTTTAAAGATTTCTTCCTAAAACAAAGGCCCATGTTTTTCTTGCTGATATTCTTTCTACTTTTGTTGCATGTTTGTGAGACTGTGAAGAATTGAAAATGGACATCACCCAAAGAGCACTGGAGAAGCATATGGTAGTTGTGAACATACTGCAACATGAAAATGAGGAATTTCAAAGGAGAACAAGAACATATGTTATTAGCAATAATGATAATAGCTAACATTTATGTAATCCTTACTATGTTCCAGGCACCGTATTAAGCACTTCATGATATTATCTCTCAGTCTTCACAACAACCCTGGGAGGTTGGTACTATTATCCCCATTTTACAGATGAAAAGACTGAGGCAATCAGAGGTTAAGTGACTTGCCCAGGGTCACATAGCTAGGAAGTATCTGAAGCTGGACTTAAACTCAGGTCTTCTTGACTCCAGGCCTAGTGTTCTCACCACTGTGGGTATGCAGCTTCTGTGTACCCTATAAACCTTCTGACCTTTCTTATTTCTTCTCTTCTGATTTATGTTTGCCCCCCACTCCTGCTATGCCCACCTTTGCATTGAAATCACCAAACGCTGAAGTTTCTTTTAATGTATTTGGTAAATTACCAAGTTTATGTAGAATTTCTCTCTTCCTCTTTCCCTATATTGCTTTTGGCTGAAACAATCTTCATGGTTTTGTTGTTATTTTTTTTAATACTTATCCTGAGCTCTGCCATAAGAGATGACAAAATGTCCCATGAAATGATTTTTCTTCTTACCTTTGGACGAACAATAAAACCGTCTCTGCCAACTCCCCTATTTGCCTCTCTAAGGGGAAACTTTGGACCTTTCTTCTATTCAGTTACACCTTCATTTTTTTCTTCCTATTTCATTTTTAGTGAAAATGTCAAGACTGATATGATTCAGCTCCTGTAGCACATGTATCCTCATTGGTCATTGGAGAAGGATCTCACATTTAACGTGACTCTGGCTGAGTTAATGTTTCTAAATGGTTTTTAAAAACAGTGTGACTATCGGCATTCTCTACCCCATTTTCCATCACTCTCCCACTGGTACTATTGATGCCAAAGGAGAATGAATAAGACTCAGGCCCATTTCATACCTTTTGTTGTTTTATGGATTTCCATGGCTCATGGTGATTTTTTTTTGGTGATTTTCATCACTAAGTGACTGCCCTACCAATGATCAGCTTGTCTATATTTACTTAGGCAGGTCCTCAGAAAAGGGAAAGGGAAGAGAAAGGAAATAAGCAGCTTCATAGTATCTACTGTATTGCTAGGCAATTGTTTTTAACAAACATTATCTCATTTGATCCTTACAATAACCCCTGCAAGGTAGTTGCTATTATCATCTCCATCTTACATTGAGACAACTAAGGCAGGCAGAGGTTAAGTGACTTGCCTAGCACCACACAGTTAGTGCCTGATGAGAATCAAACTCATGTCTTCCTGACTCTTGTTGCAGGGCTCTAGCCACTGAACCATGTAGCTACCTCAAAATAGACCTTGTTGCCAAGATCCTCTTATAAGACTTTCTAGTATGACAAAACCTGTTGGGACTTGTGCATTACTAGCATAAACTTTGAGAACCAGGGTTACTTGCCCCCCTTAATAAGGCAGCAGAGTAGGTGGCATAGTGGATAGAGCGCCAGGCCTGGAGTCAGGATGACTCTTCTTGGTTAGTTCAAGCCTGGAGTCAGGATGACCCTTCTTGGTGAGTTCAAGTCTGGAGTCAGGATGACTCTTCTTGGTTAGTTCAAGCCTGGAGTCAGGATGACTCTTCTGGGTGAGTTCAAGCCTGGAGTCAGGATGACTCTTCTTGGTGAGTTCAAATTCAGCCTCAGACATTTACTGTGTGATTGTGGGCAAGTCACTTAACCTTTTATGCCTCTGTTTTTTTCATCTGTATAATAAGATGGAGAAGGAAATGGCAAATGACTCCAGTATCTTTACCAAGAAAATCCCAAGTGGGGTCACAAAGAGTGAGATATAACTGAAGTGACTCGACAACAGGACTTTGTGAAGAGACTTCCAGATTTTAGAATTCCATGGTGGTATGCGAGTTAGCTGACTTGAGGATTCTCCCAATTATTTTCTATTAACTCTCTTCATTCTGTTTAATTGTTCTAAATGTTTTTAAAAAGTGTGACCATCAGCATTCTCTACCCCAAAATCCTGCAGAGAGGTGACATGTTTCTTGTCTACTTCTCTGTCCCTTATTCACTCCTGGCTTTCTTCAAGGTTATTCTCTGTGCTAACTGTCCCATTTTCCTGCTTCCTCTCTTAGACCATAAAGCGCTAAAGCTACATGTCAAAACCAAACCTCTCCTGCAGATGAGAATATTTTTATTATAAAGAAAGAGCAGCTTCATTAGCCCTCTTTACTTGCAAATACCTGCTGGTCCTGACTGCACAGCCTAGATTCCACAGTATATCTTCCTGAACCATCTTTTTATACCAGAATAGTTTTGCTACTAAGCAAACACCCTCTTCATCCATAAGCACTGGTCTGTTTCTTCCTGAACATCTCTGACGTGGGCATGAGCTGCAATTGTGACATGTTCATTTGGATGTGAAAATAAACTTGCACTTGTCTGATTCCAGAGCAGAAGGCCATTGATGAGATAACCTCGGAGTTGGCAGAGACCTCAGAGACTATCTAACTTTATAGCTAAACAAGAATCTCACCTATAATTACTCCGCCTCCATCCTTCCCCAAGTGTCCATCCAATCTTTATTTGATGACTTCAAAGGAAGGGAATCAACCACTTTGGGTGGCTGTTCATATTCCATTTAGGGCAGCTAGATGGTTCAGTGGATGGAGTGCCAGGCCTGGAGTCAGGAAGAACTTATCTTCCTGGAGTTCAAATGTGGCCTCAGACACTCACTAGCTGTGTGACCCTGGGCAAGTCACTTCATCCTGTTTGCTTCAGTTTCCTCATAAAATGAGCTGGAGAAGGAAATGGCAAACCACTCCAGTATCTCTGCCAAGAAAAAACCCAAACGGGGTCGTGAAGAGTAGGACATAACCGAAACAACAACATATTCCATTTAGTACTTTTGGAGAGCTCTAAAAATTAGGAAGTTTTTCCTTAGATCGAACTTAAGTGTACCTCATTTCAGGGTCTACCCATCGAGCCTCCTTCTCCCCTCTAGGGCCCAAATAAGTGTAACCCTTCTCCTATATGACAACATTTTAAATACATGAAGACAGTTATCATTTGCTCGTTTTCTTTTCTCTAGGTCCAACACATCCAGTTCTTTCAGTTGATCCTCTTAGGACAGAGTCTCCAGCCTCTTCATACTTGTGGTTGGCCTCTTCTAGAGGTGCTTCAGCTTATCAAGACTTTTCCTAAAATAACAAACCCAGAACCCATACTTCTAGATCTATTCTGACTAGATGAAGTATGGCAGAACTAGATACTCCCTTGATCTGGATATGTCTTTCCTAATAAATCCTTGGGACAGCTAGGTGAAGCAGTAGAGAACAGGACCTGGAGTCAAGAAGACCTGTGTGACCCTCGACAAGTCACTTAACCTATTTGCCTCAGTTTTCTCATCTATAGAATAATTTGGAGAAGGAAATGGCAAACCACTCCAGTATCTTTGTCAAGAAAACCCCAAATGGAGTCATGGAGAGTTGGACGTGACTGAAATGACTGAGCCACAACAATGAATCTGGGATAGTGTATTAGCTCTTTTGGCTGCCATGTTGACTCTTGAGCTGCCATGTTGATAATAAGGCTATTGACTTTTTGAGGTTGCTTGCAGTAAAATCCCTAGATTGTGTTCATGAAAACTTTTGTCTAGCTACACATTCATCATCTGTTGTCTGTGAACTAGATTTTGTGAAGCCAACTATAAACTGTATAGTTAAAAGCAGCAAAGGGATGTAGTAGAATGCTAGGCCTGTATTCTGGAGGACTTGAATTTGATTCTGGCATCAGACACACACATCTGTGTAACTGTGGAAAAATCGCTTCACCTCTTTCTGCCTCAGTTTCCTCATCTGTAAAATGGAGATAATAGCCCCCGCCTCCCAGGGTTGTTATAAGGATCAAATAAGATGATAATTCTAAAGGATTCAGGATAGTTCCTGGCACACAGTAAGCACTATATAAACCTTGACTATTATTATTGTTCTTATTTTCCCTCTTTTATTGGATTCTCCTCATTTTTCTGGTAGGTGGAGGTCTTTCTGGATCCTGACTTTGTCATGCAAATGATTTAACTATTTCCCCCAAGCCTCAAAGTAATTGTAAAATTTACCAGCTTGCCTTCTCTGGCCTTATCTAAATCACTAATAAAAGTGTTTCTGAGAACTGGGCCAAAGGCAGATCCCTGAGGCACTCCACTACAGATCCTCCTCTGAGTAGCCAGCAGCCCATTAACAATTATTTTTGGATACACTATTATACAAGGTCTGAAGTCACCTGATGGTCCTATTATCTCCACCTACCTTTATGAGACTTGTCTAAAAGGATAGTGTAGAAGACGGTCAAATATTTGAGTTAAGGAATCTATAAAATCCCCTTACTCTTACTCTCTCAAACAATAAAAATTAAAAAAGGAAATGAAGTTTCTTTAGATGAATGTGTTCTTGATGAAGGCTTTCTGGCTTCCAATGATCACTGCCTTCCTTCCTAAATTTCCCAGGCCATTTCTTTAATAGAATACTCCACAGTTTTCCAAGCATCCATGTCATGTTCATTGAATTACATAGTTCACAGATTGCACCCTCTTTCTTCATTTGAAAACTGTGACGTTCTCTCTTCCCCAATCCTATACCTGCTCTCCTATTCTCTGGGATCTTGCAAAGATCACTCGCGAAGATCAATAATCACCTTTTCTAGGCCTAGCAGTGCCTTATGATCCCGTGATTGGAAATTATGGGCGCTATCTAGGTTTTCTCTTACTGACTCTTCATTTATCATTGACTTCAACTCTCTATTAACTCTTTTTGTTCTGAGTCAAAAGATCACTCTCCTTTGATGAAAGATAGTAATAATCACCTATTATGATAAGGTTAAGTGGCTTGCTCCAGGTCACATAGCTATTACACATCTGAGGTTATATTTAAACTCAAGTCTTCCTGACTCCAGACCCAGTGCTCTATCCACTGTACCCCAGAGTGCCCCAGAAGGAAAGTAAGAGTTGTGTATTGTAGACTCTCATGATCATCCTTCATCACTGTTCCATCTGGTAAATCCAACAGTTGCCCTAGTGCTTCGTGGATCCTTTTCTTGCCCTGAATGTACTCAAATGCACCTGAGATATCATCCATGTGGATCTTCCCACTAATGTACGGTGGCCTCCAATACATGCCTAGGAATTCCGGGCCACTCTTTTCTATGCTCTCCTTTGAGTTTCCCACAGGCTTCCCTCAAAATTCCCTGATATCAAGAAACTCCAATGGAGCCCAGGGAAGAGCATCCCTCATTCTCACCCTGTGGCCAGCCCTTCTTCCTTTTTGATCATACATTTCCTACATGGCATTCTTTCCTCTAGTTCTTCTTTGTGGTTCCTTAGTTGTCACATATTACAACCTGCACACATCCACTATACACTTCTCCATTGTCCAATGAATGACATTAGGCGTATTTGTACTGTTTTCTGTCAGACATCTATGATGATCACACATCCCTATTTTATGCTTCAACTGATATTAATGAATAGATATTCATTTGTTTTTATGTTATGTTGTATATTTTTAAGTAATCTTGAACAATTCTTTGATTTATGGATGGGACATAACCTGGAGAGTTTTTCAAGGCTGCATTTGTTTTACTAAGTCAAATAATTTGTCTTATAATCAACAAACAGTGAGATCTTGCCTACACATTTTCATATAATTTTGTGATGGTGAAGATGTGGCCTACTGTGAAAGCCTATTCCCTAGTGACACTGTAATGGAAGGTAGCCTAGATGCCTAAATAGCTTATTCATGTAAAAATATATATATAGATAGGAAAGTAGATACATAAGTCAATAATGATTCATGCTCTCAGTCACCTTTTTTCATTATTTCTAAGGTACCATGCTTTTGGTATCTTCCCCTCCTTCAGATACCTTGGTAATAAATCTCTCAGTGCCTTCTCCCTGAGCATCAAGTTCTATTTTGTACCCTTGTTCTATCTAATGTCACTGCTTGACCCATCTTGGTTCTCTTTGGCACCATTAAAATTTTTTTTTTTTTTGCAGGGGGACGTCAGGCAATTGGGGTTAAGTGACTTGCCCAAGGTCACACAGCTAGTAAGTGTGTCGAGTTTCTGAGGCGAATTGGAACTCAGGTCCTCCTTACTCCAAACCTGGTGCTCTACTCACTGTGCCACCTAGCTGCCCCTTTAGCACCATTTTTGCTTCCTCTATCCAAGTGACATGAGAGTCCAAATGTAATGATTCTGCTGTCTTTGAAGGTGAAAAAAACATATAAAATTGTAAATTATAAAAACCTAAGTTCTTTTCCATTTTTTCCTCTTTTGTGTCCTTTTTACATTTTCATCCTTAAATGGTCTCAAGATGATTTTGCTTAGCTGGGCCTTTCACTGAGTGTCCTTAAAACTGGTTTTACCTCTGTCTGCTTCTCTATTATTTATAAGGAGATACTACTCATAATCTTCCATCTTCTTTCTCCATAAAATTTTACAAATCAGTTTACATTCTAAACTGGTGTTTCAAATAGGAACTTTTTAGACCTTTTGATCTTGCTACGACAATGATTTACATCAAGAACCACTATGAAAGTATTTTGTGAGACAAATAGCATAGTGGACAGAGCACTGAACTTAGAATCAAGGAGTCCTGAATTTAAATTCTTATCATGTGTATGAACCGGAGTATGACCCTTAACATCTTTCCATATCTTCATCTGTAAAATGGGGATAATAGTGTCTACCTCAAAGGGTTGTTATGAGGATCAGATGAGAAAATGTAAAATGCTAGGCACACCTTAAAGTACTATATAAATATTATGATTTTTTTTTCTATTTATATCCCATTTTTCATCAAAATATCTTATTTGAATAGGTCAGGGTAGAGTCGTTTTAATTGTTATGTTATCATTTTTACTGTTTTTTTATCTTTGTACTAATTTTTATCTTTGCTCTAATGAGTGAGTGTCCTTCTGGACCCAGGTTGATTCAAGAATGATCTCGTCACTAATCTGTCATATCCTTTTTGTTAAAATATAGTTTTTAAAAATTGTGATATTATTCAACATGAGGTGCTGATCTAAACCTACTTTGTTCTGACAGATAGCTTTCCCCTTTTCCCAGCAGTTCTTGGGATAGTTGGTGTTCTTGGGATTTTTGAATAAATACATTGTTTTCTGAATTTGTTTCTAGGATTTCCTTATCACATCTATTCCACTGATCTACTTATCTAATTTTTATCCAGTACCAAATAGCTTTGGTTATTATTGCTTTCAAGTACAAATTGAGATGTGCTAGTAGCAAGTTTCTCCCCTTAATATTATTTTTCCTCATATCCTTTGTATTCTTGACCTTTTATTCTGCTAAATGAGTTTTATTATTTTGTCTAATTCTTTAAAGTATCTCTTTGGTAATTGAATAATTTGGGTAGTGTTGTCATTTTTATTATATTGGTGACATTCAGCCACAACCATTTATAACATTTCCAAATATTTAAATTTTCTACTATTTCTGTTAAAAAAATGTTCTCTAGTTGTGTTTATAAAGTCCTGAATGTGCCTTGACACATACATTCCTAGCCATTTAATGCATTTAAATTATCTAAGTTGCATTTCTTTTTCTATATCTTCCTCTTCAGTTCTCTCAAAAATATATAGAAATATAAATTGGTATTTGTATCCTGTTCCTTTCCTGAAGCTATCTTAATTACTTTTTTGTTGATTCACTAGTGTTCTCTAAGTAAATCATAGCCTGTCCTCCACAAATATACTTTTACCTCCTCTTTATCTATGCATATCTCCTCAATTTCTCATTCTTATGTTATTACCATAGCAAGTATTTCTAGTACTGTTTCAAATAATCATTCTTGTTTCATCCCAATCTCATTATTAAAGCTTCTAGTTTTTCTCCCTTACAAGTAATAATTGCTCTTGGTCTTTTTTTATTTTATTAAGGAAAGGTGTTTTTTTCTTTATTCCTATGATTTTTTTTAGCATATTTAAAATAAATGAGCTGTATTTTATTCACACATTTTCTGTACTTGATACAATCAAATGATAATATTTATCATAATTTATTATAATATTTATTATCACTATGTTAATAGTGTTCCTAATGGTAAACCACCATCATGTTCTTGATTATAATAAATAACTTATATAGAGAGACAGACAGACAGAGTCTCTTTGCTATTATTTAATTTAATGTGCTTACTTCAATATGCATTAGAGATATTAGTCTCTTTATTTCTCTTCATTACCTGTCCCATTTTTGACTATCTGGGCCACACTTATTTAAAGAATTTGTTAAACTATCTCTTTTGGTATTTTAAAAGACATTTTATATTGCATAATAGTTATTTATACTTTAGGAGTTTGATAGAATCAATTTGCAAATACATCTTGATCACAGTTTATTTGTTTTCATTTTTTTTCTTTAGGAGTTCATTTATATCTTGTTCAAGTTCTCTTTCTGAAATTGACTTGTTAAGATTCTCTATTTCCTATTTTGCTCAAGGAGGTATTTTATGTTTTTATATGTATTTTGTAACTCATGCCAGTTCTATATTTTCAATTTATGGTTATGTGATTATGCACAATCATTTCTGATAATTTTCATTATTTTCTTATCATTTATTGTGAATTACTTCTAGTTTTAAAATTTGGCTTTAAACTCTCTTCAAAAACTGAAGTTAGGTAATGGTTTCCTCAGTTTTTAAAAAAAGAGTTCTTTGTACTATTTATCAGCTCAATGGTCTTTTTGTTTCTTTATCTCTTCTATTATCCTAAAATTTTATTTTTTTATTTGGAGATTATTAGTTCAATGATTTTCTAGGTTTTTTTAGTTACATGCTCAATTTATTCATTACTTTTTTCTTTATTTAACTATGTGTTCAGAGATTGTCATTTTTATAAAATAAAAATATTTAGCAGCATGCTTCAAATTTAAGTATGTTATTTCAGTTATAATTTTATCTAATACAACTATTTATTTTTCTATGATTTGTTGCTTGATACACTAACTTATTCTCTGCTTAAGTCTGAGTCCTTCATACATATCTCTCTCACTGTTTGCAATTTAATCGCATTATAGTCTATAAATTATGCATTTAATCTTTTTACTTTCTGTATTTATTTCAGTTTTTGTGCCCTACCACATGAGCAGTTATTGTAAAAGTTTTATAGGATGCTGAAAAATACACATACCCCTTAACATTCCTATTAAAAAATCACCAAAGGCCTATCATATTTGTTTTTCTAATATACTGTACAGGCAATTAATTTATTTCATTTACCTTTATGATTCATTGAAGAGACACATTGAGAATGCCTACAATTATTGTCTTACTAGCCATTTTTTAAAATTCAGTGATATTTTCTTTTAAATAGTCAGAAGGTATGCTATTCTACGATTTTAAGCATAAGATAGTTTCCCTGTGTATCTCTCTTGATCATATCTAAAATGGAAACTCCTCTATTTGAGTTTTAAAATCTTTCACAACTTTACTTCAACCTTCCTTTCCAGCTTCAGTATGCATTCCTCTCCATTTACTACAATGACACATTGACTGTTGTTCTTATATGATATTCTATCTCCTATCTCTGTGCCTTTGAACTGGTGGTTGACCCATGTTCACCTCCATCACTCAGAATCCCTAATTTCCTTCAAGACTTAGGTCAAGCACCATCTTCTACATGAGCACTTTAGTGATTCCAACAGTTGCAAGCGCACATCTCTATATCAGTAAGGCAAGATACGTGACCTCGAGGATGACCATGAACATGCCTAAATGGGTCAGAATCTTGAAGTATGAAAAACTGTCTATGTAAAAGGCAGAGGAAGTATAACATTTATTTAGACTCCAGAGGATCAAATTCAAGAACCAGTATCCTCAATTCAATATAGTAGCAATAATATTCCAAAACCAGTAAGCCCATCTCAATGTAGTAACAAGGAAATTATAATACAGTATTATAGCAAGGAACCAAGTCATCATGTAACCTTCCCTCCTGCTAGGGCCTTCCTGTAAATAATCACCCACAAATCCTAACTCTCTGCTCAACACCTCTTCTGGTTCTTTCAATGTCTGTTCTTCAGCACCCTCTCAATGTCTGCTGCCTCAATGTCTTCCTCTCAGTTCTGCTTCTCTCAGTTCTGTTCCTCTTCAATTCTCTTCTCCTCTTCAGTTCCTTTCCTCTTCAATTCTGCTCCTCTCCAGTTTTGGCCTCTCCTTTTATACAGTTCTAGACAGCATCTGATTGGCTAAAACTCAGGTCTCTTATTGGCTGAATTCATGATTGACCAGAACTCAGTGCACATACCCTTGGCTCTGGTCTTAGCAATTCCCCTTAGGCTCCTGAGGGCTTCATGCCCACATTGGCTTAAGCACAGAGTAAGTAGGGGCTTTAGGCCTACTTACAAACAAAGATATAATCAAGCTTTCCCACCTAGGCCCACCTAAGGCCTGTTGAATGGGTGGGGAAGATCTGAGATCACATTAATATCACAGTCCCCCAAACCACCTTGTATATATTGTGATTATACCTATATATGTGTTATTTCTCCCAGCTTGACTGTAATCTCTCTGAAGTCATGACCCATTTTACTCTTTTTTTTATATCCCTAGGAGCTTACACAGGGCCTGGAACATAGTAGAAACTTAATAAATATTTGTTGAATGATTAAGACAAAGAGCCAGAGCAATGGTGGTTTGTGCCAGAAGTAGTCTAGGAGATGTTAGGAGTGCACTTTTTTTTCAAACACATAGGAAAAATGAGAGACAAATAAGGCATTGAGATAGAAGAAGCCTACTTATTACCTGGTAGCCACTTTCCTGTGATTACTACACTAGGGTGGTATAGGGAGGCTATGTTCTCACTAAGCTAGATTCAGAGCAGATTCATTAGCCATGTGGTGAGGCAAGAGAGTTTGAAGGGATAGCCAGAGCAGAGCATCTTAAAATGGGAGTGGTTGGTGGAAGAATCAGTACCTCCTGGTCTTTCTCTACTGACTAGACATGGTCCTTCTAGAAGGCTTGAATAGAATAGAATCCAGAGATGACTGCTAGATCCTACAAGATCAACTGAGGAGGAAATTGAATCTAAGTATCCAAATTGTGCTTGGCTTTAACATTTGCATGTTGGGCTTACCTGTAAAGTAAAACTAATCAATGAATCAATATTTATTAAATGCCCACTGTGTGACAGTGACTATAGTAAGCCCTGGAGACCTTGGGCTGCCTCACTGGTGTTCAGCATATATTGTATTTGTTTTAATATATTTGAATGCTGTTCCTTTTGCTTCGATGGTTATAAGTAAAGGATCATAAAGAGCTAGTCCATGCTTTTGTGACTCTACTGAAAGGCAGCAAAAAAAAAAAAGTAGATCTTTGCAGGTATTTCTGGGTATCATAATTGATCTACACAGTAGACAGAGTGCCTGGCCTGGAGTCAGGAAAATTCATCTTCCTGAGTTCAAATCTGGCCTCAGATATTTAATAGCTGTGTGACCCTGGGCAAGTCACTTAACTCTGTTTACCTCAGTTTCTTCATCTGTAAAATAAGCTGGAGAAGGAAATAACAAACCACTCCAGTACCTTTGCCAGGAAAACCCCAAATGGGGTAATGAAGAGTAAAACATGACTAAAATGACTGAACAAGAACACATAGATTACATTTCTGGACCACTGAGTCTGGTGCAGCTACTCGCAGAAGGGGTAGAATTAGGAGGTAGACAGCTGTCTGACAACCAGAATTCCCCTGAATGCCCTATAGGGTTAGTTAAAGCACTTAACTACCATGTCAACTACTATTCCTTGGCTCTCACCAATAAAGAAAGTCAGGGAATTAGGCGTTAATTCCTGGAATGCCTAGTATCAAGGCCAATAACTAGATCTAAAATTTTAAGAAAGGACCTCATCATTTTTATGTGAATATTTCAAAACACTTCTATATGTAATATTAATAAAAATAATGACTCATATTTCTGTAGTTTTAAAGTCATGTCATCTCAACAAGCATATATTAAGTGCTTATGATGTGCCAGACATGTGGGAATACAAATACAAGCAAAAAGACCGTTCTTGTCCTTAAAGAGCTTACATTCCAGTGGGGGAAGATAATGAGTAAAAGAAAGCTGGAAAGGAGATGGACAGATAGGAGAAGTGCAAGTACCCAAAGGGAAATTGTAGGGAAAATGTGGGCAAAGGAAGAGTCAGGAGTATAGCCTGGAGAGAAATGAAGATGAGTAGACTGGCTGTCCTCCTTAAAATAGAGGCTCTGGATATCCAGCCTCAGATACTTGACACATGTACTAGCCGTGTGACCTCGGGCAAGTCACTTAACCCTAGTTGCCCTGCCAAAAAAAATGGAGGCTCTGGGACAAACCAGCCAATCAGAGTGAAGGACCATAAGTGTGAAAGGTATTTCCAATGTGTGAAGTCCAGAGCAGGAGTGAGTTTCCAGGGTAGAAAGGTTTGTGGGACAGAGTAGACCAAGTCTGGGTGAAGAGTCAGAAGTGCAGTCTAGAGAGGATATAAGATTTACTAAGTGATTCCCTTACAGCAATCAAGAAAGATAGTATAGCAGTCGAACGAAACTAAAGGAAGCTCTGAAAGCCCTTACAATATGTATATAACAGGTTGTTTTTGCTGGACTGTTTTGAATTATTTCTGTGCTTTTCCTATGTTGTATCCCCTGGTTTCATTTCTTCTTGTGTTTATACAACCCAGGTGTCCTAATGCCTAGTTCTCCTGTGCCCACGAGTCAAGCCTTAATGTTTACCTTGGATTGGTCAAGCTGAAGTACTTAATTGCCTTTGAGTCATTCTTTGCTGCTGTTAGGTACTTAATGTATTTGGGATGATTCATGTTATTGTTTAAAAGTAAATAAATAAAACCCCAAACCCCCATTCAGTCCTAAAGTCATCTCCTTGGGCCATGGCCCCAAGTGGTGCCTGGCCATCTCCCAGTTGGAGAATGAAACCCAGGCTCTAGTGAAATCCATCTCAGAATTTGGGAACTAGGGGACCTTGGGCTAACTGTATGGCAAAAGTAGCACTTTTTATACATGTATGCATCCTTTATCCAATAAACATCTAATTCTCTTAATAGTTCAAAGTAATATAGAGATACCAAGTATTTGGTCTGGTGGTGGTGAGCAAGGCAGGGTTTCATTAATCTCAGTGTTGATGCCTGAAATTCATATACCTGAGTGAGAGGGCTGCCCAACTGACACATATAAGTAGAGGACTATTATCTCTATTTCACAGATAAAGAAACTGAGGCTCAGAGAAATTAAATGGTTTACATATGATCACCTTAGCTAATAAGTATGAGATGAAATTTGAACCCAGGTCTCCTACTTCAAGTAATAAAGGCATGTTTATACTTGGATATTTATACTTAGACAATATTATGGCTGTTCTTCACTTGTATACTTTACAGTTCAGTATTTCAAGGTTTACCTTGACTGCTCTAGGCATAGGGAAGACATTTTTATTCATCGATGTGTTCAGGATTGTGATCTTTAAGTGGAACTGTGCAAACAACCATGAAGTTCTAATATCACCCCTGAAATGCAAAAAGTTGATCTTTCTTTTCAGAATTCAAATTGCTTATCCGATCCTATAAAAGACAAAGTAAAGACCATAAAAACAAACATATGGCGTTGTTATCTATGGATGAAGAACTAGGAAAGGGGGGAAAAAACCACAACACAATTTTGTCAGCAAACATCCCTCTGAAATTCATCTTCAGACTCATTTTCGCATGCTTATTCACCTCCTCTTTTATTTTGATGTCCTCTTCCTCCAACACAGACCACTAATTTAGAAATATAAATAAAGGCATAGACAGCTATTCTGGAGGCATCAAAGAAAAACAGAAAATTATATATAGGAGGAAATAAAAACTAGCAGATTTGCTTGGACATTTCCAATATCCAGAAAAAGTCATTAAAATTAAGAATGATAAAGTTCTTCATTTGGGGTAATGGATAGAGACTATGAGAAACATGGTTTCAAATTACAGTCAACTGTCCTAGATTCATACAATTGTAATACCAGGCTGTGTTTCCCTCACCACTCAGTGTAATTCTATACACTATCTGTTTATATGTGGTCAATGCAGTCCGGTGAGAGAGTACTGAATGCAAAGTCAGAGGATTTGAGTTCCAATATTGGCTCTGCCACTTACTACCGGTGTGACCAAGAACAACTGACTACTTCTATGGGCTTCAGTTTCTTCATCAGTAAAATGAGGGGGTTGGGCTAGATGACCTCTAATTTCCCTTCTAACTCCAATCTATGTTCCCATGAGCCTTCTTCTTGCCTCAAAAGATCTCTGATTTCAACAATGTGGGTACTCATTCTGCTGATACAGATCACAATCCCTCAAAATCTTAGTATATCAATCAATCATTATTTATTAAGCTCCTATTGTGCCAGGCATTGTACTAAGCAATATGATCTTTGTGAACTATTGTACATAAAATATATGTGTATTTGTATATGTATATGTATCTGTATCTCTCTCTGTGTCTATATATATATATATATACATATGTACACATATATACTTATGTGTGTATATGTATATATGTGCATATACACACATACCTACATACATACATATATATATATATATAATATTTATATATTATTTTTATTCACCACCTATTGGCCCATCTTCTAGTGCCAAACCTCTGTGTTCTTGTGGAAGCTGGTCTTTGAATGACAGTACGTTGCCAGACTTTTGTTCAAAACCTTCTCATTTTGTGAGGAAACCAAGGTCATCTCCACTGATAAGGATGAGTAAGAGCTGTCTATTTCCTTAATACACATTTACTTGTTAGAATATCCTGGCTGTAGTGACAGGTGCACTTCAATTGTATTCTTATTTCTTTTTGACAAATGCATAGGCAAGGAGATACGCTACATTTTGGATGACTTTGTCTTTACAACCAAAACAGTTCATTTCAGGAGGCCCCAGCATTCCTGTATATTACTGTACCAACCTATAAATGATATTGGTAAATAAGATCTTTTTAGTGTCAATGTAATCTTGGTTATAACAAAGATAAAAGAGAGATAATCAGTCGAATAAATGAGAATGAGCATCCAGTCAGGAGTATGAGATTTCTATTTTGATTAATTAATTTTTAGTTTTCAACATTCACTTCCATAAGATTTTCAGTTCTAAATTTTCTCTCCCTCCCTCCTTTCTTCCTTCCCCAAGACAGCATGCAATCTGATGCAGGCTAGACATATACATTCATATTAAACATATTTTCACATCAGTCATGCTATAAAGAAAAATTAACAACCAATGGGAGAAACTGTAAGAAAGAAGAAACAAAAAAAGAGAGAGCAAACACACTCCACAATTCTTTTTCTGGATTTAGATAGCATTTTCCATCATGATTCTTTTGGAGTTGTCTTAGATCATTGCTAAGAAGAAGAAAGTCTGTCAAAGTCAGTCATCGCACAATGTTGCTGTTCCTGTGTACAATGTTTTCCTGGTTCTGCTCACTTCACTCAACATCAGTTCATGTAAATCTTTCCAGGTTTTTCTGAAGTCCATATGCTTATCATTTCTTATGGAACAATAGTATCTTGTTACATTCATATACCACAACTTGTTCAGTCATTCCCCTATTGATGGGCATCCCCTCAACTTCCAATTCTTGTCCACCACAAAAAGAGCTGCTATAAATATTTTTGTACGTGTGGGTCCTTTTCCCATTTTTATGATCTCTTTGGGATACAGACCTAGAAGTGGTATTGCTGGGTCAAAGGGTATGCACAGTTTAATAGCCCTTTGGGCATGGTTCCAAATTGCTCTCCAGAAGGTTTAGATCAGTTTAAGAGACTTCTGAGAGTGTCACTCAGGATAATTCAGAAGATAAGAGTGGTAAGTGTTGCTCCCTTTTTTTTAACTTACATTCTTCTGCCCACCTTCTACCATTTAATTGCTACCTTCCACCCATAGTAAATATTTTATGTTTTATTTGTATCCCAATATTTGTTTCACATCTCTCCCCATTGAGGTATTTCTTCCAGATACTTTACTACTTCATGTGGCTAGGACACTCTTTTCTCTTAGACTGTACTTGGATTCTTGTGAATTTATGCTCTTACCCATTGACCTTCTCTCAGTCCAAAGTATTTCTTCATTGTTTTAGGTGGGCTTTTTTTCCTTTTATGAATATTTTCAGTCTCCGTTTCTTTTTTGGGTTTGAATCAAACTCTGCTTTGTTATGCTGGAATGGTGTGGCTAGGCTCTTTTTGGTTCTGAGTTTGATGGGTAAAAAAAGGCCCAAGCTTGTGCAGAAATTGTCTGGCTTTCCATCTTTCTATGGTATAGGAGCAGGCTGCCTAGAGGCTGGCCTGGGCACAAGCTACCTCTTTGCTACGTCATGCTGAGCTTGTCTCCTGCAGTGGATGTTCATGATTCTGCTGGGCTGTCCCTCTGACGCTGAGAGTTAGTCTAGCCTTATCCCCACAAGTATTCCCATTTACCTGCATTCTGACCTTCTTTGGGATCCTGGCAGACTTTAAAGCCCTGTTGGATTGAGTGGAGGGGTTTATAGCTGATTCTCTTTGGCTTTCTTTATCTTGTTCCTTCTAGTACATTTTTGGAGCTTTACTGAGGTGTTTACACAACTCTTTTAGGTCCTAATATACCACCACCTCCCCATAAGCCTCTCTACACCATTAAGCTATAGATCAGATCTTCTATTTCCTTTAAAACACAATGCAGCATGGCGAAATGGACAGGAGATACCTGGGTTCAGATCCTATTGATGACATTTACTGATTAGGGGACCCTGGCAAAGCATTGAACTCTTGAGTCTCAATTTCTTCATCTGCAAAAGTGGGGATGATAATAATAGCATTTATGAACTGATGGCTGATTAGCATAGGATCATTATAGATTAAATGAGATAATATGAAAAACATTTTGTATATCCTAAAGCCTTATGGAAATGGCAATTACCATTATTCACATAACAAACTACTCATGAGTCATCTAAGAATGTACACATGGTACATTCTCAGTAAATCTTGTGTAATAAATAAGGGCTCTCCATCTAGCAGCAATGTCTACATTGAAGAAGACATGCAAATGATTACAAACCATTTTGCCAAGTCAACACAGCACCGAGAACTGACAATAAGCCTGAATAAGACTGGTTGTGTACCAGCCTGTGCCATCTAGTCAGTCAACAACAGTCAAGATGCCCCGGCAGCTGCTATCTTATGAACTACAGTGCAATGACTGTGAGCAGAGAGAGAGAGCAGAAGAAACTCTTTAAGAACTCACTAAAACACATCTTCAATTAACTTGGCATCACTGAACAAGACCAGGAAACAACAGGGGCACACATTCCAGGCTGATTTGCATGAGGAAGCTGGGAGGACACCTATTTTGCTATTTTAATCTACTAGCATATGGGTGTGGGGTTCTACAAGACATACAGAAGACCTGTAGTCCTTGCCTTCAGGAAATCTACCATCTAGTTGAGGAGATTAAGACTCAGACAGAAGAAACAATTGGCAAAGCATACAAGACAATATATAAGTGATAGCTCATGGCTCTGCTGACTTTATAGTATAGGAGTTTGGATTTTTTTTAAAAAGGATTCATTCAAGTTTTAACAGTAGGAAAAGATGGGCTGCATAATATATAGTATGATCTGTGACTTCAAGGTTGGATGGGACTTCAATTGATGAAGGGAAGAAGAGAAGGCATTCCCAACTACGGGATAATATGAATGATGACTAAGACTTGAAAATGAGCATGGATATAGCACAAAGGGAACTGGTCTGACCATAACAGAGTATGCAAATTGAGAAAGTGACAAAATGAAGTCAAATAGACAATATAGGTCTAGATCATGGAAAGTCTTCAAAACTAAATAGAGGATTTCAAATATGATGGAATAGAAACTAAAGTACCATTAATAGTTTGGGAGCAGGGCATGATAAAATAAAATCTATGCATTAAGAAAACAACTCAGGCAGTGGTGTGTAAAATGGAGGAAAAAGGGAATGGAGTCACATGGGTCAGCCGAGAGGCTACTATAGTAATCTAGATGTGAAATGATGAAGGACTAAACCAGGGTGATGGTGATTGGTATAGAGAGTAAAATCAATTAAACAAACAATAAGCATTTACTATGCACAAAGCACAGTGATAGGCACTAGAAATACAAAGATTAAAAAATGGCATGCAAGGATCTTATGATCTATTAGGGGGATAAGGCATGTACATAAATTATAATATAATGAAGTGCATGGGAAGAAATCAAGCAAAAAGACATGTGGAATTTAAAGAAGATATTGCTTCTAACTGGGGAAAGAAGGGAAGATAGCATGTGGGAGGTAACCTCTGTGCTTGAAAGAGGAGAATGCCAAAAGTTGGGACAAGATGAAAATTGGAAACATTGAATGACCCAATTTGTCTGAAAAATAGAGGACACAGGGGAACTACTAAGGAAAAAAGAAAGCTAAAAAGGTAAGATAGAGCCAAATTATGGAGAATATTGGAAAGGAGATTATGGACATATTGGAGGGGAGTGGTAATCAGGAAACATTGAAGATTAATGAGCAGGGGAATGACATGATCAAATCATAATGGAAAGAAACCTGCATTTGGAGTCGGGTGATATGGGTTATGAATCCTGGTTCTACTACATCCTGCCTATGTCATTTGTGTGATTAAAGATGTGATTTGCAATAGAAAATCACCTCTGAAACTCTTCTTATTCCATTTTTTCTTCTTGTTCTATATTTTCATCAAGGGTATTTTCCATAAGCATGTACATCATACTCATAAAGGTTAGAAAGGAAAAAGTTGGCATATAGGTAAATGATGTCTTCTTGATCACCTTTTTGAATAATAATGCCATTTGTAATTGCTTCCAATCATTTGATGTCTTCAAAATAATAATGAGAGGTGGTATGACTATTGATGCAATGATGAGACAGGCTATTCACTACAAAGATATGCCAAATTTTCCCAGATTGATTTTGTTTGACCAGGTAAAAGAGGACATTCTTTGCCTCATTTCTTACCTAGCCTTAATCACTGAATGGGCATTGCCTCAGTCAAACTGAGACCTGAGAAAGACCTTAGCTTAAAAAGGCCACTGCATCTGGGGCCATCTCCAGTCATCCTGATCTTTATCTGGCCACTGGACCCAGATGGCTCTGGAGGAGAAAGTGAAGCTGGTGACTTTGCACAGCCCTCCCTCACTTAAATCCAATTCACATACAAGTCATGGCATCATCTTCCTGATGTCATAGTCCTCTTCAAGAAAGAAGAACAAAACAACAATATGCCAGATTTAAAGTGCAGAATGAGACATGTATATTTTTGGGTACAATTGTTGAGAGAATTTGTTTTGCTTGACTAAGCATATTTGTTACAAGAACTTACTTCACCCCCCCCACAATTGTGTGTGTGGTGGGGGAGAGAGAAGGTAGATTTCTGTTTGTTTAAAGAAATAGAGAGGTGAGGGGTTGTATAGGTGTGAAATGGTACATACACTTTCAGATAAGGTCATTGTGAATTATTTTTGCCTAACTTTTACTTTATTATGAGAAATCTCTCATGCCTTGGTAGTAATCTGTAAGTGTATGTGGTGTAAAAACAAAATACATCAACAAAACTCATAAAAAGAAAAAGAAAAGAGAGGCAGTGTGGCATATTAGAGAAATCCAGCCTCGGAGTCAGGAACACCTGGGTTCAAGTACTACCCACTGATACATACTGGCTGGGTCACCTAGGACAAATCACTTAACCTTTAATTGATCTAAGCAACTCCTGAAGACTATGAATAGAGCTTAAAATTCTAACCTGCATTGATTCAGAGAGTTTGCTTTCCCAGGAGTTATACTAATGAAAGCACAGGTCTGGTCCCCTTCATTATTTCCTTGGTTTCTTTCACTTTTAAAGATGTCTTCAAGTTCAGTCCTTCAATATATGTATCACGTATGGCATGGTATCTTCTCTGTGTACTTGGTCTGCTGTTTATTTTTTGTTTTTTTTTTTCTTTTTTCTGCTAAATCTACCATTTGTAAGGGCAAGCAAAGTGGGACTTTTCACTGTTTTTTATTTTGGAGTGTTTCTCAGCACTCAGGCAATCAAGTGCCTTTGATTGAGTCTTGCCTTTGTTTCAACCAAGAGTCTTTGATCACCTGCTTAAGTCACAAGAAAGCCTAAGTCACATGAGTTTGAGTCACATGGTTATGATGCCCTCTGTGGGCTAACCCTGAAGAAGTGTATATATACTCTGAGGTTAGCATTTCGCTTTGGGGCTCACTCATTGAAAGAGTGTTTGTGTGATTTGGCCAGATGAGACTCTGGGAGTCTCCCTGGCTTTGAAAACCCAGATGTTGGTATGTTATTGCTTTGGACAGATGATGGACAGATTAGCCCTGTCTGCTGATTTGTGTTGTTAGCTCTGTTTATATAATTTCTGCTTGTAATTTCTGTTTGTATTCTCTCTGAAGTTCAGGGTGCTGACTTTTCCCCTGAACTAAGTGAATGATATATGTATGTTTAATAAAAGTGAGATTGTAAACCCCTTAAAGTTGCTTTCCTTAGAAAAGCAGATCAAAGAATCTGTGCTAGCAGCCCTCCTGTGTGCTGGTATTATTGGCCTTACACCTCCAAAGCAGCTGCCAGCAGCAATGTTGTTACACCATTCTATTGAAAATGCTTTCTCAAAATTTACCAAAGATCACTTAAGTGCTAAATCTTAAGATCTTTTCATAATCCCCTTTCTTTGTGAAACTTTAGCCACTGTTAGCCCTTCTTTCCTCCTGGCTACTCTCTCCTTTCTTGGCTTCCCTGACACTGAGCTTTCTGGCTTTTTCCTCCTCCCTTTCTATCTACTCATCAGTTTTCTTTTTGAATCATAATCCACCTCCAAACCACTTATATTTTTTTTTCCTCTGTACTCTTTTTCTGTGGATGCCATTATCTACACTCACAGGTTTTGTTACATCTATGTAGATTACTGAAAAATCAATATATCCAAATATAATGACTCTCATCAAATCTAGTCATACGCCTTCCTGTCCCAGTGGATAGAGCACCAGACTTGGAGTGGGGAAGATCTGAGTTCAAACACTATTGCAGACACTTAATAGCTATGTGACTTTGGTTACAAAGTTATTTAACTTTTCTCAACCAAAGTTCTCTTATCTGTAAAATGGGGAAAATAATAGCGCCAACTTCCTAGGGTTGTAGTGAGGGTTAAATACTGTGTATGTATAGATATACATGTATTTATGTATGTATATGTGTGTGTACATACACACCCCTCCCAGAATTGCAGGAAGGGTTAAATACTATGTATACATGTATATTACATAAACACACAGACACGCACACACACATATATGTAATATTGTGTTACATATTTTATATAGGTATGTGTGTGTGTGTGTGTATATATATACACACATATATATATATAATCTATACATGTATATATATCTCTTTGTAAACCTTAAAGTGCTATATACTAGATATTGATATTATCATTATTATTTGTCCTCCCCAGAGCTTCTAAAATAATTCCCCTAAGCCTGAATAAAATTACTAACATGTGACAATGTCACAGCCTCATTCAAGATCTTTTTGCACCTCCTGATAGCTCCTTAGAAATCCAAATTCTTCAGACTACATGTGCAATCCCCTCCACAGGCTGTCCCCAACCTATATCTCCAGGCCATTTGTGTAGACTTCAGGGTAACCGATATGCCTCAAACCCAACAGTGAGTTAGAGGGATGTCTATCCTAAGCATGTGAAGACTTCGCCCTGCAGAATGGGTGGATGAGAACAATTTGGTCCCATGGCCATGAAGTTGGCTGAAGCAGGTGCTGAGGATCATGTAGAGCTTGGTCAGACGTGGAAGACACCAAGGTCATCCACTGTATCCCTGGACATCACCAGATGTTTGTCTTGCCACTGGACTTCAACGACTCTGGAAGAGAGTGAAGCTGACACCTGTACAACTTTGTCCAACTTAAATTTAATTCATATGCAAGTCAAGACATCACCTCTTGATGTCCTTGGTGCTCTTCAAAATGAAGGACCAACATCTCCATATCTCCAGCTTTGTTTCATACGTCTCCATATCCCTCTTTTTACCTTCTTCTGCTACTGAGACAAACTGGATCACTGCCTTCTTTACTCATCATCCTCCGTACCACCTCCATGAGCTCTCAGAAGCCACCCTTCATACCTGGAGAGCATTTGCTCCCCTTCAATTCCATTCCTCAGAATCCTTAACCACTTTCAGTTTGTTTGAATCTTCTTTGATTAAAATAAAATGTCTCAAATGGTATGTTTTATTTAAAGTATGCTTTTAATTTTACTTCAATGGACCTGTGATCTGACTGGTTATTCCATCCAATAGCATATATCATAACCTATCAATTTCTATATAGCCTATAAGACTCTAGAGTCTGTATCCTCCCAGGAAATCCATCCAACATGCTGGGGTTCTTTCTAACATTTGCTTGACATTGTCACATTATCAATGCTTCATCCCAATTTCACTGCCAAAATTATTTTACATTTATTTTGTATATATTCTATATTTTCTTCTTCTCCCTGTCCCATCCCTAAATTGTAAATACCTCTAAGAAAAGGATGATTTTACTTTTATCTTCACAGCTCCAGTGGCTGGCATAGTAAGTACTTAATAAAAGCTTTCTGATTTGAAATTTAAGGCTCAGTTCAACTGTCATTTTATCAATGGAGCCTTCCCTATTCCAGTATTTTTGTGTACACAGAATATCCCACCCCACCCCAGGTGACCAAAAGATCCTCCAGAGCACGAATTGTTAGTTTTCTTTCTCTGTATTCCCCTCATCTAGCTCAGTGTCTGGGACATAGTCAATGCTTAAAAAATGTTTGTTGAATTGAAATTTAGTTAAGTGGAATGTTCTGCCTCACCAAGTACTAAACTCCTCTTCATTGGAAATATTAAAGCAGAAGGTAGATGCCCATCTGTCAAAGATGGCCATCTGCTGTAGAAGAAACGCTTACATTGGGCAAATTGGACTAGATGATCTCTACGGTTCCTTCCAACTCTAAGATTCTTTGATTTGCCCAAAGCTATGCATCACATCCACTTACAGAAGAACGAAAACAAGATCTCTAAATAAGGAGCACCTAATTTTACTTGGAGCTAAAGGTTCTTATCATAAACAACAGTGTTCAGGACTACCCAAACATTTCTTAAATGCTTGATGCTCATGCATTCAGGTAATTTCCTGGTTAATAGGCTTTATTCATATTCGGTTATTCTTAAGAAAGGTGATAGAGATCAAATGCCAGGTCACTTATTATTTGACTTGGGAGTTTCAAGAAGGCTTTTACTTCAACACATCCATTTTTCTCTGTATTTGTAGATTTAAATCACGATCAGTCTCTAATGGAGCTCTTTTTCTTTAAAAATTAAATTTACACTCTGCTTTTACAGATGTCTTTTTCCTCTCCTTTAACAAGAATATTTTGAAACGTTTTATTTTTGAAATCCATCCAGTTGCCTAGGACTCTCATACGAACTGCAAGGAGATGCATCAAAAGAACAGCAGTCTCCACATAAGCAAGTTCACACCATATTCACAGGACAACTGCAGAAAACCTCATGTACATGGAAGAAGGAACTTTACTCAGGTGAAAATCTACCATTAAAAGAGACAGAAAGATATAAAACCCTACTCTGCCTCTGCCTGGGTCATTAGCTCAATGGGTTAATTTCACAGCAAATGACCAATCTAGATACTCTCTAACCATCCTGCCCTTTTCTCAACTACCTAGGAAGTTAATTCTTTTTTTAATATTATTTTTTTTATTTAACATATTTAGTTTTCAGCATTGATTTTCACAAGAGTTTGAATTATAAATTTTCTCCCCATTTCTACCCTCCACCCCACTCCAAGATGGCATATATTCTGGTTGCCCTGTTCCCCAGTCAGCCCTCCCTTCTGTCACCCAACTCCCCTCCCATCCCCTTTTCCCTTCCTTTCTTGTAGGGCAAGATAAATTTCTACACCCCATTGCCTGTGTATCTTATTTTCTAGTTGCATGCAAAAACTTTTTTTTTGTTTTTGAACATCTGTTTTTAAAACTTTGAGTTCCAAATTCTCTCCCCTCTTCCCTTCCCACCCACCCTCCCTAAGAAGTCAAGCAATTCAACATAGGCCACATGTGTATCATTATGTATAACCCTTCCACAATACTCATGTTGTGGAAGACTCACTGTATTTTGCTCCTTCCTAACTTATCCCCCTTTATTGAATTTTCTCCCTTGACCCTGTCCCCTAGAAAGTTAATTCTTAATGTGGGTGCACAATAAATACTATTAGATGAAGCACAAAGAGCATCAGACTGTAAGTCAGAAGCCTTGAGTCCAACTTTGCAGTAACCTTGATCCAGTTAATTGTCAGGTTGTTTTTTCTTTTAACACAATGTATAAGTAAAAATTAAAATGCCCTCCATGCATGTACTCTTGTTTTACTATAATGTCTTAGTTCTTAAAAATGAGGAAAGGATTATTTATATGAGTCCAAAGATATAATTTAAAACAACTGTGTTTAATCATTTAACCAGCCATGTGAGCCTGGCAATGTAATATCAATTCTTTGAGCCTCAGTGTTCTCAATTGTAAAATGGGAAGGATAAAGATGCTTGCCCTAACCGTCTTGCAGGAATATTACGAAGGGAGAACTCTTTGTAAGATATAAAGTAGATTATAAATGTAAACTATTGGTAAAGATTATCTACTTTTTATATTAAATAATGATAGCAAACATTTACATAGAGTATCCCAAAATCTTAGTGAAGCCTAAAGCCTTAATGGCTTAAAATTGCACGAAGACTTTTGGGACACCCTCTATAGTGCTTTTTGGAGGCAAAGAAGTTGGAGCACTGAAAATTTGACAAATAATGTCAAGAACATATGAGCAAAGGCCACAGCATGTTGGATGGATTCCTTGGGAGGATATGGACTCCAGAGTCTTACAGGATGCGTAGATATGGATGGGTTTGGGGACACTCTCTATAGTGTTTTGAAGTTTGCATGTTGCTGCTGCTGTTGTTCAGTCACTTCAGTTGTATCCAATTCTTCATGTCCCAACTTGGGATTTCTTGGAAGAGATACCAGAGAGTTTTGCCAATTCCTTCTCCGGCTCACTTTATAGTTGAGGAAACTGAGGCAATGGGGTTAAGTGACTTGACCAGGGTTGCACAGCTAGTAAGTGTGTGAGGCCGAATTTGGACCCAGGCAGATGAGTCTTTCTCACTTCAGGCCAGGCATTCTAACCACTGTGCCCCTTAACTGCTCTGAAAGTTTGCATAGGTTTACATGTATTATTAATCTGAGCCTCATCATAATCATGTGAGGGAAGAATTTAAACTATTATTAGCCTCAATTTACAAATGGGGAATTTGAGACTCAGTGGAACTAAGTGATCACCCGGGGCTCCACAGCTAGAAGAGTGTCAGAGGCACTCCTGAACCCATGGAATGCCAAAAACGTCAAACGTTAAATATATTAAAAAAAACTAGCCCGGCACTTTATTCTCTAGGTCTCACTTTATCTACCCAATTGTTTCTAAACTTCTTTTCTCTTCAGATCCAACACATAAGGGAACATTAAATTCCCTTCCATGAATGCATTTTGGTTTCATTGTAGAACCTCAGTGCTTAAAAGTGAGAAACAGACCATTTTCATGAGTCCAAAAGAAGTATAATTTTAAACACACACTTAGCACCAAATGCTAAACCTCTCATGGCTAGAGCTTAGGCAAATTTAATATATCAAAGTCAAATATGGCAAGGAGAATAATTATCTTGGAATGAACAGAGACTGTTACTCAGGAGTGTAACATGTTAAAGTTCCCTTTCATTGCAACCTTCCACCCAAGGACTTAGAGCAGCCACCATATTACAGAAGTATGAGATACAACCTCTTTGAAAATCTCTATCCCAAGTGTCCATTCTTTCCCCCCAAATTTTGATTATTATGTGGAGAGAACAAAAAAACCAAGAAGTCATTTTTCTTTCTATTCAATAATATTTAACAAAACCTATCTGAATTTAAGTTCCCTGACATTTTTCCTTTAGCTCACTTTCTTACTGTCATGACGAAACTCCTCCATCAAAGCTCCCCCATTGCTTCAAAATGGTGATTGACCTAAAGAGAATTTGCTATTCAATTGGATATCTCCACTTTCTGGGCTATGGGTCATGGTGAAGTTTTTCCCTATCTACTTTCTCCCCACTGCCTGGCTAACTGGCAAGTTGCTGCCAGGAGCCTCCTGCTCTATTTAAACATTGTTTATTTGCTGCCTGTACTGTTGTAAAGGGATTTGTCTCCAAGTAAAGATAAGTCAGAGCAGTTATGTGATACAATGGATTAAGCACTAGGGCTGGAGTCAGGAAGACCTGAGTTCAAATCAGACCTCAGCCACTTACTAGCTGTGTGACCCTGCACAAGTCACTTAACTTTGTCTCAGTTTCCTCACCTGTAAAATGAACTGGAAAAGGAAATGGCAAACCACTCTAGTGTCTTTGCCAAGAAAACCCCAAAATGAGGTCATGAAGAGTCAGATGTGATTGAACAACAAAAACAGTTAAGTCAATTTTTGTTGGATTCTAAGAAAGTATTCATCATAAAGATATGGACCAAGAAAATGAGTGAGGGTTAAAAGTGAAACCCAGGATCAGCCACTTTAGTCTTAACCATAAGCTTGAATTAAGCTCCCTAACTCACCATGCAGAGAGATGTCAATTTAAAAAGTTTCAGAGAAACATCCACATAATTAGGAGAAAGTGTTACTTTTTCTTGACTTAAATTGTCCAGTTGCCTAAATTCTCCAATTCACTTTAAGTTTCGAGACTTCAGTAATGTTTCTAGATTAAATCATTTCAAGAGCTAGACACTTGAATATAATTTTTCTTTTTGCCCTATATCCAAATGTGTTTATTGTTCAAAAATCCCAGCTGTATAGTCAAACACTGCATCTGGCCTACCAAGATTACCTCATAATTAAAACCATTATCACCATTGAGTTGACAAGTATCAAATTAGGAAATATCTGCAGGAGGGTCTGGGAAGACTTTCACTTCTAAAACTATATGAAATTTTGAGAGAAATGCAATACCTGTATTACTTCACAGAAGCAGATAGTTGGCCTAGTGGACAGATAGGGTGATGCACCTGGAGTCAGGAATTCCTATATTCAAATCTGGCCTCACACATCGATTAGCTGGGTGACCTTGGGCAAGTCATTTAACCTGTGTTTCCCTCTGTTTCCTCAACTACAAAATGGGGAGGTTAATAGCACCTACCTCTCAGGGTTGTGTTTGCACTCTTCCTTGTTGAGATAATAATCATAAAGCCCTCAGCATTGTCTGGTACCTGGTAAGTGCTAATATAAATGTTACTATTATTATAACAGTTCAGAATACTCTCAAGGTACAAGTTATTCCCCATTCAAGAAGTACATCCATTTTTTTTTCTTGTAAGTTTTGCTTAAGTTTGTTTGCTTCATGAGAAGCAAATAAGCTTAGTATGTGGATCAGTATACCAAGTATATGGTGCCCTACATTGGAAATGTATTCAAGTGGGGCCACAGAAATGGTAATAGAACAAATAAAACTGTAAGTAATCAAGTTGGGAAGAGAGAGGGGTGGATTTGCCCCTGGGACAATGAGACAGTAAATCCAAACACCCCAGTGTGGTAAGACCCTAGTTGTACAATGATACTAAAACCCACTTCCTGTTTGTTTGGGGTGGGGGGGCCTAAAAACCACAAGCTTTATCAAGATTCCCAATATGCAAAAAACACATTCTCCCATGTAAAACTTATCAACAGAGTTAAACTGGCTAATTACACAATCAAACGGTCCACAGAGAATGGGAAGCAAAAACAGATCTTCCAAGTCTGAACTTTTTTAAAGTCTGCAAGAAAAACATATGCATACATGCGTATATTTACACAAGCAGCACAATTTTTCTCTTTTCCTACATTGGGCAGATACCCACTAAGAAAGCTATGAGGGAATGAAATGGCTTTGTGCTAATTCCCTTAATATAATCACACAAAATGTCAGTGCAATGTCATCTCAAAACCTTTAATGATTTTAAAACAAATGATCCCTGAGGCAGGAAAATAGTTCTACTAACATTGCAAAAATTAATTTAATTTCTTTGGAATTGAAATATTAAATGGGCCTATTCTAGCCCATTTACTTTTGAAATTATATTAGGAAATATCTGAGGACCTCTCAGCAAAAATCAAAAAAAGATCCTTTACCCCTTCTGTGAAGTCTGTGGAAATACGACTCTCAGTGAAGCTGGACAGTTCTATTGGGCACCGAAAAAAGAGTCAATTGTCATAGTACACAAATCTCTACAACTTCTTTTGTGACAAATCCAGGCCTGATTCATCAGCACAAGAAATCTACTTAGTACGGTTGCATGGTTCTATATATATTTTTTATTTTCCATGTTAATGTGAGTCATCATAGCATATCTCCTTAACCATATGTGCAAAAGCTAAGGACAGACAGTTATTTTAATATTCCTGGCCTAGAATCCTTCCCACAACAAACACATTTGATGCTCATACATGGTCCCTTCCTTGCCGACACTCATGCCTGTCAAAATGGCATTGTGCCTACTCACCATATGGCACTCTAGTTTGTCTCACTGGGGCACAGTTGCCAAGGAAAGATGGGTTCAGCTGGGCAGTCTGTGTAGCAGAGCAAGTGACAACTCTCCTGCCCCACTATGATGACAGGGATGCCACATCAGCTTCAAGCCTCTTTCAACCCCACCTTATCAATGCCCATCATTGTTATGTAGAAGAGTAGGAATGGAAGCACCCTAAGGCTACTACCTTTTTACTGCCCCTCAGACTTCTTGTATCCAGTTTGCTTGACCCCACTGTTTTTTATTCAAGGTGGGAAAAACCAACCTTTTGTCAAAAATACTCATAGTTTAATAAAGTTTTCAAAACCACCAAGTTTTACGTAACACGAATAGCCAGCAAAACAGAATATGTAGGTGTACACATACAAACACCCAGGCTTCGAGGTCTTTCATCTGAGGCCCCACATTTTCTACCTACAGCAGTTTGGGCAAGGCTATATCACAGATAGTTAAGAATTGAAGATAGAGCACAATTGTTTAAGCCTTGCACATATAAAGTTCTCTCATTACGTTAACCCAGTGAATCATTTCCTCAAGAACTAGTCTGCATCCTGTTTGGTTTATAATCTACGTTTCAAAACTCCCAAATCTTTTTTTTTATTTGTCTAAATGAGTTTGTTTTGGCAATGGCAGAAAAGGATCAGATTTCCCCAAACAAAGACTTTTCCCATGTAACTTCGTCATGCAGTTACTTGGAAACTTTAATAAGGTATATGTACTCTGGATCTGACTTCCCAGCACAGATGCCATGGACATCCTCCTTTGACTGTTGCCAAATCTATGTGGCCTGAACTGGTCCATCTGATAAATGAAGAGGAAGATGTCTCCATTTTCTTAATGAAAATTCCAAGAATGTGAATGCTACCCAAATGATGTCAATGGGGGCAACATGCTTACTTAACCATCAATGAGAACCTCAAACATTACATTGAACTGGGTCCCGTTGGACCAATCTATTGTGTAATTCTAATCATTTTCATACAGGACGTCAAATTGATTATTTCAGAAAGTGTGTGTGTGTGTGTGTGTGTGTGTGTGTGTGTGTGTGTGTTTGTAATTTACTGCCAGGAAAAAAAAATCTAACTACAGTGGATCACATCACTAAATGGTCGTTCCCATTGATTAAGAAAACCAATATGTACAGGGACTACCAAAGTCAACAATCTAAGACCAACAGTCATACTGAGCAGGTGTATGAAACACTGAAATGTACCAAGTGCTAGACCAGAAGTCAGGAAGACTTAAGTTTGAATCCTGCCTCTGACACATACCTCTGTGATACTAGATAACTCATTTAACTTCTCATCCTCAGTTTCCTCATTTGCAAAATGGAAATTATAGTAGCACCCACCTCACAGGATTATTATGAGGATCAAATGACCTAGTGTATGTAAACTCTTACAGCACTATGTAAATATGATTTATCATTAATGTATAAGGCCAGTCTTAATTTCACATGGCCTATTGCTAATGTATAAAAAAATGAAACATTTCCAACTGCAATGCATTTGCTCCGCAGAAGCCAAAGTATCATCAAGCAAGTTTAACAATATGCCATACACGGAGAATCAAGCTAGCTCTTTTTTCACTATGGAGTCCCACAGACTCCATTATTCCTTCAAAGCGGGGTCATAAAATTCATATGAGGCTAAGAATGTTGCTTTCTTTATCTCCTCATTGCCTTCATCATTCTTCTCCACTATTTACTCTTTGCTAACTTACTAGCCTACGCTATATGTATATATGTATGTGTATATATATATATATATATATATATACATATATATATATATATATATATATACACACACACACATATATAGAGAGAGAGAGAGCGGGCACAGGGTGAGTTGAAGATGAAGGGGAAGATATCTAAAAGAAATAAAATCAAATTAAGGGATAAGAGAGGAATATATATAGAGAGGGAGATAGGGAGAGATAGAATGGGGTGGATGATCTCTCATAAAGGTGGCAAGAGGAAGCAGCTCTGTGGGAGGAGGGGAGAGGGCAGGTGAGGGGGGAATGAGTGAATCTTGCTCTCATCAGATTTGGCCTGAGGAGAGAATACCATACATACTCAATTGGGTATCTTACCCCACAGGAAAGAAGAGGGAAGAAGATAAAAAAGGGGGGATGATGGAGGGGAGGACAGATGGGGGTGGAGGTAATCAAAAACAAACTTTCGAAAGGGGACAGGGTCAAGGGAGAAAATTCAATAAAGGGGGATGGGTTGGGAAGGAGCAAAATATAGTTAGTCTTTCACAACATGAGTATTGTAGAAGGGTTATACATAATGATACGCATGTGGCCTATGTTGAATTGCTTGACTTCTTAGGGAGGGTGGGTGGGAAGGGAAGAGGGGAGAGTATTTGGAACTCAAAGTTTTAAAGACAGATGTTCAAAAACAAAAAAAAAAGTTTTTGCATGCGACTAGAAAATAAGACACAAGGGCAATGGGGCATAGAAATTTATCTTGCCCTACAAGAAAGGAAGGGAAAAGGGGATGGGAGGGGAGTGGGGTGACAGAAGGGAGGGCTGACCGGGGAAAAGGGCAACCAGAATATACGCCATCTTGGAGTGGAGGGGAGGGTAGAAATGGGGAGAAAATTTGTAATTCAAACTCTTGTGAAAATCAATGCTGAAAACTAAATATATTAAACAAACAAATTAAAAAAAATTCATTACCCTAGAATTCAAGACCTTCCATAAAATAGGCTCTGCCTACCTTTCTCTTATCAGAGTAACACATCACTCCAGCAAAACTAATGTCTTGTCTTCCAAACGCATGTACTCCTTACAGTTTCCTCCCAGAATGTTCTTTCTCTTTTTCTCAATTGATCTAAATCATATCTAGTCTTCAAGGCTCAGTTCAAATTCTATGTCATCCATGAAGCCTTTACCTGATTGCATTAACACACAGTAATTTCTTCTTCCGTTCATTGCTTGTATCTGTATCTTTTATTGTTCATACCACTCATTAGACACTAATCACTTGCAGATTTCTTGAGCATGTCTCTTATCTTCCAAACTAAACCTTTAATTTTTTGAGAACAGGGCATATGCCAAATACTTTATGTGTTACAATGCCTTGCATAGTGACTGCTCAACAAACATTACTTTATTGAAACATTTCTTTATCACATTCTCAAATATTTCTGTTCATTCCTCAATTTTTCTTTCTTTTTGCATCTGGAACTCTTAATAACTAAGCTTATGGGATGGGCTAATAGTGAGTTAATAAGCATTTATTAAGGTCCTACTATGTTTCAGGCGCTGTGCTAAGTACTGAGAATATGAAGGTAAAAATTTCTGTTTTTAAGAGGCTCACAGTCTAATAGGTGAGACAACTATAAACAACTTTGGGCAAGAAAACCATATACAGGATAAATTTGAAATAATCAACATAGGGAAGGCACTAGAATTGAGGATAATTTGAAAAGGTTTCCTATAAAAGGTAGGATTTTAAGTGGTATATGAAGGAAGTCAGGGAAGCCAGGAGGGAGAAGTGAGGAGAAAGAACATACCAGGTATGAAGGACTGCCAGTGAAAATGCCCAGAGTTGGGACATAGACAGGATTGGTAATGTTATTAAAAGTCACTTTCCTAACTAGCCCTAACTCTTTGTCACATTCTGGTGAGACAGTAAAATACCTCTCTGACATTTGTTTCCTTGTCCATAACATGAGGGCTTTGGATGAAATGATATCTAAGGTGTCTTCTAGCTCTGAATGCCATCCTGTTGTGAGCATGTGATCTTAAAGTTTGATGAGAACTCCAGGGCCAGGAAGCCAAGTGGAGCACTGAAACTAGACTTAGGATGCTCTGGGTTGAAATTTGGATTCAAATGCTTCCTAGCTTCATGACACTGGGCAAATTATTTAACTTCTTTGAGTTTCAGATTCCTCATTTGTAGAAAGAGGGAATTGGATTCCTTGGTCTCTAAGGTCCTAATTCAGTGTTGTCAAACTCAAATAGAAATGGATACCCTCCCATATTGACTTAGAAAATCACAAATTAACATTACCTATGTTGTATTTTATTATTGCTTATTTTATTTAGCATTTCCAAATTACATTCAATCTGGTTACTGCCCACACTCAGACCACCTGATGCCTCCAGGCTGGGAGTTTGACATCTCTGTGACTTAATCTACCATCTTGTGATCAAAACAAAATAAAATAAACTTCAGGAAAAAGATACAATAAACTGAAGAGCAAAGGCACATGTTTTCATCTTTTGTCAAATATTTCTTCATCTCAGGAAGATCATTTGGCATTGACATGTCTCACTTTTTTCAGTTATTTCTCCATTACTCACATTTCAGTTATTCTGTTTCTGGATTATTGAGGGCCAATGTTTAATCTCACATCCCTACTATGTAAGGACATTCTATGCCAATCCCACATGCCTCTACCTGGACAGACAATGCAAACCCATTTCAATCTTATCTTAGAAACTATTATAAGAATTCAGGTGGCAAAATGTATTCCAAAAGCAGATGCACATAATTTTTGAAGTATCTTCAAATCCTGCAACAAAGGTGAATAAAAGTCAGGAAAGAACCTGCAACCCTGAAATAATCAAGTGTACCGAGTGAATAGAGTTAGTCATCCAAGTGGTACGGTGGACAGAATGCTCTGCCCAGAGTCAGGAAGACCTGAGTTCAAATGCAGACTCAGACATTTACTCCTATATAATCTTGGGTAAGTCATTTAGCCTTTGCCTCCATTTCCTCTACTGTAAAATGGGGATCATAATAGCACCTACCTCCCAGGATTGTTTTGAAGGTCAAATGAGATAATAATTGTAAAGTACTTAGTCCAGTATCTGGCCCATTGTAAGTGTTATATAAATGTTAGCTGTTACATTGTTAGAGTCTCATCCTGAGTTCCATGTGCTTCCCGTTCCTATAAGTCAGACAGGCCTCCACTAAGTCCACCTTCCAGGTGGCTAGGAGTGGCTTGTCCATGATGACATAGCTATAGAGTAGCATAACTAGACTCGAATTCAACTGAGGCTTATCCATCCCATCTCTAATCCGCTCTGCATACAAATGCCAAAGTGATTTTTCTAAAGCATATATCTCACCATGTCACTGGCCTGCTCCATAAACTCTAGTGATAACCCATGATCTCAGGAATCAAATCCAAATTCCTCTGTTTTGTATTTATAGCCTTCTTCGGTCTGTCTCCAATGTCTCTTTTCAGCCTTCTTTCTACCACTGTGCTCCAGCGAACCTGGTTTTCTTGGGATTCCTCATGCACGGCTTCCCCTGCTTTGAATGAATGCACTCTCTCCTTATGCCTGCCTCTTAGAATCCTTAGATTCCCTTTAAGCTCAGTTTATATGCCACATGAGGCCTACATAAGGCCTTTCCTCATGCTCCCAGCTAGTGGTCATTCTCCCCTATTCTCCCAAAAAATTACCTTGTATTTTTGCTTATATGTTCTGCATATATTTAATAAAAGACCCTGAATTGAAGAATATCTCCAAAGACCACATTGTAGTAATCGATGTAGTGCATTTCTTAGTCATAGAGCAGTAAGAGTAGAACAAAAAATTTATTTCAAAATAAAATTATATCTGCTCATTTTTTTTTGTATTTAAAGCACATTTGCACTGATAGAAAAATTATAGTTAATTAGAGTGAAAGTATTTTCAATTTTTTTTCTGTCAATGGACATACCTGGTCCTTCTAATGTTAACTCTGTACATGTTTTCTCCCTCAGTAGGGGGAAGCCCTTAAAGAAAGGGACAGTTGCTATTTTTTTTGTCTTCATATCCCCAGTCAGTCCTAGCACAGTCCTTGGCACACAATAGGTGCTTAATAAATGCTTGTCACTTGACTGATTGATTAGGAGGGTAATCTATTATGAGAGTAAATGAGATTGTGAAGATAAAGAGAGGTCAAGAAATGCTAATAGCCATAAATGTGAGGATAGTCAACCCTTTAAGTGGGGAAAGGAAAAAGAAGTCCCAGATGCTGCAGATAGAAAGGAGGGTCAGTCAGTCAACAAATAAATATTTGTTAAGAGTGTATTTTGTGCCAGTCACTGTTCTATATGCTGGGGACATAAAGAAAGGCAAAAAGAGACCCTGCTCTCAAGGAGTTCACAGTCTAATAGAGAAACAAGATACAAAAGATAATTGCATTTGCCTTTTTGTTCTTGTTTTTCAGTCATATCTGATTTTTCACGATCCCATTTGGGGTTTTCTTAGCACAGATACTGAAGTGGTTTGCCACTTCCTTCTCCAGCTCTTTTTACAGGTGAGGAGAGTAAAGCAAACAGGGTTAAATTCCTTGGGTCACACAACTAGTAAGTATCTGAGGTCAGATTTGAACTCGGAGATGAATCCTCCTGACTCCAGGCCCAGCATTCTATCCACCTTGCTATCTAGCTGTCCCTATGTTGTTCTTTACACCAGTGAATATAAAGGCTTTAGAGGCAACAAAGACTTTACAAGGCACAGAACAATGCACTCATGTCTATGAAGAACGTAGAACCACTCAAAAAACAGACATTGAATGAATTTAAGGTATTTCTTCAGTAAGATGATAGGAACATACAATAATAAAAAAGGCTTATGTGATATTTGAAAATAAAAGACAACATAAAATTTCAAAGTTTTTTTTATCCTTATTCACTCTCTCTGAAATAAAAAAAAATGTCACCAGTATTTAATGAATCGGTGCCCATTTTCTATTCATTTCTCCCACACCACATCCCAGCAGATGCTTTGTACAGGAAAAAACTGAAGTGGACTTCTACCCTGGGAGAGGTTTTCTGTTGCCTTTTTTGTGTTTTTCCTCTATCAATTGTAGTTTCTTCTCAGTTCATCACACATAAAACCAAGAGGTAATTCATCTGCCAAAAATACTTTTCTAAGAAGGAAAAGATAAAAGACCTTTGGGAGCATGGTTTTGGTTCTGTGTCCTGTTGTTGTCCTCCAATGTCTAGGTGCATATTGAGTCTTTGGCTGCTAGAAATTTCTGACCATCGTGAAATGCAATCCAAGTGATTTAGCAACACCATCTGAAATTAGTGCAAGCTAGTGCCTTTCTATGAGACTCATTGTCAGAGGCCAGAATGAAAATGGTCAAGATCAACAGACCAGACAGGCTCTTTGCAAAAAGCAATCAGGGCCCAACAGTAGACAATGAACGGAAGTCCAGCTAGGCAAGGTGATGGACTTTTAAGTAAAATCTCCATTTGCAAAGAACTTGAGTATTTAATAAGTAAGTTTTTCCACCTAACCCTTGTATTTCCATCTAACCCTTTCGATATGAAGGCCATGGACAGACTTTGGGGAACCTTCTCTCTTATCTGACAGGCTGCCTCTATCTATGGATAGACCTGGAAGGCACATCAGGGCTCTTTTAGTCCAACTATCTCATTTTACAGATGAGAAAACTGAGGCCAGGGGAGGTTAAGTGACTTGCCCAAGGTCATGCACATATTGACCATCAGAGGTAGGATTTGACTTCTGTTCTCTGACTTTCAAAAGACACTTCTACCCTTTTCTCCAGAGTTCCTTGCAATTACATAGGCTCAGAAAGTTCAAAGCATGAACAGTATTTTGTACAAAGTAATGGAAAAAAAATCCATATCCAAACCAATAGAAAGTAATAATATGACCAGTAAGGAACCCTCTCCCCAGAGAGCTTGATGTACCACCTCTATGACTTTCAGTACTATCCCAAGTTCTAGGTTCTAGTATCCAGGTTCTAGCCTGGAATGATCAGAGTTCATTCTCAGTCTATTCAGTGTTGCTCATTTCCAACCCCTTCTTTCCCACTTCTGTTCTCTTGCAGCCCTCTTCCTCTCTTCTGAGCTCCCAGTAGGCCTTGATCATCCCACTGCTAGTCCTGCCCACTGCCCTTTATACACATCTCCTCAGCTTCTGCTCCTCAGCTGGTCATTCATCTCAATGCTTATTCCAGCAGTTTTCCTCATTTCCTAGCAGGTGCTCATTTAGTTTTCAGATCCAATTGCTATCCCCCAACATTTATGCTGTTCCCTTCACAGCAAATAATATTCATTACTTTTCCTGAGGGACCATATCTCTGACTGTTATGGGAGAAACAAACAAACAAGAAACATCCAGGTTAGTTTGCTGATTGAAAACACACCTCAGATGCTCTTAAGCCTTCTTTTGCACTTAGTTCCCCTCACCCCAGGCCTCCCACCTAACTAATATCTCAGGGACTATAGGAAAATTCTCTCCTTGCACCTTGCAAATGAATCTCTCTCTCTAATTCTTCCCATGTAGAACTATGGTGCCTCATACCATTACCTCCTCTCTACTCCAGGAATCTTTTTTGTTTTTGTCTTCGTATCTCCAGCATCTAACACAGCACCTGGAGCATAGAAGACACTTAACAAATACTTGTTGATTGGTGGATTACTCCAGGGGAGCATCATTTGCTCAAATCACCTTCCTTCTCTGTCCAGGGGTGGGAGTTGAGTACCTCATTCTCTCTCCAATTCTGCTTCTGTCTCCCAGGGACAAATTGGTCAAAACACCCCAGCTGCCTCTTGATTCATGTAGAAGTCCTAGATTAATCATGCACGTGTGGTGCTGACTCTTCTGAGCATGGTATCCCTAAGCCAATGGAAAAAAGTGTTGTTGGGTTTTGTTATTTTTTGTTTGGTTGGGGTTTTTTCCTCTCTGCTACACTCATAACAATCCTGTGATTACAGGTAGTATAATTGATAAGTATTATCAGAAGTATTATCTTTTCTATTTTATAGAGGAGAAGCTGAAGTTCAGAGAGGTTACACAACTTGTCCATGATCACAAGTATAGCATAAGGCTTGGACTTAGAAAGACCTGGATTTAAATCCAACCTCAGACACTAACTGTATGGCCCCGGGCAAGTCATTTCACTTTTATGGGCTTCAATTTTCTCATCTGAGGCAGCTGGACTCAACAACCTCTAAGGATGCTTGCAGCTTTAAAAGTGATAATCCTATGAACCATTATTGGATCACCATCCATGTCCTCCACCCTAACCTTTTGATTCCAAATCCAGCACTCTTCCATTTTACCACGATGACTCCTTTACTGGACCATCCTCCTCTTCCCACTGCCCTCCCCTCCAGTAGTATTCTGGATTCTCTGTCCTGGGTTCTCTTCTATTTCTCGAAATCCTTTCTCTTGGTCTTTTATATTACTTTCCTTTTGGTACTCTGCATTCAAGTCAAACTGGCCTCTTTGCTGTTCCTCAAACTTAGCACTCTATTTTATCTCTCTATTCCTATGTATAGATAGTCTCCCATGCCTAGAATGCACTTTCCCCTTCCATTTAGAATCCCCCATATTTCTCCAAGGTTCAGCAAATATTTGACTTTTCAAAAGAAGCTGCTAAAGATCCCAGTATTCTCTCTCTCTCTCTCTCTCTCTCTCTCTCTCCCTCTCTCTCTCTCTCTCTCTCTGTCTCTCTCTGTGTATCTTTTTCTAAGTCTGTCTGTATCTCTCTCTTTCTCTGTCTCTGTCTCTCTGTGTGTGTCTCCATCCTCCTCCTCAACTTATCACATATATATATCTATATATATACATATATATATATATATATAGATAGATATATCTATATATATATATCTGTTTATATGTCATCTCTCCCAAGTAGAATGTAAGCTCCCTGAGGCCAGGGGCTGTTACCGGTTTTATCTTCCCATTACTACTACATATCCCAGGGTCTCACACATAGAATGCACTTAATAAAAGCTTTGGGGATTGAACTGGATCTTGGTATAATAATGGAGAAGGGACAGAAATAGAAACCTAAGGACTGGGGACTCAGAGTCAGAGGGAGGACTCTGCTCCTCAGAAGGACTGGAGGGAATAAGCCAGAACCTAAGTCCAAGAATTGTAATACCATGCAGAGACTCAAACTTGAAATTCAAACACTGCTCAACAGGACTGGGATTGTTTACTATAACTAGTGTACATGACAGGTAATTTCATCACAAGGGATAAGGCAAGGGTCCAGTTACTGCAACTGGGGCATAAAAGCAGAACAGAAAGAGTAGTAAGGCTGATTTGATGCTGCATCTCCTAGATCTAGAGGTATAGGGATCCTTAGAAATATTTTGCTTAGAGATGAGCTTGAAGGTAGGAGTTAGATGTCCCCTGTAGTAAGCTTAAGATAGCTACAAGGGCAGGAAACTAGGTAAATCTTTACCCCAAGCTTCACGGTATTTTGACTCAATAAAAATTTGCCCATAACACATCTACTAATGCAGTTTCCCAAAGAAGTGAAGAAAAGAAAAAGTATATGGGAAAAGGAAAGGAAGACAGGCAGGATATAGAAAATGAGATCAATGACTCACCTTGACATCTGAGTTTCCCAGCAATGACTGTTGCAAACAGGTCTGAATAATCAAGGTCACGTGGGATTTATCCTTTGAATGTTTCTTTTATTAATCTTTCCTTAGTTGGAAAATCTGATTTATGCTGTTCCTTCCACTCTGGATGAAAAAAATCCTTTTTAGTTAAGAAATTTGGCCAGTTATAATCGATTTTCATCATTAATAAGATGTTATGACCTTGTGATTCATTAATTTCTCTATTTCCTGAAGAATCAGAAATAGTTCAGTAAGTTTGGTGATCATATTTGCTGATAAAAATGTTAATAATGTTACCAAATTCTTACTCTGGTATGATTTGTGGTAATTTTAAAATTTGTGATAAAATAACAGCATTCCTAATCATATTTAAAATATGCAGAATAATATAAATAAAAGATGTACCTACTGTTGAAGCAATTTTAGTTTATCTTATTTTGTATGTGTATAGATATATGAAAGCCAGTGAATTCTAGAGGAAATGCAACTGGCCTTGGAACAAGGAAGACCTGGGTTCAAGTCCTGCCTAGATGTGCAAGTCCAAGACACTTATCTTCTCAGTATTCCAGATAATCCCTCTACCACCGTAAAGACTATAAATCTCAATGAAGGTACCAGTCTGTATTGACAGAGAAAGATTCTTACCTGAGAGTTCCAAATACCAGTGAAATCAAAGGTCAAAGTCCAATCTCTCTCTCTCTCTCTCTGTCTCTCTCTCTGTCTCTCTCTCTCTCAAACCTGCATTACTGAAAATGCAGAAGGCCAAATTACCATTGGCATAGAGCTTTCTATGTCTCCTAGATTGCTCATTGCCCCCTACCTTAGGAATATCTGTCACGGACTGTATTAATTATGGTGATGCTTATATATACACTACCATTTCTATAGCATTTAAAGATTTGTAAACAGTTTTCCTCACAACAACCTTTTGAAGTAAGGGAGCTACTATTATTGTTCCATTTGGCAGATGAGAAAATTGAGTCATTGAGTGATTAAAGGACTAGCCCAGGGTAAAGCAGATAGTAAACATAAGAGCTGAGAGTCAAATCAGAGCTTCAAATTTTGAAGAGTCTAGTTGGGCATATAAATACCACATCTTAGGACATGGCAACTATAAATCAATCTGACCTGGGGCACCTGAATATTTATTGACATCCAGACAGTATTCTTTGCTGGAAACACCCAATGCCAATTCCCTCAGTTTCCCAGCATTCGGATGGACAAATTATGAAAGCTGATGTTTCTACCCCGACCCGGTAGATACTGTCACAGGACTCTGAAAGGTTAGGACTCTGACCAAATAGTTCTTCTCCCATTCTATGGCTAATTCTGTCCACTGTCTCTGATTCAATGCTATCATCTGCTAAAGTGAAAATCCCTTCAGGATTATGTAAAATCACATCTAAGAGCAAGGAGTAGTAGATGAGGGGCCAACCTTGAATTTAGGAAGACATGACTATGCTACCATCCTCATTGTAAATATAGTTGGCCTGGACTTGCAGGAATTCATGAGTAGAAGTGATTTACCTTGGTAGGTTATCCCATAAAAAGAATTATCAGGGATATATCCAGCCCAACACCCTCTGAGATACTAGGAAAATGTGAAACTGTGTCACACTAAACATCTTAGTGTATAAAGTCTTGAAAAAAATATACATACATATATACATACACATATGCATGCATACACATACACATATATATATATATATACATATATATATATGAAAATGGCTATAGAATTAGAGACTTTAGGCTTAGGCATCATCTATCCCAATAGGTTATGCTATGGGGATTATAGAGTATTTAGAGGACCTGAAATCCTTATACCATCCCTGCTCCTTCTCAAAGATCCCAGAAACATAAGGGACTTTGGGGAACTGAACATGAAGCCTCCTTCCCCATTACAAAATGAAATGAGACTCATTAATCATACAAACATAGATTAGTTGTCAATAGAGAGGATATTTACCTCTGAGCTTTTAAAATATCCTCCACAACCATGTGAAGAAGACCTTTTCTGCATCTACATTAATGTAGGAAAGAAAGACTTGGAAAACAAAATTCTGAGAGGTAGTTCAGATGTCCCAACCTCCCCTCCTAGGTCTCCTTTGGAATATTCTTTCCTTTCACCTTCTCCCAGCTAGGCTCCCTTCCCTCTCTACCACTCAGGAGCCACTATCACTGAAATGTAACCTTAAAGATTCCTCATGATCTTTGACCACCATTCACTCCTGAGAGACAAAGAACACACACAAATTTACTCTGAATGCAGTCCCTTGGTCAGACATGTTAACAATTTTAACAGTTCTAAACAATGTTATTTTCTATAAAAATATCATTTCTGGTAGTTCTGTGTTCCCTGATCTCCTCCCCCTCACCTCTTCAATCTAGACCTGAGGTTTTACTGGTGTAGGGAACTCCCTCCATTTATACAGCTCAGAATCTGCTTTGAAGTTTATTAAAGGCTTAGGGAGTTGCCTGGGGGCAATGAACAATTAAGACACTTGTTCAGGGTTATTGAGCCAGAGGCCTTCTTGATTCCATGGTCAGCCCTCAATCCAATATTCTTTGCTGCCTGCATTTTCTTAAAAGTGAACAAGAGCATTGGACACTATGCCATGATAACCACTGAATCAAGAAGGTAACCCTATGTATATGTGCAGTTATGTCTCATCTCTCAGTTTTTAGGGTACTTGGTGCTATATGGGAACCAACTGATTTCATCCAATTTTAATATACAGCATAGTAAAAACCCAGCTCCAACCTCCACTCTTGGGAACAGGAAAATCAGTTGCTTGGTAGAGGCAGTCTTTAACTAAAGGTCAAACAAAATTGTACTGGAGACCTTGGGGACGCTTGAAAGTGGCCGCCTAAGATAGGGAAGCTACTTAACTGAGGTGAATACTTTGTGGAGGTGTCACCTCAGTGGCTCCATGTAAATCAGGTTAAGCTCAGGAGGCCGAAGGCCATAAAAGAATTAAGACAGTCTAGACAGAGGTTGAAGAATTAGGAGAGGGGGTAGAGATGAAAGTAGGAATTGGGGTTGATTTTTTTTCCCTTGACTTCCAGAAGTAGTAGTAATAAGACTGCCCTTCAGGTGGGCAGTGTTTAGGCCCATCAGTTACCCTGCTATAGTGACATAAAAAGAATAGCGCGCTAGGAGCCATTTGAAATTAAAGATTTTGAAAGTCCTTCAACCTCTGTTGAGATTAGGCAAGATGAACACACTGAACCTTTCCTTTCCCCTCCTCATAAAACCAAGAACTGTCAGAGCTAGAAGGCACCTGAGAGAGTATCACAATTGACTCCCTCATTTTGCAGAAGAGAAAATTAAGGCCCAGAGAAGGGAAGGCATATGCTAAGGTCTCACAGCTCACAAATGTTAGAGCTGCAACAGGCTTCCAAATCCTGGTTCAAAGAATGCTCTTTTCCCAACTCAGTCTGCAATTAGCCTCCAGGAAGAAGCACCAAGTGTTTCCTTTTCACAAATCTAACTGATTTTCCTAAAAAGTTGCTGCAGCTTTACAAAGACAAGCACTCCAGTAGAGGGGTCTCTCTGGAAAACTCAAAATGACAAATAAAGCCAGAGCATTTTTACCAATGTGGCACCCCACTCTCTTCTCTGGGTTCACTTTCTCAACTCCCACAAGCACTGGCACCAGCAGGCTGGGCCCTTTACAGTAACATATACCTCTCCCTGGTGGCTATTGGTCTGAAAGTCAAGACATTTTAAAACCCTAAGCCCTTCGATGCTCATGAACTCTGTCAAAACAATCAACTCTGAAAAGGGTTTTAGCAGATGAAAGGGGATTGTAGCCAGGCTTTTCCACAGCAGCACTAGCAGCAAGTTAGCAAAAATGAAGCCAAAACAGTAGCATCCTTGCTTATAGGAAAATGGCTGCATAACCATCTGGCAGGAATGTTATAGACAGAATTCATCCTTTGGGTGAGAGCTTGGACTAGATAGGTGATCTCTGAGGACCATTGCAATTCTAAAATTCTGTGAATGTAAAGCAAATGAAGAAAGGTAGCGCAAGATATGAATTACCAATAAGGAAAACAAAAGCAGGAGCACTGTATTTTCATAAAAGTAAAACAAATCTTTTTCTCTTTTACTTTCCGCAAGATATTTCTGAAGGTATACCTCTATTTTCCTTCTCTTCACCCCCTCCGACCCACCACCACAATTTTTGAACCACCAAGTGCATGATCAGATTTAAATTGGTGATAAATAGTCTTTTGGTATATTAAAAGTTGCGTAGTGACACACAGGTGTTAATCAGTTGGAGAAACATACCTTAGAGATCACAGAAGTAATGCTAATTACCTTGGTCCATTGAAAGAAGACACAAAGGATGGCACACATGGGGATAGGTGGAGGATATGTATACATATATGCATGAGTGTAGATATGTATATATGCATGTATAATATGCACACATGTGTATGTATGTATATATGTATGTATATGCATTTCATTCTCACCTTTACATTAACATTTCTCACCCAAGGGTCTGTTAGGGGAATATTTTTGGAAATGATAACAAGTGCTTTGAACTCTAATGATTCTTCTAAAATTAAAGACTTTTGTCAACCATTTTAAAGATATTTTTTGCCTTTTCACTAAAATACAGAGTGCAAAAGCACCATCTAGTGGTTGAAGGGGGACAGTATTTTGACATAAGCCTTCCTGCAATACAAATCGTGGTGTGTGTGTGTGTGTGTGTGTGTGTGTGTGTGTGTGTGTGTTTTTCCTTTTCACACATACTTTTTATGAAATATTTGTCAAGTTTCATTTTAAGCACTTGGTATCTTTCTCAAAACAGATGGCTAACTGACTTAATACAATTTGGGATTTAATATGTCTTAACTTCACTTTTACATAAAGTTGTTTCAAGATTACAAATTTCAATACGTGGCCATATGAGACTGGAATATCTCAATTTTGAAATAAAAATAGAAATTTGTTTAATAAACAGGAAGATAAAACTTTGTTTTAGATATGAGAATTGACTATTGATAATTTCGAAGTATAAAGTTATTAGAAGTACATTTATCAGAAGAAGGGGTGATTGTTCTCATCCAATATCAATAAAATCAAGGTTTTCTGACAGCAGTATTTATAAATATCTAATTTCATTTCCTGGGAAAGAGGTAAAGTCATAGTTTTTCTTAGGCCCTGCCCCTGGCCTCCCCTCCACCAGCCAATGTAAATACTTAAACTATTTTCTCCTTTTGCCTAAGCCTATTTCTTCATTTTCTTTTCTTTGGTTTGCTACTGATTATAATTTTTCTCTACTCCATTTTTCTCTCATGTCCCTATCCTCCCCCTATCCTGCCATATAAGTAGGTGGAAAAATAAGGCTCAGAATCACTGTGGGAAGGATCCAAGAAACAGGTAAATGACTCAGGGAGCTGAAAAGACCAGACATGAGAGAAGCTAATGGTGGGGAGGAGGTAAAGACAGTTTCCATGGAGTGGGGTATGTATCCCACAGAAAGGGGTCAGATAGTGTGCGCACTATCTTTGGGAAGTATTTTAATACTCCTGTCCTCCACATAAATCAGAAATCATGATAGGAAGAGGAATAAGGGCAGGGCCAGTGAGAAGTGAGGTATGGAGTTCTAGCTGCAGTCATTCCGTTCTGGATAAATCATAGGAGTAGAGAGCTAAGACAAAATTCCCATACTTTTGCCCCATTGAACTTGTAGTAACTTTCATGTTTTACATCCAGTTATATGCTCCTGACCCCACCTTCTGATTCCTTCTGGAGTCCCTTCAACTGGAGAGCTCTAAACATTTCTCTCTTTGTTATTCTCCAGAACAAGGGTCAAGGGTCCTCAGCATTAGTCAGGCATAAAGAAAAAGTGGTTAAATATTAAAATGCTTATAACAAAGATCACAAAATTTCATTTAAAGGATCCTGTCCTTTTTCTATCAATTGATGTCCCTTCCTTCCTTCAAAACCTACCTCAAAATATGTTCTCTAAGAAACATTCCATCCCCAAGCCCACCTTATTATTCTGATTTTACCTTTTTTTTTTATCTCTTTATCCCTTATTTAAGCCATTTGCACTATATTGACTTGGTTTCACTAAGATGCTGCCTTGAAAATATTCTTAGCTGTTTTTCATATATAACATTTTCATATTATCCATCTCTAATTGAATGCAAGTTACTTGAGGAAAGGAACCATAATTTTTGTATCTTTTGTATCTCTTCTACCATTTCGTGTATTGCTCAGCCACAGTGCCATAAACTAAGTACAGTTAAAATAATGATGGTGTTATTGATGATATCTTATCTCATGTGGTACTTACAACAACCCTGTGAGGTAAGTGTAATTATTAACTGAGGCTGAGTAAAGTAAAGTGCCCAGGGTGACATAACTCATAAAAGGATGAGGTACTATTTGAACTCAACTCTTCCTGAGTCCAACTCCAGCACTCGATACACCATGCCACCATCTCCTTCATGCATAAACATCTCTCTTTTGTGACTCTCAGCATGTCCCCATTTCATTCTGCTTTTCTCTATCTCCCTACCTTCACCCAAGCTGCTCCCTAGAACTGAAAGTTTCTCCTTCTTCCCTACCACTCCCCATCTGTGTCCGTTGAAATCCTTCCCGTCTCTAAAGGCTTAACTCATGTGGTGACTTCTTCATGAAGTCTTCCCTAACCTCCCTACTTCAGAATGACAACAGCTAGTTTAGTCCTCTGACTCTTGTTAATATCTGAAATCCCTATTTAAGCAAACGGCAACAATATAGAAAGATAGCTTCAGTAATGTAATTTTCACTGAAAGAGATATCTACCTACCCGAATTTCTCAAAATACTTTATTTGAAATTCTTCTTTGCACTTATTCTAATTTATATTGTATTCATTATATTCTGTGCCAGATTTTAATTTCCTTAAGAGCAAGGACTATTCCATATTTTATCTTTCTATGCCCTGTACTCCACACATGCCACTTAATAAATATTTGTTTAATTGAATGCACAGTGTTACACACTGTGAAATGGCAGGAAAACCAGAGACCATCTAGTTCAACCCCTTCATTGTACAGATGAAAAAACTGAGGCCTACAGAGATACAGCAATTTGCCCAAGATCACACAGTTAGAAAGTGAAAGTCACGCATCAAGCCTCCTTCTCCTAGTTCCCAGTTCGATGCTCTTTTCAAAAACATCATGCAGCATCCCTGAATTACATCGACTGAATTGGATTGGATTGGATTAGATTGAATGCATAGGACCAAGAGAACTGACTAAATGTTGTCTAAAGATCTTTTCCAACTTTAGGATTCTAGAACCCTGAAAAAATGGAATTTAACTTTATTTTGTTTATTTCATACTTTTTTTTAAAGATACATGTTCCAAAGAAAAGGGCAAGGATTTCCACAGTGTCTGGACAAAACAAATAAACAAACAAAATAAGCCAAATTTTTTTACCCGTTATACTGGTGCATTAGGAGATGATTATTTTTGACACCTTTAAAAATTAAATTAAAAGGAAATACACTGATATTTATATTGAAGAAGAATAATTCCAACTGTTCTTTCTTTGAAGTTTTACCTGGATGTAGAAAGGGACTAAACTAAATAAGATTTCATCATGGTAGTCTTTTAAAACACTCAGGCAGATACCTCACTTTCAAGAATGGCTGTGTTTAACTCTTAAAGTTGGAAGCAACAAAAACAAACCAGGATGTAAAGTCGGATGTGATTGCCAAAAAACAATTTAGATTTAAATAGAGCTTAAAATGCTTTCTACTTTAAAATGCTTTAAGGATAGGTAATTTAGTTATTATTATGATCAATTCCTAAAGCAAAGGTCTGACCGTGTCACTCCCCTCCTCAAAAAGTCAAGTGACTCCCTATTACCTCTCAGATTGGAGTTGTTAAGTTTTTTTTTTTTTTTTTGTGTTGTGAACCCTTTTGGTAATCTGGTGTAGCCTATGGACTCCTCAGAATAATGTTTTTTAAATACCTCCCCCCCAATAGGAAATACAAAGGAAATCAATTATACTAAAATGCAATTAGTAATTTTTTAAACCAAATTAACAGACCCTAGGTTAAGAACCGCTACTCTGAGAAAAAAATGTAAAACTCTTCTGTCATTTACAATCCTTCACAACCTACCTTTTAAACTTCATGTATATTATTACTCTTCCCACACTCTATGGTCAGAGTAAACTGACCTTCTTTTCTAAGACTCAGTTGAAACACTACCTTTCCTGAAGTCTTTGCTGATCTTCCACCTACCCCCAGCTAATAGTGCCCTCCTTTTCAAAATTACCTTTTGATTACTTTGAATATTTTCTGCATATTCATATGTTTAAGTACATGCTATCTTTCCCCAAAGAATATAATCTCCTTGAGGACAGACTTTCATTTTTGTTATTTGTATTCCCCACACAGTGCATGGCACATAGAAAGCACTTTGACAAATGGTTGATTCTATTACTATAATCAAAATTATAATAATGATGATAGCTGACATCCTTAACACTCTATCAAACTTCTTATTTTATTCTCACAACAATCCTGTGTTATCATCATCCCCATTTTACAGATGAAATTCAGAGAGATGATTCCTTACCCAACTAATAAGTATTAGAACAGGGATTCGAAACCATGTCTCTCCTGGTTCAAAGCCTGGCATTCCTCCTAGTATACCCTTTCTTTGTTGCCCTTCCTAATCACAGCAGCCCTAGGAAGAGAGCAGAGAAGGAATTTATTATTATTTTATTCTTCAAGGTCTACTGAAATACCTTGATATGCAAAAATAGTCCATTATTACCAGCTGTGGATTGTCAGAGTATCTAAAATTCCCATTCCAATCAGTCATTTGGATCAAAGTATTGAAGGTCTCTGTCAAAATCAATTAATCCATAAGTGTCTATCAAGTGTCAGGCATTGTATTAGGAGTCCCAGATACAAAGACAAAAACTAAACAGTCTTTGCCCTTTTAGAACTTACATTTAAACCGGAGAAACAACATGCACATATAAAGATATATGTAATATACATTGTACATACAAAACAGATGCAAGATAACCTTGGATGGGGGAAGGCCTTAGCAACTGAGGGAACTAGGAAAGGTAATTATGCTATCTTGGAGAGATAGTGTAGTAAGCTATTTATCATCCATTAACACCTCAGTGGAGAATAGCTTATATCTCATTAGCTTGCTAGTGACCTAGCAAGGATCTGGAGGGATGGGACACAGGACAGATAAGGTTTAATGTGGGAAAGAATAGGAAAAGGTTCAGAGAAGGTGATATTTCCAGACCCAGGTTGACCTGGAAGGGCCAAAGTTGGTAAGGAGGAGTGGAAGATGCTATATGGTTAGTTGTAGCATGAGGACAACAAAAGGCAAAAGGGGGCACTAAAAGTACCTTTGGGAGATAAGAACTAATGTTGTTTACTTCATAATGTTGTCTACAGATGGTTTTTGCAAAATGAGCTGGAAGGAGCTGGCTTGAATTCTTTAGAAGGTTTGCATTCCATTCCAGTTCATAAAATTAAATTATTGCAATTAAATAATATAATTTAGGATTTGTGATTATGAAGAAACAGTCAAGGTTAAAGTTGACTTTGGGAGAGAGTTTGTTAAACCAAGTAAAATGTAAAGAAGGAGGTTTTTTTTTAAATGTTTAAAGCATTTCAAAATAGTTGGGACAAAAAAAACTATACAGGAACTTATTTCCCTATAAAGTGTTGGTATGTTAATTACAAATCATCTATTCAATAAGAAAGGCCACTAAGAAGAAGGGAAGCCATGGGAGGCTGGGGATCAGCACTCCTGAATTCTGTTTTTCAACAATTTACATAACTCTTAGCCTTAATTTTCCCCCTCCTTAAAATGAGAACCTAGATGATTTAGGAAGCTTCCAGTTGCCTAAGCAGGAGTCTGGCCTGGCCCTCCACTATTTAACGTTTTTATCAATGACTTGACTTGGATAATGATATAGGTAACATGGTTATAAAATGTGAAGATACACGAAGCTTAGGGTTAGTGAACATACTGGTTAACAGCATCAAGATTTCAAAAAATCCAAACAGCCTAGAACATGGCGAAGAAACTAATCAGATGAAATGTAGTTGGGATAAATGTAAAGTCTTAGACCTGAACTGAAAAATGATCAACCTCAATAGACGGGTTTGTCTGAAAAAAAAATATGGGGGATTGAAAGCCCAAATGAAATCAATGGTGAGATCTAGGGATAGATATATCTTCATGCATATATCAGACACACACACACACATACATACGTGTGTGTGTGTGTGTGTATGTATGTACGTAAAACCAACCTCAGAGAATTGTTATGAGGCTCAAATAAGCTAATATATGTAAAGTATTTTACAAACCTTAAAAGTACTATATAAATGCTTGCTATTATTAATAGCTGGAGTAATATTCCTGGACATGGGAGTTCCTCAAGGCAGCCTGATTGCCTTAGCTTTCTTGGCATATATGCATATACATGCACACACATATAATGAAAGCCGACATTTAGTCAACACCATGGTATATATGTATATATTTATATATATTTGATATTGTATATAAAATAATATGATAATATATTATTTATTAGCTCATTTAATCCTCATAATAATTCTCTGAAATAGGTCTTATTTGCTAACATTTATCTAGTATTGCAAGGCTCATAGTTTTAAATGCATACCTTATATATATAAAATAGATTATATATTGAGGTATGTATGCAAAGGTCTCTCTCTATGTACATGTATGTGCATATATATACACACATATGTATATGTGTGTGTGTATACTCACAACCATGTAAAAAAAGGTACAATTATTTATCCCCATTTTACAGGTGAGGAAACTGAGGCAAACAGAGGTTTAAGTGACTTGTCCAGGCTTACACAGTTAGTGAGTACCTGAGGCAGGATCTGAACTCTGGTCTCCCTGACTACAAGCTTAAGCCTTAAGAGGCATTGTGACATACTGTATAAAGGAAAGAAGAACTGGATTTGAGCACAGATATTTACTAGCTGTGTAACTTTGAGCAAGCCCTAAGTCCTCCCTAAGCTCCAGTTCCCTTAGCAATAAAACAGAACTAATGATAGCACCCATAGCATAGCTAGGTGGCACAGTGGATAGAGCACTGGCCCTGGAGTCAGGAAGACACTTCTCCCTGAGTTCAAATCTGGCCCCAGACACTTACTTTTGACTTCTTTGTTGTGAGAATTAAATTAGATATTTGTAAAGTGTTTTCCAATTTTTTTTTGGAGGGGGGAAGGCAGGGCAATTAGGGTTAAGTGACTTGCACACAGTCACACAGCTAGTAAGTGTATCAAGTGTCTGAGGCCAGATTTGAACTCAGGTCTCCTGACTTCAGGGGTGGTACTCTACTCACTGCACCACCTAGCTGCCCTTGTGCTTTCCAATTCTTAAAGTGCTTTATAAATGTGAGCTATTATCATGATTACTTTGCCCTGATCATGCAATGTCTTAGGTATTCTATTTAGTTCTGGGTGATATTTTAGAAAAGGTATTGATAAGCTGGAGAGCTTGTGAAAATCCTGATAATGGCAATCAGCATAGGGAAGAGCTATGAGTTCAAGCCACATGAGACTGGCTTGGTAAGCTTTGGCTTCACCTTACTGCAATTTCCCTTCCCTCAATTCTCAGTTGTTCCCTTGGGACTAGGATAAAGAAGCACCTCTCTCCACTCCCTTAGGGTGGCAGACCAATGGATTTAACTATATATAAAAAAAGTTTGGAAATAGAGGAGGAAAGTCCAGAGTCTCATAACAGAAGACACAAAGCCCTAAGCCATATAGATCACGTTTTGACCATTGACCAAGTGACCCAAAGGCTCACATGGCATCTAGAGTTGGAGGGATGAAAGCATTCTGTGGGGATGGGCGCTCTTCCAATCTTGTGAGACCCTCACCCTTACACAGACTGCTACCATCAAGACAAAGGTCACAGATATCTGAAAAGCAACAGGAGCCACAGGAAGCCAAGGCCAACTGCCACCAGGTTTGACTTTAATCATATATCTCTTACTGCTAATGTCCCTGTATCTTTTGGTAATGTTATTAAAGGTGAAATCACTGCTGCTGTAGTCAGAGATCCATTTCCTCCTGAATCCTGAATTTCAGTTCAGAGGAGTTGAAGCAACAAGTATTTTTAGAGTAGAGAAGACCCAGGGGTGGCGTAAATAGCTCTTTTCACGTATTTGGAGAGCTGTCAGGTGAAGAAGAATTGGACTTGTCCGCTGCTCCACAGAAGGTAGAAACAGAAGGAATAGGAAGTAGTTGCAAAGAAGCAAAATTAGGCTAGATTTAAGGGGAAACTTCCAACTAGAGATGTCAAAAGGTAAAGAGGCTGGCCCCAGAGGGAGTTTAGGGTTTTTTTTTGGTTTAGTTTGGTTTTAATTTCACTTGAAGTCTCCCAGCCAAAGCAGGATGACCACTTCTCAGACATTCCTTTGGTCTTCAGTGTCTCACTCAACTCTGAACTTCTGTGATTCTAGGATTTCTATTCTAAAATTGCATCATTTTGATGATTTCTAATATTCTATATATCTTACAAAATGTAAAATCATAGAATGATAGAGCTGGAAAAAACCATAATAGACCATTTAGTCTAATCTCTTCTTATATAACAATGGAAGAAGTTGAGACTCTTCTTATATAACAGTGGAAGAAATTGGTCCTGGGCCCAATGTGTTCTAGCTAGTCAGTCCAGAGCCAAGACTAGAGTCTAAACCTACTGACCTATAGTCTGTATTCTTTCCAGTATAACACATTGCCCCTCAAGGCACAAGATGAGAAAGTCCACAGCTATAAGTCATTTTGATAAGACGTATACTAGGTACAAAATACTCAAACTGTTCAAAACAAACAGCATAGACAGCCAGAGCAATAGAAATTTCAAAAACATTCAGTTCATGTTACGCCGAGTTAGAGCTGAGCCCTGTCCTCCTCGGACCTCCAGGCCCAGGGTCCTGCTGAGATAAACTCAGGGCTTTGAGATATGGGTGGAGCCAGGAGGAGGGGTCTCGCCTTTGTTACCTCCCTAGCAATTCCAGGTCTTTGCTCAGACCTGCCTGACCACATGGAACTTCCGGCTCTCTGTCTGGGCCTGCCAGGGCACATGGAGCTTCCGGTTCTTTGCCTGGACTGCCTGACCGAAGGGAGCTTCGGGTTAGCACGGGAAGAGAAGGGGAGGAGAGTAGGTGGAGTCGGGGCAGTCTTAGCACCCAGGTGTATTGAATTTTACCTGTCCTTCACCACGTAACCAAAGAATGTACCTAAAGATATAAAATGCTGCTTGCTGAAATAATAAACGGAGTCCTTCACCATCTTTTCAGCTCCCGCTCCATTCATTGTCCGTGAGATCAGGTGCTTTGCTTAGGCAAAGGCCTGGGGCTTGGGGGGAACCCCGAGTATAGTTACGAGGCTTCGGGAGCCCATAACAAGTTTAATGTTCGTCAAGGCAGCTAGGTGGAACAGTGGACAGAACACTGGGGCTAGAGTCAGGAAGACCTGAGTTCAAATCCAGTCTGAAACACTTACTAGCATTGTGAACCTAGGCCAGTCACTCAACCTGTTTGCCTCAGTTTCCTCATCTGTAAAATAATAGTATCTACCTCCCCAGGTTATTGCAAGAATGAAATGAGATAATAATTGTTAATTGCTTAACATAGTGCCTGGCAATAGTTAGAACTATGTAAATGTTAGCTATTATCATCATCACTATTATTATTAAGCACTTGCTATGTGCCAGATGCCGAGGCCAAAAAAATGACAATACCTGCATTCAAGGAGCTTATACTTCACTGTGTGATGGTGACTCGTACAAAGAAGTAAACGTAAGACATATAAAGTAAATAGAGAACATCTTGGTGTGAGAAGAGCACTAACAAACAAGGGAATTAGAAAAGGCACCTTGTGGAAGGTTGCATTTTAACTGAGCTTTGGAGGAAAATAAGGATTCCAAAGGGCGGAGGTAAGGAAGTTATGCAATCCAGGCCCAGTGGACAGATTATGCAATGGCAGGAAGATAGAAAGGAGACTAGTATGACTGAAAGGTAGAGTGCATGAAGGGGTGTAATGACTATCTGGAAAGTTCAGCTGGATCTTGGTCCCTACTGGATCTTGGGTAAAGTAATCTTGCTCCCAGAAGAATTAGAGAAAGCAACAATAATGAAAAGTATTCTCTATGACAAAAAAATCTTTTGGCAAGCTTCTTTGGGATTGATTATCATTAGTTTTGAGGTCTACACAGTGAAGGAATGAATTAATGCTGACTCGATTAATTGACCCATTTACTGGATCTGGTTCAGAATGAGGAGTAAAGAACCATATTACTGTCTAGTGTCTATTATAAGTAACCACTATTCAGATGAGGAAATAACAGCCCTTGCTCATAAAGCAGCAAAAACAAAAACAAAAACACTGAGTGGGACTTAACAGAAAATCCCACCAAGATAAACAGGCCACAGTAATTCTTAAGAAAAGCCAGAGCTGCTAAAGGAATAAGTCAACAAGAAGTCTAAAAGTAACTAAAAGTAAGCAAATCAGAATTGAGGATTACAGCAGTTAATTCGAGCCTTTTAGCCTTAGCTGCCATTTTCTCTTATTCTTCCTCCTCTTCCCTAGAGGTACCCTGAGGAAGGGACGGGAGGCCATGTGTGCAAGGCCAGTCAAACAACCACCACCATGTTGACTAATGTCCCTCCTCAGGCAGCGATGGAGTCAGCCTAGGACCCTGAACCCAGCCAATGGCCTTGGGAATGGTGATCCTTTCATCCCAGTGCTTTCAGCTATCACCCTGGGAAGCAACCCTTAAGGGGAATACATAGCTTGGCAATTGCTCCTGCAGTTTCTAGGGCCACAGCTACCAAAAACCCAGAAGAGAAAGTTCTTGCCACCAAAGTCCTTGGAATAATTGAATGGTTTAACACTAGAAATGCATCATTTTATCCGTGGAAATGACATGAAAGAAGAAGCATTAACATTTGTTTTACCTTTGCACCCTAAAAACCATTTGATTTGCAGCTTCATCTTCCATACGCATTGTCTCCTCCATGAGCATGTGAGCCGGGACTGTCTTACATCTATTTGTATTCTCAGAACTCAGCACACTGCTTTATACATAGTAAGTGCTTAATAAATGCTTTTTAAAATTCATTTTTCAAACACCTTACGATTAGATAAGTTTCTGGTGCTGCTTTATTAGTCAACAATTCTATGAGTCCCAATCCAACTCAACAGCTCTGCATATGCCCCAAGAAATTTCCTAACTTATTTTGGATCTCCTACTCCCTTCTTTCCACAACCCAATCACCTAGCCTAAATAAAGCCTTTTTTCCTGACTCCTATGTAATAAACCCTTAGAATATATTGAAAAATAAAAATTATGCCTGCTGAAAGTCCTAAAACTTCTACATACTCTTGTTGTATTTGTGTAGTCGGCTCTCTCTTGTGTTCATTCTCCCGTGTAGCATGGATAGGAGCCAATTACCTTTAGGGTTTCAATAAGTCAGTAAATGAATAAATAGAAAAGCATTTATTAAGTTCTACCAAGTACAAAGAACTATGCTAAGCCCAATAGGTACAAATAGATGATCTCTGATCTAAAGGAGCTCACATTCTAGATTCAGCACATACAGAAGGTTTTAGTGACAAGTTAGATGTATATACCCAGTGTGAAATTATGGTGCAGTTTCAGAGTGGAGTTATAGTTATCGGTACTTACCTATATGGCATGGTTCTGGACAATCTCAAGAGATGCATCCTCCTCTAGTTAATGCTTAGCCTTTCTTTGGTACATCTGCTATTTTATTTCTGTCTTTGAATGAAACAAGACATTCATTTCTCTATAGATCCCTAGTTCCTGCTACATAATGGGTGCTTAAGAACACTTAGTGATTGATTGATTACACAATTCTCTTCCAACTACCTCCAGCTCATGACCCAAACTGCACTACAATATGAAAAAAACCCTAATAGAAAGACAGCAAAGTGTTCCCTAACATATCCAACTGAAATACCTAGTAAAGAAATGGGCAGCAATAATTACTTAAGGTAGCTATTTTTACTTATTGAAAAATCTTGATCAAGCTTTTATTTACTTTATTTTTCATTCAATTAAATATTTATTTTTTTGTCCCAATATGTACAATGCACTGTGTTGGTGATGAAGATACAAATGTAAACAAGTCACAATCCTTACTTTCAGGTAGCATATGATTTCACATGGGGCATGACATGTACAGAAATAGTTATAATGGAATGTAATATACCATAATAACCATATAAGAGAGACCAACTAGAGAAAACTGAGAGGTCTAAGGATCATAACTAGCTGGAGTGGGGCTACCAGAAGCCATGGAGACTTGGAAAGATTTCCTGAAAGAGGTGATACCCGTATAGAGCCTTAAAAAAAGGAAAAAATATTTAACAAATTTAACATAAAATAATATAATTCTAGGGAATTAATGATTGATTTTTGAAGTAGAGACTATTGTTTGCATATTAGAATAGATATAGATTGGAAAGATAGCCGACTGGACACAGTCAGGAAAGACTTGACTTCAAAATCATGGCCATGGCAACTCAAAAACTGAGTTTCAGTTTCCTCATTTGTGAAACAAGGATAATATTGCCTGTGGTACCTACTTCACAGGGTCGCATTGTAAGGATCAAATGAGGCCCTTTGCACTTTGCAAACTATATAAATGTCAACTACTATTATTATATAACCATGATGAAAGTAGAGGCCCATAAAAGTCATCTACCATACATTTTTACTCTATTCATTTTTATTCTACTATGCTATATTATACCATACCATAGTATACCATATTGTATTATGCAATATAAAATAATACTACATTAAACAGTGAAAAGACTATCCTTTTAATGATTTTAAAGCATTTTGTTCTTATATCACCATTAAAGGGGTTCCTAACCTGGTTTCCATGAACTTATCATTTAAAATATTTTGGTCTTTGTAATATCATATATTTTATATTATATTTCTATATTTCTAATTATTATATTTCTATAAAAACAATGTTCTGGAAAAGGCTCCGTAGATTTTGTGACCAAAGGTATAAAAAAAGGTTAAGGACCTCTGTACTAAAGTCTATTCAATTTTTCAAAACACCCAGGAAAGTTTATAAAGTGTTTCTCAATAGCTCATTCAGGGATCTGACAGCCCTCAGTGCCAAGAAATTTGTTTCTATTTTTAACACAAATCTCTTACGCTTATGCAAAGAAGGGTCCTTTCTCTATATAGGAATTTTCACTTTCAACAGAGCTATACATACTCCTCTCTTCTAGGAACTTCCCCTATGGTTCCTGTCATTTTTCCTCGTAATTCTTATGAAACTTTTCAGTTTTTACCACAGAGGTTAAAGTAGCAGAGTACAGGTGCAGAAGGCAAGCTGTAAGTTCTGGTTCCGATTCTTTATGTTCTGATAAATTCTGATTTTGTGGATTATTTTAAAAATGTAAGATAAAATGATTTTAGTAGAAAAATTTTGAACCTGTTAGCCTTGGACATGGAACCCTCCCTCTAAATCTCACTAAAAGGGGCAGGTAGGTGGCACAGTAAGTAGAGCACCAGCCCTGGAGTCAGGAGGACATAAGTTCAAATCCGGCTTCAGATGCTTGACACATAAACTAGCTGTGACCTTGGACAAGTCACTTAACCCCAATTGCCCTGCCAAAAATAAAAAAAAATATTAAAAATATTAAATCTCACTACAAATGACCCTAATACTTTACAAATGTTCCATAGAAAAATCAAAACAGAGCAGGCTACAGAATTACCATATACTAAATTGTGACAAATTTTCAAAGCCTAATCTCCTGGAATAACTTGGGGATTAAAGAACTGATCAGTTCTCCACCTTCACAAAATGCAGGTTTATCTCAAAACAAGGATCTCCATAAATCAGTAAGACAGAAGGATGCTTCCTGAGCTAGTTCCTATGTTTTCTGACCCAACACAGGACACCACTGTCTAGTGTCACCTGGTAGAAGCACTAATCTTGGTCTGAATAAAAACTCATTTTTGTTAGACTAATAGCAAACATTTCACCAGAATTTCTAACAAATAAGCCCTTCTGTTCACTTGTTAGAGTTGTGATCAAGAAGGAGCCAAAAAATTATACTAGTCTATTAGGCTCTCAGTTCTAGGGAAGAATGAATATTGGGTCATTTATCTGGCAAAGTTCTAAGAAGGACCATTGGCTTTAGATAAGTCATATGGTAAATATGCAGAAAGATATTAATTTCCCATCAATCTTTTCCAATGTCTTGCTTTCAGTATACAACTAGAGATTTCAGTATACGTAAAAGAGTAAAGAAAAAAGAACATTCTTTAAGGTGCTCATCAACTCAATCTATTATGCTTTTGGGGACTTTGTTAAACCAGAATGTTAATAATAGCATCAAGGTGATGAATGGCATTGGGTTTTGGTGTATGGATATTAATGCTACTTGCAATCCTTTTTTAACCACTAATCCAGATCTGTCTTTTGCCTTCATAACAAATACAGGTCTGTTTCACAAAGTGATGATTTACTTTATAATACTGCACAATAAATAACACTATTATAGATACAAATATACTGAAATAAATACATAAGTAATAAAATATAACACATATAGACCATTGATAGAAAATACATTAACCATAAAAACTCAGATCACATTTTTCTACAAGGTAGCAGTAGTAAAATGAAGCCATGTGGCACAGACATTAGAAGAGTGAGAGAAAATGAAGCAAGACAAAAGGCTGAATTTCAATCAATATAGCCCTCAGTGATCAAATTCTGATTCTGTCATGCTTAAGAACCAGGAGTATCCAACATATCACCTATCTGATGTCTCTTCTAAGGCACACTAAGCTTCTCCTTATCTTATATAATAATATTGATGATGACAATAATAATAATTCACAAAGGTATTGCAGATTAGCCTCAGAGCCAGAAAGAGCCAAGTTCAAATCTTACTTCTGATACACCCCAGCTATGTGACCAAGGGCAAGGCATTTTGTCTTAGTGCTTTAGGCAACTTTCAAAGACTGTAAATTGCAAAGGAGGTAATGGCCTGTATTGATGGGGAGAGTTCCCTATACTGATATAATGAAAATAAAAGTCCAGTTTCTGCCTTATCCTACCTATAATCTTTGTAATCTCCATGTTACACATGAGAATTCTGAAGATCAGTGAACTTAAGTGCCTTAGCCGTGTTCATATAGTCAATAAGCAATCAATCGACAAGCATTATTAAGTGACTACTATATTCCAGTAATGATATAGGTACAAATTGAACCAAGTTCTCTGACTCCAGGTCCAATTAACTTCTCAATACAGCAGGTCTTGAGGCCCAAAGCACAAAAGGCCAAAAATAATTTTGATTTATTCCACTTATCCTCCTGAAGAGCAAGTTCATAGTGAGAGTTTGGCATCTAGCCCAAGCTCATGCTGAGAAGTGGAAAGATTGTGAAAAGCCATGCCTCCTTCTGGTCTTTGTCCCATTATTACCTAGGCCCATTAGGAAAACTTCTGCTAAGGCTTACCTTGAACAACTGAATATGAGCCAAAAGGAAAAAGAGCTTAGATATTGAATCCTGCAAGCAAACCTGTTTTACAACATTTTATGTTTCTTGGTTATGTCTTTCTAATATTTCCCATGGGGAAGATAGGGATTTTTAAGGAAGAAAATTCCTAAGAAATGCATTACTTATTCCTTATTTATGCAGAGAATCAAATTTATGTTATCTATTTATAGAGAGAATCAATTTCTCACATTTGTAGACAACTGAGTCGAATTTGTAAGAATACAAGTCATTCCTCAATTGATAAATGATCAAAGGATAGGAGCAGGCAGTTTTCAGAGGAAGAAATCAAAACTATCTATAATCATATAAAAAATGAGCTAAAGCACTATTTTTTGTTGTTGTTCGGGTTGTGTCTGACTCTTTGCAACCTCATTTGGGGTTTTCTTGGCAAAGATACTGGAATGGTTTGCCATTTCCTTCTTCAGCTCATTTTTACAGATGAGGAACTAAGAGCAAACAGAATTAAGTAACTTGCCAAGGGTCACCAGATTTGAACTAAGGTCCTCCTTACTCCAGGGCCAACTCTCTATCCACTGTGCCACCCAGCTGCCCTTCACTATTGATTAGAGAAATACAAATTAAAACAATTCAGAAGTACTACCTCACACCTATCAGTATCAGATTGGCTAATGTTACAGTAAAGGAAAATAATAGATGTTGGGATATCAATGCATTGTTGGTGGAGTTGTGAATTGATCCAACCATTCTGGGAACAATTTGGAACTGTGCCCAAAGGGCTACAAAATTGTGCACATCCTTTGATTCAGCAATATCACCACTAGGTCTGTATCTCAGAGATGCGGGGTGGGAGAGAGAGAGGGATAGAGAGAGAGAGAGAGAGAGAGAGAGAGAGAGAGAGAGAGAGAGAGAGAGTCAGAGATGGAGAGAGAGAAATTTGTACAAAAATATTTATAGCAGCTCTTTTGTAGTGTCAAAGAATTGGAAATTGGGGGGAATTCCCGTCAATCATGGAATAGTTGAACAAGTTGTGGTACAAATTGTAATGAAATACTATTGTTCTATAATAAATGACAAACAGGATGATTTCAGAAAAACCTGGAAAAACTTACATGAAAAAGTGAAGTGAGCAGAACCAGGAGAATATCATACACAGTAATATTAATGTTGTATGATGATCAATTGTGAATGATTTAGCTATTCTCAGTGATACAATGATCTAAGACAATTTCCAAGAACTCATGATGAAAAATCCTATTGAGCTCCTGAAAAAATACTGATAGAATTTTAATTCAAATCAAAGCATACTATTTTTCCACTTTATTTTTAGTGGTGTTTTTGGTCTTGTTGCTTTTTCACAACCTAACTAATATGGAAATATTTTACAGGATTGTACAGGTATAACTTACATCAAACTTCATAAGTCCCAAGGAAGGAAGGAGAGAATTTGGAACTCAAAAATTTTAAACTGAATGATAAAAATTGTTTTTACATGTAATGTATAAAATGTATAAAGTGTTATAGTGAGAACCAAATAACATTGAAGTTAAACAAAGGAAAATGTTTTAATCAAATCTTAGATTGGGGGGGCGGAGCCAAGATGGCGGCTGAAAAGCAGGGACTTGGGTGAGCTCCCCCTCAGGTCCCTCCAAACACCTATAAAATGGCTCTGAACAACTTCTAGAACTGCAGAACCCACAAAATAGCAGAGGGAAGCAGGGCTCCAGCCCAGGACAGCCTGAATGGTTGCAGGGTAAGGTCTATCACACAGAGCTGGCAGCGAAGCAGAGCAGAGCCCAGTGTGGGCAACGCCCAGACCAACAAGACCAAGAGCTGGTGGAACAGGCCCTAGCACCCTGAATCAGTAAGCTGTGGCAGTTACCAGACTTCCCAACCCACAAACACCAAAGACAACAGAGAAGGTTAGTGGTAAAAGCTGCTGGGACAGAGTGAAAATAGTTTGCAGTTTGGCCACCACCCCAGGGGCAGCAGACGTGATGCAGCTCTGAGGCTGCTTATAGAGCTACAGGTGCAGCTGCTTCCAGTCCCAGGCCCACCTGGTGGGAGGAATTAAGTGGCAAATCAGAGTGGGAGGGCAGAGCCCACTTACATCTGAGTCGTGGTCCAGGTTGGCAGTTTTTGGGGGAGGAGGAGCGCTGCAATGGCAGAGCTTGCTGTATAGAAAGAGCTCTGAAAACAACAGCACAGCCCCTGAAGCTTGGGACAAAGTACTCTATACTCTACAAGCAGTCATAGCCCAACAAAAGCTCAAGGGTCAAGAAGTTGCCTGGGAACATGAAGAGGCAGTGAAAAACGGACTCAGATTCAGACTCAGACTTTGGAATCTTCCTTTGGTGACAAAGAAGACCAAAACATACAGCCGGAAGAAGTCAACAAAGTCAAAGAGCCTACATCAAAAGCCTCCAAGAAAAACATGATTTGGTCTCAGGCATGGAAGAGCTCAAAAAGAATTTGGAAAAGCAAGTTAGAAAAGTAGAGGAAAAATTGGGAAGAGAAATGAGAATGATGCAAGAAAACCATGAAAAACAAGTCAATGGCTGGCTAAATGAGACCCCAAAAAATACTGAAGAAAATAACACCTTAAAAAACAGACTAACTCAAATGGCAAAAGAGCTCCAAAAAGCCAGTGAGGAGAAGAATGCCTTGAAGGCAGAATTAGCCAAATGGAAAAGGAGGTCTAAAAGACCACTGAAGAAAAGTACTACCTCAAACATTGGATTGGAGCAAGTGGAAGCTAGTGATTTTATGAGAAATCAAGATCTTAGAAAACAGAACCAAAGGAATAAAAGGTGGAAGACAATGTGAAATATCTCATTGGAAAAACCACTGACCTGGAAAATAGATCCAGGGGAGATAATTTAAAAATTATTGGACTACCTGAAAGCCACAATCAAAAAAAGAGCCTAGATATCATCTTTCAAGAAATTATCAAGGAGAACTGCCCTGATATTCTAGAGCAAGAGGGTAAAAAAAAATTGAAAGGATCCACAGATTGCCTCCTGAAAAAAGATCCCAAAAAGAAAACTCCTGGGAATATTTTCACCAAATTCCAGAGCTCCAAGATCAAGGAGAAAATAGTGCAAGCAGCCAGAAAGAAACAATTTGAGTATTGTGGAAACATAATCAGAATAACACAAGATCTAGCAGCTTCTACCTTAATGGATTGAAGGACTTGTAATATGATATTCCAGAGGTCTGTGGAGCTAGGATTGAAACCAAGAATCACCTACCCAGCAAAACTGAGTATCATGCTCCAATGCAAAATATGAATTTTCAATAAAATAGAGGACTTTCAAGCTTTCTCAGTGAAAAGACCAGAGCTGAATAGAAAATTTGACTTTCAAACACAAGAATCAAGAGAAGCATGAAAGGGTAAACAAGAAAGAGAAATCATAAGAGACTTACTAAAGTTCAACTGTTATGTTTACATTCCTACATGGAAAGATGATGTGTATGATTCATGAGACCTCAGTATTAGGGTAGCTGAAGGGACTGTATAAATATATACATATATATATATACATATATATATGTATGTATATATATATATATATATATATATATATATATATATATATATATACACATGCACACACACATATAGACAGAGCGCAGGGTGAGTTGAATATGAAGGGATGATATCTAAAAAAAAAATGAAATTAATTGATGAGAGAGGATTTATTGAGAGAAGGAGAAAGGGAGAGATAGAATGGGGTACATTATCTCTCATAAAAGTGGCAAGAAAAAGCAGTTCTGTAGGAAGGGAAGAGGGGGCAGGTGAGGGGGAATGAGGGAATGTTACTCTCATTGGATTTGACCTGAGGAGGAAAAAACATACACACTCAATTGGGTATCTTACCCCACAGGAAAGAAGGAGGAAAGAGATAAAAAAAGGGGATGATAGAAGGGAGGGCAGATGGGGGAGGAGGTAATCAAAAACAAACACTTTCGAAAAGGGACAGGGTCAAGGGAGAAAATTGAATAAAGGGGGACAGGATAGGAGAGAGCAAAATATAGTTAGTCTTTCACAACATGAGTATTGTGGAAGGGTTTTACATAATGATACACATGTGGCCTTTGTTGAATTACTTGCCTTCTTAGGGAGGGTGGGTGGGGAGGGAAGAGGGGAGAGGATTTAGAACTCAATGTTTTAAAAGCAGGCATTCAAAAAAAGGTTGTTTTTGCATGCAACTGGGAAATAAGATATACAGGCAATGAAGCATAGAAATCTATCTTGCCCTACAAGAAAGTAAGGGAAAAGGGGATGGGGGTGGGTGAGAGAAGGGAGGGCTGACTGGGGAATGGAGCAATCAGAATATATACCATCTTGGAGTTGGGGGGAGTGTAGAAATGGGGAGAATATTTGTAATTCAAAATCTTGCTTGAATTAATGCTGAAAACTAAAAATATTAAATAAAAAAAAAATAGAAAAAAGAATATTCTAAGATCTATGTAAAAGCTTAGTCTCCCTTATCTTTTACATCATCTGTCTTTTCTACATCCTCATTGTGATGCCAGAAGTTTCCACTTTTACATGCTGTAATGAATACATAGCAGGAAAGGAAAACTTAGAAGTAAATATTAAAAATTAAATGCCCGTTGAAGTAAGGGAAAGAATTAAGGTAAAGGAAAGAGTTCTGGAACTGGAACTCTATTACTTCTCTAAAAGTTCTGCCAAATTAATTGCCCCTTAACTGTCTAAGCCATGTATGCATCTATGTTTGTCTTAAAGATTTCCAAGAAAATAGAGTTCACAACTTCATTCCCTCAATAGCAGCATTCAGGAAATTATGCTTTATATTTAATTCTAATCATTCTTTTTTCAGTGTGAGGTTATTTCTTTTTAGTTCTGTTCTTAGTACGTTCATTCAGTCGTTCATTCATTCATCCATTCTGCAGACACTGTGGAAAGTACTATGTTAGACATTTAGGTCCTAAATGATGCTATTCCTGTCCTCAAGTAATGCATAATTTGGAGGGGAAGAGTAAGGTGGAACAGCGATGTGGATAGATAATAATAACATAAGGTAGAGAATGGAGAAGATGGCAAGAGATTCATATGAAGCATGGGAAGAACATTTTAAGAAGACCAGAACACTTTCCATGTAGACGATCAGGGGAATGAGGCTTGGAAGGTTTTCACAGTGGAAGTAGTTCCTAAACTGTGCCTTGAGAGAAGGCAGAAACAAGGAGGTTGCACATTTCAGAGCTAAAACAAAGCCAATATTAGGCCAAACCAAAGAGTCTGAATAATGAAAGGGAAATGTCTCCATTGAGCACCCTACCAAGAATTGTCTCTAGGCTGGATAAAACTGGATTATTCACTTATTCTGTGGAATATTCATTGCCTTCTGGTATATTTTTATATCTTTATATATCTTCACTGCATAGATATTTGTTGTTACACTCAAAAACACCATTCTAAGAAAGGGGTCCTATAAGTAGGGATATAAGGTACATATCATTTATAAGGCAGAAGTTGGGAGGTAAGGTTCCAATCCCAAGGCCATAGCCATTAGTAAAGAAAGAAGCCCTCAGATGGTGGCATCGGATCTTGTTATCAAAGAGGGTGACTTCCATATATTTGGGAGTCACATGAAGAATGCTAGACTTGGAACGAGCTTAGTTTTATTCTCTGGCAAAAATTCTAGAATACGCAAAGGATTTTCATATTTGTCATCTAAACCTGTCTCATCTATTTGCATAAAACACTCCTCATTGGTGGAGATTGGTTACTCAATGGTCCACATCTGCCCGAAGGGTGGAGTTGGTAAGAGCTTAGACAGAAGAGAGATTCTGGTCTGGCTTTTCGCTTCAAGAGAGAAAATACACATTTCCTCAGGGAGAGAGGTCTCTGAAGGGAGAGACTCCAGGAAATAATCAACATGTAGAAGAGCTGTCACCTTGATGATCACATCCATAATCCAGCTTATTACACTAAAAACTTCAAGATATTTCCCCTTGAGATGAGATCTGGGACTCTCTCAGGGTTGATCTGAAACATCTTGTATTTCTGCCTCCTGGCTTCCCCTACTTCTATCAGATCCTAGCTAAGATCCTACCTTCTGAAGGAAGCCTTTCCCATTCTCCTTTAATTCTAGTGCCTTCCCTGTATTGGTTTTATTAAACTTATCCCGTATACAGCTTGTTTGTGCATTGTTACTTACATGCTATCTACTTCCATTAGATTATGAGCCCCTGGAGAGCAAGGACTATCTTTTGCCTTTCCTTGTATCCCCAGGGTTTAGCATGGTGCATGGCACATAGCAGGCACTTTATAAAAGTTTATTGACTGGTTCCCAGTGGGACAGCTCATTCACTCTGTATGTTATCTGGTATATATTTTATTTACATAACTTCCCCGATTTCTGTTGGCTATTTGCTTGAATAAATATGTTTATTCACTATTCACTACATGTGTTCTTTGTGGAACTGGTATTTGGTAGGAAGAGAGCCCAGACTTAGATATATAACTTGGGGCATTTCTTCCCTATTAAAGAATAGCTATCAGGAGTACATCTTGAAACTTAATATTATCTTCCCTGGACTAACAACATTTGAGGAGCAGATAAGTATAATTATAGCCTGGTATCTTCTCTAGAGCAGGGTTCCCAGCCTCTAATATTAATTCTCCTTCTTTCTCTCTTGGCAGGAACCAATTTCCCTTGAAGAAGAGTGGAAGGAGGAGACTCTAGAGTTATTTATTCACGCCTTCCTGTGAATCACATCTAGACAAACTCATGTGAATACGTATAACCTACATGGGTAACAGCATTCTCCACCCCCTACACTCATAATGTCTGACCTTCTATGCATTTGAATATCATCTAAGAATCCAGTCTGCCTTCCCCAGGCCAAAGTGCCCCAAGATATTTTCTCATAGAGTTTATTTTCCTACTGTTTTCTTATTTTAGCAGCCCTTCTCAGGACATTTTCTTTTTTCTATATATTACTACTAAGATGAAAAGGATAAAACTAGCAATGTCCTTTAATTCAATCCACTTCAACTAACTTTTATAAACAGACTACTCTAGACAAGGTAGTTTCTAAAGAGGTATACTTCATATCCTGCCTTAATGACTTTGCCCCGGCTGTCACCTATGCTGAGAATGTATAGGTTTATTTGGTATTTATTCTCCCTATATTTGCAAATATAAATGTTTTCTCCCCTAATAGATTCTAAGCTCTTTGAGAGCAGAGACTGGTTTTTTTTTGTCTTTGCCCAGTGGTTAGTATAGTGCCTAGTACATTGTAGCCATTTAATACATATTTGCCTATTGACTGGATAAAAATAAGTCTCCTCCTTAAAGAACTTAGCATTTATCAAGGAAAATAAGATGTGCTCAAATAAGTTAATACAAATTACATTATTATTAAAGAGATCAGGATGGTCAAACAGACTTCCCTGGGAGATTCAGGGAAGAAGGGATTACATATAGTTGGGAGAACTGGCTGCCATTCAAGTAAAGACCTCTTAGAACTTTGCTGAATGTTCCTTGGAAAACAGAAATCCAATACATCATCAGAATGACACTTGACAATTTTTTATCTTGCTTGTATCTGCCAACTTGAACTGCACTGGCCTATCCTTTAAGGTCAACTCTGTGTCACGATGAGTCAGTAAAGCAGAACCTTATTTGTTGTTGTTCAGTTGTTTTAGGCATGTCTGATTCTTCACGACCCCATTTGTGGTTTTCTTGGCAAAGATATTGGAGTGGTTTGATATTTCCTTCTCTAGCTCATTTTACAAATGAGGAAACTGAGGCAAACAAGGTTAAGTGACTTGCTCAGGGTCACACAACTAATAGGTTGTCTGAGGTCAGATTTAAACTCAGGTCTTCCTGACTCCAGGCCTGATGCTCTAACCACTATGATACCTAGCTGAGCTTACACTAATTACATTAGTGATCATTGTCCTCTATAAATACTTTGATCAGTGGGCTATATTAGCCCAAATAAATGTAAATAAGATTTCATAGTATGTGAATACATCCTCAATTTCACAGTATTTCTTAGATTACATTTTAAAGTTCCGTCAGAGGGGAACTTAAACTCGGACAACATACTTTTGTGAAAATGTTTGGTAACCACGTTCTAAACACTAAAGGAAGAAAATATGTCTTGGGTTACTCATGCATAGGTATAACCAGTCCATAATGTATTATTGTTCACTTTGGGTCTGCTTTAATTGTGGTGTAAGGTAAAGTGCTAGCCTTGGAATGATGAAGACTTGGATTCAAATACTGCCTTGGATACCTATTAGCTGGATAACCACAGGTATGTCACAACCTCTCTGGCCTTCAATTTCCTTATCTGAAAATGTAGATAAGGATAACTATAGTGCCTTTTCACATGGTTATTGTGAGGCTCAACTGAGATATTGGTATATTTGAAAACCTTAAAGCACAGTTCAGTGTCAGTTATTTTTATCGTATTACTTTCCTGCTCAAATATCTCTAATTAGTCCCCATTCCCTGGGAGTTCAAAAGCCTTGGTGAGAATTCAAGGATGGCCCTCCACAAACTGGCCCCAATCTTCCTTCCCAGGCTTATCACCTACTGTTCTTTTCTGTGAATCCTTCATTCCAGTCGTGCTTGTTTAGTATTCACATCATGCTCTGCATAATAACATAACATAATAACATAAGACACTCTTCTGGCCATCCATTTTTGTTTTTCCCATGAGTATGAAGCCTTTCCTGAGTCCCCCTAATGTTGGCCTCTCCATTCCATTAATACTTTCTATTTAATGACTGTGTATATGTATGTGGATAAACTTTATATTTATCCTACATATATTTTATCATAGTATTATAATCAATGTATACATAATGTATAATATTATAACAATTATATAATGTACATATATTATACATGTGTATATATTCATACATATATGTGTGTAAATATACATATACATGTGTGTGTGTATACGTATATATACTTGTTGTCTCCTTCCATTAGAATGTAAGCTCCTTGGGAGTAGAGATCATTTCATTCTTTGTGCTTGTAACTGCAGTCCAAAGCACAGTCTGGCACAAGCATCATCTTAATAAATGCTTTATAGTTGGCTGATCCCATTCACTCAACCTGCATTGCCTGATGGGATGGCTGTCTGGATCATTCCATGAATGTCTATATTCCCATTTCTGTATACTTTATCAATTTGGTTTTTTTTTGTCTCATTCTCCAAAGAAGAGCTTAAATTCCACATCCTCTAGAATGTCTTCCTGAACTTCCCAAGGTAAAATCCTATGCTCATCTGATGTCCTATAATCCTTACTGTCTGCTCATTCATTTGGCAATTTGATTATGTCTTCTCTTGTAGTCTTAAACTGCTATACACATCCCACCAGTGATGGTTTACTGGCCAGACAGCAATGGTCAAGTCCCTCTGAGATTCAGTTTTCTTATTTGTAAAAGGCATAATAATACCAAGCTCACAGATTTGCTGTAGGGGTCAAATGGAATGATGTATATATATAGTGCTTTGTAAAATCTAAAGTGCTATAGTAAGTTCAAGATATTAGTATTATCAACATTGTTTTGCATATTTATATCTTTTTTTTCCAAATACAAGGTAGGCATTCCTAAATGCTCTCTTATCAAGATCTTTATAACATAACACAGTGGAAAAGATGGAGTCTCTGTCTTCGAAGAATGTGTATTCTCTGGAAACGAATGGGGATCTGATCAGACATCTTATAAAATGTTTATGTTTCTATGTAGTGGCTTCTAAAGGTAGCAGAATTCCTAATCTTAGGCTATCCTCCTTTTCTTAAATTCCCCCAAATTATCTAGAATATTTACAAAAATAGATGAGGTAAGAAAGTTGATGGTACTCTGTGAGTTCTGATTTAGGCATCACATCTTCAAAAAGCTACCGGAAAAAAATCACACCTTCTGTCTATACTAGTTGGTTAATATAGCTCCTAAGCTCCTACTGGGTCATATAAATGAAAATAAGTCATTTGCATTCACATATTGATAGTCAGAATAAGATCACTGTAGGCTGACCTTCTGAAAAAAAGAGCAAAATAATGAAATTGTCCCCTCTCAAGAAGCTTAAAATCTATATTAGGGGAGACACCATATATGTATATGTATATGTATATGTATATGTATATGTATATATATGCAAAATAGCACTGTAGTACAAAGGATACTAAATCAGAGGACCCAGTGCAAATTCCAATTTTTCACCTACTGTAAGTGTGACCTTTGGGAAGTCATATAACATCTCTAAACAACAAGATCCTCATCTGTGAAATGAGGGTTTAAACTAGAAAGATCTCTAAGGCCTATAGGTTCTAAATATAAAACTCTATAATCCTATCAGTCAGTCAAGAGTCAATTAGAATTTAAGTGCTTTCTTTGTGCCAGGCACTATGCTAAGCACTGGCAATCCAAATACAAGCAAAAAAAAGACAGTCCCTACCCTCAGGAAGTTTATGTTCTAATGATAGAAGGCAACATGTCAAGGAAAACTGGAAAGTCAGAGGGGACATGGGGTACCTGATGGTGAAGTCTGGAGACACTAGTATCTTTGCCCTTCCCCAAAATGAAAGCCCTGGGAAGAATTCATCAGTGGAAGAAATGCATAAGGGCAGAGGGAGGAAGCTAAAGCATAACTGTCAAGTCCTAGGACCCCTTTTGGCAAAGTCTTCTGATTACTCCTTGAATCTCTCAAAAGTACCTGGAAGATAGTGACTATCCCCAGTTACACAGAGTAGGTATTGATTAAATGCTAGTTGAATTCAATAGTTGAATTAATCAGCCTAATTTTCCCTTTCTGCTTACATAGGGTGTAGAAATCAGTGAAGAGAAAAAAAAAATCTCATGTGGAGGGAAGATATATGATTACAGCTCCTAAGATAAGCCTCTATGGATTATTATAGTTAAACCATGGTTTGGAGGACCCATGACCCATGGTTTGGAAGAATTAGGGATAATGATAATAATAATAACAATCATCATCATCATCATCATCATCATCATCACCAAATAAAGAAATGATTCTTAACTGCTGTGGGTAGCTTCTCTGCAACTTATCATCTTAGAGTATTGTCTAGAGCAGGGGTGGGGAACCTGCAGCTTCGAGGCCATATTTGGCCCTCTAGGTCCTCAAGTGCAGCTCTTTGACTGAATCCAAACTTCACAGAATAGCACTTGAGGACCTAGACGGCTACATGTGGCCTCAAGGCCACAGGTTCCCCATCCCTGGTCTAGAGCATTGAAAGGTTTTAATGATAGTGCTAATACTAACTATATATATATATATAGATATAGATATATATAGATATAGATAGATAGATAGATATTATCATTATACCCATTTTACAGATAAAGAAATTGACACTGAGTGAAGTTAGATGACTTGTCCAGAGTCACATATCTAGTAAATGTCTGAGGCAGGATTCAAAGATTTTCAAGCTCTAAATCTGACTCTGTATTCACTGTTCCGTCAAGCTGCCTCAATAATCCAATGCTTACTTAATAAATAATTTAATTTATAATGAATTAATTCTTTTCTAGTTTATGTGATTAGAAAGTTGCCCTTAGTCTCCTCCTCATGATTACTGAACATTTACTGTTCCTCTTCTATGAACATAATTTCGAACTAGAAATATAGATTCAAGAGTTCGAATAGAATTGCAGAATCTCAGAGATCACCTACTATACCTACTTAGATTTTTTAAACAGATGAGAACACTGAGAGCCAGAGAGAATAAATGACTTGATGTAGGTCACAAAGGTAGTAAGTGGGAGAGGTGACCCCAAGTCCTCTGCCCCAAATCCAGTGGACTTTCTTTTTATCCTCTTCCTATGACATACCTGAGAACAACCTAAACCTAGAAATTACAACATGTCAAAATGTTCTTCCCTTTCAAATGCAATGGCACTTAAATTATAACACTTCAAACAACAGACTTGACAGTTTTAAAGTCTGCACTAATCTGCTGGCTCGAATGTTTCTTTTCTAATCTTCTAACCAATAACATATTTATTATCAATTTACTGCAAATCCCTCCAATGAAGGACATCATATTTAATATAAAATATGAATGAATAAATAAATATAGCTTGTCTGGGAACAAGAGGGACATTGGCACAGGATGCCTACTGTGTCCAAATTTGCTAATAGTCGTAGTTCTCTCTCCTCTAGGCTGAGCCTCTCACACACATTACCAGGTCTATACTTATGCTGGCAACCACCTTTCTTGCCAGAGATTGCCATTTCAGAAACCATGTGCTGCATGTCTCCCAAAGCACCAAGAGTTGGGTGAGAGAGTAATAGATGTTAAAGCCAAGTCCCACTTCGCAGTTTGGCTTCTCCAAATGCTTCAAGTCTACTTATTCATTCATTCATTCAACAACTATTCATTAAACATCTGAAATGTGCCAGGGATGGTGTTGCTCCCGAAGATACAAAGACAAAAAAACAGCTCCTTACATTTTACTGGGGGATCTAACAATTACACGAAGAAAACTCAAGAGATTTTGAGGAAAGAGAACAAACAACTAGGAACATTTGGAAAAGCTTCAAGTATGAAGTGGCACCTGCTTTCAAGAAGTTTTCATGCTATAACTCAAGATGAAATATGAGCTCTGAGCTGGTGCTATCTCCCTGGAATTCCACAGGATCTAAATGAAGTAGCCATTCTTTTGGGAGAATTGTTTCTTCCCCCAATCCTTTGCAGCTTCTCAGGGAATTCTTCCCTAAGCATTCATCAACATCGAGGAAATTTGGTGGAGGTAGCCAATTTCCATTAGCTCTCCTTCCCTCTGTTTCTTTTGGTACAGATAGTAGGAAAGATGTCAGTGCAGGTGGCTATGCCAAAAAATGAATTTACCCACTTGTTCTATTCAGTTCTTCCTGGAGGCTCTCTATATAGAATATTTGAATGGCCACAGATCTGAGCCCACAGTTCCTTGTTATTTGTTTCCCACTTTTTTCAACATATGACACCAGTGATGATAGTTCCACAAGTCTCGGTCTCCTGAAGACAACTTGACAAATTTAGTTTAACTGTTTTGATGTAATAAGTTAATTAGGTAAACTGGTTCAGCAACTGATCACGTTCCACTCATTTCAACCATCTGCTTTACCATTTGTTCTTATGTGTACCAGATTTCATAGCTTCTTTCCTCTAATAGTAATTAATGAAACTGTTAATAAGCCACATATATCATACAATGCTGCAATAATTTACCAAAGGATAATGTTATGAGACAAATTATATTTAACACTTCTAGAACATTACTTGGGCTACTAAATGCTGCACAGTGCTAACTAGTTTCCTTACTCTCCTTTCTTAATGAATTCTCTAATTAATTTAATACACACTTTATGCATAATTTGAAATTTAAAAACATTGCTGGGTCAGGTTTTACCATCCTCTTTTACATGCTGTCTGCTTCTACAAGACACATATTAAGGAAACATGACCTCTATGCAAATTATAGAGACCCACTGTTATTTTCATTTGCATTCTGGAGCTCACTCGAGTGTACTTTCTCCTAAGAGATTTTTCCCCCTTATTACCAAGATGAATAAAAAGGTAAACCATAATGCCACTCAATTTATGAGCATTATTTTCAAGCATAGCCCATAAATACTGGGCCTGATTTTAGGCATCATGGCAAAAAAAAAAATCAAGGTTTCATTCATTCTTACATACCCTGAAGAAAGCTGAGTAACTGAGTGGAATCCAGGATGCCTTTTGAAAGAATAAGTTGTGTTAGACAATCTAATCTTCTAGGAAACAGTGACAGGTCTGGCAATTCATAGAGAAATGAAATAAAATGTGGCATATCTTGTCTTTAGCAAGGTTTTGGGTTGTCTTTCCATGGCAAATCAACACTAAGTTGGGAAAATGTAGACTTCACAAGGGTTTCCCAACTAACTTCTGTAGGACACAGCTACAAGGGAAAACGAAGAGGAGTAGAGGGATGAGAGAGTGCATGGAGGACAGGCACAGGAAGGGAAACATGGAAACTTGGGCCCTGTTTTATCCAAAAAGAATGAAACCCAGATGCCAGTGTCAAAAGTCAATGGAGAAACCAAACATCAGACCTAAGGAAAAGGCTTAAAAGCAGTCCATATGTCAGTCATGGTTCACATCAATACTTGAACAGTCTATGATTTCAATGGTATGGAAACTCTCTCCACCTAGAATTTAATAGATAACCTTGTAGAGAGTTACCTGAGGCAGGATTTGAACCCAGTTCTTCCTAACTTCAGTGTACTCTCCATTTCACAACCCTGTATCTCTGTTAATGGTTTATAGTTTATAAATTCTTGACACCTGTAGTTATCAAAGTCATTTGTATCCTATTTCCTCTCTCACTCATTCCATCTTCTTGAATTCATAGGATCTTGATAGTCTTCTGAAAACACTTTATCTCTGGCTACGTTTTAGAGTGTAGGTTGCGTCTGTTCTCATTTCCACTACAAAAGAAGTCAGCAAACTCCTCTGTCTCCACTAGGCCTAGGCTCACTCTCTACACCATTCTTCAGCAACCTGTCCTCCTTTGAGGTTCACTCCATCTGTCTATATCTCCTCGCCCAGATCCTTATTGCAGTTATCCACCAACCTCCAGGTGATTTGCCCTCCTTTTCCTAGTTTAGTTGCTAGATCACAGACTTTCTCTACATCCCAAACTCGTCCCTCATATTTAGGAACTTTAATATTGCTGTTGATATCTCCAAGGCCTCTCAATTGATCAAATTCCTCACCTCCATGACTGATATCTTCAAGCCAACTTAGCCACCAATAGGGGCAATCACACCTTAGATGTCCCTATCACCCCCACTATCATGCCTCTATTATCTTCAACAATTAATACTTTTCTCTGATCATAATCTTTTGTCCTTTTACTGACCCTATACCTTATGCCCCCTAAATCTAAACTTCATCTTCATTGCAACCTTAGTCCCCTTCATTTCTCTTTGTTCACCCAGCCTATTACTCTTGTTCCAGCCTGACATTACTCCCTTTAGTCTCGGCTCTACAGTAATGATTCAACAAAATACCATCTTACACCTTCATCCTTTTTCCTGCCATTTTTCACATCCATCTAATTCTCAACCCTGGGTCACCCCTTACTCTTCACCTTCTCTTACTCCATCGATGCTAAATACTAGAGCTGGGTCAACTAAATCTGCCACAACAATCAAAAAGAATTTAGTAAACTCTTATAATGTGCCAGACACTGCCTAAAAATTAAATATACAAAGAGAGGCAAAAACACAGACTGTTCTCTCAAGGAGTTCATGTTTCAATGGAGGAGACAAAATGCAAAAAATGCACATATAAGCTATATAAAGTATAATGGAAGGTAATCTCAGATGGAAGGCACCATCAGGCAAGTGTGAGGTCAGGGAGAAGGAGAGCAGGAAATACTTCCAGTAGAATGTAGGATTTGAACTGAATCTTGAAGAAGTCAGGGAATGAAGGAAGTGGAGGTGACGGGGAGAGTATTTCAGACATGGAGGACAGCCAATGAAAGGACATGGAATTGAGAGATGGGATAAGTGAGGAGCATCAAGAAGGCCAGGGTCACTGGATTTTAGAGTATGTGGAAGGGGATGAAAGGAAGAGAATAAAAATTATTAAGTGTCTTCTATATGACAGGTACTGTGCTAAATGTGTTACAAATAAAAGTGAAACGTAAAAAAAGACTGGAAAGGTAGGAAGGGACCATGTTTGAAAAGATTTAAAATACAAAAAAAAAAGATTTTATATTTAATTCTGCAGGCAATATGGAGCCACAGTAGATTATTGAGTGGGGAGTGAGGGTAGAGATGGCAACATTGTCAAAGCCTGGACTTTAGGAAAATCATTTTGGCAGCTAAATGGAGGATGGATTGGAATGGGTAGAGATCTGAAGCAGAGACTCCAACCAAAAAGTTATTGCAATAGTCCAGGTATGAGGGGATAAAAATAATACTTTCCTTGTTGTTACATTGAGGCAGGCTTCCCGGTTTTAGAATATCATTGCTACTATGTGGAATTGGAATTACTGGTCCTGGGATTGGATGCTCTCATGTCTAAATAAATGTTGTACTTCCTTGGCCTTCTACCTAGAGAATTTCTTATACTTTGCGATTCCAAATCATTCATGTGTGTTCATGGTCATCCTAGAGGTGATGAATCCTGCCTTACTTCTATAGCAGTGGTTGATGTTGGACTGGAACTCAAGAGAAAAGTTAGGGCTGAATAAGCAGATTTGAGAATCATCTGCTAAGGGATGATAATTTAATCAAGTGAGAGGAGAGGACATGGAAGCACCAAATTTGAATGACTTTCTCAAGGAATTTAGCCTATAGAAATGATTATCTGATCTCAGTAAAGCCCTTGATTCTACATGGAAATTATTTCACTTTTCCATTATTAGCTCCACATCATCCTTCTTGTGATCATTGTTCAAAACTTTCTCCTCTTTCCTCAAGTCTCCAAAGTCTTGCCTCCCTCTCTATTTGGTGGATAACCTTTTTTTCTCACTTTATTACTAAAAACAATGAAGCCATTCATCATGTATAACTTTGTTTTCCCTTTTACCTAACTTAAAACTCTTTTTCATCTTTTATCCATCCTTTCCTCTTGTTTAACAGACTGAAATAATTCTTCTTTCTAAGGATAATCTTTCTACTTGTGCCTCTGAGTCTATCTTCTCCCATCTATTCTAGTAGATGCTCTGTCAGGTCTGTTTTACTCATAAACATGAGAGGCGGCAATTCCTCTGACAAGAATTCATCTCCCTAAATCTGTCAGCCAATCATCTTGAGTTCTCTGTGTGCTATCAGCAAGGTACCAATAGACATACTCACTCTCTCCATGGTGAGGTACCCCCATGTGTTTGTAAACTAAGGCCCATAATTTGTATTCTCTAATATCAACAGATTGTTTAGAAAACTCAAAATGATCAGGAACTCCCTTAATTTACAAACATTACATGTCTCTTTAATAATTTATTTTAAAAATTTTCCAGGAATCGAGGCCTACCTCACTAGCCTATATTTTACAGATTCCATTACCATTCCTTTTTGAAAAAAAAACTGGGACATTTTTCCTTATTCAATCCTCTAGCCACTCATAACCTAGTCCCTACCCACTATTCCAGTCTTCTTACACTTTACTCCTCTATAAAATCTACCATCTAATGACACTTGCCTTCTTGCTGCTACTTAAACAAGACATTCCATCTCTTGAACTAGTACTTTTTCAATGGCTGTCCCACATTCCTGGAATTCTCTCCCTCCTCATTTCTATCTCTTGGCTTCCATGAACTCTTTCAGGTCCCTGCTAAAAACCCATCTTCTCCTAGAAGCCTCTCCCAGTATCCTTTAATGCTACTGCTTTCCCTCTAAGATTATCTCCATTGTATTCTGTCTTTATCCAATTTATTCTTTTTTCATCTTGTTTGGGCATTGTTGTATATATGTTATCTCCTCCATTAGACTGTGAACTCATTAGAGGTAGGTGCTGTTTTTTGCTTTTGCTTTGTTTTTGTATGCCTTCCTGTGTATCTTCAGAACTTAGCATAGTGCCTGACACTTAACTACTGCTTGTTTACTTGACTACTTGTCTTCCCCATCAGAATATCAATTCACTGAGATTAAGGATTGCTTCATTTTTTGTATTTGCAACTCTAAGGACCCCCCCCATGGCAGTGATTGGTATCTGATAAATACTTGTTATTAATTGAAATATTGCTGAAAGTTTGCCTTTCAGGATTTAAAAAATATTGAACTTGGAAGTAATGATGTAATTTTTTTAACTTGGAGAGAGTAAGTTTCAGTTTTCTGGATGCAATTCTGATTGCTGAGGATTGAGGAAGGACTGGGTTGCCAAGAGTGAAAGGAGCAATTGCAGGTTATACTTTCTATCTGTTTAGTAGTGAAGGTGAAGAGAGAGATAGGATGCTAATTTGGGTGGCAGGAGGGAATGGAAAGGACTTGTTTAGGAAAGAAGAAAGTCAAGCTTATTCGTAGGTGGACAATCACTAAAATAAGGAAACCAGTTTCCCCACTACGTAAGATGCCTTTCAGCAATAAAATTCAATAATTCTCTAAGGTCTCTTTCAGATCTAGAAATTTTATGATTATATTCTCCCAGCATGTTATCCCATATCCCAGGCAAGAGGAATGTGACCGTGTGCCAAGTCACTTTCATCATCCTTAATATTTAGCAAGTATTGTGAATGTTTCAGATATTTAAGATATTAAAACTTTGAGATCCCAGTGTGCTGTGGTGTGGAAATGGAGGGCCTGAGCTTCCACTGGCAAGAGAAACAGATGTTAAAGTTTACTGGAATATTTTTTATTAGCAGCTCTGTACCTGATACTGCCTCTGAAGGCCAAGCAATGAAAGATAAGGGAAGAAATGTGAGGAAGGAAAATGGTATAATTTTGTACTTAATGAAACAGCAATTGATTTAATGCTAACAGACAGACATATTTCAAGCCCATAACAATTTAGGCTATTTAAAATAGAGTTTGCACTATGCTATTAGGAAGCACTACTTTGGACTGCTTCTGAATATTATCAAATTGATATTTTATTACAACTACAAGTCAAGGTCCAAAGAAGATGGGTTAAAATCTCTTTCTAATTCAATGAGGAACAATATTCACTCATCTTCTGACAGGTAGTTCCAGCGCTTGCAATTTATCCCAGGGTCAATCAAACCACTATAGTCAATCACTAAATATGGATCTCACTTTCTTTTGGGAGAGTGATGGCACAGCTGATTTATTAAAGTGAACAAGTCCCTTGGCAAGGAAACACACACACACACACACACACACACACACACACACCCCAAACCCAAAAGTAGTCCAGAAACCAAAGTGAGTCAAAGTTCAGAAGGAGAACTAGAAGATGTTGGATAACAATGGACACCATTTTGAGCAGAAGAAAAAATGTAAAATTTAAACAAGTGATTTGAACATGTGGAGAAACTTGTTATGAGTCATGAGCGCTCTAGGACTATCTACTGTTCATTCTTTCACACATAATTCTGCTGAGTTCATATCCCACTCAGATTTCAAAGTACACTTGTTTACTTCTGTGAAATCATGATTTATTTTCAACAGAAATAATTTTTTAAAAGCTCATTTCAAACTACTAATAGGTTTCCAAAGTAGTATTTGGAATATCTGACTAAAACTTGCTGATGTGAGTACTGAAATTATGCTTTAAATACACAGCTTGGAAAATTTGAAGAGTAAAAATATTAGGAAGTATTTGGAGAGAGGTATGCTTAAAGTTTTATTGTACTTGAGATATTTCCAAACCACAAATGGGGCAAAAGATACTAAAAATCATACAATTTATAGACCATCTAAAAACATTCATTTAACTGTTGTTACTCTAAATGTGGAGGCAGCTAGATGGCACAGTGAGTAGAGTGCCAGGCCCGATGTTAGGAAGACTCACCTTCCTGAGTTCAAATCTGGCCTCAGACACTTATTAGTTATATGATCCTGGGCAACTCACTTAATTCTGTTTGCCTCAATTACTCATCTGTAAAATAAGCCGGAAGGAAATGGCAAGCCACTCTAGTATCTTTGCCAAGAAAATGCCAAATGGGGTCACAGAGAGTCAAACATGACTGAAACAACTCAACAACAACTTTAGATGTGAGTAACCTGTTTAACAATCAGTGAATCAATATATGTATAAATCGGGGATTCTTAATCTGTGTGTGTGTGTGTGTGTGTGTGTGTGTGTGTATAAACTCCTTTGACAATCTACTGAAGCCTACGCACACTTCCCCAGAATAATGTTTGTTACCTATATTGATAATTTAAGGAAATATCAAATTTCAATTATAGGTTAGTGAAAATGAAGATTTTTTTCAGTGTAAGTTCATATATCCCTTGGAAATGTATGAACCCGAGGCTAAGAACTCATAAAGAACCTGAATCAAAATCATATCAATATTCACATTATTACTATACAAGAAAAGGGAAGCTCAAAATAAGTTGCAGGGTAGGATGGTTCACAGATTCACCTTAGAGAAGCATGTAAAATAATTGACAGAACTGGTATTCTTGTAATCCCAAAGGAAACAAGTTATATCACTTCATGGGTTACTTGTTCATTAATGATAATAACTAGCATTTATATAGCGCTTTAAGCTTGTAAAATGCTAATCACAGGCTTAATTTTCATTTTCTCCTCACAACAGCCCTGGAAGATAAGTGCTATTATTGTCTCTACAATTGAGGAAACTGAGGCAGATAGGTTAATTGACTTTCATAGAGTCACACAGCTAATAAGCATCTGACTAAAATCAAGTCTTCTTGACTCTGGCTCCAGTGCTCTATCCACTGCACCACCAAGCCATCATGTCATTTCACATTGCAGAGCTTACAAAAACCACCATGAAGATAATTTCATCTTACACACCAACATCTACTATAGAGGATGAGAAAGTAGAAAAGTTGTACAAGGAAACAAATTTCATCATCAACCGATCAGTAGGCGCTCAATAGTTACATTAATTATACTAAGTAATAAGTATGCTAATATTAAGTATACTATGTAACATGCACTATGCCAAGGATGCAAAAACATTATGTGTATATATACATATATATATATATATATATATATATATATATATATATATATATATATATATATATATATATATGGAGACAGAGAGGGAGAGAGAGAGAGAGAGAGAGAGAGAGAGAGAGAGAGAGAGAGAAAGTCCCAGAGCTCAGGGATCTTAAATTAAATCGAGAGGTATAACATGTAAAATTTTAAGTATATGCAGAATATACACAAGGCAAATACAGAAGATGGTGGGGGAGGGGCACTATAGACTGGAGGAGCTGGGAGGAATAAACAAGTGAGGGGAGGGAAGATGGTGGTGCATTCACAGGGTTTAAAGCTGGAAGAGATCTTAGAGATCATCCAGTCAAACCCCATCATTTGCTGAATGGGAAAACCAAGGCCCAAGAGAAGAAGTGGTTCACCTATTGATTAATGATGATGTTAAATCTGGTAGAGGTACAAATGAAGAACCATTGTAAGTTTTAATGTGTGTATCAAAACTAGCATGAGTACATACAAATAAGATAACGGCACAGCAAGCAAATATTGGCGAAATACTCTCCATGCTGGATTACTTGACTTTGGGTGTGTTAGATCCCATAGTAACTGTCTTTAAAAACAAACTCAGTTCTGACTGTGGTCCTATGCTTGAGAACACCTTGATGGATTATTATCTGGAAACCAAATTCCTAATAGAAATTGTGCATCCTGATTACATTGAAAGATGTAAAAAGGATTTTATGGACAAAATTAATGAACATGTGGGCACAGCTGCTACTCCTTTACCATCCTCTCATTACTGGAGCATTTCATAAGACTGCAACCACCATGGAAGCATAAGTTCTTTCAATTTCCTTTTTTGCGTTCTTGCTTACACGTCTCAAGTCTGATACAGATATAGTAATATTCTCAGCAGCAGTTTTAATCTTCATAATCGTTCTGCCAATGATTCCACAGTCAGGCAAATGATACCTTCATAAGTTCTTTTATATTTTTCATCATCTTTCACCATGGTGCCTGAAGAATCTGGGTCATGTGACAGAAATTTATCTTGTCCATCTTCATGCCAGTGTTTGTATTGCCTTTCATCACCTTTATGGAATGTAACCTTGCAACTTTGTCTCCTTTCTACTCTCTCACTACAGTATGAAGGAAAACTTGGAGACCTTTGAAGATGTATAAAGCCCACAAGGGAACATGTGTGAATTCATCCACAATTAGTGATTGGATCCAAGGACCATGAACTGGACCAACACAGATGGAAGAGATTAGAAACTCATGATGTTGAAAAAGAACATTCCAAAATTTCTCTGGACCCTACCAAAGTCTCATACAAAGATGGCTATTTTGTGTCTCAGCAGATCTCAACATGTTTTCATCATCCTCCAACTCTTGCCATTGTCAGCCCTTATGTTGACACACAGAATAGCTAAAGGAGTTCTGCTTGTACTCCTTATTCCACTCTAGAATTGGCATTGTTAAACATGACAGGGCAGCAACCTCAGGTACTGAGTTCCTCATCAACACAGCTGTCAACTGAGCCATCACGAGCTGCTACATGGAGCTGCTCTGCAGTCTGTGGTGTGATCACTCCTCCAACTTCACCTAGAAATGCCCCACCTGAGTTATCACACCCTTATAGCAAAGTCTTTGATAATTTGGTGGGAAAGGAACTCCTTTGAGAATACCAGCAACCTCCCCACCCCCTCAGGTTATAGTCATGGCCCCCAAGGAGGGGGACAGATTGGATTCTGTGAGACCATACCTACAGAGACAGCAACAACTTTCTAATAATAAGAGGATTAGAAGAAAGATCTGACAACAAAGGTTCTGTCACTTAAGTGATCAGGGTTTTTAGGTGATCTAGCCCCTAAAGAAGATAGTGTTGAGAAAGATAAGGAAGAAGCTGCAATATCAAAGAAGCTTTCTGAGATCACTACAGCAGATACTGAGCTTGTGGCACCTCAAGGATGCTTTGACTCTCTTCCCTCTTTTCTATTGAGACAGTCTTCCACGATCTCAAGAAAAAGTCCCATTTAACATCCTCTAACATGTAAAATACCAATATGAGCACTGAGCCTCTAACTTCCTCTCTGGACAAATTTGAGCCTGACACAGCGAAACAAGCCTTTACTCCCAGAAATCAGCTCTGTGGATATACTAGTGAAAGCCCTGCTGGCAACAGGGAAAATCAGACTTTATTGGAGATGAATATCCTCACACTTAGCCTTTGCAAAATTCCATCTCATGGAAAAGTATGGTTTGGAAGTGGACAACCTCCCACACATGGTCACTTTTTTGAGAAGGCACTACCAAAGACTGCTTACCATTTAGTTAGCAAGAAGACTAAAGAGCTATTAAAGAAAGTGAAAGGAAACAAAGAAGAAGATTATGTGCCCTCTACTTCCCCAGTGGAAGTACTAGATAAACTGATACCACAGGGAGCAGACGCATATATCAAGTAGTTGAACATTGTCTTTACCCAGTAAGTCTGTCAATTGGGCCCATTTTGGAGGTTCTCCACCCTCAAATGTGATTCACACACTTTGGAACCACTTGCTGCCACTACACAACCAGTGACTCCCCGAGCATTTCAAAAAGCATCAATATACTCTCCAGAACAGATGTCTACTATGAAAGATGACCAAAGCTGCATCACTGGAGAGGCACAAAGCTACTATGAAAGATCAGTTGAAGTTCTAATAGTAGGACACCCAGATATGGAAAGTGAGCCCAAAGAAAGAATAAGCTAGATATAATCAGCTTCAGGAGAAACATGACACTGTGGTGACCCAGCTCCACAGCCAGATCAGACTGCTGCAAAACGAACAGGAGGAATTCCACAACCAGAGCCAGGAATCACAGACAAAGCTGGAAGACCACCGGAATATGATTGCAGATCTGAGGTCAGAAATAGAGAAGGCCAATAATGAGGTGTATAACTGTGTGTCTCTCCCAGAGAGTTACTGCTTAGCCAAGTTTCTCAAAAGCTTTCAAACAGTGAATTGGTCCAGGAGCAGATGGAGTTCTTGAATAGGCAGCTGTTGGTCCCTGGGTAGCTCAATGATCTGTATTTAAAGCCATTGCAGAACAAGCATGCAGACCCTGCACAGGAAGTGGAAATCACGAAGATTTCTTATAGGAAAGAACTAGATAAAAATGGAAGCCATCTCTTCCGGTAGAACAAGCAGCTTGATACCTCCCAAAATCAGATTGTGGAACTGGAATCTCATTTGGCAAACTAGACCATCTTCTCTTAGAACAGAAGAAAGACCTGGAGGATGTCAGACATGGTCTGGAGGACAGCTTACAGGCAGTAGAAAGAAGGTATGAGGCTCTGTAACAACAATATTGTTATCAGTTGCTATGGGGATGTAAGACCAATAACACCAGCACACAGGAGGGACGCCAGCATAGGTTCTTTGATCTGCTTTTCTAAGGAAACAACTTTAAGGGGTTTACAATGTCACTTTAATTAAACATACATATATCATTCACTTAGTTCAGGGGAAAAGTCAGCAACCTGCAATTCAGAGCAAATACAAACAGAAATTACAAACAGAGAAAATATAAACAGAGCAAATATCACAAATCAACAGAGAAGCTTCTAGCTGTCTGACCAAAGCTATACATGCAGAGAGAGAAGCACCAACATCTGGGCTTTCAAAGCCAGGGGGTTCCTTAATGACTACCCAAAGTCTCCACACCAACATTCTTCCAATGAGTGAGCCCCCAAAGCAAAACCTTTCCTCCGGCAGTTCTGAGAGTTCTAGCTTAATGGCTACCCTCAGAGTATATATGCCTCAAGAGGGCTTTGCAGCTCTTGAGAGCTTCACACTTCTCCTGACCTAATTAGCAAAAGGGTGTGGGCCTTCCTACAAAGGCAAGACTCAAAGGCCCTTGATTGCCTTAGTGCTGAGAAGCACTTCAAAAGAAAAAAAACACAGTAAAAGATCCCACTTTACTTGCCCTTAACAGGCTCAGGAAAGGATTACCCAGGCATTTGAATTAGAAATCTTAGATCTATATGGTAGCCCAGAGATGGATGACCTTCTGAAGACAAAAAAAAACTTAAAGAAAATGCTAAAGCAGCTGAGGCAACTGAGAAAATGCTTACCTGTTGTAATAAAGGTTCCCCTGATTCACTGATAGGGAAGAGTAAAGAGGCCACTGGCTGCAGTGATGAGACCAAAACCCCCAAGTTTGGTAGCAGCCAGGCAGTAGTGGCAGCAGAGGAGGTGGAGGAAATAATAGCAGTAGCAGTGAATTCTCAACCCCAAGAAATCCCCAAACCAGAGGGGAGGGACATTCAGCAATTGGTGGGAGACAACAATTTTAGAACCTTCCACCAACATCTTTGTGACTGTTGGCATACTTCCTGGACATAAAAACTTGAAAGTTGTTTTGTAACAAGAGTGAAAGCCAGTGTGATAAGGACAGCTTGATCAACAACAGCCTTTCTGAGACAACAAAGACTGAATGGTACAAAGATCCAAGCAGAAAAATGGAGACCAAATCTCCCTCCCCAGGGCCTAGACAACACTCACTCATCTTTCAAAAATCAGGAAAGCATTGGACAGCTTCATATCATGGCTTATAATGAGACTCAGAATGAATCAACTTAAAAGATGATGGTTGATCGAAATCAAGTTTCAAATTCTTTATATAGAATGGGAGGCATGAATGCAAATATAAAAGATTTTGTGTTTCCAGGTGTGAGTTGCTAGCTCCTGCCATGTAAATAAGACTGAGCTCCTTTTGACAAAAGTCTGAATGCAGAATGGTGTTTGGATCTGCCAGTGAAGTGCCTCTAAATTTTCTCTTGACTCGCACCTAAACTTCTCTTTTCTGTATCTATAAATGTGTCCTAAACTAAGGACCAATTCACATTCATGAGTATCTTTCTTTTCTTCCTCCTTTCACCAAATGGCTGCATCCTATGAAACTATGCAATATGAGACACCCCCCAAAAACATTATTCTGTGGTTTGGAGAGATTCAGAGACAGAGAAAGAGACAGAGAGATAGTGGACATCAGCAGCAGAACAATATCAGGAAAGTAAATCATATAGGAAAAAATTGAACTGTGTCTCAGAAGAAATAATGAAGCCAATTAAGAGAAAAAGGAATAGTATGCCTGTCAAATCCATGGAGAAGGGAAGAATTTTTGTCCAAACAAGAGACAGAGAGTATCACAAAAGGTAAAGTGGATAATTTCAATTATATCAAATAAAAAACCTTTTGCATAAATAAAACCAATGCAATCAAGATTAGAAGGAAAGCAAAATGCTGGGAAACAGTCTTTACATCAAGGCCCTTAACATCAATCTTTACATAAATGCCTCATCTTTCATATACATAGAGAATTGAGTCAAATTTATAAGAATACAAGTCATTCTGCAATTGAAAAGAGGTTAAAGGATATAAACAGGCAGTTTTCAGTTAAAGAAATCAAAGCTATCTATATTTACATGAAGAAATGTTCTGAATCACTATTGATTAAAGAAATGTAGATTAAAACAACTGTGAGGTACCACCTCACCCCTAGCAGATTGGCTAATATGACAGAAAAAGAAAATGATAAATGTTGGAGGGGATGTGGGAAAATTGGGACACCTAATGCACTGTTGGTAGAGTTGGGAATCGATCCAACCATTCTGCAGATCAAATTGGAACTGTGCCCAAAGAACAATCAAAGTTTGCATAACCTTTGATTCAGTAATACAACCACTAGTTACATATCCCCATGAGATCACAAAAAAGGGAAAGGGAAAGGGAAAGGACCTATTTGTACAAAAATATTTTTAGCAGATCTTTTTGTGGTGGCAAAGAATTGGAAACTGTGGGAATGGCCATCAATTGGGGAATGACTGAACAAGCTATGATATAGGAATATAATATAAACAATTGTGCTATAAGAAATGATGAACAAGTAGATTTCAGAAAAACATGGAAAGGCTTACATGAATTGATGCAAAACGAAGTGAGCAGAATCAGAACATTGTACACAGTATCAGCACCATTGTGCAATGATCAACTTTGATGGACTTAGCTCTTCTCAGCAATACCATGATCCAAGACAATTCCAAATGACTCCTGAAGGTTAATGCACACACAGAGAGAATTGATGGAGAATGAATTCAGATCGAAGTACATTATTTTCACTTTATTTTTCATGTTTATTTTTTTTGGGGGGGTCTATTTCTTCTTTCACAACGTAACTAGTATGGAAATATGTTTTACATGATTGCACATATATAACCTATATCAAATTGTTTACTGTTTTAGGACGGGCGTTGTGAGGGAGGGAGGAAGGGAGGAAGAAAATTTGGAACTCAAAAAAATTTTTAAATGAATATTAAGATTTCTGAGATTCAAGGTGGCAGAGTAAGCAGTAAATCGCTGTAGCTCTCCCACATTCATCTCTAATCAACCATAAAATAGTGCCCCAGAACAAATCTTGGAACAGTGGAGCCAGTGGAAAGACCAGGTAGAGCAATCTTTTAGCCCAGGAAACTTGAAGGATCAGCAAGAAAGGTCCATCTCACTTGGATGAAAAGGGAGCTCAATCCAGGACAGGAAGCATCCCAGCAAACCAGCAGCAAGCCTCACCTCAGCAAACCAGTGGGAAATCCTGAGCCCCAGTGTGGTGGAGCAGGCAAACACCAACACCAGGACTGAGTTCCCCCCATCCCTGCCGCATGCCTTAGCATAGCCAGGGGAAATAGGAGACTCCAAGAACCACCATGTGCTTCAGCATAGCCCCAGGCAAACAGGCATCCTCCAGTACATCCTTCCATGTGCTTCAGTGTAGGCCTGGGGAAATGCATAAATATCCCCACTGGGCCTCAGCATATGCCAGATACCACCACTAGGACCCCAGCTCAGCACCAGGTAAACTGCCAGACTATTACAGCCTCCAACAGCACCAGCGACCCTCACCGCACCCCCTTAATACAGCACCAGATGCAAGGAACCCCCATGACCCTTAGGGCGACATCAGTACAGCACCAGGTAAGTAGCTAGGGCCTGAAGTGACAGTCACAAGAAAAATGAGACAGAGCCAATTCCACCCTGGGAGCAGAAATCAAATTTAAAAGGAAGGAAAAAAGATGAGCAAAAAACAAAAAACGAATCTGACCATAGAAAGTTATTATGGTTAGAAGGAAGACCAAGACACAAACTCAGAAGAGGACAACAATATCAAAACACCTATGGACAAAACCCTAAAGAAAAATGCGAAGGAATGTCAAGACCAGAAAGAACTCATGGAAGAGGTCAAAAAGGAGTTTGAAATGATGTAAGTGAGGTAGAAGAAAAATTGGGAAAAGAAATGAAAGTGTTGCAAGAGAAATATGGAAAAAGACTCAACAGCTTGGAAGAAGAAAACAACTGCCTAAAAAGTACAATTGGCAAAATAGAAAAAGAAATACAAAAGCTAACTGGGGAAAACAATAGAATTGGGCAAGTAGAAGGTAATGAGTTTGTGAGACATCAATAATCAATCAAAAAAAATCAAAATAGTAAAAAAAATGGAAGAAAATGTAAAATACCTCATTGGAAAAAACAACTGACCTAGAAAATAAATTCAGGAGATACAATGTCAGAATCAATGAGCTACCTGAAAAGTATAATCAAAAGGAGGTTGGACATCTTTCAAGAAATTATCAGGGAAAACTTCCCTGATATCCTTGAATGAGAGGGCAAAATTGAAAGAATCTGCCAATCACATCAGGAAAGAGATCCCAAAATAAAAACTCCAAGGAACATTATAGTCAAATTTTGGAACTATCAGGTCAAGGAAACAATATTACAAGTGGCCAGAAAGAAATAATTCAAATATTGGGGAGTCACAATCAGTATTGCACAGGGCTTGTCAGCTGCAACATTAAAAGATTGGAGGTCATAGAACTTCATATTCCAGAGGGCAAAAGAGCTAAGACTACAACCAAGAATCACTTACCTGGCAAAATTAAGCATAATACATCTAGGGAAAAATGGTTATTCAATGAAATAGAGGGATTTCAAGCTTTCATAAGGAGAAGACCAGAACTACACCAAAAATTTGACCTCCAATATAAAGATCCAAGGGAAGCATAAACAAGTAAAAAGGGAAAAGAAGACATAGGGGATTCAACAGAGCTAAACCATTTACATCTCTACGCAGAAGATGATACTTCTAATTTTACAAAATGTATCACTAATAACAAAGCTAGATGGAATATACATAGACAGAGGATACAGATATAAGGTGAATTTGAGAGAAGGACAGAAAAAATTAAGGGATGAAACAGAGAAGTACAATGGGTGCAGAAGGAAGGAAGAGGTAGAATGGGGTAAATTATTTCACATGAAGAGGCCCAAAATACCTATTATAGTGGAGAAGATTGGAGGGTGGGTGGTAATCAGTGTTTGAACCTTACTGTCATCAGTATGGGCGAACAATTGGGCAAAATAATTCCTAATTATTGTTTTAATTTCCTCTTCATTGGAGGTGAATTCACCCTTTTCATTTTTGATACTGATAATTTGGTTTTCTTCTTTTTTTTAAATCAAATTGACCAAAGGTTTATCAATTTTATTGTTTTTTTTTCATAAAACCAGCTCTTAGTTGTATTTATTAGTTCAATAGTTTTCTTCATTTCAAATTTATTAATCTCTTCTTTGGTTTTCAGTATTTCTAATTTGGTATGTAATTGGGGATTTTCAATTTGTTCTTTTTCTAGCTTTTTCAGTTGCATGCCCAATTCATTGATGTTCTTTTTCACTATTTTATTCATGTAAGCATTTAGAGATATAAAACTTCCACTAAGAGCTGTTTTTGCTGCATCCCATAAGTTTTGATATGTTGTCTCATTATTGTCATTCTCATGAATAAAGTTATTAATTGTTTCTGTGATTTGTTCTTTAACCCACTTATTTTTCAGGATTAGATTGTTTAGTTTCCAATTAATTTGTAGCTTATCTTTCCATAGTCCTTTATTACAAATAATTTTTATTGTATAATAATCTGAAAAGGATGCATTGACTATTTCTGCCTTTCTGCAGTGGATTGTGAGGTTTTTATGCCCTAGTACATGGTCAGTTTTTGAGTATGTGCCATGTACCACAGAGCAAAAGATATACTCCTTTTTATCCCCATTCAGTTTTCTCCAGAGGTCTATCGTATCTGCCTTTTCTAAAATTCTATTCACCTCCTTAACTTTTTTCTTGTTTATTTTGAGGCTAGATTTCTCAAGTTCAGAGAGGGGAGGTTGAGGTCCCCCACTAGTATAGTTTTGCTGCATGCCATACCACTTAGTGCATATATGTTAAGTAATAATATTGCTTCATTGTCTATGGTGCCTTTTAACAGGTTATAGTGTCCTTCCTTATCTCTTTTAATCAATTAAATCAACTAATTAATTAAATCTATCTTTGCTTTTCCTTTGTCTGAGATTAGGATTGCTACCTCTGCTTTTTTTTTCACTTTAGCTGAAGTACAATATATTCTACTGCAGCCTTTTACCTTTACCCTGTGTGTAACCCCCTGTTTCAAATGTGTTTCTTGTAAATAACATATTGTAGGATTACAGTATTTAATCCATTCTCCTATCTGCCTCCTTTTTATGGGAGACTTCATCTCGTTCACATTCACAGTTATGATTATTATCTGTATCTTTTTCTCCGTCCCATCTCCCCCATTTATGCTTTTATTTCTCCCTTCTCCTTTGCATTTCCCAAAACTTTTGCTTTTGACTACCATCTTCCTCAGTTTACCCTCCCTATTGATTCCTCTCCCTTATCTTCCCCTTTTCCCCTTGCTACTTCTTCTCTCCCTTCTGACCACCCCCCCTTTTCTTTCCCCTTTCCCCTCCTACTGCCTGTAGGACAAATTTTATTTCTATACTTATAAGAGTATGATATTCCCTCCTTGAGCCAAATTTGATGAGAGTAAAGCTCAAATACGGCTCTTCTCCCTCCCTTCTTTCCCTCTAGTATAATGTTTTTGTGCCTTTTCATGTGATGTAAGTTACCCTTTTCTTCCACCTCCTTACCTCTTCTCCCAAAACCATTCATTTACACTCCTTAATTATGTTTTTATCATTATATCAGTTATTTTATACTGACACTCTCCGTCTATGTATATCCCTTTCAATTGTCATAATAACTGTGCTATTCTAAAGATTGACGTATATGTAACATACATAAAACAATACAATCCTATACAAGGATTTAAACAATTTGCCCTTATTGATTAACAAGGTTTTTTTCTCCTGGTTCACCTTTTTATTTTTCTCTTGAGTTTTGTATTTGAAGATCAAATTTTCCATTGAGCTCTGGCCTTTTCATCACGAAGGTCTGGAATTCCCTTATTTTGTTGAATGGCCATCTCCTTGCCTGAAAAATTATGCTCAATTTTGCTGGGTAGTTGATCCTTGGTTGTAGTCCAGGCTCCTTTGCCTTTTGGAATATCATATTCCAAATCCTCCTGTCTTTTAATGCAGAAGTTGCAAGATACTGCATGATCCTGATTGTAGTTCCACGATATTTGAATTGTTTCTTTCTGGCTGCTTGCAGTATTTTCTCCTTGAACTTACAATTCTGGAATCTGGCTACAATATTCCTTAGAGTTTTCAATTTGGGATGTCTTTCAAGGGATGATTGGTGGTTTCTTTCAATGACTTTTTTACCCCCTGGTTCTTGGACCTTGGGGCAGTTATCCTTGATGATTTTTTGGAAGATACTGTTCAGGCTCTTTTTTTCCTCATGGCTTTCTGGTAGACCAATAATTCTTAGATTGTCTCTCTTGGATCTATTTCCAGATCAGTTGTTTTTCTAATGTGATATTTCATGTTTTCTTCTATTTTTTCATTCTTTAGATTTTGTTTGACTGATTCTTGAGGCCTCATAGAGTCATCACGTTCTACTTGCGCAATTCTAATTTTTAATGAATTGTTATCTTCATTTAGCTTCCTTTTCCTTTTGGTTAATTTTACTTTTCAGCATGTCATTCTCTCCATTAGATTCTGAACCTCCTTAACCGTTTCACCAATTTTACTTTTTAAAGATTTGTTCTTGTCAGTTGATTTTTTTCCATTTTTTTTCCTTTTCCCTCTCTAATTTAGTTTTTTAAATCCTACTTGAGGTATTCCAGGAATGTTTTTTGGGCTTAAGACCAGTTCACATTCCCTTTTGAGGTTTCAACTGTGGGTATAGTATCAATGCTGTCCTCCTCTGAATTGATATTTTGATCTTCCCTGTCTCCATAAAAAGGATCAATATTCCTTGGTTTTCTAGACTGCTTCCTCATGTTGGTTATCTTTTTCCTGGCTTTAAAGTTGATCTCTGCTTCTGGGGTTCAGGGGGCTCTGTCCCAAGCTTCTTGTGCTGGGAACTGTGGGCCTAGTTACTTGCTTTGTGTGCTGTGGTCTCTGGTTTTGTGAGATGTGGGGAAGGGGTGGTCTGGATGCTGGAAGTCTCCTCTTCCCTTAGGGATGTACCACAGCATGGACGGTCTCAGCCATTGTCTGTGTTGGTATCTGCCACTTACCCTGGCTGTTTTAGAAGGCACCTCTGGGTTCCTGGTGTTGACCCTTTCTGGCTCCACCCTGCCCTGGGGCTCAGTAACTCCCACTCTTTGGGTACTGAAGCCCCACTTCTGGCCCTCCTGATTCAGGGTTTCTCCTAAGGGAGTATTATCTAGGTGAGGAAGGGAAGGATAAGTGCCATTTTACCTGGTCATCATGGCTCCCAGAAGTTCAAGAAGGCAAGTTTCAAACCTTTCTCACTTACTAAATCTTGACATTCCCCCTAAGCAAAGAATTTTTTCTTTAATTAGATTTTTTATTATTAGTTTACAACACTTAGTTTTACATGTTCTTGAGTTTCAAATTTTCTTCCCATCCCTCCTCTCCTTCCTCCCCCCCCCCCACAAAAATGGCATGCAGTCTGATATAGATTCTACATTCTATTAAAACTTCGCATTAAACTTATTTACACAATAGTAAAGTTGCAAAGAAGAATTATGACCAATGGAATGAATCATGAGGGAGAAGAAACAAAACCAAAAAAGAAGAGAAAAAAGAGAGCAAATAGTTTGCCTCAGTCTACATTCAGACTCCACAGTTTTTTCTCTGGATGTAACTAGCTTTTTCCAACATGAGGCCTTTGGAGCTGTCTTTGAGCCTTGTATTGATGAAGAGAGCCAAGTCTATCAAAGTTAGTCATCACAGAATCAACATGTCTGTGGTTGTGTACAATGTTCTCCTGGTTCTGCTCCTCTCACTCAACATCATATCATGTAGGTCTTTCCAGGTTATTATGAAGTCCGTATCTTCCCCATTTCTTATAGCACAATAGTATTCCATTACATCCATATACCACAACTTGTTTGGCCATTCCCCAATTCATGGGCATTCCCTTAATTTCCAACTCTTTGCCACCACAAAAAGATGTGATATAAATATTTTCATACATACAGGTCCCTTTCCCACTTGTGTGGGATTGTATTGCTGGGTCAAAGGGTATGCACATTTTTATAGCCCTTTCAGCCTAGTTCCAAATTACTCTCCAAAATGACTGGATCTGTTCACAACTCCAACAATGTACTAATGTTCCAATTTTCCCACTTTCTCTCCAATATTTATCATTTTCCTGTTTTGTCACTTTAGCCAATCTGACAGGAGAGATGTGGTACGTACAAGTTGTTTTGATTTCCGTTTCTCTAATCAAACACGATTTATAGCATTTTTTTCATATGCCTACAGATATCTTTAATTTCTTCCTCTGAAAAACTGCTTGTTCATATCCTTTGACCATTTCTCAATTGGAAAAATGGCTTTTATTCCTATAAATTTGGCTCAGTTCCCCGTATATTTTAGGTATGAGGCCTTTATCAGAGACATTGGTTGCAAAAATTTTTTCCCAATTTTCTGCTTCCCTCCTAATCTTTGTTGCATTGGCTTTGTTTATGCAAAAACTTTTCAGTTTAACATAATCAAAATTATCCATTTTGCATTTTGCAACACTTTCTATCTCTTGGGTCATGAATTCTTCCCTTTCCCAAAGATCTGATAGGTAAACTATTCCCTGCTTTCCCAAATTGCTCATATGCTCAAAATGCTCAGCCTTTATTCCTAAATCGTGAACCCATTTTGAGTTTATTTTGGTGTAGCATGTGGATCTATGTCCAGTTCCTGCCATAGCATTTTCTATTTTTTCCAGCAGTTTTGTGGAATAATGAATTCTTAGCCCAGAATCTGGATTCTTTGGGCTTATCAAAGAGTTGATTGCTATAATTGTTGACTTCTGCGTCTTGTGGACCTAACCTATTCCACTGATCTACTACTCTATTTCTTAGCAGTACGAGGTAGTTTTGATGACTGCTACTTTATAGTACAGTTTCATAACTGGTATGGCTAGGCCACCTTCCCTAGCATTTCTTTTCATTAATTCCCTTGATACTCTGGACTCTTTATTCTTCCAGATGACTTTTGTTATTATTTTATCCAGCTCTGTAAAACAATTTTTGGTAGTTTGATTGGTATGGTGCTGAATAAGTAAATTAATTTAGGTAAAATTGTCATTTTTATTAAATTAGCTCAGTCTAACCACAAGAAACTGATGTTTTCCAATTTATTTAGATGTGACTATTTGCGTGAGAGGTGTTTCTCAATTGTGTTCATATAGGCCCTGGGTTTGTCTTGGCAGGTAGACTCCCAAATATTTTATAGTGTCTATAGTAACTTTAAATGGAATTTCTCTTTCCATCTCTTGCTGTTGATCTTTGTTAGTAATAAATAGAAATGCCAAGGATTTATGTGGGTTTATTTTATATCCTGCAACTTTGCTAAAGTTATTTATTATTTCAAGTAGTTTTTTACTTGATTCTCTAAGTAAATCATCATATCTGCAAAGAGTGATAACTTAGTTTCTTCTTTACCTATTCTAATTCCCTCAATTTCTTTTTCTTCTCTTAATGCTAAAGATAATATTTCTAGTACCAAATTGAATAATAGGAGTAATAATGGACATCGTTGTTTCACCCCTGATCTTATTGGGAATGCATCTAGCTTATCCCCATTACAAATAATGCTTGTTGATGGTTTTAGGTAGATGCTACTTATAATTTTAAGGAAGGCTCCATTTGCTTTCTAGTGCTTTTAATAGGAATGGGTGTTGTATTTTGTCAAAATCTTCTGCATCTATTGAGATAATCATATGGTTTCTTCTAGTTTTGTTACTGATATGATCAATTATGCCAATAGTTCTCCTAATATTGAACCAGCCTTGCATTCCTGGAATAAATCCTACCTGGTTATAGTGTATTATTCTGCTGAAAAATTACTGCAATCTTTTTGCTAATATTTTATTTGAAATTTTTTCATCTATATTCATTAGGGAAATTGGTCTATAATTTTCTTTCTCTGTTTTGACTCTTCCTGGTTTATGTATTAGTACCATATTTGTGTCATAAAAAAAATTTGTAAGACTCCTTCTCCTATTTTTCAAAATAGTCTATAAAGTATGGGAATTAATTGTTCTTTAAATATTTGACAGAATTAACAGGTAAAACCATCTGGAAAAAAAAATTTAAAAAAATTTAAAAAACCATGTGGCCCTGGAGATTTTTCCTAGGGAGTTCGTTGATGGCTTGTTCAATTTCTTTTTCTGAGATGGGTTTTTTTTTAGGTAATTTACTTCCTCTTCTGTTAAACTGGGCAATTTGTATTTTTATAAATATCCATTTCCCTAAGGTTATCAACTTTATGGGCATACAGTTGGGGAAAATACTTACTAATTATTGTTTTAATTTCCTCTTCATTGGAGGTGAATTCACCCTTTTCATTTTTGATACTGGTAATTTGGTTTTCTTCTTTCTTTTTTTTAATCAAATTGACCAAGGGTTTATCAATTTTCTTGGTTTTTTCATAAAACCAGCTCTTAGCTTTCCTAAGCAATGTCTTAAAGGAACCTTCCCAACCCCTTTGTGAACAGCTCACCAGTGTCAGCCTAGGGACTGATAAAAGGGACAAAGAGGAAGATGGAGCCCAGAAGAATAGCACTGGCAAAGGTAAAGAACAGTATTAACTATGGTGACCTCTTGGAATTTCCCTAATGGATAACCCTTACTCTTGAAAGACATGGGACTTTTCTAATGCTAGTGGTCTAAGAAACCAGAGAATAGGAAACAGTGAGTGAGGGAGCAGCAGAGCAATATTGGGCCTTCAAAAAAATCTCTTTTTTATTCTTAGTTATCTACTCTCCAGTTAGTCTTGCTGATTGCTTCCTTAAGTACTATAATTTCTGACCTTAATGCTTTGATATTTTCACTTAATTCTTTGATTGCTCTTCTGAAACAATCATTCAATAGGTTGCTCTATTTAAAGTTCAAAAGATTTTAATATTTTTATTTCAGGGTCAAATAAATGTAATAGAAAGTAGATGAAAAAGTGTGGAGACAAATAGATTGCTGCAAAAGTTAGATGCGATTAATCTATTGAGATTTGTAAATGAAAATATTAAAGAATACATATATTCTCAGCATTCACAGTATTTTTGGAAAAAAATAGTGAATAAAGAAGTACATAAATGTAAAAAAGACAATTCAATATCAAAGAAATATTCAGTATCAATATTATAAAATTTACAAACCACAGCTCAAAATAATTTCAAAAGTAGACTCAGGTCTGGGTTGGCGGTTCCTGGAGAAAGAGGAGAGCTGGTGTGGCAGAGGTGGCTGTATAGAAATAGCTCTGAAAACAACAGTGCATCCCCTCAAGCTTGAGACAAAGTACTCTATACTCTACAACCAGTCATAGCCCACGAAAAGCTCAAGGGACAGGTATGTTGGCTGGGAACATGGCCAGGCAGCAAAAACACACTCAGATTCAGTCTCAGACTTTGGGATCTTTCTTTGGTGACAAAGAAAACCAAAACATACAGCCAGAAGAAGTTAACAAAGTCAAAGCCTCCAAGAAAAACATGAATTGGTCTCAGGCCATGGAAGAGTTCAAAAAGGATTTGGAAAAGCAATTTAGAGAAGTAGAGGAAAAATTGGGAAGAGAAATGAGAATGATGCAAGAAAACCATGAAAAACAAGTCAATGACTTGCTAAAGGAGACCCCAAAAATATGGAAAAAAATACTGAAGAAAGCAACACCTTAAAAAATAGGCTAACTCAATGGCAAAAGAGCTCCAAAAAGCCAATGAGGAGAATGCCTTGAAAGGCAGAATTAGCCAAATGGAAAAGGAGGTCCAAAAGACCACTGAAGAAAATACTACCTTAAAAATCAGATCAGAGCAAGTGGAAGCTAGTGACTTTATGAGAAATCAAGATATTATAAAACAGAACCAAAGGAATGAAAAAGTGGAAGACAATGTGAAATATCTCATTTGAAAAACCATTGACCTGGAAAATAGATCCAGGAGAGATAATTTTAAAATTATTGGAATACCTGAAAGCCATGATCAAAAAAAGAGCCTAGATATCATCTTTCAAGAAATTATCAAGGAGAATTGCCCTGATATTCTAGAGCCAGAGGGTAAAATAGAAATTGAAAGAATCTACAGATTGCCTCCTCAAATAGATCCCAAAAAGAAAACTCCTAGGAATATTGTTGCCAAATTCTGGAGCTCCCACATCAAGGAGAAAATACTACAAGCAGCCAGAAACAAACATTTTTTGTATTGTGGAAACATAATCAGAATAATACAAGATCTAGCAGCTTCTACCTTAAGGGACCAAAGGGCTTGGAATACAATATTCTGGAGGTCAGTGGAGCTAGGATTATAACCAAGAATCATCTACCCAGCAAAACTCAGTATCGTGCTCCAAGGCAAAATATGGATTTTCAATGAAATAGAGGACTTTCAAGCTTTCTCAGTGAAAAGACCAGAGCTGAATAGAAAATTTGACTTTCAAACACAAGAATCAAGAGAAGCATGAAAAGGTAAACAAGAAAAAGAAATCATAAGGGACTTAATAAAGTTGAACTGTTTTGTTTACATTCCTACATGGAAAGATGATGTGTATGATTCATGAGACCTCAGTATTAGGGTAGCTGAAGGGAATATGCACATATATATATATATATGTATATGTATGTATATATATGTATATATATATAGGGGTGTGTATGTATGTATATATGTATGTGTGTGTAGATACACATACACACACACACATATATATACACATATATGTATATATATACACATATATGTGTATATATATAGACAGAGGGCACAGGGTGAGTTGAATATGAAGGGATGATATCTAAAAAAATAAAATCAAATTAAGGGATGAGAGAGGAATATATTGAGAGAGGGAGAAAGGGAGAGATAGAATGGGGTAAATTATCTCACATAAAAGTGGCAAGAAAAAGCAGTTCTGTAGGAAGAGAAGAGGGGGCAGGTGAGGGGGAATGAGTGAATCTTGCTGTCTTCGGATTTGACCTGAAGAGGTGTGTTGGTAAGCAAAATGGGCTCTTAGCACTTAGTTGGCTTTTGTTTCCTTTGAGTATTTCAGTGTATTTCATTGAGCCTTACTAGGTGCTAAGCCCCAGGCCCAAACCCCTATTAGGTGTAAAACCTATGTGGGTGTGGATTGGTAACTAAGGTGGGGCCCAAGGTGGGGCCAAATAAGGGGAGGTGCTAACTCCAGAGCCATGTGGCTTGAGTCTTACTAGGTGCTAAGCCCCAGGCCCAAAACCCTATTAGGTGCTAAACCTATGAGGGTGTGAAGCTCCCAGGGTACCAAGGGGTGGTGCTAACTCAAGAGCCAATCATGGCAGCCTAAGTTCTGGTCATCCAGATGACATTTGATGACATCTGAAACCCTATAAGAGGAGAAGACAGAGCCATTTGCTCAGGGCTCTCACTCTTGGTGGCATTTGGAGACTCCCAGGCAGCTGTAGCTAAGAAGCCCTCCAGCTCGTAAACTCAGATGTTGGGACTTTGTTAAACTCTAGTAACTATGTATTGGGATTTGAATCAGACAAGGTCTGTCTGTTGATGTTTGTACTTTGTTTGTATTTTGCTTTGAAGTTCAGGGTGCTGTTCTTTCCCCCTGAACTAAGTGAATGATATTTGTATGCTGAATTAAAGTAAGCTTGTCAACCCCTTAACCTTGCTTTCCTTAGTTAAGCAGATCAAAAGAATCTGTGCTTTTGCAGTGTGCTGGTAGCATTCTTGTTGTTGGGCTTGGGTTGGTCTTACACCCCCGCAACAGCTGCTAGCCAGATTGTTGAAACAGGAGGGAATGCCATACACACTCAATTGGGTATCTTACCCCACAGAAAAGAAGGAGAAAGAAGATAAAAAAGGGGGGGATGATATAAGGGAGGGCAGATAGAGGGAGGAGGTAATTAAAAACAAACACTTTCGAAAAGGGACAGGGTCAAGGTAGAAAATTCAATAAAGGGGGATAGGTTAGAAAGGAGCAAAATATAGTTAGTCTTTCACAACATGAATATTGTGGAAGGGGTTTACATAATGATATTCATGTGGCCTATGTTGAATTGCTTGCCTTCTTAGGGAGGGTGGGTGGGTAGGGAAGAGGGGAGAGAATTTGGAACTCAAAGTTTTAAAAACAGATGTTCAAAAATAAAAGTTTTTGCATGCAACTAGAAAATAAGATACACAGGCAATGGGGCATAGAAATTTATCTTGCCCTACAAGAAAGGAAGGGAAAAGGGGATGGGAGGGGAGTGGGTGACAGAAGGGAGGGCTGACTGGGGAATGGGACAACCAGAATATACACCATCTTGGAGTGGGTAGGAGGGTAGAAATGGGGAGAAAATTCATAATTCAAACTCTTGTGGAAATCAATGCTGTAAACTAAATATATTAAATAAATTAAATTTTTTAAAAAAGGAAAAATAAGAAACAATCAATTGTGTTAAAGAGATTGGTAATAATGAGACAACCTATCAAAACTTTCCTGCAGTCAAAAATTTTCCTAAAGGCAAATTTTATATCTATGAATACATATTAACAAATTTAAAAAGAGGATCAATGAATTAAGCAAGCAACGTAAATAGAAAATAAACAAATAAAAACGAGTATAAAACAAGACTTTTTAATTATAGCGAGAAGAGAATTTTTAAAATAAAAATCCTATAGAACTTAGAGAACTATAGAACTAAGAGCTGATTTTAAATGACTAACAGAATTATTTAACATTTAACTAAGCTAATTAAGAAAAATAAATCAAAATTCCCCCCCAAAATCCATAATACTAGTAGCATTTTCATAGCACCTTAATGTTTGCAAAGTGCTCACTTTATTCTCACAACAAATCTGGAAAATAGGTGCTATCATTATTCCTATTTTATAGATGAAGAAACTGAGACACAGGAAGGTTAAGTGACTTACCCAGAGTCACACTGCTAGTTAAGTGTACGTGGTAGGAGTTGAACTCATATCTTCCTTACTGCAAGTCCAACACTTTATCCATTGTGGTACCTAGATGCCTGAACAATGTAAATTCACAGAAAATTATCATGAAACTACTATATAAAAATATGTATCAGCTAAATTGATAAACAAAAGAGAGGTAGATAATTATATATAAAATAAAAATATTCAAATGAACAAAATAACAAATAAAAATTAATAAATTCTTAATAAATTCTCCTTTAGGATCATGCCTCCCCAGAACTGGGCCTGGTCCACTTGAGCCTAAAGCCTTTTCTTGTTCCCTTGGGTCATGAGTGACATCCTGGGCTACTCCAAAAAGAAACTCTGGCTTTTCTTTGTGAGACAGCTGGCATTTCTAGTATGATATTGAATAATAATGCTGACAAAGGACATGCTTGCTTCACTCCTGATCTTATTAAAAAGGCTTCTAGCTTACATTAATTATAGATAAGGCTTGCTCTTGGATACTTATCACTTTGAGAAAAAGCTCAATTTATTCCTATACTCTCTGTGTTTTGCATAGAAATGGATGATTTGCTTTGTCAAAAACTCTTTCTACATGTATTGAAATAATTAAATTATTTTTGTTGTTTTATTATTAATATGGTCAATTATGCTTATAATTTTCCTAAATTTGAACAAGCCCTACATTCTTGTTATAAATCCAGGCTGGTCATAAGGTATGATTTTTTCAATAAATTATTTTAACATCCTTGCTAGTGTTTTACTTAAAATTCTTGCATCAATTTTCATTAGAGAAGTTGGTCTATAGCTTTATTTCTCCATTTTACTGTCCCTGGTTTAGGTATCAAAATAATATTTGTGTCATAAAAGAAGTTTTGAAGGACTCCTTTACCTATTTTTTCCAAAATAGTTTATATGATATTGAAACTAATTTTTTCTTTAAATGATAGGATTCACTTGTAAATCCATCTGGAACTGAAGTGTTTTGTTTTGTCTTTTTTTTTTGCTTGTTTTTTAAGGAGTTCATTTATCTTTTTCTAAGATAACATGTTTAAATATTCTCTTTTCCTTATACTAACCTGGGCAATTTATATTTTTTACAAATATTTATCCATTTCATTAAATGTCAATTTTATTGCTATATGGTTGAGTAAAATAGAGCTTCATAATTACATTTATTGCAGCTTCATCAGTCTTTTCATTTTGGATACAAGAAATTTGATTTTCTTTGTTTAAATCAAATAGCCAATGATTTGTCTAATTTTTTGTCTTATTTTTTTCACAAAACCAGTTCTTAGGTTTATTTATTACTTCAATGGTTTCTTTGCCTTCAATTTCATTAATCTCTCCTTTGATTTTCAGTATTTCCATTTTTGTGTTTAATTGGAAATTTTTAATTTGTTGTTATTTCTGTTTTTTGATTGCATGCTCAAGTTGTGGATTTGTTCTTTCTCTCTTTTACTAAAATAAGCATATACATTTTCTCCTAAGTACTGCTTTGGCTGCATCCCACAAATTTTGGTATGTTGTCTCGCTGTTGTCATTTTCTTTAATTACATTATTGTTTCTATGACTTTTTCACACAATTATTCTTTAGGATTAAATTATTTAGGTTTAAATTTTAATTTGTGCCTTAAAGGCTTTTTGGTGGATATAATTTTGTTGTATTATGGTCAGAAAAAAGATTCATTTAAGATTCCTGCTTTCTTTGTTTTTTGTAATTTTTAAACAATTTTAAAACTTAAATACAAAAGAAAAAAGAAACAAATTTAATGCTAAAACTAAAATAATGCACAATAAGAAAAGAAAAAACATATTTTTATTTTAAACTTAAATACAAAAAATAGACTGAAATATTAAAACAAATACACAATAAGAAAAGAAAAAACATCATAAACTTAAATATTAAAACTTAAACACAAAATAACAAAAGAAAAAAAGGCATGTCACATGCACAGATTCTTGCTTTCTTCATTTGTTTGTGAGGTTTTATGCCCTAATGCATGGTTAGTTCTTGTGAAGGCACCATGCAGAATTGATAAATAGGTATCCTCTTTTCTATTCATATTTGTTATTCCCCAGTAGTATATGATATCTAACTTTTCTAAAATTCTATTCATTTCCTTAGCCTCTTTCTTGTATATTTTATGGTTAGATTTATCTAGGTCTGAGAAGAGTAAACTGAGATCCCTTACTAGTGTAGTGTTGCTATCTATTTTCTCCTGTAACTCAATGAACTTTTCCTTCAAGAATTTAGATGCTATATCATATAGTACATATATGTTCAATATTGATATTAACTTCTATTGTACCTTTTAGCAAAACATAGTTTCTTTGATTATCTTTTTTAATTAGATCTACTTTGGGTTAGGCTTTGTCTCAGATCATAATTGCTAGTCCTGACTTTTAAAAGCATAACATATTCTGTTCCAGCCCCTTATTTTACTCTGTATCTTGCTATTTTGAACATGTTTCTTGTAAACAACATATTGTTGAACTTTGATTTCTTTTTTATTGTAAATAGTATTTTATTTTTTCCAATTACATGTAAAGATAAATATTCTTTTTTTTGTAAGAATTTCAGTTGCAACTTTTCCTCCCTTTCTCCTCCCAAAGACAGAAAGCAATCTGATCTGTGACCATGATCCTCAGTTTTTGAATTTTTTTTGTTACTGTTTTTTAGTATTTTCTCCTTGACCTAAGAGCTCTAGAATGTGGTTATAATATTCCTAAGAGTTTTCATTTTTGCATTTCTTTCAGAAAGTGACTACACATGATTTCAAGTTCTACTTTTCCTTCTGTTTCTAAGATATCTGGGCAGTTTTCATTTATAATTTCTTGAAATATGATGTTTAAGCTCTTTTTTGGTTTATGGTTTTCAGATAGTCCAATGATTCTTAAATTATCTCTGCCTGATATACATATTTTTCACTTCAGTTGTTTTTGCTATAAAATATTTCATATTTTCCTTCTACTTTTTCCAGTCTTTTGACTTTATTATATTGTTTCTTGAGGTCTCATTGAGTAATTAGCTTCCTCTTTGACAAACCTAATTTTTAAGGAGTTATTTTTTTTCCAGTGATGTTTTGTACCTCTTTTACCATTTGACCAATTCAGATATTTAAGTAATTATTTTCCTTAGTACTTTTCATGCCTCTTTACTAAGTGATTAATTTTTTTCATAATTTTCTTGAATAGATCTCATTATTTCTCCCCAGTTGTCCTATAACACTCACTTGATCTTTAATTTTTTTTTAATTCTTTTTTTAAAAATTTCTTTTTTAGTTCTGCTAGGAAGTGTGATTGGGCTTGTGTCCAACAGGCATTTTCTTTTGAGGATTTGATTATAAGATATTTTTAAGTCATAGTCTTCATCTTCCCTGTTATCACAGTACCTTTTAATGTCCAAGTTTTTTTTTTTGTTTGCTCATTTTTTTCAGCCCAATCTTTGACTGGATTTTATGTTAGTGTTGGACTCTGCTCACATCTAAGGGGGTGGCTGGTTCGAGCTTCTATCTTTTATGGCCTACTGCTTCTTTTACAATTCAGTCTGGAGGCCTATAATTTTTTTAGTAGTTTCAATGTGAGGAAAAGTCTATTCATTGCCCTCCTGTGTATTTTCTTTCCCTTACACAGGTAGACCCCCTGCTCCCTTATGGCCTCAGTGACTCCTCTCTACCCTAGAACTATGACCCCAAACTAAGCAATGAGATCTGCTGGATAGCACCCATTCCTGCTCCTAGTCCCTTGGGATCTCTTTCTGCCCAGATATTCAGTTCCCTTTCCATCCTTGATCCTAGATCACTCTTTGTCACTGCTGCCACTCTCAGCCTGGTGCTGCTGCCAGAGTCAGTGCAAGTGTTGCTTCTCTTGCTGTGCTGAGATCCTGCCCAACCCACACCCATGTCTACAGACTCTATGTCTTCCTAAGCAGCCCTGGGCTGGAAAAAAAATTACTCACTGTGACTTTTTCTTCACTTTGCCACTTAGAATTCAGTTCAGTATGTTCTCTAGGTACTTGTGGAAGAGGTTTTGAGGGAGTTGTGACAAAATTGATAAATTCTCACTGCACCGTTTTGATGCTTTCCTCAACTCAGGCTTTTCTGACAGTCTTTGGTTCATTATGTTCCCACATCAGATTAGAACTTTAAAATGGGTTAACAGTGTTAATTTTAGAAAAGGTACTCCATGTACAAGGTAGATATTATGTAAAAAAGAGCTATTTATTTCCTCTACCACCAAAGAAAAGCTTAAAACATAAAAGACTCATAAGCTTCTGTTAATAAATACTTAAACCACGGGGCAATAATTCGCCACCTGTTGTAATCTCCTGGGAGGTAAAGGAACTTTATTGGACTGCTAAATAAATATTTCATTTCTGGACCTGTGTTGTCAGCACAACTCACAAGTCATGTCCTCATAAGCACATCAAGAATGTCTTGGAATTTCTTCTTCATTTTATTTTTAGCATCCTCTCAGTCATTTATTTGGTGGTAATGCATATTCTCCTTTAACAATTCATCTAGTTGCAGGAAGCACTTCTTTTTGGGTAGCTGAAACCAATTCAGGTACTTCAAATCTCTCAAACTCCCTATAACATAGCCATCAAAGCCAGAAACATCTATATCTCAGGAATGTGATTCAGTGAACTGCATTCAGTCGAAGAAACTTAAAACAGAAGAGGCAGGCATGGACTAGAAGTTCAGTCTTAGTCTCACCTAGGCAAGTGCATATTCACTGGTGTGCTTGAAACAGCCATAGATTCTGGGGAGAAAAATCTCCTCCCTGCCCAGTAGATCCTAGGATTAGCTGTGTTCTAATCGGGGAAAGATCTAAAAGAGGCCTAAAGCTGGTTCTTCTTCTTTTTCTTAAAACCTACTAAGGAAGCAGCTCTTAGCATTTCATTTGTCAATCGTCTTTGACCCTCAGATGTGGAAATCAATAAAGCATTGTTGTGCCCTCTCAAATCATAGATCTCTCCATGCTAAACTAGAACATATGACCATCCCCATGATGACAAATCTCATATGCTCAGATACACAGGAGGTTCCCCAGTCCAGCAGATCAGGGATTTCTCCTTGTCATCCCTTAAGATATGAAACAATGAAAATAACAAGAACTTCACGATTATCTCAATAGATGCAGAAAAAGCCTTAGATAGCACTGTTTTTAAAGGCATATGCACAAAAGCATTCTTTTTAATATGATTAAAAGCATATCTTCAAAACCAAGAGCTAGATTAACAAAAAATGGAGAAATGCCAGATGCTTTCCTAGCAAAATAAGAATAAAGTAACAGCTCTATCTTGAGGCAGCTAGGTGACAAAATGGATAGAGCTTTGGGCTAGAGGGTAGGAAGACCTGAATTCAACCTCACAGCAGATGCTGTGTGAGCCTCAGTAAGTCATTTAACTGCTGTCTGCCTCAGTTTCTTCAACCATAAAATGGGAATAATAACCGTGCATACCTCCCAGGGTTGTGAGGATCAAATGAGAAAGTATTATTAAGCACTCACACAATGCCTGTCATATAGTAGGCATTTAATAAATGTATATTCCCTCCTTTCTCCTTCTTTCTCAACTATCATTTGACATTATTCTAGAAAATGTTATGGAAATAAAAGAAGAAGAAAGAAAACCAATGTTATAAACATTAGCAAAGAGGAGTTAAACTTATTCTAGTTTGTAAGTAATATGATGATATGCATAGAAAGCCCCCAAATAATTAGAAATAAAAAATTAACTGAGTAGATTAATAGTATCAGTATAATGGCTAAATGCAAAATAAAACTCCAAAATATTTTATTCAGAATGAACAACAAAAAACTAGAAATAAAGCATAAGCAGAGAAGTTCCATCCAAAATAAATATAAAATATCTGCTAATTAACCTACCAAGCTACACTTAGCTTATAAATTATATATATATGTGTATATACATATATATATATTATATATATAACATAAATATACAAACAAAACATTATTTATAGAAATTAAGGGGGACAAATAAATGGAGAGTTATTCATTGTTTATTGTTCCATAATAACAGGAGGGAAATAAGCATTTATTAAGCACCTACTATATTCCAGGTACTATGCTAAGCATTTTACAGATATTATTTGTTGGTCTTCGTAACAATCTTAGGAGGTAGGGGCTATTATTATCTCCACTATACAGTTGAGAAAACCCAAGCAGACAGGTACTCAGTGACTAGCCAAGGGCCATACAGCTAATAAGTGTCAGAGGCTAGATTTGAACTCAGGTCTTTTCTATTACAGGCCTAGCATTTTCTCCACTGTGCCACCTACTTGTCTGTGGAATATTAAAATGAGCTAATATACAATAAAAAATAGAACTATAAGATAATAAAAATTTACAGTACAGTCTAACTTAATTTAAAATTTCAGTTTTATACCAATCTAATCACTGATGGGATACTTTAGAGAATTAGACTGAATAATAACAAAATTCATTTAGAAGAACAAAAGGTCCTCCAGGAGAAAGAATGAGAACACATAAGGATTGATCAGTCAATGAGCACCTAAGGGGGCATATCATTACCGGGAATCAAACTATATTATCAAGCAGTTGCCATTTGGCAGTAGTTGAACAACAGAAAAATAGATCAGTAGGACAAACTAAATAAAGTAAGAAGGGAAAGCAAGCAAAAACAGTAACCCCATGTTTTACAAACCCAAACATAAGCTAGTAGGGAAAGAACTCTGTTTTTGATGGGATGGGAAAACTGAAAAGTCTCTTGAAAAAAAATTTGATTTAGACTAATATTTAATGCTATATATCATAATAACCAGACCCAAATGGATATGTGACTAGAATATAAAAAAGTGGCCTCATTTTAAAGTTACCAGAGAACTATAAGATATGCCTTTTACATAAGTGGATGGGAAGAGAATTTTTAATCAAAGCACTAAAAAAGATCATAAAAATTTAATTGATTAAATAAAATTGAAGGACTTTGCATGAATGTAATCAGTTAAATGGGAAAAATATGAAGCTTTTGGGTAGAAAACATATTCTCAGTAAATTTTACTGATTAACAGTTGATACACAACATGTACATAACCAAGAGCCATTCCCCAATAGTGAAGTAGCCAAAGATGATCAGACAGTTTTTAAGAAGAAGAGCTAACAATTCTGACCTCCTCTACTGTCCCCATTGCCTCATTTCTGTCCACTACAATCTATCCCCCACAAATGCTAAAGCAATTTTCATTAAGTACGGTTCTGATCATATCATTCCACTATGCGATCAACACCTGTGGCCTATAGTTTCAAGGATAAAGCATAAACTCTATTTGGCCTTTAAAGCCTTTCTTCACTTGGTCCAACCTATCTTCCCAGACTCATTCTGCAAGATACTCCCCTTCCCCCACTCTACCCTTCAGCCAAAATGGTCTTCTCTCTGTTCTTCACACAAGTCCTCCCATCTTCGTTCTCTTTGCCTTTGCACTAGAATGACCTCCCTCCTCACCTCCGCCTCAGAGAATCCCTCTTTTCCTTCAAAATAAAACTGAATCATCCTCAACATGAAGTCTTTTCTGCTCTTTCCATAAATACCTGCTATTTAGCTATATTGTATCCATTTTGTATTTACACAGTATAGACTTGTATGTACATGTTGTCTCTTCCAATCAAATGCGACCTCCTAGAGGGTAGGTATTGGGTTTTTTTTGTATTTGTTTCCCTGATAATTAGCACAGTGCCTGACACATAGGAGGCAATTGATAAATTTTGATTGGTTTTTGAAACTATATGTGACCCCATGAACGTATATTCCAAATCCTTTATAAGGGAAATGAAAATTAAGACAATTTAGAAACTTCACATGCACCATTTATAGAGGCGGAGATGATGAAAATGGGAAGAGTCAATGTTCAAAGGGCTTTCAAAAGATAGGCTCACTGATGCATGGTTGGTACAACTGTGAAATGATCCAAGTATCTTAGATTTTGATTTGAAATGATGCTTGAAAAGTATCTAAATTGTCCATCCCTTTGGCTCTTTGACTCTTCTACTTGGAAAATACTCCAGAAAAGTCAGAAAGAAATGAAGGTTCATTGTATACCAAAATACTCATATCAGAGCTCTTTGCAATAGCAAAGAATTTGGAAACAAAATAATTGCCCATTGATTGGAGAATGACTGAAAAAATGGTGAATAAGTGAATGGAAATTATGTATGAATGAATAAAAATGTTATTTGGAAACAATGTAATATAATTTTGCAGTAAAGCAAAAATAAATATGAGCAACTCAAACAAACATGAGAAGATTTTCGTGAACTGATGCAGTGAAATCAACGGATTCAAAAGAACAATGTAAAGTCTGAAAATATCACTAAAAGTCCAGTCAACCAAAAATGGTCTTAGAAAATAGATAACAAAATATGCTTTCCTCCTCACAGTAGAGAGGTGTCTACCAGGGCAGACTGTTGTACAATTTGTTCAGATGTGTTCCCTATATTGATTACATTTGCTTGCTTGACTTGCTTGACTTTCTGTTACATGGGAGGATTAGTAAGATGGAGGAGGTTTATTACTATTGTTATTATTATTATCATTATTACCATTGTAATTTCTGAGAAGACAGTTCTTAGCAAAACACATTAAAAATAAACTGAAATAAGAATTTGATTTGATAGAACAAAATATAGTCTCAAAGACTGTTCTCCAATAATGGGGTTCTCCTTCATAAGTTAACTACTGAGATAACTTTGAGGATCCGTAAGTACAGAGATGTCAGTTTTCCAGATGTGTTTGCTACTCTCATAGACAATTTATTCCTCAGAGTACAAATGGAAGAGACATTTTTAATTATGAATGGTAGGATCTCTAGTTATTCCTGCTTATAGGAAGCAAGTCTGGAACATGGTGAGATAGATTGAAGACAGACTGTGAGAGGACTTAAATGTGTCTGTCCTCTGAAGGCAATGAGAAAGCATTGAATATTTTTGAAAAACAGAGAGGGGTGAAATGGTATTTTCAGAGTTTGTTAGTTGTAATTTGAAGGAGAAATTGAGATGGGGAAGTAACATGAAGGCAAAGTGACCCATTTCTCATTTTAAGAAATGAGAGCTTAAAACAAATCTCTAAACACAGGTCAAGTATTGGCACCTGTCTTGCTTCTGTCCCCAGCTTTATAGTGGGCACACCCACCACAGCTTTAGCATAACTCTGTGGAAAATAAAACTTGATCCTGTAACACCTCTCTCAATAAGCCGGAAATTTGTTGAATATCATAGCAGTCAGGGTGTGACCAAGCAAACGGGTGGTTTTCAAACAGCTCTTACAGTTCATTTCTGTGGTACGGCAGATCAAGCCTGGTATAGAATAGGCAAGAGATTTATAGAATAAGTGCTGTTTGTATAGGATGTTGTAAATAAATAGAAATTTGCATCTCTCAGAGGCAACCAAGTAAGCCAACTCAACTCTTGCAATCCTTCCAACCCTATGATTCCCTGATTACATGTTACTATGAAAATGACCTAGAACTGCTATTTTTTTCTGAGTAAACTAAAATAGCAGACTGTGATCTACCAAAGACAAAGATAAAAAATTAGCATCAGCAGAGTCCTAAAATATGAATGCCTTGATAGACTAGTGTTTCTCAAATTATAAAGAACTATAGGATAATTATCTGCAATAATATCCTAACTGCCCTAAATACAACAGAAAACCTGCTATGTGAAGTGTCTATTGCTCTTGGTAACCTAAAGGAAATATCCTTATAACATTTGAAGACCCAGTTTATAGTTCATTTTTTGTTGGGTGGGGGGGAGTTGGGGGGTCAGTGTGAGCTAGACCTATGACTTCATTGGTCTAGGCCAGGGAAATCCTGATGTGGAAACTCACTTTACACATACAGCATAGCCCTTACTGAGCAACTTCTAGTCTTAAAGAGACTATCAGGCAACTGTCCAGCTCACTGAGAGTCTGTGACTTGCCCAGGATTGAATATCCACTATGTGTAAGAGGTGTCACTTCAGCCCAGGCTTTCCCAATTCTGAGGCCAATTCTCTAGCTCCTCCACAATACTTCCTTTCTGCATGACTTAGTGAAAATTTATTCATAATAGTTCCATTTGAAGCTAAAAATACTTTGCACTATAAAATATCTGTGCCATCAGCATCGGTATATATCACGTGTTGACTGTGTGCTGGATACTGTACTAAGCACCGTGAAGAGTTAGTTAGAAAAGAATATTTAAAAATAGATACCTCGGGGCCATAAAGCACTGACCCACTTTCCCATTTTCCTGTATTCAAGAAACTTTTATTGAATAAGACCAGTGTTCTGTGCACTGGTAAGATAAAGGGAATACAAATTGTCCCTGCTCTCAAGGAGATGACAGTCTAAAGGGAAGACAAGGCATAGATAGATAGATAGATAGATAGATAGATGAAGATATAGGAAAAATATACATACACACAGATAAGAGAGAGATAAGTAGATATATATATATATATATATACATATATATATATATAATAACACAAACATATGCAGAATGAATTAGAGCTAGTCTAGAGATAGAAAATAAAGGATTCACAGCATATATTGAAATGAATACTACCTGTTTAAGCTTTGACTCAGAAGACGGAACAAACTAATTCATCTCAGCTTGATTGAGCCACTACTATGTTCAGAATACTGTGCTGGGTGCTGGAAAAGTCACAAAGTTTAGTTTGTGGAACTCATATCTGGTAGGTGGATTTAAAAACAAAAGTACAAATAATATACCCAGGTAATCATAAGGCACAATCTTAGGTGAAAAATACATTAGAAAGGAGAAAAAGTTTATGGTCAGGAAATGTTAGGATTTCTTGCCCTGGATAAGCATTTACTGAGCACTTAGCATAGGTAAAGTAATAAACAGAACACAATTATAAGACGTGGTTTCTGCCCTCAAGGAATTTTAATCTATTGAGGGAAATGAAACATATAGGTATGAAAAGTAAACACAAGGCAATATATTCTGTGTCAAATATGTGGTTCAGACAACGGATGCCAGGAATTCCATGGAAGATCCTGAGCTAGGCCTTGAAGCAAGGGTAGAATTTGGAAGGGCAGAGATGTAAAGAAAGGTGAATGTCAGGCATTCCATCTGTCTGAAATAGCATGAGTCCCTTTCTCCACTGTCCTTCCATATTAGAGTATGAACTCTCTGAGGGCAAGAACCATTTTAAAATTCCCACTTAATCTTTATTAAATGAATGAATGAGTGAACAGATATGGAAGAATATCAAAAATCTATTCAGGAAACAGAGAGTACTCTGGCCTTAATAGCACAAAGAGGCCATATAGAGAAATATTAGGAGACAATTCTTTAGTCATTGGAGTAAAGACAGATCATCAAGTTGTGCCTAGGCATAGATAAGCTAAGCACGAAGTTTAATAAGCTCATATAACCCAGTGTCCATTTCACCATATTTACTTGCTATAACCATTTTCTAGAAGGGAAATCAAAGCAGAACAAAATGCCTAGCATTTTTAGCCACAAAACAAGGCCATTTCCCCTCAATAACATCCAAAAGAAGAACTTAAAGGCTGACTTTTGTGGAATGCAGCTTCTAGTTGCCAGCAAATCTTGATGCTGAATAAAAACAAAATGCTTGTGTCACTGGAACAAGGGAGAGGGGAAGATCATATGGTGTATTCTAGTGGCAGTGACATATTTTAGTGGATTGAATCGTGCCCACCTGATCTGTAACATTTGGACTCACCACAGGGAACACTTGGTGAGGGAGGATGCTCATGTGGGGATGTTGGCACTAGGAAAGCAAAGAGGAACAGTAGGAGAAACAAAATTCTCATTTAGGCAGTGATGATGCCGTCACTAGCTGGAGGCCTTTATGTCACTGGTAGTTGTTTTTGTTTTGGAAAGAAAGAAGGAAAGGGGAACTGAAAGGCATAGGGAAAGGCAGAGGAAATAGTTGGTTAGGAGAATGCCAAGTTCATTTTCTCCATGATATTTTTGCCTTTGTTGCTGGATTCTACTGCTAAGCTGTTATTAAAATACATGTTATAGTCCATTATCTACAAATAAATCTGCTCTAAAGCATTGTAAGAAATTTATTAGACAGAGTTCTACCTCAGATCCAATTAGACTGAAATTTATCCCACTGTAGAGGTTCTATAAGGAATCAGAGCAGTCTGAGTTCTGAGGAGTTAGCCAGGTTCTAATACTTGAACTTACCTTTGAATACTGAGAATGTCTAGAAGAAACAGAAAATTTTCAGACAACAGAGACTGGGCCATAGTGAAGGCACCACATGGGGTTTGTCTGATACCAGCTCTTCCAATGATGTAGATAGTATATGTTAAAGGCTATTATCCTCACTAGAAAATCCATCCAAAGTTGGGACAGGAAGTTGAATATAGGGTTGCTGATGAGATAAAATTAGAAAATGAAACTAGTAACTGGAGCAAAAGAGCCAAGACATGGAAGAGTCATTTGAGGTGGGAATCAGAAAATGGGTTCCAACAAAGTTAATGGATAATTCGATTGACAAATCTAGACTTTGTGCACTGCCATCATGGTTTTGTACAAGCACTGCATGCCCACCTAGAAAAGTGCTACTCTGGGCAGCTAGGTGGTGCAGTGAGTAGAGCACCGGCCCTGGAGTCAGGAGCACCTGAGTTCAAATCCAGCCTCAGACATTTGACACGCTAGCTGTGTGACTTTGTGGAAGTCACTTACCCCCAAATGCCCTGCCTTCCCCCCTCCAAAAAACCAAACAAACAAACAAAAAAAGAAAAGTGCTACTTTGGCCCTTCGATACTTCTATTAATCTTGGGAATCAGACATAGTTCTGCAAAACACAAAACCTCACTAATCTTTATTCCTTCTCTTTCCACTGAGCGGCCAGTACAAGAAAGCACCATGTTGCAAAATGTTGTTGGATATTAGCCGATTTACAAAACTTAGTCATGATACTTAAGTTAAGGGAAAGTGAGAGAACATTAACCTTGGATTAAAATATCATATGAATAAAGTATGTAACCTAGTCAGTCTGAATTTGGCCTTTGATGCCCTTTTCCATTGTGCATAACTGCATTCCAGGGGAATATTTAAGCTATGGGTTCCTCGCTTCCTGCCTCACTACTAAAGTCTTCTTTTAGTTGGAAATCTGGTTACAAAGGACCTAATAAATAGGCTCATGTGCATGCACACACACACACAGAGTCTGGAGTAGAAATACATCAAACTCAATAGGAAAATAGGAAGAAAGGGATACAAAAAGGAGAATAATACATGGGAGAAATAACCAAAAAGAAAACAAATTTTCTGATTCCAAAAGAGAAGAGATGAGAAAAGGAAAGTAGAGAAAGAAAAAGGAGGGCGGGAAGTGAGCAGGGAGGGAAGGGGAAAGGAGGAGAGAGAAGGCAAGAGGAGAGAAAGGGAGATGAGAAAATTAGAAACTAAGGGAATAAACTTCAGTTGGGAATATCTGAAGAAACTGTGATAGATCAATATAGAGGAATGTTATTGCACAATTTGAAATTACGAAAGAGAGGATTCCAAAGAATCCTTAGAAGTATGAACTGATACAGACTATAAAATTTCCAGAGAATCTGTAATGAGCCATATTACCCACCTCCCAAATGTCAGGTGATGGACTGAAGGTGCAGAAGGACACTCCCTTTTTGGACAAAGCCATGACGTGGATTTTTTTTTGCTTGATGATGCTTATTTGTTGCAAGGGTTTTTTTGTTATTGCTGTTGTTCTGTTTTTAGTTGGGGGAGAAGCTGGAGATAGTGAAAATGATACCCCCAAAAAAAGAAGAGAAAAATCAGTGCCAATAAAGCATTTTTTAAAGTGCACAGAAGAATACAGAAGGAAGTTAACAGCACAGCCAAGCAGGTTTTGGATTAGCTTTATTATGTACATTTTTTTAACAATAAGTGGTATCACATGGAGAGTCATAGTTTCATGTGTAGTTCTTTTTGTGCTTCTTTGTATATGGAAATAATTATCATGTGTTTGTTAAGTCCAGATTAAAACATTAAGAAAAATAATTTATTAAGCATCTCCTTTCCAGCTTTAGTATGCTATGATTCTGAATTAAAAGATAACTATATTGATCACATTTTACACATTAAAGGTCAAGTGGTGGCTGTGATCTAGTGTTCATGGTAGGAAGCTAGTATTAGTAAAGCCAGAACAATTAGAAAATAAAGATCTGACTCAAATTGATCAGAGGATTCTAAAATCAGGGTGGTTGTCAATGCTGATGGTAAAAGATAGTTAAATGATAAGCCCAGTCAACCATCAGGAGCAAAAGAATATGCAATAGTCAAATAGTCAAAAATAAAACAGAAAAACAAAGTTGAGCTGTCAGGACAGCAGAAACAGATAAATGGCCTGTAAAGAAGGGCCATCCCTTATCCTCACCCCATTCTTTCTCCTGTCTTTCTGAATTTGAATATATCACTTCCGCATCAGATCTTCTTAGAGAGGACTACTTCATAGAAGAACAAACTAGCTTCATGGAGGTAGCATATTAAACTGGAAAGCACAATGCATTTATAATCAAAATATCTAGGTTCAAAACCTATATTTATAGCTATGTGAGCATCCCAAGTGGCCAAATTAGCTTACTCCTGTAAGCCTTTCTCCTTCTCAAAAAAATGAGGATAATATGTATTATTTGTGTATGTATGTAATCATCTACCAACAAACAGAAAATACATGGAACAAAGCTTCTAGTATTTCTAGAGCATCTTTTTTAATCACATCTGGCAATGAAATCATTCTATTTGAACATCTTCATAACCAGTGTACTATAATGAGGAAAAGGAGATGGCACTTAAAAAAAAACAAAATCTGGAAGAGAAGCTTGATTGGACCATATACATGCAGAAAATATCCATGCCGAAGGTGTCCGACACAATTTTGAAAGTGCTAATGGATGAATTTTCAAAATATTTGAAAAGGAAGAGTATCTGTACATGGTAACAATAAATGTGCACTAATGTTGAATGTCAGGGCAACTATATGTCACAGTGGATAGATAGAATGCCAGGCTTGGAGTCAGGAAGACTCTTCTTCCTGAGTCAAATCTGGCTTCAGACGCTTAGTAGCTGTGTGACCCTGCGCAAGTTACTTAATCCTGTTTGCCTCAGTATCCTCACCTACAGATGACATCTACAAATGAAAAACCACTCTAATATCTTTGCAAAGAAAACCCCAAATGGCGTCACGAAGAGTTGGACATAACTAAAATGACTAAACAACAGATTGTTGAATGATAAAAATAAATAGGGGAAGATAGCAAATGATTAGAAAATATCATAGACACAGGGAATCATTATGCTGATTAATCTGCTTAAAGCAGGTGACCAAGGAGATGATGACTAGAGAAAAAAAAAACTTGTTGGTACAATGGATAGAGCATGGTATATAGAGTCAGGAAAACCTGAGTTCGAATCCTGCCTTAGATTCTAACTAGTTATGTGACCCTGGGCAAATGATTTAATTTCTATGTCTCCCTTTCCTATTGTAAAAATGGTGACAATAGTACCTACCTCAAAGGGTTGGTGTGAGGGTAAAATTATTTAACATAATAAAGTGCTTTGTAAACTTTAAATAATTATATAGCTAGCTTTTATTATTAAGAGCATGGAATAACTTAAAGACAGATCACATGTTCCATTAGTATCCAGCGACATCAGGAGATCTAAGAGAGGCACCCAATGTGTTGGGCAGAACCCAAGAAAGAATGTAAGAGAGAACAGGGGCAAGAGTAACACAAAATGAGAAGTGGCGGAATTGTAATCTACACTGTTAGAATAACCACAGTAATTGAACTGGAGACTTGCCTCTGAAATGTAGTAAAACAGATCTGTAGGAAAATCTTGGTGTGAAAATCCATTCATAGTAATTTCAATTCTTTAAGGGTTAGGTGCGGCATTGCGATGATCTAACCAAGTACCATTTAGCCGAGACAAACTGGTAGGGGTCGGCTTGCCTGTATCAGCAGCCCTGTTATACTAGAGGAAGATTCCAAGACATATGCTAACTATATCTCCTGGATAATCAAACTCGGTCTGAAGAAACCAATGCTACCTCTTAAAAATTACTATCTATTTATTGATATTTTGTTTTTAGTCAGTTACATTTCCTGTTGTATTCCTTCCTCTGCCCCACGAAGAATTTTTAAAGTAGAAAAAATTCAGTAAATTAATCAATACATAAAAAACTGCCATAATATGCAATATTCCACACCCTTGCAACCCTCACTTCTGCAAAGAAGCAAGGGAGGCCTTTTCTCATATGGATCTTTTAGGGCCAAACTTTGTCTTTATAATTTTTTTTTGGTCTTTATAATTTCACAAGAAGCAGTTTCAATTATTTTGAAGTTATTGCTTTTTCCATTTACATTGTTGTATTCATTAAGTATTTTATTTTTCCGGGTCTGCTTACTTCACATTGTATTGGTTCATATAAATCTTTCCAAGCATACCTCTATTCGTTATCTTCATCATTTCTTACAGCATATATTCCATTCCATTTGTCTCACAATTTGTTTGAATATTCTAAATACTGCAATAGATCAAACCATTCCAACACATAACTATGCTGAATGAGTTATTTTGTATAAGGTGTTCAGAAAATTCTTTATATTTCATTCCCTTAATGTACATTTAAAAAAAAAACAATACGCCTGTTAAATCACTAATAAAAAAATAAAACACTATCTGTACAGCACAAATATGCTATTTACATTTCCTTTACCTACTACAATCAATATATTGATATTTTAACCATGCAGACAATAACTAGCAATCACTGCAGTTCACTTGGTTTTATTTTAGGAAGGGAGAAGTAATAGCTTAGTACACATCCAAAGATTGTAATCTGAAGGTTAGCTTACTAATACTTTGTGATGTGATACAGGATAAACTTATCAAAAGTTAAATAAAAGAAGGAATTCCTCCTTAATCTCTATAATACACTGTTTTGATAACTCTTAAAATGTTTGTAAACCTGTCCTGGTTCTTTTATATACTCAAAAGAATTGAGTAGCGTTCTACCCACCAGTTTTTGCCTAGACAAACTCTAGAAGCAAAAACCAGAGAATGCCTTCTCAGGAGGTAGATGGCCTATACAGGGCCCGGATGTTCAAAGTTTGCTACACCTGGTAGATAATGAGCTCTTTCTGCCCAAAATTGAAAAATGTTGATTAAATAATACTATTAGTGGGCACACATTAATGGGAAAATTCTAAGCCTTTTTTCTTGATGACAATGAAATGACTCTTTATGAAGGGACAAATAGAAATTGGTTGCAAGTTTTACTCTAACATCAGAAAACAAGTACCATTATAAAAAGATATATCCCAGATAGGCAGTGCCAGATCCTTTGAAAATAAGGAAATAAGTCACTTGGCGTATTTCACTATGATGGCTTATCATCCAGAGATGCTTCCAGGAAGTTGCCACTAAATCTTTATGCTTTTAAACTTTGTCCTCTAAGTTTGAGCCATAAAAATTACCTCCATTGTCCTGGTCAAACATCCCCTGTACAAGTTCTATATACTGGGGTTTCCAGCTCAGCAAATACACGTAGTTATTTGAACAGCATTTCTTGACTTGAAGAGACAGCTGCCTTTGTATGGACAGATTGATTAATTAAATCCATATCACTCTGACATTAAAATAACATGAAGGGTCACATTTTCAGCTCACAAAGGATTTAGGGTTGGGGGAACATTTTAACAGAGCAACAAGAGGAGGTTGGTACATTTTATTCAAGGTTTTCTAATTCCCATTGTGCCTAGATAGAGCCTATAGGTCAATGCTCAAAGGAAAGGAAAATAGAGAAGTGACTTTAAATCATATGAAGGAGAATAGGAGAGAGGGATGAGGGGAACTTAATGGGATCTCTGGCTTATAGAAGTAACTTTGTCCAGAGTCACACAGCTAATAAATGTCTGAGGTTGGATATGAACTCAGTTCTTCCTGATTCCAGGCCCTGTACCCTATGGACAGTGCCACCCACCTGTCTAACTGAAGAGGAACACCTGCACACACACACACACACACACACACACACACACACACACACACAATTATCAACAAAAGAATATACAAAAAAGATGCAGGGTAGAGGATACAGGGGGTGGTCAGGAAAAGTCTCAAGTGGAAAGTCCTCTTTGAATTGTTTTGCAGAAAATTAAACATTCTAAGAGATGAAGATGAGGAAGGAGTATATCCCAGGCATGGGTAACAGTTTAGATCAGAGTTGGGGCACCTGTGGCCACACGTGGCTCTCTAGGTCCTCAAGTGTAGCCCTTTGACTGAATCCAAACTTCAGCAAATAAATCTCCTAAATAGAAGAATTTGTTCTATAAAAGCTGGGCTCAGTCAAAAGACCACATCCAAGGACACAGAAGGCCACATGCAGCCTTGAGGTCACAGGTTCCCCACACCTGATCTAGGCAAAGATACATTGAGAGTTTTGTGTGATGAATATCAAGAAAGCCAACATGACTGAACCAATGCACACATAAAGGGGAATAAGGTAAAAAGAAGCCTAGAAAGGTAGGTGGTGGCCCAATACTACAGTGTTTTAAATGCCAGACAGAGGAGTTTTTATTTGATCCTAGAAGAAATGAAAAGGCCAATGGAGTTTACAGAGCAGGGGAGTAAACTGAGGGAGTTAGTAGATCATCTCCAAAGTTCCTCGTACCTCTGACATTATACGATTCAAGATCATTATTAATATGTGATGCAAGGAACACAAAAACACTAGACTATTCAAAAATCTCAGCCTCACCAGTCTGCTGTGGTGTCTGAAGTTCCACTAGCAAAAACAATCTCTTAAAATAAAAAATACCAAGGGTAGCCTATGAAGATTTTAGCACCCATGACAACCTTTGCATTAATTATTTTATACCATAGTTCATGAGCTGTTCACTTAGGCCTTAAAAAAGTGGGGCATAAGGGAGCTCAATTTATAATGGGTGTGCCAGTGGCAGAGGAATAAGAAAAACAGAAAGGTCTAAGAGGACAATGAATCCAACAGAGAGCTGATGAAGTACAAGTGCATATTGAAGCATACTTTTTTTTACTTTCTTTACTTTTTTCTTGCTATTGTTTTAGTCCATGATTTCTTTTTCTTTTGCAACATGGCTAATATGGAAATATATTTTGCATGATTTCACATGTATTATCAATATCAAATTGTTTGCTTTCTCAAGAAAGGAGGACAGAAGAGAGGGAGATAAATTGAAATTAAAAAAATTTTAAATGATGTTTAAAATTTACAGGTAATTAAGAAATACTTTATGAAATAAAAATATATTGAATGAAAACTTATTCAGGCCTTAGTTTCCTCATATGTAAAATGAAGTTAGTACCTACCTCAGAGAGCTGTCATATAGATCACATGTGATTATATACATATATATATATTTCTCTGTATATTATTCTATATACACATACATATATATTTTTCTATCCTTATTACAACTATTTTAAAACCCAATAGTAGTTGAGGAATATTCTCAGAAAGTCATCTCAAATATTTTCAAAATAGCATTTTAAAGCTTGTAGGGACCAGAGAGATCACCTCATTTGACAACAGGCAAAGCGAAGCTCAGAGGAATTAAACAATTTCATATTTATCTTTGTTTTCATAGGGCCTTGCACATAGTAGACACTCAAGAACATACTTAATTGAATTGAATTCTCTCACCTTATATGATTGTAAAATTACCTTCTATTGTGCTATGTAAGAAATGTCAAGCAGGATGGTTTCAGGAAAACCTGGGAAGACTTATATGAACTAATGCAAAGTGAAGTGAACACAGCCAGGAGAATATTATACACAGCAACAGCAACATTGTAAGCAGGATGATTGTAAGCTCCTTTTGCCTTTAGAATTTCCTCCTTAAGAGTTTTCCATCTCTCTTGTTTCTACACCACCATTTTTTCCTTGAACCTTTTAAAATGTTCTCTCTATATATCTATAGTCTTTATATTCCCAGATAAAGTAGGTGTTTAATAAATGCTTGTTAATTGATTGCTCTATATCCAGTTTTCCTCTTCTCTAGAATGAATGCTAAGATGCAATAATCACTTGCCCCAAGGTTCCCATCATTTATACTCAAGCAATCACCAACTCCTTATTTCCTATAGTAAGGTCTATAATAGCAGCTTCCTTTATCATTCCCTCTACCTTTTGAAAGATTAAATGATTATTAAGGTAAATAACAAATTTCTCAGTCATTCTGCTTTTGATAGAGACAGTTTCAGCAGGAGTCTGGATGATTGAAGTCCCTTGTCATTACAAAATTATACCTTTGAAACAGATTCATGACCTAGTCCCCAAATTCCTCACCCCAACCCTTCTTTTGAGTATCTAATTAGGTATACCCACCTTATTCCTCCTTGCCACAGATCCCCAGGTGGCTCACTGTATTCTCCAGGCCTCAGGAACTCACTGTTAGATTCTGAAGGGCCTTTTATTTTTCAGTGCAGCTCTGTATTATTTTAGTGACAGGTATATCTATATACTAATCCCCCTCTGACATACTTAAGAAGTTATTTTCTACCTCTCTGTTTAAACATAGGTGGAGCCGAGCCAGAGAGCTCACTATTTTTCAGGAAGTCCTAATTCTAGACAGTTTAAATTATTAGCAAAGAATTACATTGAACTGAAATCTGCCTGTCACCTGTTGGTTCTACCTCTACCCAATGAAACCTCCAGAATAAATAAATATTTAAATTTTTGTATATTAATATATATGATATATAATATAAAATTATATAATGTACATACATGTTATAAACATAAAGAAAGAGAAACAATATAGCTCATCTTCTACATGACAATGTTTCAGATTTTCTAAGACAGCTATCATGTTGCAACTAAGGGTTTCTCCAGTTAAAAAAATTCATCTAATATGCATGTAAGTATATAAAATATACATGCCTGTGTGGATGGACACTTTCCCAATGTGCTTATTTTTCCTTCTCCTACCAAATATTTTTTTCTTTGCATACTTCTAATCTAATGTATGAACATGTCTATATGTCTACTGTGCACAGGTACTTACATAAACATCAGGAAAACATCTCTATTTGGTTCACTATCTATGAAAGGGCTTGTTTTCCTTTCTATCCCCACTCCAGTTTAGGAGCTGGATACTAGCAAAGTTCTGAGCTTGGGACTTGCCCTCCCTCATCAGAATTAATCTGGGTGCTGTGGGGGTAGGATTTATGTTCCTTGGCATGACTATGGGTGGGCAGCTTGAATCCCTCCTACTGTCTGCATACTTGGCCCAATGCACTTCTCATTGCGCCACATTGCTTCCAAAAAGAATAAATATACTCAGCCTTTCTATATCTGAGAAACTGAAAAATTCTGCAAACATGGGACAATTTAAGCAGAATCTATATTCCGTACCAACTGCAAACCAGATAGATTAATCTGAGACTTTTCTTTTCCTTTTTTCTCTTTGGATTTCATTTCTAGCTTGCTCAAATTTTTACTGCCTTTTCTCTGTTGGTTTGTCACTTCTCTTTTTCCTTTCCCAGTTTAAGAGGTTAAAAAAGGCTATATTTTGCACCTAGAAAAATATTCAAACTGCTGAGTTAAAGCCACTTTTCTCTTCATTCAATGTATTCTGGATGGCCTTGTTCAATATGCTGGCCTATCACTAACAGAAAGGTCATTTCTAGGATATGGAAAAGTAAAGAGTAACATGTTTTATCAAGGTCCCCCTGATCATTTCAGTCCACAGCAGTATCTTTTTCTGCCCAAGACAGGAACTGGGCTTGTGTTTGGCTAAAGAGAGATAGGCCAGTGGCCCATTTCTTGCCTGGAAAGTTTTGGTTTCATTCTATTACAGAAGTGGTTTAGAAGTGTCCCCAAAATGATCCCCACAATTCTTTGCTTTTTTTCCCAACTTTCTTTTTTCCTCTTCTTCCTTTATCTCCTCTTTGCCAGGGTGAAGAATAGGAGCATGGGGGTCAAAGTAGCAGAGAATATATATGATCAGTGTTAGTCTGAAATCTGGTGAGAGGAGGGAGAAAACAAACGTTGTCCTAAAACACAGAGTTTGAGACATATTGAAAGGCCTGCCTCTCTACAAATATTTCCCCTTTTAATATAGGACTTTGGAAGTCCTAGCATTGGAGTCATTCCTTTGGATCGAAGTAATGTTACTCTGAAAAACAACAGGTTTGTTGTTTGTATGGGTTTTTTCCTAATAGAAATAATCTAATGAAAATTCTGTGTTTGCAAAAAAATGTGATCTGGAATATTTTTTAAAGCTACTGTCTAAACTAAGAGTTAGGATCAAGATAGGGGAAAAGAGTTAGAAACATAGGATTTTAGAATTGGAAAGCCTGATAGAATGATCTCAGCGTACCTTTCATTTTACAGATAAATAAACTGAGACTTAAAGAGGTCAAGTCACTACACACGAATGGTGGTTATAACAGGCATGATTGATAGGAGGAAGGACTACATTTCACAGTGCGGCCTGAGAACACACAAATGGTAGATGTAACAGGCATAATTGATGGGAAAAAAGACTTTATTTCTTAGCATGCCTAGGGCACAGGATAATTGTGTCATGAGGGTAATACTACTGTCACCAGCGCCACCACCACCATCACTACCACCGCCACCACCACTACTACTACTACTCCTACTCCTACTACTACTCCTTCTACAACTACTACTATCATCATTACTACTACTACTACTACTACTACTACTACTACTACTATTACTACTACTTATAATAATAATAAAATAGCTGAAGAATACAATACCCTAATTTCCCTGAACCATTAGTGAGGCAGTCTTTTAGTCAGAAGACCAATACTAAAAAGGAAATAGGAACTGCTTCTCAAAAGGCAACCAAAAAAGGTATTCAGCCATTTTCATCTGAGTAACATTTTTTATTTGAGGAATTAGTCAAAATAGGTGAGATCTGTAGCATGCCAGCTGTGTTTTAGTGCTATCCATTGGTTTGATCTAAGCATGGTGCTTATGTTTTCCAACCTCCTCCCCACTCTTGTGGATTGTATTTGTACAGAGAGAGGTTGCCTTCTAATAGTCAGACTTTGTTGTAGTGGGGAGAGTTTTGGATACTCAGATTAGGATTTTAACATTGTCTATGCCACTGTGTGATATTAGACAAGTCACTTCCCCTTTCTGGGCCTCTAGCTCAACATTTATAAGAAGTGGGGATTGCACTGTCTAATGTTCTATTCAGGTCTAAGATTTTGTCATTCTAACTAGGTCAAAAGAGACTAAGAAGGCTTCTTTGGTTGATTCATATTGACTTTTTAAACTTTGAAATAAAAAATTTCCCTTGGAAGATGGACACATTAGGTTGAATCAGAAGAGATATTATACAGAGACAAGACAATAAATCTGCGTGCTTGGGTTGGATTTTTGCATGGTTTTGCCATATGTATCTCTTGAATCTCCCCTCCCATGGGAGATCCCCTGGGCCTAAATTCCAAAATCTAATTCTGATTTTAGAAATAGTGATTCATCTTTAAATTGTTATTCTCTAAGAAAGATAATTTTTAATACTTTTTCTTTTCTTCCCTTGTCATTATAATAAGCTAGAATAGATAACAGTTGAGCAAATATAATAAAAGTAAACAGAGCAGGCACTGAGTACACAAAAAATGCTCACACATATATACAACCTCAAAAGTCCTTTGAACATGCCCTCAGTGAAGAAGCATCTCACACTCCTGAAGATCAGATCCAGGGAGTCTGAACTAATACCTACATGGTTTTAAAAGTGCCAATGGAATTCAAAGCACCTATCTGGATGTGACTAGTGTATGCAGGAGTTTACACATAAAATTTCCAAAATACCTCATGATGATGACATGGTTTACAATCGGAGTCTGGTTCTCAGACGAGCCAATCAGGGACTGAGATTTTACAAATATTTCAATGATAACTACCAGTCATAGGAGAAAGACATTCACACTTGGAAACAAACCTCAGAGTGGCTGATTTTGCAAGCTAACAGATAGTTCTGAACTGAATAATTAAATGATTATAAGCACCAATGTGGTAAATATAATGTCACATTCATCTATCTAAAATTATCAGCAGGACTGGAGTCTGGAAATTATTGAATGAATTTTCATTCATCACAATAATAAATGCACCAGGGTTCAAATATGACTTTGACCATTCACATTAGCAATTATGGAAGCACAAAATCCCAGTATGAAGAGACCTCTAAAACTTTCGGGTCCAACCCATGCTTGAATAAGAATTTTCCTGTGTACCTTAGCTGACAAGTGTTCATTTAGTATTTTCTTGAAAACTGCCAAGGAGGTCTCTGTTCTATCCAAGACAGTCTATTGCACTTTGAGACAGCTCTAATTATCAGAAGTTTTTCCTCACCTGAAACCTCAATCTTACTCTTTGCAACTTCTGATAATTATTCTTTATTCTACCCTATCATCCAGATAGCCTTTTGAAATACTTGAAGATGGTTATTATCTCTCACCCTAAGTCTTCTTTTCTCCAGTCTATCACAAGTTCCTTTGGTAAAACATCACATGCCTCTTCACCATCCTGATTGCCCTCCCAAAGAAATTTACCATTTTATCATGTCTTTCCTAAACCATGGCAACAGTAATGGAACACAACAGATGCTTCAGGTGTTGTCCTTCCATATACATTATTGATTCATATTGAACACTAAAAACTCCAGACTTCTTTCAGATGACTTACTGTGTAGCCATTGTTCCCTTATCTTCTTTTACTTGTAAAGATGATTTTTCTAACACAAGAATAAGTTTCATTGATCCCTTTTAAATTTCATCTTATAAGATTTAATTCAAACTCTTTAATCCAATATGCTAGTCACCCATCCTAGTTCTATGTCATCCACAAAATCAATATATATATCATTCATGTATCTTCATCCAAATAATTAATAAAAATGTTAAAAAGCAGAGGTGAGGGCAGAGACAAGTTAGCAGAGTAGAGAAAGTATTTCAGCCAAGCACTCCCAAGCTCTCTCAAAACAACCTTAAAATAATGCCTCAAATTAAATTATGGTGGAGTAGAGCCAACAAAACATAAGGGTACAACATTTTTTTCCCATCAAAGAGAACTTAGGAATTTGGGAAGAGAAGTCTGTGACACTGGGGTGAAGGCTGGCCTAGAGCACACATGCTGGTGGGGGCTTTGGAGGTGGTAGCAACAACAGCAGCAGCAACTCCAAGAGTTCTCAGCCCAGAGACAATAAGAAGATTGAATACCCAGTCAGGAAGAGATTACAAGGCACCCCTGAGCTAGCACAGGGTGTAGGACTCAGTACTGCTGGACAACTCCATTGCCCATATCTACTTGTGAGTCACAGTTCCACAATGGAAAGAAAAGTTTTGGTCACAAAGGAGCAGGAGCCCTGAGGAGAAATAGCACTTGTGAAGAACCAGAGGACAGACCAAGAGAGCAGCAAAAAACATTTCTCCTGGATTACACCACTTTAGAAGCACTGAAAACTCCCAAATCCCCCCAACTATCTGAAAACAGCAGTTCAAAAAATCCTGAAGCTTGTGGGAGAGTGTCAAACCAGCCTCTTCCCACACACACTTAGGTGAGCGGAGTCTAACTTTAACATAAAGTTCAAAGTCAAGAAATAGGCTGGAAAAATGAGGAAGAGCAAGACAAAAAGTACCTGATTCCAAAAAGGCCTACTGTGGTGACAGGAAGATCAAGAAACAAACTCAGAAGAGGGCAATGGTGTCAAAACAGCAACAAGTAAAGCCTCAAAGAAAAAATATAAATAGACACAAGCCGAACAAGAATTTCTATTAGAGCTAAAACTTATTTTTAAAATTGAATAAGAACGGTATAGGAAAAACTATGAAAATAAATGAGAGTGATGAAGGAAAATTACGAAGAGAATATTAATGGGGCAGCTAAGTCATTCAGTGAATAAAGTAATGGTCCTGTAGACAGGAGGATCTGAATTCAAATCCAGCCTCAGATACTTACTAGCTATGTGACCCTACGCAAGTTACTTAACCTAGATTGCCTCCAAAATAAGTGCATGTGCATTAAAAAAGACAATTAACAGCTTGGTAAAAAGGCACTAAAAAGTAAAGAATATAGCACCTTAAAAAATCAGAACTGGCCAAATGGTAAAAGAGGTACAAAATTTCACTGAAGGAAATATTTACTTAAGAATTAGAGCTGGGCAAATGGAAGCTATGCACTTCATGAGACATCAAGAACCAATAAAACGTCAAAAGAATGAAAAAATAGAAGAAAATGTGAAATAACTCATAAAAAGACCTGGAAAACAAATAAAGGACAGATAATTTAATAATTATTGGACTACCTGAAAGCCATGATCAAAAAGGAGCCTAAATATCATATTTCAAAAAATCACAAAGGAAAACAGCTCCCAATATATTAGAATCACAGGGCAAAATAGAAATTGAAAGAACCCACCGATTACCTCTTGAAAGAGTTTCTGAAACAAAAATGTCTAACAATATTATAGTCAAATTCCAGAGCTCCCAAGTGAAAAATGAAATAGTGAAAGCATCCAAAAAAAAGACTATGAAATACCATGGAATCATAGTCAGGATCATGCAAGATTTTAGCAGCTACCACATTAAAGGGGCAGAGGGCTTGGAATATATTTGAGAAGGCAAAGGAGCTGTGATTACAACCAAGAATAACCTATCCAGCAAAACTGAGTATAATCATGCAAAGGGGCATTTAATGAAAGAGAATTCCTCACCATTCCTGATGAAAAGACTAGAATTGAATAAAAACTTTGACTTTCAAATACAAGACTGAAGAGAAACATAAAAAGGTAAACATAAGAGAGAAATCATAAGGGATTTAATAAGGTTAAATAATTTATATTACTAGATGGTAAGATGATACCTGTACCTCCTGAGAACTTCATCATTATTAGGGCAGTTAGGAGTTTACATAGATAGAGGATGTGGGTATGAGTTGATTATGTTGGGATGATGTAAAAAAAAATGGATAGATAAGAAAGTAGGATGCACTTGGAGGGCGGGAGAAGGAAGAGGAAGAATGGGGGAAAATATCTCACATGAAAGAGCCATGCAAGGAAGAACATTTACAATTAAGGAGGAAACAGAACGGGGAATGGGCAATATTTGAACCTCACTCTCACCTGAATTGGTTCAAAGAGGAAGGAATATATATGCACACTCAGTTGGGTATAAAAAAGCTGTCTTACCCAACAGGAAAATAAGAGGGGAAGGGAATAAGAGAAAGGGGAGGGTAGGAGTCTGATAAGAGGAGGGGTTGATTAAGGGAGAAGCAAAACAGACTTTGGAGGAGAGACAAGGTAAAAAGAGAGATAGAAGAAGGAACTGAAAAAAAGGATAGAGAGAAATACACGGTAATCATAACTATGAGTGTTAATGGGGTGAACTTACCCATAAAATGGAAGTGGATTACAGAATGGATTAGAAACCAGAATTCAATAATAGGATATTTATTAAAGAAAGTATATGCATTTAAAACAGAGTTAAAATAAGTTGGAGCAGAATCTATTATGTTTCAGCTGAAGTACAAAAGGGAGGGGCAGCAATCATGATCTCAAACAAAGCAAAAGCAAAAAGAGACATAATTTTAAAAGATAACTAGGTAAACTGCATTTTGTTAAATGGTACCAGAGAGAATGAAGTAATATGAATACTAAATACATATGCATCAAATGGTATAGTATCCAAATTATTAAAGAAAAAGTAAAATGAGTTACAGAAGGAAATAGTCAGTAAGAAATACCAGTGGAGGACCTCAACTTTTCACCCTGAAAATCAAATAAATTTAACCATAAACTAAATGAGTAAGAAATAAAGAAGATAAATATAAATTTTAAAAAGCTAGATATGATAGAGATAGTTAGTCCTCCTGTCCTCAGGAGAAAATTGAATGGTAATAGAAAAGAACATACCTTCTTCTCAGCTGTAAATGGCACCTTCAGAAAAAATGACCATGTATTAGGGCACAAAAACTTCACAATCAAATGTCAAAAAAGCAGAAATATTAAATGCACTCATTTTAGATCATAACGCAATAAAATTGCATTCATTAAAGAGTCTTGGAGGCATAGATTAAAAATTAATTCTAAGTGAATAATGTAATTCTAATAAATGAATGGATCAAATAATAAATTATAGAAACAATCAATACTTTCATTAAATATAATCACAATCAGACAACACATCAAAATTTGTGGGATACAAAGTACTTAAGAAAATTTATATCTCTAAAAGAGTATATCCATAAAAGAGAGAAAGAGCAGACTAGTGAATTGGGCATGCAACTAAAAAAACTAGAAAAAGAACAAGTGTAAAATATCTAATTAAGCACTAAAATGAACATCTTGAAAATCAAAGGAAAAATTAATAAAAGTGAAAGTTTAAAAATTGAATTAATAAAATTAGGAGCTGGTTTTATGAAAAAACAATAAAATAGATTAAACTGCCAGATAATTTGATTTTAAAAAAGAAGAAAGTCAAATTATCAGTATTAAAAATGAAAAGAGTGATTGCACCATCAATGAAGATGAAATTAAAACAATTTTAGGAGCCATTTGCCTAATTATATGCCAGTAAAATTTACAATCTAAATGAAATGGATAAATATTTTTTAAAAATATAAATTGCTTAGATTAAGAGGAGAAGAAATAGAATATATAAATAACTGTATCTTAGAACAAGGATTTGAATGAGACATACATTAGCTCCCTAAGAAAAAATCTCCAGCACCAAATGGATTTACAAGTCAATCCTACCAAATATTTAAAGAATAATTAATTCTTTTTTAAAAAATACCTAAATAAAGGAGTCTTACTAAATTCCTTTTATGACACAAATACGGTTTTGATCCCCAAACCAGGAAAAGCAAAATCAGAGAAAGAAAACTATAGGCCAATTTTCTTGATGAATATCGATGCAAAAAATTTCAAATAAAATATTTGCAAGAAGATTTCAGCAATATATCACAAAGATCGTGCACTATGACCAAGTGGGATTTATACAAGTAATGCAGGGCTGGTTCAATATTGGGAAAGTTATAATCATCAGATTAATAATGAAACCAACAAAAATCAGATAATTATTTCAATACATGTGGGGAAAGCTTTTTTAAAAATATAATGTCAATTCCTATTAAAAACACTAGAAACCATAGAAATCAACAGGGACTTTCTTAAAAAGATAAGTAGTATCTATCTAAAACCAAAAGCAAGCATTTGCTATAATGAGGATAAGCTAGATGTTTTCCAAATAAGATCAGGAGTGAAGCAAAAATGTTCATTATCACTGCTAGTATTCAATATTGTATTAGAAATGCTAGCTATAGCAATAAGAAAAGAAAAAGAAATTGAATGAACAAGGATAGGCAACAAGAAAGCAAAAGAATCACTCTTTGCAGATATTATGGTATACTTAGAGAATCCTAGAGAATCAACCAAAAAAACTAGTCAAGTAATTAACAACTTCATCAGAGTTGCAGGGTATAAAAGAAACCCACAGAAATCATCAACATTTCTATGTATTACAAACAAAACCCAACAATAAGAGATAGAAAGAGAAATTCAATTTAAAATAACTGCAGACAACATAAAATACTTTGGAGGGCATCTGCCCCCCCCCCAAAAGATACTATATGAATACAATTACAAAACACTTTTTACACAAATAAAATCAGATCTAAACAACTGGAGAAATAGTAATTGCTTATGAATAGGTCAAACCCATATAATAAAAATGACAATTCCACTAAAGTTAATTTAGTTCTTCAGTACCAAATTAATCAAACCAACAAAGAATTATTTTATAGAGCTAGAAAAAAATAACAACATTCACTCAAAATATCAAGAATAGTAGGGAAATCATTCTTTAAAAGGGAAGGAAAGTAGCTGAGCAGTACAAAATTCCAAAGTACATTACAAAGTGATCATCATCAAAACAATCTACTATTGGTTAAGAAATAGAGTGGTGGATCAGTGACAACGCACAGTAGTAAATTGCCATAGTGATCTAGCATTTGTTAGACACAAAGATCCAAACTTTGGGGGCCAGAACTCTCAGCTTGATAAAAATTGCTAGAAGAACTAGAAAGAAATTTGTCAGAAACTAGACATAGGCAAACATTTCACACAATGTGATCTCAAAATGGGTATATTATTTCGACGTAAAAGGTGGTATCATAACAAAATTAGGGGAGTATGAAAAAATTTACTTGTTAGATACATGAATAAATGAAGAGTTTATGACCAAAGGAGAAATAGAGAGGATCATGGGAAGTAATATGGAAATTTCATTTACATGAAATTAAAAAGGTTTTGCACAAATGAACCTAATGCATCCAAAATTAGAAGGAAAGCAGGAAATTGGGGGAAATTTTACAGCAAGTTGCTCTGATAAAGGCTTGATTTCTTAAATATATAGGGAATTGAGCCAAATTTATAAAAAAAAAAAAGTCATTCCTCAATTGATAAGTGGGCAAAGGCTACAAAGAGGCAGTTTTTAGAAGAAATCAAAGCTATTAATAGTCACATGTAAAATTTCTCTAAATAATTATTGATTAGAGAAAAAATATTAAAACAACTCTGATGTATCATTTCCATCTATCAGACTGGCTCATGTGAAAGAAAAGGGAAAGGACAAATGGTGGAGGAGATGTGAAAAAGAGGTATATTAATGCATTCTTGGTGGAGTTCTGATCTGCCCCAACTATTCTAGAGAACAATTTGGAACTACACTCAAAGAGTTATAAAACTACTTATATCCTTGATCCAGCAATATCACTACTAGGTCTATATCCCAAAGAGATCAAAGAAAAATGAAAAGTACCCATATGTACAAAAATATTAATGACGGCTTTTTTGTGGTGGCAGAGATTTGGAAACTGAAGTGATTTCTATTAATTGGGGGAAGGTCTAATGGCAAGCAAAGTGATACTTTCTGCTCTTTTTTTTCTTTTGGAGTGCTTCTCAGCACTAGGGCAACCAAGTGCCTTTGATTGAGCCTTGCCTTTGATTGAATCAAGAGGCTTTATTGACCTACTTAAGTCACAAGAAAGCCTAAGTCACATGAGTTTGAGTCCCATGGTTGTGATGCTCTCTGACCCTGAAGAAGTGCATATATACTCCGAGGTTAGTATTTGCTTTGATGATAATCACTTTGTAATATACTTTGGAATTTTATACTACTAGGCTACTTTCCTTCCTTTTTAAAAAATGATTTCCTTGCTATTTTTGATCTCTTGAGTGGATGTTGGTTTTTTTTTTCCTAGCTCTATAAAATAATTCTTTGTTGGTTTGATTAGTTTGGTACTGAAGAACTCAATTAACTTTAGTGGAATTGTCATATTTATTATATGGGTTTGACCTGTTCGTAAGCAATTGCTATTTCTCCAGTTGTTTAGATCTGATTTTGCTTTGCTTTCATTTATTGGAAGAGTGTTTCTATGATTTGGCCTGACGAGAATCTGGGTAGCTGTTAAGGAGCCCCCATCTTTGAAAACCCATATGTTGGTGCTTCTCTCTCTGGTAACTATGTATGTATTGCTGTGGACAGACAGTTCAAAGCCTCATCGGCTGATTTGTGTTATTTGCTCTGTTTAAATAATTTCTGCTTGTAATTTCTGTTTGTGTTTTCTCTGAAGTTCAGGGTGCTGACTTTTTCCCCTGAACTAAGTGAATGACATATGTATGTTTGATTAAAGTGAGATTGTAAACCCCTTAAAGTTGCTTTCCTTTAGAAAGATCAAAGAACCTGTGCAAGCAGCCCTCCTGTGTGCTGGTGTTTTTACACCTCTATAGCAGCTGCTAGTAACATTGTTGTTACAAATGGCTGAACAAGTTGTGGTACATGATTATGACTGAATACTATTGCGTTACATGAAATGACAAGCACAGTTGTTTCAGAAAAATACGGAAAGAATTATATGAAGCAAGCAGAACTAGAAGAACAATGTACACAGTAATATCAATATTGTAATGATGATCAACTATGAAACACTTAGCTGATCAATACAATGATCCCAGACAATTCCAAAGGACCCACAATCACAAATGTGATCCTCTTCCAGGGAGAGAACTGATGAACTCTCGGTGCATATTCAAGCGTATGTTTTTCACTTCCTTCCTTTTTCTTGCTTTTGTGAGGAGGGGGCAGGGTTGAAACATGGATAATAAGAAATATGTTTTGCTTGACTTCACATGTGTAATTGATATTATATTGCTCATCTTCCCAATGGAGAGGGGAGGGACAGGAGGAAGGGAGGGAATTTGGAACTTTAAAAAATTTCAAATGGTTAAAAATAAATGAGTGAATGAATATTTAAAAGAGGAAAAAAAGCAGAAGATGAAGAATAGGACCTCGGCACACTCCACTGATGAATTCTACCTTTAAGGCAAGTATGGGCATTATTCCCTTTAAAACTCTGTGACCACATTGTCAAGCAGAATTATTAATCTATCCTCAACTTATAAACTCTTGAGATCTTTAATGTATGGACAACAAGACAGCTGTCTGATTGAATCCGTCAGAATAAACCTGGATTTCCTTGGTAGAGAACACAGTATATAATAAGGACTTGAAGGTATCTGTACATTCAAGGAAATTTCCCAATGTGAGTATACAAATTTATCAAAATTACCAATATAAATTCATAATATAAATCCTAATCTTAAGACATGGATAAGAAAACATTCCACAAATAGGATAGAATTATACTGTTCCTTCTGGTGCAACTGTAGTTCTACGTAAGAGAGTGTAATTTATTGGAAGTATTACTGGATTGCTAGTCAGGAGAGATGTAAGTTCAAATCCTAGTTCTGGAATTTATTAGCTGTATGACCCTGGCAAGTCATTTAACCACTGAATTTCAGCTTTGTCATTAGGTAAGCAAAGGGTAGTACTTGCATTACATATTTTATAGACTTGTTAGTGAGGAAAAGTCCTTTAAAAATCTTAAAGTTCCACATGAATCTCGGTTACTATTATTATTCAGACACAAGGTTATAAAGTGTTCCCATTTACAGATTATGGAAATATAGATAGGGGAAGAGGAGAGAAAGGGAAAAGGTGAAGGAGAGAAGAGGGAGAAAGAATGGAGAAGAAGAGAGAGAAATAGAGAAAGAGTGGATAGAGAAAGAGAGTGGAACAGAGAAAAACAGAGAGACCGTGTGATGTGTCTGTTTCCTTTTACTCCCCAGAACAGTGACAAGGTGATGTTCTACTTTAGAGGAAGTAAATGATGATGGAAGAGAAAGCCATAAGGGAAGAGGAAAAGAGCATGCAGGTTTTTGAGGTCTCATTACTTTCAGTCAAGGCAGATCTCCCTTTAAGTCCCTCCATTTCTGCATCGTTTCTATAGGCTTTTCATCAGTTCGTGGCTGGAAACATTAAACCTTAAAAGGAACAAGTTGTTCTTTGTCACCTCCTACTGGAAACCATTCCTTATGCTCTTATTTATTAATGTTTCCCTCCTCTTCAAATGATCATGTGTATACTTAATTGTTTAGAGGCTTTTAGCCTCCTCCCCATCCCCCACCAGAATAAAAATTCCTACTTAAAAAGGCCAAGGCTCTTATTTGTTTTATCTCTGTGTCTGGCCTAGTTTAATACTGTGTCAAGAACATCAAAACGTCTTTTAAGAAAAAAGGTTAAAATCATGGAATCCACATTGGTATTAAGCTTTGGACTAATCTGAGAAAGTATTCGATAATTTCTTACATACCTTTACATATCTTTTAATTTTCTAAAATGTTTCATATCACTTATCTCATTTTATCTATATGACAACCCCATGGAATAATAATAGTTAACATTTAAATGGAACTTTAAGATTTGCAAAGAGTTTTAAATATTTCATCTCACTGGGTCCTTACAGTAACCTTGTGAGGGAGATGCCATTATCATCCCCATTTCATAGCTGAGGAAACTGAGGCTGAGAGTAATTTGCCTCAGGACCACACAGCTAGTAAGTGTCTGAGGTGGGATTCAAACTCAGATGTTCCTGATTCCAGGCCCAGCACTCTACCCACAACACCAGGGGTCCTTTGCCTATTTTGTGTTATGGACCCCTCTGGTAATCTTATGAAGTATAGGAACTCCTTCTTGGAATAATGTTTGTAAATGAATGAAAGAAAATGCAGAGGATTACAAAGGAAACATTATATTGGAATACAATTTTCAAAATATTTTTAAACATATTCATGAACTACAGGTTAAGAATTCCCACATTCCATGCCACTTCCTTAGGTGGATAGGGTAGGTACCTATATTATTATCCCCCTTTTCCAAGTGAGGACAAAGGCAGAGGGAGATGAAGTCATTTTCTTAGGGATAGAAAGCAAATAAGAGTGGCAGAGCTGGGATGGAAGCCAGGGTTTGACCCTCTGCTTTTTTTCTGCCATACCATCCTAAAAACTTTGAAGTGATTCTGGCCAGTTTTTGCAGATCCTCAATTTCACCTCTAAAATTGAGTAGTTCTCAAACTTTTTGGCCTTAGCACCTCTTTACATACTTAAAAATCAGTGAGGATTCCCCCAAAGAGTTTTTGTTTGTGTGTATTTTATCTAGTGATATGTATTTATTGTATTAGAAATTTTGACCTCTGAAAGTGTCTCAGGGGCCCCCAGGAATATCTGGAAAACATTCTGAAAAACACTCATCTAAAACCGTACTCAAGACAGGCTAATAACAATGAAGGACTGGGTGTAGATAAATTATACTTGTGGCAACATAGGTAGTAATCCTTTCAGTAATCCTATCTCCAAAGACAAAGAACAGATAAATCGAACTTGGGAAAAATTATCAAGTTAAACTTTACTACTAGTGTTTTTGGTTTTTCACTTTCAATTTCTTTACTCATTGACTCAAAGTCCAATTCCAAATCAGATGTGTATAGCAATGAAGAAACAGACAAATGGCTAGGATAGTGATAAGGGGCATCAGGAGGAGGATGAGACATTCTTTATAGGTCTCTGATGATCCATGGGCTAATATTTGGTGAACACTGCGATAGCTTTCCCTATAAGGGGACTGAGAATGCTTTCTGAAGTGGCAGAAATTATTTATCTTCCATATTTCTATGCTCTATTGTTCCCCACTGCCCCTTTCATTCTAAGGATTAAAACAGGTAAATCTGGAGACAAAGTCTGGAGAGTGATATCATTTTCTCAAGTTCAAGTAATATTAGTGATGGAACTGTGTCAGATCCAGAACTTCTCACTTTTTCATTCTATTGAACCAAAGAACATTCTCCTCCAGACTACCCATAAATTATATTGTGTTTTTAGGAGTACAGGAAAACCAAAGAGAGAGGAAGAAATCATTGTTTGAAGATCATGTGAATGCAAAACAGTGAGAATCCATTTCAAACTTTATAACTGTCAAATGCAATGAGGATTCTAACAATCAGCTTCTGTAGTGTGAGTTTGAGGATTTTAACTAATGGATGCCGATTTAAGGGTGGAGTGCCATTAGTTGTTCAGTAAAATGGTTTGCAAATAGCTGGTTGCGGGGGTGGGGGGGTGGGGGGGGGAGAGTATGCTCTCTTATGCCTTTCAAAGGGAAAGCATTGATTTCTTCAAAAGATTCTTAACCAGCATTCACTATATGAAAAGCGTTTGGGCATAAATGTCAGAGAATGCAAGGAAGACCTTCCACTTCTTATTAATAAAGAAGTTAGTTGGTGTAATACAGAACATGGGAAGACATGCTTAAGTCCCAACTTGTCCATTTAGCTGAATGATCTCAGGTAAGTCACTTCACCAAAGGGTCTCAGGCTCTTCATCTCTAAGGAAAGCAAAGTGCTTTAAAATTTGGGCTATTTGATTGTTTTAAGAGGGTTATAATCTAGTAGCTAAGTGACACAGAGGATAGAGAATTAGACCTAGAGTCAGGAAGACCAGAGTTCCATTCTACCTTCAGATACTTACTAGCTATGGGAATTAAGAAAGGCATTTGTCCTCCATCTCTTTCAGCTTTCTCATCTATAAAATGGGAATAATAAAAAATCTACCTTCCAGGATTGATGTGTGGATAAAATGAGATATTTGTAATATACCCTGAAAATCTTAAAGCACTACATAAATGCAAGCTATTGTTTTATCTTTCCAACTAGGTTGTAAAGCTTTCTTAGGGCCTAAGTTCTGCTTCTGTTTTCTGGGGACACAGGAGGCTCAATAAACATTTGTTTGTTCACTGTTGATCTACTGAAGCATAGACAAACCAATTATCTATAGTAACTGGTAATTTACATTATATAGCTTTTTACAGTTTGCAAAGCCTTTTCATCATAACTCTCCTCTGAGGTTAAGTAGTGTATTGTTGCTTCACTTTACAGATGAAGAACCTGGTGCCCAGAAAGATTAAGTGACTTGTCCACTGTCAAACAGCTAATAATCGGCAGGGTTGGGAAGCCAGTGTAGGCCCCCTGATAACAAAAGCCCAGTGAACATGGATCTGCATGACCTTTACCAAGTCACCTCACCAGACATCAGTCTCCTCATTTTTAAAATGAGGAGATTGGATAAAATGATCTCTAAGTTCCCTCCAACTCCAAATCTCTGGTCCTATGACCTCTCAGGGTCTCAATTTTGTCTTATGTAAAAAAAAAATGAGATGGTTTCTAACATTCCTTTCAGCTCTGAATCATTTTAGCAAATCTTTCCACTACACCACACCATCTCTCAATAGGAGATAGAAAGGGCAATAAAGAATTCAATCTATGAATATGCCTTCACCCTCATCCTTTTTAGTCCTCCATTATTTAAAGAAAGTAGATAGACTCCCTTCAAGAATTTTCTCCCTCACTTTCTATTTCTCCCAATGTCTGGTCTCTAGATACGTTCTGGAGAGGCATCCAGCTGCTACATCATCACTGCACAATAGTAAAGGGAAATCAGCTCTGGGGTGTCAGGAGCAAAGTGTGTATGGGGATAAGGATTTGGAGAGTATTTTTTAAAGTATATTTACCATAGGCTGTGCTTATCATCTCTCAGGGTTAAGTCTAATGACTGAAGTGCCATTTGATGTTCAGGAGCAAAGAAATGGTTCAATACTTACAGTATATGATGTTTTGCCTCATTTGGAGAAACATGTCCTGTAGTCCATGGTTTGCCTCAAATTTTGTTCTTTCAGAAAGAAGAGCTACTCTATAAATGTTTGCTTAAAAAAATTAGCTAATAGGTAAAGTATTATTCTGCCCACCACAGAAGGGTTCTTCAGAAGGGTGATTAGCTATTCTTTACAATCAAAATGTAATACATTCCTTTTTCATAGTTTTACTTCAGGAACTGGAAACATTACAGACAATAACTTGATTGCTAAGTTATATCAGTCATTGTACCCAAGAAAAAGGAGGTTAAGGAGTAGGACGGGTCTAGAAAGGTTTACAAGCATATGAGTATAGTTAAATCACACTCTTTTTATTTTTACTTGAGGGAGACAGGGAGAAGAAGGAAGGAAAGAAGACAGGAAGGAAGGAAGGAAGGAAGGAAGGAAAGACGGAAGAAAGGAAGGAAAGAAGGAATGAGGGAGTGAAGGAGGGAAGGAAGGAGGGAGAGAGAAAAGAAAGAGAAAGAGAGGGGGCAAGAAAGGAAGGAAGTAAAGAAGGGAGAGAGAGAGAGAGAGAGAGAGAGAGAGAGAGAGAGAGAGAGAGAGAGTAAAGAAGAAAAAGAAAGAAAGAAAGAAAGAAAGAAAGAAAGAAAGAAAGAAATAAAGAAAGAAAGAAAGAAAGAAAGAAAGAAAGAAAGAAAGAAAGAAAGAAGGAAGGGAAAAAAAGAAAGAAAGAAAGGAAAGGAAAGGTGAGAGTGGCATAAAGTTTTCTGGTTAATGGATTGAAATGGTTTCCTTATGTGAAGTGGTGTTGAGTTACAATTTGAAGAATGAGAACTGGGAGGGAAGAAGCAACAGCTGAGCCCCAACCTTCCCCTGGGCTTGTCAGAACGTGGACACCAGTTCAACCAGACAAGCGATACCGGAAGCTACCGTGGGGCTGGAATTTACTGCTCTGCTGGTGCCTAATGCCAATGTTTACCAGAGGTTTAACCAGGGCAGGCTGAGGACGCATAGATGGTCTGCTACGAAATGCCACGCAGGCAAAGACTGACAAGCAGCAGCAGGAGCTGAGCTTCCCCCCCACCCCCCACCCCCACCCGGACTGCTGTTCCTGCTGAGTTTTCAGTGCGAGGGGGGTGGGTTGGGGGGAGCTGAGTAATTTTTTTTTTCTTTTTTGCTGCTGCTTCTGCTGCTACTGTTGCTGCTGCTGCCGCCGCCGCTCCTGCCCTGCTGCAGGTAAGCAGCCCAGGCAGGAAGCAAAAGCCTCAGGGCAAACCCTGAGACGATGAACAAGATCTGGAAGTTTTTCCGAGGAAGCAGGAGAGCTCTGGTTTTCATATTCGTCGCTTCTGTCATTTGGCTGCTGTTTGACATGGCAGCACTCCGCCTCTCATTCAGTGAGATTAACACGAGGGTCCTCAGGGAAGACCTCATCCGGAGGGGACGAGAACAATTCAAAGTTTTGCGAGATTCTGAGATGATGCCCCCCAGCAGCAGAAGGGAAACCAAGCGTCCCACGAAAGTATCCGAAAGGGGTAAATGGGGCAGGGAAAACTTTAGGAAGACAGAGAACACATTGTTGAAGGTTGAGGACCACGCAGAAAAACTGCAGCAGGAATGGACCGCGCAGAAAATCCCTGGAAAGGGAAACCCAGTCTCTGTATGGGGACCAATAGACCTGAAGAGCTTCCCACCACCTTCCCTTCCCCCGCTGAAGAGGGGCAGGGAAGATATTTCCAAAGTAAGTAACTCATCCGTCCTGATGGGAAGAAAACAAAAGCCTTCCAGCAGGTCCCAGGAAACTCCACTCCTAGGAACAAAAGAAATTTCCTTGGTGAAATTAACATATAGACTACCTTCTGTCAGCCAGGGGGTGCCACTGAAGAAGAGCACAATCATGTCAGCAGCATCTGAAGGGGTGAATAAATTGGACTCCAAAAGGACTACTGCCCCTAAACCAGATGACTCCAAGTCAGAGGCACCTGGAGGGCCAACAGGTAGGAAATTCCACACTGACCCAACTGTGCCAACATCTGGGGAAACCATAGCATTAAACAAAAGTAAGACTGGGGCCAAAGAAATAAATGGAAATGAGGTTCAATTAGACAGGAATCCTTCCCCGCCCAAGTTTGCTGCCAACAGAGATCACTTAAAGACCCAATCTGTAAATGAAACAAGAGTAGAAGGCCTGCCAAAGAACGATAGGGCTAAAGTGGATCTTGGGAAGAAATTCAATTTCTCTGAAAGCCACATTGTGATTGTAACCAAAGAGGAGGAGAAGAAAATGCAACCTAAAGAGGTCCCCAATTCCAAAGACAATCCAATAGTTTTTTCTAAGACGCGGGAGGAAAGTCAAGGAAGGCACATACTAAAGAATAGAAGTGAGACATCTTTCCTTTTAGGCACTTCAGAAAAAGTAGGGGTGTCTCCAACCAACCAAACCCTGACTGGAGGTTCAGAATTCACAAGAGTCACCATAGCTATTAAGAACCAGTCCATGACACAGAGTCAAATTGGGGGGCACATACATTTATCTGAAGATCTTGGAATGCATCCAGTATTGAACATTGATGTGACACTTTCTCCAAGGAATCCCAAAGCTCCAGGCCAGTTTGGAAACCCTGTAGTAGTTCCCCCCGGAAAGGAGAAAGAGGTAAAAAGAAGATGGAAAGAAGGAAACTTCAATGTCTACCTTAGTGATCTGATCCCATTAGACAGAGCCATTGATGATACAAGGCCTTCTGGGTAAGATCCATTTCCTTTCTCTTCGTTCTAGCTTGTGGGATTTTATGCAAAGCATGTCTCCCTTGGGTGAGTGGACACCACTGTGGTAGCTTAGAGAACCAAAGTACTCTTATCCAGTGTAGACTGTCAAAGCTTGCCATCTTCTACACCAGTAAGGATCACTCCAGGCAAAATTATGAAGTAGGCACACCTAGTTTTTTTTTTTCTTATCCAATTGCTTAAGCTCTCTATACCTCAGGGGATAAATAAACTTATGCTCTGTCTCCTTTCCCCCTATCAAAAAAAAGAGATCTAATAAATTCAATTCACACTAAGGTATAAGAAAAATGATAAGGCTTAATTTTTTTTATCTATTTTTTTAACTTATCCCTCCAAGGATATATGCAGAAGAAAAAAGAATGAATGACTAATTCTGAAATTTCAGGCATTGCTGGGCTGGTAAAAGGTATTTGGGAGGACAGAATTGAAGTATAGGGTTATGGAAAGAATGCTGCACGTAGAGTCAAAAAAGACCTGTGTTCAAATTCTCAAATTCTGAGTGAACATCTTTGTAAACTTTTAGGCATCATATAAATTCACTTTGCAGCAATAATTGTTATACCCTATACCGTAGAAATCAAATCATATATTTTCTTCCTAAAAACTTAATTTTTCTATAGCCTTCTTTTTTGAAATAGAGTTAAGGAGAAGGAAAAGAAAAAGGAGAATTTCAAGATTTTCTTTATACAGAATAAACAATGTCCAGAAAATGTCTTACTCCAAAAATATTTAGTGAGGATCTATAGAATGCATGGCAGTGTAGAGGACACTAAAAGTGCATATGAAATAAATACCTCTGTCTATAAAGACAACTAAATTAACTGAGAAACAGAGAGTATGTTGTTAAAAACAATAAATCCAGTTCTGGTCATCTTTATGATGCAGATAACTGGTCTATCATCTAGACCCTAGACAATGATGTCACACATATACACCCTGTGGGCTTCATGTTGCCTGGAACTCTCCCAAGTACAGCCTGAGCTAGATTAAAATGTAATTGTGAAATATTAAAAATAAATGAATGAATAATATAGTAAAACATAGATAATATTACGGTACTACATGCAGTCCTCAGAGATATTTATATACAGATTAATGGCCTCCATTTTTGTTTGAAATCACTGATCTAGACAACCCAGATCACATTGAGATTCGTTAATGAAACCATTGCTCAATGATTAACTTTTGAGAGAATTAAAATACAAGATGACTAACCTAGATACAGTAGACATGATCCTCAAGTAGCTTATAGACTAAAGAAAGACATTTTAATCTAACAGAATAGCAAAGGTACTTCATGAATCATCAATATGTCTAATCCATCCAAAAGTGCAAATTACAGTCCTTCTGTGCCTTCACCTTGTGTTCTTCCTTTTAGATCTGCCTTTAAATTCTCCATAGAGAATCCTTTTGCTAAGAGTCTCCCTTCAGGTCTCTTGACATTGAATAGCTAATAGTGGACCAAGAGGGCTTTCTGTTATCAAGTGCTCTTGCTACACGACTAAACCAACTCCTTTTCTGATCAGATATTCCTTCAATGACTTCTTTTATTCTGGTTCTTGTGTACAGCTCTCTGTTTATAATATGCTACAGCCTACTTATACGCATCATTACCTTTTTCATAATCTGCAAAATTGATTTTTTTAGAGATTGTGGTATCTGATGATTTACAGCCATATAATCTCACCAGAAGGACATTGGTGTTAACCAAAGAACAAAAAAAAAAACCATGGATATTTGTTTCAGGCAAAAGTTTCAAGTTATTTAAAGAGTTGTATAATTTCCTGGATTCAATCCAGCCCAATCTTCTTCCAATTAAATTGTGGGCTCAGGTCATTGTTCATCTAAGTGTCTGTCTGACATCTGTGGACAGTCAATACAATTACATATTCTATCAATGTAAACAATAAACATTCTTTATCCACTTGGTTTTTCCTGTATGACTAGTTAAGCCAAATTTTTAAGTGATTATGAGTATAAGTAAAGAGGGTCAACAAGTTTGCAGGGTTTGATATAATTAGAGAATCTGAAGGACGACACCCTCTATAAGGAGTCTCTCTTCCATTTGGACTGTGTTCCACATGACCTCAATGATAGTGAAAAATACCTTTAATGAGCATGTCTCCAGGTGTTATCCTCATTTATATTAATAATCAGGTGGTCATACGATGACAATATCTCTGTTATATCATCTGTCAAGGTATTTTGTATGTATGATTTTAACATAGACTTGGGGAACATCTTCATAGGGGAGAGTTTTTAAGGCAACATTTTTAAACAGTATTTCATTGTATTCTATTTGAATTAATGAACATTTATTTTCTCTTACTCTCACCTCCCCCCTCCACCGGGTAAAAGAAAAAGGAAAACAAAACCCTTGTAAAAATTATACATAGTTAAGCAAAAAGAAAAATCCTCTTATTGGCCATGTCAAAAAATGTATGTCTTGTTCTGCCTCTTGGGTCCATCACCTCTCTATCAGCGAATGTGTATCATGTTTCATTCTTCTTCTTCTGGAATTGTGGTTGGTCATTGTTTTGATTAGAGATTTTTAAGTTTTTCAAAGACACTTGTGTTTAGATTATTGCTAGTATTGCAAAACTCCTAGTTTCGCACATTTCACTCTATATCAGTTCATAGTCTTTCTAGGTTTCTCTGATATTATCCCTTTCATATGATTTCCTATGACATAATAGTATTCCATTACATTCATACACCATCATTTGTTCAGCCATTCCTCAATGAATAAATACCCCATTAGTATCCAGTTCTTTGTCACAACAAAAACAACTGCTACAAATATTTCTGTGCTCTTCTTTTAATCTCTTGGAATTTGTTATTTTTTTCTACTCGATCTCATGCTTTTTCATAGTCAACAAACTTAAGCACAGTGAGCTGTGCTATTTTCTGCACCTCTCAGACAATTCTATGCCTATAACAATGTGGCCTGTCATGAAGTATTGTTTTCTAAAACCCAGCTGTTCCCTTCCTATATCGTCATTAAAGAAGCCCTCAACAAATATGTATATTATTACAATGAAGATTTTGTAGAGATGGGAAAGTAAGCAAATTAATCAATAATTACTGATATTTTCTTAATTACCTTTATTTGCTAGGAATCATATATACTAGGTACTTGGTATTCTTCCTATTGTCATATGTTTTGAAACTCAATCCCTCAACACATTAAAAATGTGTCAATTGCAGCACAGATCTCTTTTGTGTGTAGTTGTCCATGTACAGCTGAACTGATTGTCTTTGCTTTATCTAGTTCAATCTTTACCTCCTCATGGTTAATATTAGAGATCTATAAATCAAAATGTGCTGGTTCCACTATCTTTGATGGAGAAAAGAAGTTGTTTTCTTAATAGAAATCTCCACAGATGTTACATTTTTGTCTATATGCTATTCTTCCAGCTTCATCGTTTAATGTTCTTAGGATGATCTCACACCAAACTTTCTGTAAACTCATTTTCCTCTACTATATGTTGCTTGAACTAAAACAGAAGGAAAAGAGTGTAATCTGGGTGTAGAGTTAACTATTGCCTGGAGATACGGACTTTCAAATCATGGAAAGGCACAAAAGGCATTCATTTAGGTCATCATGCTCATAGTGTTAACCAAGTATTGTCTGGTTTCAGAGACTTCTAGGGAACCCAGAGAAGGTAAAAAGTACCACTCTGGACACTTACAGTCAAAATTTCTTCAATCCAGTGGATAGCACCTCCAAAATTAAGAGAAAATGAAGATGATTGTTTAAGAGGATGAGTCAGAATGTGTGGTGAAGCACACTCCTTCACATAAGAGGCTTTGGTTAAATATAAGCATACCGTTAGGCCAGACAGCCCTCTAGCATCCTGCCCATCTGATTTTCCATTCTTCTCATAGGAATGAGGCAAAAGTCTTCAAGGGTGAAAGAAAGGAGGAAATATTCTACACATTGCTTCATGCCAAGATCACTGATGCATTTTCAATTCCTGGCATCTCTCTATGTAAGGAAGGGACAAATCATTATTTTAATTAGCTTGAATGTGGCATTCAAGTGGCATTTCGAGGCAAGAAGCAGCATGACATAGTATATAGAGAGATAGTCTTGAAGTCTGGATTCAAGTCTCTGTATAATAAATAAATAAACGTCAGCCTTTGCATGATAAATAATATAGCAAAATAATATAGTAAAGAGGCTGTGTGATCCTGGCAAAAGCACTTAACCTCTTGGTGCTCTAGGCAACTCCCTAAGACTGTAAGTTGCAGAGAAAATGCCAAGCTGTGTTGGTAGAGAAAGCTTCCTCACCTGGGAGTTTCCTATACGAATAAAATCACAAGTCTAATCCTTATACCTAATCTAAGATCACATGTACTTATTTCCTCAACCAACTTGTCAAGGTATTGAAAATAGATTAGTAATCATTTCATTGGGGCAAGAAGACTTTGGTCTCTTCTACAGAGCCTTGACAAAATTAATTTGCCATTGGGAGTATCAACTAGCCGAAAGAAAAGTACCAATCATTGCCTGATGGAAATTCCAATATATTTAGGAAAAGATTTGCTCAGATAAAACAATTAGAAAATAAAACAAGATACTCTATTTTCTTATGCTTGAATAATTCAATGGAGTAGCAAGGCAGAATTTGGAGGGTTCGGCTGGCAAAGCCCTTGTTCTCCCACATATGCACTCATGATATAGGTAATAGGACTGGTTTGGAAAGGGTAACAATCAGGAAAGGTTTGTAGGCTTATTCAGGGACATGAGACTGGATATATGGGCCTTATGGAATGGTTTGGATTTGGGGAGACAGTAGGGTGAGCAAGGCATTTCAAGTGGCGGCCAAAGAATGATCAAAAGTATAGAAATGGGGATGAGCCTAGCATGAATCAGAAAGTGAAAAACCCAGCTTGAGCTAAACCTTTTATTTATACATTTATTTTATATTATATATGTATTATTATATGTAATAGTATATGATTATTTTGTAAATATATTTTATAAACTGAGAACTAGAATGGTTGCATACTTCTGTATGACTCTGGTTCTTAAACGTGGGTGACCCTTAACTCTCTATAATCATTATATATAATAATAATAGCTAACCCTTATATAGGGGCAGCTAAATGGCTCAGTGGATAGAGTACTGGTCCTGAAGCCAGGAAGACCTGAATTCAAATCCGACCTTCAAATTTTGATCTTCAAATCATACTGGCTAGCTGTGTGACGCTAAGCAAGTAACTCAACCTCTGTTTGCCTTAATCCACTGAAGCAGGAAACGGCAAAATTGCTACCATATCCTTGCCAAGAAAACCCTGTGGATAGTAGGGTCTATGGGGTCACAAAGAGTCAGATGTGACTGAATGACTGAACTACATTTCTATAGTGCTATTGTTTGTCCCTCATATGGAAAGCCCATTTTGATTCATAAGAAAGGACAGGAGTTGTTTATCTGAGGTAGGTGAGCTTTTTAAAAAATATTTTGATAATTATATTTGAATATAACTGGTTTCCTTCATAATCTCATGTGTTTTATTTTATGTATTTAAAAACATGATTCTGTGAAGGGGTCCACAGGCTTCACTAGACTGCAAAGAGATCCATGACAAACATTTGAAAAATGTTAAGAACGCCTGATATAGAATCTGTTTGTGAATTCTATTTTTCTTCAGAATAAGTTGCTGAAAGTAATAATTAGTCTGTGGCATCTACTCTATATTTACCTTCTTTGCTTTTGGCATCTGTGATTGGTTCTTCTCTTTTTTTTTCTTAATCAGGGATACAGGGGGTGGGAGGGAAGAGAAATGTGTGATCTAATAAGTATAAGAAGCTCCCAGTGAGAAACTTCCTCTGTCAATGTAGCTCTGCATCTTCTTGGCAATTTGGAGCTATGGAGCCTGGATACATATAACATTTCTTCACATGTCCTTTATAGTTAATTTGGGTATTTATAAAAGTCAAAATGATTGATTTGCTCAAAGTCGTTCTTAAAACAATATTACTTTTACTTTATACAATGACGTCTTGGTTCTGATCATTTTGTTCTTCATTATTTCATGCACGTCTTTCCGTATTTTTCTAAGCTCATCATTTCTTCTATCACAGTAGTATTCCATCACAAACATATACCGCAACTTGTTCAGTCATTCCCCAGAGAAAGAACTGATTAAAAAGAAGTGTGTATAGAATGAATTTTACATAAATGTACCTATTTGTGTCTAATAATAGCCATCTTTAGGACAGGGAGAGAACAAAAAAAGGGGAAAAAAGAAGAAAAAGAAGTTTACATGATAACTTTATTATACATTTAAAAGGAATAGCAAGTTGTATGTAATAAATTTGCAGTGTCATACACAATCATCTTTTTTATTATACTGTGCTATGGAAATACTTGTTTTATTCCATAAATTAAAAATTTAAAGGTATATATATATACCTTTTATTGTATATATATGCATGTATGTATATATATACATGTATATATATATGCATGCATATATACATATATATGTATATATGCATGCATATATATATATACATATATATATATATATATATATATATATATAGAGAGAGAGAGAGAGAGAGAGAGAGAGAGAGAAAGAGAGAGAGAGAGAGAGAGAGAGAGAGGGAGACAGAGAGGGAGAGAGCGTTGTCTGGATGGACTGCGAGATTACATAACTTGACCATGATCCCACAGCCAGTACAGTGTCAGAGGCAGAACTTGAACCCAGATCCTCCTGACCCTGAAGTCAGCTCTCTATCCAATGCTATATAATAATCCAGATAAAATTATGTTGTTGTGGCATACCCATCAGGCTGATTCACAAAGGATGTGTTGAATTCCATTCAATTAAGTCAATATTATTAAGCATCTGAGAGGCAGCTCAGTTTGTTGAGTAGAGCAGAGGTGTCAAAGACCCAGTCTATTGGCTGCAAATGGCCCACAAAACTTCAGAGTGAGGCCCAAATCAGATTAAAATGTAACTGGGAAATGTTTAAAAATTAAATAAAAATAAAATACAACATAGATAACATTAATTTGTGGTTTTCAAAGTCACTATGTGCCTGCAGGGATCCATTCCTATTTGAGTTTGATACCACTAGGGAAGAGTACTAACCTTGGATTCAAGACCTGGATTCCAGACCTACGTCTGACAGGCATAAATTTGAACAAATCACTTAATCTCCCTGTGGTCCAGGACACTTTCTAAGGTTCTTTTTTCCCCTTTTTTAAAATTTTAAATTTATTTATTTAACATATTTAGTTTTCAGCATTGATTTTCACAAGAGTTTGAATTACAAATTTTCTCCCCATTTCTACCCTCCCCCCCACTCCAAGATGGCGTATATTCTGGTTGCCCTGTTCCCCAGTGAGCCCTCCCTTCTGTCACCCCACTCCCCTCCCATCCCCTTTTCCCTTCCTTTCTTGTAGGGCAAGATAAATTTCTACACCCCATTGCCTGTGTATCTTATTTTCTAGTTGCGTGCAAAAACTTTTTTTTTGTTTTTGAGCATCTGTTTTTAAAACTTTGAGTTCCAAATTCTCTCCCCTCTTCCCTTCCCACACACCCTCCCTAAGAAGTCAAGCAATTCAACATAGGCTACATGTGTATCATTATGTGTAACCCTTCCACAATACTCATGTTGTGAAAGACTAACTATATTTTGCTCCTTCCCAACCCATCCCCATTTATTGAATTTTCTCCCTTGACCCTGTCCCCTTTTGAAAGTGTTTGTTTTTGATTACCTCCACCCCCATCTGCCCTCCCCTCTGTCATCCCCCCCTTTTTTACCTTCTTCCCTCTTCTTTCCTGTGGGGTAAGATACCCAATTGAGTATGTATGATATTCCCTCCTCTGGCCAAATTTGATGAGAGCAAGATTCACTCATTCCCCCCTCACCTGCCCTCTCCCCTCCTCCCACAGAACTGCTTCCTCTTGCCACCTTTATGCAAGATAATCCACCCCATTCTATCTTTCCCTATCTCCCTCTCTCAATATATTCCACTCTCATCCCTTAATTTGATTTTATTTCTTTTAGATATCTTCCCTTCATCTTCAACTCACACTCTGTCCTCTCTCTCTCTCTCTCTCTCTCTCTCTCTCCCTCTCTCTCTCTCTCTCTCTCTCTCTATATATATATATATATATATACATATATATACACATACATATATACATACATACACATTCACATATATATATATATATATATATATATGTATATGTATATATGCATATTCCCTTCAGCTACCCTAATACTGAGGTCTCACGAATCATACATGTCATTTTTCCATGTAGGAATGTAAACAAAAACAGTTCAACTTTAGTGAATCCTTGCAATTTCTTTTTCTTGTTCTTTTTCTTGATTACCTTTTCATGCTTCTCTTGATTCTTGTGTTTGAAAGTCAAATTTTCTATTCAGTTCTGGTCTTTTCACTGAGAAAGCTTGAAAGTCCTCTATTTTATTGAAAATCCATATTTTGCCTTGGAGCATGATACTCAGTTTTGCTGGGTAGGTGATTCTAGGTTTTAATCCTAGCTCCATTGACCTCCGGAATATCGTATTCCAAGCCCTTCGATCTCTTAATGTAGAAGCTGCTAGATCTTGGATTATTCTGATTATGTTTCCACAATACTCAAATTGTTTCTTTCTGGCTGCTTGCAATATTTTCTCCTTGATCTGGGAGCTCTGGAATTTGGTGACAATATTCCTTGGAGATTTCTTTTTGGGATCTATTTGAGGAGGTGATTGATGGATACTTTCAATTTCTATTTTTCCCTGTGGCTCTAGAATATCAGGGCTGTTCTCCTTGATAATTTCTTGAAAGATGATATCTAGGCTCTTTTTTTGATCATGGCTTTCAGGTAGTCCAATAATTTTTAAATTCTCTCTCCTGGATCTATTTTCCATGTCAGTGGTTTTTCCAATGAGATATTTCACATTGTCTTCCATTTTTTCATTCCTTTGGTTCTGTTTTATAATATCTTGATTTCTCATAAAGTCACTAGTTTCCACTTGCTCCAATCTAATTTTTAAGGTAGTATTTTCTTCAGTGGTCCGTTGGATCTCCTTTTCCATTTGGCTAATTCAGCCTTTCAAGGCATTCTTCTCCTCATTGGCTTTTTGGAGCTCTTTTGCCATTTGAGTTAGTCTATTTTTTAAGGTGTTGTTTTCTTCAGTGTATTTTTCAGTATTTTTTGGGTCTCCTTTAGCAAGTCATTGACTTGTTTTTCATGGTTTTCTCGCATCCTTCTCATTTCTCTTCCCAATGTTTCCTCTACTTCTCTAACTTGCTTTTCCAAATCCTTTTTGAGATCTTCCATAGCCTGCGACCAATTCATGTTTTTCTTGGAGGCTTTTGGTGTGGGCTTTTGCACTTTGTTGACTTCTTTAGGCTGTATGTTTTGGTCTTCTTTGTCACCAAAGAAAGATTCCAAAGTCTTAGACTGAATCTGGGTGTGTTTTCGCTGTCTGGCCATATTTCCAACCAACTAACTTGACCCTTGAGTTTTTCACTGGGGTATGACTATTTGTAGACTAAAGAGTTCTATGTTCCACGTTTGGGGGGGATGCGCCAGCTCTGCCACACCAGCACTCCTCCTTCCCCAAGAACCCCCAACCCAGACTGGGCTTAGATCTTCAGCAGGCTGTGCACTCCTGCTCTGATCCGCCACTTAATTCCTCCCACCAGGTGGGCCTGGGGCGGGAAGCAATTGCAGCTGTAGCTGTCCCACCTCCACTGCCCTGGGGTGGTGGCTGAACTTCGAACTCCTTCCACTCCCGCAGCTTTTCCCACTAACCTTCTCCACTGTCTTTGGTGTTTGTGGGTTGAGACGTCTGGTAACTGCTGCAGCTCACTGATTCAGGGCCCTAGGGCCCCGCTCTGCCTGGCTCCTGGTCTGGTTGGTCCACGCCGCTCATGCTGGGTTCTGCTCCACTCCCAGCTCCTAGCTCCCAGCTCCCAGCTCCGTGTGGGATAGACCTCACCCAGAGACCATCCAGGTTGTCCTGGGCTGAAGCCCTGCTTCCCTGTGCTGTTTTGTGGGTTCTGCAGTTCTAGAATTGGTTCAGAGCCATTTTTATAGGTTTTTGGAGGGACTTGGTGGGGAGCTCACGCTAGTCCCTGCTTTCCAGCTGCCATCTTGGCTCCGCCCACTTTCTAAGGTTCTAAGAAACAGGTGAGTCTGATCTCCTTCAGTGGAGAGAATTTCTATATTGGGAGTTCCCCAACCCTGATAAAATTATTGGTCCAGGTCCTCTTCCCTCCTGCAAAAAACATATTTTCTTAAAAATGTTAGTATGCATACTGTTGTGAAAAACAACAAACTTAGACCTGTGTTTAGGGCCCATATTTGGGGTTAAGAAGAGAGCAAGATAACATGTTTTTATTAAAAAGAAAACCAATCTTTTTAACCACAATGTTTAGCATGATATATTTACAGAAGTATAATTCAATAGGTGGAGAATATATGCAGAATGATTATAGGTAGAATGTGATAGCACGTAGCCAGCATGTGTGACAGCTAGGTGATACTGGACTTGCAGAAAGGAATACCTGAATTTGAATCCTGCCGCTGATACTTATTAGCTTGTGATCCTGGGCAAGTCGCCTAGCCTCTGTGGGAATGATAATCATAGCAGCTACCTCCCAGGGTTGTTGTGGTGGTAAAGTAAGATTATATTTGTAAAGGGCTTTGCAAACCCTAAAGCACTATGCAAAGGCTATTATTATTACTGTTACTGTTACTATCATTATTATAGGGGGTAAAGGAAAGACCCAACGTGCATTTAAGAAAGAAATTCAGTGTTTTGCTCAATGCCTAGTCTGCAGTAGGTATTTAATAAATGCTTGTTGAGAGGTAGAGTAGTGGAGAGAATGTTGGATTAGGAGTCAGATCAAGTCTGTTCAAATCCTGGCTCTGCTGCTTATAGCCTCTGTGGCCATGGACAAGTCACTTAATACTTCGGGGCCTCAGTTCGTCATCTACAAAATGAGAGGCTTGGGCCAGGTGAACTCAGAGGTTCCTTCCAACTCTTACCTTACAGTCTTATGCATTAAAGATCACTTTCAGGCTGGGGGATCTGAGAGAAAGCTTAATTGAGGAGTTGGCATGTGAGTTCAGCCTTATAAAAAGAGAAGAATTTCAAAAAGCAAAGATGTAGAGGGAATCCAAGCCAGGCTTCAAAACTAGCTTGAGTGGCTTCACAGAGTGGGGATGAGTTCAGGTCCAGATCATTTGGCTGGATTGTACAGTACATAAAAGGGAGTCATGTAAAACAGAATTGGAAAGGTAAATTAAAGGCAGATTGTAAAGATTTCTAGCTTCTAGTTTCTCTTCTGAGCTCTGGTCCTGAATCACCAACTGATTATAGCATGTTTCCCATAGGCATCTCAAACCCAACAGATACAAAACACACATTGTAATCTTCCCCTCAAAGCTTACCCATCTTCCTACTTTCCCTATTTCTGTGGAAAGTACTACCATTTTCTAGTCACTTAGGGTCAAAACCTTGGAATCAACCTATATACTTTGATATCCCTCACCCCCACCCCCATTATTGAATATCTTCCACAAAATCTCTCACATTTGTACCCTTTTCTTCATTTACATATACGATGGCTTTCATAAGCTCTCACTTGAACAATTCCAATAGCCTCCTAATTGCTCACCACCCCTCAACCAGTCTTTTGCCTCTCCAACCCATTTTCCACACAGTCGCCAAAGTGATATTTCTAAAGCACACATCTAACCACAGTAGTCCCCCACTCAAGAAGCTCCTTTTGGATTATGTATTACTTTCCTTCACACTCTCAGTGGCTGAGCCAAACTATTCTACTTGCTGTCCTTCATGCATACCATTCCATATAACAGCTCTGTGCCTCCATGCCCAAAAAGTAATCCCTCCTCCCTTCTGCTTCTTAGAATTCTATCTCCCTTTGAAACTTAGCTCAACCATCACCTTCTGTGTGAGGCCTTGACTGATTCTCTGACCCTAAAATGCACCTGCTAATAACCCCCAAATTACCTTGTATTTATTTTGTATGTATTTTCTGTATACTTATGTGTGTATATGTAGACTTTCCTGTTATATTGTAAACTACTGGAGAGAAGGCATTGTCTCATCCCTGTATTTGTATCTTCAGCACATAGTACAGAGCCTGGCACATAGTAGGTGCTTAATAAGCACTTGTTGAATGATTGATAAAGGTTATAGGTAGAAATTTCCTTCTTCTTGCTGTCAAGTCCCACGAGACTTATGGGGAAAATAGAGTTAGGGGCACAGCTCAAAAACTTCATCAGTGACACATAAAATGTATAAGAACCTAGCAAAAAGAGCAGCAGAGTTTTACGTGTGTTAAATGGTTAAGAAGTGCAGAAATATTGCAATAAATTATAGAATTATCCATAGCCTTGGGCAGCTACTCTGCATCTCCCACCACCACCATGGTTCTGGGCAGTCTTGTCAAGTTACAACTCTAGGATTCATTCAATTTAGGATGAAAAAATTGAGAATGAATAAACAAAACACAATCTTGTAGGATAACACACAAGGTGAACTGGAGTAGCTAGTAAATGTTTGAGATATGTACATTTTGTATATTAATACAGGACTTGATTCATCTGGATGCAGTTCTCTTTATTCTGCCTATTTCTCAGCGATGAAATTGAGCATAAGCAAAAATGAAATTCATATTGCACTCAAATTATTCCCTAATATATCAAGCACATTGGAACAAATTTGAATTTTTCAAATAAATATCATAGCAGAAATGAATGTTTTTAATTCCTCCTCAGTACTAAAGGAGATAGTTCTCTCCTGGGCAGAAAAGTATCCTAATCTATGACAAAATCTTTCTGCTTTATTGTATAAGATTAATCCTCCTGAGTATACAGATTGATTTGGATGAGCAGAGGCTGGAGGCAGGGAGCCAAGTTGGCCCATTACTGCAGACCACTGGAGTAATAGATTGTCTCAAATAAAGGGTGTCTAGACTGGAATGGTGACAAAGGGATAAATATGGAAAAAAAACATTTTAGTGGGGGGTTAGGCTACATGACCTTTGAGGTTGACTCCTTCTGATTCTCTAATTACATAATTCATTAAGTGTTACATTGGGATAATGTGAGATAAGTTAGATAGGCTGTGGTGAGATTATGGAGGTCCTTTAAAACCAGGATGAAGAGCTTCTACTTTAAAATTAATCCAAACAATTCACATCAACGAACAAATTAATTACACCTTCAGTGTACAGAAGACTGTACAGCTTGATGGACAGAGACAAATTACAGTCAATTGTGGGATAAGATATGTACAAAAGACCATAATAGAAAATAATAACACATTATGCAGGAATACAATGGGTGCAAACAATGTACTTTATGAGGTCCAAGGGAGGAAAGGTGATTACAGATTGAAAGGATCAGGGATAGCTTCATGGATTAGAGGACTTTTGAATTGGGCTATGAGGTTTGGGGGACAGGGGGAGTGGAGATAAGAAGTTGGATTCTAGAACAAGAAAAAGGTGAGCAAAATTACAGAATCCAAAAAGTGCAAGGTCTGTATGAAGAATACCAAGTAATCCAATTTGGCTGAATTGTAGAGTACAGGAAAGGATAAGTATGAGATAAGGCTGGAAAGATATAATCTTGTAGGTAACTGAAAACATTCATATCTTGTTAAATAGATGACTGACACTGTGAAAGTCAATCAATAAACATTTCTCAAGCACATCTTATTTTCCAGATTCAGTGCTAAGAGATGAGTTCTGGGAATACATATTCTAATGAGGGAAAGAGCCATGCAAACAGCTATGTCTTCCCTTGGAGTTGAAAAACACTGCTTCTTTCCTGGGGATCTGCAAAAGGTTTCAAATCGAATTCTTTCCTTTGGATTCTGAGTACAGATTTTTTTTTTGCTCTTCATGACTGGAATTCATTGGATTCAGCATTCAGGAAAAAAGCAGCCCCACCGAAGTGATATACAGGCAGTCTTGTCCACTGGAAATCAGGGCAAATTTCCTTGGAAATGCCATCTTTGGGGAAAGTAAATCATTCTTTTTGGCCAACAGCTGGAGTCAAGATGTCATCCTGAAAAGGACCCTATTTTAAGAGTGTGCTTTCTTAAGTCTGCATTTAGTGGAAGTAGGTTTAAATAGATGTTTGTTGCCAGGGTTTAGGTTTTAAAATTACACTTAAAAAATAAACTGTGGTACCATGCCTTTCCTGCCACTTCCATGTGCCATCACATAACTGGATTACTTAATTTGATGCTCTGCAAGCTCAAGAACTCTGGCAAGCCACTCAGTGAACCAATTAAGCTCATCTGCAGGACTCTTTCTGCCCAGAACTTCAATTATAGGCCAGAGAGGACCATGCAACTGTATACCAATAATTGGCTTCTTCCTTATGCAGCCAAAGTGAGGTTTTCATTAGCAACTTTGAAAAATGTCCAAATGATACTACTCTCTGGTGAGAAACCCATTTGAATTATTTCAGAAAAAGCTTTCAATTGCAGAGCATTTTGCACAAGTCCCAGAAGGTCAGATTACTATGGTGAGAGCACAGAAGCCAAGTTCAAGGTTAACCCTAATGTTCCAGATGCCTCTGGTTTGAAGGGGCTGGCTTATTTCCCTCCTCTGACACTGCCACTACCCTGGTGCAGGAACTCATCATCTCATACCTAGACTATTGCAATGGTCTGCTGGTGGGTCTGCCTGCCTTGAGTCTCTCCCTACTCCATCTATCACTCACATCAAAATTAGAGAGCAAGTCTGAGCATGTGAGCCCCTCATCCAGTAAATTCTAATAGCTTCCTATTACCTCCAGGATCAAATATAAAATCAACTGGCTTTTCAAGCCCTTCATAACTCTGACTGTTTCCTACATTTTCAGTCTTCTTACACTTTACTCCCCTCTGCACGCTCTAATGTCTAGTGACACTGGCCTCCATGATGTTCCTCCCACATCACACCACCATCTTCTAACTCAGAGCATTTCCACTGGCTGTTCCTCACTCCTGGAAATCTGTTTCTCCTCATCTGTATCTCAGGCTTTCCTGGCTTCTTTCAAGCCAAGCCTGAGCTAAAGTCCAACCTTGTAGAAGTCTTTCCTAGTCCTCCTTAATCTTAGTGCCTTCCCTCTGAGAGTCTTTCTCATTTATCCTGCCTATCTTGTATGTAGTTGTTTGTCTATTGTCTTCCCTGTTAGATTGTAAGCCCCTTGAAAGAGGTACTGTCTTTTGCCTTCCTTTGTATCCCCAGTAATTGTCACAGTGCCTGGCATATAGTAGATATTTAATAAAAACTTGCTGACTGCTGATTGACTTAGTTTATGAGAATATCAAACTTCTCCTGCTTTGAGCTCCCATTCAGAAACCAGGGACACTAATGGAGCAATCTATCCAGACTGGCTAGGCAAGGAGGTTGATGCTAACTCCCACTTGTAAGAACACTGCCCATAATGTATCAAAAAGAAGTTTTATTAAAAAGAGAGAAAACACCATAAACTCATCTTTCAACAGATAAAAATCCCTCATCTTACAGAAAGGAAACAGACCCAAGGAAGTTGTGACTCTTCCAACATCACGCAATAGTAAATAGCATGGTTGGAATTGGAATAGGACCCAGGGTCTTTGGACCCCAGAATTAAGAATCTTTCCACTGGACCATAGATTTAGCACTCAGAAAGACTTTAGCATTCATCAAATTCAATACCTTCCTTTTATCCAAGAGGAACTGGGGTCCGAGGTTAGGTGAGTAATTTGCCCAAGCCCCAAAATGGAGTCAACAACACAGCTTTTGAACCTAGGTCTTCTGGCACAAAATCTGGTACTCTCTCTGCTAATTCAGGCTGTTCCACAAGGCACCACAGCAAATATACCCCAATGTCTCTTACAGTCCCAACATTGCAGAGCCCCTCATGCTATGGTCCTCTGCAAGTCAAGCATGAATAGTCCACCATACTGTTCCCCCAAGGATACAGGCAGTGAAGAAGTCTGCTTGCTTGTCTATAGTGGCCCTGTGGGGAACAGGTGTTCCCACTGAAATCTGTTCATATCCATTATTGCCATTCTCTTCTCTCCTGCTTTTCAAGTGACATTTCCTCTGCTGTCCTGTCTTAGCATTAGAGGATACGCCATTTATTCTGTTGATCTTAGTGCTAATAAAGGCAGTCAAAGGGTTCCTTTGTCTATACAACTCTCCCCTAAAGAATTCATCACTCTAGTAAAAAGGTATCCAGCCAGGAGCTTCCCCTAGTTAAAACATGTCATCCACAGAATCTCATTATGCCACATTGGAGCCCACTTTCCTCTGCCCCTACCCTTAGCTACAAGAAAGACCTCGTCACTGAGCCTATATTTGTATCAAGTAACTGAACAGCCCAAGCCCGGCATCCTGCTCTTTGGCAAGGTTGGGTGCCCCTCCCCCAAGAGATTCCAAAAGGATTTCTGTTTTACAAAAGGTCACTGCTCTAGGAGGAACTACAGGTATTACCCATTTTACTTCACATAGTTGATGCTTAATACATTTTTGTTCAATTTGTTATTAAAATTCAGTGGGATTCTTAAAATCCCTTTAGCTAAGGCTGAGTTTCTCCTCAGGCTACCTGTAGGGCCCATCTATATAATTCCCTCTCTGTCCCTGTCTCTCTGTCTCTCTGTCTCTGTCTCTGTCTCTCTCTCTCTCTGATGAAGAAGAAAGAGAAGAAATCAGAATCTCTCCAAATAAGCTCCACTATGCTACCAAGGACTAGTGAATGAATGAATAAACAAATGAATAAAAAAATTAGTCCAATGCTCAATGTGCTACATGATGCTGATTAGATACCCTTATGAAGCCCACTACCACCACAGAACTGGAGGACTTGGAAACTGATCATAATGAGAAAGAGGTAAAACATATCTTGACAGGATAACAGACTCAGAACTAGAAGGGAGCTTAGAGGTCACCTAAACTCTCATTTCATAGATGCAGTTAGTTGGACTAATGAACAGAGACAGTGCTGGATTTGGAGTCAGGAGGAACTAAGTTCAAATTCTTTCTTACTTTCTTGCTACCTGTGTGACCCTGGGCAAGTCACTTAACCACACTTGTACTCAGTTTCTTTGTCTGTAAAATGGAGATAATAATAACCTACCTCTTTGAGTTGTTGTGAGGATTAAAGGAGATAATGTATGTTAAGTGCAAGCTACTATCTGTAGATGAAGAAACTGAGGTCCCCCTTCCATCCCCCCCAGCCCCACTATTTTGCTTTCATCTGAGCTACCTTGCACTTACACCATATCTTTCTTATATGTGTCTAGTTATTCACATATTCTCTACTTCGCAAGAATGTGAGCTCCTTGTGGGCAGGGACTGTATTTTGGATTTTCTTTGCATACCCAGCACTTAGCACAGTGTCTGACATGTCATAATAGCTTAAATGCTTGTTGACTGACTTATAAAGAGCTCACCTTAGAACCAAGAAGACCAGAGCTGAAGCCCTTCCCCTGAAAGACATACTGGCTGTGTGATACTGAGCAAGTCAATAGACCCCTTGGTCTGCCATAGTTGATAAAACTATGAGTTGAAGAACAAGGGAGGGAGGGAGTAGTGGTTCTCACCAGGAGTTCACTTAACCAATGGTGTCACAAGTGCAGTAAAATATTTGTGTGTATATGTGGTTGTACACACACGTATAAATAATATAAAGAAAGATTAAAAAACATACATATATAATAGATGCACATGTATAATATAAAGGTAGATAAAAAGAAAGTTAAAAACAGGTATATATAACATGCACATATATAATATAAACGTAGATATAAAGAAAGAACAAAAACTACATACAGAAACTAATCAAGGATCAGATAAAAGGGGTAAGTGTGGAGGCAGAGAAATTAATTAAGAAGCTTTTGCAGTAGTCCAGGAAAGCTTTGTTGAGGCCTATAGAGATATGGATGTTACGAACAATGAGTAGAGCTTGGCATCCTGGTATAAATGGCTAAAATGAGAAATTCAAGCATAATTATAAAATGCAAATACATTTGGGTTTGCTAAAGCTTATAATCAAGGCCAAATCCCATTAATACAACATACAATATGTGTAATCTAAAATTCTAATTATTCTTCCTTCTCTTCCTTCCACACTCACTGATAAAATCTTTTCACAATTATTCTGTCCGCAACACTCTATTAGTATCAATATCTTAGAACAGGAAAGCATTGTATAGTCCTTATTTTTAAAGGCAATAAACTTTAAAAGTGTGACTCTAGACCCTTTCTTCTCCTCTTCCCTCCATTCTTCTTACTGCTTCTATGCCTACTCTCCTTCTCAACTCCTGGTGACATTCTGAGCTGTAAAGAACTACTGGGAGGTGAACATAGAATATAGCTGTGTAGAGTTTGGGATGAGAAACACTGTTCAAAAGCCCCCACACAGCCTAACAAAGAGCAGAGTTAACTTCAGCCTCTGTCTAAGGCTATCTTAAAATCTGCCCAGTGTCTCCTTCCCTGACCCTTCTCTGCCTAACTCTATGTCCTTCTACCTAGTTTTGCCTCTAACTTCTTCAACATGCTTTGCTAATTGTGCTTCTCTGCCACAGGGAACGGAAATTCTAGGCTCAGTTGTCACAGCACAGCAAATCTTCCCAACCTGTCCAAGAAAATTAGGACATGTTTTCAATCACATATTTATCTTCCATTGACATGTATAAATAGACAAGAGCTTCAAAGAGAAAAAATTAAATGATTATTCAGGTTGATACAAAAATGAAATAATACATTATAAATTATTTTATATTGCTCAACTTTACATCCTCTATATTCATGTCAAACTGGTCCAATTGCTGTAGCAGACACTCAGCATTCCATCTCTAGTTTCCATGGTATTGGAGGCCATTGCACAGGCATTTCTCCACACCTAGAAAGCCTTCCCTCCTCACCTCTCAGAATCCCCAATTTTCTTCAAGACATAGTCCATGTACTAACTCTTCTTAACTTTTTATGTGCTGTGGACCATATGCCAGTTTGGTGAAGTTTATGGACACCTATGAACAACATTTTTAAAGATGTACAATAAAAATATAGAATTACTAAAGAAACCAATGATATAGAAAAACAATTATCAGAGTTCGAAAAAAAGTTCACAGATCTCAGATTAAGAACCTCTGTCACTTAAAGGAAGCCTTTTCTGATTTCCCTAGTTGTTTGTTTCTCTTCGCTCTTCAAATAATCATGTGTATGTTCTTTTCTTCGTATGTTTTATCCCTTTTCTATTTCTTTGAGTGTAGGAACTATGTTCCTTTTGTCTATGTATCCACAAACATACATACATGCATACATATATACACACATATATATGGAAGGCTCTATATGTGTGTATATATGTATATATTGTGTGTTCATGTATATGTATATATGTATGTGTGTATCTATACATATATGTATGTATGTATAACCACAATAGGTGCTTAAATATTTGTTAGGTTGCATTAGATGGGATTGTACATGTTGATAAATTTCTTTATTCCCCCCAAATTATATACGTATGTATGTATGTATGTATGTAGATATATGATATATTTATGCGTATAGATGTATAATATATTTATATGTGCATGCCTCATGGGTGGTTTAAGTGATTGAAAGGTACATCGAACAACTGCCATACTTCACTGTTTTTGGCTCTCCAAGATTCCCAGTATAGAGAGAAATATTGCTGACAGCATTCTCTTGCTTTCACACTCAGTACTAGCTTTGAGAAAAGGAAAAGTAGTTCTTCCCTATGGAAAGGTCAGAGACACATATGATGTATAAATATCATAACTAATAAGTAGGATAATTTCACAGAAATATTTATACATCTGGATTCCATCCTACACAGGTGAGCATTGGAATGAGTTAGAAGGGACACTAAAGGTAATTTAGTCCCACTCCATTTTACAGATGAGGAAACTGAGGTTCAAAAAGGATAAATGACTTAACCAAGATCACACAAGCAGTAAGTACCAGAAGAAGAATTTTAACCCAGATATTCTGACTCCATATCCTTTGCATTAAATTATCCCCCAAAATAACATGTAATTGTGGTTAAAGGGCAAATATAAGTAAAAGGGAATATATTTGGTACAGAATATGTTTTGTATGATATTATAGAAAAAAGTATTTTACTACTAGGCAAGGGATGTGGGTTTTAGTTCAGCCTCTGCCAATTATTAGCTGTATGACTTTGAACAATTCAATTAATTGTAATAATTCACATTTACTTAACACTTTAAACACATTTACAACTGACTTTAAAGTCAATATGTACTTTCTCTATAACTTTATAAGGTAGGTGGTATATTATTACCTTAATTTTACAGATAAGGAAACTAATGTTCAGAGACTTGGATCATACAGCTAGTAGAAACTTCAATAAATTCAGCAGTCAAGATTAGAGCCTCTTCAGTTCAGCAGTGTGTGTCTACTATAGCCAGAGTTTCTTCTTCCACCCAATGGGGATGATGATAATTGCTCTATCTTGCGGGGTTATTGTAAAGATCAAATGAGAAAAGGTGTAGCGGTTTAAAAACAGAAGCTGCTTCAGCAATGTAAGATGGTATTGTGCCATCTCTTCCCCCAATTTTAGTCCATTGCCAGGTACTCAGTAGACCATTACTGAGACTCTGAAAATTGATGCAGGCGGCTCGTGTTTTTAAAACCTCATAGCACTGGTCGATTTTTAACAAGTTATTTTCTACAAAAGATGGATCAGTGAATTTGGGGGTTCAGTTATGGCTGAACTTTTCTAAATTAGTAGCTGTATGGTTCAGACAAATGGTGTGAAAGAGAATAAAAGAAATTCTTTTATTGAACTATACCTTCTCCTTATCAATGGCAGGGGAAGAAAGTCCCAATAATTCTAAGGTCTTGGAGAAAAGAATTTAATTCTGGGTAGAGTGCTTCAGTAAGACATTCTTTTCTCCTCAAGATCCACTTGAAGATACTAGAGCTTTGGGAGCGAAGGTCCCCTTAAGGCCCCACATCAAGGCTGTAGTTGAATTGCAAATAGAAGTTGAGAAAATCTTCCCATCGACCTTTTGTTCAAGCAAGTGAAGACAGAGACCTGACCCAGACATCACATTTTGACTGTTATGGAATAAAATGAAAAATTCATAGAAGTGAGAGAAAATGTTATCATTCTCTCAAATCTACTGATTTTTAAGCCGTCTTTATTTGATAGGCGACATTCAAATGCTGTTACTTGCCTAGCATTCAGCATAGGCAAGCCAGGATGGCTGGAACTGTCACTTTGAAAGGCTTTTGATAAGTGAGGAGAGTTTGATCATTTTAGATTCAGGAACCACTTTTGAGAGGGTCAGATCATCCAGTTATAGTTTGTCTATTAAGAGGGAAGACAATAAGAATCGTTACTTTTGGCAGGAAATATCCTATTTCCACAAAATTGCAATTGATTTTATCTTTAGGCCTAGCATGATACCTTATATGTTCAAACATTCAATAAGTATTTGTTGAATTAATGAATGAATGGTAATGAATTAAAGTGTGAATGAATGTTTATACCCCACCAGTTCATAAACCACAGTTGTCTAGAAACTTGGAGAATAAGGTATATTTTTTAACTACAAACATTTTTAATATGACTGTGCGCTATACTATTATATGCTATAGGCTTACAACAGGGGTTCTTAACCTGGGATTCATGGCTTTTCTTTGTAATCCTGTCTTTTTTACTTTATGCATTTAAAAATGTTATTCTAAGAAGGGGGCCACTGGCCTCATTGGACTCCCAAAGGTGTCCATAATACACAAAAATGGTTAAGAATCCCAAATTTATAGAATAATAAATTATTGCCCCCACCTTTAAGGAAACAATAATCCCTAAAAATAATTTACAATTAGTCTGGTTCCTGTTTTAACAAGAAAGCAAAAGAAATTCTGGACATATATTTTATATCTGAATAAAAAGCCACATATCCACTAGAAACTTTGCCAATGATTTGCATTACCATCACATTAAAGAAACAGCTGTAAACTGCCAATATCAGTAAACAGAATAAACTGCTTGAAAAATCCCAGGGGATTGTAGCCATGTGCCAAGATTCCCTGGATCTCAGGTCCTTGTCTGTAAAATGAAAGAATTGAACTAAATGATTTTTAAAATAATTCCAACTCCAAAAGTCTATGATTCAAGTGCAAAACTAGTCTGAAAGCCAGTAAATTTTGAAATTCATTCTTTTAAGCCTTCTGGGCTTTAGAACAAACTGACCATTCTTAGCTTAAAATGAGGCCATACTTTGCCAAAGGGCAATCAGGAATTTCATCCAATGAACTACATAATAAGCTGAATTACTAGTATATTGAAATAGTTGAGGAGACCCTGTCACTGAAATGCTGCGGATCGAAACAGTCATCAGATCAAGGTATTGTCCTGGGATGTCTAATTTAAGGGACCCTGACAGCATATGCAGTCCTTAAGCAGCATAGAAGTAACAATGCTTAGCCTTTAGTAATAATAATACTTATATAGTACTTTAAGGTTTACAAAGCCCTTTACAAACATCTCATTTTATCCTCAGTGTTATCATCATCCTATTTTTACAGATGAGGAAGGAGACAGAGGTTAACTAACTGGCTAGGGGTCACACAGCTCATAAGTGTCTAAGGTAGGATTTGAACTCAGGCCTCCCTCACTCCAAGTTCAGCACTCTATCCACTATGCCAAGGTTCTGTCTTCCCCTCCCCCACCAAAGAAGGACTTACTTGTACTCCTTCCTCTGGGTGCAATTGGCAGTACTTGCCCTGAGTACAAAAATTCCTATTTATGGCTCTGTTATAAAATGACCTAAGGCAACAAGACAGGCCACAGTGACACTAATGATCTCTAGTCAAAAATAGTTTTTGACAGCTCATATTGTTCCTTTGAATTAGCATCCCCCTGAGAGAGCCCTGCCATTCACACCACACCAGATGCACCTGTCTTGTATGTATGTGTGTGTGTGTGTGTGTGTATAGAAAGAGAGAGAGAGAGAAAGAGAGAGAGAGAGAGAGAGAGAGAGACTTCTTTCGCATATATGATTAAAAACAAAGTGGACTGATTATGTATATATGGGTATATATGTATACACACGCAAGATAAGTGTGAGTTATGTATGTGTATGTATATGCATATCATTTAAGTATATGTGTAAATGTATATGTATGTGTATACATACATATATTCATTAGGATGTTGCTCTGTCTAGATCAGGGGTTCTTAAATTGGGGTCTGTGAACTTGTGTTTTTAATATTTTGATCATTGCACATTAATGTAATTGTTTTCTTTTATAATCTTCTACATTTTATTTTACTCATTTAAAAACATTATCCTGACAAGGGATCCATAGGCTTTCCTAGACTGTGAAAGGGCTCTATGACACAAAAAAAAGATTAAGAACTCTAGGTTGTCTATTAAATAGTTCCTGTAAATGGTTAGCTAATAAGTTTCTCGGATTATCCCGTTGTGCGTGTAGGAATTGTTTCATTCTTGGTACTTGTACCTCTAGCATATTGTCTGGCACATGAGCATTTAACAAATACTTGTTCATTGATTGATATGTCAATAAACCATTGATTTAATAGATAAGGCTATACCTCTCAACCTATGCAGATCTTAGCCAGCCCACAACTTTCTGTCCTGTGCAATCCTTGGCCATGCCTTCTCATACTACCCAGTGTACCAGAATCCCTTGTCTATGTCTTCTATCTTTCATCTATTATCTCTCAGTCTTATTATATGACCAGCCCACTTCCTTTTCCAAACAGACACTTATTTAACCACATTGTTTAAGCCATTTCTTTCACATATATGATTGGAAAAGAAAGTGGATCGATTGTGTAATGGATCTGATAGATAGCAGAGAAAGAATAACAGAAACCCACGTTTCCTCTATGATAGGACTAGAAATGTGCTGCAGTCCACTTACAACCAGCATGCTATTCTCCATTGCTGGTGTAAGGTCCTTGAAAAGACTAATGCATTTTAAAAAATACTGTAGAAGATGAAAGAGACTTCAAGACCCAAATTTTTGTCATTCAGTCACTTTTCAGTCATTTCTGACCCTTCGTGACCCTATTTGGGGTTATTTTGGCAAAGATACTGGAATGGTTTGCCATTTCCTTCTCCAGCTCATTCTACAGAGGAGAAAACTGAGAGAAATAGGGTTAAATAACTTGCCCGGGGTCAACAGCTAGGAAGTATATGAGGCTAGATTTGAACTCTGGTCTTCCTGACTCCAATCTCATCATTCTATCAACCAGCTACCCCCTAAGACTCAAATAAATGACTGTAAAATGGTGGCCTCTTTAAAAGAGAGATATAAGCCAGACGATAGTTCAGTTAATGGTGGCCTCTTTAAAAGAGAGATATAAGCCAGATGATAGTTCAGTTACTTTAAATTCAAAACTTGTTGAGTAACCAGATCCACTGAGTAGTGACTAATGGAGCAATGTCAGATTGAGGGGAGGTCTCCAGTAGGATATCTTAGGATTTCATCCTTGGCTCTATGCTGTTTGTAACAGTTTTACAATGAGTTGAACTAATGCATCAAATTCAAGCATTTATTAAGCACCTACTATGTGTCAGGTTATGTTAGATACTGGGGATTCAAAGACAAAAACGAAAAGAATCCCTGCCCTTGAGCAACTTACATTCTGCTGAAGGGAAATGCAAAGGACATAAAACTAGGCAAGATAACAGACTTGTTGGATGACAGAGTCAGGAACTAAAAAGATCAAGAGAGGCTAGAACCCTGGGCCAAATCAAATAAGGCAAATGTGAAGTCCTATGCTTTACAAGTAAAAGAATAGAAACTACATCTAGACAAGCATTTTTGAAGGGGCTTCATATAGAATGTGGGTTAGACTTGCTTCGCTTGGCCCCAGATGACAGAAAGAGGATCAATTAGCACAAAAAGCACAGAGACAGAATTAGACTTTAGATAAGAAAACACTTCTTAACAATTAGAGTGATCCAAAAATGCAATAGGGGCAGCTAGGTGGCACAGATCACCAGGCTGTAAGTCAGGAAGACTCATCTCCCTGACTTCAAATATGACCTCTGACACTTCCTAGCTGTGTGACCCTGGGCAAGTCACTTGCCTCAGTTTCCTCATCTGTAAAATGAGCTGGAGAAGAAAATAGCAAACTGCTGCAGTATCTTTGCCAAGAAAACCCCAAATGGGGTCACAAAGAGTAGGATTTGACTGAAAAATGTATGAACAACAGCAAAAATGGAATGTGTTGTACTGGAGGAGAGTGGACCTTTCATCACCAAAGCAATTCTAAGATTCTTTGTGAACAACATTAGGTACTATGGGGGAGAGGGGCAAAGAAATAAATCTTAATTGGGCATCAGGAGCTTCACCAGAGTCCTTCAAATCCCCCTACACAGGCAGCTCCCCTAAGGTCAGAACTGCTTGGATACATGGAAATTTCTGTTTTATGGAACCAATCCCAGTATTACTTGAAAAGTAATTTGAGATCATAAAAATCAAGGAATCAACGCATCTGAGAAATAATCTAGGTCAATCTCATTTTTCAAGTGAGATAACTTGGGATAATTAGGAAAGTGAATTATTTACCCAAAGTTGCACAGCAAATTCATGGCAAATCTGAAATCAGAATTCACTTATTTCTCTTTTAAGTACCAACTGCCTAAATGTGTTTTACTCAGTTTCTGTTGTGGTTATTGCCTATGTCACCTGGTATTTTCTAAAAATCAAAAAGAGATTACTGAGCATTTCACTGGAAGTCTTATTTATTTATCTTGAATATACTGAGCCACATCAAGTATCCTTTGTTTTATAGTGCAGATCTGTTCCAGCAAGGATGACTTAAAGACACGTAAAGCAATTCTCTTCTCATTGATTTCAAAAATAAAAATCAGAGATTTCTATCCATAGGAAAAAAATTAAGATTACTCAATAGAAAAAGTAGAAAATTTTCTAGTGAAGAAAGGGATAAGATAGTGACAAATCTTACAGCATGTTCCACATTGTAGTATACCAGCATTATTCTTCCTTCTGAAAGCACTTTGCTTTTGCAGTGTTTCTGTTAAAATGTAGGCTCCTGGAGGGTGAAAACAGTTTTAATATTTTTATATTTTTAGTGCCTAACCCAATTCCTGGCACATAGTAGGAGCCTAATAAATGCTGATTGAGGATTTCATCACATTTCCCAAATTTCAGGATATCCTTTTTACAATATGGCATAGTGCTATACCTACCTAAGACAACTTCATTTAACTTGTGACTTCACAGAAATCATAGCAGTCGTTTGTTTGTATTTTTTCCTACTGAAAATGCCACTAGGTTTTCAGTGTTTGATATAGTTAGGATACAATATTAGTCGTCACAAGCAGCATGAGCTACAGAAGATAGAAAACCTCCTAACCTGTAACAGCACTGTATAGTAGAAAGAGCATTGAAAACAGGATCCGTTTATTTAGGCTCAAAGGACTTGGGTTTGAATTCTGACTCTCAGGCTTACTGACTTGTGCTAAGTACTTTGGATAATTTGCATCTCTTCTGTGTTCCTCAGTTTCTTCATCTATAAAATGCAGGAGTTTGACTAGTTAATTTCTCGTTTCTTCTATCACTAAATCCTATGAAACGATTGGACTACAGTCTGATAATTCCATTAAGTCAAAGCTTTGGTTTCTCTAAAATCATTTCCCCATATTACCAATTCTACAAACTTGAAATTGCACATAATTACTTTGAATATGGGATATCTATACTTTGGGGAAAATAACACATTGTCAGTAAGTTTGTCTTCAAACGCGTATTTTCCTTGCTTTAATTAATACACAGCCTCTTAAGTAAAGTCAGGGCTGGTGCTTGTATGTCTTATTGGACTAATTCTCTTCTTGGCATAGAAACTATTTAGGCTGGGCTTATTATTTAAGATTAATCATAGGATTTGCACATAGTAAGTTCCTGATATATTGACTTGGTTGTGGTCTCATGGAAAGAGTAACAAATTAGGAATCAGAGAACCTGGGTTTGAATTCTCCCTCAGCTATTACTGACCCTGGGCTTCAGTTTCTTCCTCTGAATTATGAGGGTGATTAAGGAAGGAGATTAAATGATCTCCAGGGTGCCTTTTAACTCTAAATCCTTTAATTTGAAATTTAAAAGAATTTTGTATTCATATATTTGCTAGTTCACGAGGAGAAAAAAAAACATATTGGCCAGAGACATATTAAAAGATGGCTTAAAAATAACAATAACTTAATTTTCATAAACTTGCAAGGTTCCCTTTAAGATTTATAAAGTTTAACATGTCTTTTCTTATTTTGGTTCTTATGATAAAATTGTGAAATACAGAGTCTAAGGCAGGCAACTCTGGTTTTGCTCTATTGTAGTGAGATTTAGAGGGTGCTGACAATACTTGTACCCCTTTAGCAGGGAAAAACTACATGGCTTAGCAGCTAATTAGCATGACTAACTAGTTAAGGTCAAAAGCTACCAGATGGTTTGCTTCTTGTCCTTAATTCTGCCTCCCTTTCGAGCCTGGGTGAACTTCATTAGTCCAGCCCAACCTTGTTCCCACATCCAATGGTGGTCTCTCTAGCAGAGGCCTTGAAGTATCCCCAAGTTTTCTGTCCTCCTCTCCCACCGTGAAGAATCATAAGGTCTCCATAAGGTCTTAAATCCCGCCTTAAACATATGTAAGTCTTCCAAGCCTCAAAAAAACTTTCCTACCATCTCTTCAAACTTTCATCCTCTCTCTTCCCTTTCTCAGCCAAACTCCTAAAAAAAGTTCTCTAGATTCCAAACCACCACTTCCTCTCCTTTCACTCATTCCTCAACCTTTTGCAATCTTGCCACCAACCTCAAACTGTTCTCTCACCAATGACTTCTTAATTACCAAAGCTGATGGTCTTTGCTCTGTCCTCATCCTTCTTAATCTTAATTCAGACTGTGCATGGAAGATAGGGATGTCTGCCTGGTGTGTGTGTATGTGTGTGTGTGTGTGTGTGTGTGTGTGTGTGTGTCTATGTGTGTGTGTGTGTGTGTGTGCATGTGTACTCACACCAGCCAGGGTGATGGTAATAGCTGGAGGGACAGGAGGTCCTGGAGAGAAAGAAGAAAAAGTTTGGGAGGAATGAGGCAGAGGGAGAAATGGAAGCTCCCCTATTCTCCTTTCTGTACTGATCACATCAACCTTCGTAGGTATAATTATCTCTATGTCAGTTACTACCAGTTTTGTGTAGTCCCCGGTCTCCTTCCTGACCTTTAATGCTGCATCACCAATTGGCCTAGTGGTCATTTTAACTGGATTTCCTAGAGACCTCTCAAGTTCAGCTTGACTAAATCAGAACTCATTATCTTTCTCCTTAAGGCTACTCCTGTTCTAAACTTCCCTATTTCTATTAAAGGCACCGCACTCCTAGGTTCCTAAGCATGACCATTATCCTCAATTCCATTCTCCCTCACCCCACACAGCCAAATGTCGATGTTTCAAATTTCTCTATTTTATCCCATCTCACACACACTCAGTTCATCAACATTGTACATCAATTTTATGACGGCATGCTTGCTAGGTTCTAGTTAATGGACAGTGCTCTTGTGCCTTCCCAGGCACCAATGGAGTGAAACAAGGCTGTGTGCTTGCTCCCATGCTTTTTAGCATGATGTTTTCAGCCATGATGTCAAATGCTTTCAACGAGGATAAACACGGCATCAAGGTCAGCGACCTCACTGATAGTAAATTCTTCAATTTGAAAAGGCTACAAGCCAAGACCAAAGTGGAGGGAGAATTGGTGCATGATTTTCTGTTTGCAGATGATTGTGCACTCAGTGCAGCCTCTGAAACTAAGATGCAATGAGGTATTGATCAATTCTCTGCTGCTTGTGCTAATTTTGGCCTAACAATTAACACCAACAAACTCAGGTGCTCCATCAGCCACCATGACACCATCCGTACTTGGAACCATCGGTTATACCAAATGCAGAAGTTTTTAATGCTGTGGATAAGTTCACTTATTTTCCAGTATACTTTCTAGGGGTATACACATTGATAATGAGGTTGGTACATGCATTATGAGAGCTATTGGGAGGCTCCGAAGGAAAGTATGGGAGAGAAGAGGTATTAGACTGACTACCAAACTGAAAGTCTACATAGCCATGGTGCTGACCTCATTATTGTATACCTGGGAAACCTGGACAGTCCACCAGTGCCATGCCAGGAAACCGAATCGCTTCCATTTGAATTGTCTTAGGAACAGTCTGAAGATCACCTGGCAGGATAAGGTACCAGACACTGAGGTCCTTATTTGAACTAAACAGCCAAGCATTCAAATTCTGCTTCAGAAAGTGCAACTCTGATGGGCTGGCCACATTGTTCAAATGCAAAACATACGCTTGCCAAAACAACTATTTTATGGAGAACTCACACAGGGCAAGCGTTCACATGGTGATCAGAAGAAGCGATACAAGGACATTCTCAAGGTCTTTCTTAAGAACTTTGGAATTGATTGTGTGACATGGAAGACACTGGCACAGGATTGCTCAGCATGGAATGCCCACATCAGAGAAGGTACTGTGCTCTATGAACAAAGCAGAATTGAAACAGCTCAAAGGAAATGCAGGATGGGCGAGTTTGGAGTATCCATCCCAAATGTTCACACAGACTATTTGTGCCCAACCTGTGGTAGAACATTCCGAGCTCATATTGGCCTGATCAGCCACAGCCGAACACATTGAAACTTGACTCTAGCTTAGTGATGTCTCTTTGGTCCTCTTTGAGAAGGAAAGACAACAACCAGCCAACCAACCAACTGTGCAATCCAATGGCCTCTAGGAACGTAGGCAAACTCTCTTTTATCTTTTAAAGATGTTCACAACCTTGCCTTAAGTTATCTTTCTCGCCTCATTGTATATTACTCCCCATCTTTTACTCTATCATCCAGCCAAACTGGTCTTCTCTCTGTTCTTCACAGAAAACACTCAACCTCTCATCTCTAGGTCTTTGCCCAGGTTGTTTCCAATACTTGGAATGGATTCCTTCCCTATCTCTTCTGCCTCGTGGATTCTCTCTCTTCCTTCAAGAGGCAGCTCTCTACAGGCTAGGGCAGTAGCAGATGGTGGGATCAATACAAATGCTTTCTTGACCCCACCACCAGCCAGTGCCCTAACTTGTATGTAACTACTTTGTATTTATTTTTTTTCCTGTATCTCCTTATATACGTACTTGCCTCCCCCATTATGAAAGTAAACTAGAACATAAACTTTCATTCATTCTATTTGTATCCCCAAATCTATTTGTATCATGGAAACTGGAATGCAGTAAGTGCTTAAAAATACTTTATTTAAGGTTATGCTTCATGCTTGCTGAGGGCATGCTTTGTCTTGCTTTCCCCAGAGGGGAGTGGAAGGGAAATGAACAAACATTTATTAAGCACCTACTGTGTGCCAGGCACTTCACAAAGTACTAAACACTTTACAAATATTTTCTTATTTGATCCTCACAACAACCCTAAGAGGTGCTGTTATATCTCCATTTTACTGTTGATAAAACTGAAGTAAACAGAGGTTAAGTGATTTGCCCAGGGTCACACAACTAGCAAGTGTCTGAGGCCCAGACTCCAAAATTAATACTTTGGGTTCTAGACGTAGAGAGAACAAATACTGTAGACGAGGAAACTGAGAAACCATGAGGTTAAGTAAATAGTAAGGCTAAGTTTTTTGATTCCCAGGCTTCTTCTTTTCACTGTACCATGCTTTGCCTTCGTTCAATGATAGACATGTGACTGTAATCACAGCCCAAGGCTATAAGACAAAGTTCTTGCTATACTCACACACTTTTGATTTAACCCAACAAAAAAAAATGTGCATTGTTTGACAGAATACATTGCATTGACTGGCCTCAAAAAACACCTTTCTAAACACAGGTGGTTGGTTTTTCTGGTGGATTGAACAATGTTTCATGAACAGGTAAAGTAGCCAGAGCCATGTTGGCAGACAGGAGAAGGCTGCCTGGGAGGTATGACAAGCAGCCGTCTGATAGAGTATGGCATAGGCAGAGGGATGGCCTTGTGCCAGCAGAGAGGCATAAACCACATGATATGGAAAACCCCCAAAACCAGCAGCAGCCAGAGCAAACACTCACACCATGCTCTGTGTTCTCTTGTTCTCACTTGGGAGCAACCAATCAAGACAATTTCAAGGTGGCTACCGTGAAGCAGATGTAGTCTCTGTGAGTTGGCCCAGGATGGGCTGCAAAGGAGACATCAGCTTAATTATTTGGTAATTACGGATACTGCTGTACACATATGCTTTCCTGAATGCAAAAAAAGGGAAAGAAAATACCCTAGGGCAGACACTCTGGTGAAACTGCCAATGAGAGCACCAATTATAGCCCATTCAGCAGCAAGGACTGGCTTTAATATTTTATATTTAAAATAGGTCATAATGCCATCCTGTGGTTCACAACCTACTTACAGGAAGAATTCATGACTTGTATTCATAAGAAAATAAGTAGTATATTAATAATATACTATTATACATAACGGTATATAATAGCATACTATTATACATAGTACATTCATAATAATGATAATAATAATGATAATCATATTATAGTTCAGATTTATCTTTATAACAATTTGAAAACTATTTGTAAAGCATTTTTTTGGAGGGAGGGAAAGCAGGGCTATTGGGGTTAAGTGATTTGCCCAAGGTCACACAGCTTGTACACATGTCAAGCATCTGAGGCTGGATTTGAACTCAGGTCCTTCTGACTCCAGGGCTAGTGTTCTATTCACTGTGCCACCTAGCTGCCCCTGTAAAGTATTTTAAACTTTGCAAAGTGGTTTACCGTTTGAGCCTCCATCCTATGAGACAGATACTGCAGTATTATGATGAGAAAATTGAGGTCCAGAGAAATGAATGGGAGTGACCGGCCCATGATCACACAACTAGGAAGCATCAAAGATGGGAATCCTTGACTCCAAACACAGTGCTTGATTGTTCGTTGTCTTGAGTGAGTTTTCCAGGGTCATAGAAATAGTAGGTAGCCTAGTGGGGTTAGGAAGCCAGTTCTTCTGAACAATCCAGTACTTGTTCTGCTGCACCCCGTTGTTCCTCCAACAATAAGAGGTAAGTAACACAAGTAGAATTAGGGCCAAAAGACTTTATTGCATAAAAGAAGAGATAATAACCCTCAAGTCAGAGGAGTGGGGTTCAAGCTCCTGCTCTTACTGCTATCTGTGTAACCCTGGAAAAGTCATTTAAGGCAATAAACATTTATTAAGCATCTATTTTATTCTCCTCTATAAAATGAGGGTTTTGTGTTAAATCATCTCTGATGCCTTATCTAGTTCTAAATCCTTTGATCCTTATTTTATATGGGAATATAATGAGATGCAGAAAAGGTAAGTAACTCATTCAAGGTCCCACTGTAACTGAAAAATAAGAGAATTCAGTCTTAGATTCAGAAATTCTGACTCCAAGCACACAATTATTTCCACTATGCCATGTGACGTGTTGCTTTTTTTTAAATAGTATTATAATTTTACAGCCTTCATCTTTTGACAACCACCCATCTAGATGCGGTGGTACATGGCTGTAGATTCTGCTAGTGGGGAGGCTGATGCTGGTGGATCTCTTGAGTTCAGGAGTTCTGAGCTGCAAGAGGGCTGGAGCTGACGGTATTTGTACCGTCTGGCATCAATATGGTGAAACCTCAGAACTGGGGGAAAGGGAAATCAGGCTGATTACAGAAGGGTGAACCCACCCAACAGTGGGGTAGGCCCATAAGTGGCTGCTATACATTCAGCCTGGGCCAAATCCTGAGACAGAGATAGAGACAGACAGACAGACAGAGAAGTGAATAAATGGATGAATAAAATAAATGAATGAATGGATAGGTAAATAAATGAATAAATAAATAAATGAATAGACAGAATAATGAGAGGGGGGAGGGAAGGAGTGAGAAAGGGAAGGAGAAAGAAAGAGAGGGAGAAAGAGAGAGAGAGAGAGAGAGAGAGAGAGAGAGAGAGAAATTTACAATTACCTGGAATTTATTTTGCCTCTAATGCCTTGGCTTGTATATTACTGCCCTAATCTGACTCCTTTTGTAACCTGTTATGCAATGTCAACATCCCACCCCACTTATACTCTACTTGTATTGTTGGCCATCCATCCAGGTGTGCAGATCAGCTGGTTCACAACAACCTCCCTACCACCTCTGTCATCATGTGCTTTGTGGATGAGGTGTGGTCCACTCTTCTTCGCTCAGTTCACAGCGTCCTCAATCGCTCACCTCCACACCTCATTAAAGAGATTCTACTAGTGGATGACTTCAGCACCAAAGGTAACAAAAACACATAGCCTGCATCCTCACAAATTAATGTATCATTGAGGTGAGGGGGATGAGGAAGGGAGAACAGATTAATTTTTAATCAAGCCAAAATAAAAACTGGAACATGGCCAAAGCTGTGCTTCACTTGGCTTTAGTGACAATATGGTGTGTGAGTCTATGGGCTTCAAAAGGTCAGCTAAAAATAAGTGACCATGGATCCAGTGTGTGTCCATTGCCAGCTTTCCATTCAATGAGCCTCCTTTGCCACTTTGGGGTATGGTATCTCTTTTCTAAATCAACCTACCTTGATGTCATGGTAGAGTGGAAAAGCATTGGATTTAGATTCAGAGGACCTGTGTACCACATACACTCTGACCTTGGGCAAGTCACCTAATTTCCCTGAGTCGTAAGTTCCTCATTTGTAAAATTAGGTGTTTGGCCTTGATATCCTGCAATGTCCCTTTCCAACTCTAAATCTATTGTTCTACAATCCTTCCATGATATTGGCACACGAGCCTATTTGCATTCCATCACTTGGGAAAACACCAGAGAAAATGAAATGTTCTACACAACTTTAGCAACAGATTGCTGTGTACAAGCATCCGTACTGGTGTAAAACAACCAGAGAAGAGAATCTTCTTGCCATTGAGCATTGACTGGACAGGGCACTTCCTGCTGGTGGAAACTAAAGGAAGAGTTCAGATCTCAGGAAGTCAGAGGCAGGGCCCCTCCTGTTCCTTCTGTGACTCCAGGATACACTGTCCTCCTTAAGTGACCAAATCTCCCATTTCAATGGGCCAAGAGGCTAAAATCTTCCTGATTTGTCCATTCCCTTCCCTTTCTTGTATCTAGAATACTAACAAGTGATTTAATATGTGTTTCAAAAAATGTTATAACTACTTAAACTCCTCATTTACACACTGTATGGATAAGGAGATAGAAGGTCTGCTTTGGAGTCAGAAAGACCTGAGAGGTCCTGCCTCTGACACATCCTAACTCTGTGACCACGGACAAGCTATTTAGCTTCCCAGTGCCCTGAGCAACTCTAAAACTACAAAATATGACAGAGTTGCAGATGAAGAGAGTCCTTTACAGATATGAAATGATTGACACCTCCTCCCCTCAATTTTCAAGTATCACATGATACAGATTTATATGTGCCTGTCGAGTTTGGGTTTCCCCGATGCTATGAATCTTTGTGCTACAGCTACTATCACTTTCTTATTATCTCCATAGCACTGGCCAACAACTCCAAATTTCAACAAATAAAAACCTGATGTTGAACCCAGATGGAAATGCAGAGCCCAAAGTAGATCCCTTTTTTCTTCCATATTGACATACTTCTCTAACCACAGTGATAAGTGACACTGCAGATATGTGCTGGAACCACAACCTATTGGAAGAGCCAATTGCTAAATTATCTAGGTCAGTGAGAAATTGGCAAATCAGGGTTTGATTTATTATTTTGTTGGACACCTAGACTTAAGAAAGTGATAGAGAAAATGTTAATAATGCAAATGAAACTTTAAAATGTGTCCTGCTTACAGTTGTTGTGGTTTTTTTTTGGGGGGGGGGTGCAGTTGTTAAACATTTGCCAGCATCCCACTGAGGTCTGTTTACACACCATGGCTTCTTCTTCTTTTTTAAAATTTTATTTATTTTACTCTGAACTTAAAAAATAAAACAAGCATTTCACTGGAAATTACAGGGATGCCTTTCAGTTGGGCAATGGCTGAACAAGTTGTGGTATATGATTGTAATGGAATACTACTGTGTTAAAGGAAATGAGGAGTTCGATTATCTTAAAAAAATATGGATAGACTTGCACAAAATAATGAAGAGCAAAATGAGCAGAAACACAAAAACATTGTATACAGCAACAGCAATATGGTGTTCAGAACAACTTTGAGTGACTAAATCATTTTGACTATTATTAATGCTCAAATTAACTGCAAAGGACCAATGAAGAAAGACCCAGTATGGCTTCTTCAACAGCCATGTCACCTGCAGAGTTATCACAGCCAAGCTCCCAACAAAACTTATGGCACATGGAGCACATGGTATATTCTAGTTAGGGAAAATGACCACAGTGAACTGACTAAATGCCTCAAAAAGAGAACTTGAGCAAAACCAGAAACTTTTCCAACAGGAAAAGATACACTCCCTTTTTGATGATAAAGGCTCATAAAAGGGTCTAACAGCTTAGTCTTCCTCCTCTTAGTCTTTCTTCTTTTTCTCTTTTTTCTCCTTTGTCTCTTTCTCTTCCTCCTTTTTCTTCTTCTCCCCCTGGATTTCCTCCTCTTTTTACTCATCCTATCCCTTTTTCTCCTCCTTTTCCCATCTTTCTTCTCTTTTTCCTCCTCTTCCTCTTCTTCTATTTCCTCTTCCTTCTTCTTTTTCTCTTCCTCCTCTCTCTCTACTCTCTCCTATTTCATCTCATCTCCCTATCTGTCCTCTATTTCCACCTCCTTTGCCTCTTCTTCTTTCTCTTGTGTCTTCCCTTGCTTCTCTTTCACAGAATCATTCACTTTGAAAAGCTTTCAAGATCAAGAGGAATGAATAAGTCTGCAAGGGATAATTGAGTACACTACAGGAGGGATATTTCCTAACATCCTGTATCCTTGGCAGTTGACTATGGGCTGGCCTCCATCATCATCACCACAGGGAAGAGAATCTCACTAATGAAAATTCCTCAGCAACTTCTGGAAAAGTTGAACCTGAGGAATTCAATTACAATGAAAAACTGTTAGATCTCAAATCAAGGGTCTGGGGCTTGAATCTCAGCTGTACCACTTACTTCTTGTGAGACTCTCAAAGTTACTTTACTTCTCTGGAACTCAGATTCCTCAAAAATAAAAATGAATTAGGTGGTACTAGATGAGTTCAAAGGTCCTTTCCAGCTCTAAATTCCTGAACCTATGAACCTCAACTTGTTTGCTGAACCTGACACAGGGGATTTTAAAGAGAGGAAACTGAGCATCTAATAATTTAGATATCAGAGGTGGGGAACCTGCAGCCTTGAGGCCACATGTGGCCCTATAGGTCCTTGGGTGCGGCCTTTAGCCTGAGTCCAAGTTTTACAGAACATATCCTCCTATTAAGAGGATTTGTTCTGTGAAGTTTAGATTCAGTCAAAGGGCCAGACATGAGGACTTAGAGGGCCCCATGTGGCCTTGAGGCAGCAGGTTCCCCACCCCTGGTAAATTCTTGATAAAGTCTATCTAAGGAAATAACATCTACAACCAAAACCTTGGAAAAGAAAAGAAAATACCGCTATTCCAATAAATGTCACAGGATTTCTTAGGCTTGTCCCAGCTCCAAGGTCAGGCTGAAATAAATATTTTCTCCTTTTTCTCCCTCTTTGATTTAGAATACCTGAAAGACCAATTGGATAAGTACATGTCACAGTTTCCCAAAGTCCGGGTACTTCATCTCAAAGAGAGGCATGGCTTAATAAGAGCCAGACTGGCAGGGGCACAGATTGCAACAGGTGAGAGGCTATTGATTCTCATTCTCACAATTGGACAGGATTTGCCACAAGTCAAGTGTAGAGATTCTGGTATCAGAACACCTCTTCCTTCTGATGTCTCTGTTTTAGACAAATTATGTTCCTTGCCGTGAGACTTTGAAGACTTCATAGTCACATAATTTATTTTCCTCTCAAATAGTTTTCTCATGAGTTTACTCTGTGGATTGATCCATTCTTCTTCCCTGCTCTCTCCCCACAATTACAGGAGCAATTCTTCATCTAGAATTATGTGTACGCAATCTATGACACAAGTACAACTGTGACCTAAGACTCTTATTGGTGGCCCCATTATATGGAAGAAGCTACAAGAGAGCCAGAAACACTGACTTCATTGGCAAAAAAAGTCCCAGATATGCATGTGGTCATTTCTTACTCCTGTCCTTCTTGACCCCTCTGCCTCATCGGATATTGTTGATGCTCTCTCCTCTTGGATACTCTTTCCTCCATGTTTTATTATAACAGCATTCTTAATGACTGTCCTCCTACCTTTCCTACTGTTCCTCTTCAGGCTCCTTTGCTATGCCACCATCCATGACCCTTAATTGTGAGCATTCTCCAAGGCTCTATCCTGACCCCTATTCTCTTTTCTCTCAGTTCATTCTCATAATATCCTCATCAACTGTCATGGGTTTAATTATTGCCTATCCACGATTATTTATAGACCTATATATCTAGTCTCAGTTTCTTTCTAGAGTTTTGATCAGGTATCACCAAATTTCTATTCAAAATTTCAAATTGAACAAATAAATAAAATTTAAAACAAAAAGTTTCAAATTGGACATCCCAGAGACACATCTCACTCTTGGTTGTACAAAACAGAACTCCCAAACTCATCTCTCTTCCAAACCTCCCTATTACTCTTGGTACCACCACTGTTCTAGTCTCCCACATTCACAAACAGCATTTTCCTCAACTTCTCATTCTTACTCACCCCACACATCTAACCAGTTGCCAAATCTTTCCCCAGCCTATCTTTTCAGCTGTGTTGTACAGCACTGCACCTTTCATAATCTGTCAGCTAATTCAGCCTTTTCTCACATACGAAACAGCATTCCTGTCTCACTACCTTGGCAATCACCATCTCCCATGCCAGAAATGCTCTCCTCTGCCTCATAGAATCCCTCTCTTCCTTCAAAATACAATACAAACACCATCTCCTACATGAACCCTTCCTTTTCTGAATTCTCCAAATGTTTTAGTGCTTTCCCTCCCTAATTACCTGGTGTTCAACTTCTTTATCACTTTCTCTTTCTGTGTATTCTCCATATACTTATACATACACTTGCCATCACCCCGATTAGATTATCAACTCCCTAAAATTAGGGGTTGTTTCATTCTTGGAATTTATATCCCATACAGCCAGCATAGTACATGGTATGTAGTGTTTCATAAACATTTGTTACTTGTTAATTTAATAAACATTTGATAATTGGTAGGTAAATATAAAGATTGGAGAAGGGGGGAGCCTAACTACTAAGGAATCAGGAAAGGTTTCCAATAGGATGTGGTTCTTGAGTTAATTCTTGAAAGAAACAAAGGATTCTGAGACATAGTGAAGAAAGTGCTTTCCAGGCACACAAGAAAACCTGGGCAGGATGTCAAGTTTAAGGAAGACCTGGTTTGGCTGGAATGCAGAGTTTTTGAAGGGGACTTCGGTGAAATCAGTTTAGAAAGGGGGACTGTAGCCAGACTATGAAGGGCTTCCAATTCCAAGCCAAAGAGTTTGTATTTCATCCTAGAAGCAATAGTCACTGACACTTCTTGAGCAGAAAATAAGGTGATCAGACTTGAGCTTTAAGGAGATTCTTTTGGCAGCATTGTGGAAGATGGATTGAAGAATGTAGAGACTAAAAGTGGGAAGTCCATTTAGGAAGCTGTTCATTCATTTGACAAGCATTTATTAAACATATGGTATGTGATATCCTGAGTGTTACCCACACAAAGACAAGAATTGAACAGTCTCTGTCATCAAAGTGCTTACATTCTAATGGAAGAAAACAAAATGTAGAGAAAAATCAATACAAAATATATTTGCAAGCAAATATGAAGTAATTTTTGGGTGGCTGGGTGCAGAACTAGAACTAGAACAGGTGACTTGGGCTTTAACCCAGGATAGAGAATTGTCCCAGGGTAGGGTATTTAATGTTCTACTGGAAAAATTATTACATTTTACTAAGGAGGACAGTTGTAGAGAGTCAGGACAAGATGGTAAGGCTAGGGTGGAGGTATGGCTACCAAATGATGGAATAGCAAGAGCAGGGGGTTGGTTCTAAAATAGCTTGAAAAGGGAGGTGGGCACAGTGTGAGAAGCTAATGACCTAATACTGAGGAGGGAGGCCTGGGCCTAAACTGTACACTTTTGCTTTGCCCACCAGGTGATGTGTTGACATTCCTAGATTCTCATGTGGAATGTAATGTTGGCTGGTTGGAACCTCTTCTAGAAAGAGTTTATTTGAACAGAAAGAAAGTTGCCTGTCCAGTTATTGAAATAATCAATGACAAGGATTTAAGGTAATGTCATTACATTGCACTAAATATTTCCATTATGCACAGACCACCCGTGACCAAGTATACTATTTAGCCCCCTTATATTAAAATCTCACATCTAATAAGCAGTCTCCATCTTGTTAAATAAGAAATTCCTGCCAGCAATCTGGACTAAGGGTATATCTTGGAGGAGAGACAAATTCACAAATTATTTACTGATCCAACTTATCTCTGTACCACCCCTGCTCCCAACCTGAATCCTGTAAACCCCTTAATCTGTATCCAGGTCTTGACAGATTCTAACCTTCATTAATAGATGGATTTTCTAGTAGTCTCTCTTTAAGCCATTTGGATCTTAGGGCCTATAAGATCCCATTCATGCTGAGCACTGATCATAGATTGAAAAGGGAAAATAATTTCAGGCACTTGCAGTCCTTTATAAATAATTGCATTTACAATAAATGCAAGCATTTATTAAGTGTCTACTACATACCAGGCACTGTGCTAGGTACTAGACTACAAAGACAAAAATAAAATCATCTCTGCTCTCAAAGAGCTTCCATTCTATGGGGGAAGACAATATGTGCATACACACATGTGCACACCTACACATATGTATGTATTTATCTTGTACATATGGAATTAACACTTGCAGAATAAATATGAAATAAATTCAAAATAATTAAGTACAAGTTAAAGAGAGAATGCCCTAGAATTTGGGTGAAGGAAGGAATAGATTCTATAAGATGAAGGTGTGCAAAGACATTGTAAAGGAATTTAAAGCCGAACATAAATATTTATATATTATCCTTGAGGCAATAAGGAGCCACTGGAGTTTATTGAACAGGGTAATTATGTGGTCAAATCTACAACTAAGGAAAATTACTTTGGAAGTCATATGGAGATAGGATTGAAGTGGGGGAGAAAGTTGAGGCAGAGATTAATTGGACAAGAGGCAATGACAACCTGACCTAAGGCAGTATCCATATGAATAAAGAGAAAAGGGTCAGATGTGAGATATGTTGTGGAGGTAGAAATAGTGAGATTTGGAAACTGGTTAGATATGTGGGGTGAGGTAGAGTGAGGAACCAAGGTTAATGCTAAAGTTACCAGCCTAGAAGACTATAGCAATGTGGTACCCTCAGCAGAAGTAGGGAAGTTCAATAGAAAGAGAAGTTTGGGAGGAAAGGTCATGCATTCCATTTGGATATATTGAGTATGAAATGTCTCTAGTACATCTACTTTAAAATGTCTAATAAGTAGTTCGTTGGTTATGTGGTTACTGAAGTTCAGGGAAGAGACTAAGTCTATTAGTCATCAACATAGAAACTATAATTAAGTTCTTGGGAGCAGATGAGTAGGTGGAGGGGGTAGGGAGAGAGACAGAGACAGAGAGAGATAGAGACAGACAGAGACAGAGACACACAGAGAGACAGAGACATACAGAGACAGAGAGAGAGACATAGAGACAGAGAGAGACAGAGAGAGAGATCCAAAGAGAGAGCTTTGGGAGATGCTACAGTTAGGGGGTGTAAGATGGATAATGGACCAATAAACATATCAAAAAGGAATAGTCAGACAGGTAGGAGGAGACTAGTGACATGAAAACCTACGTAGGAAGGAGAATCGAAGGGGAAAGGGTGATCAACTGTGTCAAATGTAGCATTGACATCAAGAAGGATGAGGTCTGAGAAAAGTTCATCATTGGATTTAGCCATTTAAAGATCACTGGTACCTTTAAAGAGAGTTATTTCAGTTAAATAATGACATAGGAATTCAGAATGCAAATCATAGGGTAGTAAGAGGTGAGAAAATGGAAGCATTGAGTATAAACAGTCTAGGAGAGGGGAAGAAGCTGGAAGAGAACTGAGTCATACAACCATGTGATCATTATGGCACAAAGAATCCATACATTTATTTGTCATTGAAAGATTTGTGGTGATGCTTGTCCAGTATCTTGTTCTTAGGCAGTTGGTTCGTTCATTCAGCATGTATTGTTTTTGCACTTATTACGTTCAGGGAACTATGCTGGGAAGTCAGTAAAAGGGATGCAAGGGAATGTGACATATCTGGTAAGGCTTTTCCTTGCTTTCTCTTTTTCTTAGCTACATGACAGTGGACAGCTTTCAAAGAGGCATCTTTGTGTGGCCCATGAATTTCAGTTGGAAAAAGATTCCTCCTGAGGTCATTAAACAAAATAAGATAAAGGAAACTGATGTAATAAGGTAAGAGTGGGAAATTAGGATCATGGAAACAAAATGGGGACAGAGGCATAGAAACAGATCATTAAGGAGAAACAAGGTTTCCCAATTCATTCCATAGTCTTCTAGAAATTAATTACTGATTCTAGAAAATATGTAAACCAATATTATTATTATAAAAACAACCCCAGATCTGAAACTGTTGTTATTAACATCACCATCATCAAGTCATTTCTTAATTGTTTGTCTTCTTCAGCTAGGTAGCACAGTGGATAGAACGCTGAGCCTGGAGTCGGGACAACCTAAGTTCACATTCTGCCGTGTGACCCTGATCAAGTCACTCCAGCTCTGTTTCCCTCAGTTTCCTCATCTCTGGAATGAGGAAAATAATAACATCTACCTCCTAGGTAGATGTCGTGAGGATCAAATGAGAAAATAATTGTGAAGTGATTAGCAAAATGTCTGGCACATAGTATAATAATAACATATAAAAATGTTAGCTATTACTATTATTATATTCAAATCAGGATGCAGCCATCATTGGCTACATGCAATGTCTGGCAAATGTGTGTACATGTATATACACATACACATGTATATATGTATTGATACACACATGCATATACACATACATGTACATATACACATGCTTGCACATATATATGTATGTATGTGTGTATGTATACCAATTCTAATAAGCATTCTTTATCCACTTGATTTTTCCTGTATAATTGATTGATTATGCTGCCAATGCATCATCGTTGCTTGGTAATGGGAATCATACTGGAATTGAAGTCAGAAGAAGTGGGTGGAAACCCAACTCTGCCACTTGTTTTGTGGTATGACCTTGGCCAAGTCTTTTAATCATTTTGAGCCTCAGCATCTTCATCTGTAAAAGGGGGATAATAACACCTGCTCTTCCTACCTCAAAAACTTGATAATATTCACGGAATGCTTTTTTTTACTTGAAAATAGCTATGTAAATATATTCTGCTATTGCTACTAGCCGTGTGATCCTGAGCAAACCACTTTAACTCTTTAAGCTTTAGTTTCATCATTTTAAATGGGTGTAATAATAGAACACAACTTCAGTGGGTTGTACAGAAGAGTAAATAAGATGATGCCTGTAAACTTTTTTTATTAACTAACCTTAAAGCTCTCTATAAATGCTAACTATCACTATTTTTATTATTAACTCATTCTCATCTTTTTTGATAGAGTTCGGGCAGAACTATTTACTAATCCTGTGATTACTCTTTTGTTTTCAATATGCTACACACTATTTTACAGGTTGATCGAAATCATAGCTGACAGTTGAATAACATTGTTAGAATGTGAACCTCTCTTCTGTGAGTACAATGAAAGCCCTTGGTAGGAAATAAGCATTTATACACGACCTACTATGTGCCAGATACTCTACTAAGCACTTTGACAAATAGAGGTAACAGGTTCCAACATGATTTGGCTCTCCTTGAACGAGTTTGATTATGAAGTGTCTTATACTGCAGTTCTAAATTTTCATCATTTCCCCCCACTAAATTTCAGTTGCTTAAAACTCCACTAAGTCTTTTCTGACATCCTGTATTTTGAAAGTGTTTTCTTACACAGAGTTTGGGAAGTGTGTGTTTGGAATGATGACAATTCTGAAAAATGTTGTTCTTAAGATTTTATGAATCAATGTTCTATCCAGGTGTGAAAGAGACTATTTCAGTCAGTGATGACGGTCTTGTGCCAATACGGTTTCTTGGTTGACTTCCCTAGGAAATTTTAAGGACTATTTTCTATTTTTTTGGAAGGAGATTTGTCATCTGTCAGTCCATGAAAAATGAGGAGGTTCTAATGTATAATTCTCTCCACAAGGTCACATCTTGCTAGATATTTAGAAGGTGCTGAAGTTTGTTGCTGTTGGTTTTTTTAATTTGTTGTTTATTTATTTTTAACATCCTTTTCTCTTTAAATTGTGAGTTCCAGATTCTCTCCTGCCCTCCAACTTCTCCCTTAGCCACTGAGAAGGCAAGCTTTCATCAATTAATTATACATGTGAAATCATACGAAACATATTTCTATATTAGCCGTATCACAGAAAAGCAAAAAAAAAAATTTAAAAGTGAAAAAATTATACTTCATTTTGTACTTCATTTATCTCTCTGGAGATGGATAGCATTTTTTCATCTTGTATCCTTTGGTATTGTCTTGGATCACTGTATTGATCAGAGTAGCCAAGTCTTTCACAGTTGACCATCTTTACAACATTGCTGTTACTGTGCACAATGATCTCCTGGTTCTTCTTACTTCACTTTGCATCAATTCGCACAGGCTTTGCCATTTGTTTTCTGAAACCACTCCCCTCATCATTTCTCATAGCACAATAGTGGTGTCGTTATTTTCAGCTGTGTTTTCGTAGAAAAGATACTAAAGTAGTTTTCTATGTCCTTCTCCAGCCCATTTTATAGATGTGGAAAGTGAGGCAAACAGGGTTAAGCAATTTGCCCAGTGTCACACATCTAGTGAAATCTGAGGCCAGACTTTAACTCAGGTCTGCCTGAGTCCAGGACACTGTGCCACCTAACTATGTAGATTCCTTCTGATTTCCCTAATAATGATCAAGTTCTTAGAATTAGTTGTATCATCTTCCCATATAGGAATGTAAACAGTTTAACTTTATTGAGTCCTTTATAATTATTCTTTCATGTTTCCTTTTTATGCTTCTCTTAAGCCTTCTGTCTGAATGCCACATTTTCTATTCAGCTCTGGTCTTTTTCATCAGTAATGCTGGAAAATCCTCTATTTCATTAAATATCCACTTTTCCTCTGAAGGGTAGTTGATTCTTGGCTATAATCCTAGCCCTTTTGCCCTCCAGAATATCAAATTTCAAGACCTCTGCTCCTTTAACATGGAAACTGCTAAATCTTGTGTGATCCAGAATTGTTTCTCTTTGGCTGCTTGCAATATTTTCTTCTTGATCCAGGAGCTCTGAAGTTGGGCTATAATGTTCTTGGGAATTTCATTTTAAGATCTCTTTCTCTTTATTTATTTATCTGTTTATTTTTTAGTTTTCAACACTCACTTCTATAAGATTTTGAGTTCTAAATTTTCTCCCCCTTCCCCAAAATGGCATTCAGTCTGATATAAGATATACAAATACATTCATTTTAAACATATTTCCACATTAGTGGAAGAATTAGAGCTATGAGAAAGAGGAAACAAAAACAAAAAATAAAAAGAGAGACAGAATAGTGTGCTTCAATTGGCATTCAGACTCCATAGTTCATTCTCTAGATGTGGATAGCATTTTCCATTATGAGTGTTTTGGAATTCTCTTAGATCTTTGCATTGCTGAGAAGAGCTAAGTCTATCAACATTGGTGATTGCATAATGTTTCTGTTACTGTTTACATTGTCCTCTTAGTTCTGCTCATTTCACTCAGCATCAGTTTGTATAAGTCTTTCCAGGTTTTGGGATCTCTTTCAGGAGGTGATCAATGAAATCTTTCAATTTCTACTTTATTCCCTCTATCTAAAGTATCAGGACAGTTTTCCTTTATAATTTCTTGAAATATGATGTCTAGATCTTTTTTATTATGGCTTTCAGGTAGTCCAATAATTCTTAAATTATCTTTCCTTGATCTATTTCCCAGGTCAGTTGTTTTTTCTATGAGATATTTCACATTTTCTTCTTTTTTCATTATTTTACTTGTATTTTATTATTTCTTGATGTCTCATGGAGTCATCAACTTTCACTTGCCCAGTTCTAATTTTTAAGTAACTATTTCCTTCATTGAGCTTTTGTCCCTCTTTTTTTCCATTGAGTCAATTCTGCTTTTTAAGGAGTTCTTTTCTTCAGTGAATTTTTGTTCCTTTTTAAACCATTTATCCAATTTTGGTTTTTAGGATATTATTTTCTTCAATATTTTTGCATCTCTTTTACCAAGCTCTTAATTCCCTTTTAATAATTTTCTTGAATCACTCTCATTTCCTTTCCCAGTTTTTCCTCTATAATTTACCCATTTCTTTAACTCTTTTGGGAATTCTTGTTGGGCTTGGGTCCAATTAGTACTCTTCTTTGAGGCTTTGCTTGTAGCTGTTTTCACATTGTTGTCTTCTGAATTTACATCTTGGTCTTCCCTGCCACTGTAGTAGTTTTTATGGTCAGGTTCTTTTTTTGTTATTTGTTCATTTTTCTACCTTATTTCTTGACTTTGAATTTTATGTTAGAGTTGAGCTCTGCTCATTTGGGGGTGGAGAGGCACTGTCTCAAGCTTCAGGCCTTTTATGCTGCTATTTTTCATAGCTAGTTCTGGGGTTCTGCAAGTTTTTGGCTCTTCCAAAGTGGTGTAATTCTGGAAAAGTTGTGATCACTGCTCTCCTAGTCATTGCTCTGGCCTTTACCACGAAATGGCCCTGCTTCAAGCAAGTGCTAGCAGTCCTCTTGGACCTGGAACTATGGTCACATTCCCTGTCCCCCTGGAGCTATAAACACTAGTGCTCCTTTCTGCCTTAGAATTGCTACAAGGGCCCCTGCTCTCTTGTGACCAACTAGAAGTCCTCCTCTCTACCCTGGAATTCTGACCCAGAATTGCATATAGGTAATAGAGCTGCCAGTCAGCAGCAGCTGCACCCAGTTCCCTGTAATCTCTTTCTGAACTGTTGTTCAATCCTCTTACTGTATCTGTGCTGAGAGCTCTCAAAGCTGCTGCTGGTGGTGTTGCAGCCACTCTTAAGGCCCACCACCGATACTCCTGCAGTGTTCTGGGCTGGCCCCCATTGCCAATAGGTTGTGTTAGGCTGAAAAATGTCTCTGACCATTTCTTGGCTCTTCTACTCCAAAATTTGAGGAGTTAAGTTGTTTGGAAAGGAATATTGGGAGAGTTCAATTGAGTTGCTCCTTGTACTCCACTATCTTGGCTTGCAGATGGTGCTAAAGTTTTAAAGCCTATAGTGTGGCATCACACAGTCTACACCATTTCCTTCTATTTCTCTGATATTGGGACTCCTTAAGAAAAACCCCTTTTAGACCTAATTCTGAGTTGCCACCTTAAACCCCTTCATTTCCACAAACAAATACATAAGAGAGCCATGGGAGAATAAAAGTGCTTTAAAAACTTTAAAGGTATTAAGGAAAGGAAGGGTGAAGAGAATAAGCCTTTATGAAGTGTCTACTACATGCCAGAAACTGGGCTAGGTATCTTTTACCAATATTATCTCATCTGATCCTCACAATAACTCTATGAGGTAAGTGCTATTATCATTTTCGTTTTGTAGTTGAAGAAACTGAAGCAAACTAAGGTTAAGTGACTTGCCCAGGGTCACACAGCTAGCCAGTGCCTCAGGATAGATTTGAACTCATTATTATTGATATTGCTGTTTTCACACTTGAAAATCAGTACTATTTTCCAACTACAACAACCAAGTTAGTGTCTGCTAAGAACTCCCCCCAAGTCAAGGTCAGAAGTTCCCTATCTTCACACAATCAGTGCTTCAGCTTCACAGCATGTCTCAGGAACATTGAAGGCAACATACATAGAGGAAATAGCATAACCATCTGAGTCCTATTGTAGCCACCTGCCACCAGGAGAGAGTGTCTTAAATGGGTTCATTACTTACCTGTCACAAGTTTTTTATCCTGAGCGTGACTATTGCCAGAACGGCAGGTTTCTTCATATTCCAAAGAATTTAATTCTAAAACCAGTCCTTTCATCTTTAGGTGTCCAGTCATGGCTGGTGGATTATTCTCTATTGATAAAAAATATTTTTTTGAACTTGGAACATATGATCCTGGCCTTGATGTTTGGGGTGGTGAAAATATGGAGCTTTCATTCAAGGTATTGCCAAGCCTGGCCCAAGTTTCATTTTCAGTTTTCTATTATGGCAGATTTTTACCTGATTCTATTTTGTTGATATTATTGAAAGGGGTAATGGTTGCTGGAGAAGACATTTCTAAACTATATTAGGAGCCCTGGACCTGGGTTAGTATTTGTAGATTGGGTATTGGGAGCAATGTTGCCTGTCATCAGCCAACTTTAGGAAAGCCCTTCAATTTCTTATATCTCAGTGGCTTCATCTTAAAAATTAATAAAATACAGATTTTTGCCAATATGCATAAAATGTTTTGAGATTTGTGCATGATACAAAATGCCATTCCAAATGCTGCATCTAACTGCAGGCTAAAAAGTTCATTTGTTTATTTCTTTGTTTATTATTGGCCAACTTGTACCCCAATCAAGAATTTTAAGTTATTGAACTGTTGAGTATCTAGGTATATCTATGAAATGGCCACTTAGCACAAAACCAAAGAATACAGTCATAATAATGTTCCAATGCTATCTATATACAAAAAATTAAACCCATAGATTTTATTTTAGTCAACTATTCATTTTTAAAAATGTATATCATCACCAAAAATATTTATTAAATAGTTGTATTCTCAGGGCCTTTTTTTCTATAATCCATAAAATCGATAAAAATTCATTAAAACATATATACTTTCAGAACATAAATAAGTGTGTATTAGAGATTTTGTTTTCCTATTTATGATGACATTATGAGCACACATTGTTTTAAAATCACGTACTTTTCAATATGCTTATCCACTAAATAATAAATTTTTATCACCACCTTATCCCAGGTGTGGATGTGTGGAGGAGAAATTGAAATCATACCCTGTTCCCGAGTGGGCCACATCTTCAGGAAAGACAATCCATACTCTTTCCCTGAAAATCGGATTAAAACCATAGAGAGGAACTTGATTCGGGTGGCTGAGGTCTGGTTAGATGAATACAAAGAACTTTTCTATGGCCACGGTTACCGTCTCTTGGACCAAAGTCTGAATGTCGGAAACCTCACTCAACAAATAGAACTCCGGAAAAAACTGGGGTGCAAAAGTTTCAAGTGGTACCTAGAGAATGTCTTCCCAGACATAGAAGCTCCCATTGTGAGAGCCAGTGGGGTGGTAAGTTTGAATTACAATAAGCTCACATTATAGTATTTAAACATGATCTAGTCCTAATTACTAAAATGTATTGAGTGTACACCAGAGAACACTATACTTTTCATAGCTGGAGGATATATCAATGATTTTCTTTCATGTAGGTTCTCCCCCTTCTGGCTTAAAGGATACTTATTCCATGCTTTAATAGATAATATTTATGAATTAGTAAAGCAAAAAATATGATGAATCTTTTCAGATTTATCTTGTTTGGTACTGGACAGCATCCATAAAAGTCTATCACCAGAAATATACTAGAAACCTTTCTAGCTTGGTAGGATATCTAGAGCTTACCTGTTCTTGGCTTAGCCTTCTTAGGATCAGGTACCTATTGGCCATGATAAAGCATCTGTTAAGGGTGGGGAACCTGCAGCCTACAGGCTACATGTGGCCTTCTAGGTCCTTGGGTGTGGCTTTTTGACTGAGTCCAAGTTTTACAGAACAAATCATTTTATTAAGGAGATTTGTTCTGTGGAGTTTGGATTCACTCAAAGGGCCTCACTTGAGGGCCTAGAGGGCCACATGTGGCCTCGAGGCTGCAGGTTCCCCATCCTGGACTAGGTGGTACACTATATAGCACATTGGTTTGAAGTCAGGAAGACCTGAGGTCAAATTCTGCCTCAGCTACTCACTATCTGAGTGACTCTGAGAAACCTCTCAGCCTCAATTTCCTCATCTGCAAAATGGGGATAATAATGGTATATGCCTCCCAGGGTTATTGTGAACATTTAATGACATAATATAGTTAAAGCAATTTCCAATCCTTAAAAAACTATATAAATGCCGGTCATAATGATGATGGTGAAGCAGCAGTGAAAGATTTAGTAGGTAGTTTGGGATATAGATATAGATATAGATATAGATATAGATATAGATATAGATATAGATATAGATACAGATATAGATATAGATATTGATGTAGGTGTAGGTGTAGATGTAGATGTAGATGATATAGATATAGATGTAAATATAGATATAGACATCCTTTTTTGGTGTAACTCACCTCCAATTGGGAAGGAAGATCAAAAAGACATGAAATATATGTGCATATCAAACATACACTAATATTTGCACAGAAAAGAAAATACAAATTATTGTCTTACAAATCATATACATCAGGACAGAAAGAACATCTAGTTATTGAAGCAGTGAAACTGAAGTAGACTTAAATAAGTCGTCATGAAAGAGGTCAGTTTTGAGCAGGCTTTGGAAGTAGCAGAGGGATATAGTTTGGCAGAGAAAGGGGAAGGATTTCCAAGGCATAGATGAGATTACAGAGATGATAAAGGTGGCAAATAGGTGGCAGAGTGGATAGAGGGAAGGACTTGGAGTTAGGAAAATCTGAGTTCACGCCTGACCTCTCACATTAGCTCTGTAACCCTGGAGGAGTCAGTAAACATCCCTCAGCCCCAGTTTCCTTACCTGTAAAATGGGGATTAATAATAACATCCATCTCATAGGGTTGCTATGAGGATCAAATGAATCAACATATTATGAAGGGCTTTGCCAACCTTACTTAACCTGCTATATAAATGTTAGTGGTGATGATGATGATGATGACGATGATGATGGTGATGATGATGATGACGATGATGGTGATGATGATGATGGTGATGACGATGATGGTGATGATGATGATGATGGTGATGATGATGATGGTGATGACGATGATGATGATGGTGATGATAATGATGATGGTGATGATGATGATGATGATGGTGATGATGATGATGATGGTGATGATGATGAAAGGTGTAAGTGAACAAGCACAGCCTGTCTAGATTGCAAAATCCATAATGGGAAATATGAGCAATAAAGGAAGAAATAAAAGGGAAGGGCCTTTAGTACATGCCAGTGATTTAGGATTCTTTTGACAATCTGTCTAGGTCTAAATCTTTTAAATTTACCGCAGAAGAAAATTACAGTCCCTAAACATATAGCTAGAGGCAACGGATGACTCAGGGGATACAACACTGAACCTGGAGTCAGGAAGTCCTAGGTTCAAATCCAGCCTCGGACACTTCCTAGCTGTGTGACCCTAGGCAAATCACTTAATCTATGATTGCCTGACAAAACGGATCCACTGGATCAGGAAATGGCAAACCGCTCCAGTACCCTTGCAAAGAAAACCCCAAATGGGTCTTAAAGGGTCAGACACAACTGAAATAACAATACAACAACAACAAACATATGGCCAAGCTTCAAGATGCAATGTTAGGCAGGAGAAAGCATGTTGATCTTGGAAGTCACTAGCCCTAATTTCAAATCCTAACTCAGCCACCTACCTATCAGACCTCAGATAAATCACTCTCTGGTCTTAAGTTTCTGCATCTGCAAAATTAGAGGGTTAGACTAGCTGGCTTCAAATGTCCCTTTTAAGAGATCTAAATCTATGTTCAAGTCAACAAGCATTTAATATTCTCCATCAGCCTGGTTACATTTTTAAAATTTTTTGTCTGCTATTTTTTATTTACTGTTTTTATCCCCAATTTCCTTTTTATTTACAAATATTTGGTTTTCTGTTTGTTTTTTTTCCTCCTGTGGGCTTTGATTTCAGAGAATTTACTTCTTTGAGGAGGTTATCCAAGTTGGAACATGAGCGTAGTGATTCATCTTCTCAGTATCTAGGAATATGAAAGTTTCACCATTCCTCCTGGCCAATGGCATTCTTCTTCCTAACCATAGCTCACATTCTGCAAGCTGTTTCCTGGAAAGTAGATAGTACTTCTGATCACTTTAGGAACGAATTTACTCAGCCTTTCATAATATATGAACTCGGCAGCCCTTCTTTCTCTCCTCTGCCTATCCCATACGACTGACCATGCCCAGCCCCAGGAGACTAGCCACAAAGGTTGGGCCTCCAGGAAGGCCACTACCATCATGCCTAGGTATTTGCTAGCAGTAGGTAAGAGAAATCCAGGAGAAGAAAAGGTAAAGAGAAGAAATGGGAAGATCTAAAGATTTGTTCCACTATATACAATTCATCTGTTCCAAAAGTCTGTAATATGATTTACTCACACACAGAATCTAAAACAAGCTTGTGGCTGTTTTGTTGTTTAATCATTTCAGTAGTCTGACACTTTGTGACCCCATTTGAGGTTTTCTTGGCAGACATACTGGAGCGGTTTTCCATTTCCTTTGCCAGCTCATTTTACAGATGAGGAAAGGGAGGCAAATGGGGTTAAGTGACTTGTCCAGGGTCCCACAGCTAGTAAGTGTCTGAGGCTGTATTTGAGCTCAAGATGAGTCTTCCTGACTCCAGGAAGACTCTATCCACTGTGCCACCTAGCTGCTCAAAGCCCATCAATCAACAAGCACTTAAGTGCCTCCTAGGTGGCCAAGCACAGTGTCAGGCACTAGGAATAGAAAAGCAAAAAAGGAAATAATCCCTGCCCTTGAAGAAATTATATTCTAAATCTGGAAGACAACAAATATCTACATAAGAAAATACAAAATAAATAGAAGGCAGCTGATTATTAAGAACTTGCAGGTTTCTGTCCTTTATTTGGATCTTATTTTGTAAAAGGGGAAAAAAAAATCACCATGTTGTAGGAAGCAACCTTAAACCCCAGAGCTCTGTCAATGATCATTTCCCCAATAAAATGCTGCAGAACAGCCCCAAAATCATATTATAATTTTGAAACAGGCCCCAAACCAGAACTTCATGGATCATGACTCTCACTTTTCATTTTCCTCACATTATAATATTGATCATCTTCAAGAATTCTAGTTTTCAGCATCCCCAGAAGAAACATTACCAGGCTTTCACCACCAGAGGACACTAGAGATCCATGTCTTTTCTAGGCAAGAGGCCTAAGTTTAGAAAATGGTGCCTGAACATACAAACCATATATTGCAAAAATGAAATAATCATTCAAAAAACGGATTCTGAGATTTTTTCCCTTATATATCTCTCCCAGGAACATCTCCTCTTTTGTTGTTACTGTGCTGGCTTCTCTAAATAAAGGTCTTGGATTGTAGGAGGTATACCTGCCCTTCTTCTTTAAGCACAATACTAATCTCCTACTATTTTCTAAGCTAGACCCTCACCTAGGATAAAGAATTCCAAGCAAAGAGATTCCACATGTCATTTCTTCTTCTCACATTTCTCTTCCTCTTGTCTATCAATGAGGATATTAAAACCAATGAAGGTTTTTTTGTTCTTAAGAAAACAATTTTTTTTATACTTGAGGTAGAACATTAAGTTTTGATGGCCAATTCTGAGTAATGAAAAAGGACTGGAACATTTGTATTTATATCAGTTCAAGCTGCTGACAAATGAAAAGATTACTTGTCTAGGAGATCTGGTTACTAGTCCTGTAGTCCTGACTCTTCCCTAAGTGAGTAACATTGTAAGAAGTCACTTCCTTTAGACCTCAGTTTCCTCATCTTTAATCTGAGAGATTTAAACATTATGACTTCCATGTTTTCTTTAAGATTCAAAACTCTGGCTCTATGAAATAGTGTTTATGCTGACTTCTCATAATGTAGGATGAATTATGAGTAAGCTCTATCCTATTGGTCCTCACTTGAAATAGATTTGTTTGCTTTCTTTTTTTTTAAGACTTAGAGGTCTCTTCTGCAGAAAAGCAAGGATTTGGGCAATATTGATTCCTTTGGATGATATTGAGGTTAAATAAGGATTTTGATAAAAGCAAGAGAAGCAGCAATTAATTACATCTCTTTGTCCTTCCCTCCCAAATATGTGAGGAAATAAACTGGAGAAACCATGCAGAATAACCATAATAATCACTCCCATTTTTCTAACTTCCTAAAGTTTCCAAATCCCTTTTCTTCACAATAGCCCTGTGAGATAGGTAGTGATTTATTATTCCCATTTTAGAGATAAGGTAACTGAGGCTCAAGGAAAGGAAGAGAATTGCTGATAAGGAAAACAAAATAAAGACTCTACCCATTCAGAGGTGGGAGACTTAAATTTAACTAGAATCTTTCCCCCTCCTTCTACTCCTAGAGCCAAACAAAACCATGCCAGCCTGGCTTTATCAATTTCCACTTCACCAGACCACAATCCAAATCCCCCTCATCAGCCTGTATTCATAATCAGATCTCCATATCAGTTATTTCCAGGAAATTAATTTGTTTGTTTTCTTTGCCCTGATATTCAGTTAGCTTAGGAGAAATCCTTGGTGAATCAATAGGTTCAATTTAGATCAACTTACTACGCCTTCTTCAGACTTCACTAGTTAACCAGCTTCTAGAAGGGACTCAATAATCTCTCAGTAATAGTTGTGAAAATAAAAGTCTACTGGGAGATTTAGACATATTCCAAGTCTGCTCATCTAAAAGCCAAATAGAAGAATGGTCAAAGAATTATAGTGCTAGAGAGCGGTGATGGGATTCAAATGAATTAACAACTGGTTCTCCACAAACTCAGCCGAGGCGCCCCCCCACCAGTGTGGCAGGCACAGGCTCCGCCCCTGCTGACAACAGGTTGTCAGAACTCAACCCAAAATTAGGGACTGGTTCTACAGAACCGGTGCAAACTGGCTGAATCCCACCACTGCTACAGAGGTTATTTCATCAAATCTTCTCATCTTACAGAAGAGGCAATTGAGAAAAGAGAAGTTAATTCCCCAAGAAATTACATACAGCTACCTACCTAGCAAAGTTAGGACTGACACAGAGGCCTCCAGACTCCTCATCCAGGATCTTTTCTACCATCCCTGAAGTTCTCAAACTTTTTGGTCTTAGGACTTTTTTACGCTCTTAAGAATTATTGGGGACCTTCCCAAGAGCTTTTGTTTGTGTTGGTTATATCTATAAATATTTATTGCACTAGAAATTAAAATTCATCCAATCTAAAAATGTATATTAATTCATTTAAAAATAATAAATCTATTACACGTTAACATAACATTTTCAAAGAAAAATAACTATATTTTCCAAAATGAAGAAAAATCAGTGAGAAGAGTGGTATTATTTTGCATATTTCTGCAAATCTCTTTCATGTCTGGCTTAATAGAAGACAGCTGGATTCTCATATTTGCTTCTGTATTCAATCTGTCATGATATTGAAGTATATGAAGAAAATCCACCCTCACATAGATATGTAGTTAGAAAAGGGAAGAGCATTTTAATAGGCAAATAACATCTTGGTTTTTACCTTGCAAAGTTCCTGAAAGGATCTCAGAACCCCCAGTGGTCCAAGAACCATACTTTGAAAAAATCATATTATGCTATATTTCCTCTCTACAAGAAGCACATTAGATAGAGTGCTGGTCTTATATTCAAGAGACCCAGGTTCAAATCTCATCAAATCCCATACTAGGTGTATGACGTAGGTAAGTCATTTAACCTCTCAGAAAAAAACCCTTAGTCTGTAATGGATCATGGTTGCTACATGAGTGATCCAAAGAGTGAGTTGAACATAACTATACTCCCTCAAGAAATTGCAGTCCCAACTGAGGACTCACCCACTGAGAGAACAAGTTCTAGGACAGAGTCATCCCATTGTGGTCAAGGCTGCAGATAAGGAGACGGAATGATCCAGAAAATAATTTGAGTAGAGAGTCCATCAAGTCTAGCCTCCTCAATTTACAGATGAAGAAACTAAGGCTGCAAGAAGTCAACTAAGTTACCCAACTACTTAAGTGAAGCAGGATTTGAACTCAGGTCTTCCTATCTCATGTCCAGTATCCTATTCACTATACCACTTAGCAGTGAACAGTGAAAAGTGAGAAGAGAAGCAACTAGAATCTGGTGATAGCAGAATATATCAGGTCAAGGTTTAGGATACAATAGTCTTCAGGCTACAATGGAAAAAATATTGGTGGTGGTCCTATAAACAAGGGGCTCCTCAGCCTTGGCATTCACAGCCTCAAAACTATCTGATCATTCTTCTAATAGATGACACCTTTTCTACCTGGGCAGTGTACCTTTCCTCAACATAGGGCTATAAATCCAGCACTATGCCAGGTCTACAAGAGGACCTTCCTGTTAGGGTTGCAAGCTGACCTGCAAAATGCTTAGCCAACTTAGAGAAACAACCTCCAGGAAAACCAACTTGGGCCCAAGAATTTATAGAGCATAGGGAAGTTATGGGTAGGAACAAGGGTCTTACTCAGACATATCCAACTGGTTCCCCACCAATGATGTCCCCAGTAGGAAAGTGAGGTTCTAAGAGGAATAGAAGTTTCTAGTGCTTAAGGTTTCAAACACAGTATTATTACAGAAAAATAAATGAGTGGAGGGTGGGGGTGACAGTCAAGAAATGGGAAAGTAATAAAAATAAATTCAGGCAGTCAATAATATTTATTAAGCACCTGTATGTGCCAGGCACTATGCTAAGCACTGAGGAGACAAAAGAAGGTGAAACAGTCCCTAATCTCAAGGAGCTCACGGTCTAATGTGGGAGACAACATACAGCATGTCTCAAGGACAATTAGGCATGAAAAAGAAACACTGATGAAGAAATTAAGGCCAAGATTCAGTTAACTGACTTGCCCAAGCTCACACAGCAATGCTGGGATTTAAAACTAGGCCTTCCAATTCTAAATTCAGGGATTTTTTTTTCACCATATCACTACTCTCCACCCCTCCCCAGAAACAATCATCACAACCAGCATTTATAAAGCATTTTAAGGTTTGCAAAGTGCTTTACATATGCTGTCTCATTTGATCCTCATGCCAACTCTGTGGGATAGTATTTGTTAAGCGCCTACTATGTGCCACGCACAGCACCAAGAACTGAGGAAGCAAAGAAAGCCACAAAACAGTCCCTGCCCCAGAGGAGCTGACACTTTAGGGGACAGACAACTTGCAAACAACTTTGTACAAACAAGAAGGAGGTGGAATGAAGAGGTGTTGGGAGAGGCTTCTTATAGAAGGTAGGATTTTAGCTGGGAATTGGGGGAATCCAGGAGACACAAATAAGGAAGAAGAGCATTCTAGATATTGGGGGGGGACAGCTGTTGAAAATTCTCAGAGCCAGATAGTGTTTTGTTTGAGGAATAGCCAGAAGGCCAGGATGTGGGGGGAAGGGGAAATATAAGGGTGATAAAGTATAAGAACGCTGGAAAGGTGTAGGGAGAGCCAGATTATGAAAGGTTTTGAACGTCAGAGGATTTTGTATTTGATCCTGGAGGTGACAGAGAACCAGTGGAGTTTACTGAGTAGGTCAGACCGCTTTAGGAAAATCACTGAATGAAGGATGGACAGGAGTGGAAAGAGGCTTCTGGCAGGCTATTTCACTATTTCAATGTGAGGAGATAAGGGCTTATACCAGAGTGGTGGCAGGGTCAGAAGAGAGGAAAGGAATATGAGAGAGATGTTTCAAAGGTGAAATTGAAAGTCCTCGGCAACAGATTCCATATGGGGAGTGAGAGATAATTAAGAGTCAAGGATAACACCCAGATTGAGAGCCTGGGGACCAGGAGGATGCTTGTTCCCTCAAGAGTAGGTGTTCTCATCATCTTCATTTAAGAAAACTGAGGCTGAGAATTTGAAAGACCGGCCGAAGGTCACACAGATTCTGAGCATCTGAGGCAACATCCACACTCACGTCTTACTGACTCCAAATCCGACACTGTTCACTATGCCTCCTAACTGCCCTGTGTCTAAGTTGTTCCATCAGCCTAACCTCCCATCACGGCTACCCTGGAATGTGTAACAAGCGAGAGAACAAAGGAGACTAACCCTTTCTGCATCAAATGATGGCCTGCCTCATCTATGATCTTTTAAATCTATTTAATCTTTAAATCTCTCCTCAAGCTGAAGACCTGCGAAGGAGGTGACTTAGGGCCCCAACTCTGTATTAGTTTTTACGTGCCTTGCTTAATGAATTTTATCTAACTTTAGACATTAGAAAGAGACTGACTTGGATTCCTCTGTCTTTTGATACCAGGTTAGAGAAACCAATTCAGCTATGAATCAGTACCCATAAAGACATCAGCCAGGTAGCTTTGTTCTCAAACCTATAACTATCAGTTTAAGTCTGTGTGGGGACTTTTAATATATTCGGTGGAGGAACTGTATTTGGAAAAATAAATTTTCCATCCTACCTTTTGCCCAAGCTCTCTTCCGCATTTTAGGCAAGGGTTAATTAAAAGCTTCTCTTTGTAGGCTCTGGGGCTGAATCACTAAAGCTTAAGTTGACAGATTGCAGCTGTACTTTGGCTAGATTATATTACATCTCTGATCAGTCAAAACATATAGCACTAAACAATTCACTTAGCTACCTGTTAGCCTCATTGCAAGGTTATACTCCAGGTGTTTTCTTGTGGCACTCACACGTCTATGCTCTGCTCTGGGCTGATTTTTCTAAATTCACAGTTAAGTTTTGTTTTCCAGATAATTAACGTAGCCTTGGGCAAATGCATTTCTCTTGAGAATACCACAGCTGTTCTGGAAGAGTGTGATGGTGGTAGCAAGGTATGTTGTAATGAGGTTTTCTATATGACGGGTTAAGACTGTGGCCTTTCACTCCTTTAGAGAAATGAATCATTGTCTTTCAATGCATCATAGAAACTTTGTGTATACACTAAGCCTGTGACTAGTGTCAAAAGGTCATAGCCACTTTGACCACTTCTCCAGGTCACAAGGAGCTCCTTAGCAGCTGAGAAAACCCCATGTCCTAACCATTGACGCACAGTTCTGATTCCCTCCATGCCCTTGCCTTCGGAACGTTAAAGAAATCCCAGACTCTGAGTCATGATGGGGATCCCCTATTATAAACCCTGCCAAATGAAAGATAGATGGGAGAAAGATCAAGGACTCTCTTGATTCTCGGTGGGCACTTTGAATGGTCTCCTTTCCCTGTCCCCAACACAGCCTGCTAGGTGACTCTGACAATAATTCTGCTTTATGTTAATAAGTAAGCAGAATAAGCAGCTAACTGGGATTGAACTAGAATCACCCTTGATCCGCAGGTAAAAATGGGAAGAAGGAACATGGGCGAAATGAGGTATTTAGGCTTTTTTGCCTCCAGCAATATGAAAATTATTTCCCAATACAAGATTCCCAGACCAAATTATTTCTAGTTTCAATATAGCCCCCCTCTCAAACTTTAATCTACAAAGAGTGCCCAGAGCATAGACTAATGCAGAATGATTGGAACTTTTCTCCAGGGGACTGAATTAAGAAGAAACTGACAACCATCCTTTAAGAAAAACAATAGAGTTCAGCACTGAGTTAACAAAATAAACCAGTTAAAATAGTATGCTACCAGATGGTTAGGGTGAGCTACTTTCCTGTCTCTCTCTGGTCCTCTCTGGTACATTCCCAAGCAGCAGTCTTTTGTAGGTATCCCAAAGAAATTCTGACTCCTTTTGCTACCCAACCCACCCCAATCAACTGAGGGTGCAATGCGAGCAATTTGCTCTGGGTTTATGGCACTTGCTCCAGGATGGAAAATCCCTATTCAATCAACCTATTCCCATTTCTCAAAATGAAGATCAGGACCCTACTACAGGTTGCTCCTCATGGAATCTGGGACAGAAGGGACTTGGGTTGTGATCTCTCTTCTCTAATTGGAGTCCTCTTGCAACTTTCTCTTAGAGGAGATTGTCCCTGGAATTGGGTATTTGGGCATGGGTGGAGGTGGGTGGGAAGGAAGTGGTTTGGGAGGGTGATCTGAGAGAGGGACAGAAGGGATAAGAAACCAGAGGGAGCAGTTTGCAAGCAGCTGTTGCTTATCAAAGTAAAAGAAGAAAATTTTTCAAAGTAATCATGATTGACCTATGCCCAATGCCAACCTTGGTGAACTAGCCCCTCTGCTACTTTCTGGCAGCAACTGATTGAAGAGCGTGATGGATCATGGAAATCCCAAGAGTATGTTAGAATCACATCATCCAAAATCCCCTTTCTTTCTGTCTCTGAGTCTCAGAGCAATGCTCTTTTACCACTCACCTATAGCCTTACTAAACAGTTCCTCTTCTTGCTTATACCACACAATCTACTGTGATTGATAGCTCCCTTACTGAAACTCTTTGGGGCATACAGAAGAGACATTAAAGCTTTGGGAGCAACTGGTCACTGGCCTACTTTAGAGTCATAGGCTGCTGGAGCTGGAAAGGACATCTAGAAGAGTCAGAGTCTGTAACACGTAAATTTCTCCCATTGTAGCCATGCACATTAGCACAAGCCAGAGCCCTAGTAATCTGGACAGGCAAGTGGCAGGTAAAACATATCATTAAAATTGAAAAGATGAGCCTCTATCCCAGGACTATACTTCTTTAAACGGGTACTGCTCCCTAACACCTGATACATACTCATTGGAATACTTGGTATGGAGAAGGGTGGGGTTGGGGAAGAATCCAGGCACTGGGAAATTTCATATGATGGTATAAACATTTAACAGGACATGCCTTCATGGTACCCATGGACAAATAGGAACCAGTTGTATTGAGGAGTGGGTAGGGGAACAAAATGAACTTTCTGGTGATGGTGATTGTTGCTAATGACAATCTCCTCATTATTCCCACAGTCCCAACAATTCAACTACACTTGGTTAAAACTTATTAAACAGGGAGACAGGTGCCTAGCGCCTGTCCCTGTTGTAAGAGACCTGAGACTGTACCCTTGTGATAACAGAAACAAAAAGCTGAAATGGTTACATAAATTGACGGGAGTCCTTCATCCCGAACAGGTGAGTAGAATGGTTATGTCTATTTTAAAACAGCATTCAGCTTTCAATAAAATCAAACGTAGGGTCCCTATTGTGAGCCTCCTAAATCATGTGGTTTACATTGGTTTGATTATTATCAAATGGAGGCTCCATAAAGACTCATGGAGAGGGGCAAATATATACACTTTTAATGGTTGCCTTGGTACTTCTCCCCTCCCCTTTTACTTCTCCAGAGAAAACCCATTATTCCAGCTGCTGCTAGGTTCCATCAGTCACATTTTGTTTCCAATAGCTGTATTTCTTAGTTAATAACAACATTGATATTGGGGCTGCTAGGCTGGAATGGAGATCTCACCTCTTCCAAGATGACCCTTAGAGGCAGTGTTTGGATAATCTAAGATACACAGGGGCCTGCTCTACACTAAATTGGGAGGTGAGTGGGGCTAGGCAGCCTCCTCTTTCGTACCCCTGGATATTTTTATTCTTATCTAGTCTTCCTCTGATACTTAGGACTCTCATGCTCTCTCCCCACCCTTTTTTTACTGAGAAGTATCAGATATACACATGCACATTAAGTGTAAACACAAATATCTGGTCAGGTTTCACATATTGCTTCTTCTAGGAGTAGTTGCATTGTAGCAGGGGACAAAGCTATAAATCAAAGAAATAATGCTTAGTGATGGGATTTCAAGGCAGAGGTGGGGGGGGCGGGCAGGGAAGGGAGCAGATTTCTTGATGTTCTGAAAATCATATTTGTAGGCAGCCATCTCTTCCCCTGAAGATTGAGAAGACCAGGTCCAGCTCTAGACAAAACTTTCAAGTTGGAAAAATTTGTCTTTGGTACTCACCCAGTCCTTTTGGTGCCCTTGCCAAGCATCCATTCTATTCACGAAATCTTCCAGCTGTCTACTGTGATGTGATACTATAGCTAGGCAAATCTATTCCTGATTTTCCCTCATTTCAAAAGTCAACTTATAGAGAATTTCAGAGATGTATGGGACCTTAGGGATCATCTGCTTCAACCCTCTCATTTTAGAGCTGAGGAAACGGAGTCCCAAAGGAAAACTGAGAAACCAAGGCCCTAGCCAGTCAATTAGATGCCTAGTTATTGGCATAGCCAGAACCAGAATCTAAGTCTTCTGACTCCAAATCTTGTGTTCTCTCTACTATATCATGCCATCCACCATACTATTTGGGATCATTTTGTGTGGCTAGTTCATTATTAGGTATTGTTTTCTGTGGTTTGTCTGTTATCATCCTTCCCACTTAGAACGGACAAGGGCTTTGAGGAAATAGGATACAGAATTGAATGAGTGGAGGATGAGGGTTAAAATAGGGAATAGAATAAAGAATGTTGTCCTGGACTGATGGGATACCATTCAGGGGAAGCCATGAGAAGAGGTCTTTCCCTCACTTAAGGTCCTACTCTATGTGAGGGTGACAAAAAGTATTTCTGAGTTAATTGGGCAAATTGATCCCTGTTAATGTGTAAGCTGGGTCATTTTAGCTAGTGGAGTGTTAGAAAAATAGTAGGTACTTGAAATTGTTTGGTTTATATAGGTAATATCATGACTTAAATAAAAATGTACATGTCTTCAGAAAACCTGTAAAAAAATTGTATAAATGACAAGGATTTCAGGTACCATTGCAGGATAGTGACAAAAGATATTTGGAAATAGATTGAACTTTTGGAAGGTCAAGGGAACAGGAAATACATGACTTAGGATACATACCTTCAAATAGGGTTGGACATACTACGGCACCTAATCTTTTCAAAGCCTCGTTTCGCACAAGTACAATTTTTATGCCTTCAGACCTTCGGTCCAAATTCCCTGACGAAAGAAAGGAGCCATCTAATGCAAAGGTTCTTAACATGTGGCCACTGGAACCCCTATAGGGTGGTCTATAGATAGATTTCAGGGGTCTGTGATCTTGGACGGAAAATATTACGTCTCACATTTTATTTTCTCCATTTAAAACATTATTCTGAAAAAGGGTCCATAAGTCTCATCAGAATGCCAGAAGTCCATGATGCAAAATGAGGTTAAGAATCCCCAGTCTAATGGAAAGAGGACAAGATTAAGAAAAGTCCAAAAACAGAGATTAAAGGTCCAGCTATGTGACCTCGAACAAGTGATCGAGAAGCATATAGCAAGAAAAGGTTGGAAATCCACTCTAAATATATAAAGCATCACAGGAGCCCCAACATTGCAAAGAAGTAGGGCAAATGATCAGTTTGCCATAAGAATTGTCTAAGAGAGCTACCAGCAAGAATTACAGGAAACTAATGATTTCACTTCCAGCAGGCATAAAATGCAAAGGGAATTTTGCAATGACCTTTAGACACTGTAGTATTTTTGCTTTTGTTCTGGGCTGCATAAGAGATAGTTTGCACAGAGTGCAAACAGGTCTCTTTTCTGGAGAAAGAAGTAAAAGGATGATGCTTTTTCCCCTCTTTAAGAAAGGTGAGAAAATGAAAGGCTCCTGGAAAAAATAAAGGAAATACTTCAAAGTAAAGCAAAAATGATAAAAGGAGCTGAAGAAACAGAAAAGGAATTTTCATCTGTGTCAGAAGGTTAAGGGTGGAACAATGTGATATGAAGAAACAGGGAGAAAGATTACTGAATGCTTGGAACTAAGTAATAGGTATGAGGTTTTTGGAAGAGGAGGAAACTATACCATCTGAGGCAGCTTCTTATAGTCCAAAGAATGGCATGGATTCACGAGAGCTGTAAGGAGAAAGGTAATCTTTTAATGGCCAAAGTAAAAAGCAATGATAGTAGTGCCTGGTGACTCCCTTCTGAGGAGTGTAAAATTATACACTGGTTAACTGACAAAAAATATTGAGAGATCTACTGTATTTGGGCAATGTATCCAGAATATGACTGAGAACCTCCCAAGACTTGTCAAAACTGACAACCACTACCCACTTCTGGTGATTCATGTGGGGATGAATGATAATGCCAGAAGGCACCAAGAATTATCCTGAGCATAGAACTGAGTATTTTAGAAGTATAGATGGCATTTTCATCATTGCTTCCAATTAAAAGAAGGGACTTCATAAGACAAAGGTTAAGTTTGAGAAGTGAAAAGTTGGGTAAGCTGATATCTGGAACCTTTCCAGATTAAAGCTTAAAATATAGAAATGCTTGATTCTTGACCAGAGGTGAAGTAGAATTAACAAGGGTCAATAAAAATTTGTCCAGGGTCTTGTAAATCTGAAGTATTCAGACTAAAAAAGAAAGGAAGGGAGAAAACTGCCCATATATATTTTTCAAGTTAGATGCTACAAAGAGTAGCAGGTAAAAAAAGGGAGAATAATATCAGTAGATAGAACCACTAATTTACAAGGGACGATATCCAAGAAGACAGCCAGTAATAAAACCTATAGCCAGCAATAAAACCTCTGACCTATGATGTCTATGTGCCGATGAATTTAATTGTGCTATATGCAAGGTGAACTGGAAATCCTAATGCAAGGAAATAAAGACATCCTCATGGGAATTTGAATGTTGGAATGGGACTCATGATTGGAATGTAGCTATGGAATAGTATGCCACATCCAATAGGAACAGAATAGATAAAGGATGTCATGGATATTCATTATATCATTATTAAAAATATACATTCACATGTGCAAATCTAAGAACCAGAGCAGTATGGTAAATATAGCTTACAGCAATTGTGTGAAGGTCAAAGAAGGGAAAAACAGAAGGGATACTGTCATGTGAGTATACTATAGACCACCAGGAGAGAGGGAGGAAATAAATGAAGAATTGGAGGAACGGAACTCAATCCTAGCATAAAAGTTAAGTTTATAGAAAATTGGAGACTTCAGCTAACCCGATGTTAGCAGTATTATGGCCTTCCTCAAGTCAACAAGCAATTATTAAGTGCCTACTACGTGCCAGGCACTGCACTAAGCACTCAGGATACAGGAAAGGAAAATAGTCCCTGCTCTCAATTAGCTCAGAGTCTAATGGGGGAGGCAATAGGCAAAAAAAAACTGTTTACAACCAAGATATAGACAGATCAAAGTGAAAATTGTAGTGGGGAAGCATCAGCATTAAAGAGAGCAGGAAAGGCTTCTAGCTGAACCTGGTGTTTTACTTCTTGTGTTAGACCTTCCAAGAGTGGCCTAAGTGATAAGACAAGGTGCTTTTCTGAAAGTGATTCTAATAAATAAAGAAAAATTGGCTGTTGCTGTAGAAATGATGTAAACTTTAGGAGGAAGTAATCTCACCAACTTGAAATTTGTGATAGAGAGGAAAAGAACGTAAGAGATATTCTGACATGTCCTTTGATTTGGGGCCGACATAGGATCATAGGGCTAAGCCTTAAAGGGACCTCAGAGGTAATCTAATCTAAGTGGAGGTTAAGTGACTTGCTCACCGTAAAAAAAGGCAAGGGATTCCTTTTACTTGAGGAATCGAACTCTCATTTCTTCCATATGACAGGGTCAGGAAAAAATGTAGATAGAATCCCATGACATAAAATCCTGCAGTCAGCCCCGGAAGGAATAGGAAGCTTCCCCAGATAAAATGTTAAGGATTCCAACACAAATGACTCCCAGGAGCCTGTCAAAGAAGTCCTGCTTTATGAAACTCATTTGGATGTGCATCAACCAACTTCAAGGTTGGGCAGGTTGAGAAGGTGGGCAGTAGGGGTGGGGGAAAGGGCAAATGGTGGAGGATGGGTCCCAAGAAATAAGGATAGTGAAAATGCTAAAGTGAAGAATCAGCAAAATCTGGCCACTAACTGAAAGGATCTGCCCACAGACACTTACTTGTTGTATGACCTTGGGCAAGTCCCTTAACCTGTCTGAACCTCTGTTTGCTCATCAGTAAAATGAAGAGGGTTGAACTAAATTGCCTCTATGATTCTTTCCATCTCTAAATCTATGATCCTATGACTGAAAGTTATGTTTGGGGCAAGAAGAAGATGAAAGGAAGAAAATCAATCAGTAAGCATTTATTAATCACCTGCTACTTGCCGGACCCTGTGCTAAGTATATGATTACTGCTGAGGAGGAATAGGATTGTTATATTGGATAACTGAAAGAAGGCAGAATTATTTAATTAATTTCATTTATCTTTGCCAAGGAGAATGATCTTTGGGTGGGGAGGGATAGAACAAAAAAAAAAGGCTAATAGGTAGTTGAAACCCAGGATAAGTGAAGAGAAACTAATAAAGCAAGCAACTGCCTTCAGTGAGTTAAAGCCACATGGCCTAAAATGGCCACATCCCAGAGTATTGAAAAGGACTGGCAGGTAGGAATGCTGAGCCATTGGATGAAGGAGCACAGAAAACATGAGAGGTGCCACAGGACAAAAGATGGGCAAATGACTAGTTTTCCAAAAAGGGAATAGGGTAGAGTCTTCACAACATCAGTTAGCAAACAACTTCAAATCCTGACAAAATTCTCCAACATGTTATTAAAAGAATGGTTTGTGAATATTTAGAAACAGAATTGGTGATCACCAAGATAACTTCATCAAGGACAGATCGTGTCAAACTAACCTTATTTGCTTTTATGATACAGTTGCTAGACAGATGGTTCCCAATCTTTTTGAACTTGAGACTCTTTTTTATGAAAAATATTCCCCCAAAGCCCACATGATACTAACATGAATGTATCTATAAGCTCACTTTTTCTATATCTTGGCACATGACTTCCTTCTTCCTTTAGCTTTTATACTATGCCCTTAATAAGATACAATGTGTTCCACAACAGTGTGGTCTACAATAGAATACTAAATAACATCCCTCTTCCTCTAAGATATAGGTCTATGAGATGAATATACACACCAGGACTAGAACTATTGATTTTGGTGCCTTGGACAAGCAGCACTAACTGGCATCTTTTATGACACCTTTTCAATTCGTTATGTAAAACTAACAGAAGTAGCTATGACTTGAGCAGGAACAACAATTAGTTTCTACCATGGTTCATAGGTTGACATTATTAATAGTGTGCATATTTTAGTAGCTTCCTATTCTAACTAATTGCTTTTGCAGCTAGATACTCAGCTCTTAGTAAGTAAATGTTTCTAGTTCCTGAAGAAGTCCATGTGTTGTGTTTGTGTCCTCTAAATTTAAAAGGCTTGAGACAAAATTTTTTTTGCCCTGACCTCGTCATTGCTCCAATAATGTAGAAAATATGGCATCTTGACATATGAACAAAAGCACTCTCTCTCTCTCTTTCTCTCTCTCTCTCTCTCTCTCTCTCTCTCTCTCTCTCTATCTATCTATCTATCTATCTCTCCTCTAACTTTCTTAGAACAACTTGTAAATATTTTTAATTGTGGCAACGTGACATTTAAATTTTCAAAACTTATAATTATCTATACATTTGGCAAATGCCTTTCTCTACTCTCATTTTTTCTTAAAATGCACCTATAATAATAGCACACAAAGGGTCATCATGATCACGTAAGAACTAATAGTTTTCCCCTCCCTAACAAGAAGATCAAGTCAAGGAAATAAATTTGTGGACTGAAAACCCCTGGCCAAATTCCAGCAAAACAAACCAGGAACTAGAACAGAGTGAGGCTTTGGTGGCTGGTACGGTAAAACTGGGCTGAATGACAAAGCAAGCAACCCACCAAAAACTCAGAGACTGAAAACGATAGTATGAGTCTAGCCGGTGACATGTGGCATGACTTTTAGTAAGCCAGGTAATTCTAAAAGTCAGAGCATGAGCAACAGCTCTCTCCACTACCCTTTCACACCAGAAGGAAGGGAGTCATAACCTTGGCAAATTATTTTTAAAAGGTGATTAACCCCTGATGAAGAGTTACTGTTGGGTTTTATCAAAAATAGACCTTCAAAGGGCCTATTACAATTTCACTTTTCCTCCAATGATTCACTGTGGAAAAAGTGACATTTTGGGAGAAGTCTTGGCTTTTTCTCTAGATGATAATAAAATGCCCCCTGACCACGTAAGAAGTCAAAAATAAATGGTAACAAATTGTTTTCTAAGGTGGACCATCACCAACTCATGTCCAGATTATGTTCCAAACGGCTATATTTATATGGAGCATTTTAGACCCCAGACTACACCTCCTCATAGAAATAATGCCAAAAATAGTAGTTAAGATGATAGGATCATCAATTTAGAACAGAAGCAGATCATAGAGGTCATGGAGTCTGGCCCTTTCTTTTTACAGATGAGGAAACAGGCCCGGGGAGCTTTCTTGACTTTTCCAGGGTCATTCAGTTGGGAAGTATCTGAGGCAAGATGTGAACCCAAGTCTTCCCTATTTCAAGTAACACACTACACCATGCTGCCTTTCTCTACCACACTGCCTCAATTTCCAGGCCAGCCCACAAAGGCCCATCTTAACACATGATTAGCCTAAAGTTCTGTTGCACCTTTACTTAATGACCATTTACAACTTTGTTTCTAATAGAAATTTTTCTAAGTTCCAAATAGGAATGCCAAAAACACAATTGTTTTCATTGGCTTCTAGGGGCAGGGTACTGTTGGGCTACAAGATCCTGAGCACTATTAACTTATTAACTCTGTTATATGGTGTAAGAGAAGGCACAACTCTAAGAGAACATAAAGAATAATGTCTCCCTCAGTCATTGGATTGTTGTGAATTGCAAAAGAAAAGTTGAAGTTCTCTCCAGAGTGGACACTGGGCCTCTATGCTCAGGCCTTGCTCCCACTCTGAATGTATACATGGATTGTGCGTAAGTTGACTGTTGGTAAAGTGAGGAATATTTGAACAATCAGTTCTTGAATATCGACACGAAGGACATGCAATCTGGACTGTCCCTGGGGATTTTGTTCTATATCATTATACCCTAGACTAACTTCCTCGCAAACCAATGAATATATGCCTACACCACTTCTTTCCCACCCACCTCCAGCCAATGTATACTCAGATAATGCAAATTAATCATAAACAAGACATAATTAAGAAGGTAAATCTGAATAAAAATATTATAGAGAATTTCAAAACCAAATATGAGCACCTTTGCATTCCACTTGCAATTATCATGGATAATTGAGAGGAAGGTATAGTCTAAAAAGTGTAAACCCATAGGCAAAGACTGGATAGATTATCTAATTTGAGGAGAGAGTGCACTAGATATTAAATGATAATATAAACCTCTGTCCTATCAGATTTGCCTTATGAGGATGTCAGCATGCAGCTTGCCAGAGACTGCAACAGAAACGTTATAGTTCAAATGCTTATAGGATCATTGGCATGGAGGTTGAAGAGACCTCAAACACCTTTTAGTCCATTTTACAGATGTGGACAGAATCTGAGACCCAGTGGGATTAAGTGATTTGCATGAGGTCAGATAGGTAGTGCCAGAGGTGAGATTTGAACCCAGGTCCTCTCGCTATAGATCTATGGCACTTTCTTCTATATTCACTTTTAACATTTTATAAATAGAAACCTAATGAATGGATTTAATTAACAAATTAATAGCTTCTCTTTTGTTTTGTTGCCATCAACGAATGGATCTTGCCATATTTTCTATAAATGGAACCTCATTTATAATCATTTTCTTTGATGAAGCTAACTACCATTCATACCACCAAAGAGGTGTGACAGAGGTAGGCTAGTTTAGATCCGAGACAGAAAGAAACTGCACAGACTTTTACAAATATGTTTTTTAAAGATCATGAAGTTATCATGTGAACAGTTGGTAGGGGAAATATTAAGGAATGATAAAATTTGTTACTTGTTACTTTCATTGCTTGTTCCAGTTCCATGTAAATGTTGACTGCTGAACTGAACTCAGTAGTGGCTCATTCTCATATCCTCTTTCTCTGTAGATGGACCACCTTATTCTTGAGCACTGGAAGCAGCTGAGGTGCTTGGAGGCAAGCCATTCTGGAAAGACCCTAACGGCAACTGCCTGTGATTCTATGAATCCATATCAGAAATGGAAATTTGAAAAATACCATGTAGCCTGATAAGGGAGATAATCAGAGCCAAACCATGATGTTCTCATCTAGTGAGGGTCACTAGACATCGGGACAAGGATTTCAATTAATGTTACATTACTCAGCGGTGATTTCAACACTAATGGCACATGAGAAAGGAAGTCTAAAGCTACATCAAGATGGTGTCATTTAACTTAATGGTAACTCAGGGGACTGTTTTCCAACTTTGGACTGGGGCCCTGCTTCAGTATTTGGCAACACTGAATTTGCCTTTGTCACACTACTGTGCTAGAACTTCATCATCTCCCTCCACAAGTTTTATCAAGAAGATCAGAACATGACTAGATTTAATTCCAGAATTAACTGTGGAGGAAATTCATGGTACTGTGAGAAGTTATTTGTTGAGCATGGTAGTACTGTGAGGGTATTGGAAGATAACCAAAGATTAGCCTGATGTTTAGCCAAATAATAGCCTGGTCTTTACTTCTTACTGCCTTCCTTAAACAAAAATTGCTTTATCACCTGAGTTTCTCAAGCTGGTGTGACCTCAGATGTTTATGTTGGTCTGAGATGCTTTAAGGGTGGCTTTATGTGAAAGTAAATGGACTGGTTAGCTTTGCATGATACTTTCTTAGGCCATGAGTCTATGATACTAGTGGTAGAGAAGAAAGCTTCAAATGTTTAACCAACCTCTGGCTTGAAGTACCTTCCTACTCCTCTTTGCTCTTCAGATTTCACTTCAACATTTGTGGTCATTTTCATAGCTCTTTTGGCTAGTGTTGGTTTAAAAGAACTAAAGATCTCACAACAAGAATTAAAGAGAGCTAATGTAAGATTTAGAAGAACCTTCCACTTCTAGGACTATGATTCCATATTGGGTGACAACACATTTTAGAGATAAGAAATTCAGCATAAAATCAAAATATACTATGAGACCAAGGTAGGCAGTGGGGAGAAACCTGAAACAAAGGAAATAAAAAATAGAACTCTAAAAGGAAAAAATTCTTTTACCAAAAATAAAACTCCTCCCCAAAATCTTGAAAAATTCTCTGAAATCGGAAATCTAATATGACTCACAAACACACAGAAGGGTGACGAATAATTGACTCTTTCACATCCACAATGCATATGTAGTAAAGGGATTAAGACAGAAGAGAACAAGTTAATCATCACTCAGAAAGCAAAGAAAAATCATGAGTTGATGGGTGATAGGAGCAAAACACTCGCTCAAGAGATTTTGATAATACTAATAACATATGAAATACTTATTTATTCAAAATTGAGCCTCTGAACTTCTCAGGTATTCCTATATTTTTTGTATGGAGTACAAAAAAATACTACTGTACTTTTGATGCAGAATCAAGATCTACAGGAATAGAAAAGTTTTTAAATCAGGGTAAATAAAACATACAGATCTTAAAATAGACAACCCAACTGTGCCTGAAGACACTTAAATAGATGCTGTTAAAGAGAGTAAAACTCCATTGTAGAGCAACTTACCATAATTATAATTTAAATTATGTCCTCTCTGGACATAGTGACACATGGTACATTTATTAAACAGAAAGCTAGAATATGTGCATTCTTCTTGTCCTCCCAATGTATATTTGTGCATTCTCTTTGTCCCCAAATACCTATCTCCTCCACATTCTGTGATCACAGAAATGGACCCAGAGTTCAAATTTTCTATTTTACTGATGATGAAACTAAGAGTCAGAAAGGGCAGTTGAACTGCCCCTTGTTAAAGAATTCGTTGGTAGAGCCAGGTCCAGTACTCTGTACATACTTCCTCCCTAGGAGGATTATAGAATGAGGTGCTACTATACTATAAATGATCATATCAGAATTTTTATGAGTTACATAAACTTTTAGGAGGTATGAGGAAAATCAGGCTGTGTTTAGACTGATAATGCTCTGCCCTTGTTTGGATCAGAGACATAACTAGAGTGGGGCAATTAGGCTATCTTCCCAGAGCACTGAATATATAAGGAATATATAGAGCTTGCATTCTACTAGCAGCTTAGAAACAACAGAACTTTCCCCTAACTGGCAAGAATAGTTGAAATAGTAAGCTACCAGATGAGAATCTGTGGTGCACGACCCCTGCCCTCTGCCTAGCCATCCTCTTTGCCTGTCCGTGTTATTCACTCTTTCAGCATTTGTCCAGGGCACAAGAATTCCTAGCTGTGGCTCTAGGTTCAGGTGGTAGAACTCACATGCATGATGAATTGATAACAGAACTAGCATCTTTAGATCTGATTCGCTTTTTTAAAATAGCTGCACAAAAGTGCTGAGGCAAGGATGGACAGAGAAGTCAGCTTTCCTCAGTACTCCATGGGATGCTTTGTCCAAATAATCGACATTGCAGATGGAATCACAAAGAAGGGGTGGAAAATAAGAAAACTCATCTTGCAACACGAGGCCATATGGAGAAAGTGCCTGCCAGTCATCAAAGGAATCTCTGAGTTACTGACCAAACTGAACACACTGTCTACATGCCTCATGTCCCTGGGCCACCTCAAGTCAACTGTGAAATGTTTCAAGCCATTGTTCTTGTTTCAGCCTATAGGACTTTACTTCATAGCCAAAAGCAGACTTCTCAGAGAAAATTGAACTTCAGTCTCAGAAGGACTTGAATTATTATAACAGAACCAACCAGCAGGAAACCCAGCCTGAGATGTTTGGATATTTTGCACAAAGAAATTTCCTCTCACGTAGACACTGTAGTCTTATTCCTGACTTCACCTTAACATATTTATCATAGATATATTGAAGTCTAAATTGGGAATGTTATAAGGGATTTTTTTAGTACATCTTGTATTTGTCCTTTCATATGCCTTAGAGTCTAAAGAACATTTTTGTTCCATTCTTGTTCAATAGTTCTGTTAATGAAAAATATTTGTTAAGTACTTACAATGGACCAAGCATGGTGCGAAGTACTAGAAATATGACTGCAAAATCAAGACAGTCCTTACCCTTGAGGAGCTTATCTCATTATGGGGAAGACAACACATGAAGGGGAGTGATGGCCAGAAAGAGAAGTTATGGTCTGAGAATACATAAAGATGGCAAGTGGATCCATTAGGAATTTATGTTAACTAATGTCAATTGGTATCTCATTGCATTAAGGCAAACGTTCTGCTATCCCTAATCAAGTGGTTATCCCAAACCCCAGAGCTGCTATTCTAAACCTTATCTTTCCTCAAACCTCCCATGGTATCACCTCCCCCTCTCTCCTGAGGAACTCCTCTCATACTTCACTGACAAAAATTAAGGCCTTTCATGGAGATGTTCCTCTTCTCCCTCCTCCGTGTCTTATATCACTTACAAGTCTTCCCCACCTATCTCCTCCTTCAGTCTTGTTTCAGATGAAGAGACAATGCTTCTACACAGGCAATGCCAACCTCTCTACAAGCACTGTTGATCTCATCCCCTCCTGTCTTCTTCAACAGATTGCTCCAACTATGATTCCTACCTACCCACTCTCTCTCCCCCTTTCTACTACTTCCTTTCCTACTGCCTACAAATACACTCATGTCTTTCCCATCTTAAAAAGGGAAAAAAAAAACCTTTTGTGTTCTCACCACGCCTGCCTGTTCTTGACAAATATCTCTTCTCTTTTCTCTGCTAAACTCCTGAGAGAGAGACATCTACACAAGTATCCCCACTTCCTATCCTCTCCTTTTTTTAATACTCTGCAATCTTGTTTCTGAACCTTGTTATTCAACAAAAACTGTTGTCTTCAGCATTATTAATGGTTTCTTAACTGTTAGGCCTTTTCTCAATTTTCATCCTACATGACCTCTACAACTTTTAGTATTGTTGATAACCCTCTCTTGAATATTCTTTCCTTCCTACATTTTTGTAACACTATTCTCTCTTGGTTCTCCTCCTTTCTTTCTGAGTGCTCCTCAATTTCCTTTGCTGGATATCTGTCCAAGTCATACCCACCAACTCAGGGTATCCACCAAACTGTCCTGGGTCCTCCTCTCTTTTCCTTCTATTTTATCTTGTGTATTGATCTCATTAGGTGCCATAGGTTTCATTATCATATCTTTGCAGATAATTCCTAGGTGCAGATGAATGTATATTGAGCTCTAGTGTGTCTCCTGAGCCCCAGTCCCACATCAGCACGTGCCTTTTAGATATCTCAAATTCAACATGTCCAAAACAAAACTCATTATTTTTCTCTTCAAATTCTCCCCTCTTCCTAACTTCTATCATCTTTTCCCTAGTCAGGCAGGTTTATCCTCTACTCCTCACTCTCCCTCACCTTGAATATAGGTTGCTAAATCTTGTCATTTCTGTCTTCACAATGTCTTTCCCATAGATTCCCTTCTCTCCATTCACACAGCTAACCACCCTGGTGCTTATTATCACCTCTCACTTGGACTTATTGAAATAGACTTCTAATTAGTCTCCTCACCCCATGTCTTTCTCCGCTCCAATCTATCCACCACTCGATTTCTAAAGGGACTTTCCTAAAGTGTCGGTTTAATAATGTCAACACCACCCTCCAACTCAGTAAAGTCCAGTGGATCCCTCTGACCTCCAGATTCAAATATAGTCCTCCATTTGGCTTTTAAAATTCTTCACAACCTGCTCCCATCCTATCTTTCAAATTTAATTTTTTCCACAGCACACTATAATCCAACCATACTTGTCCTCTTGCTGCATACAATGCTCTATTTCCTATCTCTGTGTCTTTGAATGAACTTTCCTCCACATTGGTGATATTCTTCCTCCTTTCCTCCACCTCCTAGTTTCTCTGGCTTCTCTCAAGACTCAACATAAATCCTACCTTTTATTCAAGACCTTTTTGGGTTCCCCCAGCTGCTAGTGCCACCTCTGAGATTACCTTTCTATCTACTCTGAATATATAGCCTCTATGCATCCTGTTACTTGTATGTTTGCTTCCTCCTTTAGAATGTCAGTTTCCTGAAGACAGGGTCTATTGTCTTTCTTTGTATCCCCAATGCCTGGCACAGAGTAAACAATTAATAAACACTTGACGAATGACTGAGTGATATAGTGGGGCAGTAAATTGACAAGGTCTTTCCAGAAACAATGGTAATATTTATTTGATTAAAATAGAAGGAAAGGAGGCATGACATCAGAATGAAAAATGGTAATGATAAAATTGCATGGTCCCAGAATCCTGAAGCTTAGCTCCTTCCAGACATGGCCCTTGTTGATCTTTTTTAGAGACAAGGTTAATAACAGCAACCAAACTGGTGGTTAGTAACCTTCATGTACCTAACCTTGATGCCAGTGATATTGACCCTTAAGCTTCCACAACCTTTATAATCTTCCTTTTCTGTTCTTTTCATTTCTTTTCCTTGTGTGTATGTGTGTGTGTGTGTGTTGTGTTGTATTGTTTTTTTTTGAGACTGGGTCTCCTTATCTTGCTCAGGAGGGAAGTATATAGCAGCCACTCATGGACCCAACTTCCCCTAGTGATTGCATAGGAGCTCTGACCTGCTTAGTTTCTAATCTGTTTACCCCTCCTTACTCAACCTGCTGCTCCTCTTCCTCCCAAAGTTTCACCATATTAAAGCCAGACACTGAAGTCCCAATTGACTTAACCCAATGCAGGTCAAAACTTCCACGTTCAAATGACCCACTACCCTCTGCCTCTCTGATAGCAGGGACTATAGGAATACCTGAAGATTTTCAAAAAATGACTGTGATAACTCATAACTTTGTCTTTTAGGAGGGTCGTGCTGAACACAGTGTTAGAGTGAGACCTTCTGGATATTTCCAGGAATAAACAAAAGTCTCAGATGAGGTATGAAGTGAACCTGACTTAGACTGACTCTTGAAATTCATATTCCAGGAAGATTTCAGTACAATACCTGACTCATCATGGATTCATTCTTGGATTTTCTCAAAAAGACTCTTGTGCACACTATTGCCTGGAGCAAGAGGTCTAAAGCCTGGCAGGAATAATCGTAACTTACCTCAGCAACTTTCACAGCTGGCTTGGAGCCCAGCTGTCTGACTGAATTCCCCTCTTCTTTCAGAGTATTAGCCCACAGCTATTTGCTGAAAGATGACACAGCTGCTGTTGGTGCAGTCCTGTTTCATCACCAGCATCGGTTCTCTTCGTTTCTGCTTGCTGACATTCAATCAGTTGTCATCCAGGCGGCCACAAATAGTCATATGTCAGGACCACATCATATTGTCAGCTTTGTCACTGGATTGGGGAAATGTTCACTTAGATATTAAAATGTCTTACTTCTGGCATCACCCCAGGGATTCTAGGGAACCAGTTCTCTCTGTTCTGGATGAGTGTTCAATTATTCCAGTCAAACATGATTATTAAAAACATGATGCTTCAGAGATAAACAGGAACCCAGAGGAAGATGCCGTTTATTGGTCATCTTGGAATGATTTCCAAGGGCACTCATGCAAGAGATTAAAGTGAGGGTGGAGCAGATGGTAGAATCTTTATTTCTTTCAACAATTCTAATTTCTCTTCCAGTTCCCTGATAATGGTGAAATAAATGGTGTGTGTGTGTGTGTGTGTGTATATGTATATATAAAATGTGTATACATATATACACATACACATACATCTGTATGTATATGTACGTGTATATGTACACATATTTATATGTAGATATGTGTGTATATTAAATGTATGTGCACATGCACATATATATATATGCACACATATAGTTACACTTTAAGTGGTGACTTTCAAAGCATGGCCATTATCATAGAACTTGATACATACAAATATACATATGTGTGTTTACACATTTATAAACTGAGGTACTCAACTTACACTCTCTTTACAGACTCCAGGCATTTTCACTAACTATTCCCCATTCCTGGAATACTTTCTACCCCCTCACCTCTCTACCTTTCTTCAAATCTCAGCTAAAATACTTCCTTTTACAAGTAGCATTTTCAAACCCTCCTTAATTATAGTGCCTTCCCTTTATTAATTATCTCCATTTTATCCGATACATAGCTTGTTTGCACCCTATTGTTTTCATTTTGTCTCCCCATTAGACTGTGGGCTTCTTGAAAGCAGGGACTATCTTTGGCCTTTCTTTATGGCCTAGCAATAGCACAGTGCCTGGAACGTAGTAGGCACTTAACAAATGATTATTGACTGATCTTATTCTCGGTATCTACTACAGGGCAGATATGGAATAATGGGTGGGTGTATGTGTGGAAAGGGAAATGAGTGGGGAAAGGAATTTTGGGAGAAAATAGAGGAAAAGTCCTTTATTCCCTTCTCCCCATCATGTCTGGCTACAAAAAAGAAGTGTGTATGTATGGTAATGATACAAGTGTGTGTGTGTGTGTGTGTGTGTGTGTGTGTGTGTGTGTAGGGGATCCAGGGGTGGTTGCTGTACATAAGCTCTACTCCTCTATTCTCTCACATCAATAATTGATTTGTAGGAATATAGAAGGAGAGAGCAAGGTCAAGATGTTCCTCTTTAGCTTCTTCTTGCTCAGACTCTTATATTAAATTAATGGAAGGTAAAAGGAATTTTCTAATCCCAAATTAGATAGCCCATGCTTAGGTTCCTTGACTTCAGCCAATAATCGGATTTTGACTTGGAAAATTCCTTTTTACTGCTATAAATTCCTGATCGCCAGTCTATATCCCCAAAACCTTTTTCAAGAAGCACCAGCAAAACTCCACACAAGCTGTGATGACAAGGCTCCCCTCAGCTACCATGATGCTCCCTGACTGTTATTCCAATGAGCCTTGGGATAAAAACCAAAGACCAGGTGAAACCAGCAGGGTCATCAACCTTCACTCCTGTTCTACATTCCTGCTTTTATTAGGTCACTAACTTCTGAGCCATTTCCAGCCAGCACAAATCTCACTGGTCTCATTCCTTTATGAATGGATTCAAAGCTGTCTGGTGGTTCTGCACCAGCTTCTGTGGTGTTGGAAGGAAAGGCAGCCACCTCCCCACTCCGCTCTGTTAATGATGGTGCCAACTCCCCCTTTTTCCTTGTCCCTGCTCAAAGTAATAAGCTGCTCTCCTTGAACAGAATCAGAGACAGAGAGCTGTGTAACCATATAATGTACATCCCATACACACACCTTTTATGCTCTTATTTCATAGCTTGTTTTCCCTAAAAGATGGGAAAGAAGAGGGTAAGATACAAACGAGCAAATTTTGCTCAGTTAATAAGTAAACATTTTAATGGGCTAGGGAGGTAGTAGCCAATTTAAACCTATTGACTAAAGGGGAGTTTGAAGTTGAAGTGTTGAAGTGTGGCTTTCCAAAATCAACAAATTCGTTTGTCCCCAGTGACTTGATTTACAAATAAATCATAGCAAACACAAATGTGAGAAGTTTCTAAATATTCTAGACATTTTCTGCAATGAATCAGTTACTCCATCAACAGGCAGACACCTGGGTGTTTGATTTTGTATTTTTCCATGTAAATGACTATGGCATTAGCTTTGGATATTTATCAATGCTATCTTCATTGTCTTTGTTGGTAATATACACTATTCATCCATTTCTCTCTCCCAGTCATTTATACATGCTTTGTCATATTTATTTTATTATAGTACTCTTCTCTCTTTGAACAGTGGTACTCCTTTTGCTATTTAGTCTTGTTACTTTTCTAATTTTATCTGATTTTTCCAGAACAGTGAGTGAGTCCATATGTTACTCTAATAATATGGCCAAGTATATTTCTTTTTTAGGCTAGTTGAGTAATTTATCCTTTTCCCAAAACACTTCTATTATTACTCATTTGAAATGCTTTTCCTTCCATCACTTTAAAAAAAACTGAACTATTTTAATATATTCCAAAGGTATTATAATTTGCAAATGAACATATGAGAATAGTATTAAAACTTCACTGTTGTTCAAATCCATTGATTCAATGAGTAAAAAGAAGTTCAGTATTTTAAATAAGGAATGAAATTTATTTCCAAGATAGTTTTTCACTGTCTCTATAAAATAGAACTCTTGTGTATGTAAACCATGATTTGATAAGCTAGATATATTTTAAGCCTCAGAATTTTTATGATTCCACAGAAATAAGAGTCTATTCAAAATAAATATGGAATTTTTTAAATGAGATAGTATAATACTTTCTAGCTATCATTCATTGATGAGTTTCAGAAGATAATGCATTATAGAATACCTTAAAAGATAGGCAAAGAGACCAAGATCTAGATTTAAAAACATACACACATTATCGCAAAGTAAACAAAGCATTTCTTTATTTGAACTGTTAATATAATGGTATTTTCTGTTTTTTTTCAATTGTAGCATTTGATGAGGCAAATTTTATATTGACAGAAAATAAAACACTGTTGTTAATTCACGTTTGCTCCAGTTTCTAAATCATATTAGAAACATCAGCAGGCCCAGGGTGAGCCAGCTTTCCCTTCTACATTGGAAACCAAGAGCTTTTTCTCCCCAATTCCTGCAGTTTGTGCTAGAAGAGACTGAATGAGGGAGATTTTCTTCACTTTATTTGAGGTTTTCAAACTAAGATATCTTCCTTCCAAGACTATGGTTTCCTGACTAAAGAAAGTCAAATACCTATCAGTTACATATTGGTCACCTATGGTCACTAAATTGATGGCCTTAACCAAAGATAGCAGAAGTTCCTATATTATAATGAGTAATGATGTAGAAGAAAAGCATTTGTGATAAGCAGCATGACCTATGCACCCATAGGACCACATTAACAGGGAGAAGTATTAAAAATTCACCGGTTATACTCATCTTACAATTGGATATCAGTAGACAAAATTGTCTGCAGCTGGTTATCTTCAGTAGTTAAAGCACAAAGGCTAACAAAGCTAAGGTTATGAGTTAGACTTCCATATGAGCTTTGTTTTGTTCCATGGCTATTCACTCATTTCTACATTTCACAAATACATGCTACTGGTGACAGAGGTGGATACGAGGATGGTTCCATACAAATCAATCACTACTACTGAAATCAGCCATGTTCATATCCTAATGATGACAGGTCACCAATATTGTCCTTTTATGTGAAGAACAGTATTATATTATGCTACAAAGTGAAATAGTAAATTGTGGGGATCATTTATTCCCCTGAATTTGAATGAAGTCATTCAGAACCTAAGCTATCTGTATAATTAATTTAGGTCTCCACTTGGATTTGTCAGTGGAGGTCTAGTTCTCTTATTTTTTTCCCCCACACCCTGAAATCATATGCACAAAATTACTAATTTTGTTTCCAGGAGTCGGTCCTAAAAGTTCCTGTGAACTCCACCTTCTGCAAAGGTGCAAATCAGGTGCTACCTTCTCAATGGAGTCTTCCTTGATTACTCCCAACTTTCAGCCTCTGTTTGTTCATCTACAAATGAGAACTTCTAATTTCCCTTATAGCTCCAAATTTGTAACCCTATGACTTCACCTCCAGTCCTAATATATCATAATTTCCTTGAAATCAGGACCTATATCTTGGGACACCTCGGAGGTTGCCTGACCCTGCCAGAGGCTTAATAAGAGCTTTTGGAAAGATTTAATATTGAAATGAGAGGACATTTGAATGCCCTGTTGAATATGCCATCTTCAAAAGGATAAATAGAAGATTGTGGTCACCAAAACTACCAATTTAGTCTGTGTAGTCACTGAATCTACCTTTCAAAATGCATATAATGCTACATAAATTTTTGTTTTAAGACAAGGACCCAATAAAAATGTAATCAAAGTGAACTGGGGGTTGATTGCACATAAATAAGCAAGAATCTACGTGCAGCAAACCCTGGGATTTTCCCAAACTGAAAAGGAGATAAACAAATTGTTGAATTGTTGAACAATGAAAGCTGTATTACATTTAAACAATAAGGAACTGTCTTTAAGCAGCAGTCCCAAAATAGATGCCTGTTATATGGAGCAGAAAATTCAGGATTATATTTACTGAGGCCTCAAGTGAAAAAAAAACCCAGGATCAAAATAGTCCCAAATTAATAGAGATACTCTTTGGGGTCTTCTGCTTTTACACACACACACACACACACACACACACCCTGATTTACTGATCAATTCAAAACCTTGGACCCTCAGACAACTTTGAGGACAAATAGAGCAACTCAAAATTAACAAGTTAAATATTCTGTTAGCTTATTAGCTTCAGCTATCAGTGGAAAATATCACTGAAAATATTCACTCAGGTCCCATATTGAAAACATGCTAAGGTAATTATTTCCACTCTCATGGTAAATAGTAAATTTGGGTTGAGTTACTTAGAAAATTTCTGAAGGCCATGTTAATGAGTGAAGGCACGGTACTAAAGACAGGCTTTATTTTTTTTAATCATGCTAATATTTTCATCCTTGTTTGAAAGAAATGTAACTACTAGCAAAGATTTCCTAGATAAACAAAACAAATACACCCCCACAGAAGTGAAAACATTCAATGCAACTCTTTGGTCTGGTGCCTGCTTCTCTTCTATCCTGTCCCAATACATCAGCCTTACAATGAGATGGATTCAATGGTGAACATAATACCAACATTTACCAAACGGAACTCTCCCGGCTGACAGCTGCTCAGCCCCTCCAGTGAGGGGACACGATGAATGGTAACATGAAGGGACTGGGCATTTAGAATTTTCACTGTTCAGAAGTCCAAGATAACAGTTGCACATCACGGGAGGACAATGTGAGGGAAGGAGGAAGAAACCTTGAAGATTCTTTAAACGATTCTATGAAACAATGTGCTTCATTTGTACTATCCAACAATTATAAATTTCTGAAGTTTAATATTGGGCTTCCCAAGCTCTTTAGATTCACAACTAGAAAGACTTCAAGACAGAGACATGGCCTTGCTGAGCCATCTTGTTCCTTTGGTTACTTCACTTCCCACCCTTCCCAATTATGCAGCCAGATCATTACCAGATTCACCTGTGGTTTCTGATGTACAGAATGATGTATTAGTAAAGTTTTAAACTGTATAAATCCTGTTATGTAAGTGAAGAAACGTAATGCTGTTTGATTTAAGATGACAAAATTGGAGTTTTCTTCCTATGGCTAGTTGCGCCCAATTTTCAAATGAAAGACAAGAGGTTAAACTTCCCCCAGATATTATGAAATTATACATGAGAAAAAAAGATGACTCAAGTAGCATGGGCAATGAAATGTCCTGAGGAAGTAAATTATAAATGCAACATGGACTCAAATTCATCAATTCTCTGCTTTGTGTTCCCCTTTTTAATTTTCCGATAGGATATTGTGTTGTATCTTGAATAAGTATGTCTGGAAATATCATTCTTCTTCCCCGAAGCTGGCAGCTCCTCTGGTGTCATAGGAAGTGAACTGGGGCTGCTCAGTGGGGAGTCCTCACTGTTATTGCCTTCCTCCTTGAGGTGAGAAGCTCCTCCATTTCCTTTCTTAAACTCTATCAACCGAACTTCATCTTCTTCATCGTCATCATCACCATTCTCGTTATCATTATCTATCTCCTGCTCGCCATCTTCTACTTCCTCATCTTGTTTGGACATCATCATTCTATCTTTGCTGGGTTGCTGAGATCCAAGCCACTTCACATTTACTTCTGTTTCTGCTACCTGGAATTCCTCGTTTTTCCTAACTCTACCATCTCTTCCTTCTAGAAACTTCTCAATGCCACTTTCCTTCTGTCTTGTTGTTTCCTGGAATTTTCCATGTGTAGGAATCTTGTCCCACTGAAGTCCTGTAGCAAAATCAATTGGGAGATGAGATGTGCTATATTCTATAATCCTTAGTCATTATTATCTGTTGTACCTAGAGATACCTAAGTCTAAGAAGGGGAAGAGAAATATAATGATTTTTAAACATTGGAAATATCAATGTCCACAGGAAAAAAGGAAGGGATAGGGGTGGGGGAAGGGAAGATTTCTCCTCTGAAAAATATTGACTTGGCACAATCTATTCCCAGAGACTCTCCACAAAGAGGCTCCTACTAGAACCACAACTAGGATATTTTGTGCAAAAGCCTTAAGCCATTCCAGCACTGTCCCAAGAAGTAGAGACAAAGACCTCATTTAATTGAATTAAACAAACATTTCTATAACCCCATGGGCTGCTGTAGAGAGGCAGGGAAGGAGCTAACCCCAACGTGCCATCTGGTAGCTTCCTATTTTTACTAATTATTCTTGCTAACAAGATGCTAAGATGTTTTTTGTTTTGGTTTGGTTTTTTTCTATCTGCTGAAGGGCTAAAAGTACTGTTGAAAACCTCTAAATTCATCACCCCATGGATAAGCCCTAGTCACCCAATCCTAGTTTTGGTTCTTCCCCTCATAACTGATAATAAAATCATAAAGGTGATGCTAGAAGGAAACTCAGTGGATAGCTAACCCAATCTTCTCCCTTAGTTTTCTAAGTGAGGAAACTGAAGCCCAGAGAGGTTAAGTGACTTGTTCCAGATCATATAGTAAAGTACCAGAGGCAAGATTTGTACTTGGATCCTGTATCTATAGAGCTGGCCCTCTTCCCCCTGTACCCCATTGCTTCCTGTCTGATCTAAGATGTCTTGGAACAAGAGTCTGAAACAGGTGTACAAAGGTATATGGAGTAAAATTACAGAGTCTGTAATTCTAGTGACCCACAACAGCTAGCACAAAATCACATCTAATGCCCACTTCAGCTTGAAACAGCAATACTCCTTTCTAGGGAAGCCACATTTTAGCCTGTTTTCACTGTCATAATTGGGATGTATCCATATAATACCAAAACAGCTGATTAATTTGGTCAATTCAGTCAAAAAGCTGGAGAGGGGCTAGACTAGGTAAAAACGGAGATCCCGACCACTCTAAATCTAGGATTTCATCTCTGTTCTTGGGTGATTCCTTATTACCTTATTCCCCACTCCACCCCAAACACCTGGGAAAAGATCACCATTCCATAAGAATGGCTAGAGCATGTTTTTCCCCATGAGGAAAGTTTCTCCATGGTTTTAAATTAATTTCTTCTTGAATATTTTAGCATTTTTCTTATTTATTGTTCTATGGCAATAATCGCTCTGCAGGTTTATTTTAATGGATTTTTCTCCATAGGAAAGATGATAGGAAAAAAAATCGATACCTCTAGAATTTAGGACAACTAAATATTCCCCTAAAAAAGGAAATAGATATTTTGAGAAATGCCAAGAGCCCACCTACTTTAAGAATCCAAGTATTGCTTTCTTATCTTACTAGGCCAATGTTAAAGTCAATGAATAGCAACATAATGCTTCCAAAGGGGTTTACCAATCATAGCTTTTCAGAAAGAGGTATACTACTCCAACGTGACTTCCCTGTCATCCAAGTAACCTGAATGTTTGAAACCTTGGAAGAATGAAGATGAGGAAGGGAATGTTAACTACAAGAGGAATAATCTGCCCAAAAAGTGGATTCAGGGTTGTGAGAAATGAGTTTTACTATGGATACATTGCCTTGATAATCAACTGCTCAAGAGTCCTTTTCATAGTAAACTATATTCCCTCTTAAAGGAGATATAAGGCCTTCAAATTAACTCTGAAGAGATGAGAACCTCCTTGTTGTTTCTGCTTCCTGAAGCCTCCCCTCCTTTCTTAAGCCACAGTCTGGTGCATGCCCTTCCCCCCTCCCAAGAGCAATCTCTATCTCCAGTCATCACTCAGGTTCATTGCAGGTGCATGTCACCCCTCCCAGTATCCCAGAGAGCCCATGCTATGCTACTTCACCCCTGAAAATGTGGTGGGCAACATTTAGATGGCTATCACATCCTTGGTCCTTGTTACCACATCTCTATTTTAAATGACGCTCTAATTTCTCAACAAATGGCCTATTCAATGTTTTGCCTGTGGGGTCCTAGGTATTAATTAGGGTAAATTGGCTAGGCACTAAAAGCTGCCTGCAACTTCGAGATAAAATGCTGGTGGCTGGGAGTCAGGGTCTGTGAAAGACTACTTAATACATTTTATTACGCACTTAAAAGAGAGCATGCCTTGAATATAGATGTCTTCTTAAACAGAAGAGGCTCCTAGAGGATTCAGTGTGTACCCAGCTATTGAGTTTTTTTGAAATATGAAGTATGATGATATTTTTTAATCTTCCCACCCACAAAGAAGCTGGTCATCCTAAGATTTTTATTTGACAGGATTTATGTGACTATTTTGAGCTGACCCTCAAAAGCCACCCAAATTTCCACAAATTTCTATGGGTATACAGTTTCTCCAAATTATATGTCAATTCTAGAGTTGCAGGGCAAGACAAATTAAAGACTTATTTACATGCCATTGGAAGTATGGTACAGATTTTGAGATTGTGAATGAAAAATAAATGTCAGTTGAATGGACAAATATCATACCCCTCCAGGATGGAACATTTCAGTCAGCTATACTAATCCATGCAATCTGGATCTTGAACTCCCTGGGATGTTTTCTAAGGTGGAACTGACTGATAAATCATGACTGACTTATCTGCCTCCAGCAGTCTCAAGAGTTTGGATGCATTTCCTAAATTGCTTTTCTCCCCCACGCATACACCCACATATCCCTCCAATAGCCCATGCAAAGCTGTTCCCTATATACAGTCAGAGAATATTGTGTACAACGTGTGAGTTCTCATTACCTTCCTCTGATGTCATTTCATCAGCTCTTGTTTCCTTGAGGGAGAAACTTGCTATTCTCTTGTGAACAGTAAAGTTGTCCTCCTCTGTTTTTTCTTAAGAAAGATATAAGAGTTATGACAGTTGAAATGGAACTAAAGTTACCAAAAAAGCCCCAGCAAGGTGGCTCTCTGTTATTATAACTAAAGGTCACAATTTCCTTTTCTAAATAATTTCTGAAAAAATTCAATTTATTTTCATCTGACTTCAAATGTCCTTGCTTATTATAGAAACATTCATTCTGACATCCTTAGGCATGTTGTCATAGTTAACATAGAAAAGTAGTCAAATTCTGAATCACCTGATCCCATTAACTGTCTGGCTATAAAAGCTGCTTGAATTCGCACATACATGCTATTCTTTACTATTCTAACAAAGTGTAAAATAAGGTGTCATGTGTGCTCCCAAGTTTTCAAAGTGAAATAAGCAAAATCACTTAAATGATACTTTACCTTCTCGATGCTTCTTCTCTTCCAAAGACCAACCCAAATCTCTGCAGATCATGCTTCCTTGAGAATATTTGCTTTCTTCTGGAATTCCTTTGGAGAAAGAATCTTCAAGACTTACATCTGCACCATGACATTTGCTGAGATCATCAGGGGTGAAAACCTCATCACTAATTTCAGTGGTCTCTTTTTCAGGTGACACATCTCCATTGTATTCAGTCAGACTGGATGCATTTGGAACTTCTGTCATGATTTTCCAGTGAAGAACAACTAATTTGGAATCTTTTGGGGATAAGTAAAACAAATGACTCCCCTCAGCAGGCTATTTGATTCCTCCTTTAAAATCCTAGAATCTTCCTAGCAATTCCAAGAGCATTGGTTGAAAACTTTCCTATCACTATATTTTTCTACAATGCTTAACAAACTTCTTTGTTTTCCCCTTAAAGTATCTTCCCTCAAACCAGAACACAGAATTTAAAACCTGGAGTTTCTGAGATTTAACAACCTCTTCTTTGCACCAAACTAGCCAATCAGCACCCTCGTTGTTGTTTGGTCCTCCCACTTGCCTAATTAAGCAGCAATATTTTAATTTACGTAAACATCTGAAGCAATCAGGCTTTTGTGTGAGCCTGCAGAAAGTGCTTTCCAACATGGCCGGCCCTGCAATGAACCAAGATTTGTGTCCCCTTGTTATAATAGTCCTTTGTTATTTCTCTTGTAACAGGACCCACAATTGTTCCACAGCTTTAATCCAAAAAGAATGACCACCTTAAGTCATGTTAGTGCTGTGTAACCAGCTTAATATTTCCAGGCAGGTTTTGTTCTAGTAAACCTCAGATGCTTTTGAGTAGACAATAGCTTCTTTTCCTGATCACTGAAGAATAAAACCAGCTTACACAATGTTGGCCTTATGTATAGGTGGCCTACACAACCACCTATATATACTGGGATTTGGGGGTTTCAGAAAAGGATCTCTATTCTTACTCTAACATTATTCTTTTTAGCTCTAGGCTAATACCAAAAATTCAGTCATTCAAGTCACAGGGTTTTGCTAGTGCCTTCCCCCAAAAAGCAGTATCAATTTCACAGATCAAACGCATTAAGATATATGTAAAGTGCTTTGTAAATTTTAAAGTGCTATGTTACCTATTATTATTTTTGCTGATTTTGTATTTGTATCTATCATAAATGTTTGCATATGTAGTCACATAGACAAACATATCATATATCATATAACATGTTATATCATATTTATATCTATCTATTCTATCTATTTGTCTCTATCTAGTCTGCCAATAGAATGTAAGCACTTTAAGGAAAGGGACTATCTTTGTATCCCCAGGCCTAGCACAGTGCCCAGAGTATAGAAGGCACTTAATGAATTTCACTTGCCCTTTACATGTTTGGTCAATGTGGGCAGTTACTTGTGCCTTTTCTGAAACTTTCCAGCACCTAGCAAGGCATTTTGCACACATCAGGAATTTCATAAACATTTGTGGCATTGAAACTAACTGACCTCATTAGGTCCTCTATCTAGTCCTTGGGACTAGACATTCTGTTGGTCTTTTGAAAGCCTAGATATAGAGTAGCCTCTCAGAAATTTTCTAATAGTTAATTTTGTTATTATCTGTTCATTCACTCACTTAGTTGTTCAACAGCTATTTATTAAGTCACTCTGTACAAGGCGCTGTGCATTGTTCCATAAGGGATAAAGAGACGTAAAAGATATCTTTGCATCCTTGGACATTCCACATGCTGTACTCCCTCCTCACATTACATCCCTGTCTTCATTTAAGGTAAAGCTTAGGCATCATCTTTTGCATGAAGCCTTTGCTAATCACCCAAACTGCAAGGGCCCTCTCTCTCAAACTACCCTGTATTTAGCTACTTTATACATGTCCCTATTTATTCATTCTGTTTATGATATCTTTGTAAACATATGGGTTGTTTCACTCACTGTACTTGGATCCCCAGTGCCTAATATAGTGCCTGGCATAGAGTAAGCACTCAATACCTGTTCATTGATTTGATTGATCCTCCCTTCCCTTAAAGAGCTTAACAGGAACATAACAAGATGTAACAAAAGGTAGTTTCAATGGCTTTGATGTCTTCCTTTTCAATCAACCATGACTTGATCTGGCATCTCACAGAAGAGGAGTTAGCTGGTAGTAGAGTTAAAGATATAAGAAACCTTAAATGTCACCTAGTGACAACACCACCACCTCATTTTATAGAGGAACAGATTAAAAGTCAGAGAGAGGAAAAGACCTGCTCAAAGTCACACACAAAGTAAGTAACAGAGCCAGAACTTAAGCCTCTGGCCTCAGACTCTTTAACTAGGGTTCTTCTTTTAAAGAAAAAAAAAACAAAATTTGTTAATGCTTTGCTTTTTTACATCTGTGTTGACTCTCAATAACTCTACCACTCCCACAGTAAAATCCTCATTTGTGATGAAGAAGCACATTTAAGTAAAACACTGCCTGGTAAATAGTAGGTCCTTAATAAATGCTGGTTGATGAACAATAATCATGTCCAGCAGCACATGCCTCACACTCGACCTCTTTAAGAAACAGAGGGAGGTGTGCTTCACCATCAAGCCTCTGGAATCAAGATCAGTCAGAGCACCCATCTGCGTTCTCATATCTTGTTGTTTTCCTTTATATTATTGTGTGTGTTGGAGTTTTCTTGGTAAAAACAGTAGACTGCTTTGTCATTTCCTTCTCCAGATCATTTCACAAATGAGGAAACTGAGGTAAACAGGGCAAAGTGACTTGCCCAAGGCCACATAGCTAGTAAGTGTCTGAGATCAGATTTGAACTCAGGAGATGAATCTTCCTAACTTCAGGTCCAGTACCATATCCACTGCACCACCTAGCCGCCCTATGGCACAATATGTACATATATGTGTGCGTGTGTGTGTATCAACACACACACACACACATAGATATGTATACACATTAACAAGACCTGTGATTTCATTGCTGTGGCAAAATATACCAACCAATGAAGTCTGGGAACTATTCCATGATTTATAATCTTGCACAGCTGCCTGGCGCACAATAATATTCCGCGACGTTCATGTAACACAGCTTGTCTAGTCACTGCCCAACAGGACGACACTTACTTAGCTTTCAGGTTTTCCAAGTCCAAAGTCTTTTCGCACAGGATCACAGAGGTAGAGCAGAGAGGGATTTGGGAGACCTTCTACTTCAGCTCCTCATTTTGCATGGAAACTGAGGCCAAGGAGAGGTTGAGTGACTTGTCTAAGGTCACACGGGTAGTTACAGAGACAGAATTTGAATCCAAGCTTTCTGTCTCTGCTATACCAAACACACATACCATGATTCAGTAACCTCAGTTTTTATAATAAAACTCCACTGGGAAAGGCAGATCCAGTTTGAAACACAAGAAGCTTCGGGCTCATTGTCCTCCCTCATCTTGCACCTACCTTACCCCGTTGTCTTGAGGATTAAAATGAGCTAACATTTGTAAAATGCTTTGTAAATCTTAATGCTTTAAGATGTATAGTTATATGGATGCTAGATATTATTATATAAAGGCTACCCATTACAGGCCTTTCTTTACCCCTTCGCCCCCCTCCCTGCATTTGTAGCCTTGTAGAGAAAAAATAGGATTGACTTTACCAACTTGCTCCCTTAAATGCCACATTTTGATATTTCTCCGACTTTCTAAACATTCCAAGTTAATTTGGAAGACGAAGAAAGGATTCCAAGTGTTTTGTCAGCATGTGCTCACATCTACAAGAAACTTTTCATTCTGTCCCACAGGATGGTGAGGGTCAGGTCAATCACTCGCAACTTCTAAATTTTTCTTGATATGTGCGGGACAGCAAAAAGTTTATTTTATTTTATTTTGCATAGGTGTGAGGGTACCAACAAGGACCAAGAGAAAAAGAAATATAATTAGGAAAGAGACTACTTGACACTCTCAGTAAAAAGACAATTTGCTAATCCATTGCCTGTTACTACCTGTAGCTTTAAAAAAGCATCACTCTCTGCATAAATGACTATTTTTTTGGAGGGGTGAAGGCAGGGCAATTGAGGTTAAGTGACTTGCCCAAGGTCACACAGCTAGTAAATGTGTCAAGTGTCTGAGGCCAGATTTGAACTAAGGTCCTCCTGGCTCCAGGGCCGGTGCTCTACTTACTGAGCCACCTAGCTGCCCCCCTGCATAAATGACTATTTAAACTAAAATGTTATTACATCTCCCATGTTGTGATGGAACATGGGGTGGGGGAGGGATACAAAAAAAAGATGACTTAATGATGTAAAGTTGGATTTCTTTCACCAGTCATTTCTCTTAAATGGGAAGGAGATCACTGGAACCAAGATAGTAGTGAAACAATTATATTGAGAGAGGAGAAATGTGGAATGGAAAGATTTCCCCCCAAAATAAAATTAGGTCATGAAATCCCTCAAATGTCTAATGTTCAGTTGCAAGTTATCTAGAATCAAGGCTCAAGTCGAGGATAGAAAGATCACAGATTTAGTTTGGGAAGGCTGGAGGTCATATAGACCAGTTCCCTTTATCTTATAGGAAAGAAAACCAAGCCCCAGAAAGATCAAGGGCCTTGTGAAAAGACATATGGATAATAAGCACCAGAGGATGATTTTGAACCTGTTTGCTGTGGCTCTAAATTAAGCACTTTTTCCATTATACTACCCCTGTGATTCCAATATTTTCATGAAAAAAAAATTAAATAATTCATCAGGATCACATCGACATTAAGGATGAGTTTGTTGCTGTTCAGTCATTTTCAGTCATGAATGATTCTCCATGATCCCATTAGGGGTTTTCTTGGCATTTCCTTCTCCAGCTCATTTTATAGATGAGGAAACTGAGGCAAACAGGGATAAGTGACTTGCCTAGGGTCATACAGCTAGTAAGTGTCTGAGGTCATTTTTGAACTCAAGATCGAGTTTCCTGACTCCAGGTACAGCACTCTATCTACTGCGCCACCTAGCTGCCAAATATAAACATTGAGCACAAATATATTATATTTACAATAATTTCAATTCATTTCAATGCAACATATATTTATTTATGGCTAGCATGTACAAGTTACCATATTTGATTTGCTTTACATAAAGACAAAAAACAAATCATTCCTTCTTCAAGAATCTGATAATCTGATACAGGGATGGGGGGAGGAGGATAATAAAAACATCCAAGCAGCAAGTATAATAGAGGCATACAACACAGTATCATGGAAACAGCGCTATCAGGTTTTGGTTTGCATCCAGACTCTGTTACTTACTAGCTGTGCCATCCTCGATAAGTCATTCACATTCTCTGAGCCCCAGTTTCATCATCTAAATAGGGATGATAGTTTTTGGCCTACCCACCATACAACATTTATATGAATCTTATAGGACCTCTAAAAAAATGAATTGCAATTATTGTTGCCTAGGACTGGAGATAGATCACATCCACCATATTGAAACAGTACAATTTTTTTCTTCGGAAAAGCTAATCACCAGGTCGATTGCTGGGCTTGGAATTTTTCAGCCATAGCAACTAGAAAACAGTCTTGTAAAGATGGCAAACTTCATCGGCAGCAGGAGTTCTTATGCCAGTGAAACCAATCCATCAACAAGCATTTGTTAAGTGTATATTACGTACCAGACCTACAGATACAAAGAAAAGTGAAAACAAGGTACCTACCCTCAAGAAACACATTATAACTGGAGAAATGACATACAAAATCATACAATATGTACATACATAGATAAATAAAGAGATACACTACGTGGAAGCTGTTCTCAGAGGGCAGGCTTGGGGATGAGGAGAAAAGGAATAAGTAAAGGCCAAAAGCGAAAGGTAGCATTTAAGATAGTTTTTAAAGGAGGCAGAGGTGAAGAAGGAGAACATTCCAGGAATGGCGGCGGGTGGGGGGGACGTTGAAAAGGCACAGAACAAACCAATGGAATGCCATTTGGGACTAAAAAAAAGAAAACCAGTGCTAGATCACAGAGTGTGAGAAGATTGAAAAGGTAAGATAGGACAATGTTGTGAATGATTTTAAAAGCCAAAAGTTTTATTTTTTAAAACATGTTTCCACCTTAGTCATTTTGTGAAAGAAAAATCAAAACAAAAAGGAAAAACCACAAGAAACAAAGGAGAGGGAAGGAGAAAGTGAGAGAGAGACAGTGAGTGAGAGAGAGAGAGAGAGAGAGAGAGAGAGAGAGAGAGAGAGAGAGAATAGTATGCACCGATCTGTACTCAGACTCCATAGTTCTTTCTCTGGATATAGATAGCATTTTCCATCATGTATCTTTTGGAATTGTCTGAGATCATTGTATTGCTGAGAAGCACTAAGTCTATCAAAGTTGATCATTGCACAATCTTGCCATTACCGTGTACAATGTTCTCTTGGTTCTATTCACTTCATTCAGCATCAGTTCATGCAAATCTTTCCAGGTGATTCTGTAACCTGCCTGTTCATCATTTCTTATAGCACAATGGTGTTCCATTATATTCATATACCATCACTTGTTAAGCCATTCCCCAATGAATAGGCATCCCCTCAATTTCCAATTCTTTGCCACCACTATGATAGCCAAGAAGAGCTATCATATTTTTGTGGATCCTTTTCTCTTTCTTTTGATCTCTTTGGAATACAGAGCTAGGAGTAGTATTGCTGGATCAAAAGGTATGCACAGTTTGATTGCCCTTTGGGCATAGTTTGAAATTGTTCCCCAGAATGATTGGACCAGTTCACAACTCCAACAGCAATGCATTAATGTTCCAGTTTTCCCACAACTCCTCCAACATTTATCATTTTCCCAAAAAGTTTTATTTTTGATCCTAGAAGTAAAAAAGGACCCACTAAAGTTAAGGAATCACAAAGTCAGACCTGTTTTAGGACAATCACTTTGATAACCGAGTAAAGGTTGGATGGGAATGGGGTAAGACTAGAGGCAGGCAGACCAATCATAAGGATATTGCAATAACCCAAGTATGAGATGAGGAGGCCCTACACCAGTGTAGCAGTAGTGTAAGTAAAAAGAAAGGCACACATAGGAGAGATGTTACAAAGGTAGAAATAAGACTTAGCAACACCTTAGGGATGTGGGGTGAGTCCAAGTGAAGAATTAAGGATGATACCAAAGTTGAAAACTTAGGTAACTAGGAAAGATTGGAGCACCTTTGACAATAATAAGGAAATTGAAAAGGAGGGAAGGTATGGGTGGAGGGGAAGATAATGCGTTCTGTTTTGAGCTTGTGGAGTTTGAGATGGGGACAGCTAGCTGGCAAAGTGGATAGTGTTGGCCCTGGAGACAGAAGGACCTGAATTCAAATCTGACTTAAGATACTAGCTGTGTGACCCTGAGCAAGCCACTTAACCCTGTTTGCCTCAGTTTCCTCATCTGTAAAATGAGCTGGAGAAGGAAATGGCAAATCACTCAAATATATTTGCCAAGAAAATCCCAAATGGGGTTCATGAAGAGTCAGACACAACTGTAAAGTGACTGAACAGCTAGTGTGAAATACCTAAGTACATCCAATTTGAGATTTCCGAAAGTGAGCTGGTGATGTGGAATTAGAGCTCAGGAGAGAGAAGAATACTGGATATATGGATCTGGAAATCTTCTGTATAGATATAATCAAACCTCCAAGAGTTAATAAAATCACCAAGGGATATGTATTGAGAGATAAGAGAAAAGCTTCCATGGAAAACACCCAGAATTAGTGTGCACACATCCTAGTGTTTGGACTCAGATATGGATCTGGGAAAAGACACTGAGGAAGAAATTTCAGGCAGGTCGGAGAAGGACTAGGAGAGAGTGACATTGCTGAAAGCTAGAGAGAGGGTGATTGACAGAGCGAATGGCCGCAGAAAGGCCAAGAAGGAGAAAGATGGAGAAAAGACCATTAGTTTTGGCAACTAAGATTCTTGAAGTTTTAAAGGATTATTATTATAAGCTTCTTGAGAATAGGAACTATTTCTTGTATTGTCTTTGTCCCCAACACCTAGCACAGACCCTGGCACGTTTGGTGCTTAGTCGTTCAATAGTGTCTAACTCTTCATGACCCTGTGTACCACACTGTCCATAGGACTTTCCTGGCAAAGATACTGGAGTGGTTTGCCATTTCCTTCTCTAGTGGATTAAGGCAAACATGTTAGGTGACTTGCCCAGGGTCACACAGCTGGTAAGCCTCAAAGGAAGGATTTGAACTCAGGTCCTCCTGACTCCAGGCCAGCCATTCTATCCACTGAGTCATCTAGCTGCCTCCTGTATATGTGGCACATAGTAGGTGCTTAATAAATGTTTCTTAATTGGTTGATCTGTGTAACTAGCATTTGGTGGGGAGACAAATCTTCAGAGGAATAGAGACCAAGAGAGCAGTTTGAACCTAAATTCATTTCTCCTAGACTGGCAACATTTAGCAAAGCAGAGAGATATAACTCTAGCCTGGTATCCTCTCTCTGCTGTGGCAATGTTGTTCCTCTGCATGTTGACTACTTCCTAAAGTCTCTCTCCCAACAGAGAGTGTGGAACCACAAATTCCACCCCTGTGCAGGCAAAGAGCATCAAGTAATCCTTCTCTTCACCAACCAAGAGTCTTATGCAAATGTTCAGGCTTGGACCCCAAGTTACATTCTTGTCACCAACGTCACCACCACCACCACCACCACCATCATCATCATCACCATCCTCCATTGTTTCACCTATGGTTATGTTCAGAGAACTAATTTATGATGTTGGATGCATGGGATATGACTCCATACTGTTTAAGCTTTCCAGAGCAATTTTAATGGTAAAGAAAGGAGAAACTCAAGGAAGAAAAAAAAAGCTGTTTTACTGTCTTAGTCATCATTACTAAGATTTAATATACCTAGATTCATCAGGGAGATATTGTTGATCTAATCTCTATAGGAGCTTGCTGGCAGGCAACTACAAATCTGTCCCCAACAGTGAGATGTGTCTTGATTTATTTAATAGGGTAGGGACTAAGGGGGCTTCTATATTCACAGATATCTGATAGACAAGTTAACAGCATGAAAGAGTACCTCAGTACGATTATGCATGTATATATTTATAATATTAGGCACCACATACGCATACACATCTTTTTGTAGTTTGAAAGGATTTTATAATCCATCTAGAGGAGAAGATCTGTGTGAAAAGTAATATCACTGCCATCATCATGCCTTTCAAGCTATTTTGAATGTCACCAGGAGTTTAAGACAACATGTTGTTATTCAAGGGATACAGGCAAGTAAAATAATTAAACACATTTTTTCTTTAAAAAATATAGCCCTGCTGTGAGTCACTGCCTCTCCAAGAAGGTGACAGTGATATGAATGTGAACAAATGTGATGTCTCCTAGGATGCCTAGGATAATTTAGTTGAGATAAAATTCATCACAGGCTAAGCAAGAGAAACCTCAGTTGCTCTCAGTGGGTGAAATAAATCTTCAGACATATTAGGATCCTGCTTAAAGACTTTGTGTTTGGCCTGAGAAAAAGATATCTGACAGCTGACGGAGGTTTTTCTGACTTATAGTGGGAGGGGGGCAATGTTGTGCAAACGGATGATAAAACTCCACTTGGTGATTAGATTGCTCACTTCCAAGACAGCTTAAGGTAGAAATTAAATATATTTTCTTTATTCTCCTAAGCAGTGTATCATAGTAGATGAATTGCTAGACGTGGTGAGGAAGACCTGGGTTCAAATCCTACTTGGAACACTTATTGGCTACATGACCAAAGGCAAGTCCTAGACCCTCTAAACTTCAGGCAACTCTCCAAGGCCATAATTTAATGATGAGTTACAATCTGTGTCAGTACAGGAAGTTCACATCCCTACCCTTAGGAAATCACTGGATCTTGATGTATTTTTTAATATATCATTAGCCACATAATTCACGAAAGCTGGTACTAAGTACAGCGTGTGGTACAAGAACTCAAGCCCGGATTGATGTGGTCCAGGGCAATGTGGCCTAATGGAAAGAATCAGATTTTGTTTGGAGTACCAAGTGTGCCACTTGCTAGATGTGTAGGGAAATACTGGGGGGAGGAGGAGCGGGGAAGGCAGGACTCAGACAGATTACATGAAGTTTGGAAAGATGGTAGTTATCCAATGTTGGAATTTGGCCATAAAATTCATCTTGACCTATCTGCCCAACCCACTTCCTACTCTCCTCTCCCAGGGACCATGCAAAGGCTTCAGACCTAAGTTGTCGTTGTACTTTGCCACCAATGCAAGGTAGAGAAGTAGATGAATCCCAATTAAAGACTGCCACCTGCAGATAGAGAGGCAGAATCGGCACACAATAAAGTGGCTGTGAAAAACAGACCATAACAACATCCTTCAGTAAGTTTAGTGAAGGACTACTATGGCCACTTCCTGTGACAAACAACTGTGTAGGGTGGGCTATCAACTCTCAAAAGCATTTAAATTCCCATTTGCAACTGTGCTCAAATGGGATTCTAGCCTATGACTCAACTACCCAGGCCTGAGTCAGGCATGAGTCATTGTCTCACCACTAGGCCCAATGTTTTCACCCAAACTAACCTGAGTTGTGAGGAAGCACTGTCAGAGGAGAAAGAGATGCCTCAGGCTGAGACAGGCTGAGGGCTCAGTATTTCTTCGGTTAAAACCTAATACATGTAGAGAAACACGGATTTCTCTAATCCATTGCTTTTTTACCTTGAGAAGACAGTTTGCTAGTTATAATATTTAATATGTTAAAAAAAACCTGTTGCCTAGGACACATTAAGAGTTCAGCAGGATATTGCATACCCGAACACAATTATCTCTTTGGTGGACAATAGTTTTTTCCACAATGTGATGGAGAGCTCTGCTCTAGTTAAATCTGACACCACAATTAAAAAAAATAAGCCTTACATGACTAATGTGAAAATGTTTTTAATAAGAATGTCTGTGTAGAGCACATATTGAATTGCAAGCCATCTTAGGGAGAGAGGGGGAGAAAATTGAAAACTTATAGAAATGAATGTTGAAAACTGAAAATAAATTAAATATTTTAAATAAACTTTTGAACTGATATAGCAGAGAAGTAATTTAGTTTTCTATTAGGTTCTCTGTTACTTAGCTATTTTTTTGTGCTCTAGCCTCATTGGTCTGGCCCAAAGTACTGTGGGAGAGTGAAAAGATCCCTGGGCTTAGACTGAGACTTGGTTCCAAAATTCTGCTCTGCTACTTTATAGTCAATTGACCAACAAGCAACTATTAAACACAAAACAGGAGCAAATCCATCACCACCCTCAAGGAACTTACAATCCACATGAGGTTTGGCATGTACCTATATACAAAATAGATACAAGATAATTGGAGGAGGGGAGAAGAAAAAGACTTCACTTGAATCAGGGATTCTTAACTTTTTTGTTGTCATGGACCCCTTTGGCAGTCTGGTGGAGTCTGGGAACCTCTTTTTAGAATAACATTGATAAGTCATTGAATGAAATGTTTGATTTCAGTTAGAAGTTAGGGAAAATAAAAATGATATAATTTTTGCCATCCAAGTTCGTGGACTCCCTGTGGACCTCTTGAGAGTCTCTACATTCCAGGTTAATAACCTATGATGTAGAAAGAGGTACTTGAATTTAAACTAACCTATGGGTGAAACTAGAGTTTCTAAGAAATGGGTGTGAGGACAAGCAGTCTGTTGGACAGAATGATCAACAAGGGCTTTTCCAGCTCAAACATGCTTTCCTTCTTAGTTGTTTCATTTTTTTCAATTTTGTCATCTAGAGACCAGGAATGATCATTCTCATACTACATACTACATACTACACACCCCAAGGTTTCAATTTGGCAGAGTTAGTGAGAGGAATGAACAGGGACTCAGGAATATCTAAATCCTACTTAAGACACATATGAGCCACATCCTCCTGGGCTAATCAGTTAATTTCTCTGCATCTTAGTTTCTCCACCTAGAAAAATGGCAATAAATAAATAGCAGGAAACCTCTCCCCAAAGAGCTGATGAAATGTCAAATAAGATCATATATATCAGGTCCTTTGCACTTCAAAGTGCCACATAAATGTTAGTCTCATTTTCTGTGCTTTGTATAAACCTCCATGTGCCCTTGTTGTTTTCAGTATTAGAATATAAGTTTCTTGCAAGGAGTTATTATGTTTATATTTCGAGTCCAGTGCCTGACTTACAATAGGTATTTCATCAACATTTTTCTTTAATCTTCTCAGCTTTTATTTGATATTATATATCAAATAAATATAAATATTATATATATATATATATATATTTGATTTTATGTGATTCAGAAATGCCCCAGGGACAAATTGCTATCCTGATTTTTTAGAAATATTTAATAGTGGAAGCAGAGGGAGAGCAGAGAGAGAGAGAGAGGAAGGAATTGGAATAAGAGAGGAACTCACTTGAATTCTCCAAAATTTGTCTCCAAAAAACTATAAAACAGTGCCTCAAAATGAATTCTGGCACAGCAAAACCAACAAAAACATGGGGTGAAACAGTTTTCTAACCCAAGACAACCTAGAAGGTCAGCAGGAAAGGCCTGTCTAACTCAGTTTAAAAGGGAGCCCAGTCCAGTGTAGGCAGCATCAGGGCAAGCCAGGAGTAGGCCACACCCCAGCAAGTCAGCAGGAGGCCCCAAGCCCCAGCACAAGCCATAGATAAGGCCCTTGTGCCCCCAGCACAAGAAGCTTGGGACAGTGCCCCCTTAACCGCGACAGCAGAGCTCAACTTCAAAAGTTATTAAATAGGCAAGAAAAATGAGCAAAGAACAAAAGAAAACAAAACCTGACCATAGAAAGTTACTATGGTAACAGGGAAGACAAAAACACAAACTCAGAACAGGACAGCAATGTCAAAACACCTACATGAAAAGCCTCAAATAAAAATGTGAAATGGTCTCAGGCCCAAAAAAAGAACTTCTGGAAGAGCTCAAAAAGGATTTTTAAAATGAAATAAGGGAGGTAAAAGGAAAATTGGGAAAAGAAATGAGAGTAATGTAAGAGAACTATGCAGAGTCAGCAGCTTGGTAAAGGAAGAACAAAAAATGGAAAAAGATGTACAAAAATCCACTAAAGAAAACAACTCCTGGCAATGTAGAATTGGCCAAATGGAAAAGGAAGTACAACAGCTAATTAGAGAAAATAATTCCTTTAATATTTAATTCTTGTTGGACTATTTTGCAGGCAGATAGAATGAAGACTTTTTTGTATAGCATTGGTATAAGTCCATCATCTGCTGGCCTACTGAATGCATCATTGAAACAACTCCAGTGGCAGACAGGCAGATAGTGCTGATGAATACTTTCATCCTCTTTACAGCTATGTATAGCTTCTTTCCTGAAGTCTCTGCTTAGAAGGTTTTTCATTCACTATAGGTTGGAGGTTGTAAATATATGTTAGTGACATATTTGGTATGGTGGCATCTCTTAAATGCATTGTTCTTTAATTTTTATGGGTCAGTATTACATTTGGGCAGATATGGGAAGGAATTTGGTTTGAGATGAGGCTCCAAGATCAGTACACTTTATTTGTTGAATTTTCTAGGCTTGCGGTTTGTTTTTGTAGGTTGGAGGTTTCTCATCGATCAGTTTATGATGGCTAGCAAGCTTCTGCTATGCAATTCTTACCCCTTAATTGTCTCTTCCTAGATATGAAATAAGTCCTAATTTTTTGTAGCCTGAAGTGCTATATTATAATTCTGATCATTTCCTTTTAAAATCTGCATCAAGGAACATCTGTTCTCCTTAACCTTTCTGTAAATTTGGGTGGCAATGTCCTCTTTTATTGCTATTATTCTTATATATAAGATTCTATTTTCTAGAAAGAAGTGTTAACTACATTTGGGAGAGACAATAGACATGAACCATACCTAAAGTTGTTTTAGAAACTTTCCCACAATTATTCCAGAGTAGAGGCAAAAAGTATTAGAGAAACACTATCATGCCCTCTCCTCTTCTTCCTCCAGTGGTACGGTGGAACTGGTAAAAATATGCAGGAGCCAGCTCTTACCAGCTTTCAAGAGCCAATTATTAAATTCTCAGTGTGAATATTTACACTTCAGAAACTGGCAAACACTAAAAATCAGGCTTGATTTATTGTTCTGTTGTCTAGACTTAGGAAAGTGATGGAGAAAATGTGAATAATTAAGATTAAACTTAAAAGTGTGTCATCTTTATTTTTTGTGAGAACCTGCATACTCCAGCTCCATTTGGTGGTAAGTCCCCCTTCCAGATAAAGACAGTTTGTGTGATCATGTGGTAAAATTGAAAAAGTTCTCTCTCCCAACTTCTGCCTTGATCAAGCAAGTAATTTAGCTCCAGAAAAATTCACCAATCCTAGATGGTGTCCTGACTTCTACTATATTAGGGAAGTAGTTGAGATTTGCTCAAAAATTAAACAATCACATATAAGAACCCTTCTCCCTCTTCCCCCATCGTGTAACCTTGGGTGGGCTAGCACTAAGTTTGGGGTTTACATAGACAAGATTATATCTTGCAGAAGGCTCCAAAGGAACATTTGATTTTTTCTCATTTTGTGCTCACCCAGAGTTTCCTCTAGATCTTTCCAAATATAATTAGAATAAAACTTATGGTTGTTTCCAGAGATGCAGGTAAAAGGGTTCTCACTTCCCATTCAGGTTCTCAAAGTAATAAGGTATTTCTAGTATATGAAAGTCTTATTTCAACACAGAGACGTAATGCACAAGACACAGAGAAAATTCACTGTAGTCCTTAAACAGTAAATACATTCTCCTTCCTTAAGGAAGAGTCTGACTTTTCCCCCAGGTTTGGGATAGCTGTCCCCTCTAGCCTCAGCCCTAGTAGTAGATTAACAACAGTCTCTGAAGCTCCAGTTCCTCTTCTTTTGAATACCTAAATCCTTCATCCTTTGTTATGTCCCAGTGCACCCCTGATTAGCAATACACAGGGAGTCCAAATTAAATTCTGTAAGTGCAACTGGCTGCAGTATCAGGAGGAGAGATATGTGTTTTGCTAAGGCATGCTGCCCCTGAACTGGAGAGGGACTGCTAGGGCCATTGCTTTGAAGCTAGGGAGAGATGTGATTTTAGAACTGGGGTCCAGGCACAGACACCCAAGCAGAGACTAAGGAGAAATGTAATGTTAGAATTAGGGTCCAAGCACAAGCACCCCATGACTTAGGGTAGACATCCCCCTAACTCACTGAGGGGTTTGAGGCCTGTTAGTTACCCTTAACCTGGTTTAGTCTGCCTACCAAGATGGTTTTACCAGGGTGTGGCCATTTCACAAGATACAGCTTCTCAGAACCACAGGTGAGAGAGCAGCCTTGCAAAGGGCTTGGCCTCATGCCAGAGGTTCTAGTCCTCCCTGAACATCCGGTACACCCCATACAGCCTTGACAATATCAAAATCCTTGAGAATTTCATAGATTCAAACATTTCTAGGGATAGAAGGCAGGATACATAGGAACATTCCTTTCCAGGCTGCGCTCAGGACTTTTACTACCAGGCCCTAGAAACTTCATCATCCTGGAAACTCATTCCAGTCCTGAAATTCACAGCTTGGAAGCACCTTTTATCCCTGGAGCCTTTCACCCTGGTTGGGTGGTTTCTCCCAGAACCCCCACCTCCAACCACTTTTCAGCTCCCTTTTCTGGATTGTATCCTCCCACCATTAGAATGTAAGTTCCTAGAGGACAGGGATTGTCTTTCTTTCAGCTCCTATTTATATTACCAATGCTTAGCCCAGTGTCCAGCATAAAGTAAGTGCTTAAATACATGCTTGTTTACTGACTGATATAGACAGTGCTAGCTTTTTGGAGAGAGCAGCTAGGTGGCACAGTGGATAAAGTGCTGTGACTGGAGTCATAAATGTGACCTATGTACACATGGTAACCCCACCATCAGCTTTCGAGTCTCCAAAATGCTGATGGGGAAGCCAATCTGGGCAAATCTGGTACTCCATAAGCTTCCGGATGACTTATTTTTTAAAAATTCCTCAAATTCCTTATTGCCTTTATCAGTCCACCTATCCAGTGGGTTCTTAACCTGGTTTCTGTGAAAAAATGTGTTTTTTTTAAATGTTTATACCACAGTGCAACAGGTGCAACTTGCCCCAGCAACCACAGCATAGCAGGCAAGCCACCAGCCCCAGAGGCCCCTGCATAGCAAGCCAAATGACCAAGCCTTGGGCACCAGCATAAGAAGCTTGGGACAGTGCCTCCGGAACACAGCTAAATTGTAAATGTCAGAAAATAGCCTGGAAAATGAGCAGCAGCACCACCCCGTGCAAAAAGCCCTGATCATAGAAAGCTACTATGGGCTCAGAGAAGATCAAAACACAAACTCAAAAGAGGACAACAATGTCCAAATGGCTACATGCGAAGTCTCAAAGGTGAATATGAATTGTTCTCAGGCCTAAAAAGTCATCTCAGAAGAGCTCAAAAAAGTTTTTAAAGATCAAATAAGAGAGGTAGAAGGAAATTTGGGAAAGAAAAGAGAGTGATGCAAGAGAATTATGAAAAAAAAAGAGTTAACAGCTTGGTAAAGCTGTTCCACAAAAAAATGGAAAAAGACGTAAAAAAAAATCACTGAAGAAAACAACTCCTCAAAACGTAGAATTGGTCAGATGGAAAAGGAAGTAGACAAGCTATCTGAAGAAAATTATTCTTTAAAAATTAGAATTGGGCAAGTGGAAGATAATGACTCTATGAGATATCAACAATCAATCAAAAAACCAAAAGAATGAAAAAATGGAAGAAAATGTAAAATATCTCATTGGAAAAACATCTGACCCAAGAAATAGATCCAGGAGAGATAATCTAAGAATTATTAAACTACTCAAAAGGCATGATTCAAAAAGCCTGGGCAGAATTTTTGAAGAAATTATTTATGAAAACTACACTGATATCATAGAACCAGGGGGTAAAAAAGTAGCTGAAATAATATACTAATCACCCACTGAAAGACGTTCCAAAATTGAAGCTCCTGAGAATATTATAGTCCAATTCCAGAACTTTCAAGTCAAAGAGAAAATACTTCAAGCAGCCAGAAAGGAACAATTCAAATATTAAGGAATCATAGTCAGGATTACATAGGATTTAGCACCTTCTACATTAAAGGATTCTGGGTGGCGGGCTTGGAATATGATATTTCAGATGAAGCAGCTTCAATTACAACCAAGAATCAACTACCCAGCAAAACTGAGCATAATCTTCCAGGGGGAAAATGAACATTCAATGAAATAGGAGATTTTCAAATATTCCTGGTGCAAAGAGCAGAGCTAAACAGAAAATTTAATTTTTAAATACAAGACTTGAGAGAAGCATAAAAGTGTAAATAAAACAAGAAAGAAAAAATTAGTCAATAAGGTTAAACTGTTTACATCCATACATGGGAAGATGATACTTGTAATTCTTAAGAACTATATCTCTTTTAGGGCAGTTTAGAAGGAATATACATAGACAGAGGGTGTTAGTATAAGATGACTTGATAAGATGATATAAAAAATTAAGGGGTGAGAAAGATGATTGCACTAAGAGAAGAGGAAGGGAAAGGCAGAATGGGGTAAATTATATCGCATGCAGATGCACAAAAGATCTATTACAGTAGAGGGAAATAAGGGTGGGAGGTGAACATTTTTTGAACATTACTCTCATCAGATTTGGCTCAAAGAGAGAATAACATACACACTCAGTTGAGCATAGAAATCTATCTTATCCTGTAGAGAAGTAGGAGAGGAGGTGGACAAAATAAGGGATATTGGGCAGATAGGGAGAGTAGATTGAGGGAAGAGGTGTTCAGATACAAAAAACTGGTAAGGAATGAAAGAGTGAAAAGAGAGAGAGAAAAGTTTAAATGGGAAAATAGGATGGAGGGAAATACACAATAAATAATCATAACTGTGAATGTGATTAGAATGCTCTCCCATAAAACAGAAGCAGATAGTAGAGTGAATTAAAAAAAACAGAACCCTACAATTTGTTATTTATAAGAAACACATTTGAAACAGAGATATACACAGAGCAAAGGTAAAAAGCTGGAGTAGAATTCATTATGCTTCAGATGAAGTAAAAAAAAAAGCAGGAGTAACAATGAGGAAACAAAACTATCACTCTTTGCAGAGGATATGACAGTATACTTAAAGAATCCTAGAGAATCAATTAAAATACTACTTGAAATGATGAACAACTTTAGCAAAGTTGCAGGATATAAAATAAACCCACATAAATCATAGCATTTCTATATATTACCAACAAAGTCTAGCAACAAGAGATAGAAAGAGAAATCCCATTTAAAATAACTGTAGACAATATAAAATACTTAGGAGGCCACCTGCCATGACAAACCCAGGAATTATATGAACATAATTATAAAACACTTTTCAAATGAATAAAGTCATATCTAAACAAATAAAAAACTATCAATTGCTCACAAATAGGCCAAGCCAATATAACAAAAATGATGATGCTACCTAAATTGATTTACTTATTCAGTGCCATACCAATCAAATTACCAAAAATTATTTTACAGAGCTACGAAAAAAAATAGCAAAATTCATCTGGAAGAACAAAAAGTCAAGTATCTCAAGAGAATTAATGGGAAAAAATGCAAAGGAAGGTAGGCCTAGCAGTACCAGATCTCATATTAGACTATAAAGCATCAATCATCAAAATTATCTGGTACTGGCTAAGAAATAGAGTGGTGGATCAATGGAATAGGGTAGATACACAAGATATAGTACTAAATTACCATAGTAATCTGGTGTTTGATAAACCCAAAGCCCCCAGCTTCTGGGTTAAGAGCCCACTATCTGGGGGGGCGGAGCCAAGATGGCAGCCCAGAAAGCAGGGACTTGCATGAGCTCCCCACCAAGTCCCTCCAAAAACCTATAAAAATGGCTCTGAACAAATTTTAGAACTGCAGAACCCACAAAATAGCAGAGGGAGGCAGGGCTTCAGTCCAGGACAACCTGGATGGTTGCTGGGTGAGGTCTATCATGCACAGAGCTGGGAGTGGAGGGGAGTGGAGGGGAGCAGAGCTCAGCATGCGTGGCAGCAGGACCAACCAGACCAGGAACCAGGCAGAACAAGCCCTAGTGCCCTGAATCAGTGAGCTGTGGCAGTTACCAGACTTCTCAACCCACAAACATCCAAGACAACAGAGAAGGTTAGTGGGAAAAGCTGCAGGGACAGAGTGGAAGGAGTTCAGAGTTCAGCCACTGCCCCGGGGTGGCAGAGGTGGTGCAGCTACAGAACTAGAGCTGCAGTTGCTTCCGGCCCCAGGCCCACCTAGTGGGAGGAATTAAGTGGCAGATCAGAGCTGGAGTGCAGAGCCTGCTTAAGATTTCTGTCAGGTCTGGGTTGGAGGTCCTTGGAGAAGGAGGAGTGCTGGTGTGGCAGAGCTGGCTGTATAGAAATAGCTCTGAAAACAACAGCGCATCCCCTCAAGCTTGGAACAAAGTACTCTTTACTCTACAAGCAGTCATACCCTGACGAAAAACTCAAGGGTCAAGTAAGTTGCCTGGGAACATGGCCAGGCAGTGAAAATACACTCATATTCAGTCTCAGACTTTGGAATCTTTCTTTGGTGACAAAGAAGACCAAAACATACAGCCAAAAGGAGTCAACAAAGTCAAAGAGCCTACATCAAAAGCCTCCAAGACAACCATGAACTGGTCTCAGGCCATGGAAGAGCTCAAAAAGGATTTGGAAAAGCAAGTTAGGGAAGCAGAGGAAAAATTGGGAAGAGAAGTAAGAGTCATGTGAAAAAGCATGAAAAACAAGTCAATGACTTGCTAAAGGAGACCCGAAAAAATACTGAAAAAAATATTGAAGAACAACACCTTAAAAAATAGACTAACTCAAATGGCAAAAGAGCTCCAAAAAGCCAATGAGGAGAAGAATGCCTTGAAAGGCAGAATTAGCCAAATGGAAAAGACCACTGAAGAAAATACTACCTTAAAAATTAGACTGGAGCAAGTGGAAGCTAGTGACTTTATGAGAAATCAAGATATTATAAAACAGAACCAGCGGAATGAAAAAGTGGAAGACAATGTGAAATATCTCATTGGAAAAACCACTGACCTGGAAAATAGATCCAGGAGAGAGAATTTAAAAATTATTGGACTACCTGAAAGCCATGATCAAAAAAAGAGCTTAGATATCATCTTTCAAGAAATTATCAAGGAGAACTGCCTTGATATTCTAGAGCCAGAGAGTAAAATAGAAATTGAAAGAATCCATCGATCGCCTCTATCTACAGGCATATGGAAAAATGCTCTGGATCGCTGCTGATTAGAGAAATGCAAATCAAAACAACTCTTAGATACCACATCTCTCCTGTCAGATTGGCTAAAATAACAAATCAGGAGAATGATAAATGCTGGAAAGGATGTGGGGAAATTGGAACATTGTTGCATTGCTGGTGGAGTTGTGAGCTGATCCAGCCATTTTGGAGGGCAGTTTGGAACTATGCCCAAAGGGCTATACAAATGTTCATACCCTTTGACCCAGCAATACCACTTCTAGGGTTGTATCCCAAAGAAATCACGCAAGAGGGAAAAGGACCCATATGTACAAGAATATTTATAGCAGCTCTCTTTGTGGTAGCCAAGAATTGGAAATCAAAGGGATGCCCATCAATTGGGGAATAGCTGAACAAGCTGTGGTATATGAAGGTGATGGAATACTATTGTGCCATAAGAAATGGGCATGATGCAGACTTCATAACAACCTGGAAAAACCTACACGACATAATGCTGAGTGAGCGGAGCAGAGCCAGGAGAACGTTGTGCACAGCCACAGATACATGGATTCCGTGAGGACCAACCCTGACATACTGTGCTTTTCTCAGCAACCTAAGGGGCAAGGACAACTCCAGGGGACTCACGATGGAGAATGCTATCTTCATTCAGAGAAAGAACTGCGAAGTTTGAATACAGACTGAGGCACACTACATGCTCGCCTTTTCTGCTTCTCTTTTGTTTTTGTTTTTGGGTTTTTTTTTTTGGTTCTGTTTCTTCTTTCTCATGATTCATTCCATTGGTCAAAATTCTTCTCCACGACTTGACTAGTGCATAAATTAATTCAAGGCGAAGTTATATATGACAGTTATATGAGACTTCATGCCGTCTTGGGGAGGGAGCGGGGAGGGAAGGGAGAAAAACTGGAACTCAAAACTATGTAGAACCGTGTGTGGTAAACTAAAAATAAATAAAGAAATTTATAAAAAAAAAAGCCTAGATATCATCTTTCAAGAAATTATCAAGGACAACTGCCCCGATATTCTAGAGTCAGAGGGTAAAATAGAAATTGAAAGAATCCACAGATCACCTCCTCAAAAAGATCCCAAAAAAGAAAACTCCTAGGAATATTGTTGCCAAATTCCAGAGCTCCCAGATCAAGGAGAAAATACTGCAAGCAGCCAGAAAGAAACAATTTGAGTATTGTGGAAACACAATCAGAATAATACAGGATCTAGCAGCTTCTACCTTAAGGAATCGAAGGGCTTGGAATAAGATATTCTGGATGTCAATGGAGCTAGGATTAAAACCAAGAATCACCTACCCAGCAAAGCTGGGTTTCATGCTCCAAGGCAAAATATGGATTTTCAATAAAATAGAGGGCTTTCAAGCTTTCTCAGTGAAAAAAAAAACCAGAGTGAAACAGAAAATCTGACTTTCAAACACAAAAATCAAGAGAAGCATGAAAAGGTAAACAAGAAAGAGAAATCATAAGGGACTTACTAAAGTTGAACTGTTTTGTTTACATTCCTACTTGGAAAGATGATGTGTATGATTCATGAGATCTCAGTATTAGGGTAGCTGAAGGGAATATGCATGTATATATGTGTGTGTATATATATATATATATATATATATATATATATATATGTATATGTATATACATATGTGTGTCTGTGTGTTTGTATGGGTATGTATGTATATGTATGTGTGTATGTATGTGTATGTATGTATGTGTGTATGTATATATATGTATATGTATGTGTGTATGTACATGTATGTAGACAGAGGGCAGAGGGTGAGTTGAATATGAAGGGATGATGTCTAAAAAAATAAAATCAAATTAAGGAATGAGAGAGGAATATACTGAGAGAGGGAGAAAGGGAGAGATGGAATGGGGTAAATTATTTCTCATAAAAGTGGCAAGAAAAAGCAGTTCTGTAGGAAGGGAAGAGGGGGCAGGTGAGGGGGAATGAGTGAATCTTGCTGTCATCAGATTTGACCTGAGGAGGGAATACCATACACACTCAATTGGGTATCATACCCCACAGGAAAGAAGGAGGAAGGAGATAAAAAGGGGGGATGATAGAAGAGAAGGCAGATGGGGGAGGAGGTAATCAAAAACAAACTCTTTGGAAAAGGGACAGGGTCAAGGGAGAAAATTCAGTAAAGGGGGATAGGTTAGGAAGGAGCAATATATAGTTAGTCTTTCACAACATGAGCATTGTGTAAGGGTTTTACATAATGGTACATATGTGGCCTATGCTGAATTGCTTGCCTTCTTAGGGAGGGTGGGTGGGGAGGGAAGAAGGGAGAGTATTTGGAACTCAAAGTTTTAAAAACAGATGTTCAAAAACAAACAAAAAAAAGTTTTTGCATGCAACTAGGAAGCAGGTTATGCAGGCAATGGGGTGTAGAAATTTGTCTTGCTCTACAAGAAGGGAAGAGAAAAGGGGATTTGAGGGGAGTGGGGTGACACAAGGGAGGGCTGACTGGGGAACGGGGCAACCAGAATGTATGCCATCTTGGAGTGGGCGGGAGGGTAGAAATGGGGAGAAAATTCGTAATTCAAACTCTTGTGAAAATCAATGCTGAAAACTAAATATATTAAATAAATTTTAAAAAAGGGAAAAAAGAGCCCACTATCTGGGAAAAAACTGCTGGGAAAACTGGAAAACAGAATGTCAGAAACTGTGTATAGACCAGCTTCTTACGCTGTATACCAAGATAAGGTCACAATGATGATTTAGACATTTATGGTGATACCATGAGCAAATTAAGAGAGCAAGGAATAGTTTACCTGTGAGCTCCATGGAGAAGAGAAGAATTTGTGACCAAACAGGATACAGAGAGCATTATGAGACAGAAAATGGATAATTTTGATTATAGTAAATTAAAAAGCTTTTGTACAAACAAAACCAATGCAACCAAGATCAGAAGTAAAGTAGAAAACTGGGAAGCAATTTTTACAAGTGTCTCTGATAAAGGCCTCATTTCTCAAATATATAATTGATTCAAATTTGTAAGAATACAAGTCATTTCCCAATTGGCAAATGGTCAAAGAATATGAACAGGCAGTTTTTAGATGAAAAAATTAAAGCTCATCTATAGTCAGATGAAAAAATGCTTTAAATCACTATTGACTAGAGAAATGCAAATTAAAACAACTCATAGGTACCACCTCACAAATATCAGATTGGCTCATGTGAAAGAAAAGGAAAATGGCAAATGTTGGAGAGGATGTGAGGAAAATTGGGACACTATGCATTGTTGGTATAGTTGTAAACTGATCCAGTCATTCGGGAAAGCAATTTGGAACTGCACCCAAAAGGCTCTAAAATTGTTCATACCCTTTGACCCAGCAATGCTACTACTAGGTCTATATCCCAAAGAGATCATAAAAAGGGAAAAGAATGTACATTTACAAAAATAATTATAGCAGCTCTTTTTTATGGTGGCAAAGAATTGGAAATTGAGGGGATGCCCATCAACTGAGGAATGGCTTAACAAGTTGTTGCATATAAATGTAATAGAAAACTATTGTGCTAAAAGAAATGACAATTGGAGATTTCAGGAAGACTTACATGAACCAATGCAAAGTGAAGTGAGCAGAACCAGAAGAACATTCTCCACAGTAACAGCAGTATTGTACGATCTTCAACTATGATTGACTCTTCTCAACAATATGATGATCCAAGACAATTCCAAAAGACACATGATGAAAAATACTATCCAAATCCACAGAAAGAACTGATGGTCTGAGTGCAGATCGAAGCATACTATTTTCACTTATTTTTGTGTGTTTTTTTCCTTTTTTCTGTTTTTTCTTTCAAAACATGACTGATACAGGAAAAATAAGTAAAATATTTATAACTATTTCAATAGTTTATTTCCTACATATTTTATTTTATGCATCTTAAAATATTTGAGACAGAGTTCATCATCTTCTCCAGATTGCCAAAGGGACCATAACACAAAAAAGGTTAAAATCCCCTGCTTTAGAGTGACAGGTAAAGGGAAGTTTATTTTAATGTAGTTATCCAAATATGAACCCACTGGCAAAGTTAAAAGTGTTTTGCTATTTAGCACTAATTATGCTGAAATTCAGATTCTATCTAATGACTTCTCCTTAAACTTTCTTTTTCCTTGTGGAGATTACTGTATGCCAACCAGATATGAATAAATGAATGAAAAAGCGTTGAGTAAGTGCTGACTATCTGCAAAACCTAAGGTTACAAGTACTGCAATACCTGCTTTCAGGAAGCTTACATTCTGTTAGGGGAGATGACACATATTAGAGCAGTGTTGTCCAGGGAAGGGAATAATATCTAATAAGTCAAGGGATGGGGAATGGAACCATAGAAAAGTTCATTGACATATCATTTCCAGGAGTAAAACAGATGTCAGAGCAAATGGCCAGGGCAAATAGCTGGGTGGGTTGTAAAACATGCCTGCGGTGGCTGCGCAGCTACATCTACAATGTCATCATAGCTCCCTAAAGACTAATATTTCTCCATAGGAGTTGATACAGGGCCCAGGCTTCAATTTTTCTAGTGAATTACACAAAGGGGAGACATCTAGTTCTGCTTGATCCTAAAACCAGTTCCACAAGGACCCATCTAAAAATCAGCTTACAGGCTCCTTTTTCAGATACTCTTCCTCCCCTTACACCCTAATATGCACTGTCCTACATGTATTTAATAACTAATCCATGCTCCATTTTCATCCAATCCCCATTGCTCTATCTCAATGTGGCCAATGGCCAGGGCTTCTCAAAAATGATTGTTAGCATTAAATGAAAATCTTGATACACTTTAATGGTCCAGAAAATTATATGCTTTCTTCCCATATTTTCAATCTTAACATAATGCTCCAGAGTAACTAGCATAGTACAGAGGATACCAGCGGTTCTCAATAAATATTCACTATATTGATATTATTGTGCTATAAAAAATGACAAGCATGATGGTTTCAGAAAAACCTGGAAACATTTACATGAATTGATGCAATGTAAAATGAGCAGAATGAAAACAATACTGCATACAATGAAGAACTGTGAATGACTTAGCTATGATCCAAAACAATCCAAAGGACTCATGCTGAAACTTGTCATCCATCTGCAGAGAAAGAACTGATATTGTCTGAATACAGATTGAACCATACTATTTTTCACTACCTTCCTTCTTTCCTTCCTACCTTCCTTCTTTTCTTCCTTCCTTCCTTCCTTCCTTCCTTCCTTCCTTCCTTCCTTCCTTCCTTCCTTCCTCCCTCCCTCCCTCCCTCTCTCCTTTCCTTCGTTTTTCTTTCTCTTTTTGTTTGAGTCTTCTTGTATAAAATTACTAATATGCAAATGTTTTGTACAATTTTTAAAATAGTATTTTATTTTTTCCCCAGTTACATGTCAAGGAAATTTTTAGCATTCATTTTTACAAGATTTTGAGTTCCAAATTTTTCACTCTCCCTTCCTCTCCTCCCCTCTTCTGAAAATGGTAGGCAATTTGATATAGTTCATGCATTGCTATCATGTAAAAATATTTCCACATTAGTCACAGTTGTGAAAGAAGAAACAGATCAAAAGAAAAAAAACAGAAGAAAGAATAAAGTAAGTGAAAAAATATACTTCAATCTGCATTAAGAGTCCATCGGTTCCTTATCTGGATATGGATAGCATTTTCCTTCATGAGTCCTTTTTACTTCTCTTGGATCATTGTGTTGCTGAGAGGAGCTGAGCTGATCATCACACAATGTTGCTGGTACTGTGAACAATGCTTTTCTGGTTTTGCTCATTTCACTTTGCACCAGTTCATACAAGTCTTTCCAGGTTTTTCTGAAATATTCTCTTCATCATTTTTTATTGCACAACAGTATGCCATTACATTCACATACCACAGCTTGTTTAGCCACTCCCCAATTGATGAGAATACCCTCAATTTCCAATGTTTTATGACCATGAAAAGGACTGCTAAAAATATTTTTGCATGAATAGGTCCTTTTCCCTTTTTATGATCCCTTTGGGATACAGACCTAGTAGTGGTATTGCTGGATCAAAAGGTTGCCCTTTGCATATAGTTCCAAATTGCTTTTTTTTCCATATTAGCCAATCTGATAGGTGAGAGGGGGTACCTCAGAGTTGTTTTAATTTGCATTTCTCTAATCAAAAGTGATTTAAAGCACTTCTTCATATATATATATACACACACATATACACCCACATATATATATTTATATATATATATATGTGTATATATATATATATATACATATATATATATATATATATATAGTTTTGATTTCTTCATCTCAAAACTGCCTGCCTGTTCATATCCTCTGACCCTTTATCAATTTGGGAATGGCTGTACTCTTATAAATTTGACTCAGTTCTCTATATATTATAGAAATGAGGCCTTTGTCAGAGACACTTGCAGTAAAGATCATTTCCCATCTTTCTGTTTTCCTTTTAATCTTGGTAGCATTGGTTTTGTTCATACAAAAACTTTTTAATTAAGTTTAATCAAAATTATCTATTTCATATTTTGTAATGCTCTCTATATCTTATTTGGTCATGAATTCTTCCCCTCCCCATAGATCTGACAGGTAAACTACTCCCTGCTCTTCTAATTTGCTTATGGCATCAGCCTTTATTTCTAAATCATGACAAAGTTCTGTCATATCTAACTTTTCTAATATTCTATTTACATCCTTAGTTTCTTTGTTGTTTATTTTTAGTTGGATTTATTGAGTTCTGAAAGGAGAGAGTTGAGATAACCCACTAGTATAATCTTTCTGTCTATTTCTTCCTGTAACTCACTTCCCTTTAAGAATTTGGATGCTACTTTCCTGCTCAGAGCTAGCTCTTGGAGCCCACTCTTCTGCCGCTGGAGTTCTTGGAAGGAAGCAGCCAATTCTATTGTCAAAGGATCATGGCTTCTAAAGACATCATTGAAGGTGGCCAGAATGTGCTCACTTGCAGCATTTGTCAGAACCAGCTCACAGACCCTGTGGTTGCTGATTGTGGAGACAGTGTTTGCCAATCTTGTCTCAGCGAAGCTTCCATGCCCCTCTCCTGCCACAGGTGCATGGAAATCTCCCAGCCAACTTTTCATGCCATTTTAAGGAGAAGGGGAAAACTCCCGAAGAAAAGGAAACCTTCTGTCACCCCCCAACTATCTCAACAGAGGCCTGAAGGACCGGGCAAGTGTGACAAACACCAGGAGGATAAGAAGTTGTTCTGTATGAATGATCAAAGCCTACTCTGTGAGTCCTGTTTACAATCCCAGGGACATGAGGCTCACACCATCCAACCCATAGAAGAGGCTGCCAACGTCGATAGGAAAAAGCTACAGGAGAATCCGAAAGTTGTGAATGGAAATTTAAAAGATGTTCAGAAGCTAATGCTTGAGGAGAAGAAGATACCTCGGATGTGAGCCGTTGTGTGGACAGAACAAGTGGAAATGTCAAGAGAAATGTTTGAGGAAAAATTTCAAGAAATAAGTGACTTCCTGAGTGACAAAGAAGAGGAGGTCCACAGTCTTGTGGAACTGGACGAGGAAGAGAATGAAATGTTCGAGCGGCTGAAGGAACTGGGGAGGGGGGGAGGCAAGCAGGAAATCTGCAACAGAGAGAAAAAGAGAATGAGACGCCTCCAGCTGTCCCTGCACAGGAACGACCTGAGGGAAATGGCCACAACATTGAAATAGAAGTCTCAGATACCAGACACAGCCCTTCTGCAGGATGCAGAAGACACACTGAACAAGAGTGAGTCACTGCTACTTCAAAGGCCAAAACCTTTCACACCAAAACTGAGCAGTTCTTATTGCATGGATTTAAGAGAATTTCTGAGGAAATTTCAAGAATCTCGACTGTTGCAATGTCACTATCCATACGAATTACCTGATGATGACAGAAAGAGGACTTTTACATTTGCAGATATTTCCTCAGGTCGGATGTATACTATTTATACCTCTGGAAGTCTCCACTACATGAATGGGAGAGACTTGCCTATTACACAATTAAACATGGATGGCTATCCTGAAGAGAAACAAGACTATCCCATCTCTACCTGTTACTGTTTGCCGATTGAAAGGGAGTACTCACCTAGTGACTTCCCTCCTTCCCCCTCAATGGAATGGCATTAGGTCAGAGGCCTGGGCAAACCAAGTAAAGATATTTCAGGGTGATCCTGGAACTGTATTCCACTTTTTATAATCTTATATGTAATATACAAAAGGGAGGGGGCCTAGTTGGGGAGAGAATTGAAAGCTTAGTGCTACTCTAGCAGGGCAAATGTCAATTTTGTTTTTGTTAATTAAGAAACTAAATACTGGGCAGCTGTGTGGCATAGTCAACACAGCATTGGCTCTGGAGTCAGGAGGACCTCAGACATTTGACATACTTACTAGCTGTGTGACCTTGGGCAAGTCACTTAACCCCAATTGCCCTGCCTTCTCTCAAAAAAAAGAAAAAAGAAACAGTCCTGTGGGATCTTGTATTTGTGTACTCCTTAAGTCAGCTGTTCTCTAACAAATGTTATCTACTATAATATGTATAATATAATCTGTAATAATCTGTATCTGTATGGATAAAATGATAAATGTCTGTAAAAGCTTGCCCGTTTCCCCCTTTACATTTCCATATCCTAGAATATGGGATATTTCCATGGAAAATGGGTGTTGGACATGGAATGAAGGAAAGCCTTGTTGGAATCCCACCCCTCTAGTAGCTGATAACTGGCCATACACTGTTGTGCCACAGGTTTATCTTAGAGTGTCACAATACATATTAATAAATATTTGTTTTTTTCGCATGTACTTCATAAAAAAAAGAATTTGGATGCTATACCACTTGGTGCATATTCTCACTCAAATCAAAGTCAACTAAAAGTCATGTCATCATTTCCCTGATGTCATGGTCCTCTTCGAAAACGAAAGACAAACACAACCTGTGAGCAGAATGAACTGCCTGAAAGGGGACTCAGCTAGTTGGGTAAATCAGCTCATCCTCTCCTTCTCCTTCACATCTCCAAAGGAAGGTAAATTTTGATGGCCAGAAGCTGCCCACTTAACTTGGGTTTTCCTGGCCAGATTTCTTTCTTTCTTTATCCTTCCTTTCTCCCTTTCTTCTCTTCCTTCCTTCCTTCCTTCCTTCCTTCCTTCCTTCCTTCCTTCCTTTCTTTCTTTCTTTCTTTCTTTCTCAAATCCTTAAATGCAGTTCACTCTGAAGCTCATGGATTCTACAACAATAGGTCCCTACCCAAGCTCCACTTAATGGCTGTATTTTGGGCCCTCATGGCTTACAGTGAATGTCAATGGTAACTGTTTCTTTTTGGAACAGCAACCCTGAGGGCCTTCCCCTCCCAGATTGATCTTTTTTTCTAGTTAAAGGGGCCAACCCTTGACTCACTTCTTAAAGGGGCCTGAATGGTTGTTACCTCACTCTAAGTGAGTACATGAAAAGGCCTGAGTCTAAAACGGCCAGGGTCTCCCATTGCATCATGGGTCATCTCCAGTCATCCTGATGGATATCAGTTCACTGGATCCAGATGGTTCTGGAGGAAAAAAGTGAGGCTGGTGACCTTGCATAGCCCTCCCTCACTCAAATCAAAGTCAACTCCAAGTCATATCATCATTTCCCTGATATCATGGTCCTCTTCAAAAAGGAAGGACAAGCACAACCTGTGAGCAAGATAGAGTTTCCTTCCTTATCTCTTTTAATTAGGTCTATTTTTGCTTTTACTTTGACTGAGATCAGGATTATTACCCCTGTTTTGTTTTGTTTTTTGCTTCAGCTGATGTACAATAGATTCTGCTCCAGCCCCTTACCTTTACTCTGCATGTGTCTCTCTGCTTCAGGTATGTTTCTTGTAAACAACATATTGTAAGATTCTGGTTTTTGATCCACTTTACTATCCACTTCCATTTTATAGAGTTCATTCCATTGACGTTACAGTTATGATTATTACCTATGTATTTCCCTCCATCCTATTCTTCCTCCTGTCTGTCTTCTCTCTCTTTTCACCATTTCCCTCCTCACCAGTGTTTTGCTTCTGTCTACCACCTCCCTTGATCTGGCCTCCTTTCTTTCAGTCCCCACCACCCCCTTTATTTGATCTCCTCCCCTCCTATGTTCCTGTCTGGTAAGATAGATTTCTATATTCAACTGATTGTATATATGATTCCCTCTTCGAGCGAACACTGATGAGAGTAAGATTCAAGTGATGCTTGTCACCCACCCTCCCATCTTCCCCTCCACTGTAATAGGTCTTTTGCTCTTCTTCATGTGAAATTATTTACCCCATTCTACGTCTCCCTTCCTTCTGCATCCATTGTACTTCTTTTTCTCACCTCTTAATTTTTATGTCATTTTATGCCAATTTTTTATTTCATTCCCTCAAATATATCTTATACCTGTAGCTTCTCTCTCTCCCTCCCTCTTTCTCATATATACATATATACATATATGTATATAGAATATAGATAGATTTACCTATATATAGATATATAGCTGTAGAGAGAGATCTATAATATGTGTATGTATACAATTTCCTTCTAGCTATACTATTAGTGATACAATTTTTAAAAATTGCAAGCACCATCTTCCGGTGTAGGGATGTAAAAAGTTTAGCTCTGTTGAATACCTTATGTTTCCTTCTCCTTTTTACCAATTTATGCTTCTCTTGGTTCTTGATATTGGAGGTCAGATTTTTGCTTTAATTCTGGTCTTCTCCTTATGAAAGCTTGAAATCCTTCTATTTCATTGAATGACCATTTTTCCCTTGATGTATTATGCTTAATTTTGCTGGGTAAGTGATTCTTGGTTGTAGTCCTAGCTCCTTTACCTTCTGAAATATCATGTTCCATGACCTTTGATCCTTTAATGTGACTTGATAGCTGCCAGGTCCTGTGAATTCCTGATTGTGACTCACCTATATTTGAACTGTTTTTTTCTGGCCATTGCAGTATTTTTCCTTTACCTGAGAGTTCTGAAATTTGGTTATAATGTTCCTTGAAATTTTTCTTTTGAGATCTTTTTCCTGAGGTAGTTGATCAGTGGATTCTTTCAATGGCTATTTTGCCCTCTGGTTCCAGGACATCAGGGTGGTTTTCTTTGACAATTTCTTGAAAGATGCTGTACAGGTCTTCCTTTCAATTATGACTTTCAGGTAGTCCAATGATTGTGTCATTGTCTCTCCTGGATCTATTTCCCAGGCTGGTTGTTTTTCCATTGAGATATTTTAGATTTTCTTACATTTTTTCATTCTTTTGAATTTGTTTGATTGATTCTTGATGTCTCAAAGAGTCATTAGTTTCTACTTGCCCAATTCTAACCTTTAAGACATTTTTTTCCTCAATTAGCTTTTGTGTTTTTTTTTTCCGTCTGGCCATTTTCACTTTTTAGGGAGCTGTTTTTTCCAGCAGATTTTTGTATCACCTTTTCCATTTGGCTAATTCTACTTTTTAAGCAGTTGTTTTCTTTTTCCAAGCTATTGGCACTTTATTTTCAAAATTCTCTTGAACCACTCTCATTTCTTTTCTCATTTTTTCTTCTACCTCTCTTATATGATTTTTAAGCTCCTTTTTTGAGTTCTTCCATGAGTTCTTTCTGGGCCTGACACCACTTCTGGTTTTTTTAGGAATTTACCCATAAATGTTTTGACATCGTTGTCCTCTTCTGAGTTTGTGTCTTGGTCTTTCCTGTCACCATTATAACTTTCTATGTCAGATTCTGCTTTTGTTGTTTTCTGCTTATCTTTGGTTTTATTTTTATTTTTTGTCCTTTTTCCTTTCTTTCGAATTTGAGCTCTGTACCCTGGGTGGAAGGGGCACCATCTCAGGCTTCTTGTGCCAGTGATTGCAAGCCCTGATTGTTTACCTGATACTGCACTTATGTTGCCCTGAGGCCCCAGGAAACCTTCACATCTGGTACTATAATGAGGGGGTCGGGTGGGGGGTAGCTGGCTGGTGCTGCTGGAGGCCAGTAGGGGTCTGACAAGTTATCTGGTGCTGTGCCAGGATCCTAATGGCAATGTCTAAGTATATTCTGAGGCCCAGTGGGGTGTTTCTGCATTTCTCTGGGGCTACACTGAAGCAGTCAGTGGTTCTCAGAGCTGGAGCCTGACAATTTCCCTGGCTATGCTAAGGTACGTGGGGGTCCTGGTGTTACCGTTTCTCTGCTCAACACTGGGCCTCAGGATCTCTCACTTGTTTGCTGAGGTGGGACTTGATGCTAGTTTGCTGGGAAACTTCCTGTCCTGGAATGTACTCCCCTTTTACCCAGGTGAGACAGACCTTTCTTGCCAATCTATCAAGTTTCTTGGGCTAAAAGAATGTTTCACTCCATTTTTTTGCTGGTTCTACTGTTCCAGGATTTGTTTTGGGGTGCTATTTCATTGTTGTTTGAAGGTAAATATGGGAGAGTTACAGTGATTTATTGCTTACTCCCACATCTTGGCTCCCAGAAGTGCAAAAGTGTTTTACGTGATTGCACATGTATAATCTATATCAGATTGCTTACTGTCTCAGGGAGGAAGTAGGGAAAGAAGGGAGGGAGATATAGAATTTGGAACTCAAAACTAAAAACAAAATGTTAAAAAAAGAAAGCTAGTTGAAATAACAACTTTAGCAAAGTTGCAAGATATAAAATAAACCCACATGAATCATCAACGTTTCTATATAGAACCAACAAAGTCTAGCAGGAAGAGATACAAAGAGAAATTCCATTTAAAATAACTGTAGACAATATATAAAAACTTGGGAGTCTACCTGCTAAGACAAACCCAGGAACTATATGAACACAATTACAAAACACTTTTCAAATGTTTTACATGATCGTACATGGATAACCTATATCAAATTTCTTACCATCGTAAGGAGGGCAAAGGGGAGGAAAGGAAGGGAGAAATTTGGAACTCAAAATTTTTAAAAATGAATGTTAAAGATTGCTTTTGCATGCAATAAGAAAAAAATAAGATATTAAAAACACTTCACACAAATAAAATCAATTTTAAACAACTAGAAAAATATCAATTGCTTGTAGGTAGGCAGAGACATTAAAATAAAACTAATTCTACCCAAATTAATTTACTTATTCAGTGCCATATCTATAAAACTACCAAAAATTATTTTATAGAGGTAGAAAAAATAATAATTTATTTGCAAGAACAATGGGTCAAGAATATCAAGGGAATCAATGAAAAAAAATGAGAAGGAAGCTGACCTAGTAGTAGCAGATCTCAAACTGTATTACAAAGTGGTAATCATCAAAACAATTTGGTACTGGATAAAAAAGGAGAGTGGTGGACCAGTGGAACTGATTAGGTACACAATGCGTAGTATAAAATGATCATAGTAATTTACTCTTTGATAACTTCAAAGATCCAAGCTTTGGGGACAAGAACTTAATTATTTGACAAAAAAAATTGCTGAGAAAACTGGAAAATGGTTTGGCAGAAACTAGATATAGACCAAAATCTCACACCATAAACCAAGATAAGGTCAAAATGGGTACATGATGTAGACATAAAAGGTTATATCATAAGCAAATTGGGGGAATATGACAGGTATAACTTGTCAGATCTATGGATAAGGGAAAAAAGTTATGACAAAACAACAAATAGCATTATGAGAAGTAAAAGGGTTAATTTTGGTTACATTAAATTAAAAAGGTTTTGCATAAACAAAACCAATGCAGCCAAGATTAGAAGTAAAGCAGAAAACTGGAAAAGTTTTTTTACGAGTTTCTTTGATAAAGGCCTCATTTCTCAAATACATAGAAAACTGAGTCAAAGCTATGAGAATATGAGTCGTTCCACAATTGGTAAATGGTCAGAGGATATGCACAGGCCATTTTTAGAAGAAGACATCAAAGCTATCTATAGCCATAAGAAAAAATGCTCTAACTCACTATTAATTAAAGAAATGCAAATTAAAATAACACCGAGGTATCACCTTATACCTATCAGATTGATTAATATGAAAGAAAAGGGAAATGACAAATGTTGGAGATTTAATATCCCCTAATGCACTATTGGTGAAGTTGTGAGCTGATCCAGGCATTCTGTAAAGCAATTTGGAACTATGCTCTCAAAAGGTTATAAAGCTCTGCATATACTTTGACCCAGCAATACTACTACTAAGCCTGGATCCCAAAGAGATTTTTTAAAAAGGGAAAAGGAAAATACAAAACTATTTATAACAGCTCTTTTTGTGGTAACAAAAAAATTAGAAGTTGAGGGGTACCCATTAATTGGGGAATAGCTGAACAAGTTTTGGTAAATGATTGTGATAAAATACTATTGTGTTTTAAGAAATGATGAGCAGGATGTTTTCAGGATAACCTGGAAAGACATATAAACTGATGGAAAGTGAAGTGAACAGAATCAGGAGAACATTGTGCCTAGTAACCAGAAATATTGTAATGATGATCAACTGTGAATGACTTAACTATTCTCAACAATACAATGATGCAAGACAATTCTGATGGACTTGTAATAAAAAATATTATCCACCTCCAGAGAAGGACTTGATGGAGTTTGAATGCAATTGGAAGCATACTTTTTTAACTTTATTTTTCTTGGAGGTCTTTTGTCTGTATTTTCTTTCATAACATGGCTAATATGTAAATACATTTTTCCTGACTGCACATGTGTAATCTATATCAAAATGCTTGCTTTCTCAAAGAGAGGGAAGAGGAAGGAAAGAGGGAGAGAATTTGGAACTCAAAATTTCAAAAAAAAGGAAAAACAAATGTTAAAAATGGTATTTACATTTAAATTGGAAAAAAAACTAAAATATAAAAATTAAGATACAAAACAAGTTGTGGTACGTGAATGGAATCTGTCAATGTTTTCAGAAATGGTAAATGTGATGAATATAGGAAAATAGAGGGAAATTCATATGAAATGAACTAGAGTTAAGTAAGCAAAATCAGGAAAACAATATACACAATGACTGCAACAGTGTCTATGAAAAGCACAACAGGATAGTCAAAACTGAATGCCATGAAATTGTAATGACTATGTTTAGCCCCCAAAAAGAGATAAAAGAAGGCATCTGCCCCCAACTTCTTCACAGAAGTCACATACTTTAGGTATGGAATTTTGCATATGATGTCAGACTTTTTCCATCTGTTGGTTAGGTTTCATGAACATTACATACAGTATAACATATACAATATGCACATGTATATATACATGTCTGTATTCACATATATTCCTTATTTATTCTTTGATGAAGTGGTGGCTCTTTGAAAGGGTAAGGGGTGGAGGAATTAATGCAAATAATACATTTTGTTAAATAATCTCATTATTTGGATTCATATTTCCATTGGACTGGAACAAATTATTGTTTTGTACAATGATAATTTCAAATAGCAAAAATGCAAATACATACAACCCCTTCTTGGAATTCATTGTTGGCATTAATCATGACCTAGCTGTACATTGGGAAATAACAAGAGATATCATTATATTTTTTAAAGTGATGGACACTCCAATTGTGTGAATGAAGTGCATTGTCTTTGGCTCTCTGATAACTGCTATGGAATCAGACCTATGGTCTTCCTTATATCTGGGTTTCTGACTTCAATACAGTTTGCTGATCAATTGCATCATTGAAAACAGCCCAGACCCTTGGATGGCCATCATTCTTCTGATTTCTGACTCAGAGTGCTCTGCCCAAAAGAGCCTGATTCTGTGACCCACAGGACCATCTCTTCTATCAACATATGACTTGTGCTTCGCCTCTCCTCCTAGTAGAGAAGGTACAATAGAGGACAACTGGTTATCCCATACCATGGTCCTACATTCTGGCCACTCCTCAGCCCTAAACATTTCCTCTCTTCCTCTCCCTCTGCATGTCTCAACATAGGGCAATGCCAAAAAATCTGTATCCAGCCAACTGTTTATTGACTATATCTGAACAAGAAAGATCCCTGGGGGATTCCTCAGGTTTGCCCCCAATAATAAGGAGGATAACATAACATCTAGATATCAAAAGAGTTCCCAGACTTAGGTATGCAAAGACAAACTCACATGCAAATACACCCCAGCTCTGTCATTCAGCTTCCTTAATTCTATTTTCAGTTTCTGCCACAAAGACAGTAGGAAGAAACCAGGCTGAGTTTGGAGATTTACAAGTTTTAGCAAGGCTTAATTTTTGAGTTTGGGATGCTCATTTGGGAGAGTGGAAATTTTAAAGGGTTGGAAGGATATCAGGACTAAAGAAGAAAAAGGTAAACCACTACAGTATCTTTGCCAAAACAAAATCCATGAAGAGTATTGATGTGCTATGGTCCCTGGGGTCATGAAGAGTCAGACCCTTCTGAATGACTGAACGACAACAAGGGTATCAAGAGGCCTGAATTGTCTCATTGGCTCTGCCACCATTTCATTCTAAGAGGTTGGAGTGTGTGCATTCTGATAGAGAGGAACGAGGACTAGATTTGAAGTTGAAAGATCTTGAGCTGAATCCCAGCTTAACTATGCCCTACCTGGGAGACCTGGGGCAAGTTTCTCTTGGTCTCAGGTTTCCTCACCTGTAAAATGAAAGGTTTGCATTAGATGACCTCTAAAGTCACTTCTCATTCTAAACCTCATCATCCTCACTTGTGCAACTTCCTTAGGTCTCATTTTACTCATCTAGAAAATTAAGAAATTGGATTATATAAAGTAGCTAGGTGGTGTAGTGCTTACAGTGTTATACTCAGGGAGATCAGAATTCAAACTCTGCTTCAGAGCCTTACTAGGCGTGTGACTATGGGCAGGTCACTTACTTTCCTCATTTGTAAAATAGCGGTGATAATAGCACCAACCCCACAATCTTGTGAAAATGAAATGAGATAATATATTTAAAGCACTATATAAAGCTAGCTATTATTATATAGCTAAGATTCCTTCCAACTCTAACATTCTAGAGATTCTAGAACTTCTGATATGAAGAAGTACTAAAGGTTAAGTGTGGACAATGATTGAAGAACCATGAAAACCACCAGATTAAATTTGATGTCATACAGATGGGAAGTGAGAAAACAAATGAAGAAGAGGGAATAGTGGTCTCCCGGCAAGGGACAGCATGTACACACACACACACACACACACACACACACACACACACACAATGTTTGACAGGAAGTTTGCTTACCTGAATGTAAGGACTTTAATCTGAAGTTTGAGGCAGAGAAAGGAGGGGAAAAAATGACTCAAGGGTTAAAAATAGTCAGATTAATGCTATTAAGGAGAGCAGATGTGATGTAAAAAGCAGAACCACAGTGGAGAAGCAACTTAGTAATTCTGAGGAATTAACAACAAGAAATAATACATATGGCCTCAGGTGTCTGTGTATCTATATACAAAATAAAAAAAATAATAATTCTTCAATGCTTCAATGAAGCTGTGATTTCATCAATGTAGATTTTCCCTTCAGCGGTGCAGATTGCAATTCATCCATGCCTGTTTATCCTATGTGTACTTTCCCATGTTCTCCTGTAGGTCCTCCATTGACAATATACCCACAATAAATGATGTGCTGAAGGCTTTCCTATAAGTCTTTTTATAGTTTGGGGGTTTTAGTAAATTATTTGGGATGAAACCAGGAATCAGAATTAATCCATAATAGCCAAAATGTTATAGGCATAGTAATTCTTACAGTATGGCTTTCTTGCCAAGAGCCATTTTCATCAAAGTTGAAGTTTTGAGAGCAAGCTACTCAATAAGGCATTAACTTTGTAGAAATTGAGAAGTCTAGGACTATACCTTGCCATCCTCAAGGAGATCCAGAGCCAGATCATTTTAATCACATACTCTTAGACATACTAGAGATACTGAGGCCTGAGCAGAAGTCTTATTGGTGTCAGAACATGGCCATCCTAGTGCAAGTTTATAATGCCACCAAGCCTGATGCCCCAAACTTTCCTCCATAACTGTTGAGTTTTAGGTGCAAGCTACATTTGCCTGGTGATCTGTTCTTAATGGTCTCAAAAGATGGAGACAATATGGAGACTCATAATTAGTTCAATTCTTGGGTGAAAGATCATTTGAGGGAGGCCCATCACCTAGCTATGGCCTCAACTTAGGTGAACTCAGAGAGGAAAAAGCAACAGCATGATGCTCCAGGTGGCTGCCAGGGGCTAAAATCTTGTTAGGAAAACTTGATATCCTAGAAAAAATACACATACACACACAGAATATGGATTACATAGTGAGCTAATCTTAAACTAAGTTTTAGAAAGACCAAGCAATCTGACAGTCTATAGAATAATCCAGGAAAAGAGTCAGAATCCTGAAAAGACACTATCTGTCAACTGTTTCATATGATAGAGTTAGTTGGACTCCATATTGATCAAGAGGACAAGGGTGATTAAGTCAGCCAATCAAGCATTGAGAGGTATCCATTCACCAGGTCTAGATGGACATTTGACATTAGAAAATAGACCATGGAGGGGATCTGTAGAAGACAAAAAACTTCATGTTGCTTCTGTCTTAGGGGTCAAAGAAGCCTCCCAAGAATGCTGTAGCTAATGGCAGGGGCAGGAGAGGGGAGCAGTCTCTGCCTAGAAGGGATGGAAGAAAGCCAAATCCATAAAAAGGAATACAAGACAACTCAAGAGCCTATCTAGGTAGAGGTTATTTGGGGAGATAATATAGCACAATGGAAAGAGCACTGAATTTGGAATCATAGGACCTGAGTTCAAGTCCTGATTTTACCACTTACTACCTTCATTTAATCTCCTTGGGCCTCAGTTTCTTCATCTGTATAAGGGAGTTGAGTTGATGACCCATAAGTGACCTTCCTCTAGATGTATGATCCTATGATCCCATACAGGAGACGATGATAACCCAGGTCATCCCTGGGCTCAGGATTGAGATCGCAGGCCATTTCCACAATGGACAGTAGCTCACCACAAAACTTAAAGTACTATTTAGGCAGTGACTAGGCAGACTAGACTATGATGACCTAGAATTTATGGATGCAGAAGTCTCCATATGTTGCCATAAGGTGCTCACTAATAGAGTGCATATACTTTGCATGTAACTAACACTACATGATGCTGTGTGCTATATATTCACATTTGACTTAAGTAATTGGTTCGCTATATGCAATACTAATGTGGAAGTTATAAACCATATACCTGCTTCCAGTCCATGTAGCTGGGATAACTGACTATGATTATGCTTTACAGAAATTAATAAATAGTTGTTACATAACTATAGATATACTGGTGTGGTCTGCAGGCTTTGAAAGATTTTGTTTTACTGAGGAGAAGAGCAGGAAGGATGTAGTAGAAATGTCAAGGGAAAAAGTATCCCAGGACTTTATGCTTGGGTTCTTTGGAAGAAGTTCTCAGGACTCCATTTCCCAGGAGACTATTTACCAGGACACAGAATGGAGTCTAGTGGGAAGCCTTCTGACAGAAAAGACATTTAAAAAGTGGAGGTGCAAGAGATGGCTGTGAGTAGGGTTGATGAAGCAAGCCACAGGCAGTGGTTGTAAAAGAACAGAAGAAGAAGGCATGGAGTTGAATGAAGATTTCATAGACCAGTCCTGTTATATCATCTCTGAACTAAGGAGTCCTAGCCAAATCCTGACAGCCCCAGGTCTGATGCACAATGCTTCAGTAAGTCTCCAGACTGCCCTGAGGGGCTTCTATTGATTTCTAAAGCTGTTGGCCCTGAAATCAAGGAGATTTTGGGGGTTCTTTTTTTGTTTTGTTGTTACCACTGGACTATAGAGGTAATTTTATGTCTCTCAATAGGATACTAAGAGGATTAGTAATGATTAAAAAGTTGTTAGATTTTAATTTCCCTAAAATGATTGCACTCATGTATATGGGACAAGGAAGGCTGAGAAACTGTTCCGTTGTCCTATTATTTCTCCCTGTTATTTGCATCCTTATTGTATCTTAATTTAATGCTTTAATATTGGATCATGACAAATGATCTGTTAATAAAGAGAGATGCAGGTAGTAGCTTGTATCACAATTTACACAATTGTTTGCACAAAATACCATACCCTAAGCCCAGGAAAAATATCTGTGGGTTCCTGAGCCAGGGCTTGTCAGACTTCAGGAAATTCCAGTTACATATTTTTTTTTGTGAAATTACTAATATCAATAAACAACTTTTCTTGCTGATTATCTCTCACATATTGTTATTCTATTTTCTAAGAATTTAAAGTTTCTGAGAATGAGAGGTAAGAGATGTGCAACCTAAGTGTTATAGTGATACCCAGAAAAATGTATAAATACCTAGAGAAAGCCCTGTAATAAGTAATATATAAAAATTCTATATATTCTCTATATATTGAGGATTTACAGGTGGACATAAATGCAAACACATTGGGATGGCCCAAAGTATGATCTAAATTGATGAAGAGCATACACTGATGAGACTGTGTACCCTAAAATATATTGAGGTTGACAATGTTATTTACAGACATTCTCAAAATAACCATATGAAATAGTACAAATCTTACCCTCATTTTACAGAAGAGGAAGTTGAGGTGCAAAGTTCTGAAATGATTTGATTAAAGCGATACTTAAGCTTAAGGGTGGAATTGGGATTTGATCTTAGGTCTTCAAGTCCAATGCTATGTACACAAATATTTTAATTTGTTTTACAAAATATTTGACTTCCATAGCCTCATTTTTGAAATTCCAGTCCCAAATTCTTTCCCTCCCTGCACCCTATCTCAACCCCAAAGCAAGATGGCAAGAAATACAAAACTCAGCCCATTACTATTTTCCCACATCCCCTCCAGCATTTGTCATTTCCCTTTTCTGCCCTCTTAGTCAATCTGCTGGGTATGAAGTAGTATCTCAGAACTGTTTTAATTTGCATTTCTCTTATTATTAGTGATTTAGAGCATTTTAATGAATATTGATATCTTTGATTTCTTCCTCTGAAAACTACCTGTTCATATCCCTGTGACATTTATCAATTGGGAAATGGCTCATGTTTAGGAATTTGACTCAGTTCCCTACATATTTGAGAAAAGTCCTTTATCCAAGAAACTTTCTGCAAGATTCCCCCTCCCACACACCAGTTTCTGGCTTTTCTTTTAATTTTGGCTGCATTAGTTTTGTTTGGTCAAAAAGTTTTAATTTTGTGTAATCAAAATTATTCATTTTACCTCTTATTAACTTCCTTCTCTTGTTTGGTCCTGAACTCTTCTCCTGTCCATAGATCTGACAGGTAATTTCTACCGTGTTCCCCTAATTTGCTTATGATAGTATCTTTTATGTCTAAATCATACCCATTTTAAAATTATGTTGGTACAGAGTTTGAGATGTTAGCCTATGCTTAGTTTCTGCCAGAATACTTTACAGTTTTCCCAGAAATTTTTGTCAAATGGTGAGTTCTTGCTCCAATAGATTGGATCTTTAGGATATCAAACTTTGGCTATATCAAACTACTGTGTATATAACTAGGATATTGCAAACATTTGCATCAGCATATTGTGCACCTAATGTATTCCATTTATCAACAACTCTAATTCTCATCCTGTACCATATTATTTTGATGATGACTAATTTGTAGCATAGTTTGAGGTCTGACACTGCTAGGACACCTTCCTCCACTTTTTTTTTCATTGATTCCCTTGATATTCTTGACTTCTGCTCTTCTAGATAAATTTTATTATTTCTTCTAGCTCTATCAAATAATTCTCTGGTAACTTGATTTATATAGCACTAAATAAGTACATTGTTTTAGGTAATATTGTCATTTTTATTATACTGACTCAGCATATCTATAAATAATTAATATTTTCCCCCTTATTTAGATCTGATCTTATTTGTGTGAAAAGTGTTTTGTAAATATATCCATTAAATTCCTGTGGTGGGGAGGTGGTGGCATGTAGACTCCCCAGTACTTTATTCCGTTTGTTTTCATATAATTATTTTAAATGGAAATATCTCTTCCTACTGGATTTTGTTGGTAATATGTAGAAATGCTGATGATCTGTGTTGGCTTATTCTTCTGGTTCTGAGTTTCATTTTCCTTAGGGAGCTCATTTATGGCTTGTTCAATTTCATATTTCAGCATGTTCACTCATTACTGTCATTATCTTTAATAAATTATTGATTGTTTCTATGATTTTTTTCTTTGACCCAGTCATTCATTAGGATTAGATTATTTCCAATTAAATTAAAGCCAACTAAAAGGATCTATACTTCAAAAATCCCTTGTTAAATGAAAATTCTATTGAATTATGGCTTTTAAAATATGTATTTAATATTTCTGCTTTTCTGCATTAGTTGGTGAGGTTTTTGTGCCTTGATACATGGTCAATTTTTGTGAAAGTGCCATACATACCTGAGATTTGGGTATACTCCTTCCTATTCCTTTCAATATTCTCCAGAGGTTTATTATATCTAATGTTTCCAAAATTCTATTCATCTTCCTAACTGTTTCCTTGTTTATTTTAAGGTTAGATTTATCTAGGACTGAGAGGGGTAAATTGAGGTCCCTTAATAGTGTAGTTTTGCTGCCTATTTCCTCCTGTAATTTATTAAATCCTTCCTTCAAGGATTTGGATGATATATCTTTTGGTGTACATGGTCAGTATTGATAGTAATTCATTGTCTATGGTACCCTGTAGCAAAATAAATTTCCCTGGTTAATTCTTAATTTGGTCTACTTTTACTTTTGCTTTGTCTACAATCATAATTGCTATCCCTGATTTTTTTTTTTACTTCTACTGCCCCAGTCTCTTATTTTAACCCTGGATGTATCTTTCTGTTCTAAGTGGGTTTCTTATAAACATATTGTTGGATTGTGGTTTCCAATCTATTTTGCTTTCCTCTTCCATTTTATGAGTAAGTCTATACATTCACATCCTTAGTTATGATTGTTAAATGTGTATTTCCCTCCTTCCTATTCTCATATATGTGTATGTATGTATGTATATATATATATATATCCTTCTCTTCTCTTTTTTACCCTCTCCTTTCCTCGAGTCTCTATTGCTTCTGACCACCGAATTTCCCATCCTTCTTTTCCTTCTCCCCTTTCTTTTTAGTTTATTTCCTCTAACTTCCCTGTTGAGATTCTTTCAATTTCTACTTTGCCCTCTGGTCCTAAGGTTTCCTTTTTAAATCCAGATTTTCTTCTTAATTTCTTTAAATATATCCAGACCCTTTTTAAATTGTGACTTTCAGGGCAGCTAGGTGGCTCAGTGAGTAGAGCACTGGCCCTGAAGTCAGGAGGACCTGAGTTCAAATCCAGCCTCAGACACTTGACACACTTACCAGCTGTGTGACCTTGGGCAAGTCACTTAGCCCCAGTTGCCCTGCCTTCCCCCCTCCAAAAAGAATTAAAAAATAAAATAAATAAATTGTGACTTTCAATGATTCTTAAATTATCTCTCCTTGATATATTTCCAAGGCAATTGTTTTTCTTTTGAGATATTTTACATGTTCTTCTAATTTTTAAATCTTTAGAGGGTATATTTTTTTGTTTTGTTTCTTGGTGTCTTATGGAGTCATTAGCTTCCACTTGGCCAGCTCTAATTTTTAGGGACTTATTTTCTTCAGTGAAGTTTTTTTTAAACCTCTTTTATGACTAGCCAATTCTCATTTTTAAGGATTTATTTCCAAGCAATGAATTATATTTTCTTAATTTTCTTGCATAACTCCCATTTCTTTTCCTAGTTTCCCACTTTCATTCTTATTTGATTTTTAAATTTATTTTGCTCTTTAAAAAAAACTCTTCCTTTAGCTTTTCTAGGAATTCTTATTGGGTTTTTATCTAATCTGATTTTTTTTCTTTGAGCTTTTGCTCATAGTTGTTTTCAAGTCATGGTCCTCTCCTGAGTTTTTGTCTTCAGCTTCCATGTCACCATAGTAGCTTTTTATGGTCAGGGTTTTTTTCATTGATCACTTTTCCAGATTACTTATTGACTGTGTATGTTACACGAGAGTCATGCTCTGCTCATCTCTGGAGGGGATTTCTGGCCTGACCTTCTGCCTTTTATGTCCTTCTGCTACTTTCACATATCAATTTGGGGGCCTGTAAATTTTTGTCACTTCTAAGATGGTGTGATCTGAGGAGAATCTATCACCCTTCTGGTTTGTTCTCTGCTCCTTATAAAAGTAGGGTCCCTGTTCCCTAACTACCACAACCACTCTTCTTTGCCTTGGAATGGTGACCTGTATTAGACAATGGAACAGCTAGATAACACTCACTCCTGTTCCCAGTGCTCATACAAAGGTCCCGTGGGATCTCTCTCTGCCCAAGTGTTTAGTCCTTTTAATGTTCCTGGATGCTGGGCTGTTCTCACTACTGTTGCCACAGCCTGATAGTGCTTCTGCTGCTGCAGTACATTTCTGGCCAGCCCCTAGACCTCTCTATCTATCATTGTAAACTGTTTTGGGCTAAAAAAAAGTAATTCACTGTGACTTTTTCTTGGCTTTGTCACATAGTATTCAATTTGATGCATTTTTTAGATCATTTTGCAAAAGATTTGAGGGAAACTGAGGCAAAGTTGAATATTTTTCACTCTCCATCTTGATTCTGCCCATAAACTCATTTTGAACAAGAAACAAGAGGAAAATAAAGAGTAAATTAAAAATCAAGGGAGTGATTTTTAAATTTCCCAATGGATATGATTCATTATTAGGGTTTAAAAAGCCATAGTCAATGCCTTCTAGAAATTGAACTAAAGTGGCTAAGATGGCAGAGTAGAAGCAGGGGCCTGACTGACTTCTCCCACTCCTTGAAATACTTGTATAAGGTCTGACCACAATCCCAGCCCTAGCTGTAGCCCTAGTCCTAGGGCAGCAGCAGCCACTGCCTCGGCAGCAGCTGTTTCTAGAGCTCTCCATCTACAGATGGTGAGGGAATCAGGCTGCTGATCTGAGTCGCAGTCCTGGGTGGTGGTCCTGGGACAAGGAGGAGTGCTGCAGTGGCAGTGGAGAGGGAGTTCCAAGGCAGAAAGGCAGAAAGGAGTGCTTGTGGTTGCTCACAGACCAGAGCAGAGGCTAGGAAAGAAGCGGACACCTCTCCTTTGATCATACCACTTTGGAGGAACTGAAAATTTATAGATCCCTAGAAATCTCTGAGAATAGCCACACAAAACCTCTGAAGTTTGGGGCAGTACACCCTCTGCTTAACAAAGAGCTCAGGGGTCAAGTAACTGGCTAGGAAAATGAGCAAACACAAGGGAAAAAAATAAGACTATAGAATGTAACTTTCTTGGTGAAAAGGTATTTTCTTACATCCTTAATGGCAAGGAAGATCAAAGTATGCAGCCAGAGGAAGACAACAAGGTCAAGGCTCCTACACCAAAGCCTCCAAGAAAAATATGAAATGGTCTCAGGCTATGCAAGACCTCAAAAAGGATTTTGAAAATCCAGTAAGAGAAGTAGAGTAAAAATTGGAAAGAGAAATGAGAATGATGCAAGAAAATCATGAAAAACTAATCAACAGCTTGCTAAAGGAGACCCAGAAAAATGCTGAAGAAAATAACACCTTTAAAAATAGACCAATCCAAATGTCAAAAGAGGTCCAAAAAGTCAATGAGGAGAAGAATCCCTTAAAAAGCAAGATGAATGGAAAAGGAGGTCCAAAAGCTCACTGAAGAAAATCATTCCTTAAAAATTAGAATGGAGCAAATGGAAGCTAATGACTTTATAAGAAATCAAGGAATTACAAAACAAAACAAAAAGAATGGAAAAAATAGAAGACAATGTGAAATATCTCATTGGAAAAACAACTGACCTAGGAAAGAGATCCAAGAGAGATAATTTAAAAATTACTGGACTACCTGAAAACCATGATCAAAAAGAGATCCTAGACATCATCTTTTAAAAATTATCAAGAAAAACTGCTCTGATATTCTAGAACTAGAGGGTAAAATAGAAATAGAAAGAATGCATCAATCACCTCCTGAAACAGATCCAAAAAGGAAAACTCCTAGGAATATTGTAGCCAAATTCCAGAGTTCCCAGGTCAAGGAGAAAATATTATAAGCAGCCAGAATGAAAAAAATTCAAATGTTGTGGAAGCATAATCAGGAGAACACAAAATTTAGCAGCTTCTACACTAAGGGATCAGAGGGCTTGGAATATGATATTCCAGAGGTTAAAGGAGATAGAATTAAAACCAAGAATCACCTATCCAGCAAAACTGAGTATGATATTTTTGGGGAAAAAATGGAATTTCAATGAAATAGAGGACTTCAAACATTCTTGTTGAAAAGACCAGAGCTGGGAGGTGGAGCCAAGATGGCAGCTGGAAAACAGGGACTTGCATGAGCTCCCCTCTCAGGTCCCTCCAAAAACCTATAAAAATGGCTCTGAACAAATTCTAGAGCTGCAGAACCCACAAAATAGCAGAAGGAAGCAGGGCCAGCCCAGGACAGACTGGATGGTTACTGGGTAAGGTCTATCGCAAGGAGCTGGGAGCGGGGCAGAGAAGAGTCCAGTATGGGCTGCACCAGGACCAACCAGACCGGGAGCCGGGCAGAACAGGCCATAGCACCCTGAATTAGTGAGCTGTGGCAGTTACCAGACTTGTCAACCCACAAACACCCAAGACAACAGAGAAGGTTAGTGGGAAAAGCTGCCAGGAAAGAGTGAAAGGAGTTCATGGTGGGCCACTACCCCTGGGGCAGCAGAGGTGGTGCAGCTCTAAGGACAGAACTACAGCTGCAATTGCTTCCAGCTCCAGGCCCACCTGGTGGGAGGAATTAAGTGGCAGATCAGAGCTGGAGTGCAGAGCCTGCTTAAGATCTGAGTCTCAATCCAGGTTGGTCGTTCTTGGGGGAGGAAGAGCATTGGTGTGTCAGAGCTTGCTGTGTAGAAATTGCTCTGAAAACAAGCTTGGGACAAAGTACTCTATACTCTACAAGCAGTCATACCCCGACAAAGAACTCAAGGGTCTAGTACGTTGACTGGGAACATGGCCAGGCAGCGAAAATGAACTCAGATTCAGCCTCAGACTTTGGAATCTTTCTTTGGCGACAAAGAAGACCAAAACATACAGCCAGAAGAAGTCAACAAAGTCAAAGAACCTACATCAAAAGTCTCCAAGAAAAACATGACCTGGTCTCAGGCCATGGAAGAGCTCAAAAAGTATTTGGAAAAGCAAATTAGAGAAGTAGAGGAAAAATTGGGAAGAGAAATGAGAAGGATGTGAGAAAACCATGAAAAACAAGTCAATGACTTGCTAAAGGAGACACAAAAAAAATACTGAAGAAAATAACACCTTAAAAATAGACTAACTTAAATGGCAAAAGAGCTCCAAAAATCCAATGAGGAGAAGAATGCCTTGAAAAGCAGAATTAGCCAAATGGAAAAGGAGGGCCAAAAGACCACTGAAGAAAATACTACCTTAAAAATGAGATTGGAGCAAGTGGAAGCTAGTGACTTTATGAGAAATCAAGATATAAAACAGAACCAAAGGAATGAAAAAGTGGGAGACAATGTGAAATATCTCATTGGAAAAACCACCGACCTGGAAAATCAATCCAGGAGAGAGAATTTAAAAACTATTGGACTACCTGAAAGCCATGATCAAAAAAAGGAGCCTAGACATCATCTTTCAAGAAATTATCAAGGAAAACTGCCCTGATATTCTAGAGCCAGAGGGTAAAATAGAAATTGAAAGAATCCAGCAATTGCCTCGTGACAAAGATCCCTGAAAGAAAACTCTTAGGAATATTGTCGCCAAATTCCAGAGTTCCCAGATCAAGGAGAAAACACTGCAATCAGCCAGAAAGAAATCATTTGAGTATTGTGAAAACACAATCAGAATAACACAAGATCTAACAGCTTCTACATTAAAGGATCAAAGGGCTTGGAATATGATATTTTGGAGGTCAATGGAGCTAGGATTAAAACCAAGAATCACCTACCCAGCAAAACTGAGTATCACGCTCCAAGGCAAAATAAGGATTTTCAATAAAATAGAGGACTTTCAAGCTTTCTCAGTGAAAAGACCAGAGCTGAATAGAAAATTTGACTTTCAAACACAAGAATCAAGGAAAGCATGAAAAGGCAAACAAGAAAGAGAAATTATAAGGGACTTACTAAAGTTGAACTGTTTTGTCTACATTCCTACATGAAAGATGATGTGTATAATTCATGAGACCTCAGTATTAGGGTAGCTGAAGGGAATATACATACATACATACACACACACACACACACACAGAGAGAGAGAGAGAGAGAGAGAGAGAGCGAGAGAGAGAGAGAGGGGGGGAGGCACAGGGTGAGTTGAATATGAAGGGATGATATCCAAAAAAGAAAAATCAAATTAAGGAATGAGAGAGGAATATATTGAGAGAGTTAGAAAGGGAGAGATAGAATGGGGTAAATTGTCTCACATAAAAGTGGCAAGAAAAATCAGTTGGGAGGGAAGAGGGGGCAGGTGAGGGGGAATAAGTGAATCTTGCTCTCATTGGATTTGACCTGAGGAGGGAATAACATATACAATCAATTGGGTATCTTACCCCACAGGAAAGAAGGAGGAAGGATATTAAAAAAGGGGGGGATGATAGAAGGGAGGGCATACAGGTGGAGGAGGTAATCAAAAGCAAACACTTTTGAAAAGGGACAGGGTCAAGAGAGAAATTTGGATAAAGGGGGATAGGATAGGAAGGAGCAAAATATAGTTAGTCTTTCACAACATGAGTATTGTGGAAGGGTTTTGCATAATGATATACATGTGGCCTATGTTGAATTGCTTGCCTTCTTAGGAAGGATGGGTGGGGAGGGAAGAAGGGAGACAATTTGGAACTCAAAGTTTTAAAAGAAGATGTTAAAAAAATAGTTTTTGCATGCAACTAGGAAATAAGATATACAGGCAATAGGGCATAAAAATCTATCTTTCCATACAAGAAAGTAAGGGAAAAGGGGATGGTGGGGAATGGGGCAATCAGAATATATGCCATCTTGGAGTGGGGGGAGGGTAGAAATGGGGAGAAAATTTGTAATTCAAACTCTTGTGAATATTAATGCTGAAAACTAAAAATATTAAATAAATAAATAATGAATTAAAGAAAAAAAAGAAAAGACCTGAGCTGAGGGGGTGGAGCCATGATGGAGGAGTGAAGGCTGGGACTTGCTTGAGCTCTCCCCCAAGTCCCTCTACACACCTGCAAAAATGACTCTAAACAAATTTTAGATCTACAGAACCAATGAAATGACAGAGTGAAACAAGCCTCCAGCCTAAGATGGCCTGGATGATTGCTGGGAAAAGTCTATCACACTGGGCTGGCAGCAGAGTGCAGCCCAATTTGGGCTGCACTGGCACAGACCATGCCGAAGCAAAACTGGTGTAACCCCAGGCCCACAGAGCAGGAGCATAGGGATCTCTTTGCTGGCGCTGAGGCAGGATTCTCTTGCTTTGCCCTGCTTGGATCTGGGTCGGAGTCCTGGTTGGTGGTCCTGGGGTGAGGAGGAGTGCTGGTTCTGGCAACGCTTGTGGTGTCTGTGGAGAGGGAGTCTTCCTGGCAGTTACAAGGCAGAAAAGAATGCTTGAGATCTGTAACCAGAATGACCTTTGTTTTCTTTGAGTGACTCAATTTATCTCAGTGAGCTTTACTAGGTGCTAAGCCCCAGGCCCAAATCCCATTAGGTGTTAACATAATCCATGTGGATGTGAACCTCCCACTGTCCTAAGGGGAGGGGCCAACTCAAGAACCAATCACCAGAGCTTGAGCTCTAGTGATTCAGATGACGTTTGATGATGTCTGAAGCCCTATAAGAAGGGAGGACAGAGCCATTTGTGCAGGGCTCTGGAGATGGTGTTGATGAGGAGACTCCGGGCAGCTGTAGCTAAGGAGCCCTCCAGCTTGTAAACCTGGATGCTGAAATTTTGTTGAACTCTGGTAACTATGTGTTGGGATTTGAATCAGACAAAGTCTGTTGATGTTTGTAATTTGTTTGCATTTTGTTTTGAAGTTCAGGGTGCTGGCTTTTTCCCCTGAACTAACTGAATGATATTTGAATGCTGAATTAAAAGTAAGCTCATCAACCTCTTCACCTTGCTTTCCTTAATTAAGCAGATCAGAAGAACCTGTGCTGTTGGCAGCTTTCTGGGTGCTGGCTGTGGGTGAATCTTATACCCCCACAGAAGCTGCCAGCTGGATTGTTAAAACAAGATCACTCACAGATCAGAGCACAGGCCAGGAGAGGAAGAAACACCTTTCATTGGATCATATCTCCTCAGAAGAACTGAAAATTTACAGGTGCCTAGAAGTAGCTCTAAAAACTGCAGCACAAAACCCCTGAAGCTTGGGACAGAGCACCCTTCACTCTGGCAGCAGTAAGACCTTGACAAAGAGCTCAAAAGTCAAGTAATTGGCTGGGAAAGTGAGCAGACAGAGTAAAAAAACTCAGACTGTAGAATCTTACTTTGGTGACAAAGAAGATCAAAACACACAGCCAGAAGAAGACAACAAAGTCAAAGATCCTACATCAAAAGCCTCCAAGAAAAATATGAATTGGTCTCAGGCCATGGAAAAGCTCAAAAAGGATTTAGAATATCAAGTAAGAGAAGCAGAGGAAAAATTGGGAAGAGAAATGAGAGTGATGCAAGAAAGTCATGAAGAATGAGTCGACAGCTTGCTAAAGGAGATCCAAAAAAAAATGCTGAAGAAAAGACCAGAGCTGAATAGAAAATTTGACTTTAAAATACAAGAATCACAAGAAACATGAAAAGGTAAACAGGAAAGAGAAGCCATAAGGGACTTATTAAAGTTGAACTATTTACATTCCTACAAAGAAAGATGATATTTGTAGCTCAAGAGACCTTTCTTGGTATTAGGGTATTTAGAGGAAATACGTATATATGTATGCATGCATGCATTCATGCATTGTATATGTGTATATACGTATACATATGTATATATGTGTGTATGTAGACAGAGGACACAGGGTGAGCTGAATATGAAGGGATAATACCTAAAAAATAAAATTAAGTGTTGAGAGGAATGTACTGGGAGAAAGAGAAAGGGAGAGGTAGAATATAATAAATTATCTCATATAAAAGAGGCAAGAAAGAGCTTTTACAATTGAGGGGTAGATGGGGGAGGTGAGAAGGAATAAGTGGGCCTTACTCTCATTGGATTTGGCTTAAAGAGTGAATAACTTACACAGTCAATTGGGTATGGAAATCTCTTACCCTACAGGAAAGCAGGGGGGAAGGGGATAAGACAGGGGAGATAATAGAAGGGATAGCATATTGGGGGAAGAGGTAATCAGAAGCAAACACTTTTGTGGATGGACAAATCAAAGGGGAGAATAGAATAAATGGAGGGCGGGACAGGAGAGAGGATAATATAGTTAATCTTTCACAACATGACTGTTATGGAAGTGTTTTGCATGACTATACATGTATAACCTATATTGAATTGCTTGCTTTCTCAATGAGGGTAGGTGGGGAGGGAGGAAGGGAGAGAATGTAGAGCTGAAGGCTTTAAAAATGAATCTTAAAAATTGCTTTTACATGCAACTGGAAAATAAGATATACAGGCAATGGGGTATAGAAATCTATTCACCCTACGGGAAAATAAAAGGGAAGGGGATAAAATAAGGGGGATGGGAGATTAATAGAAGGGAGGGCAGATTTGAGGAAAGGGTAATCAAAATCCATGCTGTCCTGGGGTGGGGGGAGGGGAGAGATGGGGAGAACATTTAGAATTCAGAATCTTGTGGAAGGAAATGTTGAAAACTGAAAATACATAAATTTATAAAAAAAGAAATTGAACTAAAGCAAATAATTACTCATAAAACAAAGCATTAATCAAAAGTACCAGAAGAAAAATCATAATCTTTCACTCAATATTTCAAGATTACTGAAACTTACAGGTTCTCTGTGTCTGAGCCACTTCCTGGAAGTAAGTTGGATTTTTAGAAGTCTGATGAACTTTTTGAAACAACTAGTAATGGGGAAGTTGAACAGGGCTCTTAATGATCCCAATCTGTTCGCTGGCACAAAAAAAAAAATCCATCTTTTTAACACAAATGTTCTCCCAGTGATGCTGTATGTTGTGAATCTTGGCGCAGCTAAATTTCTGATGAATCAAATTTGCTAGTAATGCAAAGAACAATAGAGAGAAATGATGGGAACAAATAGCCTGAAGAATATTTCTTTCTACCCTGCATACAATAAATAGTATAGGAAGGATCTACTCTCCAATTCCATTAGGGAATCCTTTATGTTACGCATCTCGGAATGTGTTTGTATGGCTTCTTCTTGAATACTTCCAGTGAAAAGGAATTCACTGCCTGAGAATGCAGCCCATTCCATTTTCAAATAACTCCACTCATTGGGAAATTCTTGCTTTTATTTAGCTAAAACTTGCTTCCCTCCTGGAAGAGATTTTGTACATCATTTTAGTCGAAGTCCTTAATTTTACAGAAAAGGAAATTGAGTCAAAGAGATCAAGTAACTTGCTCCCAGTCACACAAGGACTGACAGAAGCAGGATCTGAATCATTTAATCATTCAACTCCAGAGGCTGTGCTCTTTTAATTCTATAATCTTGCCTATTTCTAGAAAATGTATGATCAGAAAAGGAAGTAGGACAGTATGAGGAAAACAAGGAATAACAGATGGGTAAAGATGCATTCTTCACTGGTACTGCTGAAATATTAAGAGACCTGGAGAGGTTTCCAGTACACTGAGTGAGTCCTCTGTGGAGGAAGCATGGGGGAACAAGGACTAGAATCTCGCAGGACAAGAAAGCTTGGATAAGTTGAGATTTGCACCAATGGAGGGATTCCCCATGGTGATGAGGTCACAAATTAGTTGAAGAATCTTAGTGGTAACAGGGCTTTTGCACAGGCAAGTGCATTCAACCACCTAGAGCCTTAAACACATAAAGCAGCTACTAAATGCCTGTGCTACCCTTTTTCTTTCCCGATGGTCCATGAATTCTGAATCAACAATGCTTTTAGAGATTTTTTTTTAATCCTAGAAACTAAATTGAGCCATATCTTAGACAGTAAATCCAGAAGTATATGATGACACATTCTGTCATCAAAATAAACCTCATTAATTATGGTTTGAAAAGTAATTAAGAAGGAAGGATCCATACTTCACTCTCAAAAAATACAGTAGTTTTCCTGCATAATTTTTGCCAAAAAAACATAAGGTTGTAGATTGTTTTTAAATGTTTGTTTTAATGAGTTATGCGTTTAGCCTCTGGGAATAATTTCACCGAGTAGCTGAGAAACTAATGGAGATATCTTCGTTACCACAGTGACAAGTGAAGGCTTTATTTATATATCTTTCTGTTTATAAAGATGGGTTTGTTTAAGTCAAACTACTTCCTGTGTTTAACACATAAAGAACTCATGACCTTACGTGGAGAGGTGTGCCATAGCTCCTTTTCTAAATGCACAACTTAGATGCATGCCTATGGGTTCCATGGAGTTTTATTTCTCATTCCATTTGAAACTGTTTCCAGGCTATGGAATACTAGAAGGTCAGCAATGATATGGTTTCTCTTTCTGCTTATATCAAATCAAGTACGTAGCTCATGTAGGCCAGCACTTGTAAAATTTCTGTTGGGGTTAGATGTATTCTTCCACTGCTCATAAGAAATTCGAGGAGGGGCTCCAAAAGGCCTTTAGCTGTCTGCAGAGAGGAAGAGAGAGGTCTAGAGGGTGTTGCTTTTTTTTTCTTTAAGTCTGCTGATTAGGTAGCTCTTTTTGCCTCATTAGCCAATCTTCTCTAGAACGGCCACCTCTCTACACCGTTGTCACAGGGACAGAGAAACTACCCAGTGTTTACTTTGTCATTTCAAAGAGCCAGATCTTTGAGAGTCGAGTTAGTATAAGTGACCAGAACAATGGTGTCACAGAAAAGGCACAGCTCCAAAAATGCTTCTTGGAGTATACTCTAGCCAGGAGATATTTCCCTGATTATTCCCAGTAGGATAAGAAATCATAAAATCTAAGAGTTTGCTGGGAACTTAGAGACTATTGAATCCTATTTCCAAACTGGTGCTCCGATACGCTGTACAACATGCCTGCAAATGGTCATCTAGCCTTTTCTTGTACTCTTTCAACAATGGGCAACTCAATAAAGTGCATTGTAGCTCTTTCCTTTATTAGGTAATTCTTACTTGGAAGGTCTCCTTTATTTTGGACTTTAAATTACCTCTTACAATTACTGCCCATTTGCCTTTGTTCTGTTTTCTAGTTCTGGCAAGCCTATCAAATATTTTGAGGTCACGCTTGTGACCCGTCTCTCAGCCTTCCCTTCTTTAGGCAAAATAATCCCAGCCAAACAACACACAGCATAGCTTTGGGTTTCTTCATCGGTTTTGCTTCCTTCTCTAATTGTGCACCACTTTTAGTGTCCCTCTTAAAAATACAGAGCCCAGAAATAATTCCAGATCTATTAAAAAGCAAAGTTAAAAACTGGGCCCACCCTTTTTTGGAGGCTGTGTTTCAGGAAATAGAGCAGAAAGCAGGGATGTGTCAGAATGAGATCATCCAGTTTGCAAGAGGCAATTGTTAAATTTTCAGCATGAGCATTTGCATCTCAGAAATGAACAAATGTTACAAATTGGTTTATTGTTTCGTTGATTGTATAGGCTTAAGAAAGAGGTGGAGCAAATGCCAATAACGCAGATTAAACTTTAAAGTGTATTATGTGCACCTTTTTTATTTCTAGAGAGTGAGCTATTAAACATTTATCAGCATACCCTGGCCCAAAGTCCCTTTAAGACAGCCATTAAGAATCTGGGTGACATCATCAATGGAATTTTGGACTTGTAGTCAAGAAGACCTGAATTTGCATCCTGCCACAGATACCACCTAGGTGCCCCTGGACAAATCAATAAGCCTCTCCCAGTCTCAATTTCCTCATCTACAAAATGGGATTAACAACAGTACTTACTTCATAGGGTTGTTGTGAGGATCAAGTGAGATCATAATATATAAAGTGCTTTATAAATTTTAAAGCGTCATCTAAACTTTAGCTACTATCTATTATAGAAGTAACAAAACTAGTTGGTAATGTCATCATTTTTAATTATAAAGAAAAAGTAACATAATTTCCCCAAATTTGTGAATATGAGGAAGGAAAGTTAAATTCAAGTGAATTATCTGTAGTGACTTATAATTATAGGCAAACACCTAAACAGATCCCAGTTTAATAACTGTAAAGTTCACATAAAAATATATATATATATATATATTTATATGCATATATAATGTGTTATATACATATATAATGTGAGTATGTGTGTGTGTGTGTATATATATATATATGTGTATATATATATATTTATATTTATATCCAAACCCACCATTTTCCCTGGATTACATAATCTCTTAAATGAATTGAAACCAAACCAACCAGAGAAGAACAAATCTTTGTCAGAGTTGGGGAAAAGGGAGCTTGCCTTTACATGGAAGAAAGAAGAATTTAAAGCTAAAGCTTACAAGGAAGAAGGAAAAATTATCTCTCTAGCCATGGGATTAATAAGGAAAGAATTATCAAGGAAAGGAGTGCATAGTTTAAACTTATTAAGAGGCAGTCTGTCAATTAGAAATAAATCAACTAAAATGTGTGTGTGTGTGTGTCATACTTGAAGCCTCTCCAGCTTAGTAGGATTTACCAGAGCTTCTACTCTTATAGCATAACATTTAAGAATCCATGGTTGCACCAAAATAATGAATCAGATCAAGAAAGTCTCCATACATAGTAGGTACTTGTTTCTTGAATGAAGTTGAATGAAAGGGAGAATTGGTGCCAGCCTAGTGAGCTGCCTGGGAGAGAGGTTTTCTGAGTTTTTTGGAAGGGCACTCAAACCAAGAAAGGGTTAACATTTCTGGAAAATACTCAGAACCTTCCAGCTATGGGCATCATTAATGACAAATATTGAAGGGGATGTGGAAAAATTGGGACACTAATACATTATTGGTGGAACTGTGAATTGATCCAACCATTTTGGAGAGCAAGATGGAATTATGCCCAAAGAGTTTTAGGTCTGTTTCCCAAAGTGATCAAGGAAAAATGAAAAGAACCTATATGTTCTAAAATACTTATAGCAGTTCTCTTTGTGGTGACAAAAAACCGGAAATTGAGGGAATGTCCATCATCCCCTCAATTGGGGGATGACTAAAGAAGTTGTGGTATATGATGGTGATGTAATACTACTGTGCTGTAAGAAATGATGCACAGGATGATTTTAGAAAAACATGGAAAGAACTGAATGAAATAATGAAAAATGAAAATGAGTAAATCCAAGAGAACATTGTACACAGTAACAGAAATAGTGTTCAAAGAACGACTAACCTATTCTGAGTATTACAAATATTCAAATCAACTACAAAGGACCTATGAAGGAATATGCTACATACCTCTAGAGAAAGAAAAGATAAATAGAAGTATGCATAGTATGGTTTTACATTCGAAAAGTAACAAATTATGCTTTTTGTGGAAATTGCTGGGTGACATATTTTGCATGTGCTGGCCACTATTTTAGACATATTTTAAGCTCCATGTTCTCCTATCTGTTGTATTGACAGAGGATAAGAAATGGATTTAATTAGAACGGGGAACACCCAAAGGGCAACTAGGTGACACTGTGGGTAGAGCACTGGGCTTGGAATCAGAAAGACTCATGTGGTGGATATCGATAATTCAAGGCGTCCATTCCTTATTTCACATCAAGTCTCAAGCTCTTTTCCTGGTCATATATTTCTTTGATCATATCTTTCATATCCCTTCTCAAATGCAAGTTATCTCTGATAATGTGCTAACATCAACCTGTATTCATTGTGCTCTTTAGGTCTGCTGAAATTTTGATTCTTCTATGGCCATTAGTTCCATGATTGACAATCATAAAGTGTCTCCAAAAGAATGTTTTTTTAAATATGGTCTCCTTATCAAATACAGAATGTCTGAATAAATTATAGTATATGATATTATTCCACCATAAGAAATGATGAATATATTGGATTCAGAGAAACCAAGGAGGACTTGTATGAACCTATACAGAATGAAGTAAGTAATGAATGAAGTACATTATGCAATGACTACAAAAATGTAAAGCAAAATGCCTTTGAAAAACTCAAGAACACTTATCAGTGACATGATTAACCACAACTTGAAAAGACTGATGATGAAGCGTGCTTCCTACCTCCTGGCAGAGAGGTGATAGGACAGAGATGCAGAATAAGACATACATGTTTTTGCTTTTATTGTTTCCATTTGTTAAATTCTAAACTCATAAAACATCAACTAAGATGAACATTTCCATATACAAAGTATAATAGAAGGGACTGTGAAACTGCAACTCTCTACTATGCTCAGCATACTTTTCTTAAAGTACATAATAAACTCAAAATGTAACTTTTTAAGCTATCTTGCTTGTCTGTGATGATGGACTTTCTTCTATTCTTTCCTGTGCATTTTACAAACATGTTTCAATGAACCTCTTTACATTTGTTTGTTTTTCTTTCTTTCCCCTCTTTTAGTCAATCCTATCCCCAGCTCTCTTCTCTCTCCCTAATAATCCCTTCCCCCTTTTGAGAAAAAAGAAAAACAAAATCTTTGTAACAAATACTCATGGTCAAGCAAAACAGGCTTTACACATTGACTATATCCAAAAATAAATAAGGTATATTTTTCAAGTGTATTGGTTTGTTTGCTTGGCTATACTTATATGTTTTATGAGAGGGCTTCTATTTGTAGGTTGGGAAGATAGTAGGTAGTAATGGTGATGACATCATAGATCCAAAATTGGACTATAGATTAGTGGACTTGGAGTAACAGGTAAAGAATTTATACTGGCAGCCAGTATCCCAAAAGTAGAAAGTATATAGTGTACTGTATATGTTACTATATGCAACTGCATAAACTGCATGGGACTTGCGTCTGGTCTACTATGTGTAACTATGATGTAAGAATACATATTATGCACTTGGATGAATCCTATGTGCTTGCTCTACTATACGGAATTCTAATTTGTGTATTATTATTTCATATGCACGTATGCCTGGAATAATTATCTGGGACAATTACATGTGAAAATTAGAGAATGTTTTTGATGTGTACCTACAGGTAACTGTGCCTGTATACCTGGTGTGATTTGCAGAGACTAAAAAATTTTTAACTGAGGGGAAAGTGAATAGAGAACTTTTTTACCCTCTGCAAAAAAAAAAAGTTGCTCCATAAACTACAAGAACCTTTTTTTAAAAAGTTTTTTTTTTTTTAATGAAAACTGCAAAGTCAACTAAGAGGTACAGTGGAGAGTGTCAGGCCTGGAGTCAGAAAGACTCATCTTTTTGAGTTCAAATGTGACCTCAGACACTTACTAGGTGTATAACCCCGGACAAGTCACTTAACCTTGTTTGCCTCCGTTTCCTCATCTGTAAAATGAGCCAGAGAAGGAAATAGCAAACCACTCCAGTGTCTTTAACAAGAAAATCCCAGATGGGGTCACGAAGTCAGACACAAAAGAGCAACAAAATGAAAATAGCAACATGACATTACCAAGTGCTGCATAAAATGCTCTTTCCTTTTGCCCTTGGGGAGGGGGTTTAAAACTAAACTAACTCCACTAGTTCTATAATTCAACTGAATTATCAACTGAAATTTCTGTCATTTTTAGCAAGAATTGGTTCACTTCCCCGTGTAGAGATGTTGTTGGACAAACATGTCAACAGTTAAGAAGATACTTGTAAATGACCTCAAAACTATGTGATCTTATCTTTGTCAGTCCCTTTTTCCACTACCACTTTGTGGAAGTAAAAGGGGGCCACATGGAGCTGAGTCGGTATGTACTTTTGTCTGCTTTTATCACTGTTCAATCATTTCAGTCATGTTCTACTCTTCGTGACCCCATTCGGGGGTTTTCTTGGCAAAGATACTGCAGTGGTTTGCCATTTCCTTCTTCAGCTCATTTTACAGATGAGGAAAAACAGGCATAAGTAACTTGTCCAGGGTCGCTGGACAGATTTGAACTCATGAAAATGAGTCTTTCTGATTCCAAACTCAGTGCTCTATCCACTGTGCCACCTACCAGCCCCTTATCTGCCTTATCTTTTCCATAAACAAAAAATAATTAATAACTAACCAACCTCATTATTCCTCTTGGTGATGAACTATATTGGTCCCCAGACAATAGATAAGGAAAGCCATTCCAATTTGATGCAACCTTGCACAGCTTGGGAACTGATAACAAAATCTTCCACATCCTACAGTCACCTCTAAGCCTGTAACATCAACCACACTGGCATAGCCAGGATGGCTGCTGGTAAAGGTTCTTTTATGTGCTTTACTAAGGAAATGGAGCTGCTTAAGGGGTCAACAATCCTTCTTTTTTAATCACATAAAATACAAACACAGGAAATACAGAAAAGAGAAATAAAGACCAACAGAGAAGGCTTTACATCCACCACTGAATCGAGAGAGCCCTTACCTCTGAGGAGTCGGGGAGCTCTGAACATACAGCCACTCAGAGTCTCGACCAGGGAATCACAACATCTTTCTCATAAGCAAGCAAAAGCTCACCTCTCAGAATATATATTCTTTCAGCTAATAGGTTCAGTGCCTATTTAGAAATTAACAAAAGGTGTGTAAATCTTCTTACAAGCAAGCAAGCTTCCCTTAATGTGCTCTACATGAGGCCTATTGATGGGTGGGGAAGATCTTATTCCACATTGAACTTACAAAGCCACAATGAAACATGGAAGTAGGTCACTTATAAAATCACTATTTGGTATTTTTTTTAATTTAATGAGGAATTTTTTTTTAAAACCACCTTTTTATACATGTAGGCCCATTTATCCAAGATAACTTTGAAATGGACAGAAGAAAAATAGAAGCTTTTTCTTTTCTTTTGAATTCCTTACACTACTGTAAAAATCAGGGGGTCTGCATTATTTCCTCTATGAAATTCATGGCTTGACAGTCTATGAGCACATTCACTTTCTGTTCTCCTGATCTGCCATCACATCTTGCTTCTTGCTTCTCACATTTCCCCCACCACATCAAAGACCTGTTCAAATACTTTACTTTCTACCTGCCTGAGGCAAACTGTAGAATTTTTTTAATGTTCAGTGCTTACCAGCAACCCTCACAAAGTTATTTGTTTTGTTGCTGTCTAGCTACTCTGTGCATATTTTCCTGTACATGTTCAAAATATACATTTTCCATTAAGTGGATCACCCTTTGTTCTGGGATTCTGCCCATGACAAACCTTGCATCCATGTCTGACTACTTCCTGAAATTACTAAAGGATTGTCACCTGTATCATTCTTAATAATGTGAAAAAAAGATTGTTTTTTTTTTAATTTTCTAGGTCACAAGATGACGGTAAGTAACTTTTGACCCTTTTATTGTCAAAGATAATGAGATGGCCAAGAAGGTATTATCAAAGTATTTTCACTGTAAATGTGGAATGTATGGTTAACTTGTCATTGTTAGGATTTGTAAAAATCAGGAGGAAGCAACAAATGTGCTCACATGCTAAAATCCAACAATTCCCTAAACTCCCCACTGGTCTGAGAGACTTAGCAATATAGTCTAAATTCTGAAATTCTGCCTTGATTATTAAGGGCTAGTTCCCACAGCATCAGAGCCAAGTGAAAAGAAGCTGAGGCCTCAGAAAAAAAATCAAAACAAAATAAATATTTACTAGCAGCTAAAGGAGTGGATTGCTTTTGTGCTGAACTGCCACAAGTCAAGGCTCCAGGATTGGGCAACTTAGAAGACACCCACCAAATATGACTATGCAGACAGAGAAATAAAAAGAAGCAGGATGGTGAAGAGAAAAATTAGAAATGTGGGAACTGAGTAGAATAGTGGATAGAGTTCTGGACTGGGAAAGAGGAAGTCAAGTCAAATCAAAAAGCATTAATTTGAAAAGTCAAGGTCTGGACATGTCAACATCCCCTTCTGCCCCTCAATAAACTGTGCTACGTGCTAAAGCTGTAAAGAAAAGTACATCCTCTGCTCTCAAGGATCTCACAGTCCAATGGGGGGAGACAATGTGCAAATGATGTTTGCTGTGATTGTTGTTAAGTCATTTCAGTCATGTCTGATTCTTCATGACCCTATTTCTAGTTTTCTTGGCAAACATACTGGACTGGTTTGCCATTTCCTTCTCCAGCTCATTTTACAGATGAAGAAATTAAGCAAACAGGATTAAGTGATTTTCCCAGGGTCACACAGCTAGTAAGTGTCTGAGGCCGGGTTTGAACTCATGAAGATGAGTCTTCCTGACTCCAGGCCCAGCACTCTATCCACTACGCCACTTAGCAGCCCAAATGAGATCTAGAACTATAAATTATGTTAATTTCAGAAGGTAGGCACTGGAGAATCAAGAAAGACTTCTTGCAGAGGATAGAATTTTAGCTTCGATTTAAAAGAAGCCAGGAAATGGAGAGGAAAAAGGAGAGCATTCTAGGCATGTGAGACAGCCTGCAAAAATGCACGGAAATGAAGTGACTTATGCAAGGAAGAGCAAGGAGCCCAGTGTCCATGGATTGGACAGTACATGTTGAAAAGTAAGAAGTGAGAAGATTCGAAAAGTTAGAAAGTTGTGAAGACCTCAGAAGCTACAGATGATCAATAGGGGGTTATTGGAGTTGATTAAAAAGGGAGAGTGATATGGAAAGACCTGAGCTTTAGCAAGATCAATTTGACAGCTGAGTAGAATATGGATTGGAATGTGTAGTGATGATACAGGGTGACCAACCAGAAGGCTATCGCAATAGTCCAGATGTGAAATGATGATGGCCTTTACCAAGATGGTGGTAGTGTCCGAGAAGAAAACAGGTTTATACAGAGATGTTAACAACGTAGAACTAAAGGAAATTTTGAGTTCACTTCTTGCCTTGTATACTTATTAGGTCTGTGACCCTAGACAAGTCACTTAACTTTTCTGAGCCCCCCAGTTTTTTCTGTAAAATGGGCATGATACCACCTACCTATGAAGACCCCTGGGTCAGCTGTTCCTCTGACTCACACCCCACAGAATACCAAATCACCAGGTGTAGGCTAAAATGCCCCAGACCAAGAAACCACACCACACCTGCTTCCCTTGAATCATTTTCAGTCTTTCTCAGAGCAATTCTAAGATAAAACAAAGTATACAGCAGGGGCTCTCAAGCAAATCAGTGTGCCAGTTCAACTCCATGATCTTTACCATGGAGTTCCTACAACTCCCCAAACTGTTAGTATTGTTAATAAACTCTGTTATTCCTTTATAGCCTGCTCCCCTTTCCAAGAGCCTCTCTTTCCCTCATGTTCCCCCAGTTATGCAAACCTAAAATCCTGACACTGTAACAGCAAACTTTGTCTTTGACCAGTGATTCTCAAACTCATTGGTCTCAGGATCTCTTTAAACTCTTAAAAAATCAAATACTCCAAAGAGCTTTTGTTTATCTGAGCTATATCTATTAATATTTACCATATTAGAAATTAAAATTGATCATTTTGAAATATTCATCAGTTCATTAAAATAATAATAAACCTGTGATATGTTAAATCACAAAATAATAAACCCATTACATGCTAACAATTTATTAAACATAGTTATATTTTTTTAAAAAAATTAGTGAGAAGAGTGGCATTGTTTTACATCTTTTTGCAAATCTCTTTAATGCCTGGCTTAATAGAAGACAGCTGGATGCTTGTGTCTGCTTCTGCATTCAATCTGTTGCTGTGTTGTTTTGGTTAAAGAATCTGAAGAAAATCCTGCCTCCCACAGATACATAATTGGAAAAAGGAGAAGTATTTTCTTAGCCTTTTCAGATAATTGTGGATATTCTTCTTTGATACTACACCAAAACTCAATAAGGGGTAGTTTCTTTAAGTTTAACTGCAGTGGAATCTGAAACCATACCAGTGAAGTTTTCTTAATGTGTTACATTAAAATCTATTATTCTGTGCCGCACTTTGAGTGGATCCATGCATGATCTTACATTGGTCATTTAGAAAGTATAGGTTTACTGAGTTATGCAGATTTCCCAAAGATTGACACATTTCACTGTGTAACAGCAAAAGGTCCCATTCTTTAGTCACATTGCCAATCTCACCAGAAAAGTCATTCAGTATTGGGAAGTTATCAAGTTCATAGAACTTGGAAACAACTTTTCCAAAATTCTAATTTTTTGCCTAGGGCTCAAATGTTAATCATTGGCAACAAGTATCATTGGTTTTTCTCAAAGTGACAGACTCCCTAGATTCATTTTCTGAGAAAATGTCTGCCAAATACCCGAATCTGAATAATTATTGTTTGTCTGTCAGTCGTTCTCTCAAGTAAAAACGGTGCTGCATGGAAAATAGCAGCCAGTTCAGCTCACAAGTCAAACAATTGCACGGAGGAGACAACCGTCAACCTTCAGTCGGCAGCAGAAATGCTTCATGCTTGCTTCCCGTTTCATCACCAGAAAACCAAAGTCAAGCACTCAAGGGCCAAGATTTAATAAAATTAAAAATTTTTATCGCTTCATTAAGGAAATTCTTAAATGAAACAGACATCAATTGATTGATTCGCCTTGAATATGTAGCATCAAAGAATACAATGGCTCCGGGTACAGTTTGGTGCTGCTGACTTATTTCACATTGTTGCTTAGTCATTTTTCCATCATGTCCAACTCTTTAAGACCCTTTTTGGGTTTTCTTGGCAAAGATACTCAAGTGGTTTGCCATTTTCTTCTCCTGTTCATTTTACAGAATTAAAGTAAATAGGTGACTTGCCCAGGGTCACACAGCTAATTAAGTGTCTGAGTCTTTTGATTCGAGGATTTGATTGGAGGATTTGAACTCAGGAAGATGAATCTTCCTAACTCCAGGCCCAACACTGTGCCACCTAGTTGTCCCATGTTTCACACTGAGGTGGCAACAATTTTACTTACCATTGCTTTTGTACCATCAATGCAAATGCCAACCCAGTTGTTCCAGGATAAACCGTGAGATTAAAAAAAATTATTCAACACTAAATATTTCAGCATCACTCGTGTTGCCAAACATTGACATAAAAGATTTTCTTCACTCATTATTTAGTGCTAATACCAGATGAACATATGTAAAACAGCAAGTCTGGCCACATCTGTAGATTCATCCATTTGTAAGGCAAAGATATAATTCTGCAGATGAGACATTAACTCAGTGTTCATGTTTGCAGCTTAATCTTTCATTCATAGGTCCTGTGATTTCTACAAAACTTTGCTATTCTCATGAGAAAATGAGAGTGAAAAAGACAAGTAAAATCTTAGAATTATTATAAAGATAGTTTTCACCTCTCAGACCACCTGAAAGGGACTCCCAGGGTCCAGGGACTTAACTTTGGGAATCGCTGTCTCAGACTATAAGCTATTGTCCAGAACCAGCTGATATTCCAAATTCTTTAACTGAGATAAGAAACCTATAAGGGATAAAGAAGCTTATAATACCCACTTAGCAACTGTAATTCCCAGATGACCCCCTTCTCTGTTTTTATTAATAAATCCCCAATTGGCTCTGACATGATTTCTCTTCTTCAGTTTTGGCATGCAAACCTCCTTCCTCTCAATAAGCTCCCTATAAACTTTCCAAGTCCATTTTTGAAATGTAAACCTCACAAGCCTGTCACTGAAATATAAATCTCATAATTGCATTTGAGTAAGGTAAGACTGTGGGCCAGGTGTACCCTGGGTGAGTATTCCTTTTGGTCTTTCCCCTGAGGGGCTATGCCAGGGGTGGGGAACTTGCAGCCTTGAGGCCATAGGTGTAGCCCTTTGACTGAATCCAACTAAATCCAACTAAAATTTGAATTCAGGCAAAGGTCCACCCTTGAGGGCCTAAAGGGCTACCTGTGGTTCCCCACCCCTGTTTTAGCCCTAACTACAATCTGGAGTCAAAAAGCCAAACTCAGTCATTGTGTGGGCAAAGACAAAGCACTGCACCTCTCAGCTCTCTTGTTCATTTGGTAATAAAATGAAGTTTTAGGCAAGAAAATCTCTCAGGTCCCTTCTAGCCAAGGGTATGCTGGTAAATATTTAAAAATCAACTCTCCAAAATTTAAGCAGCATCATTAATATTTTCTCTATCACTTTCTTAAACCTAGACAATTAACAAAACAATAAAGTTCCAATTATTGGTGTTTACCAATTTCCAAACTATGAATGCTCACTGAAAATTTATCAGATCTGCTACAGCTGGCTGTCACACACCCTTGCTTCCAGCTCTAAATCCTATAATTCCATGATTAGATTATCTCTTAAGATAGAAGGCTTCAAACATTCATGAATGGATATGCTGAAACACAGATATCTTTTAGGTTCCTTGTATGTTTCAAAATAATGTTTATAGCATTTTCCATATTACTCACAAAATCCTATCTGTATTACCCTCATTAATTTTGTCAGGGTAGAGAACTAAGATGCTACCAGGAGTGGGGAGCCTGTAGCCTCAAGACCATGTGTGGCCTTCTAGATCCTCGGATACAGCCTTTTGACTGAGTCCAAGTTTTACAGAACAAATTTTTTATTAAGGGGATTTGTCCTGTGAAATTTAGATTACGTCAAAGGGCTGTACTTGAGGACCTACAGGGCCACATGTGGCCGCAGGTTCCCCACCCCATCTAAACCTTTGCTAGCATTAACGATAAAGTTCAGAAACAGCCTTCCCTCTATAATAACTACCTTTACTGTACATTATAAGGTTTAGAATTACATATGCATTTTTCCAACTATAGTTTAGCCAACTTCAAGTCAAAAAAGTCATATGCTTAACAATCCCACCCACATCCTGTTTTTTAATCAGTGGCAGTCTCTGTGATTCTGAAACTCAAGATCAATGTCACAGACTGTGGTCAGGAAATGACAACAGTGTCTTCAAAGCCAGTTAGATCTAGCCAAAATTAGCTTCTATATATTTGGGCCCATATTCAGAGCATTAAAGAAATCACCTCTTCTCTCCGTCTCTCCCTCTCTCTTCTCTGCTCCTCTCTCTCTCTCTCTGTCTCTCTCTCTCTCTCTCTCCCTCTCTCTCTCTTTTCCCCTTCTCTCTGCCTCTCTCAGTGAAAGAAGGCTTTTAATTAACAACATGAAGTGCTGTGCAGCAATTACTTGCAAGTAGAACCATCCACCTATATCTGGAGCAGAAAGCATTAACTTCAGCATGTAATTCTTCACCATAAAAGAGAAACAAGAATGAAGCTTGAGTGTTTCCACTCACTTGTATTAGGGCTCCTAAGTGGAAGGCAAGGCAAGGCAAGGCATTGGGTTACCACTGGGAAACTTTCATCAACGTCAGCTTCACATTCTGTTGTTGCTAGGCTCTGGAGTTACCTTGTAAGGACAATTGACTAGGCATTCTTGGGGTATTTAGTGCTTTTAGTGCACTTATGAGCAGCTCTAATCTTTGTTATATACGATCAAAGTGAGTTTAAGCTAGCAAATGGAAACAAGTACCCATATTAACCAATGTAGTCACAGTGCAGTTATATAATCTCTATGTTAACCCAATCAGTCCCTAATAAGCCATAATTAATGTATCCACATTTCATCTCTCCTAGACTCTAATTCCATATCACCAACCTCCTGCTGTAGATTTATTCCAGGATGTGTAGAGGTATCTTGAAATCAACCTATCCAATATGAAATTCCATATCTTTCCCCAAAATTTGACCCATCTTCCTAAATTCCCTGTTTCTATTAAGGGCATCACCACCCTTCCAGTCACCCGAGTTTGCTACCTTAGAGTAATCTTCATTTCTGTATTCTCCTTCATACGCCATATCCAATTAGTTGCCAAGTCTGGCCAATTTTGTCTTTACATTTCTCACATCTGTCCCTTTCTCTGCAGTCACATGGCCACCATCCTAGTTCATATCCTCATGATTTTCATCTGGACTTTTCCAATAGCATCCTAATTGGTCTCCTTGCTTCTAGTCTCATCTGTTGCCATTCTCTCCTCCAAATGATGCCAAACTTCTATGGCTAAAGCACAACTCTGATCTGGTCACTCCCCTGTTCAAGAAGGTTCAGTGACTAGATATTACTTGGGGGAACAGACTAGATGGCTCCCAAGGGCCCTTCTAGCTTTACATATATGATCCTGTAGGTGACCCATAAAATAATACAAAAAAAGATGTTAGGCATAAGTTGGCTATAGTATGTTATCCACAATGCTGTGCATTTGAGAAGTGAATAAAAGATGTTATCAAGGACATATTTCCTCCCCTCTGACATTACCTTGTGACTCTGCATATGTCTTGTTTTTACCTATTTATATGTTGTAACCTCTGCTTGATGGCAAACTTCTTGAGGGCAGGGCCTATTTTTGTCTTTCTTGTATCCCCAGAACTAAGCTTAGTACCTGGTAAAAACTTATTAAATGCTTGTTGACTATTGACTGGTAGAACATATTTTGGAACTAGAAAATGATCTAATGTGTCATTTGAGTTAGAAAAGCTAGATCATGAGCAATTTTTCCCTCACTTCCCCAAACCAACAAGTTTCTTGGTGGCCTGTGTATGCATCAAATACAATAGCACCCTTGCTTTCTATGTTCTTGCTGACTGATGTTACAGATTGGTCTTTCTCAGTCTATTAACTTTTCTCCAATTTTTCTCCTCCTTCAATATTAAAAGGATCTGTGGTTTCATTAGCATGTATCACAATCCTTTCTTACTATATGACCTTGGACAACTTATGTAGCCTAAACCTGACATTCCAACTCTTGACTGTAAGTTTGTACGTCAGGTGCAGGCTTTGCCTTTCTGCCCCAAATTATTTTGTATATATTTTCTACTGGCATAGCTGTATATGTTATTTTTTATCCCCAACCAAGTAGAATGTCATTTCATTGGGAACAGGGACTGTTCTGCTTTGTAGCATAGTGCCTTGAACATAGTAGACATCTAATAAATGTTTACTATATGAGTTGAGTGAATGCCACTCAACTCTGGGCCACAGTTTCCTTACCTGTAATATGAAAGGGTTGAACCTGATGGCCTCCAAGGTCACTTCCAGGTCTAAACCCACAATCCTCAGTCACTTGACCTATAAGATGTGGAAACTGGAAGACAATTCTTAGATTCCTTTATAGTTCTTAATCTATGACTCTGTGACCTCACAAATAGCCATAACTATTGTTTATGGGTAGAAAAATTCATCACCTAGTCGCCACCCTCATCATTAGCCTCTCTAACCTCAGCTACTCAGTGCTTCGATAAAAGGCCCACAGTCCATCAATCAGCCTATGCACAAAGCTTTCTTAAATTTGGTAGGATTTGCTTATCATCTCTTTTCATAGCCCTCTATAACCCAAGGTCACCTCTGTACCACAATGGGCTGGGAGTCATAATAGCCTAAAATGACTATAGACTACATGGAAACTTGCCTATGTCGTGATTTCCATTCTCTTAGACGTGTTCCAGTAATTTAGAAGTATACTCAACATCCTAAGTGATAAGAGAATTCTTTTACTACTCTAGGGTGCTCTGAAATAGAAATTTTCTGAATATTGACCCAGGGACCTCAAAGATGGAGTACATCATCAAAAGGAGAGTAAATTGAGACCTGAGAGATATTGGTTAATTCAAGTCCACAGTCCTCCTTTACCACATATTAGCCCATATTCTCATAATGTCTCCTACTTACAACTTTTGGTTTCCTGTCTTGTGCAAAGTGATGAAATGTGTTTTTCGCTATGCCTTTAATTGCTGATATTCTGTATTTTCTAGAGGATATGTAAGATATGGTATAGAACTGCTGATTACTTGGGGGCTGATTTTCAGACTTCTTGTAAGTTGTTCATGAGGCAACTATCAAGATGCATGAGTTTTTAAATTAAGTTTTCCTGAAATAAATAAGGCTTATTTATTTCTATTGGCTCTTAGAGAGGTACGATTAACTTGAAATACTGCATTCATTTGCACCAGCATTTAGTGTGATTGGTCTATCACAAGCCTGAAGAGAAATAATTACATCTAGACAAAAGCAACAGACTCACTTCAGACTTATTTGGCATCATCTCTCAAAATATTGATACTGAGCATAATTTATTGGTAAGAGTGCTATCAATTGCCCTCAAAATGAACATGTCAGAAAACTTGCTTGTGGATAGTCAGAATAACAGAAACAATCAGAACTTTCTTTGCACATAAATTTTTTCCCCAAATAGCAAATGACCAAAGATATTGTGTCTATACAGTCCCCCAAACCTGCATATTTTAAATCCTTCCTTAAATGGTAGCCTAATAGTACAGGGGAGTGTCATAGGAAAATTTAGTAGCAGCAAAGCAATATCAAATAATATTTATTGGAAGCCCAATTATACATTTATTTCACCTAAATTCTATATTACTATGAATTTGGAAAAGATTTTTAATTATAAATGCTATCATTTTTTTTTACTCTACCTGCCTGCTCTCCTTTTAGAAAAATTATAAATTTTCAATGTTTCTCCCAAATTATAAAACTTTTGGATTATCTTAGAAGTTTACTGATGTGTAGCAGTAGACCCATTCGGACTGTGCAGTCTCCTCTTTCCCTTATCCAAGAAATATTTAGTATTTGAAAAACTAAAGGATTATTACTGGTAGCTCAGATGATTTACTCCAGGGCGAAAATGACAATCACATTCATCTCAGGAGCTATGAAGCCTTAATGATTGTGCACCCTGATGGATAGTAAATACAGAAGTGTTCAAAAAGGCACAACTAGACTATGAGAGGTGACAAGAGAAAATATCTTGGGATCCAATTTCTTAGGCCTTTGGACAATGGGGAGAAAATCATCACAAAACCTATGTATGTTGTGATGGGATCCAATCCCTATTCCATCTTCAGGAAGGAGCACATTTGAACCAGCCTTGAGAGATGAGAATTTCTCATGTTTTTAAAGGTTTCATGGGAAGGAAAATTAATAATTACCCTCAACAACCCATTTCAAAGTCTCTATAACCCCCTTTGTCAGGAAATGCATCCTGATTCCCAAGCTAAATTCGGCCTGATACATCTTTAATGATCTTCTCTTATTCTGTCCCTCAGCGGCATCGATAATTACTGGTCCCTAACATCTAGTATAAATTTATACATTCAAATGTATATATTTTGAAATTCTTTGATTTTAAAGCATCTCCAGACTGCACTTTGGTCTCAGGCAAACCCACTAAGGAGCCTGTGGATGAAAAAAAATATTCCAAGCAGTCATATTACTTGAATATGTATTCATTTTTTTCTGATTTGAGTCTAAACGTCTCAAGCTTATTTTTCACACAATCTAGATAATAAATATTCCCTCCCTTGCATAGGCAACATCAGATGTGGCATATACTTTCTCATGCATTAATAAACCAAGTCCATCCCCAACAATTTAAGTGGGATAATCAAAGCCATTGAGTCCAACGCGTTCATTTTATACATCCTCATCTGTAAAAGGCCCAGAGATGTTAAGCGAGTTGCCCAAAGTCACCCAGGTGGTAAGGAGCAGATCTGGGACTTATGCCCCTTCTGAATTTAGTTAGTTCAAAAACGATTTGAAACAAGAGCAACAAAATGTAGATAAATCATTTAAATAAAGGCCACTTCTGCCCGTGAGGTGCCATGTCAGTTTCATAAGTCCTCTCCTCACTTCCACTGAACTGGGTGGGGCCGAAGTTCAGATCATGCAGCGTGTTTTCACCATTGCAGTGGGATGAGGTCATTTGAAAAGGCTCCTCCCTGGTCAAAATCGGCTCTCTTCCTCTTCCACTGCCCGATGCAGGCCAGGAATGAATTTCAAAAATTGTTTCCTAACACTCCCCTTTCTGCTCTTTCGTGGCAGAGTCCCAAACACATTGACGAAATTGGTGCCACCACCTTCCCAGTAGGGGGACATGGAACCGCTGCTGGCAGTGCTGATGTTCCTGTTCCTCCTGGTGGAAGATTTTCTCAGCGCCTGGTCGCTGTCCCTGAGGAAAAAACACTCATCCTCCATGCTCGTCTGTCGGCTCAGGGCTTCCTGGCATGAATCCTCAGACATGCAAGTCTGGTAGCCATCCTCACTCTCCATGGTCATGGAGCTCAACCAGCTCTTACAGCTGCTTTCACTGGAAAGGCGGTTATTGCGGTTCTGGTAAGAGGCAGCCAGTCCTGATGAGCTTTCAGCCGAAGAGTCTTCGGACTGCAGACTTTCCAGTCCTGAGTTGTCGACTGCACCGCCTAAGAATGAGAAAATAAGCCAGTCATCATATGCAATGGCTATGAAATCCCTCTGCATACAGACTTGTTAAAAACCCCAGCTTCCCTCAAGAACAACTTCGATTTCTGCAGTGAGCAACAGTCCTCTGAAGGAGGGAGCCTGAGGGTGATCTGCAGGTGAAACTGAGGCTTAGAGAGATGAAGAGATTTGTTTAAGGTCATGGCTAGTAAGCATCAGAGACAGATCATCTTATTCCATATCCAAGACTTTCCTTTGTATGGGGTTATTATACATATATCCAAGACTTTCCTTTGTATGGGGTTATTATACCCTAAAGACAATGACCCGTTCCTGAACCTGCTGTTATTTCTCAAAGGCAAGAAAGAAGAAAAATACAGAATTTCAACATTTTTATTATAATATCTCTTGGGTGAGTGGTCCTTAAAAAGTCTACACAAAAGAATGAAAATATTCCAATTAGACTACCTCATTCATTCATTCAAGTGCCTACGATGAGGACATAACCATCCAGGAACAATAGGTAAATGTTAATTAGCATTTCCTAACTTTAGAAAGTTTGAATTCTCCATTCTTGGAAAACCCATTAAGGACTATACAGAACACCATCTGCATTATAATTTCCTAATAATTCTGAGGCTTTGCTAAAAAAAAATTGTGGATGTAAACAGTGGTGACATAAATAACCTGAGCTTTCTTATTTCCACCTAATCTTTGTTTAAGGTAGTCCTTTCTGAAATGCAACCCCTCTCCCCAACACACACACACACACACACACACACACACACACACACACTCATGTCGTAGCACTTTGAATTCTTTTTAAGTACTAAGATTTCATTTTGTTTTATATTACTCTTTAAACAACTAGGAGCTTTCTGATCATGGTCATGATAAGCTGTCAAGTAGAGATAACACTTCCCCTAACAGGGTGGTTGTGCAGAAAGCACATTGTGAACATTACAGCACTACAAGCCAAATTATTATTACTCTTTTCGTAACGTGTCTTATCATCTCCTTAGACTGTCAGTTCTCTGAGGATAGGGCCTGTGTCTTCTTTTTCCTGAATTTTCCCTTATTACCTAATGCAGTAGTGCTACATATAATAGTCACTGAATAAAGGTTTGATGAATGAATTGATGAATGAATGAAAGAATCTGAAAGAGAAACACAGTTCTAGGGTCTCTCCCAGCAGGCAAATCATATAGACAGTCATAATTTTTTTAAACATAAAGAATCACAAAATTAACTGTATCTTTGCACATATATAATTTATGTTTCAATATTATCACTTAATATTCACTGAGCATACACAGCATACATGCCACTTGGTTAGGTACTTTGGGGTAAAGATATTTAACCAAGAAATTACAACCATTTTAATAGAATTCATTTCATAAAAGGTGTAGCCAAGACAACAATATAGAGTCAGTTCTTAATTGTGCCCATACATACTATGTACAAATTTTTACTACCAAGATAAATTTCAGTTCATACCCAACATGTTTTTGGGCCAAGTCTATCCATGGGAAAATGGAAACTAATCGTAATAACCACTTAAACAAAACATAATTGCTTAGGGAAATTTGCTGCATAAAAATAATTCAGTACATTCTGAAGCTAAATATGTACGTGTATATATATACATATATGCATGTACATATGTATGTGTGTACACATATGTATACACATATATAAGTGTACGTGTGTGTGTGTGTGTGTGTGTGTGTGTGTGTAAGTGAGGCAGCTGGATAGCTCAGTGGAAAGAGCTAGAGCATTGAGCCTGGAGGCAGAAAGACTTGAGTTCAAATCTGGCCTCAGACACTCACTAGCAGTGTGACCCTGGGCAAGTCACTTAACCTCTGTTTGCCTTAATACACTGGAGAAGGAAATGGCAAATCATGCCAGTATCTTAGCCAAGAATACTCCATGGACATTATAGTCCATTGGGTCATGAAGGGTCAGATGTGACTGAATGATTAAACAACAAATTTTAGATATACTCACCAACATATACGTTTATCTGTATAAAGGTTTGCTATGTGAATAGTTGAATGAATTTAAAAGAGAAACCTAGTTCTGGAACTCTACTAACAAGCAAATTGTGCACAAAAAAGATATATACAAAATAAACTGGGGATGATCAACAGAGGGAAGGCTCTTGGGAAAACTTTTTTAGAAGGTGGGATTTTAGCTGAGACTTGAAGGAAGTCAAGGAAGCCACAAGGCCAAGGAGAGGAGGGAGAGAATTCCAGGCAAGGGAAACAAGCAGTGCAGGAGATGGAATGTTGTGTGAAAGGACTATCAAGGAATGTGAAGGAAGCCAGCATCCCTGGATCATAGGGTAGAGGAAGGGAGTAAATGTGAGAAAACTAGAAAGGTCAGAAAGGATCAGGTTATGAAAGGCTTTAAAAGCCAAACAGGAGGTTTTATATTTGATTCTGGAGGCAAGCAGGAACCACTGTAGTGAGGGGCACGACGTGATCAGACCTGTGCTTTTAGGAAGATCACTTTGGTAAAGCTGAGTGGAAAATGGAATGGGTAGAAGCTTGAGGTAGGGAGACCAACCAAAAAGGCTACTGCAATAGTCCAGGTGTGAGTCAGACCCCAGGTCCAACAGTCACTAGCTGTGTAACCATGGGCAAATCACCTGAGGTCTCTGAGGCTCACTTTGTTTTTGAATAGTTTTTTTCATTTAACTAGCATTTATGTTCTCTCCAACCTCTTCCCCTTCCCAGGTACACAACATACAGAAGTAAATAAACCTAGTTGCCTAGTTTTCAATGAGCCTCACTTTCCTAGCTATATGATAGAAGTAATAATTCCTCTACTATTTCCCAGAATTATTGTGAGGAATATGCTTTATAAACATTAAAGATCTCTAAAATATGAGGGATCAGAATTACTCCGTTTTCTATACTTGTATATTTGACAAGCTACCTATACCTAGCCCATTCTTGGCAGGAAGACTTGGAGGTTCAGTGAGCTCAGTGAATCAGAAAGCACTCCAGTGGGCTTTGGTCCATATCAAAATCATATTTGATTTGTGATTAGCAGTATTTATCATTCTTTGCTCTCAACTGTGGTGTTAGGAAACAGACCAAATTCACTTATTCAGGATCTCTTCCCTCACCTCCATTCCATGGGCTTATCAAATCATCCTTCTCGATTCTTAGAAGGATCCCATTCACTCACTTTATGGGAACTCTAGACTAGACTTCCAAGTCAGGACGATAGATTAGCAGATCCTATAGATCCCCCAAGACCACAGAAGTTAATCAGGGCAGCTCAGTGGTCCAGAACTGGACAGATGTCCTTAGGTGCCAAGGTCATCGGTACAGAAGGGAGTTCTTGTGCTCACAGATAACCAGTGAGTCATTTATGCACTTCTGGGCAAAGAGAGGGTGGGAGGAGGGTAATGTTCATTTTTTGTCAGTTCATCTTTAATTCTTTAGCAAATGAGGAAATACTGAGGCTGCAAAATAATTCTCATATTCCAATCACCTTTAGCAATCTTCACACGTAAATAAAATATCTCATGGAATTTAAGAGATATTCAAAATAGAAAAACATTATATTATCAAAACTATTTTTAAACAGAACTTCAATCTAGGAAGCTAAAGCAGAAGGTAGTATTCATTTCATTAAAGGTTAACTTGTTCTAACTCTGGCAATAGGGTAGGGATCAGTTTCTAAGGATAGTCTAATGATTAGACTATCAATAGACCCTAGTCTATTGAGTTTGGCCTTTATCAAATGTTACTTGGGGAAGATACTACCTGAAATTCACACACTCCCACAGGGAGTGGTTTGAGTCAACCAGCTCCTTGGATGAGTTTTTTCCTCAAGCTACACCAGCCCCAAGAGACGTCAAATTCACAAGTTGTTCTTAAACTCAGTCTTTCCCACTCTGAAAGTACAAAATGGCAGGAAATGAAAGAGTTGTGTTCCAACATTGTTGGTTATCCTCTCCCTCTGTTTTTGTCTTGACTGCAACAGCAAGGTCTAATGAAGTAAGCAACTGACTTAGAGTAACCACAATCAGAATCAGAAACCTTAAGAGTTAGAAGGGTCCTAAGAGGCCATCTGGTCCAACACATTTGAATAAGAATCCTCTTGACAATATAACCAACCAACTGATCAGTCATTAGCTTGAAAACTCTCTGAAGACCTGGATTTACCTAGCTCTACTCCTTCTTACATAACGATAGGCAAGTAACTTATATATCTTGGCCTCTGTTTTCTTCTTTGTAAAATGGAAGTTAGAATTGGTCATCGGATTTAAAAATGGAAAGGACTTTCAAATGAGTGACTTGTCCCAAGGAAAGGGAATAAGTATTTGTATAGCACCAGGCAGTGTGCTAAGCCCTTTACAAATTATTACCTCACTTAATCCTCACAAAAAAAACTTTCAAGGAAGTTACTATTATTATCCATATTTCACAGTTGAGGAAAACTGAGGTAAACAGAGGTTAAGTGACTTGTCCTGGGTCACAGAGCTACTAAGCATCTACAGCTAGTCAGGTCTTCCTGACTCCAGGCTCAGCTCACTGTTCCCTGAGTCAACTAGCTTTGATAGAGCAAAAGTAGCAAATAACAAAACTATAATTTTAACCCAAGTTTTCTACTTCGAAATATGTTGCTCTTTCTAATGCAACATGGTATTTCTAATGTCCTTTCTAAATCTAGCTTTCTATGAATCTATGATTCTTCCATCGTTTCCCTGGATGGAAACCATGAAGAACAATCACTCTAGATAAAATATAAAAAAGGTAAATCCCTCAAGTCTAAGTGTCATGTATGACCTATAGAAACACTTTCCCCAAATTTTCCCAGGTGCACAACTGAACAAACAAAGAGTCAGGAATGGAAGACAATTTTCCAAGTTGCTATCCAGCTGCCTCTACTATAAAAATGTATGTGCATGTTAGGGAAGGGTAAATGATATCAGTGCTAATGTAAGCCTTCTTTAAATGACAGCGACCTCAAAACACCTTAGCATCCATTCCTGCTGAAAGCCTTGTGCAAATAATAAGATGAGAATGTGGTTTCTGAACAGGAAACCAGCATTTACCATGAAGCAGTTGCTGTTCCTGTAACTGCAAAGCTCGGAACTCCACCCATTTTTCCCTCAAGGTTTGCTACAAGAAAAGAGAAAAAAGAAGTTACTAGTCAGTGAAGAACTCTGAAGGATCACATGATAAAGAACTTAGACATTATAGGTCATATCATCAACATATTACAGATCAAGAAACTGGAGACCAGAGAGGTTAACTTGCCTAATGACTCGCCCAGGGTCAACTATGTATTAAGTGACAAAGCTGGGCCTTCAGTTAATCAACAAGCATTTAATAACAACTGCTATAAGACAAGTCTTGTGCTAGTCACTGAGGACACAAAGACTAATGTCAAACAGGTCCTGCCCTCAAGGAACTTCCATTCTAGAGAGGCTTGCCAACATACACATATGTAAGTATATAGCAAACTCTTACAAAACAGTTATAAGGTAATCTTTGGTGGAGGTGAGGGGAGAGCGGAGGACAAAGGCTTGAGTTTAATACTGATGGGAACCAGGCATTCCAAGTGGTGGAAGCAGATACATTATAGGCAAGGGAAACAACCAGTGCAAAGACAAAGGGAGTTTCTCACGTGGGAAACAACAGGAAGGATCAAGTATAAATTCCAGTACATGGGAGGAGTAATATGTAATAAGAAAGAAAATTAGGATGAGGCCAGGTCCTGAAGACCTTTAAATGTCATTGTGGGAATTTATTTGATCTGCAGAATTAGGGAGTAGGTGGGTAACATGATCACACCCAAACTTTAGAAAGATCACTTTGGTGACCTGAACCAAGATTCTCTCATTCTAAGGCCAATGCTTTTTCCATTGGAACATGACACTGCAGTAGTTTACTGAGAGGAAGTAGGATTTTGTAATTAGCTTCTCCCCCGCCCCATGACCTCTTTTTTTGTGTTGTATGCACATATGTGTAACTAATCTTTAAGTAAGTAACTTTCTTGCACTAAAACCACCCCATTTATGTGCAAAGATTCTTGTTAAAAAAAAAAGGAAGAGATAGGGCTTTCGGGTGTCATATTTTGCCCGATGAAAATATGTGCCAATGAGATAAAGGCCATGATGGTACCAAGAGGTCTTTTATGCAAAATATGAATAGGGGAAGGTATAGACTAAAAAGCAGAAAGCGAAAAGGGGGGACAAAAGATGAGTTCACAAGGAAGCTGTTAAAATTTGCCAAAAGCAACTAAGCTTATTTCTGAATTCTATAGTTTCTGCACACTGATCAACCTTAATTTCTCAGTATCAGATAACTCAACAATGACATTTTACCGCGGTACTTGTATCTGCCAATACACTATGTAGCTACTTAGCTCTTATTAATCAGAGCAATAAAAGGCCTGGCTTGGTTCATTTCTAGTTCTTTCTGGACTAAGACGGTGGTGGCTACGAGCCGGCCTCACTGCTTGAATCATAATCTTGCTGCCAGTCCAGCACCAGCTTTACTTTGAGGTCATGCTCGTGGTCCTAGGGCATGTGAGGCCCACGGGGAGATTTGGCACATGTTCCTCTGCCCCATTCCCACAGAGAGAGAGAGATAGAGAGTCCACCACCACCACAACCCTATACCCCTTCACTCCTGACACAGAGTAGAGCACAACAAATGGAAGAAGCAAGCTATGAAAGGGAAGAGGGGAAAGCTGTTGTTTGCTTTTTGGCCTTGAGCCTGTGATTTCATTGATATAAGGAACTTCTGGTGTGGAAACTGCCTCCATTAATGCAGACTGGCAATTAATTTATAACTTAAGAGTCTCTTATAATCTTAAAGGGTTGCCTGTGGTACCAAGAGTTTCAAGGATTTGCCCATGATCACACAGCTAGTGTGCGTCAGAGGAGGCAAAACTTGAAGCCAGATCTCTCTGAATCCACAGCTGGGGTCCACCATACACTATGCCATACTGCCTCTCACTATCACAACCAGATATAGCAGATCAGAGTTTGACAATTAGCTTAATGAGTTTTTTTTTAAATTTACAGTCACTAGGATTCAACAGTTTCTGTAGGTCAAGCAATAAAATACAAGTCATCACTTAAACTGAAAGAAAAAATAATAAAAGCATTTTTAAAAAGTTGCAGAGATTTTTCTAGTTAAATCCAGGTTTCTGGTTAATTTGTCTCTAAATTCTCCTTTTCTCTATAGACTCTGAACCTGCCTTACTATAATATCTGTATACAGGGGTCTGATTTAAACACCCATATCATCACAGAAATGAAAAGCATCTTTCTGACTCTGACTTGCATACACATAGTCCATTCCATCAACTCCCAGACTTCCTGTAAAATAATCCCATATGGACATATTCCTCCAGTTTTAAGGAAAGGGTCTTCAGCTCAGAAACACAGTTACATGATAATGATGACATTGTTAATAATAATCACGCCACCACATCCTTTGATAGCACTGATAAGTGCTTTTCAAAGAGCTTTCTATGTGCATGACCTTAACTGATCATCTCCCCCAATGATGTGAGATGGGCCAAAAAGATGCTTAGCCTCATTCTACAAGTAGCGAAACTGAAACTCAGAAAATTAAACAACTTGCCCAAGAACATAGAAGAGCTTTCTAGGTTTCTTAACCCTCTGTCCAGTGTACTCTATTTGTTCCCTAAAGTGGAGCAAAAGTGAACTCTACAAAGATAGATCAGATACTGCATGACCTTAGACAAGTCATTTAACTTCCTCGGGCCTTAGTTTCTTCATCTTCAAAATGAAGGAAGAGGCAGCCTGAGAAGTCACTCCCAGTTGTAGACCTATGATCCTATTAGCAGTACTTCTAAAAATGGCCCATTAGAAAAACAGATTTGAGGAAGGGTAGCTTTGAAAGCAACATGTTGAATTTATCTTTTCTCTTTAAGGCCAGCCATGTGATTTCACATACAAAGTTTTTTAAAGGTCCTTTATTGCACAGAGAGAGTCCTCAGGTTATAGAAAAGACAGTCACAAGCAGGCTACACAAAGTCAATGTCATCTCGTACTAGAACCTAATCTGACCCCATTTAAAGGAATGACCCAAGGAATAGTCTTTTCTGTCATTCTTTGGCAGATCTGTGACTTCACTTATGTGAGTATTGATCACAGCCACCCTGTGTATTTTCTAAGTACTTGTTATTTGCCAAATACTGTGCTAAGAGCTGGGAATGCAAATAGGAAAGCTGATGCAATCCTTACTCTCAAGGCACTGACTTTCTCCTGGGGGGTGGTATCATGTATATTTAAAAATATGGACAGAATATATATATATATATATGTATATATATATATATACACACACACACAGACTAAATACAAAAGGAATCCAATGTAGCTAGGGAAGGCAGAAGCCAGCGATTGAGGATGCCAGGAAAAGCTTCATACAGAAGGCAGTTCTTCAGTTCTATCTTCAAGGAAAAGAGTTTCTGTGAAGTGGAGGTGAGAATACTGCCAGTGCAAAGGGCTAGAGGTGGGAGGAGTTCTGTGTGTGAGAAACAAGAGGGCCCACTGGGCTATACTGTAGAATATAGAAAGGGAAGTGATGTATAAGGCTAGAAAGATATGTGGAAGGGCATACTATAATTCCAGATTGCTCTCCAAAATGCCCATCAGTTGGGGAATGGCTGCACAAATCATGGTATATGATTGTGATGGAATACTACTGTGCTATAAGAAATGAGGAACTCAATAATCTTAGAAAAACATAAAAAGACTTGCATGAAATAATGAAGAGCAAAATGAGCAGAACCAAGAAAATGTTGTATAGACTAACAGCAATATTGTTTTAAGAACAACTTTGAGTGGATAAGTCATTCTGACTCTTATAAATACCCAAATTAATCATAAAGAACATATAAAGAAAGGCACTATCTGCATCCAGAGAAAGAACTATTAAATAAAAGTACAGATACAATAATTTTATATGTATATGTCTGCATATCTATACATATGTGTATATATTTGTGTGTATATACATATACCTATTTGGATCTAATGGTAGCTATCTCTAGGACAGGAGGGGGAAGAATAAAAAAGAAAGAAAAGAAAAAAAAAGAATTTACACAATAACTTTATTATATATTTAAAAAAGGAATAGCAAGTTGTATTTAACATTTGCAGTTTCATGTGCAATCATCTTTTTTATTATACTATATTATGGAAATGATCCCATAAATTAAAAAAAAGAAATATATGCTAAGGTCGTAGAGGGATTTAAAGCCAAAGAGAAGTGTTATATTTTATTCTAGAGGTGACGGGGAACCACTGAAGCATACTGAGAAGAGGGGGTGACACTGACAAATCTGTGCTCTTGGCAACTTTCCCTTAGGTTTTTTAACCTTTCATGGGTATCGTTGCTGTACCTGAATCTATCTATCTGTTATCCCTTGTTCTCCTCACATAACTGGATTACCTATTTCATCAATAAAATCCCTTAAACAGCTTTTTTGCAAATAAGACATCATTGGAGGTCCGTGATAACTTACTTGCAAAGGCCATGCACCTCTCCCTTGCCCTTTGGGTCACTTGCAACTTTCACTCTTCACACTGTTGCTATATAACACTGCCGAGAGATTATTTGCACCTAAAGAATGTTATTTTCCCCATAGAAGCTACTTGGAGTCATTAAATGCTCTGCACTGTTTCAGTTTCTTGCTTGGTGCCCTGACCTGTGGACCTGGTATTTTCTCCAGTCTCTACCAACCCAAAAAAAGAAACTCTCAAAAGAGGACTTGTACACCAGAAGTTGAATGACTGAAGTCGTCTCCATAGACCTAGAAGCCTAAAAAGGTAACAGCCTTATCAGTTATCAGCTGAGCACACTAGACCTTCATCATGCTCATATATCACCCTCTCGCTTCCCCCCCCCCCCCGGCTCCACGCTCTGGTAGGGCACAGGTCCAGATCCACCAGCTTGTGCTCTGGGACCCACTGCCACTGCTGCAATCTCAGGCAGCACACCCTGGCCCTGCTCACACCCCACCATTCTATGGCAAAACCCAGTAGACCTAAACTCTGCCCAGCTAACTGAAGAAGATGAAGAGATTGTACTCTGCTTACGGCAGTCACACTCAGCCAGAGAACTAAGTAAAAGAAAGAACTTGGACAGGGCACCAGTACTCAAAACTACACCAGCCCTGAAGGAAAGGGAACTGCAATGCAGCTAGACCCTGTCCTGTCCCCCTATAATTCCCAGACATGGAAAAATGCTGAGTTTTGAGGTCATAAAGTGAAGGATAGAAAATAATAAGGAAATGAAACAAAAACTACCAAAGGTCTCAAGAGGAAGAAAACTCAGTTACAAATCTAGAAATCAAGCAGATAAATCAACAGGGAAGATACACAGATACTAAACAAACATCTCAGGGCAAAGGAAACTAAGTTAACACCTAATGAAACATAGAACCCTATAAATGTCCAGGACAGTTTGGACCTGCAACAGGAGATGTTCTCAAATAATCTAAGAGAGAATTAAGAATCTTGAGAGAAATTAAAAGGAAACAAATGGCAACATGTATGGTCTGTACAGCAGAAATTATTAACAGAATGGAGAAACACAAATCTATGATGGTATGTCTCTCATAAGGATAGAAAGAGAGAACAACTAATTGGGAACACAAATATACGGAAAATAAAAGACAATTAAGAGGAAGAGAAGCAAAATGTAATAATTTTTTAAAGCATGTGATCTCTATATAAGCAAAATATATTAACCTCAAAGAAATATTTTTAGGGACAACTCAAAAATCTCAGGCCTCCCAGAAGAACATCAAAAGTAAAAAAAAAACCTGAACATAATGCAAGAATAATGCAAGAAAATTGCCCAGAATTCGTAGATACAGGAAAAAAAGCATCAATCAAAAGAATACACAGATCCATCCACAAATGCTCTAAGAAATTTCCCAAATGGAAACTAGTCACTCTACTCCTTTTATTCAATTCTGGTATGAATTCAATCAATCAGTAAACATTTATTAAGCACCTACTATATGCCAGGCATTGTGAGGCAAAAATCAGTTGTTGCCCATAAGGAGCATATAATCTAATGGGAAGACAACAAGCAAATATGTACACAGTAAGCTATATACAGGATAAACAGAAAATAATTAACATAGGGAAAGCATTAGAACTAACAGGGGTTGGGGAAGGCTTTCTATAGAAGATAGGATTTTACTTGGGACTTGAAAGAAGTCAGGGAGGTTAGTAGTAGAATCAGAAGCAGGAAGGGGTTCCAGGCATGAGGGATGCTAGAGAGAATTCTTATAGCCAGGAGATAATGTTTTACTCTCCTGGCCAATATCACTGGATCCAAGAATATGTATCAAATATATGAATTAATGTACTAATTTAAATAACGTGTTATTGTCTAGACAATGCTGTTAAGCCTGGGCAACTAAACTGTACAATGGGCAGTAAGACCTGAGTTCAAATTTAGCCTCAGACACTTATTAGCTGTGTAGCACTAGGGAAATCACTTAACTTCTCTCTGCCTCAGTTTCCTCAAATATAAAATGAATTATCATATGACCACTTACGTAACAAGGTTGTTATGAATATCAAATGAGATAATCATAAAGTGCCTTGCATGTAATAGGCACTTAATAAATGCTTGTTCCTTTCCTCTCCCCCTAAGTCAATCTTTTCTGAGTAATCGTAGCTCTTATTCAATTCAATTAAGCAAATAGTTATTAACTATGTACAAAGTGCTCAAACATACTGCTTTAGAATGCCTTGCAATAAAAAGAGAAATGACTCCTTAAGGTCCTGAATATGTAGGATATAAAACATATACTTAAAGTAGAAAACACTGAATATTTTCAGGAGGGACAGAGAATTAGTACACCTTAGAGATCCTTGGGGATCCAATGTTCTGAACTTCAAAAATCCAGAGGAGCCCAACACTGGAAGGAAGAAGTCACTGCAAGAATAAAAGTGACTGGGAAAGACCAAGTGGGGCTGATTATCTCACCCAAAGCAATGCAGGAGGTGGAGACAGGCCCTAAAACAAAGGGCTGGAGAGGTAAGTTAATGAAAGAAGATACAGAGCACTAGAAAAAAACTAGCTCCAGAGATACCCAAAAATCTAACCAAGAAAGAGTAATTCAACAACAAATGCAAGCAGTGGCTTAGGATAGAATATATTGTCCATGTGAACATGAGAGGAGAGACGTAGCAAGATTTTTTTAATGAAATAAAAGCTAGGGAAGAAAGAACAGAAAGAAGAATAACTTAGAAAAGTAGGAAATTTTAAACAAATAATGGAATGCCTGAAAATCAGACTGGCCAAACAAATTAATGACTCCATGAGATGGCAGAAATTATTAGGGAAAAACCCAAAAGAATGAAAAATAATAAATGTGAGATAGCTAATATAAAAATAAAAAGACCTGGAAAACAGGTAAAGGAGAGACAATTTAAGAATCATTGTAATCCCTTAAAACCATGCCACTATGTTTCAAAAATCATAAATAAAAGCCGCTTAGATCTATCAGAACCAAGGGCAAAATAAAATGGAAAGAATCCACTGATGATCTCCCAAAAGAAACCCCCAAAAGGAAAGTCCTAGGAATGTTATAGCCAAAATCCAGAGCCTCCATATCAAAAGAAAAAATACCACAATTATCCTGAAAGGAGTTCAAGTATCAAGTAACCAGATTCACAATCACATAAGACCTGTCATCCACCAAAATATATAAGAGAAGATTGTGGAATATAGCATTTCAAAAGATAGGAGCTTACAAACAAGAAAAACTTAGCCTACAAAACTGAATATAATTCTACTGGGGAAAAAGTGGACATTGAATGTAGGGGTTCTTAACTGGTTTTGTGTCAATGACCCCATTGGCAGCCTGGTGAAGTCTATGGATCTCTTCAGAGAATAATATCTTAAATGCATAAAATAAAACACTTAGGATTATAAAGAAAATCAGTTATATTAAAATAGTTATCAAAATGTATATTTCTTAAAGTTCTCAGCCCCCAGTTGAAAAATCCATTTTAATGGAATACAGATATTTCAAACATTCCTGATGAAAAGGCCAGAGTTAAATAGGAACTTTGAAAAGTAAATACAAGAATCAAGAGAAATCTATACAGGTAAATATATTTAAGCAACTGAAAGGGGCTATATAATGACGTAGTACAAACATTCTAACAGGAGAAGTAAAATATGTTCCTTCATAACTCTAATGTCTTTAAAAAGCATGAAGGCATTAAATAAGATGAATAAATAAATAAAATAAAACAGAAAACCTGGAGATGGATTAAATAAAACAGGGAATGTGGAGATGGATTAGTTCTATTCTGAGGGTTTTAAAAGAAGAAAGAGAAAGAAGTGTAAAGGAAAGAAGACACTAGTGCAGTAAGAGGGATGCCCACCCGCAAAAGGACCATTGAAAACATTTTTTATTCATAGAAGAGAAAAAGGTTCAGAAGGAAGCACAATTAACACACTTAGAAGTAATTTACAAAATACACATGTACATGTAGTACAAAACAGAAAGCCACAGTTTTATATCCAATCCTCTAATATGTTCTGTAATGTAGACTGAAATACCCATGGGGGTGGGGGTAGTATTTAAAAAATAAAATAGGAAAGTTGAAGCCAGATTGTGTGGGGGGTTGGGAGGAAGATGTAAATGCTTAAAAGTCATTTTATCCTGAAAACAAAAAGCAGCCTATGAATATTTTTGACTAGAGATGGCGACTCAGTCAGACCAGTATCACAAATATTAATTTGGAACCTGTGTAAAAGAATTAGAAAAGGGAAACACAGAAATTCATGAGCTACCGAAATGGTCCAGGCAGAAATGATGAGGACCTGAATTAGGGTGTTAAAAAGGAGACAAGGGAAAAGATGTGAGAGATTTTGTTGAAGTTGACATAACACGGAAGATTATTAGATATGATGTGGATGCTGAATGAATTTGCAGGCTAAAAGAGAGGAATCAATAATATCTTTAAGATTTTTAGTCTGGGTGATTGAAGGGATAACAACACCCTTGACCACCAGAAATAGAGAGGCTTAGAGGAGGTATGAATGTTAGAGTAAATATAGTGAGTTCCATTTTTGGCCATGTTGTGTTTGAGATGCTGATTGGAAATCAAGGAGGAGCTATACAGCAGGAAACTAGCAATGCAAGACCATATATAGGAAAGAGATTAGGGGCAAATCTGTAGGGGCAAATTCTGTATACAGAAGAATAATTGAGCTCATCCAGAAGGTATAATAGAATTCTGGAGTTCTAGACAATCAGCACAATATTTTCCACAAAAATTATGAGGCCACGGAAGGCCTCATAATTTGTAAAAATTCCCTTTTCCATTATGACTTTGTGTAGGACATCCTCCATGTTTAGTGACGAATACCTTTGATAAGCACACATCTCAGTCTTTTATGCTTCATTTGACATTAATAATCAGAGGGTCACTGAACAGCTTTAACTCTGTTAACTCATTCATCAAGGGATCTTGAGTGATTTTTATAGAGGCATAAGAGAATCCTTATTGGAAGCAAGCCTTTAAAGCTTAATTTTATTCTACTAAGTCAAAAATTTTGATAATCAAAAAATCAAATTTTGCATTATCTCTACATTGCAGTCAATTGTATAATATTAAAGATATGGTCTGCTGCAGATAATCATTTATGAAAACCTGCCTATTCCCTTCTCATATTTTCATCAAGGATATCCTTGATATGTGTGTATCTCATAAATATTTTATAAAGATGAGAATATAGTTATTGATGTTCTCTCAACAACCTTTTCTGGGTAAATGGATTCCATGATTTTTTCCCATTCTTTTGGTATCTTTTCTTCCCCGAGGTATCTTGTAAAATGAGCCCCCAATACTCTCAACACTGTGTTTGCTCCCATAGTGATTTCTTCAGCATACACTTTCTCTAGCCCAGTCACTCTTCCTGACTTTTTCTTTTTAAGTGACATTTCAAATTCCTCTTCAGGCATATAGGGAAATGAAGTTTTAATGTCCCAATCCATTGATTTCTCTATCACTAATACATAAATAGATCATTAATGAAACATTGAAAAATTCATTCCACTTTCTATCTTCCTACCATTTTCATCCAGGAAAACTCAGGATATGGTCCACTTGAGTCTCATGCCAAGCTTTCTGCTGATTTGTATTCATTCTACCAGATCTAATTCTGAAAAGATGACAGTCTATTCTACTTTTAAAGGTCTCTAGCAGAGAGCATTCAGCTTGCCCCCTCAGTAACTTTTTCTAGTGTGGAGTAATCTTAATTGCCGGATAATTAATCCCAATACCTAACCATTGTAAAATTTCAAGGACTACCTGAGAGAAAATTATATACAGCCCAGCAATTATACAGAACATTTTCATTCTGGTTTTCAAATGGAAATTTTTTCCACCTTTGTTTAGATATTCTTTAGAGATGTTTGAAGACTTAAGCAATATGTTATTCTCCAGAACTGGAACAAAGGTGGGGTGATTAGGAGTTTTTGCCCTAGACTTTTAATGACTCTCCACTTGGTAAATGGAACAAGTGTTTTCTGGCTAAGGCAGTCTGGCGGCTCTTTTGGCTTATTTGTTATGGCCCCAGTTTTTCATCAGTTAAGCATTTGCAGAAAATGGTAGTCATTACTGTTGGCTTTTTCTATTTTCTTTTTTTAAGCACTGAAGGATGTTTTAAATAGATTAAGATGAAGATCTTGCTATTGCTCCCAGTGCCTTCTCAACTTTATCTCTCCTTCTAATTTATCATAGGTTTTGATCTTTGCTCTAACTCATTGATGGTTTTACTGCACAAAGATTTGAATGACTCCCACGTCAGTAACCAGTCATTTCCTATGTGATAAGATTGCTTTGTTCAGAACCTTCAGTCTATATTCTGGAAGAGGATATAAAGGCATGAGACTTTTGGGGATTTTTCTGGCAACTGGCCTCTTTTGTTTCTTATAACTGAGCCATATTCTCTAACATGTTTTGTACCACCACTCCCCTCCTTGCAATAAAGATGCTAAATGTCAAAACATACGTTGACTTAGTCTGAAGGATCTCATCGAATGAATCTATGTCCTCATGCTATGTAACAAAATGTTGCTTAAGCTGAGATTATAATAGCTACAAACTGTACAAACCCTTTGATTCGGTGCTATAGCTACTAGATGTATACCTCAAAGAGGTCAAAGACAGAAGGGAAAGCCTTACATGTACAAAAATATTTACAGCATCATTTTGTATAGTAGCAAAAACCTGGAAAAGACCATCAAGTGGGGAAGGGCTGAGAGAAATATTATATATCTAAGTAATGGAACATTAGCTTGAAAAATGATGAAGATGACAGATTGAGAGAAATCTCAAAAGATTTGTATGACCTACTGCAAAGTGAAATGAGCAGAACTAGGAGAATAATTTTCACATTCACACCTATAATGCAAAGGAAAGAACTTTGAAAGACTTAGGAAACCTGGCCAAGGCAGTAATCAGTCACAACTTCACAAGAAGAATAAATATACCTTTCTTCCATCTAGTGGCAGAGTGGTTATAGACCAGAATTGTAGAATGAGACATACATATTCATTTCATATTATCTCATAATAAGTAAATCATTGATTTGTTTTGTGTCACCATACTTATTTTTTGCAAAGGAGGAATTCTTGGGGGAAAGGGGAGTTGGTGGATAGCAAAAGAAAATTTAGAAAGGAAATAAAAGAAAGGTGCATCAACAAATTTTAAAAATACACAGAAGAGAACAGAAGGAAGTTCAGAGGGGCGACATGAAAATAGTACAGATTTATTACTACTGTGTTAAATTAATATGCACCTTTTAAAATGTACATAAAAGTTTACAGTTTCATATACAAAAAAAATCCAGAACAACGGTAACTTACATTTTTGTAACACTATATGCATTACAAAAACTTGTCCTCACAACCCATGAAGTATTATACCCCCTAGTTTAGAGATGAAGACCCTGAGGCTTAGACAAGTGGTTTACTCCAGGTCATATTACAAGAGTCAAATGCCAACCGGGGTCTCCCAACTCCAAGTGCTGTGTTTTTTCTATTACACTTGCTACCTCTTTGACCTAAAAACTAAGTTAGAACCATTCTTATTTCAAAACCAGTCCAGCAGTATATTTGAACAGCCTCTTCACACTGGGGTTGCCTCTGCCCTGTAGCCTTCTCTTCTGATGGGTGAGTTGTTTTCCTGAACCACCTTTCCATGAAGCCCACTAGCCAGCTCCACTGCCAGCTCCATTCCTCACTCTTTGGACTTCTCTACCTCCTTGACGGCAATATCCTTCCCCTCCACCTGTGCCACTTATTGGCTCGCTCTTATACGTAGTCTTCCTCCACTAGAATATGTAAGCACATTGAGTCTAGAGACTCTCTTTTTTTAAAAAAAAAAAAAAACTTTCATTTGCATCACTAGCATATAGCATGGGGCCCAGTACATGGTAAGTGATTAATAAATCTTTATCTATATAGAACCCTGATTTTATTCCCTCCACTATAGTAAGTACTATGGAAGATACAAAAAAGTAGGAAGGGCTAGACCCCATCCTCAAAGGTCTTACAATGAAGTTGGGGAAACAAAGCAAAGAAATGTGGAACAACTAGAGAATGATATTGGTGTGAAAGGCTTCTGTGAATAATCATGTGCTAGACTGTGGGTTTTAGTTTGTGAATGTGAATTTAGGAAGGCTCCATGATAGATGAAAGGGACCCCACAGGTGATCTAATCCAAGGCCTTCATTTTTCAGATGAAATAAAGAAGATCCAGAGAAATTAAGGAACCTGCCCAAGGTCACACTGGTACTAAGAAGGATGGGTAAGATTGACACTTTGGTCCTAGGAGGCAAAATCCAGGACTCCTTCCACTGTGCCCTGCTATTTCTCAAAGGATTGGAGTTGGGCATAAAACTGGAATTGAAAAGAGATAGAAAATACAGGGGCATAGGAGTGGGGAGGTTGTATTCTAATGAGCCCAGCCTTAGCAGGAAGTGGCATGAGTCTTGAGTCCCCAGCATCCTCAGAGTTCTAGACCTATGTGAGAACATTTGGCATATTCAGTTATCTCCTTGGGAGACTTGGGAGAAATACAGTAAACCTGGTCCAAGTTCAAATGTACCATTATTCAATCCCAAGGGCCCTAAGCAAGTTAGGCCTTCTAAGGTACATTATCTCTGGGCAGAGAGGATATTTGGATCTAGGGAAGCACAAGACCAGATTTAGGCCTACCCCAATGTAGACTGACATCTCCCAGCTAAACTGGAAACATCTTAATTTTGAATCCACTCAATTCAACTGAATGGTTATTTGAGCATCTATTATGAGGTTTGACATTGGGCACTTAAGACGAAGCCTGAGAGCAGCCTCACTTGCATGCCACATGTGACCATAGGTTCCCAAAGTAGGTGATGCCCTCCCCGGGGGTTCCTGGAATGATCCAAAGGGGAGGCAGTGGCCTTGGGCGCAATTAGGGGGCAATGAATAAAAAAAGGGGGAGGTGGAAGCATAAGGAAAGAAGAAAAGAGAAGAAAATTTTGAAAAACTGTTGAAACGTTTCATCTGTTGTGTAACAAAATTAAAGTCATGATGATTATATTATTTTCCAAATAAATGCACAAAATGTAAGTTATAACTCATCAGCGGTCAAGTCCACTGACAGGTCTTAACAAGCAAGTTGTGGCAGGCTAGCATGTCATCGAGAAGTCCAGCATGCATCGGCAGGAATATGTACGTGTAAAGGCTTGTTTACAATATGATACTATATGGTTACATGATGCAATATTGCATCGTCAGAATTTCGATGCAAGAAAAAGACCACAAATTTACAATTGATTATTAAATTTAAGATGTGTCATTTTTAAAAAATATTTTTTGAAACGATGCATGATACAAATTAAAAAAAAAAGTCAAAGGGTTAGAGGAAGTAGATTTCCAGGGAGTCACTGAATAATTTTTTTTTTGAAAAGGGGGCAGCAGGTCAAATAAGTTTGGGGATTTCTGGATGTGAGCCATTTCTAGCCCCAGAGGACACACAAGTTGTCAGTGCACTTTTAGACCTTACTACATTTGTCTTATCAACAGTGTCACCTGAAGAAACTGGTATACATTCAATGAGTCCTTTGATCTACCTAAGTCTCAAGATATGTCCTCAGGTTTGCCTAATAAAGAACTGGTACCTTGCTCAAAGAGACAGAAGCAGAAGCAGAGAGACAGAAGGGAGACAAAAAAAGAATAAAGTCAGAAATACAGAGACAGAGATTGCAGGAGTGAAAGTAAGTGAGAGACAGAGGCAGAGACAGAAAGAAAAGAGATATACTCAGAGACAGAGATTTAGAGAGACAGAGAGAAAGACAAAGAGACAAAGACATAGAGAAATAAATACCTTCATTTCTACAATATAAAACTGAAAACAACTATTAGGTGGTAAAAGATGCAACCTCTGCTTGGAAAGGTCAGACCTCATTTGGGGGCAGGGGGAATAGGGAGGAGGAAGGCCCATTTGTGTGGAAGGGTGAATTTAGGATCCTACTATTAAGTCATGTGGAATGTGAGACTCTGACTTGGCATACAAATGAGTGCTAGCCTGTGCTTCTGGATTTGGTAGTGCCTCATAAATCCAGGAGATTTGTATGTTAACCCCCTCAAACTCCAGTCCCGAGGGATTTTTATGGTGCGTCCTGTTCCAATGTGTCCTAGAGCAATATTAACATTCTTACTCTTCAACATGATTATAGACTTGCCGAGGCCACTAGTACAAGGGCAACAACAGAACCATGAAAGAATAGTTTCAGGGGACGGAATGTATGAATAGTAAAAGGACGTAAAAAGGGCATCCAGATCAGTCATTCAAGAACAGCCATGCAGTCTCTGTCTTTAGCAAAGCACCATCATTTTGCAAAAATCTGCCCTTAACACTGGAGCTCAAAGCCTATTTCTGCTCCTTTGAAATAAAAAACGAATCCCAATGCACACAGTCAGACACACTAATTCAGAGTTTGTCAAGCTGTGTGCCTTCCAGTTGACTTTCTTCCCATTCTACACAGGCATCTAAGGAGGAAGTGGTGGTGATTTAGCACTGGTGTGCAGAATTTGATATTCATGCAGATGGAATTCTGTCACTCTTGACCATTCAGCCCGTTAGACTCTCATCATCACATTTCATCTTCAAGGGCTATCTCAGTTCCTCAAATAGATCCTCATTGCACATCTCATTCATTCAAGGATGAATAATGTGCCACGTGGCATTACGTTAAATTACCTTCAGGACCTGCAGCTTGGCTTCAAGCTCTGCCCTTCTAAGAATCATCGTTCCATTAACTGTCTCCAGCCTGTGTTAAGAAAAGAAGGGGGTAGGGGAATGTTTCACATAAGAAACATGTGACACAGAGTATTATGTTGCATATAATGTCTTTATACTAAGTATGATAGTGAATAACAAAGTCATAACAAGCAATTTTTCTACCGGGAAAGGCACAAAATGTGACTAGTCACTAGGGAAAACAATGTCTGTACTATCAATAGCTTCCTAAGATAACTAATTATACTTACAAACCACTAACTAGCTAACAGTTATACTAACTAGTTAACTAGTTAACAAATAGTTGAGAAGCTCAACTATTTCTATACAACTAAAGGATCTCAAACGTTGTCCATGGACCCTAATTTTGGTGGAAAGCCCCAATCACGTCATCTTAGTTCTGGTTCTGGAGAAAAATAGAACACTCAAGTTCTCAGATCTCTCTAAAAATTTCAGATGAAACCAGAAAAAAACTTCCCCTTCAGAGGGAAACAGAAACAAAATGTTCTGTATAATTAATAAATTATATATCATTTTCTCTTGTCTAATCTAAGATGAACATCTTAGCAACAATGTTTGTTCTGTACTACAAGAAGTTACTGAGAGGGCAAGATGAATATCGTTTGTGAATATCATAGTCTCTGCCAGACATATTTAAAGGCAGAATAGATAATCATTTGTTCAAAATTAGATCTGGTGTGTTCTAGTCCATAGATAGCTAGATGGTTCAGTGGACAAAGTGCTGGGCCTGGAATTCAAATCTAGCCCCAGACACTTACTTACTAGCTGGGTGACCCTGTTTGCCTCCATTCATCATTTGTAAAATGAGCTGGAGAAGGAAATGGCAAACCAATCCAGCATCTTTGCCAAGAAAACCCAAAATGGGGTCACAAAGAGTCAGACACAACTGGAAAAAAATGACTGAAAAACAACAGAAGTTAGGAGATAGGAGATGAACTAGGTGCTTTCCATAGTTTTCTGCCATCCTCTAAGAACCTATAACTGTTTTAAAAAGTAAATTTCTGAACTCTTTGGGACTGAACAGTTGTAGTATGGATAATAAACTTTAAGGAAATAATGCAGCATAGTAATGCAGCCTTGGAGTCAGGAAGACCCAACCAAGTTCAAGGCCTGTCTCCAATGCATCTGACTGTGGGACCATGGGAAAGTCACTTAATCTCTTAGTGATATGGGCAATTTGCTAAGGTGGGAGTTCTTAACCTGAAGGCCTATAAAGAGATTTCAGGAAATCCACGAAATTGGATGGGAAAATATTACATCTTTATTTTCACTAATCCCTAACTGAAATCTAGCATTTCCTTCAGGTATTTGAAAACATGATTCTGATAATGGGTCCATAGGCTGACAAAAAAAAGTTAAGAACCCTAGCTCTAAGATTGTAAAATACAGAAGAGCTGACAATCTGCGTGAGTTAGGGGAGTACATAGAAGTTCCATACACCAAAGGAGAAAAAAACCCAGCAACTATGAGGTACACCTTTCATCACAGTAGATGATCCCTAGGATTTTAAAAACTTTAATTGGTCATTAAACAGCTTCAGTGAACTACCTTTCCTCTTGTCCCAAGATGCTAGAAAGTGGAAGCCATCTTCCTTCCTAGGGCATCTGGTTTTACAAAGGGCTCAACTTACAGGCCTCCATTTGAGCAAATGGGCCATCAGTTTCAATCAATTATCATAACTGTATTTTGGAAGTTCACATGATTTAACGGATACACAATCTAGGGAATGAACTGTTCCTTGAGCATAATCAAGGCACTTCTGAGGAGGCTCATACTTTTGCAGAGCATAAGGACATCACAGGGTGTTCAATGGTTCTCACTTTTTTAAAATAGAAAGGCCATCTGTCCATGCCCTCCCATGGCTTACAACCCAGTCCATTATTTAATCGACCCCCCTCACCCTGACCCCCTACTGCCACTACCAAGGGAGGCAACAGACATTAGGAAAACCATGAAGGGATGTGTTCTTTGCATCCAAGAATAGAATATCAGACCTTCCTATCTCTACACCACTCAACCCATGAACCCAGAATTGTGTGATCTCATTTAAGAACCACAGCCCAAGCCAGGAAGTAGCCAGGTTCTTAGTCTTACAATGACAGTGATTCTAACAATGTGTTATCATAAGAATTTGTTTGTTGCAGTTTTGTTGTCTTTTCGCTCACCTGTTTTGACATACACATAAACACACAACTTAAATTATCATGCTAAATGTTTCCTATAAAAAAGCCAGTTATCAGTCTACAGACAGACATAAGCTTTGGCAGCCTAAAGGGTCATAGGATTTAAGGCTATTAGAGAGCTCAGAGAACATCTAGACCAATCTCTCCAATTTCCAAATGAGGAAAATGTGGCACAGAGAGGTGGGCAGTTGCCCAAGCTCAAAGACCTAATAAGTTGAAGATCTGAGATTCAACCCCAGGCCCTCTGACTTCAAAATCATTGTCCTTTCTATTACATAGTGCTCCATATGCGTGAAAGAAAATAACATTTTCTCCCCTCCAGATAAGAGAAAATATATTGCTTATCCTCAACAGAAGTTGAAGGGTATAATCAAGACTCATTCAAGTTTTATTGGCCTAAGTTTCAACAAAGAAGGAATACATTTCAATAGAAGAATCTGGATATCACATTAGAAGGTGGTTGGATAAAAAGCAATGCCTCCTTTCTCTTACAAATACAATATACGCCCTTGAAAAGAATTAATTTGCTTATGACATAGGAGAGGAAAATTAGACTTCTGACCCTCGAGAGAGAGTCTGGTTCAATGGAAAGAGCACAGGCTTAGGAATCAAGAGGCATGGATTCCAGTACTAGCTCTGCCACTAACACACCTTGGGAAAGTTTTTCAACTTTACTTTTATAGTATTGGATCTGGAAAGGATCATAGAGTGAAAACGGTCTTGTTTTTCTTTCATTCTCAAAGAAAGGAGTTGGAAAGGCAGGAGTAAAAAAGGAGAAAAGGCAGATTTTCCTGATTGAAAAAAAATAAAATTTAGTTTTAATTTTTTTTTCTGTAAAAAGTGAGACTGTTGCCTAGAACATTGAGAGGCTGAGTGACTTGACAAGGATCTCAGAGTCTGTATGTGTCAGAAGAAAGACTTCAACAACAGTTTTTGTCTTGGGGCCAGTTTTGTATCTACCATGGAACATTGTTTTTCATAATGTAGAACAGGTGCCTGGATTTTTCATATGAGCTACATGTTCTATTGTTTTAAGCAACAGAGCAAGAGTTATTAATTTGTGGTTCATGATTTTTTAATATTTTGATAACTATATTTAAATATAATCTATTCCTTTGTAATCCTGTGTATTTTATTCTATGCATTTAAAAACATGATTCCCAGAAGGGTTCCACAGTCTTCACCAGACTACCATAGGGCTCCAGGACCCACAAAAAGGTTGAGAATCACTATAATAAAGTACATCATCTGTACAAATTAACCCACCAAAATGCAAGAAGTTCCTCTGAGCCCCCAAAAAACTTGTGTCACGTCCACTATGTTTGGAGTCTTTTAAAATGAAAATGAAATCTTTTGGGGCAGCTAGGTGGTGCAGTGAGTAGAGCATTTGACCTGGAGTCAGGAGGACCTGAGTTCAAATATGACCTCAGATACTTGACCCGCTTACTAGCTGTGTGACCTTGGCCAAGTCACTTAACCCCAATTGCCCTGCCTTCCCCCCTCCAAAAAAAAAAAAAGAAAATGAAATCTTTAACAGTGAAAACCTACATATTTGAACTCAAGATATACCGATACCATGATGTTCATAATTTCATCTGACTGGAAAAACTGGGGGACTATTAAAAAATTTGTTTATAGCTGATGGAAAACCTGGACCTGCTGCATTCCCCCTTATGCTCTTTGAGCAAAAATAATACTAGACAACAGACATTTCTATATTAGGTGCTGAATAGTTACCTTAACCTGTTTCCTGCAGATTTTATCAATTCAACCACTTGCTTGTGAGTAAAACCTTCCATGTTAACTCCATTGATATTGGCAAGGACATCACCTGGAAGATGCAGAGAAGAAGAATAGAGAAATGAGTGTTATGCAAAAAAACATGCCCTCCTGGGCCTGTACTTCAGACCTAAGCAAAAACCCCTTCTCAATAAGGAAATGAAAGGGATGAAAATTCATCTCAATTCAACAGGCCTTTGGGATGGGTGTAGAAGATGGGCACATATGAGCAATCTTTGCTGTCAGGAAATTGTTACTTCTAGCTAACCATTTAAAGTAGCTCTTCCAGAAAATGTAAAGGCATCATGGGATACAGAACAGAGGGCAGAGCTTGGTGTCAAGAAAACCTGAGTTCAAATTCTGCCTCTGACATGTACTAGATAGTGTTCTGGTGAAGGAAGCCCCTTATTCCCACACCTTCACTAGCCAAATCACATGAACTTGGCACACTATTCATATACTACCTGATAAAAGGCAGGATAAAAGGGGTTACATGTTAGTTACCAGTCTGCAGTCCAGAGCGGTAAGCTGGACTTCCCTCCTGTACTTTACAGATATAGGTGTACATCTCGGCCAAATAGGCATTTTGGTTCTGCAGTTGGTAAGTCTGTAAGTATGAAAACAAGATTCAGGATTACTATATGAAACTTTCAAATTCATCTGTTAAAAGCAAAACTTCCCCTTTTAGTTTGCATGCATGACACATGATCATTTTCCCCAAAAAATTGCACCCAAGGGCAGTGAGCAATTTGTACAATCTTTTGTCACTACGGATCACCACGTACTGTTTTACCAGGGAACTGGGCCCCAATCTCATTAAATTTCAAAACTTTAGAATAGAAGGATGAGTTAAGAGTAGCTCAAGAGATTAGCTATTCCAACTTTAGAGAACACTCAAACTATCATCATTGAACATTTTTTAATTAATAATTTTTTCCTTATTTCCTAAAGGAACAAGAGTCCTGGTAAAAGGTAAGGAAAGAAATCCCCTTCGTGTTCATTTCCAGCTGGATATTTTCTTACCTTAGAATAAGAAGATGTAGGTACAGAGAGAAATATGCAAAGATTAATTATTTTAAATTAGAGTTCCACAAATAATGACAATCTGTCCCACATTTATATAGAAGCACAGTAATTGACTCAATTATCTTCATTTTTGAAAGCTTTGTTATGCCTGCCCTGAATACCTACAGACTCATTAGTCAGGGAACTAATTTAGAAAAAGTTATGCTTCTCCTATTATATCAATTTGGCAAAAATATTATTTTAATTTGATGCAGAAACACAGAATATATGTTGGATCAACACATTGTCCCAGCATCCTAAGCTTAACGAGTTTTCCCCCCACTCTCTGGCTTTGTGAGTTCTAGCTTTGTATTGAACCAAAATAAATATTTTTGTTCTAGCTATTTGTTTATTCCTAAACATAAGTTATATATATCACAATATTTCCTTTCTAGGAGGAACAACTGTGATCCACATCAGATTCTCTAAAACTTCACTTTTTATTTATAATTTTCTTTTTTGTTATACAACATAAAAATAATCAACCAAGGACTGAATCTGGTAACAGAAGACATGGCTTCTCACATAGTTCTGCTAGAACTTTGTACCTCAGTGACCCTGGAAAAGTCTCTTTGCATTTTGTCTGTAAAATTCCAAGGCAGTTGAACTCAATGATCTCTAAGATTGTCTCTATCTCTTAGTGTGATGATCTGATTAAAGTTTGACAACTTGATATGTATACAATGGACAATCACTGTGGAAAGGACTTATACACAAGAGAGAGGATGCTATTTCCTCCAAGTAGACTATGTAGTTATTTGCCCTGATTCTGCAGATGCTGTTACAAGTCAGATGATATTTCATATCCTCAAAAAGCAATGGAACCTACAGTATCTTTGTGGCAAAACAGGGAGTTTCTAGATTGCATTAATTTAAAGCAAAAGTGACATGAAGGCAGCCAATTTGCCTTCTTCCACTACTTGGCTTAATTTTTCTTCCCTAGCCTTATTCATTACATTTAGACTGAGGTCATTTGTAGTTTTTTACACATGAAAATGGTGTTCTTCCTTATTTTTAGACCAACTTTCCAATGTCGGTGACAAGGACTAGGCACTTTATTTCTCAAGGAAATACCTATAATGAAAATTGAAGTATCATAGATCTGGGCTAGAAGGAAACTCGTAAGTCACCTAATACAGATAAGGAAACTGAGGCTCATAGAGGCTGAGTGATTTGCTAAAATTTGCTAAAATAGCAATAAAAGGATTCTAGTCCAAGTCCTCTGGCTCCCACATTAATGCTCTTTCTAGCATCCTACACTGTCTCAGGTAACCTAAGCACTACGTGCAAAAATCTCCTCATCCGGAAACTAGATAAATCTGTGATTAAGTAAAGTGCACCTCAATGAAATTCAACAGCTTACCAAAAAAAAGTCTAATTTGCCAACCACCGAATTCATCAGTGAAACATTCAACAGCATTAAGTCTCATTGGAGACAATTCATTTTTCTCACAAATGTGGTCGTTCAGCAAACAAGCAATGGATAGGAAATCAATTATCACTAGATATTTCCTTTATCACCTATAAAATCAAATAAATTCCCTGCATCCTAGTCATTTAGGTTTGTACCCATAGTCTGTATCTATTCAGTGCAGTCAACAAATGTCTACTTTGAGCCCACTGTGTGCTGGAGGACACATGTACAGGGCACTGGTGATTCAAAAACAATATGGTTCCTGTCCTAAAGCTGACATTCTATTGGAGGAATACAGGATGTACACCATTAAGTCCTTACTAAGTAATACAATGCAATTTCAAAGAGGAAAGAAAGCCTATGGGAGTGAGGGAATAAGGTAAAAAGGTAACCTCTTGGAGCTAGCACCTTAATCAAAGAAGGACCACAAACATTTCAATGATTTAAATCTAAGTAGTTTTCATTATAGTCAGTGTTGTCTTTGGTATTTTCTACCTTTTATAATTGACTAAAAGTCATCATAATGGAAGTAATTAAAACAATGTCACCTAACATTGAGTTGCCTACTAACATATTGGTACAATGGCTCTGGAGGAAACAGATCCAGATTCAAATCCTACCTATTACCTTTGTGACTGTGGGTGAGTCACTTAGCTTCCCTGCATCTCAGTTTCTTCAATTGAGAAATAAGGGTGTTGAACAACAGAACCTCTGAAGTCCCTACCGGCTCTTAGCTGATGATCCTATAATCCCTAGCCAGAGGTAGGAGCCAAATGTACAGGACAGAGTCACACATTTGGAACCAGAGGACTTGAGTCCAAACATGATCCTGCTATGAACTCCCTGTGTGGTTCTGAGCCAATCACTTAACCGAGGCTGTTCTGAGGCTCAAATAAGATAACTTTGCAAACTTTAAAGCGCCATATAAATACCAGGTGTTATTATTATTTTCGTTATTCTCATTATTCGCCCAGTGGCCTTCAGTTGATGGTGGCTTCACTCCCTAAGTTTTCTACTGCACTGCTGCTATGCTCAAGCAATGTTTAAAAAGCAAAACAGGAATGTGCTGGTAAATGTTGAACAAATGGGCTGGGAAGGTAACAGGGGAGAAGTAGGTGCAACACTTTTAAATTTAATCTTCATTAACACTTTCCTAAGACTAGACCAGGGGTATAAACCACCCACCCAAGACTCTATACTGCTGTGGACCTTGAGGCCTCTGGTTCGCCATCCTGGTATAGACAACCAAGAAAAAAATAAACCAAGCCTTGATCTGTAGCAAGTGCTTTTTTTCTGAGGTGTAAATCCTCACAATGAAGTTAAGCATAGGTTCTCATGAGCCAGTTAGAGCTGGTTCCAGCACAGATCTGTACTCATGCCTTCTAAGCCTCGGTTTCTTCATTTGTAAAATGAACATGACTTCTAACATTACTTCTAGCTCTAAATCTATGATCTAATTCTCCAGCTGTCATCAAAGGAACCTGAATGGCCTCTGCCTTCCTTAATCAGAAGCCATTTGCGTTCCTTTGATAATAAAGGAATGTGTTCAGCCATTTTTCAGTCTCATCAAACTCTTCTTGACCCCATTTAGGGTTTTCTTGACCAAGATATTGGAGTGATTTGCATTTTTTTTTCTGCAGCTCATTTTATAGATGAGAAACTGAGGCGAACAAGGCTAAGTGACTTGCCCAGTGTCACACAGCTAATAAGCGTCTGACACTAGATTTGAACTCATGAAGATGAGTGCCCAGTACTCTATATTGTGCACAACCAGGATTAAGGTAAAGAGCAGCTCTCAAATTGTCTCAGTCTTCAATTGCAGCCTCTCTCTGCCTTGGTCTTCCCTTTGCTACCCACCCAAGGCCTAATCCAATGCCACTGTCATATCCAAGACTGATTCCCTCATTCTCCAGTTCTCATCTCAACAATGATTTGAAAGGGGCTAACCATGACACCACCTGACACATTTTCTTACTGACATGTCTGTAAAGATTTTAAACTGCCTACCTGAATTTCAAATCCAAATGTTCCATTATCCTGCTTTTCCACAGTAACCAGTCTTCTGTAATGAAAACATTGCATATGGAGATCAAAACATCATATTTGGCACAACATTTTGATTAAGGAAAACTGCTATGATTAAGAATAAGCTCACACTGATCCCAATTATGATGTGCATGCATTATATGTGTGTACATGCACATGTATGCATTTACATGTTTTAAACAATCTGGAGAGCTAAGTTCCTAAATACAGTTTGTTGACAAAAAGCAAATGAACATTTTTTTTTCTTATTTTTTACCTCTGTGGCCAGGAGAAGTCACCCAAAGAACTTGATCTGGTCAAAGCACTCTGAAAACAGGAAAAAGAAAGTAAAAAAGTCAATTTTTAAAGCCTATAAAAACATTCCTTAGTCTGTAAAACATTTGAGACCATCAAAGAGCTATATAACTTTTCCTTTGACCCAACCTCTATGAAGTCATTCATATAAAGGCTTAAAGTTTATCCAGTTCTCTAGAATAGACAAGAAGGACCTTATTTTGTAAAGAGGAAACAGGCAGAATGGTCAGGTATTTATCCCATAGCACAATATTAAGGTTGCCATAATACCTGTGTTCTTTGGAATGATAATTAATGTGACAAAATTCTTAGGGCTCCAAAAAGAACTACATGTCCGATCTATTTTTTTTTAAATAGCCTGTGAAAGGTGATCCCTAACAATTTATAGTCAACAGTCATGCTCAAAAAACAAACACAGCCACAGGTCATGCAAAATCAGAATGTCAAATATCTTCATCTCACTAGCAGTCTTGTACACACACAGCCTGTGTGCTTAATAAGGACTTATTTGGGATGAGGCTGAAGTGGAGGAAGATGGTAAGGGTGACTACCAGGGGGATGATGAGGATGAAAAAAAAAAAAAACCTTGTGCCTACCACAAGAGACAGTATGTTACTATAGGTATGTAAAATACAAAGGGGAGGAGATGAAATAAGCATTTATGTAGCACCTACTATGTGCTTAGTACATAATGCATGGTTGGTACTATTATAGTCCCCGTTCTACAGTTGAGGAAACTGAGGCAAGGAGTTAAGCAACTTGCTCAGGGTCACATAGCTAGTCAGTACTTGAGGGTGGATTTGAACTCAGGTCTTTCTGACTCCAGGCCAGGCACTCTATCTGCTCCGCCACAAGCCTGTTCTAACATAATACATGTACATTATATGTTATATTACATTACATTGTCATTTATATATATATATATGCATATATATGTATGTATATCTACACACACACACACACACACACACACATATGTAGCTAGGTGATGCAACTGATAAATTGCCAGGCCTAGAGCCGGGAAGATTTATCTTCCTGAGTTCGACTCTACCCTCAGATATTTACTAGCTTTGTGATCCTGGCTTGCCTCAGTTTCCTCATATGTAAAATGAGCTGGAGAAGGTAATAGCAAACCACTTCAGTATCTTTGCCAAGAAAACCCCAGATGGGGTTCTGAAGAGTAGGGCATGCCATGACTGAAACAATTGAACAACAACATGGTATATATGTGAGTACACAAAAGATTTGTGATTTCATTTGTGTGAGAAACTCCAGGTAGGGGAACTCCCTCTACCAACACAGATCATGCCCCACCCCTTATTAGGAGAGATAAACCTAAACAGGGAGGGGTTTCTTAAGGCCTACAGAGATTAAAAATCCCACCCAGGGCCACACAGCCAGTAAAACGTCAGTCTCAGATTTAACACAGGCCTTCCTAACTCCAAGCCTAGCCCTCTATTCACTACTCAGAGATGTCAAACTCACAGTCTACTGAGAGCATGTACCCACCTGCCGTGTATCCTGCCTGTGTGCTGCCCAAACCAGATTAAAACGTACTTGGGAAATGTTTAACAAAATTTAAAAAACGCAGTGCAACATTGCCGATATTAATTTGTGGTTTTTTTAAGTCAACATGCCATCTGTTTTTATTTGAATTTGCCAGCACTGCTACCTCTGTGTTATTTACGTTGATACTATGTGCCTGTATACACAAAAGATTTATGATTTGCCACTTCGTGGAAACTATAGGTGTGGGGACCTGTGGGTGTGGGAACTCCTGCCATTTATGTACCTCACCACCCACTTATCACTTAGTAGGTAGGCCTAAGCTGGAGCCTCTCAGGGCACTTAGAGGTCATGCCCTATCCTGGGCTAGAGTTGAACAAAGGTCTTCCTGCCTCCAGGCCTACCTTATTCAGAAAGAGAAAAGTTAACCCTTATGAATAGATTAAGTGCAAGTAGGTAACTAGGCAGTCAAGTGATGGTGAAGGTGTCACACTTGGAGTCAGGAAGACTTGAGCTCAAACCCTGCTTTAGACACATTAGCTGCGTGTCTCTGGGCAAGGCATTTAACTTTTCTCAGCGCAGTTTCTTTATCCATAAAATCGCAAGAATAATAGGGCTTGATGGCAGGGTTGTTGTAGGATGGAGTGAGTTAGTGTGTCGCAAACCTTAAAAAGCCAAATACATGGTAGCTATTGATTCACATGCAGCCTAGGTGTTGGACTCCGGGCCTCCACTCTCTCTTTTCTTCACTTTGAAGCAGTTTTAATTAAATAGATCTCACAATTAGAATGCATGCCCACCCTGACGAAATCAGAGATCCATGAAAATATGAGTATTTAATTGAATGCAGTCTTGGTTAAGCACCAGGGGAAGACTCATATCCCTGTAGCACAGACAAACACTTCTACTATTAGAACACAGGTGAACTCAGTCCCCGGATAGGCAGATCCTGCTTGCAATTTCAGGACAGGATAACTAGGTCCCTATCTCCTGGAGATCTGTTTTGCAACTGACAATGAGGAAAAGGAGTCCAACACTGAAATTAATGCTACCTACTAAAACACAAGCTATATAATAATTTTCACTACAAAAAGCCAACTGAGTGCATGAAACATCTAAAAGTCAACGGGTAGGTCATCTACAGGGAATTAAATAGGGTTCAGAAAACTCAGACAGAAGAGAAGGAAAAGGAAGGAGAGGAAGTCAGGAGATTATTGGCATAATAATGAAATCATTCCCTGAGAGACTGCACAAATGGACTATACATGACATGTGTGACCCCAAACGACAGTGCCAATAACCTTCTCACTTGGGCAGTCTGTTCTTTGGAAGGAACAGCCTGTCACCAAAGCTGGAAGCAATATTCCTAGGAAGTTGGAATACCCAGTACCAAATGCTTTCATTCCAGTAAAGCTTCCTGTCTGGCCTAATATCCAGAATTTGGCACCCAGTCAATCAAGTTAATTCAACGGAAAGTCGGTATCTTATTCCGCCCAGATCTGACATTTGAGAATTTCATTTTTCTCTCTCACCAATCTTAAGCCCAAGCTTGTTTCAAATACTGAAGGGTGAAATGAGCAAGTCTAAATTTGTAGGAGCTTTCTAGACTGTGAACCTTGATGCCTGGTGTACGCAGTCAGCCTTGGTGCAAGACACTAATGCAGTTTATCTCTCAGAGTGGGCTTCCTCTCGTAGGTCAAAGCCAGAATATGAATGATGGAATATTGGAGAGAGGAAGCCATAGCAATGCTAGTCCAGATGCCATAGATGGAAAATGACTTATCTTTTATATAAACAAGTCAACGTCAGCCTTCTATCCATTGGCATTGCTGGAGGAGTTTCTGCCAGGGTTGTACTCTACATGGACGAAATCACAGGCCCGGATCACATTCAATCAATCAACATTAAACAGGTCACCAGACTGAGTGGAAAAACATCACAATCAGCGCTACCTCTTGCTCTTTACATAGAAGCACTTAATAAAAGCTAAGTAACATTTGTGGGAAGAATGAACAAAGTAGCATCTTGATACACACTTGATATTCCTAAGTATCCTCAAGCGCCCCACCATGTCGCCACTCCCTTCTCAGTGCTAAGAAGGTAAGTCACTTCTGGGCCTCCCAAATTATTTTGCTTCTCTGAATTCTCAATAAACAAACATTAATCTTACCCAAATAGCATGACAGGATCATATTCAAACAGTTTAAAATATGGGAGAAGGATGGTGTTAGGGATAGAAGATGGAACTTATATTAAACATCTGGCTCCACAGCAGAGACATAATTAGGGACTGAAAATTCCCCAAAAAGAATTTTCTTCCTTTTCTCATAAACATGGGGGCAGCATTTTCCATAATTTATACCAATGTAATAATGGTTCCCAAGGAAGAAGAGAAGAAATAGAGAAAATGTTTTAGATTGTAACCAGCCACATTCAAAATTAATAAGCTCATAGATTTAGTTCTGGAAGAAACTTTTGGGATCATCAAATTCAACAAATGAGGAAGAGGAGGCCTAGGGAAGTTAAGTGACTTGCCCAAGGTCACACAGTTCAAGTGGCAGAGCTGCAATTCAACCCCTTCTCCTCTGACTCCAAATCCCACACCTCCCAGTCCACCATGTTGCCTCTCCAATGTCTGATTACATTATTCAGACACTGTCCCTTAAGTTGCGGGCGATGAACTCCACTGTGAATTAGTGAGAGCAACATGGCTGGAGTTGTTCAAGCAGAGGTTTATCAACAACTTTCAGAGAGGCTGAAGAAGAAATTCCTGCATTAACCAATGCACTTGGCCAGATCACTGCTCAGGTCCAATGCAACTCCAAGATTCTAAGAATTGGTATGTCCCCTTTGCAGAATTGGCACCTTCGCCCAATGAGAAGAGAATCAAAGAGGTGAAGGGAACTTCCAGAAGTCGTCTCATCCATCCTCTGCATTCAGCGAAAATCGTTCTGGCTGAATGCAGCACGAAAATTCTAATTCTAGGAAATAAGTAACTATTTAGTTCTTACCCATATCCAGGAAGGGAGATTTCACAATCTTTCAAAATAACCCTTCCAATGCTAACTAACCCTTTTCCTTAGAGGCTACTGACTAGTTAAGAATAAAACATTTGCCCAAGAACAAGACTAGGTGAGGAGTTGACAATGCTAAATACCAACAAGTATCCTTTGATGGATTGATCTGGGTTAAAAGAGATGCAAAGGAAAATCAACCTATGTCAAAGTCTAAATTAGTTCCTACTCAGATTAGCAATGAGAACGTTTTAACCACTTAACATTTAAATCAAAGTGTTCGCAGCTTGACACCATCAACATTTCTGACATGTGGCATGCCCTGACATGAAACCCACCTTTTTTTTTTCTTTAATCTGTCAGATTTTAACAGTGTATGGTTGGCACTGCTCCATAGATTCACGTGAGTTCTCCTATTAAATAAGCTGCTAAAATGGAATAAGGAGCACCTGAGCAACTACCAGAAGACTGAGACTTTGGGCTTTTCCTGAGTGTTAGCAGCATGATTTGGGGCTCCATCCTGTGATGTCTTACATTCTCTAGACTGTCCACCCATCTATAACCATCTTTCAGTGTTGTTGCGATGGAACCAAAAATCATGAATGAGAACCTGGTGTGTGAAGCACAGCATATGCTGGCAACAGCTGTCTTTTATTACACATTATCTAATATGAGAAATCCAGGCTTAGCAATTTGGCAGGGCTGCAAGGCACACATTCAACTGTGCATGAAGCCTGGTCAGACCTTAACCCCTTAGTAGTTCCTAAGATAAGGACTCCACCATCAATTTTATTCATGATTACCTTCTTATCACCTGGTGACTTTCTTTCTTTTCTTTTGACAAAGCATTTATTAAGCACCTATCATATACCAGGCACTCTGCTAACCTCATGCTTGCAGAGTTTGGTAATGATACAGCTCACTGTGGCCTTCTTTCCTGAGTCCAAATACCTTAGCTACATACAAGCTCACAAAAGGTGCCTGGCACATAGCAAGCACTTAATAAAGGCTTGTTAACAGCCAGACTGACAAAAAGTGTGTGGAATCTATCTCACGCCGAACATGTCTAAAAAAAAAGGTACCTGGCACCAAAAAGGAGGTTAGGACTGTTTCCAGCATCTGCTTCTGCTGCCCAGTAACAAGATATTGTTGCTTCCTGTAGCTAACTCTGCACATTCATTTCAAGAAAGTGTTTAGGGCCATTATTCACAGGTGTGTATTTAGTTCCAAAATGAAAAATTGAAGTTATATCCTCTATTTTCTTTGCCACCCTTCCTCACCCTCAACACACACACACACACACACACACACACGCACGCACACACACACGCACACACACGCACCCCTCTTTCCCCTTGTTCACCCTCACTAGCATTCACACATTCATGATTTTTTCTTTCAATGTACTTTAAAACCTGGAGCAAGAGATAAACTTGAGACCTAGCCAAAGGCAAGAATACCCCACAAAAATAGTACAGCAGAACTGATTTTTTTTTCTAATTGGCAACCAAGAGGAGAACTTGGGCAAAGTAGTTTCATAAGAATGTCTAATCTCATCTCAACTAATTCAGTTTCAGCAAAATTAGGTGCCTAAGCTCAGGCTTGCCATGGCAATAAATGGAAAGGGCTAATTGCCTTTTTTGGAGAGGAACTGACTTGGGGTTTCTCCTCAAGCAAGTCATAAAAAAAGAACAAAAGATGTTCATGTGAATAGATGGTATGAGCAGCTAGGTGGGGCAGTGGACAGAGTGCCAGGCCTGAAGTCAGGAAGACCCGAAATCAAATCCAGCCTCAGACGCTCACTAGTTGTATGACCCTGGTCAGGTTGTTTAATCCTGTTTACCTCAGTTTCCTCATCTGTCGAATAAGCTGGAGAAGGAAATGGCAAACCACTCTAGTATCTTTGCCAAGAAAACCCCATCAGAGAACAGAGAGTCAGATGTTACAGGAAATGACTCAACAATGAAGAACAGATGCTATAGGTAATGTGTGTTGCTGCCTTAGAATATCCCATAAGATGTTGAGCACAGTGCTTAGTATGCAGGAGACAGTCAATGAATAGAAAACAGTGACCACATCCCTACACTCAAGTTCTCAGTACTTTCTTAGGAAGTCACCTTTGTCATGATTACCCGTACAAAGAAATTATAACCAAAAGTGATGAAAGTGTCTATGATTCTTTAGTCACAGAATATCCTGGAAGCAAAATAAGAGAGAGTATGCACAGCATGAAATATCGTGAGGCCCAGCTTATATTCCTGGTACTAGTGACTCACAGGATCATTAAATTCAGACCTGGGAAGCACCTTCGAGGTTGTCTGGTCCAACCTCATCTCATCTTACTGATAAGGAAACCAAAGGCCCAAGAGGGGGATAACTAGGCTAGATCACAGAGTCAGTGGGGATAGCGAAGAGGCATGTTGTTCATCCTTCATTCTCAAACAGGAGCAATGATATCAGGAGGGCGATGTCTTAACTTGCAAGTGAATTGGATTTAAGTGAGGCAGAGCTGTGCAAAGCCATCGGCCTCACTCTCTCCTGCAAAGTCATCAGAGTCCAGTGGTGAGACACAGGTCAGGACAACTGGTGATGACCCAGGATGCAATGGAAGATCTTGCCCTTTTTAAGCTAAGGTCTTTCCCAGGTCTCAGTTTGTCTGAGGCAACCTCCATTCAGTGATTAAGGCTAGGTAAGAATTGAGGCCTGGTTTGCCTCCACAAAAGAATCAGTCTAGGAGGAGAAGACCCTCAGAGTTTCCAGGGAGGAGGGATAGGGTGAGATTCAAACCCAGTTCCTCTATTGCCAAATCCAGTGTTTTAACATGGGTATTCAGTGAAGACTGATTCAAGACCACAAAGCATTACATTAGGATTTATGCACACCATGACCCCCTTGGAACTATCACATTTCTGGACTACCCCTTTCCTTCCATCTCCTAAAAACATCTTCCAAAGAAAGGACTGAAGTGCTTTCCAAAACTATTTGGGAGTAGGAGTAAAATACCAACTGCACCATGGTGTCTGTCTGACACCTCCTACAACCACAGGTATCCTTGTATACACACATATACACACACACACATACACACATATGAAATCTATTTTTAAAGAATTCTAAAGACAAACATCCAAAGGATTCTGAAGATTTATCTTTAAAAAAACTGTGGGCTGGCCAGCTACAGTTTTACAGAAACGGAAGCCAATACTAACAAGAAGTATGAATTGCTGATGTCAGACACAAAAATGTTGAAAATAACAAAGTGGGCAGAGAAACACCTGTCTTTTTGGTAGCCAACCAGGGATCCTGCTGCCTGCAAATCAAACCTCCTGCCAAACTAGGGATCGGCCTCTCGAAATAATCTAGAGAAACATGAATATTAGTATATTTTTTCGTGGGGGCTTTTTGGTCAGATGAATCTGTTGAGAGGTTCTGAAATGTTTACAGATATTAAATCTACATGCCCCATGTCTTTCAAGGATGGAGAAGTACCATAGAAACAGGGTTGTTCTTAACACTTCCCACCACAACCCAAAAAATATTTCTCCCAGCAAGACAGATTGGGGGTGTGAGCTTAACCGTTGAGAGGCCTTACATTTTAGAGGGGGATGAGAGAAAAGTAAGAGAGGGACTGCAGGAAGGAGTGAGGATGGATGTGTGCATACGAGTGTCCATATTGGTGTGAGATCGTGAATCCATGTGTGCATATTTTGTGCACAAAAATAAAAATGGTGTCATGGAAATCAGGAAGACATAGGTTCTAGTCCTCACTCTGATACATGCTGGCTTTATGACCCTGGGCAAGTCGTTTAACCTCTCATTCTCTCAGGCAACTTCCTAAGATTATACAGTGCCAAGAAAATCCTGATGGACATTGTTAGAGGAAGTCCCCACCCTATATTGATGAAACAAATGGCCCAATTTTTTAAGTCATATTAATAAGAACTAGCTAAAGAAAAAAGAGGGTAGAATAGGCAAGTTTGATGGAGGGAAGAAAAACGAAAGAAGAATAAATGTGGGAGAGTTCCTACCCCTAATATCAAAGTCACAAGAAAGAACAAGGTCTGCTTCCCAAGTATAAAATGATGCTCTAACCAGTTGCCCTATATTACATATTATAAGTATCACTATAGCACGCAACTCTAATAGCAGAACTACAGCCATGGTAAGGCAATCAGAACCTCACCCTAGGGCAGAGGTTTCAAACATAGTGCCCCGGTGTCTGTAACTAGATTAAAATGTAATTGGGAAATATTTAAACAAAATTAATAAAAATACAATAGAACCTAATGTTAATATGTGATTTCCTAAACCAATATGTGGCTAGTAGGGATCTATACGTATAGCGTAATGGCCCTTCTGTACTTGAGTTCAACACCATAGCCCTAAGGTACCAAAAATTAGAGAGCACTGACCTTCTTTCAGCAACACAGAAGCACATCAACTTAATACATAGTTAGCAAGAATAAGTCATTAAAATATGAACTATCAGTCTTCTCTCCAGCAGTAGCCTTTATGTATGCCTGGGTTTCAGTCTATAGGGGCCAGAATCAGAAGATCTCTCTCCCTCTTCTCCTACCCACCCTAAGCCCTATACACAGGTGAGAATACCAAGGTCTCTCCCTCTACAGGGCCTTTATCCCAGGGTCTCTGATTAACCCTCTACCCTAAAATATCTCAAAGGGTTTATTTGAGAGTAGATTTCATGGTACTCAACCTGGGTGACAAAATTGTTAGTTACAACTCTTCTCTATAGCTAATTCTTCTGAAACCTGCATTAATTAAAACATGGGTTATCATTCTGCTTCATTCCACAGTACCTCTTTTGTCAAATACACATGTTGGGTGTTGATTCCAACAATTGTCGTCACATCATATAAACTGATGGTAAAAAAACCTTTTCTGAATTGAGAAAAAAATGTCTCTCAAAACTATAGCAAATGATATCTTCTTCCTAAAGAATTCTGAGCAAACAATGGATCAGACAGAGTAGCCTACCAAGTTTAAATCTATCATCTACTTTGATCTTCATTAAAACTTTATAAAAAAAAAATAACAACAGAATGTTTAAGAGGAATACACAATTGCTAATATACAATTAAGTAATGATAATTTGTACTGTGAAATATTTCTGAATATTTTCAACTTTAAAAGGTCCCATCCTGAATCAGGTATAACTTAGCTTCTTTTGGATTTAAGTGGGATTTTACTTTACCAATTTATTAACTAAAGATTTATTAAGTGTCTATTAAAAGTCGAATACTTTCTGGGTGAGATACAAAGCTGAGATAAACCTCTAGGTCTCACCTCATGGAGTTTCCAGTCTAACAGGATGGTATAATATATACACAAAAAAGATAATACTTGGTAAGTACACAAAAGAGGTATAAACAAAGTCCTCCATGAGGTTAGGGTATGGGGTGAGGGAATAGGGAGGAAGAGATTTGTCACTAATGGCTGGTAATAATGGAACCAGAAAAGGAATTATGATTAATTTGTTTTTTAATCTATTTCACAAATAACTTTTTTAACAGTATGAATGATGCAGAATAAATTGACAAAGTCCCAAAGGGGTTTAGCTGAATATTTTTAGAATCATCCTCTCACTCTAAAGGAAATATTTTACCCAGAATCCAGCATGAAAGTGTAAGAACTGTATGTATTAGCTGTAAAAGTTAGCAAACTCTTCAGAAACCAGACCCTAATATGATTAAGATCTTAAAGTGCTTCTTAGCATGGCTACAGATGGGGTAGAGGGGGAGGAAGAGGGGGACGGGAACACACATACACATACACACACACACACACACCCCAGTAATAACTCACACAGGCTGTCGGGGGTGGGGGGTTGGGGAGAAAGAGCTACATGCTCCAATAAGCTTAAGGCCCTCAGTTCTTCCTAATCACTTCTCCAAGGAAGGACAGAAGTGTCTTTGTCACACTTGGCTTTATGTTTTACTAGCATCCCAATGTACCCAAATTTCCATTCGCACCCAGTACCCCTGCCTCTCACTCCCACTCTTTCCAAGTTCTACCTGAACATCTAAGCTCATCCTTTAGGAGCGCAGATGCTGAGTGAGAAACCCACTGCCTGGTGATGCTCAAAGCTCCCCAAAGTACAAAATGGTCATTGTACCTGCTTTCGTCCCCGGGGCAAAGTGGCCACTGTTTCCGCCAGCATTTGAAGCCTCTTATTATCCACTTGTGGGCTACCTGTGGGCGCAGAGTACAAGCTATAAGCTGGGCCTGTGCCGTTGTCCACCAAATTGTTGTTCTGCTGGATAGGCCTTTGGAAAGACATTGTGCATAAAGGTCACTCCAGCTCACACATTGCTTAGCCTGGCCAGCCAGGGAGAACTAAAAGCATAACCTTCTTGACAAGCAATCAAAAGTAGCAAAGCGGAAAGCGTCCCATGTGACTTCTGTGGTTGGAGGTGCTTGTTACACAAATCCCTTTTTTCAGATCACTCACGTTACTTTTTTTTAAGCCCATGGGAGAACTGAGAGGTAGTTTTTGCAATTAAAGAAAATCAGCTTATTTTTTTTACTCTTGGCAACGGCCAGAACTCTTATGCTTTCATGTGCTGTGACAGTTTGTGTTCAAAATACCATCTGCTTTTTTTTTAAGTGGGGGTGGGGGGGGAACCTTTCCCAAGTTTAATTTGCTAAATGCTGTCACATTTTTTTCTCTACCCATTCCCCAGACCACTCCACACACCAAGTACACACACATATACACGTACCTCAAATTAGCAAAAGTCAAAATGTGTGGCCATGAAGCTCCTGAGACTATCAGTGAGAATTGCAGGTACTGGTCATAATGCTCTCTCTCCCGCTCTCTCTCTCTCTCTCTCTCTCTCTCTCTCTCTCTGTCTCTCTGTCTGTCTCTCTCTCTCTCTCTCTCTCTCTCTCTCTCTCTCTCTCTCTCTCTCTCTCTCTCTTTCTGTCTGTCTCTGTCTCTGTCTCTGTCTCTGTCTTCCCTGTAACGTACTTCCCTCATAGTACACTCTAGTTCACCAATGCTCATCAAAGACTCATTGTACCTTCCACTTAGATTGCAACCATTCATCAGTCTTTTTGTTATGCTTCTCCTTCATCTGAACAGAAATATTTATCTTAATACAGGGTGGTGAACTAGAAAGGCCCAATTTGGTAATCAACTCCCATCAGCAACTTTTCTATTCCCCAGAGTCAGCAGGTGTCCAGGCTCCAGGGCCTTGGCAGCAGACAAATAAGACGGCAAGAGTGTATGAGCAATTGGTCTAGGGATAGACAGAATGACAGAAGAACCAATCCAGCAAAGAGAGCTTGACTATGAAGTTTTTTTTTAATTCTTAGAGGATGTAGAGTTGAGTAATTTGGTTGAGTGGCAGAGGGAAATAAAGGAGTCTTCAATCAATGGCTAGATAATCACTTGTTGGGGATGTAATATGAAATTAGGTAAGTGTGTAAAGTGCTTTCCCAACCAAAAGGGAGACATAAATGTGAGTTATTATCATTACAGGGACTTCCTGACAAGTATGGTTTGAAATACATGATCTCTAAAGTTTCCTCCAACACTGAGACCCCATGATTGAATTCTGTGATTATATGAAACAAAAATCAAATATGGAGGAGGACTCTGGTTTAGCACAAAAACCACTGGACCAGGAGTCAAGAGAGAACTGTATTCTCATACCATTTGTCACTAACTATGGCACATTGGGTAAGTGATATAAACTCTCTGAGTCTCAGTTTTCTCATCTGTAATAGGGGCAGGTCTGAGCTAGAAAATGACTATAGCTCCTTCCAAACCTAAAATTCAACAAGTTTGTGTATATGTATTAATGTATGTATATGTATATATAAATATAAAATTATGCACTAGACCAAATACAAGTCACAAGGTCACCTTGAAGGCTGGTCATAGAATTCAAATAGCATCACACTTCTTTGAACTGATACTGAATCCAAATACATTTAATTCAAGAGCAATTCAATCTTAACAGAGCTTGCCAAATAAAAATAGTAAAATCTTGAGTTGGCCTTTTTTCAAAAAAAAAAAAATGTGTGCCAACCCAGGTACAAAAGAACACTTTTTACAATATAGTTCCCTTATTCCTTGTGTAGGAGGTGCCCTTCAGGTGCCCCTATCCCAACCTTTTAGGAGCCTGCTCAAGTTTCCATACTTAGCATGAGTAGCAGCATCACCAAGAATTGTGACTGGATTATACTATGAGTTCCCAAACTATAACAAATACTTAGATTCAAGACCTGATAACGCCATTTATAGTTGATGACATGAAGCCTAGCATTTGGACTGGAAAGGACCACCTCCAGGAAGCCCTCTAGTTCAAACTCCTCATTTTACAGATGAGAAACTGAGCCCTGAGGATGTTAAGTGACTTGCCCAAAGGTGAGTAGTATGGGTAGGCATCAGAGACTCGATATGAACGTAGGTCCTCTGAATCCAGAGGCCATCTGATCCAATTTCAGAAGAGGAAACTGAGGGTGAACAAAGTTAACCCACTTGCCCCCAGTCACAAAGGTAGTACATAGTAGGGCCAGAATTTAAATCCACCTCAGAGTTCTCTGACACCTAGTCCAACAAGCTTTCCTCTGTAACACAATACTTTATGGGTGTTAGTCCTATGCACAACACTAGCCTTGTAAATAAAGTCTCATTGTTACAAATCTTTCCTTCAAAATTTTGACCCAAAAAGATATAAAGTCCTGAATATTTCCAGTCAGGAAAAGAAATACTATTCCATTATGCCCCCAAAAAACCTAACTGTAGAAACTGTTTTGAGCTAAATCGTGTCCAAAATGACAGCAATCTTGCATCCATGATATGACTACACCACAAAGGGCTGACTTCAGTTGTCAGAATAGATACTCACCTAAATGCAGAGCTGGGACAAAGCACTTGTGGACCTTAGGCAAGCTTTGAAAATTGTGCCACTGGCTTATGTTACTACCCACCTGTAGCTTTATGCTCTTTCTGTAATGCAGTCAACTGGGGTTTTCACAAAATAAATAACTGCATAGCCTGGAGAGTAGAATGTTCCTGTATTAAAGATATGCAAGTTTACTTTTTTTGTTTGTTTGTTACATATACACTTACTTATCAGCCAGGTGGCCCAGTGGATAGAGAACCAGGCCTGGAGTCAGATAGACCTGAGCTCAAATATGGCCTCAGATGTTTACTAGCTGTGTGACCCTGGGCAAGTCACTTGACCCCATTTGCCTCAGTTTCTTCATCTCTAGATGAGGAAGGAGATGGCAAACTAATCCAATATATTTGCCAAGAAAACCCCAAATGGGGTCACAAAGAATTGGACGTGAGTGCAATGACTGAACACATACCTATCAGAATATTGAAAAGTGTCCCTTGATTCACCCTTTCTCCTTTCACCTCCACTTCTCCTCCACCCCTCCCAACACGATGTTCTCAGTGAGTCTGCCTACATTGACTCCCCTGCCTACACTACATGGTATTATTTGAAGAACACTGGGGAAAGAACTTTTGGCCTCCACCAGAACTAGCAAGGTGTCTGAAATTCCACCAATGGGAACTAAGCTACTGCTTATGAAAATGTTAAGACTCTTGGAAGGAGTAACACTTTAAGTCATGATCTGCTTTTTGAAAACTGGAGCCCAGGAGGAATGAAAACCCCACCAGAAATCTTTGGTAGAGAACACTAAAGTGGGTAAGTTCAGAGCATCCGCAACTTACTCGAAAATGAAGACCCAGGAAGGGTGTATCACCTATGTAATTAGGAATGGAAGGTGACCCTGGTGGTTAAAATGGAGCAAAAAAAAAAACATGAAAAAGAAGAAGTGGCAGTAGGGCAGGGCCCTAAAGGCAAACTTAACTGACATCACTGTTTGCAAAGGACCATCTCTAAGATTACTTAAGGAACCATACAAAAGGAAATGACTTCAAGAAGAGTGACTTCTTGTGCAAAGTCTGATACCCAAGATTACCAACTTCCTGGTGGTATCCTAAACCACTGGACTAACTATAGTATGACATATAGAATAGCTAGTGAGGAGGAGATTGGCAAAGAATCCTTAGAATCAACATGTAAAAGTTTAGGACTGCACTGAAAAAAATTCTTTTCTTTTCCTAGAAGAAAAACTCATTAGATAAGAGTGAAAAGCCAAGAACATTAACAGTTCATCTATGTTTCAATGCAGACTTCTTGTGTGGTTAACTGTATTTGTTTAATTAAGGGTTTGGAGGGTCATCTGCACATAAAAATATTTAATAAGCCTGGTTGCCTGAGGTGAAATTAAAGGCTTACAAAATTGAAACATACAGTATTTGCAAAATGCAGATCTGTTCCATTAAATAGGTGTCTTTCATCAAGGCAGACTGTTCTTAAATAGTTAGCTTGAGAAAGACAAGTATAAACAGAAACCTAATTCAGAAATTTGATACATTGAGATAATTATTGTTACCATTAGCTAGATACCGCTCTCATCGGTCTTAAGCTAAGACACGTACATTTAAAATAGGAAAGTGAATTCAATTTCAGCTTATATACACAATATATAAGAATCAGAGCCAATAGTAAAATCAGTCTTTTCTGTTCTGTTGTTGGTACAAGTGTAAGATAACACTACATTAGATTCTTAAGCATCTTCATTTGCCAAAGTCAAAAAAGTATGGGTAGTCAATATTGTCGGGGAAAAAAGGATGGCAATAAACCAACAGTAGGAGACTAAATTGCATATTCTCAGATCTCTTTTTAAATTTATAATGAGCAGAAAATCTTTATCTGTCCACTACATGAACTTCTAGTTGAATGACATAATTATTAACCATTTCCTTTATTCTATTTACTTTTGTGCCTACAGTTTTTGGAAAGAATTTTCTGTGTGTATGTATGTGGGTGTGTGAGAGCAAAAGAGGAGAGAGATATCTATAAAAGTGTTCATGTGTAGAGTGAGTAGGAGTATTTTTGACTTTGGAGTCTATCAGTAAGGGTGTTAACCTCAGAGGTACAATGAGCTAGTTTACTTACCTCGGGATGTCTGTATGTAAAGGCTCTTGAAGTATAGTGAAGAGTTTCATATTGTAAATGATACATATCCAATTACCTTACAGCTTGGTGGAGAAGAGTAATGACCATAGTATTATAGAATCTCAGAAATGGAAGGAATCTAGCCCAGAATTCATACTTGAACAGAAATCTCCTCTACAATATCACTCAAGAAATGGTCATCTAACATCTCCTTGAAAATCATCAGTGACAGAAAACACCCTACCTCTCCGAAAAGTCCATTCCACTTTGGGGCAATTCCAAATGTTTAGAAATTATTTCTTGAGTTCAACCTAAATCTGCCTCTAAGTAGCTACTGCTAATTGTTCCTAGTTTTGACTTCTGGATTAAGACAGAATAAAGCTAATTTCTCTTTCATATGACAGTCCTTCAAATATTTGAAGACAAATAACACGCGCGCGCGTGCGCGTGCGCACACGCACACACACACACACACAAACACAATTTTCATCTCCAGCCTAAATTATTTAAGCAAGTAATTAAACAACAAGCATTTCTTAAGCTCCTAGTATGGTCTAGGTATTGATCCAGCCACTAGGAATACAAAGAAGGGAATGGAAGTGTTGACACATACATACATAATTATATACAAAATACATATAAAAGAACAACAAGATAAAGGACTAAACATTTTCTTTGATCCTCACAAACTCTCAAATCTTTCCAAAATAGGCATTATGCAAAAATAAGTAAAGCCATTTCAGTTGACTCCATTGGAATCTAGACTCAAAGAATGCTAACAAAGTAACAACATGATGAACTAATAGCAAAAAAAGGCTCATCTCACACCTGCCATCAGGCTCTGACAGGATACCCAGAAGTAGATACACAGGGTTGCAATAGAACTCAACTCTACCATATTCTTCTTCCCTGCAGAAAGCCAAAAAACAAAAGCTTATTCTAGCTGGAGCCACAGTGAGGCCATGCTCTATGTTGCAATACTACTCAGCCAGAGAACTGAGGAACGGAGAAAATTGGAGCAAGACACATTTGTAGCTGTGTGGCTCTTCACTAAGCCTGAGAAAAAGTACCAAGCATCCAGATAGGACTAGTTCTGTTCCCACAGAAATCACTTAGAAAAGAGAATCAGGCTAGCAAAATGTGAATTTCTTAGCATGGGAGAAGGGGGAGACAGCTTTGAGGTCTAACCCCCAGCAAAACTACCATCAAAAGGGAAGGAGTCAGAAATTTAATGCTATGGAATTACTTGGGAGAAGGAGAGTAGGGTATGAAATTATGAAAGATCTCAGAAGAAAGAAAATTCAAATGAAGACCTTGAACATAAGCAGATAAATGAGGAAGGAAGATATTAATAACAGACAGGAATATAGCTTCAAGATCAGCTAAGAGAATCTAGACACTCGTGAATAAATACTGCAAGACAAAGGAAAGTCTGCCTGATGAGGCAGAGGCCCTGTGGATTCTCAAGATCACATCAAACCACAGAAAGATGTTCATAAATAGTTTAAAAGACAAATAGGAATTGTGAAAGCATAATGTATGCTCTATACAGCAGAAATAATTGGTAGAATAGAAAAATTTGAATCCATGAGAGAAGAGAGAGAACTGTTGATTGGTAATGGAAGTACATAGAGGCAAAAGACAATCTGGAAGAAGAAAAGCTAAAAGCAATGACATTAAAAGAAAACATGTTCTTTATGCAAGCAAAATATATTGATCTCAAAGACAAAATACATAGAGACAATTTAAGGATTATAAACCTCCCAGAAGAACATCACAAGTCAAAAAGACCTAAACAATATAATGCAAGAAAACTTCTCAGAACTTCTGAACACAGAAAATAAAATGCCAATTGATTATCCAAAAAAATTGTCAAAAAAGGCACAGAACCCTATGTTGCAAACCCCAAGTCACATAGCAGTTAAATTTAATAATTCCAATGACAAACAACAAATTCAGCAAGCATAGAGGAGAAAGACCTTCAAATAAAAAGGAAAGGAATTTCAAATAACACAAGACTGCTCTGCACCGTCCAAAAATTGCAGGAGAGCACAGGATGTGTTCTGAAGAGATGTAATCCTAAGGTGACCTACCCTGAAAACCAGAAGCTAAAAATTAATTTTAAAAGCTGGACATTAATTTTTTAAAGCAGCATTCTAAGTGTAGCTAGGTGGTGCCGTGAGTAGAGCACCAGCCCTGGATTCAGGAGGACCTGAGTTCAAATCTGGCCTCAGACACTTGACACGCTTACTAGCTGCGTGACCTTGGGTAAGTCATTTACCCACAATTGTCCTACCTTCCCCCTTCCAAAAAAAAAATAAAATAAAAGCAGCATTCTAAAAATTCCTGGAAAGAAAACTAGAACTGAATAAACAATTTGCTTTTCAAATGTGCCAGAAGACAGAAATACAAGAAAGATTAAAACAAAATACAGCAACCTAGAACAACCACCACAAAATAACAAGAGAGAGACCATTAAGAGATTTTTTTCTAAAAGTGTACAAAGAGACGAAGTTGAAAGCAGAAGTCAAATAGAAGTGTGTGGGATACAAGATTGTCTGTGAAAGCTTTCCATGAATAAATCAAGCAAGGTAATACTCAGATAGCACAAATTTAGTTAGGATGTAGACCTCACTAGGCCTAAGTTTCGTTTTCCTGTAAATCATATGATTTCGGGGAAATCAGGTGGTCTCCCCCTCTCGTCCTCCCCTAGCCTACTCGCATGCCGTCATCTTAACATTGAGATTTCCCTATAAGGTAATTCTGTAGTTTCTGCGCTAGTATTGGATAAACTTATTCTGGGATAGATTGTGAGGCCACCTGTCCCAGCAAATAGGGACAGGGGTCCAGCCTCTAGGGGTGGAATTTCTTAGAATTGTTTGTACAAGGTTATATATCCCCTTGCTTGCCTTCTCCCCCTTGCCTCTCTGCACTACCATCCCACCCTGGTAGTGGGAGATGCCCAATTCTCGCGAGACTTGATCAAATAAAGCTTCTGTTTTGTTTCTACCTTGAGAAAACCGAAACACCTCTGTTTTTGTTTATATTGAGCCTGTGGTTTGTCCCACACAGAAGTGATGGTGGAGAAACAGGGCTGAAACAGCCTTGATCAAATGTCCTCACATTTCACCCACAGGGAAATCAAAGTTTTTCTGAGAACTAAATTACGGAACTGGAGGATCCATGAAGGGGGAGGGGAAAGAAGATAGAGGCAAATATGTGATGTACCTAAATCAAATCCAAGGTTAACAATGAAAGGAAAATAGCTCCTGTTGTATTTCAAGAAAAGATTCTATGGGAGACTTGGGAGAAGGGGCAAAAGGAGAGATTAAAACAAGAGGGGGAAGAAGGGGAAATCTCGTTTCATTGGCGGGAGAGGCTACCACTGATGAACTCTCCCATAGTTATAGAAAGGCACCAGAAGCTAACCCACAGGCTTGCAGCAGAACTCAACTCCCTCCCCCACCCTGTCCCCCAGTTTTCTCACCTTTCTATGTGTTTAGAAGCCATCTACACCCTTCCAGATGTATACATTGTTTCCTCTTCAACCCTGATGAGAATAAGGTTCCAACATTACCAGCCCTCCACTCCTAGCTGCTGCTTCTGTACTAGTTCTTCCTTTCATGCTCCATTTTTATAATTGCTCTCTTTTGCGTTTTCCTACACAATTTTGATTTTTAAAAACACCCTTTTATACACAACTGAGTCCTAACTTTTCTTTCAAACTACCTTAGTAATGATGACAGTTTTAAGAATACTAATAACATTTTCATATATATGATAAAGAGTTTGACCTTAATGAGTGCCTTATAATTATTCTTTAATGTTTTCCTTGTATTTCTTCTGGATCTTTTATATTGAACTTTCCTTTGAGTTCTGGTCTTTTTGTTAAAAATACCTGAAAGTCTTTCAGTTCATCAAATATCCATCTTTTTTTTTTCATTCAGGATTATGCTCAACTTTGCCGGTAAGTTATTCTTGGACTCAACCCCAGCTCTTTTGCTCTTTGAAATATAATGTTCCAAGACCTATGTAGAAGCTGCTAGGTCTTATGAAATCCTGACTGTATTTCTGCAGGATTTCAATTGCCTTTTTCTTGTTGTACTATTTTCTCCTTAAGCTGGGAGTTTTGAAACTTGGCTATGACATTTCTGTAAGTTTTGCTCCTGGATCTCTTTCAGGTGGTAGATAGTATTTTTTTTCTATTTCTAACTTTACCTTCTTGTTCTAGAACCTCAGGGCAATTTTCCTTAATAATTTCTTGTAATATTGTATCCAGATTCTTTTTTTGATCATAACTTTCAGGTAGTTGGACAATTCTTGTATTGTCTCTCCTCCATCTGTTCTCCAGATCAATTGTGTTTAATGAGATGTTTCTGGTTCTCTTCTAATTTTCCTGGTTTTATTATTTCTTGATGTCTTATAGTATCATTCAATTCCTCTTTCCCAGCTCTAGTTTTCAAGGAGTTATTTTCTTCCTTAAGATTTTGCATCTCTTTTTCCAATCCCTCTACTTTCTATTCATGGTATATTGTGAAGAGATTTGGAGCTTAGACAAAACACATATAGGTGGTTAGGAAAGGAGAGAGTATAGCAATTAGGGAGATCAGGAAAGACTTCACATAAGTGGTACTTGAGCTGAGTCTAGAAGGAAACAAGGAATTCTATGACATAGAAATTAGTATGTAGTATATTTAAGGCAAAACACTACGATAAATGTTAAGGATATAAAGATAAAAATAACATAATCCCTGTCTTAAAGTAGCTCTCACTACTTCCCTAAATGCTCAGTAACTACTGCATGTCTTTAATAATATAGTCTATCCCTATCGAGTTCATTAGTCACTTTCTTCCTCTTTTTGAAAAATGGGGCACTTGTGCCCAGCTCCGGCCCTCTGGCCCCTCCTCTATGTACCACAATAGGTCAGAGATCACAAACCATGACCTATTCTGCCTGGTGGTATAAACAGATAGGGAGACTCCTATCTCTCCCCACTGGGAAAAACAAAAGCCAAGAGAGTCTGGCTCCACAAACCCTACCCCACCCCTCCACCCCCATTTCTCTCTCCCTGTGCTGGGCAACTAGGTAGTTCAGTGGAGATAATACTAGGCTGGCCTCATACACCTACCAGATGTTTAACCCTGGGCAGGTCATTTAACCTCTGTCTTGCTTTACTCGCCTGTAAAATAGGGATAATAGTAGTATCTATCTTGCAGGATCGCTATGAAGAGCAAATGAGAGAATATTTGTAAAGCATTTGGCACAGTAAAATTCTTGTTCCCATATGTAGAGAGGAGAGGGGGAGGGGAGGAAGGGAGAGAGACAGACAGACAGACGGAGACAGACAGACACTGAGGCAGACAGAGACAGAGAGACAGACAGAGACAAAGAGACAAAGGGACAGAGAGACAGACAGAGACAGAAACCAAGACAGAGAAACGAGAGCCAAAGCCCATATTGCTCTGGACCTATTTGTTTTGGATTAGAAACAAACAAAAAACAAACTTCACTGTGTTCTAAAAGATGAGACCGCTGAGGGCAACAAAATACAACTAGTCTGAGCCAGGCAAATTGGGCTGCACAAGCTTCAATTCTAAAGGAAATGTATATGGTGTACAAGCTGATTCTTCACAGAAGCTTATACCTGCCTAAAAATGATTGGTTGTCAAACTTTGTATCAGAGGATCTTCTCTACTTGGGGAAAAATAATTTAGGAGAAACAGCTGCTCTTTTCCAAGAGTTATCTTCCCAGTGAAATATTTGAGCATCTGCCCCACAAAGCACAAGTTGGAAGATCAAGGTATAGTCTTCTTAAATGAGAAAACGCTAATTGTATTTTGGGATCCTGACTCACAGTCTAAAAGCACATGTGCTAGACCAGATTTTGCCTGTTCTAGATACAGAAAATATAGGAACTGGTATAGGACTTACAGACTTTCTCTTATAGACATATAGGACTTTCTCATTTACAGCTGAGAAAGCTGAGTCCTAGAGACTAGAGAGGACTTAGCCAAAATCACACAGGTAACCAGGGGCAAATCTGGGAGAAGACCTCAGGCTGCATCTCCTATTCTTGTTCTTTTGCCACTACAAAATCACACTTCATATGATGGGGGTCGGAGGGAGAGGGAGATGGGAAGAGGGAAGAAGCTCGAGAGATCCTTGAAAATATTCATAATGATATTAGCTAGCATGGGGGCATCTCCAGTCATCCTGATCTATATCTTGCCACTGGACCCAGATGGCTCCGGAAGAGAAAGTGAGGCTGGTGACTCTGCACAGCCCTCCCTCACTCAAATCCAATTCACTTCCAAGCCCTGGTATCACCTTCCTGATGTCATGGTCCTCTTCAAGAACGAAAGACAAACAACAGCATCTGGCATGTATGTTGTACTTTAAGAATTATAAAGAGCTTTACAAATATTATCTCATTTGACCCTCTCACCAGCCCTGGGAGGTAAATGCTATTAATATTATTTAATAATTGAGGAAACCAAGGAAGACAAGAATTAAGTGGTCGAGTGACTTGCCCAAGGTCACACAGCTGATAAGTGTCTGAGGTAGGATTTGAACTGAGTTCTTCCTGACTGAGATGTCATGTGTACTCCTGGCATTGCCAAAGGATATGGGACTAGAAGAAGAGGAACATATGTCTCTGACTGAAAATGAGGATAGATCAGCATTACCCCACAATATCTCTTGTTCAAAGAAGTCATATATTGTTATTCATTTGCTTTTATGAGTGATATTGGCTATTTGGACAGAGACAGGGAAGCCACCAGCCCATTCTTCCATTATGCTACTAGAAGCTACAATATGCTTCCACAAACATTGCTGGTCACAATTCAGATAACAAGAGATTTTTGCTTTTTAACATTATCTTACATAGTCAACGAATTCTAATGATAGTTTCTACTAATAGCCACTTATTAGATCAGAGGTAGGGAACCTGCGGCCTGGAGGCACATGTGGCCTCCTAGGTCTCAGACACAGCCCTTTGACTGGAACCTGAGGCCTTAAGGCCTTACTAACAGTCTTAGTAACCTGGAAATACTGGGGATCCTCACTCTTTAATAATATAGTCTATCCATATCAAGTTCATTAGTCACATTGGCTCTACATACACATAGGCCAATGGTCATATACTATGTGTCACATACTATTATGTTGACAAAATTTGATAAATAGAAAATATAGCATAAATGGGCATAAAGGTATTCCTCTCTCACAGTGATTTATCATACTAAGGCTCTGTGATGGGTAACAGAAAACAAAGAAAACACAACCATCCCTGCACTTAGGGAGTTTTCACATGCCCATTAATCAAGTATATACATGATGATTTGAGATGGAGACAAGTACCAACAGTTGGAAGGATCCAGAAGAACCTTCAGGGATGTGCAAGTGCATTTAAGCATGGGGGGATGGCCTAAGCACATATATTGAGGCAAAAGATGGACTCCAGAGGTACAGAAATCTTCACTGTCCTCTTCAACTGGAATGTAGAATATGAGATAAGAAATAATGTGAAATGAGACTAGCTGTGGTTTGTCCTTAGTTCTCAAAGAAGGCAATGGCATCAGGAAGATGAAGATGTAGTTTGCAATTGAATTGTATTTAAGTGAGGCAGGGCTGTGCAAAGTCACCAGCCTCACTTGCTCCTCCAGAGCCATCTGGGTCCAGTGGCCAGAGAGAGAGATCAGAATGCTTGGAGATGGCCCAGGATTCAGTGGGAGACCTTTGCCTTTTTAAGTTAAGGCAGAGGTGAGGAACCTTCCAGGGCCCTGATTCCACACCCCTGAGCTAAGGTCTTTCCAAGCTCTCACTCTGAGTGAGGCAACACCCATTCAATGAATAGTCCTGTTTAAGAAATGAGTCAAGGGTTCATTATAACCTGCAATGACTTATATGAACTATTGCTGAGTGAGGGGAACAGAAGAAGGAGATCATTATACACGATAACAGACATACGATGTCTGTAATATAAGGACTAACTTTGATAGACTCGACTCCTCTCATCAATGCGAGGTTCAAAGACAGCTCCAAAAGACTCATGACGGAAAAAGCTATGCCCACCCAGAGAAAGAATTATGGAGTCTGAATGCAGATTGAGGCAAACTTTTTTGCTCTCTTTTTTTTTTCCTTCTTTTTTGGTTTCGTTTCTCTTTTCTCATGATTCATTTCTTTGGTTATAATTCTTCTTTACAACTGAACTACTATCTAAATAAGATCAGTGTGAAGGTATATGTAGAACCTACATTGGATTACATGCTGTCTTGTGGGGGAAGGGGGAGGAGAGGGAGGGAGAGAAAATTTGGAACTCAAAAACTTGTGGAACTGAGTATTGTAAACTAAAAATAAAAAATAAATTTATAATAAAAAAAAGAAGTGAGTCAAGCCATGACTTCTTTAATTAAATAAATAAATAAATAAATGAAACTGGGAGAGGGAGACTCTAGGTTTCTGGCCAAAAGAGAAACAATGTCTATTTACATTCACTCTGAGTCAAAAGGGCCTAAACAACAACCAGTAAGTGGTTCTTGGGCAGTTAGTGTTGTCCAATCAATGAGAGCCAGAGTGATTTGGGTCTAAGGCATGGTCTTTGAGAAAGAAATCTAGCCGATAAACCCCAAGATAACTAGGTAGGATTCAGTCATCAAAATTTACCTTCCTTTGGGCAGAACATCCTCAGGTAAGGGCATGACAAAGCTGGAAAGGTAGGTTGGAGGTAGATTATTCAGGTCCTTAAATGCCAAGCTGAAGAGTTTCTAATTTATCAAGAAGAAGCATCTTTTAAGTGCTTACAATGTATTGGGCACTGGGCTTGAGGGTATAAAGAAAGGCAACCTTCCCTCCCTGCCCCGCCCCCCCACACACACACTCAGGGATCTCACGTTCTAAAAGTGGAGATAACGTTTAAATAACTATGTACATATAGGATAGAGAGTAAATGGAAGGCACTAGCAGGGGGGGGGGGGGGCAGGCTGGGAAAGGCCTCCTGGAGAAGTGGGATTTGAGCTCAGTCCCTAGAAATTTTTGAGCAAGTGAGTGCTCTGGTCATACCTGTGTATCTTAAGATTTTATTTTGTCATTATGTGGAAGATACATTCAGGAGGGAGACTGGGTGGGGGGAAGGTAGTTCAATTAGGAAGTTAATACAATTATAAAGGTGAGAGGCAGTCATTTAAGTGCACAGGAGGGGAAGGTCACAGACTTTGGGGAAGGATGCCAGAGGTGCAGTGGTGTTAAAATCAGCAAGCCTAGACTTGCCAGCTGATTATATAAAAGGGTTGAAGGAGAGGAAATAATCCAAGGATACTTTGAAATTAAAAACTGGGGTGACTTGGGGGGACAGTCAAATCCTCAGAAGAAATGAGGAAGTTTAGAAAAAGAGTGATTATAGCAGCAAAGTGAATGAGTTTGATTTGGGATAGGTTGAGAGTGAAGAGTTGACAAGCTGTCCAAGGGAAGGTGTCCAGCAGTCAATTGTTGGGTTTTTTTTTGGCCTGTTCCCAAAATTTATTTATTATTATTTTTATTAGCTAATTAATTTATTTTTAGTTTTCAACATTCACTTCCGTAGGTTTTAAATTTTCTTCCCCTCCTTCCCCCCTCCCATCTCAAGTCAGCATGCAATCTGATATAGGCTCTACATATATTCCTATTAAACGTATTTTCACATTAGTCATGTTGTATAGAAGAATTATAATGAATGGGAGAAACCATGGGAAAGAAAAAAACAAAACAAAACAAAACAAAAAAAGAAAATAGTCTGCTTCACTCTGCATTCAAACTCCATAGTTCTTTCTCTGGATGTGGATGGCATTTTCCATCATGAGTCCTTTGGCATTGTTTTAGGTCCTTGCATTGCTGAGAAAGGCTAAGTCCATTAAAATCAGTCATCGCACACTGTGGCTGTTACTGTGTACAATGTTCTCCTGGTTCTGCTCACTTCACTCATCATCAATTCGTCTAAGTCTTTCCAGGTTGTTCTGAAGTCTGCCTGTTCATCATTTCTTAAAGCATAGTATTCCATTACATTCATATATCACAACTGGTTTAGCCATTCCCCATCTGATGTGCATCCCCTCGATTTTCCAGTTCTTGGCCACCACAAAGAGAGCTGCTATGAATATTTTTGTACATGTGGGTCCTTTTCCCATTTTTATGCTCTCTTTGGGATACAGCCCTAGAAGCAGTATCTCTGAATCAAAGGATATGCACATTTTATAGCCCTTTGGGCATAGTTCCAAATTGCTCTGTAGAATGGTTGGATCAGCTCATAGCTCCACCAACAATAAACTTTCCCAAATCTCCAACATTTAGCATTTTCCTGTTTTGTCATGTTAGCCAATCTGATAGATGTGATGTGATGCCTCAGAGTTGTTTTGATTTGCATCTCTCAATCAAGAGTAATTTAGAGCATTTTTTCATATGACTATAGATCGCTTTAATTTCTTCCTCCGAAAACTACCTGTTCATATCCTTTGACCATTTATGAATTGGTGAATGACTTGTATTCTTATAAATTTGACTCAGTTCTCTATATATGTTAGAAATGAGGCCTCTATTAGAGACATTAGTTGTAAAAATTCTTTCCTGTTTTCTCCTTCCTTCCTAATTCTTTCCAGTTTTCTGCTTCCCTCCTAATCTTGGTTGCATTGGCTTTGTTTGTGCAAAAACTTTTCAATTTAATATAATCAAAATTATCCATTTTGCATTTCATAATGTTCTCTATCACCTGTTTGATCATAAATTCCTCCATTCTCCATAAATCTGACAGATAACAGAACTTGAGTTTTAATGAGAGATTCAGCCTAGGTATTAGGGCAGCTAGGTGGCACAGTGATTAGAGTGTTGGGCATTGAGTCAGGAAGACTCACCTTTGTGAGTTCAAATCTGGCCTCAGATAATTACTAGCTGTGTTGCCCTGGGCAAGTGACTTAACTCCGTTTACCTCAGTTTTCTCATCTGTAAAATGAGGTGGAGAAGGAAATGGCAAACCGCTCCAGTATCTCTGCCAAGAAAACCCCAAATGGGGTCACAAACTGAAATGCAGACATGACTAAAAAATTGCTAAACACATCAGTGTAGGTACTGGATACTTGGGAGTAAGATAATCAGGAATAATGATCATTAAGCCATGGAAGCAGGTGAGATAACTAAGGAAGAGACTGTGGAGATAGATGAGTTTTTGTGAGATTTGAAAGGGAAGACCTAAAAAGGGAAGGACGGAGGTTGGCTACTGATACAGAGAGATGATGAGAAAATTGAAAGTGGTCAATTATTAACTGAATGGGATACCAGTAGTTTTATAGCTTGCTTGCCATCTAGCACAGTGTAGTGTACATAGTATTTACTTAACAAATATTTGTTGAATTAATGAGCACAAGAGTTGGAGTTAAAATACCTCACTTAAATCTTGTCTATGCTACTTGCCCTCTCTGTAAACCTGGAAAAATACTTTCTCTTTCTGTGCCTCATTTTCCTAAATCTCTAAGATGAAGAGGTGAATGATAAATCATTAGAGAAGATCCTCCATATTACAGTGTAAGCCCAGCACTTATGCGTCAAGCTCCCTGCCCCCTTTTCCAAACCTTTGGACTCTCCCGCTTGGAGACTGACAGGCCTGAACAAAGAACAGGAAACTCTTAAGACAAAGGATAGGAAATAACTCTTCTCCCGCTGGAGAAACTTTAACCTGGCCAGTTCTTAGGAATGAGGTGGGGGGAGGGTGGCTCCCCTCTCTGGCGGGAAAAACTTTCTTTGTTCAGGGCCCTATAAAAGTCACCACATGGGACGGGCACATTGGAACCTCACCCACGAAAAGGACGCTTTGCCTGGGACTACGTTCAGAAAGATAAACCAAGGTAGCTATAAAAAGGGATTCTCCAGCTTAGGAAAAGCCTTGGGAGCAGGTGCTGAATGTGAAGTGTATGTTGTATGTTATGTGTGTCTTTTGTCGTTGTCACTGTGTTTGTAGAAAAGAGAAGGATTCCCCAGCTTGGAGAAACCTTGGGCAGTGCTGTTCCTCTGAACAGGTGTTGCCTCTGTCTGTGTCTCTGTCTTTATCACTGCATTAACTGTGTGGTAGGATTTGTTAAATAATGTGGTTGTGGGGTTAATAGAGTATTTCTCCTGTCTTTCAATAAAAACTTTGTTCTGTTGGGAGTGTGCCTTATTGCCAGCGCGAATCTGAATCCAAACCTAACCTAGCTTAATAGAACAAGAGGTTGGACCAAATGGCTTCTAGCCCTTCCAACTCTAAATCCTAGGAGTTCGTGATCTCTAGGTTATATCATAACTTAACAAACTGAACAATCATAAAAACTCAAAGTAAACAGTTCCTGTTCTAACATAACAGTTCAATTTTTACTCAGCCTTATCATTACCTAAAACACCTGACCACATGTAAGCAATTTGTGTGTATTACACTAGAAAGGTGGAAAAAACCTTTTACAATATTACTTCCTAGAAGGCAAGCATTCTGTTTATACTCTTAAAGTTGGTACAACTTACAAGAAATGTAAATAAGCTGGTGCTGTGTTTGTCCTTCGTTTTTGAAGAGAACCAGGACATCAGGGAGATGATGACATGACTTTCAATTGACTTTAATTTGAGTGAGGGAGAACTGTGCAAGGTCACCAGCCTCACTTTCTCCTCCAGAGCCATCTGGGTCCAGTGGCCAGATTTTTATCAGGATAAGTGGAGATGGCCCAGGATGCAATGGGAGACCCTGACCCTTTTAGGCTAAGGCCTTTTCACGTTCTCACTTTGAATGAGGTAATGCCCATTCAGTGAACAGCCCTCTTTAAGAAGTGAGTCAAGGCATGGCCCCTTCAATAAAAATAAATAAATAAACCAAAATGAGAGGAAAAGACCCTCAGGGCTGCTGGTCCAAAAAGAAACAGTTAGTATTGACATTCACTCTGAGCCAGGAGGTCCAATCCAAAATATAGCCATTAAGTGGAGCTTGGACAGGGACCTATTGTGCCTCAATCTATGAGCTTCAGAATGAAATGGGTTTAAGGTTTGTTCTTTGAGAAAAGACAAGGAAGAAAGAAGGGAAGAAAGAAAGGAAAGAAAGAAAGGGAAGAAAGGGAAGAAAGGGAAAAAAGGGAAGAAAGGAAGAAAGAAAGAAAGAAAGAAAGAAAGAAAGAAAGAAAGAAAGGGAGAAAGAAAGAAAGGGAGAAAGAAAGAAAGGAAGGAAGGAAAGGAGAGAGAGAGAGAGAGAGAGAAAGAAGGGGGGAGGAAGGAAGGAAGGAGGAAAGAAAGAAAGAAAGAAAGAAAGAAAGAAAGAAAGAAAGAAAGAAAGAAAGAAAGAAAGAAAGAAAGAAAGAAAAAGAAAAAAGAAAACTTTGGAGAGGAGAAGGAGAGGGAGAGGGAGAGGACACGCTGAGTTACCCAACTAGCTGGGTCCCCATTCAGGCAGCTCGGACTTGTCCTTCATTTTTGAAGAGGACCATGACATCAGGGAAATGATGACACCAGGGGGTTAGGTCTCTAATCTTACTACATGTGACAGTTTGAGAAAGCTTGAATATCAGCAGCTTTGTTGTTATTCAGTTGTTTAGTCCTATCAGGCTCTTCATGATCCCGTGAACCATACTGTCCATGGGGTTTTCTTGGCAAAGATACTGGAGTGGTTTACCATTTCCCTCTCCAGTGGATTAAGGCAGAAAGAGGTTAAATGACTTGCCCATGGTCACATCTCTAGTAAGTGTCTGAAGCTTGATTTGAACTCAGGTCTTTCTCACCCCAGGCCCAGTCCACTGAGCCACTTAGGTACTTTCAAGCTAATGAATATAAAAGAAAGCCAGGTAGATATGGTCAGAAACATGATCTTAAAACTATATCACTATCCTTTTATAATTCCATAGAACTTTCACACACATTACCATATTCAATTGCTACAACAACCCAGTGAGTAGCCAGGGAAGATATTATTGTACTCTTTAAACAGATCAATAAACTAAGTCTCAAAGACCTTCATCAAATCACTTAACCACCCTGGGCTCAGCTCATATAATAAGGTGTTGGATTAGATGGCCTTGTCATCCCGTCAGTAGCTCTTAGGATTCTGATTCCATAACGTACCCCAAGTCATATTGCTATGATACATACCATTACATTGTGTGTATGTGTGTGTGTGTGTGTGTGTGTGTGTGCAATGTGCTATATAATATACTATTATTCCAGAGCTTGGCACAATGCATGGCACATAGCAAGTGCACGGCACACAGTAAGTGCTTAATAATTGCTCCTTGACTAAGCCATAGAACTGGGATTAAATCTATTTTTTCTGACTCCAAAGCCAATCAATGTTCTTTCAACTACACCTCATCACTTGATGGACTCCAAAGAAACTCATTGCTAGAAGACACCAAACATCCTACTAAAGTGACATCCTTAAGGTGTTTTGTATTGCCAACAAGCACTCACAACTTCACGAAAATTACACGGAAACTAGGTTTATTACAAAAGAAATGAACATCCATGTGGAACCCAAAGACTTCACAATCCATACAGAAGTTTGCATATTTATAACAGCACAACAAAGGAAGAGGGAAGAAACACAAGTCTCTGCCTTAAGGGGCATGGCATGGGAAAGGGAAAGGTTCAGTAAAGATGGGAAGGCGATGGCAAAAGCCATATTCTTTTCCCATGGAACTACTAGATGATGAAGATAGGATGCTGTGCTTATCTATAAGGGGTCTAGCTGCACAAGCAATTTTGCAGCCTAGTGCAGACTGACTGGTGCCTGTTTTGACACAGGGGATCCTGTTTGGGATGCAAACAACAAATTATGTCAGTTTGGGTCGGGGGCCGGTGTGCTTCCTTCTTGACACATTCAGGACTTCCTGCATACTCTAGGGCCAGTGTTTCTGGAAAATATGGCAACTCAAAAAGACAAGTTCAAGGGACTTCTAAACATTCCTCAACAGTGTATAATTAATAATTCCCCCCAGAATAATTCTATCTAGTGCCATTATATTTCCCCTTTCTCATTATTTCACACCCATCTGCTCTCCTGTACTTCATGATCTCTGGAAACTCACTATAGTGCAAGATGACATCAACTCTGAAACTCAGTACCCTCTGCCTGGGACCTCTCCATCCCCATGATGGGGGAGAGCAAAGAGTGGACAGCAGAGGATTTTGGTAAATTCTTCATTTAAGGAGGGTTCCCAGGGCAGTCATCTCATTATTCCCCAACCTGGCTTCAGGACTTCACCTTCTTTTTATGTGTTGTCTTCCTCCATTACATAGTGAATTCCTTGAGGGCAGGGACAGTCTTTTGCCTTTCTTTGTATCCCCAGCACTTAGCAGCCTGCCTGGCACATAGTAAGCATTTAATATTTATTGACCTTTGATTTATGTACCCAGTGGATTCTATTTAGTCAACAACATGGTAAGTCCCTCAAAGACAGGGCTCTTATAGCTCTTCATATACCTAAAGGTCAGCACGGCGCCATATATATAGTGGGCCCACAAAACATGCATTGATAAAAAACATAACAAATCAAACATGTTTTCTTATGAAGTTCACTGTCTTTTCAAGGGAGCTTTCAGTTGGTAGCTTCCTCGTAAAATCAGAACATTTAGAGCTGGAAGAGACCTCAGAAGTAATCTAGTCCAATCCCTTCATTTTAGAGATGTGAAAACTGAATTCTAAAGAAGTTAAATGACCCATCCAAGGTCATATGGGAAGAGGCAGAACCAGGATAAAAACCACAAATTCTTTAGTTTTACCCAAGAAAAGCACAAAGTAAAAAGGAATTCTTTGCCTTTTTTTCAAATTATTATTTGGTGATAACATACAATTTCAACACACTAAAAAAGATCAAATGACTCAAAAAGAATGATGAATCCTTAGCAATGCTCCTAATGAAAAGGGACCACTTTCCAAAAGCATTGCTAGCAATTATGGCATACAGGGCTACTGGAATGAAAAGCGGTCTGAAACCAACTAATCAGCTTTGTTAATAAAGAAAAAAATTATTTGAAGGGGTTCAGAGACTCTGAGAGGGACCTCAAACCTCATACTATAGGCTCCCATAGAGGGAAACACCTCAAAATCTATGGTGTGTAAGGAGAGACAAAGAGGCCCAGAACAACATGGGGCCACAATTGGGGAAATTTATTTCCATCTTTGCATTCATATTAACATATCCCCTGATTGCACCGCAGAAATCTGGGGAATAGTATGTATGCCCAGAAGACATGAATTCAAGAAAAATAAGCTAAAAAGCCTGCTTTAGGTAGTTAGCTTTTATTTTTGTTATTGCTATCTGACTGAACTATTTTCACAGACAACGTTTTTTACTTTTGTACCCTAGAGTCTTTTATTCCTGGGGCAAAATTAAATAAATAATGCATAAATGTCAAAATATTATCATTTATCATAATTCACTCTCCAACATGTTGCTTGCTTGCTTTCCACCATGCATTGGCTTGACAGCTTGGCTCTTAAAACAGGGTTGTAAAGTCGTCCTAGCAACCAGAAAACAAGAACTATATAAGGGTTGGTGGATTCATATCACCAGTTGATCTCCATTCCTTAAGTTTGGCACATTCCATTTGGGCTGTGTTCTCTATTTCAGTCTTTGGGACTGAGGTTCCTTAAGAGCAAGAACTATGTCACAGGAACACAAGACTAAAAGGCCACTTACTCCTTTCTTCCACACCAAGCCTAGCAGACTTTGGAACATTTCCCTCCCTTCCAGGGTACTAGTTAATTATTGACTTTTCTATCTGTGTACTGCCTAAAGTAGAAGAGTGGAGGGGGGAAGGCAAAAATATATTGGTTTTAAAAGTTAATAAATAAAATGTCTATAGGGTGATAGCTTGTTATATTGGATTGGTGTTTTTGTTCTTGTTTGTGCTTATTTAAACAAAATTTAAATTGTTTGGAAAACCAAAAAGTCATGTAAACAAATCAATCCAAATTGACACCTCCCCTCCCCCAAAAAAACACAAAGATAAGCCTAAGGGAAATTGATTCGTTTTGTTAACAGAAACATATACATACTTTTCCTCTAAAAATTTTAGTATGTATTTATTTTTAACATTTTTAAAAAAATTTTTGAGATCCAAATTCCTTCCATTTCTCCAACCCCTTCCCTACGCCACTGAGGAGGCAAGCAATATAGTATCAATTATTATATGACATCATGGAAAATATATTTACATATTAGTCATCTTGAAAAAGAAAGCAAAAAAAAGAAAAGAAAGTGGGAAAAAATCTTCACTTTGCACTCAGAGTTCATCAGTTCTCTCTCTGGAAGTGGATAGCATTTTTCATTATCAGTCCTATGAAATTGTCTTGGATCATTTTATTGATCAGAATAGCTAAATCTTTCACAGTTGATCATCATTACAATATTGCTGTTACTGTGAACAATGATCTCCTGGTTCTGCTCATTTCCGTTTCATCAGTTCACATAGGTCTCCCTAGGTTTTTTTTTTTAAATAATCCCCCTCACCATTTCTTAGAGCACAATAATATTCCATCAAAATCATATTGTTCAACCATTCCCCAACTAATGACCATCCCCTCGATTTCCCCGTTTGCCTCAGTTTCTTCATCTGTAAAATGAGCTAGAGAAGGAAATGGCAAACTACTCCAGTATCTTTGCCACCACAAAAAATTGCTTTTTAAATACATTGTACATATAGGTCCTGTTCTTTTTCTTTGATCTCTTTGGGATACAGAACTAGTAATGTACCTACTAATTTTTTCTACGAAAAAAAACTGTTTGGGACTTTAGTTTAATCATTTTAATATTAATTGGAAATAGATTGAATTGCCAAATAAAAAAGGTCTATGAAATAGATTGAAAAAACAAATTTAATAATATATATACTCTATAGGAAACAAATGCACAGAAATATTTAAAGGCTTGAAAAAGTTTTTTTTTCATTCCATGCTATTTCAAGAAAATCATAAATAGCATTGATGATATTTGGCAAAGTTTAATTCAAACTACAAAGCATTAAGGGAGAAAAAATTATTTTACTCTTATAGATATTATCCAAAATGAGAATATATAATTTTAAATGTATATGCACAAAGGAATTGGGCACTTAAGAGTTGTAAAAGAAATCCTCAGAGTCACACACAAAGAAATAGAACAAAAATTAATAATAAGTGGTGATTTCAACATATCAGTCTCAAAATATGACAAATAAAATGAAAAGATAAATAAAGAAGTTACAGGTTTGAACAGAGTGAGTATTGAACTATTTGGTTTTAATAGATTTATGAAAAGAACTTAATGGGAAAAGTAAGGAATATGCTTATTTACAAGTAGCATGGAGCACTTAAAAGTGATCATGTTGATCAAAGAGTGTCCTAGGCACATTAAGAAAAGCAAGAATATTATGCACCACATTGACAGATTTTAATACAATAAAATGAGAAGTTAATAAGAAAAATATCTCCCCAGAGTCTTATTCCAATAACTGGTTTCTTGAAGTCTGTGCCAGTAGAGCATCAACTTCAGTAGGTTCTATATTCCTGGAGGGGCAGCTCAGAAGTGCGGTGGACAGACCAGATGTCAGGAAAGACCTGAGTTTAAATCTGGCCTCAGATATTGGTTGTGTGACTCTGAGCAAGTCACTTAACTCCATTTGCCTCAGTTTCTTTATCTGTAAAATGAGCTAGATAAGGAAATGGCAAACTATTCCAATATCTTTGCCAAGAAAATCTCAAGTAGGGTCACAAAGAGTCAGATAACAACTGAAACCACTGAAAAATAAGAAAACAACAACAAATAATGCTGGAGAGGCTTTGAGTATGGCACCCACAACAGACTCACTTCTGCTTTTGAGAACTAGCGAGCTAAGTATAGAGAGTCTTATCACCAGTAGGCTGATCACTAGATGATGATTTTTTTTTGGACATGGTAACAGGGAAACATGGAAAAATATAAAATTATCCTTGTTTCCATGTAGTCCCTTATGTGTCTGCAGTATCCATGGCATAATGGTAGATAAGGGGACAGAGGATGCTAAAAATCACAGATTTCAAATTGTCTATAAACTTTAAATTGGTTTTTGATACTGTAAATCTGAGATCCTTGTGTACTGGCCAATGGACACACTTTTAGGAGAATCACACCAATCTTGACATTCTTCCTATAAAACACACATACAGAGAAAAATAAGTTGAAACAAAATGGAAAGGTGGGTCTCTGTTATTCCTTGGAAAAGTAAAGACAAGAGTTGACAGAGTTGGTTTTAGCATATATCCAAAATATACCCAATAAGAAACATAATATCATAGTACATCTGGTTATCTTGTATTGCGTAACCAATTATATTTGTAAAAATACTATACTATCATAAAAATAATTGTAGCTTGTGCATCTATTTCAGTTACTGAGGAAGAAGAAGCAGTGAAATTCTACAAAGGCTTTGATAAAGCACTCCAAATAAAATCAGCACTCTAATATACAGTGATTTCAATGTAATGATTGGAAAACATGAGGATACTAAGAAATATATGAGAAAGCATGGTTTAAGAAAAAGGAATGATGATGCTAAAGACATATAGACTGAACAGAAGCTTTCCAACGTTTATTTCCTGAACACTTTAAGAAAAAAACTGGTAGATAGTAGACATGGCAATTACCAAAAAATATTTAGAAAAATGAAATTGAGTATATCCTAACAAGAAAACACATTATTGTTATAGAAGGTTATTTGGGAATCAGCCATATATATCCAGACCACTGACTTGTCAGAGCAAAGACTAGAATTAACAAGAAGCAAACAAAATGAATAATGTGAGAAAAATATAGAGCATACAGTTGAAACAATTCAATCTTGAACAATTTTAATAAATAATCAGCAGTGAGAATTAGGAAACAGATGTGAGAAATTATGTCAATGTCTATTATAATAATCGTATATAGAGGTTTAACCACTGCAAATATATTGCCACAACAAGAAAACCAAAAGAGCCCAGTAAGCCCCATAGTCAGCAAATATTTGATTTCCTTACTAACTGAAAAGAGGTGGCAGCCAAAGGCAATACTAGTTTAGAATATAAAATTTTCCATAAAATATTGGGAATGAAGGTGATGGATGCTTATGAACAGTGTTATTTCATAAAGCAATGAGAAGCAATGGAAATTTAAACCAATTTAAATAAAGCTTGACTCTTAAGAGATCTAATTAAATGAAGTAATCTCAAGGGCATTTAAGGATGAAAATTAAATGAGGAAAACAAACAGAAGGAAAAATGGAAAAGAAATATAGAGATTACAATATCAAATTGTTTTCACCATCCAGTACAATGAAATTGCCACACTTGGCCCCTAATGGCATCCCAGTTGTATTTATTAAGGAGAAAAAACAATCAGTGGAACAAAGATAGGAAATGTGACTAGACTGGACTAGGTATATATAAAGGAGTTTCATGGTGGAGGAAGCACAATTGAGAGAGCACTAAGGGATCAATATGCATAGTATTTGAAGAAGTGGATGACACCAAAGTAATGGGGGAAAAAATACTTGGGCCTTATTAAAACTTTCAATGGGGGCCCAAAAAACCATCAACAACCACAACTTAATGTCTTAATGTCCCACCTATACAAAATCTTGGTGGAAGTCACCTATAAATTGATTGAGGGCATCCTCAATGTGACGATTAGTAGGCAATGAGCCACTTTAACAAACAGTATTCCTCCATGGGCCACAATGTTACAAATTTACAATTGACTGAAAGACAGAAAAAAATTCCCATTGTATTTATTTGCTTATTATGAAGAAAGCATTTGATTCACTGGAACAAAATGCTACCTTAAAAGCTCTGTTCCAACAATGTCTCCCATCCAAAGATCAAAATTATTCAAGATTACTTGAAAGACAAAATAATAGACTTAATCCTATTCAATGACCCTCATCATAAATATCAGTCAAGGCTTTAAAAAGAGTGATGTCTGGTCACAGAAGGTACTTGCAACTAGAATGGAAAAGACTGAGTTCAGAGTCAAAATCAGAGTGTATTTCTCTATAAGTGTTGAGATCCTACAAATGCTTCTGTTTACAGATGATGTTGTGCCCTGGAATATTACAGAACCTCCTGGAAGAGATCTATTAACTACTCAAAAGAGTTTGATTCACAACTTACATTACAAAGACCAAGTGGGTGAAAAAGTAATAACCTAGAATATACAAAAGCATTGGAGGGAAAACATATCTATCTTGTCCAGAGTTTGTATATCTGGGATAGACAGAAAAGATTAGGGAAGAACTAGAAAGACGGAAGTTGTGGCACACTGGTGTCAAATGGACAAATTGAGCCCTGAGTTGAACAGGAAAAGATTGTGTTGTGTTGCCTTTGGGAAAACACAAAGATCTTTTAATGACCATGAGCTTCAACAAAGGCCTATCTTTTTAATTCCAGGGTTTCTGTAAAACATGGGACATAATAGTCTCCAAAAATTAAAAATGAATACCATAGAGACAGTTAAAGAGAAGTACATGATGGGTGTGAGTAGGCTGCAACATATAAGCAATGAAGAACTTCAAAAAAGAACAAGAGTAAAAGATATCAAGGGAGTGTGTGATGGGAAGAAAAACTGGGCTGGTCATGTGGTGAGGGTACCCAACAGAGCATCCCCTGTTATTCTCACAGTGTCAAGAGAAGCCAAGCACACTGGGTGGAACTTCTGTAATGAATTTATAGAAGTACTTGGACAAGAGTCATGTATCAAAATAAGATCAAAATCTGCATCAATACTGCAAAATTCCATATCAATGAGATCACAGATCCATTTGAGTAAATATAAAATGTCCAAAAGGTACACATGGAAACTTAAAAAAAAAATTTAAAGTAATTCATGAGTGAAAGAGGAAATTATAAAAACAATGACAGATCACCTAAAAGAATGCAGCCAAAGCAGTGCTCAGGTAAGTTTACAGCACTGATTGCTTATAATAACAAGAGAAAAACAGAAACTCAAAGTTGAGTTGACATTTCAAGAACTTCCTAAAAGAACAAAGTTAACACACAAAGGGAAAACAGGAAAATGAAATATTTTCAAGATCAGCAAAAGAATTAATGAGATAGGAAAATAAAAGCAAATGTAATGGTAAGTAAAACCAGGGCATGCTTAAAGAAAATTGAGAAACAAGTAATGTGCTTCATTTTTTTAAACAAGAGAGAAAATAAATTATCATTTTTTGAAAAGGAGAAATCTCAATGACTACAAATGAAATTAAGAAACTTATCAGCAACTATTAGTTCATAGTATATGCTAGAGTCAGCGAGGTGGTGCAGTATCTAGAGTACTAGGCCTGGAGTCATAAAGCACTGAGTTCAGCTCAAACCACAGACATTTATTAATTGTATGACCCTGGGAAAATAATTTAATTTCTGTTTGCTTCCATTTCTCTAGCTGAAAAATGGGGATAATGACAGCATTTACCTCCCAGGGTTATTGTGAGAATCAAATGAGATAGTAATTGTAAAGAACTTAAGGCACAATGCACACAGAAAGTGATACCTCTGTGTGTGTGTGTGTGTGTGTGTTTGCTATTATTATTATGCTAAAATTTTGAGAATTTAAAAGAAATTGATGAATATGTATACAAATATAAAATACTAAAACCAGCAAAACAATAAATGATTATCCTATGGTGAAATCAGATAATGAACTTCCCTGAAAAAAACTACCAGGACAAACTGAACTATTAAGTGAAATCCTATAAACTTTCAAAAAGAAGTAATCCCTGTATTACATTTTACTTCTTGATCTGCAAAAAGAAAATAGTATGCTATCTTATTCTTTTTATGAGGAGCAAATGGTTTTGCATTCCAAACTGGGCAAAGATAATGATGAAAAAGAAAAATTATAGGCTAATATCATTAATTAACAAAACTCAAAGAAAAATAGAAAGACAAGAATATTACAAATGATGAAAAACTGATTAAGAAAAATTCATTCTGTCAGATTTCAAACTATATTATGAAACAAATGGAAACTATTCAAACAAAAATATTGGCAATTAGAAAATAGATGTTTTCTTTTATATTCATTATAAAAAATGAGATTTCTACCTGGGACATACATACATACATAAATACACACACACACACACACACACACACACACACACACACACACACATATATATGTATATATATATACACACACACACATACCTTATATAAGATACAATCATGATGATACAAATGGTCTGGGTATATGTTTAACAGTATTTAATTTTTCCCCAAATACATGTCAAGACAATTTTTAGCATTTATTTTTACAAGATTTTGAGTTCCAAATTTTTCTCCCTCCCTTTCTCCCCTCTCATCTTCCTAAATTGGGAGGCAATTTGATATAGGTTGTGCATGTGCTATAACGTAAAACATAATTCCATGTAAGTTACAGTTGTGAAAGAAGAAATAGATCAAAAGGAAAAAAAACTCGAAAAAAGAGAATAACATAACGTGGGAAAAGTATGCACTGATCTGCATTCAGAGTCTGGATGTTGATAGCATTTTCCTTTCTGAGTCCTTTGTACTTGTCTAGTATCATTGCGTTGCTGAGAAGAGCTGAATCATTCATAGTTGATCATCACACAATGCTGCTGATACTATGTACAATGTTTTCCTGGTTCTGCTCATTTACTTTGCATCAGTTCCTATAAGTTTTTCCAAGTTTTTCTGCAATCTGCCTGTTCATCATTTCTTATTGCACAATAGTATTCCATTACATTCATATACCACAGCTTGCTCAGCCATTCCCTAACTGATGGACATCCCCTCATTTTCCAATATTTTGCTACCATGAAAAGGGCTGCTATAAATATTTTTGCACATGCAGGTCCTTTTCTCTTTGGGATATCTTTGAGATACAGACCTACTAATTGTATTGCTTGGTCAATGGGTATACACAGTGGTTTGGTTGTCCTTTGGGCATAGTTCCAAATTGCTCTTCAGAATGGTTGGATCAGTTCACAACTCCGCCAGCAGTGAATTGGTGTCCCAATTTTCACACATCCCCTCCAAAATTTATCATTTTCCTTTTTTTGTCACATTAGCCAATTTGGTACATGTGAGGTGGTGCCTCAGAGTTGTTCTAATTTGCATTTCTCTAATCAAAAGTGATTTAGAGTACTTCTTCATATGCCTATAGAAAACTTTGATTTCTTCATGTGAAAACTGCCTGTCCATATCTTTTGACCATTTGTCAATTGGGGAATGGATTGTATTCTTATAAATTTGACTCAGTTCTCTATATACTTGAGACCTAAGGCCTTTATCAGTGATACTTGCTGTAAAAATTGTTTCCCAGCTTTCTGCTTTCCTTCTAATCTTTGTGGCATTGGTTTCTTTGTACAGAAGCTTTTTAATTTAATGTAATTAAAATTATCCATTTTACATTTCATAATGTGAGAGCATTATCTATCTTTTGTTTGGTCATGTACCTGTAATTAAACTTCTCCTTTAAGAATGTGGATGCAATATCACTTAGTGCATATATGTTTAATATTGATATTACTTCATTGTCTATTGTACCTTTTAGCAAGATGTAGTTTCCTTCCTTATCTCTTTTAATTAGCTCCATCTTTGCTTTTGCTTTGTCTGAGATTAGGAATGCTACCCCTGCTTTTTTTTAACTTCAGCTGATTCACAATAGATTCTGCTCCAGCCCCTTGTCTTTACTCTGTGTGTCTCTCTGCTTCAAGTGTGTTTCTTGTAGACAACATATTGTAGGATTCTGGTTTTTGATCCACTCTGCTACCCATTTCATTTTTATGAGAGATTTCATCCCATTCACATTCAGAGTTATGATTACTAACTGTGTGTTTCCCTCCATACTATTTTTCATTGTGTTTGTCCTCTTTCTCCTTTCACCCTTTCCCTCAACAGTCTTTTGCTTCTGTCTACCACCTCCCCTGGTCTTCCCTCTTTTCCGTCAGTTCCTCCCCTCTCCCCCTGATGCCTTTATTTAATCTCCTTCCTTCCTACTTTCCTGTCTAATAAGAGATGTTCATATTCAACAGATTGGGTATGTTATTCCCTCTTTGAGTCGATACTGATGAGAGTAAGGTTCAAGTGATGCCTATCCCCTACCCTCTCATCTTCCCCTCCACTGTAATAGGTCTTTAGCTCCTCTTCATGTGAAATGATTTACCCCATTCTACCTCTCACTTCCTTCTGCACACAATGTACTCCTTTTTCTCATCTCTTAATTATTTTTATATCATTCCTTCAAATTCACCTTATACCTATATCCTCTATGTATATTCCCTTCTAGCTTTACTTATCAATGATACAATTTTTAAGAATTACAAGTATCATCCTCCCATGTAGGGATGTAAACAATTCAGTTCCACTGAGTCCCTTATGTTTTCTTTTCCCTTTCTAGGCTTCTCTTGGGTCTTGATATTGGAGATCAATTTTTGTTCAGTTCTGGTCTTCTTCTTATGAAAGCTTAAAATCCTTCTATTTCATTGAATGATCATTTTTCCCTTGATGTATTATGCTTAATTTCTATGGGTAGGTGATTCTTGGTTGTAGTCAGTCCTAGCTCCTTTGCCTTCTGGAATATCATGTCCTATGACCACTGATCTTTTAATGTTGCATCTGCTAAGTCCTATGTAATCCTGATTGTGGCTCCTCGATATTAGAATTATTTCTTCCTAGCCACTTGCAGTACTTTTTCCTTGACCTGATAGTTCTATAATTTGGCTATAATGTTCTTTGGAGTTTTTATTTTGGGATCTCTTTCCTGAGATAATAAGTGGATTCTTTCAATGTTTATTTTGCCCTCTGGTTCCAGATTATCAGAGAAGTTTTCTTTTAAAATTTCTTGAAAGATGCTGTCCAGGTCCTCCTTTTGATTATGGCTTTCAGGTTGTTCAATGATTCTGACATTGTCTCTCCTGGATCTATCTTCTAGGTCAGTTGTTTTCCTGATAAGGTATTTTACATTTTTTTTCTATTTTTTCATTCTTTTGAATTTGATTGATTCTTGATGTCTCATAGAGCCATTAGCTTCCACTTGCCCAGTTCTAACTTTTATGGAGTTGTTTTCCCCAATAAGCTTTTGTACTTTCTTTTCCATTTAGCCAATTGTACTTTTTAGGGAGTTGTTTTCTCCAGTTAGCTTTTGTGTTTCCTTTTCTATTTAGCCAGTTCTACTGTTTCAGCAATTATTTTCTTTTTCCAAGCTATTAATTCTTTTTTCATAATTTTCTTGGATCACTCTCATTTCTTTTCCAAATTTTTCTTCTACCTCTCTTATATGATTTTTAAGCTCCTTTTTGAGCCTTCTTTCATGAGTTCTTTCTGGGCTTGAGACCACTTCCTGTTTTTCTTTGGGGTTTTGCCCATAGGTGTTTTGCTATTGTTGTCCTCTTCTGGGTTTGTGTCTTGGTCTTCCCTGTCATCATGATGACTTTCTATTTTGGGGGGGTTGCTCATTTTTTAAACTTTTTTTCCTTTCCTTTAAATTTGAGCTCTATGCCCTGGGTGGAAGGGGCACTGTCTCAGGTTTCTTGTGCCAGGGACCACAGATCCTAGCTACTTACCTGGTGCTGCACTGATATTTTCCTGAGGCCCACTGGGGACCCTCATGTCTGGTGCTATGCTGAGGAGGTGGGATGGAGGGTGGCTGTAGCTACTGGAGGCCATAGGGGTCTGGCAACTTCCCTTCAGCTGAGCTGGGGTCCTGGTGGTGGCATCTGGTATGTGCTGAGGCCGGTGGGCCATTTCTGAATTTCCCCAGAGCTGAACTGAAGGACATGGGTGGTCTGACCTCTGGAGGCTAGCTGTTTACCTAGCGTCGTGCTGAGCATGTGGAGGTCTGGCTGCTGGAAGATTCCTGTTTTCCTGGGGCTACACTGAAGCATGTGGCAGTTCTCAGAGTTGGAACCTACCAGTTCCCCCAGATATGCTAAGGCATGTGGGGGATCCTGATGTGGGTGTTTCCTGCTCCACCACATTGGGGCTCAGATCTCCTGCCAGCTTGCTGAAGTGGGGCTTGCTGTTGGTTTGCTGGGATCCTTCCTGTCCTGGACTGCACTCCCTTTTACCCTAGTGAGACAGACCTTTCTTGCTGATCTTCCAGGTTTCTTGAGCTAAAGGACTGTTTCACCCTGTCTTTTTGCTGGTTCTGCTGTTCCAGGATTTGTTCGGGGGCACTATTTTATGGTTATTTAGAAGTGAATATGGGAGAGTTACAGCAATTTACTGCTTACTCCACCATCTTAGCTCCTGGGAGTCCCCTCATCTGGTATATTTTTAATGATTTTTATTCTTGATTATATGTATACCATCAAGCAAATCTAGGAAAATATCTGTCTCTTATTCTTTCCAACATACTTAGACAAACTCCCCATTTGAAGGGACATAGTGCATAATATTACAAAGATTTTATTAATAAAAGGAGGGCAAAAAAGAAAACCTTTCATTCAATCATTACTCCCTAAAATGTAATAAAATTACAAGCCATTTATAGTAGTCACCAATACCACTAGCTTCTATAGCAAGGGAACCATATATGGAGTGTTCTCCAATTGTTCTGTGCCCTCTCCCCATGTAAGGTGAGGGTACAGACATTTTTTCTTGATTTCTACCACTCTCCTCTCTCTAGGTCTCCTCCTTCCTTTTCTTCCCCTATTTTCACTTTTTAAGCCCCACTCATGGCCATAAAAACTTTCTGTTATTACCATTTATTCTTCTCTATTGATAACATGGAAAAAGTGACAAGGGGAAACAACCCCAGACCCTATCCCTACAGATAATATGAATAGATTCAGAAAATACTAAATAATTTATATATCATATTATATATGTACATATATTTATATTTTTAAACTTGAAGTATAAGAATAAAATAATTTCCACTATATCCCAGCCATCTCCACTAAATTTCAGACTTCTCTTTTTCCTTCTTCTATAGATACTTGGAAATCCAACTTCTATCCCTGGGAAACTAGGCTCTAACTGGTGAACTTACACTTCCTCTTTCCAAGATTTAAGCCCCCCCCATGCCTTTTCTCCTGCCATGTCCACGTGTTCCTTTGTCTTTATTAGAATGTAAGTTGCTTGAGGCCAGGAAATAAATCTTATTTACTTAGATTTGTATAGGTAAAATTTGTATCCCTAGTGCTTAGCAAAGTGCCGAACACATTGTGAGTGCTTTATCAATACTTTTCATTCATTCATTAACATGACACAAATAAATCTGTTTAAAATCAAAAGTCAATATTATATGGAATGAAGTAATCAATTAGAATTACTTCCATCATTCTCACCCTTCATAGCCATGGCCCAGAGAAGCAATTCCTATAGGGAATGGTCCAGCTATTCCCACCAACTGTCAACCAACTGCCACACACAGAGCAAGGAGCAACTTGAGGCCCAACTGAGGCAACTAAGCTCCCTGAGGGGGAGGTGGGAGGCAGCATACATCAGACCACCACCATCACTGTCACTACCCTTTCCCCTCAGACCTTGATGTAAGAGCCCTGGACACTAAGAACCTTGGGAATTAGCTTTGTCTCCCAACCATCAGGCCTGCTTTTAACCCATTGCGCAGAGGGGGCTCGCCTTCCCATCACCACCATCAGTAACTGCTCACCAACTGCCACCAACAGATACATTGGCACAGGATCTTTGGGAATGTCAGTCCCCACCAACCATGACTCCTGCCAGGCCACAAGTCCTGCTGCCTGGAGAGTTGGACAGTGCAGTGGATAGAGGGCTGGATCTGGAATCAGGAAGACTTGAGTTCAAATCCAGCCTCAGACACTTACTAGCTGTGTGACCCTGGGCAAGTCACTCAAGCTCTGTCTACCTCAGTTTCCTCAACTGAAAAACAGAAACAATAATAGCACCTCCCTGCCAGGACTGTTGTGAGGATCCAACGAAATAACACTGTGCTTAGCACACTGGCCGGCTGATAGTAAGTGCTTAATAAATGTTTGTTCCTTTCCTCCCTCCTCTTCCAGCCCAGCTCTCATAGGGGATAAATCATCCCTCCTCCAGGGAAGCAATTTTTTTGGAGAAAGGTCTAGTTATCCTAGATGAGTGGTAAGGTAAGGTAAGATAATGTATATAAAGCACTTTGCAAAATTTGAAATACTACATAAATGTCAGTCATCTTCAGTCTATAGGCACCATCCTCTAGCCTTGTAATGATTTCATTCCCTGAGCCTTCTGCTCTGCTTCTGCTGAGCCCAAGCCATGTTTACAGAGCAACTTAGGGGTGTGTTGGTAAATGTTTAACAATAAGACTCTCAAAAAAATGCATCCACACTTAAGATCAGTCTGCATCATTAACACCTTAATTCTAAAGATTCAACAAAACAATAAATCCATTCTTAATTTGAAGTGACTTTTTTTCTGAGGGGTTCATGCTCGCAATGAAAATTAACAATTGGCTAGCAAGCTGCCACCCCCACCAATTGTCACCCAGCTACCACATACAGGGAAGGAAAGCTAGCCTAGATGAAGTAGCAAGGCACCCTAGGGGAGGGACTGACATCAGCATGTACAAGTAATTCAAACTACCACCAGCACCTCAACTATGATCTCCCTGAGACCTTGATAGAGACAGCCCTAGTCAATGAACCTGGAAGCCTTGAGAGCAGCATTGCTTCCAGCAATGTGACCCTGAACATGAATGACACTGGGCCTCAGTTTCCCCATCTGTAAAATAAAGATAATATATCACCTACCTAATAGGATGGATGAAGAGAGAAAATAAGTTAATATATATATAAAGTGTCTTGTAAACCTTAAAGTGCTATATAAATGCAAGCTGCTATTATTAACAAATATCTCCTTACCACCACCACCATCATTTGTTGAAGAAATCTAGGAGCAGGGAAATTCAGTGATTTGTATAAGAACATATACCTAGATAGTATCATAGCTAGAATTTGAAATCAGATCTTCTGACTGACAGTTCCATTCTCTTTCTTCTACAATAAGCAATTGTACACTTGATTACCAGCATTAGATCATTCCCTTTGCTTTTTCTCCAGACCAAAGCAAACAAAAACCATTTAACATTCTTTTCATTGGTGTCTTTTTAAAGAAATATTGCTTTCATTTCCCCCATGCAAAGAAGGGAAACATCTTATTAAACTAACTAGCAAAGTGATTATATCTAACAAAGAATGAAATTGAAACACTTGTATTTCCCTATCTTGGCATCATGAGGAAGGAGTATTTCCATCAGTCAGTCCTCTGGGACCAGGACTGGTCATTGCAATTGATCTGAAATCAGTCTTTAGTATTGTTTTCATTTATTTTGTTGTGGCCACTCTGTATGTTATTCTACTGGTTCTGTCAAATTTGCTCAGCATCATCAGTCATGTGTCCCATGTTTTTTTTTTTCCTGGATTCCCCATGTTAATCATTTCTTATGTTAGGATTATAATTTTGTATATATGCTTCAATTAGTTCAATCTTTCCCAAAACATTGGGTACCCACTTTGTTTCCAGTGGCTTTGTCCCCAGGGTTATAGAAATCACACAAAGTACTACTATGATTATTTAAACATATACAAAGCCTTTTTGTTTTTGTCTTCTTTGTAGTATATGACAATAAGTGAGACCTCTGGACCAATGTCTATGAAGATTTTGGTGATTTTTCTCACATATCTCTAGTCTTTTTAACCGGCCCTTATAAACCCAATCTTCCAACATTTTAATTAATCCATTTTAAGTTTCACCCCCAATTTTCTATGCTCCATAAAACATAATATGGATATTCACTAAAATATCAATTAATTTAAATTCATTTGTTGATGCTATTGACAGCATTAGTCATCTAACCCAACTTCATATGTCTTCTAGTAAAAAAATAGCACTTTACTGCTGCTTGGGGGTTTTAAATTAATTGCTTGAATATATTTCCTTTTCTACTTTCTTCAGCATTTTACAGATCAGATCACCAAGACTTTGGGAGTTTGACACATCAATTAATTTCGCTTTCAATCCTGCTGCCTACTGCCTGCCATCCAGCCATCAGCCAGGGGATGAATATGTAGGAACCCCTCTTACTAGCTTGGCAATAAAGTAATCTCAAAGAACTTTGATTAGTTTCACGTTTCTCTCATTTTCTAGAAATCTACTCCATCTAATAAAACTTAATACTAAATCTTAATTACAGGAAAGCAAGAAAACATTTTATCCTTTTGAAAATCATTCCATGGTTACTTGGAAGACATCCTAAGAAAAACAGCACTGATGGGAATGCTGGCATTTCTTCACAAGTTATTTGAAATTAAATTTTTTAAGATAAAATTTTAGACAGTTTTTGAGACAGTCAAAGAATCTGAGAGCTGGAATCTTAGAGCTTAGAGATTACTTAGCCCAGTAGTTCTTAAACTCCTCCTGAATTAAAAGCACTGTAGAAATGCCAATTATGATTATAATTATGATTATTAGCCTATAGATACCAGGCCCAGTGATGTTTCCATTTCCTGAGCCCTCTACTGCATATCTGATGAGCTCAAGTGATGTTTATAGAGCAATACTGGGGTGTGCCGGTAAATATTTAACAACCAAGATCCCCAGAAGAAAAATTAATGTATACACTTTTAAATTTAGTCTAGATTATCAATATTTTCTTAAGTCTGGACAATCAATGAAACAGTAAATTAAGCTCTGATTTGTCAATGGTGATTTCTATGGTGAAAAACAAGCCAGTAAGAGCTGGCTCCAGCATAGGCTGCTCCATGCTACTACTACCAATGTCACTGCTGGCAGGTCTACAGACCTCTGTTTCCTCACTTGTAAAAGGAGGGGTCCTTAAGATCCCTCCAAGTTCTAAATCTCTGATTCTCTGAAGCAGCTTATCAGGGAAGACTGTTGAATCTCAGAATGCAAATAGGCCAGAAAAATATCTGTCCAGAAAGTTTTAAGTGAAGTCCTATCGAAGACAAACACAATGATTTATTTTTGGCAGCTGCTTTTCCTGTTCCATTTAACATTAGTGCCTTCTTTCTGTTGCTTATCTCAATTTAACCTGATATATCTTGTTTGTATGTATTAGACTGCAACCTATCTACCTCATTAGATTGTGATCTTGAGAGTGGGACCTGGTTTGGGGCCTTTCTTTGTGATGCCACCAATGCTTAGCACAATGCCTAACGTGTCGTAGGTAGTTAGCAAATGCTTGTGGACTGACTATTGAGAGCTTTTTTCGAGGCCTGGAATCTTTGAAAATCTGAGGAGTGGGCAATGTCATTTTAATCTCTCAGAAGAACAAGAAGGAAACCTGGTTAGTTATACTTCTACCCCATGATTAGGGGAATGAACATAGTCATCTAGGACATTTGTATCAAACCTTGGCCCTAGGAGTGACAGCAACCCCCTAGTGCAGCCTGAAGTAGATTAAAAGATAATCGGGAAATATTTAACAAAATAAATAAAAATACAGTAAAACACTGATAATGTTAATATGTGGTTTTCTTTATGTGGCACACAGGGATCCTTATGTAGGAAGGGCTTAGTGACCCACAATTCTATTTGAGTGTGACACCAGCGATCTAGGAGATGGTAGTGTACTATCAATTATCTTTATAGATTTGTGAGGGTCAGCTCCTGCCAGGTTGCCTTTGACTCATTTTTAATCTGAGTGGATGTGGTAACTTTGGCTTGTCAGTTAACAACATCTAGTCTGGGCGTTATATATAGAAAATTCAACAAAAAGATTCTTATCAACAAAGGAATGGAAAACATTGTTGCAGAGTCGTTCCAGAGTGGAGGGAGGGAGAGGAAGAGATGGTTGAGACATTTTGTTTCTCTCTCCATCTCATCTCTGCATGAAGCTCTCACTTGCTTCAAAGGAAGGTCTGCCACAAGAAGAAACAAGTAAATGTATGGAGAAGCCTGAGAAGCAGGCACATTATGAATAGCAATGCTTTTTAAAAAAAAATTACAGCATCTGATGGTGCTGATGGAAAAATTTCAGGCTATACAAAATTGAAAACAGAATACACAAAATACTGATATAAGGCACAGAGAGAACTAATTATGAGAATTAATTTAAAAGAATGAGGTTTTTGAGTAGCAAATCACTACAAGCAGCTTTCCACATCAAATGTACCAGATTTCAAGATTTTTTTCATAAGCATTTTAATGAGCTACTGTTTAATGTTAAGTCTGGCTTACATACCAGTTTGTTCTTGTTGGCACAAATGTGGACAGAAGAAATATCAGGTGTCTTCAGTTCTACAACTAATCCATAGAAACAGCACTTTATAATTTGTGGCCTCCATCTAAGTCCAAGTAAACCAAATAAAGAAAAATCCCAAATAATTAAGAATAATCATAAAATCATAAACTTAAATCTGGAAGGGACCTTGGAGGACAGCCAGACCAACCTGTTTATGTTACAGATGGGGTGACTGAGGCCTAGAGCAGGGAAGTGACTTGCTCAGGGTCACATTGGTCATAAATGGCAAAGCCAGTATTCAAACCCAGGTCCTTAGATTCCTAAGCAACCCCTCCATGGACAGGATACATATTAAGATAAGGGATTGCTAGACTATAGAAAATATTCTTTAAAACCAGATAGATCCTGGTTTTAACTCTAATATTAAATCTAAAGAGCTTGGAAGAAAAAATATAAAGGAAAAACATTCATCTGAATTGACCTAAGATGCTCTCAGAGGGTAGTCTGACAAATAATACATCAAAGGAAATAGGCAGTTAACCTCTGAGATCTCATGAAGTTGTAGTTCGGCTTCTATTACATATAGTAGGCTGTTCTTCTATGCCACTTTTATCACAGTTATGAGGGCTCTGCAATGTATGAATTGGTTCCAAGCTAGCTTTGCTTTATATCGAGTTTTGGACTATGCATATCCTAGTCAGGGTTCTTAACTTTTTCTGTTCTTGATCTTTTTTTTTGGCAATCTGGTAGAACCTATGGACCTATTCTCAGGATGTTTTCAAATGCATAAAATAAAATACATAAGATAGCAAAGAAACCAATTACATGAAAATACAGCTATCTTTTTTTTAAATGAATGGATGCTATGCAATCCATTCACAGACAACAGGTTAAGAAACTCTGCCATAGGGTGAAGCAAATCCAATAAGCTAGTTGACCCAAAAGCTGATCCATGGTGACTTTACAAACCTTTTGGATTTGAGGGAACCGGCTTAGGCTTCCAGGTTCAGTATGGATAGTGTAAGAATCTATCCACAGTACACCCACACCCCAGCTTCCTAATCATGTACACTTCTAAGACTGGCTCCAAAATTTTTTTTTCTAAACTATTATGTGCTAGGAGGGTTTCCTTTTTCTTTGTTTTAGTTGTAGAGTTGGAGAGGTGAAGTGAAAATGGCAGATAATAAATGCTTGTAAAAAATAAACAGTTTTATAAAAAATGCAGATGATTACAAATGAAACTAAAATGAGCAAAAATAAAAGTATAATCTTTTCCCATTTAAAAAAACTCTCAGAAATAAATTGAAGGAGGGGCACAGACAAGTTAGGAATTTGATCTTAATTAATGGAATTTGATCTTGATTAATGATATTTTGTCTACTCTAGTGCCTTCGCAATACTTTTCACCTAATTTCATCACAGAAACCAAGGGAGAAAAGAATGTTCTGGAGGAAGGGGTGGTCAACAACATTGATAGATAAAGTTTAGTCAAAGAAGAGTGAGGACAGGGAAAAACCATCACATCTTTGTTGACCTTTCAGAGAACAGTTTCAGCAGAGGGGTTGCAGAATACAGATTGTGATGGTTTGAGAAGTGGGTTGTTACTGAGGAAGTCTAAGCAATAAGCAGAAAATTAATACTTCTTAGAAGCTGGGCAGTGAAAAGTGAGAGAGAATAGGTTAATAGTTTGAGAGAATAACAGAATCAAATGAAAGGTTTACTAATTTTTTAAGGATGGGGGAGATATAGGGGATAATTTGCATCAGGAAAGGAGCCAATATATAGAGAAAGATTGAAGATGAAAGAGAAGAGATATGAGGGGATAGCATCAAGGCCACAAGTACAGAAATACTTGTTGAAGAGAAGAGCCAACTCTTCCTCATAGGTTGAACAAAAATGAAGAAAAGAAGGAAGGGAGAGGGAAGGAGAAAGGGAGGGAATGGGAAAGGTAGAAGGAAGGAAGCAAGGAAGCAAACAAGGAAGGAAGGAAAGAAGGAAAAAATGCAGTGAAGGAAAATATACAGTTCCTTCCTGCCCTCAAAGAGCTTATATTTTACTGGCAGAGACAATATGTACATATAAAAGTATATATAAAATGCGTAGCTATAGCAAGCAAGGGAAAAAGAAATCTGAGAATAAACGACAGTGTGATATTGAATAGATTAATTACAAGTGCAAGATTGTGAAGGTAGGAAAGTAAAGAGAAAACAGAGATGATGGTCTGGAAGAATACTGAAATGTGGAAGGATATTCTTATTTCTACCATAACAAAAAAGGAGGGGAAAGCCTACTCTTATCTGGACTCTCTCCAGGCTCTTCCTTTTTTTCCTTTCATCTTTTCGAGTAAATTCATGTCTTACCCCATTAAAAAGTAAGCTTCTTAAAGGTAGGGACAGTTTTATTTGCTTGTGTGCCCAGTGCCTAGAACATAGTAAGCTCTAAACAAATGTTCGCTTGCTCTATCTATCTGTCTCCCTATTGATCCACCAATCAATCGATCTTCCTATCTATATCTAAAAAAAACCCTAACAACCAAAACCACAAGCCTTTTTGCATTGCATTTGGGCTAACCCTCCTAGCATCAGTGTTGAGGGAATAAAGAATTAAAAAGGGAGGAAGATGAATCATTTTTATTCTAATCATTGGTCACCTTTTTCAATGCAAAATTTCCTTGTATTTTCCTTCAAAGACATAAAAAGCCCTAAATTTAAAACGTACAGTACACTTCTTCATCATCTTTTCCTTTCTCAAAGTTCAGGGTGCAGATCACTTGTCTGTCTTCCAAGAGATGGGCCATTATTCTCTATGAATTTTTGTATTTACAATACTTTGGTGTATATATATTAAGTAACAAGCAGACAATGATATCAACCAAAGTAACATCAGCCTTCTCATTAATTCCAGTGAATATTTTTACTATAGTTAGATAAGGTAGGTAGACTGGTAGGTTAAGCACATAGTAGGTACTTTGTAGGTAAATAGTTAGATAATCCACGGGAGGGTGAGGTAGAGTGCATATTGGAAGCAGGGTACAGGAAAATTTCCACTAATTATGTGAGGAAGTCACATTTTTAGTATCTATGTATCAGAAAGTCATTTTATCTCTGTATAAGATTAGTAGATTTCATGATTATGTCATCATCTTGCTGCTTGCTAAAGTCTAATGAGTAATGAGTAGTTCCTCTATGACTCAGGGTTCTCTTGTTTTTTCCTGTTTAGTTTAATTTTCCCAAGTCTCTTAGTGACAAGTTACATTTTATTTCAGCTCCAAAGAACAATTATCTTTTTTTTCCTTTTCCTTCTTGAACCAAGTGGTTAACCTCATTTAAATTTGGGGTATTTCATGAACAAATTTGCTATCTCCTTTTTTTCTAACTTTCCTAGATTTTTTGATCCTGTCTAACTCTGTATGCAAAAGATATCTCCATAACAGTGCATGAAGCATCAGCCTTCCAAACAGCAAAACATCCTATCATAGGTACATCTGAGAGCTAGCTACATAAGGGCATCTCATTAGTATGTACCAGAGGAGACTGAAAGATAATAGTAATTGCATGGTAGAGGAATGGACACACTCCAAACTCTTACTAATGATAACTACCATTTTTTTCAGATGGTATGAAAAACACTAGCTATGTGGAGTTCCTGGAAGATAACATTACATAGAAATAACATTGTAGTAATTCAAGGACAGGTTTCATGGAACAAAAGAATACTGTCTTGGGGTAACAGTAAGTGATCCTTCTGGAGGCTATGCATCCTTCAGCACCACAGACAGGCATCTAAGATTGGTTAAATCAGAATGATTTTATGGCTTGGGAACTACTCAGAGTATAGTAATAGTAATAGCCAGTATTTGTAAAGTGTTTTAAATTTGGCGAAGCACTTTTCAAATACTATCTCATTTTATCCTTATGACAAACCTGGGAGGTTGGTATTGTTACCATCCTCATTTTACAGAAGAGGAAACTGAGGCAGGTAGGGCTTAAGTGACTTGCCCAAGGTCACACCGCTAGTAAGCATCTGAGGGTAGATTTGACCTGGGTCCAGCACTCCTTCCACTGGGCCCCCTAACTGCAAACCAAGACTTCCCTGAAGCCTACAAGGCAACAAATCATGTGAAATACCCTCTCTCCCCACTCCATTTCCTTTTTATCATTCAGAACAGAAGTGACTGCCCTCAACTCCACTCACCCCCTTTAAGCATAAAAATCCTTCAATTTTTTCCTCGCTTACCATTTTATAAGTAAGTTGGCATTAAGTTTAGTAAGCTAATTTGTAGATAGTATAAACATTTCCTTTTATCTATAATCTGTGTTCCAGACACAATGGCCTAATTTTTCATTCTAGACACCATATTTGTAGTCACAGCACCTTTGTATGGGCTGTCCCTTATGCCTGAGGTACTTTCTTTCCTCACTTCCCATAGTGAATACTCTTTCCACAGATGCTTATCACAATCTTCTCCACCTTAGTCTACAGTCATCATGAGTTACTGCATCTGAAAAATTCATCATCCTGTGGCCAGCATACGATATGCCTCTCTGAGTGTAGCTTGGCAGATCTTCAGATCTAATCTATGCTACAATCTATCTCAAGACCCATTCTCAAAGCCATTTGGTAGGACCAGAGGACATAGCCTGCTTACATCCTTGGGAGACTGGGATTACCATAATGTCAGTGAGGTATCAGAATAGAACTTTGGTAGAAGAAATAAAGTGCTATTAGGGATTTTTTAAAAGAGCAATTCAACCCCCAGATTAAGACTTTTGGAACCCTCTTGTATTGTAAGTATGTAACAGTAATTAAGGTGGGACTTTTTGTTGTTGATCTTTAATGATTCTGGCCTTTGTTTGAATGGGGCAGATAAAGTTGGATGTTTTTGTATTGGGAGCCATTGATTTGTATCTGATGTGATATTGGGGGTGGGGAACTTCTCCACGCCCTGCCTGGGTGAGATCAGAGCCCTCTGGCCCTGAACAGGATGTATAAGCACAGAGGTTAGCGGTCTCTCTCAGAGCTCTGAGCCACAGCAGGAGTGGTATGTGATTCTGGGCCAGCTCCCCGGCTGTACACCCAGATGTTGATACCTACAAATTGTATTTAGTCTGTAATTCAGGGTGCTGGCTTTTTCCTCTAAATTAGGTGGATGTTATTTATATGCTGGATTAAAGTAAGATTGTTAACCCATTAAAGTTGCATTCCTTAAATAAAGCAGATCAAAAGGGCCTGTGTTGGCAGCTTTCTGGGTGCTGGTTGTTGGTGCATTTTATACCCCCAGGGAAGCTGCTAGCTGGATTGTTGATACAAAGTACCAAATGCCCCTTTCATAGTCAGGACTAGGTTTATCTACAGCCCTCTGCTCTGACCTCTTTCTGCTTATAGGGCTTAGATTTAGAGATAGAGGAAACCAAAATGGTCACCTAGTACAACTCTTTTATTTTACAGAGGAGGAAACTGAGACCCAGAGGGATTAGGTGACTTGCCCAAGGTCACAAAGGCAGAATCCTTAGTTCAACCCACAATTTTTTTTTTGGTACCGTCTCCACTGTACAATCACAGTTGATGACTGGGTGAACCAACCCAACTACATTAAGGAGGGAATATTCATAAAAACAAACAATTAAAAAAACCTGAGATAAAAATCTTTTGCCTTATGGCCATAACTCAATCCTGTTTGCTAGTGTTGACTGAGAGACTCTAACCCTTTCCTACCTATCTTCTTGCATTAGCTGACTCCCTTTACTTAACCCTGTGCCTGCCTAAACCTTAGGTTATATGTTATATACCTTCCATTTAGCTAGATTCTTGATCCCACTCCCCCCACCACACACCCACACAGACAGTTCTATGGCAGTGTCATCAAGCCCCAAGTGTAATATACCTTAAGGCATTTGTATTGTTCAGTTACTTCAGTCATATTTGACTCCTCGTGACCCCCTTTGAGGTTTGCTGGGCAGAGATACTGGAACGATCTGCCATTTCCTCTCCAGCTCATTTTACAGATGAGGAAACTGAGGTAAACAGGGTTAAGTGACTTGCCCAGGGTCACACAGGTAGTAAGTATCTAAGGCTGGATTTGAACTCAGAAAGAGGAGTCTTCCTGACTCCAAGCCCAGCACTGCACCACCTAGCTGCCCTTTGGATGTAGAGGTCCTAGGATCAAATCTTGACTGTTATTTCCTACTTGTGTAAACTTGGTTTAGTCATGTAATTCCTCCAGGTCTCAATTTCCTCACCTATAAAATGAGGGAGTTGGATTAGATGCCCCTAAGTCATTGCTACCTTATATGATAAGTAATGCTGAGAAATACCCTCCCCCAAATGTCAAAGATACCATCATTTTTTTTCTTTTCCCTAAAAGAAAGAATGACCTCTCTTTTACACTACATTCACATCTTTTGTTTTTATTTATCTTAACGAGGGGAGGGGAACCTGTGGCCCCGAGGCTGCATGTGGCTTTGAGGCCACGGGTTCCCTACCCCTGGAACCATAGTTACTCAACATTTTCTCCTGTTTCTAGTTTTTCACTTTGCATCAGTTCATATGTCTCCCTATGTTCCTCTGAATTCCTTTTATTTATTTTTATGCCACAATAACAATGATGATCCATTATATTTGTTAATTATAATTTCTCCAGACATTACCAAATAGATGGGCAACTGCTTTGTTTCTAGTTTGTGCTAGTTAATGTTTGCTACCAGAAAAAAAAAAAGAATTGCAAGGAATATTTTGGTATGGTATATGATATGTGGTATATGGACCATTTCCTTCTGTCTTTGACTTCTTTAGGCCATAAATCCTGTTGTAGGATCCCTGAGTCAAAGTTTAGTAGCATCACCTCTTTTGAAGGCAGTTAGGTGATGCAGGAGAATGTAGAACTGAGAGACAGGAAGACTTGTGTTCAAATCCTGCCTTAGACATTATCATTTGTGTGACCTTGGGCAAGATATTTAACCTTTTTCTGCCTCAGTTTCCTCCTTGAAGTACTATTTAAATGTTTGCTATTCAGTAGGAAACAAGCAAGCTTAATAGTACTTTCTGCCTAATCATTGCACTTGACATGTACTCCTATCACACTTACTTTGGGTAACAATTATATACGCACATGTCTCAACTCCACTAAGAGAATGTAACCTCTGACTACATTTATTTATTATAAGAGACAATTTCAATTGGCTCAGGGAAGGGAATTAGTGAGGAGTGAGGAGAAATAGTGATTCAAAAAGAAGAAATAAAAGACCACAATAAAACAAAGTACACAGAAGAAAAAAGTTCAAAAGATCCCCAAAGAACAATTTTGTTACCAGGGTATTAAATTTAATATATACTTTCTAAGATGTTTGTAACAGATCACATTTTTTTCATGAGCAATCCTCTTTTTGGTTCCTTTTATATAGGAATGTTTGTGTTTATTGATGATTATTTAGATATTAGTTGGTTTCTTAAAAAAACATTAAGTCCCTTAAGCTCATATATTGAGTCAAACTCATCTTGATGTCTCCCACAATGCCTAGCATGGTGCCCTGCAAACAGTAGGTGGTCAGCAAATATTTGCTAAATGAATATAGCTGAATTCACTAACCACAAAGGCATTTCTCTTGCCTGATACCCGTTAGAGCCTGGTCAGTGTTAAGCTAAATGGGTTATAGAACTGTCCCTGTCAACCTTGAGCCCTGGAATGGCATGATATGGAACAACTGATGATCTTTCCCAGTTTAACAGACTGGTGGAGAAACACATCAATGTGTACTTTAATTGGATCCCCTTTGAAAAGCGCTACTGTCGTATTGCCTTCACACATTAAAAACTTTATCAAAAGCTTTGAAACAGTTACTAGAAATTGTCACCATTTACCTTCACCTAATGCTTCTGGAAATGAGGGTGGCAGGGGGCAGAGGCAAGGAGCACTAGGGTTTATGAGATAGTTCAGGAAGGACTTATGGAAGGTAGACAAGGATAGGAACTTGTTGCAGCATTTCGAGATCACTGCACTGGAAGGAACAACTGGGGCTTACTAATCCAACAAGCGTGTGGCAAAGAATCTCCTCTATGATATCAAAACTAGTACTTACTCATGGGACCTTTGCTTGGTGACCTCAAGAGAGGAAGAACCTATTATCTTTTGGGCCAATCCATTAGGGGCAGCTCTATTTATTAAGAAAACTTTTCCCCTTTCATCCACATTCTTCTAGAAATGGCTCAGTTGGTCTATAGGGACTTAATTTTACCTATTTCCACATCTTTTTTAGATCATTCTTTTTCAGTTCTGCGTGAGACTTCTGTATTTACAAAGCAACAGCCAAATGAATCATTATGCCACCAGAAAGCAACTGCCACCAAGGGCTGAACTGAAGCAAGCTACAAGATGTTCCTACAAGTTGGCAGGGCACCATTTGCATTTTGAAACTTGGCTCTTGGGGTGACAGCTAGGGCTGCCATCAGGGAAAAAAAAGGTGGAGATAAGAGATGAAAAAGGGTGAGTGTGGAGGAGTGTGAATTTCTATGTATCATCTCCTTGGCTCTAGCAGAGAAAAACAGCCAAATAATAAACAGCAGGGTGATTAATGACCTTGTATACGTTGAGCTTCAGTGGCGTTACACTATAGGGATCTAACGCCTATCATCTCACACCTGGGACTAAAGAAGAAATCAAGACTGCCCCATCTGAGACTGAGGGGAGGAGAAGACAATAGGGACTTGGATTTATTCCCCTGTAAGTGACATATATCCTTCTACACGTACCTCATGAGAAAACTAGATTAGTATGAGAATGGCCTTTCAAGCAAATAAAAATAAATTACCTGTCAGAGAACACTCTCACCAACCTACTTTCTTTCTACAATTTTAAAATTAAATCTCTTTTATTTTCTTCCAAATGGGCTACATTAACTGCCACTTGCTGTTGGACTTGGGGCTTGGGACTAACTTAGAAGGGAACTGGGAGATCGGCTTGGTCCATAGAGGCAGATGGGAACTAGGGGAGTCTGAATATGCGTGCACTCAGTGGTATGCTAGAGGATGTTTTAGGGCCAATTGTTAAATTTTCAGCATAAACATTTACACTTTGAAAATCAGCAAACCTTACAAATCAGGGCTTGACTGATTGTTTTGTTGATTTATCTGGGCTTAGGGAAGTGATGAAGAAAATTTTAGTAATACACATTAAACTTAAAACTATGTTACGTATCTATGTTTTAGAGAATGATTTGTTAAATTTTCCCAGTACAATCCTGGGTAGACTGAACAGAAATCTGTTGTGTCAGAGATGGTTCTGAGAGGAGCTGAGTCCAGAAAGCTGGTTTATGACCAGTCAAGATCAATCTGGGGCTAGGACAGATATGATGTGAGCAAGGCCAAAGCAACAGAGAAGAAAAGATGGCAAACTCAGGATCTTGGGCCTCAAACAGAGAGAAAAAGTAATAGTAGCAGATAGATGACATAGAGCAAGATGGAAAGATAGTGGACAGAAACATAGAAGGGAGGCAAGTACATTATGCAGTTATCCAGGGGCACATACCAGGATAGAAGATATTGACAATCTTGCCATCCAAGGCCAGGGCACTGGAACTAGGGGCACAAGTTGCCAGGGACCCCATCCCTCTATCCCACCTAAGAATCCCATTTACAATATGGCATAGGTAGAGTAAAGCAAGAACTTGGTAGTCATACTAAATCTCAGCATTATTTCTTTTACTTTTGTACAACTAATTATATGTCTTGTTACCTTGGGCACATCAATGAAACTCTCAACCTCAAATTTTTATCTATAAAATGAGAAGATTGGAATAAATATCCCTAATTTCCCTTCCAGTTCTAAAATGCCATTCTAGATGATCAATTCAATCTCTGCTTGTACACTTGATGCTGTCCAAAAACTGCTGTAATAGGGTTCCTTATATCCTCTATGGCCAGGGCCAGGACAGAATTCAGGGTACAAGGAATAGCGGAGGGTAATAGAAGATATAGGTGGAGGGAAAATGTGCATACTTGCCAGAGTTAGAAAGTACATGGGAGGAGAAAGCCAGCTGTAGCATAACACTCAGGTACAGAACCATTTCAAGTATATTAAATGAAAAGCATTTGTGAATAATATCATACCCTGTGTCAAACACTGTGCTAAGCTCTAGGGACACAAACACAAAAGCAAAGACACATCCTGCCCTCAAGAAGCTTGCATTCTAACAAAAGGAAACAAAACTTAATGGAGAGTGGTACCCATAGAGAGATATTTTGGTTTGGAAAATGGCAGTGATGGTGAGTAGATCCATAGAGAAATATATTGACTAATAGCAATAATATTATTGATTTTATTATGTTTCCGAAACTGAAAAGTGTGGTAGGGCAGGTGTGAATAATGGAGGGCACATATGTGACAAAAAGGTGGTTGGCAAAAAGATGGCAGGGAAATAAAGGGCAGGATGGCTGGAGCAGCTGGCCTCTGAGAGCGGGCCACACGGAAACTAGTCCCCCATCTTGAGAATGTGGAAGAACACCAAAAACAAACAAGATAAACTATTTTGAAGCTAATACTAGTTGCTTTGTTTTTCAACTCATAAAATAAATCAAACTGGATCTATCCCCAACTTTTATTTTAAGTCAGGGAATGCCTTTTAGAGGAACAATTCAGAGAAACTTTGATTCTTGCAAACATTCCATGGTGTCCTGGTCTTCCATCACAAAAAAAAAATGTTTTCTCTATTTCCACCTCAAGAGGCAGCCACTCTGAACTCTGAGAAGACCTGGGTTTAAAGTCTCACCTTTGGCACACACTGGCTATGTGGCCATGAGCCTTTGTCTCTAGGTGTTCTAGGAAATCTCCTAGGATGATAAATTGCAGAGCAGGTGCGGACTTGCATTGGTTGAGGTAGCTTCCTTACCTAAGAATTTCCTAAACCACTGAAATCAAAAGTCTTATTTCCACCCAGATTAGTTTTTCTCAACCTTTCCAAAAATAAGAGTTCTCCCTCTGGATAGAGGTAGAAGCATTTGGTTTCCTCATTTTTCGTTGCCTGCTCCAGTAATGTACAGAAGGGTTCTGCCAACAGCATGAGCTGTTCTCATCTTGAGCTACTCCCAGTCTCTGTCATCACTCCTGACTTTTGATTCTTTCCATGTGTTGTATAGCAAGGGACTCTAGTCACTCTGTGCCCTTTTTCTTCGGCATCTTTGGTTCCCATGGGTTTCTGATTATAATCCTGCCCCTCCATCCTAATTCTCTGGACACACAAGGTTTGCTCCACTCTTAAGAGAGTGGTTTTTATTTTCTGGGGATGTTCTTGCAAATCAATATGTATTTCACCTCTGTTCTTGGTAACTTCCCCATGTCCCTCAAAATTGAGGGAAGTCGATTACATTTAATTGTTAGTATCCCTACAAACTTTCTCGATCTGAACTCCTTCTAGCCTCTTTGACCCTCCTCACACTCCTGCATTGTCTTCTTGAACCTGTAGCTGTATATGTATATGCATATGCATGTGTATGTGCATGTGTATATGTATATGTACATGTACATGTACATATCTTCCTCTAACACTGATCATCCTTGCATAAACTCTGCCTTCCAAAGCCTATTCCTCTCTGTTTTCTTTGATCTGCTCAAGTTCTGGTGACTGGTAAGGCATCTTAACACCACAGAAGTAAGATACTGGTGTGGGGAAGCAAAGTGGCTTCTTTGCTGCTGAGTCGCCCTAGAGTTTGAGGTGTTTCTCATGGCTCTACAATCATACTAGATGTGGGATATTTCAGGATTGACCAAAAAGGACTCCTCCAATGTTCTTTTTAAACACTACTGTTGTTTCTATCTAATATCTTTTCCGATGAGAGTCAGCATGGTGTACTAGATGGAGAGCCTGCCTAGCCTCAGAGTCACAAAGATATGGATGCAAGGCCTGCCTCATGCATGTATTAGCTGTATGACCCTGGATAAGTCACTTAACTTCTCGATTACCCCCATGTAATTCTCTAAGAGAGTAAGATGAAAGGCAGTATAATGATATGCTTTGGCAGGTAGTTTCCTCACTGGGTACTGCTTACACCAGTGAAATCACAGTTCTGGACAAAAACAGCAACAACAACAATAAAGCATAACCTTCTCCATGAAGAATAGAAGCATTTAGTCTGGAAGTACACAAATGCTAGCTTTGTTGTGTCACTTCAGATGTGTCTGAGTCTTTGTGACCTCATGTGGGGTTTTCTTGGCAAAGCAACTGGAGTGGTTTGCCATTTTCTTCTCCACCTCATTTTACAGATGAAGAAATTGAGGCAAACAGCATTAAGTGACTTGCCCAGAATCACACAGCTCTTAAGTATCTGGGGTCGGATTTGAACTCACAAGAATGAGCCTTCCTGATTCCAAGCCAAGCACTGTGCCACCTAGCCGCCTAAGTACTAGCTTACTTAGGCTCAAAGGATTTAGAGCTAGAAGGGACAGAATCCAACCCCTTCATTTTACAGATGAGGAAACATATTTGTCTTCATTGACTGAAGGGAACTTGATGTTTCAGCAGAAGAAACAATGATATATCAAGACCCAATGCAACTATGAAAGAGAAACATACTAGGCAGTTATTTCCAAAAATGACTGGATGATGCTCTACTCCGGTGTTGTGTCATTGTGGTTAAAATCTGATAGCTGGTCCTTTTCTGATCAGTTGCATAACTTTCCAAGCTTAATTTCATCTTTCTTTTCTTGTCACCTGGTTTAGTGAAAAACAAGGGTAAAATGAACTGAGGAGGGCAAGGGTGGGGGTCGTGACGTTTTAGGAGAGCAGGATCCAGTCGTTTCTGACCATTGCTTTTCAGCCTGATGGATTATATATCACTAGAGATATACCACTTATATGAATAACTTAAATTTCTATATAACTTCATGGCATTACTTAACCGTTTTTTTTATCAGGTTCCCTAGTTTCCTTCTGAATGTTCCTACAGCAATCTCACAAGCCTATGGTTAAAATATTTCTGTCAAATACAGCCAAGATAATTCTGATGGTATGAATTTTACATTCTTAGTCATCATAGTAACACCACCACCATTCATTAAATACCCCTGAGCCATTGGTATGGTAGAAAAAGTCAGCATATGATTAAAAAAGTGGCAACATGGTCTAGTGGATAGAAAGAGCTGACCTCAGAGCCAGCAAAACATGTGCTCAAGTCCTTCCTCTTACATATAACTGTGTGATCCTGAGTAAGTCATTTTACCTCAGTGTGTCAGCAGCTCTATAAGGCTTTAAGATTCAGGGAAGTTGTCAACCTGCATTGATAGAGTTCCCCATGACAATAATCCCAGGTCCAGGCCCCATCTATATCTATTCTAGAAGGGAGAACTTTTATTTAAATATAAATAGATTAGTAAGCTACAAATGGGAATTCAAAATACTTAGGGGGAAAAAGGAAAATCAAATTTACTTACTTTTCAATTATTTGAATACAGATTACCAAGATTAATGGTCTTATTTAGTGATAGATAGATGTACATATAAATTTATATCTATACATATATATATATATGAGGTTCTTCATTATGATTCCACGAATTGTAGAAAAAACAAAGAAAACAATATTGCCCATGAAAGCCAGCCCACCCATTCTGTGCTCAATATTTTCCACATACCATAGAACTTGTTCTGGCAAACTCAAGAAGGGGATTCTTCTGCGTGTCCAAGCCAACGTCTCAGGCTTTCTCTCAGCTCCGGATGACTATGCAATCACATCACCTGCTGTGAAATAAGATACTTTAACAAACTGGAAAAGAAATACAACCTCATCCAAAAGTTATATCCAACCCCTCTGTCTTTCCTGAATCAAGGCATCTTGGCTCCCTGCTGCTCATTTCCGCTGAGTAGGAAACCTGTCACCCTGCAGAAAGTTGGACAGCACCCCAAACACCTGAGGGCTAAAGGGTGAGGGGAGAGTTGATGTGAGTTGTGAGAAACCCAAGTATTAATATCATATGGAAAAGGGAAAACTGTTCCATCCTGTAATATACACCAGGAAAGAAGATAATCAGTCTCTATCCAAGGCCTCCTAACAAGAAAATGTTTTGTTCCCAATATTGACAAACTCAAGGCCCTCAGAAAAGTCTGTTTTGAAGACCACTTCCTATAAACAAAATACACACTTTGCTTCCTACATTCTCCCTTCAGAGTTGATAAAAACAGCTTGTTGTAAGGTACTTTTCTCCAATCATCTTTCTTATTTTTAAAGTCTGCTCTCCATTTCCTATTTAGCAGCTAATGTCAAATAAACTCTACTGCATGTTTATAACATTTTATGTTCTCTAAGGCTGTATTAAAGCCACACTTACCTAAGGCTTTTCTTTTCAAGCAGGATCAGTTAACTTTTAATTGACTCATTACTTTAATAGCAATAACGATATTATTATCAATAGCTAGCATTTATGTCGGGGTTTAAGATTAGCAAAGGAATTTAGACATATTTCATTTGATCCTCCCAACAACTCTGTGAGGTAGATGCTATTCCCATTCTATAGAGAAAAACTGAGGCTTAGACAGGTTAATTTACTTGCCCTCTTGGGTCCCACAACTAGTGAGTATCTGTGGTAGAGTTTAAACGAAGGGCTTTCTGTCTGAAGATCTAGCACTCTTTCCACTGAATCACCTAATATGTTTTCTTCAGCAAATCATTCACTAGAAACACTACTGAGAGATGATATCTGCCCCTTTTACAAGAACCAGATTATCAGTCAGCATAATCTAATGAAAAATTCCCACACACACTTAAAAAAATAAATCCATGGGGTGTGGTTTGGAAAGCAAGCCATTTAGAAGACTTTGCCCTTAAGGTGGCATCTAACTTTCTGACAGTTGAAAAGTTTTACTTAATTTTATTGAAAATGATCAGTTGAAAAGTTGGGGCTGTTGAAAAAGGCTCCCCCTCCCCCATTCTCCTCCCTCTCTACATTCTTGTACAGAGAGGAAATCTGCTCTTCATAACAAAAGCAATCCGTTTTCCAGACCGCTTCTGGACAACTTACTGGCTACCACTTCCCTAAACATAGCAGCTGTTATTATATGAAGCAAGCATACCATAAGACATACTGACCGTGACAGAATTGGAGTGATTGACTCCTTTAACTGCTGCCAACCAGGATTCCAAATTTTATGGGCGTGGGAATGGCAAAAGCTGAAATCTCCACACTTGTGAAGTAAACCCTGCTTGGCTTTCAGGTGCTCCAAGTATTTGGTGCTTCCAGCTGCCAGTCAAGGCAATTAAATTTGAGGCAAAAGGATCCTAGATGATTTGAGAAGCAATTGCACCAAATATTCCCTCCTTGCTGCCCATATGCTACTCTCTATTTGCCTTGATCCATTCTGGACTGGACTGGTCCTTTCTAGAGCCCTTTCAGTCCTCCTATGGCCCCTGCCGTCAATGCTTCTGTCCCTCTCTCCTTGGGGCAATTTCCATTTTCACAGCTGAGAGGGATCTGTACCACAAGGATCTTGGCTTCCTAAACTCTTACCTCTCTGGGACACTTTGAGCAAGGTGCAGGGAAAGCTGGGATGGCAACAGGTGCAGCAGGAAGATCTCGGGCTCTGAGTGAGGCTGAGGGGAGGGGACAGACTGGGCAGCAGGAGGGAGGGTAATTTCATGTGCCACTTCAAACATGACTTAGCGCCAATCATAATATAATTTCTCTTCCAAGTACTTAAAAGTGCTTGGAAAACATTAACTCCTTAAGCCATCCAAATGCTTAAGAGAAGGAAGGAGTAAATACTATCTCCTTGTTCCACACCTTAAGATAAACCAAACTCAATGCCAAAGTTCAATTAGTCAGTGCCAGGCATGCATTAAAATTCAATGAGTGTGCTTTGCTTTATGATCCAGGGTTCTAGCCACTAAACTTCAATGACACATTTGAGAATATGTTGTTTTCTAAAAATATGTTAATGGTTATTTGGACAGTTTGTTAGATAGCAGATACCCTATTGACTGAATTCTAAAATAACTTTTTGGAGCGTAAAAACCACCCCTCCTCCCATGCTATTTCAGGTTACTTGTAACTAGTGCATGAGAGCTAGAAGGTATTGCCTCATCTTGAACAATTTCTCACTCATAGAATCCTAGGATTTAGAACCAGGAAAGACCTTACAGATCATCTGACTGAACCCACTCATTTCACAGATGAAGAAATGACGAGTAACAGAAGGGGAGTTGCCCAAAGTTACATAAATAGCAACTAGGGGAGCTGGGGTTCAAACCCAGGTTTTCAGTGATATCACCGAGTCAAAGTGCATTCACTGTTTAGAAACATACTATGTATAATTTCAAATAATTTTCCAGACTATTTTTCAACTGTATTACTGCTGGGCCTATACTCAAGAGAGATCAAATAAATAGGAAAAGGTTCCATATGTAGAAAGATACTTAAGGCAGCTCTTTTTTTGTGGTAGCAAGAAACTGGAAACTAAAGGTATGCCCATCAATTGAGGAATGCCCGAAGCTAAGCTATGGCATGTTAATGCGATGGAACATTATTATGCTTAATTCAAAAAGGCATGGAAAGTCTATGAACAGATTCCCAGTGAAATGAGCAGAATCTGAAGAAGAATTTGTACCATAACATCAATGTTATAAAAAAGGACAGTTCTGAAGACTTTTACAAACTGGTAAAAAATGAAATGAACCTAACCAGAAGACCAACTGATATAATATCATTGTAAAACCAAACATCTCAGGGCAGAGCCAAGATGGCAGCTGGAAAGCAAGGACTTGCTTAGGCTCTGCCCTAAATCCCTCCAAACACCTGTAAAAAATGGCTCTGAACAAATTCTAAAGATGCAGAACCCATGAAATAACTGAGGGAAGCAGGTCTCCAACCCAGGAGAGCCAGATGGTTGCTGGGAAGGGTCTATCCCAGGGTGCTGGAAGTGGAGTGTTGCGCCAGGACCAACCAGACAGGGAGTTGGGCGGAGCAGGCCTGGGGGCCATGAATCATTGAGCTGTGGCAGTTATCAGACTTCTCAACCCACAAACACCAAAGACCACCTAGCAGGTTAGTGGGAAAATTGCCCTGGGGTTGGCAGAGATGGTGCGGTGGTGGTGGCAGCAGCAGCAGCTGGAAGCTCCTGCGGCTGCTTCCAGAGCTCCAGTCAGCTGCTTCTGGAGTCCCTGGCTCAAGCAGTGGGAGGAATCAAGAGGCAGATCAGAGCTGGAGTGCAAGGAGCTCTTTGCTGGCACAGAGGCAGGTTCTCTTGCTTTACCCTGCTTGGATCTGGGTCATGGTCCTGGTTGGCCCAGGTCCTTGAGTGGTGGTGGGGGGGAAGCGCTGCTGTGGCAGGGCTTGTGGTAACGTATGAGTAACTCTGAAAACAGCAGCACAGCCCCTAAAGCTTAGGACAAAGTACTCTCTACTCTACAAGTAGTCATACCCTGACAAAAAGCTCAAAGGTCAAGTAGTTGGCTAGGAACATGACCAGGCAGCAAAAATGGACTCAGATTCAGTCTCAGACTTTGGAATCTTTCTTTGGTGACAAAGAACATTTAAACATACAGCCAGAAGAAGTCAACAAAGTCAAAGAGCCTACATCAAAAGCCTCCAAGAAAAATATGAATTGGTCTCAGGCTATGGAAAAGCTCAAAAAGGATTTGGAAAATCAAGTAAGAGAAGTAGAGGAAAAATTTGGAAGAGAAATGAGAGCGATGCAAGAAAATCATGAAAACAAGTCAACTACTTGCTAAAGGAGACCCAAAAAAATACTGAAGAAAATAACATCTTAAAGAATAGACTAACCCAAATGTCAGAAGAGCTCCAAAAAGCCAATGAAGAAAAGAATACCCTGAAAAGAAGAATTAGCCAAATGGAAAAGGAGGTCCAAAAGACCAATGAAGAAAATACCACCTTAAAAATTAGATTGGAGCAAGTGGAAGTTAGTGACTTTATGAGAAATCAAGATATTATAAAACAGAAACAAAGAAATGAAAAAAAATGGAAGACAATGTGAAATATCTCATTGGAAAAACCACTGACTTGAAGGATAGACCCAGGAGAGATAATTTAAAAATTATTAGACTACCTGAAAGCCATGATCAAAAAAAGAGCCTAGACATCATCTTTCAAGAAATTATCAAGGAAAACTGCCCTGATATTCTAGAGTCAGAGGGTAAAATAGAAATTGAAAGAATCCACCGATCACCTCTTGAAACAAATACCAAAAAGAAAACTCCTAGGAATATTATAGCCAAATTACACATTTCCCAGGTCAAGGAAAAAATACTGCAAGCAGCCAGAAAGAAACAATTCAAGTGTTGTGGAAACACAATTAGGATAACACAAGATCTAGCACCTTCTACATTAAGAGATTGAAGGCCTTGGAATATTATATTCTGGAGGTCAAAGGAGCTAGGATTAAAACCAAGAATCACCTACCCAGCAAAACTGAGTATCATGCTCCAAGGCAAAATACGGATTTCAATAAAATAGAGGACTTTCAAGCTTTCTTGATGAAAAGACCAGAGCTTAATAGAAAATTTGACTTTCAAATACAAGAATCAAGAGAAGCATGAAAAGGTAAACAAGAAAGAGAAATCATGAGAGACTTACTGAAGTTGAACTGTTTTGTTTACATTCCTGCATGGAAAGATGATGTGTGTAATTCATGAGACCTTTCTCAGTATTAGGGTAGTTGAAGGGAATATGCATATATATAGACAGAGGGCACAGGGTGAGTTGAATATGAAGGGATGATATCTAAAAAAATAAAATAAAATTAAGGGGTGAGGGAGAAATATATTGAGAGAGGGAGAATGGGGAGAGATAGAATGGGGTAAATTATCTCACATAAAAGTGGCAAGAAAAAGCAGTTCTGTTGGAAGGGAAGAAGGAGCAGGTGAGTAGGAATGACTGAATCTTGCTCTCATCGGATTTGACTTGAGGAGGGAATAACATACACACTCAATTGGGCATCTTACCCCACAGGAAAGTAGGGGGAAGCGGACAAAAAAAGGGGTATGATAGAAGGGAGGGCAGATGGGGGAGGAGGTGATCAAAAGCAAACATTTTTGAAAAGGGACAGGGTCAAGGGAGAAAATTGAATAAAGGGGGACAGGATAGGAGGGAGGGAAATATAGTTAGTCTTTTACAACATGAGTATTATGGAAGTGTTTTGCATAATGATCATGTGTGGCCTATGTTGAATTACATGCCTTCTTAGGGAGGGTGGGCGTGAAAGGAAGAGGGGAGAGAATTTGGAACTCAAAGTTTTTAAAGCAGATGTTCAAAAAAAAGTTGTTTTGCATGCAACTGGGAAATAAGATATAAAGGGAATGGGGCATAGAAATCTATGCTGCTCTACATGAAAGTGAGGAGAAAGGGAATGGAGGGGAGAGTGGGGGTGACAGAAGGGAGGGCTGACTGGGGAACTGAGCAATCAGAATATATGCCATCTTGGAGTGGGGGAGGGGAGAAATGGGGAGAAAATTTGTAACTCAAAATCTTGTGGAAATCAAAATTGAAAACTAAAATATTAAAATAAGAAAAAAATCTCTGAAAGCTGTAAGAAGTATGATCAATACAATAACCATTCTCGATTCCAGAAGACCAATAATTAAGCATGCTATCCGTGAGAGAGAGGTGATAGATTTAGGATAGAGAATATGAGGCATGTATATTTTTTACAGTCATTGAGAAAATTTGTTTTACTTGAATATGTATATATCGTAGAAGGAATTTGTTTTCCTTTTCCCAGTAGGATAGGAGTGGGAGGAAGAGAAAATGGATTTCTGTTAATTTTTTAAAACACTTTAAAAGCATGGAGAGATGGGGTGGGTGGGCTTCCTACAGATGTGGCATGTTGCATGCATTTTCAGTTAAGGTCTGTATTACTAGTTTAGCCTAATTGTTTTCCTTTGTTACCAGAGAATCCTCTTGGAATGGGGGAAGAGGTAGTTTGGAAATGTCTGAAATATAAAAACCAAAACAAAATCAATACATTTTTTGAAAAGAAAAAATCAAACCCAGGTTCTTGGTCCAAATCCAGGGTACTTCTATAACACTATTTCTATAACACAGATTTCATCTCCCTTATATTTATAGCAGAGCTGTAGAGGCAGTGAGAATTTGGACCAATATTATGATAGTGGCACATAAGTGGAAACATATCAATAAGTTGTTTTGAAAAATCTACCTTCTTATAAAGATTAAAAGCATGAGAAAGCACATGCTTACTGAATCAGAGGACATCATCTCTGTGTCTTCCTGCGACTCCCTTTGGTTCCCCTCTTCAGCAGTCTGTTGCATTTGTGATCTCACTGATGTAAGTATGCTCTCCAAAAATGAAAACTGCAATTCATTTATACTGCCCATTCCATTCAACTCTCAGCTCTTATCCATCTCTGCTCTTCCCTTAAATTCACCAGAGGGGAAATCACCCAAATGCTGCAGTCCCCTGACATCATATAGGTACCAATAAAACAATTGGCTAGCCCATCAGCTGGCTCTTGCTCTCATTACACGCCCAGCCCACCTTCTTTTCTGATCATACATTTCTCTGTATCCTTTATGCTAGTTCATTTTAGTTCTATCATAATACAACATCCTACAAATAAAACCACTAAGTCTATTTCCATATCTTTAGCCAAAGACAGGGGAGTAAACATATTTTTAGATGTATCTTTTTCTAGCATGATTTGTATGAAGCAGGTGCTTTCTAAGGTGTATGACTTAATAATGAATCATCATTCGTCAAAGAGAATGAAGTCATTGCCTTTAAAGTCTTGTGATGAAGCTTCTAGTACAACATTTAGGGAATTACTAATAAATATTTCACAGAACACCCACAACGTCCATTGGCACTACATGGAACACAGTAGTAGAAGCAGTTCTCACTTGAGTTTTTCAAAACACCCTATGATCTACTAGTAGCTCTTAATAAAAAGAATAACATCGGTTACATAAATAAACCATTAAGCTATGAGCAGAAGTGGGGATTTCTAGCTCTTAAATCTAATATACTGAGATAGCTAGAATAAGTTACTATATGTTATAATTCATCTTGCCTCTCTCTAGGGATTAAATTATTTAATGGGGAAGACCATACCTTTTCGTTAAAATCAGCATTTTTGAAGTATTTAATATATAATATTAACTATCCAGTGAATATCCAGTAAATATTAATAATTGACAACAATAATGACATGGAGAAGAACTCAGTGAAAACACAGGTCATCTAAATTTCTTAGTGGGACATTCAGGGGTCCCTACCATCTATGCTTATGTTTTAGCCAAACTGTATTGCACACCATTCCAGGAACCTGCTCTCTGCACTTTTCCTTCTCTTGATGCTCTCTCTGTCCGGAGTCTCCTTTTAACATCTCTCTGCCTCACCATTCCTTATCCATTCTTCAAGTTCTGATCAAATGTTATCCTCCCATACCAGAATTCTTCAATACCAGATTCTCCCATACCAGAAATGATCTTTTCTGCTTAAAGACTCCTACCTTATTCTTTTAAGTACCTAATGACAACGATAATAACTAGAATTTACGTAGCGTTTTAGGATTTGCAAAACTTCTTTCCATGTGTTATTTCATGTAATCCTCAAAACAACCCTGTGAGGTAGGTGTCATTTTTATTCCCATTTTGTAGATGAGGAAACTAAGGCTGAGAGGTGAAGCAATTTGCCCAGGGTCATAAGGCTACTAAGTGTGTGAAGGAAGATTTGAGCTCAGGTCTTCCCAAACTTTAAGTCCACTATTTTATTCCTGTACCACCATCTTGTTTTAAGCTTAATTGTATCCCTACTATATTTACCTCTCCTAACAGACAGTAAGGTCCATGAGGTCAAAGCCAAGATGTGGTTTTCCATCTTTCTTTCTCCTTATATCTTACAATATCCTGCCTTGCAAACAGTAGGTGGCCACTGAATGTTAAATGAATAAATGAAAGCCTATTGGCTGAATTCATTTTGTCAATAGTCAATAAACATTTGTTAAGTGCCTACTATGTGCCAGGCACTGTACTAAGTGCTAGGAATACACGCACAAATCTGAAAAAGAAATACAATACCTTCCCCCAAGGAGCTTACAACTTAATGCGGAAAGATAATACACAAAAAAACCTGGCAAGTAGAGTGGAAGGGAAGGCATCCAGTGAGGGCATGGTGGGGAAGCCAAAGAAGTCCCAAATGAGTACTTCTAGTGAAGTCTAAGAAGTCCAAAATTAGTCCAAAATTTTGAGGGTGTGTTTAACAACAACAAGACAACAACAACAACCTGAAAATGAAGAAATTTCTAGGAAAATTTTACAAAACAGTCTAATTCATAGAAAATAACTAACACTGATAGCTAATTGGTAAAGAACGTCAGCCTTACAAAAATGATTAAAGGGTATTAGGTCATCGTATATCCTTAAGGTCTTAGGAAACATCCTCATTCTTATTTCATTGTATCTGATGAAAAGACATAATAAAAGTAAGCTTAAAATATAAGCTCGTTGAAGGCAAGGATCTTCAGTGCCTAGTACAGTCAGTCAGTCAATAAATATTTATTAAGTACCTACTATGTGCTAGGCACTGTACTAAGTGCTAGGAATACAAAAAGAGGCAAAAAGCAATTCCTATCCTCAAGGAGCTAACGTTCTAATGTAATGGTCAAAGAGTTCACAATCTAATGGAATTAATCAAGTCAAGGGCCTTGATATGACTAAAAACAATACAGAAACCAACACAACCACAGAAAACATTTGGTCCCCTTGCCAATAAGGAAGATATGGTAGTCAAGGGGCCATACCAATTTTGAATATGAACTTATTCCTAAAGTCTTAAAGAAAAGTAGGGGAGATTAGTTAGTCAGTCAACAAATACACATCAAGTGGAGTGTATAGGTGTTCAAAGAGGATTAGCACCTCTGGTATGAGGGATTGCTGAGCCCTTTCCAGGGCTGCCCATCCATCTTCCTGACCCTCAACTATTTACCTGGGGCTCCAAGAAGCTGTAGTATGTGCAGTGGCCACACTCCAGTAAACTATCTTGGCAGATAGGCTAAATCAGGTTGAGAGTAACCAGTGGGCCACAAACCAGTCAGTGAGTTAGTGGAGTATCTACCCAAGCATGTGAAAACTTCCTCCAGTGGAATGGGCAGATGAAAACCATTTGGTCCAACCACCACGAAAGCAGATGAAGTGGGCACCGTGGTATCCAAAGATACCAAGGTCATCTACTACATATCAGGCCACTGCCAGTCATCTTGCCTTTTGTCTTGCTACTGAACTTCAATGACTGAAAGAGAAAGTGAGGCTGACAACTTTGAGCAACTCTGCCTCACTTAAATCCAATTCATGCAAAAGTCAAGACATCACCCATGTTGGTCCTCTTTGAAAATGAAGGAAAAACAACATTAATAAAACAGCAACAATAATCTATCAAGAACCTACTATGCAGCAGGCACTGTGCTAAGATCTAGGGGAACAAAGGAAGGTAAAAGACAGCCCCTGCTTTCAAGGAAGTCACAGTCTAAAGGAGAAAACAATATACAGACAACTGTATGAACAAGATCCTGAAAGGAGATGAGAAGGGGAGTAATTCCAGGAATGGGGGACAGCCAATAAAAACGCCCAGACAGCCAGCAACGATGCCTGGGATCAAGAGACAGAGTGTTTGCTAAAGGAACAGTTATGAGGTTAGTCACTAGATTAAAGAATATGTGGGGGTGAATAAAGTATTAAAAGACTGAAAAGGCAGAGGTGGGGGTGGGGGTGGGGGTGGGGCAAGTTAAGAAGGGTTTTGAATGCTAAACAGAGGATTTTTATATTGGATCCTTGAGGTGAGAAGGCACCACTAGAATTTGTTGAGTAGGGGGTGACATGTTCAGACTTGTGCATTAGGAAGATTAATTTGATTAATTTGGGGAGAGGCTAGTACAACTCATGGCAGTGTTGTTAAATGCTTAATTGTTAGGACTTCTGTCTTTCTCAACATTAAAAACCTTCCCCAAGTCCTCACTGCTCCTCCAAGAATAATTTTTAAAATAGATTTTTTTTTTTGAAATCAACAATTAAAAATGTTCTACCCTGTAAAATGAAACTCTGAGTTCTGTAAACAGATTTCACTAATTACACACTTTAAAAAAACAACCAAAATCTTTTTGAACCTTATAACTTAAAGAAAAGAAGGCATTCTTCACCCTATTCTCATGAAACCTTAGTTTATACATGATCCTAGAATAATAGCAGCCTGACTCCTGGCATATTTTCAAGCAAACTATTTACTATGCAAGAGCTTTAAATAAAAAAATCTCTTGCATAATACAGAGTGGTTTTTATATTGCATACCTGAAAATCTGGCTGACAAAATTTGGGCATAGTTGAAAGAATGTATTTCATAATAAAAATGCCTTCCGATTTTTTACAGGCAAATGCTTTCTTTTCATCTGAAGTAAAAACCTTGCCATGTAGCTTCAGCCATTAAGTATAGAGTGCAGAATGTACCTTTCACCTTTGATCCACAAGGGGGCAGACTGCTCTCACCAACAACCAGCCTGCCAGACAAGATTTGCTAGAAGTTAATGTTCCTAGGAAACAAATACTTGGTGCTTCTGTGATATTCAAACCGGCATGATGATTTTAAAGTAGAATAATCGGGACTTTGGGTGGAGAATATCTATGCCTCTCCAGGCATCTCATTCGCAAAATGAGGTTTCTTTCAGCTTTCAATTCTACATATGATGGTTATTAACAGGGTCAAAAAGCATAAAGGCATAAAGTTTCATTAGAGGATGATAATCCTTTTACCTCTTCAATTTATGAGTTGCACCTTAGGATGCCCAGGAGATAGAGGACTCCACTTATTTACCCTCTTTGAGTATTTTATTAAAGAAGTCAAACAAAACAACTAATTTACAAAACAAAGCATCCACTTTTTGTACAGTCTTTAAGCCCTTAACATCTGATAACTAGGTTAGACTTCCAGCCTCCTATATGGTCTCCTACCCTAAACTTATCATGTATATTTGTATGAGGACTACCTTTTCATCAGATCCCCTTCCTTGCTCAAACACTTGACATGGCTCCCCGTTATCTATAGGCCAAAGCTCAAATTCCTTAGTCCAACATTCAAAGGCACAGTATAGTTCCATTTTACATTTCCACCTTTGTCAGCCCACTATTCTTTTCTGCATCATCCAAATGGATCTATTCAATGTTGCCAGAACATGCCTTTTTGGCCTGGAATGAACTTTCCCCTTCCCCTTGCCCTATCAAAGCTTCCATGCAAGACTTAGTAAAAGTCCCAGGTCACAATACTTTCCTGACCACTTTAACTTGCACACGTCATCGTCGTTAGCCCCACCAATAGACATCTATTATGTATCTACTATACGTGAATGGGGGAACACTGTGCCAGGCCCTGGGGCTGCAAAGATTTGGATCAGACTAATTTCCTGCTCTGAAGGAGCTGAAAAGGGAAATTTGAGGTAGGGAAGAAACCAAATATGGATCTGTAAGGTCATGAGCTCTGACCCTATCTCCTTTACTTATTAGCTCTGGGACTTTACCACGTCATTCAATCTCTGAGTCTCAGTTCCCTCTTCTTTAAGATGGGATAATAGTGCTTTTAGTCCCTCGCAGTACTGCTGTGGGGAAAGCAGTGTGTAAAAGGTAATGTCTTATAGATGTGAGTGTTCCTATAATTCAGTTAAGGATACAGCACATGTAGGGGAAAAGATTAAACAAAGTGGCATAAACTGAGAGCCAAGTGAATGATTCAAACTATAGATGTTACAGGAGACCAAAGAAAGACCATATCGCTTAGGTCTACAACATTCAGGGAAAGTCTTGGGACACGAGTGAAATTTTAAAGGAGAGGTAAGACTAAGCAGGCAGAAAAGAGAGAGGAGGCCTTAAACCTTTGAGCCTGGCAAAGATAACAAAAAGGACAGACAACATATGTGAAAAGGACTACAGGAAAACAGGAACATGAATGCACTGTTGAGGCAGCTGTGAATTGATCTAGCTGTCATTCTGGAAAACAATTTGGAAGGATCCCCCTAAAGTCCCTAATCGCTGCATCTTCTTTGATCTATCCATACTGCTAGTAAACGTATTTGGGGCAGCTATTTTTCATAGTGTTTAAGAACTAGAAACTGCATGCTCATCAATCAGGGAATAACTGGACAAATTACAGTATATGGATACAATGAAATATTATCGTACCATAATAAATAAAGGCATAGTTTCGGAGAAACCTGGGAAGACTTACGTTAACTATGCAGAATAAAGCAAATAGAACAAGAACAATTTCTACGTAATGACCATAACACAAAGAAAAATAGCTTTGAAAGGCTTAAGAGCCTGGATAAATAACCAAGGTTTCAGAATTCTGACAAGGAAGGAGGCTGCCTACCTTCTGATAGAAAAGCCATGGACTCAAGATGCCCAATGAAACACCCATTTGTCGGAATTTACTTTGCCTAATGATGTGTTCTTCTTATAAGTTTTTGTTTTTCTTTTTTTCAATGGGAGGAGATGTTAGGAAAAGAGGCTACTGATAACTTTCTTTCACCAAAAAAAAATGAAAAGGGAACAGAAGGAAGGCCAGAAGGAATTACAAACAAGACAGCTTTGAAAGTTACATGTTGAAATGCATTATATATTTTAAAAAGAAAAGCAAGCTGTATATAAGAGACTTGCAATTTCATGTAAAATCCTCTCCCGTTCTACAATATATATGTATGTACATATACATATATACATATGTATATACACACACATGCACATATGGAAACACTCATTTTATTTGTTTGCTAAGTTTAGAATGAGAAAGAAAGAGAGAAAGAGAAAGAAAGAAAGAAAGAAGGAAAGAAAGAGGAAGAAAAAGAAAGAAGGAAAGAAAGAAGGAAAGAAAGGAAAACCAGAGAGAGAGAAAGTAAGAGGGGGGAGGGGAGTTAGAGTATACCATGTAGGATGTCCCAGAAAAATTCGATTCAACAATTATTTGTTAAGTGCCTAATATGTGCCTGGCACTGAGAATGAGACAGTTATGCTTGCAGAATGAGTAGGTTTTGTTAGCTAAATGACAGTGTCCTTAGAGGAATAGTGGAAGATAATCTTAAAAGGTAGATAAGGCCTAGATTGTGGAGGCCCTTAAAGGCCAGGTTAAGGACATTGGACTTTAGTCAGAGGGTAATCAGGGCAGTGTAAAAAAAAGAGCAAGGACATGGGCTGAAAAAGTGATACGAGTCAACAGTGTTGAGTAACAGCCACAAAAGCTAAATCAATCTTAAGATACATTGAGAGGCACAGTGCCCAGCACCAGGGAGGGGATGGTTGTATTTATTGTACTCGGCCCTAGCAAAAGCATGTCTAGAAAGTCGTGTTTAGTTCTGGTTAGGATACCTTCCGAAGGAATCCGATGATCTGAACAGAGTGCCAAAGAAAGGGACTAAGATGTAAGCAACCTCGAGGCCATACAATAAGAGGACTGGCTAGCAGAACTTGGTATCTTTTCTCTGGAGAAGAAAAGGTTTCTGGGAGATAATGGCTACCATTCAGTTTTCAATAGGCTGTTTCATGGAAGAAAGTTACAAAGAGGAAAATAAAGACTGCACAGCTAAAAAAAACCTTTATAGTAATTAGAAATATTAAAAAATAGAATGAGCTGTCTTGAAAGAATGTGTGTTTCCCCCTCGGTAGAAATGTTATAGAGAGCTTTCCTATAAAGGTCTGAGCTGAAACAGGTTTTTGCTGCCTCAGTTTCCTCATCTGCAAAATGAGTAGTCGGTTGGATTAGATGGTCCCTTCAATCTGTTCCAGAGATAGATCTGTGGTACTCTGGGATGGCCTCTGAGATAGCATCTAATTTTAAAATCTGTGAATCTCTAATTTCACTAATAACATGATAAAAAATGAGTCTTTTGAACAAGTTTCTTTTTATAGCCTTTTCCTTCATGTGACTCTATAGCACAGATGTCATAATTGTCCTGTTCTGAATCCAGAGTCCTTAAATCATTGCTCTATTCTTCCCCCAAGGTGTTGCTTCCACCACAAGCCACTAATACCAAAATCAATTCATGGTCGTGCAGCATTCCTACTCCATTAAAGGAATCAAGAGGGAATACTGATGATTGTAATTAATTAGAACATTTCAAACCAGTCTTTCACCTAATTGCTTAACAAACTTACATGAAAAGAAAGGCTTTGGTTTTATATAAGAGTAGTCTAGTCTAAGTGTACCTGAGGGAACCAGGGTTTTACCAAGATTGTCACCTCCTCTACTGCCCTCTGCTCTCCAATATAACTCCTATTACACACTGAGAGGGGAAAGAGTATGAAGGAAAGTAAGGAAGAGGAGAAGATGAGAAGAGAAAATGTGAGAGAGGAAGAAGGGAAAGAGAGACCCTGTGATATAGTGAATGAATAGCAGGCCTCAGGTCAGAAAACCTGGGTTCGAGTCCTGTCTCTGGTACAAACCAGTTGTGCATAATCACTAATTGTGGTGAGGAGAAAAAGAAAGAAAAAAGAAGCTATTTTGAAAGGAGAAGGTGAAAAGTGCACTTTGGAGAGGCTTACATCTTCTCAGAATTAGAGGATAAGAATTAAAGCTGTTATGCATAAAACCTGCCTCTCTCTGCCTATGCCAAGCACTGTATATGACCAAAAGATGGAGATATCCAACATGACACTACTTGAAAAGATCCTGTACTGTGGGGTCATAGGACCTACATTCAAATCCCACCCTTGACTTTTATTTTCTATGTGACCTTAATCAAGTCATTTAACTTCCCTGATCTCAGTTTCTTTATCTATAAAATAAAGGGAATGGGTTCCATGACCTCTGAGTTTCCTTCTAGCTTTAGCTCTATGATTCTGAGATACCCTTGAACAGTGGTGTTCAGACAGTTAAAATCTGAGGTTACATACCATTCTTCTGTATTATTCAAGCTGCAAGTTCCAAAACAAAGAGGCAGCATGAAATCTTATATACAGAGTTGGATTTGGAATTGGGAAGATTTGGGTTCAAATGCTGCCTCAGATACTTAATAGTGATCTGATCCTAGCCAAATCACCTCTCTAGGTTTCATTTTCCTCATATATGGGATGAAGGGTTTGGACAAGGTGACCTCTAACTTCACTTCTAACTCTAAATGTATGACCCCATGACCAGGAGTCCCTTTCTTGGAAGATAATTTTAACAATGTACAAAAACGACACCAAAGAAATAATTTGTAAACATCATAAATTGAATTGTGAACACTAATTCCACAAAATTTCTCTCTAATATAAAACACTTTTTTGCAATCACAGAGAGATAATAAATAAAGCGCTTATTTAACTCTTATAACTATGTGCCAAGCAAAGGTGCTAGGGATACAAACAGAAGTAAGCAAGATAGTCCCTGCCCTGGAGAAGCTTACATTATAACCCAAGGAAAAAAAACATAAAAGAACAGCCAAAAAGGAGAGTGGTATTGAAGTATTGATGTCAATTGTTTCTCAATGCCATAAATACAGAAATAATAGAGCTCAGGTTGGAGAGTCACCTCTGATTCCTACCTTCGGGTCTCAATTTAGAGCTCTCTGTCTGGATACTGAGCAATTACAGACCTCAAGGAAACTATGAAAGATGTTTTTCATTCTTTTTTGAAGTGAAAGATTTCAACTTCAATACATTTTATGTGCCCAGTGGGGGTGCTTCTTCTACAGAGATGGTACTTTCTCCAGGAATATATCTGTGAGAGTGTACATAAGATAGGGCCTAGGAAAGTAGAGCTGGATCATCCCTGCTGGTCAAATGCAAGAGAGATGCTAGGATTTGACTGCCTTGAACAGAATTTTTAACCTCAGATCTGTGGACAAATTTCAGAGAGGGCATGACCTGATTTTTAGAATGTGTAATAGCTATGTTTCAAAGTAATTGGTTTTCTTTGTAATCCTGTGTGTTTTGTTTTATGCATTTAAAATGTTATTCTGAGAAGAGGTCTATAGGTTTCACCAGTTTCAACATGGTCCCCAAGGGGGGTCATGATACACAACAAAGACGAGAACCCCTGGAGAGTTTTTAGTCCCATGAAATTTGTAGGCAAAGCAGATCCATGACTTCTCTGGATCGAAACCTCTTTCATATTAGCAAAGTGGCCCCAGGTCCCCAGTAGATCAAATACAAAATTCCTACTTAAGAACTTCAATGCACATTCTCTACTTCTTCATTTAATCCTTCCTAACTCTGTTTATCTCTCACCACATTTTGCTTACACCCTCATAATGCTACCAAAAACCCTATTTCCATATTTCTAACCCCCTTATGTAGTATTCTCTCACTCATTTCTAATACTTTGCCTTGTTTCTCCTTCCATCCTCTCCTGCTCTACATGTCATCATAACTCTCCAGGCATCCCTGGTGAGCTCAAATCCACTTATTTTACTCATTATCCCATGTCTTCCAATCTTCTCTGCTTTGGGGATACCTCTATATATTTTTCCACATTATTAGAATGTAACCCCATCCCTGGGGTTATACAGATATTAGGGAACTAAAGAGCATGGCGATTTGATGCTTTGGGATATGTGTGGGCACGGTACCTAGATTCTTGGGGTTTACAGTTCCTTTGACCATAAAAGGACTTTTGCTTGGGCCTTTTAAGGATGCCCATAAAGAGATAAAGTGGAAGAGGAGGAGTAAGACCTACCTAGACCCTATATTTGCTATGCCATGTGGCAAGGGGAATATTGCCCCCGGGGACAGTTGGGGTGGGGTGGCATGGAGAATAGAGTCAAGACTATACAAGGCACTGTCGAGACTAGGAATATTCTGGAAATAGTTCAAGGAGAGAGACAGCTTGTAAGCCCAAGATTACAGCTGAGACTAGATTCAGACAAACCTGCAGCAGCAGTTGGTGAGTGCCAACAGTCTAAACCACAGCTTCTTTCCTCCTCTGTTTCTTTAGAGTGATATGCTGGGGAAATTTCTACCAAAGTTTTAAAAATCTCAATCACTTTCTTTTCTATTATGCCCTTTTCTATGCCAACCCTTGTGGAGGGGAAGTTGAGAAAGGGGATCTAGTAGAAGAAAGAGAAAAATCAATACAGGTTACAACACTGTTTGGAAGCATTATTCCTTCTTGATGCCTATTTAAGTTTTCTGTCATTTTATTTTTTGCTAAATCACATGGCCATTAACAAGGAAATATCAAATCCTATGAGATTAGGGGATCAAGACTGACGAGAGAAGCCAGTCCATGGGAATGGAAATGAGCTAATTGATTCATTTTTATTTTGGTAATATCTGAGTATATCTACTAGACTGGGCCCAGAGAAAGTAGATGATCATGTGGTTGTTTCCAAGTGCCTTTTTGGCACTGCACACTGTACCAGTTCCCAACATCCCATCACATGCCAAGTGTCTATGTCCTTTGTTCCATCAGAGTGACTGTGGGGTAAGTTATAGGGATTTCATGGAGGGACAAAAAGTATCTTTTCAAAGAAACCTTAGCATTTAATTCAGTGTCAAACATGATGAGAGTATAATGATGAAGAGAATGTTGATGATTATCCCTATGACTTTTGTATTTTTTAAATCAGCAAGAGATGCAAATTAAAACAACTCTGGGGTACTACCTCACACCTATCACATTGGATAATATGACAAAAAAAAGAAAATGATAAATGTTGGAGAAGACGTGGGAAAACTGGAACATTAATACATTGTTGGTGGAGTTGTGAACTGATCCAACCATTCTGGAGAGCAATTTGGAACTGTACCAATCCTTTCATCCACGATTACCACTACTAAGTCTGTATCCCAAAGAGATCATAAAAAAGGGAAAGGACCTAAGTGTGCAAAAGTATCTATAGCAGCCCTTTTCATGGTGGCAAAGAATTGGAATTTGAGATGATGCTCATCAAAAAGGGAATGCCCGAACAAGTTGTGGTATATGAATGTAATGTAATACTATTGTGCTATAACGAAGGATGAGCAGGCAGATTTCAGAAAAACCTGGAAAGACTTACATGAACTAATGCTAAGTGAAGTGAGCAGAACCAGGAGAATACTGTACACAGCAGCAGCAACATTGGACGATGATCAACCTTGATTTACTTCTTCTCAACAATACAATGATCTAACTCAGTTCCAAAAGACTCAAGATGGAAAAGCTATCCACATCCAGAGAAAGAGCTATAGAGTCTGAATGCAGATTGAAACATGCGATTTTCTCTGCCTTTATTTTTTGTCTTTTCTTCCTTGAGATTTTCCCTTTTGTTTTGATTCTTCTTTTACAACATGACTAATATGGAAATATGTTTAATATGATTGTACATGTATAGCTTATATCAGATTGCTTACTGTCTTTGGGACAAGGGTGGGGAGGAGGAGAGCAAGGAGAAAAAAATTAGTAACTCAAAATCTTATTAAAGTGAATGTTAAAAATTATCTTTATATGTAATTAGAAAAATAATATACTATTAAGTGGATAAAAATCAGTAAGATAAAATTCTGTTTCTCATGTACTGTCATAGCTAATATATCAGCAAAATGGTAGATAATCAAAATTTATTAAGACTTACTATGTGCCAGATAATGTATTAAGCAATAAGGATACAAAAAGAAACAAAAGACACCCCCTGCCCTTAAAGAGCTTACAATCTAATAAAGGAAGCAATATACAAGGAGAGAGAGAGAGACAGAGAGAGAGAGAGAGAGAGAGAGAGAGAGAGAGAGAGAGAGAGAGAAAGAGATAAATAGAGAGAGAAAGCACACTACATTACTACATACAGGAGAAATAAGAAATAAATAATTAACAGAGGGAAGACACTGGAATTGAGAAGGGTTGGGAAAGCTGCCTGTAAAAGGTAGGACTTAAAGCAAGCCAGGGAGGTCAGTTGTCAGAGCGGAGGAGGGAGAACATTCCACTTAGGGTACAGACGGAGAGAATGTCCAGAGCAGAGTGACAGTGTCTTGTTCATGGAATGGCCAGGAGATCAGTGTCACTGAATCCAAGGGTACCTGTTGGGGAATGAGGAAGGGGGAAAGGTAGGGAGTGCTGGTTTATGAAGGATTTTGAACACCAAACAGAGCATTTGTATTGTTCCTGGGGGCAGTAGGGGAGGGTGACATGATAAATAGAAATTGAGACAATAAAAACAATTCACATTTCTTTAGTCCTATCAAGTCTAAAATACTTTCTTCATAACAACTATGTGAGGTGGGTAGTAGTAGTAATAATAATAATAATAAATCCTTCATTTCACAGATGAGCAAACTGAGGTTCAGAGGAGAGAAATTCCCCAAGTCACAATTGGTAGATGGTAATAATTATCAACACCAAGATCTGAAACCAGGTATTCTGATACCATTCATTGCCCTTTCCTTTCCACCTTGGTGCTTCCTTGTGAGAGTTAGGTAGATATGCTTTCCAATTCTAGCTCTGCCATTAACTAGTTGCCTGGAGACAAGTCATTTACAATTGTTAGGGCTCCATTTCCTCCTTGTGTAAGATGAGAATATTGGCCTTGACCTCTAAGGCTCCTTCCCACTGGAACGTACCAGGATTCTATTCTCTGTAGAGACGTCTCTAGAGAATGTAAGAAGACTGTGGTTTTTCCCTCTACAGAAAGCCCAACCATTTTCTCCTTGCTTCTGCTCACTTATTTATGTGGAAGGTGATTCTGCATCATTCAGTATACCTACATAAAAGTGAACAGTTCAGCAGTGTGCTTCTTAATCTACTTGCTTCAATAATCTTTCAATAGCTTCCATAACCTTCAATAGCTACTATGAGTAATTCTTTATCAAGAAGTTCATAAAAATATCCCTGCTGTAGGGGAAATACAAACATTCTGAAAAGCTCTCCTGCATAGTTCCATAGTCGAATAAAAACAGACAGGAGGGAAAATAAAGAGAGGGGAGGAGGGATTCCAAGGCTGCAAATGAAAAAGGCACAGAATGTTTTATACTTACTCCTGGAGAGCACTGGTCAGTCATACCACAGTCCATCACATGTCCCTGTGTTTGAAAGGGACAACCGACCAATTTTAAACACAATTGAGTAATACTCAAAAGAAAGTCAAGTGTAATTTCAAAGTCAAATATAAACTGCAGGCCCATGGTTTTACAAAACCATCATTGACATTGCCAAGCCTAATGATGGCATTTAAAATTCGAGGCACCTAGTTCAGAGTACAGAACTGCATCCATGCGAAGAGAGCAGATGCCTAACTACAACGTTCTGAATAACTTCTCCCTTTAAGCCTTTTGTTTTCTGAACCAAATGATCTTTTTAAAAAAAAAAGACTATCTTAAGTTATTAAACATAAAGTGACAATATTCTCTTTTTCACTATACCAAATGACTGGCTCTTCCCTTTGCTATTAAAAACATTAAGAGGCTAAGTAAATAAATATTCACCAGTATCAAATGACTTAGCACATTCCTAAATTCCATATATACTTACTACCTCCAAATCTCTCTCAAAGGCTGAGTGTGGAGAGATGAAAGTTTTTGTTGCTGTTGTTTCAGTTGTGTCCAACTCTTTGTGACCCTATTTTGCGGTTTTCTTGGCAAAGATACTGGAGTATTCTGCCATTTCCTCCCCCAGTACATTTTTACAGATGAGGAAACTGAGGAAAATAGGTTTAAGTGACTTCCCTGGGTTCCAGAGCTGGTAATTGTCTGAGGCCAGATTTGAACTCATGAAGATGTCTTCCTTATTCAAAGCCCAATGCTCTATTCACTGAGCCTCCTAGCTGCCCAATGTTGGCATAATTAAATTACTTTGAGTGATTGGTGGTAGATCCCAGAATCAATTTTAGAGCTGAAGGAGACCTTAGACTGCTCCCCTATTTTATCCTGCTGCTACCACCCTACTGATGAAATCAGAGCAGGAGTCCTAGTTCAATTTCAAGTCATCCAACAGGGTTATGCAATAGGCTCCTTTTACTCCAATCTATCAGACATATTAATAGCAGATTAATTTTCTGGAAATAATGTTTTCATCATATTGCTCATCTCAAAACTTTACCTAGATTTTGAATTTAAAAATCTTTACCATACCATTCAAGGTCTTTCATAAACTCATCCTAGTCAACTTTTTAAACCTTATTTTCTGCTTTTCAGATATATAGATATAGATACAAACATAGATACAAACACACATGGACATTCTGCTCTAGCCAAACTGGACTCCTCAATCTCACGTGCATATTCTGCATCTGCCTTTGCTCCCACCATTCCCTCTATCAAGTAGGTCCTTCTCTCTCTCCTCCACTTATCCAAATGACATACTGGATGGAAAGTAAAGCTCAAATTCCACTTCTACCATGATTTTCCTCCGATTATTCCAACCCACACTGATCTTTCCCTTCTCTGAATTCCTATGTCTATAGCATTCATTTGGCACTAAACAGATACTGTATACTGTATACATCTCTTGTATTCTTGTCATTTTTGTATACATTTTATCTCTCCAAATAGATTCAAACTTATTAGAGGAAAGAGATTATATATTTCTTTATGTCCCCATTACTGAGAGTAGTGTAGTTGAAAACATAATATTTGATTTTAGATTTCAGTCTAAATTTATTGTGAAATTATTATATTTGGGACTTCAGTAATTATTTAGTTCCCATATCTAATCCCAAAAGTGAATGACTTCAAATTAAATGGAATTAAAAAACAAAACCTTCCCAATATCCAAAGGCAATGCAAGACATCTGAATGCTACTTAAAATTAAAGTTCCAATAGATACTCCATTTTAAAGAAATAGAAAAGAAATAAATTCAAGTTGTAATCACATTTCTAATTCTTAGATTTAATGAGAATTTCTGGTGTGGTACACTTTGCATTAATACTTTGATCTCATATCAGAATATTCTATTGTTTTTATTTTTCCAGAGTTTGACTTATGGAACTCTTTCTTTGCTTTAGGCTGGAGAATTAACAAAAAATCTAGTAACAATTTACAAGCACAGTCCTGAAGGCCTTTCCTGAAACTCTCAGTCTTGAAACACCTGTTTAAAAGTCATTTATTTTCCAGAAAATTTGCACAATTTTTTCCATGGCTCTAAGACTTTAATGATTGGTGAGGCAATTGGAACCTAATGAATTCTCAGTCTCCAGAAATTTGTTCCGATAAGACCTAATTAAAAGTTGGAAGAAGGAAATGTCTACTACCATTTGGTTTAATTTGATATGTTTATTTATTTAATTTTTATGTTTAAAATTTAATTTAATTTAATTTAATATGTTATTTAACGAATTAAGACACCATTTTTTTTAACCAGAGCACAAATATTTTCAATAGCTTTTTCTCCCCATACTTACTCCTATTATAGCAATGAGGCATCTGATGGCAGAACACAAATTTTTCCCTGAAACAAACAAGACTGTTTGAATATGATGAAAACTTTAGTTAGATTAAATTTGACAAACATTTACAAAGTCCTTTCTATTTGTAAGGCATTGTGCTAGGAGCTAGAGTGTAATAATAAACAGCCCATGCCCTCAAGAAGCTTCTAATCAAATCATTAAATTAAGGTCGAAGACAGAGAAAACACTCTTTGCTTGCACGGATTGATGAAATTAAAGTGCTCTTTTCATTTTTTTCCAAATCATAGGGTGAAATTCTGCATTTCTCTGATGTCTGAGAAAAAAGGACTGAAGACAAAGAACCTGCCTTTTAAATGACAGCTGGTCAAAAAGCTGAATTAGGACTTGGAAAGGCAATAAGAAGACTTTGGTTAAGAAAAGTATTCCTGGTGGAAAGGGAGAAAAAAAGCAAGTTTCCAGTGCCTAAGTGTTCCTGCCAAATATAAACTGTGTAATTTTTTAAAATCTTCCCCATAAAAATATACCAGTATGTATGATTTCAAGAAGTCATGAGATAACAAATGATAGGACACAAAAACTTTTTTATTTTTTTATTTAAAATAGAGCTTTATGCTTCACAGAAATAAGTGCAGGGAGTACTTAATTTATTATCTTTGACACTTTACAAAACAATACATTTTCAGAAAATGTATACATATAAAATATAACATTTAGGCAGATAATTATTTACATCTAGAAGCAGTTGAAATGTTAAGCAATAAAATTAAATGGTCTAAAATAAATATTTTTATGACTTGCTGTATGTTTAAACATTTTAAATGTGTCACTGAGCTGTTACTGAGTTCTAAAATACTGTTATTTCTAAGTAAAAAGATTAGCATTATATAACTGTATAAAACTGCAAAGCTTTTACACAAACTCATAAATCAATAAAACATTTAAACATCATTCACTTATCTTTGAAATTTGTGTTGCCTTTCAATTAAACAATTAAAAAGTTAGCAACTACTAAAAGTCCCATCTGTGCAGAAAATATATACAGCTCTCTTGGATGTAATTTATTACACATTTATCATTTAAAAACATATTGTACATTTTTAAATTCCTCTTATGCATTTGCTCTGACTTATCTGTTAAAATATAATCTTTTATGTGTTACTAAGAAATTTAACTGAATAATTTTCTTTAACTTGTCTAAAGCAATGATCCTTATCACAGTAGGTCACGACATATTTTTCAACATCAAAATTAAATGATTTTTATATCTTAACAGTGTAACTGTTATATATAGTCATGCTACAGCTGTATAAGAAATTAGTCTAGCAAAAGAAAAATGTCATTTGTATTAGTGCCTTAGAATTCATTCCAAAACTCTTCATTAGAATCTAAAATTAATTTTCATGATTGTTTTTAGGATACTTTTGAAACCTGAAATACAACTGAAGAAAACCCACCTGGACAGTTTTCTCCAGTATAGGATAAGAATAGTGCATGAATAGACTGCTGGTCAGTCTGGCAACATACTGGTATCTGTGGTTCATGCTCACAGATAATTATTACATGAAAAAAATAAGCTTTAAAGATGTATGATAACTACCAATAAGGTTAGACCAACATATTTATCCGGGCAATGTTTCTAACTATGTCTGCATTGGTCATATAAACTTTGTAATAAATACAAAATACCCTTTCCAGGTATAACAAATAATCATGTCCACACAATGAGAGCTATATGAGTATTATGAAATGTGGATCTAGTTTGCTACACTGTCTTCCATGTTAACAAAAGTGATAAAAACTGAAGGATTGCATCTTACCATCTTCATTCAGTTTGCAGATATAGGCCAAATTCTCAAATATCTTTTTACTCTTTTTTTTTAAAGTTTCGAAATACACAGCACTAATTTCTTACTACAGTTGTGTTCTTAGTAGTTTTATTGTCTAGTATGGATGTTTCAAAGTAGTGTTTGACTCTAATATTGTTAGAGCTGTAAAGAGACATTTTATATAAAATAGCACATCCTACTAGTCAGATTAGGTAGATAATTCCTCAATACTAATAAGTATATGGTAGAAAAGATCTAATTTTCCCCCAAATTTCTTGTTAACTTTCAACATACAAGCAGTCTGCTTGAAATTTTTTCCAAAAGATGAGATTCAAATATTGAGGATTTTTAAATTTTTGTAAGGTCTGAACAACATGGCATAATGGCTGAATATGAGGTCATGGCTAAAGTTTAAAAAAGTTGAAATATGGAACACATATATAATATGTATATTACATATATTTGTGTGGATATGGATATACACACTGTACACATCACAATTCAGGTAATAATTTCCACTTTCTTATACCAAGAGTTGACCCTTAATGGGATTTGGAGAACAAATAAAGGCTACACTTTTCTCAGATAACAAAAATCTAAAATTACTTCAAACATACTTAAATATTAAAATAAAATTACCAACAAATATCTACATTTTATGTCAAATGTAATGTATAATTGAAAAATTAATCATCCGTGAGAAGTCAAAGTCTTGTCCAGGATAAAAAATGGATGAGAGTAGAGATGTTTTCAATAGATAGAATCAAACAGAAGGCAGAAGATACAGGAATTAAAGAATGAGGTAGGCTGAGTAGAACATTAGGAATGGAGAATTCTTTAATGAAGAACTTGTATTTATTTTTTTAGTGGCACCACAAGCCAAAGTGGGAGAGGGGAGTGGAATGAAGGAACTAAGACTTGTGCTTAGACTTGTATACAAGAAAGATCTTAAAACCCTAAAAGATGATTCTGTTAAAGTGCTGCTCTCAATATACCAGCAAATTTGGAAAACCCAACAGTGGCCACTGGATTGGAAAAGATGAGTTTACGTCCCCATCCTAAAAAAGGGCAACACCAAGGAATGTTCAAATTACCCAACAATTGTGCTCATTCCACAAGCCAGTAAGGTTATACTTGATTCTGCAAGCTGAGCTTCAGCAATATATGAACTAAGAATCACCAGAAGAGCAGGTTGATTTCAAAGAGGCAGGGGAACTAGAGATTAAATTGCCAACATTCATTGGATTATCAAGAAAGGAAGGGAGTTCCAGGAAAAAAAAAACATCTACTTTGGCTTCAGCGACTACACTAAAGCCTTTGACTGCATGGATCATGACAAAATGTGGCAAGTCCTCAAAGAGATTGGAGGACCAGATCATCTTACTTGTCTTTTGAGGAAACTGTATATGGGCCAAGAAGCAACAGTTAGAATCAAATATAGAACAACTGATTGGTTTAAGACTGGGAAAGGAGTACAAGGCTGTACATTACTTATTTAACTTAGAAGACTTTTGAGAGTTCCTTGGACAGAAAGAAGATAAAATCAGTCAATACTTAAAGAAATTAACTCAGGCTATTCACTGGAAAGTCAAATGCTGAAGCTGAAGCTTAAATACTTTGACCACATAATGAGAAGATGGGACTCATTGGAAAAGACCCTAGTGTTGTGAACGACTGAAGGCAAAAGGAAAAATGAAGGGCCAGGGACGAGATGGATAGAGAGTGTTGTGGAAACAATAAACATGAACATGGGAAGTCTTCTGGAGATAGTGGAGGATAGAAAGACCTGGAGTGCCTGAAGGTCCATGGGGTCACTAAGAGTCAGACACGACTAAATGACTTAACAGTAACAAAAGGCTTATACTGGCAAATTTGCCACTAAGAAGCATGATTTCCCAAACATAACAGTTAAAGTCACTTTAAATTCTATTCTAGTAAGAGAGGAAGGATGGTTTGGTTTTCTCTTTTATCCCAAGTATATAGTTCAGACCAGGAGTAAAAACAGATTCATTTGGAAACAACATGACATGGTTTGACAGAGTACTGGCATCAGAATGAGGAAGACCTGAATTCAAATCCCTTCTCTGTCACTTACTAAGTATCACAGGCAAGTCACTTAACATTTCTGAGATTGAGTTTGTTCATCTCCACACCAGGCTGTCAAGTGAGTAAATGAGACGATGCATGTAAAATGTTTTGCAGGGCTAAAGTACCACATAAATGTCAGTTATTCCTGCTATAGCGAATCAATGGAAGTGGAAAGAGAAGCCAAGCACGAAAAATTGGTCAAGGAAAGGAGAAAGTAATTAAAGAAAAAAGTAAAATGAGCAGTTGAGTTTTCTACTCCTTTATGAGAAAAGTTGCTTCTCCAACTGCATCCTGTCTAACTCTCACAACTAAATGATGACATTATCTCCCAATTTACTTTGTTTCTATTCTGAAGATCTAAATTTCAAAACTAGCACTACAGAATAAACCCACAATGGAGCTGCTTTCTGTAGTATATTGGATTGTACTCTCCTTTTCTAGAGCATTAATGATGATCAAAACATTGAGGGGGTCATCACAAAATAGGACAGGCACATAGGATTACCTTAAGAAAAATAAGATTTATGCCACTTTAGACACCTGGCACACATGTGTTTTAATATAATAATGATGATGAATTTCTGTATATAATTTGATTCCAGTTGTCAACTTCAATTCGTTTCTTGTTCTTATTTCCTGCCAACGTCAGAGATGCTACATTTTCTTCTGAAGAGAACTTAATTTTGCGAAATTTAGTTAACAACTCCAGTTTTGTGCCCTGAAATCTTAATATAAGGTCAGGTTTTGATCAATCAACAAATAAATAAATATTAATTAAGTGCTTACTATGTATCAAGTGGGCAGCTAAGTGGCATTGTAGACAGAATGCAGGGCCTGAAGTCAAGGAGACCTGAGTTTAAATCTGGCCTCAGACACTTACTAGTTGTATGACTCTGGGCAAGTCATTTAACCCTGTTTGCCTCAATTTCCTTATCTGCAAAAAATGAGCTGGAAAAAATGGTAAACCATGCCCCAAATGGGGTCACAAAGAAGAGGATGCAACTGAAATGAATGAATAACAACAACAAATATACCAAGTACTGTATTAAGGAATACAAATAAAAAGCAAAAACAGTACCTACCCTCAAGAAGCTTACATTCTAACAGGAGAGATACAATGTATGTAAGTGAGATATGTAGAGAGAGTAGATGAAAGGCAACTAGAGGTGAAGGCACAAAATCGGGGAGAACAGGAAAGGCCTCCTAAAGAAGGCAGCACATGAACTGAGCCCTTAAGGAAAACAGGAATTCTGAGAACCAAAGGTCAGGAAGAACCTTCCAGATACAAGGGACAGGCAACATCAGGGCATGCAAACTGAAGATGGAGTCTTCTTTATGAAGAACAGCAAGTAGATCAGTACAGTTGGACGACAGAGAATATATTGGGCAACGATATGTGAGAAGACTGAAAGGAAATAAGGGGCTAGCTCCTGTAGAGCTTTAAATGCCTAACAAAGGAAGTGATATTTGATACTGGAGGTAATATGGAGCCACAGGAGTCTACTGAGTAAATAATGACACAGTCAGACTTAGACTTTAGAAAAGTTGCTTGGACTGCTTGTGGAGGATGGACTAAAGAAGAGAGAAACCTGAGATGGAAATACCATTTAGAAAACTATTAGTAAAGACTACAATTAGAAAATGAGTAGAAGTCCAGGTGAAAGATGGTAAAGCAATGAATTAGGGAGGTGGCTATATGAGAAGAGAGAAGGAGAGATGTTATGGGTGTGACAAGATTTGTCAACTAATTGTATATGTGTGGTGAGTGTGAATGAGAAGTTAAAGAAGATGACACTGAGGTTGTTTTAGAATTGTGTTATAGATAAACCCATATTAGATAATAAGATTTCCATGTTCCTCTGGGTAGGATCATAGTTTTAGAGATAGAAGAAACATTAGAGTCCATCGAGGCTGGCCTTCTCCTTTTACAAATAAGAAAATTAAGTGACTCCCCAAGATCAGGAGTGGGATTTGAACTCAGGAACCAGATCCATTGCTGAGGTACTTTAGTTAACTAAATTCTCTTGTAGAGGACCCAAGAGAGATCTGAGCCATAGAGCATTGTAGTCAAACTATACTATGGCATTAATCATAATGATAGTAAAAGTTGTAAAAAGAATCTGAGTTTTCATAGACCCTTCAACCTCACAAATTCTTTGATATCTGCAAGTAAAACCTGGTTCTAAATTCTCCTTTAGAGACAAAAAATAAAACTACAAATGTATTTTCACACAATCATTCAATTTTTAAATATAAGTTGATTTTAAAGTATTATACAGAAAAGTATCAAAGCAAATGCTATCACTAAAATAGCAATGAAGCACTGTGCTCCAATTTACTTTCAAGTCAGGGTATAAATGACAAATTCTGACTACGCCATGCCAAGTAGAATATTTTGAACACAGAAAAATGGGGGAAAATCGACTATGAAGCAACTACAAACCAATTACAGTTCATAAGTAAAAAGAGGCTGCTGCTGAAATATTGACAAGAAATGATGTTTTTCAGCAAGTTCTAGCATAAATGTCATAAACATTTATACTGCACTTCACTCAATAGCATTTTCCTTCAGTTTTTCATTGTATGGAAGAGCAAAAAAAATTAGAAATAAGTAAGGTACCCTGATGCTTAAAATTTGCAAAGGAATTGAAAGAGGCACAAATCTCTCTCATACACAGGAGCTCTATTAAAAGAAAGTTAGAGGTGCATGTAGCATGGAAGGAATGCATAGCAGAGATGACAAATGCTTTCAGTGTTATCCTATTCCCTTCAGAGAGCACTTGTCATACGTAAGTACATCAGGAAGTACAGAGAACTTTATAACCTTTAACTCTGCCTTTCATCACCATTTTCCCTTTAAATGACTCCCCTTTTATTTCTTTTCTGAATTTTTTCCCGTAAACTTGGAGCTATTTCATAGGTGAGAATAGCACACCAAAATAGAAATCTCTGGTGGAAACAACAAAGTAGAAAACATTCAAATGCTTTTCCAGAAATAACATATGTTAGATTTGAAGATGCCTACAGGTAAAATATTAAACATACTGATACATAATATCTATATGTGCTTTTAAAACTTAAGTAGTCTATATAGCCAGTGTACTTTAAATAAATTAAATAACATATTTAACCAATATAAGGGTATCTGTCTTAAGAACAAGTAATATTTCTTAGCATAAGCCAAATAATGCTACATTTCCAAATCTGTTGAATTGTCATATATCTACATTGCTAATATGCACAGTGTATAATCTTATAATAATCCACCTTTGAAATAAAGCAAAAGACTAAAATAACTGCAACTGTATTTTTAAAAAGCTAGTATATTTCTTAAATGCTCTTAGAAATATAGCTTTAGGTTTCTCAGACAAGGAGTGCTTATTTCTTTGTTTTTAGTACAGATTACACCATGTTTTATATTTTTCCTCCTAAAGCTAGTTTTAGAAAAAAGCACTTAAGCAACTTTTATTATTTGGGCCCATTATGAAAAGAGTATGAAAGATTAGACAGGTTTTTTTTGTCTTTCTCTCACCCAGTCCCAATAATATCAACATAGGTTAGACATGAATGAAGTAACATACTTGCATTAGGAGACTGAGAGCAATCTCTAAATGGTGTTTCAATGGTAGATTAGATAGTTATTTTTAGATTATTCAAGGGTAATATTAAAAAAGCTTTATAAATCTGTACCAAATAAAGCCCAAGTAATTAGTTTTTATCTAGCCTTACTTGCCCTTCTGGACTAAAAGAGATTTGTAATCACCCAAAGGAGTTTAGCATATCTACCCACACAAGAAAGACCAAATGGATAAAGAATGTCTATTAACCAGATTTCAATATGCATTTGGATGGACACCCTAGAAGCTTGTCCAATCATATGTGTAACTAGGACAGGCAGCATAGATGGACAATGAGCTGGGCCTCGAGTTGGAAGAGAAGAAGAGAATGAACTGGATTGATTTCAGGAAATTAGAGTGCCTTCATTGAACTCAAGCTTCCCACGAAAGTGTTGGTATATGACAGCAAGACATAGAATACCACTGCCTCTGAGGAACTAAAGACAAATATCACATCAAGTGCAATGAAAGCATTCATGGCGTGTTAAGCAGGCTGCGTCAGGGAACCAACAAACATCCTCTGAAGAAAAAAAAAGAATAAAGGACATTATACAAGGAATTGTATGACAGAAAGAGAAGATGGGCTGGCCAAATGAGGATGACAGGTGGAGTGCTCCACTAGTACCAACCCATTGTCAGGATAAAGCGAGGAAGGTCTCCTACATGTTGGGTGGGCCCTTTGTGGAAAGTTTTTGTGAGAACATGAACAAGAGTTGCAGAGAACAGGGTGGCATAGATAATATTCATTCTGTGTGGTTGGAGGTAACTACCAAATTGATGACATCACAGATCCATTCGAGTATTTGACTTCCCCAATGGAGGTAGACAGAAAGCAAAAATTAATAAAATCAGAATTATTTTCTCCCTACTCATAAAAGACTGACATTTGTTCTGAACAAGAAGGTTTGTATGTATTTACAACAGCTATTAAACAAAGATGTTTCTCATATTACCCTGTAGAATCATAAAATTAGCTTTTAAATGGTTTACCCCAAAACAACCATCATTTTCCCTCTTTCTCCTTCCACTTCTTCTTTCTTCTCATTTCTAACTGGACAAAAAATATAAAAAACTAGTCCTTCACTTCCATTTTGGAAGCTCCTACTGATGGCAAATTTATGACTGACTAAAGTCTGATAGAGAGAAAGAGAGAGAGAGAGAGAGAGTTCTGAAAAATTGAAAACTAAGAGAGTAATACTGCTAAGAAAATACATGGAGTGATTTATGTTTTATGAAGAAAATGTCAAATGGATAAATCTGAAGGTTCATCTAGGCCTATTACCACTTCTGTGAAAGATTTCATTCTTCCTTGTTTTGTAACTAAGTTGTAAATATTGTAACTAAACAAATTTATTCTGCTTATGGGGAAAAAACACGGAGAACTGAAGGAAAACTACTTAGCATTCTCAATTAATTTGGTCCTTCATATAATTTGCCTTAGAATAAAGCACCTATTTCTAAATGTTTTGATTCATCTGTATTTGTTTCAAGTAGAAAAAAATTAATAAAACATTCTTTATGTGTCACATTTCTTCTTAGCTCATTTTTAAACTGTTCTCTTAATAATGTTCTTTAAGGAAAAAAAATTAGGTGGCAAGCTACTGTTCAAAATAAAAGACATGAAGACAAGATCAGCCAAAAGTTGCCCTACCAGCATTCAACTTTAAAGTAGGGTTTTATGGTTGTGCTTTGGGCACTTAAATACTGTACTGTATATCTTTGAGGTAGAGCAAAGGAAAAACAACAAAGCAAAAAATATTCACAATTTTTAAAAAGATTCCTTTTTAACACCAAAAATCACTTATACTTTGGAGTCTTCTTTTACACAAAGTTGAGAAATGGTCTTCTTAATACGCAGAGCTGTCAAGCGAGCTGCCCCATTTGCATACCAACACTCCCTCATTATTCTACCCATTACTCGGAGTGCCTTGAAAAGAAGAGAATTTTATATTATTATTATTTTGGCTACCAGCAGAAAATGAAAAAAGCTGAGCAGTAAAGCCAATGAACTGAAATCAAGCTGTGATGAACAAACAGTAAACATGAGACTATAATTAGAGTTAAATTAAAATTAAATCATGCACTCAAATGCAAAAAAATACTTCCACCTACACACATAGCTTTTATCCACAGAAAAATGAACTCCTCATTTAAAATTCCAACTACTGGACTGGAAACTCATGGAGTTCCACTTTTCAACCATTTGATGAGGAAGTCAGGTTGAAGCTCACATACAGCAGTTCAAGTAAAAATGTTTAAGATCAAGAGATCAGAGAAACATAAAGAAGTGGAAAAGGTGAGCTTAGAAAAAAGACTCCAGTATTCAGCCACACAAAATAATTGCTATCCAACAAGCCATCATGGAGGTGTATTGTAGCCATAGTAGCAGTTGTAGTAGATGGGTAAATGGTATAGTGATGGGCTTATAGGCAGGAAGACCCAAGTTGAAATCTCCCTCAGATACTTAATAGCTATATGATCCTGAGAAAAATCACTAATTCTCTCTGGGCTTCATTTTCCTCATCTGTAAAATAAAGGTATTGAACTCAGTGGCCTCTAAGGTCCCTTTCCATTCAAAATCCATTATTCCAAACTTGGGTGGTTCCAAATCCAGGAAGAAACAATTAGCTCTGAATTATTAAAGGAATGATAAGCAGTTTGCGGATTATTCTTTTCTCTTCCACAAAGGAGTTACTAAGAATACTTGCTATCACTGCTGGAAGTAGAACCAGAGAAAATAAGTTGCAGCAGAAGGGATTCAGGTTAGATACAAAGGGAAGAGATAGATCAAATATGAGTAGTCAAAAGAAACTACAATAAGATAGACACCAAATGATTCTGAGTGGTGATTCCGGCCATGTTCATAGGTATCGAAAATCCCTCCTGGATTAACTATGATTTTAGTATTTGTAAAGCAAAGTAATAATAGATCATGACAATGACAATAATAATGATAATAATAGACTTACCTCACAACTTTGCCACTGGTTTGGTATATTTGGTCTATATTTCTGTTCACAAACAACTTTCCTCATGTCCTCTATTGAGGGATCTGAAGGCACCATGTCGTAGAAAGGCAGTTGGTACTCTTCAGTGATTCCTATGAGAAATTTGAAGAATATATTGTGATTCTTTTGTGAATGACATATACAGATAGATTTTTTAGATTACCTAACCGTATCTTAACTTTTATGCCATTGTAGCAAACTAGGGAAGGCTTAATAAATCATGAATCACAGCAGAAACAAAGATAACTTTTTAAACACAATTAAAACTAAATCTTTATTTCAGTACAATGCATTTCAGGATGAATGATCTCTCAATTATAGAATTTGTTATAATTACACTAATACTTCAATTAATTATTCATATACTACAATAAAATAGCTCTTTTGCCTAAAGAAATTTTGGACAATCTGATTGTTTCTAGTGTTCAGATTATAGAAAACAACTATACCATCCCATTAAACTAAATATATTCTTTTAGTGATTCTTTTTAAATTACCTTTTTTATTCTGAACTTAAACACGAGAAAAGAGCATTTCCAGTTACACAGTAGAACACTGGAAGTAGATTGTGTATCAAGTCATAAGCCTTCACTCTCTACTCTCTGCTATTCTTAAAAAGTATATAATAAATTCAAAATATTACTTTAATAACTGTTTTGCTTGTCTGTGTTTCCTCCTGAGCATTAAAAAAGTTTCAATCATCCTCTCTTTTTGACATCACTATTTGCTAACCCATCTCCAACTGTCTCCCTCAATTAAAAATGGAAAGGAAAAGAAAAACTATAACAAATAAGCATAGTCACACACAAAAAAAATTCCACCTACTAAGGATATCCAAAAATGTATGTCTCTTTCTGCACCATCACCTCCCTATCAGGAGGTGGGTAGTAATGCTGCATCACTGGTTGGTTATTAAATTGATCAGAGTTCTTAAGTCTTTCAGAGTTGTCCTTTTATAAATTGTTCTCCTAGATCTGCTCACTTTACTCTGCATCAGTTCTTTGTACCCAGGATTCTCTGAAATTGCCTTTTTTTTTTCAAGTCATTACATACTGCATAATAATATTCCACTATATCCAAAAACCAAAGTTTATTCAGCGGTTCACCAAATGATGGACAACCTCTTTTTTCTGCTTTTTCCTATCTCCACTAGTTTCCCTACTAAGTTTCATATTTTTCTCCACAAAACTCCTGATTGTGTTATGTTCAATTCTCCTTTGCCTTATTCTGATAAGAATGATCATTGAATGAGCACTCTTCTGTACTTCTTCCTTCACATTTGTATAGAAGGATACTATACACATACCATATTAATTCTATTTATGAAATAATAAGTTCCACCCACTCTGGATACATACATCTTCTTGCTCCTTTCTATACCACTGTGTTTGTTTTTACCATCACTTCTCTTTCCCCTCCAAAAACCCTCAAAATAGAACCAATCCACCCTCAGGTCCTCTATTTTTTTATTTAAATTCCTCAAACAAGCTTTGAAAACATTAAGGTTCTAAAAGGACATTTGTTACTTCTTTCCCTATTAAAATTTAAGTACTACATCACCTTCAGCTCCTCCCAATTATTCAAATAAATTTACCTTTCTAGGTTTCTTTTGATTCTCGTGTTTCCATTTGAAGTTTATTACACTATCTTCTTCTATTGGGCTCCTAGGCCCCCTTACAACTTCACTGATTGTTTCCTGCCAAGCCTCAGCCCTGGATTACTCCCACTATCCAATGTCTTTGCTCCTACACACATGATGCTGAACAAAGGTAGAGAAAATCACAACCATTCTGATTGGGTCCTCTACAAATTGATGTTATGCAGCCTTGACTGGGCTCTTACTTCTGCTACATAATCTACGTAATCCCTCAGCAACTCACTATCTGACTCTCCACAATGGCTCTTCCAAACCTTTTCATCCCTCCTCAAATCTGACATAGCCCTCCTTACTCCACCCATTCAACTGAGAACTGCATATTTTACAGGAAAAAAAGATACCATTTGCCAAGACCCTCTTCCTCATCTCATATCACTCATAAACTTTCTACCACTCCTCCTTCAACCTAACTAATGCATGAAGAAGTGTCCCTACTCCTTACCAAGGCAAATCCTTCTACCTACTCAAATGATCTCATGCCATTCCATCTCCTCCAACAAATTTCCCCTTCTGCCATCTCCACTCTATCACTTATTTTCAAATCTCTCCCTGTCTACTGGTTGCTTTTCTCATGATGACAAATATGGAAGATCTTCCCTCATCCTCAAAAAACAATCACTTGATCCTTCCATCTTCACTGTCATCTTAAATCTCTTTTGATCTTTGTGGTTAATCTTCTCAAAAAGGCCATCTACAATAGGTGCTTCTACTTTCTCTCCTCTTACTTTCTTCTTTACTACCTTTTTCAAAGACTTCATTACTTGGATAAACTTTGCCATCATCTGCTATAAGTTATTTATTCTCCTTCCAATATTTTGATGATTGTTTTTATTTTGTTTACAATGTTTAAAAAATGATACTTTTTATTCTTTTTAAAATGTGTTTCCTTACTGACTTTATGTCTATACAAGTGAGCAAAGGAATGAGAGTGGATGCGTAGAGGATAGCATGCCAGTGTCCAGGGAGGGTTATCCAACCAATATTTCCTTAAATATAGAAATAAACAAAAACCTTCAAGATATATTCATGTACTTTGTATACTATAGTTATTGGTGCATATTTTATATTCACTTGCTTGTAATCTCTATAATAGCAGGAGCTATATCTTATATCAACACCTATCTCATCAAGTACATAGTACATTATTCTGCAAAAAATAGGTGCTTAATGTTTCTTGAATTGTATTGAATTAGCAATATGTTGTGAAAGGATATTTTGGTGAATGGGTAGCATCAGTTCAATGTGCTAGGGGGAATTTTTTTTAATTATAAAACTCTCTTAACTTTTTGTTGTCATTTTTTGTCATTTCAGTCATATGCAATTCTCTGTGACTCCATTTGGGGTTTTCTTGGCAAAGATAATGGATGGAGTGGTTTGCCATTTCTTTCTCCAACTCATTTTATATTTGAGGAACAAAGGCAAACAGGGTTAAGTGACTTGCCCAGGGTCACACAGCTAGTAAGTGTCTGAGGGCAGATTCGAACTCAGGAAGACAAGTGTTCCTGATTCCAAAACCAGTGCTCTATCCAGCACACCACCTAGCTTCTTTATTTATATTTTAAAAGCAGTTATAAATTAATATTTCATAAGATCTAAGAAGTAAAACATAATTACCTCCAACTGAGCATCTCCGTGCTATTTCCCAATACACCAGACCAAGGGAATATATGTCAGCACGTTTGAAGGATTCAAAAATATTCATATTCATTGTATCGTCAAGCACCTCAGGAGCCATATACCTTTGAAAAGAATATATATTTTTTAGATTGTATATATGGGCTTTCTAGAAGTTCAGTAAAATGCTGGTGTATGTGTGAGGTAGTATAATCTTTTCAGAAAACAAAATGGAAACATTGCAATAAATTACTCACAATCTACAAGAGGTAAGGGGAGCACCTATTAATTAAAACTAGTATTTACTAGTTAAGCACCATGATAAGCAACAAGAAGTATCAGAATCTCCTAATCAGGTAGAGGGTCAGAAGGGACCTGGGAAAGTAACTATGAGTAGTAGAACAGAGTAGCTTTAGTGTTATGGACACATTCTACAAATTCTCTCAATCCTAGAGATCTGAATAGGAGCTTTTGGTTCAAGGGAAAGGGTAATTCCTCAGGGTTTTGGTCAAAAAATCCAGAAGACTTTACTGGAGTTGGCAATAAGGGCTAGGGGTTTCTTGGCTTCTACATCTTTTATAGACCTTTAAGCTTTTAGGCCAAGCTCTGAGCCAGATAAATCACAATCACATTGTCAAATTTAATTCCAAGAAAAAACTGGATCATGGCAATACTAGCAGCAGAGACCGGGTTTCCAACACAATGATCTCACTACAAGAATTATTAAAAAAATTTTTAAGATTCTTTAGAATAAAGTATTAATTATTATTTTACTTTAAATACTGAAAAAAACCAGAAGCAACCCATACCACCAATGACTGGGGAATGGTTGAACTGTGGCATATGCACATACATGCATATGGTATTATACCATACAAAATGACAAAAATAAAGGATATGAGGATATATGAAAAACATATTAAGCAATGCAGAGTGGAGAAAGAATAGAATCTAAGCACAGAATGGCATTATTTAATAAAAATTATAACTATAGTAACAGCAACAAAATAAATAAAAATTGGGAAAAAGGACATCAGAAGGAGACATGGAAATAACATTATTTTTTGTTTAAATTACTACACTTGTTTTTAGCAAACTCCCAATATCTTAGAGATAGTGGTTAATGTAATGAACACTTTTAATTCTGCTAGGTTTTCTGATGACTATAAGAATGGAAAACTTTTTTTCTTAAATTAGCATTCTTTTATTCTGTCTCTTTGATTGAAGGTTTCTTACTGATCTTGTTTGTACGTGAGTGCCAGTGCTGGGCAGAAAGTAGAGAAACCAGAAGGAGTCATTGCCACAGTTTTCCATTTACACGTAGCACTAAACAAACAAGCACAAAGCCACTCTTGCATTTAAAGGCTGGCAGCACCAGATGGAGTAATTGGATACTGACAGGAATGGGGAGTTTGAGTAAGGATGAAGATTAGAATACACCTAAGTTGGATCTAAGAGAGTTGTGTAAAAACCAAAACAAGTTGTTACTGACTCAACATTAGTACTACAAGTTACAGCTGGGTGGACCAGAGTATACTCAATGTTCTAGTATATGAAAATAATGACCCAATAAATACATGACAGAGAAAAATTATCCAGACATAGCATCCTCATCCACAAACACAAACTCACCACAAACTCTATTATACCACCAACATACACCATCCAGAAGCTCCAAGAAGATGACAACCTTGGCAGCCAAGAAAATATGCAACAACACCCTTGAGGGATTATGAACTTCTAGCCCAGGGGAGTTCACCTGGAGAAGTTGCTTGGTTTTGAAGACACCCCAAAAGATTCAATCAGAAGTCAAGCTATTGTATTTTGTTTGAAGGGCCTTTAACAATTCATGGGAATGTTTTATTAGAATCCTTCTAATTCCAAAATATTAAATGGATGACCTTAAAAAGTAATGCCAATGGTTGAACAGAGCTTAGAAGTGGAAAGGAGGAGAAAGGGAGTTAGCTGATAATCTAGGATGACCTTATCTTTCAAGTATTGTCATCAAAGATAGTGCAGAATATTAAATATGAATTCAGCAAGATGGAATAGCCAGATAAATGTGTACATGTGATTTGTTTGTACTTCCCTGGCTACCTTTACTGTCAATGAGATTATGCGCTCCTTGAAAACAGTGATCATGTCCAAAGACATATTACTAAAACATATACAATTTAAAGTGCTTATATATACAAATAGACTTAACTATACAGTGGACAGTTATTGTGGCATAGGCATTAGAGAATTGACCTTGAAGTCAGGAAGACATGGATTTAAATCCCACCTCAGACACACATAAACTGGGTGACCCTAGGCAGGTCACTTAACCTCTATGTGCCTTAGGCAACTCACTAAGATAATAAACTGCAGAGAAGATGCCAAACTGAATCAGTAAGGGAAATTTCCTCCCCAGGAGCTCCCTATACTAATGAAATCACAGACCCAGTTCCTATACTATTCTAGGATGGTAACCACATCTAGTCAGAAGGAAATATAGTGGGTTAGAATAAATTTCTTTCTCTCCGTCTCCTGTCCCATCTCCTACTCACAAAGCATCTCACTGGCCTGCTATTCATTTGTTTGTGATGTTCTTAACTCTGATGTTCAACAGTCAGATTATATCTAATTGTAGGTAAAAATTCTTGATCCCTCTATGGGATCTGTCCTACCTCTTCGTCCCCACTCTGGGGTTTTGAGGGATGTCAATAGTGTTCAGTACTGAATCATGCTTCACAGCTAGTCCTAAGTCTGCAATGGCACAAGTTTCACATTTTTTCACTAAGATATTCTTTGATTTTAGATCTCGATGAGCAATTGCAGGTTTGCCTATGAAGCACAAAGAAAAAAAAATGAATGTATTTTCCCACATGGGAATGCAGAATTCAGAATTATTTACAGAATATCTTCTGAACAAAATAATTACCATCTTTATTTCCACATGAGAAAATAATGAATATTTTAATACAAAATAAAGTCAAAAATTCTATTCAGTCCTCAGCAGACACTAAAGCAAAAGGCTAACAGTAAAGGATCAATAAAGAATTTTCAATTCATACAACTTTCACTCAGACTCTAGCTTTTCCATGAACATTAACTTGTATATATCTGTGTTAGGGGTGGAGAGAGAGTAAGAATTATTTAGCTTTATAATACACTATTTTAGCATCATAAATTACACTCCTAGTTACATTATCCTTCAGTATGTTAAAATGATTTATATTAAAATCATTTATATACTCTATGTATAGAACAATTGACTACAAAGGAAAAAGTATACAGAAGGAACCAACTAGGAATTAATAACTTGCTATGGACATTATAAAAGGTGGAGAAACCTCAAGAATTGACCTAAGAGTTGACTTCATCATGGAAAAAATGGATCTTTAGGCTCATTTAATAGCTTTAAACAATGTTTAATTGAATGGTGTTTGATGAGTTAATACAGTTTTTTTTAAGTCCCACCTATTTCATTCATATTTTTCATTAAGAAAAAAATGCACAGAGCAAACTATACCTTGTGTTCCAACTATCTCCATATGTAGATGGGCCAGACCACTAGCTACTGAAAGTGCCAATCGGACCATACCATCCACTGTCACTGTGTTTCTATTCAAATAGTCATATAAAGATCCCTGCTCATGGTATTCAGATACAAGCCACAACTGAGTCCAAGTTCCATTATCTAAAAAGAAAAAAAAACAATATCTTTATTGGAATAAAAAGGTAAATGAAAAAGCCCAAAGCTCAATAAAATTAAGCTGAATTATTAGCAAAGCCAGGATAATTCTTTCTTTGAAGGTAAAGCTGTGTGTGGACATTCTCCTTACACCTCACCATCACATTATGCAGTAGTGATCTGGTATAAATCCAAACCATAATACATTGCCTTCTGCCTTCACCCCACATCGTTTCTAGTCTACCAGTGACTGCTGGTAGTAACAACAAAGTTGTAGCGTGAAAAAAAACGCTGGCTCAGTTTATTAGTAGAAGTTTATTCTGCTACCTCAGGTCTATAAATTCTGCCCTAAAGTACTTTCAGCTTTCAAGAAGAAAGGAAATACCAATAAGTATAGAAATATACAGTATATGCTTATACAAAATATTACTGGAGCCAAAACTTATGTCATTCCTAGTTTCGCAATATTTTTTCACTATGTGGTTACCAACTGAACTAGTTACGTTTTTACGATCCTGATCTCAGAGTCCTGGAATAAGTTCAAGCTATGAATTCATAGACTTTAATATACATCTTTTTTTTTCTTTTTCTCTAGAAAGAAAAATGTCAAAAATTGCTGTGGCTTCTACATAGTCCATCTGTGTTCTTAAAGAAGCCAGTTCATCCATGGGATCGAAGTCCTGGGCCATTATGGCCTGCTTCATTCTGGAAAGTGGTCAGTTAAATGACAACCATTCATAATGTCAGTGAAGATAATTAGATTATGTCTCATCCTAGAGATTACAGAGTTCTTTCCAAGCTATCCTTTCCTACGCTCACATTCATTACAAGACAGAGAAATATGGTCTGCCTTCCCCAGCCCCTACCCAAGATTCCCCAACATTTTTCAAGGAAGTGTTTGAAAAAATTATTCGTGACTTGAAACCTTGCCACTTACAATGGCTTCTAGACCTAATAAACATGATAAATTATATTTATCTGCCTAAGATTATCCACACAATTTTCTTATTGCTACATTGATAGGTTTGCTAAATTAATTTAATCAATGATGCATGTAAAGTTCTTTGGAAATCTTAACACACAATTTAAGTGAGAGTTAGCATTATTATTATAATTACTACTACTATTCAAATGCAAGCATGTAGCCATTAATGTTTCAGTCTAAGTCTGGGAGAGGAAGGAGGTGACAAGATAACAGTATTTTAGCTGAAGGTCATTTATTGTACAAAAACACCCCACTTTGAAGAGTTTGGATCAGTTTTTCAAGTATGGAAGTTTCTTTAGAAAAGACATGTTTCTAGCACGATCTAAATTGCCAAATTAGTCCTGAAACTAAATCATTCTCAGTTCTTCCTTGACTCCTACTCACCCCAAATCAAAATTTAGGAGGCACAGAAGGCAGAAACACATAGAAATCATGATGAAGTAAACACATATGTAGCCACAGCTTAAAACACGACTAAAGTCCTTTTGAAAATCTAGCTTTGAGTCATTATTTCACAATGAAGTCAATATCAGTGGAGGAAAATGACTGTCAATTCTCAATTATCAAGGATAATGGAGGACAAGGAAAGAAGGGATGATTAAAGGTATGGAAAATTTTTAATGGTCCTATTAGTTAAAAACAGTGGCAAGCTCTAATAGATAAACTCTCTCCCCAAAACAGTTTGGTTATTCTCTGTAGTCCTTGAGAGTTGTCTGGGCATTGAGAAGATAATTTGTTTTGGGGCAAGAGGTGAACTCAGATCTACCTGACTCCAAGGCCAGCTCTCCATATACTATACCACTTGGCCTCCTTAAACACTAATTACATGTTTAGAAGTAATTACATAGTTAAAATAAGTAGATTCATTTTTCCCTCTACTTTTCCTTTCCTGGCTCCTAGGGGAGGTGCTAAGAAGCTATGAAATAAGCTAAAAATGGAATGGCTGTTGAAATTGAATCAGAGGACCTGGGTCCACTTCAGACGCTTACTACCTATGTGCCTCCGGGCAAGTCACAAATATTCTGGGCACTAGTTTACTTCTCTGTAAAATGAGAAAGAAGGTTTAACTAGATGGACTCTGTGAGATGTCTTCCAGTTCTATATCTAAGATCCTATGAACTAAAAAGCACAAAAGACAAAGAAATAAAACATGGATAATCTGTCACTTTTTAATGATCAGGAATAGGCCGATATTTTATGAACACTGTAACTAAAAACCATAGGGACTTTTCTTTTTCCTTGCAATTTAGAGAGAAATTTCAAAGTAGAAATAGGCAATAAATGGATTCTAAAGCTTTAACCAGCTGCAAACTATGTGTTGATACGTGCAAAAAAAATCAAGACAACACTAATTTGAAATATCACCATTTTAAATTTTCTCGAAACCCCCCTAACAAAGGTTTGGTGTATTAAGGAGTTAATTTTCATTAAATTCTCCAGGTTCACTAGACAAAAGTTCAAAGTGCAATACTATTACCATCAAAATGAATTTACTACATTTGACTTAAGTTTATTATATTGCTGTCAAATATTACTTTTTTGATATAGCAAATAAATGTGATTTTTCTTTCATCACACCTATATGAAAAAAATTGAACACTTTTCTATTGCATTAAAAATGTTCTTGCTTTTGCCTGAAAATATATTAAACAGGTTTACACAAAATACTAAACTTGGCTGGAAATACCTTTGTTATCAGCAGCAATGAAGCCAAGGATGTTTTCATGTCGCAGCATAACCGTTTGGTAGATTTCTGCCTCACGAAACCAAGACCTTTCATCTCTTGAGGAAAATATTTTCACAGCCACATCTTCCCCACACCACCTGCCATGCCATACTTCACCAAATCTACCTTTTCCTACTATTTCCTGAAGTACAATTGTCCTTGCAATTGTTCTCTGGACCAATAGAGGTAAACCTAAACAAGAAAGAGTTGGAATTTTTGGTGAAAATAAGTATACTTTAGAAGATAATATTTGTAAAGTACTTTACAAATATTATCTTCTTTTATTCTCATAGCAATCTTGGAAGGTAAATGCATTTATCATTCTCAGTTTATAGATGAAGAAACTGAGGCAGAAAGCTGTGAATTTTCCAGGTTCACACAGTCAGTAAGTGTCTGAGACTGGATTTGAACTACTATCACCTCTTGTAGGAAATCTTTCCTGATGCTCCTAGTTTTTAGCACTCTGTCCCCCTCAAATTATCCTGTACATATCTCTTTACATATTTTATCCTCCAAATAAGACCTTTGAAGGAAGGCATAATTTCATTTTTGTCTTTGCATGAACACAGTGCCTTGTACAAAGTAGGCACTTAATAAATTCATGTTAGATAAGATTTTATTAATAAATAATACATAATTTCTCATTTACATAACTGGGGGAAAATCAACCTCAAAATTGCTAATGTGGTAGAGTAGCCTATATTTTTACTTCATGGCTCACTAAGACATATAAGCCTTCTAGGCGAAAAACCTTAAAAATTAGTCACCAACTTCAGATACAATGCCCAAATTTACTAAGAAGACTAGCTTCCTATCCTCTTCCTCCCATTCTCACCTCCATTAGTTTAAGATAGTATGGAAAACTACCCCCAAAATTGCAAGACAATATTACCCAGTATACTCAACCAGTAAGCAGAGATAACAATGCTCAGTAAAGAGGTCAGGTTTTTTTTGAAGAATGACCAGAAAAATAAACTAAACAAATAGTCCTTGTATTAAAAAAAATTAGGAGATTGTGTTACTAAAAACAAATGGACTTTGCTTCTACTTTTTGGACCATAAGACTTCTGCAGAGGTACTTTCTATGGGTGGTTATAGAAACTAGGTGCTTCATGCCTAATAATAAAAAAAAATTCTACACCTGACACTTCTGCATCATGATGTCATCACTTCTAGATCATTTAGAAACCTTTAGAAAGACAAAGCAATTCTTAGAGAAAAGAATCAGGAAATTCTTAGAAAACAGTTGCCCATAGGCCTCTCAAAAGCATTGAGATTGCAGGGGTTCTTAAACAGGGGTCTGAGAGCTTTTCAAGTAATATTTTGATAAGTATTTCTATAAAAATTGTTTCCTTTGTAATCATACATATTTTATGCATTTAAAGACTTTAATCTGAGGTAGGGTCCAAAGGAGTCTCACACACACACACACACACACACACACACACACACACACACACAGAATAAGAACTCCTGCTCTAAAAAGAAAAACCGGGGCAGCTAGGTGGCACAGTGAGTACAGCACCGGCCCTGGAGTCAGGAGGACCTGAGTTCAAATGTGGCCTCAGATACTTCACACAGGTACTAGCTGTGTGACCTTGGGCAAGTCACTTAACCCCCATTGCCCTGCCTTCCCCACCCCTGCAAAAAAAATGTAAAAAGAAAAGACAAAACAATTTCCATGGCAGCCAGTAAGAACAGTCAAATTCCCTGTCCTTCCACTGATGCAGCTTATCTTTCTGAAGTCTGCTCCCAATAGCAGGTGGAACAAAGGGGTGAGGACAAGCCTGAGTATATTCACTATTAGCAGCACAAGGGAGCAAATTTAAGTTCAAGACAAAAATTACAAATGAGAGGAACAAGGAAGAGGTTACCCCCTTTCACTTCTCTGTTTTTATGTGTTTTGTTAGTGGATGACTTGGCACCCACTAACACATTCCCTCTCATCTTTCACAAGCAGTCTATTGTCAAATTGTAGACACTAAACCACCATACTTACCATTGTTACAAAAATTTGTTTGAAATTATACCAAAAAGACTTTAAAGTCCTGATATATTACTAGTTTCTTTTTAAGGAAATATCCTGGATTAATCAAAAAGCAAGAGACTATACCATAGTATAAAGGATTCTAGGTAAGGAAAGACAGAATAGTTGTCTGCAAATATTTGAAGACTCTCATATGAGAAAGAAATTAAATATTCAGTGTAGCAGTGGTGAGACACAAACTTGGTTCTTAACCCTACCATCAGTGTTATGGCAGAGATCCTGGAAACAAAGGAGAGAAATAGATATTCCCTAGCATTAGGGGGAAGCATTTTGCTTCTGAGTTTCACTTAGAAATGAGTAATGAGTACATACCAGATCCAGACCCAGATGTAGTCATATCATAAATAAGATCTTTAAGAGTTTTGCCAGCATTTACTAGGTTGCATTCATTTAGTGGTTCTTCCACATTTTGCCTCTTTTTCTTTTTATAAGTGCATTGACGTCCTTGACAGGTACATATAGTCAACATCGCAGCTATAGATAAAAGGCAAACTGGTATGGTAATAATTATGGTCAGCTCCACTGGTCCTAGTTTTTGCAATTTTGGAGATGCTGCAGCTTAAAAAGAAAACAACAGTGAATCAATCTATTTTAAATATTCTTGTAATAGCAATAGAGTTAAAAATACTTTCATGTCTATACCTTGTAAACTAGTTATTCCCAAGCAGTGGTTCATGAACTCTTATGGGATGCAGAGTTATGACAAGAAGTCCAGCACATTAAATGACTTAGTAATGATTCATTAAATGATCCACTAAATGTCTCTAGATAACATTTACTATAATCATATTATAAAAAGGAAACAAAAACAAGAAAAGAAAACTTTAAACAGACCTGGGAAGAGATATAGAATAAGAATATTTTTGGCTTGTTTGCTTATTTACTAATTTAGTTGGTTCTACTTTAAATATTAAGAATTTGTATAAGTTTTTAATTCCTCATTTTGTAAGTTTATTTAGTTATTTGTTTTGGTTAATGGTTATTTTATTTACTTCTTGTTAATATTTTTTACAAATAATCTCAGTAGAGGCAGCTAGGTGGTGCAGTGAGTACAGCACCAGCCCTGGAGTCAGGAGGACCTGAGTTCAAATCCGACCTCAGACACTTGACACAGGTACTAGCTGTGTGACCTTGGGCAAGTCACTTAACCCCAATTGCCCTGCCTTCCCCCCCTCCAAAAAAAATAATCTCAGTTTAATAAACACATCTACTCTCTTAAAATAGAACAATCTCTATTTTTGAATTGTATGTAGATGTTATGATTAACAAACAAATTACAAGTGTTACTAAATTTATTTTCATTTTTGTCATTATATAGTCTCTTAAATATACATTTAGAGCTGGAAGAGCTATTAGAAGTCATCTAATCCAATCCCTTCATTTTATAGGAAATGGAGGCCCAGAGACCTTAAGTTCTTTTATTAACCATATGTGTGACCAAAGTCACACAGGTAATAGATATTAGAGGAGGAATTTAAACCCATATCCATTGACTCCAAATTCAACATTCTTTCCTTTGTAGCACACTGGATGGTAATAGTATAAATACTATCATGTGGGAGTCCATTATAGTTAAAATCAGGACTCCATATTAGAAAGGGACAGTAAGCTGTGCTCTTTAAAATTAACTTTACTAAGTCTTATTGATTCTCCATAAGTACATAGTTTTGTAGACAACCGAAAAGGTAAATGATTGGAGAAACAAAGTGTAGAAATAGTTAGGGAAGTCAGATTAAGGAAGTGGTGAGAAGGAACAAAATATTTGCTAACCTCCTAAAATCGTCAGGTATTGCAGACTGAGGAGAGCATGTTTTCTACTTATTAAGAAGTGCTTAATCCCATTCTTTCACCATTCCTTCTTCCAACAGGTGATACCCATGACATTGTCTATGGAATAAATGCAACTGGTTTGTGTCTTAGGTCCCCAGTCTTCTTTCAAAGATCAATTCACATATGGAACTACTCTATGACATTCCCTGCCCACCCCATACAGGTATGCCCCCTATTCCAGCTGAATGTTGTCTCTCCTTCCCCCTCATATTTTCATAGATTTTGACTGGCTCTCTGCCTTGCATATACCATGTTCTCCCTTTATAGTAGCTATTTATGTTTCCATTCCTCAGCTGCCCCCTCACTCCCACCCCTGCCTACATCACCATGGAAATAGAACTGGTTTTAGTCTGAAGAACTGGGTTTGAATCTTAACTCTGCCATTGACTACCTGTTTGACCATGGCAAAGTCATCTCACCTCATGGAGTCTTAGCTTGCTTATATACAAAATGCAGCAGCTAGATATAATGATCTCCTTCAGGTTAAAAACAATAGTCCAATCACATCTATTTTTTCAACCCCTGTGCCTTATACATAGTAAGTACACAATAAAAGTTTATCTTGTTTAACTGTTAGATGAGAAGTTCATAAGTCTTACTTCTCTTTTCTATTTTCCTTCTCACAAAGAATAGGCTTGTTCAGAAATTAAGCTCAGTTCCTAACTCCGTCCTGGCTGAACTAAGAATTTCAATATGCAAACCACATTCCCAGCTCTTTTCTCTGGGGTTTTGAAATCCCATTGCTGGGGAAAAGAGGAGAAGGGCTGTGGAGGCTACTTGTGGATGGATACACACTAAAATATGTAACAGAAAACATCTACTGTTGAAAACATTAGTTCGTTGAAGAAACAAACAAAAGACAAAATGATCCATGGTCATCAATCCATTCCTTTGGACTCTTGTGTGTAATTTTCTTTACTGGGGTGGGGGAAGGATGGAGAAGTACTTAAATATCAATTAAATGTTTCTCCTGGCTTTAAGATAAAGCATCCCTTTAATTGAAACAGCAAAATGGCAGTTTAAAGAATCCTTACACAATTGCAAAGAACGCAAGCTGTTCTAAACCTAGAGGATTCTTCTACTGCATATTCATCAAGACTGGGGGGACTTTAAACAGAAATAGTGTACTAAGCTCTGACAAAGGCTTCCCCAGGTAGGATGCCTAGCTAAAATGACAAGAATGAGAGGCCTGGAAGGACATTGGAAAACGCACTGGATTTAGAGTTAGAGGATCAGGGTTCAAATCTCTTCTGTCACCTACTATTTCTGGGACTTTGGAGAACTCTCTGGAACCCACTTCCTCATATATAAACAGAGGGGGTTGGACTCAATGGCTGCTAAAGTCCCTTCCAGCTCTAAATCTGTGATACGGAATAAAAGAATTAACACTGACAGCATACTTTCCTATTGATACCTATCCTGGTATCTATAGCTATTTTTTTCAGAGGTGATATCAATACCCATTTAATAGGATTCAGATAGACTTATCTACGAATTTAAAAATTTCACTTCTAAGCAAAGGATAGAAAATGATAAATAATTGGAAAGCAAAAGAGTGTTTTATTAAAGGATTACCTAATTGGGAAGGATCATCTCCCCACTACACCTGTTTCACAATAACCAATCTAATACCAAAAAAGCTTTGTCTGAAGGCCATACGATGACACCACACAGGAGGTGAAAATGCTGATCTATTATCACTAGTCCATGAAAAGATTTTCATTCACTTTTTGTCATCCAAATATATCACCAAGAATCTATGCTGCCTTGTTTAGTATATAAAAATGTAAGCATTAAAGTGTCAGCTATTTTGCTTTTTAAAACAGGCATTACCCAGCCAGATTCTCTTATAGCAACAGAGTAATAAACCTGATGAACAGATTTTTTAAAGAATTTAACATTTTCAATGTTAATTGAAAATGAAGATAACTGTAGCTCTTCACCAATATCCACTGCAGAAGATGAAGGAAAATATTCTCACAAGAACACATCTTGCTTTCTCTTTGAAGCCATATCTTCTCCTCTTCCTATCATTGCAACCTTGGCCTCTGCCCCTTGATCACCTGGGTCTTACAGATAAGATTTTACTTTACCTCGTGAGGGCCCAGAATTTTAGCCCACTTCTCTTCCAACTCCTGATTCTACCTAATTTTATATTAAAATCATACAAAAAAATTGTAACAGATGTGATCATAAAGATAACTTTGTTAGAAAATCTGAATTTTTGAAAGGAAGACAAGTTCAACCAAGGTGTCTACTAGTGTTACGGAGGACAAACAGAAGGATTTTTTATGAATCAATCATGAGGTACTCTGATGTTCTTTTCCCAGATAATGTTAACTAATTATACTCTAAAAGCCAGGGTATTATAAAGATCTTCAGTGAAAACCATCATTTCTAAAAAATCAACAACCACCCATGCTGGAAAAACAAAGTAGACATAAAATGCACCTTACTCAGGTTAAGACAAGCAGTTGGATGAGTAGAGCCAACTGCATCAGTATGAGAGACAGATAGGCAACATAGATAGATAGATAGATAGACAGATAGATAGACTGATAGAGAAAGAGAAAAGAGGAAAAAGGGAAGGGAGGTAAACAAGAGAAGGGAAAGGAACAGAAAGGAATAGAAGGGAATGGAAATACCATAAATGGACAATGAGATGGGACCAGATTTAAAAGAGATTTGGGATGGATCACATTTAAGGAATAATTCAGTGTTTTCAATGCTCCTAAGAAGTTTAATACCACAAAAGCCTAACAAAAATAAATGTTCTTCAATGACACTACATGATTAGAAATCATGGCATAGCATGATCTCAGAAGAATTAACATTTCTGATGACACCCCAAAAAGGAAAGATATTAGATGTGACTAAGCTGCAGCAAATTATTAATAGTAAATTGTGAACAAGAAGTAATGAAGGGACAATAAGAATATATATGACCAGAAAAACAGGTGGGTTGACCATGTATCAAAAATAAGAGGAAATAGGACAGTCTGAGTGCTACATTGATATTAAAATAATAAAAGATTCATAGGAAGATATCTCCTGCATTGGGTAGGTACATCTATTGACAATGACATGGATAACTACACACAGACACATACACACACACACACACACACATATACACATATATGGAAAAGATTATGAGCAGTAAAGAGGACCAGTTTAAAGAAAGTGCAGAAAGGGATCTATTAAGGAAATTCATCCCAAAGACACCAAAGGATTAAGCTAGAAGGAGAACAACAAATAGATGAAAGATTTAAAAAAATCCACAAAGATTTTTACAACATAGTCTTTTCACCATCCTGTACAGTGGAGACATTACACCTGAACTCATGAGTAATGATGTAGAGGAGGTAGAAACTGAACAGAAAAGAGCAAAAATGGGCAAGCAGCTCTACTAGACCAAGTGTTCTGAGAGGAAGTCTCTGCTTAAAACCATACCATTGTGAAGATGTGAAAGACAAATATCCAAGATATATACCAAAGACATCAAAGGAGTGGGAATACAGTCCATACCATATTACTACCCCCAAAAGATGACTGAGAAAGCATTACTAACTACCAACCTTTTCTCTCTATATATATAAACACAATATAAGAATAATTGACACATGTGTTGAAGAAATCCTGATTGAGCAAATTAGGGGGACAATGTCACACTTTCTCAAATGACATTTCACAGTAAGCCACATCTTCACCATCACACATTAGATTGAAGATATAAGATTCCACTGTGCTTGTTTGTTTGTGCTTGTGCTTGTTGACTATAAAAAAGCTTTTTATTCAGCTGAGCAAAATACCACCACCTTAAAGGCTCTCCTCTAACAAGCGTCTGCAATGTATATTTTAAATTATATAATATGTTTTGAAATATACAACAAAGAAAACCTCATTTGACAATTTGCTTATCGCTAATATTGAGCCAAGCACAAATTAGATATATCCAAAGGTGTTTAGCACTATTATGAGGAAGATACAATATAATCAATCTATCAAAAAGCAGTAAGTGCTTATTGTTTACTGGGCACTATGCTCATTTCTGAGGATAGAAAGATAAAAATAATCCCTGCCTCTGGTGAGCTCATAAAAAGGGGAGACACATGTAAATAGCTAGGTGCATATAATATAGAGAGAGAATAGATAGAAAGTAATCTCAGAAGCACCAGGGGGACTGAGGGGACCAGGAAAGGTCTCCTGCAGCAGATGGGATCTGAGCTAAGATTTAAAGGGAGCCAGGAAACCTAATAGTTGGAGCTTCTAGGCATGACACAGTCAGTGCAAAGGCATGTATGGAAAGGGGAGTCAGAACCATATGTGTAACAGAAAGCAAGTGGGAAGGGGTTGGCTCATAGATTTCATGGAAGGGAGTAAAGTGTAGAAGACTGCGAAAGTAGGAAGGGACCGAGTTATAAAGAGCTTTAAATGCCATATAGGATACTTTATATTTGATCCTAGAGATAATAGGGAGATACTGGAATTTATTGAGTACAGGGAAATCACTTTGGCTTCTGAGTGGAGCATGGAATAATCAAATAATCAAATCTATAGATCAAGTGTTCTAAAGCCTTTTGTGTGCCATAGACCCCTCTGGTAGTCTGATAAAACCTATGGAACTCTTCTTAGAGTGTTTTGTTGCCTACATTCATAATCAAAAGAAATACTAAATATCAGTTAGAGGTCAATAAAGATATGTATTTTTCCATCCAAGTTCATAGACCCTGAGGTCTATTCTTAGGGTTCCATGAATGCTAAGTTAAGAACTCTTGCTAATACTAACTCTTAATAATGAGATCTTCCAAATGCTCCTATTTACGGATTTCACGATGCTGACTTCATCAATTTCCCAAGCATTTCTGAGCCTCCCGGATGTAACCCAAAACTGCTTAATAGAATTTATCCTAGTTTCCTACCCAAGAAAAACCAAGTGGATGAAAAATTATTTTTGTCCAGACTATATCTATCCATCCATCCTTCTATCCATCTACACAGATATACATGTATGGTACCAATGTTATAGTATTAAGAATGTCATCAAAGAAATGCCTGAGAGAAAAAGAAGATGGGTTGGTCAGTGACAAGAGCAAAGGATAACCAGTGGACAGAGCTCTCAGGCTCCATTAGTATAATCTTTGTATCAAGAGGACATAAGAAAAGCTTCCAGCATGCTTAGTGGATTTCCTTACTGGGGAACATGGACAAGAGTTGCACAAGAAGGTTGGGCATTGGTGGAGGTTTTAGTTTCCTTCTTTAGGGGGCAGACCCATATTAATAATATCAACAACTATTTGAGTATTTGAGAATATGGATAAGAAGCACATAGGATTAAAAAGGTGTGGAGAAAGGAAAGGAGCAGCCGCACTGATAAGATTGTAGATAAAGCTAAATATCTAATTAATTTAATCAAATTGGCTGTTCTAATTCAGGAAAATATTGATTTTAGGCAGTATTTTAACTCAACTCATGACAATTTACATTTAATAAGTCTTTAATAATTCTAATCAAATTTAGAACAAGGAGTTAGAGGTAAAAACCTACTGTAACAAATACTATTATTTCTATATTTTTGTGAAAGCTATGTCTCAGCCAAGGTTTAGTTGATCTAATTATTACAAATTCTCTAAACTCTTTAGTCTGGAACAAACAAAAATTTCTCTGACCCCTCAAAGACTGTACCTGTTTGCCTGCTGCATTTCATACAGTATTAAGGGTGGAAATAGAGAGATTACAGCTGTGCTGAGTTGTAGCTATGTTCTTTATAATTGCTTTGTCCTGCTGTTAAGTACCAATTACCCCTCTACTTCTTTCTAACATCAAACCAATCAAATCTATCCCTCCCACCCCCCAGAACACCCAACCAGCAAAATAACCACACAAAGAAACAATAGAAAGGTAGGAAAGCTTGTATTGGTGATATTCGTTTGACACCTCTCCCTAAGATCAAAGCATTACTTTTTAATTATTAAAGGACTACAAAGAGTCTTTGAATCAATTCCATTTTATCTCCCACATGAAAATGTCATTTATTGTAACATTAATTATAGTATATTGGAATGAACATATGATTAAGATCAAAGGACCTCAATTTTAATCACTTCCACTGTTTATTTAACCTCTAGATCTCAGGTTTTTTAAATAAAACAAGGAGAATAAAACATTTATGGTTAAATGAGAAAATGGGTATGAAAGTGCTCTGAAAAGTATAAAGTTACATATTACTATCATAACAGCATTCTACTATAGCAAAACAACTTGGCAATTCCCTAGAGTTCATTATAATGAATTTTATCTGTTCCTTAAAACATAATTATGAATATACAATCTGTTAACTAAATGTTATCTAATTCTAATGTCTGAAAAGAAGCATCCATCTCAAAATAGAATACTATTAAAGAAATTCAAAAATTATAGGAATAATAGTCTCACAATTGAAAACCACAAAATGATGAAGGGCATGGTTTCGGGAAAAACCTGAGAAGACTTATGTGAGCTAATGCAAATGAAGTGAGTGGAACTAGTACACTATACACTGTAGCAGCAATATCGTAACAATAATCAACTATGAAACACTTAGCTATTCTCACCGATAAAAATGATCCCAAACAATTCCAAAGGACTCATGATGAAAAATATCTACCTTTAGAAAAAATTGATGAACACTGCAGATTAAAGCACATTTTTTCACTTTCTTTTTTGTATGTTTCCCCCACACACAAAATGGCTAATATGGAAATATATTTTGCATGATTTCATATATATAATGGGAATTATATTTCTTGCCTCCTCAATGGGTGGGGGAGGAGAAGAAGAGAGGGAGAGAATTTGAAATTGAAATTTTTTTTAAAAAGAGCTAAAAAATAAATTTTATCTTCTCCCTCCCACCCCTAAATTGTTGCTTTTCTATTTCTGCCAGTTATTTTTTGGCATAGGACCAACTGTTGCCTCTGAGTATTTAAGGATTCCTTTCAAATGAATAGGTATGGGGCTAATTCTAAGCTTCAATATTCCTCAAGAGGTGTCAAGAGCTCCCTAATCTTACTCTGCTCTAGCAATCATTAACCCTGGGCCTTTGTACTTCTGAGAGAGGGAAGCTATAACAGTGTTCTATTATCCATTTCACAACAGTCTTTTCAACTTGCTTTTAAAAGTTTCCAATAATATAATCTCCCATCTCACATAAATTAAATTCTATTTCCTTAATAAAGAGTTACTTGAAAAGAAACATCTAACATGACTGTATATATATGCATGTATGTATGTATATGTATAAAATGTCGGTCCGTATATAAAAGTCCAGTATGTTTAATTATGTAATATAGCTACATGCATTTTTATTTTCTTTTAACATATACTTTTCAGGACATTTTAAAATTATCAAAAATAATAAGTACTTTGGTCCACTGAGGTCATTCATTTTAGTTTGAACTTCCCCAAGGCAACATAAAGACAAAGAAAGTTAACTCCAGTGATACCTACTAATCTAAATAAGATACCTTATAAGAAATGTTGGCAAGATTTATGCTTTTGTGGGCAAATCTACATAAGAATTAGTAAGAAAAAGTATTACTCAGCTGAAATCAGGTTGGTGACAACCAAAAAGTCACAATATCAGAGAGGGCTAGATTAGGAAGGAAATTTAGAAGTCATCAGCACCCTCATTTTACAGATGAGGAAAGTAAGACTAGAGAGTCATGACTTGCCCCAAATAACAGTAAAATGTCTTACTTCCTCTTAAACATGGACTATTTTAAAGGGAAGTAACATTTGTTGCTTTTTAAAAACAAAAACATTGATTTGGATTTATACAGATGAATTCAACAGTCCAGTCAGTTCCAAATGATTTGTGCTCCTAGAAAGTAGCATAGAAGAAATAATCCACACTTCATTCTTAAGCTAAGGTGGGTGGCACAGTGGGTACCGTGTAGGACCTGAAGGCAGCAAGACCTGGATTTAAATCTAGCCTCAGACACTTACTAGCTATATGACCTTAAACAAGTCTCTTAACCTTTGCCTGCCTCAGTTTCCTCTTCTGTAAAAAGAGAATAATAAATAGCACTTCTTCTCAGGGTTATTATTAGGATTAAATGAGATGATATTTTAAAGTCCTTTGCAAACCTCAAAGCTCTATATGAATGCTATTATTATTTAATATTTCTATTTGGAAAGAGTGTGTGTGTGTGTGTGTGTGTGTGTGTGTGTGTGTGTGCATGTTAGAGTAGTTTCACTTTCTTACTCTAGACACTGTAATGTAGTGGACAGAGAGCCCATCTGGAAGTTAGGAAGACCTTGGTTCAAGTCTTGCCTTCGATATACACTCTATGTGACCCTGGGCTGTGTGATCCTTGGCAAATCATTTAATCTCTCATTGCTCTAAGCAACTTTAAGAGAAGATGATGAAGATGTTGATCGCATTGGAAGAGGGAGTTTTCTCATCTGGGAATTCATTATACTAATGAAATCACAGGAAGAGACTATTCTCATCCCTTACTTTCCTAATTACAGGAAGACCTCTTCTCTCCTGAACTTACCATGTAGGGCTTCAAATATTCTAATATTCACAGTGTTAAAATCCATGCTGGTTTCTGGCTGGCCTGACACCTTGATTCTTTGTTTTTACTGAGTTTCATAAGACAAAACAGCTTCATTCCAAAGGTAAGGTGAATGTTGAATGCCTACAGTTTAGTCCATCTCTTTCATTCCCTGATAGTCAAAAGGAAGAGGGGTGTGTGTGGAACTGATTTTAGGAGAAGAAAGTAGAGACAATTCAGTAAAGGCCTGGGGTGACAAGACCCCTCCAATCCTTCCTCTGCCTGCCATATTTCCCCAATTAGACATTTCTTTGTGTTAACAAGTTTCTCCTTTACCAAAACAAATGTAGTTAAGAGAATTAAACTCCATTTTCACTTTACTATTAATTGCTTCAATCAGATAATCAGACATAGCTGAGGATATTTGGAAAAGTGGGCAAAGGAGATGCATGACTGTACAGGGGCAGTAAAGAACGGGAAGGAATTTTGGATCAGGGAGTCAAAGGTAAGGCTGACAACTGTGGACAGATATGGCACCAGGGTCCCATAGTCCCAGATTCTGGAAACAGGAGTCAGAGGCTGAACTGGGGTTCAGAAGATGAGGCAGGATGCCCTGGCTCTGGTGGTGCCATTTACAATGGCTGGTATAGGTTACCAAAGCCTCAGTTAAAGTGAAAAACTAGTTTGAAAGTGTGAAACTTAGATGCCTCCATTCACCCAGTCATCTCAGTAACAGTCCAATAGTCCTTTATTAAGCCCCATCCCTCTCCTTCTAAGAAGAGAAAGAAAAGGAGGAGGAAGAGGAGGAAAGAAATTCACATGCCTAATGTCTTCCTATCCTCCATTGTCATCTCTATTATCAGCATCATTTAGTACAATATTCTTGAGATTTCTACCTTGCTGTGAATACTGGGAGTCTATAATATGAATCTAAGGCAAATAATAAAATTAGTTTGTATTCCCTAACCATATACTGATTGCTGGTAAGAGAAAAGAAAAAAAAGAAAAAATGCATGCTGAGTATTGAAGAGAAGTCACTTTGGGTTAAGAATTTACTTTATATAAATCATGCGGAGAGAGATAATTGAGAATCGGCTATAATAACTGAAAGTAACCAAAAGTATGGAGGTATAATACATGCATTCAATTTTCATGCTCATAATTTCTAATCTTTATTACTTTTAGACAGCTCCTCATAAAAATAAATGCCTTAACAAATCCTATTCATCCCAATAAATAAGGATTGTTAGCTTTATGGTGGTCTTTTGGCTAATGTCCACTATGATCATTGGGGAGCTAGGTGGTGCAGTAGATGGAGTGCTGGGCCTGTAGTCAGGAAGACCAGCCTCAGGCACTTAGTAGCTGTGTGATCCTGAGCAAGTCACTTAACCCTCTCTGCCTCAGTTTCTTCATCTGTAAAATGAGCTGGAGAAGAAAACAGCAAAGCACTTTGGTATCTTTGCCAAGAAAACCCCAAATGCAGTCATGTCAGACTCTTCATGACCACAAAATAACTAACCAACAACAATCATGAGGACTACAAGTTAAAGTGACAATCTCATAGTGTTGCGTTATAATCCATGATCTAATTAATGTTTCTGGTTGACTTTGGTCAAGGGATAAAACAAATTCCTTCAGCCATCTAGTTCAACTCCCTCCCCTCTTCCATTTAGCAGATGAGGAAACTGAGGTTCAAGGAGGCCCTTGGTCCCCTTCTCTGAACTCTTACCACAACCACCTTTATCATAGTTCTTCATCACCTCTCACTGGTCTCCTCACATCCAATCTCTTCTTTTTCCAATCCATCTTCCAAACAGCTGCCAAACTGATATTCCTAAAACACAGGTCTGACAAGTATCACTATTCTGCTCAACTTCAGTGGCTTCGCATTGCCTTGAGTTTGGCATTTAAAGCCCTGCACAATCTGTTTATAATTTATCTTTGCAGACTGATTCGGCATTAATCCAGATAATGTCCTCAATGGTGCAGCCAAACTAGCCCACTTGCTATTCCCCATAAATGGCATTCCATTCTTATATGTGCTTTTTCACAGGCAATCTCTCATGTCTGGAATGCTCTCTTTTAAAAGTATGAATGCAGTCAACAAAGTTCCATACCATCTTCCTGACTCTGAATTATTTTAATCAGAAAAAATTACTTCTGCTTCTTGGAACCTTAAGCTCCCTTCAAGGCTCAGCTTGAATGACATCTCCTTCAGATTGGATTGCCCCAATTGTTAGTATCTACTCCCAATCACAGCTCATTTTCCTATATGTAGCCTATATTTCTTTGGTATTTTATTCCCCTTTTGAATGTAAGCTCCATGAGGGCAAGAACTATTTTGACTCTGTTTTTGTATTCCCAGTGCCTAGCACAATGCTAGGCACACAGTAATGGGAGACCCTGGCGCTTTTAGGCTCAGGCCTTTTCATGTACATCCTGGGTCATCTCCAGTCATCCTGATGAGTATCAGGTCACTGGATCCAGATTGCTCTGGAAGAGAAAGTGAGGCTGCTGACCTTGCACAGCCCTCCCTCACTCAAATCAAAGTCAACTGCAAGTCATGTCATCATTTTCCTGATGTCATAGTCCTCTTCGAATATGAAAGACAAACACAACCTGTGAGCAGATCGAGCTGCCTGAAAGGGGACCCTGCTAGTTGGGTAACTCAGCTCATCTTCTCCCTCTCCCTCTCCCTCTCCCACTCCCTCTCCCTCTCCCTCTCCCTTTCCTTCTCCTCTCCAAAGGAAGGTAAATTTTGATGGCCAGAAGCTGCCAACTTAATTTGGGGTTTACTAGCTAGATTTCTTTCTTTCTTATTTTCTTTTTCTTTCTTTCCTTCTTTCTTTCTCTTTCTTTCTTCCTTTCTTTCTTTTTTTTTCTTTCTTTCTTTCTTCCTTCCTTCCTTCCTTCCTTCCTTCCTTCCTTCCTTCCTTCCTTCCTTCCTCTCTTTCTTTCTTTTTCTTTTTCTTTCTTTTGCTCCTTCCTTCCTTCCACAAAACCTTAAACCCAGTTCACTCAGAAGCTCATGAGTCCTGCCCAAGTTCCACTTAATGGCTGCATTTTGGGCCCTCCTAGCCAATGCAATGGTGACTGTTTAGCTTTGGAACAGCAACCCTAATGGTCTTCCCCTCCCAGCTTGCCTTCTAGTTTCACTTACAGTGACATTGTCAGTATCACAGTGGTTCAGGTCCACCAATACTGCGTCAATTCAGTTGCTAGACATATATTACATAATAAGACTGAAAACATTTAAATTAATATGTGTAGATTGACTAAGAACTGGATAATTCTTAGAGCAACACTTCTCAAAGTATAGTCCAAGACCTTTTCAATAGGTCTCTGTGGTCAAAACTAATTTCATAATCATGCTGACATTTTAATTTCTAATATAGTATATATCATTGGCTAAAGCCAACATAAACGTAATCACCATAACAACCCTATGGAATGATTCATACAATGATTCATTTATTTTACAGATATGGAAACTAGAGATCAGAAAGGTTAAGTGACACCAAATCAATTCACTAATAACCATTTTCAAATACCTAATTTGCAAAGATAATATAGTCTAATTGGGAAAACAAGCACATGAGTACATGAGTATATATGGAATAAAAAAAATAAATAGAAGACCTAATAAATACATGATTAAATACAAGGCAGTTAGAGTGAACAGGCACTACTGGACGAGGGGAATCAGGAAAGGTTTCATGTAGAAAGTAGTCCGTGAGCTATGTCTTGAAGGAAGAGGGGGATTCTATAGTAAGGCAGTAGTAAGAAGGGAGTGAATGGGAGATGTAATATCATGTGTTAGTAACAGAGAAAAGGTTAGTTTGGCTACATCAAAGAGAGTCAGAGGGGGAGTAATGTTAACTGACACCAGAAAGATAGGTTGGGGCCAGGGTGTGAATGGCTTTGAATGCTAAATAGAGAGTTTATATTTTATCTTACGTGAAATAGAGAGCCACTGAAATTTATGGAATACATAGTTAGATCTCAATTTAAGGAAAGTCACTTTGACAGCAGTGTGTAAAATGGACTAAAGCATTGGGAAACTTAAAGTAGGGAGAAAAAATAGGCTTTTACAATAATCTAGGTGAGAGGTAATGAAGGCATGAGCTAAGGTGGTAGCTTTGTGAGTGGAAAAGGGGTTGGATAGAAGTGTTGTAGAAGTAGAAACAGCAAGACTGAACAAGATTGGATAAGTGGGGTGAGGGAAAGTGAGTTGTCCAGGATAATGTGATAACTATGAACCTGGGAGAATGAAAGAATGGTGGAGCCTTCAAAGGCTCCATCAAAGGATGATGTTGCTGCTGTTGCTAATGATAATAATAATAATAAACACCAATGTGTGGGTACATATATATGCATATATGCATATATACATGTGTGCACACACAGTACTTAAAGGTTTGCAAGACATTTTGCAAATATTGTCTCATTTTATATTCAAAACAGCCCTGTGAATTAGGTGCTATGAGGAAACAGGTGGATTGAGGCTAAGTGACTTTCCCAGGGTCACACAGCTAGTAAGCATCTGAAGCTATATTTGAATTTATTCTGCTTAATCCTAAGTGCCAACACTAATCCAGAGAGCCATTTATCTGTCTCTGGTAAGTTTGGTAAGGGAAAATACTGAAGAGGGGAAGATTTGAGGGAAAACATGATGGTTTCAAGTTTAGAAGTCTTGAGTTCTATAATGAAATGAATAAGAAGCAACTATTCATTCATTCAACACACATTTATTAAGGGCCTCTTATGTGCCTAACACTGTGCTAAGTGCTAACCAATCTGACTTAGTTAAGATGGCTGAAATAATTGGATTGTCAATGTAATAACCAAATAGGCAGATATAAAGTATTAATGAGGAATAGTGCTTTGATGCTTTCTTTCTTCCTGCTCCCTTAGCTAGTTCCAGTGGATACCACAGTTAGGATTTGCCCTAATATTAGTGTCTTGGTATCTGCTCACATAATATCTAAGAATCTTCAGTCTTCATGATGCATATATCTGAACTTGGGCATATGCTTGAATATTATTCAAGAGGAAATTTATGGGAAATATGCAACCAACTCTCTGTATGAGTCACCATTTCAGGGAAGGGTGTTTTTGCTTTTACCTTTTGTTATATCCTTAGCACAATGCCTGGCACATGGTAAGGATTTGTTTGTTGAGTGAAGGAATTTTCTTTACCCAACTTAAACTTGTATTTCCACTAACAACCAGAAGAATGACAAGCACACAGTAGGTACTTAACAAATGTATGCCTATTTGAATTGAATCACTGTATGCCCAATACCTGGTAACTTGAACATAACAGGCATTCAAAAATGTGTCATTTATTATGATAAACATTGATAAATACCAGTCTTCTGTGTGATATTTTTGGTGGTCTAAAAATTGTAATGCAGCTTCCAAATATGTCTAATTTATTCCCAGAGATTCAATGAGACAAATTTGAATTTAACAAATATTACTTGACCTAGTGCGATGCCTTGAACATAACAGATGTTCAATAAATATTTGCTGAATGAATATTCATGAATGAATGAATGGAAATGGTGACACAGAGCTAAGAGACTTTGGGATTTAAGTTTAATAAAAATTATTCACCTTGAGTTAGTTCTAAATTTTACTTTAAACTTTCCAGAAGATCTTTAATAGAATTTCATCAATTTTTTTCTTGCCTCTAGAGATTAGAAAAAAGATCCTATATTAAGCTGAAATCTTAAAAGCTTGACTGTTCTGTGTATTTATACTTAATAGACACTTTCTAAAGTATAAAAAGCATAGTGTCTTTCTCTCATTCCATAACAATACCCATCTGGCCTGTCAGGTGTATATTAAGTCCTTTAAGGGTAAACTACAAATGAATTTTGTTCCTGTGTTAGCATTACAGTGTCACAAGCGTCCCTCCCATCAGTATTAGTCCCAGCACATGTATGCCAGCCTGCAGGAACTACATCCCCAGCCCGTGTTTCAAATCAGAGCTTGCCAGTAACAATAACAATACAAAACAGCTACAGAAGGAAACAAGATATCAATGCAACTTCTTTAAAAGAGATTCTGTAAAGGACAATCACATTCTGATTTTTCCTCACCCTTAGAGTTATAATATGAAATTCTTTATCACTATTCACTGTGGGAAAATCTGACTCTAATGGCAAAGTGAGTTTATGTCTCTGCAGGTTTTGATATTGTGTATTTGAAAAAATACTTAGGTTAGAAATGCACTATTGTTATACACTATCTACCTGAAATGTATGAAGTCTTACTAGGCGGCTATGGAGAGCAGTGTATAGAGTGCTAGGCCTGAAGTCAGGACGACTTGACTTCAAATTCGGCCTCAGACACTTACTATCTGATTCTGGGCAAGTCATTTAACTTCTGTTTGCCTCAGTTTCCTCATCTGTAAAATGGGGATAATGATACCTCTTAATCCACAGAGTTGTTGTGAGGATCAAATAAGGCTGCCACCTTCAACAACGGAAGTGTGACTCTAAAAAACTTGCACTGAAAAAAGATTATTTGAAGTGTCAGACTAATTAGATACTTGTTTCAGTAAGGATTATGCCCCTGGTGTTTTTTTTAATGGATCTAATTCACACATTTATTGTGAATAGAAATATAGTCACAAAGGTTACATTACCAATTAGCAACAATTAATCTAAAATTCACTTCTACATTATCTAAGCTAGGTAGTATGCAGAAATGAACTGAAATTTTTTGGGTTTTTTTTTTATAAATTTATTTTTTATTTTTAGGTTACAACACTCAGCTCCTCAAGTTTTTGGGTTCCAAATTTTCTCTCCCTCCTTCTCCTCCCTCTTACCTCCCAAGACAGAATGTAATCCAATGTAGGTTCTACATATACTTTCACATTGAACTTATTTACATAGTGATTCACTTGTAAAGAATAATTATAACCAATGGAATGAATCATGAGAAAGGAGAAATGAAACCAAAAAAGAAGGAAAAAGAAAAAAAGAGAGCAAAAAGTTTGCCTCCATTTGCATTCAGACTCCATAATTTTTTCTCTGGATGTACATAGCTTTTTCCATCATGAGTCTTTTGGGGCTGTCTTTGAACCTTGCATTGATGAGAGGAGCCAAGTCTATCAAAGTTAGTCCTTACAGATACCATGTGTCTGTAATTGTGTATAATGTTCTCCTAGTTCTGCTCCCCTCACTCAGCATCAGTTCATATAAGTCATTTCAGGTTGTAATGAAGTCTGTCTGCTCCTCATTTCTTATTGCCCAATAGTATTCCATTACATTTATATACCACAACTTGTTTAGCCATGCCCTAATTGATGGGAACCCAAACCTTTATGAAGCGCCTACTACTGTGTACTTACTGTGCATTTTACAAATACTTATTTTCATTATACGAATATTATCTCATTTAATTTTTATAATGACCCTGGAAGGGAGGAACTATTATTATCTGCATTTTAGCATTGAAGAAACTGAGGCAAACAAAGATCAAGTGATTTAGCCTGGGTCACAAAGCTAATGAGTATCCGAGGTTAGATCTGAACTAAGATCTTCCTGATTTTAGGCCTAACACTCTCTCTACTTTGCCATTACAAGTTACTATCATTGTCTTTAAGGGTTCCTACAATAATAACATATCAATGGTTTCAAAGCTATCCTCTGGATTTAAGAAGCCTTCAATTCTTGTTAAAGCAACAGGGCATAAGTGAATATATTTCTGGTTGTAGAATCAGGAAAACCTGTGTTCATCCTCAGACTAGGTTAAGTAATTTTCCCAAGGTCACAGAGCTGGTAAGTGTTCTAGCTGAAACTCAAAGCCGGGTCATAGATCATAAATCTAGAAGTAAAGGAGACTCCAGAGGTCATCTAGTCCAACCCACTCACTTTAGAGCTGAGAAAACCCAGGCCTAGAGAGGATGTGATTTGCTCAAGGTTACAGAAGTACTAAGATCAAGGGTGATATTTGAAGTCAGGTCCTTTGCGTCTAGAATCAGTGCTCTTTGGTATAGGCCTCTGAGTCCAAAGCTAGGTCTCTTTTGTTTCCAAGTCCAGTCCCTGTTCTATTTTGCCATATTACTGCAGGATAAGAAAAAGCTATGAAAAGTAGAAACAGCTTAGAGGAACTGACCTAGTTTATTCAGTGGCTGATCCTCTTTTCCAAATATAGCTTCCCTCACAATGTTTGCATTTTTTTTCCACCACATTGACTGAAATTCTACTATTTAGAGATTCACTTGGGTAAATAATCATCCTCTTTTAAGAAATATAAATATTTAGAGGAGAGTTCCAGTATTACCAGATATTCACATTTTAAAGTGAAATCTTTTTGGCTTGCTTTCCTCCAAAGATACAGGCAATATCCGATGCACTGAGAAAATGGTAGTTGTGATTAGGTATTGTGGATAGGTCAATAAGTTTGGTATTAGAGTCCTTTTTCTCTTCTGTTATAAGATCCCAGCCTATTCCTCCAAGACCCCAGATTCAAGTTATTCCTAATTCTATTTGTATAGGTTTAAATTGAACTTTGTAGGTTCATTTGGGAGCCTAACTCCCATATACAAAATTGTTATTAGAGAACAATGCATTCCAAGTTCTAAATAAATATGCAACAGTCTATGTCCAACTTCCATGCTTTTGCAGAATTTTTCCCTTTGTCTCTCTTAATCAGTTCCTCTTAGAACTCCTAACTCAAATATCATCTCCTTCAAGAACCCTTTCCTGATTCACTTCATTACTAGTTTCCCCCATTCACATCTTTGAGTGTTTATTTGCCCAAAAGTCTGTATTTTCTTATCTATGAACACATCATACCAACGCAGTAGAATGTAAGCTCATTAAGAAGAGGGAATGTTTTATTTTTTGTTCTTGTATCCCCAGAGCCCAGCACAATACCTGGCACATGATGTGCACTTAATCAATGCCTGCTGATTCATTGAAATTACTGCCATAAAAAGCCTTTAAAGATACAATCTATTTGTCAATTGGGAGCTGTCTATATAATAGATTTCAGGGAATCAATGTTAATTTTAAAGATCTCACAGTACTGAACTGGTAAAAGTCATTTTAGTACTCAGAATCATCAGAAATTATTCAAGTGACCTAGCCTGTAGAAGGAACTTCTTACATACTTTGGACCTCTGGAAAACTAGGTTATATGTTGCCAATGATATTTTCATTGACGACAGGTATGGAATATTTTTCTCTTTAGATTAATTTATTATAAATTGGAAAATTGAAAGGACAGCTATCTTTGTTTGCCATGCTACAAATAAATAGGAGAAGAAAGGCAAATCAATTAACCAACAAATATTGATTCAAATGTCTACTATGTGCCAAATGCCCAGGATATAAATACAAAAACTGAAACATTTCCTACTTTTCAAGTCACATATATTGGAAGGAGGGAAATAAATACATGTATAAATAGATACAGAATAGATATAAAGGGAATAAAGAAAAAGTAGTTAGAGACAAGGCAGATAGGGACAGAGGGGACTAACAGTTGTAGGGATTTAAGAAAGGTTCTCTGTAGAAGGTGGTGCTTAAACTGTGACCTGAAGGAAGGAGAGGAATTCTCTCAGATGAAGTTGAGGATGGGATGCATTAGCGTCACAGCGGGGGACAGCAGACACAAAGATATGGGCTGAGAACATGGAGGGCAGTGTGTGTGAACAGGGACATGGCCAGTTGGGCTGTAGCACAAAGTAGAAGAGTAATGTCCAATGAAGAAACAACAAAGCTAAAGAGAGGAGTTTCTATTTTATTCTGGGAAGTATGAAAAGGAAGCCACTGAAGTTTAATGCACTGTCAACACATATTTCAGGAAGCTTTGTGTGCTTTTGACACATGTAGGGGAGGGAGATTGTTAAAGAAGAACCTTTATGGCAATAATTTACCTTGCCTTACCAAATCAAATGCTTTTAAAAAATGCGAACAATTTGGCCTTATATTGCAGGCAGTTGTAAACTATAAACGAACCGTCTGCTATAGAAAGTCATTTGTCAAAACTTCTCTCTTTCCTTCCCCTACCTTCATCAAGGATGCACTCAATGTATGTGTGGGTAATTCTCAGGAAAATTTTGTAGGGATAGGAAACAAATATATGAGTCCATAGTTATTAACATTCTTTCAGTCTTTTTTTGTAACAACAAATTCCAAGAATTTGCCAAGCACTTGTTATCCTCTTCTTGAAGATACCCTGAGAATAAATCCCTCAATATCCTCAAAACTGTGTTGCCTCCAGTAGGGACCTCCAATGAGTGATTGGTCTAGTCTAGCTAGCCTTGCCATTTTTGTTTTCTTCAGTGCAATTTCTACTTCCTTTATACACACAACAGGGGCTGTAATAGGGGTTGTTTTTTTGAAGTCCGAAGTTTGTGATTCCTCTATCTTTGGTGGTGAAAAGTTTGTTATTTTCTTTAAAAAAAATCTTTTCCATGCCCCCCACCCTTTCAGAGTCTACTGTCCTTTCAATTCTTTCTTAAACAACCTTGACAACCAGTGATGCTGGACTCTTTGCTTTCCTCGCACAAGATGCTCCATCTCCTGACTCCAAACATTTTCACTGATTGTCCTCCATGCCTAAAATGTTCTCCCTTCTCATCTCCATATCTTGGCTTTCCTGTCTTCCTTCAAGAATCAGGTAAATGTTTCCACATGAAGCTCTTCTTTCCCATCTTCCCTTAATGTCAATGCTTTTCTTCTGAGATTACCCCCAATTTATCCTGTCTATATCAAATTTGTACATAATCGTTTGTATGTTGTCTTCTCCATTAGATTAGGTGCTCCTCAAAGGTGGGGTTGTATCCCTAGACCTTAGCACAGTGCCTGACACATAATAGGCACTTAACAAAATGTTGACTTTACTTCTCGTTTCTAATGGTCGAATAATATTCTATCATATTCATATAGCATAATTTGTTCAATTGACTGGCATGCTTAATTTCCAGTTCTCTGCCAACACATGTGCATGCACACAGATGCATGCACACATGCACACGCATGCACACACCTTGCTATGTGTTTCATACAGGCCACTGTTCCAAATTGTCACTAGAATGGCCAGACTAAATTGCAATTCCACCAATGGTGTATTAATGTGCCTGTTTTCCCAAAGCCCTTTCTAATTTTGTTACATTTGCCAATTTAAAAGGTGTGAGATGGAACCTCAGCATTACTTAATTTGAATTTCTCTATTAGGAAATCGAAATTTTATTTTCATATGTCTACTGATAGCTTCAATTTCTTCCTTTGAAGACTGCCTGTTCATATCTTTGGATCATTTGTCAGTTGGAGAATGGGTCTTATTCTTATAAAGTTTAACCAATTCTTTAAAGTTTACTGTATCAGAATTGGCTGGGGCGGAGCCAAGATGGCGGCTGAAAAGCAGGGACTAGAGTGAGCTCCCCATCGAGTCCCTCCAAAAACCTATAAAAATGGCTCGGGAACCAATTCTAGAACTGCAGAACCCACAAAAGAGCAAAGGGAAGCAGGGCTCCAGCCCAGGACAGCCTGGATGGTCTCTGGGTGAGGTCTATCCTGCAGGGAGCTGGAAGCAGAGCAGAGCAGAGCCCAGTGTGAGCAGCGGACCAACCAGATCAGGAGCGGGGCGGAGCGTGCCCCAGCGCCCTGAATCAGTGAGCTGTAGCAGTTACCAGACTTCTCAACCCACAAACACCAAAGACAACAGAGAAGGTTAGTGGGAAAAGCTGCAGGAGTGGAAGGAGTTCGCAGTTCGGCTACCGCCGGAGTGGGGCAGCGGAGGTGGGGCAGCTACAGAAGTACAGCTGCAGCTACTTCCGGCCCCAGGCCCACCTGGTGGGAGGAATTAAGTGGTGGATCAGAGTGGGAGTGCACAGCCTGCAGAAGATCTAAGCCCAGTCCGGGTTGGGGGTTCTTGGGGAAGGAGGAGTGCTGGTGTGGCAGAGCTGGCGCATCCCCCCAAGCGTGGAACATAGAACTCTTTAGTCTACAAGCAGTCATACCCTGCTGAAAAACGCAAGGATCAAGTTAGTTGGTTGGGAATATGGCTAGGCAGCGAAAACGCACCCAGATTCAGTCTCAGACTTTGGATTCTTTCTTTGGTGACAAAGAAGACCAAAACATACAGCCTAAAGAAGTCAACAAAGTCATAGAGCCTACAACAAAAGCCTCCAAGAAAAACATGACCTGGTCTCAGGCCATGGAAGATCTCAAAAAGGATTTGGAAAAGCAAGTTAGAGAAGTAGAGGAAATATTGGGAAGAGAAATGAGAAGAATGCGAGAAAACCATGAAAAACAAGTCAATGACTTGCTAAAGGAGACCCAAAAAAATGCTGAAAAATACACTGAAGAAAACAACACCTTAAAAAATAGACTAACTCAAATGGCAAAAGAGCTCCAAAAAGCCAATGAGGAGAAGAATGCCTTGAAAGACAGAATTAGCCAAATGGAAAAGGAGGTCCAAAAGACCTCTGAAGAAAATGCTACTTTAAAAATGAGATTGGAGCAAGTGGAAGCTAGTGACTTGATGAGAAATCAAGATATTATAAAACAGAACCAAAGGAATGAAAAAATGGAAGACAATGTAAAATATCTCATCGGAAAAACCACTGACCTGGAAAATAGATCCAGGAGAGATAATTTAAAAATTATTGGACTACCTGAAAGCCACGATCAAAAAAAGAGCCTAGACATCATCTTTCAAGAAATTATTAAAGAGAACTGCCTTGATATTCTAGCGCAACAGGGCAAAATAGAAATTGAAAGAACCCACCGATCACCTCCTCAAATAGATCCCAAAAAGAAATCTCCTAGGAATATTGTCACCAAATTCCAGAGCTCCCAGATCAAGGAGAAAAATACTGCAAGCAGACAGAAAGAAACAATTTGAGTATTGTGGAAACAATACTCAGAATAACCCAAGATCTAGCAGCTTCTACATTAAGAGATCGAAGGGCTTGGAATACGATATTCCGGAGGTCAATGGAGCTAGGATTAAAACCAAGAATCACCTACCCAGCAAAACTGAGTATCATGCTCCAAGGCAAAATATGGATTTTCAATAAAATAGAAGACTTTCAAGCTTTCTCAGTGAAAAGACCAGAGCTGAACAGAAAATTTGACTTTCAAACACAAGAATCAACAGGAGCATGAAAAGATAATCAAGAAAAAGAAACTGCAAGGGACTTACTAAAGTTGAACTGTTTTGTTTACATTCCTACATGAAAAGATGATGTGTATGATTCATGAAACCTCAGTATTAGGGTAGCTGAAGGGAATATTCATATATATGTATATATATATATATATATATATATGTGTGTGTGTGTGTATATATATATACATATGTCTATGTATATATATGTATATGTGAGTGTGTATGTATGTATGTATATATATATATATATATATATAGAGAGAGAGAGAGAGAGAGAGAGAGAGAGAGAGAGAGAGAGAGAGGGCACAGGGTGAGGTGAAGATGAAGGGAAGATATCTAAAAGAAATAAAATAAAATTAAGGGATGAGAGAGGAATATATTGAGAGAGGGAGATAGGGAGAGATAAAATGGGGTAAATTATCTCGCCTAAAAGTGGCAAGAAAAAGCAGTTCTGTAGGAAGGGAAGAGAAGTCAGGTGAGGGGGAATGAGTGAATCTTGCTCTCGTCAGATTTGACCTGAGGAGGGAATACCATACATACTCAATTGGGTAACTTACCCCACAGGAAAAAAGGAGGAAGAAGAAGATTAAAAAAAGGAGGCATGATAGAAGGGAGGGAAGATGGGGGTGGGGGTAATCAAAAACAAACACTTTCGAAAGGGGACAGGGTCAAGGGAGGAAATTCAATAAAGGGGGATAGGATAGGAAGGAGCAAAATATAGTGAGTCTTTCACAACATGAGTATTGTGGAAGGCTTATACATAATGATACACATGTAGCCTATGTTGAATTGCTTGACTTCTTAGGGAGGGTGGGTGGGAAGGGAAGAGGGGAGAGAATTTGGAACTCAAAGTTTTAAAAACAGATGTTCAAAAACAAAAAAAATAGTTTTTGTTGTGCAACTAGAAAATAAGATACACGGGCAATGTGGCATAGAAATTTATCTTGCCCTACAAGAAAGAAAGGGAAACGAGGACGGGAGGGTAGTGGGATGACAGAAGGGAGGGCTGACCGGGGAGCAGGGCAACCAGAATATATGCCATCTTGGAGTGGAGGGAGGATAGAAATGGGGAGAAAATTTGTAATTCAAACTCTTGTGAAAATCAATGCTGAAAACTGAATATATTAAATAAAAAAAAGTTTAATGTATCAGGTCTTCCAGTAGTATGTTCACTCATTGGTGATTTGGTGAGGATTGGGTAAGTTAATGTTTAGAGATAGTCTAAAAAGTGTAATTTGTAGAGCTTTCTGCCCCATCACACTCTACCTACCACAATCACTGCAAAGACCAAAAGCGGTCACCCAAGACTGGTAGCCATTTTGCATTTTCCTTTGGTTCTTTTATTCCCAAGGCCCCCAAAAACTCATCACCAAGTGGCCAGCCTGCTGGTGATAAGCTTTCCCTTAGTTAGTAAGATCAGTCTGTTGCTAGGACAATATCTTAAGGTTTTACAGCCTGGTAGAGTTTATGCCAGCAGAATTATCAAGAAGATACTTCTTTTAACTCAAGGAGACTAGAGCAAGACTCCATTGACAAAGACTCAGTAAACATTAAACTGTTCCCTTTGCTATTTAATTTCCTTTTACATTTCTCTGTAGGGCTTAGAATTTAAAACTCTTTAAAACCTGAGAGGAGGGCTGTGTGTAATTTTCAAGGAGCCAGGAAGGAGAAGAGAGGGCATGAATCCAGGTCAAGATAAAAATGTAATATATGGCCTTCGAGGTCTCCTTTGGCTCTAAATTTATGATCTAATCAATGGAGGAGGAAAAATAAAAACAGCAGGGGGAGCCAGCAAACCAAGTCCAACCAAGCAAACTTCTGAGTGGAAGAAAAGTGAGACGCTACTACTGGTGCAATGAGAATAAAGGATCATGGGGCATCTAGGTGGTGCAGTGTAACACCACACTTGGATTATATCTCAATATAATTAATTTTCTTTGTAATCCTTTTCATTTTATTTTATACTTTTGCAAACATTCTGAGGAGGGATCTATAGGCTTTACAAGACTACTAAAGGACTCCATGATGATGCAAAAAAGATTTTCAAAAAACCCTGCTCTAAACCAATATGTAAACTGACTCACTGTTCTGGCCGTCTGAATAAGGACCATTAACTGAATGCTATAAACACATTCAGAACCTGTTTCCTTACCACATGTACCCTCATTAATGGATGGATTTATATAGACAAGTTTGGCCCTCTTGTGATTTCCTTCCCTGCTACTTTACTACGTTCCAATTCTCTCCATGCTTAAAAGACCTTCTCCCTTTTATACCCAAGTTCCATGAAAAAGCTGTTTGTGCTCATTGGTTATGCCTTTCTCTACTTTTGTTTTTTACTGTCTGATTTCTTAAATCATGACTTAAATGAAACCGATTCATTTAGGTTTACTAATTATGTCCCTGAATCCCTCTTGACCTATCTGTAGCCTACGGCACTGTTGACCATTCTTATATAATAAAATGAAAGAAAGGTCAGAAGAGGGAGATGGTTGTTAGACATTTAACTCAATGAGCATTTATCACTTGCCTTTTCCATGCTAGACACTATACGAAAGACAGCTAGGTGATGTATTGGATAGATTATTGGCTCTAGAATCAAGAAGAACTGAGTTTAAATTCTGCCTCAGAAACTAACTCTGTAAGCCGAGGTAAGTCACAACTTCTTTCTGCCTCATTTTCATCATCTGTGAAATAGGAATAATGAGGTTATTGTGAGGAAAAAATCCTATCATATTTGAAAGATAATGTCCAAACCTTAAATCGCTGCACAAATGCTATTGTCGTCATCATCATTATCATCATTCTCCATTGTTGTCAGCATCATCAACATCATTTTTTTTGTCAGGGATTCAGAGGAAAACAAAACAAAATGCACTTATTCTTTTGAGATGGAACATATACATAGATAAGTAAACACGGAGTACTTACAAAGCAAATAAAGAATTATAGGTAGTTGAGAGGGGGAATAATTAAGGGAATCAGGAAATACCTTATATAGGAGATTATTGTTGTTTGTCTTTCATCCTCAAAGGAGACTGTGACATCAGGGAGATGATGTCATGACATGCAAGTGAGTTGGACTTAAGTGAGGGAGGGCTGTGCAAAGTTATCAGTCCCACTTTCTCCTCCAGAGCCATCTGGATCCAGTGTTGAGATATATATCAGGATGACTAAAGATGGCCCTCTTGAGCTGAGTCTTGAATTGGAAGTAGGGATTCCAAAAGGTGGAGATGAGGAAGGAAAGCATTCCAGGCATAGGGGAATGGCCTTTTCAAAGAAAGGAAGTTGGAGATACCAAGTAGATAGATTTATTTGAGTGTATCATAGAGCCCATTTCAAGGAATAATAGCTTAACCAGTCTGGCAAGATAGGTTGGAGCCAAATTGTAAAAGATTTTAAAGGTCAAAGGAAAAATTAGAATTTTATCTTAGAGACAATAAGGAGCTGCTGAAGCTTCTTGAATTGCAATGTTACATGGTTTAACCTATGCTTTAGTATAGCAATATGGCACCTTTATAAAAAAGGGATTGGAGAGAGTAGAGATTGGAAGGGGAGTGGGGAAGGCAATTAAGAAATATTATAATCCAAGTGAGAAGAGTTGAAGGCCTGAATTCAATAGCTTCATGAGTGGAGAAAAGGGAATTGATATGAAAGATATTGTAGTTAGAATCACCAAAACTTTGCGATTGATTTGATATAGCAGGAAAAAGGAGTAAGAGGAAACAAGGATGACTCAGATTGTGCAATGGGAGGATAAGAAGGAAGAGGATTGGGATTTTGGAAAAGGATAATGAATTCTATTCTGGACATGTTGAGCTGGAAATTCCTAAGGTGCTCCAGGCAGATATGGAAATGTAAGACAACCCTGTAGATATAGGAGTAATCTGCACAGAGATATAGATTGAAACCATGAAAACTGATTCAGTGACCAGGGGGGATCAGAACCTTGTGACACTCCTTCCCTTAGTGGGTGGGATATGGATGATGATCCAGCAAAGAAAAGTGTGAAAGAACAGTCAGACAGGTGAGAAGAGAACCAACAAAGAGCAGTGTGGTGAAGACTCCAGGAGAAGAATCTATCTGGGAGGAAAGAGTGGTCAACAGTTTGAAATACTGCAAAAGTCAAGAAAGATATGGACTGAGAAAAGGCCTTGACTTAAGAAATTAAGAAATCATCAGAAATCTTGTAGAGAATAGTTTTGGTCAAGTGATAGGCTTAGAAACCATATTGCAAGGGTTTGATAAGGGAGTGAGAAATGAGGAAGTGAAGGCAATGGCTGTAGATCCTTTTTAAAAGAAAGTTAGCTAAAAAAGAAAAGAAGCTGGAGAAGTCTGTATGATCAAACAAATTTTTGAAGGATAGGGTAGTCTTGGGGACTTTAAAAAATTCTAAACTTAACAAACAGATAAAATGAGCATTTATCTATAAATAGAATAACAGAAGGAAAGGATTACATTAAACTGCAGGTTTCTGTTATGTATACCTTTTTTTCTTTTAAATATGTCATAAATTCAACATGTAACTTTAAAAGCTGTCAATTGTGATTTTTTTCTGGACTTCCTTCTGTTCTCTTCTGAGCATTTTTAAAGAAAAAAGATGCTACAGTGACCCTTTATTTTCTTTTTCCTTTCCTCTCCTCTCCTTTCCTCTTCTCTCCTCTCCTTTCCTTTCCTCTCCTCTCCTTTCCTCTCCTCTCTTCTCTTTTCCTTTCCTCTCCTCTCCTTTCCTCTCCTTTCCTTTCCTTTCCTTTCCTTCCCTTTCCTTCTTTCTTTCTTTCCTTTTTTGGGTTTGTTTTTGCTACCCTATCCTTCTTACTCTTATTTCATTCACTCCCCTCACCACGGGTGGTAAAAACACAGATCTTGCAAAATATGCATAGTCAAGCAAAATGAATTCCTATTTTGGTTATGTCAAAAACATGTATTATTCTTCCTCTTTGGTCCATCACTTCTCTGTCAGTAGGTGGGTAAGATGATTTATCATTTGTCCTCTAGAATCAAGGTTGGTCATTTTACTGGTCAGAGTTCTTAAGTCTTTCAAAGTTGTTCACCTTTATAGTGTTAATGTCATTGTACAAATTGTTCTTCAGGTTATCCTCTCTTCTTTGTAGATGTCTTCCTCAATTTCTCTGAAACTGTCCATTTTGTTATTTCTATCTCATTTTTGTGTTGTAATTTATTGAACTGTTCCCTAATTGATAGGTATACTTTAGTTTATAAATATTGCTATAAATATTTTTGTACATTTGGTTCCTTTTCTTCTTTCTTTGATTTCTTTGGGATGTAGGCATGGTTGTGGTATTGCTAGGCTAAAATGTTCAGTCAAAGTCAAATGGTTTTGGGGGCATGGTTCCAGGTCTCTACAGAATGGCTGCACCAATTTGTAGCTCCACCCACAGTGCATTAATGTGCCTGTTTTTGCCTTAGAAATGTTTGCAGGCAGAAAGGAAGGAGTCACTGGAAAAGGAGAGATTAATGATTAATGAGAGGCAGGATGCTGTAAGACGCATATGCCAGAGGAAAAAGGAAGAGATAGCGTCAAAGGAATATGGAGTGGGTTGGCTTTGGCAAAGTGAAGGATCACCTTCTTGCTAAGACTTGAGCAAAGGAAAAGAGCACAGGCAATTGTTTGGGGATTTCTTTGCACTTTCAGGTTAAGAGGTGAAGGCTACAATGATCTGCTTGGCATCCTGCCCCTACAGTACCTCTAATCCTAGCAGCTGGGCCACTTTACCTTCATCTGTTGATTGAGTCTAACTCTAGATTCAAACCAATGTTGCCCCAAGATAAGGGAAATAATAGGTAAAGCTAAGTTGTTCAGTTTTGTTAGCTTTACTGCTGGTTCCATTATAATCGTGTATACTTGTATCCCTTATAACTAAGACCCTTCTTGGCTCAGGTGATAGAGTGTCTCTTAAGTTTCCTGCCTGGTATCATAATTCCCTTGAGATTTTGGTCAGTTCTTCCTACCCCATCCTTCCCACCAACCCCAAGTACTTCCAGGGCTAGAATCCTGACCCCTAACCTCCAACTCTTTGGCTGGATTTTCACTTGGCATTTGTATAGCCATTACTACCTTTGAGAAAATATAGCTTTTTATTTACTCTAAATACAAATTGCTCGGTGAGTGTAAGCTTAGAATATTTTATTATGTTCATTGAGCTGGGGTTAGAATGCCATTTGTTTAAAGTCTCAAGAATCTGATGTTTGCTTATTTTGATCATGTGTTTCATTTGTAGTTGGATAGTTTTATGTAGAAATTAGAGATGTCAGTAATGACTTATTATCTTAATTTACCAAGTAATTACTTTAAAATCTCTAGTACTTTACTTTCCTTTCTTATGATTTGTTTTACCTCCTCATCTCAGTTTATCTTTATATTTTGTTACTAAGACAGGTTAGCATGAAATAAAGTTATATTGATTTGTTATATTTTAATTCTGACACAATTTAATCTTTTAAAATATAAAAACACGCATGTGTTACGACTTTAGTATGATCATTACAGCATAGAAATGTTAGTTTATTTTTGGAGGGACAGAGAGGGAGAAAGAGAAGGAGGGAGAGGTAGAGGGAAAGAGAGCAAGAGAGACAGAGAGACAGAGACAGAGAGAGACAGAGACAGACAGACAGACAGAGACTGAGACAGACAGAGACAGAGAAACACATAGAGAGAGAGACCCTTGTAATAAATGGAGGAGCAGGGTCAAGTAAAATAAATCCACATAATGGCCATGTAAATATATGTACACATACACACATACACACATATGCATATACACATGCATATATATGTACATATATGTCTCTTTCTATACTCTCTCTACATACATTAAATCCACCACTTCTCTGTCAAGAGGTAGGAATGTGCTTCATTTTAAGTCCTTTGGAAATATGGTTGATCAGAGTTAAGTCTTTCAGTGATGTTTTTCTTTACTCTGTTCTCCTTGTATAAATTATTATCCTATATCTGTCCACTTCACTTTCTGTCAGTTCCTACTATCCAAGTTTTTCTGAAATTTACTATTCCACTATTTCTTATGGCATAATAATATTCTATTGCATTACTATGCCGTAGTTCAGCTGTTCTTGTTTTGTTAAGCCATTCTTAAATTCATGGGTATTTCCTTAGATTCCAGTTCTTGCTTTTCTCCCCCTCACCCCATCCCTTCAGGATCAGGAAGTTTACTTTGCTTGTAGCTCTTTTATCTCTGATACTATCTTTCTTGTAATGCTATCATCTCTCTATACCATCTCTCTATCCTTTCTTATTGAGTTTGATATATTTTTATACCAATTGTATGTGTGTATTATGTGTGTGCACATGCATGCATGCATTCTGTCCTCCATTCTAAGGTTCAAATAAGAGTGAGGTTAAGCTGATGCCTGTTCCTCAACCTTTTCTTCCATGTTTCTTCTCACCATCCAGATTGCGAAAAATAGCAAGTTCTACTCCATTCTTCCTTTTTCTACACTAGCACATTCCTCTTATCCACTCATCTCTTTCCCCTACAAAATCCCTAAAAACAAAACCAATCCATCCCTAGGCACTCTGTATTTCTTATTTAATTCCTTCTATACGCTTTGTAGACACTAAGGTTCTTCTTTCTTTTCTCTTGTTTCTTTTCTTTAGATTGTAAGTTCCTTGAGGACAGGGACTGCTTTTTGCCTCTTTTTGTATCCATGGGACTTAGCACAGTACCTGGCATATAGTTTGGTGCTCAACAAGTGTTGGTTTATTGATTGATTCTCCCTATTAGAATGTTAGCACTGCATCATCATGCAGCCCCTTACAACTCCTCAAATAAATTGCCACCACCATAGTGCAGGCTCTTTATCATCTCATTCTTGGACTATTCCAATAGCTTTCTGATTGGTCTCCTGACAGAAGTCTCTTCTTACTCCAGTCCATCCTCCACTTAGCTGCCAAAGTTTATCTTCCTAAAGTGCATCCTTTTCTTCAATAAACTCCAGTAGCTCTCTATTACCTCCAGGATCAAATATAAATTCCTCTGTTTGGCACGCAAAAACTTTCATAACTTGCTCCCCTACCTTTCCAGTTTTCCTAAACCAGAGGAAACTAACTGGTTAAACACTTCTCTATCTGATAACAATACCAATGAACACAATAGTCACCTCATTAACCAGAACAGCATAATTAGGAAGTACCATGTTAACAGTGGAAAGAGACCACTGCCTCTGAAGAAGTCAGAGGACCTGAATTCAAATTTCACTTTAAATGCTTACTGCCTGTGTGACCATGGGCACTTCATTTAATCTCCTGGGACTTCACTCTCCTCATTTACAAAATGAAGGGTTAGTTAAATGGTCTTTGAGATCCCTTCCAGCTCAAAATATGTGATGCTACATTCTCTTTTTTTAATCTGTTTTTTGGAGGGGAGAAGGCAAGACAATTGAGGTTAAGTAACTTGCCCAATGTCACACAGGTAGTATCAAGTGTCTGAGGCTGGATTAGAACTCAGGTCTTCCTGACTCCAGGGCAGGTGCTCTTCACGACCTTATAGCTAGGGAGGCCTTCCCTAACCCCCTCTTAATTCTTGTGTTTTCTCTCTTTTAGTTATTTCCCATTTACCTTCTACATAGCTTACTTTGTATATATTTGTTTGCATTTTGTCTCTCCTATTAGATTGTAAGTTCTGTGAGGGCAAAGACAGAAAATCAGAAAGACCTAAATTCAAGTCTGACTTTGAACACATGGCTATGTGACCCTGGGCAAGTCATTTAACTCCTCAGTATTCTAGGAAGCTCTTTAAGACTATAAATTGCAGAAAAGGTAAAATGGCAAAGGATGGAGTTCCTTATACCAATGAAATTTCAGATCCAGTCTCTATCCCTATCCCATTATGGAACAGCTATTTCTATAACATGTGGGATCATTGGCACTATCAAATATAGATCAATGTTCTCAAGTTAATGAGAAAAGCATTCAACTATAGACCAGCTATAAGAAAATCCATAAATCCTCTCAAGCAACAAAATAAGCTTCCAACAATTCACCTTTACAGAGGAAGTAGAAAACATGAGAGAAAAGGAAAAAAAGCATAATCTAAAAGATAATATATTTGTCTAAAGTCACACAATTTGTCTAAAAATCTGGATATTTGCTTTGCATCCAGGGTATCTTTGCTAGCATCACATCATGATTGGCCATGGCATGGAGTAGACCAAAAAGGTCCAAGATTTGGAGTATGCATCCTCCAACCAAGTTCCTGAGACTGAGATATTAGGCTAAAACTGGAGGACAGAAACAAGGTTCAGCATTTTGAATAATCAAGGCAGCTTGGCATTCAGAAATCCAAGCTGGTAAATAAAACATATAGATATGTAAGTAGATAAGTATATTCCATGGTTCTAAACTAGTTATAAAGTAAAATTATTCATCTAAACCAGAATTCTTTTTATTTTCCTTTTTTATGGAGGGGGCAAGGCAGGGGCAATTGGGGTTAAGTGACTTGCCCAAGGTTACACAGCCAGTAGGTGTGTCAAGTGTCTGGGGCCGGATTTGAAGTCAGGTCCTGCTGACTCCAGGGCTGGTGCTCTACTCACTGCGCCACCTGGCTGCCCCATAAGCCAAGAATTCTCAACCTGAATTCTGAGTACTTGTTTTGTTTTTATATAACTATTTGCAATATAATTGGGTTTCCTTTGCATTTTATTTTATGCATTTGCAAACATCTAGGAATCCACAGGCTTCACCAAACAGCTAAAGCAAAAAAAGTTTAAGGATACTCTATGTAAACTATTTACAAAGTAGAAATGTTCCATCAACCAGCTGCTGATTTGTATACCCAGTGCTCAATGACTAATCTATTTTTCCCCATTAAGTTGACTAAGCTAATTGTTTCTGTACCTTGGACATACAGCCTTAGGAGAAGAGGAAGGGAAGGATTCTATTGCCTATAGATCTAGAAGTGGAAGTGACCTTAGTAGCCATCTAACCCAACCCCTTCTTTTTACAGTTGTGGAAACTGAGACTCAGGTTATGTGGCTTGCCCCTCATCACACAGCTAAAGTCAGAGGCAGGATCTGTACCCAGATCATCCTGGTCCCAAGTCCAGCACTTTATACATGGACTATGCTGCCTGGTTTTGCATCATGGGAAGTTTTCCAGCCTACCTTCTGAACACCCTGAAGACTGCTAACACGTACAAATACTGTATGCTATGCAGCAGCAAAATAGAAATGGGATACACCGTTGCTATTTACCCATGCAATCAGTACTCAAAGGATGTTGTAATAGCCTGTGTAGTACACTGCTAATTCCCCTCTGAATCATCAAGGAATGTAAAGGAAAATTCTGCAATTCAGACAGCTAGCTCAGTGAGTCACAATCATTGCAGTCAAAAAGAAAGAAAATAGGGATAACAAGCAGACTCAGAAACACTCATTCTTAGGATCCCAGACCCAATTCAGTGCCATGTCAAATTATGTCTTTCTTCTATAATTAAATAAGTATGTGCTTTTTAACTTAATCATATACTTTTTTCCCTCCACAGATCTATTCTGATGCCTCATTGTGTCATGGAGGTGACCTGGATTCTTGAACGCTAAATTCTGTCAGACTCTTCCATGCTGGAAATGCCCCAGCAATAGACTGAGTCTGCCTTTTGAAGGTCATCCTAACAAAGTTCAGAAAGATCTATTAATCCAGGTCTTCCCATCAGTGCACTTAAACTGCTGGAAGCTTTTGGTGCTTTCTCCTGAAATCACAAGACTAACAGTAGAACACTCTGGTTTGTCATCCCTTGCCACCCCCCCCATGACCAGCCCATCATACTTTCATTGATGACAACTTTTACTTCTTTTCTTGAAAGTTCCTGATTAGATATATGTTGCAGCCTCCTCACCCTACTCCATTGTTCACAGACATCTCTCCATTCACCTCTGTGTGATATTCATTTCCAATTCTATGTAGACTGTCATGTCAATATTTCCCTGCCAAACATCAACACCAGTCGAATACTAGAGTTGAAAAGATGTTTATTGGAGAGACTTCATTCCGCCTTGGCCAGATATAAGGATGGTTACATACTAGATCTCCCCATGACCCACAAAAGTGTTCTTCTCTAGTGAGGAATTCTGGCCTTCTCATAGTCAGAACTTTCTATCACTCCACTTTCCCTGTGCCTCACCCTTCCTAGACCTATTGTTCAACCTCACTGAGACAGCGAATCTCTCCACTCCTCAGTACCTTCTTAGGCTATTACCTCTGCTCTAACTTCACTTTCCTCCCTCTCCACAACAGTCATTTCAACTCTATACTGTCCTCTGTTTTGAATCCCTTGCCACCATATCATGTCCTTGCTCCTGTCTCATCAAAATTCAGTATTAGATTTCTTCTACTGTTTGATTTCTCCAATTGCATTCACAAACTGCTGAACATGGCAGGACAAAGTCCCACTACTGTGTTGACTGAGTACATTTCAGATTTGTGCTGTCTATCCTCAGAAAGGTAGTCCTTTTGATCTTCCATAACTGAAGAGCAAGAACATGATTTAAATTAAATTAAAGGGAGGAAGAGTGAGGAAAGGAAAGGGAGGGAAGTGAAGTTAGAGCAGAGGTAATGGCCTAAGAAGGTACTAAGGAGTGGAGAGACTGGTTGTCTCAGTGAGGTTGAACAATAGGTTTAGATGGGATCTCACTCCTCAAAGAAGCTTTACAAACTTGCTCTTCCCTCCTCCAGTCATCCACACTTTTCCCTCTTCCCCAAACCAGTTGAGGACCTTAATTTGAGATAATTACAGTCATTTAATGTAACTCCATCTTTGTCTTTTGTCTTCATCTCAAACCCCTTGACATCAACCCATACCACCATAAATTCTTTTCCCGGTCTCTGACAAGGAGGTGAACCTTCTTTACAAGGCCAATGGGTACTAAATCCCATCTCTCACCCCAAAAAATTTCATCTTCAATCATCCCCTTTTTCTCTCTCAAATCTTCAACTTTTCCATTTCTACTGCTTCCCTCCCTACTTCCTTAAACTATGCTCAAGTCTGCACCATTCTAAAAACATCTTCACTAAATCCCTCAAATTCTTCTATCTTTTCTCCCATTCTCAACTTGTTCCAAAACTTTTGTCCACTTACTGCCTCTGCTTCCTCTACTCTCATTTACTCCTCAATCCCTTTGCAGTCTGACGTCTGGACTCATCATTCAACTGAAATTACTCTCTCTAAATTTAACAGTGATGTTTTAATTGCCACATCCAATGGTCTTTTCTCAGTTCTAGTCCTTCTTAATCTATCCATTGAATTTGGCATTTCTGACAACTGTCTCCTCCTGGATACCTTCTCTTCTCTGGGTGTTCATGGCACAATTCTTTCTCAATTCGCCCCCTAGCTATCTGACCACTTTTCCTCTTCACAGTGGTCAGCCCTAAATCTTCTTCTCTATTCCCTATATGCTCTCTGTTAGGTCATCTTATCAGTGTTCATGGTTTAATTCTCATCTATATGCAGATGACTCCCATGGCAATAGATATCCAATCTCTCCCCTAAGCTTCAGTCACACAAGACCAATTAATCACCTGTTGGATACTTGAAAATGGATAACCTGGAGGCATCTCCAATTTAACATGTTGCAAACTAAACTCATTATCTTTCCACCTAACCCACTCCTTGTTTCACATCCTCATATGTTGAAAGCTCCTCCCTCCTATCAGTTTCCCAGGCTTACAGCTTTAGCATTATCAAATACCTTTTATTCTCTGTTACCCTATATATTCCATCAGTTGCCAGATCTTGCCATTTCTAACTCTATAACATCTGTCCCATCTGACTCCTTCTTTCTAGTCACAGAGCTACCACTTAAGTTCAGGACCTGATTACTTCTCTACTAGATTACTGAAACACCCTACTAACTGGTTTTCCTGCCTCAAGTCCCTAACCACTCCAGCCCGTCTTAAATACTACTGCCAAAGTAATCTTCCTTAATCACAGACTATGGTCATGTGACTCCAATAATCCATGCCGCTGGATTTCAATTGCCTTGAGGATAAAATATAAACTCTGTTTAGCTTGTACAATCAGGCTCCAGTTTATGTTTCCATCCTCATTAGATATTACTTTGCCCTCTTACGTTCTGTCATCCAACCAAACTGGCTTTCTCTCTGTTTCTTAAACGTGACACTCTATCTCCTTTGTCCAAGCCTTGGCATTGGCTCATCCTCCACGCCTGGAACATACTACCTCCTCTCTTCCAAAGTCTCTCTTTTCCTTTAAAACACAGCTCAAGCACCATCTCCTGCATAAAGCTTTTCATAATTCCCCAACTTCTGATGTCCTACCTCCCAAAGTACCTTGTATTTAACTACTTTACATTTGTATATATTCACTTTACATTTATACTATACATATCTATCTATGTTACTTGTCGTGACACATAGTAGCTGTTTAACAAGTACTTTTTTTTTGCTTAATGAATGAATCCAGGAAGGATGATTCCAGTCCTTTGCTTAAGAATAGAACTTTAAGAGGAGTGAGAACAACAGGCAATGTTTAAAGTCAAAGGACCGTGTAGTAAGGCAGATTGGGGATAGGGAATATCATTTTCTGGATTATCCAAAGTACAATCTGTGAATCTATTATACAGGTGAGGATGCATTTGAAAGTCCCTAATGGTCATAAACTCTGTGTATTTGTTCCATCCAAAACTATGTTCAACAACAGAACCATTTTTTTGTGGCATGAACCCAAATTCATTTCAAATTCACACATAGCATCCATCAGGAGATAAATGTCAAGACTAAGACCTTCAGCAACTCAGATGGATAAGAAAAACAAGGTAGTAAATCAGAACAGGACGGAAATATTTAAGAAAATGATAAGGATCAATAGCAGATTCTCTTTTCTCTCCATACCTTACCATCTCTCTGGAAAATCATTCTCTTATTTGAAAGTAGTTGGACGGGAAGGACAAAAGGAAGAAAATTAATCAGATATGAAAAACAGTTTTTGAAAATTGGTAAAAAAAAAAGTTTACCTTCATCTTTTTATGCCTTCTTGGATTTCCCCCTCACCACCACTTTTTTTTCTTTTTAAAGAATCTAAAAGGATTTGAATTTAACTTAACCACATAAAATATGTTAAAATACAGTTCACACAGGAGAGCTTTCAGCATAATTTACTTACTGTGTCCATATATTCTGACACTAAATTTATTGGTAAAACAAAATTTTCCTCAAATTAACCATAGCTAAGCTCTTGAGCTTCTTGTATTTCCAAAAAAGAATTATATGAAAAAACTTTATTTCTTATTTGAAAGGATATTTCTGTTTTTACTATTGCTGTAATTTTTAAAGAAGGAAATTAATTCTGGATTAACAAAAAAGACACTACTCACCCGTTGGGAGATGCAGGGTAATATTATTGCAAAAATCTGTGAAGCAGCATTCGGTCTTTGTAATGTTGTTAGAGCTGTGACAGAAGACTTGAGCATTGAGCTCTGGGAGGGACACACAGGATTTGATCACCTCTTCTCTGCCATTTGTTAGCATGACTGAGGCCCAACATGCTCCTTCAGTTTGGCAGGTAAAGTTTGAATATTCACACAACAGACACACACACTTCAGTCCTGAAAGGGGGAACAGAGAAGCTTCAAAACATAACAAATCAAATACAAATGGGCCTCACAATATAGAAAATCAAAATCTTGAAATCCAAGGTGACTGACTTTACATGTTGGGAGGTGGACTTTTTTTAAAATACTTCCTAACTGGCTTAAAACATAACCTTTTTGTGTCATGGCCCTCTTTGGCAGTTGGTAAAGTCTATGGACCCCTTCTCAGAAAAAAAGAAATATTTTTAATTGCATAAAAGACATAGGATTTCAAAGGAAACAATTATATTGAAATGCAGTTATTTGATTTTTTTAAAGAAGGGCAATATGCCAGGTTAAGAACCCCTGTTTTAGATATTTTTCCCCATTCCTTCATTTACCACCTTGGTGTTCCTATGAATAACTTTGTCTAAAACACCATTCCTATTTAGCTGGTATCGGAAACTCCCAAATAAGGAAAATCTTTCCAGCAATATAGATCACAAATTATAGTTTGGAATTCCCTGAGGCACTGATAGGTCAGATGAGTTGTTTAGGGTGAAGCAGCCAATGTTTTGGAGGTAGGACTTGAACCCAGATCTCCTTGACACCGGGGGTAGCTCAACATCTGCTATACCTCTCTCTGCCTACAAACCAATATCCTATTTATTCACTATGAATATAGTTGTCACCTTTTCCCATATTTATGTGTCCCCATTTCCTTTGGCCCAAATCAACATGCTCAGTTCTAAGTCACCAGCTTTCATGAAGTGCTAGGAAACAGTATCTGAGCAACCAAAGTGAGCTGCACCCCATTCTGTTGGGGAAGGGTTTGATTGAAGTTTTCTCAGCCAACACACTCTGTTCAATTGTGCCTTTGCTGCTTTTCCTTTGGAGCTTTCACCAAGGAGGCCAAACATTTTTTAAAAGCCCTGGGTATGTTGCATTTATATTTTGTGCCTTGTTTGGGTATTATTGTTATTTTAGGAGATTATCAGCTTTCACTGACATATTCTATTTGATTTTTAAAAGTTTTGCTACATTTTTAGGGAACTTGAACCCAGGTCCTCCGATCCTAGAGCCAGCACTCCTTTTATTTTATTACGCTATTTAAATTATAGTCTTTTGGTGGCTAATTATTAATATTGTACATTGGCAGAAGTTTCACTACATGAATATGTATTTAAATAAATGAAGCAAATAATAGAAAACCTTAATACATTTATGCTTGGATTTTACAAAGACAAATAAAACATAGAGAGATCAGAAAACAAGTTGTCTATTTTTCTTTTTGCAATTCCACATGTCAAATAAAATTCCATTTTTATGAAAAAATGCATCAAAAGCTACATAATACAATCAGAGAGCAATGAAATCAGAAGAGAAAGACCATTTATGGTCAGTATTAATGCAAGAAATATTTAAGAAAGCTTAGCAGCTACTTCCTATCCCACCAAGATAAATATTAATGCATTCCTTATTTGATCAAAACTTATGAACAGTATTAGAGTACAACCTTATATATGCTTGTTAACAAAGACCAGGAATGTATGAATCCTACAAAAATTCATATAATCTAGGAAAATGTCTCAAGATCCTTCTTCCCAAGCATGAAGGACTCCAGAGGTCTTATATAGAAAGGATATATGCAACTGAATGAGCTAATACTTTGGAGGCTCTCTAGAATACATACACTATCAAGGTAATAAAAATTCTACCTTGACAGAATTTTGGGTAGAGGGTGGGAGGTAACCACCACTCACTCAACAAACATTAATTGAGTGGCTATTACTTGTGAAGCAATGTGTACTCCAGAACTTTAGAGGATACAAATATGAATATTTCCCAGTTTCTGTCTTCAAAGAAGCTATCAGTCTAGTAGATAAAACTCTGCCTTAAATGAAGACAATCAAGATATGATAGAAGTATTTAAATCACAGAGTGCCTTTCACATATTTGACTGCAGAATTATCAATATTTATCACACTATTGAATTGTGAGAATAGTCCACATGATCTGTGCATCCAAAGAAAGGAAGCTAGATGACACAGATTACACTGTTTGGGGCTTCTCTTTCTATAATTTGTTGGATTGTTGATCTCATGATGTGAACATTCTCTCCATCAACATAGATCACAATCCATCCATGCCTTCTCATCTTGGGCAATTCTTCTCCAAGTCTTCCCATAAATCTTCCAAAGAGGATCTACTCAATGCACTAAAATCTTTCTTCTAGGGTTTTTGTTTTAGACATTTCATGAATACAAATACTGCACCAGGGCTATATATTCACCACTATTCAGTCTCTCACTATACTCTGGACCTACCTTCTTTTCTATTCATACATTTCTTTAGTGATATCCTTGGTACTACTTCTTTCATTTATGGCATCATTGGCAACGTGCTGAAACATAAACACTCACTATGCATTTCTCTGTTGCCTTTCAGAACACTCACTATTTTGAATCTTCAGGGGGAGTGATGTTCAATGCTTCATAATCATATAGCATTGGAAGGAAACGGTGTTAAAGGAAATGGGATTTTGTCAGGAAGCACCTTGCTTTCATGGAAAATGTTATTCAATTTCCCAAGTATAATCTATCCCATTCTCTTCCCATTCAGTTTTAGAACCAGTTAATTGTCTGTTTGCAATGCCTATCTAAAGTTTATTACTGATGAACCAACCCAATGGACTGCCCACCCAACTGAATTCCATAGTGTGGGCAATAGGCATTTTTTGTCTATTTGGTTTTTTCTGGAGAGAACTGTTAGGGTGATCTTTGTGTGATCTGGAGATTTAATTAGGGAGGTCCTGTAGTATTCAGGGCTTGATTCAATCAACAAAGAGTTTGTTGAGGAGGACCTCACCATCTCTAGGAAATACTTCTTCCAATTCAGACTCTGCATAGGACACCTTTCATATTTTTATAGCTTTCTATCAATTACATGACTGTGGAGAACCATTCTGCTCTAAAGAATCATCTTTCAAAACCTGCCTGTTCTCTTACTTTCATCAAGCATACCCTCAATAATGTATACATGATTCTTGCCAAGGTTGTATAAAGCTGAGAAGGTAGGTAGCTGGTATTTTTATGGCACTTTAAGATTGGCGAAGCACCGTCCATATATTATCTTATTTGATCTTCAAAACAACCCTGTGAGGTAGGTGCTATTATTATCTCCATTTTACAGATGAAGAAACTGAGGCTGAGAAGGCAATGATTTGCCCAGAGTCACACAGGCATCAGGTATCTGAGGAAGGATTTGAACTCATCTTCCTGGTTACAATTCCAGCATTCTAGTCACTGAAATAGCTTGAATGGCCTCAAATGAATTGGTTGTTGTTGATGTCTTCTCAACTGCTGGGTGGTTCCCACCCCCCATTATGTTGGCATCCTTTCCCTTCAGATGTGTTGACAATTAATCCTTTCATGTCTCAAAACTGTGTTGCCTCTAGTAAAGTGTTTGTGTATAGACTACCTTTATTTTCTTAAGTGCCATTAAGTGCCATTTCCACTTTTTTATATAGTACATCAATCCTGGGGTGTTGAATTTGAAATGACTTATCATGTCTCTTCCTTTCTTAAGAAGATTACTTACTGGCTAAGGTGTTTTAGAGTCCTTTTGGCCTCTTTGTTGTGGTGACCACCTTTTTTATGTTAAATCCCTCTAAAAGTAGAATAAAATCAATATCTTCAACTTGAGATATTCCCTCCCACCAGCCAGGTCTGCAACTGCCTGCACTCTCTGTTTCTTTACCCCTCAACTAGTCAAGTATCTGACTGTACCCAGACAGCTCAGGAATTACTCCCCCACAAATAGTCAGTTGTTTCCTGTATGTTGTTATAATCTATTTAACTTTTTGGAGATGGTATCCTAGGTTTGCTGTGTCCAACACTTCCCTACTCATATTGAGGAAAATATTGATCATATGCAGGTATGAAACTTATGAGTAGCTTTGCAAATCTTTGACTCTTCCATTATTTTTCTCAACTCTGAACCATATTTACAACATATTTTTGCCATGTTCCCCAGTGCCTACCTTTGTATCCCACTATCATGGTACACATTGATTTGGTTGAAGATTCTTGTCAAGACTTTCACAGAATTACACTATTTCCTCATCCTCTGCAACAGACTTTGGCACATAAGCTGCAATTTCTTCATGATGTTCTCTTTTTGCTTATGCTCACAACAAGTACTGTGAGACCAACATTACAAAATATCCCATGAAATGATATTCTTCATTCCACTGGGACAAATGAAACCAACCATAGCAAGTCTTTTATTTGTTCACCAAGCAGAACTGGTAAGCCATTAATTTGGATCTTCTTTATGTCTTCTTACCTCATTTATACCAAGAATAGAAATACTGATATATTTGTTCCTTCAGTTAGATTTCAACTTTTTGGCCCCTGGACAATGGTCTCTTATTTAGAGTAACAAGAGTTATAGTCATATTTATAGACATAATTTGATCCGTATATCTAAATGATATGAATATCTAAATATATAATTGCATCTAAAAATTAAATGATACTTACCACCTTCTGACCCCATTTCTGCTATTCCACCAACACAATCTCAATGGCAAGAGCACAAGAAAGCTGTGCAGGACTGACAGCCATTTTTTTCAGGGGTTGCCACTGACATAGAATTCACAATCTAGTGGCCAACCTGATGACAAACCTTTACATACTTAGTAAGAAGATTTCTGTTCAAATGATTAGGCAGGGTCTTCTATTTAAACCGATCTCTGGTCATACCTTCCAGAGAATATGCTCCTCTTCTTTTGATACTGAAGATCTCAGACTCAACTTCATGTCATGTGAGGCATGTGGTAAAACATGAATTTTTCCTGATTTTTAAAAAATCAAGCACCTCTTCATTAAACCCTTAAAGTCTTATCCCAATGTCTTATGAAGACATGTCTGTGACCTTGGTTTCTGGAAAGCTATCCTAGCAGAAGACAAACTCTAGAAAAGTTTTGAGTTCAGGCCCACTGATAGACAACAGCTAAGTTTGAAGAGGCTCATCACTAAGTGATGAATTTCAGAGTGGTATAAATTCAAATGCTCTCTGAAAGCATTGGAAGATTGTAATTTGCATCTAAGAAGTGATGAAATTCTAGGTCAGTGAAATATTCATAAAGGTGACTTGGAAGGAAGTTCATATACAACTAGATTTATTTGGGGAGGGGGGGGCAGGCAATTGGGGTTAAGTGACTTGCACACAGCTAGAAAGTGTCTGAGGCCTAAATTGAACTCAGGTCCTCCTAACTCCAGGGCACTGCTCTATCCACTGCTATCCCCAGTCAGGTATTTTAAAGCTGCTATCATAGCTGGTATGGTAAAAGGGAACATCCAAGTTATCAGGTCACCCCTGTCAGATAACAGAACCAAAACTGTTGTTGTTAAGTTGTTTCAGTCATGTCCAACTTTTCATCATTCTATTTGGGGTTTTCTTGGCAAAGACACTAGAGTGGTTTGTCATTTCCTTCTACAACTCATTTTACAGATAAAGAAACTGAGGCAGACAGGGTTAAATGACTTTCCCAGTGTCACACAGCTAGTAAGCATCTTAGGCCAGATTTGAACTCAGGAAGATGAGTCTTTCTGACTCCGGGCCCAGCACTCTAGCCACTGTGCCACCTAGCTGCTCCAGAATCCAAAGTCAGTTGTAGTTAAACAAATAGATACTCTTACATGTCTCAAACTAAATGACAATTTGGTGACATTATCAAAATGCTTCCTAGCAGATTTATGAATTTTCTCAGCTGGATCTTTTTAGTCCAATTTCTATCTTTTCTTTGGTGTTAACATGCCCAGTAGATCTGTGCATAATTAATTTAAGCAGGGTTTCTAGGTAAAAGAAATTCTACATAAGCACCTCATTTAGAGAGTAAGGTCTCTTAGAATGGTAATCACTTATTACATATCCTGTATAGTAGGACACCTTCTGTGAACCTTTAATCAGAAGATAGGCAGATTAAATACTTTGCTGCATTTTAGTGATGATTTCTCTTTACAAAAATGCACTGATCTTTATCTGTTTGGCAAATTCAAAGAACACTTTAAGACTCTACTTGTCTATTATAGTAGTACCCCATGAGCTCTCAACAAACACTTTGAACTGACTACAAAGATTAATTTCAATCTCAGAAAAATAAAAGTGCTGGTAATTTGGATGGTCTCGGGTGATGTGTAGGACATAATAATAGTACTTAAATTACCCCCTTATCTTAAATCTTATGAGACAGTAAAAACAAATAAAGCTGAGTAGCTGCTGATAATGGCTTAAAACATCTGCCAATTATTCTATGTATTCCAGATCAATTGACACCTCCACTGGTACTTTCAGAGGATGAAAATGCTGAGCACAGCAGACCCTGTGAGTTATAACTAACTTGGTACCCATCTTCTCTGAAGTATTTTTCACTATTAGAAAATATACATGTGGATACATAACTAAATACTTTTTATACTAAACATTTTTATTAGGGAAAAGTGATGTCCTCAGTGAAAAGACATATTTTCACAAAGTATTATATGAGAGCAATCAATCAATTTATTTAGTTGAACACTAATCAAGGTTTAATTATATCAGTGTTTTCCAAGACAGCATTAAAATTTTTTAGAAGATGTTTTCATCTTTGTTTACATTTTCTCAATATGTTTTACTTGGGTTCTGGGGAAAGAGATGTCAAATCAAGTTAACGAAAGAATTCTCTAAGTGTCTTCCTCCAAGTCTAACCCAGTCCCTTTTCCCTCCCTCCAACACCTTTATCAGCCTTTTAGTTCTCTTTTCTGTTTGGATGAGCAAATGTATCTAACACACACATTAAACCCAAAGACATGTATATTATTAATTACCAGAAAATGGATCTTTATGGAAATTTAAACACAGCTGCTTCTATTTCCACTGCACCTGCTTTACCTATACCATAAGGAACTAGAAAAAAAAACATCTTACAAATAGCCTGGTTTGAATTAGTTGTTCTTATTGAAGAACAGGACAACTAGATGGCCATGAAATAGCAATAGTTCTGAATTGTGCAATATTTCATATTAGGTACTAAATTGTTAACTACATTTTTGTTGTTGTTTATTTCTGTAAAGAGGACTGCATAGGGAGCTAAAAGGTCTCGATGAAAATTTCAATTCTTCTATTTATCTATGCGATACTTGGCAATTCCCTTTGCCCATATGGACCTCAGTTTCCTCGTCTGTAAAATGAAGGGGCTGAACTGGGAAGAAGTAGCCTCAGGGAATTGGAACATCTCATCAGGACCATGAAGGAGTATTTCAATATGTGCATCTCTGGGGTTTTTTCTTTAAGAAGTTGTCATTTTGAGCATTGTCATAATAACTAATGAACTAATTGTTCCCTTTCCCCCCTCTTTTTATTCTATAATATTAACTACATACATTGACCTCATTATTTAACCTATGTGTATGTTCTCCTTGTTTCTAAGGTGGTCTGTTTTTTAAGTAGACTCTTAAGGACAAAATACATTTTTAAAAAGCTAAAAAAGAAGTCTATGAAGAAAATCAATGCACTTAGTACGTCAGTTCCTTCACCATTCTGATTGTCCAAGTTAATGAGAAGTAGCAATCCAACGTCATCAGTGTAGCATGGATACCAAATGTAGGAAGGCATTAAGGCAAGTAGAAAACAAGTCACAGCCTTTTGCAAAAGAAGTTAAAATTGGCCCACAGGAAATCCAATAATAATGCTTGAAAGAAATTCAATGTACTGTCCCTTTTTTTCATTTTTAATGGCTTTTTTCATGTTCATGGAGAATTCAGAACATTTGTGTTATTGGGGGGAAAAGCACAATGAGTGATACTCATAAAGTCTGCCAAAGCAACACAAATATTCTGGCTGAAAAGGTCTTCAAAGGACATGAGATAAAAGACTTGACTTCAAGCGCCAGGACTACTACTTACTGTCTGTATAACACTGAGCAAGGAAATTTCTGCAAAAATCTTTGAGCCTCTGTTTTTGCCTTTGAAAAATGAGAATAATAAACTTGTCCTAACCTACTCCATGGGGTTATTGTGAGAAAATGTCTACATACAAACTAAAAGTTAGTATTACAAGTTTGAGCTAAAAATTAATTTTCTCCATACTTGTGGGGAATTCTGAGCATTTGCCTAATCTAGAGATAAGGCATCAAAGATTAGAAAAAACTGTTTGTAACAGTATCATGAGGGTAATTCAGAACTATGACCTCATGGTCAGCACTAGACTGGTCTCAGGAGGAGAGGAAACTATTCATCTGCAACAGGTGTTCACAGGTTATTATTATTGTTATTATTGTTCAGTCTTTTCCAACTCTTCATGACCCCATTTGGAGTTTTTCTTGGCAAAGATACTGTAATGAGTTGCCATTTGCTTCTCCAAATAATTTTACAGATGAGGAAACTGAGGCAAACAGGGTTAAGTGACTTGCCCAGGATCACACAACTATTAAGTATCCGAGGCCACATTTGAACTCATGTCTTCCTAATTCCAGGCCTGAAGCTCTATCCACCCTGCCACTTAGCTGGTGGCAAACATCTTTCCTATACAGCAGCTTCCCTGGAAAGAAGTGACATGACAAGACAACTAGGTAGCACAATGGAGAGAGCCCTGGGCCTGGCAGGAAGACTAAGTTGAAATACGACCTCAGACACTTGCCAGCTGTGTGACCTTGGGCAAGTCACTGTCTCAGTTTCCTCAAATGTAAGACATGGAAAATAATAGCACCTACTTCACAGGGTTATTGAGGAGGTCAAATGAGATAATATTTATAAAGCACTTAGCAGAATGTCTGGCACATAATAGGCATAGTGCTTGAAACGTAGTAGATACCATACAAATGCCTATTTTATTCTCTCTGTCCCTCTGTAGGCCTAAACTCAGGTCCCCCAATACCTATTTCCAACCTCAATTTCACAGGATGTATATGTGTTTGGGAGGGAGAGGAATAAAGAGAGAGCCAATGCAATATTTTAATTAGTACACTACTTGTAGACACTTCCTCACCCTTTATCTAGCTCCTAAGGGTTCACATGACACAGAGGTCAGGGGAAGTGATATCACAAAGAGAGACCTGAAGATAGGCTCTGGCAGGCAATAGTAGGGCTGTTCATGCCACCAAAAAATCTCCACTCCCTAGATTTCAATGCTATAAAGACAATTTAAGGTCCAGATATATACCCAGTCAGTACCAAAGATAATTTATCCTGTCAAGTACTTATCATGTAAGAGAAAATTGGATATTCTTTTTAAAATTTTAAGATGTTAGTGTTGGGAAACCGGGGTAAAGTGCTACAAGATTGAAATATTTTATGATCTTACTAAATCATGTCAGGCATCTGATAATGTTGCCTAATCCATATAATACTATATATCCTAAAACTTTCAGAAGTAAATCAGAACCACAGAAGCAGAAATTATACTCAAAAAGATACTTAATTGATGCGCAAAATAGCACTGTGCCATGCCAACCTTATTTTTTTAGGTTTTTCAATTAAGTAGATGTGAAAGCATTTCACAATACTGCTGAATGTTACCAGCATAACAGTAGAATCTCAAATCAGCTTATTTAATCTCGTCACTTTTAACACATTTAGATTTAAAGAAGCAGAGGAAGCTGGTTTAATTGTTCTATTATTGTTTTTACTAGAAGTTCACTTTCCCAAACACATATTGTTCAGAAATATCACCATAAATAGTAGCTCTTCACTTCCCACACTGTGTTTCAGATACAAAATAACATACAGAAGTAAGCCTTTATACTCCTTCCCAATTAAAGATGATGGTTCCCAAACTTCTTTTATTCTCACCTCTGTAAATTTCTCTTCTTAAAGGACAAAAGAGTTGGGCAAATACTTGGATTGAGGATGACAGCCTCTTTACACATCTGCCTCTGGAATCCCAGACAGAAGTATAACTAGCTACGGATGAGTAAAGGGAGAAAGGTCTGAAGGATTTCAAGTCCCTAAATCAGAATAGAACCAACCAACTTTAAATCACTGCTGACGTGAGTAAATCAGAACTTGGAGCAGGCTCTAAGTCTTTGGAAGCGAGGATTACTCGGTATATCTGTGGCAAGCAAAGTACCATTGTTTCAAGAAATTTCATGTTAAATGAAATTATTTTAAAAATTAATTCACTAGATTTGCCTGGTTTTCCCCCTTTATATACAAAACAGGCATTACTTATTTCCCCATTAGGCTCATAGGGAAAACTGACCCTTTAGCAAGGTTTGTGTGTTAACAACAGGTCAGAGAGACAGTTGTCATTCTCATACTGGCAGCTTTCATGACCCTCAATTAAATAATCTTATTTTTTAAAATGAAGACAAGGAAGTTATTATCAGCTAAAATATTTACAGATTTTTATAATATATTCTGGATTATAAACTCCTGAAAGCCAAGGATGGTGTCTTATATCTTGTATCAACCCCAAAATAGCTTATACTTGATTGACATTCCACACAAAATGGCAGCAGATACTTTGTACTACCTTACTCGTTTCCTCCATAAGCTTCTTGAAGGCAACGCCTGTTTTGTTCATTTTTTTATCCCCAGAGCCTAGCTGGCACAGTTCCTGGAAGGAAGGTGATGTTTAATAAATGCTTGTTGAACTGAATTTCCCAATATAGGCCTATATTTCATTTTTTTGGCTTTTATCTAGAGAGAAATTACAGGCTATTTTGAAAAGAATTATCCCAACTCTGAACACAGCTCCTAGTTCAATAGAGTAATCATACAACCATACAGCATACAATCATACAATCATGCAGTTAGAGCTGAAACAGACTAGGGCTCTAGGCTGTAACTCCTTTATTTGACAGTTGAGGAAACTGAGGTCTGAAAGAGTTAAATAATTTGCCCAAAGTCACAGAGATGATGGTAGCTTTTGATTGCCTTAGATAAATTTGCCCAAGTTAAAATAGACTTCAAGCTACCTCTGTGAAGTTTTAAAAGACCTGAGCTATCCAAATCATCTCAAGGCAGTTCTTTTTACATACTAAAAAAAAGTCAAATTATTGTACACTATTTTTTTCTAAGTTCTAGCACTTCCCCCAAACAGAATTATCTGTGTGAATATATGTAATATGCATATATACAAATATATATAGAAACATGTATATATATGTTTTTATATGTTTGTGTGTATATATATAGATACATATAGATAGATAGATAGATAGATAGATAGATAGATAGATAGATAGATAGATAGATACACAGACACAGTTATATTTGCTTCCTACAAAGATGGGGGATTTAAATCACCTCACTCTACCTAGCCCTAATACCTTTGTCAGGTAAAAATACAACTCACTTTAATCAGAAGTGTGGGCAAGGCTGTGATATTTTTATCATTTTGATTAGGTGCAACAAAGTCTAAAATCCTTCCAGATTGGTTGAAAGACTATGTCACACCTTGTGGGCCTTCTATAAATAAAAAAAGGAGACCAGTAGGGAAACCAGAGATTTGAGCTTCTGACAGTGGTGAGGAGAGAGAGCCATTCCATGAACTACCTGAGGGAAAGAGGCCTCAGTCTTGGCCTCCTCGATGCCTGTCTTCCTTGATCCTAAGGAGAACCTTGTTAGCTTCGAAGGATCCAGCGGATTTGGATCTTTCACAACTATTCCCAGGTCAGTCACAGGCGATGGCAGTGTCTGCATCAATAACTAAACACAGACCAGACAGGATTTGGAGACGGAGATTCAAATTTCAACAAGGATGCCAGCATAAAAGTTATACCAGACCCAAGGGAAGCTTGGAGACTACAGCAAAAAGACTTTTAGTAGCTATGTTACTCCACTGCTACATATACTGTAAGCTTGAGACCATTCTCCCCTGGGTTAGGTATGGACTTGTGGGAAAGTGTGTCACAAACTTTTGTGGGATCTTTTATATCAAATATTCTTAATGTACCACCTTAGTAAACAGCCCTTACTAAAAGCTAATTAAGTTGGCTGAAAACCAATGATCATACCAATGGAGGGGCTCATGAACTACAACATTAGGGGAAAAAAAGGCAAAAAAACTACTTAAACCTTCCGTGTTACAGAAGGAACTACAGACCATGCTCTGGGGGCTCAGTCTGTCCATGGGTGCTGGGAACATAGCTCCAGTGCACATGCTACATGTATGTTTTATATTTACTTATTCATATATATATTATATGACCAAAATAGAATACGAGGACCTTATGGGTATGATCTATTTTCATTTTCATATACTTAGTGCCTGGTACAGAGTAGGTACATAATAAGACTGGATCATTAATTAATGTTTGTTTTGGCTAGTTTATTAATTTTATGTGAAATTTATACTATATAAGAATTGCATTTTTATTTTATTATTTATATTTGTATTGTATTGTATTGCATATTTATTTTATTTTGTTGTATTATTTATTGTATTGTATTTTATATGGTATATTATACACTGTCTAGGCAGCTAGGTAGTACAGGGCTAGGCCTAAAGTCAGAAAGCTTCATCTTCCTGAATTCAAATCGGGCCTCAGACACTTACTAGCTGTGTGAACCTGAGAAAGTCATTTAACCCTCTCTGCCTCAGTTTCCCCATATGTAGAATGAACTACAGAAGGAATTGGCAAAGCACTTTGTGACCAAATGAGGTCACAAAGAGTCTGATACAAATGAAATGACTGAATAATAATTACATAATGTGGTACATTGAAAACTCCCCTATAACCAATTTGTACAGTGCACTTATTATTTCATAGGTCTTGGAACATTACTTGATGAAGGAGTTAGGATAGATGGTCCCTAAGGCCTCTTCTATTTCTCAATCTATGATCCTATGACCTCACATGTGGCTTCCCAGTTCTACCCAAAGGACATGACATCAGGAAAGAAGCAATGTATCTTCATGATCTTCATTCATCTCATGTAAACATTCACTAAGCATGTGCTTGCTTTACCCTACTTTTTAAACCAGGAGACAAGGAATGAATTAAACCTGTTAAATAAGAAAAGTAAATTATTATATATTATGATTATTATATGTAGTAAATTATTATTTGTAAAGGTTAGATAAAACAGTCAAATTTTTATTTGTGTAGGTTAGGTTTTAAAGAACAGTAAAATGGTAGTTATGGGGACCAAGAGGGCATGAAAAGGAGATGGTAAAAAATAGTTTAGAGAAATTTGAAGAGAGGACAACTAGGGCAGAATGACAACCAATTTTTAAAAAACTGAATTCCTCAAACACTAAATATCTATTATATACATTTTTGCTGTACTAGATATTAGTAGATTCAAAAACAGCATAGTTCCTACTGTCAAGGAGCCTATAATTTAATAAGGATATGAAGCATATACAGAAATGATTATGATAGAAAATGACATGTAATAAGTTCAAAGAAGTCCAGAATGAGTCCTTTGAGAAATCTGAGAAGAAAAATAATCATTTTAAGCTTATGGGAGGAAGGTTGGAGGCAAGGAAGATATTGAAGAGAAAGTGGCATCTAAATTGAGTCTTTTTAAAAAACATATTTCCACATTAGTCATATTGAAAAGAAGAATTAGAACAAAAGGAAAACTATGGGAAGAAGAAGAAGAAGAAGAAGAAGAAGAAGAAGAAGAAGAAGAAGAAGAAGAAGAAGAAGAAGAAGAAGAAGAAGAAGAAGAAGAAGAAGAAGAAGAAGAAGAAGAAGGAGGAGGAGGAGGAGGAGGAGGAGGAGGAGGAGGAGGAGGAGGAGGAGGAGGAGGAGGAGGAGGAGGAGGAGGAGAAGAAGAAGAAGGAGGAGGAGGAGGAGGAGGGAGAGGGAGAGAGAGAGAGAGAGAGAGAATAATATGCTTCACTCTGCATTCAGACTCCATAGTTCTTTCTCTGGATGTGGATAACATTTTCCATCATGAATCTTTTGGAATTGTCTTAGATCCTTGTATTGCTGAGAAGAGTGGAGTCTATCAAACTTGGTCATTTTTATTTTGGGATCTCTTTCAGGAGGTGATTGGTAGATTCTTTCAATGACTATTTTGCCCTCTGGTTCTAGGACCTCAGGGCAGTTTTCCTTGATAATTTCTTGAAAGATGCTGTCCAGGCTCTTTCTTTGATCATGGCTTTCAGGTAGACCAATAATTCCTAAATTACCTCTCCTGGATCTGTTTTCCAGGTCAGTTGCTTTTCCAATAAGGTATTTTACATTTTCTCCTGTTTGTTGATTCTTTTGATTTTGTTTGACTGATTCTTGGTAGCTCATAGAGTCATTAGCTTCCATTTGCCCAATTCAAATTTTTAGTGAATTGTTTTCTTCAGCACTTTTGTACCTCCTTTTCCATTTGGCCAATTTTTAAAGGAGTTCTTCCTCAGTGAATTTCTGTACCTCCCTTTCCATTTGGTCAATTCTTTTTCAGGAGTTCTTCTCTTCAGTGGATTTTTGTAACTCCTTTTCCATTTGGCCAATTGTATTTTTAAGGAATTATTTTCTTCAGTCAATTTTTGCCCTTCCTTTTCCAAGCTGTTGATGCTCTCTTTCACACCTCTCATTTCTTTTCCCAATTTTTTCTTCTACCTCTCCTATTTCACTTTTAAAATCCTTCTTGAGCTCTTCCAAGGAGGCCTTTTGGGCTTGAGACCAATTCGTACTTCCCTTTGCAGTTTCAGATGTAGGTATATTGACAACATTGTCCTCTGAGTTTGTGTTCTGATTTTTCCTGTCACCACTCTTTATGGTCAGTGTTCTTTTCTGCTTCTTGCTCATGATGTTTGCCTATTTCCTAGCTTTTGAAGTTGAGCTCTCCTGCTGGAACACAGAGGGCATTGTCCCAAGCTTCTTGTGCTGGGGGCCAGAGGCCTGGTCACTGGCTGTGTGTGCTGGGGCCTCAGGTGCTGGCAGCTGAGAGCTCTAGGGGTCTGGCTATTTACCTGGTGCAGAGCTGGGGATCTAGTGGTAGTGTCTGGAATGGTGGTTTCAGCTGCTAGAGGACACCTGCTTGCCTGGGGTTGTGCTGAAGCAAGGGGAGGTCTTGGTGCTGAAAGCCACCTGCCCACCTGCCTGGGGTTGTGCTGAAGCACATAGAGGTCTGGCTGTTGGAGAATGCCTACCCACCTGGTATTGCACTGAAGCACTTAGAAGTGTGCTGCTGGAGAAAGTCTGCCCAACTGTAGCTGCACCAGTGCACATAGTGGTTCTCCAAGCTGGAGTCTGCCAATTCCCCTGGCTATGTTGAGGCATATGGGGAAAGAGGGGTCCTGGTGTTGGCATTTACTTGCTCCACCACCCTGGGGCTCAGAATCTCCTGTTGGTTTGCTAAGCTGGGACTTGGCACCAGCTTGCTGCTACACTTCCTGTCCTGGAATGTGCTCCCCTTTTACCTTAGTGAAATGGCCCTTTCTTGCTGATCCTCCAAGTTTCCTGGGCTGCTCCACCCCATCTTTCTGCTGACTCTGCTGTTCCAGGATTTTTTCTGGGGCACTATTTTCTGGTTTTTTTAAGAAGTCAAAAAGGGAGAGTGATTGATGGTGACTTACTGCTTACTCTGCCATCTTGGCTCCCAGAAGTCCCTAAATTGAGTCTTCAGAGACAAATTTATAAAGGTGAGAAGAAGGAAGAATTTTATTTCATGAATGGAGGATAACATGAATTAGAGGAGACAGGAATCCAGTTTAACCAAATAGAGCATAGAATGTCAGAGCCTTGAATGTCAATATGTTTATTTTTTATTCAGAAAATGGAGTGTCCTCGGAGATTAGATTCTACTGAAGTTATAAATTTGAGTAAGTGGGAGAATATCAGTACCCACCAAAAGAAATAAGAAATGTTGAGAGAAAGGGCATACTTAGGGAGGAAAAAAAGATTTAATCTATCAACAAGTCATGGAATCTCAGCTTTGTTGTATTTCCATATAATAGAGAAAACAAGCCAGAGTAGAAAGTCAAGGAAAGTAAAATCAATTAAAGCATTTGGCACACTTGACCAGTTTGATTTGGAGTGATGGAATACAGTGAAATAAAGAGAAATATTATAAGGAATGGAGATTTTTGAAGGTAAGAAACTGTTAGAGATATTTTAATAAGAAGACAAAATCAGAACAGAAATGGAAGCAGTGAAAAATAAAAGTCAGAATTCTAGTTTTTAGACAGACTCTGATGGTAAGGGAATATCACAAATTGATAAAGAAGAAGACAGGATACCAAAATAAAAAAGGACAGCACCAAGTACAGTACAGAGAATTGAAAAGTCCCTAGTACATGTTCTTCCTGTAAGCACTGCTCAGGTCTGACTTCCTACATTTTCTGTGCTCATATCTCAGTTTTTTCTCTTCATGACTCACAATTATCAGTATACATTATCAAAAACAAAAATTAATCATTAGTGGGAAAGTCTGATTTCAAGAACAAACAGAAAAAGCTTTCTAAAATAAAATGGTACATCCCAGTGGAGCTTTGCCATAACCCTGTTCTGCAGGTCCATATGACCAGACTTTTGGATAGCTGAAACAGAATTATCATAAGTACTATATGGGGTGAAATCTGTAGCCACTCTGGTGAAAAGGTCTGCAGAAATTGGATTTTGCAAATGGATATAGTGCAATGTCTTGTGACCCTCTTCCTTGCAAAAGGAGAATGTGTGTGAGAGTATGGGAAAACCAATTTTCAAAAGTCTATATCAGTTATATATAATTTATGACACTCAGGCTTCTGGGGATCTTTACAGATATCTCAAAAAATGATTAAATTTGATTTACTATGGATTATTATTTAAATAAAAGTGGCTTTTGGAAATGGATCTCTGCAAGAAGAGGAAATCTTTGATGCCCCTTTGGTGGTGTTTAATGGAAGAGATGTTCCTAGAGAGAAAGCATTCTCTTTCAACCTGGGAGAGACTGAGATTCCCAGAGCTCTGCTTGAAACATGACTATGGGAGGAGTTTCAGGTGGAAGGAATTCCAAAAAGTCTCTCTGGGCAGGAGTTTGGTAAATTGAGTATGGAGACACTGGAGAAACTGATTATCATGGCAGAAGCAGCAACACAGCAGGGCATTTTTCAAGGGAGTCCAATCTGCTGCCAAAATTTGTGCGTTTTACTTTCACAATACCCCCTTCTCTCTTATGACAATGCCATCACTCTAGTACAAACCTCATGACTTCATGCCTGGACTACTGCAGTAGCCTTCTAGTTAGTCTCCTGGTTCAAATCTCTTCCCACTCCAGTACATCCTTAACTCAGCTGTCAAATTGATCTTTCTGAAGTCAGTCAATAAACATTTATTGAGAATTTACTATGCACCAGGCATTGTGCTAAGCACTGGGGATACAAAAAGAGGCAAAATCACAGGTCCAATTATGTCACATCCCTATTCAATAAACTCTGGTAGCTCCTTATCACCACTAGGATCAATATAAAATCCTCTCCTTGGCTTTGAAAACCCTTTATAACTTGGACTGCTCCTACCCTTACAATCTTACACCTTACTCCCCTCTACTCCACCATATACTCAAGGATTCAGTGACACTGGGATCCTTGCTGTTTGTTTTTTGCCCTACATCTCCATACTCTGGGCATTTTCACTGGCTAACTCCCATGCCCAGAATTCTCTCTCTCCTCATTTTAACCTCATGACTTCCCTGGCTTCCTTCAAGTCCCAGCTCAAATTTCATCTTCTATAGGAGTCTTTCCTGATTCCCTTTCATGCCTGCCATCTCTATCTCCAATATGTATGTAGCTTTTTTATACATAGTTATTTGCATGTTGTCTCCCTCATTAGAATATGAGCTCCTTGAGAGTCGGGATGGTCTTTTGCCTTTCTTCATGTCCGCAGCACTTAGCACAGTTCCTAACATATAACAACAGGTTCTTAACAATGCTTGTTGACTGACTGACTGAATAAATGAGGGAGCAGCTGGAGCAGGACCTGAGAAGCTGAGCATTGAGCCTAAGTTGTCTGTGCCAGCCACCTCCCACCTCCCATGGTCACAATAGGATGGTGGTTACTGACTTTCCATTTGAGAGAAGCAGGTGCCAAACTGTGAAGGATAGTCTTCCTTTCCTTGCCATTCTTCTTATCCCAAACAGAGGAGAAAATGATTATAGTGCTTACTCTGTTCTGAAAGGTACTTTTCCAATTTCTGTTCAAGGAGTTTTAATTTCTTTTGCCAGATAGAGAAATCAAATAGTTTTAATTGTTATTGATCAGTGTTGTATTAATTGCAAAGGGGGCTTGGAGGGATAGAGTCGAGGACTGAGACTTTGAGACAGCCACAATTAGGGGGCATGGTATGAAGAACCAGCAAAGGAGAATAAGAAAGAGCATCCAAGTACTCAAAAAGCATTTTATAAAGCACTTATATGCCAGGCAGTGTGCTAAATATTAGAGATACAAAGAAAAGGAAAATTTTTCAGTCCCTTCCCTCAAGAAACTTCTAGTCCAACAGGTAGGAGAAATATCAAGGGAAAGAACCAGTGTGACAAAAACCCAAAGAGGAGAAAGTATGACAAAGAAGAGAGTTGTCAAAAGTCTTAAATGATGCAGAAAAGTTAAAAAAAGAATCTGAAGACTGAGAAAAGGTGACTAAATTTGGCAATTAAGAAGCAAGTTACTCCTAGCTTGCAAATGGAGTAGAAGCATTAAATGACCTTTCCTGATTCTTACAGAAAACTAGATTAAACAAAATGTACAAAGGCCCTAAAGACCTCCTCTTCACTCACTGATAAAGCTCCATAGCTTTTCTTTTGATAAACTGGCTGACTGACTGTACTACTGACTTTGGTTTTAACTTAGAATTGCTAATGGGTAATATGATAGAGGACTTCCTTCAATCTATGAGGTGCCCAGAGTTCAGAAATTTAATCCTACACTATTCCCACTAAAAATAAAGGAGCTACATCAGCCAAGTGATATTTCTTTATGACACAATCCTAACATCTTTCTACTGCTCAGTTTACCACATGCTAGCCAGTAACATTGTTAGAGAATAAATTAAAAAAAGGGAAAAAATGAAGATGTGCTAAAAGAATTATCATTTTTTGAGCACAAAAGAAATATAAAAAAACTAGAGAAGGGAAGATATACATCCACAATATTTGCTCTCAGATTGGTTAATAGTGGTAACAATTTCTTTGCTTTATAACTAAATAATATCATAGATTTATCATGGGAAGGGACTACAAGGTCACAGCTATCTATGACCTTCATTTTGAGCACTGGGACTGGAATCATAGTATCTAGAATGAGAAAGAACCTGAGAGATAATCAAGTCCAGTTCTTTCATTTTACACATGAGGAAACTAAAGCCCAGAAGGTTAGTTCATTTGCCTAAGGTCACACAGGTAGTAAGAAGGAAAGCTACTTTTTTTTGGCCTTCTCTTTAACTGATACAGGTGATTCTCCAAGATATGATGCTGATGTTGCAGAATAAGAAGGATACAATCTAGGTAACAAGAGTTCCTTATATGTGAACACTTAGCTGCATGCCTACTTCATCAAGCTACATTGATTGGCTGACATGCTACCGAGTCTTGAATCCAACTGGCTATTCACTGAGCAAAGGATGTCTTTGCCACTTCTGCCCACATAGTCACCCCTAGTTATCAGCACTCCTCAAATCTGGGATACGCAGCAGCATAGATGTTCTCTGAGCTTCCACTAACCCAAATATGACTAGATGCTATTAGGGGTCCATAGCCCTGGCTGTGACAAGTCAATAAATAGAGAGGTGAGCTTTTTAGAAAATAATTCTCACGAGTCAGCACAGATACTTGGATCCGTATCAGCACCAAGCTTTAGTCCAATAGGAAGAGAGTGTTGCATAGCACAGGTAAATGTCAAGACTGGACCAATCATGGCAGGAGTATTCTACACTCCTATGCTATATAAACAATCCCAGGAATACAGAATGAGGTAAGGCACATAACAATCTAAAGCCTCAAAACAGCAGCAGTCACTTACTTTACCTAAGAAGTCTCTTGGATTGACAGACTATGTTACAATGATACAGAGATCCATCAGTCTAAAGTAGCAGATAACATTGTATGTGCCATGGGCCCTTCTGACATTGTGGTGAAGCCAGAATAATGTTTGTAAATGCGGAAAATAAAATACAAAATATTATAAAATATACAAATACTAAATATACAAAAATACAAAACATTACAAAAGAAAACAATTATATTGAAGTAATTATCAATTTATTTTTAAAAAGCAACAAATTCATACATCCCAGGTTAAGAATCCTTGCTCTAAACAGAAGGGAGTCATCATTTGAGTATGATATAGAGGAATTAATAATAGTAATTAACCTAATAAATGTTTTAGTTGAAAAGGAAAGTCACCCTGCTATTATTCAATGTGGTTTAGAAGAGTTATCTATAACAACAAAAAAGAAAACAAAAAGAAAAATATAAATATTGACTGAGACAAAACTATCCCAACTATTTGCATGTGACCTGATGATGTACTTAAAAAACACTTAGTTGGGCAGCTAGGTGGCACAGTGAGTAGAGCACCAGCCCTGTAGTCAGGAGTTCAAATCCAGCCTCAGACACTTGACACACTTACTAGCTGTGTGATCTTGGGCAAGTCACTTAACTCCAATTGCCCTGCCTTCCCCTCTCCAAAAAATAAAAATAAAACACTGAGTCAGCAAAGAAACTTATTGAGATGATTAATTTGATAGTCAAAGTCTTTAGGATTCAAAATAAAGCCAGAAAAATCATTAGCATTTCTATATAGTATTAACAACAACAACAACAACAACAACAAAACAGGCAGAAACAATAATAAGAGAAATACCATTCAAAATAACTATAGAATGTATGATCTCTCTAGGATTTAACATACCAAAACATGCATAAGATTTCTGTAAAATACAACTACAAACCAAACATTTGGAGAGATATACATTGCTTATGATTGGGACATATTAACATAATACAGATGATACCACATAAACAAATTTAGATTTAATACTGTGGCAATCAAATTACCAAGAATATACTGTTTAGGGCTAGATACAATTATAAGAAGATTCATTTAACAAAAAGTCTAGAATCTCAAGGGGAAAATGAAAATAAGTGTGAATGAAGGGGGCATAGCATTATCAGACTTCAAACTATATTATAGAAGTCTTCTTCAAAAACTATTTGTTGCTGGCTTTAAAACAGAAAAGTAGATCAGTGAAAAAGATAAGCAAGAAATAAAAGCTTCCTTGTGACATTACACATGTTATTTAAATGTTCTAGGCTTCAGGTCATCATGTGTAAAATGAAGGTGGCTGGACTAAATGACCTGTAAGATCATTTCCCATTCTGCATCTGTGGCAGGGGATTTTAACTTGGAGTACATTAACTTAGTTTAAAAAAAAAACAGATAAATGGAGAGAGAGAGAGACAGAGACAGAGACAGAGAGAGAGAGAGAGACAGAGAGAGAGAGAGAAGTTGAGAAAGAAATAGAAATACAAATACATTGTGGAATTTCAATATTATTGTTTCCTTTATAATCCTATGTAGTCTGTCTGATGTACTTCAAAACCACCAAAGGATTCCATGACACACAGAAAAAGGTTAAGAAACCTGATCTAGAACACATGTCAATCTGGAAAAGATGTGATGGCAACTCTATACCTGTGGAAGCCACTAGCAAGCCTAGTTCCAGAGCATAGGAGTGAAAGAAGAGAATGGAGGGTCAGGGGAGAAAGAGAGGAGGAGGAAGTAGCAGCAAGTCTGTGATGCCACATAACTCAAATGACAAAATATTTTTAGTAATGGTAAAGCCTGTAAAAAGTGTTTCCCACAGTCCAGCAGATGAAGGGGTGTGTGTATATGTATGCATGCTAATTGTGTGTGTATATGTGTATGTCTAGTAATATGTATTTGCATATATATTTCTAATACTAGACAAAAGTCATGGCTGACACCTAAAATACAAAGCTCAAAAGAAACTCTCTAAGGTCCCATCTAGCTTGTCCACAATACAGGTGAGGATCATCAGCAAAATGCTGACTTCCCACTATGTGCATGGCACTATAGTAAAGTATGCTACTAGTCTGATTCAGCAAATTAAAGTTTGCTAAAAAAAAAAAACAAAATGCTAATGGGTTTTAGCAAAGACTGCAAAGTCAAGCAAAGCTCCTAATCAATCAAATCAGCCCTATAGTAAACCAAACATCAATGCCTCATTCTACCCTTCTCCCCTCACCCCCAACCTGCTAAGTGCTCACATGGAAGAGAGAAATTACCTAGCAAGCAGAGCCAAATGTTATCACTTAAACAAGCACATAAGTGACTTTGTATTTACCATGGACATTACCTGAGTTATACATAATATAGTTGAGTTAGCAAAGGAAATCATGAGTTTTTTTGAAAGGCACTATGTTATAAGGTATAGTCTTGTTTTATACAAAAGTATTAGCTTTTTCATATGTTTAATTTTTCACATAATACAAAAGAATACAATAGAAAACTTGGAATCAATAAATATTTAAGTACTTACACTAGGCACTGTGATAAGCACTAGAGATACAATTACCAAGAACAAGATGATAATAGTCATAATAATCATAATAACTTTACATAATGCTTCAAAGTTTGCAAAACACTGAACAAATGTTATGTTATTTCATTCTCACACCTGTGAAGTAGGTGTTATTATTATCCCCATTTTAAATTTAAGGAAATTGAGGCAAAGAGAGGTCAAGTAACTTAAGTATCTAGGGTCATATAGCTAGTAAATATCTGAGGCCAATTTGAACTCAGGTCTTTCATACTCAAAGACCAGTGTTCTATCTACTGCACCACTTAGGTAATATGAAACAGTTCCTTTAAGGAGCAGGTATTCAAGCAGGGATCTCTCCAACCTGCAAATGGGTTGTGTTCCAAAAGTCTAATTTCAATTTAAAGATGTTCTTTGGAAATTGGAATGCATTTTCCCATAGAAATGATAGTTCCTCTGGCCAGCTCACAAAAGTCTATTTAACTCAGCTGAAATACTGTATATTTACAATAAAGAAGAATAGAAATATTATTGAAATTCTTTAAACAAAAGAGAAATTAACACAATTTCTCAAATTCAGATGCTTGGTGGGGAGAAGCAGCTTAAAAATTATATAAAGACAAAAATGTAGCTGTCATTTGGTCTGTTATATCTTATTTCACTTTAAAATATACTACTTTTCTTTACCTTGATACAGATACACTTATATTCCTCATTCTAACATGAGTTAACCGAGTGTTCTTGGACAAATCATTTAATCTCCTTGAGCATCATCTTATTCATTTGTAAAACAAGGGAACTAAGGAAACTCTAAGGTCTCCTCCAACTTGTAAATTCTATGATTAGATTGGGATCATTTCTTTACTCTTAAGTCAAATGAAGTGAAGGGAAGGTAAAGGACACAGATAGAGTGAAATTGAGGACAACAAATTAAAAGGCTGAATCAAACCGGTATAGAAAAAAAAACAGATGTAGAAGACATGTACTAACTGATGCAGAATGAAGTGAGCAGAATCAGAAAAATAATTTATAGGATGGGCCAGATAATATAAAGGAAAACAATGTTAAAAATATTTAGAACTCTGATCAGCACAATGACCAATCACGACTTCAGAAGACTGATGAAGCATCTAACCAGTCTCTTGGCGAAAAACAGTGACAAATTAGAGGTATCAAACATCGTCAAATGTAGCCAACACCTCAATTTGTTTTGTTTGACTATATTTGTTGTAAGGGATGACTTCTATAGGGAGGAATCAATTAGGGGGTAGTAATAGAAATACAAAAACAAAAGAAAAAAAGTATCAATGAAACAGTTTAAATATAAAATAAGAGAATGAGAGGATAAACATAACAATTTTGTTATTACCAAATTTAGAAATGGCTCTACAGGAAACAAAAGAGGAAAGAGCAGATGGGTCAAATGGAGTACATATAAAGGAAGCCTTTGTTAGAGGCTACAATTGAGGGCACCAAAGGATGGACTCACAAGATATCTGAATGAAAGGAAGACAATAAAAGATTGGGAAAAATCATGAATGTTGATATTCCCAAAAATAGGTGCTGTAGGGGATATCAAATACCACCAATCCATTTGCCTACCTTCTCACCTCTATAACTTTTTCTGGGAGAAGACAAGAATTTTTATAATTTTTTTTATTTGAAACTCAAGGAAAGATTGTACATGAAACTGTGAATCTGTTAAATACAGTCTTTTTTAAAAGTAGACAATTCGAAACATTAGTTCCAAAGCTATCCTGCTTAATCTGTCTCTCTGAATTTCCTTCTTTTCTCTTTTGTTCATTAAAAAATTCATTGATGTTTTTCTTCATTTTTTAGCATCATTGTTACTAGCTCTCATTTTCTGCAATTTTTGCTCCCCATCCTTCCCCTTCTTTATAACAAATAGGTATGCTCAAACAAAACAAATCTTGGTCATATGTGAAAAAGCATTTCTTACTCTGCACCTCTACTCACTTATCTCTATGCTAAGAGGTGGAAAGCATGCCGTATCATGGGACTTCTGGAGTTGTCTTGGTCATTACACTGATAAGAGTCTTTCAAAGTTGTTTTTCTCTACAATGCTGTAGTAAGTCTAAATCTGTATCAGTTCATACAAATGTTCCCATGTTTCTTTGAGCCCTTTCATTGTCTCTTGTGGTTCAATTATATTCCTTTACATTCAGAGACCGTAATTGGTTCAGTCATTCCCCAATTAATTGGCACTCCCTTATTTTCCAGGTTTTTTTCCTCTTTTTTTTCTCTTTGGTATACAAGCCTACTACTGATATCACTGGGTCAAAGGACATTCACAATTTAATGATGTAGAAGTTATTAGTTCCAAATTGTTTTCCAGAAGAGCTGGGACCTCTATAAATTTTTTATGGAACTAATTGATACATGTAGGGTGGGAATCCATAGTAAAAATATCTGAAGTGTCTATATGGGCTTTCACATTATGAAATATTCTTAATATATAAAGCTGCTCCTCCTTTCCCTTCATCTTTCAACCATTCTATTCTTTTTGAACAAGGTAAAACTTTTTAGAACCAAATAGCAGATATGAATCCCATTCTACCAAATTTTGGTAATGTCTCTGGGGCAAACCTGTATCCTTTCATCAGAATATCTAATTTACCTTGCTTATTACCCACACTTTGTATATTTGCAAACAACTATTTAAGATCATGTGTTTTTTTCACATTGATGACTCTTGTTAAATATAGTCGTCTGTGAAACACTAGTCTGTTCTTCAGTTATTCTTCACCCTAACTCATACCTGCTACTCTTTGTGGTGCCAGATCTATACGGGCCTTTCACTTCTCTACCCCTGCGGCCTCCAGCCCTTTCATTTCTCACCTGAAGATAAGCTTACACTTTGTACACGCATGGGTGTTGCATAGTACTGGCCAAAACACAAATATGTGCATTCTCTACAGGTTTCAGCAAGGTTCTCACTCTCCATACTTAGTTGAAATGAGTTCCATGGTTTGTTTTCTTTTTGGTAGCTTTCTTGGCTATCTGTTGTGGCTATCTATTATAATGAATAGATGTGAGATTTGAAATACAATATGATACTTACCTACCTCCCTTTCTCCCTGCCATAGATTTCTGGACACTTCCCTATACCTTCTTAAATGCTAATTTTTCTGGCCCTACTGGGAAGGTAAGGTTTAATTTATTCAATAGACAAGAAAACAGCAGATGAAAATAATCTGGAATTATGCAAGAAATGTTTCTAAACTGTAAACATATCCTTTGACCCAGTGATTCCATTACTGGGCATGTACTCCAAGAAGGTCAAAGACTAAAAGAAAGATCTCATATATACCAAAATAGTCATAGCTATGTTTGTTAGGGGAGGGACGGAAAGTGAATAAAAAATCTTTAAATTAACTGGGTGACCATTAAATGTGGAATAGATGAATAAATTATGGTCTAGGAATATGATAAGAATATTATTGCAATATAAGAAATTATTGCAATATAAGAAATTATGAATATAGAGAAACATGGAAAAATATGTATGAACTGATGAAGAGTATGGAAAGCAGAACCAGAGGAAAATCTATGCAACGATTACAGTAACATATATGAAAGCAATATTAAAAGGCAGCTGAACTCATATTAAATGCAGAAGTCAGAGGATGAAACCTATTCCAGGTATTTTTCAGGGGAAAAGTGTGATCAGGATCATAGATTTTGGATGACAGGATCACAATATCAGTTGGTTTTGCTTACCTGTTTTTCTTGGTCACAAGGAAGAGCTTTATGTTAGGGAGGAGAGATACTTTGGTAATCATTAAACTGTGCATACCCTTTAATCTAGCAATACACCTACAAAACTTATACTCTGAAGAAATTTTTTTAAAAAACCAGATGTTGAGGACCTAGTAACATTTTTGTTATAGCAAAGAACTTAGAAAAAAGAAGGGAGTCATCAATTGGGGAATGACTGGAGAAATTAAAATCTATTAACATAATGGAATATCATTGCACCATAAGAAAAGATAAAATGGATGGATTCAGAGAAATGAATTGCTGCAGAGTGAAATGAGTAGAAATAGAACAATTTATACAGCGACTACAACACGGTAAAGATAAACAACTACGAAAGACTTAAGAACTCTGAGAAATGCAATTACCAAACATTGGTCCAGAGCAGTGGTGTAAAACTCAAATAGATATGGATCCTATTGGGCCCTATATTGACTTAGAAAACCACAATTAACATTACCCTTGTTATATTATATTTTTATTTATTTTGTTAAACATTTCCCAATTATATTTTAATCTGGTTTGGGCCCCACTTTTTGCCCAGTCAAGCACCTTTGGTCCAGAGAACCAGTGATGAAGCACACTACCCACCTCCTGACAGAGAGGTTATCAAGACTAGGTGAAGAATGACATATAAAATTTTCAGATAATATGCTTATATGTCACAGTGGAAGATGTTGTTTTTGTGTTTAAATTCTGGGTGGGGGAGGGACTGAAGGAGTGATAGTGACATTTAAAAGAAATGGGAAAGACAAAAAGTTCATTGAAGCATTTTTTGAAAACATAAAGTAGAAAAGAGAAGACAGTTCAGAGGGAGACATAGAGCAGTGCACCTTTAAAATCAAAATGTTGAATTTATTGTAAGCTTTAAAAACAAAGAGCAAGCTATTTGTAATGGACGTTCATGGTTTAACATAAAACCTCTTTTTCTATTCTTTACATATGAAAACGCTAATATTATTTGGCATTTGTCAAGACACAATGACAAAAAATAAAAATTATTTTTAAAAAAATCAGAAATAGGGGGCAGAGCCAAGATGGCAGCTGGAAAACAGGGACTCATGTTCTCCCCTAAATCACTCCAAACACCTGTAAAAAATGGCTCTGAACAAATTCTAGAACTATAGAACCCACGAAATAACAGAGGGAAACAAGTTTCTAGCCCAAGACAGCCTGGATGGTCGCTGGGAAGGGTCTATCACGCTGCGCTGGCAGCAGAACGCAGCCCAGCATGGGCTGTGCCAGGACAGACCAGACAAGGAGTTGAGCAGAGCAGGCCTTAGAGCCATGAATCACTGAGCTTGTGGCAGTTACCAGACTTCTCAGCCCACAAATGTCAAAGACAAGGGAGCAGGCTAGTGAGAAAAGTGCTGGATCTGAGTAAGAGAGGTGTGCTGTCCGGCCCCAGCCCCAGGGCAAAGGAGGTGTCACAGCAGGGGTGGCAGCAGCAGGAAGCTCCTGTGGCTGCTTCCAGAGCTCCAGCAGTGGCTGCTTCTGGCCCCAGGCCAGAACAAGACCAGGCAGTGAAAAAGGACTCAGATTCAGACTCTAGAATCTTTTTTTGGTGACAAAGAAGATCAAAACACACAGCCAGAAGAAGTCAACAAAGTCAAAGGGCCTACACCAAAAGTCTCCAAGAAAAATATGAATTGGTCTCAGGCCATGGAAGAGCTCAAAAAGGATTTGGAAAATCAAGTAAGAGAAATAGAGGAAAAATTGGGGAGCGAAATGAGAGTGATGCAAGAAAATCATGAAAAACAAGTCAATGACTTGCTAAAGGAGACCCAAAAAATGCTGAAGAAAATAATACCTTAAAAAATAGACTAACCAAATGGCAAAGGAGCTCCAAAAAAGCCAATGAGGAGAAAAATGCCTGAAAAGGCAGAATTAGCCAGATGGAAAAGGAGGTCCAAAAGACCACTGAAGAAAATATCACCTTAAAAATTAGATTGGAACAAGTGGAAGCTAGTGACTTCACGAGAAATCAAGAAATTATAAAACAGAACCAAAAGAATGAAAAAAAGCAAGACAATGTGAAATATCTCATTGGAAAAACCACTGACCTGGAGAATAGATCCAGGAGAGATAATTTAAAAATTATTGTGTTACATGAAAGCCATGATCAAAAAAAAAAGAGCCTAGATATCATCTTTTAAGAAATTATCAAGGAAAACTGCCCTGATATTCTAGAACCAGAGGGTAAAACAGAAATTAGAAGAACACACTGATTGCCTCTTGAAAAAAAGAAAACTCCTAGGAATATTATAGATAAATTCCAGAGACCCCAGGTCAAGGAGAAAATATTGCAAGCAGCCAGAAAGAAACAATTTGAGTATTGTGGAAACACAATCAGGATAACACAAGATCTAGCAACTTCTACATTAAGGGATCAAAGGGCTTGGAATATGATATTCCAGAGGTCAAAGGAGCTAGGATTAAAACCAAGGATCAACTACCTGGCAAAACTGAGTATAATAATCCAAGGCAAAATATGGATTTTCAATAAAATAGAGGACTTTCAAGCTTTCTTGATGAAAAGACCAGAGCTGAATAGAAAATTTGACTTTTGCTTTTTTCTTCTGGCTCCGTCATATTCCAGTGAGTTGCCAAAATGACAAACACAAAAGGAAAAAGGAGAGGGACATGCTACATGTTTTCTAGGCCCTTTCGAAAACATGGTGTTGTCCCTTTGGCTATGTATATGCGAATATACAAGAAAGGTGATATTGCAGATATCAAGGGTACGGGCACAGGGAATGCCCCATAAATGTTACCACGGCAAGACTGGATGAGTCTATAATGTTACTCAACATGCTGTAAGCATTGTTCTAAACAAACAGGTTAAGGGCAAGATTCTAGCCAAGAGAATTAATGTGCGTATTGAGCATATTAAGCATTCTAAGAGCAGAGATAGCTTCCTGAAGCGTGTAAAGGAAAATGATCAGAAGAAGAAGGAAGCATAAGAAAAAGGCACTCAGGTTCAACTGAAATGCCAGCCTGCTCCACCCAGAGAAGCACACTTTGTGAGAACCAGTGGCAAGGAACTTGAGCTGTTGGAACCAATCCCCTACGAATTCATGGCATAAATGACTGCTAAAAAAAACAATTAAAAAAAACTTGGATTATGAAAAAAAAAAGAAAATTTGCTTTCAAATACAAGAATCAAGAGAAGCATGAAAAGGTAAACAGGAAAGAGAAATCATAAGGGACTTACTAAAATTGAACCATTTTGTTTGCACTCCTACATGGAAAGATGATATTTGTAACTCATGAGACCTTTCTCAATATTAGGGTAGTTGAAGGGAATATACATATATATAGACAGAGGGCACAGGGTGAGTTGAATATGAAGGGATGATATCTAAAAAATTAAAATCAAATTAAGGGCTGAGAGAGGAATATATTTAGAGAAGGAGAAAGGGAGTGATAGAATGGGGTAAATTATCTCACATAAAAGTGGCAAGAAAAAGCAGTTCTATTGGAAGGGAAGAGGGGACAGGTGAAAGGGAATGAGTGAATCTTGCTCTCATTGAATTTGACTTAAGGAGGGAATAACATACAAACTCAATTGGGTACCTTACCCCACAGGAAAGTAAGAGGTAAGGGGATAAGAGAGGGAGTATGATAGAAAGGAGGGCGGATTGGGGGAGGAGGTAATCAAAAGCAAACACTTTGAAAAAGGGACAGGGTCAAGGGAGAAAACTGAATAAAGGGGGACAGGATAGGATGGAGGGAAATATAGTTAGTCTTTCACAACATGACTATTATGGAAGTGTTTTGCATAATGATACATGTGTGGCCGATGTTGAATTGCTTACCCTCTCAAGGAGAGTGGGTGGGGAGGGAAGAAGGGAGAGAATTTGGAACTCAAAGTTTTGAAAACAAATGCTCAAAAAAAATTTGTTTTTACATGCAACTGGGAAATAAGATATAGAGGCAATAGGGTATAGAAATCTATCTTCCCCTACAAGATAGTAAGGGGAAAGGGGCTAAGGGAGTAGGGGTAGTGGGGTGACAGAAGGGAGGGCTGACTGGGGAAAGGGACAATCAGAATATATGCCATCTTGGAGTTAGGGGAGGGTAGAAATGGGGAGAAAATTTGTAACTCAAAATCTTGTGGAAATCAATGTTGAAAACTAAAAATATTAAATACATAATAAAAATTCATTTTAAAAATTGGAAACAGAACTTTCTTTTAAAATGATTTAAGATATACAAAGGCTCAATCATCAAACGCCAGCCAAACACCTTGCTGTTACTTGAACTGTTCTACAAGCCCAAGCCTCTCCAGGATTACTAGGGTTCAGCTGAAGTGTCTTCAACTATTTCAGTTTCCCCTGACTGTAAACCTCATTTGCTCAATTGATCCAGGACTGAATTTCTGAGGTAGGCTAAAGCCAAAAAGGGCAGCTAGGATACTGCAGTTTTTTGTCATTTTCTTCTCCAGCTTCCTTGCCAAGAAAACCCCATATGGAGTCACAAAGAGTCGGACACAACTGACAAAAAAACCCAAATAGTGTTGAGATTGAAATTCAGGGGCAACAGGGGACTATTTAACATTCCTTAAATAAGTTCTCTTCTTTGCCAACTCCATGCCCTTGTTTGTGCTATTCCCTGAACATAGGTTCCTGCCCAAGCTCCACTTAATGGTTGTATTTTGGGCCCTCCTGGCCTAGAGTCAATGTCAATGGTAACTGTTTCTCTTTGGAACAGCAACCCTGAGGGTCTTCTGCTCCCAGCTTGATTTTCTTTTTCTTTTTCTAATTAAAGGGGCCATCCCTTGACTCACTTCTTAAAGAGGCCTATTCAATCTTAAGTGAGTACCTGAAAAGGCCTTAGCCTAAAAGGGCCATGGTCTCCTATTGCATCCTGGGCCATCTCCAGTCATCCTGGTGAATATCAGGCCACTGGATCCAGACGGCTCTGGAGGAGAAAGTGAGGCTGGTGACCTTGCACAGCCCTCCCTTGCTCAAATCAAATCAATTGCAAGTCACATCAACATTTCCCTGATGCCATCCTTGGTCATTTTCAAACACAAAGGACAAACACAGCAAGAACAACAGCTATTTCCTGCAACTCAAATGTCCTTTCTGCACCGTCCTGAATTAGGACACTGGGAAGCCTTGAGTTAACCTCACACACTCACTATAACAGCCATGTCTTTTGTAAGTGGAGAAGTCTGGAAAAAATCCTGGGGCAGATGGAGTTAATTTTGCCCCCATATGGTCTAGTCATGGACTCTTTGGGCAGAGGATATAAAGTCAGTTCCAGGACTCTGGCATGGGAGCTCCTGAGACCCTACAGAATTTGTTTGTTCATTGCTTTTAATTTCCTTGTGAGAGGCTTTTACCTGCTATTATCTTCCTATGAACTGCTTTTTAACTTCCTTGGAACTTCTTTTATCTGAAGACATTTCAATATTTTTTTATTAAAGGTATTGTTTTTTAAAATCTTAGGCTCTAAGTGATTCATTGCACCAGCAGGGGTTACTGGAACATCTCCCATCTTCCTATCATTTAAGTCCCAACACAAATGCCAATTCATAGGATCTTAGATTTAGATCTGGAAGGGACTTTAGAGGTCATCGATGCTGTGTCATGACGAAGGAAACCTCTCTTGTTAAATGTTCATTGGCTTTTGAGTGCTTCATTTCATCCCAACATTGAATTCCAACTAAGAGGATGCTGCCTTTTAAACCATGCCTCCAACAGCGCTGAACTAAACTCCATAAGTGTGCCATGAACTATAAAAAATGTACATTTGTAATTGCAGGCCCATGTACAACTCTTCCTACTCTTCCATGGCATGCTGTGAATCTTCACAGCCACGAAAAACACTGTACCTTAAGCAAAAGAACAAAAAGTTTGAGAATTACTGTTTGTCTTAAAGCAATCTCCTAGACTGGAGTGTATGCCACCTGAGAACAGGTACCATTTATTATTTATTTCTGTAACAGAGAAGTGCCCAGTGGGCATGAGTAGGCTGAAACACATTACTGAGCAAGAATGGTTTGTGATATATATCACTGGTGGTAGCACTTACAATGATGAGACCACAAATCCATGGGAGTATCTTTCTCCGTGTGCAGCATAGCAACTTGCACATAGTTACTAATAAATGTTCACTGTATAAATATCCAATTGGTAAACAATCCTACCAATAACTCTCTCATACCATCTCTTAAATCTCTTCCTTTCTCTCTAGATTCATGGTTAAAAGCCTCTGCATTGGCCTGCCTGACTTCAGTCTCTTACCTCTCCAATTCATCCTCTTAGAGCATAGCCAAAAATAATCTTTTTAGGGAACAGATCTAACCATGTCATCCCCTGGCTGAAAAACTTGTAATGCCTCCCCCATTGCTTATAGAATGGCACACTATGGTCTGAGGGCCAAATCCTGCCCACAGCCTGTTTTTGTATGGCCTGAGAACTGAGAATATTTTGTCCTTTTTTTTATATTTTCACATGAAGTAAAAAACATTCTTAACAAAGATTCTTTTTACAAAGTCAAGTACCATATGGAACATTCCCCCCCCCATTACTCTTCTTCCCACACCTCAATCAGTGTGCTTATTTATCTGTGTGTATAGCATATCCTCTGAGTACAAAGTGACCAGACTTCATGTTTGTCTCAATCTCTAGCATTCTCCTTCCCCTCTTCTAACTGCTAGTTCCTTACATCTTAAAGTGTCCCATAGCTAACACCAAGGCCCTAACAGTATGACCTTCCTCCAGGTCCTTCCATACAATAGGCACTTAACAAATGGTTGTTTAAATGAATTGACTGAGTAAACTTTTAATCTCAATTATTTTATTCTCCTATTCTCCCAACAAATAACAAGTACATTAAAAACTAGGGCAGCTAGGTGGTGCAGTGGATAGAGAGTACTAGACTTAGAATCAGAAAGGCCTATCTTCATGAGTTCAAATCCAGCCTCAGACACTTACTAGCTGTAGGATCCTGGTCAAGTCACTTAACTCTATTGCCTCAGTTTCCTCACCTGTAAAATGAGCTGGAAAGGAAATGACAAACTGTTCTAGTATCCCTGGCAAGAAAACCCCAAATGGCATCAAAAAGAGTCACACATGACTAAAACAATTCAACAGCAACAACAAAACTAACAAATGAGGCTGAACACTGTACAATTTAAAAGGCAATCCCTGCTTTCAAGGAGCCCACATTGAAGAAAGATAGTAATATATTTCAATATCTAACCCCCTCTCAAAGACTTTACCTTCTGTATTGTTGTTTTAAAGTTTCTTCAGTGATTCATTAACTAAGATTACATGATCTAAACTGGAACCCTAGAAAATTCCTAGGGATCTTAACCCCCATAGTTCACATCCTACAGTGGTCACCTTCCCTGAAAATGGAACAGTAGGCAATACGAATCTCCCATTGATACTAGGATAATGGATATAGAACAAATTGCTTTCTTTTTACTCTACCCCAAACTCCTACTGCAGGACCACAAATTTAACACTATAAGGGTCCTTAGAAGGTCATCTTGTCCAAACTCTTCACCCTTCCTAGTTTTATAGATGGGGAAACTGAGGCCCAGAAAAGTAAAGTGACTGTTGAACATTACACAGGCAGCAATCATAATTCCTGTTCAGGTGCTATGATTACAAGCATCACCTCTCCACCCCCAATTCTTGCTTGTAAGTGTACTTTATTAGGAGCCTCTTAAAATTTTGCCTCCCCTTGAGTCACCACAGCAACTGTCATTGTTTTAAAAGTTGAATAATTGTTATAATCAAATCAGTTCCCTTTTTCTTCATTTCCTTTCTCTCAGTATGCACATCAGCATAATAACAAAGAGAAAAATAATATTGTGTACATGATAAAATACTAAGTGAGGTCTTTTCATATTAAAGAGCTGGAGATAGACACTTCATTTTTTAAAAAAAGAATGTTTTTAAACAGGTTCATTCAACATTTCATCTGTTATCCTTGGATAGAATGTTCTATTAATCTGACAATTATCTCCTTATTCAGTGTTTCAAACATATAGTGCATTTTCTGTTTCCCGGAAATATCCAATATAGTTTGCGAGGAGAGGCTGACTAAGCATTTAGCTCTAAGACTTACATTTGGATGTGATTACCAGGCCAGTCATATTTTCATAATGATAATCCTGAGGGCAGGACTTTTTAAAGTTGGAGAGTGACAGTAAAAAATGCCATAAAGCACAAGGAGAATTTAGGAACATTCTCCTCCTCCTCCTCTAGCTGCTAGCTCCTTAAATCTTACAGGGCCCCATAGCAAATGCCATGGTCCTGACAGTATGACATTCCTACAGCCTGCCTCGTCACATGAAGTGTAGTAGTCAAGGAAAATATTTTAATATTAATAAATTTATTAATAATTAATATTAATAATAATAAATATTAATAAATTTAATAAAAAATAAAATATAGTCAAGTAGCAAATGTTGCATATAAAATTTTTGGCAAAGGATTCTAGAGTTATAAAGCTAGGTGTGTTGCTGGCCAATAGTCATTCCCTGTACTATTCAACATTTCTCTTGGATCTTCTCCCAACTTTGGTCCTGTCTACTTCTTTCTTCTTTTTATACGCCCTATGTGAAAAAAAAAAACTTTCTGAAATGTGCAACAGGTGATTGTTAATTTTTTTAAAAAAGCAAATAGAACCTGTTCCCTCTTGCCCCAAATCTCTGAGCTTACCAAAATGTCATCTGATCCTGAGTATCTGACCTCAAAGGGTCACTTTCATATTCTTTGGCTCCTTGTCCTCATCTAGCACTACTCCAAAAGCACTGATGTCCTCACATGAATAGTTTGTTTCTAGATTTCCCCAAATGTGGGTAAAAGAGGATTCCAAGCTTCAATACAAGCACTCAAGGAAGCACATACAGATTGGGCATGGGAACAGGAGAAGGGATTAAGAATTTATTAAACATATACTATGTGCTAGGCACTGTCCCAAATGCTCTATAAATATTATCTCATTTCATCCTCACAACAACCCTGAGAGGTAGATGCCCTATCCCCATTTTAAAATTGAGGAAACTGAGGCAGACAACAGTTAAGTGACTTGCCCAGAGTCACACAGCTAGTAAGTGTCTGAAGTCATATTTGATTTCAGGTCTTCCCGACTCCAGACTACTGTGCCACCTAGATGCCTTTATTTGGGGTAGCCTTTATTTCGCTCCACTAAAAATGCAACAACACAAAAGATCTACAGGATCCCATAAAGAGATTCAAAAAGCACACAAAGCACTCAGCCTTTCTTCAGCTCCTCTGAAAGGAACAGACCTTGGAGTTGTTATTGAGAGAATCCTTTGGTCCTTTTTTCCAAGAGTCTGACGTAGTCCACACAAGATTAAGTGTAGTACCACTTGATGGCTGGACTGACTCTAAAATGTAAACATATCCTGAGGGCTTCTGAATAATCAATCTCCTTCTCATTGGACTTGCATTGTCCAAGTAATTCATAAGACTTTGCTTCAAAGGGAATACTGCTAAGAAACTATGAGGACAATCCTCATCTTCAAGAGGCATACTGCATCTGGAAATCTCCTTCCATCTTTAGAAGATTTTACTCCTTAATTTTCAAACCCGGAATTCTGGAGCTTGGGATTATCCATCATGAGGCAGCTTCTCAGAACTGGTTGTTGCTTGTTATTGAGTCATTTTAGTTGTATCTGCATTTCTGTGACTCCATTTGGCTCATTCTTGGCAAGATACTGAAGTAGTTTGTCATTGTCTTCTCCAGCTCATTTTAAAGATTAGGAAGCTGAGACAAACAAGGTTAAGTGACTTGCTCAGGGTCACACAGCTAGTAAGTATCTGAGGTTAGATTTGAACTCAGGTCTTCCTGATTCCAGGCCCAGTGCTCTATCCATTGCACCACCTAGCTACCCTGGGCCTCAAAACTGGTAATGCCCAGGAAACTTCCTTTATCTATCTAGAAGGCTAGACATCAGGATCCTAGTCTAGAGAATCTAAAATCTCTCCTTTAAACAGAAGTTTGAGATCATGAAAATATTGTCCATAAACTACCCTCTTGGGTCAAGTAGACATACACATATCTGACTCTGCTTTCTGCTTCTTCAGGAAATTTGCTAGTGCCCCACCAATTATCACCATTTGAACTAGGAAAATCCATTCTCAGGAACTCTAATTTAAGACATGCTCAAAAGGTGTGAGAAGGCACATATAACTCCTATGCATTTCTACCCCAAGATAGCCATTAAGCTTTCTGAGAGGAGTATACATAATAGAGTATACATAATGGATATTGATGATAATGAGAGGGGACCCTCATTATCAACAAGCCCTAGAATGCACATCTGCTCTGCTTCATGCTGGTCTGTCCTCTTGCAATCCCAGGAAGATACTCAAAGAGAGCAATAGAGACCACAATAGTGCTGGGTTCACAACTCAGTTTTATAGACTGAAAGGGGTGTCTCCTATGATAACCATCCATCTTCCTATATTTTGGCTAACCAATCACCATTAAACCTTCTATGGTCTCTCAGCAAGGTAACAATAGAAAGAACCACTTTCCAAGTTAAGGTAGTCATCATATGTCTTAAAACAGTGGCACATGCCCTCTAATACTAATGATGGCTAATATTTATATAGCACTTTACATAGGTAGGAGTATGCAAATTAAGTGGGGTAATTAACATAATTAGATCTGACACAATATATTTTGTACTTAAAAAAACCCTTTAATATATAATGCTTCCTTATTTTACTAGTCATTTGTTTTACATGATTTAACATTGAGTTCAAAATAATATTTGACCCAATTTCTGTAGTTCGTCATCAAGAAACCACACTTTTATCACATTGGATATTAAGCATACTTTTGACAGACAGTCTATTTCTCCAAGTTTAACCTTTATCATAGCCCACATCTTTTCAACAGACTTTAAATCAGGTTAGTTACCAGACTGGGGAAGCATTTTTGTCTCCATCTATTGGATAAATTTCTTAAACTTTTCCTGAAATCAGCATGTTACAAAGTTGTATTACAGCATCACATCTCCATTTAGGAATTTCTGTAATTTTGAAACAATTTTGCTGCTCAGCATATCAATGCATTTATCAGATTTCACTGTTCCTTCAAAAAGGACCAGACTTCCAGACTTCCAGGCACATTGGAAGTAAAAAATTCTCAAAACATTTTTGGGGGAGGTTTGCATGTTGTTCACTTTGATGAAGATCCCTTGATCTTAGAGGCTCACCTGGACTTTTTCTAATAAGGATATAGGCATAGCCTTCAATGAAAAACTATTTCATTAGAAAAAGTGATAGCTTTTTACCAGCGTTCAATATTCCAGTCTTTGTATTGCCTTGCTCATGACTAGCATTTTTCCTTTATAGTAAAAGCAGCTATTTTTAAGTCTTCTCAATGTTCTTCTGTCTTCAAGAAACTTATGTTCCACTATTAAAGAATCAATAATAATTTCTACACATCAGGTCTCTCTGAAGATCTTTGTTTGTTTATTGATGGTTAATTAGACTCTTTTGCCACAATGGTTTATCAGTTCGGGGCATCATTTTTTGCTTTCAACATCACTCTCCTTTTTATTTGGTAGAAATGAGCCTGTTTCATCATGGTCTTGAATGATCCTCAAAATGTTTGACTTTCCCATACCAACAGCCACTGCAATATCTCTAACAATCATTGAGGTATATGTGCTCTTGAAGAGCTCCAACTTTTTCATGTTTCCTTGGAGTAATCCTCATTTTTAACTACAGAACTGAAAACACAACAAAAGGGAGCAATGAAACATATGTATGCCAAGAAATCAAGCACTCCACTGACAAAGAATTAACCATAGGTGCAGAGATCAGCTCAATCCAGTTTCATCTAGTTAAGATGACATGCTATGAATAATCCTAATGACTACTGCTATCACAAAATGAAATAAAATCAAAATTACTGATTCTCCCAAGTAATTTTCACACCACTGTACTAATTTATTTGATCCCTGCAACAACTCTCTGAGATAGGTGCAATTATTATCCCCATTCCTCACATAATGAAATTGGGAGAACAAGCTTAAGTGAAATAACTAGGGTCATATACCTAGCAAGTATCAGATATGACTCAGACTAGATCTTCCTGACTCCAAGTCTATTGCCCTCTAATCTCATCAGGTGAATAGGGGAATTCACCAAACTGACCACAGACACATATCGGCTATTTTGCTGAATTATGTTGAGTTAATTACCAAGATCATACCAAAAAGACAAAATTAAAGAGTTGTCTTGCCATAGTGAGGAAGGGAGGAAATAAACATTTATTAAGTGCCTACTATGTGTCAGATACTGTGTTAAGTAAATTATAAATACTCTCTTTATCCTGACAACAATGCCGGAAAGTAGTTGCTATTATTATCCCCATTTTACAGTTCAGGACATGGAGGCAGATAGAGATCAAGTGACTTGCCCAGGATCACATAGCTAGGAAATGCCTGAAGCTGGGCTTGATCGCAGGTCTTCCTGATTCGAGCCCCGGTGTTCTATCCACTGACCCACCTACCCGACATTGCATTTTTCTACTATAAAATATAGAGGAGTCAGTTTGTTCCAGAAGAGCTTAGCAGAAAGAATCCTGGTTGACTAGACATCAAATATTTCAATATATCTCTGACTTTGTTAGTGTAAGAGATTCCCTCCTCCAGTACAGAATACAACCCTTCCATGCTTTTTCATCCTAGGTATTTCTTATCCTAGTTTTTTTTTTCATAAATTCTCTGCAGAGAATCAACCTGTCATGTTAAAGACTTTCCCCTGGCTCTTTCAATATTACATGGTCACCAGTGTAGCACTCTCAGACTCTCCATCTGTTTTGATGTACCTTTGCTACATGATCACACCACCTTCTTTTGCAGTCACATATGTCCCTGGTAATGGCTTTTATGTCACATTTTCTATGAAAATCACTGTCGATGACATGCTATGGGCAAATTATTCCCACCATGCATCTTTCCCTTGTCTTTTTGTTATCTATAATAGATCGTTTCTTCTTAGTGTTGATTGATTATGGCTGCAAGTCATGGAACACTACAGTCTCCAAAGAGTTAAAAGGGAGTATTACTCATGGGGCAATAGGATGTATGGTGGGTGTGATCAGGCATTGATTCATTACCAACAAGAAATTATGAAATAGAGCCAATAAAGAAATGTCATCAGAGAAATGTATAAGCAACTAAAGTCAAGTCAAAAAATATTTATTAAGCACCCACTATGTACATGGCACTAGGTTCTGAGGATACAGAAGAAAGCCAAAAACTAGTGTCTGTCCTCAAAAAGCTTATAGTCTAATGGGGAGGGGAGAATAACATATAAACAATATGTACAAACAAGATATATACAAAATAACTTGAAGGTAATCTAAAATTAAAGACCTGGAAAACCTTCTTGCAGAAGGTAAGACTTTAGTTATCACTTGAAGTCAGGGGAGTCAAGAGGCAGAGATGAGGAGGGAAAGAGTTCTAGGTATGGGGGACACCTGGGAAAAATGCCTAGAGTTGTGAGAGTAAGTGAGAAGGCCAGTGTCACAATTGCAGGGTAAGGTACAGAAGACAAAAAAGGTAGGAAGGGGCCAAAATAGGAAGAGGGCCAGAGTATGAAGGCATTTAAAAGCCAAACAGAGGACTTTTTATTTGATCCTGGAACTAATAGGGGGGCAGTACAGCTTTTTGAATAGAGGGGTCATGTGGTCAGGTCTTTTAGGAAGATGAATTTGACAGCTGAGTGAAGGACATTCTAGAGTGGTGAGAGTTTTGAGGCAGGGAGACCAACCAGCAGCAAAGGAGAAGATGAGCTGGTCACAGGTACGCAATGAAGCAATCTCTACCAATATGCCTGTGGAAGAACCTCTGAGATAGCTGTCAATTTGGTAAAACAAGCATCTTTGACTTTTCATTTCAATGAGAACAAGAATACATTAATATGGGTGAAGATTCAGCTATTTTTGAAGTTGACCAACTCATTAGTAGTTAGAAAATGATCACACATCTCCTGTTTGTAGATGCCCTAAGCCCTAATTCTTGGTACTCTCTGTTCTCCCTTCTATGTTCCTCCCACCATCACTGTAGTAATAGAAGTGGCTTGAAGGAGACTTGAGGATCATTTTATATTATGCTATTTGATGGGTCTCCATGACCAAAAATCAGAGAGCGGCCTACTTTTTTTTCAAATCAATCTCTCCATATTTAGCTAGGCGGTATCCTCAGGAAAAAGAAGACACAATGTCAGTTGGACTAAACTCGAACCCTTTCCAGGCTGGTAAAACATGGAGTTCATGTCCAAATCTGAGAAAGTACTTACTTTATAGGATCATGAATTTAGAACTAAAAGGAACTTCAGAGGTCATCAAGTTCAATCCCTCATTTTCCAGATATAGAAACTGGGTCCCAGAAAGGTTAAATAACTTGCCCATGGTCACATGAGGCAAGATTGAAACCCATTTCTTCTTGACTCCTATTTCCACTATGCTACAGTTAATGCTTAAAGGGCCCATGACTTCATTGGTATGGACATTCCCTCCACCAATGCAGACTGTAATCGGTCTATAACTTAATAGATGATCTTCTACAGTTGCTGTGGCTTAAAAAAATTAATCCCCCTGCAGCCAAGGTATATGACTGTCAGCACTTAGCCAATCAAACAACAGCCATGGTGTGCTAATATACACAAAAGAGGCTTCTCCAATCGTCTAGAGACAACCACTAAAGGGCTTACTAACACAAAGCAGGGACAAAATGTCCTCTTTGGGATGCATCTTCATATAGCAAAGTCTAAGGCAACTGCTATAACCCGCTTCCTTCCTCTATAGCTCTTATTTCCCAATCAGCCCACTTCTCACCTCAGAAGCTTGAACCTGAACCTGAGACAAGATTGCTCCCTACAACCAGCAAAGACAAGATGTTATCCAACGTTTGCTTGAAAACTTCCCTTCAGAGAACCCACTGCCTCCCAAAAAAGGCATGCCCATGACCCTTTTGGATTGATTCCTTGTTTTTGCACAGCTCTAATTGATCTTCTGGCCCATTCCCATTTGTCATGAAAGAGGAATAAAAAGTGACTAGAGATGCAACTAGCTGCACTATGCTTGACATATCCAAGGACTTCCTTAGTGAAGATATAAATTAATGTACGTACAAAAGATTAATAAGCTAGAACACATTAGAAGATGTATGCTTAACACATTTAAAAGACAACATTCTCCGGCACAGGACAAATATATTTATGTATCATTGACTTCCAAGGAGCTCAGAAGACTACTTCTATATTACCATAAAGTTTCATATCAATCATTCAATAAACATTTATTAAGCACCTACTATATGCCAGGAATTGTGCTAAGCACTCCCTATTAAGACTTCCTTTGAGCCCTGTAGAAAATTTGTATTATCCTCATTTTCATAAAGAGGAAGAAGAAGCAAATTTGAATGAAGAGATTAAAATAACTTACCCTTGGACAAAGGGACAACTGAGCTAGAATTGAATGGATTTTAATTCTCACTTCAGAGCTCTTTAGATCATGCTTTGCTATGGTATAAGAAGGATCCAGGAATAAGGCCATCTTGAATACATCCTTCTAGTTCAATATTTCTGCACTGATGTAATTCCAGTTCAAAACTTTTTTTTGATGGAGGAGATGATGGAGTGGAAGGTTCAGATTCATAAGTTAATGACTTCCAGAAGGTCTGGGTAATTCATTCATCATTTATAGTCATAGTTGCCTTGAGTACTGAAAGTGTAAGTGCCTTCAGTTACACAGCTAGTATATGCCATAAACACAACTTGAACCCAGGTCTTTCTGACTTTCAGACTATCCATTTATTTACTGTTCCCTTCTACTTCATTGGGGAGGGAGTGAGAAGAGGAGAAGGGAATCAGCATTTGTATAGAATCTACTCTAGCTAGGCACAGTGCTAAGTGCTTTACAAACAGTTATCTCATTGGATTCTCACAAGCCTGGAAGGGAGGTGCTGTTATTATTCCCATTTTACAGTTGAGGAAACTGAGGCAGGCAGGGATTAACTGCCTTGCCTGGGATCATACAACTAGCTAGTGTCTGAGGCTAGATTTGAATTAGATTTGACTCCAGGTCCAGTGCTCTATCCACTGCATCACCTAGCTGCCTCAATTAGTAAAAAGGAAAACATCTCAGGCTAAAATTCTAATTGAGACCCAGTCTTTAAATCAATATAAAACTAGGGGCTTGACCACAGCACCCGAATCACAATAGAATAATTTCTCTCATCAAATGCGTTTTTTGGGCAGGCACTTTTGTCCTAAAGTTAGAATTGTCTTTTTTTTTTGGCGGGGGGAAGTTACTTTAAGCAGAAAAGAAATTCCACATTAAAGCATAAAAACTAGTCTGAGACAATGAAAGAAAAGCTTAATACAATAAAGCAAAAAATCTGAACTGAGAGGAAAAAATGAGAGGACTAGAAAGAAATTCTCTAAGAATGAAATGATATGCCAAGAAAACAGAGGCCAGCACTAGTCACAGGAAGTTTGACGATGAGGAAGAGCTGGTATTTCTATGTTTTCTGTCCTGTGTAAATTAGTAGAAAGGAGCGTCAGAGATTAAAAGGATAGGAGGCTCTCCAAAGAGCCTATAATATTCCTGTCCTGCTATTTCATACTTAATAGCCCAATACTTCAGAGAGCCACAATCTTTAGCCTGCAAGAGAGTACTAAGATCAGTAGGAAGCACCACACTCTACTGTGGGAGTACTTGCATATAAATCACTTGCAAGAAAAAAAATGCATTTTCTATTCTTAGACAATTTTAGCTATTTGGAGGAAATGATCACTCCCACCACTCTCTTCTTGATATTTCCTTGAACCTGCTATACAGTACTCAGTTTTGAGGAATCACATTTGAAGTTAGTGACTAGATTTCCAGATGACCCCACGTTAAAAAAAGAAAGAAAATACAGCCCACAGTCTCTTTTCCCAACTGCCAACCAACTGCTACTAGGCAAGCCTGCCTAGCTGTAGCAGTGGGAAACCCTGAGGTAGAGATGGGAAGCAGCAAGCAAGTCAAACTACCACACTGATCACCATTTACACTCAGACTTTGATGGAGACAGCCCAAGAACCTGAACCCAAGAGCCTTGGGAAAAAGTGTCCCCCGAACCACCAGACCTGCTTCCAGCTCTTAAGACCATCATCGAGGGGAGAAACCTTTGTATAGAAAGGGGCCCAATTTCTTCATCACAACCAACAACAACCACTTACCAACTGCCACCAACTGGGAGATAAACACAAGAACACTAAGAATAGCAGCACCACCCCCTCCCCAGTCCAACAATCCTACCTTGAGTCCAATCCTTGTAGCCATCCTCTGAAGTGGCTCCTATGAACTGCCTGCCAATCAATGGCTATTAACAGGGTAGGTAAATGAGCCTAGCTGAAGCAGCAAGTTACCCTGATGCAGGATCAACCACCATCACCACCACCATCTTTATCATCATCTTCTCTTGGCTCCTGATGGAGACAGGCCAGGACCCTGAACCCAAGCGTCTTGGAAATAGTAATGCTTCTAGTCCAGTGTCAAATGGTTCAACATCAGAAGCTAATTTTATCAGTGGAAATGATATCATTACCATTTTTTTTTGCCACAGCACCATAAGGACCCTTGGGACCTTTGCATTTGACTTGCAGCTTAAACCTTCCACCTGTGTTGTCTCCTCCATTAGAATGAGCTCCTTGAGAATAGGGACTATCTTAGTTTTCTACTTGTATCCCCAATGTGTGCTTAATAAATCATTCATTCATTCACTCAAAAGCTTATCTTGCAGCAAAGACCTTCTCTTTAAAGAGTTCTAGCTGTGGGACTGAGTCAAAAAACTAGTAACATCTAGCTGGGTGACCTTGATGAGTCAGTTATATTATGAGTTTCAGTCTCATCAACACAATTTAAAAAGATTTGGACAGGTTATTACGAAGTCCGTGTCTTCCCCATTTCTTATAGCACAATAGTATTCGATTACCTTCATATACCACAACTTGTTCAGTCATTCCCCAACTGAGGGGCATCCCCTTAATTTCCAATTTTTTACCACCACAAAAAGAGCAGCTATAAATATTTTTCTACATACAGGTCCCTTTCCCACTTGTGTGATCTCTTTGGGATATAGCCCTAGGAGTGGTATTGCTGGGTCAAAGGGTATGCACATTTTTATAGCCCTTTGGGTATAGTTCCAAATTGCTCTCCAAAATGGCTGGATCTGTTCACAACTCCAGATGCTGTGTGAGTGGAGCAGAACCAGGAAAACCTTATACACAGCCACAGACATATTGATTCTGTAATGACTAGCTTTGATAGACTTGGCTATCCTCAGCAATACAAGGCTCAAAGACAGCTCTAAAGGACTCAATATGGAAAAAGCGAGCTACATCCAGAGAAAGAACTGTGGAGTCTGAATGCAGATTGAGGCAAACTATTCACTTTCTTTCTTTTTCCTCTTCTTTTTGGTTTTATTTCTTCTCTCTCACGATTCACTCCATTGGTCATAATTCTTCTTTGCAACTTGATTATTGTGCAAATAAGTTTAATGCGAAGGTCTATGTAGAATCTATATCAGACTGCATGCTGTCTTGGGGGGAGGGGCATGGGGAGGAAAGGGAAGAAAATTTAAAACTCAAGAACATGTAAAACTAAGTGTTATAAACTAAAAGTAAAAAATCTAATTAAAAAAAGATTTGGACATGTCCAGTATTCCTCAACCCAAAATATATTGTTGATCAGTAACATAAATTCTCTATAGCAGATTGATCTGCCCTCCACAACTTTTGCCAAGGGACCCTCAGCAGTCCTAAGGGGATAGCCAGGGAAAAGGAGACCGGGAGAGATGGAAAAAAATGATAAGCATGGATGATAAATAAGTTTTTGCATAAATTTTAAAGAGGTAAGGATCATTGATAATAAAGTTTTGTCAAATGGTAAAAATTTCCACTGACTAATTCCAGTCTATGGAAGACTTGCAGAGCAGGAGCACTGGATTAGATGATCTTTAAGAACCCTTTCCAGCTCTGAATTTCGGTGTCTAATATCTACGTTGTTGACAGCTTTCGCTTTCAGTTCAGCCATAGGATAACAGGTTTTTGTATGAACTCCCACTTTTAATGATGCTCCCAAAAGGAAAAAGAAAAAGAAAATGGGATACAATCTGTCAAATTATTAAATACAATGGTCCCCTCATCCTAGAGGTAATAACTGTTAGTTACATATCACTTTAAGGTTTGCTCAGCACATTCCACACTAGTATTCTAAAACCTCGATCATCTTTTTGTAAGAGCCTGCATAATAGTTTAGTGCCATAGAACTGGATACACAATTAAAATGTAATAAAACACACCCTCAACCCCAACACACCCTTAGAATAGAGTGCTGTCAGGTGGCTATAATTCCATGCTGCCTACCAAACTTTACCTCATGAGGCATGATGACTTCTCTGGAGTCCAGTGGGGGTACTCATTATCCAAGCTTCAGTTAATCAACAATCTAGATTACTTGAGAAAACCACTGCCCCTGAAGTATTTCTTTGGCTTGATACTTGAAGCACCATCAGTAAATGTAATTTCAGCATTTAAAACACAAATCAATGGGCTTTGTTTCATTTCTAGCTGGGGAAAAATCTCACCTATTACTATTTAGAGTGAGGTGATGGGGTTGATGAATCAACAAGGCAAAAAGTATTTCCTGATTAACCAAGTCTCAAATACTTTTGGGAACATAACCTGGCATGTGTCCTCAGATCATTGAGAATGTATAGCTAGCATGTTCCATGTGTATGTCTTCCTATTTCCTAAGAACTCCACATACGACATAATGTAGAAACCACTGGACTTGGGAAACAGAAGACTTGTACTTGAGATCTGGATTCCCTCACTCAGAATCTCTATGCCCCATTGGCAGGGCACTTAACTTCTCTGAAGTACCTAGTGAGTTTGGGATTGGTTTTCTTATCCATAAAATGTGGAAAATTATATTTGCATTATCTATCTCACAGAAGGGTGGAAAAGATTAAATGAGGTAAAGCATGCAAAGGGATTATAGGTACAAAGTACTATACAAATGTTAGCTATTATATTTATTCTAAGTGCATATGTGTTATGTATGTAATGGGAGGAGTGAGCCCTATACTTTCATAGCAAGTAGAGAATACTGAACATGCCCTAAACATTAGGCCCACATTAGCCAGTCTCCCCATTACAAATAGATTTCCAATGATAACCCACACACTTACAATATGTGACCTACATGAATGATAATAGTAACCTATGAAATGACCATTTCTAAAACTGAGCAACCACATGAGAGAAGTAACTAAAAGTCTTTAATACTCTTTGCAGAATCCACATGGATCTCTAAGGAGTAGGTTACAATTTTAGAAACAAAAAGCTAAAGGTCCTATTGATACTAACAGGTTCCACAAAGACAAAGATCAGGCATTTTAAATGATTGCTTTTGACCCAGAAAAGATATTAAAATAAACACCTATCTCTCATAACTACCATACAGTAAATCTTTATTTATTGCCTCTATAATTAAAGATTCTAAATCCCAATAATTAATCCTATTTTAAGAAAACAATCAGGTTTGAATTATTGGTTGAGTTTTTAAAGCTGCTATAGAAACCAAACACTCCATTATAAGAGTCTAAAATGTTCTTTCTGTGTATAGCTGGTATAGAAATTGGACAAAAGCATTCTTCTATGATAATACCCAATGACTCCCATAAATGTTCTCAAGACCTACTGAGTGATGTCCAGTTCAGGTAAGATCTATAGCTATGTACTCAGATGAGTATTCTACAGGTGGAAGATCTAAAATAATAGTTTCATAGGTTTCCTGTCAAAACTATTATACTTAGGAGGTCAGGAAAGTCTTACTAAATCTTCAAAGCTCACTTCAAAGCTTCCAAAAAGCAGAATTTAAACCCCTTCCTTATGTTAAGACTTTCCCAATATCTCTTTAGCTCCATTTGTTGAGTTTTCATCAACTTTCTCTGAAAACTACATTGTCTTTCCCTTCATCCCACTATTCCCTGAACAAATGAGCCATTCCATAGGAATCTGGTACCCTTTTCAAAGACAAGTTTGCTTTTGGAAGTAGGTTTTCCCCCTGATTTTCTCCTCAATACATATCCCTACAACCTGCAGATCGTCCAAGGCTGTTTATATTGCAGTATGTCTGTTGATAGCAATTATTCAAAACCTTGCCATAAGCATGTCATAAAGGCTAAAAATACCTGTATCATAAATCCAGCTATTTTAAGTCAGACTCACATTTGGGGCAGGGGGAGAAAGAGGGGAGAAGTAGAAAAGTACCTGGCAAGTTTGGGACCAAGTAAACTTTCTGAAAACAATGTTTCTTTGTCCACTAGCTGCAGATAGATAGAAAGATAGACAGATAGATAGATGAGAGAAAAAGATATATACGTATACTTACACAGTCCACATAATAATATTTTACATATATACATAAATATAAAAATATATAGTTTTGATGGAATTGTTGAAAGAATGCATTGTGGAGTCTTACAATTCAAAGAAACGTTGGTGGAAATCATCTTAAAATTTTTATTTATTTAAAAAGAAACTACTAAACAAGAGATTTTGCAAAACAAACCATTTCCCCGGTTGCACATAAACATGTAGTAAAAAATAATAACAGAAGTTTGACTTATGATTACTAAGATCAGATAACCGAGCAACAGACCTGTCATAAATGCAGGAGTGTATTTAAAGCAACCCTTAATAAAGATAGTATCTCAAAAATAGCATAGGTTGCTTCAGGACTTAGCTTACCCTACAGCCAGCTCCCACTTTGCCCTGGGGCACGCACCCATATTTCGATTACCCCATTCCGCTTAATCATCTCCTATTGTACCCATGGTCTCACTAACCCCAAGACTGAAACGGCACGGACCTCTCCAGTCGCCCCCGCTGCCTTCTCTTCACAGCACCAATCAACCGGACTGCTCCCTTAGCGAGCACTGAGCATCCCATGGCCCCGTACAAATACAAACACACACACACACACACACACACACACACACACACACACACACAAACACACACAAACACACACACACACACACACACACACACACACCCTTCGGCTTCCTACAACCTATTCCTCATGCCCACACATCTGTCACCCACTCAGCTTCCCCCGACCTCACTCATCATGCCTACCTTGGGCTTCCAACTACACCCCCCCCCCACAAATGCCGCCGCCTCCCTCCCCCCAATTCTTCCTGGATTGCAGCTCCGGAGAATGTACGCACTTTCGAACCTCCCTTCCCGGATACACCTGTTTCTCCCCAAGGCTGCCAGTCAGCAAGTGCCCACGCTGCACCTTAAAATGCCGCCCCACAAAAATCATCCTGCCGGCCGCGCTCCCCTCTGCGCCTTCCTACGGCCACTGCTCTGGGCACCCCCTACCCAAATCTCTGGCCGCTCGGCCCAAGGTAGAGCCCAAATCTGCGCTGTGCCCAAGAGCGCGGAGAGCTCAGCCGTGCGAAGGGTTTGGACACCCCTATGGTCCTGCGCCACTGCTGGCGGTGGAGAGGCGGCCGTACCTGCCGAGAGAGAGGCGGCGATGGCGAAGAGCAACAGAGCCTGCTGGAGCGCGAAGTGGAGCGCCCGGGTCATGGCCACCGCAGGGGGCCGGCTGCAGGCCAGGCAAGAGGGGACGGACCGGGGAAAGCAGGAGGGAAGGAGAGAAGGCGGGAGCGCAGCGCTCTGAAGTTCCCGGGGTGCGGGAGCAGAGCGCAACCCGGGGACGCTTTTTGAAGTGTGCGGTAGCCACTAGTCGGTGCCTGCGCCCCTCTCTGTTTCCCTCCCCTTCCCCCATCCCACGCCCCTCTAGGCAGGAGGTGTGTGGTGCTCCAGCCACCGGCCCCAACTGCCACGAGGACACGCGGGGAGCCGCGGAGGCGTGGCTGGGGGTGGACGAGGGAGGGAGCTAGGCAGAGCCTGTCGCACTACTGCTTCCCCTGGAGCGAGCCTCCGCCCCTTTCTTCTCTCTCAAGCCCTCCGGGCACTGGGGAAGGGCGAGCAAAAAACACCGGCAGACTGGGGAAAGTGACGAAGCGAGAGTGCCTATCAGAGGAGGAGAGGGGAGCAAGAGTGGAACCCTAGCAAGTCAGCATTGTAGGAAGTAGTTTCTGGAAGGGAGAGGCTCCTGTAGCCAGGTATTCTCATGGCTTCTAGTCAAGGCGGTTTCTGAATATGCCTCTTGTTTCGTCACATTATGACGAGCCTTCCCTCTTGCCACCAGGTATTATGACTTTGTGATTACTTTGCTATATGCTGCCCTGGATGCATAAAAATCAGGGTGCTCATTTATTACTAGGTGTATAAACCTGAGCTGCCGCCACCCCCAGACTCCCCAAATCTGCAGGAATCTGCCAATGTACTGTACCTGGAAAGCACCACCTGTCCTTAAAACTTCGTAGCGGGCTAATGTAAGACTGTGGTACCTTGGGTAAATGGGCTTAGGATGAACCCCCCCCCCCCTCCCGCCCCCAGCCGGACTCCTGAAAATTTCATCTCACTCCAGCATCTCTACCTAGGATGCCTCGATCCCATACTTACAAGAGTCTGTCACCTGGTCAGGTGATAAGAAATATATCTTTATAATGTGTGTGTGTGTGTGTGTGTGTGTGTGTGTGTGTGTGTACATACATCCCAGGTTTCCAATCCCCTAAATTCCTTCCTCTAGAAGTGGCCTTTGTGACTGCCACCTTCATCAACAGAAGTGTATTTCAGAATGTGCACCGCTTTCAATTACACTAAAAAAAAAAAAAAAAAAAAAGAACTAATTAAAGTGTTATGTTTATCCCGCTGAAGCTTTACTATTAAATGGTTATAACTAACACATTTATTGTGAGTGGAAATATAGTTATGGGGGGAAATTACTAATTAGCAAAAATTAACCTACAATTCATTTCTACTTTATCCAGTCTTGGCATATGCAGAAAGTGAACTGAATGCTTTTAATTTAGCCACCCAGGGAAGCTAAAAATAAGATATTTAATGTCATTAATATTACTATTAGGAGAAGATTGCTTTCATTGTCTTTAAAGGCTTCTTCAGTAATAGAAATTAATGGTTTTAGAATCAAAGGCTGTCCTCTAGACTTAAGAAGCATACTATTCTTGTTCCTTCACTTGATTGAGAGCAAAAAAAATCAGGATTCTCTATTCTTAATAGGCTCAATATGTAGACAGTAATTGGTCCTCATTAGTCCAAGGAACACAAACATCTCAGGACTAGGAATGGGATGGTCTCTAAGCAGTAATTCGTTTTGCAAGTCTGTTAGAGTTGTAGCAATGCAGAAACTGAGGATTGTTTTTCTTTTAAGGGCGCAAAAAAACCTCTACAGGGTGGAAATATTCTGTTCCTATTTTGTCCTGAATCAATTAAAAAGAAAAAAATAGGGAGGTGGGACAAGCCTCTAAGGCCTTCCAGACACCCACAAAACAGATGCTTTAAAAAAATACACATACCAAAAACTTATGCAACAAAATGCTAGAAAACATCAGATTTTTGCTGCCTTGCTTTATTCATTATTTAGTACTTGCACCATAAATTCTGAACTTATGACCGTCCATATACTGAATATGACCATATCTGTAAGTTTAAAAAAAATACTTCAACCTCTGGGAAAATAAGAGGTTAGAGCCTAAATGATCCTGCTAGTATAGAAATATTTAATAGCTTAAGTATTCACAGCAAATTGCATGTCCTTCTTCCCTTCAGTCTTCTTCCTCACAGAATCCTGGTAGTGAGTAGATAACAATTTCACTTTAAAAACAGTATGAGTAAACCAAGGCAAGTCATATGGCAAGTCAGTCATATGGCAAGTCAGTCATATGGCAAGTCAGTGAAAGAAACTATATCTCTTGAGTCCTTAGCTCAAAGTTCTAAGAATTGGTGGTAAAAATCAATTTTTTAAAAATTTAAATATTTGGTATATTAAGGCACTGTAAAGTATCTTTCAAATGCTACCTTTTCATCCTCCCAAAACACCTCATCTCATATATGAACTCTTCTTCCAAAATTAAATTTCTGGGAGAATCTTAACATGATCTCTGAGGTCTCTTAAATTCTAAGAATCTATGATTTGATAAATATGATGAACAAAACAACCACCTTTCAATAAATGGAGCTATAAATTAAGGAAAGTGAATGGCTAGAACAGTGCACTGTTGGAAACAGATTTGCAGAAAGTACATTGAACATAAAATACATAAGACCTGGGTTCCAAAGCCTACTGATACTTTTTAACTACATAACCACAAGCAAATCACTTAACTTTTCTTCATTTGTAAAACAGGGATGACAGGATTTGCAATATCTCTCTCATGGTGTTGTTGTAAGTAAAGTGTTTTGCAAAATTTAAAGAGATAATCACATCAGAGTTATTAGACTATTACAAATTAATCTCCTAACTGTAGCTTCTTGGCAACCTAGGAGGAGATTTTTATTTAAGACAGTGCTGTTTATTAATGAACTTTTCATAATTTATAAGTAATAAAAGAACTGGACAATGAAGACCCAGTCCCTGAAGTAAGCTTAAATTAAATTGTTGTTCAGTCATGTCCAACTCTTTATGACCCCATTTGGGGTTTTCTTGGCAAAGATACTGGAGTGTTTTGCCATTTCCTTTTCCAGCTCATTTTACAGATGATGAAACTGAGGCAAACAGGATTTTTCAGGAATCACAGTAAGTTTCTGAGGCCTGATGTTTCTGAGGTCTTCCTGACTCCAGACCTGGTGCTCCATCCACTGGGCCACCTAGCTGCCCCATTCACAAATATTCCCTTCATAGTCTTAATCAAAGGGAACACACAGAAAGTTTGGGGGAGCTGAGTTTTGGACAATGACTTGAGTAAGTTCTAGTGACTCAAAAGAGGCTGAACCAGAGCTGAGTTTCTCCAGAAGTAGCTAGGTGGCTGTGGGTACAGCACTTAACATTGGGTCAGGAAGGATTGAGTTCAAATCCAGTTTCAGATACTTACTAACTGTGTGATCCTGGTCAAGTCACTTAATCTCTGTTTGTCTCCTCAACTGTGAAATGGGGGTAAGAGCACCACCTACCTAGCAAAGTTGTTAAGGATCAAGTAAGGTATTTGTGAAACACTTACCATTGTGCTTGGCAAATAGTAGGTGCTTAATAAATGTTTATTTCCTTCTTGTGCTTCTTTCCTTCCTTCCCCTTTTTCCCTGACAGCTCTTAAATGAGAATGATTGCTTTGAGCTCATTGGGGGGGGGGGGAAGAAGGAATAGGGAAGTTGGCCTCTCTCCACCTTCCATATATGTCTCTGAGCACATGGCACCTGTTTCTTTTGTGTTTTCTTTCCTGATCCTAGATGAATGAGTATTCTGAAAGGTGTGTGGCCAAACAGTTAAGAAGAGCCTTCAAAGCCACCAGAGTTTCCACTGGCAATGGGAGTCAGTAGCAGAGCCCCCCACATTAGTGGTAGCTGATAACAGGAAATGCCAGCAAATGGGCAGACAGTCTGCCAGGAATCATGAGCCCTCATGACAGATAGAAATGCTGATTTTAGATTCTAGGCAGACTCTGATCCAAGACCAGTAAGGCAACCTTATGAGCACTCCATGAAGTGAGAAAAGGACATCCAGGGCTGGGAGTTGGGAGATATCCCTTGGTTATATATGTTCTCTACACTTGGGTCTCACTTTGGTTCTACTTTTAGTTTGAGTCCACTCTCCCCAGGGACATTCTAGACTTTGGCTTGGAGGATTGTCCTGTAGCTATTATTTTTGTTTGTAAATCCCTTTAAAGACACCAATAGAGTTCTATTGGTTGATTAATAATGGAAAGCAGAATGGATGGAGATTTGAGTGACAGTACTAGAAATATTCCACCCCTCTGGGTTACCCCCTAGAATTCTGAAGGGAATAGTATTTAGCTGTTCTCTGGGAACTCCACCTGCCAGTGCAAGTGAGCGTTAGGAAAGTGAGCCCAGATGAGGTGTTACCTACATTGTCATTGGTACAATATTTAACCTGGCACAAACTGCATATTTGGTTATTTTAAGACTATTTGGGGGAACATTTTTGTGACCTCTTGAGTTGAATTTGATTGTTTTCTAGAAGAAATAATAGGAAACATAATGAAATCTTTTTGAATGCAATCTATAACAAAGTTTCCTTTGAAAGCATTTGCACCTTTACTATTTCATTTTAAAATGCAAAAACTGGCTTCCTCAAGCTTTAACCTCTCCTCCCTACCTTGTAACCATCTATCTGTATCATATTCATTGCCATAGCAACATTATGTCATGAGGGCTGGATTCACATAAGCAAGAGAAAACAAACCCAAATTTTTAAAAAATCTAGAAATAAATAATCCATTAATGGAATGGAGCTTGAAAAGAGGCCTGAAATAAAAGAGAAACAGGGAGATGTCCCATAAACCAGATATTAAAGTTTGATGAGTTTTGTAAGCTAATACTTTATATTTGTAGGATAGATTGGTCTGGAATACATCTTAATACTCAACATAACAATTTAGCTTTTGGAGGTAACAATTAAAAAAAATTCATAAAGGGAATTCTTGCCAGAAACTCCAATATCAAGCACATGACTTTCTCATTTCATGTTGGTTCAGTGAAGTTCTCATGGAATGAGCATATGGTGAGGAGGCATATCACCACATTTTACTGTACACTACTGAGGTCTTAGCTCATCTTTTGCTCATCTTTCTACATTTTCTTCTCCCTGGGATAACACTCTTCCCCTAAATATGATCTTGTCACAGTTCCCTTTTCCTTCATTGTCATCTCATATTTACCGCACCTTTTGTACACAGTTGGTGCTTAATATTTGTTGAACTGTACAAAAAAAATCTTATTGTGGCAGAGTGTAGTCTTGAATAATTCTGATTTCCTAAATTTTCTTTTAGTGATAGTGCTCCCAATATTTCCTCAGGAATGGAAAAACTTCTCATTTAGGACTTTAATTATAGTAAATGAAAAAAAAAATCCCACTAGATACTCCCAAATCTCCTACCTTGAGGGATAAGTGGGGTTTCACTTTATGAACTTAGGGGGAAGCAGGTTTTTTGGCTATCTAGAATAAAGTACCAAAAGCAACTGGTATTCTATAGCTGACACAACAAAGGCAGGAATGTTAAGGAATAGTTAATAAGGCAGGAATAGTTAAGTGGAGAGCAATAACCTTGCCTCCTTACTTCACCCAAGTTTATTTTCATACTAAACCAGATAGGATGTTAGGAATGCCTGACCCTCAGTGAGCAATCATGAGCAGTAATCCCAGGACAAGCAGAGCAACATATCTCCTGGCAACACGCTGAGTAGGAAGACGATATAGTAAAAGCATAGTAACATCATCAGAATATATCAGTGGTCTTGCAGCATCAGAAAAAAATGAGTTGCCCTTTTACACACACTCTGGTTATACTTTTTCTTTATGTGGATAACACTTGTACATAGTCCTGATGTGTGCATGACTGCTCTCCCCATTGTATGAATTTATAGGAGATTATACTACTGATTTATGGGGGTAAGGGAACAAGCATTTATTAAGCACCTACTATATAATGCCAGACTTTGTGCTAAGTGCTTTGCAAATAATATTTCATTTGATATTATGAATGCAATGTTTTATTGCAGCTTCTCAAACTATACCATTTCCTTAAGTGCCTTTGTTTTAAACTAATAGTCCCCTGGTTGACGATTCAAAAATATTGATGGGGGCTCATTATTTCTGGATTTTGAATGACGGAGGACCTATCAGATTCCTTTGTACCGGGGTAGCTCTACTGAGGACTCCACTTGCTCCAGGTACTATTCTAATAATATCTGTTGTGAATTTTGTCTGCAGGTTGGTCCTTAAACTGCTCTTTATTTCAGGTCCGTAGACTATATTTCTGGTTTGTAATGGCCCTGGGTAACATGGTGGGAAAATGAGACATATTGGGGCAAATCCATCACTACAATTAGAAAATAACTTAAAGTTAATTCCTTATTCATTCTGGGTCAGTGATATAACTTTGTGTAAACAAAGGGCAGCGTTATTAGGATTATTAATACTAGATAGGGGAAAAAACAGCAATGTAGGTCTGAATTCTTTCTTCAAATGGAAAGGACCTTTTACCAGGCTATTACTGTGTGCCCCACCAAAGGGGAAATAGGTGTAAAGCCCAAAACAGTTTAGAATATTTTTTTCTATCTCAATGTTAATGTCAACATAGTTACTTCATTATGGCTTAAGGGGAGCAAGGGAGGATTTGTATGTGTCAACACAGGGTGAAATCAGCAAAACTAGAATTATAGCCATAATGAATTAGAAATAAAAAGATGACCAAAAGTAAGCCAAAGTCTCAGTAACTAAGAAGAAAGTAATGGAAAACAGGTAAGGAAACATACTTTCATCCTCTAAGTAGAGATGAGAGACGACTAGGACATATAGTTGCCTAACATTATCAGTCATGGATAGATACACTGTTGATTGTTCCTACTTAACTTTCTTTCTTTGTTAAAAGTGTTACAAGTACTATGACCTCAGACTTCTCCAGCAAGGCCAGCTGTATTATACCCTTAGGGATCTAGGATACCCTTAGAGATTAGGTTGTCTTTCTCTAATCCAATAATCCCCCAAAACATTTTCTGTAGACTCTTGCCAGGTTAACATCAGTGACATCCTTTTCTTCATTTCATCCTCCTGTTCGTAAACCTTCATGAATTCCTCATCGACTAACCAACCATACTGAACAGTCTCTTTACTACTGCTTTCCTCCACTGAGACACTATAGACTATAGCTGTCACTTGTGTTTATTAAGTATGTATTTGCTAATTTTTAAAAAATTAATTTTGAATTTTTCATGAGAGAAGTAAAATAACTTTTCTATGATTCAAGTTTTCACACTTTTGTACCTTTTCCAATGAATGAGTGAGTGAGTGAGTGGGTGAATGCGTGAATAAAAAGGCACATATAATTGCTTACTATGTGTCAGGGATCTAGTCACTGAGGAATACAAAGACAAAAGATGCAGTAGTCCCTAACTTAAAAGGAGTTATATTGTGATAGTGGAGAAAACACACATAGGAAAGTAGTGTCTAGAGAAGAGAGTTGTAAGTCAAAATCAATATCTTTTCTTAAAACAACTAATTACTAATAGCAGAGTTGACACACATGCATATTTGGTAATCCTTACCACCAAAATTCTTAGAAATGTTTTAAATTGAGCTATCGTAAAGATTCAATCTTCTTTAAAAAGCCATTCACTATATTAGAATGATTTTTAAAAGGTTTCCTAAAGCAAGTATAGATACATTTTTGTCTCTAATTCAGATTTTGAAATACTAAGAAAAAAATCAAGCTATTTTTTCCTTTCCAGGAACTAAGAGAATCAAACATTTTCAAAAATTGCTCATGTATTTATAAGTTTTGCAAATAATTTGTCATTGGGGGAAAAAAAGAAAATGGTTTTTGATCTCTTGTAACTCTGCAATTAAAAGAATGTCTAACAAAACAGAAAAAAATTTACCTCTTTAGTCCAACATTAAAGACCTTCCACATTCTGATCCCCACCTACATTTCCTACTTTATTTCTCACTGGATACTTTGTGAATCTTCTGATTCAGCTAGACTGGCTTATAATTGTCTTCCTAATACACCTTAATCATTCCTTCCTTCACACCTTGGTTCATTTGTCCCTTTCAGGCTATCCCCAGCTCCTCCAATTTCTTTGAGGAAATTTTCTGGACCCTCTCTCCTACCTATCCAAATCTTTTCTGTGGCATAGTGGAAAATAGCACTAAATTTTAAGTTGAGGTTGAAATAGTGACTCTGAAACTTCTTAACCATGTTACCCTGGACAAATCACCTAACTTCCCTGGGCCTCAGTTTATTCATCCATAAAATTGCTATTATAATATATGTTCTATCAACTTCACAGGATTATTGTGAGGAAAACACTTTTTAAACCTTCGAGCACGACAAAAATGGAAATTGTTTTTATTTTAGTTCTAGCTCGATTGAATGAATGAACGAGGCACCAGCAATAGTAGTTCAGACTGAGGATTTTCATCTTCTGCACCTGTATTGTCCAACAAAAGGCAGCAACTAGTATGAGCAATGGACAAGAAAGGAGTGATTTCTAGAGCTGTAGATGGAGATATCCTTGCAGTGCAAAGTTTGGTTGCATTAATCTGATTGCTTACTATTGATCCCAGAGACAAGCTTCCTTCTTTGAATCAGGGGACTCTAGTTTCATTTCTATCAAGGACAGTGTGACGTTGGCCTTAGTTTTGCAGCTTACAAAATGAGGACGCTAATGTTTTAATCATTTGTTGTTGTTTAGTCATTTCAGTTATGTCTAACTCTTTGTGACCTCATTTTGGGTTTTCTTGCCAAACATGCTGGAGTAGATTGTTATTTCCTTTTCCAGCTCATTTTACAGATGAGGGAACTGAGGTAAATATGGTCCAATAACTTGCTCAGGGTCACATGGCTACTAAGTGTCTGAGGCCAGATTTGAACTCGGGAAGATGAGTGTGCTTGACTCCAGGTCCAGCACTCTATCCACTTTGTCACCTAGTTGCCCATATTTTATTCATAGGCGAAGGTTATTAGCATAAAATGAAATTCAGTTGGTTATAGTCAATAAAGATTTATTAAATGCCTATTAGATACAAGAGTATGCTAAGAACTAAGGATATGGAGGCAAAAGACAGTCCCTTCTCTCAAGCAGCTAACAGTCTAATGGGGGAGACAATATATAAGCAACTATGAACAAACAAGCTATATACTGGGCAAATCCTAGATAATCAACAGGGCAAAGGCTCTAGAATTAAGGAGGCTTCCTGTAGTAGGTGGGATCTTGACTGGGAATTGAAAAAAAAAGGAAGCCAGGAGGCAGAGGTGAGGAGGGAAAGCATTCAAGGCATGGAAGAAGACAGTGAAATGCCCAGAGTGAGGAAATGAAGTATTTTGTTTGAGGAATACCAAGGAGGTGAAGTGTCACTGGATTGCAGTGCATGTGCGCAAGTGTAGGGTATAAGAAACCTGAAAAAGTGGTGGGGAGAGGGGGTGATGAAGGTGCTCAGGTTATAAAAAGCTTTGAAAGCCAAAAAAAAATTATATTTGGTCATGGCGCTAGGTACTAGGTACAAGGTACTAGGGAGCCACTAGAGTTTATTGAGTAGAGAGGTGACAGGGTCGGACCTATATTTTAGGAAGATCACTCTAACAGCTGAGTGAAGGATGAGCTAGAGTGGGGAGAGACCTATGGCAGGGAAACCAACCAACATGCTAATAAGTGAGGCTATGAAGGCCAGCAGCAGAGTGGTGACAGGGTCAGAGGAGAGAAGGGGTCACATGGGAGAGATGTTTTGGAAATAGGAAGCACTTGCAACCAAATATAGTTTATGCTTCAACGTAGCTGTGATTTCTTGTGGGATATTGTGGGATCCTTTAAAGCAATACTTCTCAAACTGTGGTCCCAGCATCCCTGGGAGTTCCTGGGAGGAACCTCAAGTTCCCTCAGGGGATATTGGAAGTAAAACATATTTTAATCATAATCATAAATGATATTTGCCTATTAAATAGTCCTTCTTTTTCCAACTACATATACGTGGAAGGTGAATTTTCTTTATATATGTCAACCAAAACTACATATTGCAACAGATAGAATGCAGAAGCAGATATGAGAATCTACCTGTCTTCTATTGAGATTAAAAAGATTTGCAAAAACTACATAAGATGGTTCTATTCTCACTATTTCTTCTTTTTTGTTTTGGTAAATGCTGTTATTTTTAATTAAAAATATACTGTAAAAATAAATAGCAAGAACTTTGCAAACCTTAAAGTATTATAGTTATAGCCCATATAAATAACAGATCCTTTGGGCCCTCATTAATTTTTTAGTATGAAGAGATCCTGGGACCCAAATGTTTGGGAACTACTTCTCTAGTGGGACAGATTGCAACACATGTACACCTTCCTTCCTGTGTAAATCTCATCTATTACTTCACATAAATGCTCCCTAAAAGACCTATCCCATGCTTTGGATACCCCTTTCTTTAGGTCTTAACATTCTGTTAGTACCAGTGTAGCCCTTGTCAGCATTCTAACCAGAGAACTTTGAGAAAACAAAATTATGCTTAATAAATATCTGTTGCCTTGTCATGACATAGTTTGGACAATAGAAATTCTTCATCCAACTGTTTTTTCCTGTAATGAATATTAAGGTAATCTCTTTTGAGTGAACATGGATCTCATCTTGTAGACGCCTGGGTGGCATAGTGGATACTCTCAAGGGTTGGAGTCAGAAAGAACTAAGTTAAAATACTGCCTCAGACACAGTAGTCCATGTGAAACCTGGATCAATCACTCAACAAATCTCTCTCAACCTCAGTTTCTTCATGTGTAAAATTAACATAATATTTCTACCTATCTCATGGAATTGTTGTAAGGATCCCATGAGATTAACACATGAAGTACTTTGCAAACCTTAAGCACCCCATAAAAGCTCCTAGCTTTGAGGAGGACTTGGGAGAAGGCTTGTTTAAGTGTCCTAATGGAAGGATTCTCTACAGATGATTAGGTCCTCCAGATGCTCCTGTTTATAGATACTTTGACTGTATCAAGTCCCAGAATCTTATAGGGTCTCCTTGATGAGGTCCATGAGCACTCAAAAGAGATGTGCTTAATAATCTACATACTTTTTTAAAAAAATGGGAGGTACATATGAGCAATCAGTAATGGGGAAGAAGGAAGTATTTATGATTATGGATATGAGAGTTGCTAATAAAATTTCTTCTTACAAATACCAATTTAGTTGTTCTACTGTAGGATTTTTTAAATCCTAGAATTTTGTCCTTTTCTATTATGACAATAGATGTAATTTATATGTACGAATGTCAGTGGCCATGTGAGTTACCTTTCACCTACTAATGGAACCTATGCAGTTGTGTTTGTTCCTTTTTCCACTTATTTGTTGAGTTCTCTTATGAGTGCTTGACTTGCTAGAGATTTTCAAAACTTTATTCCTATAAATGTCTCTCAAGTAACAATGATTTTTCTAAGCTTTCTGAGGCAGGCCAGTTTTTAAAAGACAGATCTTGATTCATATTCCCAAACTGCAGAAAATCACTCTCCAAGAATATAATATAAAAATAATTTCTGAATCAGGGAACAACCATGGAAAATATTATGCTTTAGCTACTAGAAGGTAAAATTCTTTAGAATGAGAAGGGAAATGGCTAATTTCAGTGCAGTGAAACTTCAATTACCCCCATGTAAATTGTCCATATAACTGAAAGATTTCTCCTTATCATTATACCAACATGGATTACTTGCCTGTCAACAGAAGACAGGATTGTTTGTGTATATTACATGTGTACCTAAGTAGCTGGATGGCAAACTATATAGGGTACTGGATCTGGATCGAGGAAGACCTGATTTCAAATCTGGCCTCAGACTTACTAGCTGCATGATCCTGGGCAAGTCATTTAACCTGTCTGCCTCAGTTTCCTTATCTGTAAAATGGATATAATAATAGCCCCAATCTCCCAGGGTTGTTGTAAGGATAAAATGAGGTATTTATAAATCATTCTGTAAACCATAAAATGCTATATAAATCCTATTTGTTATCATTATTATTAATTAGTATTATTATTACTATTATCACTGACTGCATTTCAAAGTCCCAAATTACTTCATTCTCCATTAACTTCTTTCTTGGGAGATATATATTTAATGCCCCCCATGGATAGGGAAATTCCATGAACATGGTACCATGCTGCTAATAATGAGGAAAAGAGAAGAAACGGGAGTTGGAGATAGAGATGGAAGAACATGTACATATTTCTTCATCTTTCTCTTCAGTGAGGAAAGGTTAGGAAAACATTCAGATCAGTTGGAGAAATTGGAGTAGATTGACCTCATCTGGGGAGGCTGGAATGAATTCTGGAAAAATGAAGTTTGCATCCTTCCAAATCAGTGCTATTACCTTTATTCAAACATCAATAACCCATTAATTTTAGTGGCATGCCAGTTGGATTTTAATGAAACTAGGCAACGTTTGTTTTTATTAACTTCTTCCTCCTTTCCTGAACCTCCTCCCTTTCCATTTTATTCCTCTCACAGTGGCCCTAGATTCCAGCTACTGCCCTATAGAAACTCTCAAGCTTGCCTTCTGACTATGGAAGGTGCTTCATTCCACTCAGGTCTGCCGTCTCCTGCAAATTATCCCCTCCATTATATCTGCCCCTCAAAGAACTCCCATTTTCCAACTGATTTTTATTTTAGCTAGATGTTGACTTCATTTTTATATTAAAATAATTCATACTGGGGGCGGAGCCAAGATGGCGGCTGGTAAGCACGGACTAGAGTGAGTTCCGTACCGAGTCCCTCCAAAAACCTATAAAAATGGCTCTGAACCAATTCTAGAACGGCATAACCCACAGAACAGCAGAGGGAAGCAGGGCTCCAGCCCAGGATAGCCTGGATCGTCTCTGGGTGAGGTCTATTCCACACGGAGCTGGGAGCTGGGAACGAAGTGGAGCAGAGCCCAGCCTGAGCGGCGTGGACCATCCAGACCAGAAGCCGGGCGGAGGGGGCCCTAGCGCCCTGAATATGTGAGCTGCGGCGGTTACCAGACCCCTCGACCCACAAACACCAAAGACTGCGGAGAAGGTTAGTGGGAAAAGCTGCGGGAGTGGAAGGAGTTCGCGGTTCGGCTTCCAGCCCCGGGGGGCAGCGGAGGTGGGGCAGCTACAGCTGTTGTTACTTCCAGCTCCAGGCCCACCTGGTGGGAGGAATTAAGTGGCGTGGATCAGAGCAGGAGTGCAAGAGCCTGCAGCAGATCTAAGCCCGGTCTGGACTGGGGGTCCTTGGGGAAGGAGGAGTGCGGCTCTGACAGAGCTGGCACCTCCCCCCCAAACGTAGAACATAGAACTCGTTAGTCTACAAGCAGTCATACCCCACTGAAAAACTCAAGGGTCAAGTTAGTTGGTTGGGAATATGGCCAGGCAGCGAAAACGTGCCCAGATTCAGTCTCAGACTTTGGATTCTTTCTTTGGTGACAAAGAAGACCAAAACATACAGCCTAAAGAAGACAACAAAGTCATAGAGCCTACAACCAAAGCCTCCAAGAAAAACATGAACTGGCCCCAGGCCATAGAAGAACTCAAAAAGGATTTGGAAAAGCAAGTTAGAGAAGTAGAGGAAAAATTGGGAAGAGAAATGAGAAGGATGCGAGAAAACCATGAAAAACAAGTCAATGACTTGCTAAAGGAGACCCAAAAAAATGCTGAAAAATACACTGAAGAAAACAACACCTTAAAAAATAGACTAACTCAAATGGCAAAAGAGCTCCAAAAAGCCAATGAGGAGAAGAAGGCCTTGAAAGGCAGAATTAGCCAAATGGAAAAGGAGGTCCAAAAGACCACTGAAGAAAATACTACTTTAAAAATTAGATTGGAGCAAGTGGAAGCTAGTGACTTTATGAGAAATCAGGATATTATAAAACAGAACCAGAGGAATGAAAAAATGGAAGACAATGTGAAATATCTCCTTGGAAAAACCACTGACCTGGAAAATAGATCCAGGAGAGATAATTTAAAAATTATTGGACTACCTGAAAGCCATGATCAAAACAAGAGCCTAGATACCATCTTTCAGAAAATTATCAAGGAGAACTGCCCTGATATTCTAGAGCCACAGGGCAAAATAGAAATTGAAAGAATCCATCAATCGCCTCCTCAAATAGATCCCAAAAAGAAATCTCCTAGGAATATTGTTGCCAAATTCCAGAGCTCCCAGATCAAGGAGAAAATACTGCAAGCAGCCAGAAAGAAACAATTTGAGTATTGTGGAAACCCAATCAGAATAACCCAAGATCTGGCAGCTTCTACATTAAGAGATTGAAGGGCTTGGAACGCGATATTCCGGAGGTCAATGGAGCTAGGATTAAAACCTAGAATCACCTACCCAGCAAAACTGAGTATCATGTTCCAAGGCAAAATATGGAGTTTCAATAAAATAGAGGACTTTCAAGCTTTCTCAGTGAAAAGACCAGAACTGAATAGAAAATTTGACTTTCAAACACAAGAATCAAGAGAAGCATGAAAAGGTAATCAAGAAACGGAAATTGCAAGGGACTTACTAAAGTTGAACTGTTTTGTTTACATTCCTACATGGAAAGATGATGAGTATGATTCATGAGACCTCAGTATTAGGGTAGTTGAAGGGAATATGCATGTATATATATATATATATATATACACACACACATATATATATATATATACATATATATATGTTTATGTATATATATAAGTGAATGTGTATGTATGTATATATCTATGTGTATATGTATGTATGTGTATGTATGTGTATATATATATATATGTGTTTATATATATGTATATATATATATATATGTAAAAGAGAGAGAGCAGACACAGGGTGAGTTGAGGATGAAAGGAAGATAGCTAAAAGAAATAAAATGAAATTAAGGGATGAGAGAGTAACATACTGAGAGAGGGAGATAGGGAGAGATAGAATGGGGTGGATTATCTCGCATAAAGGTGGCAAGAGGAAGCAGTTCTGTGGGAGGAGGGGAGAGGGCAGGTGAGGGGGGAATGAGTGAACCTTGCTCTCATCAGATTTGGCCTGAGGAGGAATACCATACATACTCAGTTGGGTATCTTACCCCACAGGAAAGAAGAGGGAGAAAGATAAATAAAAAAAATAAAAGGCGGGGGGGATGATGGAGTGGAGGGCAGATGGGGGTGGAGGTAATCAAAACAAACACTTTGGAAAGGGGACAGGGTCAAGGGAGAAAATTCAATAAAGCAGGATGGGTTGGGAAGGAGCAAAATGTAGTTAGCCTTTCACAACATGAGTATTGTGGAAGGGTTATACATAATAATACATGTGTGGCCTAGGTTGAATTGCTCAACTTCTTAGGGAGGGTGGGTGGGAAGGGAAGAGGGAAGGGAATTTGGAACTCAAAGTTTTAAAATCAGATGTTCAAAAACAAAAAAAGTTTTTGTATGCAACTAAAAAATAAGATACACAGGCAATGGGGCATAGAAATTTATCTTGTCCTACAAGAAAGGAAGGGAAAAGGGGATGAGAGGGGAGGGGGGTGATAGAGGGGAGGGCTGACTGGGGAACAGGGCAACCAGAATATAAGACATCTTGGAGTGGGGGGGGAGGGTAGAAATGGGGAGAAAATTTGTAATTCAAAATGTTGTGAAAATCAATGCTGAAAACCAAATATGTTAAATAAATAAATTGCATTAAAAAAAATAATTCATACTAATGTATGAATATAATTGGACCTTTCTCAGGCTATTTGCATTTTGAAAGAGAAATTCCCCCACATCTCCTTTACCCAGTCTGACTAGGAACACAACCTGTCTTCCCTTGTAGTCCAGTCTTTCCCATCACTTTTAATCACCATCATCTTCAGGCTAACCTTCGCCACAGAATCCCAATGGCAGCCCATGATTACTTTAATGTTCTGATATTAGTCTGATAGGGCAGCTAGGTGGCATAGTGGATAGAGCACTGGACTTAGGGAGACCTGAGTTCAAATCTGACCTCAGACACTTACTAGCTATGTGACTGGTCAAGACGCATAACTGTTTGCCTCAGTTTTCTCATCTGTAAAATGAGCTGGAGGAAAAAAAATGGAAAACCACTCCACTATCTTTGACAAGAAAATCCCAAATGGGGTAATGAAGAGTCAGACATGACTGAAAATGACTAAACAACAAATTAGCCTGATGTTAGTACCCCAGTTCTTCAGCTGGTAAGAATATGACTGATGCGGATAGGGCGTGAGGCCTGGACTGGCCTGGGGGTTGACTAGATACAGATTTCTTTGTTGTAGGGACCTCCTGGATAGGAAATTCTTCCTACTCATACAGATAAACACTTGATGTACCTCTTAAAGACTTTTGGAGAGTTTTGTAGAAGGCTCGGAAGCCAAGTGATTGGCCCAAGGACACATAGACAGTATGTTCTAAGAGGTAGGATTTGAATTGAGGTCTCTATCCACTATACTACCCTGCTTTTCACAGGGATGATACAGGTTATTAGTCCAATATATAAGTTGATATACAATAATTAACAACTATATCTAAGTTGGCATATAATAATTACCTATATATTCAGAATTTTATGGAAAGGCAGAAATCACAGATGATAGAAAGCTTTAAGCATTCGTATGGCTCAGTACCATCAATGGAAACATTGGAGGGGAGATAGGTACTATACCCGGGATTTCACTGATACAGGGAAGTGCTAATGAGGAAATACCCCTTACCGATACAGTTTCTCTGCAACTTAGAATCTTCAAGAGTGACCTGAAGCTCTGAGAGGTTAGATGATTCGCCCAGGGCCACACAGCCAATATGTGTCAGATGTGGGAATTTACTCGAGTCTTCCTGGCTCCAAGGCCAGCTTTTTGTCCACTATGCTGAGCTACCATGGAAACATGTTTTTTGTTTGATGTTGTAGTTACAAATGATAGGACTCCAATACAGAGTCACTTGGGACAAGTAGTCCTAAATAAACATGTAAGCAATGACAATCAGGGAGTGCCTTTCCATCGTTGTGACTCATTCTGACCCTGTGTCAGACATGTACGTGACCATGGGTCCTGACTGGATAAGGCACCTGGCAGACTGAAGCAGCTACCAGCTAACATCATTTTGGGAGACTCTATTACCAATGTAATCTCATCCAATTTTTGGTCCTGTTCAGGAAACTCCCTCCCCCCCCAAAAAATTTGTTATCAATAAGTGACCCAGGGAATTTCCCTACGATGTCTGGGTCTGATTAAGAATTTCCCCTCCCACATCTAACATTGATTGCCTGTTCTTAACCAAACCTATACTTAAGGCTTAAACATTCCCCACTCCGAGCATGTACCCTTTCTTATATCTTTGTCATGTTTCTCTGCCCCATGTGAGTGACTCTAACTTTGTATATGTGTGGCTAAATGTGTCTTTATTGCCATACAGTATGTGTGTGTATATTTTTATTTTGCCGGCTTGCTATGCCGTGTACTAATAAAGCTCATGCTTATACTAGCTTCCTGATTGCAAATATTCTGTAAATCCTTAAACCCAGCTATTTGTTCTACCCTGAGCCATGAGGTCAAATAAAGGAGTCTCTAAGGTGGGGTTTGAACCCAGGTCTTCCCATTTCTAAATCCAGTGTCCTATCTGTGGTACCACATTGCTTATTGCTGTATGAATTACTGTATTACTTACCTTGATCAGCTAGATGGTCCAGTGGATAGAATGTGGGACACAGGGGTCAGGAAGAACTAAGTTCAAATCCTACCTCAGGCAATTACTAGTTGTTTGACCCTGGGAAGATCACTTAACCTCCTAGTCCCTCAGGCTCAAAACCAACAAGTCATCCTGGACTCCTCACTATCTCTCACCTCCCATATTGAAGCTATTGCCAAAATCTGTTGATTTCATCTTTGAATCATCTCTAAAATATTCCCCCTTTCTCTCCTCTGACACCACTACCACTCTAGCGAACACCCTCAACATCTATACTAATACAGTAGCCTGATGGTGAGTCATGCTGCCTCGTCTCTCCCCTCACCATTTCATCCTCCATTCAGCCACTGGAGTTGTTCTCCAAAATTGCAGGTCTGACCTTGTCATCCCACTATTCAGTAAACCAGCGGCTTCCTATCACCTCCAGAATCAAAACCAAAATGCTCCATTTGATGTTCAAAGCCCTTCATAATGTCTTCCCCTCCTACCATTCTGGTCTTACACCTTATTCCCTACTACATCCCCTTCTATCCTATGACACTGGCCTCCTGGCTATCACATGAACAAGAGATTCCGTCTCTCAGCTCTAGCCATTTTCTCTGGCTCTCCCTCATGCCTGAAATGCTCTCCCTCTTTATCTCTGCCTCCTGGCTTCCTTGGATTCCTTTAAGCCTCAACCAAAATTCCATCTTTTATAGAAAACCTTTCCCAACCCCTCTTGATTCCAATGCTCTCCTTCAGAGTAGTACGCTGCAGGAACTGAGTTAATTGAGGAAATGGAAAGTCAAAGTGTTTGAGGGAGTATCAATATGTATGTTGAATTCACCTAGTATGAGAAATGGAGACAATATTAGTCTGGCCCTGAAATCATTGAGGAAGGATAGAGTATATCCTGGAGTTTGGGAGATAATAACTACCATAATCTTGATTGAGTGATAAATATGGATTAAATGAACCTCAAAGGAAGAGAAGTTACTAAGTGATGATAGTAGAAAAAGAGTTTGGAAGTGACAATGAGGAACAAGGAGTATTCCAACTCTCCCAACTTGACCAGTGAGTCAGAGGTAATGAGTGAAAGTGCAAGCAGTGCTGTAAAGCATGGACAACGATGCAGTGTCATCAAGAAGGGAACCAAGCCTGGGTGAATGAAACAAGAAAGAAAAATGAAAAAGGAGAGGGTTTAAAATACAAGCAAGTTTCTTAACTATGGAGCAGACTTTCTGAAGAGCACAGTTGAAGGAATGGGTAGAATTAGAGCAGGATATTAGGGGAGGGGGTTGAATTGAGCAGGATAAGTCAAGGGATGGGCAGTTGGGAACAGAGAATATTTGTACAATAACAGCCGGGTTTAGATTCACTAGAAAAGAGATAGTATGACTGGGCAGGAGACTGCTAACCAGAAATGAGTTTAGGCAGATTATCAGTGACTGGAAAAAAAGTCCACTGAGAGAGGGAGGTGATTAGACTCTTTAGGGCCCTCCTTCAATGTCCAATCTTGTAGTAGATGGTGGTTTTGAGTCCTGTGAGGTCCAAGAAGTTGACTCAGAGTAGGCAAAGATACAGCCAGAGGAGACAGTACAGAATGCAGGAGCTGGAAATTTGAGGTGCATCTGGCCTGGGAATGACCTCTAGAGAGGGGCCCTGTGACAAAGGCAGAAGGTTGAGGCCTGAAACCTGGATCCAGAGTTCTTAATGATAATGGGAATCACCATCAGACTTGCCCACTATTAAAGAGATGGAGATGTAATTAAATGTGTTCAGCTAATAAAGAGCTAAATGTATTCAGAAAGGAAAGGGAATGGAAGTTGACTGGGAGCATGGCCAACACCACATACCCTTCTGTCTGTGCATCCCTGGCTACCTTCAAGAGAGACTAACAGTAGCCTAAGTAATAGGAAGGCAAGGTAGCACATGGAAGTAGAGGAGTTAGGAGGGCTAAGAAATAGGAGATATGCACAAATATAAAAACAAAGATCAGGAGTAGAATTTGTTAGGGAAAGTGTATGTTTATATGTATGTATGTGGATATATGTATATGTGTATGTATGTATCCACCCATATCTATTCATATATATATATATATATATATATATATATATATATATATATATATATATCTCCACACCTAATTGTAGCTTTCTGGGGTGGGAGGGGGGAGGGGAAAAAGAACAAAGTAAAAGGTGCACAGCAGAGAACAAAAGAAAACTCACAAGGAAGCAAAGAAAAGATGGACAGCTCTCAACATAATGTGTAGTTTTTAACATAGATGCTTTCTAGAAATGAAAATTCATTGCTATATATTTTGAATCCTCTCTTATATTCTGTTGTGCACATGACATGCTTTTTTTGTTTTCTTACTTTCTATATAAGTTGTGATATTTAAGTTTATGATATATTTCTTTTTTCTTTATTCTGTATTTGAGTTCTGGTGCATGGGTCTAAAATTAAAAAAAATTAAAAAGATAGTAACCGTTCATTCCAGCAATACACATACTAAAATTGGAACAATACAAAGATTGACATAGGCCCTATACAAGTATGACACATAAATTTGTGGAGTACTACATAGTTTTAAAGATATTTTATTTGGGAGGAGGTAAGGGTAGGGTGAGTTATTGGAGTAAGGAGTAGGGGAGATAATGGTGATAGATATTCAAAAAAATGAAAAAGGAAATTAAGGAAATATTTTTTTAAAATACACAGAAAGCAAAAAGAAATTCAAAAGGGGACAGAGATAATCAGAACAGTAGTGGTATTACCATGTTAAAATTTATAGGTACTTTTTAAAAGAAGAAAACATCTATATGCAGTAGAAATTCACAGTTTATGTACCATTCTTTTTTCCTCTTTTTGTTTAGGAAAGTTCAGGTTTTTCATATTTGTCAAATTCATGCTTAAATAAAAAGAAAATTTAGAGAAAGAGAAAGAAAAATTAAAGGAAAGAAAGAAAAGGAAGGGAGAAAGCATGAAAGAATGAAGAAAGCATGAAAGAATGAAGGAGGAAGGAAGGAAGGAAGGAAGGAAGGAAGGAAGGAAGGAAGGAAGGAAGGAAGGAAGGAAGGAAAGAAAAGGAGGGAGGGAGGGAAGAAAGGGAAGGAGGGAAGGAGAGAGGGAGGGAAGAAAGGAAAGGAGAGAAGGAGGGAGGGAGAAAGGAGAGAGGAAGGAAGGAGGAAGGAAGGAGAGAGGGAAGGAAAGAAGGAAGGAAAGAAGGAAGGAAAGAAGGAAGGAAGGAAAGAGGGAAGGAAAGGAGACAAAGGAAGAGAGAGGGAACTCTACAAAGTGCTCTAACTTTACCACAGTATCACTAAAAAGTCAGTTCACCTTGGGGGTATTTTGGGAATAGGAAGGAAAGGGATAAGTGAAGGTAAGGGACTATCTCTGGGTAAGTGCCCTTATCCATTCCTAGCTGAGAGTGACCGAGAACTAAACTTCTGGGGGGTTACTCTACATACAAGAGGACTGAGAAGAACTAGAAGTATCACAGACTGGGAAGGTGCACTTATATATTAACTTACCTAGATTTCTGCTTAAGGTTTTTTTAAAGTGTTTATTCAGTTGACCTCTAGTGACATGCAGTAAGTTCAGCATGAAGAGAGTTGGCAGAATGGGGGCCTTAGATATGAGATTTTATTTGATAACACAAACCAAACCCAGCCTAGATAAAGGTGAAAATGTAGACATTACCTGCAAAGAGATAAAGCTAAGGTCTGAGTGGTAACCAACTTCTCTAAGAATCCCAGAGAAGAACAGGAAGCTTGACAATTATGTCAGAACACCTTCAGTTTCAGATGGTTCACAAAATAGATGAGGATAAATAATTGATGATGATGATGGTGGTGGTGGTGGTGGTGATGATGATAAATAGCAGATAGCATTTATATAGCACTTCAAAATTGGCAAATTACAAATATTATCTCATTTATCCATCCAGGGAGGTGGGTGCTAGTATTACCCCCATTTTACAGATGAGGAAACTGAGGCAGACACAGATCAGATGAATGCATAGGATCACACAGCTAGTAAGTGTCTGAGGCCAGAAATGGTGACTAATAGCTCCATGCTCAGGGGTCTAGTGCTCCTGTCTTTCTTTCATAGAAGCAAAACATTGGTCAGAAAGAGGCATTTAGCTAATTGTATTCACGTAGCCTGGGATTTCAAGAAGAACGGAGAAGAGTGATTCACTGTAGAGAATCACAAGAGACGTAGTGGAAACCAGCTTTCAATTATTTCAAGAAAGGAGAGAGAGACAGAGGGAGACAGAGAGACAGAAAGATAGAGATGGAGAGACAGAGAGACAGAGACAGAGAGAGAGCTTAATGAAAAGTTGTTTTTTCCAAGGACATAGAACATCTTGTTCACAACAAAATGGAAGTTCCAAAGGTCACAATGGATGTGATTAGTATAAGAGTAGATGGTGGTAGAGTGAGCCTGGGGAGAAAGAGATTGAGCTAGACTAATATGAGAGTCTGAAAGGACTTTGTGCTTAAGGCAGTAATTCTGTGTAAAAGGGATTAAGGAAACAGGAAATTGGATGTTGGAGGCTAAGTTGGCGGAACGTAATATATCCAGGAGGAAGAAAGCAGAGCAAGCAGAATTCAGCTAACTCAGCTAAGGAAGACCTTATAGAATTTACTAGTCACAAGGTAGCAGTTAAAACATTTTATGACAGAATGTTCTGGCAGTGTGGTCCTCAACAAACTTGCATCTGCAGGTGGTAAAGTGAGCTTTATGATTGAACCATGTCTTGGATGGAGGAGGAAAGTGAGAGAAGAAAGGGAGAGAGGGAGCTGATGTCCCTCTCAGCAAAATTGCTTTCCCAGTTTGGTCTGATACATGCCTAAACCCTTGCCTTTTTCTGATGTCTCAATCTCTAGACTTCCCAACTTCTATCTGGACTCCTACCCCAGCCTTCTATGATTTGGGCACATCTTGGCACCACCGCTTAATTGCTAGTTCTGACAGAATTTATGGGGGAGATATTTTTGTAAAAGAAATTTTTCTAAGAATATTGCTTACTCTAGCTAACAACACCTTTAGGAAGCAACTCTATCTTTCCTAGTCATGGAAGGAATCAAACATAGTGAAATCCTCTTCATGTGTGACTCTATGGTTTAATGCTGGATGGGGAACCTGTGGCCTGGAGGCCACATGTAGCCTTTGACTGTATTCAAAAGGCCATACTTGAGGACCTAGAGGATCATATGTGGCCTCTAGGCCAGAGGTTCCCCACACCTGGTTTAATGCAAAGACTATTGGATTCAGAATCAGAAGAAAATGGAATAGACAACTAATGCAACCAGTATCTGAATGAGAATCTCCTCTATAGGATACCCTCAAAATTGACATCCAGTCTTTGCTTAAAGACCACTAATAAGGGGGGTGAGGTTAAGGGAAGGCAGAGGACCTGAATTTGAATCCTGACTCTGTACCTTATTGAATGACTTGAGGCAAATCAATGCTCTGGTGTCCATTTTCCTCACCCATAAAATAAAGTTGGATTAAGTAACTCCTAATAGCCCTTCTAGTCCTAAACCCCATGAAATCAGTGAATGAAATTTCTGTAAATCATGATGAAATTAACTGTGCATTTGTTTCTTCACCTTCGTAAATCAGACTAATAGTGGCAGTAGTTGTATAGGGCAAAAGTACCTTCATATGTAGAGCCTCTGTTCAGTCCATTCATCAGTGAAGGTAAATGGGCACAACCCTAGGAAATATCATGAGCTGAGCCAAAAACCTCTTTTTTCTGAGAGCTTTGGTCTAATCAGTGGGATCCTTCCTGTGCTCTGTCAATATACATATGGTTCAGTTCTTCCAGTAGTGTGTCATCTTGTTGAACATTGGTTAGAGTGTACATTAAGATCTCTAATAGTTAAATTAGTGCTTGTAGACATTGCAATAACTGGATTGTGGTATTAGGTTGAGTACCTTCTGCTCCTTTTTCTGGTATTCTATTGGTTGGTTGTCCATTCTCAAAGAGGAACAAAATGACATCATTATGCTAGAGTCAAGTTTCAGTGTGCCCGACTGTGGCAGATCAGACCAACATAAGCTCAGAATGCTCTACCACAGGTTAGGCATGAATAGTCCATATTAACATTTGGGGTCCAATCTCTAAATTTGGACATGTTTCAGTTTGTTTGTTCAGGTATTTCAATTCTGCTTTGCTCATAGAACACAGTACCTTCTGTGATATAGGCAAGCCATGCAGGGCAATCCTGTGCCAGTGTCTCCCATGTCACACAATCAATTCCAAAGTTCCTAAGAGAGACTTGAAGATGTCCTTGTATCGCTTCTTCTCACCACCATGTGATTGCTTGCCTGTGTGAGTTCTCCATAAAACAGTCTTTTTGGCAAGTATACATTTTGCATTTGAACAACATGGCCAGTCCAGAGAGTTGCACTCTTTGAAGAAGACTTTGAATGCTTGGTAGTTTAGTTCAAGAAAGAACCTGTGTCTGGTATCTCATCCTGCTGGGTGATCTTCAGAATCTTCCTAAGACAATTCAAATGGAAGCTATTCATTTCTGGCATGGCACTGATATACTGTCCAGGTTTCAGAGGCATACAGCAATGAGGTCAGCACAATGGCTTTGTAGACCTTCAGTTTGGTAGTCAGTCTAATACCTCTTCTCTCCCATTCTTTCCTTCAGAGCCTCCCAAACACTGAGCTAGCTCTAACCTTATTATCAATGTGCGCATCCCTAGAAAGTACACTACCAAGGTAAGTGAACTTATCCACAGCACCCGAAACTTGTCCATTGCTATAACCAATGGTTCCATGTATAGATAATGTGGTGGTGGCTGATGGAGCACCTGTGTTATTGGGGTTTTTTTGCATTAATTGTTAGGCCAACATTAGCACAAACAGCAGAGAATCGAGCCATACTTTGTTGCATCTCAGCTTCAGGGGCTGCATTGAGTGTACAATCATCTACCAACAAAAAATCATGCACCAACACTCCCTCAACTTTGGTCTTGGCTTGTAGCCTTTTCAAGTTGAAGAATTTATCATCAGTAAAGTAGTTCACCTTGATGCTGTGTTCATCCTCATTGAACGCATTTGACAACATGATTGAAAACATCAATCCAAAAAGCATGGGAGCAAGCACACAGCCTTGTTTCACTCCATTGGTAACTGGGAAAGCACAAGAGCATTGTCCATTATCCAGAGTGTGGGCAAGAAAGCCGTCATGAAACTGACGTACAGTTCTGATGAACTTCTCTGAGCAACCAAATTTTGACATAATTTTCCATAAGCCCTCATGACTGACAGAAAAGAACATGGCCATTGTGTACCGACCTCTGTTCTGCCCCTGGCATTTCTCCTGGAGTTGTCGGGTGGGCAGTAAATGTCATATTGACTATTCCTTGATCCTTTCTGAAGCCTTGCTCTCAGGTAGATGACCATCTTCCAGGTAAAGGATCAACCTATTAAGGAAGACTGTGGCAAGAATCTTGCCAGCAATGACTAAGAAAGAGACCCCTCTGTGGTTGTCATAGGACAATCTATTTCCTTTCCTTTTAGAGAAATGGACAATGGAGGTATCCTTGAACTCCTGGGGCATAATCTCCTCTTGCCATATAACCTGGAAAATTTTAGTCAGCTTTCATATGAGCAGTGGACCCCCTACCTTGTAAATTTCAGCTGGAATAGAATCAGCACCAGATGCTTTGCCACATGAAAAGAGTAGTTGAGATGCACCCTAGGTCTTTGGCCCATAAATAGCCTTCAGGGCATCATAAAAGTGCTTTGGATTGTTACTATCAGCATAAAACTGAATTTCATCTGCCTTCTTACTGAGCCAAGAATCCTGCATCTCCCTAAGCTTTGCTTATACTTTACTTTTGATGGAATTAAATGCTGCCTTCTTAGAGATGGATGAACTGGTAAATCCTGCTGGTAAACCCTGGGGAGTTCTCATTTTTCATTTAGCAGATTCTGAATTTCACCATCATTTTCATCAAACCAGTGTTGTTGTTTGTGAGTGTTCTGACCCTAATGAGCAAGTGCCAAACACCGAATCTCTGAAAACTGCCCACTCCTTTTCTGTTCCACTGTTGCCAACTGTGTGTTGGCTCAACTTTCCCTCCAAGTTAGCAACAAACTGTTCTCTCTCAGAATCTGTTGACATTAATTCTACCGGTTGTCATTTTGCCTTGAGGACACCAGTTTTGTGGAATTCAAATATTTAGCTTGGAGAGGATAAATCTATGATCAGCCCAGCACTCTGTGCCACACATACCCTTCTTCACTCTCATATCCTCTCTGTCTCTTCTCCTTATAGTCACATAGTCTATTAAATGCCAATGTTTGCTTCGAGGGTGCATCCATGAAGTTTTATTGCTTTTAGATAAAAGGAAGACAGTGTTGGTGATGAGAAGGTCATGAGATGCATAAGTCTTCAGTAGTAAGTGACCATTGCTGTTACTGTTTCCAACTCCATTGCTCCCTAGGACTCCCACCCAAGTCTAGTAGTCTGAGCCTACTCTAGCATTAAAGTATCCCAGAATTATAAGCTTGTCCTCTTTCAGCACATTGATAACAAGGGTCTCTAGATCTTCATAAAATTTTTCTTTGACCTCATCAGGGTTTGTCATGGTGGGAGTATAGGCACAAATGATGATGGCATGGCATTTTCCTGCAAGTGGCGATCACATCGTCAAGAGCCTGTCATTCACTCCTTTTGGTAGGCATACAAGCTTGTTGACTAGATTAGTTTTGATTGTAAAACCTACACCAATTTCACAGTGCTTCCCTTCACTGTGTCCCCTCTAGAAAAATATGTATCCAGTTCCAACTTCAGTAAGCTGGCCTTTATTTACCAGCCTTGTTTTACTCAGGGCTACTATTTGAAAGAGATACCTGCTCTCTTGCAGGAGCTTGCAACAGGAGCTGTTCATTTTTCAGACACACTGGATTTTGTGCTGTCTATAAATATGCACACATACCATGTGCCGATGGTGAATGGAATCATCTTTGCAACTGTTTTTGTACATTTGTGTGTGTGTGTGTGTGTGTGTGTGTGTGTGTGTTTTGACCACAGAGTGGGATTCTCCACCCGCTGTGGTAATCAGGCCAAGGTTGGGTAAGCAGACAATTTTTAGGGCACCTTTTCTAGCCCTTTCCTCACACCAGGAGGTGAGCAATGAAATCCTTAAAAGGCTGCTCAGACACCCAGTGGCTGCCAAATCCCCCTGCTGCTTCCAATGAGAAAGTGACCTTATAGCCTGGGCCACCTGTGTGTAGGATTGTGACTATAGCTCCCAGTGTATCTGCATCGGCTGTTTCATCAATTGCCAATCTCCACAAGACTTAAAGATAGGTAAAATGGTAAAATGGTATGGGTGGTGTCTTTTTATTCATGCACAAATTGGATTTAAGTGAGGCAGAGTTGCACAAAGTCATTGGCCTCACACTCTCCTCCAGAGCCATTACAGTCTAGTGGCAAGACAGAATCAGGATGACTTGTCATCCTGCTCAAGATGCAGTGGATGACTTTGGTGTCTTTGATGTCTAACCAAGCTCTAAGCCTTTCCCAGCAGCTGCTTCAGCTGCCTCCATGGTCATTGGAACAAATTATTCTCATCTGCCCATTCCAGCAGGGGAAGTCTTCACATGCTTGGGGTAGACACCCCCCAACTCACCAATGGGTTTGAGTCTCTTAGGTTACCCTCAACCTGGTTTAGCCTGCCTGCTGAAACAGTTTACCAGGTGTGGCCACTGTGCATGCTACAGCTTTTTGGAGCCACAAGTGAGAGTTGAGTGGAACAGGTGGACACCAAAGGTGGAAAGCAATCCTGAAAAGGGCTGGGCAGCCTTCACACCAGAGGTACTAATCTTCCCTGAACACCAACACCTATACCCCAACATTTCAATTACACACCAACAAGAGACTTTTGTATTACTGTGAAAGCCAGCAACAACATGCTAATTATAGGCCAACAACAGATAACAATTGACTGTGAAAGCCACCAGTACCACCACAAGCACCAAGACCAGCACCAGCTCAACCAGGAACTCCACTACCAGCGCCAATTCCACCAACAGCACTTGTAGCATCACCAAAACCAGAAGGAGCTCAAGCACTACCACCTCCAGCACCAACACCACCACAAATAGAGCAGCCCCAGGAACAACAGCAGCAGCAGTACCAGAAGTAGAAGCAGTAAGGTCAGTAGCAACACCAGGACCATTAATACCACCACTACAAGCATCACCAGCAACACCACCACCACAACCACCAGTAGCTCCAGCATGTGCAGCTACAGCATGAGCAGCAAGACCCTCAAAGGTAACAACACACCAATTGCATGGCAATTTCTCACAGATATCACTGTGTCAAAGTCATCAGCATGATAAATTCATGCCAGTTATACACCAACAAGAGGCTAATACTTTACTATGAAAGCCAGTAACAACACACTAATTACATGCCAACAACATGATAACAATTGATTGTGAAAACCACCAGCACCAAGACCAGAACTAGCTCAACCAGGAACTCCACCACCAGCACCAATTCCACCAGCAGCACTTGTAGCATCACCAAAACCAGGAGTTCCAACACTAGCACCTCCAGCACCAACACCACCACAAACAGAGCAGCCCCAGGAACAACAACAGCAGCAGCACCAACAGCAGAAGCAGCAAGGTCAATAGCAACACCAGCACCAGCACTACAAGCACCAGAACCACCACCACCAGCACCAACAGCAGCAGCAAAAATAGCAGGAGAAGGAGGAAAAGCAGCAGCAACAGCACCACCACCAGCAGCATCACCTGCAACAACACCACCAGCCATACCACCACAACCACCAGTAGCTCCAGCACTTGGAGCACCACCTTCAAAGGTAACAACACACCATTTACATGCCAAAAATATGCCAATTACTCACAGATATCACTGTGTCACTGTGTCACTACTCCATTACTGTCAATTTAAGTGCAAGGAACTATGCTGGGTGCTGGGGATACAGAAACAAAATTGAAATTCTCCTCAAGGAGCTTATGTTACAGAAAGGAATGAAGCTCATTTTATAATGTTGTCTGTTTCATAGACTCTAGGTCCTCCAAATTTTTTCCTACCTTTTCATTCAAATTGACTTGTACTTACTTACCTGTGGAATATATATGCTGTGTTTCTGTAGTAGAATGTAGGATCCTTGAGGAACTATGCTATTCTGTCTTCACATTCATAATTGTCCAGCACTATGCCCTGTAACTAGTAGATGCTTAATAAATAGTAATTAAATTGAATAAAATGTAATAGGCTAATCTTCTGTGATAAGTTGCTTAATATTTAGCTAGGCTGGTCCTTGGACAATAGATAAAATGAGTGGTACTGGGTAAAATGTAATGGGGACAGTAGATTGAAACATATTTATAAATGTTTCTCAGAGGGTGAGTATGAGGATTGATATAATTCTGTGGTTCTTGTGGCTTGGACAAGACTTATGATTTTATTGGTAAAGAGTAACTCTCAGTGAGGAAACTCCTTCCACCAGAGCAGATCAGTTCCTGTAACTCCAAGTCTTAGGAATTTGCCTGGGGCATTGAGAGATGAATTGATCTGCCCAGAGCTGCATAATCAGTATATGTCAGAGGCATATTACACACAGCCTGGATTTTAGGAGAGAAGATTTCAAAGAATTCTGAGAAAAGGTGGGTAGCAGCTTTTGTCCTAAAATTCTATAGTGACAGTCAACCTAGGAAGCATGAAGCGTTCTCAAGAATGAAGTGTTGAAAACAAATTGAGACAAACAAATATGATGAGAAGGAAAAGGGGGAACTGCCTGGAGATCAGCATGGGTGAAAAGGGAACTCCTTAGCTGCTTTAATTTTTAAAATGTTTTTACAAAAAGATAGAAGCAAGGATAGAAAATGTGGTTTGGTCCTATAAAAATAATGCCAGAAGGGTTAAAGCTCAGAATGAGTGAAGGCTGTCAGGGAAAGATGAGGACAGTCACAGAAGAGGATCTGCTTGAATAGATGGTTCGATTATGGGAATGATGGAAAGAAAATAGGAACAACTCACCTTTTATTTTGTTTTTCTTTGAAACAGAGTATTTTTATATTAGTAAATCAATCTATCAGCAATCATTTATTAAGTACTTACTATGTGTCAGGCACTGTGCTAGTGTGATATTTACTGGGGTTCTTCGCCTCCTCTCATAATATGAGTTAGTGTAATTTTCCCTAAGTAGTGACAAAGCTGTTGGGGGACTTGTCTGGGGAGAGGGTGGTAGTGGTGACATTCAAGTTGTACCTCACTTGAGGCAGTTTCTTGGTAGCCATTTTCACATAGATCCTAGTTGTCCTAGGAGCATAAAAAGCCCATCCCTGTGCATGGTCAGGGTCTTCATATTTGGAAGCTATCCCGGGACCATTTCAGTCACCATACCCTGGGCCGCAGACCAAACTTTTATCCATATGGAGACAAAGGAAGCTGCATCAACCTGAACTAAGTGCAGGAGTATCCTTGATGAATATTCTTTTAATGGCTAAGTAAGCCTCCTTTTGTTAACTGTCAAATAACATACAAGTCACCTTTCCTTCTCTGGCTGCACAAGGAACCAGCTACCACCATGAATGACACTATAGCCATCAGAACTAGGAAGTTCGTGACAAACAGACTTCTTCATCATAAAAAGATGGTTATAAATGTCCTTCATCCCTGAAAGGCCACAGTGCCTTCACAGACCGAAATTCAAGAAAACTGGCTAAGATGTACAAAACAACTCCAGACATCATTTTTTCTTTGGATTCAGAACCCATTTTGGTGGTGGCAAAACAATAGGCCTTGGCATGATTTATGAATCCCTTGGCTATGCAAAGAAAAATGAACCAAAGCACAGACTTGCAAGGGATGGCCTGTTTGAGAAGGAAAAGACAGCAAGAAAGCAACAAAAGGAACTCAAGAACAGAATGAAGAAAGTCAAGGGTACTGGAAAGGTAAATGTCAGTGCTGGCAAAATGGAGGAATAAAAGGCACAATGGATGATGTTTATCCATGAAGATAATTTTTCATCAGAGTATAAATAAACTATGCAAAAACTTAATTAATAAATAAATAACATACAAGTCATTGAGCCTGAATTAACAAGGCTCACTCCAAACATCTAGTAACTAGGGGTACAAAGGCAAAAATAAAACTATGCCTTCCTTCAAAGAGTTTATCTTCTATTGGGGGGCAATGGCTAATGAAGAGTTAAATCTGAGAAAAGTAAGGATATTGATTGTAAGAAAGCACCTAACTTAGCTTTAATGTCACCAAGCCTAGATGAATGACATCCCACAGAACTGAAAGAACTAGCAGCTGTGATTATTGACACAATGTCAGTTATCTCTAAAATGCTGTAGAAAATGGCAGGAGCCTCAGGACAGGAGAATGGCAAATGTCTCAATTTTCAAAAGAAAAAAACCAAAAACAAACAAAAGTGGAGTTTGTGAACTAAAGATCAGTGATTTCGACTTCAATTTCTGGCAAATTTCTAAAATATATTATTGAAGAAGTTATTAAAGACTGTGGAAAGGGAAGTTGTGATCTCAAAGAACCAGAAAAGCTTCATTGGGATCAGATCATGTCAGGCTAATCTCATTTTCATATGCATATATATGCATATATATGCTGTAGATGTAATTTACCCAGAATTTATCAAAACATTGGACAAAAATCTTTCTTATGGAAAAGCTAGATAAATAGGGGCAGAGCCAAGATGGTGGACTAGCAAAAAGTAAAGTGAGATGCCCTCCCTACCACACACATGCATAGCTCCTCCAAATAGATCTACAAAATACACCAGACGAAATCCTGATCCAGAAATCAATGACTTGAATCAAGGGAATCAAATTTGCCTGTAGAGGAAACTCCAAAAAATAGCTAAAATATTAGATGACAGAATCGAAATCCAGAATTATTTTGATAGCCTGGATCTTGACTTGTTGGGCATGTCATAGAAGAGATTCTTTAAATAAGAAAACAATTTTGATAGATAGCTTCTTAGATTGCTGCCAAATGTTGGATACTGTCAAGTCAACAAGCATTTATTAGATATTAAGTGCCAAGAACTGTGCTAAATGCTGTCATTCTATGAATGGTGGGCTGAAGCTAATAAGAAGAAATTGAATAAGAATAAATACAAAATTCTGCCCTTAGAATCAGAAAAGTCAACTATATAAGTATAGGATGAGACAAAAATAGCTAAGAAGCAGTTCATGTAAAAAAACCCCAACAATGGAGGATAGCAAACAATGGTACTGGTGGTCTACAAGATACATATGAATCAGCAGTATGATATAGCAGCCAAAAGAGCAAATGAGAATTAATTAATGAAGCAGCATGTATTAAGCAAATGTGAATTAATTAAGGAAACACCATGTATTAAGCATCAACTAAATACCAGGCACTGTGCCAATCTCTAGTTATGGGAATGCAAAAATAATATAGGTATTGCCCTCAGGGGGCCCTTACATTTTAATATAGTGAGGCAATATTTATCAGGTAATGGTAAGCAAGAAAAGGAGTTTTGATCTGGTGAGTTATGGACTGGTGATCAGGACCATAAATCAGTCAGCTGTCATGTCCTTTCTAGGGTAATTTTGGTTTGATTACTGTTTCTATAACTAGAAGAAAAAAGGGCAGAGTGGAACAGAAGTACGTGGTGACCAGGTAGATGGTAACATGTTTGGAGTGGACATATGTGACATGCCATGGTCTTGAGACACCTAAAAATGTGGGTAAAATGAGTTAGCCCTCATTCACTCAAGTTATAACAGATTACCTCCAAAGTGAAGTTCCAAAGCTAAATGGATTCACTCCCTAAGGGGAAGAATATGGTCTCTGTTCTTCTTGTCTAGATGGTGCTCCTCCAGGTGAAGGAGTAAGGGGAACATCAGCAGAGAAGATAGAGAGAGATCTTAGGTTGCTTTGAAAAAAGTGTAGGATATATACATCCATGCAAAAGAGATATGTTCACATGAGTTGTCTAAATGTATAGACATGGCTAGCATATGGCATGAATAGATATCTCTGGAATCTGGACAATCTCTTCAGGGACAACCACAGAATAGCCAACTGCCACACATGGGACAGTCATGACAGCCTAAATGAAGCAGCATGGCATCCTAATGAGGATTCAGGGCATAGCATTGCCAGACAAGTCAAACCCCCAACACTATCTTGACCACCATATTCCTTCGGACTCTGATGTGGACAGGCCAAAACCCTGAATCTAAGAGCCTTGAGAATAACAGTGCCCCATAAGCTACCAGATCTGCTTCCATACAAGCCCCCATAGCTATCACTGAGGGGGAAATCATTGCTGAGAGGGGGTTCACCTTCCTCATCCATACCTTCGATAATTGCTGACCAATCACTACCACTAGGAAAATAACAAGATCCCTGGAAGAAGAAGTATCCCTCAGATCACATTCCCCAGTTGTGCTTCCAACTCATGTTCAGAGGAAGCAGCTCCTGTGGAAAAGGGGTTAAACATCTCTGCCACCTGTCACCATCTATCATAGGACAGGCAAGCAAGCCTAGTTGGAGTGGCAAGGCAACCTGAGGGTGAAATAGGAAGCATCATGTGTCAGGCAAGTCAAGCCACCACCACCACCTTAACTACCCTCTCCCTTCAGATCTTGATGGGGATCCTGAAATCCAAACCCTGGGAGTAGCATCACTTCCTGCCCAATCCATTCAGACATCATCCTAGGAAGCAGCCCCTGTTGGCATGCAGCCTGGCAGCTGTTCCTACGGGTGCTACAACCACAGCTCCAAAGGACTGAGGAAAATTAGTTGTAGTTACCAAAGGCCCTGGCACTGTCAAATGGCTCAACATCCAAACCTAATATGATTTTATCAGCGGAAATACCATGAGGGAGGAGACATTAACATCGCTCTGGTTCACCTCCCTAAGGGCAATAGGACTTTACCATCTGACTTACAGCTGAAACCTTCCATATGTGTTGTCTCTCCCTGTAGAATGTGAGACCCTTGAGAGCAGAGACTCTTACTTTTCTATCCCTATCCATATCCCTTGCACAGTGCTTTGCACATAGTTGCTTAGTAAATGCTTTATCTGTCTACTCATAAATTCCAAGAGAGACTGCTATGTATACCTCAAGGAGAGCAGGAGAAAGGCTGTGTACGGATGCTTGTTCCTTTCCTCACTTATTTCCAAGGGAGGTATCAGGCTAGAACCATATCTGTCTCCAGATATTTAGAGTTTCAGAAAGAAAGTTGCCTTCTTGGTCATTCTCAAGGGGGAAGATAGCCCTTAGTTTACCCTTGATAACTTCGCTCCTTCCCACTCAATGATGTTTACACAAAATATCACAAATAATGACTAACTATTAAACCCATTTATTTAACTTAAAAACAGAAATTAGAAAAGTCATCATTTTATGGTTGCGCAAACAGAGGTTAAGTGACTTGCCTATGGTCCCATAGCTAGCAAAGTGTCAGAAGTTGGATTTGAACTTAAGTCTTCTCAACTCCAGGCCCAGCTCTGTATCCACGTACCACCTAGCTGATTCTGATAACTCAGAGCCTCTCTGATTTTCAAATGAGGCATCCAGAAAATGAGGGCAATGATAAATTTCTAATACCTATCTCATGGAGTTGTTGTTAAGATCAAATTAAATCATGTGTGTACAGTCCTATATATACCTTTAAACATTATGTAAATGTCACCTATTATCCTTATTCCCCTGGTTAGACAATTTCAAATCTTAGTAAGTAGTTGGGCATAGGCCCTTGAATTCACCACATGTATAAGGCTGGCCATACAGTAAACAGATGTATTTCTTTCCTGGTGTCTTTTCTGGGGGACTGTTAAGTCTAGGATCCCTACTCTTTCCCTGTACCTTCTGTGTGACCCCAGGAAGGAGGAGAAAGAGGAGATTGCTGCTGCTGCTCCTAGACACTTATTCCAGGGGATTTTCTGAGGGCCAATGCCCCCCTGTCCTATAATTACCAGAATTCACCAGACCCTGGAACTGGCTTAATGTAACATAATCCTCTCCCTTACTGTTCATGAGTCAGGCTTCCTTCACTTCTTCTAACTTTCCCTCTGCCACAAGACTCCCAGATGCATATTTTATATTTGCCATAAATACCGGAGATTATTTTAGTTTGAGTTGAATGACATTTTCCTACTCTCCCCCATTCCCATTCTGACATCAAGTATCTCTATGCCTCCTCTATTATTTCTTCCTCTAGTAATGAAGTTTCCAACAACAAAATGGGTCATTTACCTGTAGCCTCTTTATTACCATCAATTTGTTAAGATCAGTATCTCCGTGTAGTGAATCAGTGATGCTCAATACACCCATTTGCTTTTGTAAGTGGAGCTCATGGTAATCAGTACATGCAAAGGCTCATTAATTAAGAAGAGAGTGGAGGTTGGCAAATACTCAAACACCTCAATGGCTCAAAACTAAGTCATAAATCCATAAATCCTCCTTTAGTGTGCTTTTTAAAATGAAGATATAACATGATTAATCAATTAGCCTAAATGTATCCTTCCTAAAATAGTAAAAGGCTTTATATTCTTGGCACTAGAAGGAAATTAGGGATAGGAGTAGCAAAAGGGATGGAAGCTACTTTTTCTTCCATATTCTCTCCTCTTATCTACTCAATCTCCAGTTCCCTATGAGAATGACAGAGGATGAGCTTTTTGCATTGTATGTGTGTAAGAAAGAAGACAAACAAAGGGTAGATTCCTCACCTATAGTAGAAAGTAAGTTGAGCTGCCTTTTCTCTCCTCCAACAACAAGGATCAGAAGAGAATGACAAGAGTATTGCACGAAACTAGTGAATGATGCATGCTTTCCCCATGGCTCAGAGCCTTGGAGGCCCAGCTTTTCAATACATTGTATTTTCTTGAAGAATCCAACTTTCTATGTCCTAAAAAAAGTCTAGTATCTGCTTCACAAACTGTTTTGTGATCCAGTTAATTAGTTCCATTAATCCCTCAATTTTTAAGCATGAACTATGTCACTAAAAAATCTTTATTTTGAATATCTTGCATGTAGTAGACACTTAATAAATCTTTTTTGATTTTCACAGAGAGATTTGCTGACAAGCAAGTGGATCCTTATGGCAGTACATCCATAGAGTTTATTCTTTAATCTTTTTAAAAAATCATTTAGCTTAGGTAGATGTGTAATAATAGGTACAGTAATATACAGTAAAGTGAACTGGTCCAACCATTCTAGAAGTATGCGCCAAAACCTATAAAACTATGAGTACACTTTTGCCCAGTAATAACACTACTAGGTCTATATCCCAAAGAGATTAAGGAAAAAGAAAAAAAAGGATATGTATATAGATACACACACACACACACACACACACACACACACACACACACACGTGTGTGTGTGTGTACAAAAAACTTTATGGATGCTCATTTCGTGGTGACAAAGAATTGGAAATTGAAGGAATACTCATCAATGCAGAATGGCTGAACAAGCTGGGATAAATGATTGCGATGGAGTCTATTGTGCCATAAGAAATGATGAGGGGGTGGTTTCAGAAAAATGTGGAAAGACCTATATGAACAGATGCAGAGTGAAGTGAGAAGAACCAAGATGTCATTGTACACAGTAACAGAAATGTTGTAATAATGATCAACTGTGAAAGACTTAGCTACTCTGATCAATACAATGATCCAAGGCAATTTGAATAGACTCACGATAAAAAATGCTATCTACCTCCAGAGAGAGAACTGATGAACTTTAGTGAAATTGAAGTATAATTTTTTCACTTTCCCAATTTTTCTTGCTTTTTTGGTATGGCTAATATGGAAATATGTTTTGCTTGATTTCACATGTATAATTGATATCATATTGCTTGCCTTTTCAATTGATAGGGTGGAGCTGGTGGGAGGGAGAGAATTTTTAAAAAAATATTTAAGCTAATAAAAGCATTAAAAACAAACTTGCTGAAAACCATTCCTCAATTGATAGATGATCAAAGGAGAAAGAGCAAAAACAGGGAAAGAAAACTACAGACCAATTTCCCTAGTAAATATTGATGCAAAAATCTTAAATAAAATACTAACAATAATGGGGCAGCTAGGTGGTGCAGTGAGTAGAGCACCAGCCCTGGAATCAGAAGGACCAGAGTTCAAATCCAGCCTGAGATACTTGATACACTCACTAGCTATGCGACTTTGGGCAAGTCACTTAACCCCAATTGCCCTGCCATCCTCCCTCCAAAAGAAAATACTAACAATAATATCAAGGGTAAGTAAGGACATCCATTATCACCACCATTATTCAATATTGTTCCAAAAATGTTAGCTTTAGCAATAAGCAAAAGTTAAAGGAATAAGAATTGGTAACAAGGAAACAAAATTATCACTCTTTGCAGATGACATAATGGTCATTTAGAAAACGCTAGAATGAACTAAAAATGAATTGATATAATTAACAACTTTAGCAAAGTTGCAGGATATAAAATAAACCTATATAAATCATAGCATTTCTCTATATTATCAGCAAAACCCTGCAGGAAAAGATAGAGAAATTTCATTTATAATAACTACAAACAGTAGAAAATACTTGGAAGTCTACCTACCAAGACACACTAAGGAACTATATGAACACAATTATAAAATAATTTTCACACAAAGACTGATCTAAATAATTGTAGAAATATTAATTACTCATGGTTAGGCCAATATAATATAAGCCAATATAATAGAAATGACAATTCTACCTAAATTAATTTACTTTTCCAATGCCATACCAATAAAAGTACCAAATAACTTTTATGGAGCTAGAAAAAATGGTAGCAAAATTCATCTAGAAGAACAAAAGGTCAGTATTTTCAAGGGAACCAATGGGGGACAGGGAATGTGAAGGAAGAACTAACAGTACTAGATTTCAAGCTATATTACAAAGTGGTAATCATCAAATCAATCTGGTACATGATAAGAAATAAAGTGGTGGATCAATGGAATAGATTAGTTACATGATATATAGTAGTAAATGACCATAGCAATGTAGTGTTTGATAAATCCACAGATTCAAGAATTTGGAGCAAGAACTCACTAACTGACAAAAATTTCTGGGAAAACTGGAACGAAGTCCGGCAGAGACTAGGCATAGAAAAACATCTTACATTATGTATCAAAAATAAACTCAAAATGGATGCATGATTTGATATAGAGGGTGATAATATAAGCAAATGAGGAAAAAATTAAAAATTTTACCTGTCAGATCTATGGATAAGGGAAGAATTTATAAACAAACAAGAAAGAGAGAAGATCGTGGGAGGTAAGATGAATAATTTTAATTACATGAAATTAAAAAATGTTTGCACAAATAAAACCAATGTAGCCAAAATTAGAAGGAAAGCAGGCAACTGAAGGGGGTAGGATTTTACAGAAAGTTTCTCTAATAAAGGCCTCATTTCTAAAATATATAGGTAACTGAGCTAAATTTATAAAAAATAAAAACCATTACTCAATTGATAAATGATCAAAGAATATGAACAGGCAATTTTCAGAAGAAGATATCAAAGCTATTAATAGTCACATGAAAAAATACTCTAAATCACTAGTAATTAGAGAAATGCAACTCAAAACAATTCTGAGGTACTACCTATTAGACTATATGACAGAAAAGAAAAATAACAAACACTGGAGGGGATGTGGAAACATAGGTACACTGGTGCATTATTGATGGAGTTGTGAATCAGTCCAACCATTCTGGAGAACAATTTGGAACTCTGCCCAAAAGGGTATAAAATTGTGCTTACCCTTTGACTCAGTAATACCACCATTAGGTCTATATCCCAAAGACAGCAAAGAAAAAGGAAAAGAAGTTATATGTACAAAAATATTTATAGCAGTTCTTTTTGTGGTGGCAAAGAATTGGAAATTGAGAGGATGCTGTCAATTGGGGAATTGTGCTATAAGAATTGGTAAGGTGATGGTTTCAGAAGACTTATACGAACTGCTGCAAAGTGGAGTTAGCAGAATCAGGAAAATATTGTACACAATAACGGCAATGTTGCAACAAAAATCAACCGTGAAACTCTTAGCTACTCTGATCAATACAATGATTCATGACAATTCCAAAGGACTCATGACTAAAAATAATTCTATCCACCTCCAGAGAGAGAGATGTGATGAACTCCGAGTGCACATTGACATATATTATTCTTCAGTTTATTTTTCTTGGCCTTTTTTGGCTACATGGCTAATATAGAAATATGTTTTGCATGACTTCACCTAAATAATGGGTATCATATTGCCTGCCTTCTCAATGGGTGGGGGCAGGGCTAGATAAAGAGAGAATTTGGAACTCGAAAAAAATTAAATGAATGTTAAAAATGTAACCAAGATATTTATATAATAAAATTAAAATTTAAAAAAGATTAATGGTCAAAGGATACAAACAGGCAGTTCTCAAAGAAAGACATCTAAGCTATCAATAACCATATAAAAACAATGCCACAAGTCACTCATAATTATAGAACAGAAATTAAAACAATCGTGACAATCTACCTTACACTGGTGAAGATAATAAAATAAGTCAATGACAAATGCTGGAGGGGCGGCATAACAAATTCATTAATTCATTGTTATTAGAGCCCGTGAATTAGTTCAGCTGTTCTGGAAAACAGTTTGGAACTATGTCTCAAAAGTCACTAGCTATACATATCTTTTGACTTAGTGATATCTCAACCAGACCAATACCCCAAAGAGATTAAAGAAAGAGGAAAAAGACCCATATGTAGAAAAAAAACACTTAGAGCAGCTCTTTTAAGAACTGGGAACTAAGGGTGTACCCATCAATTGGGGAACAGCAGAACAAAATGTAGAAACTTACTGCCATAGAATGCTGCTGTGTTATAATAGCAAAAGCTTTCAGGGAAACCTGAGAAGCCATATAAACATTTGTAGAGTGAGGCGAATTAAGGCAACAACTTATTCAATATCACCAACATTATAAGGGCAAAAAAAATAGGCACTTTGATTAATGTAATGGCCAAGCATGATTCTAGAGTACAGATGATGATCAATACTGCTCACCTCTTAACTGAGAGGCAATGGATTCATAATGCAGAATGAGACATACATTTATGAACATGGTCAATATGGTTATTTGTTTTGCTTGATAGTGAATATTTGTTATGTGTTTGGTTTTCCATTTTTCTTTGAAAATGTGTGAGTTAATTGGAGAGAAAAAATATAAGTACTTATTTGGTTATTGTTTTACTGTTTTCAGTGGTATTTGACTCTTTGTGATCCCAGTTTTCTTGGCAAAGATACTAGAATGGTTTCATTTCACCTCCTCCAGCTCATTTTACATCGAAGTCAATTGCAAGTCTTGTCATCATCTCCCTGATGTCATGGTCCTCTGAGAATGAAGGACAAACCACACACAGGAGATGAGGAACTGAGGCAGACAGGGTTAAGTGACTTGCCCAGAGTCACACAACTGGTAAATGTCTGAGGCCAGATTTGAACTCAGAAATATGAGTCTTCCTGACTCCAGGTCTGGCACTTTTTCCACTGTGACACCTAACTGCCCAAATACTTGTTACTTGACATTAAAATAACATTTTAAAAAAACCTTGGTAGGTCTATAAATTCATCAGTATGAATAGAGCAACTCTCATCCTACATGATTTTGTTCACAATTTCCCATAAAATATTCCTATTGGGTTTTTTTTACTAACTTATGTGAAGTTATCAACCTCCGTAAGAAGGTAGGCCATTAGGTAAAGACAGTCATCTGAATGTCAAGTGGAAAAATTATTTGGAGAGCTAGAAGGACCTTTGAGGAGCAAAGGAGGGAAAAACAAGGCATCTAGTTCACCTCGTAAATGACATACCAATTTGGGCAAATCTGACCCCTTACTCTGAATATATTGAAGTAGTTTAAATATACTTCCCACTACACATATTAGGAGGCAATGGATCTAAATGGGTGAAAATTATTCTTTTGTTCATTCATTTCAGTAAATGTGCCTGGCACTAAACTGGGGGAGCTATGGGAAATGCAAGGACAATTTAGATTCCCCTCCTCAAGAAACTTACAATTTCCTTGTGGAGGCAAGACTCATATCTGGGGTTGGGACGGGGCTGAGGAAAGGGGGAGAAATGGGGGGAGGGAACACAGAGAACAAGACTATAATTGTCTTTTTCCTGCAGGTCTTTGATTCTAGAGTCTTTTGGGGGCCTCTTTGTTACTACTTTGTTACTACTGTCCAGCCCTCCCTCCAAAAGCATCCAAAGAAGCTTATGTCTGAAACAATCATGTTTTGATGATTGGGTACATTCTGACTTCATTTTAGAACATTTTCTCACTGCCAGTGTAAACAGTACTCTCTTCTTATGTTTCTGTGCAGTGACATTTAAGTGACTTTGTTTTAATCACAGTTTTAAAACATTTCAAAACATCTCAAATAAAAAGGTTAAGCGATTTTCTTTGAACATCATTAGGCGAAAACTTCCTTTTGGACTAATATAAGATACATAAGCCAATTTTGCTTTTTTAATTAATTTTTATTTATTCCTTTTTTCCCTAAAATTAGAGTCATTTCTCAACATGCCCCTACTACTGACTCTTCCCTTGAAAGGAAAACTTTGAGCAGAAATCCATCCTCCCAAGTGACCCTGGCTAAACATGTATGCAGAAGTCCATACCTGTATCCTTTAGCCCTCTGGCAGAAAGAGCAACTTGTTTCCTCCTCTTTTATCTGACTAAAATACTGATATGAAAATGCTGCCCAGCAATATATTCAAACTATAGGATAGCATCTTTTTCTATGAAGTTCAAAAATTTTAGGCTCCTTCTGTTTAGTGGCAACAATGGGACATTCCATTATTTCCAGATAACAGATGGGGAATCTCAAGCCCAGAGGTTGGTCAAATTGGCCAAGGTCTAGTGGGCAATAGTGAAGATCTGATTAGGATCAAGATCCTAAAATGAGTCTTCATGCGTTGAATGTCTTCTTCATGACAATCAACAATGTGTCTCTCTTGCTCCTCTCTCTAAGAACTTTATTTTAGTTTACGGAGTATTGTTTCATTTTAGGATATGAGCTCATTTACTGTATCTTGCATCACAATATTCTGTTATTCAAAAGCATTAGAAATGAATTATTTACTTTTTAAGGGACAGATGACTGTCAAATTGAATTCATATGCTCCTTCCATTCCTAGTAAGTCTTAAGGTTTTAAAAAACATGAAAATGAATATGCTAATTAAGCCTAGTTAACAACTTACTGATCAGTAAGGCTAACAGTATCTAATAAATTGATTCCTCAAAATGGGTTCACATCCAGCTTCACCACTCTCTAGTTTTTTTGACCATTGTCAAGTCATTTCATTTTTCGGAGCCCTTGTTACATCATCTGTAAAATGGGGACAATAGGGGCGGAGCCAAGATGGCCGCGTGAAGGCAGCGTCTTACCGGAGCTCTCTCACAAGGTCTGTCAGATTCCCATAAAAAAGTGAATTTGAGCAGATTTGAGAGAGTCAGAAACCGCGAGCAGTCTGCGTGGGGCAAATTTCCGAGCCAGGAGAGTCTGAAAGGCTGGAGGAACGAACCTGTAGGCTCGGAGAGTGCTCCGTGCGGAGCTGCTCCAGACCAAGGCGGAAGCGGCTGGCTGGGAAATCCACGTGGGAGATGGGCTGGGAGAAAGCTGGGCGCCCGAAACCAGTGGAGATCCCCAGGCCTCCCAACACAGGACCGCAGTCTGTGGGAGCGACGAGAGGCAGCGCAACGCCACCGGCCGTGAAAACACCCACTCCTAACGCTTGCAAAACCCAGGAACTCGGCTTCTTGAACTTCCGGAAGACTCAATGGCCAGGTAAAAGGCTCTAATTCCTCCCCACCTCACCCAGAGAATTCCTCGGAAAAAAAAAAAAAGAGAACTGAAACAGAGGAGAAAGTAGTGGTGCCTCACAGGACAAATACTAGAAGCTCATTAGTCCCAGAGGGGCAGAGTCGGCAGGGATCAACACTGGGAGCCCAGACGTAACCTTGCTCCCCCAGGGGAAGCGCCAGTCATCAGCTCAAACAACAAACAGCTGAGACCATTGCTGAAAAGCAAGTGCTGGAGAGCACCCATAGGGAGTGAGACGCCAGGGAGCCAGACCCCTCCCCCACACCTCAGGAAACTGAAGGTTATAATTCTAGACTCACAACCCCCAAAATAAGAAAGCTGGGACAGAAAGCCCTGAGACCCACAGATAGAAATTCGTTGTAAAGCCAGCAAAAGGCAAACCAACATGAAGAAGAACACAAAAAAACCGAGGACAATAGATTCTTTTTATGGAGACAGGCAGGATCAAAATATCAACATAGAAGAGGATAGCAATGACATGGTAGATACATCAGATACCTCAAAAGCTAATATGAACTGGTCTCCAGCCCAAAAAGCACTGCTGGAAGAGCTAAAGGAGGATTTTAAAAACCAAATTAGAGAGCTAAAAGAAAATATGGAAAAAAAGATTGGCGAAATGGCTACAGAGATTCAGAACCTAGAGAGAGAAAATCACACCCTAAGAGGCAAAATCAACCAATTGGAAAAGGAGACTCAAAAGCAAAATGTAAACACTAACTCATTAAAAATTAGACTTGAGCAAGTGGAAGCTAATGAATCTATGAGGCACCAAGAAGTAATAAAACAAAACGTAAAGAATTAAAAAATAGAAAAAAATGTGAAATATCTGATTGGCAAAACAACTGACCTGGAAAATAGATCCAGGAGAGACAATTTGAGAGTTATTGGTCTACCGGAAATCCACGATGAAAAAAGGAGCCTTGACAGTATCTTCAAAGAAATTATCAAAGACAACTGCCCAGAGGTCCTAGAACCAGAGGGCAAAATAGTCATTGAAAGAATTCACCGATCACCCCCTGAAAGAGATCCCAAACTGAAAACACCAAGAAATATTATAGCCAAATTTCAGAGCTATAAACTGAAGGAGAAAATACTGCAAGCAGCCAGAAAGAAGCAATTCAAATATCGTGGAACTACAGTCAGGATCACGCAGGATCTCTCAGCTTCCACATTAAAAGACAGGAGAAATTGGAATATGATATTCCGAAGGGCAAAGGAGCTGGGACTACAACCAAGGATCAACTACCCAGCAAAACTAAGCATAATTTTCCAGGCAAGGTGATGGACATTCAATGAAATAAGGGAATTCCAGACCTTCCTGATGAAAAGGCCAGAACTCAATGGAAAATTTGATCTCCAAATACAAAACTCAAGAGAGACATAAAAAGGTAACCAGGGGGAAAAACCCCACAAACCTTATTAACCAATAAGGGCAGGTTGTTTACATCTTTATGTGGGATTATATCATATTATGTATGTTTTTTATGTATGTGTATATGTATATATATATATATATGTGTGTGTGTGTGTGTATATATATATACATATACATATAGAAGTCATTCTTGTGAATGGTATAACTATTATGACAAATGAAAGGGATATACATAAGTTGTGAATGCCTGTATAAATTAAGTGATGTAAAGATATAAAATATAAATAAGAGATATAAAGGGAGGGCTATGAGGGAAGTGGTAAGGAGGTAGTAGAAAAGCGTAAATTACACCAAAGGAAGTGGCACAAAAACATATTATAGTAGAGGGAAAGAAGGGAGGGAGAAGAGCAGTATTTGAGCTTTACTGTCATCTGATCTAGTTCAAGAAGGGAATAACACACTCTGATAAGTTTAGAAATCTAACTTGTCCTACGGGAAGTGGGAGGGTAAGGGGGGAAAAAGGGAGGGGGGTGGGCAGAAGGGAGAGGAGAAGTAGCAAGTGGGTAACGGTAAGACAAAGGAGGGGAATAAAAAGGGAGGGTTAACTGAGGAAAGCGGCGGTCAAAAGCAAAACCTTGTTGAGGAGGAGAAGGGGAAAGGGAGAAATAAAAGCATAAACAGGGAGAATTAGGATGGAGAAAAAGACACAGATCGAAATCATAACCCTGAACGTGCAGGGGATGAACATTCTCACAAAACAGAAGCAGGTAGCAGAATGGATTAAAAACCATAATCCTACAATATGCTGTTTACAAGAAATGCATCTGAAACAGGGGGATACACATAGGGTTAAGGTAAAAGGCTGGAGTAAAATATATTGTGCCTCAGCTAAAGTAAAAAAAGCAGGTGTAGCAATCCTAATCTCAGACAAAGCAAAAGTAAAGATAGATCTAATTAAAAGAGATAAGGAAGGACATTATATCCTGCTAAAAGGCACCATAAACAATGAAGCAATATCATTGCTTAACATATATGCACCAAGTGGTAAGGCATACAAATTCTTAGAGGAGAGGTTAAGGGAGTTACAGGAAGAAATAGACAGCAAAACTATAATATTGGGAGACCTCAACCTCCCCCTTTCTGAACTTGATAAATCTAACCTCAAAATAAATAAGAAAAAAGTGAAGGAGGTAAACAGAATTTTAGAAAAGGCACATATGATAGACCTCTGGAGAAAACTGAATGGGGATAAAAAGGAATATACTTTCTTCTCAAAAGTACATGGCACATACTCAAAAATTGACCATATACTAGGGCATGAAAACCTCACAATCCAGTGCAGAAAAGCAGAAGTAGTCAATGCATCCTTTTCAGATCATGATGCAATAAGAATCATTTTTAATAAAGTACCATGGAAAAATAAGCTAAAAACTAATTGGAAACTAAATAATTTAATTCTAAAGAATGAGTGGGCCAAAGAACAAATCAGAGAAACAATTAATAATTTCATTCAAGAGAATGACAATAATGAAACAACATACCAAAACTTATGGGATGCAGCAAAAGCAGTTCTTAGGGGAAGTTTTATATCTCTAAATGCCTACATGAATAAAATAGGGAAAGAGGAGATCAATGATCTGGGCATACAGCTGAAAAAGCTAGAAAAATAGCAAATTGAAAACCCCCAATTAAATACCAAATTAGAAATACTGAAAATCAAAGGGGAGATTAATAAAATTGAAACCAAGAAAACTATTGAATTAATAAATAAAAGAGCTGGTTTTATGAAAAAACCAATAAAATTGATAAACCTTTGGCCAATTTGATTAAAAAAAAGAAAAAAGAAAATCAAATTACTAGTATCAAAAATGAAAAGGGTGAGGTCACCTCTAATGAAGAGGAAATCAAAACAATAATTAGGAATTATTTTGCCCAACTGTATGCCCATAAATTTGACAACCTTAGAGATATGGATGAATATCTACAAAAACATAAACTGCCCAGGCTAACAGAGAAGGAAGTGAAATTTCTTAATGACCCCATATCAGAAAAAGAAATTGAGCAGGCCATCAACGAACTCCCTAGGAAAAAATCTCCAGGGCCAGATGGCTTTACATGTGAATTCTATCAAACATTTAAAGAACAACTAATTCCAATACTTTGTAGACTATTTGGGAAAATAGGTGAAGAAGGAGTCCTACCAAATTCTTTTTATGACACAAATATGGTACTAATACCCAAACCAGGTAGAGTCAAAACAGAGAAAGAAAATTATAGACCAATTTCTCTAATGAATATTGATGCAAAAATTTTAAATAAAATATTAGCAAAAAGATTTCAGCAACTCATTACGAGAATAATACACTATGACCAGGTAGGATTTATTCCAGGAATGCAAGGCTGGTTCAATATTAGGAAAACTATTAGCATAATTGACCATATCAACAACAAAACTAGCAGAAACCATATGATCATCTCAATAGACGCAGAAAAAGCCTTTGACAAAGTACAACACCCATTCCTATTAAAAACACTAGAAAGCATAGGAATAAGTGGAACCTTCCTCAAAATTATAAATAGCATCTACCTAAAACCATCGACAAGCATTATTTGTAATGGGGATAAGCTAGATGCATTCCCAATAAGATCAGGGGTGAAACAAGGATGTCCATTATCACCCCTATTATTCAATTTGGTACTAGAAACATTAGCTGTAGCAATAAGAGAAGAAAAAGAAATTGAAGGAATTAGAATAGGAAAAGAAGAAACTAAATTATCACTTTTTGCAGATGATATCATGATTTATCTAGAGAATCCTAGAGAATCAAGTAAAAAACTATTTGAAATAATAAACAACTTTAGCAAATTTGCAGGATATAAAATAAACCCACATAAATCCTCAGCATTCCTATACATTACTGACAAAGCCCAACAGCAAGAGATAGAAAGAGAAATTCCATTCAAAGTTACTGAAGGCACTATAAAATATTTGGGAGTCTATTTGCCAAGACAAACCCAGGGCCTATATGAACATAACTATGAAACACTTTTCACGCGAATAAAATCAGATCTAAATAAATGAAGAAATATCACTTGCTCATGGTTAGGCCGAGCTAATATAATAAAAATGACAATTTTACCTAAATTAATCTATCTATTCAGTGCCATACCAATCGAACTACCAAAAAATTTTTTTACTGAGCTGGACAAAATAATAACAAAATTCATTTGGAAAAACAAGAGGTCTAGAGTATCTAGGGTATTAATGAAAAGACATGCTAGAGATGGTGGCTTAGCCACACCAGATATTAAACTGTACTACACAGCAGCAGTCATCAAAACTGCCTGGTACTGGTTAAGAAACAGGGGTGTGGATCAGTGGAGTAGGATAGGTAGACAAGTAGATGAAATCAACAAGTTTACCAATCTACTCTTTGATAAACCCAAAGAGGCCAGCTTCTGGGCTAATAATTCACTATTTCACAAAAATTGTTGGGAAAATTGGAAAATGGTAGGGCAAAAACTGGGCATAGACCATTATCTTACACCATATACCAAAATAAAGTCAAAATGGGTTCATGATTTAGGAGTAAAAGCTGATACTATAAGTAATTTGGGAAAGCAAGGAATAGTTTACTTATCAGATTTGTGGAAAAGTAAAGAATTCATGACCCAACAAGAGATAGAGAGCATTACAAAATGCAAAATGGATAATTTTGATTATGTCAAATTGAAATGTTTTGTACAAAAAAAGCCAATGCAACAAGAATTAGGAGGGAAGCAGAAAATTGGGAGAAAATCTTTGCAACTAGTATCTCTGATAAAGGCCTCATCTCTAAAATATACAGGGAGCTGAGCCAAATATATAGGAATACAAGCCATTCCCCAATTGAGAAATGGTCAAAGGATATGAACAGGCAGTTTTCAGAGGAAGAAATTAAAGCTATCTACAGGCATATGAAAAAATGCTCTGGATCACTACTGATTAGAGAAATGCAAATCAAAACAACTCTTAGATACCACATCTCTCCTGTCAGATTGGCTAAAATAACAAAACAAGAAAATGATAAACGCTGGAAAGGATGTGGGGAAATTGGAACATTGTTGCATTGCTGGTGGAGTTGTGATCTGATCCAGGCATTTTGGAGAGCAGTGTGGAACTATGCCCAAAGGGCTATAGAAATGTTCATACCCTTTGACCCAGCAATACCACTTCTAGGGTTGTATCCCAAAGAAATCACACAAGCGGGAAAAGGACCCATATGTACAAAAATATTTATAGCAGCTCTTTTTGTGGTAGCTAAGAATTGGAAATCAAAGGGATGCCCATCAATTGGGGAATGGCTGAACAAGCTGTGGTATATGAAGGTGATGGAATACTATTGTGCCATAAGAAATGGGGATGATGCAGACTTCATAACAACCTGGAAAAACCTACACGACATAATGCTGAGTGAGCGGAGCAGAGCCAGGAGAACGTTGTGCACAGCCAATAGATATATGGATTCCGTGAGGACCAACCCTGACAGACTGCGCTTTTCTCAGCAACCTAAGGGGCAAGGACAACTCCAGGGGACTCACGATGGAGAATGCTTCATCCAGAGAAAGAACTGCGAAGTTTGAATACAGATCGAGGCGCACTACATGCTCGCCTTTTTTGCTTCTTTTCTTGTTTTTGTTTTTGGGTTTTTTTTTTTGGTTCTGTCTCTTCTTTCTCATGATTCATTCCATTGGTCAAAATTCTTCTCCACAACTTGACTAGTGCATAAATTAATTCAAAGCGAAGTTATACATGACAGTTATATGAGATTCCATGCCGTCTTGGGGAGGGAGGGGGGAGGGAGGGGAGAAAAACTGGAACTCAAAACCATGTAGAACCGTGTGTGGTAAACTAAAAATAAATAAAGAAATTCAAAAAAAATGGGGACAATAACACTTATCCTTCCTGCCTTCACAAAGTTATTATGAGAGGTAAATTATTTTGTACAGTATATATAAAATGCTTTTCATTTTGTTTGTGAAAGTTATTATGTGGTAAGAAGTATTGTAGATAAAAAACTGGTCTTAGAGTCAGAAATATCTGGGTTCCAATCCTGCCTCTGATACCTACTGCCTGTCTGTGTGGCCCTGGGCAAGTCACATAACATCTTGCTGCCCCAGGCAACTCATTAAGACTATGATTAAGAAGAAACTGGGCTAGGCTTTGGTAGGAGTTTCTCACTGGGAGCTTCCCCAACCAAATGAAATCATAGATCTCATTTAGAAAATAAACTAGTAAAAGTCATTATTGAATTTAAATCAGTAGGAAAATATTAAATATTTGCAAACAGATTATTTGAGCTAAAAATATCCTTCAGTAAATTTTAAATCAAAACCCTCAACATGACATGGAAGTAAGCCTGAAGTCTTCAATCGGGGCTTCTTTACCCCTGTGTACTTGTTATTTTGGTTTGTTGTTGTTATTTTTTGTAATATATTTTGAAAATTATATATCAATTTAATTGGTTTATTTTGTAATTCTCTGTTTTTGTTTTTGTTTTTTTGCCTTTAAAACCCATTATTCTGATAAAGGGTCCATAGGCTTCAATAGATGCCAAAGGGAGTCCATGAGACAAAAAAGGGTCGCGATCCCCTATTAAAAGTCTAAGATACTAGAGCACAAGTCATGTCACTTGGCAACAAAATTGCAGAGGAAGACAGGTTCCAGCCTAAGACAACTTAGAAGGTCTACAGGAGAGGTCTGTAACCCCAGGGTGGGTACAGGCCCAGAACACTGTAGGAACGCTAGTGGCATTGGAAGTAGCTACTACAGCAACAGCAGCAGCATCTTTGGGAGTTCTCAGCCCAGAGATGGTAAGAAGGTTGGACAACTGGTCAGAAAGAGATTACAGGGGAGTCTTGCTGGCACTGAGTTCAGCTGACACTGACTGGCAACTCTATTGTTCATAAGCAGTTCTGAATCTCAATTCCAAGGTGGAGAAGAACACTGTTGTTAAGCCACAAGGGAACGGGTGCCCTGGTCACAGTTCCAGGGACAAAAGGATGCTAGCATTTATGGTTGCTGGACCTAGTCACAGTTCCAAAGTCAAAAAGAGCACTAGTGCTTGTGGCTTCAGGGGAGCAGGGGCCCTTCCTGGGTAAAGAGGAGATCACAGGCTAGGAGAGCAGTGACCACACCTCTCTTAGGATACCACCACCTGGGAAGGACCAAAAACTTGTAGACTCTCATAAATGGCTCTGAAAAGAGTAGCACAAAAAGCCTGCAGCTTATCACAGTGCCTCCCCACTCCCAAGTGAGCAGAGTCCAATTTTAACACAAAGTGCAAAATGAAGAAATAGGCTGGAAAAATGAGCTAACAACAGAAGAATTTTACTATTAAAAAAACCACTACGGTGGCAGGGAAGACCAAGACAGAAACTTAGATGAAGATAACAATGTGAAAATAGCTACAAGCAAAGCAACAAAGAAAAAATACTAATTGGACCCAAGGCTAGCAAGAATTCTTGGAAAGTTAAAGAAACAGATAAAAGTTATGAAGGGAAAATTGGGAATAGAAATGAGAGTGATACAAGAAAATTACAAAAAGAGAATTCACAGCTTGGTAAAAGAGGCACAAAAAATACTGTAGAAAATATCACATTAAAAAACAGAATTGGCCTAATGGTAAAAGAGGCAGAAAAAATTCACTAAAGAAAAGAACTCCTTAAAAAGCAGAATTGGCCAAATTGAAAAAAATGGTACAGAAACTCACTGAAGAAAGTAATTCTTTAAAAATTAGAATTGGGCAAGTAGAAGCTAATCACTCTATGAAACTTTGAGGAACAATAAAACAAAGTCAAAAGAATGAAAAACTAGGAGAAAATGTGAAATATCTCATCGGAAAAACAATTGACCTGGAAAATAGATCCAGGAGAGATAACTTAAGAACTGTTGGACTATCTGAAAGGATGATTAAAAAGACCCTAGACATAACATTTTAAGAGGAAAACTACCCCAATATCTTAGATCTAGGGGGCCAAAAAGAAATTAAAAGAATACACCGATCATCTTCTGAAAAAAATCCCAAAATGAAAATTCCTAAGAATATTATAGCCAAATTCCAGAGCTCCTAGGTCAAGGAGAAAGTATTGCAAGCAGCCAAAAAGAATTCAAATATCATGGAAGCAGAGTCAGAATTACATTAGATTTATGAGCTTCTACATTAAAGGAGCAGAGGGCTTGGAATATGATGTTCCAGAGGACAAAGGAGCTAGAAGTACAATCAAGAATAACCTACCAAGCAAAGCTGAATGTAATCCTTTGGGGGGGGGGGGAATGGATATTTAATGAAATAGAAGGCTTCCAAACATTACTGATGAAAATACAAGAGCTAAATAGAAAATCTGACATTCAATCAGAAAACTTAAGAGAAGCATATAAAGATAAACATGAAAGAGTAATCATAAGGGACTAAAGGAATTTAAGCTGTTTACATTCCTATGTGGGAAGGTGATACTGTAACTCCTAAGAACTTTATCATTATTAAGGCAGTTAGAAGGAGTCTGCATAGACAGAGATCATAGGTATGAGTCTATTAGGTTGAGATGATCTCAAAGAAAAAAGAACATAAGAGTGAGAAAGAGGAATGTACTGGGAGAAGGGGGAGAGAGATGTAGAATGTAGCAAATTTTCTCATATAAAGGAGGTGCACAAGAAAGAGCTTTTATAGTGAAGAGGAAAGAGCTTGAACCTCACTCTCATTGGAATTGATTATATATATATATATGTGTGTGTGTGTGTATACATATATATGTACATATATACATATATATGCACACATACATACACACACACTCTATCTTACCCAATAGGGAGATAGGAGGGGAAGAGGATAAGAGATGTGGGGGGAAGGGTCTTAAGGGGGATGGTGGGTTGGGGAAGGCAATGGTGGAAAACAAAATTGATTTTTGAAGAGTGACAGAGGGGAGAGAGACAGAGACAGAGACAGAGAGGAAAATAAGATGGAGTTAGTGATCATAACTGGAAATGTGAATGGGATGAGCTAAGACATAGAATGGAAGTGGATAGTAGAGTGGATTAGAAACCAGAATCCCAACAATATGCTATGTAAGACAGACACACTTGCAACAGAAAGACACACACAAGTTGAAATGAAGGGCTGGAGCAGAGTCTATTATGCTTCTACTGAAGTGAACAGAGCAGGGTAGTAATCATCTCAGACAAGGCAAAAGCAAAAATTGACCTAACTGAAAGACATAATCAGGGAAAGTTTATCTTGCTACAAGGTACCATAGACAATGAAGTAATATAAAAAAATTATAGCCAGTCTCTCTAATAAAGGCCTCATTTCTCAAATATATAGTTAAGTTTACAAAAATAAGGGCCATTCTCCTATTGATAAATGGTCAAAGTAAATAAGAATCAGTTTTCAGAAGAAATCAAATCTATCTGCAATCATATAAAAATGTTGTAAATCACTATTGATTATAGAAAGGCAAATCAAAACAACTCACCTCACACCTGTCAGAAATAACATATGCTGGAAGGAATGAGGGAAAATAGGTACATTAATGAATTGTTGGTGTAGTAGTGAACTCATCCAACCATTCTGGGGAACAATCTGGAACTATGCCCAAAGGGCTATAAAACTGTACATACCCTTTGATCCAGCACCCTTTGACCCAGTAATACCACTGCTAGGTCTGTACCCCAAAGACATCAAAGGAAAAGGAAAAGGACCTATATGTACAAAAGTATTTATAGCAGCTCTTTTTATGGTGGCAAAGAATTACACATCAAAATGATGCTCATGAATTGGGGAGTGACTGAAGAAGTTATAGCATACAATTGTGATGGATTACTATTGTGCTATAGGAAATGATCAAGGGGGTGGTGTCAGAAAAAAATGGCAAGACCTATATCTACTGGTGCAAAGTGAAGTGAGAAGAACCAAGAGATCATTGTGCAAAGAGAAATGTTGCAATGATGATCAGCTGTGAAAAACATGGCTTTTTTGATTAATACAGTGATCCAAGATAATTCCAAAGGACTCATGATGAAAAACTAAATGCTACCCAGCTCCAGAAAGAGAACTGATGAACTGAGGACAAATTAAAGTATGACTTTCTTCCCTTTTAAAAAATTTGGCTAATATGGAAATGTTTTGGGTGATTTCACATGTATAATTGATATGTTGCTTGCTTCCTCAGTGGGTAGAGAAGGAGTGGGAGAGAATCTGGAACTCAAAATTTAGAAAGAAAAGAATGTTTAAAAATAAATTTTTTGAAAAGAAAGTTAATCATTGTTGGATGACTTTTTTAATGGCTACATCAACTCATAAAACCCATCTACTAAATTACTGTGATGTTACAATCTGTGTTGGTAGAATAAATGCATGTATTGATAAAATAGCTAATCTATGATATTTTAAATTTTTAAAACATATTTCTCCAAGATTTAGGAACACTTAACTTTTATTGGTGCCTTTTTTGTCTTCATTTTGTGTCTTCATTACAGTCATTTCCATTCCTTCTCTGCCCTATTTCCCGAAAGGCCCTCCCTTCTAACAAAGCAAAACAGCTAAGGTAATACAAATCACATACATGAATGATGATTCAAGCCCAACTACACATCCAACACCGCATACCCATAGCCCCCTCTTCAACAGATGGAAGAAGATGTGTTTTACCAGTTTACCTTTTATTAGTAAAAATTTTAACATAGTATTTATGCAAAAAAAAACCTATCTAATAACTCATGGTTTAATATGGTATTTAGTTTAAATGTAAAAATAAATTTCATTCTGAAAGATTTCCGTTATTAAAATAATGTTAATTTCTGATTTTGAACCATTCCAGGGTGTCAAGGACTTTGGTGATAAGAATCTTCTTTTGGGATCTTTAGTAGCTGGAGTTACCATGTTGGGGGCACCTTTTATTTCCTCCTTTGAGGAGACCCTACACATGAGACAGAACCTAAGTAATTTTCCCCCAGGGTACCAGGATGCAGGATATAATGAGCCAAAGAGTATAAGAAAAAGAGTCTGTTCTCTTTTCTAGAGGTTAAGCTTCCCAAGGACTGAAACTAGATCAGACTACATACATGAGTCCAGAGGTAAGAGGGCTGCTTAGTAGAGAATGTACTAGCCCCATAAGTCCTCGTAACAGTTCTTTGCATTTGGCTTTCAGTAGGAAGAAGAGAACAGCAGGCACTGAATTTTTCACATCACAGCTGGAAAGACATAAAGAGAAAATACCCATGCTGCTATTGTGACATGAAACTGTTTCACCAGTCCACAGGATCATTTAGCAGTAGGCATAGCAAGATGCAGAGGCAAGTCTTGTCTAGAGATAAAGAGAAGTGATAATGAAGGCAAGCCAAGGAAACTCAACAGCCAGACATGATGTCAAAAAGGAAGTTATTAGGAAAGTTGGCAGTGTCTACAATCAGTGGTTCCAACATTAAAAAATAAAACCCCAACCCCCTCCTCTCTGCATCTTCTTTAGTCCATGTGGCACATCGCTTCTGAAAACCCAGAATTAATAATAATAATAATAATAATAATAAATATGTATATAGTGCTATGAGCCAAGCACTGTGCTTAGTGATTTATAATTATTATGTCATCTGATTCCAACAACAACCTTGGGAAGCAGGTGCTATCACTGGCCCAATTTTGCAAATGAGCAAACTGAGGCAAATAGAGCTTAAATGACTTTCCCAGGGTCACACAGTTAGTAATGCTTGAAGCTGAATTTGAACTCAGGTCTTTCTGATTCCAAGCACAGTGCTCTAGCAATGCTTTAGAAATAATGAGTTTCACATACTATCTCTATTATCTTTAAGGGAAATTCCATTTCCAAAACAAAGTTGTCAAATATTCTCAAATTCTCAAGGGCTGGTGTCCATGTACACACACACACGCGCGCGCGCGCACACACACACACACACACACACACACCACATATCCAAATAATGGTTTTAAACTCATTTGCTTTGCTTTTGGCATGAACGTAAATACCCAATATTTTATAGTTACAATTGGAGCCATGTATGGTACAAAAATAGGGGTCATAGGAATGTAAAGAAGAAAAAAGCACTTTAAAATGGGATAATAAAAGAAGATATCATGGAGGAGATAGACTTTGAGCCAAGCCTTTAAGGATAAAAAGAATTTTTTAAAAATAGTATTTTATTTTTTCCCCAACTATGTCAAGATAATTTTTTAGCATTCATTTTTACAAGATTTTTGAATTCCAAATTTTTCTCCCCCCCTCCCCTCCCCTTCCAAAATAAATGGTAGGGAATTTGATATAGGTTGTGCTATCATGTAAAATATATTTCCATATTAGTCACAATTGTGAAAGAAAAAACAGAGCAAAAGGAAAAAAACATGAAAAAGAATAAGGTAAGTGAAAAAATGCTTTGATCTGCATTCAAAGTCTATCAGTTCTTTATCTGGTTGTGAACAGCATTTTCTCTCATAAGTCCTTTGTATCTGTGTTGGATCATTGTGTTGCTGAGAAGAGCTGAGTCATTCATAGTTGATCATCACACAATGTTGCCAATAATGTGTTCCATGTTTTCTTGGTTCTGCACATTTCACTTTGCATCAGTTCATACCACGTGGTTTTTTAAAAAAATCTGCCTATTTATCATTTCTTATTGCACAATAGTATTCCATTACATTCATATACCACAGCTTGTTCAGTCATTCCCCAACCGATGGGCATTCTCCTCAGTTTACAAAATGTTGCCACCATGAGAAGGGCTCCTATAAATACTTTGCACATGTAGGTCCTTTCCCCCTTTTTTATGATCTCTTTGGGATACAGATCTGACAGTGGTATTTCTGGATCAAAGGGTATGCACAGTTTGTTTACCCTTTGGGCATAGTTCCAAATTGCTCTCCAGAATCAGTTCACAACTTCACCAACAGTGTCCCAATTTTCCCACATCCTCTCCAACATTTATCATTTTCCTTTTTTGTCATACTAGCCACTCTGATAGGTGTAAAGTGGTACCTCAGAGTTGTTTTAATTTGCATTTCTCTAATTAAAAGTGATTTAGAGAACTTCTTCGTATTCCTATAGATAGCTTTGATGTCTTCATCTGAAAACTACTTGTTCATATCCTTTGACTACTTATCAATTGGGGAATGGCTTGTATTCTTATAAATTTGACTCAATTCTCCATATATTTGAGAAATGAGGCCCTTATCAGAGATACTTGCTGCAAAGATTGTTTCCCAGCTTCCTACTTTCCTTCTAATCTTGGTTGTATTGGTTTTATTCATACAACAGTTTTTTAAAAATTTATCATAATTGAAATTATCTTTTTTACTTTTGTAGTGCTCTCCATCTCTTGTTTGGTCAAGAGTTCTTCCCTTCTCCATAGATCTGGCAGGTAAGTTATTCTAATTAGCTTATGTTGTCATTCTTTATGTCTAAATCATGCACCCATTTCGACCTTTTGTTCGTATACAGTGTGCGATGTTGTTCTATATCTAGTTTGTGTCCTGCTGTTTTCCAGTTACCCCAGCAGTTTTTGCAATAGTGAATTTTTATCCCAAAGGCTGGGATCTTTGGGTTTGTCAAACACTAAGTTACTGTGGTCATTGACTACTGTGTTTTGTGTATCTAATCTATTCCACTGATTGACCACTTTATTTCTTAGCCAGTACCAGATAGTTTTGATGATTACTATTTTATAATATAGTTTGAGATCTGGTATTACTATGATACCTTCTTTTGTATTTTTATTAATTCCCTTGATATTCTTGATCTTTTTTATTTCCAGATGAATTTTATTATTTTTACTAGCTTCTATCAAATAAGTTTTTGGTACTTTGCTTGGTATGGCACTGAATAAGTAAATTAGTTTGGGCAGAATTGTCATTTTTATTATATTGACTTGAGCAATTTATTATATTGACCCATGAGCAATAGCTATTTTTCCAGTTGGTTAGATCTCACTTTATTTGTGTGAAAAGTGTTTTTGAATTGTTTTCATATAGTTCCTGGGTTTGTTTTGGCAGGTAGACTCCCAATTATTTTATATTGTTTATAGTTATTTTAAATGGGGGCTTTGTTGGTCACATAAAGAAATGCTGATGGTTTACATGACTTTATCTTATATCCTACAACTTTCCTAAAGTTGTTCATTATTTCAGGTAGTTTTTTTAGTTTATTCTCCAGGGTTCTCTAAGTATGCTATCACATTATCTGCAAAGAGTGATAGTTTTGTTTTCTCATTGCCTAGTTTAATTCCTTCCATTTCTTTTTCTTTTTTTATTTCTGTAGCTAACATTTCTAGTACCATATTGAATAATAGTGGTGATAATGGGTATCCTTGCTTCACCCCTGATCTTATTAGGAAGGCTTCTAGATTAAGGGATAAATAAGATAAAGAGGGCACTGTCAGTACTGTTTGCCTCTTCTAATTATTTTGTGTTTACTCATCTGTTTGGATAAATTTGATTATACATTTAGAATTGCAAGGGAACTTAGAAGTTATGTAGTCCAACCCTCTCATTTTATAGATAAACTGAGGCTTACAGAGATCAAATATTTTTCCTAGAGTTACACAGCTAGTGAACATCTGTGGCAGAGTTCTTCAGAGAGACCTTGAAAGTATCCTTGTATTGCTTCTTCTGACTTTGGAATTGATTATATGACATGAGAGATGCTGGCCAAGGATTGCCCAGCATAGCATGCCTGTATCAAAGAAGGTGCTGTGCTCTGTGAGCAAAGCAGAATTGCAGTAGCTCAAAAGAAACATGAGTTGTGCAAATTTAGAGACATCTCTACCCCAAATGCTCATATGGACTATTTGTGCCCAACCTGTGGTAGAACATTCCAAGCTCATATTGGTCTGATCAGCCACAGATGGAAGCACTAGAACTTAAGGGCAACATAGTGAAGTCATTTTGGTCCTCTTTGAGAATGAAGGACAACAACCATCTGTGGCAGAAATTTAACTCAGGCCTCCATGATTCCAAGACTAGTACTCTAGAAGGTAGATCAAAGTAGGTAGATCAAGTTGATGATAGGTAATTGAACCATTATTTGGAACTCTACAAGATATGGACCTACCCATGGGTGCATCTTTGAAAGGATTGAGGACATCTGAACCTAGATCTTTTTGCCTTATTGGCACCTCTTTGAGGATGGAATGATTAAATTGCTTCCTCTTGAGGATGATTTGATTGGCTCAGGGGCACCCTCTTTTGAACTGAGTATATTAAAGAGTTCAGTCAGACCTGCCATGTGCAAGACCAGGAATTACCATAACACCTCACTCTGTTACTGTCTTCAGAATCAATGCTGCAGGATCATGTTATAGTTGAAACAATGGGCAAAAAGTATCTTGGAGGAGATCTGAGATGGATCAACTAATATGAATTTCCTCACTAGAGCAAGGAGGGTTTTATAGAGATATCCTATTCTTTCTCTTTAATGCAACTCTAATAAACTTTTGCAATTTGTTAATATATAAAGAAAGCGGTGGAAGATTGAAACATCTCCAGTTACACTGAAATTGTGAAAGTGGCTTGACGATTACTTGGAAAAAGTCATTGCATAATGACATTGCATTGCCTTTTCATGAAGATGGGTGAAATATTGTTTCTTAAATGTAGTGAAACTTATGGAACCAGAAGATTTTAGTGTTTAGATGTTCCCTCCACTTGCTAATGTCCTCCCCAATCCCCATCACCTTGTATCTATTTTGAATATGCCTGTATATGTACATAGTGGTTCCTTGAATAAAATGTGTGCCCCTTAAGGAGAAAAATTGTTTCTTGTTTGTGTTTAGCACAGTGCCTGGCACAACATTTGATGTTTGATAAATGCTTGTGGATTTACTTTCTAGAGAACCCTTCTCAGCCTGGTATTTTAATAAATCCTCTACCATTTTACTGCAATCTAAACTTTCCAGCCCTATTTTCTACTATTCTAACCCCAAATCTATTCTCCAGTCAAGCTGAATTACTTCCTCCCCTGAAACATAACAGTAATTTCTAAAACTGCCCTTAAACTATTTTTTAAAGTTGCAAGTGGCCTACTCTTTTCTAGGCTACTTTGCAGATAGACTTAAATGACAAGATAACATAAATTAAAGCACTGAATTAGGTAGTTTTCCTTATCTGTTTTTAAGGAATGTATTTTGGAGGCTAAACAGTGTCATATCCAAACAAAATGTATAAATATTTTTTATTTAAAAAAGAGTGTCCCAAGGGAAATGTAAAGAAAGTGACAACATTGAAGAAAAGTCAAATGCAAAGTTGCGATAAGAGTTATTTTTATCATAGAGCACATAATTAGTTACCAATCTCTTCTTGCTTTTCCCAGTTTTCATGGAGCCAAGTCCCCTTGAAATACTCTGCTTTTGTCTTCCTTCCCACCCGCCAGGAAAAGAGCCGATGTTCATGCAGTTTCTCAATCATCAGAGTCAACAAATTACTCCTTTGTAAAAGTGGGCCACCCATCCAAATGGGTTATAAAAACATGAGACTGGCAGGATAAAAAACCACTTAAAATGTAGGTCTAGGGACCTACCTCCTACTCCTTGGGGCTCCTGCTCTGACTTATTCTACTAATTTTGGATATTATTCTTCTCTATGTGTCCAAGTTTAAAGTCCTACAAAGTGACCCAAATTCTGCCTGTCCTCTCCTACTTCACACAACAAAGAAAACAACAATCAGTGTTTACAAAGGGTCTTCTCACCCTTGAATGCAATTCAAAAGAATTACATTTAATTGGGTAATATGGTAGTGGGAGTTTCCTAAATATTCACCTAAACTTAAGTTTTTCAAAAAACCACTATGCTAGGCTAGGTACTGGGATAGTGTACCACTCCCTGATCTGTACCCAGGCATATACTTCAATGAGGTTCTGTCCTGGGGAAGCCTGCCTTTAATAATTGGAGTTTGGCTTCCTGTTATCACATTCACTGTACTGGTTTGTCAAACACCAGCCAAGTCTTGAGCCAATCTTATTGTTAGTGATCTTCTTGGATGGAGAAGCTTCCACAGCCACTAGTCCATTGCTACAGTAAAATACTCCTCTCATTGGAGCTTCTCTAACTCACAAGGCCACTCCTAATCTAGAAAGGTCCACCCTGAGAACATGATGCAGTCATTTACTCTGAAAAGGAAACAAAATGGAAAAAGCTGACAGGATCCCAGTTGTAGGCTCCTCTAGTTGAATCTACAATCCACGTGGGAGCAAGGGCACAGTAGATAGAGGGCATCACCCACTCTTCTAACCCCTCTACAGGAGAGTCAAAGTGGAAAAAGTACACTTTTTACCATGTGGGAAATTCACATAGGGTTATTTTAATTAAAGAAGGCTCAGCTCCTCTGCTAGTGTCACACAGTGGGGCACAAGGGTACAAGGGCACGAGGCACAATGGAAATCTCTGGATTTATCATGTCATACCAAAACATAAAATCTTTCCATTGCTGGCCACCAAATACCTGGAAACAGGTCCCGAGGCATCCACAGAGTCACTTGAACCAAGAATGATGACCAAGCATGTTGGAAGGTGTCTGGATACAGCTCCCACTATATCAATATGAGTAAGAGTAATGAATTTAGAATCAAAAGATTTGGGTTTGAATTCTGGCTCTACCATTTATTAACCTGTGTGAAGCTGGGCAATTCGTTTTCCGTGTTTCTGTTCCCTCAACTATAAAATTAAGGGATGGACTAAGTGACCTCTAAGGTTCCCAGCACTAAATATATGATTCTAATAGTCCTCAATAAGCCTTCCTCCCTTACACCTTCCTTGCCTTGACCTCTAGCTATTTTATCCTCATATCCCCAAAGTTTTAGTGCGTTTTTAATCTATTGAAGCTTTTTAAATGCATTAGGACTTTGGGGACGACTTGTATTACAAAGGAAAGCCTAGGTATATACACCTACAAATAGCTAGATTAGACACAGATCAATGAAGCATGGAAGTTATCAATACTTAATTTCATATTCAAGATGCATAATGAGACATATATTTTTGGATATACACAAGGTGGGAATTTCTTTTATTTGAATATGCATACCCATTACAATGGTTTTATTTTTTTAATGGGGAAGATCGGACAGGAAATAAATATTTTTAATTGAAAAAATCAGATTAAAAAATACTAAATGTCATAATCCATATATCCAAATGACTCTGAAATATCATTTCCCCAAATCTACTGTGTTTTTACTTCCTGGTTTTTTTTTAAATTTCATAAGTACCTCTTCTCTCATCATGGTAGCAAATCCATTTACCAATGTGAAAATTGCAACAAAAATTATAATAATAATAACTGACATTTATACCATGCTTTAAGGTTTGAGCTTTACATAAATCATCTATTTGAGCCTCACAATAATCTTGTGAGGTTAGCTTTTTAGGTATTAATATCCCTGTTTTACAGATGGTGAAAAAGGCAAACAGAGGTTGTTGAGTATAGTAGGACCTGAGAACATGAAACAACTTAGGCAATCCTCCAAGAAACTCTCATTTTCCCAAAAGATTATGAAACTCCAATCTAATATTTTTTTTACCTCAAGTCTGTCTCCCATAGGGAAGACATCGATGTGAAATCAGCAGCAACTCTCCAAGATTTCTGAGGTTCATTGCAGTTGATAATTAACTGGAGCTGTGGCAATCCTAAAATTCTGTCCACACACACAAACCAATTGAGGCAGAAAAGGTGGGATATTTTTAAAGCAACTAACTGAATTCTATCAAACAATTGATTATGAAGTCAAATCAACTGTACTTGGGTGTTGGTCCCCATACTACTAAGCAATCCTATTTTGTTGTCCTTAGTTTTCCTATCAACCTCTGATCATTCAAGACTTAGCCTTCTTGAGACTCTGTCTCCCAGCTCCTGAGGTTTCTTTCAAATCTCAGTTAAAGTCCCCTCTTCTACAAGAAATTTCTGCCAGTCCCTCTCAATCTTAATGCTTTGTCTCTCTTGATCATTTCCAATTTATCCTGCATATAGCTTGTTTGTATGAAGTTATTTGTATGTTATCTTCCCTCATTAGACTGTGAGCTCCTTGAGAGCAAGGATTGTTTTGTTTTTGCCTTTGTATGCCCAGTGCTTAGCACAGTCCTTGGCACTAGTAAATACTTAATAAATGTTTGTTGACCTGCTGATGACTATTCTTATGGGACTGTGCCATGCCTTTGTATATATCCCCATGTGACTGCTTCCTTCTTCTGTACTTGTCTTTTTAAAAAAACAGCTGGTCAGTGAGTTCCTTGTACATGCATATTAATATCGTTAGATAATTCTCTCTTTTCCTCCTTACTGATACTGTTTCACTTTTTTCTTCACAATTTAATTCCTGAGAGCTACCTCCTGGGATGACTCTCTCTGAATATTTTTAGGCAATGGGATGCACCCTATCCTTTCTCTCTACCCTTTGCAATATGTTCTTATAAGATCGAGGGATCCTTCCAGATTACATTGAAATTTCTTATCTGTCACAAATCCTAAAATGAAGTGGTCACTTCTTTTTAAGATTCCCCAACAGGATTATATCCTGACTGCGCCAATTTATAATCTGTTCCTCACACTTCTCATATATGTCCCCTTTCTGTCCAGGTGGTCTGTATTTTAACAATTAGCTCTTGTAACAATTTACTTCTGTTTCTGCCTCCATTAATCTTCATCCCAATGCTCTTCATCATGCTCTCTTCTTCATTTCCTAGATTTCATCGTGAGTATACCTTCTTGACATATCATGATATTCTATTTTCATTTTTTTGCTTTTGCATAAGCTATACCCTTCTGAGGAAATGATATTTCAGAGCCATTTGGATATAGGGATTATGACATTTAATATTTTTTTAAAGTTAAGTGATTTGCCCGAAGTCACACAGGTAGGAATTAGAAGAATAAGGATCTGAAACTGTCATATTCCAGGCCTAGGTTTCATCCTACCAAGTCTCAGTATTACCAATGAGATTAAATTTACTTGTTAGGCATGAAGGATCTTGCTTTTCCCCCACACTTTTTGCATTTCTGAATAAATGTGTTTTTTATTGTCAGCTCCCCCTTCTTCTGATACCACAGCACAATTAGTAAGATGGTTCTATATATCAACATTATTACTCCCCTCCTGCCTAATGGCATCATTCTTTGTACCACTGTACATTCCCACCCACCCCCAAAATTCCTCTCCCCCTCCCCCCAACACACACAGTGGCTGTGTTGTCTTCCCTCATTAGAATGTTAATCCCTTGAGATCAGAAACCAACTTGCAGGTATTCTGTATCCCCAGCACTTAGCACAGTGCCTGGCACACAGCAAGTGTTTAATAGATGTTCTTCCTCCCTCACTCCCTATCTGTATATCTTGAATTTTATCTCCTATGAGTTTCTGAATTTTTCTTTACTGCAACTCATCTTCCTGCATTGTAGATATTCATGATGGAATATAGCTGAATGACAATATGTAGGCAGTTTTCTTCCTCCCCCTTTCTTTTCTGTTTAAAGCCTTTTTCATTTGATTTGTGAGATTTCTGAGAAATATATTCTTATCAATACTGGTTAGGTATACTCCATTCCTGGTTGGGAGCCCATTATTCTTATATTTAAGCTAGGGCAAAGAAAAACAAATCTCATTCTCAGACTTCATTTTTTAAATACCAGCTATTTACTTCTCCACATTTATCTTTCTCTTCTGAAGCCCTTTCCTTTGATCCAGCAGTGAAAAAAATCACTTGTCCTGCTCAGGTCTTCAGTTTCTTGCCCAGAACTTCAAAATCATTGGCAATGCTTTCTAAATTCCTTCTGGAAGTATCATCAGTGCCCATGTGACTTAACAGAAGTGAAGTATAGTCATCCAGTTTGGTATCTTGTAAGGTTCTCTATTGTCTTGGATGTATGTTTGAGGAAGACACCGGACCCCTCTGTAATTATTGTTAAATCTACAAATAGCTCTTCTTCAAGAGAATCACTGGTTGCCAGTACACTCTCTCATTCCTTGATCCTAATTGGATCATCCCTCACCTGATAATGTCTGTGGATCTACATTGTCATCTCTTGGAGGAGAAATACCTGCTTCCTTTTCAAAGCATCTGTCTCCTTCCTCACCTCTCTTGCTATGCAGCTAGGTGGTGCAGTAGATAGAGTGCCAACTATAAAGTCATTAAGGGATACTGAGTTTTTGGACCTAGTAACAGAAAAGGGAAAAACTATTTATAAAATTGTTACTACATGCTAGGCACTTACAGATTTTATTGCATTTAATCCTCACAACAACCCTGCAACAGAGGTTACATGACTTCATTAAGGTTCCACAACTAGAATGTGAAGCTAGGTTTGAACTCAGGACTTGCTGAATGTACTCAGCAGAGGTTTGGGAAATGTAAGTGATTTGCCCCAAGTCACACAGGTAGGAATTAGAAGAACGAGGATCTGAAACCATATACAGGGGATGTACTGCCTCCATGAGAGCTTCTTCCTGATGGTAGTCCAGAGACTGCTGCCTCTGTATATAATTCCCTTGGTGGTGGCTGCCTCCTGGAGTCCCTGTGCTAGGCTTCCTTCCTTTCCTAGCCTTACCCCCATGATCCTGTCATTTTGGTGTCATGGGAGTGCAAGTGGGTCTTTTTGACTGAAATATGCTGGAGGGGAGGAGAACTGTCATATTTCAAAAAGTAGTCAACAAGTTATATGAAGAAAAGAATGGGTAAAAATGGCAACTGAGGAATAGGAAAGATGTACTTTCCTTTCATCATTCTTATAATGCAATAAAATTTAACTCTATTCATATACCATAAATTGTTTAGCTATTCCCCAGCTGATGAGCATCCCCTTAGTTCTCTGTTCTTTGCCACTGCGAAAAAAAGAGATGCTATAAATATTTTTGTACATCTTGGTCCTGTTCCTCTTTCTTTGTTCTCTGTGGGGAATAGGCCTAGAGGTGGTATTACTGTGTCCAGAGGTATGCATTAATTAGAGATATTAGCAAATGTTTTTAAAAAGAAGAAAGGCAAACTATCATCAAACATACAAAAAATCCTAATCATTTAAAGAAATACAAATGAAGACAACTCTTAAGGTTTCACCTCATACCCCTCAAGTCATCAAGGTAGCAAAAATTACAAAAGATGAGAATAGCCAATGTTAGACATGCTATGGGATGACAGGCATACTAATATCCTATTGATAGAGCCGTGCATTGGCCCAACCATTTTGGAAAACAGCTTGAAATTATATAAGAAAAATTACTAAACTAATTATGCCCTTTGACCTAGCAATCTCACCATTTAACATATATCTCTAATGAAGTTAAGATGGAATCAAAGGTTTTATATAGGTAAAAATATTGGTTTCAGCACTTTCTGTGCAAGCAAAGAAAAACAAGCTTTAAATTAGGTGGGTCCTTGTCCATTAGAGAAGAGCTGAACAAATTGCGATAGTTGAAAATAGCAGAATTCTCTTACACTATTAAAAAAAAGCATGATGAATATGAAGAATTCAGAGAAAAATGGGTATGACTCTATGAACTGATGTAGAATGAAATACACACAATGTACATAATGAATATAGTAACAGAAAATGGGAGCAGCTGAGCTCAAATTAATCACAGTGGTCAATCTTGTTATCAAAGAGTAGATGATGATGGTGATGATGATGACGATGATGGTGATGACAATAATGTCTCTCATCTCTCAGGCTCCCTGTAACACCTGGTAATTTTTACCTATTTTTGTTACCATAATTCAGTTCGGTGGTCTGAGGAGTAGGGAGTGTCAGAGAATGACTGATATATTTTTTAAAATGTAAAAACAGACTTTCTAAAAATTATTAGAGGGAGAATATACTTTTATATTTATATAATTTACATATGTATAATATCTTACATATTTCTATACAAATTTTATACTTAAATTTATGCATATTTTGTATTTGCATATCTATTATATTCATATATAAAATTTATATTTCTGTAGTTCTAATTTATGTTATTACATGTTTACATATTTATGATTTGCATAAATTATAAATATATAAAATATAATTCCCATAAATTATTAATTTAGTGAACTTTTAGAGAGTGATACAGTTGCCTTGTTTTATAGAGAATAGTCTAGTCCTAGAATAAAAGCTAGAGGGAAAAAAAGTCTTAGGCTCATATCATAACATTTCAGATCTGAAAGGAATCTTTAGATGATTAATCTAATTTGACTCTATCATTTTATAGATGATGAAATTGAGTTCCAGAGGTCTTTTCAGTTAATACTTACCCTATGTAGCTGCCCAGGGAATTATCTTGGTAATGATTGCTTCAATTGCAATGTAATTTCAAGGTTTGCTCTATCCCTTTAGTTAACAACCTGGGCATAATCAACGGGCCATAAAATAAGTCCAATTTGCCACTAGTACTTTGTGTTCTTGGCTCTGGGTTTCACTGTGATTTATTTGGGGGGTGTTTGCTGTTGATAAACAAATCTCATACTTTAAACTCTTATGTTGTCTGCCAGTTAGAAAGGCAGTATCTCTAAATGATAAATGTTGGAGAAGATGTGGGAAAATTGGGACACTAATGTATTGCTGGCGTAGTTGTGAACTGATCCAGCCATTGTGGGGAGCAATTTGGAACTATACCCAAAAGGCAATTAAAATATGCATACCCTTTGATCCAGCAATAGCACTGCTAGGTCTGTATCCCAAAGAGATCATAAAAAAGGAGAAGGACCCATGTGTACAAAAATATTTATAAAGCTCTTTTTGTGGTGGCAAAAAATTGGAAATTGAGGGAATGCCTATCAATTGGGGAATGGCTGAACAAGTTGTAGCATGTGAATGTAATGGAATACTGTTGTGCTATAAGAAGTGAGGTGCATGCAGATTTGAGAAAAACCTGGAAAGACTTAAATGAACTAGTGCTTAGTGAGCAAACCAGGAGAAAATTGTATACAGTAATAGTAACACTGTGTGATCATCAACTATGATAGACTTAGCTCTTCTCAGCAATGCAATGATCCAAGAAAATTCCAAAAGACTCATGATAGAAAATGCCATCCACATCCAGAGAAAGAACTATGGAGTCTGAATGCAGATCAAAGCATATTATTTTCATTTTTTTTGGTTTTTTGTGGCTTTTCCCTTTTGTTCTGTTTCTTCTTTCTCAACACGACTAATGTGGAAATATGTTTCATGATTGCACATGTATACCCTATATCAAATTGCTTGCCATCTTTGTGGAGGAGGGAAGGAGAAAAATTTGGAACTCAAAATTTTTAAAAATGAATGTTGAAAACTATCTTTACGTGTAATTAGAAAAAAATAAAATGCAATTTACCAAAAAAAAAAAAAGAAATGCAGCCTTCCTGCCCTGGTAAATTGCTGGAAATGCTCCATATGGGGGAGACAATTGTGGTTAAGGCTTTGCTTGGTGATGACAGCTTCTTCCTAGTATTGGAACATCTAGAATCACATTGTACTATGGCTGAACATAATGTTAGTAGGATTCCATGAATTATCCCCAATGTGGTACTGTAAGTGCATATAAATGGCTTTTGTTGGATATTTTTTAAAATTTACTTTAAAGTCATCCAAATGAATTGTTCCTTTAAAAAATCCGTCCTACTTCCCACCCCTTCAAAACCACACCAACTATATAACCAATTTCATAAACATTTATTCAACATCTATTATATGAAAAGCAAAGAGCTAGGTACCTGAAATACAGAAATGTTAAATGACTCATCTCTGCCTCCAAGGGTCTTATATTCTACAAGAAGATATCACAGTATATCATTAAGGCAGAATTCATGACTTCAAAGATAACCATAAATATGCCTGAATGGTCCAGAATCACAGGATATAAGGAATTCTCTAAGTAGAAGGCAGAGGAGTTAAAGCATTTATTGAAACTCAAAAGCAGCAGACCCATGGACCAGTGTCCCCAATTCAACATCCTGGCAAGAACCTTCCAAAACCAGTATGCCCATCTCACAATAGTGACCAGGAGGCCACAGAAAAAAAAACATTATGGCAGCAAGCCAAGCCATACTGGTGCTTCCCCCGCCCCCCACAATGTCAGGGCCCTCCAGCAAGAAGACCACCCACTGGCCTCAAGCCCCTGTTCAGCACTCTCCAGTCTCCATGAGGGTCAGTCCTGATTTTTTGTAGTGCCTGCCACCATCACCGCCACTTCCACCACTTCCACTACAATCTCCAAGCTGTGTTCCAGCTAGTTGATTGCTTCCTCTCTCTTTCAGCTCTTAACTGCTCTCACCAACTGCCTCTTAGCTCTGCTCCAACAGTTCAGCAAGCTCCTCCCACCACAGGCTTCATGTCATCACGTGGACCAGAATTCAGGCACCTACCATTGGCTCCAGTCCTAGCCACTCCCCCCAGGACCCTGAGAGCCCTGCCCCTGAAGCCCAATCAAATGGGTGGGAAAGATCTTCCCATTCACTGACTGCCTTTACACACATACATATGGATAAGTATGCTAGAAAATAGAACATAGTAAGGGGAATGGCTGGACAAGTTGTTGTATATGATTGTGATGGAATGCTACTATGCTATAAGAAATGATGAGTTCAATGATCTTAGAAAAACATAGTTAGATTTGCTTGAAATAAAGAATAGTGAAATGAATAGAACAAGAGAACACTGTGTACAGTAACAGCAGTATTGTTTAAAGAGCAACTTTGAGTGACTAAGTCATTTTGACTATTATAAATACTCAAATTAACTACAAAGGACCTATGAAGGAAGACACTATCTGCATCCAGGGAAAGAACTGATAAAAGTATGTATAGAATGATTTTACATATATACATGGCATATACATATACATACATGTATATATGTTTGTGTTCAATGGTAGCCATCTCTAGGGCAGGGGTGGGAGAAGAAAAAGGGGGTAAAAGAAAGATAAATAACTATTATATATTTAAAAGGAATAGCAAATTGCACATAATAGATTTGCAGTTTCATGTACAATCATCTTTTTTCTATTCTGTGTTATGGAAATGCTTGCTTTATTTCTTAAGTTCAGAATAAAATGGATAATGTTTTTTAAAAGAGTAAAGGAGGGGTCTAGACAATGTGCTTTGGGAGATGAAGTGAAAGGAATCCTGTCTCTGGAGTCAGAAGACTTGGGAACAAAACCCCATCTCTGTAGCTTAACCTTTCTAGACTTCAATAAAATGAGGGAATTAAACTCAATGGCTTCTGAGGTTTCTTCTAACTGTAGATCTGTGATCCTATATAAGGAGGGGGAGGCTCCTTTCCATGGGTAGGGAGACATCAGGGAAGTCTTTAGGCATTGCAGGAAAAGAAATTCAAAGAGGTGGAACTGGAGGGGAATCCATTTCAAGCATGGGGGGAGATGTTGTAGGTGAACAGGAAAATAGCGGTGATCCCATCTGGCTGATATATAGTGAAAGTGAGGCAGAATAGTATGGAGATGATACTTGAAAGTTGGGTTGTAAATTCTAAAGGGTCTTGAGTGTCTGGGTCAGTGTAAATTTTATTAGGCAATAGAGAGCCAATGAAGTCGGGGAACACAAGAGGAAGGGGCAGGGCAGAAGGCTTAGAAAGGGGACATTGTTATAGAAGGACAGGGATATATGAGAGTCATAGTATATCAGAGTAGGAAAGAAGCCCAGAGGTCATCTAGTGCAACCAATGTCTAAGCAGAAATCCTCTGTGTGTCACCCCCACAAGTGGTCTCTCAGCTACCAAGGCCTCTAGTGCTGATAAACTCATCGTTTCCCAGAGAAGCCCGTTAGACTTTGGTGAAACTCTACTTATTAAGCAGCTTTCCCCTGTACTGAGACTATGTTGTCAATATTGAGAAACTGTATTATGAGGCTATATTCCCTATATTGTCTCTCAGTAGCTTCCTCTCATTCCTTTTAGTTGGGTCCTTTGGGGCTAACCAGAACAAGTCCAACTGCTCTTCCACAAAGCTCTTCATGTTATCTGTCATCTCTTTTCCATGACAAATATTCCCAGTTGCTTCAAAGAATCCTTTTGTGCTGAGATTTCAAGTCTTGATATTCTTTGATATTCTTAGTCCTATTTCTCTGGGATACCACCAAGCCAGCCAATGTCCTTTTAAAGATGTGGCACTCAGAACTAACGGCAGCATTACAGCTGCAAGATGACCAGGACGCAGCATAGTGAACCTACCCAAATCACCTCCCTCAAAAACATTAAGTCTCTATTATTGCAACCTATGATCATGTTAGCATTTGTGGCTATGATGTCATACCATAATATTGTATTTGCAAAGTGCCAAAATTCCCAGGCTTTTTTCACCCCTATCCTTTTTACCTCTGTCTTTTTTTATCCCTGTCCTTTTTCACCCTTATCCTTGTAGAGTCAATTTTTTAAGCCAAGCATAGGACTCTGCATTTATCCCCATTAAATTTCATTTTATTAGATTTGGCTCATCCACCCAACCTTTCAACATCTTTTTGCATCCCAATTCTGTCATCCAAGGAATTAGCTATCCTTCCCAGTTGTGTGCCATCCACAAATTTTGTGAGTATGTAATCCATCTGTGCTTTTATTCAAATCACTTCTAAAAATGTTGAGCAGAGCAGGGCCAAGGAGAGCATTTGATGGCACTCCATAAAGCATCAAGAGATTGCACCCCTCTTTTAAAAAGTTTTATTTATGCCTTCTGGTTTTTACTTTAGAACCATTTTCTGATAAACGCCCCTCTCTATGGTTATCCCTTCAGAACAACTAAGTCATCTCTCACCTATTTTAGATTTCTATCCCATTAACCATCATTGTTCTGCCTTCCACAGAAAATCAGACTCTTTAAAAGGAAAAATGGAAGTCAAATAACATATAACAGTGTTTCGTGATTTTTAACACTATGTTAATGTAAGAGGTAAAGACGAAAATGTTTGTGGCTAATGTGGAAGTTTGTTTGCATGACTTTACATATTTGTAATGGGTTCTCTTTTTCTTGCTTTATCAATGGGTTGGGTGGAGGGAATTTGGAACTGACAATAAAACAAAATTGAATTAAAAAAGATAAAAACATGTATGGTGGAAAACATAATAATGTCAGACACTTGCATAGCATTTTATGGTTACAAAACACTTGTATCCATTATTTTATGTAATCTGTACAGCAACCAGATACTCTAGGTAGTATTATTCCCATTTACAGATGAGGAAACTCAAGCTCAGAATACTTAAGTGACTTGTCCACGGTCATAGGGATAGGGATAGGGATTGGGTCTGTGATTCCATTGGCATAGAGATCTCCCAGGTGAGGGAATTTCCTCTACTAATAAAAGCTGGCACTTGCTCTATAACTTATAGTCTTAGAGCAAGGGATATTAGCTTGGGGTTCTTGGGTCATGGGTCAATAAATGAATTTCGGGGAATTCTGTGGATTTAGATGGGGAAAAAATTACATCCACATTCAACATAATTAGTTTCTTATATTTGGTTTTACTTCCACTTATTTTCATTGTTTTTATGGCAATACTGTTTGTAACCTTTCACCATCTGTTCTGTAGAGTTTTACAAATTAGTTGGTATTTTGAAATAGTGTTGCCCTTGGCTGTCTTGTCTCTCCACTTGATCATATGTTTGCCCTCCAAAGTGTTTTGAGCTCCTCTTTCTGACAACCCTTCTACATCCAAGTCAATATCTCATTTATTTCCCATTTCCCATTTTTTCAGCATCAGCAACTTACTTGAATATGGTTAGGTTGAATGTGTTACAGATGTTCCCAGTGTCCACTTCTTATCTTTAGCCTTTCTTTCAATATGATATGAACTCGAGTCTTTAAATAATTGATATTCTGCATGCACATATACAGCTTATTCTGATATACTTCTCTTCTCAGTAACTAGTCTTTTCCTATCTAAGATACAGCTAAAAATAGTGAATTTGACTGGAAAATGCAGTGTCAGGCAACTTTCAACTCTATTCTAGAAGAAAGTATTTATGATATATGGGAATACTTCTTGGTAGTCAAAAAAACATTTAATTTCTTTTGTTTCTCAAACCTTGAGGCATTTTCCAAAATTTTCTTTGCCATTCTGCCCAGTTCCTGCTTTGGCACCGAAATTATTGACTTCAAAGTATATGTTGATTTAGTATGGAAGATATTGGCAAGTACTTCATAGAATTTCTCTATTTCTTCATCTTGTGTAAAAGATGTTGGTATGTAAATGGCAACTTGTTATGGAGGAGAAATAGTGCTGGTTTGGGAGAAAGAAGTCCTGGAGACCACTTGTATAAACTTGGTCAAGTCACTTCATTTCTCCAGGTCTTCCTTTTCTCATCTGGGAAAATGAGGCAGTGGAGCAAAGTGATAGCTACATTCCTTTTCAGTTCTACATAATGATCCTGTAATCTTCATGGTGTTTATTTTTGTTTTTATTTTTATGCTGTTGCTGTAGTTTTGCTAATCTTTATCAAAAGCACTACAAAGGGAGATGATGTTCCACAAAAACATGCTACCTTTGGGTATGCAATGAAATAGATTCTATCAACTCCTCTGTTTACCACTCCAAGGAGAACTTGTGAGCCACCCTCTCATTCAGCTGCAACTTTGTTTTGTCTTCAGGTTTTATTACAAAATATGCATATTAACATGGTTAAATTTTTCAGGTGATATAGTTCAGATGTAAATTTTTGATCATTGGAAAGACCTTCCATTTGGAGTCCCAATAGTTTAGTTAAAGTTTATAGATGATTTAAAAACTTTGACTGTGGGTAACCTCTCCTCTGTCTTAGTTATTTTTTAAGTCAAAGGGGGCTGCACAGTACTGAGAGCCATTTTGTATCTTTTTTATTCAAAGGTTGCCATCCAAATTACTCATCAACTAGTAGCCAACCAGTTAATTAGTTAGGTTGATTCTTAGAAAGCAGTCTTGTTTTTGTCAACAAAGTCATACTGGGACCTGAAACAAAATGGTGAGTCTTAACCAAAACTTAACCTCTGCTGGTAAAAGTCCAAGAACTTAGGGTCATATTCATGCCATAACAAGGCACCAGAGCAGGACTTTGTGGAAGAACAGCTACTTATGCAAAGGAAATATAGTTAACTGATTAATAATTTTCCTCATGTTTTCTTCTATTGTCTTCATATAAAGTTCATCTATTAAAATTTTCCTCCAATGCCCCATCATGCCATGGGTTTTCAAAAACTATACCATAGAAATGGAAGTTCTGAAAGTTCTACATAACTGCAAAGACTTCCAAGTATAAGACCAGTGACAGAATGAATGTCTGATGCCTGTGGATTAGCCTGGCTAAGTTTAGAGAGTTTAAATATCACATGATTGGCTACCAGAAGTTGAATATTTTTGGTCACAGTAGTTCATAAAGACTATCTGATAAACCATGAAATGATAATAAATCCACAGAGATACAGCTAGGAGATGCCTTAGTAGCCATCTAAAACAAGTCTCTCATTTTATAGATAAGGAAACTGTAGCCCAGAAGGTTAAGTGACTTGTCCAAAGAAACAGAGAGAAAGCATTAGAAGTGGCATTTGGATCCAGGTCCTCTGATACTCCAGAGACTTTTCTTTCCACTTGAACCAAGCTGCCATTCCAAGGGGAAGAGAGTTGTGATCAATTTGTAGAGGTATGTTAGAATCACCTTGAACTGACTCATGAGAGACAATTGTTAAATTTTCATTGTGAGCATCTATATCTCAGAAATCAGACTTAAGAAAGTGATGGGAAAATATTATCAATGAAGATTGAGCTTAACAATGTGTTGTGGGTACATATATACAGTTGGTTCTCATCATTTGTCGTAGTTATGAACTATAAAGTCAAAAGAATATTGAATTAGTGAATACCAAACCATTGTCCCTAATGGAAATATAGGGTTAGAGTCCTGGGGGTCTCTGGTCATGATATTTCCTTCAGCACATTCCAGAGTGGCCTCACTTCTTTTCCTTTTTCTGGAAGTATTGCATTATTGATTCATTAATATTTAACTCATCTAACAGCACTATGACTCATGCCTAAATAAAGATTATTCAAAACACATATTTTCTCCATAAGGCACATCATAGTCTTCTTGTATTTAGGAACACTAGATAGCACTTTAGCACTATGCTTGGGGGCCATTTTAAACAGCAAAACTACCAACAAAAAAGCACAAAAATTGGCAATAAATAGACCAAAAAAAGACACTTGTTTACTATATGAGAACTGAAACAAGAAGGCAGATCGTCACCTTATTCAACCTCAACTGGGAAATTGCCTGTTGTGTGCCTCAGGCAACTCAAATTTTTCGCTGCTTTGCACATGTCTGGGAATGAACTCAAAAACACCATGAGTATTGATTTGGGGGTTATAAATAAACTTTAGTGACTAGGTGAATTTGCAAATATGGAATCCATCAATGAGAATTGACGATAGACACACAGAGAGATATGTGTATGTATGTATACATATATACATATATATTCATATGAGCCAAATGTTAAAAGTTGACCAGCACACCACTATGAATACCTCTGGGGTTAATGTGGGAAAGCCAACAATGATGAAGTCATCAATCCTTGTTGTAAGGCTATAAGGTTATTTCTTCAATTTCTCAAGGAAATGGTATTGCTATTCCAGCATGATAGGTTTTCTTTTTAAACTATGACCATGCTAATAATCATGCAGTATTAATGCAAGTGAATCTCTTTGGTCTTAGGTTCTCTAGTAAAGTTCTAGAAAGAGGTCAAGCTAGACCTAGAACTTCAGGGGTGGGGAGGAGTAAGATGGACTAGGGATGTTGACTTGGGAGTCATCAACATGCAGTTGGTGGCTAACGTCTGAGAGCCAAGAAGCTCTCCAAATCTTCATAGAGTAGTCCTACTCTTACATTTATTGAACAATAGCTAGGATTTTCCCTTCAGATCTAATCAGTGAATTGGGCTATGGTTTCCTATAATAACTAGATGAGTAAAAAAGCAAATCTCAGGGCAAAATTCTACTTCTCAATGAAACTCCGAAGTTATGCAGGCTTGAAAGTATTTCCTCTGAGTGGGGGGCAAACACACATGGCTTTGTTTCCATGCTGAAAAACAGATCAAATGGAGACAGAAGGTCACTTCTGTTCATTACTAGTGCTTTTTCCAATGTGCACAGGCACTCAGAGGTTCTTACAGTGGGTGGATATTTCAAAAACCCAGACAGAAAAATCTCTGAGTTTGATGCATTTGAGGGGAAAGCACATAGCAGTGTAAAAAAAAATGGCAAGGGTACGTTGGATAAAAAATAGACCATTCATATCCAATAAAGAGATAAGAGGCTAAAAATGAATATTATTGGTGGTTTCTTCTAGGCGCTCATTATAGCCTACTATCAGCTCTCTTTTTTTAAAAATATACCTGAGCATTACCATAGCGACCTTTGAGCCAAATGAGTTTCCAGCTTAAATTTTAAAATTATAACTACAATAAATAGGCTCACAGGAGTTAGAGTGGAAAGTAATCTTTGAGATCATATTTTGACTCATTTGACAAATTAGGAAACTAAGGCCCAGAAAAATGAAGTAACAATCAAACCATCTTAAGATGCCTCGGGAAATATGTTTTGTTTGTTTTTATTTTAGAACTATGGAAATCTCCTTAAATCAATTGACTGACAGCAGGTAAATATAGCAAGCAAACTATTTCAGGTTAGCTGCTAGTTAGCAATCATCAACTAACCAAATGCCCATATTCTTTCAAAAAAACATAAATTATCTACCAAGAGTCATTGTCATGACAGTCATTTTCTAAGTATTCTTTCGGTGGCTCCTCACCCTTGGAACTTTGGATGGCTAGCCCATTTAATATCTCCAGTACTTGAGAACTCAAAAACATTCTGTAATTATGGCTTCATTTTACAAGACAGCTCCATTTTCCTGTGAAGAAAATACCAAAGGCCTGAAAGCAATCATTCTTATCAACTTGTATGAGCTTAAATTCTAGCTTCTTTCCCATCTTCTCCTCTCCAGTTCATTTGGGGATCCTCTTCCTTTCATGGGCAGTAAGCACTACAGGCACTACCTGGCAACAGTTAGGCCTGTGTTTCTACCTGCCACAATGTGCCTGCTCCTAGCAGATGCTCACATACCCATCCCCCACCAGTTATCTGCTCAGTTCAAGGACAAGGATTTATTTAGCCTTGTCTCCAAATGACCCACAAGAAAGCCTTGAGCCTAAGGCAGAAAAATTGTTCCAATTATCAAGAGCCTTCCTTGTTACTGGAGTACCTTGAATTCTGCCCTAGCCCTTTAGCTCCTGCTGGTTTCTGAATATTTGCCTGGACTTTGACGTTCTCACCTTGCTGTCCTCTGGTATTTGTGTCCTTCTGGTTCTTATCTGTCTACCTGGCTTCTATCCTGCTGTTTGCCTTGACCCTTGCTATTTGTGCAAGCCTTGTTTAATGCCTGCTTGCTTGCCTGCTTCTCACATAGCTGCTTGAGGTAGGTTCCCTGTAAGGATCCTCAGCCTGTGTTCCAAAGGCCATCTCACTCATTCAGTTCCTACAGGTAGTGAGCTACAAAAGGAGTTCTGGGGCAAGGCAAAGACAGGATTCAGGATAGGGTTCTATGATTTGGTTTTAAAGCCCAGTTTTCTGTGTCCTGGGATGGGATACTTTGGCAAATACCACCTTCTATGCCACAATCTCTCAAACAAGAAGAGAGAATGTTTGTCCTGAAATAACTCTGCTAAAGTTGTTTGAGCCACTTAAATAGAAGGGTCTGCTCACCTGCAAAAATATCCCCTCTAGAATGAAATAACTTCCATTATAGAAACAAAATCAGGACATGATAGCTAGAAAAGATCTTAGAATTTTCCTTAATGGGTCAGAAAACAAAAACATGCTTCTTATCTTCAGATGGCTACTGATAAAAAGCTAAAATCATCTGGGAGGTTAGGAAAAGGAAGGCCCTAAGAATAAGCACAAAAAAAAACCTCACACTTTTATTTTTTCCTTAATAGCATTTTATTTTTTTCAATTTTTTAACATTGATTTTTGTAAAATGTTGAGTTCCAAGTTTTCTTCCATCCCTCCTTTTCTTTCCCCCATCCCCAAGACAACAAGCAATGTGACATAGGTTATGTATGTACAATCATGTTAAAAATATTTCCACAATAGTCACGCTGTGAAAGAAGAAACAGAAACAGAAAGACAAAACAAAAAGTAAAAAGAGTATGCTTCAATTTGCATTCAGAGTCCATAAGTCTTTCTCTGGATGTGGTTAGCATTTTCCATCATGAGTCTTTCAGAACTGTCTTGGATTATTGTATTACTGAGAAGAGCTAAGTCTATCACAGTTAATCATCACACAATGTTGCTGTTGCTGTGTACAATGTTCTCCTGGTTCTGCTCACTTCAATCATCATCAGTTCATGTAAGTCTTTCCAGGTTTTTCTGAAGTCTGCCTGCTCATAAGTTTTTATAGAACAATAGTATCCCATTATGTTCGTATACCACAACTTGTTCAGTCATTCCCCAACTGATGGACATCTCTTCAATTTCCAATTCTTGGCCACCATGAAAAGAGCCGCTATAAGTATTTTTGTACATGTGGGTTCTTTTCCCTTTTTATGATCTTTTTGAGATACAGACCTAGTAGTAGTATGGCTAGATCAAAGGATATGCACAGTTTACCCTTTGGGCATAGTTCCAAATTGCTCTCCAGAATGGTTGGATCAGTTACAACTCCACCAACAATGCGTTACTGTTCCAATTTCTGTATGTCTTCTCCAACATTTATCATTTTCCTTTTCTGTTATATTAGCCAATCTGATAGGTGTGAGGTAGTACCTCATAGTGATTTAGAGCATTTTTTCCTGTGACTGTACATAGCTTTAATTTCTTCATCTGAAAACTTCCTGTTCAAGGAGCTTATAGGGTAGTTGGGAAGTAAAATTTAAATAATGAAAATATATTTTAGATATAAGTGCATGAGAAATGGGAAATCTTGATTCCAGGGGCTCCTCTCAGTAGACAAGAAGTGAACTATAGGTATGGAATGCTATATATGTTGTATGCATGGTCAATATGTCGGTCTGTTATAAGGACATTTGTTTATCAAAGGGATTATTTGGAAGTGAAAATTATGTGGAAATGTTTCTTAAAGCATCAGTAAAGTATTTTTTAAAAAAAATAAGTGCATTGAAGAAAAGTGTCCTTAGAGATCTGAGAGTCAAAAAGTTTACAAGGTGAATTAGGGAAGACTTTCTGGAAAAGGTAGTATTTTGATTGCACATTAGAAGGAGAAGTCTGGATTCAATTTGCAAAGAAAGGGAAGCAAAGGAAATAGCCTGTACAAAAGCAAAGAGTTATCCAAGCATAGTTCATATGTAGAAACCTGATCACCCAGTGTCACTTGAGCATAGAATATGTGGTGGGAACAACATGAGATAAGCCTAGGAAGATAAGATGATAGATTGCAGATGATTTTAAATGCCAGGCAACAGAATCTGAACCTAACTTGATAAGCAGTAGGGAGTATTTTTGCTCAGAGAAGAAACATGGACCAGATCTATCTATGCATAAAAAGGGATTATTATGCCCCCCAAAAAGGACCTCATGCATACTGAAAAATTCATAGCACTTTTTGTGATGGCAATATGGAAACAAAGTGGGCAACCATCAATCGGGAAATTTCTGAACAAATAGTGATGAATGTTATGGAATATTGCTGCACTTTTAAGAAGCAACAAATGAGAGAAATTTACAGAAACATGAGATGACTTATATGAACTAATGCTGAGTGAAGTGAGCAAAACCAAGAAATTATACAAAATATTGCAATAATGTAAATAAGAAGAGCATTAAACAAAGCTGAAAGCTGAGTGATTATAATGAGCAATGTTGGGTAAGGAGAAGAGATGACAAAATGCATCTCCCTCCTTTCCCCAGGAAAGTGGAGCACTAGAAGTGTAGAACACCGCACACACTACCAGACACAGTCAGTCATTATGTTGGTTATTTTGGCTTAACTGTTTTTCTTTGTTACACCTGGAAGCTCATTGGACAGCATTTAGAGGGACAGAGAGAATAAATGGAAGTGACTTCTGTAAAAAAAAAAAAAAGGATTCATAAAACTTAAATATATATACATATGTATGCATATTATATATTCTGATAGCAGCATGAAGAATAAATTATGTGGAGAGGAAGTAGAGGTGGAAATGCCTAAAAAGAGACTATTGCATTAAACCAAACAGATATCAATAAAAGTCTATGCCAGGATTGTGACAGGGAGAATTGAGGGAGGTGGATTTGAGAAATTAAGAAGAGAAGTTATCAAGAGGATCTGATAATTGATTGGATGTGACAGGTGTTGCAAGTGAATCAAGAACCCCTCCCTTAAACCAACAGGAGCAAAAGGTTAAACAAACAAACTTTTTTTTTCTTTTACCTTGTGCCAGGAACTAGAGTAAGTGAGGTTTTTGGGAAGAGGGTAGAGAGGGAGGAAACTGAGATAATTTTAACTTCTAATGTACATTGGGTTTGTTTACATTTTTAATAGACTTTTATTTAAGTCAATTAAACTTTTTAGAAAGGTAATGACCCTTTTGCAGTGTAGCAGGCAGGGAAGGAGTAGAAGTAAAGTGGCTAGTAGAATTGGGGTAATGTCACACCCCGTTTCACAGGTGATTGGATTAGTAGAAGGAAATGTCACATTTAAAAAGGTTGGAGAGACATAATTCCTGGGTAATCTAATCATTTTATTCATAATGTCAACATTTTAATAAAAGGGTAGTCATTTGGCCATCTCTCTCTTAGACCAAAGACCCTCATGGCAGTGGACTCATGGCTTATATGCCCATTGAAAGATGAGTGTTCCCAAGGGTGGCAATCAACCCTGGTTGGCTAATAATTAATGAGAGAATGAATATTACAATGAGGGGCCGTACTTGAACTTTCATTATGTCATTTACTTCTAAGTTAGCCCCAGGCTTGGACAATCTATTTGAAGAATTTATCCCCACCCAAACCTGAGTAGAGCACAATGGCTGCACCATCTGTATGGGGTCTGGATAGAGGAGAGGAGAAGGTTAGCTCAACCTTCAGAGACTGAGGTCTTGAAATGAGGATAAAAGAAATAGGAATAACCATTTTCATAGTGTGCACTACATGCCAGGCACTGTGCTAAGCACTTTACAAATATCTCATTTGATCCAGCGCTTGGTATAGTGCTCACAGTGCTCAGCACAATACCAGCACCGAGTAGGTGCCTAGTAAATATTTATTAAATTGAATTGAAAAAAGATAATCCTCACAACAACCCTCCAAGGCAGGAGCTATTATACCATTTGAGGAAACTGAAGCAGAGGTTAAGTGACTTGTCCAGGGTCACATAGCTAGTAAGCATCTAAGGCCAAATTTGAATTTAGGTGTTCCTGACTCCAGACTCAGGACACCTACCTGCCAAGGATTAATTGACATCTCTGTCCATGGTGCTGACTGCTTATTGAGGCCTACACATACCCACTGCTACCACAGCAACATCTACAAACATTTTATATCAACTCCCTAATTTTACAAATAAAGATACTGAGATTCACAGAGGTAAAATGACTTGTCTCATATTTTGGGTGCAACTAGACATTTTGAATCTCCTTCTTGGTTTCATTACAAAATACACTGTGATCATCTTGGTGACTAAAAATTATTTGGGATCTCAAACCAACACTGAACACAAAAACAATTGGGAGGGAAAAGTGTGTAGAATGGGAATTGCAAGAAAGACGAATGTTTGGTTATGACACAGATTTTCATGTCTAATTCTGGTCATGTATAGTAAATGGAAATGTTCTCAAAGCATGTTGTTTTGTATCATTGTGCATCAAATAGGATTTCAGGACAGTAAATATTTTGATTAAGGCTGGATGCCAAATCAAATAATTAATGAGACACGTATGGTTAATCAGACTGTTGCAAACCTACAGGTTTTACTGGGACCAGTTTAGGGATTCCGTAGCCTACTCCAATTTGCTGACAAGCTCACTTTCCAAGTAGGTGGTGAAAAAATGCTCCTTCTCCCCTTCCCTCCCATCATAAACATGACAGGTAACAAAGAATTCAACAAAAGAACAAAACAAAGTGTTCTCCTTGATCACTAAGTCAGAAAGCTTGTGAGGCTATAGCTAAGACTTAAGGAACTAAGTATGTGAGCTGAGTACAGGGTTAAATCTTATTTTTCTACACTTATCATCCAAACCAAATAGGGGGATCACAGAATTGAAGAACAAAACAAGGTAAGCAACCAGATAGTAAGTCACAGGTTACTTGATAAGGACTTTATTTGGAATGGGAAAATTTTGGTAGGTAGAACAGAAGTGATAGCCACAGATCAAAAAGGTCTAGCAGGCCATTAAATATAGGAACTGAAGCCAACCATTTTCTTATCTTACTATTTAGAATGGATTCCTTATTGAATACAGAGAAACCTACCACAGATACTAAAAATGTCTACTGTTGTCACTCTCTTTCATTTAGTGTATTAATATGCTTGGCCAATGCCTGTTCTCTTGGCTATATCTGTGTTGTCTCTTAGATTGTAAATTCCCTAAAGACAAGTATCACATCTAACTAATTTAGGTTGCTTTTTTGGATCTGATAAATATTTATTGAGTATATACTATGTGGGAACTGTGGAAGATACAGAAATACATAGCCTCTTTCATCCAGAGACAAGACATATGCTTCTGAAAGTTTAAGTGACAATATAAGAGATAATAAGCATAATAAATTGCCTACATTCACTCACCTCAAAGAGATTAAGAGATTGCAATGGGCTAAAGGGGTCTGAGAAGGCCTCACGAAAGGAGTTAGGCATTGAAGGCTGGGTAGATTTGAATAGGAACAAGGTCTTTAGATAAGAGTTAGCTATCTTTAGATAAGAGTTAGTGGTCAGATAAGACCACTTCTCAGACATCTCCATACTATGCTGTATGTACTCAAATATTGACATCATCTCAAGTCACATCAACAAGCATTTATTAAGCATTTACTATATACCAGGCAGTTCTGGGGGTACGAAGAAAGACAAAAGATAGTCACTGCTCCCAAGGAGTTCGCAGTCTAATAAGGAAGACAACATATGAACAACAATGCATAAACAAAATATATACAGGATAAATTGGAGATCATCAACAGAATTAAGTTAGTGGCATTAAGAAGGATGAGGAAAGGCTTCTTATAGAGGGATAGGCTTTGAGCTAGGACTTGGAGAAAGCCAGGGACACCAGGGAGAAGAGATGAGCAGGGGAAGAATTTCATTCATTGGAGATATTCAGTAAAAATGCCCAGAATCAGGAAATGGAGTGTCTTGTTCAAGGAACAGCAACGAAGCCAATATTATCTCCCTGCAATCATGACTTTGGACTCTAACCTTGGGACACCAGGGTTCAATCGGTGGAGCTTTTGCTTTCTCTTTCCAGCAACCAGAACTCAGTCCACTTTCTAATCATCTCCACACCATGTCACCCTTGCATGCATGGCACATATAGTAAGTATTTGTAAATTCTCTCTTTCTCTTTTTCTCTGTGTCTCTGTCTTTCTGTCTCTGTCTCTGTGCCTGTCTCTCTCTCTCTCTCTCTCTCTCTCTCTCTCTGTCTGTCTTTCTGTTTCTGTCTCTGTCTCTGTCTCTCTCTGTCTCTATGCCTGGGTCTCTCTCTGTCTGTCTCTGTCTCTTTCTCTCTCTGTCTCTGTGTATGTGTATCCCTCTCTCTCTCTCAGTCTGACTCTATATCTCAACATATATCGTAGAATGTATTCTTATTCAAGTATGAGTTGTTCTAGATTGTCTCTGATGTCATTTCCACAGTTCTTTAGGAAAATTCCATGAATTGAATGAATCAGTCTGGGTAGGTCAGTGTTTATAATAGTTGTTTATGACAAAGAATTAACTCCTTCAAGAATGGTTTCGTATTTTCCTTCCTATACTATAAGGTTGCTGTGAAGAAAGAACTTCAAACCTTAAATTTCTATAAAATGTGTGAATTGTTATTGTTGTTTTATTTGAGTGGACTGGACAAACTATCATTGTCTCTTAAATTTTGTGTAGGAAGGTGGGATTTAGGCAATGTGGTGATGCAGGGCTGAGTTTGGACTCAAAGAACCTAGGTTCATATCTGGACTCTGATACTACCTTTGTGATCTTGGACAAGCCATTTAAATTCTCTGTGCCTCAGTTTCCTCACCTATAAAATAAGGGAGTTGAACTAGATCGATCACCTCTGGGGCCCCTTATGGCTCCAAATGTATCATCCTATGATCCTCCAAAATGGAAGTCTAATTTCATCAGAAGAATTTTTCCTGAGAGTCATTGAATCATGGTAGGAAGTATTGGTTTCTCCAGGCAGATTACTTTAGTAAGTTATTGTTGCTAACCATGTTAGCTGACCTAGCAGACAGTCACATTTTCTTTATTGAGGTAAGAAATACTCTCATCCTTGCTGACTAAGTGGAAGCTTTCAGAAGGAAGCAGGAGAAATGAAAACACAATAAAGATGACTAACTCTTCCTTTGTTGTCAGACCAAAGAAGTAAACATGAACATTACAGGTGAACATCTATGGTCTTACAATTTGGCTGCATTGATATTTTATTGATAATAAGCTAACAGTTAATTAGCTAATAATAGTTGATAATTAGCTATTATCAATATTTTGCTAATATAATATACTCTATTATTATAACTTCTATCATTCATAAAGCACTCTAAGATTTATAAAACCTTTAATATGTTATTTCTCTTTTTATTTTAATTAATTAATTAATTTTTAGTTTTCAACATTCACTTCCATAAGATTTTGAGTTTTAAATTTTCTTCCCCTTCCTTTCCTCCCCCCTCCCCTCTCCCCAAGACAGCATGCAATCTGATAGAGGCTCTACATATACATTCATATTGAACATATTTTCACATTAGTCATGTTGTAAAGAAGAATTGGAACCAATAGGAGGAACCATGAGAAAGAAGAAGCAACAGAAAAAAAGAGAGCAAATGGTATGCTTTGATCTGCATTCAGACTTTAGTTCTTTTTCTGGATGTTGACAGCATTTTCCATCATGAATCTTTTGAAGTTGTCTTAGATCCTTGCATTGCTGAGAACAGCTAAGTCTATCAAAGTCAGTCATAGCACAATGTTGCTGTTACTGTGTACAATGTTCTCCTGGTTCTGCTCACTTCGCTCAGCATCAGTTCATGTAAGTCTTTGCAGGTTTTTTGTGAAGTCTGCCTGCTCATCATTTCTTATTCCATAGTATTCCATTATGTTCATATGCCACAACTTGTTCATCCATTCCCCAGTTGATGGACATCCCCTCAATTTCCAATTTTTTGCCACCACAAAAAAAGTTGCTATAAATATTTTTGTACATATGGGTCCTTTTCCATTTTTATGATCTCTTTGGGATACAGACCCAGAAATGGTATTGCTGTGTCAAAGGATATGCATAGTTTTATAGCCCTTTGGGCATAGTTCCAAATTGCTCTCCAGAATGGTTGGATCTGTTCACAACTACACCAACAATGCATTAGTGTTCCAATTTTCTCACATCTTGTCCAACATTTATCGTTTTCCTGATTTCTCATGTTAGCCAATCTGATAGGTGTGATGTGCTACCTCAGAGCTATTTTGATTTTCATTTCTCCAATCAATAGTGATTTAGAGCATTTTTTCATATGCCTATAGATAGCCTTAATTTCTTCATCTGAAAACTGCCTGTTCATATCCTTTGACCATTTATCAACTGGGGAATTACATGTTATTTCTTTTGATCATCACAACAACTTTGCGAGGTAGGTACTATTATTAAACTCATTTTACAGACGAGGAAATTGAGGCAGACAGAGGTTAGGTGATTTTCCCTGGATCACATAGTGTTTGAGGCCAGATTTGAAATCAGGTCTTCCCTCCAGGCCCAGAGCTTTCTCCACTGGGGATTGGTTATTAGCCTTACCTGCCTTATAGTCCTATGTTCCTGAGGGACAAAAGGCTGGATTATACATAGGACCCTGGAGAGACCTTTTACAAAAGAGGCTATATTCATGGTGAGGGGGGTAGAAAAGGAGGGAGATCATGAATTTATTTTTTAGCCAAGGTTTTGCCCCATTTATGCTTTTTCTTTGTAATCTGGGACTCCAAAATGGCAGCAATTGAAAACACTAAAAATCTTGGGCAAAAAAGATTCACCACTTCAATGATTTGGGAGGGGAGAGGATCCAGATCTGTGATTTTATCAGTGTAAGGAACTTCCAGTGTGTAAATTCCCTTCATTGATACAAGTCAGCAACTCATATGATATAACTTTTAATTTTAGACACTGTTGCTCATCTATAACATATAGTCTTAGAGAGTTGCTTGCTGGCACTAAGAGGTTAAATGACTTGTCCTGAGTCACACAGCCAGCACATGTCAGAGGTGGGATTTAGACAGAGATCTTCCTCCTCCTAAAGCTTAAGTGAAAACTTCCATCAATTTTGACTTTTAAGGAGTTAGATCAGATCATTTATTTAGAGCTGACTGAGAATTTAGAAGTTATCTTATCTAACCTGTTCCAAAAGATTTTAAGTTCCCAGAGATTTTAAGTAATTTGCCCAAATTCATATAGATGGTTAAGTGAAAAAGATTTGTAATTTGAAACATGGTCCTCTAACTTCAAATCCACCTCTCCACTCCCCAGTGATAATGGCTTACATTTATATAGTGCTATACCATTCACAAAAACACTTTACATATGTTGTTCCATTGAATTCTGACAATCTTATATCACAACTACTGATATCTTCATTTTGAAGATTATGAAACTGAGTCTCAGAAGAGCAATATAACTTACCCAAGGTTGTGTAGCTAGCAAATGGCAGAGCTGAATGGAACTAGATTACTGGTCTTTTGACTGTAAATATGGTAAGCTTTCCACTACATTATGCTGACTCTCAAATAAACTTCATGTCATTGACTAATATAAATCCATATGTATTTGACTATTAATACAGCATTCTCCAGTAAATTTGGTGTGTCTGTCTGGGATGGAGATGATTTAGAGTCCTTGAAGTTCATACTCTAGTAGATTCTTCAACAAAATATAAAAAGACTCTGCAGATAGGCTTTGGTGATAGGCCACAACTGTCATCCAAGAATGAACTTGGCACAAATCAAGGAGACTCACTGACACATTGGACAAAGGATAATGATCATTTTGGCAATTAAAAAATAATAGCAAAAGCAAACAACTGTCTACCAATTTATTGGAGTTTGTGATCTATACTAATTCAATATTTTAAGAGTTTTTATGAAATAGTAAAACCTTTATTTTTAAAGAAGTGAGACCTATAAAATCAAAGTTGTTCAGGAAATGAGGTGAATTTAATTTTAATGGTTTACTCAGAGTCAAACATTTTTCAGTCAAACGTTGTTACTTAAAACCTTGTTACATTACTTTTCTGCCTTAGTCAGCGGATACTTGAAAGTCCTAGGAACTCTATTCAAGCCAGTGATCATCCATGATAACAGAGGACCATTGATGAAGTATTCAAGCCACCTCCTGACAGAGAGAGGGGATGGACTTTGGGTGCAGAATAAGATATATATTTTTTGACATGGACAATGTGGCAATTTGTTTTGTTTAAATATCTGTATTTCATACAAGGATTTTGTTTTTCTTTTTCCAATGAAGAATAAGAGAATAGTTTATATTTAAAATATGAAATTTAATCTGAAAAGTGGTGATAATAAACAAGATCCAATTTGTCTTTAGTTTGGAATTTGTCTCAGAATCACATTCATTCAGGGTCAGTCTTCTGATCACAAAAACTTGTACAACAGGACTATAAGAAGATGCAAAAAAAGAGTTTGCATCTGTATTGATCTCATAATATAATCTGGATACTTTATTTATTAAAACACATACACTCACAATTAAAATTAAATCACTGATAAGAAATTATTTGTGATTTGTACCTCTCTAAAAAGTCCAGTCTTAGAAAAAATCCATATTATTGAGAAATTTGGAAAAGCTTATTGGGTTGAATTGGACTATACTATGAGGTTGTAATTATATCATAGCTCTTAGAAGTGGAACTGGAAGGGACTTCAGAGACTACCTATTCTATCATCTCATTTTATAGCTGAAGAAACTGAGGCTTAGGGTAGTTGATTAGTGAGTAGTTTTCCCAAGGTCACACAAGTAGCAAGCATCTGAAGCAGGATTTGAACCCAGATCTTCTGACTCCATAGCTAGGACTCTTTATACTATGGCCTACCACATTTAAGTGACATCAGAAATTGCACATCTAAATTTTTACTTTACCTTATACTCTGCAACCTTTTGGGAACCTTTCTGTAACCTGTGGGCCATGTAGCTCATGTTTAAGAAAAGACACACTAGATCTATCTTTCCCAGTCTTTGTTATTCTGTGACTCATCTCTAAAGTTCTAAGAGTTTCATGACACACCATCAAGGGGAATCTCTCCTGAATACAATTTGACAGCGTATTATGTTGGGATATAGAGAGGGGTAGTAGATTAAGACCACTCTTGAAGAAAAGCATGCATTTGAGTTTAATATAGGAAGGATGGGGAAAATAGAGGGAAAGGGGGAGATTGGAGAGGAATGGAAAGAGGAAAGAAGGAAAGGAGAAAGTACAGAACTGAGAGGGGGGAAGCAAAGTAAGACAGAGAAGAGAAAACAGAAAATAGCTAATAGAAGGACAGAGGAAGACAGAGGGGATAAGGGAAGGGAAGGGAAGGAAAAAAGAGAGAGAAAATTATGTGACCAAAGAAGAGAAATACAAAAGAAAGTAGAGAAAGAAGGCATTGACTGGGCAAAGAAAGTGGGAAAAGGAAGAAAAGAAGAAAAACAATAAAGAAAAGGAGAACAAAGGAAAAGAAAATGAGGGAAGAAAGTTGGGGGATAAGGACTATTCTGGTTGTTCTGCCTAAAGCAAAGGGCCACCCTGAGGGCAAGCAGACAGATCCATTTTAGAGACAAATGGAAAGGATTTGGGGGTGGTGATTTCCCATCCTCCCATTCCCACCACCTCAAAACCCACATTGGTCTTTAACACAATCTGACTCTTGCAGACTTAAAAATAGAGACAATTGAGCACCCCACGCTGTGATGCACGGCCTTCGAATTGAGTACAGAACTTGGCGGTGGGAGTTCTGATTTGCATTAACTTAGTCATGCCCACCTTGACAACTTAGATAACTGAGGGTGGTTTCCCAGAGGTCCTGTTTCTGGAGTTTCCTGGGAAACCAAGTGTGATACAGTGAATAGATCACCCCAGCCTGGGAGTCATTAGGTTGTAACAGCAGCAGTAATAATAATAATAATAGCCTACATTTACAAGATACCTGATGGCTACAATGCATATTACGCACATTAATTTTTTGATCCCCATAACCACACTATGAAGTAAGTAGCTCAAGAATTATGCCCATTTTACAGGGTCATGCGGTTAGTATATGAATTTCAATCTTCTGACTCAAACACTAGGGCTCTTCTATGACATTAAGTTTCCTCCCTAGTCTTAACTCTATCACTAATGCATGACCTTCAATAAAGCACTTGACCTCACAGAATATGACGGTTGGAAGGGACATCAGAGAGCATCAAGTGCAACCCAAACACCAAAGAAATCCCTAGTGTAACATCCCCCACTATAACCTCTTTGAGTATCAGTTTTTTCATCTATAACATATAGGAGGGGCTGGTAGGTGATGCAGTAGTTAGAGATTTGGATTCTAGAGTCAGGAAAACCTAAATTCAAATCTGGCCTCAGACACTTCCTAGCTGTATGACCCTGGGCAAGTCATTTTGTTTTGTTTTGTTTTGTCTTTTGCAGGGGGGAAGGCAGGGCAGTTGGGGTTAAGTGACTTGCCCAAGGTCACACAGCTACTACCTGTGTCAAGTGTCTGAGGCCGGATTTGAACTCAGGTACTCCTGACTCCAGGGCCGGTACTCTACTCACTGTACCACCTAGCTGCTGAGCAAATCATTTAACCCTGTTTACCTCAGTTTTCTCATCTATAAAATGAGCTGGGGAAGGAAATGGCACACCATTCCAGTGTCTTTGCCACAGAAACCCCAAATAGGATCACAAAGTCAGACATGACTGAAATGACTGAACAACAAAAAACATGTCAGAGAGTGGGATTGGATGAGATGCTCTCACAAACCCTCTTTGTTTCTGAGAGTCAAAGTTCTTATAAGAAACAGTTATTGGTTAGGGATTCAATCAGAAACCCTGAGAATAAATTAGGCTTAGGGAAAGCAATACTATTTGCATAGGAAACTTTCCAAGTTCCATAATGTTCCTTAACTTTTCATACTTACTCTACATGTCTTCTCCTCAAGAACTGCACATTTCTTCTGAACTGGTCTACTTGCTATCCCTTGAATATGGCAATCCACCTCCTACTGTCTCCAGCACCCGGATAGTAGCTCAAGAATTCTCCTACCCCAACTCCATCTCTTATGATCTCTAACTCCCTCCAAGGCTTAACTCAAAGACCACTTCCTAGACAAGATCTTGTATTAATTACTCCAGTTATCAGTACTTAAATCTAATTTGCAAGCAAGTCCAGACATCACCCTCATGATGTCATTGGCCCTCTTCGAGAATGAAGGACAACAACCACATCAAAGGGCTAGTAATACTTCTACATCACAACTACTTTGTATTTATTTCTCATTTACTTATCCCTGATAGAATGTGAGCTCCTTAAAGGGGAGCTTTCCTTTTTAACTCTGGATTCCCAGTGCCTGGCACATAGTAGGTGCTTCAGAAATACTTGTTGAAGCAATTTTCATTCCAGTGACACAAATTCATTTTTCGAATCAGAGCAAGCCTCTCCAAAACACACTGTGTCTTGGAAAGTACCCAGTAAGAAAATGATCACACGAAAATGAAGCAGGATAGAGGAGAAAAAACAATAAAGAGATTCTTGAACTGGAGAGGGGGAAGAGTGAAGAGGAAGCCCAGAGCTAGCCAGAAATCGAGACTAAAGGCTTTAAACCCATCCATGCCCCAGACTGTGGTCAAGTTAATTTTTAGCATCTTATTTATTTCCGGTGTTCAGATGGATACAATAATGGCTGCCACTCCAATACTCTCTAGTTGGGAGAGTGAAAAGTGATAAGCAATATATGTAGTAGCACTTTGGAAATAAAGACGTTTCCTAAGAATGAAGTTATGCTTTACTCTCCAGCTCAAGGAAAATAGACAGTTCACTTCACTGTCTGTGTCCCAGCAACCAAGGTTAGGACCATGATAATTCAGTCACCCGTATGCAGTGAGGCTCTTTCAGAAAAGAGCAGTGCTGACAACAAAGCATCTGATATATTACTTAGGCAAAAGCATGAGTCACTGCAGCAAAGGTGATGTCTCTAGCACCCCCCAAACCCCACTCTCAGTCTCACAGATGACCATATTTCATTGGAAAATTAAATTCATTAGGAAGTGGTGCATTGCACAGCTGATTCTCTGATTGAGGAGTTTGAAATTAGCAATTCACTAAGGGCCAGGCCTTTATGTTCTGTGCTGTCTTTTATACGCTGTCAAGGCTCAAGAAACACTTACCAACAACAACAGCTTTCTGTCAGCAAGGAAACATTGTCCTTCCATGCATAGAAAACTGGATTATGAGTTCTTCTGGCTGCCATTACTACAAAGCAATGGATCTCCAACTTTTCCCTTCTTGAGTCTACTATGGTTCTCTTGTTCAACATCTTTTCTTCTTTTATTTTTAGATTGACCTGTGACTTCATCCATGTAGGCAGTGGTTTCAAACTCAAATAGAAAGGTATCCTCATAAGCTGGTATATTGATTTAGAAAATTGCAAATTAACATTATCTATGTCATATTATATTTTCATTTATTTTGCTAAACATTTCCCAAGAAGATTTTAATTAGGTTCAATCTGCAGGCCATGAGTTTGACACTTCTGATGTAGGGTTATTTTTCAGTGGTTATTCAACATAATAAATGTTTAATACCACAGAAGAATTTGAGACATCCTTTAGAGTTCGTTGTTTGGAATTTGACCTGATTCAACTGGGAAGAGGGGATGTGTCACAGTCGATCAGTCCAACATTCTCAAGCCAAACACCATCATTTGTCTGTAGAGTATAGTGGAGTTGCATGTGGGGACTTCTTTTCCTGAGGATTCGGAGTTCTAATGACTTTGGAAGAGGAAAAGAAGAATAAAAGTTACCAAAACAAGAGGTTAGAAAAGGGGACAGTGAGGGAAGCAGCAAGCTGATGTTCATAGGAAGGGAAAATTAGAAGTTATTATCTGAGAGGAGGGTAAAGCACAAGGGAGAATCTCAGGCTTATGGACAGGAAAAATTCATGGGCTCATTGATATGGCAGACAGAGCCATGGCGTAAAAGTAAATATGAGCTCAGGAAGCTTCATAACCCTTATATATCCTTTGCATGTGATAATGTTCTTGAACTACAGGATAAGAGATTTTGAGCTAAAAGAAACTTGAACACTTTTATAAATATATAATGAGCAAAAGTGGTTAAAATTCAGACATTTTGGGGTGTGATGGAGGGCAAGAGGAGATACACATTTGACTCCCTGTGTTGTTTGAAGCAAGTCACATAACTTCCTATGGACATCATTTTACTGGCTAAAACAAACATATTGAAATTCTTGATCTACCCTGGGGAGTTACATTTCTATTCTGTCATCTCAGGCCTCAATCCACCATCCCAACACCATCCTCCTCCAGCCTCACAAAAGCTAGCTTTCCTTGTTAAACCAAAGACAAGTGTCAGCCACATCAGAAAGCCTATAAGGTTTCGTCTGATTTAAAACTGTCATATCCAGAAATGTGGATAGTCAACTTTCAAAATTTCAAGGAAGTATCCAGGTTCACAGGATCATACATCTCAAGAGAAAAGGAACCTAATAGGCCATTCAGTTCAACTCCCTCCTTCTACAGATGAAGAAACTGAAACACAGGAAGATCATGTAATTTATCCAAGGTCTCACAGATAGGAGACACCAGAAGGCACATTTGAATCCAGGGCCTCTGATTCCACCAGATCCAGAGAGCTTTCCAGTGCTGCCTCAATACTTTATTATTTCTTTTTTCCTCCCCATTGTTTACAATTAAAATAGAATTTTGCAGCTGAAAGGTCAGCAGATCCCAAATCCTCTTCATTTTACAGATGTGTCCACTCTCGGGAATATGCTTCCACCTACTTATGCTCACACCATGAGTCTTACTCATTCTCCCTGAATTCAGCTGTAATTTGATTATCCAGATATTACAGGCCTGCATCATAGCCAAATAGCATCAGTAGGAGAATATTGGAATTTTTAAAAGTGTGGTTGTGTGTTAAAGATCAAGTCAAGGGACAGTTAAGTGGCGCAGTGAGTAGAGGCCCTGGAGTCAGGAGGACCTGAGTTCAAATTCGGCCTCAGACACTTGACACATTTACTAGCTGTGTGATCTTGGGCAAGTCATTTAACCCCAATTGCCCTGCCTTCCCCCCTGCAAAAAAAAAAAGATCAAGTCAGTCAAAATTGTCCAAAAGTAGCCACACCATTTCCCAAATGCAATCCAGAGCATTTTGTCTCCTGTTCAACTCAGGACCCTCTTCATTGGTCCATCTACAATAACTGTGCTAAAGAACTAACCAAGAGTTACCCATCCAACTGTATGTCATGAAGTCTACAATATACTTTTTTCTTCCATTTGGGTTTTCCTACGTGGATAGTTAAATCAGACTCTTGAGTGATTGCTGATCTTGCGAAGGAATACCCTGGATCTTGATGCAATCTGTGAATAGGAGATTCCAAAGAACTTCACCCCAAATGATAATAATGGGGATTTTAAAAACTATCATGTCTTTAAGGGAGAGATTTGATAGTTTTTCCCCTTTCTGTGCCCTTCATGCTCTCTTAAGGGCCATTTATTCTGTACGTACATACCTGCTAGGTCTATCCTTCAATAACACAGAACTAAAAAAAAAGAAAAGAGTATCAATGAATGATTTAAAATATACAGAAAAGAGCAATGGGAAGTTTAGAAGAGGACAGAGACAAGCAGTGTAGTGCTGGAACTACCATATTGAATTTAAAACTTGCTTTTTATGAATATAGAGATTCACAGTTTCATAAGCAATCTTTTTTTTTCTGAGGTCCAGGGATGAATTTCAGAAGTTCAGTGAACTTGGATAAGAAAAAAAAATACATCCTTAGATCAATATAATTTATTTCTTTTGTAATTCTATGTATTGCATTTGATGCATATAAAAACATTACTCTGAGGAGGGGTCCTATGGCTTCACCAGACTGCCAAAGGGATCTATGACACCAACAAGTTTAAAAAATGGACCAGGTAATTGTTAATGTTTGTCAAATTCATAATAATAAAAAGATATTTTTTAAACCCGGAGCTACAAATAGTCACTTCTTTTGCCCAGGACAAGACTACTGTAGCTATCTCCTTTGCATTTCCCACTTTAAAATGACCCCACCAGACCTGCAAGCTTCCTTTACCCTGCTGTTAACCTTCCTCTCCCAAATCCCCATGTCCAATTTCTCAAATGTCAAGACACCATAGTCTGGATCTCTGCATGTTCCTATACCATGCCTTCTACCTATGATTTTGAGTAAGTCCCTTAGCAGACTTGCTGTTGCCTCATCTATAAAATGAAGAAGATAGGCTCGATATTAAGGTCCCCTTCAGATCCAAATCCTATTCTATTTCTTTTTTTCAGCATCACCGCAATTTTCCCTTCCTCTCTCTGCCTCCCTTCTCTGATTCTCCACTCAAGCTGCTGCTCTCCTGTATTGTACCACTAATGGAGGACTGACTCTAATGCTCACTTTGCTTATTTTCCTGATGGGGCTGGCTGTCTTGTGGATATCTTGGTTTGTGTCAAGTACTTCTTGGAGTTTGTCATAAGAAAAACTCTAGTAATTCAAGAGGACAATGTAACTCTATGGAAGGCATATTATTTTATTCTGGGAAACGTACTTGTTATAGTAAACACCAGCTCAGCTCCAGGAAACCAAAATCAAGTGCTGGCTTTTAGAATCTCATGGAAGAGATACTTTCTCACTTTAAATTGCAACATTTTAAATTGGTTCTCCTTCTACCTGTCTGACCACCCTTTCTCAGTCTCTTTTGCCAAATAATTATTCCTCTTCCATTATCTGATCCCTAATGAGTATCCACCAAGGGTTTTTCCATAACCCAATCATCTAATCAGTATCCTCCAAGGCTTTGTCCTTAGCCTTTCTCTCTCTCTACTTTCTGCCTTTGCTGATTTTAGCCACTTCCAGGAGATAAATTATACTCTCTTTGCAAATAATTCCCAATTCTATATATCCAATCTAATCTTCCTCCTGAACTCTAGTCCTGAATTGCCAAATAGCTGCTGAGCATCTCCACCTGAGAACCACAGTGACATAGTACCTATTCATACCTATAATATCAAGTCCACAGGACTGTTGTGAGCCTCTATTGAAATAATCTCAGAAATAATGTATTAAAATACTTTGTAAACTTTAAAGCACTATTTAATTTTCAGTGATTATCTCAACCTCAACATTTCCAGAATGAAACTGACTGCATTTGATTATAGATTGAAAGTTGGAAGCATCCTTAGAAGGCATTTTATCCAACCCCCTCATTTTACAGATGAAGAAACTGAGGTCCCAAGAGGTTAGGTGACTTGCCTGTGGTCACACAAGTAGCCACTTCTCCAAACTTCCCTCTTTCTGTCAAGATCACTATTATTATCCTTGTTACACAGACTTACAATCTTAGAGTTACCCTTTATTTCTCTCTGTCCCTCACCACTTCTATAGTCAATCAGCAGACATATCCTGTTGATTCTACCACCAAAATATCTGAAATTTCTCTTATCTTCTCTGCACATATGGTTGCTGTACTAGTTAATTTCTCTATCACCTCTTGCCTGATCTATTATAATAACCACCTACCTAGTCTCCTTGCTTCCAGGTTTTCCAATCCTGTTGCCAAAATAATCTTCCTAAGTCGTAAGGCAGATTTTACCATGTCACTATACAGCTCAAAAATCTTTGGTATGTCCCTATGGCCTCTAGAATTAAATACAAATTCTTTAGCTTGGTCTTTAAGACTCTTACAATAGGGCTCCAAATGACATTTCCAGTTTTATTTCATATAACCACTCTTTCCAAATTCTAACTAGATTATTGCCCAACCCTGTGCATTTGCATAAGCCATCCCTAAATGCCTGAAATATACTCCCTCCTTCTCTCTGCCTTTAAGAATTCTAATCTTCCTTACTACCTCCAAGTACTCCTTCCTCCGAGAAGCCTTCCCAGATCATCTCTTTTATTATTGCCCTCTCCCTTCTCAAATTACCTTGTGTTTGCTTTTCTGTGTGCATGATGTATGCTGTCAGTAAAACAAATGCTCCTTGAAGACAAATTTTGTTTTGGGTCTTTATATTTGGTGTGTTTGGTTATACTACCTCGTAGATAGCAGATACTTTTTTAAAAAATGTTGATTTGAATTTAATCTCAACTTGTGAGGCTCCTCCCTCAGGAGACTTGCCCAAGTAGCAGAATCAGGACTCCAACCTAGGACTTCTGACTTCTGCCCAGTATTTTTAAAAACTTTTTTTATATTCTGAACTTAAACACCAAATAAAGTGAGCATTTCCATATACAACATAGAATAGAAGATTGTGCATGAAACTGACAATCTCTAATGTAAACTTTGCTTTTCTTTGTAAGTATGTCGTAAATTCAGCGTGTAATTTTAAAAGTTATCCTGCTTGCCTGTGATTCGTTCTGGCCGTCTGTCTTTTCTATTCAGTACATTTTCCCCCAGTATATCATAGTTGAACCTATTTGTCAAGTCTGGTATTACCCAATAGGTAGTGACAGTTTCCATTGCCAAAAGAAATTGAAGTATACCACGACTAGGCCTATACTCCCAATGCTTTGAATAAAGAAGACAAAGACCCATATATAGAAGGGTGTGCCCATCACTTAAGGAAATGGTTCAACAAATTATACTATATGGATGTAATATAATACTACTGTGTAATAAAACATGATGAAAGAGACAATTTCAGAGAAAACTAGGAATACCTGATATAGAATAAAGTAAGGAGAACCAGAACAAATTCTACTATTACAACATTGTAAAAATGAACAACTTTGAAAGACTTAAGAACTTTGATCAAGGCTGTGACCAACCATGATTCTATAGGTCCAATGATGAATCAGGCTACCCACCTCCTAACAGAGACATGATAGATTCAGGGTATGGAAGGAGACATACGTTTTTAGACATGGTCAATGTAGGAATTAGTTTTGCTTTACTATGCATATTTGTCACAAGGTTTTTTTTTCTTTTTCAGTGGGAGAGGGAAGGGTAGATGGAAGAGAAAATAAATGCTTGTTAATTGGAAAAAGAAGAAATTGAAGCAAATAACCATTTATCTCCATAACACACTAAACAAATTCCTTCAAAACTATTCAGCAGCTCATTGGATAAATTTAACTATTTAAAATAATTATTCCAAAAACTTTAAAATAACCATTTCTGCACAATAAAAATGTTGCACAGAAAAGTTAGGTCTATCTCAGGGAGGATCCACTTCTACCCACGAGCAAAACTACAAGATTCAACTTTTGCCTAAGGAAGAGTTGCCAGTACAATCCTGGGAGAAGAATGACCATTTCACAAGCTACACAGACCCTATTCTCATTATTTCCTTAGACCTGGTACATGGTTGGAGTTTAATATTGACTTATTAATTGATTGATTGACTGTTTATGTTATACACAATTTATTATATGCCATTTTCCTTCACTTTCCTGGGATGCATCTAATTCATAAAGCAAGGTTAAGCTATATTTCACATGAGCCACCTCAGTCCTTAATTGAGGAAAACCCTCAAGGTAAGTCACATTAAAGAGATTGGTTCTCCTTATTTCTTCTCAGAGAGAGGAGATTTTTGTGAAAGGGAATCAAGGCTGAATTCCCTGCCTTCAGCTCAAAAAATAGCTTGGTTCTGAGAAGGCATTTCAATGAAGTAAAAAACAAATGTTTATTAAGTAACTATTATGTGCTAGGTGATAGGGAGAAAGGAAGGAAGGAAGGAAGGAAGGAAGGAAGGAAGAAAGAAAGAAAGAAAGAAAGAAAGAAAGAAAGAAAGAAAGAAAGAAAGGAAGGAAGGAAGGAAGGAAGGAAGGAAGGAAGGAAGGAAGGAAGGAAGGAAGAAAGAAAGAAAGAAAGAAAGAAAGAAAGAAAGAAAGAAAGAAAGAAAGAAAGAAAGAAAGAAAGAAAGGAAGAAAGAAATGAAGGGAGGAAGGAAGGAGGGAGGGAGGGAAGAAAGGAGGGAGGGAAAGGAGGGAGGAAAAGGAGGGAAGGATGGAGGGAAGGAAGGAGGGAGGGAGGAAGGAAGGAGAGAAGGAGGGAAGGAGGGAAGGAGGAAGGAAAGAATCCTGCCCTCAAGGAGCTTACTTTCAAAGCAAATTTTAGCCCTTCATGGTGGATCAACTTTAATCATATAATGTAAAAATTTTGTATAGAATAAATATTAAGAACTCATATTTTTATACAAGATTTCAACATTTACAAAGGATTTTCATCATTAACCTGTGAGGTTACATTTTTATCTCCATTGTACAAATGAGGAAACTGAAGATAACCAATGTAGTGGTTTATGTATGGCGTTGGTATAGTAGTGTTGGTGTTAGGATGCATTGTATCTCCCCCTTCCCTGAAGTGGGACTATCTTAATTATCTTTGTATTTCTCCCAATATTTAGAAGAATGTATTCAGTAAGCATTTAATAAATGTCAAATAAATGAATTGAATGGCTTTCTACCTGCATTGTCATGCACAGCATATTATGAGTTATTTCTAGTTTGGGCTATAATGAATAATGAATGCATTTGTATAACTAAGGCCTTTTTTTACCATTAGGAACATCCTTAGGGAATATTCCTAGAAATGGGATCACCAGGACAAAGGGCATCAACAATTCTGTAGCATTTGTTGTAAAATCCCATATTGCTTCCTGAAAAAGATTGCACCAATTCACAGCTCTTTCAGCCTTGTAATAGTTTTGTCTGTTTCTCCACAACCCATCAGCACTGAATTTTATAGTGTTTATTTTTGCTAAGTTGATGGGTGTAAAGTGGCATATTAAAGTTGTTTAAATTTGCATTTCTCTGATTATTAGAGAGTTGAAACAATTTTCAGGTGGTTAATTGGCTTTTCTTCTTTCAAGAACATCTGCATTATTATTTGAGACACTTGTGACCTTTGCAGAAAATTTAGCCAAAGCATGTAATAAAATCACTAATAAATAATAATGATTATAATAATGATATATTGGAATAATATTCTCTTTAAGGAGCTTTCAGCTGGTCAAATGATCATTCATTGTGCACTTAATTCTCCCACACAACCCTGCAATAAAAGTTAGATAAATATATAACTACTTCACATGATCTCTGTAAACTCATTAAATGCACACACACATTAAAATGAAACTTATGCACCCACTAACCACAACTGCTTCAGCTATTGAGCTGGCTTTGCCAGCTACAAGAACCGCATGAAGATCTTTTTCTAGACACATCAGTTCAGGAGAGTTTCTGAAATCATTTAGCAAATGCTCAATACAGGGTATAGTCCAGGGTATTGATAAACACTCCCCATAAATGTTCTTTAGACAGGAGGAGCTTAATAAAAAGTGTTGACTGATTTTAACCAACACCTTCTCATTTTAAGTTCCCCTTAATGTCCATTAGTACAAATCTTAATTGTGTTTTTGGCCCCCTCCCTAGTCCTCCAAGGAAAGAATCACAAAAATTATAGAAATTATATAGTTTCTGACAAGTGGACACTCAACCTCTAACTGAAGACTTCCAGTGATGGCAACTCATTATGTCTCCAAGCTAGCCCATTCTATTTTTGAATAGCTCTAATTATTGGGAAGTTTTTCTTCATAATGACCTGAAATAAGCCTCTCCATAGCTTCCACCTATTGTTACTACTTCTGCCCTCCCACTGCATCCTAGATCATTGCCAGTCATCTTGACATGTCTTGCCACTGTATTCCAATGACTCTGGAAGAAAGAGTGAGGCTGATGACTCTGTACAGCTCTGCCTCACTTTAATCAAATTCACTTTCAAGTTGAGACATTACCCACCTGATATCATTGGTGATCTTCAAGAATGAAGGACAAACAACAACATCTTCTGCCCTCTAAAGCCAAGCAAAATACATCTAGATCTGCTTTTATAGTTAAAGCCATTAATAGAAAATGTGGCTGGGATTTTGGAGAGAAGACAACAGGTTCAATACTGAACATGCCGAGTTTGAGGTGTCCATTGGTCATCCAGAAGCAAATGGAAATAAAATGTGGTCAGGAGTGAAAACATATGTTGGGAGTCCTCTGCATAGAGATCATAATTGAAGTCATGGGTGTGGATGAGACAACAAAGGAACAGTGTATGGAAAGAAGAGATAGGCTAAGGATAGAATCTTGGGGAAAGCCCACACTTAAGAGGAGGGAAGATAATGAACCAGCAAGAGAGAGTGGAATGGAAAGAAAAAATCTGTGAAAAGACTGTGTCAGTGAATCAAAGGGTAGAGAGACTACAAAGAGAGAGAAATGATGACCAACAGCAGCAAGTGCTGTAATACAGAGATGTGAAAAAAGGATGGAGACTGAAAAATAGCCATTGGGCTGGATCATAAAGAGTTCATTAGTGACCTTAAAAAGAATGGTTTCAGGAGAGCGATGAAGTTGAATAGCAAGTGTTTGAGATGCAAATAGACCATGAAGACTCTTTTCAGAAGTTTGGCAATGAAGTGGATGAAAAATGTATTAAGACAGTTTGAAGAGGTAAGTAAGGACAAAACTTTGATGATGGGAATCTAGATGAATCTAGATATCTTTGCATTCAAACCAGAAGAGTAAAAATCAGGCTTGTTGATGGTTCCCTTTAAAAAAAAAGGAACTTTGAGTTATGTTTGGTATTGGTAGAAAATTTCTTGTTCTTGAAGACAAATTCTAACATACACAAATCAAGTACAATCAGTGAATGAGTGTGGTGTATTGGGAACTGGGAAATAAAGCAGGGAATAAAAGAAAGTGGGAGATCATAGGTACTTTTCTAGTCAGTCAATGAAGTTTTACCAAGTGGCTACTCTATGCCAGCCATTGTGCTAAGCACTCTCCTACCATCTTCCTTTCTCCCCTCCCCTACACACACACACACAAACATACAGAGAGAGAGAGAGAGAGAGAGAGAGAGAGAGAGAGAGAGAGAGTCACTCAGGATATTCCAAGAAACATATAAAGCAGACATCATCAGGAAATTAGTATTTTTGTACTAGATCAAGAGGTCATAACCTTTTTTATATCATATACCCATTAGACAGTCTGTTAAAGCCTATGGAGCCTTTCTCAGGGTTCATATTTTTTAAATAATTTTTAAAAATGCTAAATTTCAGTTAGGCATTAGTGAAAATATGTAATTTTTCCATTTCTGAAATCTATCTAAAGAACACTTATGGATCCATGAATCCCAGTCAAGAATCCTTGTAGGTGTCCAGGGGATACAGAAGAAAAAAAATACGTTCCTTGACACTGAGCCTCTTGCAAAATCAATGATTCACATTTGTGGAGCACCAATAAAGAACCAATACTTCTAGATTTAGGATCATCGATTAAGACTGGAAGGCATCTTAGACACCATCTGGTCCAACCCCCTAATTTTACAGATGAGGAAACTGAGGCCTAGAGAGATTAGGTAACTTGCCTATTGTCACATAGGTAGTGGCAGAATCAGAATGTGAACTCTCATCTCATAATTCCAAATTTAGCCCTCTTTTCATTGCACCAATGTGCCTCCAACTTCAAAGTTTACAAAACATTTTCTTCACAACTTTATGAATTAGGGAGTGTGCAATTATTATCTTCATTTTTATAGATAAGAAAACTGAGGTTAACTGATTTTTCCATAGTTGCAAAGCTCATAATCAGAGTGGGGATTTGAACTTATGTCTTCTTATTTCCAAGTCCAGAGCTCTTTCCTTTACACCTTGCTATATTAATCATATAACTTAGCTAAAAAGATAGAAAACAAGAGTTAAAAGCACTTACACAAGAAAATGCCACTTCCCTCTTTGGACCTCAGTTTCTGCCTCTGAAAAGTGAGGAGACTGAACAATTTGAAAGCCATTAGTTAATCTAACTGCCCAGTTACAAAGCTCCAAACCATACTGTGCCTCCTCCATTCAAGGACATCATCATCTCCTTCATTCCGGAGGGACCTTGAAATCTGCAGCTGAAAATGCCTGAATCATACCTCTCATCACCTCCTTTCCAGAACTTAGAAATTTCCCCCTTCTTCCTCTTTTTCAGCTTTCCCACCCTCACCTCATTAGAATGTAAACTCTTTGAGGGCAGGGATTGATTTGGCTCTTAGCTCATTATATGCCAGTCAGTCAACAAAGATTTATTAAGCACCTACTGCATGTCAGTGCTACATGTGGTAGGCCCTGGGGAAACAAAGGGGAGAAAACAGTCCCTACTCTCTAGTAGCTCACAGTTCGATGAGAGAGACAAAATGCAAACAACTATGTACAAACTGTATACAGGATTAATTGGAGATAAAAATGGATGGAAGGCACTAGAATTAAGAGGGCTTGGGATAGGCTTCCTGTAGAAGATGTGATTTTATTTGGGACTTGAAGGAAGCTAGGGAAGCCAGGAGGCAGAGATGAATAGGAAGAGAATTCCAGATGTGGGAGAGCAGCTAGTAAAATTCCCAGAGTCAGGAGAGAAAGTTTTTCGTGTGAGGAAGAGCAAGGAGGCTGGTGTCGTTGGATCGTAGAGTACTTGGAGGTGTTTAAAGTGTAAGATGACTGGAAGATGGGGCCAACTTAAAAACTCTGATTGACTCTAATTCCAGAGGTCTAGTGACAGAGAGATCGACTAATGTGCAGAATTAAACATATCTTTTGAACATGACCAATGCGCAAATTTGTTTTGTTTGATAGTGCTTATTAGTTACGAGGGTTTTGTTTTCCTTCTCTTTTTTTCCTTTGGAGGGTGGGGAGGGAGACTTAGGGAGAAGAGGAGGAAGGGAGAAAAGATAAATGCTTGACAATTTTTTAAAAATCTAATTTTAAAAAATGAGGAAGTTGGACTCATTAATTTTCAAAGTTTCTTCCACCTTTAATCTTCTGTGAATCTGTGGTTCTAAGCATATATTTAAATGAGTGGAAAAGCTGAGAGATTTTAGCAGCCAGGGCAGCCATGTAATCAATCTCCTAGCACCCTGGATTCACCAAAAACACAAACAAATGCTAAGAAAGAATTGCTTGCTAGTTCCCTTTCTGGCACTATGTCCCTGAGCCCAATCTGATGCCTTCCTTTTGGGCTGCATCTTCTACAGGCACCCTACTGACTAGCTTCCTAGTCAGGGCACCTAGACCTTTGATCTGGTGCAGACACCAAAAACTAGATCTGATTACTTTAGTAAAGTACACTTATCTTCAATAATGAACCAAAATTTTCAAAACTGCAACACAAATCATTCAATTAATTAAGTGACTACTATGCGAAAGGAATTGTGTTACTAGCAATGGTGTGCTGGTAAAATAGTTAACAACCAGTTCTTTGAGGGGAAAAAAAACTATACAAATCCCATTTAACTTTAATATGCATTATTAACATTTTTGCATTGCTTTCTTAAGTCTAGACAATTAATGCAGTAATAAACCAAGCCCTGATTTGTAGTGTTTGTCAGTTTCTGAGAAGTAAATGTTCAAACTGACAATTTAGCGACAGGCTCTTTCAAACTGGATGGGGCTGATTCCAATATATCCCTCGGAATACAAAGACAAATGGGATCTAGTCCCTCATCTTAAGGAGTGTAGATTGTACCTGGAGGATACAACATGTACACAAAAGCTAAGGAAAAAGTTTATACAAAGTTGTACAAAGTAATTTCAGTAGGGAGAAACATTGAAAACTTAAGGTATTCATGGAAGGCCTCCTGGAGGAGGGGGTACCTTACTTGTGTTTTGAAGGAAGTAAGAGATTCCAAGAGGTAGAGGAGAGAAGGGAGTGTGTTCCAGATGTGGGACACCCTCCCTTGTAAAGTGGGAGATAGATTGTCACATATAAGAAACAGCTAGCTGGCCAATTTAACTGGTATGAAGAGAGCATGAAAAGGGAGTAATATGAAATAAGATTAGAAGGGTAAGTGGAAGCAATATCGTGGAGTTGCTATCCCACTCCAATCCAGTCTCCAAACTGCAACCAAATGGTTATTGTGTCAGAAAATGTTAGGAAAATGATTTTCCTAAAACACAATGTGACCACATCACCTTCCCAACACACATGTATACATACACTCGATAAACTCCAATGGCTGCCTATTTCTTTTGGGAGCAAATATAGGCTCCTGTTTGGCATTTCAATCTTTTCTAAACCTTTCCAGGTTTCTTACACATTACTTCCTTCCATGTGTTCTCTGTACCAGCCATATTGGTCTACTTGCTGTTCACCCACACGATGCTCTTTCTCTCACCTATATATGCCTTTACAGTCATTATCCCCCATGCCTGGAATGCTCTCCCTTCTAACCTCCATCACTTAAAAGTCATTCATTTAACACACAGCTTAAGCATCTTCTGCTGAAATAGACTGCCTTTCTTCCTCCTCCCCTCCCCCATCCTAGTGTCTTTTTACAAATACAAGCAAAAAGAAACACTGTCCCTGCCTCCAGAAACTTCCATTCTAATGGGGGAAAAAACAACATACAAAAGGAGATGAAACTCTTGGGGTGGGGTGAGAGATCTTTGTGGAGAAGGTACCCAACATTGGTTTGAAGTCTGTAAATTAAGTGCAGAGCTGGGAGGGGAATGAAAGCTGGCTATCCTGGCCCCTTCTATAAACTGGAGGCTTCCAAAGGATCTCACTAATGGGAGAAGGACACAAAAGAAAGTTCCTGTCCTCAAGAAGCTTAAGTGTCTAAGGGAGGATTTCAGCTCAGGTCTTCCTGACTCCAAAATCAGTAGGTATGATATCTAACTGCTTCCATATATACATACCAGTATGCAAGGTGTTGTATGAGGCTCTGGGGATTCAAAGACATAAAGAAAAAGAAAAACAATTTTGGCCCTCAAGGAGCATACATTCTAGGGGGTTGGGTAGGAATACAACATTTATACAGACACATGCAGGAAGTAGAATGAGAAACAAAAATAGATTTAGGAGGAGTGAGGCAAAAAGCAAGATGGAAGAGTAGGAAGTTATGGTGAGAAATAAATTTCAAGGTTCAGATAACACAACTATTTGTGATGGTGAAACCTATAGTATAGTATGGGTGAACTTGGAGGTCAAGTATTTCAGGGGTTATCAATGTGTATGTTAAAGGCTCCGGTGTATGACTTAGGACAAATCGCTTCGTTCATTCAACAAACATTTATTAAACACCTACCATGTGCCAGGCATTATGCCAAGCAATAGGAGTACAAAGAGAAGCACAAGACAGTTGGTCTCTGGATGGAGTCTGAATGCAAATCAAAGCATGCTGTTTTTACTTTCTTTGTTTTCTTTGTGTCTTTTTTCTTTTGTGCTGTTTCTTCTTTCACAGTATAAATAATGACCACACATGTATAACCTATATCAAATAGCTTGCTATCTTGGGGAGGGGGGGAGAAAATGGAGGGAGGGAGAAAAATTTGGAACTAAGAATCTTATAAAAAATGAATATTGAAAATGGTCTTTACGTGTACTTGGAAAAAATAAAATACTATTTACATTAAAAAGTAATCAAATATAAAGACACTCCTTCCCCTTAAGGAGTTTACAATTTAGTAGATCCATTTCTCTTGACCTCAGTTTTTCTCATCTGCAACATAATGGGGCTCAAATAGACCAGAGGATTTTAACCTGGGGTCTGTAGACTTCTTTTAAAAAATTTAAAAATAATCTCATTTTGATATAATTGACTTTTTTGGTAATCCCATGTATTTTATTTTACGCATTTAATGAATTATTCTGAGAACTCCTAATCCCACTTCACTCTGACTCTCCCAACGTTTATACCTTCATCCTTGCTACCTTCTCAAGCTGGAGATGCATTTGCTCCCACAATCTCTCCTCTGGTTGGTGAGTTCCTGTTGGAAGCTCCATTTCAGGAAACGTCCACTTCAGCCAGGTTCACTTCTCTCCTGGCTTACCTGACTCTCCAGACTTTGACACTTTGCTCAACCCCACACTCACACTTAGCACCTCACTTTTCTGTGTTGTCTTCCTTCATTAGAATGTAAACTCCTTAAGGGTAGAGACTGTTTTTCTTTCTGCTTATATGGTTATCCCTTCCACATTGTGGGGGTTAGGGGTATGGTGCCCCCACAATCTGGAAAATCCACATATAAATTTTTGGCCCTCCCTTTATGCCAAAGAAGTCTGGATTCTTCTTTTTCTTTTATGGGGTGTTTACAGTACCTTATTGTAAAATTTGGGTTAAAATATTTGGTCATAGGATCTATGTTGCCTGCTGGTCTTTGCACATCATCTGTGGCTTCCACAAAACTCCCCCCAAATTCCCATTTAATTTCTTTTTCTGATCTGCAATACATTGAAACCATGATGGGGAAATTCATGATGTGGAGGGGATAACTGTATTTGTATTCCCAGTGTTTATCACAGTACCTAGCACACAGTAAATGTTAGATTTATCTATCTATTAAAGAAGAGGTTCATAGGCTTCAGCAGACTGTCCATGACACAAAAAAAGATTAAGAGCCCTTAGACTAGATTATTTCTTAGAATCTTTCCTGATCTAAGGTTTATGATCCCATTTAAATATCTAAAATTGATGAGATATGGATGTGAATTGAAGGGTGTCCTCCATAATGTATTTTTCTTCCATAATGTTCCATTTCCAAGGATTCAACATCTTATCCTCTGACCTTTCACCACAGTCTTCACAATTGGCCATATGGTCTGGTAATGATATCATTCCCAGGCCATATTATGGAGTTGCAGCAGTTGGCAAAAAGTTAAGAAAGCCATGGATCTCATTAAATTTTTAGACAACCATTTAAAAAGAAAAGAGATGTTGTTTTTAAATCTCTATTTTGCAATATTGAAGATTGCAAGAGTCACTAAGGATAAATAATAAACCTTCACAAAGAGAAATTGGCAGAATTATTCTATCAGTCAAAAGTCAAAGTGTCCCTCCCCCACCCACCCCCATTTTGCAACATTGTTGAGATTTTTCTCAATTGAGTATTTTCTTCTCAATCACTCTTCTCACATTGGACTAAGTTTTCGTCAAAACTTTCATACACTCATCATGCCTTCAGAAGGTGGTCCTGCAGCTCACCTGCTAAAGCCAAGAATATATTTTATGGTGAAACTTTTGACATATTTTGCAGGGCACTCATAAAATATTCCATAATCATATCCCCTCCTATCTTTTCAGTATTCTTACAATTTATACACTTCCACCTCACCATGTATAATTCAGTGACATTGGCCTCTTTTCAGTCCCTCCCACATGACACTATCTCTTGAATTTGGGGTTTCATGTTGTGCTACATGTATGGAATGCTCACCCTTCTCCTCTCTACCTTCTGGACTTCCTTCAAGTCTCAGTTAAAATATTACCTTCTACAAAAAGCATCTCCTGGTCTCTTTCCCACTTAACACTATGCCTTCTCTCTCTGTTTATTATCTCTGATTTATCCTGTAACTATCTTTTTTATACAGAATTGGTTGCATACTAACTCCCCCAATAGACTGTGAGTTCCTTGAGGGTGGAGACTGGTTTTTACCTTTCTTTGTAGCCCCTGCAGTTGGCACATAATGTGGCATGTAGTAGATGCTTAATAAATATTGATTGATTGATAGTTAACTTAGCAAATGCGAGTTTATTGACTTAAACATCGCATCAGCATATCAAAAGATCTGCTTTATGGCACCTGAGATTGTAGAATTAGTCTTAAAAGGGACCTCTCAGAGGTCATTAGGCCAAATGCTCTCATTTTGTAGATGACAAAATGAGGTCAAAAGAGGTTGTCCAAAGTAAAACAGGTAGTGAGTAGCAGAATCAGCATTCAAACCCAGGTTCTCTGACTGTAAGGCTCTTTTCTTCTCTACCCTACACTGCTCCCATACAAACTCACTAAATTTCCTGCAACTGCTCTCCCTACTACTTGGGAAGGCCAAATCCCTGAGCTGACCCATCTCGTTCACTCAGTTGCCTGGACTAGTTGTCTTCCAGTCCTGGAATTTCCTCTGACATGTGAGCCTTTAGAGAAGCACTTTGCTCCATCTCTCACTTGACCTTGTCTCCCTACCTTGCATGTTCCCTGGCATACATGCAGCATCCCAGGGACCATTGAATTGTCACTGCCTCGTAAATGTTTGTCATATTAAATTCAACTATTAACAGCTTCTACTTCCTGAAAGAAGCACCTTCTCTGTAATCTTGCCTGCAAAAAAAGAGCACAAAATAAAAACTTATACTTCACAAAAAAACTCAACATGTTTTAATCTTACTTTATATTACATTTAAACATAGTTGCAGGAATACCATAACACACCATTTTCACTATAAACACAGGCTGGTAAAAAAAAAAAAAACAAGGACCTAGGATCAATTGTATTATACAGAATTTGTCCTGCAGCAAAATCTTTATAGCTACATCACGCATCATCATGGTTAGTAAAGTCTATTGGCAAAGAATAAGAAACAGCTGCTGAACCAAATTGGTAGATTGCCATAGTGTGGTAGGATGAGATCCTTCTCTCTGTACAATTAGATGGCAGGAGAGAAGAAATAAACTAGGTTTTTGTTCTTGGGGACCTAGGGAGGCAGTTTGGTACAATGGAAAGAACACTAGCCCTGGGTCAGCAGGGTTCAAATCCCACTTCTGATGCTTACTACTTATGTGACCTTCTTCAAGGTGCTTGATCTCTCTGGGCCTCAGTTGCTTATTTTTAAAACTAGAGGGTTGGACTACGGCCTCTGAGGTGCCCTTCTGACAAGGCTGATCATTATAAAATTCTTATCTTTAGAAAACCTAGACATCAGCTTGATGAAAATTCCATCTGGGACCTGGGAACAGAAATGCCTCAAAGCCCATGCCTGACACTTTATTACCTCAGAGTCCTTTCCTGCCTAGCCTGCTTCCTCATCACAACCCCTAAAATTTAAAGGCTCACCATTTAGAACGAGACATTTTTTTTTGCCCTGTAATATAAGCTTTTCAGGTTAGCAGCCTGAGCACTAAATCCAATGTAGATATTTAATAAATGTTTGATGTTTTCATCTAGTGTGCTCAACTATCCAAATGTAACTTTTCTGCTTTTTTAATTTTTTTTAAATAATTGTAATAGATTACATTTATTAAGCCCTCTTATACCTAAATGTTACAGGAATTTTAGTTACCACACTACTTAGCCTTCAAATTTTCTTTTTTCCTTTATTTTCTTTTTAATTTATGGAACAAAACAAGCATTTCCATAACATAGTACAATAAAAAAGATGATTGTACACGAAACTGCAAATCTACTATGCACAACTTGCTATTCCTTTCAAATATACAACAAAGTTATGATGTAAATTCCTTTTTTTCTTCCCTACTCCCCCAATCCTAGAGATGGCTACCATTAGACACAAATAAGTATATATGTATATGTACATGCGTGTGCATAATAATTCTATACATACTTCTATTTATCAGTTCTTTCTCTGGATGCAGACAGCATCTTTCTTCACGTGTCCTTTACAACTAATTGGGTATTTTGAAATAAGTTATTCATTCAAAGTCGTTCTTAAAACAATACTGCTCTTATTGTATACAATGTTTTCTTGGTTCTGCTCATTTTGTTTTTCATTATTTTGTGCAAAGCGTTCCTGTTTTCACCCAATTAAGATCTTTTCTTCACTACTTAAGAAGTTCTCACTTCCTAATCCAGTGATTTCACTGGGACTGTGCACTAATTTACATCTGGGACACTATACGTATCCTACCAAAGAAGAGAGTGCTCATTACCGTTTTTTAAAAAAGGAACAGAAACTTCATTTCCATCCTACTCTCCCATCCTATCCCCCCCACTTTTTGGCAGAGGGGAAGAAGATGGAGTTGGCTGGGGGAGGCCCCAGGAAAGGCAGCAGGGGAAGTTGCCCCAAGAAAACAATACTGATGCTGTTGAAATGACATTACACTCCAGCGGAACAGTTTTGCCCAACATCCAGCTCATAAAGACCATTGTCCTAGAGCATAACCCTTCCCTGCCTCCCACCAATCTTGCCAATTTTCTCTTCAGGCTGACAGCACATTTACCAGACATGGTGACAGGGACCAAAAGGTACCAAAAGCAAAGGACGTAAAGCTATTTTGCTTTGAAGACCTATATGCTAATAATATACTGTTAGTGAAACTGCTAATGGCATAAATTTGGAATTGTGTAAAAAAATGACTAAATTGTGTATATCCTTAAACCCAAAGATTACATTACTGGGCATATGACCTTCAGGAAATCAAAGACACACACACACACACACACACACACACACACACACACGCACACACACACATGCCTAAGTATACCAAAATATTCATAGAGTATCATTTTTATGGTAGCAAAGAACTAGAAACAAAGTAGTTGCCCACTGATGAGGATATGGCTCAACAAACTGTGTATATGAATGTGATGGAATATTATTATGGAATAGATCCTGGGTTTGGCATTTAAAATCCTTTGCAATCCAGCTCCAACTTACCTCCAGGCTTCTTGTACATTCTTCTCTTTCACATACTTTACATTCTGGCCAAATGGACCCGCTGATTGTTCTCCACACGTGGAATTTCACCTTCTGCTTCTTTGACTTTCCATGTCATAGATTCCTCAAAGAATCCCTAGCTTCCTATGAAGTTTACCTCATATGGTACCTCCTATTGGAAGCCTCTCCTAATCCTAAGAGCTGGCAGTACTCTCTCCTAACATTAGAAATTTGTTTTCATTTATCTATTTACTTATCTGTAGACATGTTGTTCCCTTCTCTCCACCCCACCCCCCAAATGTTAAGTTCCTTGAAGACAGGGACTACTTCGTTTTTCTTTTTGTATCTCTGCGCCTACAACAGTGACTAGTACATAGTCTTGCTCTTAATAAATGCCTGTTGAATTGAACTAAAATGAATACGAGAAGGTTGGAGAAATTTGGGAAGATTTTTATCAACCAATGCAGAGTGAACCAAGCAGAGCCCAAAGAACAGTATTTTCAATGATTCCAAAAATACAAACAAAAAGATCACTTAAAGTAAGATGAGTTTTGAGTAACTGAAAAACCAATAATAATCCTGCACAATTGATGATAAATGAAACATGCCTCCATACTTGAGCAGAGGTGAGGGACTAATGGGGAATAGTGTTGCATGCATTATCAGGTTCAGTCACTGGATTGTTTTTGTTTAATTGTTTGTTTTTCTTTATTAAAAATAGAGAGAGAGAGCAGAATAGCAAAAAAAATATGATATAGAAACAAAGATAGCAGCAAAACTTGTTTTAAAAAAACAAAGAAAGAAAACTAATGTATTCATTAGTATCAGTTGGTACCAGGTTTTCAAGGTTTCAAAGTAGCCTTCAAAGCTACTTCTGTTATCAATGCAGAGGCAACGTGAATACATTTTCTAAAAGTCTCTTTCAGGAGTGTGCTGGAGCCAGCTTCTACTGGTAGTGAATCAATTCTTAAATTGTCGATGAGAGCATTTATACCTTGTAAATCAGCAAATGTTAAGGGTCAGAGCTTGATTTATCATGTTGTTGATTGTCTAGATTTAAGAAGAAGATAGAGAAAAAGTTAAAAATGCAGATTAAACTTAAAAGTGTATCTAGTATACATTTTTCCCCCTGGAGATTTATTTGCTAAACATTTCTTAACCTATAACTGCTTAAAGTTTCTTTTAAAACTTGAGATTGGTAAGAATAGGATTTTTGAGAGAAAATAAAAAAACACCTAGCTACTTCCTACCAAATAGTTGGAAGGGACTTTTAAGCATCAGAAAGTTCAACCCCCTCTTTTTACAGATGAGGGAACAGAGTCTGGGATAGGGAAGAGACTTAAGGCAAGTGTATTTCCCATTTAGTTGTCCCTAAGACTGACTTGGCCTTAACATAATATACTATCTTACACTAGGTAAAAAAGAAAGAGTACTTTCTGGGAAATCAAGGCAGTTAACTGCAGGGAGAGAAAGTGGTGTGGTGAGACTTTAGAAGCTACCAATAGTCTTGTTTGCCCTTAAATCTTTCCCACAGTGGCCTAAAATGATCCCCTAGAGTCCCCGAGGTTTAAATTACAAAGTGAGAAAAATTGTCTCCTCTCAGAAGGCAACAGTAGATGCTGATTTCCGAGGTATAAATGTTCACAGTGCCAATTTAGTAATCAACTCACGAGCTAGCAGAAGCTAGCTCCAGCACACTCCTGAAAGACATTTTTAGAAAATGCTTTCATGTTGCCTCTGCATTTGGAGCAGAAATAGGTTTGAAGGCTACTCTGATGACTTGAAACCCTGGCACTGATTCTAATAATTACATTAGTTTTCTTCCTTTTTCCCTTCCTTTCTTTTTCTAAGCAAGTTTTCCTGCTACTTTTGTTTTTATATCATAATCACTTCTGGCTATTCTGTCCCCTCCCTCTTTTTGTTAAATAAGGAAAAAAAACAGTCCAAATAGTGAATGCATCATATTGGCATTAGTTGATCAGGGTAATGAAATGACACCTTTGGACCTGAGATGAGGACATACAAGCTGAGTCATTTTCAAACATTTTCAGTTTGCGCAAGGGATGAGTAGAAATACAGGGCAAAAATTGGTTAATTAACCCAACTAAATTATACTACTAAGGTACTATCTTAAGATAGTAAGAAACAGCTGTCAGTAAGCTTTTCAGGGCTTACTACACATCTTCCTCTCCCCGCAGCTGACTGCCTTGGTTCCACAGAAAGGACTCTACCTTCCTTAATTCCTCACACTAATTAAAAACACTAGAAGCCAAACAAGCCAATCAAGTTTACTAAGAGCGTACTGCTGGAATGCTATTAGGAGAGTCTTCCTTTCTCTGGTCAAAGGAGGAAACCCTATAGAAACACGATTTGGGAGATCACCCAAGTGGGAAAAGAACCCATATGTACAAAAATATTTATAGCGGCTCTTTTTGTGGTAGCTAAGAATTGGAAATCAAAGGGATGCCCATCAATTGGGGAATGGCTGAACAAGCTGTGGTATATGAAGGTAATGGAATACTATTGTGCTATAAGAAATGGGGATGATACGGACTTCATAACAACCTGGAAAAACCTACACGACGTAATGCTGAGTGAGCGGAGCAGAGCCAGGAGAACACTATACACAACCACAGATATATGGATTCTGTGAGGACCAACCCTGACAGACTTTGCTCGTCTCAGCAACACAAGGTACAAAGACAACTCCAAAGGACTCACGATGGAGAATGCTATCTACATCCAGAGAAAGAATGATGAAGTATGAATGCAGATTGAGGCACACTTCATGCTAGCCTTCCCGCCCCCCCTTTTTTTTCTTTTTCTCTCTTTTGTTTTTGCTTTTGGGTTGGGTTTTTCTTTTTTTTGGTCCTGTTTCTTCTTTCTCATGATTCATTTCATTGGTCATAATTCTTCTCCATAACTTGACTAGTGTGTAAACTAATTCAATGTGAAGTTATGGTACATGGAAGTTATATGGGATTCCATGCCATCTTGGGGAGGGAGGGAAGAAAATCTGGAACTCAAAATTATGTAGAACCGAGTGTGGTAAACTAAAAATTAAAAAAAAATTGAAAAAAAATCATGATTTGGAGAGGACTCAGTTAACAAGGTGACCTGCTTGTGGCCATTATGGAGTACATCCAATACTTCAAGGTATCTATGATCTCATTGAAGTGGGTTCTTACCTCCAACCATTCAGATCATGACCCTTTCATTCATGCCTTCCTATCCTGTGCCCTTACCCAGACCTTTTCCATGTTATTCAGAAGATTCCCCACAGAGAGTCCTAGTCCTGGAGACCTTCTTCTAGTACTTTTCACAACACAAGGATACCAAAAGAGTGCACAGGCTGTCCATCTGTTATCCTATGAATGGCCATCTCAAGCTTCATTCCACCCTCCCCTCCCCTAGTCTTGTATTTCTCTGATGGCAAACTTTGCTCAGTTTCTCCTGCACAATTCTTCATGTGACACATGTTCCAGCCTGCTAATGTCCATGCCACATAATGGCAACTCATTCTGGATTATATATATTTTTAGATTCCCTCATTTTATTTGTATTTATCATTTTTGTTCTTACACAAATTTATTCCTAAATATCTCTCCTCCTCTTGCCTACCCAACAAATCGACCTTTGTAACAAAGAATAAAAGAAAAGGTTACAAACATGTATCCATTTTGACCTCATCTTGGTCAATGATGTAAGATATTGATCTATGCCCAATTTCTGCCAGACTGCTTTCTAGTTTTTCCAACAATTTTTTTTTTACCAAATAATGAATTCTTATCCCAAATGCTTAAATTTTTAGTTGTCAAACACAACTCATTTACTCCTCTGTATTGTATGTCTACTCTGTTCCACTCAGAAAGGTAGATAGCTTTCTATCTCTTAGTCAGTACTATATAGTTTTGATAATTACAGACTTATAATATAGTTGAAGATCTGGTACTGCTAGAACTCTTTCCTTTACATTTTTTAATTAATTACTTTGATATTTTTGACCTTTTGTTCTTCCAAATAAATTTTATTATTTTTTGTAGATCAAAATAAAAATCTTTTAATAATTTAATTGGGATTAATTTGAACAAGTAGATTGGTTTAGGTAGAATTGTCATTTTTATTATAGTGGCTCTGCCCACCCATGAACAATTAATATTTCTTTAATTATTTCAATCTGAATGTATTTGTATAAAAGGTGTTTTATAATTATGTTCATGTAGTTTCTGGGTATGTCTTGGCAGGTATACTCCCAGGTATTTTATACTGTCTGCAGTTATTTTAAATGGGGTATCTATTACAATCTCTTCTTAAAGTGTTTTTTATTGGTGATATATAGAAATGCTGATGATTTGTGTGAGTTTATTTTATGTCCTGCTACTTTGGTAAAAGTATTCTTTCAATTGACTTTTTAGTTGGATGTCTAGGATTTCCAAGTATATCATCCTATCGTGTACAAAATAGTTTTCTAACCATATTGCTCATTCTGATTCCCTCAATTTCTTTTTCTTCTCTCATATTGGTGATAATGGGCATCCTTGTTTCACTCCTGATCTTATTGAGAAGGCTTCTAGCTTATTCCCATTACAAATAATGCTTGATGATAGTTTTAGATAGATGCTTATCATTTTAAAGAAAAATCCATTTATACCTATGCTTTCAAGTGCTTTTAATGGGAACAAGTGTTGTATCTTGACAAAAAACTTTTTCTGCATCTGTTGACATAATCGTATGATTTTTATTACTTCTAGATATAATCAATTATTTTAATAGTTGTTCTTACATTAAACCATTCCTGCATTCCAGGTATAACTCCCACTTGGGTCACAATGTATAATCTTTGTGATATATTGTTGTAGTCTCCTAATTAGCATTTTATTTAGGATTCTTATATCCATATACATTAATGAAATTGGTCTATAATTTTTTTTCTTTTTTGCCCTTCCTAGTTTAGATATCAACACCATATTTATTTCATAAAAGGAGTTTAGTAGGACTCTTTCTTTGCCTATTATTCCAAATAATTTGTTTAATATTGGAAACAAATGTTCTTTAAATACTTGATAGAATTCACTTGTAAATCCATCTGGCCCTGATGCTTTTTTTTCCTTAGGAAGGTCATTTATGACCTGTTCAATTTATTTTTCTGAAAGTTTATTTTGATATTCTATTTCCGCTTTTGTTAATCTAGGCAGTATATATTTTGTAAGTATTCTTCTATTTTACTTAAATTGTTAACTTTATTGGCATATAATTGGGCAAAATAACTCCTTATAATTGCTTTGATTTCATCTTCATTAGTGTATATTCGCCTTTTTCATTTTTGATAATAGTGATTTGGTTTTCTTTTCTCTTTTTTTAAGTCATATTAGCCAATGGCTTATCTATATTATTGGGTTTTTTTCCATACAAACCAACTCCAAGTTTTATTTATTAATTCAATGGTCTTCTTATATCCAATTGTTAATCTCACCTTCAATTTTTAGAATTTCCAATTTGGTGTCTAATTGGGGATTTTTAATTTGTTCCTTTTCTAGTTTTTTTTAAGTTGAATACATTTATATCATTAAGGCAGAATTCATGACTTCAAAGATAACCATGAATATGCCTGAATGGTCCAGAATCATAGGATATAAGGAATTCTCTAAGTAGAAGGCAGAGGAATTAAAGCATTTATTGAAACTCAAAAGTAGCAGACCCATGGACCAGTGTCCCCAATTCGACAACCTGGCAAGAACCTTCCAAAACCAGCATGCCCATCTCACAAGAGTGACCAGGAGGCCACAGAAAAACATTATGGCAGCAAGCCAAGCCATGCTGGTGCTTCCCACCCCCTCACCCCCAATGCCAGGGCCCTCCAGCAAGAAGACCACCCACTGGCTTCAAGCCCCTGATCAACACTCTCCAGTCTCCACAAGGGTCAGTCCTGCTTTTTGGTAGTGCCTGCCGCCATTGCCGCTGCTTCCGCCACAATCTCCAAGCTGTGTTCCAGCTAGCTGACTGCTTCCTCTCTCCTTCAGCTCTTAACTGCTCTCACCAACTGCCTCTTAGCTCTGCTCCAACAATTCAGCAAGCTCCTCCCACCACAGGCTTCATGTCATCAAGTGGACCAGAACTCAGGCGCCTATCATTGGCTCCAGTCCTAGCCACTCCCCACCCGGACCCTGAGATCCCCACCCCTGAAGCCCACTCAAATGGGCAGGGAAGATCTTCCCATTCTCTGATTGCCTTTACAACAATTCATTGGTCTGCTCTTTCTCTATTTCACCACCAAATCATTTTGACATTTCTGCAACTCAGTTTGTGATGCAGGAAGAGATCTTGTAAAAGAGCCTTCCATGGTATAACATCGAAAGTATAATAAGACAAAGGGCAAAAATACATACTATATTGCATAATAATAAATATATTTATATCTAAATAACATGCCATTTATAAATATAATAGTGATATTTATAAATTATGAATTATAAATAATGACATATATATAATCCAGAATGAGTTGCCATTATGTGCCATGGACATTAGCAGTTTGCAAAGCACCTTACATATACTCATTTGAGCCCAACCACACCATGAAGTAGGTAACAGAGATATTGGTAACCTTGATTTTACAGATGAGGAAATTGAGGCTCAAAAAGATTATATGATATGCCCAGATCACACTCTAAGGTCAGAAGAGGTATGCAAAAACCATGCTTCCTAAGTCTTTCTGACTACAAGCCCATCACCTTACCAATGAAACCATGATATCTAAGTCAATGTATGTGCTATACATCCATACAAGCTATATATAAGGCCATTTCCCAAGAGACGGAAAGTATTGCTCCATTTGGAAATGTAAAACACAGTTAATCATAGAAACATAAAACATATTTAGTCATAGAACCATGATACTAGCATGCTGCCATACTTACCTTAGGTTACTAATGTACTTTAAAAAAAACTTCTCAAGAGAATTAGTGTTTTATATTAATCAAGACACTGGTCAGTACCTTAACACAATTGGTTGTGTTCTGTTGTCTGAATTCCTTATTCTCTCAGAAGCAGATCAGTCCATGGATAGTGAGGCCTTTTTTTAATCTGACAAATCATAGGATTTAGAAAACTTGAGACTGTTGAGAGACATTTGGGTGTTGTCTGAGCATTATCTACCATTTGCATAGCGCCTGGCACATAATAGGCACTTCCTAAGTTATTCTTTTTAATTGATGTATTGAATAGTTTATTAGATTGTATCTATGGGAGCATTTTAAACTCCGAAGATGCCTAGTGGCAGAAAAAAATGAAAGAGACATTCCTCACATCCATGAAGATGCTATCAGAAGAGCTTGTGCATCAGAAACAGGGAAGTGTCTGAGGGTGGATGACAAGGGTGGTGCAGTGGGAAGACCACTGGTACCTTGCAGTCAAAAGACCTGGGTCTAGTCCCAGAAATGTCACCTACCAGTCATGTGACCTCAGGTTAGTCACTCATCCTCCCCGGACTTTAGTCTCCTCACCTGTAAAATGAAGAGGCTCAACTCTTTTCACTTGGTATCCTAGGTTTCTACATGGAGTGACTGGGAAAAAACGGACAAGTTACTTTCATTACTGCTTAATTTGCTAATAGCATGGTATCGAGAAAAAACAAATTTAGCTCATTTCCCCTGGCTCAAACAGGACATTTGCCTCCTGTGATTACATCAGCAGGGAGTTGAAGCTGGAGGAAAACTAATAAAATGATCCACATGAAGCTACAAATAACAACAATAAGACAGCGGCTTTCCTGCAGGCTCTCCTCTGGGGAGAGGGCAGTTGATTGACCCATCAATCCAATGGGAACCAAGGACCTCAGTCTGGTTGTATAACCACCTGAAAGGAAGTCTGGGCATAAACAAGCACAAACCAAGTACTGATCTAAAATTTCATATAAAACAAATAAACAGGAAATAATAATCACAGGAAATCATGATGTTCAAGACCTTAGGAAACCTAAGCCATACGGACCATGATGGATCTCAAAGCACCAAAAAGAAGACTTATCTTTAGCACTCTTCTTCCCTTCCAAAGCAAACCAACTAAAATGAATCAAGAGCAAAAGTATTTTATAGCTTTCTGCCTGCATTAATAGTACATCCAATTTTGGAAATTCGACATAGGAGAGCAAAAAGATGTCACTGAATGATAAGGTTCCATTCTTAGATTTGACTTCTGCATCACAGCTCATGTTTTGGGTGAAATAACTGAGAATTAGTTTAAATTCAGGTAATTAAATTCAGAGTAAAACTAAACAGTCTCATTTTCCTTCTGTCACCATTATTACCTCAGACTATAGAAGAGAAGCTATGTAGATGAATTGGCTAAGAAGTCACTTCTCACAGCTCCTTCACCAGCCCCAAATCCTAGCTCCACTGTTTAAGGGTGAGTGTTCCTTAAGAATACCTTAGGTTCTTTTCTCTGCCCTTTCTCTACTCTCTCCCTTAACAAGATCATAGTTTTAGTTATTCACTTCTCTGTACACAACTCTATTTTAAATAGCACTTTAAGTTTGGCAAAGCACTTTACAGTAGTAAGTCATTTGATCCACATAATAGCCCTGGGAAATAGATGCCTATTATCCTCATTTTACAGAGGTGGAAACTGAGGCAGAAGAGATCAAATGACTTGCCAGGGTCACCCAGTTAGTAAGTTTCTGAGGCCAGATTTGAAGTCATGTCTTCCTCATTTCAGAACCAGAACTGTACCCACTGTGTCACCTAGCTGCCTGAACTATGGTGCCTTGAACATAAAGGGTCTTCAATACTAAAATGAAGGGTAACATTATTAAGTCATGTGCAGAAGTCATGCATTACTTTTCAAGAGGGAATCTGATATAGTAGAGAGTGTGAGAAATTAGGAAGAGCCTAAGTCTTAAAAGGGGAAGTTAGGTGGCACGGTGGATAGAGCACTAGGCCTGGAGTCAGGAAGACTTGAGTTCAAATCTGGCCTCAGATACCTACTAGCTGTGTGACTCTAGGCAAGTCACTTAACCCAGCTTGCCTCAGTTCCCTCATCTGTAAAGTGAACTGGAGAAAGAAATAGCAAAACACTCCAGTATCTTCTCCAAGAAAACCCCAAATAGGGTCATGAAGAGTAGGACATGACTGAAACAACTAAGTAACAGCAAAGACTAAGAAAAGTGTAATAAAGCATTTGATAAAGGCATCACCACCCATTTAATTTTTTTGAACGTATGGATCTTAATATTATATTGCCTAAAGACTTTACAACATTTTGACCTGGTTGGTATATTTCATTTCTAATTTTATTAACATAAATGATTTTTTAAAAATTTATTTACATCCTTGCAATTTGACTATCTAAATTGCATTAACTGGAACCAGGCTAAAGTAGCATGCTATAGTGAAAAGAGGAATGGATTTGGAGTTAGGTCTAGATTTAGATTCTGACTACCCCTCACTGTATGACTGTCAGTGAGTCACTTTGGGTCTCATTTTCCATAACTCTTCAAGAGGGTTGGACTAAATAATCTCACAGGTTCCTTCCATTTCTAAATCTATAATCCTATGAACTTCCCTATGAGAATTAATTGAAGAAAATCAAGGTGTTTATCCAGAGAAGACTGGAGGGTGGGTACTGAGGAATAGTTGTTTTCAAATAGTTAAAGGGCCCTCGAGGGATTAGCCTTGTTCTGCTGGTTCACAGACGGTACAACCAGGAGCAATGGATAGAACCTGCAAAGAAGGTTAGGGAGAATAGGATTGATATAAGCAAAAGCTTCCTGGGATTTAGAGTTATCTAAAAGTCAAATATCTGTTGGGAAATAGTGGGTACTTACCTCTCTTGGGACAGCTAGGTGGCACCATACTGCATAGAACACCAGGTGTGGCGTCAGGAAGACTTCTCCTCCTGAGTTCAAATCTGACCTCAGACATTTACTAGCTGTGTGAACCTGGGCACGTCACTTAACCTTGTTTGCCTCAGTTTCCTCATCTGGAAAATGAGCTGGAGAAGGAAATGGCAAACCACTCCAGTATCTTTGCCAAAAGAACTCCAGATGGGATCAGGAAAAGTCAGACACAACTAAAAATGAATGAATAGCAACCTTTCTGGATTACCTTACAAAGTACTATTTTCCTCCGCACTAGCAGTTTTCAAGAAATTGTTGAAGGACCCCTTGTCGGCTACACTGGAGTGAAAGTCCTCTTCAGAATAGATTTGGACTTGATGGCATTGAAGGCCCCTTCCAATTTGATGAATCAAAGGGCGTGGGTTATGTTCATAGCTCTGCTAAAGGAACTATGACCTTGTAAAGCTAGGAGGTTGGACTAGGTCAGGGGTTCTTAACTTAGAGTTTACCAGTCTCAATATATATGGAACAGATTTTAGATCTGTGAACTTGGATGAGAACATGTGTATAGGCGTATGTGTATGTATGTCCACACATATACACATATATGCACATACACATATATATGCTCATCAAAAATATCCCTATCTATATCTCTATGTGGATTAAATGATACAGCTCAAAATCTAAATCCATATGGAGACAGATTTTTTATTTTCACTAACTGTTGGTCTTTGTAGTCCTTTTTATGTTATTTTGCATATTTAAAAACATTCTGAAAAGGCATCTGCAGAAGCATGGCCAAGAGGTCCATGCCACAAGTAAATGTGAGAACCTCTGGATTATACGATTCTTAAGGTCCTTTCTACCATTAAAATTTTGTGATTTTGGTAAAAGCTGGGTTGCCATTAGTCTTCCTGGTATGTCTGCATATACCAGTTCTGGAACACTGTGCTAAACTTTTAACTATTCACATAGCATTAACTGCAGTCCCCTTGGTTGCTATCTTTTTTTCTCCTTTGGGCCAGTTCCCAAATCAAATGCAGCACCTTTATTGTCCCTTTAAGGACACACAAAAGACTCTCTAATATCATCAAAAATAAGACCTGCAGCATACAAGTAGACAGAAAAACCTGATGCTATCTTAGGTTGTTGCACTACTTCATGCCAACAGTTTTTGAAATTAGAGAAGTTCTTTTTATTTAGAAGTCACATGGGCCGGTAATGAATAAGGCTAAAGACCTTTATTATTCCATATTTTTAAAACTCACACAAAAGGATGCATGGGACTAAACTGAGATACCCAGAGGCAGGTGCATGGAAGCAATAGCAGTACGGATAGAAGAGTTCAAAGCAAAGGCTACATTGGAGTCTCAGCTGCCAGAGGGCAATGGATTCAGTCACTATAGAGAGCCAAGGGATGGAAGTTCTAAAGTATACTGCAGGAAAAGGGATAAGGATTAGCAATGGTCCTTTGGAGATGTTGCCCTTATAAGGGTTTAAAATACTCAACTGTACCAACTTTTTCAATGGCTGAAATACATGATTCCTTTGTCTTCTCTCCACCAGGTCAGCTCAGTGTAGTAGGCACAAAACATAGATTCAACAGGGAAGAGATAGGTTACCATTCAGGAGCATCTGACTTGTTTCCAATTTCTGATATCACAGGTGGAAAGAGGCCAGAAAACCCTCTTTATACATGAATGCTATATGAAGTCTCCAGAAAAGGGCAGCGCACAAGGCAAGAGAAGGGAATGTATCCAGAGCAAAGTCAAGTAGCCACAATGAGCCTTAACAGTCTCAGAGAAGATTCCCAAATCACAGAGCCTTTTTTGGACACTCAGAACAATGGTCAGTATCAGGAATATAATGTCCTGGATACTCCTTAGGAAGGACATTTGGTATGCTGCAAAATGTCCAGAGAAGGGCAGTTAGGCTAACGAGGGTCCTAGAGGCCATGTCATAGAAACATCAATTTAAAGAACTGGGGACTTTTTGCCTACAGAAGGAAATATGGGTTGTGTATGCAGAGTGGGTGTGGGGATAGGGAAGAGAGAGATGCTAACTGATTTCAAGTATGTGAAAGGTTTTTATGTTGAAAAGGGAATAGATTTGTTTTCTTCAACCTTAAAGGGTGGGGCTGTGAGTTATGGGCAGGCAGCAAAGTTGCAGGGAGGTTTTTTGGCCTAAACGTAAGGAAAACTTTATGAAGTTATAAAAAAAAATGCCGAACAGGCTTCCTTAAAGGGAAGTAGTGTTAAGGTATACATAGAAGGTAATGTGATTAATGTTGGGTTATGTTGTAAGAGGGAATCTTGGTCTGCTACAGATTGGACAATAGCCTCTGAGGCCTCTTCTAATTCTCAAATTCTAAGATCCTTGTCAGAAATGCTGGTATTTTTCTCAATCTGATCCCAAGTTATAGAGAGCTAAAAGGTCATTTCCAGATTACAGCACTTTTCATAACTCATATACAAAAAAAGAAAATGCCTTATGTTACACAAACCTTTAAAAGAGCAGAAAAGAGCATTTCATTGTTTGACTTGAAAACATTTTATTTAATTTATACAAATAACTACTAAATACAAAAAGTAGATTAAAACAAAATAGTTATTTTTTTTCTGGCAGAGTTTAAATGCACATAATGTATAATTCAGAAGAAAATGCATTTCCCCCCACAGCATTCAGGACTAAAGTTTCTACTGAAATCTTTAATTGTTTCTAAATCAGTAAGATATTCCGTGGTGTCTCGTGGGTAATGGCTAAATATGTTCTGCGTACGAACTGAAAAAAAAAATATATTACAGACTACACACGTACAAATGTGAAGCACTTAAAATGTGACTCTTAACTGATAATACAGAAAATGTCCATTTCAGATAATAGTGTTAAAAACATTTGTGTAATAAAATCATGAGACCACATAAAAATAAGCTTTAACATGCACTAGTCAGTTTTGTGAAAACTGCTAAGTGCACTAGTAATAAATAATTTGCCAAGTCGTTTATAAACAATTCCTAATGTTCGGCATTATTGTAAACATCAGCACGTGTAAAATGCAGCGAAGTCTGACAGTTACGTTTCATTTTGCCAAATAGAATTCCTATTATTCAGACGGATCAGTGGAGTACAGAGCCAATTTTTTTTTTTGGCAAGTTGGGTTTTAAAATTAATAGTAACAGTGCAAGTAAGGAATGCAAAGAATTCCTAGTGCAATAAAGGAGAGAAGCACAGGCAATATTGCTGATTAAAAATTTACCACATCCTCGCGTGCCCTGGGGGGAGTGTCTAAGAGTTCTGTGAGAAGAGCTCCAAGCCATCATCATAATGCCCAGATCTTTGTCTTCGGATTTCTCTGTGTTCCTTCAGGTCACATCTTTTGCAACAGTACATCCATCATCAAGTCTCTGAAGTCTGAACAGTTTGTGAAATGCCCATTTTTAGAGTCATTGAGCGAGGTTCAGGTGGTTTTAACGTCTCCCAAAGAGATGGCTAGATAAGATGTCTGTCTTGACTAAGATGCCATTTTTTGGGGGTCGGAAGGGATCAGTTCTGACAAAAGTCAGGTCAGCATATTTCCAGACTGGACAATGACAACAACAACAAAAAAAATCTTCCATCTTGACAGCACCACGAAAATGTCAACAGTCAGCTTTCAATTTATCTAAGGAATTATCAATTTTGGTCAAAGTCTTTTTGATACGCAGAGCTGTTAGTCTTGCAGATGAATTTTGATACCAGCATTCTTTCATAAGCTTAGCCAAAGAGGTTAACGTCTAAGGGAAGAAAAAAACACAAACACCAAAGTCACAAACTCCTCTTCAGTCACTTGTCAGCTCAGGACAGAACGTGTAGCCGTGGTTTTTGCAGCACTTAGGGGTCTACCATAAAGTCAAGGTGATGTTGTTGCTGTATTCTTTAAACGCATAAACAAACTTCTTGTGAACTGATAAAGCAGCTAGGCTCATATTGCATGTACTCTGCCCTTTGGCCTCTCAACAGCAGAGACTGAGTTTATCTTATAAACTACATAGCACGTGCCATGCTTTTCGTGGTCCTATGTGTCCTATTAGCCAGACTAACAAAGAAGGAAAATCCTGAAACCCAATAGCAAATAGGACCATGTCTCAATTTATTAGCTCTACTGATAAAACCATATAACCTTTAAAGCTTAGGACCACAGGTGAAGAATAATTGAGGATCAGCGCTAGAACAAATCTTTAGAGACGATCTAATCCTCTCATTTTATAGGTGAGAAATTGACACCTTGCTCAAGGCCAAAATAATGTGGGTAGAATGGGGGATACCATCCTATCCAATACATGGACATCCTTATAACTCTTTTGCCTTATCGTAATAATAGTTAGCACTTATATCTATATCTATACACACACACATACACACACAGTGCTTAGGTTTGCAAAGTGCTTTATATGTATTATGTCAATTGACCCTCTTTGTAACACTGTGAGGTCAGTGTTATTATGCCCAGTTTACAGATATGACTTGCCCCAGCTCACACAGTTAATAAATATTTCTAAGGGAGAATTTGGACTCAGGTGTCTCCTGACTCCAAGTCCAACACTCAATCCACTCTACCACCTGTCTGCCTCCTCTCACTCCTCATTATACCAAAAAACAAAAATCCAACATCCTCCCCCCACCAAACAAACAAATACTAATATGAACCCAGTCTGCATAAGCACAGGTCACTTTCTGCTCATTCTCAGCTGGCCCAAGACCCTGTCCAGATGATAGACATTTATGAAACACTAGGAAAAAAAAGAGGATTCCTTTGACACTTTGGATTTACATTTGATGAGGATCCAACAAATAACTGAGATTACCTTCAAAATTGAGAAAAGGATGGGTAAGAAACCCCTTCTACTTACCGGGTCTGAGAACCATCTGTTGGGAATGTTTGGCCTCTGCTGATCCACACAGACCACCTTTCTCATATCTTCAAAACTTGGATCATTAGGAACTACATCATAGAAGGGTGGCTTATAATCTTCTACAATACCTAAACACAAACAAGAATTAGCTGCAACGTCCAAGGAAGATAACAAATTCTGCAATATAATTAGTCGAGTTCCTGAGACGGGTTTTCAGGTGCCTCTGGAACATAAATAATAATAGCTTGGGATTTTCCTGATCACTTTATACTTTGCAGATATAAGCCAGGACAAAGTGATGAACCTGTGTGTGCTTCAAACCTGACTGACAGAAGCTGGTGGTCAACTTGATTGGTGTGGAACCTCTGTACAAGGTTTGGAGAAACTTTGAGTAATTGTTGTCATTCATTTTTATCACCACTGCTACTGTGCTTAATTACTTGCTGTGGTTCAATTGTTTCATTCGTGTCCAACCCTTTGTGACCCCATTTGGGATTTTCTTGGCAAAGATACTGGAGTAGCTTGCCACTTCCTTCTCTAGATCATTTAACTGACGAGGAATCTGAGGGAAACAGGGTTAAGTAACTTGCCCAGAGTCACGCAGCTATTAAATGTCTGAGGCTGGATTTGAACTCTGGAAGATGGGTCTCCTTGACTCTAGGCCTGGCACTCTTCCCACGGTGCCACCTATCTGCCCACTTAATCGCTATCGTAATGCTAACAGCAGCCTAGGATATCATTCACATGATAGCAATGAGCCACAAGGCAAGAAGCATATGTGAACAAGTTCAGGCTATTCAAAAGATGATAGAAACACAGCGTGAGAGTGCGAAAGACCTTAGAGGCAATCTCACTCATTTTACTGATCAACAAAGGAGGCCCAGAACTTAGGTGACTCCAGTCATGGTCACACAGGTAGCGACACGAAGCAGGACTTGAATCGAGGTCCTCTGAGTGTTCATTCCATTGTACCACCATCAAGCCAGAATACTTGACCAGGTTACTGTAGATTCTTGAAACATTTCATTTTTGGAATGAAATGTTAAAGTAAAGGAGTCAGAAGTCTGCTCCGAGATGAGGTTGATATAGCGAAGCCAAAACAAACTATGCCCAATCCTTCCTGCTAGAAAATTCATAAAAATAGCAAAGGGGAGGAGAGGAATGGAAAACAACAATACTGAAACACAAGCTGGAAAAGGCAATTCTATCTGCCTGGGCTTCTGATATCTATGTACTCTATTTGCTTCTCACTGATTACAAGTATGTAAAGGAATGACGGCAACATCAGCTCTTGGATTGTTGTTTTGTCGAAGAAAGAGATGAAGAGAACTGAGTGAGAATGAAGGACTTATTTCTTCCTCAGATCCAGGGCTCGAAGATGAATTAGGAGCCTAGGAGGCAGCAGCTGTAAAGCTTTCAAATGCCTCAGGAATCAAGAAGTTTCAGATTTCAAAACAAACTCATGAAACTGTTACCTTTCTTACAGACAACCCTCATTCGGGAAGAGTAAGGAAACCGAGTTTCCAGTTTAATAGGGTTTCTGAATCCAGAGGCAGAGCTTTAACAGCAAGACCAATGGGTTCCATCACTGCTCGCCATACTACTTCCTCAGAGCTATACCTCATTCTCCACACTACTTCAAGACTTCAAGGAGCCATGTTTTTGTTGGTGGGGAGGGTCAGTAGGAGCAGCAGTAGGAGTAAAGTCATAGTAATAGTAGTAAGCTTAAAAGAAGCTTTAAAACCTTGTTTAATAATTTTTAAGCTTAAAAGTGAACTAAAACTTTTGAGATACCTGTAATGACTAGCTCACATGATTGCTGTGAAGCCAAAATGAGATGTGTAAAGTGATTAAGTTTCTGTTACTTACTGCTACAATTACTACAGCTATGATAACTAGTACTACTACTGCTGCTATTCCAAGATTTTGTTACTAATTACTATTACTACTTCTCTTACTACAACTACCATGATGATGACAACTACTACTGGTAACTACTACTAGTACTACTACTACCATCCCAAGTTTCTGCTACTTACTATTAGTACTACCATTGCTATTTCCCTTTCTAGAACTACTACCAGTAGTAATACTATTACTAGTATCACCCTATTACTACTACTACTTCTCTACTACAATTGCTATAATGACTACAACTGCTACCAGTACAAATACTATTACTACTAGTAGTACTACCATCCCAATTTCTGTTACTTACTATTACAACTATTACTTCTCTTACTACAACTACTATGAGGATGACTGCAACTACTTACTAGTAGTAACAGCATTACTACTAGTACTAAACTACCACCATCCCAAATTTATATTACTTACTACTACTACTACTACTACTACTACTACTACTACTACTACTACTACTATTACTACTACTTCTCTTACTACAACTACTATGAGGTCTACACCAGTACTAATACTATTATTACTAGTACCACGATCATAATCATGACAACTCAGGCTCTTTTTTGCATCAGTGGAGCTAAGACTCTTGCCTTATGAAGTTTAAATATACAAAGTCTTGCCTTATAAAGTTTAAATATACTTTAATAAATGAACTAATTAGATGTTAAAATAAGCATTAACAAAGTATATTAATAATCATTATCCTTCTTTCCCTCTCTCCCTCCTTCTTTCCTTTCCTCCTTCTCTCCTTTCTTCCTTCCATCTACTATGCCTCACTGACTCTCAAGAAACTAGATGGCCTTTAGGAGTTGCTATGGCTGTGTTACTAAAAAGCAACCAATAAAAAGAAAACAATAAGCTATACCAGTGGGCCTATGATATTATAATAACAAGCACTTATTATCATGAATCAGGTATTGTGCTAATGCTGGGGATATAAAAAAAAAGTCAAGAAGCTCACATTCTGATGGGCATGACAACAAACAACTATGGACATAACAAGAAATAAACAGTGGGAAGAAGATGGAGGGAAGGGATGTGAGCAAACAATGCACCCTCTCCCCTCCCCCTAGGGAACCTGCTCAGTCAAGTGACCTATTGAGCAATGTTTTCATAGAAGGCCCACCCTGATGAGGAGCCTTGCTTGACTTAGCTGGACAGGTCCTCAGATAGACATTGCCAGGATCCTACTCAAGGGCTGCTAGCTCAGGACTCTGTGCTGGAACTTGTGTTCTGCAGGCCTAGGGTCACCTTCATGCTAAGACCAGTACTTTGTACAAGTTGTTGCAAACCAAGGTGAGCAGAGAGTGACTCTAAAGCTGCTTTTATTCCTCCAAACAACTTGAAAACTTATAGTCTGTTTTTCATTTGCCAAATAAACAAGTTTTAATGGTTATAACCATTACTATACACTTCACCTAAATTTTATATTATTATTCTTCCATGGCACCCTCCCCCTCAAAAAAAATGAAAAAGGAAAAGTGAGGTGTGGCAAACTCTATCTCCTAAAAAAGATGTGAATAACAGTGTTGTCTTTCATGCCCGTTTTGCCAATGAAGAATTGAGGTTGAGAGAGGTTAAGTGACTTGCCTTGGGTCATAAAACTAATAAAAGTATATGATATACTGGGGCAGGATTTGAGTTCAGATCTTCCTGACTCCAAAGCCAATACTATCTATCCATGTGTCACCATATATACTTAAAGCTGAAAAGAACCTGAACAGCACATGAATTCTGGTTGCTTCTGTTCTCTGATTTTCCTCAAATCATCTATCTGACCTGCCAGGCCCAATCAATAAATCCATTTGTAACCTCTAATATTCTGATTAAAAACCTTTCCTAGCAAATCATTAACAGATTATGATGGGAACGTACAAGCTACATGTTAGCTAAAATTGTCAAGCCATCCAATCTGATATCCTGCCTCTATCAATTTAAGTCCTTGGATAATTTCTACAAACTGAAGTTGTAATTAAAGAATAACACAGAGAGAAACCAATTAAATAAATAAGACAGTTCTCTAGGGGCACAGCTAATAGTTAAGTGATGCTCTGAAGCCCAGGTCAAAATCATAATTGAACAATCTGAAAGATCAAATAGGTTTTTGTGGTAACCTAGATGCTTTCCCCCTTTCTTTGTTTGGCTAGGTCAAGAAGATCAGTGTCACGCTGCCTCTTGGAAAATTGGCCTGAAGACTAGGTATCATGGGAATTCATTTACTTTGACATAGGGATTCTGTGACTGGAAAGATGGTTATATCAGCTTACATCTGCTAAAAGATGTCAAATGCACAAAATGATGTAGTTGGATTTTGAAAATGGATTTGATAACTTCCCAAAATGGTCTGCTGTATGCACCGAGTCCAAACTCAGAAATACTATTTGTTGTATTACCTCTTTGTCACAATTTTCTAATAGTAGATACCCTATGTACAGGGCTACAGTGTTAAATAACATAGGCCTAGAATTTATAATACTTCTTTAAGATCTGCAAAGTGCTTTTATGCAATATTCACAAATAAGGTAGCTCACATGAAAGAACTATAAAAATGTAATTTCTTTGTCTCTTTTCAACCTCCCATGCTTTGTACACTCAAAATTCTTTCACAAAGTCAAACTTATAAGTAACAAACTTGCAAATACATTGACTAACCCTGATATTTCCTAGCCCCTCCCTCTCCTATTATTGGACAGTTGTTGATTATTTCAGTTTGCTTCTCTGGCATGAAAACAAAACCAGGACAAAACATGAGCAGTTGGCAAGGTGAAAAGGCTAATCCTTCTAAGATGAGTACTGCAGATCCTGTTCCTTCTGGAACTAGATATAAAAGGCAACAACCAAGGGCCTGGTTCAGGGGTGGGGAACCTGTGGCCTTGAGGCCACATGTGGCCCTTCAGGTCCTCAAGTGCAGCCCTTTGACCAAATCCAAACTTCACAAAACAAATCCTGATCTAAAGCTCCACATCCTTAGAAATATCTCTATCAGTTTCCTCATGGCAGCTGCCCTACCTCCAGGGCTGATGAGTTAAATAAGAGTGAAAGGACTATAAAAACTACAATAAACTACACAATAAAAAGAATAGTTTTGTTAATTTTTAAGCTACTTTAAGAGATGGAATAATAAAGATTTCATAATCAAAAAGGACATTTTCAAGCTCATCTAGTTCAATTCTTTCCTTTTAGATATTTGAAAACTAAATCCAGAGGTGAAGTAAGTTTGTGAGCGAAGAGTTGGCTTAGACCATACAATGTTGGCTTACATCCTAGGGATCTCTCCACAATAGTAAGAGCAGGAATGATTTAACTGAGACTCAATCAAGTCATGGCCATCTTTTTTGGCAGAGTGGTATTGTCAAGGCTTCCCTAGCAATCTCCTTAAGTGACCTGGACAGAAAGCTCAATATTGAACACAAAGACTGAGAAGCAGTCAACAATGAGGAGGAACTCAAATCTGGACCTTTTCTTTATCTTGTTGCCAGAGCAACAGAACCCAAATAGCTCTAAAAAATTCTTCTCTAATTCTTCATTGCTGACTTGGATGTAAATGCCCTGAAAATAAGAAGGCAGAAAAACCAAGGATGTGGATTATTTAAACTCTCTTTACTTGAGCTTGTAGTTAAATAAAGACTTCTTGCATGACCAAGACCTTAATGTACCTTCCACCTTCCAGACAGTGTACCCAGAATATACCAATGATCCTATTATATTTATCTACAGCAGCTGGCACGTTAAGTACTATTAGCTCCAGATGTCAAGGGCCTTCTGAGAAGGCTTTCAGTATCTGACTACAATATGTGAAATCAAAAGAGCTCATCAAAAGCCTGGTTTTGGATTTGGGCTGAAATTGAATTCTATTTCCTTGTCCCAATTGAGCCATACTGGGCAACCATTTCCATCACAAAGAATTATCTTATTTGTGTTTCTATCTCTGTTTTGTCATTATATTGAAGTATGGGGAGCACAGACAGAAACTATTACCAATATTTTTTAAAAGTTTTTTGTAATAAGGAACTCTAAGCAAGGCAAGGCCTAGAATACTCCTGGGATCCTTAGGAGTCACATCCAGCAGTAGTTTTAAAATCAAATACACACAGTCACTCTCAATTTTTCAGGGACTGAATAATCAGCTGGTGGAGATATTGGTCTATTTTTCTTCATTGTCTTTCTTGGTTTTCCATCTTGGTTCTATTTCAGTCAGAGGTCACCAAGATCTCCCCAAGAGAGAAGAAAGTGAACGCCAAATAATTCTCCTATTCATTTGGATGTTTTAGAATAAAGGAAAGAAGGTAGAGGGCAGGACTGTTGTTTGGGGATTACATATGGATTCCAATTACCCACATTACCTCTATTATTTAGCCCCTTCTATCACGTACCTTTTACCCACCCAAAAAGACACCTCCATATCTCAACAAATAGATAGAGTTGAGATAGGAAGAATACAGAATGTTTTTAAAATGGAGAATAGAGGCATAGCTTGAAGAGAAAATATAACAATTATTTGTGGAAGGAGACAGTACTCTAATGAGAATAAAAACATTGTGGGGGGAAAACATCTATAAATTTAATTGGATGCTAGAAAAGCAACTACTGAATGTTTACTGGGACATGCTGACATTTTTCACATTTCAAAATCTGAACAGGAAGGAGAAAGAAAAATAGACTTATTAAGAAATGAATAAGTGTCCCATTCCTCACAAAATAACATCAGTGACAATCAGCTATTATAATGGACTGATTTTTTGTTTGCTTCTCTGTGTTTTTTATAAACTGTGAGTGCAATCACCTTGCTAGTATCTCCTTAAAAACAGAATTATCTTGGAAACAAAGGTAAAGATAATTAGGCTACTATTAAAATGTATTAGTCTTAATTATCGTGACATCTTTTACTCAGTCGCAAAGTAGTAAGATGGTAAGGTACATCAAAATAATGAGGTACATTTACTCATTCTGACTCTAAGAACTCAATGGGTGTTACAGTAATGCCTTCACTAAAACAGATGGAGAGAGAAATGACTCATCCCATGCCTCTGTTGAGAGCCACTGGCTCAATGGCGACACTAGTGAGCTAGGATCCAAAGAATCACATGCTATGAAATTACCCTGAATATAATTACCCAACAGGAGGCATCCTATTCAGCTACCTGCCAGGCAAAGCACACGCTAGATTCCATCATTAATATTAGAATGGAACTCCTTGAGGCTGAAGGCCATGTTTTTGCCTTTGTTTACATCCCTGGCACATAATGAACATTTAATAAATGTTTGAAAATGACTGACAAAAATACAAGCAATGGAACCTTAGACAAGTCACTTAATATACCCTGTTGGCATTAATACTAGCACTACTACCTCCCAAGCTAGCTGTAAAGATCAAATGAGAGAAGTAAACAACAGTGGCTCCATATTAACTCCAGGATGAAATATTCAGATCCTCAGTTTACCTTTCAAAGACCCTTATGACCTGGCCCCTTCCTGCCTAGTCTTCTTGTATCTTACTCCCCTCTCAGTTCTCTGAAGTGCAGTGACTCTGCCTGTTCCTCCAACACAACACTCCACATCCTAACTGATTATTTTCACTGGCCATCCCCTATGCCTGGATTGCTCTCCCTTCTCTTCTCTACCTCATGGCTTCCCCAGCCTCCTTCAAGTCCCAGTGAAAATCCTACCTTCTACAAGAATGCCACTGCCTTCCTTTTGAGATTCCCCTCCTCCCAATTTATCCATCTATATCTGGTTTGTCCATGGTTGTTTGCATGATGTCTCCCCCATCAGCCTGTGAGCTCCTTGAAAGCAGAGACTGGGTTTGTTTTTGCTTCTCTTTGTATCCCAGCACTTAGCACAGTGTCCGAAACATAGTAGGTACTTAATAAATGATTAATGATTGATGACTGACTATATGACTATGATATTATTAATTATTTCCCTAGAACAGGTTTTAGAATGTCACTCATGGCTACGTAAAACTGCATATCTTGTTTCAAAATCACAGCCAATCCTGTCCCTCAGTTTGTATTAAGGTTATGGTGACTTTGAACCTAATTCCTATAGCTGAATGTTTATCCCCAAGTATAAATAATTGAATGAACCAAAATAGCTACTCTAAATACTTTAAATGGAATGTTCCTGGCACAATTCTTTTCTTCAATTGGTTTTTTTTAAAAAATGAAACATGATTGAGCTAAACCAGAATAACATATTGGATAGTAACTTGCTGAAGAGGAAATAAGAGTTGTCATGGTTTCCATAACTCAACTCATTGTGCTGGGGAATGGGAAGGACAAGCAGTTCTCAGGCAAAATCAAAGGTTAATTAAAAATGGTTTTTCACAAGCCCTTGTTCCAAAGCCAACCCTCTGTAAAATGGGGATAATAAATACCTTCAATGTCTACCTCAAAAGGTTGACATAAAGTATTTTTGCAAACTTTAAAGTACTATATGTCAGCAAATAAACAGCCTAATTTCTATTCCAGATAAATACTCTCCCTAGACTAGTTATCTTCTCTCCAGTAAATTTCTCAGTGGTACCTCAGCCCAGTGGCTGGCATTGCTTCCACCCTAGACTTCCTTTTCTGATGGCTAAGTTATTACCCAGAACCTCCATTTTAGGAAGAACTCAAGCTGGCCATGTTTACTTCTAACCAGCTTATCTCCTGAGTCTATGAACAACTCTCCTATCCCTTCCCTATCCTACTTTTCAGATCCTTTTTGGGGTTTTTTTTTTCCCTTTAGAATGTAAATTCCTTGAGGGAAGGAAGGACACAACCATTTATTAAGCATACACTATGTGCCAAGCACTGTACTAAGCACTTTACAAATTTCATTTGCTCCTCATGACAACTCTGTAAAATAGATGTTATTATAGAGGAAACTAAGACAGACAATGGTTGAATGACTTGCCCATGGTGACACAGCTAGTAAGTGACTGACACTAGATTTGAATTCAGGTTCTCCTGACTCCAGGCCCAGTGTTCTATCCACTGCACCATGTAGCTGCCTCTTCTAGCTATCATTCATTTTCCTTGTATTTATATTGCCAGCACTTAGCACAGTGCCCTGAATTAGTAGGTGCTTAATAAATACTCTCATTGTATCTTATTTTATCCAAGTGCCTGCCCACAAGAGGAAAAGTTTAGTAAGGTAAATTTTTCCAGGGAAATCAAATTTTTTCAAAACCATTAATCAGAACTAATCATATACTTTCTATGTGTTTCAATGTGCTAGGTAAAGAGTATACAAAAATGAAAGTGAGACAATACCTGCCCCCCCAAAAAATTTATAGGCTAAACCCAAAATCAAGAAACGTGAAACCAATTAAAATAGCATTTAGTGGTCACAATGGTGAAATCAGAGCACAATGGTCAAAGAAGAGATAACTGTAATGAATCAGATTCAAAGATGGGTCATAGAAGTGAATTCTGAAAACTCAAACCAGTGAGCTTCACATAGGTCCCAGAGAATATTCTATTAAATTGATGTAGGCCATACCAATGTAGTTTCAAGTCATCTATGAATGTTACAGCATCTTCATCAATGACACAGATAAATATATGTTGGTGTGGCACACTCACTCCCATCGTCTTTCGCCTAATGGCTTTAAAAAGCAGAAAGTTCCTATTTGACATGATTTTGAGTTTCCTCCCCAATCCTATACAACATTCCTAGATATGCTCTGATTTGTCCAGGTATGGTATAAGTGGCTGAGGGCTATATGTAATATATGGTCAAAGATGACAAATAATTTCCTAATAGAAATAAACATAGGATCTTTTACCTTGGCTCACAAAATCAAATATGTAAGTGTTGGGGGGGAAGAATTCACATGAAATACACTTAGAATCTATAATTGATTGAAAGCTCCAAACGAATTAGCATGATGTGGAAGCCAATGGAATGAATAAGTCACATAAATAGAAGTTCAGAAGAAAGGAGGTGATAATCAAATTGTAAACTGTATGGGTGAGAAAACAACACCTGGCATACTTCTGGGCACCACATGAGAAAGAGAAGGATTATGGGCCAGACTTGTGATTTCACTGGTATAGGGAGCTCGCAGATGAGGAAACTTCCTGTAGCCACTTCCTCTTAAGAGTCTTAAATCTTAGAGCTGCCTACAGCAGAGAGAGGTTATGTGATTTACATAGTATTACACAGCCAATAGGTGATAGAAGCTGGGCTTGAATTCAGGTTTTCCTGGTTCTAAGATCAGCTCTCTATCTACTATGCCAGAGGTTCTCAAAGTAGGGTCTGAGGCCCCTTCAGGATTCTAGAGATTCTTGGGGGGGGGCAGGTTCTGTGAGGTCAAAACTATTTTCATAATAATACTGAGATGTTATTTCCCTAATAAAATTCATCTCCCTTTTCCAACTACTAAAAATAAAACGATTAAAAAAATTTAACTTATCAAAGATTTTATCTTAAAACTATTGCCCTTTATATACAACACTTCTAAATGTGTTTCTCCACAAAACCTGGTTATATATAGTATGTATGTACATTTGTGTATTTATATACATACGCATATATATGTGTGTCTTATCTGAACTCTTTTCTCCCACATCAATTAGCACAGACTAAGTACATAATAAATGTTTCTTCAATCGCACTATAAATTGTATGGAAGGAAGCTGGTAGGTAAAGGCTAAACATTAGTCTCTTACTCCACCACAAGGAAACATCAGGGGGAAGCAAGGAAGGCCTCCAGCATGTTAGATGAACCCTGTATGGCAAACTTATGGGAGGTCAAGGAAGAAGGATCATACAGGATGGGCAAGCAGGCAGGGGTTCTGATCTGCATCCTTCTAAGTACTACCTCCAAGTGCTGGCCTTAGTTAAGACTCTAGGGTCAAGGGAAGATGCCAAGAACACTGTACCTACCTAAAAAAAATCTTTCTTTCCACCCCCACACCAGGCTGCTTAACTGAAATACATTTCACATAAGACTAAATCTCTGTAGTTTTTGCATTTTTATAGCCAGGGTGTTTTCTGCCTGTGCTTAATAAATATTTGTTGAATTTAATGAAATGCCTTTTGTTTCATTCCACAATTGGAGATATATAACTTAAAATACAAATTCTTAGGAGAGACGGCTCATGAATTTCAGTCAAAGTATAAATAACTGACCAACTAATGTCAGTTGTAAGGTAGTAAAGGATCGTTGTAGGAAACGGGAAAATGTCACTGCCTACTTGTCCGAGTACAAAGCAGGCCCTCTATGATGCTTAGCTGGTGGAAAACAATGGACAAAAACAAAAGAGGTGGGAGTAGGGGAGAAATTTGCATGGGAAATTTCTCCTCTTTTTATGTTTGTGAGTGACATGGAAAGAGCCATTTGATTATACTAGGAGAATCAAAACAAGAACCCTGACTAGAAAGGCCTTTGGTCTGCCTACTTTGGATCTGAATATGTGGCTTAAGTGAGGATTAACTTGATGAGACTAGTCACACAACCTGCTAATACTTTTCCACATCTGGGGGGAAAAAAGCTTCCCCATCTCAGCCACTGCTTCTTCAGCAGCAGTGCAGTACAAAAGCTAAAAACTAGAAGGCATAGTTAAACATTTTCAAGATCCAAATGGAATTAATAAATGCTTGTTCACTAGCATGTGAACATTCTTTAGAGGAACATGATGAATGCCTGAGACCCGTATTTTTCAAAGGAAATAGCTGAACATCAATTTTTATACCTGGCTCAGAAACTCAAAAATGTATTACTTTAAGACTGAAAGAGATAAGCCAACAAGCTTATTTCTATTCCTCCATGTAAACTAGGTTAGGAAAGTGGTGAGGGAAAGGGGAGTGGAGGGAGGTGAGGATGACCACAAGGGAAGATGTTCTGGGCTGAGATTAACAGGAAGGGAAGATATGAAGCATTTATATAAAGTACTATGTGCCAGCTGTGGCACTAAGCACTTTACAATTATCTCATTTGATCCTCACAGCACTGCGAAGTAAGTGTTGTTATCTCTATTTTACAGTGGAGGAAACTGAGGCAAACAGAAGTTATGGAACTTGCCCAGGGTCACACAGCTATAAATGTGTGAGGCAGAATTTGACCTTGGGTCTTCCTGACTCCAGGCCCGGTGCTCAAGCTACTGCACCATCTAGCTGTCTCAACAAAGGCCAGTTCCCTGGTAGTGTCTGGTTTGATACTGGAATCAAATGAGAAATTCAAAGGATATTCAACATGTTAAAAAAGAATAAAAGGCATTTACTAAGTCACTGAAGGAGAAGAAGGATGTTTAATAATAACAGGCATAGGGGATATCTTAGTTGGTTCATTGGAGTAAAACTCTTCTACCTGAATGGTCCAATTTTCCACCAGCTAAGCGTCATAGAGGGTACTTGGAGCTCCTCTTGGCTGCTCTGTACTCAGACAACTAGGAGATCAAAAGTCCAAGCAAAGCTTTAGTCCAGTTAAAAACTAACTTACCTTGCATGGGGTTAAGTTCAGGTATTGTTCCTATTACAGAAGCTCAGAAAGTGACACCAAAGAGTTAGATTTCCCCCTAGCCTTGTAGCCCATTAACCCGATTCTGACATCCCTTCTATCCTCAATCAATAATGCTTTCTTCAACCTTGAATCTTCAACCTTCAACCTGACCTTCTAGATTCTGTTAATAATTAACAATGATCAAATCTTCCCATATGCTTCCTCCATTATGACTTTGAGGAAACTGGATACTTCTGGAGGAAATAAATTATTTTGACAGGATCCATTACAAAACTTATGCAACCTTTAACTGGGCACTCACTACTGAATGGCAACTGTTTTATTCATTTCTTACTGAGGGTCTGTAATTCTGCACAATGTGCTCTAGACCTCTACTCTTCCCATGTACCAATTCCACCTCTCCCAGTCACTCACAGAAAATAAATCTATGTCTAGTTATAATAAAATTAAGTGAACTCCTCAACTTTCTTCCTCTATATCTCACAATATCTTTAACTATCATATCTCACCCTCTCCTTTTGGAAGGGGGCAAGGCAATCGGGGTTAAATGACCTGCCCAGCTAAGTGTCAAGTGTCTGAGACTGGATTTGAACTCAGGTCCTCCTGATTCCAGGTGCTCTATCCACTGCACCACCTAGCTACCTCTCCTTTGATTCTTGAAAAGCAACCCTGTTATTTGTCAGGCCCAATTCACTCAATTTTACCTTCTCCATTTTCTTCTAGAATCCTAATCCAACACTGATTTCTCATGAATTCTAAATCCCTACCTCTTTATTGGATTCCCACCTTCAGTATCCAAAAAATGCTTGACTTCCTCCTTCTGAAAACAAAAAATCCATCACACAATCCCAATAATCTTTTCATTATCAAAATTTTAAAGAGTTAACCCTTGTAGACTCTATTTCCTAACAATTCATTTGATTCTCCATCCTGTAAGACTGGATGGTATCTTTATCCCTGTAGTGAAACTGAACTCTCTAATTGTTAAATCCAATGATCCTTTTATTAATTCCTGTGCTCCTTGACCATTTTCTCCCTTCTTAATCTTCTTTTCCCCTTGTCTGCTGTACCATTGCCTTCTCATGCCCTCTTCCTTAACATTTTTGGGGAGATAAAACTCAGCTCTAAAATTCCTTCCCGGCTTGGGCCCATGCTGTTTTGACTGATAAAAACCACATCACATAGCTCTATACTTAACCCTAGTGTTGTTTTACATTCTACCAGGGCCATTTTCTAGCTATTCTACTATCTACTGCAGCCATCAAGATGCTGGACCTTAACATCTACCTTACTACCCAATGATTAGTTGAGTATTTGGGGCATAGCAAATGCTTAATAAATGTTTTCATTTATGCATTCAAGAAAATTAGCAGAGAGGAAATAGAGAGGAAAACATAAGGAAAATTTTCAAAGGAAAAAAATCTGCCTAATAATGGAATAGGCTAACTCCAAACACAGTTGGTTTTCCATCACAGAAGATTTTCAGGCAGAGATTCAATGAGACTCTTCTTACCTTTCCACTCTTTTTATATCCTATCCCTTGCACACACTCTGTGATCCAGTGACATTGTCCTCCTTACTTTTTGTCCCTCATACAAGATACTTCGTTTTCTGACTACACGTTTTTACAGGTTGAACCCCATGCCTAGAATTCATTCCCCCATTGTCTCTACCTTTTGGCTTCCCTAACTTCCTCCAAGTCCAAGCTTAAAGTCAACATTCTACATGACGTTTCTGATCCACCTTAATGCTAATGTCTTCTAACTCCAATTTATCCTATATATTCCTTAGTTGTACACAGTTGTTTGCATATTTTCTCCCCATTAGACAGAGAGCTCCTTGAGAGCAGGGATCATTTTTTGACTTACTTTGTACTCCTTTTGCTTAGCACAGTGGCTAACACATAGTAGATACTTTAAAATGTATTAATTGATTGATAATATCATGTACTTAATATGGCTTCAATTATCACTTCCCCCCAGTTGAGAAATGGCCAAAGGATATAAAAGGCAGTTTTCAAGGGAAGAAATTAAAGATATCTATAGGCATATGAAAAAATGCCCTAAATCACTGTTGATTAGAGAAATGCAAATCAAAACAACTCTTAGGTACCATATCCCTCCTGTCAGACTGGCTAAAAGACAAAACAGGAAAATAACAAATGCTCGAGAAGATGTGGGAAAATAAGAACATTTACATTGTTGGTGGAGTTGTGAACTGATCCAGCCATTCTGGAGAGCAATTTGGAACTATGCCCAAAGGGTTATAAAAATGTGCAATACCATTTCTAAGGCTGTATGCCAAAGAGATCACACAAGTGGGAAATGGACCCATATGTACAAAAATATTTATAGCAGCTCTTTTTATGGTGGCAAAGAATTGGAAATCAAGGGGATGCCCATCAGTCAGGGAATAACTAAACAAGTTGTGGTATATGAATGTAACAGAATACTATTGTGCTCTAAGAAATGAAGAGTAGACAGACTTCATAAGAATCTGGAAAGACTTACATGGTCTGATGCTGAGTGAGGGGAGCAGAACCAAGAGAACATTATACACAATTACAGATACACAGTATCTGTGATGACTAATTTTGATGGACTTGACTCTTCTCAGCAATACAAAGTTCAAAGACAAGTCCAAGACTCATGACGGAAAAAGCTATCCACATCCAGAGAAAGAAAGAATTATGGAGTCTGAATGCAGGTTGAGGCAAACTATTTGCTCTCTTTATTTTTCCTTCTTTTTTGGTTTTGTTTCTTCTTTCTCATGGCTCATTCCATTGGCTATAATTCTTCTTTACAACTTGACTACTGTGTAAATAAGTTTAATGTGAAGGTATGTGTAGAACCTATATCAGATTACATGCCGCTTTGGTGGGGGAGAGGAGAGGAGGGAAAAAATTTAGAACAAAAACTCGAGGAACTGAGTGTTGTAAACTAAAAATAAAAAATAAATTTAAAAAATTATCACTTCCACATAGATAGAAGACTCTTAATCCAATATCTCCAGCCTCAAACTCTCCTCTGTTCTCATTTTAGCTATAATCAAAAGAGAAAGTCAAAAAGCAGCTATTATAAAAGTTTCAGCAGTTCTTCTGTGTGTATATATCTGCATGCACTGCGGGTCATGAGGAAGGAATGCTTATTTGAAGTGTCTCTTCCTAGTGTAGTAGGTGGAATGCTGAACTTCAGAAAAACCTGCTATCAAATTCACCTTCAGGCTCTTACTACCTGTGACATCTTGGGCAAATCTCAGTTTTGATCAGTTTCCTCATCTATAAAATGGAGATGATAATAAATCTACTTACAGGGCAATGGTGAGATAAAGATATTTATAAATCCACATATATTCTAAGACTTAAAGTGCTACATAAATATTAACTACTATATTATATAACCATTATTACACTACTATAATCTCAGTATTCTAGAGAACTTTCCAAGATTATAAGTCGCAGAGAAAGTACTGACTTACAACAATGGACAAATTCCCTCACATAGGAGTTCCCTAAACCTATAGAATCATAGGTCAAGTCAAATGCTCATCCCCCATATTATCATTACTAAATGATTATTATATCTACTCAAAATTTATCCATGTAAAGCGTAGGACTATATTAAACACAAAAACACAATGGCTTGATTTAAATAACCTCTTTAAGAGATCCCTTTTTTCCTCTCACAAACTGAATCATGGGCAAGGCTACATTCCACAAAATTATGAGTGTAAAAAGAAAATCTAAGTGAAGGAAGAGAACCTGTTAGCTACACCTTTATTTCCCACTCTCCCTCTAAAAAAGAAAAAAGAAATAAATAAAATGTGATAATCACACAAATTTTTGTTTGAAATTATGTTAAAAATTCAGGTCATCTAGATTCAAAGAGCTGTATTTCAAATCAATGTAAATTAACAACAGCAAAACTTTTAATACGTTTGAGGTTTCTGTCTGCCCCACAGGAACAGGGCTGATGACTTCAGCTCATAGAAAGCACGAAATCCAAAACAGTTTCCACCAAGCTTCCGGAAGAAATGCTCAACTAGATTAAAGGCTAAATATCATCAGTTAGAAAAACTAGAATGCTGGTCTTGGAATTGTCAACTTCCTTCCAGTCTTGGGGAGAGTCAGTTTACCTACCACACAGTGTGTTATGACACTACCCTTTCAACAAACCCTCCGCTAGGACCAATGAACTGGTGTTAGGTTTCCAGTGCCAATGATACTCAGAAATCACTTGAGGGGGAGAGGGGATGGAAATCACGTCAATGTGCAATGAGAGACAAAGTTCAGAATGTAAAGATCAGCAAAACAAGCCCTTGTTGCAAGCAATTCTCAAGGCACTTAAGTGACATGAATTGCAACTCGAAAGCTTCCAAACAGTGATTGAGTAACACCAATTACCAAGAAAATCTCCATTAACTTCCTTAAAAAAATTAGTCTTAAAAAACAAGGCTGTCAAGTAATGTTTCTGGTTGTTTATATTTAATCTGATACACATAATTTTGATATTCTCTGAATAAGTTTCTTTAGACTGGACAGATTTCCAGTTAGAAATCTCTATGCCACCGTAGCATGCCTGCCTTAACTAGTGCCTATTTCCTGGCTCTAACACAATGAAAACTGCCCTACATAAACTTACCTCAAAAAAAAAAAAAAAACAACTAGTTTTCTTATAACCACCATGCAAATTAAGATAGGCCCAAGGTCTCACTTTTTCACTTTGGTTTTTGAATTTTCTTCATATCTCTAGCACCTAGTACAGTGCCTGGCAAATAGTAGGTACTTAATAAATGCTTGTTAACTAAACTTGATTGGGAGGGGAGGGTGAGAGGTAGTGGAAAGGAAGCTATATTATTTTTAAACCCTGAAGGTGATGTCTAAATGTGCACAAATTTGTACTATCCTTAGGGTTGCAGGTAGGTGGCACAGTAGAGAGTACTGGAAGTGGATTCCCAAAGACATGAATTCAAACCCTCTCTCAGATACTTCCTAGCTGTGGGGCTTCAGGTCAATCACTCAGTATCTCTCAAGTTCTCATTTCTTCATCTGTAAAGTAGAGATAAGAGCAACTCCTTTTCCATAGGGATATTAGGCATATCAAAAGATCTGACAGACATAAAGTGCTTCACAAACCCTGAAATGCTTTATAAATACTACTTATTATTATTATTATTGTTTTCATTGTTATTTCTGTTTTCCTAAAAGAGGGACAGCAAAGTAAATGCTCATTAAGATAGAGGTTCTATAAGCGCAATGTGAAGGAAACCAGTTCTTCTAAGTGTTTTTCATGTAATGCACACCACTCCTCATGTGAGAGAGGACCAAATATCTCACTTAATTACAGCTTAATCTCACTTAAAACACAGCTATCTCACTTAATCAACACCAACTTGATCACCCTTATGGGAGATTCAAGTATATGCCTTAGATTTGAGTCTAAATGTAAAGATATAACTTTCTGATGGATCAGCTTGATAATTTTTTTTTAAAAAATCAACAATTTTGATGACTCAAAAACTTTGACAAGTCTGGTATAAAGATCAAATTAGTGAAAAAAAATATTAGCTCTATCAGAATATTAACAAGATGCATTATGACATATGGTTTAAAAACTTGAGTTAGATATGACAGGAAATGTCTGAGCAAATTCTAAATTAGCATCATAGGGTTTGGCATTGGAAAAGATCTGAGGAGTTCATCAAGCCCAAGCCCAATTTGGCAGATGAGGAAACCAAGGCCCCCAGAAAGGAGTAGTTTGCCCAGGGTCACACAGATATTAAGCAGACCTGAGATTCAAACCTAAGACTTCTTATGCTGAAACCAATATTCTTTCCAATACACACTCCAGCTGACCTTTAACATACATACTTCAAGTCCCAAGTATGAGTGCACTTGACTTGAATCAAATTAAATATATTAAAATCCAAGTTTACACAAAAGAAAAATGCTTATTTAAATTAGAAAAAATATTTGCTATAAGAATCCTTAAAAATCCTTGTGCATTTAAAGCATGGGTTCATTTTAATCACAACTTTCCAAGAGTGTGCCTATTGTGTAGATAACTTTTTTATGCATTCACTCAATTATGGTCCGAAATATTCTTTATACCTGTGTATAGAATACCTACCATTGCTCACCATTCGCCTGGCCACCTCCCATAGGACCAGTCCAAAGGCCCAAATGTCAACTCTTTTATAAGAGTCAAAACAGTTCACTTGGATGGTTTCATCTAAGACTTCAGGGGCCATGTAGCGCTTAGTGCCTACACGAGGGTTGTTTCCAACATCTAGGTGATTGTTGGTCTGGGAATGGATCACTGCAAGTCCTACAGCAAAGGAAAGAGAACAAGAATCATTTCTACCTCAAGGGCACCCATTTGCTCTTGGACAGCTGCCAAAGCATCTGTGATTATACCAATGAATCCCCATCCCAAAATGCTATCTTGTGGTTCTGAGGTGCCATTGCTAGGATATATGAAGAAATGCCTGTGTTAGATCTTAAGGAATAGATACAGCAGCAGGAGAACTTTCTGAAATCTTAGGAGTTAGGAAACTATGTGTGGAGATAGGGTAGAGAAAGCAATAACAAGATGGCAAGAGAGGAAAAAAAACAATAAGAATATATGCCCTACTAATGTACCACTTTAACCCAAAGTGTGCATATATATTTTTAGTCCTGAGGAAAGGTAGTCTTACATTAGAAATTATACCAAAGAGGCCTAGTAGGAGACAAATCAAGCTCCCATCCTACACCATGGCACCCACTATTCTCTAAACATTTAAATGGAGAACATTGTGTGACTTGGAAAACTTCAGGAAATTTGGCACCACTTAGATAGGGCCAGTGTTGCCATGGTGAGCTGACTACTGCTCTAACCTTCAAAGGGTTCAGGTGCAGTCTCACTCATCTGAGCAATAAGGAGAAATACACAGATGTATCCCTAACTCCATTCAATCTCCAGGGCTCAGAGAGCATCTAAATTGAACTTCTATTCAAAGCAAAACTCTCCTGTTAGTACCATGAATTATTTCTGTCAAACTACTTGCAAGAAACTAGAGGTAGGTATTATTTTTTTTAATTGAAGGACTAAATGTTCATATCAATGCATGTATTCATAAAAAAAAATAGTCTTGAAGTGAACACTGCAATGTTCAAATTAACAAGAAGTGCTGCAAGACTCTTTCAAATCTCCTGTAGATGAATGTTCCCTCAGGGATCCTGCAAGCCATCTGCAGAAAACTTTTCCTCCCACGATCTCCCTGAGCATTTGCCGGGATGATCTCTCAATTTAATGCAGAGGAAGGTGCACATATGCAAATCCTTACAGCTTTAGTAAACTGGAGAACATAGTGATGGAACTAGTGATGAAATCCAACCTCCTTGCAAGCCACTACCCAGGTTTTATGAAATCCTCACCATATTTATAATCCCACTCTGAAGCTTTCCCCTCCCATAGAGTTCTTCTCCAGACTAGTAAAATAGCCAAAAAAAAAATCACAAGGCAGATAAGTTTAAATTAAATTAAATTTTCTTATGAATGATTATAAGCTTGCTAGAAATTCTTTAACAACCATGCATTTAACTGCCTGTTTAGATACTTAATCCCATACATAGTTTCCAGGGGAAAAGGAGATAGGATAATATGATTTTCTATCCTATACACATGATTACCAAAGTTCTACATGAATGTTAACAATAAAATCACAGAATCTCAAGAGTTTGAAGGAACTAGAGAAGCCATACTTTGCAAACTGAAATCTGTTCTCCATGATATTTGAAAAGTGATCATTAACCATTGCTTAAGAACCTCAAGCTACTATTCTGCAAGAAGCCCTTTTCACTTCTGGAAGATCACTAATTCAGGTATCTAAAATTTCCCTGGTTATTAAAAAAAAACACCACCACCCCCCACTCACACAGTTTCTAGTTTCTTTACTTGAGATGGAACTGCAAAATTCCTCCACTTACAAGTGTGCCTTGATTTATCTATATTACAGTGTGGGGGTAAAAATGGGAATGACACACAGAGACTTTACCCAAGCTGATCAGGGGAGAAAGAGTATTAATAAGAGTCTAGCTAAGAGTTCTATTGAAAAAAGACCTCTTATTGCCCCAATCCCTAGCACTACTGGCACTACTGTATCTATGGGGCTGATAGAACTGGGACTGGAAAAGGAGGTTGGTATAAGTAAAGAATCAATGAATTCAGACAGGGACTCAGTATCATATACCTCTGAGAACTTCCTCAGTTCACTGAACCTTCTCTATCTCAGGACCTCTGAGACCTACCCAAAGAAAGGAGAAAGCCGCTTTACTTTTGTTACTTTTATCATAAATATTTTCTATTGGTATTTGGAACACCTGGCAAAATAATTTCTCTGCTATATGAAAGCAAGGCCATCAAACAGCTTTACAGAAAGTCAATTGTCCTGGCATGTCAAATTATTTTAGTTAAAAAGAGGTCTGAGTTTCTGAAACTAGAAAATTAAGATCTTGGAAAGCCTAGATGATTTCCCCTGGGTTCAAAATTAGGTGAGTCTATGACTTTAACTGCCCCATAGAATTCCACTGGTAGTTCACTGTGAAGCCTTGTGCATACATAGGGGTTCATTTGTTTGCGTTCATCAAGAGCAGAGGTCTTAACCTAGGGCCGATGAACTTGTGCTCTTTAAAAAATTGACCACTATTTCAATATAATTGGCTTCTTTTATAATCCTGCGTATTTTAATTTATTTGTTTAAAAATGTTACTCTGAGAAAGGGTCCATAGGCTTTATCACAATGTCAATGGGGTCCATGGCACAAAACTGTTTAGCAACCCCTAATCTAGAAGGAATATATCAACAACTTGTTTTCTGTCTTTACTGTCCATCATAGGACTCCAAACAACCATGACCCTCCCAAATTTTCTTCTGGTTTGTGTAAGAACTATTTATTCTTCTCTCCATGTGTAAGGATTTAGAATGTTTTGATGGACTAAGGTCCTTGTAAATTGTTAAACACGAGTGCTTGCAGGGATAGTATAATGTATTGGTTAAAATTTCATATATCCCTATAAAATAAGTCTGTCAAAAATAACTATGGATTTAAAGTTAGTATAGTAAAAGATATATACGGCACCTATAGCCTCCAAATAATTCTTTAACTAATTAATAATGAAATAAAAAATTACTACTAGGAACTTGGTACTACACAAGGTAATGATTTCACTACTATATAACAAAGATGACAACCTTTCTTATCATCAGGGTATAACTGATTTGACATCCACTCTTGGGATTGTTCTTAGGTTAAATACCAAAGAAGCAGAATATCTTTCATATTCACTGCTGCTGCCCCCACCCTCACTTATTCAGTCCCAGAAGCCTATTTGAAACCCTGCCCTACCCTAATGTGTTCCCCAAATCATTAACACTTTCACATACTGAGAACTGGGGAAGCAGAGTACTGGAAAAGCCAATAGAGAGTCAACAGAAGCTAAGTCAAGGAAAGGGCAAGGAAAGCAGACAAGGAAATTTGGAAAAGTGAGAGACCTAGGCCTTTTCATTGTATTGTTAATGTTCCCCAGTCACAGCCATTAAATGATTCAGGCTTAATGACTCTCATCCATGAGCTATAATTACTTGTATGAAGTAACAGAACAGGGACAAGGAATATTGTGGATTATCTCTACAATAACATTTTCTGTGATTCTCCAACACCATTGAAAATTATAGAACATACTATCATTATTGTGAACTACCAAGGTAAAAAGTAGCCAAAGTCAGTTTATAAGTTTGAACTATACCTCTGGAATAATTATTATATGAAAGTCAATTTTTCCAAACTCAAAAAAAGTTATACTTTATGTAGATTCATACCTTAGGGTAGGTGATTATGAAGGTTTGCCTAATCCTAGGAAGCTAAATAACTCTCTATGATCTAAGATTCTTAGCCTTTTTCTTGTTAAGGTCTTCTTTCTTTGGTAGTCTGATGAAGCCTAACACTCTTTCTTAGAATAATACTTTACAATGCATAAAAGTACAAAGGATTACAAAGGAAACCAATTTGGTTATGAAAGTTATCAAAATATTTTTTAAAAAGTAATTTATGGATACCAGATTAAGAATCTAAGAATGTAAGAGGCAGGTTAAGTGCCCATCTACATTGATAAAAGAAGTTCCTCAATGGGATATTCCTTCACCAATGAAATCACAGGTCCAAGTCCAAAAAAACAGCATGCTTCTTCAGAATTAAAGCTGGTCCAAAGTCTTTCATTATATACTAAAAGAGGGCAGATGTCAATGAAGAGGGAGATTTTCCCTCATCTCCCTTCTGGGCTGATCTCCTAGATCTCACCACTGTTTCTAATAATTCATCTTCCAGCAAGACTGAATCAGCTCTGAAATTCACCTTTCTTCATTATCGCCCTAGACCTGACTACTCTCCCTCTCTGTGACTGAAGAAGATGGAAGGTAGATTAGGAAGTCATCCTAGATAACTCATTAAAGGATGGTCCCAGTGCTGCTACCTCATCATCTCCCCTCTCCCACTGCCCACTCCCACCCCATACCTAGTTAAGGCAAAGACTGTCTTCTACCTTTCTCTGATTCCCCAGAGCTTAGCATATTTCCTGGCACATAGTAGATGCTTAATAAAATGTTCATTGACTATTGACTATCAATAGTCTCAACTTAAAAAAAAATCTTTTAAACTGCCTCTTAAAAAACAATCATGGTGTCACTATTGGTATTAAAAATGAAGTTTGACAACCTGGAAAAACCTACACGACATAATGCTGAGTGAGCAGAGCAGAGCCAGGAGAACATTATACACAACCACAGATATATGGATTCTGTGATGACTAACCCTGACAGACTTTGCTCTTCTCAGCAACACAATATGCAGAGACAGCTCCAAAAGACTCACAATGGAGAGTGCTATCTACATCCAGAGAAAGAACTATGAAGAATGAATGCAGATCGAGGCACACTTCATGCTCGCCTTTTTCTCCGCCCCCCCCCCTTTTTTTTCCTCTCTTTTGTATTTGTTGTTGGGTTGTGTTTTTGTTTTGTTTTGGTTTTTTTGGTTCTGTTTCTTCTTTCTCATGATTCATTCCATTGGTCATAATTCTTCTCCACAACTTGACTAGTGTGTAAATTAATTCAATGCAAAGTTATACATGGAAGTCATATGGGATTCCATGCCATCTTGGGGAGGGAGAGGGGGAGGGAGGGAAGAAAATCTGGACCTCAAAATTATGTAGAACTGTGTGTTGCAAACTAAAAATAAAAATAAAAAATATTAAAAAAAAAAGAAATGAAGTTTGAAGCTACCAAATACACTGGGTATTTAGATTCTCCCAACATACCTAATATATAGATATAAAAATTTAATAACTCAGTTCTTTGCCTTAACCTATCCTTGGTTAGATTAATGTAAGGTCCTGGAAAATAGGTAACATTTAATTTATGCCACTGTTTCCCCAATGTCTTGGACAAAGACCAGGATATTGTAGATGCTTAATAAACTTATCAAGAAATCATTGAACAAATGAGCCAGGAATTAGTAAGCAACTTTCAGCCTTCCAGAAATATGAATCCCACCAATGGAATTATAATACAATTTTGACTAATGCAATTATTTGACAAATATTTGATTTTAAGGGCAGGAATGATGGCCAAATTTCAACCACAGAATAAGTGAAGGCAGAAAGCCAATACAAAAATAATCATATTCCCAAAAACGTATTTCTTGGAAAGGGTAGGGTCTTATTACTTGAGTTTTTAGTTCTTTTCTTGTGTTTCTTTAAAAAAAAAAAATAAACATTTTAGAATAGTGCCCTCTAGTGGAAGCTATACTTTGTGACAATTCTTTAAATAATAAAAGAATGTACTGTAAAGGTAAAGAAGAAAGCATTAGGAACGTTAAAAATTTTCAACAAAAGAAAATGAGTTACCCAAATCTGCTATACAGCATTGTCCATTCTTCTTAACAAGAATATTTTTGCTCTTTAAATCCCGGTGGGATATAGCTGGCTTTCCTTGAGTTCCAAATATCTCTATATGCAAATGTGCTAGACCACTAGCTATAGACAGCACAATTCGAAGACAGCTAACTGTGTCCAGAGTAGTGAGCTGTAGGTAGTCATACAAGGATCCCATTTCATGATAATGTGTAATTAACCACAACTGAGTACTGGAGTGTCTTGATGTCATATCTGAAGCAATGAACCCTGAGGAGAGAAAATAAGAAAAAAAGAGAATAACCATAAGACACCAAAGAAAGCTCTACATTAAATTTTTTTGGTGCTTTACCTGAACCATCAAGATGATGGTTAGCACAGTGCCTACCACATAATAAATAGGTGCTTAATAAATGTTTATTGACTGATGGATGATTTGCATAACATAATTAATTTAATCAATCAGTACAAAAAGAGACTTAAAGATAAACAAATGAGCATAACAAAAAATAATCATTTTAAGTTGGTTTTATCAAAATTCAGTCCTAAAACGTGAACATTTAAAAAGGTGACAGAAAGGAAGACATAATAGTTTTGATATTTAAAGTGTTCTTTATAAATACAATTTACAATGAAATATAATTTGTTAACTATACTTTAAGTTTCTTAAAAGACAATGTCAAGTTTAGTTAATACTAATGAAATATTTGTTAAGCATTTTTCAAAATTTAAAACCTTATGTAAATTCTAGCTAGAAGTAATCATAGCAGCAGCAGTAGTATCATAATATTTAAAGGACCAAAAGTATACACTTAAAGTTGTGTTTTTGAAAGGCAATAAAACGTGACCAGATGAAGCAATTAAGCAGGATGAACTCTAAACCCTTGGAACCAACCCAGGCTTTGATACGTGACCATTCACCTCACCTTGAGTAGAATGAAGCCTCCACCTAACTTCCCAGACACCCAGCCCCAAACCATACCATGCCTCCTCCGTTCAATTGTCACCACTTTCTTGCCTTATGGACCTTGACCTCAATTTTCTGCTAAAACTACCTTGGACTCTTATAGGTGACCTTTAGCCACATCCTGCCTAGAATCAGGTCTCTGACCACCTCACTTGTACTTTGACCACATGGACTTCTGCTCCCCTTTAGACCCAGTTTCTAGCTCCTTTTTATGGGTCCCCCTGATTAGAATGTGAATCCCTTGAGGGTAGGAGCTGTCTTGCTTCCTTCTATTGTTAGCACATTATGAGCCTGTCACATAATAAGCACTTATCAATCTTTCTGTTCATCTCTATGTCTACCTACCCACCCACTTTAGCTCTTCCAAGAAAAAAACAGTCTGATATTGTCTCTAGGAAAAAATACAGTGCAAAGATGTAATAGAGTTAAGTTAACCAGTATATACAGAATTATCTTTAGAGTTGCACATACTCATGAACTTTATATGAAAACACAAATGTACCAGTGATTCACAAATTATTGATAAATAACCCTGTGGATATTCATGAACAATGATCTGTAGAAAGAAATTCCTTGAGGGTATATCAGGATAGGAAACGGGCCGGGGGGGGGGGGGGAGGGTATCAGATGAACTGATTTCTTGTACATACAGATGACCTTCATGAGTTCATATATTTACAACTGTTGTGTTCAGTCATTTCTCAGTCATGTCTGACTCTTTGTGACCCCATTTGGGGTTTTCTTGGCAAGATACTAGAGTAGTTTGCCATTTCCTTCTCCAGTTCATTTTACAGATGAGAAAACTGAGGCAAACAGGGCAAAATGGCTCACCCAGAGTCATACACTACAAAGTATCAGAGCCCAGATTTGAATTCAGGAAGATGAGTCTTCCTAACTCCAGGCCCAGCATGCTATCCACTGCACCACCTAGCTGTGCCCAAAAATTTACAACTAGAATACACTTTGAAGTTTTCCTAGTCCAAAGCCCACATTTTACAGATGAGAAAACAGGTACTGGGGCTCAACAGATCTACATAAGGTTAAATAAGTAGGAGAGCTGAGATTTTTTTACCCAGTTTCTGACTCCAAATTCTTTGCTCTTTTAGTGCACCACATTGAACAGGTTATAACCTTTTGTTTGTCTCCATTTCTTATGCAAAATAAGGAGGTTGCATTACATGAACTCTAACTCTGTAACATTCTCTGATCCCCTACATTGTGTGAAACATCTTATGATTCTATCCATGACTCTTGTCTATGAAGAGGAAGAAGCAGTGTTTTTACCTGTCTAATAGAAGAAAACATGTATGAACGTTGCAATGGCATCTATAGTTTAAGTGTCTGTTGGGAAATAAATTCTACCAAGACAACAATTTGCCCACAAGTATCTAGTAAAATCTCTCTAAAACAAGTCTTCTTGATATCAAATTATTTTGGCTTATCAATTTTACCTTTAGTCTATATGGTATTTCATTAATAATTTAAATAGGAATTATTAGTTATCTGCTCCACAAGGTAATTTTCCTAAAACATTTATGGTTTGAATGGTATCTAAAACAACTGTTAGTCCTGAATATGAATGGTGAGTAAAACTGTGATAACTCTTCCAATGTGCCCCTCTTAGAGCTACATATGTCCCACCCACCAGCAAAACCAAAACTCAGGATGATCTCTGTTCCTCCCTCAAAACTGCTAAGGAATCTAAGGAATTTTGTTGTTGTTGTTGTTGTTAAAGAGGAGCTTTGGAAGGCAGAACCAAGATGGTGGAGTAAAGGCAGGAATTTGCCTCAGCTTTCCCAAATTCCCCTCCAAACAACTTAAAAATAATACCCCAAAACAAATTCTGGAGTGGCAGAACCAACAAATGGATGGAGTGAAATGATTTTCCAGCCCAAGACAACTCAGAACATTAGCAGGAAAGGTCTCACTGGGATGAGTGCAGTGAGATCCAGTACAGGCCTCACTGACAAGCCAGCAGTGGGCCTCTGGGGTGACTGAATTGGCAATCATAAATGGTAAGGTGGTAGGACAACTTATCAGAAGGAGATTATAGGGGACCCTTTGCAGGAAATGGGTGCAGGACTCTGTTGCACTGTCCACATGTGGTCACAGTCCCAGGATGAAGAGAAGCATTACCACACTAGAACTTGGGGCTGCAGGAGCATGGGGACCCTGGTCACCGTCCCAGAACAGAAAAGAGTACTTGCAGTCACTCACAGAACAGAGCAGAGGCCATGAGAGCAGCAACCTCTACTTAGATTATACCATCTTGGAAAAACTGAGAGACATCAAAGTCAAAACTGCTATAACTAAAACCTCAAAGAAAAATGTGAACTGGTCTCAGAACCAAAAAAAAAAAATCCTGGAAGAGCTCAAAAAAGTTTTTTAAAAAGCAAGTAAGAGAGGTAGAGGAAAAATTTGGGGGGAAATGGGAATGATGCAAGAAAATCAGTCAACAGGGTCAACAGCTCAGTCAAGGAGGCAAAAAAAAAAAGAATACTGAAGAAAATAACATTTTAAAAAACAGAATAGGCCAAATGGTAAAAATAAAAAAAAAATTAAAAGCACAAAAATCCAATGAGAGAAGAACAACTTAAAAAGCAGAACCAGCCAAATGAGAAAAGATATACAAAAATTCGCTAAAAAGAAAAACTCCTTAAAAAACAGAATCAGTCAAATAGAAAAAGATGTAAAAAAACTCACTTAAAAAAACCCTTAAAAAGTAGAATTGACCAAATGGAAAAAACTGTATAACAAAATTCACTAAAGAAAAGAACTCCTTAAAAAGTAGAACCAGCCAAATGGAAAAAGAGTTACTAAAAAAGCTCACTGAAGAAAATAATTCCTTAAAAATTAGAAGCGGCAAGTGGAAGCTAATGACTTCATGAGACATCAAGAAGCAATGAAACAAAATCAAAAAATGAAAAAAAAAGTAGATGAAAATGTGAACTACTTCATTGGGAAAACAACTAATCTGAAAAATAGATCAAGGAGAGATAATTTAAGAATTATTTGACAACCTGACAGCCATAATTTTAAAAAAAAGAGCCATTATATTTCAAAAAATTGAAATAATCTGCTGATTACCTCCTGAAAGGGATGCCAAAATGAAAACTCCCAAGAATATTATAGCCAAATTTCAGAGCGAGGTCAAAGAGAAAATATTGCAAGCAGACAGAAACAATTCAAACATCAAGGAGCTACAGTCAGGATTACACAGTTTTAAGCAGCTTCGATCAGAAGGCTTGGAATATGATATTCCAGAGGGCAAAGGAGCTAGGATTATAACCCAAGGGGTATATTCCTTCAAGGAAAAAATGAATTTTTTAATGAAATAAAGGACTTTTGAGCATTTCTGATGAAAAGACCAGAGCTGAATAGAAAACTGACTTTCCAATACAGGACTCAAGAAAGCATAAAAAGGTAAACAGGAAAGAGAAATCATAAGAGATTAAAGAAGGTTAAACTGTTTAGATTCCTACATGGGAGGGGTGATACTTGTAACTCCTAAGAACTTTCTCATTATTAGGGCAGTTAGAAGGATTATACATAGACAGAGGTCATGGGTGTGAATTGACTATGATGGGGTGATATCTAAAAAAACTAAAAGGATGAGAAAGAAGGCTGCACTAGAAGAAGGGGAAAAGCAAAAAGAAGGGGGTAAATTATCTCACATAAAAGTGGCACAAAAGAGCTTTTACAATGGAAGGGAAGAGGGGAGGGGTATGGTGAACAATGTTTGGACTTTTAATCAGAATTGGCTCAAAGAAGGGTTGACATAGATATTCATAGAGGTAGGAGGGGAAGAGAATTAGAGAAGGAGGGGGCTGATATGGGGCAGGGCACATTGGGGGAGGCAGTGGTCAGAAACAAAACACTTTTGAGGAGGGATAGGGTGAAAGGAGAGAGAGAGAGGGAAGGATAAACAGAGGAAAAATAAGATGGAGGTAAATACACAATAATAATAACTATGAAAAAAATTTTACAGCGAGTTTCTCTGATAAAGGCCTAATTTTTCAATTATATAGACAACTGAGTCAAATTTATAAGAATATACATCATTCCCCAATTGATAAATGGTCAAAGGACATGAAAAGCGGTTTTCAGATGAAGAAATCAAAACTATCTATAGTCATATGAAAAAATGCTCTAAATCACTATTGATTAGAAAAATGTAAATTAAAACAATTCTGATGTACCACTTTACACCTATCAGATTGGCTAATATCACAGAAAAGGAAAATGATAAATGTTGGAGAAGATATGGGAAAATTGGGACACCAATGCATTGTTGTAAACTGAGCTAACCATTCTGAAAAGCAATTTGGAATTATGCCCAAAGGGCTATAAAACTGTGCATACTCTTTGATCCAGCACTATCACTCCTAGATCTATGTCCCAAAGAGATTTTAAAAGGTGGCAGGGAGAACCTATTTGTAAAAATATTTATAGCAGCTCTTTTTGTGATGGCAAGAATCAGAAATTGAGGGAATTGTCCATCAAATGGGGAATGGCTGAATAAGTTGTCGTATATGATTGTAATGGAACATTACTGTGCTATAAGAAATGATGAGTAGACACTTTTCAGAAAAACCTGGAAAGACTTATATGAACTGATACAAAATAAAGTGAGCAGAACCAGGAGAACAGCATACAAGTGATGGCAATATTGTATGACTATCAACTATGAATGACTTAGGTATTCTTAGCAATACAATGATCCAAGACAGTTCTGAAGGACTTACGATGAAAAATGCTACCCACATCCAGAGAAAGAACTGATAGAGCATGAATTATGCTTTTTTAAAAACTTTATTTTTTTAGGGTTTGGGGTTTTTTCAGGATTTTTTTGCCTGTGTTTTCTTTTGCAACATGACTAACATGGAGATATGTTTTGTATGACTATCCATGTATAGTCTATGTCAAACTGCTTCTCTTCTCAATGAGGGAGAGGGAAGAGAAGGAGAGAATTCAGAATTTAAATTAAATTAAAATTAAAAAGAAAGAATGTTAAAAATTGTTTTTACATGTAATTGGAAAAAATAAAATATTTAAAATAAAACAGAACTCTGTACAGTAATCTCAGCTAATTATTATTTTGAAAAGGCAATGATAAAAATATAGCACCCAGAAGCCCAGAATTCGAGAGTACTGACTGTAACCAGTTTTAAAACAGTCTGTATTCCAAATTTTTGAAAGTATAAGATTTTAAACTAACTTTCCTATGACAGCAATGGTGGGTAAGCTTTTAGAGCACTTAAAAACTCATATTTAATTCACAATGTACCTGAAGTGGGGCAGCAAAGTGGTGCAATGGACAGAGTACAAGACCTAGAGATGAGAGGACCTGAGTTCAAATCCAGCCCAAGACACTTACTAGCTGTGGGACCCTGGGAAAGTCACTTAACTCTGACTGCCTCAAAAAATAAATGTGCCCAAATATGATTATATGAAGAAGGAAAAGGATATTATGCTGCCTCTCAAGATGTAACTAGACCTTAAAATGATGATCAAGGGAAATGCAAAATAAAACAAAAAACACAGAAAAACCATGAATTATCAAGTTGGTGAAGGGATCAAAATTGTTAGAGGTAGCTAAGACTGCCTCTCCTTGAATGAAGCTCATATTCCGCACCTCTCTTAAATACTGTTTTGGCTTAATCAAGGTCCAAACCTCTTGACTTTTAACGGTAGTCCCAATGTAAGGCAAGTGGCCTGTCCTTCTGTTGTTTAGGACTAACTGCCTTCTTTCCTGTTTCAAAGTTCATAACCTAATATGAAGTCCATCAAACTCTTGATGGAGATGACAAATACACCCTAACATCATAGCACATTTTATAGTTTTGAAGAGTTTGTAATATTTTGACTGTAGAGTATAACATGAAACATTTACCCACAATTAGGGGATGTTAGGTCATCTTTGCACATAGAATCAAATTATGTATAGTTGAAAGTGGCCTTAAAGGATCCTGGGGAGGAACTGAATACCATCGTGAAAGCAACTTACATATTATATTGCTTCACAGTTAACAAGTACTTTCTTTACAGAAACCCTTTGAGATCAGCAGCAGTAGTAAAGAAATAACAGTTCATAATTATGCAGTACTTTAAGGTTCCCAAAGTGCTTTAAGCATATTCTCTCATTTGGTTATTTTTAAAATGAGTAAGTTGAGGTTCCCAACAAGTTATATGACAATCCCAGAGTCACACAAGTATTAAACTTTGGGGGTAGATTTGAAATTATCTTTCTGCCTTCACGTCCAGTTGTCTATCCACTATGTGTGCCATTTCATAAAAATAAAGACAGTAGATGAACATTACCATAACACTTGGGAAGATCTGCAAAGTACTTTTTATACATATTATCTCACTTAAACCTCAAAACAACCCTGTAAGGTAGGTACTATTAATATCTTCATTTCACAGATAAGGAGATAGAGGCTCAAAGGAAAAGTAATCTGCTCAGAGGCCAATAGCTACTAAGCAATAAACAAATCACTTAACTGTAGAAATATTGTGTAACTTTGAGTTGTTTCAGTTGTGTCTGACTCTTTGCGACCCCTTTTGGAGGTTTTCTTGGCAAAGGTACTGGAATGGTTTACCATTTCCTTTTCTAGCTCATTTTACAGATGAAGAAACTGAGGCAAACAGGATTAAGGGACTTACCCAGGATCACACAACTACTAAGTGTCTAAGGCCAGATTTGAACTTCTAGACTTCAGGCCTGGCACTATATCTAGTTTGTCATCTAGCTGTCCTCTGGGTAATTAGATGTTTCTAACCAGTGTTTTTCTCTTGGTCCATAACACGAAGCACTTTATAGATATTTGGCAAAGGGTTCTTAACCTGGGGTTCATGAGCTTATTTCATGTTTTGATAACTTATATCAATAACTGGATTTCTTTGTTAAGCTATGTATTTTATTTTATGCATTTAAAAACAATAGTCTGAGAAAGTCTCAGCAAACTGTCAGAGGGGTCCATGCCACAAAAAGGTTAAGAACCCTGATATAAGTGTTTTCTTTCCTCTCCCCCCTTTATTTCTGGAAAGAATCAAATCATTTCTTAAGTACACTGTTTTTCCTCCCACTTGGGGGGGGTGGGAAATGAAAGCAGGAATTTTAATAAAACATTGGTATTTTAAGTTAGGGGTATCTGTACGATATACTGAAGAGGATTCCTCCACAAAGACAAGTGTCTGTCATAGGGACAGATGATTGGTGTTGAGTCAAGTACTCTGTGCTTCCCTCCTTCCACTTTCAGATTTTCATCTTTAAATCATAGGATTATGGTAAGGACCAAATGAGAATATAGTAATAATGATATGTATGCTTATATAGCATATTCATAGTTATATAAATATTTATGTAGCACTTTAAAGTTAGGAATGCTCTTTACTTATATCCCCTCACTTGATCCTTACAACAATTTTGTGGGTAGGTAGCATTTGATGGTGGTGGTGCGAGTGGTGGTGCTGGCACCTGTGGTACTTGACATATTGTAAGGTTCAAATGAAATATAAAAAGCTATATAAATGTTGGTTGTCATTACTGATTTTTAAACAAATATGGAATACCTTATAAGCATAAAAATATAACTCATGAATTGAGAAATGTATGATGAAGCTATGGTGTGGAAATGCGAAGAAAGACTATTGTGCTATGAGAAACAATGAAAGAGATGGTTTCAGAGAAACCTGTTAAGACTTATATGAACTCATGCAGAGTGAACTGAACAGATCCAGAACAATTTATGCAACAAGTGCAATACGGTAAAGGCAAACAACTTTGAAAGAATTAGAAAATCTTATCAATATAATGATCAATCACAATTCCTGAGGACTAATGATGATGCAGGCTACTTACCTCCTGACAGAGAGAGGAAGGATTTAGCGCAGAATGAAACAAAATCTTTTTGGACATGTCAATGTGGAATTTTGTTATGGTTGACTATACATATTTGTAACGGGTTTCCATTTTTTTAAAAAAATAGCCATATAACTTATTATACAACACACAAAAGCATACTGAAGAGCAAAGTAGGGGAGGGGGAAAGAAGTGCTAAATGGAAAAGAAAGGGGTGTGCCAACATGATAGAGATGGCTATAATTTAAGGAGTGTGAGTCACAAAAGACAAAGGAGGTGGGAAGAGGCAAGAAGAAGAATATATAGTTTATAAAGGATCTTCCTAAGGCACTTAGAAAGTAAATGATATAGGAATGATACTGGATCAGTGCCCAATACTAGTTACCAAGGTGCACTATTTTCCCAGGATAGCTTGACTGCAAATCAGAGTAACCTATGATGATATGACCCAAAGGATTTCTTTTAAAATTTTTTTTTCAATTAACAAAAATCTATTTTCTCTCTCTCTCACACACACACACACCCATCCTTATACCACCGGAAAAGAAAAAGAAAAAAAAAACCCTTGTAACAAATAAACAGAGTCAAGCAAAATAAATTCCCATATTGGTCATGGAGGGAATGGTGCACATACATTTTCTGTCAGGAGCTAGATATTACAATTGGTCCTCTGAAATCATGTTTGGTAACTGCTCTAATCAGAGGTCTTAAGTTTTTCAAGTCGTTTGATTTTATAGTGTTGTTCTTGTATAAACTGTTTTCCTAGTCCTGATCAGTTCCTTTTATATCAGTTCATACAAATCTTCCCAGGGATCTCTTAAAAGTTTTTCACCATTTAGCATTTCGTTTCATTGCATCACATTCATATTTTGTTGAGCCCTCCCCCAACTGATGGACATTTCCTTAATTTCCAATTCTTTGTTACTACAAAAGAGCAGCTATAAATATTTTTTTGTACATATGGGTCTTTTTCTTTGATCTCTTAGGGGTATAGGCCGACCTTTGCTGAGTTGAAGCGTATGTACCATTTAATGTCTTTGGGGGCGCAGCTCCAAATTGCTTTCCAGAATGCCATCACCAACTGTGCATTCATGTGCCAGTCTTCCCATAATCTTGTCATTCTCCATTCTTGCCAATTTTGTCAATATGATAAGCGGAACCTCTAAATTTTTTTAATTTGTATTTCTCTAATTATTAGTAACTCAGAGCACTTTTTTTCAAATGGCATATAATAGCTTGCCATTCTTCCACTGAAAACTACCCGTTCATATCCTCTAACCATTTATCAATTAGAGACTGGCTCTTATTTTTATTAATTTGAATCAGTTCCTTAAATATTTTGGAAGTAAATCCTTTATGAAAGAAACTTGTTACTTTTTTTGCCTGATTACCTGTTTCTTTTCTAAATTTAGTTGCATTGGTTTCATTTTATGTAATGAAAATTGTGTCCCTGGACCTTTCTAAACTAGAGGAATCGAGGATGCATCAAAACACATAAGTCTTTCTTCTCCTACCTTCTTGTCCTTCCTATTTCTGTATTTCCATTTTCATCTTAATAAGCAATGAGCTGCTCTCCTTTGCAACTTTCCTCTTTTCCCCCAACTTTTCTTCCTCTGTACCTCTTTTTATCAGACTGATATATGGAGAAGTGTATTTTGAATTTTTTAAATATTTAAAGATGAGTTTCATGTTACCTACTCATAATTTTCAAATGTCCATATTTTCAAATGTTTATGACCCTATCTTTCAAAGAATCATTCCCAAATCATTTCTGACTTTAAATTTCCAAGTGACTCTCAATTTCTTCTTTTCATCCACAAGTACTTCTTATCATGTCCCAATACTTGTGCAGATGGCTTGCCTGGACTATTTTGATTAACACTTTAAGAAAATTACTGAAATAGGACATTGTTAAAACTTTATCTAGTGCTCAAGTTTAGGGGTGGGGTTCCATATTTGTTGGAATAACTGTAGCATTCATTTTTATTGTCAAAAATAAAAGCCTCTGTTGTTAGTGAAAGAGAGATGTCTCCAAATAGGCATTTTCTGAACAGTAGACAGATTCACTCAAAGTTAAGCTTCAGCAAACTGATTGTGGTAGTTTTCTCTGGAATATGATGATGCAATAGATACCTCAAGAGAGAGAAAAAGACCTAAGTACCCTCAACTAAAAAGGGTAGGAGCCCTTATCAGCCCCTTAACTATCTTCTCTCTATGGGAGCTGTTCAGCTATTATAAGTTCAAAGTATTAAATATTACATTTCAAAAAGATAGCTATATCTCTTCTGAAAATAGAAACAGTATAATTCCAAGGAAGTATTTGTAAAGACCTAAATACACACGTATACTAAAAAAAAACCTCACAACACTTTTAAAATACAATTGTATTTGCAATTTAGCCTCAAGAAATTGTGAGTTATAAATCTCTATCAGGCACTAACAGTAAGAAAGAGGCTATGTCACTGGTTCAATGAGAGGGGACTATGGGAGTCAGCTAAGTGGCTCAGTGCTGGGCCTGGGGTCAGGAAGACCTGAGTTCAAATTCAGCCTCAAATGCTCACTAGCTGTGTGACTCTGGGCAAGTCACTTAACCTGTTTGCCTTAATTCACTGGAGAAGGAAATGGCAAACCACTCCAGTATCTTTGCCAAGAAAACCCCATGGACAACATTGATGTATTATGGGGCTCACAATGTCATGAAGAGCTAGACACTACTGAATGATTGAACAATAACAAATTCATAGGCAGAAGGAGAGAATGGGAGTTTTGCTACAGTAACATTCTCAGAGTAGAAAAGGCCATGTGTTGTTAGCCTCGAGTATTATTTTAGTGATAACAAAGGAAAAGAAAGGAAACTCTGGATCACAAAGCTTGAGAGATACAGAAAACTTGCAAAATGTGCCAAAGATGTTAAAGCAAATGAAAAATAACATATTCCAGAGAGAGAGAAAGAAAGAGAGAGAGAGAGAGAGAGAGAGAGAGAGAGAGAGAGAGAGAGAGAGAGAGAGTGAGAGAGAGAGAGAGAGAGAGAGAGAGAGAGAGAGAGAAAGAGATTTGATGTCAAATGAATCCACAGACAAAATGACAATGAATATGAGAAGGGTGGAGAAGAATAAAAAATTGAACTTATCTATCATTACAGATAAATACAGTAAGAATAAGTATTGCTCTGCAATGTAGAAAACCTAGTGTAATGAATCACATCACAAAAGTGACTTTTTAAATCTATGTATGTATGACTACCCTGATCAGGCTTTGAACATGATGACACATACCTTCAGTACTCTGGAAGTGGATGGCAAAGTGCCAACTCATGTGTTTGGAGGAGTCATGTTATGTCAGGGGCCCTGAAAGAGATTCTTTTTCCCCCCTTTTTTCTTTTTCTTTTTTTACATTAATACATATTTATGGAATAAAATGAGCATTTCCATAACATAATACAATAAAAAAAGATGATTGTACATGAAACTGCAAATCTGCTTCCGTACAACTTGCTATTCCTTTCAAATATACAACAAAATTATCACATAAATTTTTTTCTACCCTCCCCCCCAACTCTGCACTTCTTTTAAAGTCTACAGAACAGCATGGAAGCTTTGCCCCTGGATGTTGTTACAGCAGTGCTGAAATTAGCATAATTCAGATATTTTTGCATCGATTTATAAACTCATAAAATTACCTTGGTGCCCAACTTTCGATATTTCCTGCAATAAGTAACAGTGTATCTTTCTTCAACAATTGCTATGTATTTTTAAAAATTGCTTTGTGGAACATGCAACAGTTAAGAAAAATTTTGATTGATTCTTGACTTTAAAATCAAATGTCCCTGATGATTTCTCATAAAATAGCAAAAATGTTCCATTTAAATTTGGTAAAAAGCAATGTGCACAATGAAAGGAAATGGGGCTTAATTCCACTAAGTGGCTTGATAAAGAAATCTTGACAGTCAAGCCTTAAAGAGAAAAAAAGGAAAAAGTTTTTGTTTGTTGGGGTTTTTTTTAGAAGGAACATTTAGGGATGCAGGAATAAGAAAATGTTACTTAGATGTTCTCCCATTATCTACAAATGTTTGGATATTAAAAATTCAGAAGAGAGTTTAAAGAATTGTAAGCAAGAGAGATGGTTTAGCATGAATGAACACAGAGCTCACTTCAGATTCAGGAAGCTGGTTCAAGTGTCCTCTCTGGCACATATAGGCTGTGTGACCCGGGGCAGCTCGCTATCCCTAAAACCCTAGGTTAAAGAGACTATGCAGAACTACATTAATGAAATAATAGAATCAGTTTTAAAAAACCACTTCAAGCAGAAATAAGGAGAAAAATGCATTACTAGACTTGAATTTCAGTCACCACAATTCAAATTTAAATACATCATCATCACCATAATCACACTTAGAGTTTATACAGTACCTACTATGTGCTAGGCATTACGTTAATCACTTTGCAAACATCTCATTTCATCCTCACAACAATAAAGTATGTGCTATTATCATTCCCATTTCACAGTTTTGGAAAGTGAGGCAAACAGATGTTAGTGACTTGCTCAAGGTGACAGCTAGTAAGCACCTGAAGTGAGATTTGAATTCAGGTCTTCCTAACCCTAGGCCCAGTGCTCTCTATCCACTACGCCACCCAACTGCCCTATATTAACAAGCAAGTGTTGTTGGCTATTTCCATTTCTGTTATTTTAGATTATGCTCTTCAGTTCACTTTCACAAAAAAAAGATCAGAAAATTATCAAACAATGTATTTGATTGGTATAAATACAATTAGCTAGCAGGTTACTCCTATTACTTACCTAGAATATTTTCATGCCTTAGCAATACAGTGTTATATAATTCTGTTTCTCTGAACCAAGATTTCTCATCACGGGAGGAGAATATCTTCACAGCAACATTTTCTCCTTGCCAATGGCCCCGCCACACCTCTCCATATCGGCCTTTTCCTGATGAAGGCAAAGCAAAGGTGATTTTGATCAATGGGTTCCATTAGAGAGAGCCAACTCCAATTAGCTCTCAAAGGTCCTGAGTGGTTGCAAACTAAATTAAACTTTAAAAACAAGTCAATAAAATTAATGTTTGCAACTCTTGGTTATTTACCTTGAAAACCAATTTCACCAGTTACTGTAAGCCTCTGCCTATAACACATGCAATAAGACAGAAAACATTCACCCCTCCTCAAAATCTTTGAAGCCCTGCATACAGTCATGAATTGTTATTCAATTTTAAAAGTGTAAGATAATAATTACTATCATCAAGGTTGAGGGAAATGAATAATGAGCCATCATTTAGAATCACGAAAAATCCTATTCTAGTATTGCCTATATTGCATGTTGGTCTTGTAAACCTGGACAAGTCATTTAACCTCTCAGTATCCCCACACAACTAAGTTGATATGGTACAAACAGCTGCATCAGCAAAGGGTATTTACCCAAAAGGAGTTCTAAACACTAACTGAAAACACAGACTGTAATAAAAAAAATATTGCAGCTGACATTTATATAGCACCTTATAGGACTAGGGCCTGGACCTAATGATTCTGAGATAGGGAAATCCCAGGGGAGGTAACTCCTACCAAAGCAGGTCTGTACCTTCTCTGCAACTTACAATCATAGAGAGTTGCCATGGGCAGTAAGATGTTAAGTGACTTTTCCCAGGGTCATGTAACAGAAATTCTAGGCTTCCAGGTCAGCTCTCTAAAAATTACACCACACTGCCTCTCATATAGCACCTTAAGGTATGCAAATCAGCAGAAAGTTTGGGAAGCTCTCAGTGAAGAAAAGGGGAAAATTCTACTGCAATTATTGGGGTAACAGGAAGCAAAAATTACTCAAGTGTTTAAACATGGTTAAAGAGTTCACTGTGACAAAGAGAAACAAGATTACAGCATTATGAAGTCTAAACTAGGGGCTGGAGAGAGAAGAAAAGAAACCTTTACTGACGAGGAAGAATAAGTATTTTTGAAATTCTTTAAATTGCATGTTCCCAAAACAGAGTCTGATATTGAGAACTGCTATGACTATTTGCTGTTTTGACAGCACTTATGGAGCCCAATCATGAACAGTGCATTATGTACAACACTGGAAGGGCTCCATGAACTTTTTAGTTTCTGAACATCTGCACTATACAGTTGTGACTTGACACTAATGGTATATGATCCAGTCCCGTAGAATCAATACACCCATCTTTGCCTACCACAGGCTCTCTTTTCCATTACTTAACTAAAGGGAATATATTGACCTTAAGTATTAACAACAAGCATAAATCAAGAGTGAAAACACATACATATGTGCACAAGTACAGAAAAATACATGCACATACATTCAATACTCAATCTAGTAGCACATTCTTGCTAGAGAGATAACTTGAAACAAGTGTTCTTCCTTCCCTTAGTGCTATAGGATTTCTCCCAAGGATTCTGGTACTTGATTCTAAGTTATGGAAATACAGTTATCTTTTCCACATCACAGGGGTTGTTAAGGGCATGGTGCTGGAGAATCCACATAAAATGTTTTTGGCCCCACCTTCATACCAAAGAAGTCTGAATTCTTTTTTTAATGGGGTGTTTACAACACCTAATTATAAAATTTGGGTTAAGTGTTTGGTCATAGGCTCTGTGTCATCTCCCAGATTTTGTATGTCATCTGCAGCTGCCACAGAACTCTCCAAAAATTTCCATTTGATTTCTTATGCTGACCTGCACTATACTGAAACCAGGATGGGGAAAAGCATGACGTGAAAGAGATAAATGTAGGTGTATTGCTACCAGGGTACACATTACTATGATTACTAGCTGAAAAGCAACTCCTTGTTTCTTAAGTACCTACAATGTGGAAACTGCTAGAGCTAAAATGGCTCATAATAGTCTGCTTACTTTTAGCTAGGGAATGCCCCTTCATCCATTTAACACAATTAAAATAACCTTGGCATGGGAGGTATACTTATATGATAGACCATGGATAACTGAAAGATTAATTGTGATCCAAGTCATGAAATGTCTTATAATCTCTACTCTCTTTCCAATCCTCCCATCTCCCCCATTTATAACTGTCTGTGCAGTAATTTTGCTTATCCTGCTTATGGTAACTTATTCAACTATGTGCTAATACTTCAGTCATCTTTGCTTCTTAAGAGTGCTGAGACTACCACTACGTTTTCTGAGGCACGATGGTTTTGTTGGCTCATAGAATGTTTGCTAAACTCAGTGTCTGTTGAATTGAATTTTCAGTTGCTATATACTAATGCTCAGTTCAGGGGTAGGGAATCTGTGGCCTCGAGGCCACATGTGAATCCAAAAATTCAGTCAAAGGGCTGCACTTGAAGACCTAGAGGGCCACATGTGGCCCTGAGGTTGCAGGTTACCCACCCCTAGTTTAAATTATGATCTGCTAACTGATCTACATCTCAAGATTCAAGCTCTGACTTTTCAGAGCAGAGTTAAAAGGAAGGAAGGAAAGACTCAGTATCAAAAAAAAATTTTTTTTTGCTTCTATCAGCAAGAATAGTGCCAACTCTCTTAGAGCATGTCTCAATCCCCACTCCTCCTTTGGATTTTCTATTGAAATGTCTCCACCAAATGTATTTGGAGCCCAGCACTTTTAGGAGCTATGCAATTTAAAAAATGAAGTCCGCTGCTCCTACAGTTATTTTTAAAGCCTCTAGCATCCTGGTGGAGAGCCAATACCATTTTTAAGATGCCTTACACACTTTTCCTGGGCTCTAGGACATGATCTATGGCAGGAGAACAAGTTCTATGAAGCATACACCAAAGAAGTAATCAAGATTGACCACTTTACTCTCAAGGCTTGGGGGGAAACAGTTGGCAATATTCCCATGCAATCTGAAGTGTGGAATAAAAATCTTAAACGTTTAGTATTGTCCTTCTCTATCAGATATTCACTCCATTTGGTTAACACTGATTGTTCTCCTGATTTCTCTGAGGTCTTAAAATCTCAGCAGACATTTCAGGGAAAAGACAGTAACCAGCCTAGAAATCTTTCAAACACAATTTGGAAATCTGTTTATAAACGGCAAAGAATTCTTCTGAGTTTAAACAAATTCAATTTTTTCTTTTCTATTTCTAAAGTTCTGTGATGCAATTCCTATTCTTTCATTCAAAAAAGCTTCTAATTGAGGAGTATAGAGAGTTTTATTCTTACCAAACTACTTTGACATGTCCATATTTATGATAGCCCTCATATAAAAGAGGAATTCATGAAAGACTTAACATTATTGGATTAAAAAAAAAAACATGCTCCATAAAACCTACTGAAAATCAACAAACTTTAAGTCAGGACCTTCAAGAATATATTCTATTCAGAAGATGTTTCTAAAAATTAAAGAAAATATAATCATGACATAGCATTTATCTGGCACTATAAAACTTACCAAGTACCTTAACATACACCACACATAAAATACTTAGCATTTGTTAAATGCTTACCAAAAACTCTGTAAGACACATACTATGCTCATATTACAGACGTGTAAAATGAAGCTGCAAAAGTTAGATGATTTGTCCCGATACTCATAACTAGTAAAGAATCTACCTTCCTCAAAAGTATATGAATATCTATAGTAATGAATGGTTAAAGCTACAGCTAGGGAATTCATGAACCCCCAAAATCCAAAATGGTAATTCAGTTTTACAAGAAATTAGACAAGGATTTTTTGGGTTCAGACAAGTCCATGCTGAATGTTGTCCTTCATTCTCAAGGAAGACCAAAAAGTCCATGCTATGCTAAGGGATAAAGATTTCTCGCCTGACACAATTGTAATGAGCAAAGATGAGAACCAAATTTTCCACCTCCCATTCCGTTATCTATTCTCAGAAGAGCACAAAGGATAAAAGGGAAAAAAAAACTGTTACCAACCTACACACTCCAATAGTGTAATCTGACGAGCCACAGTTCTTTGTACGAGAAAAGGAAGACCAGAGCCACTTCCTGACGTACAAGAATGATCCATTAAATCCTGTGGTTTGAAACAAGGAGAAAGGAGGACCATTGGGAAATAGCTAAGAGTAATTTTTCTTTATTCAAAAAGAGAATATAAGGACATAAGCATGCATGTTATCACTTGCTGACGGGATGTACTTATGAACAAGAAATAACATAATGAAATTTCCCTTAAAAAAAAAAGCCAACCCAAATCTGCTTCTACAAATGAAGTATGTAGTCAAAAAATATATATGTATATATTTTCTTGGTTACCAGTTGCAGAGAGAGTTTTCCTTTTCACTCATAGAGTCAGCCAAGGAGAGACGTCTTCCTAAACACAGTGACAAGATGGTGGAAAATCTCTCATTTGAAGCAGGGACATAGTATCCTTACACAGCCAATTGTGGAACCATGTAAATGGTCGTAATAATGCCATGAAAGGAGGCAGCATTCCAAAACCCTAATTGTTTTTCAAAAATACTTTAGTGAATGGGCAAAGTGTTAATGTTGTTTTGTTTACATTTCATCTTCTTTCATGTCCTCTATACCACTGTGATACACTAGCAATCACCAAACTTACAAAAGGGCAAGCATTGATCCAACGGGCAGAAAAAGGAGGTCTTAAGAGACTAGATAAACCATAAAATGGATGGTTGCTTAGAGTTCAAAAGGCTTATTTTGAAGTAAGTCTTCTGTTCCATAAATAATTTGCTATCTATGTTTCTCTCTTCATATTATTATTCCTTATGTGTTTAACCTTTACACCACAGCTAAAAGATTCTTCTTGAAGTTACTAGCTTTCTTTTAAATAATCAAATTTGTAATTTGCCAAACAGGAGCTACACCTAGTCTCATCTCAGGAATGAGCCATGCATTTTAGTTTTGTAAGGCAATTCACTAGTGGGTAAATATAATTTTGGCCAAGAATTTGCAAATGGATATCTCATTTAAACGAACAAGTCAACAGACTGCAATTCATGACAGTTTCTATAATCTCATTTTTAAGAGTGTTCGTCAAACTGGTACCATATCATGATTTTATACTGTCATTTCATCTGATTGACTTTAAAAGACTATTTTGGGACACACTTCCATCTTTCTTCTTAAATTGTAAAAGCTATTTAAACAGTAATTTACACTAGCTGTTCCTATCACTGCCCTTGGTAATTAGTTCTACGTTAGCAGTTCTGAGGAATGAAGCTCTCTCTAATTTATTTCAGCACCCTACTTTGACTAAGCTTTGTAAGAATTCCCTCTTGCCCCTTCTGTTTTCACCACCTCGATAAATTCATCTAATTTCCCTTAGAACTTGAGAGGTCTTAAGTGCATTTCCTTTTGAAGAATAAAATCCTCTGTCTTAAAATTGAATACATCCTCTTTCCAGGGTGCTTCTAGGCATAGACTAAGTAGATGGGTGGAAATATGTCCAAGATAGGCAAGAGAAAGGGGAGGAGACAGCTGGGTGACATGACTCTAGGCCTATCCCCATTTACTGTCAAAGGTGGAATGCACTAGCACCAGGACTTCAGGGATTTGTCCAGTCTAGCCTATGTGGTGAAATTAGCAAGAGCTTTTTGCTTTCTCTGTTCACATTAAGCTAGCTGATATCCGACTTTAGGAAAAAAAAAACAATTCCTGAAGTGTCATTCCAATAACTTCTTCCTAAAGATTTCTCACTTGTCCATTCTAATTTAATTATCTTGGAAACTCTTAATAACTCATTACTTGTTCATTTATCCTATAGTTTTTAGAGTAAGAAGATTTTAAGGATCCCTTTGAAGGAATACATTTCACTTTCCGTAGCTTTCTTAATGAGAACAGTCACAGTCTAGGAAATCTGAGGAAATCTACCCTCTGCTTTTTAAAATGAATACAAGCTTTAACATATTATGGCCTTTAAAAAAATTACCTGAGAAACTCTTGCAAAAAAAAAAAAACGTTTCTAACTCAGAAAAGCTGGGTTTTAGGAATAGCTGTTCCAGGCCCAGGGGTTTGGGGAAAAAAAAAAAAAAGATGAGGAGAATTTAAAACATGAAAATGTAGTCCTATATCCCAATCTCTTACAACAAAATTCCTGTGTTGTATAAAGCCCATTATTTGCATACATTGTTCAATATGGTACAAATGACTTCCTATAGAGCAAAGAATACAAAACAATACATTTGACATTCTAGTAGCAAAAGGATCTAACCTGGAATGAACTGGCTTATTTACTATTAACATTCTTATAAATATTTCTAATTTGTGTTTAAAAAAATCCTAGAAGATACTTATAGTTCTTTCAAAATGCTTTCATCATAAAAACGTGAAAAAGAGTATTTCAAAATGTTTTAAATACTTTTAAATGACCCTCCTTTTTAACCACTGGAAAAGTTTCATCACTCCACAAGGTGGCAGCACAGGGATACAGAAAACTTTCGTTGCTCTTCTAAAGGACAAGTTTTAACAGCTTAACAATTAGGGGTTATGTTGTAATAAACGAAAGGCAAAAAAACTTGGGAAGGATCAAATGGGAGAATGGAGATTTTAAATGGTAGACGAGTATATACAACCAAAGAAAAAAAAATTACCTGAAAAAACAAACCTATTTAGAAGAAAAATGAAACTCTCCCCTCAGTTAACTATAAACATCTATTCATGTTTAATATCACATGGCTGCAAAACAATTATGTGAACTGTGAACATAAGCTCACAACATGAGTGACTTGTACAACATGCACAGCTCTGGGCAGCTTTCTAAAACCAATCTGTTTTTTCATGTATAGATATATATAAACTCTGTCAAGCACAGTTACTAGCCAGTACTTGGTATTTCATACTTCAAGTAAAAGAGTACAATGGATCTCTTTTTCTGTCTGTATCAACCAGCCCTTGTTGATTTTTTATTTCTAGCCCCATTCAAAACTCACTGCTAAGGTGCTATCGCCAACATTTGTAGTGATGAGTCCATCGATAGTGCCATATTCCACTTCTCTAGGGTTAAGTCGCTCCTGATTCCGTTTTTTGAATTTCCGAATGCCCACAACCAGTAGAATAACAAAAAGGCATGCAGCTATAGAGAGGCCTATAAAGATGGCCATATAATCCAGGCTGAATCTTGAATATCCTCCTGGGAAGGATTTCCCTAGAGAGAAAAAGGTAATTAATTAGCCAAAAGGATCACTGTTTGCATGGTATATAAAGGAGATTTCATAACAATTATAAGCTTTATTTTAAAAAATACATGACATATCCTTCTTTCACCACAAAACATCACGAGCAGGAAAAGCCATTTCAAATTCTAACATTCAGCAACCCAATCAATAAGAACAAAATTCTGGTTTGCAAAAAAAAAAAATCTACTCCAAATTAGATAATAAACAAGAAAACATTTTTAAATGTGACAAAACAAAAACAATTGTTGTTGACTACAGAATTTGACCTGCAGAGCTTTTCACCTTCAGAGTCTTGCAAAATATCAAGCTTCAATATTACTATGACAAAGGTAATCAAGTAAATAAATTAAATCTGTGGCAGGTTTTCTTCCCCACCTTCCACTTCACTGTGGAAGCTTCTCTCCAGCTTCAAATATATCACAGATACCCACTGCCATCCACATCTTCCTCAGACAACATATCTTTGAGACTATTTCTCTCTCTGTTTAAGAGCCTACCAAAGCCTACCACTTGTCTACTGAATCAAGTTCGGCCTTAAACTATTCATTCCTCAACTCCTATCACTTGAGTTCCCAGAATGCTCTGCTCTAGTCTGGCCCTTTACTACAGGCCCTCACCATGAGTGCTGTATGTAACTCTTCCTTGTCTTCATTTTTTTCTTATCCTTCATCATACCTTTTCCACTTTACCAAATCAATCTTGAGCTAAATTCCTTCATGCAGTTTATGCCCTAACTCTTCAACCCACAATGAAATACATTTGAGCTATGTCTTTTCCTTCTCTAAAATTCTCTATTTTCTTTCACTTATTTGCAAACCTATAAAAATTAGTTAGTACTTTAGTGTTCTTTCACTTGACAAAATATTGGAGCAGACTTTCATGTCACGTGACCAGCCAGCTAGAGGAATGAACATTTTCTCTGATCCTCATGACCTTTTAAACATCTCCAAAATAGGAATTATGCACAAGAGATAAAGCAATTTCCACTCTCTTAATAGTTGAGGGTACTAAGAACTTTAATAAGGTAAAAATTTAGCAAACTAACAGCTTTATTGTTGTTGTGGCTTAGTCATTTTTCGAACACGTCTGACTCTTCATGACCCTTTTGGGGGTTTTCTTGGCAAAGATCCTGGAGTGGCTTGCCATTTCCTTCTCCAGTTCATTTTACAGATGGGGAAACTAAGGCAAACGGGGTTAAATGACTCACCCAGGGTCACACAACTAGTAAGTATCTAAGGCCAGATTGCAACTTGGGTCTTCCTGACTCCAGGCCTGAACTCTATCTACTGTGCTACCTAGCCACCCCAGCAGAAAAAGCTAATCCTTAACCTTTAAATCATTCACTCAACACCACCCTCTCCTTCCACCTCTCATTTTGCATGAGGGTAGAGTTACATAAATTATCTACAGGCTTGCAACAGAACTCGATTACCCCTCCAGCCTCCTAACGAGGCAGAAAAACAAAATGCAAAGAAGTTTGTCATGGCTGAGGCAGCGGCATGGTCATAGGCTTGGTGCTGTCAGAAAGTAATGGGCACTAGGGTAAGGACACTAATGGGAGGCTGTATGGCACTCCATTAAGCCTGAAGTAAGAGCCAAGAATCCAGCTGGGGCCAGTTTCTTCCCCTTCTAGAAGTCCCTTGGGACAAAGAGAGAGGTTAGTGAAACATAAGAGTCTGAGAAGACTTTGAGGTCCAGCCTCCAAGGAAAACCCCATCAAAGTGTAAGGAACTGGAAAGTGAGCTCTATGGGGATATAAGGAAAAAAGAGTGAAATGACTAAAGGTTTCACAGGTAAGAAAATTCTGTTAAAGACCTTCGCTTAAGCAGGTTAAGAATGGAATGTGGCCTCTAAATCAATGAAAAAAGTCCAGATACCTATGAATAAATATTTCAAGAGAAAGGAAAAATCAATCAATGCTTGATAAGGCAGAAGGCCCTGTGGACTGTCAAGAGAGCAAAGAACTATTGCAGGAAGTTCCTGAATGGTTAAGAGAAACAGAATTGTGAAACCGGAATTTATGGCCTAGAAAGCCGAAATAATTAGCAGAATAGAAAAACTTGAATCCACAATAGCAATTTTAAACAAATAATAAACAAAGGAGAAAATAACTTATTGGAATTCAAATGCACATAACTTGAAGGGCAATCTGGAAAAGAAGCAAAAAGCAATAATGTTAAAAGAAAACAATTTCCAACCAAAACATTGATCTTAAAGCAGGATATGTAGAGACAACTTTAGGCTTATAGGCTTCCCAGAAAAACTCAGGTCAAAAAAGTTGAATATCATAATGCAAGAAAACTGCCTAGAACAGCAGAAGAAAGAAAATATACTAATCAAAAGAATCCAGAGATTGTCTGCAGGAAAAAAAAAGCAAAAACCAAAAAATCTATGCTGCAATATCCCAAATACATAGTGATTAAATTTAACAATTCCAATGACAAACTACAAATTCTGTGAGAAACTAAAAGAAAGACCTACAAATGTAAAGGAATGGAAATTCAAATAACACATTTTTCTGCAACCATCAGAAACTTCAGGAGGGAATAGCATGCAACTCAGTGACCTATCCTGAAAACCTGAGGCTAACAATTAATGGAGGATGGGGGTAGGCTAAGGGTTTAAAAAAGACATCCACTTAAAAAAAAAGAATTCTAAACATTCCTAGAAAGAAAACCATTCCCAAGTAAACCATTTGCTTTTTAAATACCTCAAACAACAGAAATATAGGAAAGGTAAATAAATACAGCAACCAAGACTACAAGAACACAATAACAACAGAAGACCCATTGAGAGATTTCTTTCTAAAAGTACACAAGAGTAAAAGCAAATGGCAAATAGAAGTGATAGTGGAGAAACAGGACTGAACCCTCATGGACTAAGCCTCATTACACCCAGCCTTGATGTGAATGGACAATAGTCTTGAAGGACTAAATGGCAGAATGGGAAGGAAGGGAGAAAAAAAGGCAGATAAGGTAAGGAAGATAGAGGGGAATATGTGATCTTCCCAAATTAAGTCAAAGTTACCAATGAGAGGAAATTAACTCTTATAGTCTCTCAAAAAGAGAGCCTCCAAGAAAATGGGCAAGGAGGTAAAAAGAGGGAAAGAAAGGAGGAAATCTTTTCAGATGTGGTAAAGGATACCACTGATGAATGCTTCCATGAGAGAACTTCTATAAAGAGAGATGGGGACTTTGCAAATAGGTGTGATCTGCAAAGATTTGGTGCTTTACACCACACATCCTGGCTTAAGAGAAAGAGAATAAGAAATCCCGGGATTTGGGTCTTCCTGACTCCGGGCCTAGAACTCTATCTATTGTGCTACATAGCCACCCCAGCAGAAAAGGCTAATCTTTAACCTTTAAATCAGGGCTGTCCAAAATGCAGCCTGTGGGCAGCATGCAACTATAATGTGCGATTTATGTGGCCCACCTACAAGCACAGAAATTTACATAAATGCTTTTAAAGGAAGCTGAGCTAACTCAGAGCTCTCACTAAAATGGCAAGTATATTTTCTATTGTTTCAATAAAAACCTACAGTTGGACAGCCCTGCTTTAAATCATTCACTCAACAAAATTGGGATCTGAGAACCCAAGGGGTAGGAGGACAATGACATGAGATGAGATTTCATGACAAATGGGAAAAACATGCCTATGGGGAGGACAAAGGTTAGTAATGAATTGAACGATCAGGGACATAGGAAAATTCCTACCATGAAGCAATACCCTTTCTGTCACTGGTAGGAACTGATATTTCTAAAGAGCATGGCACAACAGAAAAAGGAGGCCAGGGAGCAAAATCCAGAAAGCTGAACAAAGATACTTTTTTTCAAGAAGGAACCCATATTAGGTCCCTTAGCAGTTTTAATTCTGTAAGGAATACAGAGACTAAAGAAGGACGAAATAAATACAAGGGTCATGAACCAAAGAATAAAAGTCTAGAGCAGACAGAAAAGAGAAGAAAAAACAATGAAGAGAATAAAAGAACAACAATATATTGACTCATATGTTTCTCTCGTAGTTTTGCATGAGTGTAATTTCGTCTCTATGACTAGAAATTCCACAAACATGTCTTTTCTACTGAGAAGGAATGTGATGTATCGAGAAGAGTATTCACAGCAGTAAATCAGAAGAGCTGGCTCTAGCCACTTAGCCAGCTCTGTTTTACTTAGCAAACTCACTTAAACTCTTAGACTTCAGCTTCCATACTTTGCCTAATTCGCAGGACTGTCTTGAGGCTTAAACTAGCTAATATATGTGGCAGCCCTTCATAAAAGGTAAAATGTTATAGAAAGGGTACAGTCTTATCACCACATCTTTACATTCTGCATGGGCACTTAGAATGCATGAAGAATTTGCTAAGCTCTCTATTTGCATTAGGAAGACATTTCTTCAAACATGACTCAATATATACTAAGAACTTATTTATTCAGCTTAGGCTTATTTTGCATATAACTGAAACTTTTATGTATGTGTGTGTATATATATATATATGCGTGTGTATGTATATTTTTTATGTACACAACACTTGTATGTGTCAGTTTTTTTTCTTTTAACTACTTTTGATGGAAATCTATCTGAAATGCATTATATACTTCTTGAATAGAAACTGATTAATAAAATTCAACGTTTTATTGATGATGACTAAGGATCAAACACTCAGCCCATGACATCCCAACCCTCCTGAGTATAACCCAAACCAGATTAAAATGTGGTTCCTATCTGATTTTAATGTCTTGATATACCTATATCTAGATATCTATAGCTATAGATATATATAGGTATATATGAATAGATATGTATATCTGTAGATATACATATCTATGTGGGGCAGCTAGGTGACACATTGGATAGAGTGCCAGGCCTAGAGTCAGGAAGACTCATCTTCATGAGTTCAAATCCAGCCTCAGACATCTATTTACTAGCTGAGTGAACCTGAGCAAGTCACTTAACCCTGTTTCCCTCAGTTTCCTCATCTGTAAAATGATCTGGAGAGGGAAAGGGCAAACTACCCTAGTATCTTTGCCAAGAAAACCCCAAAAAGGAGTCACAAAGAGTTGGATATGTCTGAAGTGACACAACAACAGATATATGTGTGTGTCGATATACGCAGATATCTATCCATATGTAGATATAGATATGCAGATATATAGATATGCAGATACGTAGATACCTATCTCTAGATATAGACAAGGTATTTCTTCATAGTAAGAATTTTCCCATGTCCCTGATAGTTCAGTTCATTTTCTAACCCTTGTCTTTCCCATGGGTGCCATGTTTTTCCCATATACATGTATACACTTATATCTAAATAAATAAATAGATAGATGATGGATGGGTAGATAGATAGTTTTCTAAGTCAAAATGTAGCCTACAGGAATCCTTCTGCATGATTTAGTGGCCCCCATCTCTATGAGAGTTTGACATCACTTATTTACATGAACACCATTATTATAATGTATCATACACAGTACAATCCTCTTCCTACTTTGTCACTTTTTCTAGTGACACTACTCCTGCTTCTAACATTCCACATCATGCCCTACTTAAAAAATTTACACGTCAAGAAGACCTAGAATTTGTTTGGCTTCAGACACTCACATACTAGACCTGTGATTGTGAGCAAATCAATTAAACTATCCTTGACCTAGGCAGCTCTCTAATGCTGCTGACCTATAGGAGCTCCCTATCAGTAAAATCATAGGTCCAATAAAAACCAAGAGTTAATGAGACTCTTAGTGAAAATTTAAAGATCTATGGTTAAGTCAATTTAGGATTGAAGATTTAGGATTAAGTGACCATATCATTGTCCTGCTCAAGAACCTTCACTGGTTCTCTATTTCCTTTAACATAAAAGAGAAACTCCTCAGCTAAGCATTTATAGCCCTGCATATTCTGGCTCTAATCTACTGTCCCTTTCCAGACTGATTTCACATCACTCTCTTTTGCTCCTTCAACATTCTAACTAAACTTTCCAACACACTTTTCTCTTAAACACCCATCTCCCATCACTGTGCCATTGCACATGGGGTACTCCCTTTCTTGCCCCTTCTTCTTGGAATCCCAAGCTTCCTTCAAGTTTTCGAGCTAAAGTTATGTACCAACTGTCAGGGGAAGCCTTTTTCAATCCCCTCCCCTGGTTTTAATGCTTGCTCCCTTTTCAAATTACCATGTATATTCTTGTCTGTGCATATGGTACATTTGCCTCAGTAAAATGTAAGCTTAATCCTTGAAAAGGCAAAGATTTGTTTTTCACATTGTCTTTGTAGCTTCAAAACAGTTTCGAACATAGCAAGCCCTTAATAATAGTTCATTGGATTGTCTAGGCTTTATTTAGTGCAGGCACTCTAGGGTTTCTTAGGAAGTGAGGATGCTCCCAAGCATGGAGGCAGCTTCGCAGCTGCCTTGCTCCAAAGGAGTAGAATCTTTAGATATTAAGGAACCATTTGTATAGGATCCTCTTATAAAGAATTCATTCAAGTTACATGTGAAAAATCTGACAGCGCTTCAAGCTTGGAAAGAGATACAACCAGACAATAGACAACAGGAAGAGGGGAAAATGGATCAAAGTTTTTCTTTCTTTCCTGGTAATGTATGTGTCCCACTCAGCCAGAGTCCCAGGCCCTCTCTCTTCATCTCAACCATTTCTCCTTAATATATACACTTGATCTGTGGATAAGTTTGGGTTTTTTTTGGGGGGATGGTGTTTGCAGTAGCTACCGTTTCACTTTGCAAAAAAAAAAAAAAAAAAGGAGTGGAATAAAGTTGGCAGCACTTGGTAAAACAATCCCACCTCAACAGAAAACATTCCCTAAGGCAGATCTCTTGGGTATGAGAGAACTGGACACATTCTAAGTTTTTTCAAGTATTTTGTACTGCTTCATGTTCTCTTAACTTCTACCTTCCTTTAGATGTTGAGTGATTCTCCTCCCCCATTCCCAGTCCTTCAATTTGAGCTCAACTTTCCATCACAGGAACCAAAGTGAGGTCAGTGTAGGGATGGGGAAATGGAAGGGAATGGGCAGTGGGGAGATATGGGTACGACCATTACCTTTCGAAGTTGGTAGCTGGGCTGTGATGTTTCCATTGCACCAGTTACCCTGACAGCATTCCACAGCTTGGTCAGGGGATGGTGGAGTCTTACAGGTCATCTTCCCCTGCTCATATACTTGGAAGCATCCTTTCTGGTAGACTTGAATACCATCATTTATGCTCAGCGAGGCAAAACACTGTTGTCCCTCACAGTGGTCCTGATTCCCACAGGATATGCCTTCACACACACACATATACAGGTTTGAATTCAACTTTGGTTCCTCATCTGCAGAAGGGAGAAAAGAGAAAAGAAAATGGCATTTTCTCTCATATAGGCATTGAAAAGTTTCTTCAATCATGTGTGCATAATATAGTTTTGTTTTTTTTTCTCTTGCTCAATTTAACACACCTAGGCAATTACCTGTTGGGAAAGTCACAATAAGCATCACCTGAAGATACTAATACCCACCTTTAGTAGACCTGGGCATGAAATGTGCCTCGCCACTGAATTCCAAATCATTGGGCAATTCAGTTCAACAAACATTGAAGTGTCTTTGGGAGAGATACTGAAGATATAAAGGCAAAAGTAAAACTGCCCCTACCATCAAAATTTTCTTTTCTGCAAAAGGGTTTAAAAAAATTTTCTGCATCATGGAACCCTTTGGTGGCCTGGTGACACCTAAGCACCCTGTCTCAGAATAATGGGTTATTGTTATTGTTTTTATTTACAGTGGAAGAAAATGCTAGACTTCAGTTAGAGGTTAGTAAAAACAAAGATGTAAATTTTTCTCATCCACATTCAATGACCTCCGGTAATCTATCCATAGACCTCCAAGTTAAGTTCTATGGCAGCTAGGTGGCACCGAGGATGGAATACTCTGGGCCTGAAATCAAGAAGACCTGAATTCAAATTTGTCTTCAGACACTTACTAGCTGTGTAAGCTTGGACAAGTTACTTAACCTCTATTTGAACTCAGTTTCCTCTTCCATAAAATGGGGGTAATAACAGTACCTACCTCCTAGGATTGTTGTGAGAAGCAAATGAGATAATATTTGTAAAGCACTTAGCACTGTGCCTAACACAGAGTAACACTATATAAATACTAGCTATTATTAGGGGGAAGATAAAATGTATGTGTGCATGTGTGTGTGTGTGCACGTGCGTGTGTGAATAAGGTCAGAATAACGCCAAGTAACTAGAGAAGAAAGGGGACAATAATAATCAGGGTCATTAGGTAAGACTTCACGGAGGTGATATCTGAATTGAACCTTGAAGATGGGATTTTGAAAAGGAGAGAGAGATGAGGAGGAACCATGAACAGTGTCCCAAGTGAGAGATGAGGAGCAGTTGCATCTGGTGTGGAAGGAGGGTGGGAAAAAAAAGTGGGATGCCAAATCCAACAAGACCTTTTAATTAATTGTTCTTTCAAAGACTGGTTTTCAGATTCAGTTTTTTCAAATCACTGCATCATTTTTTCCTGGTTAAGTGAGTAGTTCAGACTTGCTAGTACTAACAGCTTTGGGTGCAGATGGCAGAGGAAAAGAGCAAGAGGGAGGGAGGAAGAGGGAAGAAAAGAGTTATATAGAAATGAGAACATGAGAGAGGGGGAAGGGGGAGAGAAAGAGAAAGATAGATAGAAACAGACAGAGAGATAGAGACAAAGAAAGAAACCAAAAAAGACAGTGTGACAGAGACGAGAGACAGGGACAGAGAGACAGAAAGAGATAATCACAGAGACACACAGAGAGAGACAGAGAAGACTGCAAGAGGCCAAATCTTTGGAAGCTGCTAAGTTGAAACCCTGTTCAAATAAGGAAATTCAACTTTCAGAGCTCACTCTCAAGTCCTAAATTAGAAAGGGGCTGAGTTTCTGTCTATTGTTGAATGCTTTGTAGTAGACTCTGTGGTACAGCTACCTCAATCTATTTTAAATCTATCTTTTAAAAGGCAGTTTGGGGTGACTGGGCGCTTTTAAGAGATGACCCCAATGAGAGGTATTAAAATACTTAGAGATACAGCAGGGGATTTGGAGGAAGACGCCACAGAGAGAGAGTGGAGAGAGACTCAGAAACGGCAGAGAAAGAGAACGTTCACCTTCCCTCTTCCCTCTTTGAAAAGAGGTAAAATAAAAACAAATTGCCTGCTATAGCACAAACATCACGCCTCCACAGGCACCACCCCATGAAGGGGATACACTCTATTTATAATCAATGTGATAGCTCTTTTGAAAAACCCCAAGAGATTCTTCCAATAGCAAATGAGTTTGGAATAACATCCAGAATAGCCACTGACAGAGCTATGTATGTCACCAGTCTCACCACCCAAAATCCAGAACTCACAGACTATATTAATGAGGAACAACTTTCACAATGAAGAAAGTATTCCTTTTTTCTCCTCTCAAAAGCATGACAGAAATCTTCCCAGCGTCAGTATTTGAATCAGGCTTCAGAAGCAATAGGTCCCTTATTATGTGAAGCGTAATATAAATTGATCCCACTATACCACCACCCCCCAAAAAAAATCAAAGATGATCATAGTTTCAAGGTTCATAGAAATTTCCCCCTATTTTATTGATACACTTAGACATATATGTGTATGTATCTATGTGTATATGTGTGTTTTTAATGTCAATCATTCCCTAGTAATCTCCAACCATCAGACCCTTTCTTTCAACAAAGGAAAACAGTTAAACAAAAAAGACATCTGACTTTTCAACACTTCCCATCCATAGCTCTACCCCCTGCCCCATACCCCTCCAAAAATTGTTGTTTATCCTTTGTTTTTGAAGAGGACCAATGACATCATGGGGTGATGTCTTGATTTGCACATGATACGGATTTAAGTGAGGCATAGGAGTACAGTCATCTGCCTCACTTTCTCTTCTAGAGTCCTGTTTGATAGACAAAAGCCTAAGGGGCAGCTAGGTGGCACAGTGAATAGAACAGGGACCCTCGAGTCAGGAGGACCTAAGTTCAAATCAGGCCTCAGACACTTGACGCTTACTAGCTGTGTGACCTCAAGCAAGTCACTTAACCCCAATTGCCCTGCCTTCCACCCTCCAAAAGACAAACAAACAAACAAACACAAAAGTCAAGACAACTGGTTATGGCCCAGAATGCAGTGGATGACCTTGGCTCTTCAATGACTGACTGAGCTCTAAGTACTCCACAGCACCTGTTTCAACTGCCTTCATGACCACTGAAACAAATTGCTTTCATCTGCCCATTCCACCAGGGGAAGTCATCACACACTTGGCGTAGACATCTCCCTAACTACCAATGGGTTTAAGGCCTGTAGGTTACCCTTAACCTGATTTGGCCCTTTTCAAGGCCGCTCATCTACCTTTGGTGTCACCCACCTCTCCAAGCTGTAGCATGTGCAGCATCGACACCCCAGTAATCCCCCCAGAAACACCAAAAGGAAGGATATGTTATTTCACCCTCTGTTCTGTAAAAGCAAGACTATTTCTCAATCTAAATTAGTTGTCTTTTAGTGATGTTGCATATGTATTACTCCAATCATTATATCTTGTGCCTTCTATTCACTCTCAATTCATACAGGCCTTTCCGTGTTTCTCAAATTCCTTGTGTTTGCTGTTTTTTATACAGCAACAGGATCCTGTTATGTTAATACACCAATTTGTTTAGCTATTCCCCAAATTAGGTGGTAAGCATCTAATTGGCTTCCAATTGTTATTTCTGGTTATATATGAAACCTTTCTGTCATTGACCTCCTTGAGCTATGGTGCTACATTAATATTAGCTATTAACAAATAAGGTAAGAAAAAAAACTATTTTGCTTTTTAATTCCATATAGATGTCACCTTTGGCGACTGCAGCATAGAACTCTTGAAAGATCTAGATTTGGCATAACATAACCTGACCTGGGTTTGAATCCTAGGTCGTGGAACGAGAGCCCTCTCCCTGGGCTTTTTAGGTTTTCTCAACTATAAAATAAGTGGTGTTTGTACCAGTTGACTTCTGAAGTCCTATATCCCTTCTAACTCTAATCTATAATCCTGAAATACGCCGCATGGGAAGTAGTGCTGGACCCAGTACCATGGGATGAATAGTTTACAGCCAGTCACCTTTTCCTACAATCTTTCAAATGGTTTTCTGGAAAAGGTGAACAGTTAAATCTGTATGAACCTGATGCAAAATGGACATGGAGGGAATCTGGTCCTGATGGTCTCTACAATCCTTTCTAGCTTAAGATCAAATGAACACTAACAATTCAGGTATACAATCTTTATGGCAAGCCCAGAGTGGATCACCAGTTTCCTATAAGTAGCTAGACAGAGGAGAGGAATTCCAACTATCCCACACAATGGTAAGTAAATATTAAGAGAAACCGATAGCTTAGTTTTGTGTGTGTGTCAGGGATGGGGCAGGAGTGGGGATAGGTGGGGATCATCTAATCTAACCTTGACATTAGAAATGAGGCAGCTACTTAGTTTGCCTCATTACTCGGTGCAGTACTGGGCCTGGAGTCAGGAAGACTTGCACATGGTGTGATTTTTGAGCAAGTCACTTAACTGCTGTTTGCCTCAGTTTCTCCAACTGTATAATGGGGATAATAATAGTACCTACTTCCCAAGGTTGTTGTGAGCAATAAATTAGATAATATTTGTAAAGCACTTAACACAGTGCCTTGCAAATTGTAGGTGTTATATAAATGCTAACTCTTATTATTACTAAAGGAAGGTTTTCCCAATCCCTCTGTCAATTATTCCTGATTTATCTTTTATACAGTTTTTTTGGAAGGTAGCTCAGGTGGACAGAGCCTGGAGTCAGGAAAACCTGAGTTCAAATCTGGCCTCAGATGCTTACTAGCTGTATGACCCTGGGCAAGTCACTTAACCTGTTTGCCTTAATCTACTGGAGAAGGAAATGCCAAACCACTACGGTATCTTTACCAAGAAAACCCCATTGACGGTATGGTCCACAGGGTCACAAAGAGTTGGACAGGACCGAACAACAACAACAAAACAGCTCCTTTGTACATATTTGCTAGTGGTCTCTACCATTAGACTGTGAACTCCTTGAGGGCAGGGACTTGTCTTTTGCCTCTTTTTGTATCCCCAGGGTTTAGTCTCAATGGTGGGGAAGGGAATCAAGGCCAGGACTTCTGACTACAAATTCAGTGATCTTTCCACTACATCACTTTATCCATTATAAACCCAGCTAAAAGGTCAGAAAGCCTCCAGTAGGTCCTAGAACAGCCCTACTTCCAAGAAACCTGGGGATCGGAACTCAGTGGAGTCATTTTTCCCTTGGTCCTTAGTTTCTCTACTGGGTGCTCTGGGTAGACAGTTCTTCCCAAGGTCCTTAGTGCCTTAAGGGATCTGTAAATAGTCTGTAATTCTCATGGAAATGAAGCCACGGACAGGTATCAGCTAAGGTTCAAATAAGCACCATATTGACTCTTTTGTTCTGCATACCCAGGCTTGGAAGAGAGGAATCTCAGTCACATTTAGGGAAATTTTCAACTCCTCTAGAGCCTTCATTCCTGTGGTATTCAACAGAGTTCTTGCACAACACTCTGCTTATACCTGTCTAATGTCCTATTCTGCATGATAGGTATTTATTCATGTCCCCCAAACTAGATTATAAGCCACAAAAAGAATAGGGACCATATCTTATGTGTATTTACATCTTTCTCCAGTGCCTAGCAAAGTGCTTTACATATACACAGAGATAGGGATAGAGATAGGGACTTGGACTTGTGATTTCACTGATGTAGAGAACTCCCATAAGAGGAAATTGCTTCTACCAATGCAGGTTGGTACCTTCTGTGCAACTTTATACTGTTAGAGGACTGTGGAGTACATCCAGGTTAAGTGACATTCCCTGGGGTCACACAACCAGTCTCTATCAAGTGGGATTTGAACCTAGGTCCTCATGCCTTTAAGGCTGGGATTTATATCCACTCCACCATGCTGCTCCTTGCTTTACAAATTCTAAGTAGGCACTTAATAAATGGTTGCTGAATAAATTAAAAGTCTTTATCTAGAAATTATTTGCCTTTCTTCTGTAGCTGAATAGAGATAACTATCTGAAGTAATAAATTATTCTTGTTCTGTGATGCCAGTGTCAAAGATCTGTCTGTCACTTTCCTTTCCCAGCTACAGAAAAGCAAAGAGATGAAAGAGCATGGCTAGTAAGCATCTATAGTGCTTACTCAAATACCTAGTATAGAAAGTGGCCAAACATCTAATGGTGAAAAGCAAGTTGGGGCACATTTGGCAAAGTCATGCCTACTATTTTTCCCCTTTTTGGAAAGCAAGCATCATCCTTCTCCTCTTGTTTTCTGCCTTCCACCCAAACTTGTAAGGTTTTAATAGTCCACATACTTTAACCCAGCTTTATCAACAAAATTGGTTGGGGAAGAAATGTGCCCCAGATATCCAAAGATATCCAAAATAAATATCAATTTTATAGAAATTCACCAGTGAAAAAGACTCTCTCCTCACCCCTTCCCAGCTCACCCCACCCTCCTCTCTCTCTCTCTCTTAATCTCTCTCTTCCTCTGTCTCTGTCTCTCTCTCTCTCTCTCTCTCTCTCTCTCACACACACACACACACACACACACACACACACACACACACACACACACCCCTGAGTACCACCCTGCCAACTTCCCCTGGCAGACTGGCTTGGTTCTAAGTGATGCCAAAGGGATTTTCTAAGCCAGGGTTATTAATTCAACAAGCAGAGTTACAAGCAAGACAGAGTTCTCAGATCTTGGTATCGACAATTCCAAGGAAAAATAGGACCCAAAATATCCATGAGTCACCTTTAGCAATCTCAATTTTTAAAAGTAATAACATGATGAAATTTAGGATTTGAAATTGGGGTCAAGGGCTTGGGCGGAGGGGAAAGGAGGATTGTCTTCAAATTGCTTTTAAGCTACTGTGAGATGTCTTATCTTCCAGGCTCTTATGATACAGAATACTTGGTTACAGATCACTTCCTAGGACTACTTTGCATGTATATGAAACAATAAAAGTCTGGTAACCTATTTTATTGCAGGTTGCAGAAATAAAACAGGAAGGACTTAAGCAGAGTTAAGTCCACTAAGCAAAGATGACAAGTTAGTTAAATTAATCAGTAATCTGAATATTAAGCAAGGGAAATGACCTCTTTTCCCTTAGATTATCTCATCCCCATTCTGTTTGCTTGTTGTCTATGTACACAACTAGCATCTGCAAGGTGGCCTTCCAGTATTACTCAATGTTATGACTGTTACTATATAACTTGTCTGGCATCAAGAACAGGACCATGTGAAAATATTTATGGACTGTATGTGGTCAGGGACAGGAGAGTCAGCTACAAGTAATCCTTTCATAAAATGGAAGGGTACAAAGGACTGACTAAAGGAAGCAATAAGATTATAATCTTGGCATCTCAATCTGAACTGCAGAGGCAGATTTAGATCACCATTATTAGCAACATTGTCTTCAAGTAAATTAGTTTTATTTCTTTGTTAAACTCATCAGAGAGACTGGGGAGATGAATGGGGTCCATAAAACTGCAGGAATATATAGAATGCACTTTAAAACATCCACCAGCTTATAAAATCTGTGTCTACTTGGGAGAGAACGAGATTAAACAGGTTTAAACTGTAGGTTGGGGTATTTAAATAGCATATAAGTTCTTTTTCCCATTCACTGAAAAGGATCTCCAGTTTCACCATGGCCAGAATTCTGAAAGATGACTTTTCCTGGCAAGTGTCCCATCCAAGGCAGATCCCTAAAAGTATAATGGTAGGATGTCAGAGAAATAAAACAGAGCAGTAGAATGGCAGAGAGAATAATAGATTATGACTTTGTTGTCCACAATGGAGATGGATAAAGTGAGATTTAACAATCTAGTCTCAAGATCTCGACAAGGTTCAACAATTTCTGACAGACACACCAAGAAAAAATAGAGAAGGGCTCAGAAAGTGATGGCTGTAGCTGGTCTTGTGACAGAGTCATCACTGTTCAGTCCTTTGGTGTAATTTTGCCTAAAAACTCAAGCAGCCTATAACACAGTCTAATGACTAAGACTTTACTGAGAGGAATACAAACCCTAAAAGAAGCAAATCTATACAGATAGATATTCCTCTGCCACAAAGGGGTCTTTTGTGTGGTTCTCCTGCTTCTTACTCCTTCCCAAATGCCTAGCTCAATCTCAGTTTTCTAAAAACACCAACATAAAGGCCAGTCCAGAGGCTGAGGTCCTCCTTGCCATATTGAGGGTGATTAAGGAGCTAGGCTGCTGACCTCACCTTACAGTTACAGGCAACATCTGCTCCTTTCCTGCTCTACAAGTCAACTACTTCACCTTATGGATTGTAGTAAGACCAAGGCTCAACACTAACTACAATCTACTCCCACTGTTCTTGGTTCTAGACCCTCAAACACTGTCCTTTTAAATCTATATTGACTTGTCAAAACATAATCCAGACCTCCTAACACAACCACTCTTTGGGTTCAATTTTGAATGAGACAGTTGAAAAAGGACATTAACTAATAAACTCAAGAAAACCTTGATAATATATCCAATAAAACCAAGATGGTGATGGGCATGCAGTCCATGTCATTTGGATCTGAGAAAAATCTTAGGATAATTAACCTAAAGAGAAGAAAAATGAATGGCAAATGGCCAAAAATGTTAGCTGTGCTGTATTTGAAAGATTGTTAAATAGAAGAGTTAGATTCGTTCTTTTTGAAGACAGAGGAGGAATGGGTTGATGTCACAAAGGATAAATGGATAGACTGAGGATTTATTAAGTGCTAATTATGCGCCAGTCACTATGCTAAGAGACAGGAATAGAAATACAAGCCCACATTTTTTTTTAAATTTAAAAAAAAGAAATACAATCAAACAGGACAATTCCTAACCTGAAGGAAGTTGCTTTCTAATGGAATTAAACAAGAAATAAGTGGGAATTGGAAAAGTGGATGCACAGCTGGAAAGAAGAAGAAGCAGTCCAAACAGTGAGTCGGATTGATCATGAATGAAATGAGCATAGTTGGGGCCCCTTTTGAATGAAGGTAGAGTCACCAATGATGGGGGTAGGTCCTAAGGGTAGAAATTTTTTCACGGTTGGCAGGCAGTTGGCAAGGTGGTACAGAATAAGTCCAGAGAGTCATTTTAACCAGAAGTAAAGTGAGTCTGACTGGGGTCTCTCTTAAAATGGGGGCAAATTTCAGTATGATTTCGGGAAAAGCTTCCCAACCTCAATTGGAGATCTCTAAAAGTAGAATAAGTGACCTTAGGAGGTAGCAGATTACTCCTTGGAGGTCTTCAAGCAGAGGAGACTTGTCCAATACACTTTTATGGAATTTCTATTTTGGCTAGATTAGATGTCCTACTATCCCTTTCAAATGTCAAGTTTTGTGACTCCAACAGGGTGACAGAACCAGATGGGAAACATGGTACAAAGAAATTAGAGTCACTATGTTAAATCTACTGGAATAAATGTGCCTATAGACTCATAATTTATGATATAAGCTCATCTTACAGGAGCCAAAGTAATCAGAATATTGTAAAAAAAAAAAATTCCAAAGCCTTAAAAGTTGAGTAAGCTACAAAACAAGCACCTCAGATTACTGCTGTCTTCTAATGGCCTGTTTCATTTGCTCCTTTGAAATAGCAGTTTGTGCCATAATAGGATTTAAGATTATAAGGAGTTGTCCTATGGTCTCTTAATTCAAGACTGAAATTTGGACTCATTACAACATATTGACTTGGGCTTTCTAGCAAGCCTGTGCATGGGCAAGAGGCACAAAAAATGGCCCTTGGATTTAACATGAAAGGTATCAGCCATCCAAGTAAGAAGAGACAGAAAATATCAGTGGATGGATGCAACAAGCATTCAAGCTTTTTATACACCATGGAGAAAACACCCACTCTGAGACAACCAGGTCTCTGGATAAATCGCACATATTTCTGCTGATCAAAGAGTTGTCACTTGATATAACTGCCACTCATCACTGGGGGTAAATGGGTTCTTATTGATGAGCTTTTAAAATTCCAGGACATTTTCACATTCTAAAAAAGGCAAAGTATTCACATTAAATCACACAACATCTAGAAAAGTCTTGGGATGTAGAAATTTCTTAAGCCTGTGGAAGCTTTCTTTGCCTCAAAAAGGGTTTTAAGAGAAGGCAAGAGAGATGCTGCCTGTGTTCTGAGCAGAGCAAAGCCATAAAGACTTTAAATGTCAGCATAGATCTTAAGGCAATGCTTAGTCACCAAGCAGCATGTCTGTGCAGACCCATTTCTTCCTGTTTAGATGGGGGATGGAATGGGGGGAGGGGAAGAGGTGTACAGAGGGTTCCCATCTGTTTATCCACATTGTCCAATGGACAAAAAAGGGAGGGAGAATACGTGTTTATCCGTCATTCCTTCTGTGTTTGGGTGGCGGGAATAATAATAGGACCCTATAATATGCAACGTATTTCTGTTAACTGAATATTAATATGTTAGCACAATGGCTGTCTCTTGGCCCTGTTTTTTCATAGCAGTCTAAATTTGGGGTTTTCTTGCTTTCAGTGGTAACTAGGTTCAAAATACAAAGATCCTTAAACTCAAATCCTTAAAGAATGCCTAATTAAGATCCAAGCCTTGTAGCCATTTTTCCTATCACTGAAAAGATTGGCACATTTATCTGCGGGCTGGGAAAGAACTATATCACATTTCCCAGCTTGCTTTGCCTCAGGTAATAAAAAAAAAAAATCTCTAGTCACCCTCCAGTGGAACTTCCAGAAAGGGGGTGTGGGGGCGGGGGTGGGGGAAAATGCAGTGTTTTTCACTTTGGGTTAGCCTAGGCTCTCTATTCCATCAAGTCAAACCTTGTGTGATCCAGCTCACAATCTCTAACCCTCAGATCCTAATGTCCCTTCAGTCAACGAGCTTACTAAGTGCAGGCACAGCAGACGCACTGGGAATACAAATACAAGTAGAAAGAAAGACAGTCCCCTACCCTCAAGGAGTTTACATCCTAATGAGGGAAGATAATAAATAAAAGGAGGCTAAAAACATGGGAGTGGGTAGAAAACAAAAGTATCCCCTGGGAGAATTGGAGGAAGTTCTGGAGTACAGCCAAGGCCGACCAGAGCATCCCTCTTAAATGGAGGCTCTGGGAAGGGGCATCTAGAAGGAAAGGCCTCTTTAACTGGAGGTTTTTCAACTTCAAACTTCATATTGAAAGGGTGGTTTTAACTGCTCCATTAAATAAAGAACCAGTGAGGGGACTAGCATTAAGGTCAAATAATGTTGCCTTTTCCATCTTTCTTTTGACCCTTACTGTAGTAAAAGTCCTTGACTTTACTATATACAGCATGCATACCTGAGAAACAGTTAATGATGGAAAATGTCCTCTTCTTTCACTTTCTCCTTATGTTTCCAGAACTGAATCCTTGTTTCCAAAAAAAGAGATCACAAAGGACTATGAGAATCAGTTGTTACCAACTGACCTTCAAAGGATTGGGAAAAGTCTTTTTCCCACAAAGAACAACCACTTATGTTTTAGTTGGGAAGTAGAAAGACTGTGTGACCTTTGGTAAGAAAATTAGGTCTCATTTTCCTTTGAATAGGGATAGGAAGGGAGACCGGACCTGTAATTTAAATGATTTAGGGAACTGCTGGGAGAGAAAATTCCCTCTAACAACATGAGTCCCCACCCTCTCTGGAACTTAAGAGTCTTCCAGAATTGCATAGGGCATCTAGAGGTTAAGTCACTTGTTCAGAGTTCACACAGCCCATATGAGAACCCAAGGTCTTCTGATTCCAATTATCCACTATACCACTTAAGCAGGATTGGAAAATTCATTCGTTGTTTTGTTAGAAGACAGAGAGGGGAGGCGTACAGGGAGGGAAGATTATCCATCAGAGAAATCGCCCAGTTTGGAACTGGAGAGATCTTGTATGTTGTGTGGGCAGACTGTAAAAATTCAGAAAGAGGTGATGATTTTGCTGACGCTTGCTCCAAGTTCCCAGGCTACCTGGAAATTTGCTCTTATTTCCACTAGTTGTTCTAGCTCCAAGCTGAAGGATCCATTCTCGTAGGAAGTCTACTAGATTTTAAGGTCCATGAAGGCAGTCTATGATTTATTTAACCTTTCTGTTTCCTCTACTACAAGCACAATTCACTGTATATAGTGGGCACTAAGCAATATCTGTTGAATTGAGCTAAAGCCAGAAGCCATTACCAGTGAGAAGGAAGGTTGACATTTCATAAAGAAGTTTTCTCCCACTCTCATTCCCTGCCTATTTCTTAAAGACAGCTCACAGCTTAGGTGAAGGGTGGTGTTTTTTTTGGCGGGAAGGAGGGGGGAGTTTGGGAATACCTTCAGGGGCTATAACATCAACTTCCAATACACTTAGCAAAAGACCTTTCTACACATTTCCTGGTGGTTTCAAAGCACTAGACCCCAGGCCCTTGTCTATTGGCACTGCCTTAATCACTTACAGGACATTGTTGGCAAAAAACACAGATTGTAATGCAGCCTCAAGGACACTAGATACACTGGTCATCTATCACTGCTGAGGAGACATTACAGAGATCCAAGTGGGATGGACAGAATTTATCCAAGACTCGACCAACTTTTCTGTGATTAACCCAGGAGTCCAGAAAGAGTCAAGAGCAGATAATATAGGTTAAAATGAGTAATTCAAAGGGAAGGGAGTCAGTGACATAAGTGTCCAAGGTTCCCTTCTTTTCTATCTCACAGGAGATGTTGTGATTCAAAGATTCAGGACAAAGACTGGACATGGGATATTGTCTACCTCTAGCTCCTTCATGGCAAGAGAAAAACAAAGCAAATTTTAAAACACACACACACACACACACACACACCCCAGCCTCCTTTCCAGACACTAATTAGTTGTACAATGGTAGTATAGTGAAATATAAAAGGATTTACTTCAAATTATCTCACAAGTCTCAAGAAAGAAAAGAAAGTTTTCTGCAGTTGGCAAACAGCAGCTTCACTTGCCTGGAGGCCAAGTCTAGATAAAACTTGACTATTGTTTGGGAAAGGTCTTCCAGTCAGGGAGGGGGGAGGTGAAGGCCTCAGATTCAGCTTTCAAGTGACAGGCCCCACCCCACCCCTTCCCCACTCCCAGTCCTTAATAGAGATTTGCAAACCACTGAGACCAACTCAGCACCCACTCAAAAGAGCAGATCCCGGGCAGGCACAATATGGTACATGCAGCCATCTAATCTGCTTTTATAGGTGATGGGAAGCACACGAGGAGAGAAAAGATGAATGATTCTCTACTTGGCCAAAAGGAGGCAAAACAAAGATATTGCTCAGGTTCTCTTGTTAATTACCGTCTTGTTTTAGTCATGTCTGATTCTTCATGACCCCATTTGGGGTTTTCTTGACAGAGACACTGGAATGGTTTGTCATGTTCTTTTCCAGCTCATTCTACAGATGAGGAAACTGGGGCAGAGTGAAGTGATTTGTCCAGGGTCACCCAGCTAATATGTGTCTGAGGCCGGATTTGCACTCAAGAAAACAATGACATCAGACCAGTGTCACCTGCCCTAGGCTCCAAAAAGTTCTAGATTCTTTATTCTATCATTATAAACAGAAATTCTACAGAATCCACAGCGACTCTTGCCTTTCTTTGCAGACTTGTATATGACTATGCTTCTCCTACTAAAACAGTCTCTGCCATACTGGCCTACCTGTTGTCCCTCCCCTGTCCACACCTTTGCACAGACAGTTCTCCAAATCTGTAATGCATTGCGTGAACCTAGTTTTCTTCAAAGTTCAGTTCAAGTGCTACCAATATGAGGTTTTTCCTGATTCCCCCATTGCTTTCCTTCTCCTAAATTCTCTCCCCTACCTCTCCAAAAAATGACCTGGTATTTACTGTATATACTTTGTTGCTACTTATGTATCCCTTAGTAGAATGTAAGCTCCCTGAAGTGAGGGCCTTTTTTGTTTTTATCTTCATGTCTGTAGCCTCCTTCTCCCTATTTCTCTACCCCACCCCTGCTCTTCCCACTTCTACCCCCCCCCCACCAAGCACAAAGGTGGTGATTAATAAATGCCTGGCCACTCTGGATAGCAATTTGGAACCACACCTTCAAAACTCTGTATGCCCTTTGCCCCAGTGATACCACAACTAGGCCTATACCCCCCAAAAAGATCAAAGAATGAGAAAAAGAGCCCATAAATACAAAATATATTTAGAGTGGCTTTTTTTTTTTTGGTAACAGAAAAGAACTGGAAACAAAAGCAGTAATCAATGGAATACTACTATGCTGTAAGAAAGAAAGAAAAGGGCAGTTTGGGAGAAACATGAGAAGGCTTGAATGAAATAATTCCGTGAAGTGACCAGAGCCAGGAGAACAATTTATACTATAACAACACTGTAAAAGTGTTTTAAAGGTCTTAAGAACTCTGATCAATGCAATGATCAGCCATGCTTCCAGGAGCCTACCCACCTATTAGAAAAATGATAGACTACATATGCAAAAAAAGACATTTTTCATATGGCCAATATGGGATTTTTTTTTTGCTTGACTATGCATATTTGTTGCAAAGATTTTGCTTTTTCTTTTTTTTCTTCAATGGGAGGCTGGAAGGGAGACAAATTGATTTTTTTGAAATAAGATTTTATTTAAAAATATTAATGTTTGTTGGTGTAGATTGTGGGACTCTATACACACATTCATAAACACAAATATTTCCAGACAAATTGACACTATATTGGGCTTAGTGAGTTACATAAACAAGTGCCATTTTCCATAGCAATGTTGGACTTTGGAAAGAGAAAGATGGCCAAATCAAAGTCTCATGTGGCCAATGAGAATAAGAGAGGCTATAGGAATATCCAGCCCAAACTGATACAATGGATTGCCTTTGGTTTTTGTAGCTGCAATGCATGGCAGAACTAAAGATGGCACTAATGACTATAATGGGTCACTTTTAAATAGTATCCTTAATACCACTGGTCATTTGAGAAGTATTTCCTTCCAGTATCTGCCTCCATCCACATTGCTGTGCCAATCATGCCCAATTTCAACAGCCAGCTGCTATACAGTTAGAACCAATAATGAAAGGACCAATTCCCTAAGAGGGACTGAGGAAGTTGAGACTGGTTTCAAATATATATAGAAAAAAATAGCCAGAGAGAACACCACTTGGAAGACTGATAAAGCACATGACCCTGTGGCCTAAGAGTAGGCTTAAAAATAACAGATTTTTAAGAGCCCTACTTCTCCTTCCTTGGTTCTGAAGGAAAAACTAATGGCCATTATCATAAAAGTTTTTCAGGAAAGCCCTGCCCCGCACTCCTCTTCCCACTCCCCCTCCCCTTTAGATTATTTGGCTGTGCAGTGAGAAACCATCCTGCGTCCACAGACACATGCTGTACATACACAGCCACTGGAGTCATCGGCTAAGTGTAGCAAGACCAAATGGAACAAACCCAGTGCTCAGCAAACCCTGGACTCTGCCCCCTGTCCCTGACTATCCCCATCACCTTTCTGCCCAAGGGCATATGTCAAATCTCCTTGGAGGGGGAGTTCAAATTGTCATGCAGGATGGCAGCCTGCCAGGTGCTTGTGTCAAAAGGGACAGGTGGAGGTGTTAAAGGGACAGGTGCAGGTTGGGCTATTCTCAGTAGCTATCAATTTAAATGTGGAGCTGAGCACACATGATAGTCTCAGTAAGTTTTGGTTGCAATTCAAAAGTCACGCAGTCAAGAGACATACACCTTTCCCCAGCTGCTGGACCATACAACTGTCCTCTGGCTCCTCCCAAGACAGGAAAAATGGAAACAATTCATGCTGGTCAGATAATGCGCCAGTGAACAACTAAAGGACTTCAAATTCTTTTTACTACAGTACAAGAATGAGGGATTTCTTCAAAAGGATGACACGATAAAAGATGTAATTTAGCACCCTGGAAAAAAGATCGATACCAATTACAGGACTTGGGTTCAGATTTGGCCTCTGATGCTTGCAACTTTTATGCCCTTGGATAAGGCACTCAAATTCCTGAGACCTTAATTTCCTCATCTGTAAAAAAACTAGATAGCTTCTGAGACCCCATCAGCTCTACCTACGATCTGCTTGGATCTAGTCTAGGGTCTTAAAGTAGAAACAAACAAAAAATGGAGTAAGATGGCTCCACTTCCATGCCCAGCATATATGGGACAGCAGAGAAGTATCCTGCACTGAAAAGGGAGACTAGGGATGTGAACTTCTTGAAGAAAGCAAAGTTCCTATAAGTACTAGAAGAGGAAGGGGGCAACTAGGTGGTACTGTGGATACAGTGCCTGGCCTGGGGTCCAGCAGACCCATCTTCCTGAGTTAAAACCTGGCCTCCAACACTTAATAGCTGTATGACCCTGGGCAACTCACTTAACCCTGTCTGCCTTGGTTTCCTCTTCTGTAAAATGAGCTGGAGAAGGAAATGGCAAACCACTCCAGTATCTTTGCCAAGAAAACCCCAAATGGGGTCATGAAGAGCTGGAAATGACTAAGCAACAACAATAAAAGAAGATGAAAGAGTATGATATGACAAGATCTAAGGCATTTGAAATAATAATTCAATTGTTGGGAATATACCCTTTACAGTGTTATCAAATATAACAAAAAAAGAGCTTATCTGTTGAAAGATTTTCATAGAATTCTATGTGTTAGAGAAGAAAAAAATTGGAAGCAATCTACATGTCTAATAATCAAGGTACAGCTAAATAAATCGCATTATACTGAAATAGTGGACTACTATGCTGCAATTAAGTAAAACTATGAGGAAGGCAGCATAGAGAAACCTGGAAAGAGCTTTATGAAAGAGCGCAAAATAAAAAACAAAATGAGAAAGAACATATACTAACTATAATCATGAGGAAAAATCAATAAGAATGAATGGAGGAAAAAAATTCTGATGATGACTTAGAAGAGATTTTAAAACTTATCCTTTATGGGTTGAAATTAATTTAAATGTAAATCATTACAAAGCAAGTTTAATTGCTCTTAAAGCAATTAATTTTAAAAAGCTCTGGAGATGAAAAGGAGGTTAACAATAAAACAGTGGTTTAAGAGGACATAGTGGAATGGGAGGGCAGAGAAGGATGGGGCTGGGAATGAGGGGAAAAGTAGATGCTGGAATAAAAAAGCCATCTTATATCAACACACTGTGCCTCTGAATCACAGGGGAGGAAGAGGTAAGAATGTGCCAGTCACAGGACTGGCAAAGAACAGTGGTCCAGGCCAACCTCAAGGATCCTCCAGAGTAACCAAAGGCAGCTGTTTTCTTCCACAGCTTGTCCTTCCAGAATAAGCCAGGAATCAGTCTTCAAATACATTTACAACACCCTGCCTCATCAAATAATGTTCTAGAAATTCATATGTATTTTTGTTTAAAAGAAAAACAATCCTCTACTGAAGGCTTCCCTTGATATTCATTTTGGTATGGCTGTTAACCCATAGCTGTTGAAGATTATGCCAAATGGGTGTCAGAGACCATTTTTTACCTCTTTACGTATCCCCAGTGCTTTCTAGAGTGCCTGGCACATAGTAGGCACACAATAAATGTTTATTGACCAACTGAATGCAAGTTTTGTCAAGTTCCCTGAAATATAGTAGAAATCTGCGTTGGAAGCAACAACATTGTCAATGTGCTCAGGGATTGATTTGATTTTCAGGGGCTCTCAGAGGGAAAGAGACCAAAAAAAATAGAAAAAAAATATACCGAATGGTACACTCTCAAAGAAAGGCAATCAAGATAATAATGACCTGTATATTAACTTTCTCTTCATTAAAGAAATCTTTATGAGAATGTGCTGTGACCATATCGAGGGTATGAAAACGAGAAGAAACAAGTAGGTTTCCAAAGAAACATTCTCTCTAGCAAAAATTTATTTCATGGTACCCTATTGAGTAGGGGTACACAAAATACCATCATTAATTATTTAAAAAAAAACATTAGGTGAAGCAAAATGCTCTGCTCCAAACAGGTTTCTCCTCTGTATGCACAAAGATAAAACATAGTTTCCTCATAATGTAATTTGAAGTAACTGTTCTATGAGCCTATGTTCTAAGTACTAAGCAAGGCATAAAAGAGTGAGACATGTTTGCCAAAGGTTTTAGCTGTTGTCATGGAAAAGTTACACTGAGACCATCAATTGACTGCCCTATTGTTCCACCCACCAAACGCTGAGACTTGTCAGATCAAAACACCTTTCCCTGGCAACCACAATCCTATTCACCTGTAAGCTCTCTGAGGCCAGAGACTATCTCCTTTTGAACTTGTATCCCTAGCATTTAACAAAGAGCTGGACACATAATAAGTACTTAAAAAATACTCTTTTTCTCATCATATAGTCACAAAAAAAATCCAAATGGAAACAACTGCCAGAGAAAGTGGGATTCTCAAGGTACTTCCCTTTGTGAACAACACTACTCTCAGAAATTGAACTTCAATGAGATATGGGGCACTAACGAAAACAAGCTCGCTACTTCATATGGAAAAATCCAAGTGGATTTTGTCTAGATTGAAGCACACACTTGCATTGAAAGTCCACTGTTTGTCTTTAAGTACCTATCCCTGGAATGGGTATTTTCACCAGTCCAATGAGCTGAAAAAAGAACGAATAAAGTGGGTTTTAGTCAAATGGGAAACTATGGGGCACCTTCAATACCCAAAGTTTTGTGCTGCAAAAGAGCCCGTATTTTTAATACTAATGTTCAGCCCATGATAATATACAGCAGAGAACGCCAACCTCATTGGACTTGACTTTCCTTCCTACCTTTTGTAACCTAGCTAACCTGGTCTTCTGGTTCCTCACACAAAATACTACAACTCCTATCTTTATATCTTTCCACTAAGCATCCTCACCCTCCTCAGCCCATATGTGAAATAATACTCTACCTCCTCAAACTCTACCTCATAGAATCCCTCTCTTCCTTTAAGACCCAGTTCAAGTGCCACCTTCTACATGAAAGCTTTCCAGAACCACCCCAACTGCTAGTGCCCTCACTTCCAAACTACCTTTATTTAACTGCTCTGCAGTTATGCTTATTCTCTTTATATTTATTGTGTCTATAATCAATTATGCACTTATTTTCTTCATTAAATTGAAGCCCTTTGTGAGTGGGAATCATTTTATTCTTTATTTTTGTATCCCAGCACCCAAGCTAGTGCCTAGCACATAGTAGCCACTTAATAAATGTTTGTTGATTCAAGGATTTCTGAATATTCAGAATCATGGGTGACTCAAAGAGCGATGGAATGATGCATGGTGGGTATAAGGACTCTACATGATCAGCGATTATTGTCATGAGAAGTGACAAAAACATTATCTGGATCATGCCTGACTGGCAGGGCATAGTCTAATTATGGAACTAGATTAAAAAATACCAAAGCATGACACTGGTATCCATGAAATTTTAATAGGTAGGTCATGGGAAGCTCCCCAATGAAATGGCCAAATGGATATGGAGGATTAATAAAAGGACGTGGGCACAAGACGAGAAGGCAAGATGGATGGGTTTCTAGCTATATTGGTTGATGAGATACCCACATGAAAGAGATAACCAGTCCTTCAAATTATTAACATTTACTTCTAGGTTCATAATTCTTCATAATAGTTGAGATTACTAAGCTCTAAGATGCTGACTGAACTATCTAGCTACTCAATCTGAAGTTATATAGTTAGAAACAGGAGATCATAGCTGCTATGGACCTATGATCCAGACTTGGTTTCCTGCCATGCTTATACATTATTTGAACATTTAGGCTCACTCAAGTCCAGTTGCAATAACTACTCTCTCTCCACAAAAGCTAAGAAAAGACAATCATGAAACAAATTGCAGTAGCAACGAGTTAGTAAAGCTTAAAGGCCTAAAACGGAACAACAATGTCATTGTCCAGACACTCCCAGCCACAGAAGCAGTTACAAAGAGGGGACGATTAGGAAAAGACCTTGAACCTGCCTCTTCTTAGGAAATATTGATTCCTACACAGAGCCTTATTCTCCCAATATAAGTCAGATAACATGATCATTGCCCTCTATCGAAAGCTGAAAGTATATGAGAAATAGAACACCAAACAAAAGACACAAATAGGAAATCCATGGTTATATTTTTTTAATTGATATTTCAATGGGACTTTCCCAGATTGATGTTTCCTTGCTATCAAAGCATCCTGACAACCTTTGCACAATGCTGAAATATGGTTTTAATAAAAAGTTCCTACATAATACTATACATATTATAAATTGAATAAACTATGTTCACCACCTAAACTCTATTACAGTGACGTATAGATGATACTACAATGATGTTGTAGATACAGTAGCAAAATTCTGCCCTGAGGGCTATGTTCTCAAGCCTATGTCTGCTCTTTGTATTAACTTACCCCCAACTGGACCAAAAATTTGTCTTCTAGAGGGAAATTTTACCAACTGATTTCAAAAGCATTAAAGCATAGGTGAAAATACCATAATTCACAAAGGCAGCCCAAATTCACTGAATGATTTTACCACCAATGTGTTCATTCATTACACACTCAGCTGTGAGCAAGGCATTGCCTAAGCAATAGAGAGAGAAAATCTATCAAAATGTCTCATTCTCTGCCCTCAGCAAGCTTTCACACAATAATACAATACATGTAATAATATGAAACTACAAAAATAATGCAAAAAATACAATAATGATATAAAACAAGATCATTAGAGAAATGCTTTGTAATGGTCTAAATGTGGTCCGAAGTAAAAATGATTTTTAGTAAGGTCAGGAAGGGTATCATGGAGGAAGTTCCATTTAAGTTGGGCTTCATAGAATAGGTAGGAATTCAACAAGAGAGCAAGGGCATTTCAGGGACCGGCAAGAGCCTAACTAAGGCACAAGGGCAGTATGGGAGATACAGAGTCGCTGAGGGTGGCTAAAGAGTCAAGAATATAACACAAAGTAGTTTTAGATATGCCAGGAAGGTAGGATGTCCCCAGAATGTAGGGGGCTTTGGTTCCCTAAGTAAAGAAATCTAAAATGTATTTGATAGGCAGGAGAGAACTGCTGAAGATTTCTAAGCAGGAGAAATATGACTATATCTATGAATAAAGGAGATTAAGAAAGAGGGATGGGGGAAGGGGAGTAAGAGGGAACAGCAGTGGTAAGACCTCTGAGCCCATTGCAATACCCCAAGAGAATAGCAACATGAAGATATTTTTTCATGGCTGAATGGATGTCACAGATGAAGGAGATGAAAAGTAATATTAACAATTCCAAATTAGAAAAATGGATGAACTGGAAATGGTGAACATACAGATCACACTGGATTCATACAAGTCAAAATTTCTCCCCTTCTTTCTCCTACCTCCGATTAAAAAAAGAAAAAAAACTATCCTGGGGAAGTCTAGATACTATTTTAAAGCCAAAAATAGAAAAAGAAGAAGTCTAGCAAAAGATATAGTTCCTTAAAAGAATTCTCTACAAAACATAATTTCAGCACATTAGAATCCGTCTACTATAACTATTTCTGTCTTACGACCAAGGTTAAAGTTCATATGGCGGCCCACATCTGTAATCTCTGGTACATGGGAAGGATCACTTTAACTCAGGAGTTCTGAAATACAGTAGGGCTGGGGAGAATTAGCCACGCTAAGTCCAGAATCACATAATGAGTCTTCTATGGTCTCCCCCTCCTCCACTGGCCATCTTCTGGTAGAGGCTACACTTGCAACCTAAGCAAGACTTTCCCGTCTATGAATGAATGAATGAATGAGTAGATAAATAGTGCTACAAAGAAACAGATAAATAGTTAAAGTGAGATTAAAGTATACATGCCAACTTGGGTCTTCCTGCTAAACGTATCACAGGTTCAGGGACACTATGTGAAATACAGATTCTAGTTCACCTTGACTGTTCCTGAATTAGGTAATCTCACACTTAGTTTTCACAGGTGTCAAAATAACCAACATTCTCTCTAGCCCTCAGTAGTTATAAACCTGGGGTCTGTGAACTTTAAGAAATATTTTTTTTATTTCAATATAATTAGTGTCCTTTGTAAGCATGTGTATTTTACTTTAAGCAATTAAAAGCATTGTTCTGTGGAAGCATAATCAATCTTCCCGGGAATGCCAAAGATGTCGTTGACACAAAAGGTTAAAAATCCCTGCTCTAGAGGATGAATTCTGCAAAATATTTTGAGGAAAGTTCACTCACACAAACTACCTTGAAATGAACATTAGCCTTAGGCAATTATATTATTTTCCTCATTTGCTAGTTTCTGTTTCTGTACTCTGAGAAACTAGGGGTATTTTTTTAATTGTTCACTCCTCTGCTATTTCTTTAGGGGATGTATGTGGATGATTTTAGTCATGTTTTATTTGTCTAATAAGGGTGTGGGGGGTAATGGGGGTGGGTGAGAAACTGGTGCTGTTGTGTGAAAATGGGTGGAATTTCAACAAATCTCTTCCACTCGAGTCCTCTGATCCTCATCCTGCAGAGGTAACTGGGTTCTCAAAGGCTGTATCAGGTCTTACTTAACAAGTGCAGATCTGGAGAACTTTGGATCTGTTGTCTAAAGATCAAACTCACTAAAGGTGGATAGAATCCTCACCCGAAGATGGGCTGCCAGGAGGTAATTTTTTTTAATCTTCTTTTTAATCACAGCAACTTGAGAAGTCATCTATCTGCTAAAGTATTGATGAGCAGAAGACCTCCTCACAACAATGAAACCACAGATCGCTTGGCTCGACCACATAATCAGCTTCACTACTTCATCTATAAACTCAGGTTTACCCCACTTATAAAACAGGAGACTCTCTTGATTTAGGTAACTTTCTCAGACACAACTAAAGGAAAAGGTCCCTGGTGCCTATTTTACTACCCTCTTATATAAGCAACCCCATCAAAACATATTTTACTCCTCCTGTAGGCAGTTTGTCAATCTAGGCAATTCTGACTTTTTATTTAAGGTAATCTAAGGTTCTATGGGGAACTAGGTGGTCCAGTAAATAGAGCGACAGACCTGGAGTCAAAAAGACTCATCTTCTTGAGTTCGAATCACTTGACCTCTTCTAGCTCCATTTCCTCATCTGTAAAATGGGGATAATAATAGCACCTATCTCTCGGAGTTGTGAGGATAAAATATCCTTTATAAAGCACTTTGCAAACCTTAAAGTGTTATATAGATTCTAGCTATCATCACTGTTGTTACCATTATCTTTACGGCAACTAAGAAGACATCTGAATCGACATATTCTACCTATTCATAGAATGTTTGATCTTGAAGAAGCCTAGTCTAGCTGCCTTCAGTGAAGTGACTTGCTCAAGGTTACACTGATAATTTGTGGCAGACTAGATCCCCAGTCTATTGGCTCCTAGTCTAAATTTCTCTCCATTTATCCCTTTTGCTTCTACCATTAGAACTAGAAAAAAAATGCATTTGGTGGTCAAGAACTAAAATCTTTAAAATCTTTAATGTCTAGTACGCTCATATTTATTTCATATTTTTAGTAGCAGCAAATAAGCTCTGTATCACTGCCTAAATAGAACAGATGCATTAGATGCCACCTCCCTTTACTAAAAAAAAAAAAAAGCCACCATTCATTTGATAATAGACCCAACAAAATAAGGGGTAAGAACTGAATATTTTTTAAAAAGGTATTTTACAGTAGAAAGGAACAGAAAGAAATACATAATGCTAAGACATTTCTCTTACTACCCCCTCCTTTTAAGAACTTTTTGACAATTCAGCAAGAATACAGAAAAATTCAAAGAAAGGCCTAATCTTTCTTCTATTGTCAAAAAAAGCCAGAACCTTTGTGGTTCATAACAAAAATTCTATTTGATTTGTACCCTCTTGCCCCTAACTGGCCTAAGGCATTCTGAGAAATGATACCTTTTGAAATTCTATTATTAAGTCAAAGTTAAAATTACTTGGGTATCTAACAACAAACACTATATGAGAGTCCAAATGCCAGCTTTTGAAATTCTATCATACAGTCAACCTGGAAATTATTTGGGAACCTAACAATGAAGACCATCAGATGGGTCAAAGGTTTCTGTTGTAATAAAATGCTTACATAACTCACTAATTTTCACTGAAGTAAATCTTCAATAAAGCAAATTTCATAATGTAAACCTTTTGAGACAGAAGCATTCATCATTATACAGATGTTTTCTTTATAAATGATATGTAGTCTAATATACTGGGCCTGTATATGCTTCTAAGAGGAAAGAGAAAGCTAACAATAGCAATGCAAGTACAGAACTAAGACTTTCTACAATGGTGTCACTTCTGTATAATAGTATAGCAGAAGGCATTTTAGCTATTCTTCAGTATGCAATCAAGTAAAGTCTTATTACAACTTAAAGCACTCAGTCTTAAAGAGTGAGCAGTAAGCTCAGAGGTCATCTAGTCCAACCTACACAACACACAAGCTTTTCTAGAACTTTATGTATAATGAAAGGGAAATATGAAGGCTGATATATTATGAACAACAGAAAACAAGCGCACATACACAGGCACATACAGTTAAAAGCCATATATATCTACTATCCTAGGTTCCCAATGCTGGAATTAATGATTATATACTATAAATATTCCAAATATTTTAGAATACCATTTTGCTGGAATTCAAAATATAATGTGTTATAGTAAAAAAAAAAGTCCTTTGCTATCAAAATAGCACAGAAATAGAAAAGATCATTGTGATTAAATATCTCTACAGAACAAACCCAACTTTTATACATATATATATATATATACACATATATACACATACATGTGTGTATTGTACACGATTTAATATAGCAAAATGTTGGTTCTATAAAAGATGCCAGAACCTTTCCTTAAAAAATGTCATTGGATTAGATTTAAATATTAAGAATGAATAGCTATATAATATATTGAGGGAATGGGAAAGGGAAGAGAACAAACATGTATATACCACGTAGTATATACCAGGCAGTGTGCTAAGTGCTTTACAAATTTTACATCATTTGATCCTTACAACAATCCTATGAGGAAGGTGTTGTTATTATCCATTTTACAGTTGAGGAAACTGAGACAAAGAGATTAAGTAACTTGCCAAGAGTCAAACAGGCACTAAGTGTCTAAGGCTAAATTTGAACTCAGGTCTCCCTGACTCCAGGCCCAGAGCTCTATTCACTGCACCACCTAGCTGGAAGAATTGTGATCCAAAGGTAAAGCATTTTTCTTAAGACATACCTTGGTTGATTTAATAAACATTATGATTAAATAAGATATTATTTATACAAAGTACTTATCTCAATGCCTGGCACATAGTAGGCTTTATATAAATGTTTATTCCTTTCCCTTCCCTCGTTCACTGGTCAACGTGCCATTCAAATGTTAAAGCTTTTGGGGAAAATGTCATCATTATTAAAATTTTGTAAGTGTATATAGGCAAAGAAAATTTAAACAGTATATTTCCTATACATTATTCACTTTTATAATTATTCTCTATCTTATAGGTGGGGGGAATGGGTATGAACCATGCCTTACCTTCCACACTAGGAGAGGGGAAAGTTATCATCATGAGAACAGGCAGAATCATAACTCCATCTAACATTGTACAACTGTAGGAATAAAGAAAGAAATGTAAGCATGGATACATTTGAACTTCAGATAAAAGCTATCCTTTTTTGAATTTTCTAATTCATATACTACAAATCCAACTTCCTGGTATAATAAAGAGTATTTTCTCAACCTGATTACCTACAATGGTGTTCCAAAAGTCTTAAAGTAATTTTAAGCTATTAAGACTTTTCAGACACTCTATGTAATGAAAGGATCAAGTACAGAGTGCCCAGACTGGCACTCGGAACCTTTCTTATACATCCCACAGTGATCACCCCATACTTCCAAACAAATGCCCTCTGCTCCTAAAAAAGTATCTCCTTTCAGTCCACCTGCATTGGATCTAGGGCTTAACAGATTATCTGAATAATTCAAGAATGCTCTCTACTCTCATCTCCATCTCTCCACCAGGAAATCCCTGGTTTCCTTCCAAACACAGCTTGAGGTGCCCTCCCTTCCAAATCCACTTTGTATTTATTCTGTATGTACTCATATATGGATATGTCTGTCTCTCCCGTTCTTTCTCTCTCCCTTTTTCTCCCTCTCCCTCCCCCCCCTCTTCTCTTTATCTTGTGTGAAAGATTTTGAATTTTTCAAAGTGTTCAGCCACTAGATAAACATCCCCAAATAATAAGAGCTAGTGGTTGTGTAGTCCTTTCAAGTTTGTAAAATGATACACACATTATGTTTGGGGTGGGAGGTGGGGGAGAGGGATGGGATGGACAAGAGTGGTGCAGGATGGGCCGGAATGGATGAGTTGCAAAATGCATTAATGGAGGGAGGTTCCAAATGAATGAGATCATAGATCCATCTGGGTGGTTTAGTAATAACCCAGTGAGGAAGGTGATATAATCCCCCATTTACATTTTACTTGCTCACCATCACACAGCTAATAAGTATCTCGAGGCAGAGTTCAAACACAAGTTTTTGCTAGTTCCACAGACCATATCCCAAAAGCACACTGACCATCCAGGCACAAATATGCCATCTATTTTATGGTGTAAAATTAAAAATTAATATTGAAGAGCTTGAATAGCAAATAGAGAATTCCACTAACTTCAAAAAGAAATTAGATAACTAATATTAGGTCAAATAATTTTACTTCTTTTTCTGAGGGAAGGCAAAAAAGACTTTCTGCTTCTAGGTTTTTCAGCTCACTATTATTCACCTCCCAAACAGAGATTATCCAGAAGGAAATTAACAAAGGACAGCTGAAAACTTAATGTTTTAAAGTACGAAACTACATGTCTATCAAAAAGGAAAAGAGATTACAGGGTTCCTCAAGGAATCTTTGTAGGAATAATTTCGAAATTGGTGTTGGTGTAAGCCTCCACTGTCACTTCTTCAATTTTCTAATTTAGGATTTTGAAAGTACAATTTAAAATGACTGGCCTGCCAAGGAGTAAGGAAATTGGTGAGCTTGCTAACAATAATCCTGTAAGTACTTTATTTTTAAAATATAACTACTGTACGAGTCAGAAACTATAAAGATCTCTCCTGAAAACATGGGTGCATTGATACCTATCTCGCTCACGATTACTCATGTGTCACCTTTCCCCAAATCTTCCCAGGGAAAAGTGAAAACTGCTTTGTCTAAGTACTTGATCTAAGTCCCTCAATTTGTGTTTCTCTTTGGAGCTCTCTGATAGCTTTTCCTTTTTCTCATCCTCTGTCCTTCTAGATCACTTAACTGGCCTTAATACGTACCTGAAGACCCAGGTTCTGCTATTTTTTGTATTTCTTAAATAGAATCTTGTTTCTTGGTTTTAGTTTACATAATTGGCCTTTTTTTTGATACACCAAAAGATTTCCATTGATTTTTAAGAACTGTTTTTCTTAATGTGACTCTGCACTGATTTTTCACTCTCTATACATTCACACTTTATGGGCCTGAAGCCTTCAAATGAAAAAGATTTACTTTGACTTGATCAACTTTAGCCCTGCCACAATGTCCAAAGCACTTGGCCCTTGGAACAGCCTACACACCTGCCGAGAAATAAAACTTTTAAAATTAACTGTTACAAGATTAAGCCTTTTATCATAACCTCTGCAGCTTTAGCTCTTTGTCTTTATTATTTTAGTAGATGAAAAGGAAATGTTGGGAGGAGTCCCAACGTTAGAAGGGAAAGAAATCCCTTCTAGAAAGAGATTAGGCAGGGGGAGGGGGATGGACATTATTGTTTCATGATAAGCAAAAATCAACCACCAACATTTTTTAACCCACAAATGCAATAAAAAACCATCCCCCAAAATGCCTTCCATCAGGCTGGTTAGTTATTATTGTGCTCTACCAAAGAACCAAAAATAAAACACTAATTTAGACTCTTGAAAACAAAGACAAAAGTAGATACAGATTTTACTCCCCTATGCTATCTAGCTCAGTCTAATCTACAGTGTTCAGATAGCTGAAAGCCTGCCAAAATTTTTGGAAAAGATGTCAGGATCTCTTGCTGGTTGCCATTTTGTTCTAGAGAATGGAGTTGCTGCTGTTAGCTGGGTAATTCAGCTAGTTTAAAAATAATCCTGCAAAAAGGAAAAGCATTTTGAATTAAACTTCCTGATCAGACTATAATCAAAATCCTCATTGACCTTAAGTCCCAACTTTTGACCCACAGGGTTTTATTTCTACACAAAACAAATCACTAAAAATATCTGATTTTTCCCCAAATCCCCTGTCCTCCAGTATCATCTTACTGAGTGGTTTCGAGTGTGGGCTGAAATTTTGAATTATAATATAAAAATGAACAGTTCATATCCTTTTACCCAACAATTCCACTGCTGGCCATCTACGCTCAAAGAAGTCAAAAACAGAAAGACTCAAAAAGTACCCAAATATTAATAGCAGCACTTTTGTGGCAAGAAAGAACCAGAAGCAAGATGGATGTGCATGAAATAAACTGGCACCTGAATATAATGGACTGTTTTTGTGTATTAAGAATAAGTGAGAAATTCAGAGAAATATGGTAATATTTCTATAAATAACAGTAAATAAAATGAGAACAAGATAAACAATACACATGACTGCAAAATCAAAAATGAGACAACCACTAAAAGGAAGCCAAAACCCTGAGAAATTGTTATAACCAATCTTGCTACCAAGTATAAGACAAAGAAAAAACATACCCTCTCATAATTAATCATATTTAATCATATTTGTAGGTAACAGTCATTGGAATCAATAAAAGGCCTTGAGGTTAACAGAGCACGGTAGACATCATCATCTCATCTGATCCTCACAACAACCCTATGGAATAGATGCTATTTTTTTGGTGGAAACTGAGGCAGAGGTTAAGGTGAATGAGGTCACAAAGCTAGCAAGTGGCTCAAACAGGATTTGAAATCAGGTCTATTCTGCTACTAAGTCCAACACTCTTAGCCACTACACCACCTAACTGCCTTGTAGGGATGTTGTAGGGAAGAACACTACAGAGACAGAAGGTAGAGTACATTGGTAGGTCACAGCCTATCAGATGTTTTTCTTTATTACAAGTAAGGGATCAATTTTAGTGGGATGTACAGTCAAGGGAAAGTCATACTCTGGTAATAAAGGTGTAAAAGAAAATTAATAAAAAAGAAAAAAGTGAGTTGACTGGAACCAGGAGTTCACAATGAAATGACAATATTCCAAGGTATCTACAATTAGTTCAGGGCTATTGAAATTACCTGTCACTTCAACCCTTCTACTCTGGATTCCTGTTTCTTAACTTTGACTACCCAGTGGCACAGAGAAATTACCTGAAACTTGATATTAAGCAATTGCTATTACAGAGATATACCTGGGGTCATGGGAGAAAGCTCATTAACACCAATATCTTGGTCAAGCAAGGGAAGGTGCCAATGAATATTGTTTTTAAAATGCCAGCAGGAAAAAGAAAAGTCCTATGTACTTATAGCTTATATCTTTCATGAGTCAATCAAAATTGAATTTCCTGGGCCTTGGTACTTAGCAAAATGAAGTCTATCTGTCTTGGAGGGTATTCTTTATTTTCCTATTCCCAATGCGGATCTATAGACCCTATCTTATTTTTGGTCTAACCCAAATATTTTGCCATGGTCTAAAATGCATAGGATCCTAGGCTATCAGATCACAAGCTATCAATCTCTCTCAAAGTCTCACCTGAATCACCTGCCCAGATTAGAGTATACTATCTTAAAATCACTTAATATTACTTTCTATTAAATCTAAGTCCAGATGAGTACAAATAATCAATCCCTTGAAGTGGTCTCATGTATTTGAATTCTCACTATTCAAAGTTATAATTATGTAAAATACAATAATTAGCTCCAGTTCAATGGAAATATGTATTATGAATTCAAATACTGCTACCATTTCAAGGATTTCATTAGCCACACTAATCTGGACCTAGCTACCAAGTGTATGGGGCAACTAGGTGGTGCAGGGGATAGTGCATTGGGCTTGGAATGAGGAAGACTCATCTTCATGATTTCAAATCTGACCTCAGACTTACCCCTGAACCCTGTTTGCCTCAGTTTCCTCATCTGTAAAATGAGCTGGAGAAAGAAATGGCAAACCACACCAGCATCTTTACCAAGAAAAACCCGAAAGGGGTCAGGAAGAATCAGAAACAAGTGAAACGATTAACAGAAACACCTAGTATATATTTGTATATCTATTACACTCCCATTCCCCTCCCCTAATAAAGTTGCTTGAGAGTAGGGATTGTTTCATTTTTGTCCTTAAATGCCCCTTCTATTTAGTATGCATTAGGCACTTAAGGAATATTTATTGAATTGAATCTCTGGGCCATGTGGTATGGCCCAGACGAGGTATGGATAGTTTTTGCCATACTGCAGTATTTCCCCTAGGTGCTACACTTAGGGTACTTCACTCCCTTTCTCCTTTCTGACCTTCGAGGCTTTAACACCATGCCTCAGCTCTAGTCTCAATCCTAGAACCTCCTTTAGAGTATATGGCCTTTCTACCTTGGAATATCCATGCATCCATGCTGCATTCTCCTAACTCTGGAACATCCCTCCTTATGCCAGGCCTTCTTCCCTCATTGGCAAGTTTCTCTCAGGGACTCCATTTTGCGGAAGGGCCTTGAGTCAGCCTAAGTTCATTTTCCTTCCAGCTGTGCTTCTGACTGCCCAAGGATCTCAATACCACAACCCTGCTGGCATCTTCACCACTCTCTTCGCCCTTCTTTTTTACTCCATTTTTTTGTGTTGTCTTCTCCATTAGAATGTAAGCCCCTTGAAGGCAGGAACTATCTTTTTGCAAAACTCTATTTGTATGCTTGGGACTCAGCACACAGTAAATATTTAATAAATGCTTGGTGCCTTGCTTTGTTAACTTCCCAATAATAGATCATAAATAAATATTTCCAAGAAATCAAAAGTAGTTCTTCCTCAGAGAAAGTATAGAGACCTCGGGACTTAATGTGTCCTTTTCAACATGGTATTATTTCCTACACTGCCCCAGTCTCACTCTCTTGAGAGACATAATGCTCCCATGGTACTCTACTAAAAACAGATCCATTACCAGGGCAGGAGAGATAAAGCTGCTTTCCAAATCCCATGGTACTCTTCATGCTCCATTTATAGATCAGACTGATACTCAGTTTAAGGAACTTACATTTCGCTCAATTTCTAACATGTGTGGGCTTGAGACCAAGCTTGGCACTTCTCTTACTTGTCAGAATTTACAGCTGGATAAAGCCACAAGATACGCCGCATACATTACCGAATAATCATCACCACACATTTGGATACAGGTCACAGAATATGCAGCATTGCAATTATCTCTGGAACTCAGTGCAGCAGCCAAAAGGACGGATGCTGAGGCCCCACCAGAATACAGGATGATGTTGCTGAAACTTGGACCTGCCAAAGGCTCCCCCCAAACCTCATCTCTGACTCCACCCTCCTCTCTCCACTCCCCTTTGTGGTTCCCCACCACCTGCTTTGATATAATACCCTTACCTCGAATTTCTCCTCACCAGAGAGACCCAAAACTACTTTACTCTGAGAAGACTTCCTACATTAACTTCAACCTTTCTCTCTTCATGCAAATATGCTGCATCCCCATAGCACTTAAGTACTCGGTTTTCTGCTGTTCTATTTTACACTGCTTAAGCCACATGGTAAAAATTCTCAGATGATGCCTGCCTCAGACAGTGACTGACCACAGGCAGACACTTAACCTCTCAACCTCAATTTCCCCAATTGTAAAATGGGGATAATAACAGCACCTACCTCACAGGGCTATTGTGAGGATAAAGTGAAAGAATATATAAAAAGTACTTTGTGAACCATGAATCATTATACAAATGCTACTTATTACAATCAATCATCCCACGTGTCTTTAGTTATCAGATATTTTGAGAATCCTAGATTTTTTAGATCTGGATAATCATTATGATAGAGAAAAAATCCTATAGATTATTAAACATTAAGATAGAGAGATGAAAAATCCTATGGATTATTAAGCATTTAGATAAATAGAAAGATAGATAGATGGACGGATGGATGAAAGGAAAACCCTATATGCCCAAGTTGACCATGAGCTGTCACAATCTTTCTGAACCTCAGTTTCCTCCTCTTTAAAATAAGCATAGTCATAGTTGGGCTCCCTAGTTGACTGGAGTCATTGCAAGGAAAGCCCTCTGTAACTGTAAAGCACTATATAAGGAGCTAAATCCCTTGATTTTATGAATAGGCAAACTAAGATCCAAAGGAGATCTCACCCAAGTTTCTTATGAACAAGGGCCCTGTTTTCCATTCCTTCAGTATCCCCATATAGCACCTGTTAAAATTCTATAGACTTACTTGTCACTCAAATGATTACTGGCTTATATCCAGGGGTGTGCTGGAGCCAGCTTGGGCTGGCTCAAGCCTATTGTTAATTTTCCATGTGAGCATTAGTGGCAAATGCTACAAATCATGGCTTGATTTATTGTTGTACATTAATAATGCAGATTAAACTTAAAAGTGCACCCTGCCTACTTTTACACACACACACACACACACACACACACACACACACCCGCATATCCCAGAAAGCCAGTTCTTAAAATTCACCAGCACCTCTTGCTTATGTCTCTTAAGAAATTTGCATCAGAATTTTTTAAAAAGAAAATGACCAATATTTAGATGCATATGTGATACTTTTCTACTTAATGTCATAACTTGTAGAAAAGAGTAGTTTTCTCTTCCTAATTAAATTTCATACTTTCTATCACCTCCTCCTGCCCAACGGTGGATGGCTTGTAACATGGGACAAGTCACTCACCTACCTAGGCCTCAGTTTCATCAGTTTCAAAATGAAAGGGTTGTACTTGATGGTCCTTCCCAGCTCTACATCTATTCTTTTATGATCCTACATGGTTCAGTAGACTATGAGTCCCCTGAGGACAGGGGCAGTCACAATTTTGTAACTGTATTTGCAACACAGCGTCTTGCACATAAGGGACACGATAAGTGTCTATCAATTGACTGAAAATAGCTGATACTCTGAAGCTTAGCTTGGATACAGCACTATAATTGAGTCAAATAATTCTATCCAACATCCATTGTATTCAGACCTGGAATAACGAAAAGGGCTAATGCTGACAGAGAAGATTGGTGTTAGCATAAGGAGAGACCAGGTAAATCTATGTCATTTCCCCCTCTGAAGGCACATATGTCATTTATATTCAGTTTCTCTGAGGAGGGATATAACCACAGCCTACCCAGTTATGCCCACCCAATGGTTTAAGTCAGGGCTGTGCAACCTTAGGTTATCTTAGGGCCACATTAAAATAAAATAATTATTCAAGAGCCACACACAAAATAAAAAATACAGTACACTAATAGAAAGTGGGGGAACATGCATCATCAATAAGACAGGTGGAGGGTCAAAGTGCAAATGCAAACATAAAACAACAAAGCGACAACACAATAGTATAAAGGTAGGGGCATACTGACTAGTCTGCATTGTACAGACAGAACACATCCCACAGATCGATTGAAAATTCCATGCGATATGTTCCGTTTGTGATACTGCTTAAAATCACCAAAGAAAATTAACATCGAGATTATTTATTAGTGATGGAATTACAAAATCTAATACACATTCCATGCAAATTATTATTTTATTTTTTTGCTCGTGAAAATTAAAACCTACAGGCAGGTCTCATAAAATCGCAGTGCAGGCCACATGTGGCCCATGTTTTGGACAGTCCTGGTTTAAGCGAAAGAAGCAAACTCTAGTCCTGAAGAAAAACCTGGCCAGCTTCTCTTTGTGTCCAGACATCTCCCTTAATAACAGAGCTCAAGGAAAGGACTGAGAAACTAAAGAGGTAGTAGGAGTGAGACTAGCCCCCAGTCAGAGGGTTCAGCTCTTTTGCTTGGGACTGGATAAATCAATTCTATCTGATCAGATCCTTTCCTATGAAGGTAAAGAGTTAATATTTCAAGCCTAACAAAATTTCAGTTTCTAAAGAATTATGTTTTTCTACACAGTTTTTATATAGTATTTATTAGGAGAGGAATGAAACTCCAGGAGAGGTTACTGAAATTTCTTTGGAAGAGGAATAGATTTTAGTCTCTAAAAATTGTAACTCAGTAATTTTTACCCATTACTTGTAGTTCTACCTTTTCTTGACTCAAGCATAATGATGTCATTTTGGTCCTCTTCAAGAGGAACTTCAGAGGAACACAGAATGAGTCAATTTCCTCTTCCACATGACAGTACTTCAAATATCTTAATACAGCTATCACTATCACATCTCATACGGACCCCTCCTCCTAGAAGTCTATTCTAACCTAAAACCAGATCTCTCAACCATTCTTCACATGACATGGTTTCCAAACCCTTCACTATGCTGGTGACACAACTTTAATCTTTTTACACAAGACAGAGAGAAAGAAGGGCTTCATAATAGTTCAAATGAAGAATGAGTTAGGTTTTTCTGGTAACTACAGCACCTTCTTGGCTCACTTAGGGAATGAGGTCCACTAAAATCCCAAAGTCTATTTTCAAGCCCCACATGAACAGTCAAATTAAATGTCCTTTTGCAATTTCAATATTTGAAAGCTCTTTTAGCCATATGCAGACCATGTTTGTCTCTCTTAAATTTCATCCTGTAGATTTCTGCCATCAATCCAAGCTATCAATTTTTTAGAATCTTAATTTAAATAACTGTTAGCTATTTAACTCAATTACTCATAAGCAAATTTTATCAGTATTGCTTCTGGCATACCTCTCTCCAAATTATCTGTAAAAAGGTGTCTAATTCAAAAAACAAGATGCAATCTTATACTAATCTGTTATATTCAATGGGTATGGTTCTTCTAATACCTCCAAATTCTCCTAATAGCCATATTATCCAATCCACTAGAATATCATAAGAGACTATGAAAACATTCTTCCCCTTCTTCACCATTCCGGCAGGACTAGAAAACAATGTAACATTTAAGTTGCACTGGTCCATTTGAAATACTTAAGAGTCCTGACACCATCCCGATTACAAGGTCACCAAGGGAGACAGTAAGCAAGAGTTCAAGTATTCCTCAGTTTTTGCTATAGCTCTTACACCTTGAGAATTCTGGGGCACATTTACCTTACAATGAATCAAATGAAAATGAGGAAGGGTACAACAGGGAAGACATCGTGTTTTCCTTATCTTTTTCTGTATTTCTATCATTGGCTGGCTAAGTCAATTTTAATCATTTACTCCAGGGCACTGGTGGAAGGAGGGAGGGGAAGTAGTCTCTACCCCCTTCAATAAATTCATAGGAACATAAATCTAGAGCTCAACTGGACTTCAGAGTTCACCTTTATCTTATAGACAGTAAATTACCACCCATATAGGTGAGGTGATTTGCCCAAGGTTACACAGGGAGTTAAATATCAGGTGAGGTGTGAACCTGTCTTCTGCTTCTGAAGCCAGTAGACTTTTCATTTTTAATATTCTGTCCCACTTCATTAGTACAGAATTCCTTTATATAGTCCTACTATTTAGTAACTCCATCAAAAAAGAAATTGCTAGTTTGGCATGACTTCTTCATATACCCATGCTGGCTTACTTTTTGACATTCACGAACCATCTGTTTAATAATCTGCTCTTGAATTTTGCCAGTGATTGACATTAAGCTAAGTGGTCTATAGGTTCCATAATTCCCTTTGCCCTACCTTTCGAAAACTAGAACATTTGGCACCCATCTTCTGGCATCTTTCCTGTCCTTCAAATTTCTCAAAGATCACTGAGAGTAGTTTTGCCATAGCCTAAGATGTATAATTCATCTATCTCTGGAGACATGAACTCTTTTGAAGACAAATATATGCTCTCTTATAATCTTTCTCACCATCTTTGGCCATCAATCTCTACTTCTGTGGTTCCTACAATTTCTAGTTTGAAGATGTTTTGTCCTTGAATGGATATACAAGTCAGTAGGTAGAATTATTCACCTTTTTTAGCTTTTCTCTGTGATATGTTAAAACAGTAATTGATGTTTCCCAAATACTATTCCAATTCTTTCTTTGATCATCTTCTTGCTACAAAAATACTTTTAAGAGCCTTTTCTGTTATTCTTGGCAATTTGCCACAAGTATCTGCTAACTCTAAATGTTATCATTCCCAATACAACACTTAAAGGTTTCTGATACATTTTTGTTTTCACTCTTGGTCACGTGCCCTTGCTTCCATGCATACATACATACGTATGTACATACATATATACATATTTTGTTCTAGGTAACTCTTCTCTTCCCACCTCTTTCACACACACTCATCCCTCTTGCTTACTTCAGACAAGTACTATATCCCATTTTTCTCCTGTCAAATGCAGTCTTTTGTGTACTGTTTTTTCCCTCTTTTTAAGAACGTCGAAGGAAAGTAACTAGCATCCTTCACTGATATGGCCAAGGTGCCCCAATAATTCCCCTTCTCCAAACTAAAAACAAAGCACTAACTTTAGGCCAATTAGACAAGTTTTTAGGCTAAAGTTAGGTTAGAGGATAAGAGATATATTCTGGGGATAAAGCTTGAGTTTCTGTTTTAAAAACAACACCTAAACAACTGCCACATCCTACATGTGACCAAAAGTAGCCGTTCCCAAAATGACTCTGAAGGCCAAGGTTATATTTAATCAGACCTCAGCATCAGCTTGTTTCCAACAACACTGGCCACTGGTGAGATGAGGTAAGAGAGAGACGCACCAGTAATAGACACAAAGAAAACTCCAAACTGGAAGCACCATACCATAAAAACAAATGCAGAACCCTTCAAATGGCTCAGGAATGGCCTACTAAATAATATATTTTTTCCTTAACACTCTAATGGTTGAAATGTTGATTCTCAAATTGCCATTGGTTGGTTTTACATAGGCTTTAATAGTGCCTGGGGTCTTTGTAACCACAGTTTCAGGGGATTAGCATATAATTTTATCTTTCATGATTGATGAATACAAATGGTTACTTGGACACATTCTACTGTGTTGAAATCCAGCCCTTGGATCAGCTCATCCTGCACTTATCGAGAATGATTACAGATTGTTTCAGAGAAGTGGAGGATTCAGCTGAAAGAGTTACATTATAAAACATTCAAACCATGTCATGAAAGACAGTTGAAGACACTAGGGATGCTTAGCCTAGGAAAAAGATTAAAGGGGGAAAAAGAGGATGATAACTGTTTTCAAATATTTGAAGGGCAGCCAACACGGAAAAGAGACTGAACCAATCTGTAAATCACGTTATCTAGGACCCTTTCCCACATATTTATTTGCCTTTCTTTGACCATTCATTCACTATTTTACAGATTTTGACATGTGATAATTTCATAGTTATGCCACAGGTTTCCCCTGTATGGATGTCACACAAACACACAAGTACACACAGTGAACTAGTAACCAGAAGAATCAATACAGGGCAGAAGCCAAGTTTTCTGACTAAATGTCACATCTTTTCAATATCTCCTACTGCCTGTTGATAAGACTTGTTTTGATGACATCCCATGGACAGAAGTAGAAGAAATAGGTAGACATTGCAAGAGGGAGAATTCATGTTCAATACAAGACAGAACTTTCTCACAATTCTCAATCAATAAATGTTTTTTAAGCTGCTATTATGGGACAGGCATTGTGCTGGGTGCAAAAGTGGAACTGTTGAGTTGTAACCAGTATAACCCTTGAGATTACAAGTGTAACCTTTGAGGGTCCCTGACTTTCAAAGAGCTTATATTCTGTGGAGGAGACAACATACATGTACGTTAAAGACAGCTAGGTGGCAAAGTGGATAGAGCCCTGGAGTCAGAAAGATCTGAATTCAAATCCAGCCTCAAATACTTACTAGCTATGTGACCCTAGACAAATCATTTCAATTGAATGCTTCAGTTTCCTCATCTGTAAAAAAGGGGAAAAAATTTCCCCTGTCTCTCAGAATTGTTATGAGGATGAAATGAGATATTTGTAAAAGTGCTTTGCAAACACCATATAAAATCTAGCTTTTATTAGATACATATATATTTTGGAGGTTATTAGAAGTGGGTGGAATGGGCACATTTTGCAAGGTAATAACTTCAGTAGGCATGTTTACACACTTGGATTAAGACCACCAGTTGGGGACATTGAGAGAGAGGAGGGCAATGAGCATTTGTATGGTGCCTACTATTCACCAATAACCATGCTAAGTACTTTGGAGAAGAGATTACTGAATAGTATAAAAGGTTGGATTAAACAACCTCCACCTCCTGCACACTAAGAGGAGGATTTAAGTAATCCAACCACCCCTAATTACAGAATGATTGAAAGATCTAAAAATCTAATTTGGAAGAGAAAATAATAGCATCAAGAACAGGAAAAAAGGAGAAAAAAGACAAAGTTCACTTAATTGGGGGAAAATTTATCCATCCTATGCCTCATAAGAAATTAAAATATCCCCCCAAAACTTAACTGTTTATGAAAAGTCAGTTAATACTTTATGAAAATAATTCAGCTATGCTACATTCTGTATATTAAAGTATCTTAGTCACAGCCACAAACTAAACTCCTGTTCTACTTAAATTCCCCATTTCTTATTTCAATAAATAATACTTAAAGTCCCTAAAAGAATATCTATCTTCAAGGAATCTACATGGGAGGAAGAGGAGGTGTTTGGGACACAAAATGTCCACTAAGTAAATACAATTTTATTTGAGTAAGTAAGGAAAGAGTATGTGGGAGGGAGGAGGCTTTAATTGAAAGGGAAGACTTCCTTACACACAAATGCTGAGGCAGGAGATAACATGATAATTAGTACAGTTTGATCAAAACCTAGAGTTCATGAAAAGGTGTAACATGGTTATTAATGCCAAGCAAGAGTTTGTATTTTATTCTATAGGTAATGGGGAACCAATGAAGTTTTTTTTTTAAGCATAAGAGTAACACGATCAGAAGTGTGTATTAAGTAACTTGGCAGTTATGGAGAGATGGATTGGAGAGGAGGTATTCAAAAGAGGCCGACTAGATAATAACAGTCTGAATTAACGTTCAGATTAACATAACTGTTCAACTAACAAAAATAGAGTTAAGGGACTAATTCAAGAAAGCCTATGCAACTGATTGAGGAGAGGGGTACAGGGAAGGCTCATATGATTTCCAAGGTTATGAAGAAGCTAGGTGACATTTAGAATGATAATTCCTTGATTCCTGTCATTGCATGCCTCACAGTTGTTTCAAATAAATACAGTATACTTTATCTCATAATTCTCTTCCCTACCCCTAGAATGCTGGGCAGCAGATTTAGTAGACAGATAAGGAAACCTTCATCAACAGAAAGGAGCATACGTCATTCTCAGTTGCACATGGCACCTTCATAAAAACCGTCTACATACTTGAGTATTAAACTTAACAAATGTAGAGAAACAGAAATATTAAACACATCTTTTATGTTTTATACAATAGTGTTTAGCACAGTGCCTAGCACACAGCAGGTACTTAACACTTATTACTTTCCACCCTGACCAATCACGGTACAGTAAAATTATACTCAATTATAGTCAATAAAGGGCTCCCAAAGAAAGGATTAAAAATTAATTGCACATTAAGTAACTTAATCTTAAAGAATTGGTAGGTTAAAGGAAAAACATGTATACCATATCTCTAAATGCTTATATCAACAAGAGAATGAACAGAGGAGATGGACTCAGGATGCAGAATAAAACAATTTTTAGAATATAGCCAATGTAGGAATTTATTTTGCTTGATTATGCCCATTTGTTATAAGGGCGAGATAAAAATAATGGCTAGCATTTATATAGCATTTTTTGGTTTATAAAGCACTTCAAAATTTTTATTCTCACAACAATTCTGACAGGTGCTATTTTTTATCCTCATTTTACAATTAAGGAAACCAAGGCTAAGAGAGGTTAAGTAACTTGCTGAAAGAGGTTAAGTAACACAAGTTACATTTCTAAGGTTGGATTTGAACTCAGGTCTTCCTGACTCCAGGTCTAATATTCTATCCCCTGTACCACCTAGCTGCCTCAGAATATAGATTAATCTAAAAAAAAAAAAAAAGGTTAATTGTAAAAACAAAAACTTTAAACAAGACCAACATAAGGGACCTTTCTCATTTTCCCTGCTTTGTTGGGGGTGGGGGGGTGGGGAGGAGTCCAGCATGGTTTACAAGATGAAATAAGACATAACCCTAAGTTAAACTCACTTATAAAGCTCTATACCTCGCCAGGTTTATTAGGTATTACTGCCCTTTAAATAGTCACATTTCGGTCAACGCTTCTATTTCCTGTCTCCATATACAACATTTCATCCTTCTCCCTCCCTCCTTGCTTTATACAAGCAAGTCACCTCCTTCTCCCTTGGATGCTCTGCCTCGTCACCTACATCTCTCAAAATCGCTAGTTTCCTTTAAAATTCAGCATAAGTGTTCCTATTTCTGGCCTTTCCAGATATCGCCAGGTGTTGCTATACCCAACCACTCACTTGGCTTTGGAAGTAGCTCCCAGGAGCAGTGGATAGAGCACAGGGCCTAAGGTCAGGAAGATATGGATTTAAAACCAGTGAGACACTTGTTAGCTATGTAATCCTGGGTCAGTCACTGAACCTCTGTTTGCCTCAGTTTCCTCATCTGTAAAATAAGGGAAATAATAGCACCTACTTCCCAGGGTTGATTTAAGTATCAAATAAGATATTTGCAAAGCGCTTAGCACAGTGCCTGGCACATAATAGGCACCAGGTAAAATCCAGCTTTTAACTTGGATTATATTTTGCATTTACTTATATAGAATTATGTTTTTATAAACACTCCCCAGTAGAAGATAAACTCTTTGAAGACAGAAACTATTTCATGTTCAATGGCTAACACACAGTTTATAAACACTTGTTGACTGAGTTGATCCTTCCCTCAGAGGATTTACAATAACAGAATATGAAAACAATTAATCCAAACTATGTTAAGCACAAAAGGAGAGGCCCAAAGGGCAAGCATGAATATATAATAACTACAAAACATTCATTATCCCTTAACCTAGTCTCACTACTATGTATAGATATATGGTATGCATACATATATACACACGTGTGTGAATATATATACATATATCCCTATTTTAGGGAGGCTATTAAAAGAAAAGAACCATCTATGTAAGTATAATTCTAACAACTGTATTTGTAATAGCAAAGAACTGAGAATAACCTGTATGCTCAATGATGTGGTAATGGCTGAGCGGTGGTTTATTAATGTACTTGAATATCCTTGTGCCAGAAATGAATAGAAAGAAATTTGGGAAGACTTTGTATGAAGTGATGTAGAGTTAAGCAGACTCTGAATAAAAACATTAACTCTAGCCATAGGAAAAAATATAACAGCAGCCATGAAATTATTTTTAGAAACAAATAAAGATCAAAAGAGAGCATGGAAGCAAACAGAACATTTGTTATTTTTAAAAATACTTTTAAAAAACTGTACATAGTTTGGAGCTTATTCTTTTAGGTACAATCCTTTTTATAAATTTTATTTGAATGTTTCTGTTGATAGTTACTAAGTTTAGAATAAAAAAGTTAAAAAACAAAACCCCAGCCAAAGTACAGGAAGAGATCTGAGGAGGGAGACATCACTTGGTGACAAGCACTATCATCCCACCTGGTTTAATGTAACCTTTACATTTAGTCTCCTGGCAGCGAAAACAGGATGCCCATAATGACCTTCCCCACAAACCTCTTCACTAGCACATATAGTGAACACTCAAAACAAGAAGCCTTATCAAACTAGAAAGGTTTTAGCATGGGCCGGAACTGCATACTGTAAGCCTCTAGTCTGGGTAAATCTGTAGCCTGGGGATTGGCTGGCCACTCATATTCAATAAGGCTCCTTGGTGATTTTTTTTTGGGAGGGGGGGGGGCAGATTTGTAAAAAAAGTTGTCATGTTGGGCATGACAGCTTTCACGAATTGGAGTTTTCCTTCTCCTTCCCAGGAGATTCTCAAAGAATTTCCAAATCAAGCACCTCTAGAGAATCTTATGAGTTTCTGTCTTCAATTTAGGAAATTTCTGGCTTGGATTCATTCACTTAAATATTATAAGTGCCTAACTACTTTTAAGGGCAGTTAGGTGGTACAGTGGATGGAGTATCAGGCCTAAAGTCAGGAAGACTCTTCTTCCCAAATTCAAATCTGGCCTCAGACATTAACTAGCTCTGTGAACCTGGGGAAAGTCACTTAATTTTGTTTGCCTCAGTTTCCTCATCTGTAAAATGAGTTGGAGAAGGAAATGGCAAACTACTTCAGTATCTTTGCCATGAGGAGTCACAAAGAGTAAGACACGTCTGAACAAGAACAAACTACCAAAAATACAATCCCATCCCCACCCCCAAAAATACAGGCTTTGGTCTCAAAGTAAATACATTCTGCTGGTTTCTTTTGTTTTCCTGAACTGGGGTTTTAACTCATCCTGCAATTAAACCCAACGGATAAGATAAAACAGAAAGGAGGGGGAGGGGAGTAGGGGTGAACTTGTAATTTCTGGTGTGGGAAATGCAGATTCGCTTTTGTTTTGCAATTTATAGTCAGAGCAAAGAAAGGTTAAGTAAGAAATACAAGTAAGAAAAAGAAAATCTTTGCCTTGAGGAACTTACAATCTAAAGGCGGAACACAATACACAAAAAGTGTCAGGGGTCTGGGTAGACTGTACCAGGCACAGGAGTATAAAGGTGGCATGATGTAGTTCCCGGAGTCCAAGTCAAGCAGAACAGCTGGTGGGGAATGAAGAGCTGGCTGCAAAATTCTGAGCCCTCTATAAAGGGAGGCATTGGGAGTGACTAGACAAGGATCAGCTGGGTAATAGTTCTAGTCAGAAAGACTCAAGTTCAAATCCAGACTTAGACACTCCAGATCACTTGTGTGACCCTGGACAAGTCACTAAACTTCTCTTGACTTAAGTTTCCTCATTTGTAAAATGAGTCCAATAATGACACCTGCCTTCCAGAGCTCTTGTGAGGATCAAATGAGGTAATACTTGGAAAGCATTTTTCAAATCTTAAAGCACGGAGTGGATGGATGGATGGATGGATGGATAGATAGATGGATGAATGGACAGATGGATGGACAGACAGACAGATAGATTATTACTATTATTAGCCAGTCTGTGACAGGCATATAACTTGCACCCAGGTCCTCCTGGCTCAGAGGCCTGTGTTCTCTATTCTCTAAATCATGCTGCCTCTTCAGCTGAAAAATAGTTACTTTAAGGTATACTTACAGGTAGGCTTTTCCCAGATGGGGAGTGAGCAGATTTCCTTACTGATGCTTGCCCTACACTAAAGAGATCTCCTAGTATGGGAAAATGATTGAGAATTTTGAAAGGCCAACTTTAATACTGTTCCCAGTTCAGGCTGTGGCGGGAATAGCTATACAGAAAAAAAAAATCATGGAACCTTGAAATATTATATCATAACAATAATAATATCTTTTACCCTCAGTTTTAAACAATTCTTCCTTATGAATTCAGGTAATGTGGCTACACTTTCCCTGATAAACAGTTCAGCATTCCAAAGGTCTTTGTTTTAATCCTATTTTTCAAGTGATTCAATAAAACTCAGTTCTCTTTAATAAATCATTTCTAAGCACTTCATCAGAAATCCAAGTTTTATCTTGGAAATAAGCTTCATTCATCCTCTGTTGAGTTTGGAGTTATCAAGGACAGCAACTCAAATGGCAGGAATTGTCTGATATATGTTAAATATAATCACTCCCAATTATATGAATGTATGCCACCAATTAGCAAAACATGTTGGTCATCCTAAACAAAACTATTCTAAAATCACTTCCTCAATTATACTAATTGTAGTTTAAATTCTTAAACAAACAAAACACTTTATAAGACAAAAATTAAAATCGACATTTTTGACCGAAAATGGATTTTTCCTCGGCTGATAATTTTACATAAGTGGGTAAGGAAATGATTATTTTTGCCTTTCTTGGCACTCTTAACCCAGCCCTTGTTAATGCAGTAGCTAAACACAACGGCACTTAATAAATGCTTGTTGATTTGAGAAAGTTCTCCCAATTTACTAAATTTAATATGCAACATTATTACTGTATTTGAGGTAAATGAAGATAATCTGCTAGGGTTATACACTTCAGTAACTAGACTAATAGTCAATAACTAGATTCCAGTTCTGAAGGGTAACTGACAAGGGGAGGGAAGAGGGAGGTCCTGGCACAGTGAGGGGTCAACAGACAGCATCTGATGTGGAAATGAACAATGTTGATTCTCCAGGAAGAGGGCCTCAGCTCATATGCCTACGGGGTGATACAAAGTAACCTCTAAGACATCTTATATAGGTTGAAAAGACCTATTTCCTCCGAGCCTTATATTGACATATTATCCATGAAGTCCTAATAGCTATTGACTCTATTTACAAGGCCAGACTTCCAACATCTATTAATAGCTTTCGGAAAGGACCCTGAAAGGAAGTGTCAGAGAAAAGTAGAATTGGAAACCACAGGATTAGATGGCAGTGAGAAGGTATTTAATTAGTACATTTAGCAAATATTCTAGGACCTTTAAAGTGTAAAATAAGCTTAAACAGGACACTTAGCAAATGAATTTCGGGAATGAGGCAACAAGTACCCAAGCCACACAAACAGAACTCTTTAGACAGGCTCTTATCTATTTACATAAGCTAGCACCAGAAACTAACTTGATTTGCAAATCAATCAACTCAGCAGGATTTTGCTGACTAGGATAAAATGACTTAAAACTTTTCGGACTATTTTCTCCAGGCCCATAAATTTAAGGGGCAATTGCTTATAACCACAATAAAGGGAAAAACTCTTATAAAATAAAAACATTTCCAGACTTTCCTTGTCCCCATGCTCTTCCACTCCTTTCCCCAAGTCAGTATGTGATTAATGGAATTCTCTCACAACTTAGCTGCTTGACTGGCAAAAACATATTTCAGGCTAAGGCAGAATCAGATAATTGTGGTATGACTCAACAAATCCACAGCTGTTCATTTAAATATATCCATCAAAAGTATAAATATGAACATTCGAATGAAAATGAGCCATGTACACAGGGGTCAATGTGCAAGCTGAATTGGTTAACGTGAAAGTAACCACAACATAAAACAAAATAAAAAGGCTGACGAGATTTTAGAGGGCAGAAGAAAAACAGAAATGAACAGGTGCCCTCTACCCCCCTACAAAAAAAGGTCACAGATCTCTTATATACGGAAAAAAGCTGGTCAGATCAGTACTGTACAAAAATATTGGAAGCAGGGAGGAAAAAGGCAGCTGACTTCCAAATGAAAACATGCTTCATTGAAGATTTTACTATTCTTTTCTGCAGACTTCTCTTTGTAACATTTAATATTGTCATTATGAAATCATAAAAAGCCAAGAATGTTTTACAACTGTACCCCCAGAAAGATCAGCTCCAACTAGGTGCCCAATCTCTACAATTGGGGCTATCAACCCCTTCAGTAATCAGTACTAAGAAATACCGACCACTCCAAGAAAGGAAAAACAAGAAAAAAAAAATTAAAGGATATTAGAAGAAAAAAATGGAGAAAAGGAGAAAGGAAGGTAGACAAGTACACCAACAAATGCCCTTTGATCAAGCCGCACATTGGTATAGATGTCAAAGACGGCCTTCATTCCCAAGGTGCTGCTGGTTTTAATGACCTCACTGACAAAGACCATACCTTAGCTACAACGACATAATAATCCCCAGCTATATCAAATATCGAAGAAGAATAAGTGGATAAATTTTGTTAAATATGTTAAGGACATATTCAGCCTATTAAAAATTTGAGACACTTGACAGCCCAGGTTTATAAGGTATGATTTTTCTCTTTTAATTATATTATTCTACCATTGACCACAGCAACAAGCCCCAGGAGCTCAGATCTTTTGTGGAAGCTTTGGAGGAAATACAAAACAATATTAAACTGTATGTGGGTGTGTATGGTTAATTTTCAACTAACTGTATTGATTTTTGATTAATAATACATGTTCCCAGAAAGGAGGCAACTAGGTAGAATGGTGTGTATTATACTTTGAAAAAGTAACATTAAAATGTAAAAGGATTAGTTTTATTTTTCCTTCTAAATATGAATCTTTTGAGAAAGTTGTCATTTATCAGCTCTGACCCAAAAAGCAAAAATCACCTGGGTTTCCTCAAGTCTGGCAATCACTTTTTTAAAAGTTTGATATTTATGTTAAAAAAAAAAGTTATGGAAGGGAGGGAATAAGCATTTAGCTAGCACCTATCATATGCCAGGAACCATGCTTTACAAATATTATCTCATTTGACAGGTCCTATTAATATCCCATTTTACAGTTGAAGAAACTAAGGCAAACAGAGGTTAAATGACTTGCACAGCTTGCAAGTATCTGAGGCTAGATTTGAACTTAGATTTTTCTGACTCCAGAGTCCAGCAGCTTCCCCATCAATGGGGAACTCAAGGAAGTGGTGGAGGTCAGAAAGATTATAGGAATTTTTGCAAATTTATAAGCAATCAAACCAACACCATTTATTATTCATTTGCTATGAGCTAGGCAATCTGCTAAATGCTAGGGATACAAATACAAACTTCTATATACATGGGTTTCCCCTATTTAGAATGTAAGTAAGCTCCTTAGGGCACAGTATTAGGATACATGATAAGGTCTTAAATTCTTGCAGATCAAGTCTCTACTCTCAAGAAGCTTGGGGATTGGGGGGTGGGGCGTGGGGGGTAGGAGTGTTAGGAAGGGATTAAAATATGTACAAAAAACTAAAATAAATGATATTTAGAAAATAAATACAAGAGGGGGGGGGGGTGCGGTACAACTATAAAGATGGGAATCTAGAAATCTCAATCTTCCAGGATCCAATCAATCTTATTACTCACACCTCATCATCTGTCCCTTTGGTCAGAGTGTGGAGTCATAAATTCCTCTATTTAAGAAGATGAAATAGGCCTGACATGTCATTTTCCCAACAGGCTATACTCTTATTGGACTTCTTTGAGTTTTCTATCATTCTTCCTCCCTACCTCCATTTTCAGCTTTCTTTTGTATGTTTTCTTCCTACATTAGATCATAAATTCCATGAGGGCAGGGACTTTCTTATTTTTTCATATTTATATTACCAGTAGCTTACAGAATACCTGGCATATAGTAGGTACTTAGTAAATGTCTGTTGATTATTTATTAACTATTGACTTTGTAAACTTTAAAATGCTATATGAATATGAATTATTAGTAGAGTTGTTCCATTATGTTCAGCCAACATCTGAGTTCATTCACTCTTTGTAATTTTCACCCACTAGTCCAAATAACACGCCTAACTCCTCTTCCACATGTCAAATCTTCTACTGGTCATGTCTTTATTCATTCTACAACTTCCCTCTCCCCTTTCCCTTTTCCTTTCTCTTTCTCTAATGGAAATATAGTTAGAACATATAGTTGAAATTCTTCAACTCTTCTCATGACATGGTTTTCTATCCCCTCTTCATCCTGGTTACCCTCCCTTCTCCACAAACTTCCACTTATCAGTTTTCATTCTAAAGCATAGCAACCAGAATTGGAAAATATTCCCAATGTGGTCCGATCAAGAGGACAACAAAACTGAACTTCTTTACCTAGGAGTGTGTACTTCTAAATCAGTGGTGTCAAACTCAAATACTGACTTAGAAATCCACATAATAACATTATCTATACTGCATTGTATTTTTATTTATTTTGTTAAATATTTCCCAATTACATTTTAATCCCACCAAGACTTTGTTCAAAGGAAGCCTAAAACAATTCATTAGCTCTTTTTGGCTACCAAATCACCTACAAGGTGATTCTCCATTAGAATCCCTAAAGCCTCTCTCTGCTGCACCCTTCCCCCCATTTGAATTGCTTTCTATTTGACAAGTCCCTGATGTTTTACTTGGTACCATTGATTTTTCAAGCCCAAGTAAATTACCTTTACCCTTACTAAATTTCATCTTTAGCTTCAAACTGCCATTCCGGGTAGCTGTCATCTTTTCAGATTCCAACAGTGATCTAATAAGTAGCTATCCCTTCTTATTTCATATTATCCATAAATATAAGTACTTCTTATAAGCTCAAAGGGAAAATATACTACAACCAAAAGCAGAGAGACCATGGTTGTTTTTTTCTTTTTCTTTTTCTCTTTGAAGGTCACTGTCCCCCAATAAAGTCCGGGACCAACATAAAGACGATTATACGGAATCCTGAATGTGTTGAGTCCAACTTCAGATCTAAAAGGATGGTGTCTATTTAGAAATGTAAGTATTCTGAACTGGAAGAAGCCAGGGAGGCAAGGCAATAAAGCAGCCATTACACTCTTACTATACATGAGGCACAGGGCTAACCACTGGGGACACAAATATAAGCAAAAAGAGAGATAATCCCTTCTCTCAAGAAACTTATGTTAGAATAGGAAAAGGCAATGAACAAGAGAGAGCAGAAAAGATGAGGAAGGGAGTGGAAGCAAGGTACTTGATTGGAGATACATGGTCACAAGCAGAGCCAGGAGAGGAATGAAGCTTGACTTGCATGGCAGAGGGATGTTCCAAAATGAGAAGGCCCCAGGTGATGATGGAAGTTCCAGGGCCTTCTGGATCCGTTTCTATGCTTCATCTTTCTTCCCTCTTCATAATAAAAATCATTAAAATATTGATGCTATACTATTTACATTCCTTGGTCTCATATTTGTTCTTTTAAAGAAAGGCTCAAAAAAACCAAGCCATACTATATGAAGTTTCTCTCACACAGGAAAAGTTAATAAATGCTTGAAGATGTGAATGAGTATTTGATTTAATCAGATACTGAATAAGATCTGAATGTGGCTCACACAGATGTTGTTGGCTACTAGGAATATTGTTAAAATCAATTACTTATTGACTGTCTGGGATACTGGGATATAGAATAATGACAGAAGAACTTGAAGTCTAGTTGTAAAGTATAGGTAATAGTCATATTAGCATTCAGCAAATGTGTAGTTAATTCGCCTCTTGCACAGATTACTCTAATTCCAAGTATTATCTTTTTAATAAAGTGGCTACTTCTCATAGGTTCTTGGGTCAAGCAATTCTCTTATAAAGAAGTAATAGTGACAGAAATGCCTAGTGGTGGGTCATCAAGAGGGATAGCCTGTTAATTGAGAGAAGAGTAGATGCTGTTATGTGATAAGGGGTGGTGGGATTGACAGCTGGTTGTTTTTTTTTTTTGTTTGCTTTAAAAAAAATGACCAGTAATAAATAAGACTTGTATAGACTTGTATGAAGGTCATTGACCCAACATTATTTATATAATAGTGATTTCTGTCAAGTAAGCTCCTTGAGGATAATGACCATCTCAAACTTTGTATCTTTTCCTAGTACCTAGCACAGTGCTCTTCACAGGTGAAGTACTTAATACGTTTGAACTAGACTAAAAAAGAGTGGGGGAGGGGGTTGCAGAGACCCTTTAATGAACTCGATCTTCTCCCTAAAACAAAAACTCATCTTTTTAATATCAACATTCTTCCAGCACAGTATGACTGTGAGTCATGAAACACTACCATCTCTGAAATGATCATCACTCAGAAGGCAAAGTAGAGGTACATGGTGGGTGTGAGCAGGCTGCAACACAAACAAGGTACTATGAAGAACAGGAGTAAAGTATGTCAAAGAAATGTGTGATCAAAAAATATGAACTGACATATCGCTTGAAGAGAGCTAGGCATATATAGTCAAAATATTCAATGGATATTCCCATAAGAGATATCATAAGGAAGTACAAGGAGGGACCCCACTGTAACGGGAAAGACACAGAATGTAATGAGAAGACATGGACAAGATTTTCACAGGATGGGTAGGCATGGGTGGATTGTAATCAGCCTAGTTGGAGAAGAAATCCACACTGATGAGATGGAGAATGCAACTGAGTATTGAGTCCCAAGGCACCTCTCTCCCCTGTGTAATTATTACTAAACAACCACAATTAACACTGCAAGTTCTTTCATTAACCTAGGGTATATGGTATGAGCAACCTGAGTAGCTCTGTGCTCTCTCTGGTGACCATCTTCCCCACTTACATCTTGGGCTCTAATTCCCAATTTCATTGCTTGTTTTTGTTCTGCCCTCTGTAGCCCAGCAGGAGGAACATTCTCTTTAGTAGAAAGGAGAAGCAAAACCGAGGCTGAGTGGTTCTGATTATTCCATGTAGGAACCATATCTCTTCCTTGATCTTCCATTCCATGACCAACCTAACTTCTTGAAAAAGGGATCTTTTTATTGTCTAACATTTATCGCAAATCTCAATCCAACATGATTTGGCCTACTTGCCTCGCTAACATCGTTGTTGCAAGACTTTACCATTCTTTGGTATTCTTCATTTTTTGTTCTCCAATTATATTTTTTAACCAAGCCCTTTAAAAATCAGAGCTACTTTGGTCCATTTTCCACACTTCGAACACCTTTTTATTCCTCAGTAGAACCAAGCATGATTGTGTGACCAAGATGTCATCAGTGATAAGACAGTTGAGTAGAATTCCTCATAGAGTATCAGCTCAAAGTATCTTACCTGTCAGATCTCCAATTGTGGGCTCAAAGTCAACACACAACAAAGTTCAACACTTTCCATCTCCTACTCTGTCTGGTTTCATCTCTAGGAAACAAGATGCCCCTCTCAGGATAAGCTCTTGACTTTTAATCTCGTCACCACACAGTTAACTCAATTCTTAATTGACACCACCTTCCTCAGCCTCTTCTGCCCTCTGATTGTAAGGCTGGAGGATAGAACACCCAACTCTTCCCAATCCCTTATTTTATAGTGGGCAGAAACTGGACTCTCAACCCACTCCACTTTACATCTGCTCCTCTGCCTGGTTTCAACTCTAGAAAACAAGATGTACCCCCCACCCCACCACCACCACCTCCAACTTTCTTTTGTGTGTTTTTCTCCCCACCTCCTCCATTAGACTTAAGCTACTCGAGGGAAGGAGACTTTCTTTTTTATTAATTGTATCCCCAGCACTTAGCACAGTGCCTGACACATAGTAGTGCTTAGTAAATGTTTATTCAATTCGATGAAACATTTCCTTTGTTAGTTACCACAAATAAGGCATGGTCACTGACTCCCCAAAAGTTCTTCTCATCTCTCCTTCACTGAAAGCACATCTTCCTCATTGGTCAGAAAGATCCAGGATTACAATATACCTTTCTCTACTTCTTACAAGATGAAATTATCACCAATGGAAGGCAAATGTTTATCAGCTGCACCGCTTAACTCAGAGAGTATTAACAGATAAAGACGTCCAACACATATGTCAATAGTGGAAATCCCTCATTAGAATTCTATCCTGCCTTCATGGCACGTTTGATCCAAGGAATAACTTGTCATCCAACTCTTCCACCTAACCTGTCCCGTTAGAGTAAAAACGCAATTTCTCCCGACTTTGATCTTCAGTCATAAATGCTCTCTCCTACCTCCCACCTCTCCCCTTGTGGTTTCTCCTCAGTAACCATTAGCTACCAGCACAGAATAGTTAGTTACATGTTAGACAAGTCTATCTTCAATAACTGGATTACAAATGTGCCCCCATTCCCCTTCTCACAGGGGTACAGAACTGAAATTCGTCCCATTATAATACGGCTAGGAGCAGAGATTAGCCATAGTAGGAAAGAATCCTCTTTATCTCACGCACCTTTTAGGTACCCTGAAAATAGGCTGCCATCAAAGCTAAATTAACTTAAAACAATGAGAACTCCATCAATGTCCACAGCCAAGTGTAGTCATAAAATTCCCAAAGTGCTTATTTTCTAAGTGTTCCAAGACAACTACAAAACCTAAGTTAATACTGATTAGCTTAAGAAGCCCAGGCTCAGTAATTTGTCCAAAGAATCAAAATCACAAGTTCTTTACAACCTTCTCTAAAGCACATTATTTCCTTTCCAAAATAATTCAGTGGAAAGCTGTTATAAACAGACATACTAAAGTAAATCTCTCTCAATCTCAAAGCGCCTGGAGGGTGATACCCTGCCAATGCACACTTTCTTCTCCCACTTCCCTACAGGATGGAAATCTAAAATAACAAAGATACCTCTGCAACAGCCCTAGGCAATGGGATGCTCATCTATAGCCCCCCAAAATAAAGGATCAAGTGTCTTTAATGGCTTTGCCCCATTTAGGATTATTTTCCACATCAATCAAGATTTTCTTTTTTTTCTTAACATCAAAGGCAAAAACAAATATTCTACTCACTTTCTCTACTTGCTTTTCCTCAAACTCTCCCCCACAAAATAATCCTGCCCATCTCCTAGACACCTCCATTATTAAACACCAAGGAAGGATGGATGATGCATAACCTTTACTTCTTGACTTTGCCAAAGCTGGGGTAGTGGGTTTCACAGTAAGTAATGAAAATGGTCCTGGCGCAGAGTCAAGGGGCTTGGCTTCCAGTCTAGATTCTTGAGACTAAATAGCTAAATGGAATCTAAAAGTCAGAATGTTAACACTGGAAGGATCTTCAAGATTATCCCATCCAATTCTGTCATTAAAGAGATGAGGACAATGACACAGAGGTTAAGAGACTAGCTAATTAGTGGCAGAGGGGAAGAACTAGAATCCAGACAGGTCTCTTAATTGGACCCAGCGGTATTTTTTTTTTATTATTGAACTGCCTAAGCTCCTGCTTAGACAAATGACTTCAAAAGCTATGTAGCTCTTTGGGCCTCAGTTTCCTCATCTGTAACATGACGGGCTACGTAAGATGATTTCTAAGGTCCCTTCCAGTTTTGTGACTATATGAGTCAATACTTTAATCAGCTCACTAAAAACTTTACTGCCAAGTATGGTTGGTTAGGCTTATATATCCCACCCAACTTGGTGTGTAATAACATGGATAGCCTTATAAAAGCATTTCATTTTTTATACCAAGCCTGAAAGTAATGTAAAGCCAATATTTGAACAGTTAATAACAGCCTACTGAGTTGTAAAGGGCAGTCAAGGTTTACTGACTCTACATATGGAGGAATATTAATAGCAATTGAATAACTTGCACAAGAAGAGATGATACATGATTTAGTGCTATATTTGCTAGTTTAGACTGTGACTTTCTTAACCTGGATCTCTGTAAACAATATTCAGTAAATTGTTCCACAAGTGTTTAAAGTGCCAACTATGTGTCCAGGCAATGTACAAAAATTATAATTTGAGTTACAACCCAGATTTGAGTTACAATAAAAAGTCTAAAAATATACTTTGCTTAAATATCTCTAACAAACTCTGGGAGTGAATTCTCCAAGTAAAAAATTTACCAGTTAAACTTCCTTAAAATTGGCTCCGGTTCATAGTTCTTCAGTAGTACTTTTCAGCCAGTGGGCGCTGAAACAATGAGTTTCCCTGGTGTGCCTTGCAACTTTGGAATTTGTATAATGAAAACTCCTGGAAACTCTGGAAATAATGGAAATTTCTCCAGCTGCCAGCAATAACATCAATATAATGCTCAGCAAAGATTGAAAGCTGAAACCAATTCATAAACACTGAAAAGCAGTGATCTGTACTGTGCGGAAGGTGCCGCCAATAAAGTAGCAAGGCAGAATGTTCTTGGAATAATACATGAATATGAGAAGGATCTGGAATTTCTATGAGGGTAACTTTCCCCTCTCAAGTAGATTGCAACCAGTTCATGACAGGAAATTTGCCTGAGGCACACAGAGGTTAAGTGACTTGCTCTAAATCTCAAAACTAGTATAAAGCATAATTTGAATGGAGGGAGGTTTCTTTTATTTGTTTGTTTTTTACTCCAAGTCCATCACTTTATACAAAACTCTCTGGAAATAATTTTTATCATTGCTATCATAATCATCATCATCATCATCACCACCACCACCAGCAGCAGCAGCAGCAACAGGAGCAAGCAATATGCCATATTGGGTAGCAGGCTGAAAAGGTCTAAATTCCAAGACCTGCTTCTAACACATACAACTTGTCCTCATGCAACCCCTCTAAACTATAAATTACAGATGAGTTGTGGATCTTAGGAAGAGGGTGTTTTCAGACCAGGCAAGTTTCCTAAACCTGTAAATTACTTTTAAATCAAACAATAAGTTCATTAGTTTTTAAGATTTTTAAATTCATGTCATCTTTAAAAGCACATTCCCCTGTTTGACATGAGCTATCCTGGCTAATTTTTAACATACCCTCTGCTGTAGTGGGCTCACTTACAGACCCTATTTCAAAGGCTTGTAGAACAATGGTAAGGAAAGGAGTAAGGGGAGGGTCTGCACTAAATTCCAAACATTTGAAAGGTCTCACAAATTCCCCTTCCCTTCAGGAACACTTCAAAAACATCAATATTTGCCAAACTGGAAGAGGAAATTTTGATTAGGAACTGAACCTTTCTATTCAAGTAGCTAAGAGGCACAAACACACTGGAGTGCTTATTACTTCTTTAGAAAAAAAACAAAGACTATGCTGCCAAGAAAATTTAAAATGATTAATATAAACAAAGCAGAAAAAAAAAGTCCAGGATAGAGCTTACCATTAATATCCCCCTAAGAGGCTCCTCTCATGGGGTTTGAACTTCAAGAAGAGTGTTTTACAAATACCAGAAAACCTTTCCTCTCTTCTGTTTCAATTTAGCACAGCAGCTTCCTATATTTAATTAAAGTCTGGAAATGCAAAGGTACATGGAAAATAAGATCTTGATGGCCTATACAATATTTCCTTTGATAAGAATAAGACCAGAATCCAGACAGTCACAACTAGGAAAGCCAAATCTGAGTATCCTAATTTTTTCTTAAAGTGCCTCTGCTCCATATCAGGTCCATATCATATTACCCACAAGGCCTTGTAATTTAAGTTCAAACTTCTTTAGAAGAATTATCACTTTCTGAAGTACTGGAACTCAAGATTTTTTCCATTTCAAAGTGCCGGGTGCTGCTTCCTTGCTATGACAGAGTGGCTCAGTTCCCTCTTCCTGCAGTTTACAGAAGACTAAGAGAACATTTTTCTTGTTCCAAACACATCTCCTGAGGCAACCTGCTCAAGGTATTCACTGAATGATTTAACAAGTATAAGAGCACCTAGAATGCACACATAGCACACATGATTCCGGTGGTGAATACAAAGCAATCACTTATGCATTACCTACTTCAACTTAGCTACTATGTGACCTTGGCCAAGTCATATATTCTCTCTAGGCCTAAATTTCCTTTGTAAAAAGGAGGAGATTGGGCTAGATAATCCATTTAATCTGGGGAAATTTTAATAAGTAAGCCATATCTGATTGGGAGAAATGTCTATTAAAAGTACAATGAGTAAACAGTTACAAATATTTTCTTTTAAAAAAGAGAGAATCCATCCCCAGAGAAAGAACTGATGGTATCTGGATATAGACTGAAACATATTTTTTTTTACTTTCTTTATTTTTCTTGAGGTTTTTTTTTTGGTCTATATTTTCTTTTACAACATGACTATTATGAATATGTTTTGCATGACTACACATGTATCACCTATATCAAACTGCTTGCCTTCTTGGTAGGAAAGGGAAGGGAGAGAATTTGGAACTCAAAGTTTTTTAAATGAATGTTGAAAATTGTTTTTACATGTAACTGGGGGGGGAAATTTTTTAAATAAGTAAATATCAAAGACAAAAAAATTTAAAAAGAGTGAATGGCACAAATATTTACAGAGGCATTTTCACAGAAGCACAGAACTGAAAACAGTAGATCTATTTGACTAAGACTACAAAACTATATGAAGATAATTGTAAAATACTTCATGGAAACACAGACTTATGGAGAAATATTAATTATTCATGCATAGGCTGAGCCAATATAATAAAAATGACATTATTACCTAAATTAATTGGCTTCTTCATTGCCTTACTGATCATATTACAAAAATTTACAAGAATATCAAAGGAAATATTTTTTAAATGGAAATAGGGCCTAGCAACATCACATTTCAAACTGTACTACAAAGTAATAATTACCAAAATGATTTGGTAGTAGATAAAAAAAAAAACAGGTCAATCAGTAGAAATAACAAAGTACATACTATACAAAAAGAAGCAAAGAAACCTAGTAGCCTACTGTTTGTTAAATGAAAAACCCAGCTATTCGGTATAACAATTCACTATTCAACAAAACCTGCTACGAAAGCTAGAAAGCAGTTTGGCGGAAATTAAGTTTAGATCCACATTTCATACCATGTGCCAAGATAAGTTCCAAATGGATGTGTGATCTACGTATAAAAGGTCACATCATAAGAAAATTAAAAGAACAAGAAAGCAATGTCCTTTCAGATCTATGTAAACAAAGGGCAGAGTAGATAACCTAGGACAAAAAAAAGACAATTTTCGTTATATAAAACTGAAAGGTTTTTACAAACAAAAACAATGCAGCTTAAATTAGAAGAGAAAGTTAACTGGAGGAAAATAATAAACATCTCATTTCCAAGATACTCAAAGAATTGATTAAATTTCTAAGAATAAGACCTACTTTCTAACTGATAAATGATTAAGGAATATGAACAAATTCTCATTGACAGTCATTCAAGTAATCAACAACCATGATAAAATAGTCAAAATCACTAAAAATCAAAGAAACAAAAATTGAAGCAACTCTCATGTTCTACCTCATATCTATCAGATTGGCAAAGATAAGCAAATAGGAAGATGATAAATGTTGGAGTGATTATAAGGAAATAGGCACAGTGACATACTGCTGGTAGAGTTGTGGAGTGGTCCAACCACCTGGAACACAATTTGGAAGAGTTCCCCAAAAGTCACTAAACCACCCCCCCCCTTTAACCCATCAATACCATTACTAGACCTGTTCCCCAAAGATACGAAATAAAAAGCTGAAGAATCCTTAGGTATAAAAAGATTTCTAGGAGATCTTTTTCATAGGGCCAAAGAACTGGAAACCAAAGGAGTGCCCATCAATTTGGGAAGAGTTGAACAAATTATGAATACAAATGTAATAGACTACACTTAGACCATAAGTTATAAAAAGAGATGGATTTAGAAAAACCTAAGAAGACATGTATGAATCAGACATAGAGTGAAATGAGCAGAACCAGAAAAATTTTTACAATTACAACAAAAACTTAACTCTGAATAAAGCAATGACTAACCTTGTTTCCAGAGGACTGATGCTATGCTACCCAGAGAGGTGATATTATTTATGAAGCAGAATAAGAAATACATTTTTGGACAGGGACAAACATAAGAATATTTTTTTTAAATTATGCATGTTTGTTACAAGGGAACTAACTGCTTCTCTTTCTTTTTCATTTTTTTGTTACAAGGGGTATCTTTCTGGGTAGGGGAAAGTGGAAAGCCATGTCTGAATATCAAGGAGATGTAAAAACAAAATATAGCAGTAAAAATTTTAAACAAAAGATTGGGTGGAATACTGGGCCCAGAGAATGGATATCTCCCACCTTCCCCCCAAGGGACTAATAGCAGAATGTTGCATATACACTCTAATCTTTTCACCATATCCATTTTTTCTTTTCCTTTCCTTTCTTTTCTTTTTGGATTTGTTGTTTTGTTTTGTGTATGACAAGGGAATCACTGGGAAGGAATATACACCAAAATAACTATGATGTAAAAACAAAGCCTCAATAAAATTGGCAACAACAACAATATCAGGAGGAATATTCAAAAGATAGGTTTTTTTTATAAAAAATAAAATAACATTGCATACACAAGCTTAAGAATTATGTAAAAATATGAAAAATGGACCTTTTCCACTGCAAGAGAACAATGAAAGCAGCTTTAAGCCCTAATGCCTTTTAAAAAGCGTGTCAAACGTGTTTCCAATTTGTCTTTCCCCCTACTTCCACTCTTACCTCCACCTCCAACTTTTCCATTCTTTCCTATTCATGTCTTCTACCTACACCTTAAGGGCCACCTCCCTTCAAAGCAACTTCCCTAACTAACCATTTTAGACTTTAGATCTTTCCCTTCATTACAATCTCATTTTTTGATACTTAATCTAGTTATCTTATCATTTAACTATCCTGTATCTGTTATCTCCCGAGCTACACAGTAAGCTCCCTAAAGTTAGGGACTCTTAGAACTCAGTTGGGTGTTCCAGACTAACTGAATAAAGGTAAAATCATCCAAATATAACAAAGACTATGACAGTTCATATACATTTAAACAAAGTACATATAAAATTTCAATGGACAGCAAGTTAGATGAGCTAGATATGAGTCACCATCTAGTTTGGGTCCATAGCTGAAAAAGAACCCCAAATACATATTCCAACGGCCAGGCAGTCCAAACCATATAAAAGGAATCCCCTCTATAACACTGTCAAGAAGTGATGACTTACTTAAAGATTTCGGAAGAGAAAGGGGGAACTCACCACCTCTATAGGAAGCCCTTTCTACTTTTGAATGGCTTTTGTTGTTCAATTGTTTCAGTCATGTCTGACTCTTCATGACCTCATTTGGAGTTTTCTTAGCAGATACTGAAGTGGCTTGCCATTTCCTTCTCTAGCTCATTTTACAGATGAGGAAACTGAGACAAACAAGTTTAAGTGATTTGCCTGGTAAATGTCTGAGGCCAGATTTGAACTCAGGAAGATGAGTATTCCTGACTTCAGGCCCAGCACTGTATCTATTGTGCCTCCTAGCTGCCCTCGAACAACTTTAATTATCAGAAAGTGTTTCCTTGACCTGAGTCTAAATTTTCCTTTTTGTACACTTGCACGTATTGCTCCCAATTCTGTCCCCCTACTGATACATGGAATAATCCCACCTCTCTTACAAAAGTCCTTCAAATACTTGAACAAAGTGAGCCCTTTTATCCCTGGATCATCTCTTCCCTAAGCAAAGTAGCCTAACTCCTTCGGCCAGTTCTCATGAGATGAACTCAATGCCCATCATCATCCTGGTTACCCCTCTTTTGGTCACTCATCCCCCTCTCAAGAAAAATGTAAAGACTTTACATTTGCCTCTGTTAAACTTCATCTTGTTAGATTCAGCCCACCATTACAACCTGTCAAAAGCTATGGCTCCTCACTTTATCATCCAATGTTTGACAAGATTTCTCAAAGAGAAAGAAACACCAGCTGACCTGCAAAAGGAAGCAGCCATGCCATCAAATAATTTATTCTACTCAAACACCAAAAGAATGATCACCAAATAGGAAAAAAACAACAACTGTACTTTTCCAGAGACCATACTGAAGGGCTAACACCACTATCTTAATCAAAAGACTAGAAGGACATATTAGCCTAAAGAACCAAAGCATCACTCTTGGTCAAGGTCAAAGATGCTTGAGGCAGGTAGCCTAAGGGTGAACAATGGCAGTCTATTATTTTAAATGCAGGGACAAAATTGCATATTGTCAACTTGATAACCACTTGAAATTTGTACTTGAGAAATGTCACTCAACAAACATTTAAATGTCTACTCAGAATCAGAGATATACAAACAAAAATTTCTTCAAGGAGTTTATACTGTATCAGGAGACAACATGAAAATATGTATATTTAAAGGAAGATAATTAGAGAGGAGGCATTAACAGTTGGGGTGGGGGTATTGAATATTAGGAGAAGCTCCATGTAGAGGGTGGCATTTGAGCTGATTAAAAAAAAAAACATGAGATTCTAAAGAAGTAGAGGCAAGGAGAGCATGCATTCCAGGCATGAGGGACCATCCTGAATTATGGTCACCAGACACACAATTAATATTAGAAAATTCCCTCACATCATAGCACAATTAAATTGTATGTATTCAACTACAGCCAAAAAGGAAGGATAAAAGCAGGACCTCCAAAGGAGTGAGAAAAAGCAAGAGAACAAGAACAAGGACCATGAGCAGGATTTCTGATAGCAAAACTTTCCCTTTTGCGACCCAGATAGTAACAGTTTAAAAAGATCACAAAAGCCAGGAATCCTGGGATAGAGGATAGGACTGGGGTAAGGCTCTTCAAAGATATTCATGTAGAATTTCAGAACCTAAAGGAGTTTTAGAGGTCATTCAGTCCAGTTACCTTAAAAGATTAGGAAAGAAGGAGGGGGGTTGGGGTGGGGCAGTGTGAGGTATGTGACCTGCTCAAGATAACACCACAAATTAATGACAGTGCTCAAGTCCCCAGGCTCTCTGGGTCTTTGCTTTTCTCACTACACTTTGCTGCCTGAGATGATAAGGTACTAAGAATTATTTCAAGAACCAATCTCTGTCTCACTGCTTCATAGACATATCTCATATGCCACATTCTTTTCTCTTTTACATAAGTGGGGGTGGGAGTAAAAAAAAGGGTAGGGGTAAGGGAAAGGTTGAGTTTGTAATCTTTCAGTACTTTCTTTCCACCCACTGTCACTTTAGCAGAATCTGAATCTTCCTAGCAACTAGTTCTGTTCTGATCTATGAGAAGAAATCTAATGGCTACTCATGATTCAGATTCTGCTATGGGAAAGTTGGCAACACGGAGTTCTTAATCCTCACCCTCTCCTCAGAATAACATAGTACCTAGATCCTTCACATTACAATGAGACAACCGGCCTTTTAACGACTGTCTGGGGGAAGGTGTGGCAATCCCTGATGATTACATTCACATAGAATTCTATGGTGGCTTTCATCATCCCATGATCTCAAAGCACTTTTTATATGTGTTCATAGGGATACCACCCACACCTGGTGTAGGACCAGATTTTCTGGTTTTCTAATGGAGTCTGGTATGTTGGTTCTCCTTAGGTTGGCAGTCTGACTGTTTACCCATTGCGGGCAAGAAGCAAAGGGAACTCTGGAGTCACATTTCATTAAGCCAACAAGAAAGTAAAAGGATAAAAAAGGCATTTTAAACAAATGTTTCTAAAGAATCACACTAAGTATAAAGAATATCTCTTCTGCCCATTTGCCTCCCAGGGCAGAACCAACAAAGTGGTTTAAAATTATCACCTTCCATTCCCCAAGGGCACTGAAGTAGCAAAGAGCATTCAGCATCCTTCATGGAGAAGGGCAGGTTAGTGCAAGTGGGTCCTATTTTAGAGAAGATATGTATGAATGCACATATATGAATGTGGAATGTGCATATACATATATATGCATAAATGTTTATATATAAAACACATACATGAATAAAATTTAGGAGAAATTATTCATCTCACACAAAACAGAAGCTTTCATATCACAAGACAAGGGGTTCTTAAGATTATCTGTATCATGAATGCCTGGACCCCTTCTCAGAATGTCATGCTGCCAAAATTCATAACTGAAGGAAATGTTAAATCTCAATTAATTAGAGGTTAATGAAAATAAAGACGGAATTTTTTTCTCAACCAAGTTCATGGATCCCTTGAAATCTAACCACAAATCCCTTGGACATGTCCATAGACTCCAGGTTAAAAACACTTGCCCTAGTTCATTTAAGCCTAAGTTCACCAATTATTAGCTATTTGAGGGCAGAAAGAGAAATCTAAAACCAAACCTCTAATAAGCCACTACCAAGAAAAAATGAAATTTAGGTCAAGCAACTTATAATTTAAATACATACACCTTATGAGAAATACACATTTTTTTTTTACATACAATCAGGTAAAACCATGGTACCAGCAAGGAAAAGTGCCAAAAGCAACTGAAAGACTCCCATAATTCTTGGAATGGAACACAGTATCAAAAAAGCCTAGATTTAGAGCTCAATACCTTAGTGGTCACCTTATCCAACCAACTCATTTTGTAGGTAATAAAAAGTTTAGTAACTTCGGCAACATCACACAAGGAGTAAGCACTGAGTCAGGATTTAAACCTACATCTACATCCTCTGATTCTAGCACTCTTCTCCCCATACCCACTGTTTTTACCCTCTGGTTAATACATAGAAGATAATCATCAGTACATAGACACTTGTAGCCGGCCCACCCACTTCCAATAAGTTTGCACAAAAATGAAGTTCTATAATGAACATTTGTTTTCTAATTGCTTGATATAAACTGTCAGTAGCTGGCATGTAGATCAGCTATATTTATTTTCCTAGGCTGACCAAGCAGCTTCCTTTCCCCATAGCATCCTATTCAAATGTACCAAACTTTTTGTAACAGAAAGGACAAAGTCAAAGTCAAAAATCCTGAAAAGAGAACTCCCTCTTCCCTTTATGTTGTCTCAGCTTGAAAAGCCTTCAAATTAACTCCAGACATGAAGCCACAAGCCTATACTGTACAAGCACCCTAGGCATGCCTGGGAGAAGCTATCTGCTTCAGACTGAAGGGAAACTCATTTCTCAGAATGATTTCTCAGTGTCGTTTGGAATTTGTGGGAAGGAAGTGGGTGAAGAGAAAAGACTGACTTCAAGGAATCCCTTCTTTTCTTCTCTTTCCTTTGGCAATCTTACACACTAACTTGGGGCACTAACTGTTATCTCTTCCATGTCACCTTCATATCTAATATCATCAGTTATCACCAGGTATTCTTAAATCTGTGCAGAAGACTGCCAAATCCATGTATCTAGCCCTCTTTCTCCAGTACTCCAGTGCCACATCTTCAATGGCCTAATGGCTATTTCCACTTGGGTTCCCCAATTAGCATCTAAAATTCAACTTGTCTAAAGTGGAATTCACCACCTTTCTCCCTAAACACCTCCTCCTTTCTACTTCTGGTTCACCCCTCAGACTCTCAAACTCAATCTCAGAGTTACCCTTGACTCTTCCCTCTCCCTCACCCCATCACATCCAAGTAGTGGCTAAGTCTAAAGACTTTATCTCCAGAATATCTCCCCCATCCATCCCAATGATCTTTTAACCGGATTACTATAATAGTCTACTAGTTAATCAGTCTTCCTCATTCCATTCTACTCTTCTCCTCTCTCTAATCCACAGTTCACACAGCAGCAAAAATAATACGCCAGTGACAGATTTTATAAGACACTCTCCTGATCAAAAGCTATTAATGTATCCATCTTCCATCTAGGATAAAATATAAAATCTTCAGTCTTGCATTTAGGTCCAACAAAGTCTGTCTCCAATCTAACTTTCTAGTCTTATTTCACAATATTCACATGCCAAACTGACTACTAGAAATTTCATATACTCACAATGTCATCTCCCACATTTGCACAAGTCATCTTCAAGTCTACCATCATACATTCCCTCCTCCATTCTATCTTTCAGAGTTCCTTATCGTCAAGTCTCTGTTCAGACGGCACCACTATAACAGATCCTTTCCTGAGCCTCCTCGATGTTGATTAATTTTCTCCTCTTCAAATAACTTTGTATTTATTCATCTGTTGTTGTTTTTAGTCATTTCAGTCATATCTGAAGCCAATAACCTCGATTGGGGTTCTCTGGGCAAAAACATGGAAGTGTTTGCCATCTCCTTCTCCAGCTCATTCTACAGATGAGGGAACTGAGGCAAACAGGGTTAAGTGACTTGCCCAAAAGTCCAGGACTTTCAATAACCTCAATCTTGTGATCTCTACTGGAGGTAACGCCTCAACATTTCATTTTAGATTCTCTAATTTTTATTGTTGTGTTTCATTCATGTCTGACTCTTTGTGACCCCATTTGGGGTGTTTTACCATTTTCCTTCTCCAGCTGAGGTTAGGTGACTTGCCCAGGGTCACACAGCTAGGAAGTATCTGAGGCCACATTTGAATTTCAGGTCTTTCAGTTCTGGGGCTCTATCTACGGGAACTCATAGCTTATCACCATTTTTACTTATCTGTATGTCTGTGTTAAATCTATGTACAATAGGGGCAGCTAGGTGGAGCAGTGAGTAGAGAACCGGCCCTGGAGTCAGGAGGACCTGAGTTCAAATCCGGCCTCAGACACTCGACACATGTACTAGCTGTGTGACCTTGGGCAAGTCACTTAACCCCAATTGCCCTGCCAAAAAGCAAAAAAAAAAAAAAATCTATGTACAATATAAGTTCTTTGAGAGCCATGACTGTTTGGAGATGGCTTTTTTATTTGGTTTTTATCACAGAACCAACTGCAATATCAAGCACAATGAAGCAGGCATACAAGTTTGTTGAATAATACCCATGACTGTGGTCTACTGAGCTATCTGAACAGGTAAGATAATATAATGCTGTATCACCCAAGCCACAGACTCTGAAAGCAGTGATTCCCAACCCCCAATAGTTAGCCCAGGATGACTCTAGTTAGAACAAGGGAAAAAGTGAAATTCTCAATTGAATTTAAATTCATTTGTTTTAATGGTAAACCATACATTCTAAGGCATCTGGAAGGGCAGAAGAAATGGTTAAGAACAACGATGGTGGCACAGGATTTAGTACTGTGGGTAAAATACTAAAGAGACACAGAAGATGAAACACATTATAATTTCCTGAAGCTATTTAGGGCGCAATATTCTTTAGGACCTTTATAATACTCAACAAGCATTGGAGAATCTTGGGGCAGCTAGGTGGCCCAATGGATAAAGCGCCAGTTCTGGAATCTTCCTGAGTTCAAATCTAGCCTCAGATACTTAGTAGCTGTGTGACCCTGGGCAAGTTACTTAACCTCACCTGGAGGAAAAAAAATGGCAAACCCCCATTGGGGGTCACAAAGAGTCAGACATGACTGAAACACAACCAAGCAATAACAAAAAATTAGAGAATCTAAAATGAAATGCTGGGGTGTTATGTCCAATAAAGATCACAAGATTGAGACTTAAGAAGGCAAGAAAAGCAAGGGTAATACTACAGATCAGTCTAAGGCAGGGACTTAAGTTTACCACTACGCGAATAAGTGTGGCCTTTAGCAATTAGACCACTCAACCCCTGCTTCACCAACCAGAAGATTATTTTAGGAAATATGGCAGAGTACAGAGAACTAGATTGAGCCATAAGAGGAAAACTTGTCGTGTGCTCCTGGTCCTGACTCTACTAGCACTCAGACACTGGCATATTACTTAATCTCTCTGAACCATCTATAAAATGATGGAACTCCATCTGTATGACTGTATGACCTAAAATGTTTTTTTCCATTTCTAATATGTCATCACAACATGTGAGACTCAATCAAACAAGAAACATTTATTAAGCACCTATTATGTACCAAGCACTTTGATAAGTGCTGAATTGTGACCGTCCTTACAAAGCACTACATATTCTTAAGGTAGCATAAGACCTTTCCATGCTCCCACCAAAAAAAAACTATTTCAGTTTCTATAACCCCTATCATCCCATGAAAAATCTAAAATCCTAATACATAAAAGGCCAAATTATTAACAATCTTTTCACCTAATTTGTCTACCAAAACACAGAGAAACTGGGGCAGGAGTGGAGGTGGATGGGTGGGGAGGAGTGCCAATTAACAGATGATTAGGTAATGGATAGGATGGCTAGAAGGAAATGGATATAATATTTGAGTACAGTCCTTTATAAGAAAAAAGACCTGAAAAAGAGATTCACTTAATTGTGTAAGGGAAAGAATTAGCAAGAGCCCCAGAAATGAGAAAGGAGGCAAGTAACAAGATGTCAAATACACTGTCAAAACATGGGAAAAAAGGTTGAACGAATAGAAAGGGGAGCTTAGTGGTGGGAGCTGTATAGATAAGAATACATTTTACATTTTATTTTTATTATTCAAGTGAAAAAAGGTAGTACCTTTAAACTAATCAGCAATTCCCACCACCTCAAATAAAACACCCTTATAGGGATTGAGAATATAGATGTGTTTTTCTTTACATGATCACCAGATCTGTGAATGTTTGTGCAAACTGAATTTTTCTTTATTAGGTATTCTCCCATTGCCTTATAACATATTTTTGGATGTATTTCCATGGAACAAAATCCTCCCCCCCCCCAATCACAAAGTTACAACATCATTTTTCTAAAACAAACAATAGGAAAAGCTTTCTAATAATGTGTAAGCTTAACATTTAGTACAGTATATTAAAAGTGTATCAGAATAGTTGTTAACAGATTAAGATACAGAGAAGATCATTTTAAGTTTTTCTCTATCACTGCCCCCACCACACACCCACACCCACACACACACACACACACACACACAAAGAGATTTAAGAGAGCAAATTAATTCTCATCCCTATAGAAGCCAAGCCTTACTAAAGTGAAGGCAATTTTTAAAAAAATTCTTAGGGTAATTTTAATACTAGAGGACTTCTTTAAACTTAATACATTTTGGTGGGATAGAGTTGGTTTCCAAAAAACCTATGATGTTATCAATGTGACAATAATACAAACAATACAAAAGAAAACCCATCCACTGCAGCTCTCATCTGTGTCCTCCCATAAGTTGCCAAAAGTTGCTCACAGTCAATATAGTGAGCCAAAGAGCTGGAATCCTCCATTAATTTCTCCTAATGTGCATCCCAGAAGGATAATAATCTTCTGTGATTATAAAGGTGAGCCAGTGAGGTGTATCTCTGTGGCTCTTATGACACCCAAAACTCTGGCTTCCTCAGCCAGAGAAGTATTATTTGATTAACCACTAAATATGTAAATTTTAAGTCACCTAATTTCACAGGTTCACTTTTAAAAATTTATATCAGCCCACACCCCCATCATTAAATCACTCTGCCAGCTATAATAGGTTGTTAAGTAAACTCATCATGGATAAGTGTAGAAAGGATTTGTGTTCACATACACAAATGTCCTTTGAGGTCCCCTCCAACTCTGAGATTCTATAATATTATAAAGACCTTCACAAGACATCTTGGACAGGCAGCTAGGTGGTAGAATGGAGAGAGTGCTAGACCTAGCCTCAGGAAGATATGAGTTCAAATCTGGTCTCAGGCATTTACAAGCTATGTGACCTTGGGCAAGTCATGATCTGTTTACATCAATTTCTCCAACTGTAAAATGGAAATAATAACCACATTGACCTCCCAGGGCTATTGGGAGCATCAAATGAGATGACATTAGTATAGTACTTAGCCCAGTGTGTGCTACACAGTAGACACTATATACTTTATTCTCTTCCTCTTTCCTGCTTTTCTTTAAGCAACATACCAGAAGTGCTCATCAAAGTATCTGTAGGTTAAAATGAGAAAAATATCACGCCATTTCCTCTTTAGCAACAAATTACAATTCCATCCCCTACTTTTGAAGAAGATTGGTAAAAAGGTAAGTACCTCTAGGGACAATCTCTCTCCAAGGCTAGTTCCTCCTTTGCCTAGGCTAATGATTTTATTCCCTCTCCTCCCTTTACTCAAGACCTCATTATTCCATGCACCTTCAAGTCCTCTCCTAGTTCTTTGCTGTCTACCTACAAACATACTCAAGTATCCCCGATCCTTTAAAAAAAATCCTTTCACCCGTCTACCCCTCCTCTCCCACCCCAACAAACTTCCTCCATCCCTGTAAACTTGCTTTCCTTTCATTCCAACTGCTTTCTAATGTCACTGATTCTCTATGAGTAAGGCCTTCCTTATCACATGACTCAATTATAATAACCCCACAGTCTATCTGTTCCCCAACCAACTCACCCTTAAATCTTCAAAGACTTCTTACTGCCAAGTGCTCTCAAACTCTAACTAATAATCAAGGTCCTCTACCCTACTTTAGCCTTATCTCTTATTATTCACTCACATGTGCATTATACTACAGTCAAAACTCTCTTTCACAACTCTTTAATATACTAATCATGCATTATAGTTATCTGTCTTCTCCCCCACTAGACTCTGACCTCCATGATGGCAGGGCTCATGTCTTATCTCCACTTCCTACTCCCTTTAGCACAGAGCAGGTATTTAATAAATGTTTGTTGAAATGAATCTGGTCACAAAAGATTTGAAGGGCTGGGGGGGGAGCGGGGTACAGAGAACCATAGTTCAAGTATGTGCAGGATTATCAGGTGGAAAGATTTAGACTCATCCTTTTTGGTGGCAAGGGGCAGAACCAGGAGCAAAGCAAGCTAGCTCCAATGAGGAAAATTAAGACTTGATGTCAGAAAAACCTTGCCAATAATTTGAGCTGTCCAAAAATGAAGTGAGATACCTCCAAAGAGGTTCTGGTTGCTCTCTCTCTGGATAATCACTATGTCCTCTAAGTCAATGGTGTCAAACTCAAATAAAAATGGATCTCTGCCAGCTGCAGGACTTAGAAAACCACATATTAATATTATCTATGTTGTATTGCATTTTTATTTCATTAAACATTTTCCAATTACATTTTAATCTAGTTCTGGCCACACTTGGGAGTTTGGTGGGTTTGGATCAGACTGATCAACATCGTAATTCATTTCATGTATGGTGGGTTGGAATAAGTGAATGCTCAAATCTCCTTCTAACTCTTAAATTCTGTAATTTGGGGATGGAAATCACTCGAACACAGAATAATAGAGTAGGAAGGGATCTCACAGGGCAGCTAGTTCAACCCACGAGTCCAACCCAATAACTTCAACAACAAACTTGACAAGAGACAATTCAAGACTTTCCCTGGATATGACTTAGACAGAAGATTCAGGATAAGGGAAAGAACTATGGTTGCACCTAAGCATTTCATTGCATCCCTTCAAGATACATATCTCTGATTAATTTTGGCTGCTATCAGCTAAAATATAATTTTTTTATTAATTCTGAATATGATAAATTTTAAGAAGCAACTTTTATGCATGTTTTAATATAAAAGTTCCATATTTATCACTAATATCCTAAATTGTCAGTTGGGTAAGAAATCTCAAAAGGGTAAGTAAAACTAGAGATTTCCTAATAGCTGTAATAAAATGATTCCTTTTTAAAGTATATGCTATTATCCCTCACAATAGCTAAAGGAAAAAAACTCCTTAATAAAAAATAAGAGATGACTTTATAACATGTGTCCAACCCTGAAAATTATTCCTAAAACATCTGTAGACACAAATCTTCATTATCAGCCTCTAAATGATGGCATTCCAGACTACAGCCAGGAACTGTATTCCCAGTCCTAGCCTTTCTCTATGATAATCTTCTACTGCACTCATTCTGCAAGGGTCAAGCAGGTCCAGAACCAAAGACTACACTGGATTCCACTTGACCCTCAGTAGAAAGAAGGGGAAATAACTCATTCTACTTGCCTCAAGCAAAGAGTAATAGAATCAAAGGAATTCTTCATTAGTCTAAAGTCAGGTAGATGTGAGTCCCATAATTTTATAACAAAGCACTTTGGTAGTTTGTTAATTACAAAAAAAAAAGCCCAAATTAATATAGCCTCTACTCCAGCAGTGGTTCCCATGCTTATGCCTCACATTAGATACTTTGATAGAAGGTAACTTCAGTGACCTTCTGATGATCAATATCAGTCAAGAGATAAATGAGAGACATCATCCCCGAATTTTTTTGCTAGTGTCAGGGAAAATGGCTTGTACAAAACCCAATCAAAAGAAGATTCCCTATAAATGGAAAGTTCTTGCCTGCAGGAGACCTTAAGCCTAATCTGTGAGATTCAGTCACTCAAAAGATCTACCTAACATTCCACATAGGAAAAACCAAATGGATGATGAATGTATATCACACAGATTGTGTAGATGAATGTATATCACAGATTACGTAAATATCCAGATCATATATCCATAAGAAAGCTGGGCTGCTTCATGTTACCAAAGCACATCTTTCTAACATCAATATTCTATCTTCTTACAACCCTGCCACATACACTTCCATCCAGTGACACTGGTCCTCCTTGCTATTCCATGAACGAGACACTCTATCAGCTCCAGGAATTTTCTCTGGCCGTCTCCCAAACCTGAAATATTTGCCCCCCTCATCTCTGCCTTACTGACTTTGAAAGCTTCCTTTAAGTCCCAACTAAAATCCCATCTTCTACAGGAAATCTTTTCCAACCCAATTAAAATTCTTAATTCTAGTACCCTTTCCTCTTTTAATTATTCCCTATTTGTCTCATACGTAGCTTTTTCTACAATGTGTTTATTCCCTCCATTAGATTGTGAGTTCCTTGAGGGTAGGGACTGTCTTTTGCTTCTGTTTGTATCCCCAACACTTAGCACTGTGTCTGGCACATAGTAGGTACTTTAAAAATATTTACTGACTGACTTGTTGAATCATAGAATACCATAATTTCTGAAGAATCAAAATTTCAGGTAACAAATTACAAAGAAATATTTGGTAGATATATATCACCAATGATAACTTGTACTCTAAAAATGAAAGTAAGAGAAATAAGGATATCTGACCATAAACAGAGGCATGCAAGTCATGCAACAAGAGTGAAAGATAACAGATGGGCAGCCTGAGGGTTGTACTGGCCTCCACAAAAATATTAAAAGACACAGAGGATGGCAAAGAGCATGGAGAAGAATCACCCAAGATGAAACCACATACAATCTGCGATAGGGAGGGGTGTGGATGTGGGGGGTGGTACCCACAATGAAATTGGAAATTATGGTATGATCTATGGTAGTACACACAATACAACAAATATAACAATGCAAGATCCTCAGGATATAGGTGTCAAATTGGTATACACATGAACAATTATCACAGAACTCCATACGTTCCCTTCCATCATTTGGTTGTTTCTCTTTTCTTCTCCCCTTTTCAAGACTGTCCCCACCACCCCCACCCACCCCTTTCTCTCCAGATTGAAAGCTCTCTTTCTTTAAACTACCCTTCCCTCTTCTGTCATAAAACAGGATACCAAGTTCTGATCTACTTATCAATGGAGCTAGTCTCCTACCCACTAAGACAGAAGGACATTAAATATGAACATCCTAGGCACCATAAAAACCCAGATGCTTTCACCCTCCTATCCATTCACTTGAAAGCAAAGGCTGTGCTTTTGCATATATTCATATATATTCATATATTCACATGTATATTCACAATATATATTCACATATATTCACAATATGACTTCAAATTCATCCTCTTTCACAAACACCACTGTCCATTGACACCAACCCTAAAAGATAACATGCTGAAGTGAATGATTTAAAAAATGCTTAAAAGTGAGAGGATAGGAGAATGAAAATAAGTTGTTAGAAGAAAATGCCTTATACATAGAAGGCACTTAATAAATATTTGAATTTAAAAGACAACACAGCTCTTTTGTTTTTTATTCATTATAAAAAACAATCCTCTTAGAGGGAAGGATGAAGGGATAGAGTAGAAACCCAGTAGATATCAATAACTAAAAAAAAAAAAAAAAAAAGAAGACATACCTGAGAAAGGAAACAGGAAGTCTTTTTAGGTCTCACTGCTACATTTGTCAATAATTAAGAGGAAAATTGACCCTTTCAGAAATATTGCTAGTCCATTTTTTTGAAGATCTATTGCTTTCATTTTTTCTTATTGGCCCCTCAGAAGGCCAGTCAACAGGCACTCAACAAGCATTTATTAAGCACTTACCAAGTACCAGGCACTGAGCCTTGAGGATACAAGGAACTCATATTCCACTAGATATGAGAAAATGTAAATAATTAGGTACATAGGGGAGGGGAATAGAAGAAGCAGGACCTAGGAAAGGTCTCCAACAGAAAGTGGGGTTGGAGCCATATAATCTTCCAAACAGTAAGTCTTAATTTTCTAATACTCAGTATGAATGAATTAAAAAAATTTTAAGTGTTTACTTTTACCATGAATTACGTAGAGTGGTACTGTAAAAATCATTATTATGAATACACATGGAAATCTGGTTTGAAATCTTGTGGAAAGAACGCTGGGCCTAGAGTCCGGAGACCTAGGTTTGAGACTTTGTTGATCTTTACAAATCTCTCTGAAACTTAGGTTTCCTCAAATGTAAAAGGGTTGGGCTAAGTAAATTCTCCAAAGTGTCTTCTGGCTGTAAAATCTTGAGTTTTGGGAGGACACAAAAGAAGTTTAACCCCCTTACTCTTTCACCCTTAAAATATTAAATCTTAGTAGAAGCACAGAGGGAAGCAGTGAGGACAAAGACAAACCTAAACTAATTTTTTTTTTATCGTTTGGTTGTTAATCCATTGTACTTTTTATTGACAGTAACTTGGCTTTCCACCAACATGATATACTTCAGGAGAAATAATGCTAGAATAATTTCAAGCCATACGGTAAAAGTTATAAAACCCCAACAATCCAAACTGGTTTAACAGTCCTGTGATGTTCTGCCATTTTTCCACTTTGGCTCTAAGAAAAATAACGAAGCCAAATAAATGACTTAAGCAGAGCAGACGAACACAGTTGGCCTCATACAGGTTTCATCTTGAAATCAATTGTGTGTGGCCTTTCTTGGAGCAAAAGGATGCTTTAACGCCTGCCTTCCCAATTACACTGAGTTCTTTAACTATCCTTGCCAAAAAAGGGGAAATGACATACATGGGGTGGGAGCCCATTGAGTTAATTTTTCAGGACAGAGCTTAGACAGGCCATGCAGCTGGACCAAAAACTGAGCCCAAGGCTGAACAGATGGGGTAGATGTAGGGCTGGATTTCCTGCAAAATTAAGCAGTGTTTTCAAGAGATCCTAGTCTGTTACTTGTTCCTTGACTCAGAGGCCTATTTTTGAAACATCAGTATTCTCTGGGTGACAATAAAACCTCATGGAACACCACAATCTCAGGGGCAGGTGACCCAAAGGGTAACAGAAACATGCAAAACAGGGATAAACAGGCAGCAACGACACATGTAATAAGTGGAGTAAAAGACATCACTTCATCCATTAAGAGTTTAAGGTAACAGGTGGACAAACAAGTGTTTCACTGATCCCACGAAATATTAAAATACCCAGAAGAAGGTTTCTAGCCCTTTGGATAGATATTCTACAGGGACTTTGTGGAAAGACATGGATAAGAAGGTAAAGGTTAACTCAAATGTCACTTGGTCCAAGAAGCCTTCCTGAAGCAACCACCTCTCCCTCAACCCCCCATCAAACATTCATAGATGATATAAAAGACATAGATTAAGGGCAGAGTCTCTTGGAATATAGCTAAATTTATATAGCCAACTATGTTAATTTTAAGGAAAAGTGACCAAGTCACAGGTCACAAAACATTTCAGAAAGTTACTAATTCATCTTGTGAACAATCTTCTCTCTAAGACCTCACATAGTACGTTATATAGACATGCTCCTCTAATGCAGTCATCGTAGACAAAATGTGTTATAGCTCCTTGTTTGTTTCACACACCCAGCCCACCCCAAGGTGAGCTCCACACAGGCAGAGACCAATATCCTCCAAGCTCTGTCTTCTACCTCATACAAAGTAGGATCTAAGATAGGCAATGAGTAAATGTTTATTTGGTCTCATCAAACAAATTACAAAGATCACATCCCCTCTATACTATGGAGTTTTTCCTTTGTTTCTTTCAAGATTTTTTAATAGGATTTAGAAATGGAAGGGATTTTAGAACTCTAGAAAATTTTAAACTAGAGCTGAAATCCTCCTTAAGACACTAGCTGTGTGACCTTTGACAGGTCCCATAACCTCTCTAAAACTCAGTTCCCTCATCTGTAAATAGATTATAATAACAGCTATCTCAAGGGTTGTTGTGAAGATCAAGTGGGATAAGATTAATCATATTAAGATAACTCAATAAACATTTATTGACTGCATGAGTAAGTCAAAAACAACAAGGACAAGCATTTATTAAGTGCCTACATATGCTAGGCCCTATGCTAATAAGCACTTTACAAATATCTCATTCGATCCTCAGAGCAACCCTCAGAAATATTACTATTAACATCCCTATTCTACAGTTGAGAAAACTAAAGCAGACACAGGTTAAGTGATTTGCCCAGGGTGACCCAGTTACTAAGTGTGGATTTGAAGTGAGGCTGGATTTGAACTCTGGTCTTCCAGACTCCAGCAGGGTGACCTGCCTCCAAGCATTTTAACTGAGATAACACAAATAAAGAGCTTTGCAAAACTTAAAGCAAAATACAAGCATAAATGCAGAGATTTAGAGCTGGAAGAAACCTTAGGTAACCTAGACCTCCCATAATTTTTACAGATGAGAAAACAGGGGCTCTGATGTTAAGTGACTTGACAAAGGTCAAACAACAAGTAAGCAAATGGACCCAAAAAAATAGATTAAATTTAGTATAGATTGAAAATATTTGGGTTTTGATCATGGTTAACATGTGAATTTGTTTTGAATGACTATACGTATTTCTAAGGGGCTTTGTTTATCTTGTCAACAGGTGGGTGGCAGAAGGAGGGAGATAATTTGGAACCGAAAATAAAACTGGAGGAAAAAAAGTTAACAAGGAGTTTGAAACTAATGCTTCTTAGAACTACATTCTATCACTCATTCCCCAGTCCCTCCTACAGTCAACATTAATAAATGCAAAGTCACAATTCAACATAGCAGTCTATCACTACCTTGCCACCTAAACAGCCATTTTTCACAAAGTAAAGGCCACATATTGTCAACAGGCTTGACATGAAGCCCTTATCTATAGAAGCTTATTTCAGTCTTATTTGCAGTCAACTGTACTATATTCTCATTTAATCTCCAAACCAAAAAAAAAAAATCAGTCTTCTTGGATTTATTTAAGACAAGTTAGAGTGGAAGTGGGAGAATGCTACTTCTGTGTATTTGATGGCTCACAAACGTGAGGAGCTGCATGAGATAGTGAGAACAATGGTCATTTGGCAGAAGACTTGAGTTGGAATTCCAAGCCCAGATAATGAGTGACCCTGGGGAGCCTACTTACCCTCTCTGGGTTTCCGTTCCCTCATCTATAAAGTAAAGGAGATAGGATTAGATGAACACTATGGTCCTTCTTTCCAGCTCTAAATTACCCCCTCCCCAAAACTTTAGTCATCCCCTTTTATGGATCATAATCCAAAACTTCATTCACCTTCAAAATTCTTCTCTTTCAGGTCACCCTTACATCATGCAGTTCATTCTTTCTGTCCTGCTCAAAACTTCTTCCACTTAGATCACTATTGTCTTCTCTAGTCAGATGAGCCCCCAAAAGTCCAGGTTATTTCTTCCTCACCATAGCACCTGATGATGCATCAGTTACAAGTTAAACAGATCCTAAATTCCTAAATTAAACCTCCTTCATGCAGCTTTCCTATACACACATACACATACACACACACACACACACACACCCCACCGACTCCCAGACTGAAGGCTGGGCAAGAACTTAATTTAGAAAGGTCAAGGTCATCAATCAAACCCCAGGCCATCACTAGTCATCCTAACTTTTATCTTGCTGCTGGACTTCAATGACTCTGGATCAGAGAGTGAGGCGAGGCTGAGGACTTTGGGTAGTTCTGCCTCACTTAAATCCAATTCATGCTCAAGTCAAGACATCACCCTTGTAATATCATTGATCCGCTTCAAGAATGAAAGACAAATATCAACAAGAGTCCTCTACATCTCCAACCCAAACACATATACGTAATACTAACCTATATGTTATATAAATATCTTGTCCAATCATGTAATTTAATATTTCTAATCTGTACATCCTGTATCATCCATTGATATACCTCAGGTTGCAAAATACTTACAAAGTGGGGTATCTGAACTCTTCTGAATGCCTGTACAATTCACTGTGGTTTTCAGTAGTTATGCGACTCAGGACTTACTACTTTGTTTTATAGTTACTTGTAGCAAATAGTCTTTTTAGAAACCTCAAAGTTCCAAATTCTATAGAAATGTATATTATTCAACAATATTAAAAAGACAAACAACTTTGAAAGATTTAGAATCTTTCTACACAATGACTAACCACAATTCTAGAGGACCTGCGATCAGTCAAGCTACCCAAATCTTAACAAAGAGGTGATACTTCAAATTTTTTTTTAATTTTTTGGAGGTGGGAAGGCAGGTCAATTGGGGTTAAGTGACTTGCCCAAGGTCACACAGCTAGTAAGTGTGTCAAATGTCTGAGTTCAAATTTGAACTCAGGTCCTCCTGACTCCAGGGCCAGTGCTCTACTCACTGTGCCACCTAGCTGTCCCTAAAGAGGTGATACTTAATGTACAGATTAGAGCTTTTTTTTTTCTTTTGATGTAGCCAATGTGGGAATTTGTTTTTTTTTTTTTTTGATTATACATGTTTATAACAAAAGTTTTGTTTTTCTTTTTCTTTTTTCTCAGTAGGAGAGTAAAAGAGATAAGGCAGATTTTCATTGTTTGCAAAAATAAAATTTAATTTCAAAATGAAAAGAAAAAGTGCATATTATTGTGTCTCGGTCTACTGGCCAAATTTTAACCTTCTCCTCAGCAAAGGGTTTTGTATACCCTTCAGATTTTCAAAAAGTATTTGCTGAATGAATGAATCCAAACTTTGTATAATACATAATAATACCTTATGCAATGAGTTACTTTTTGGAAGATAATAAAATAATGCCTGCGGTGTAGAGGTAAAAAGAATGCATCACTCAGAAAATGCAAGATATTTCTAGGAAGTAGAGTTAGGGAAAAAAATTTTTTTCTTCTACGAACATAAAAAATAAAACTTTTGTGAAAAGCGAGGCCACTTTTAAAATTTTAACATATATCAGCACTTAGGTCCCCAGTCAAAAACAGCCCTCTATCCAAACCTCAGCAAATATATTTGAACTTGACTCATTCAAAGAATCACTTCTTCTTTTGATCGTTAAGTTTCAATCAAACATGGTTAACTCTCTAGAAGAGCAAGTATTAAGCAGGACTTAAGAAAAGAGGGTGGGAAGGAGAAGGAAGATGAGAACAAAAGAACCGCCCTCCCCCTCTCAAAAATCATTTAATATATCGTTTTTTTACTCTAATACTTTTGTCAGGCTCTGCAGCTGTTGTCTTTTGCAGTTGGCACTGATCATTGCCAATCTGGGACTAGTTTCCAGTGAAGACAGCATTGTTTTATTGGCTACTTAGGCAGTGCATGCACCATTAATGGAGTTTTTATCTCTCCATTTTCCTGTCAGTACAGAACCAGCCAGTCTGACTCTGTTATTATCATTAAGAAAGCTTATTTTTTTTTCCACACACTCTTTAAACCAAAACAACATCTGGAACTTCAGCCTCTATCATATAAAGGGGAAACAGATTTAAAGGGGAAAAGGAAAATTAAAAAAAAAAACCTAGCGTAAATTGAACAACTACCAGATTCCAACCCTCTAACTTAGCTAAATAAATGTACCTTAGTATATTTCCAATACCCTACTCAGCTGGAAAAGAAAATATCTTTTCCACACCAATGTTGGGCTTCTGTCCTCTCAAATACTTTTTACATGGAAAAAAAAATCAGCTTAGAAAAGTAATCTACAAAAAGAAAAAAACCTGAAGCATATTGCTTTCCTGAAGGACACATCACATTGTGAAGTTAATATTTAGACTATTAAGAATTTGGAACACAACTGGGGGAAAACATTTAGTGAAGAAAAAACCTTCTGTAAAAACTTTACAGCTCTGTACATTACTGGGAAAAACCTGGCGCCATTAAACCCAGAAAATATGTCCTCCTGTAATAGACAGCTGTCTCCTCTGTCATTTAAGCAAGCTTTTTGCTTAGATCACACTCAGTGAGTCATGGAATCGATAGGGGAAAACACAAAGCCAGACATGCTGCAGACCCACAAAGAGAGAAGCAAGTTCAAGACAGCAGCACCTCTGTCTCCCTCCTAAAGAAATGCCAATTAGACAGTCTACACCCATGCAAGCAGCAGAAACACACCACAAAGCAGGCTTCGGCCAACCTCTTATTTCGTCTTCCCTCATGTTTGTGCCGATCACTTTCAATTAACAACTGACTCTTGCACTGTTCCTAAACAGAACAAAAAAGTTCTAGACCAAGCATGAAATACATCAAGAAATGCTTTCACGGTCCCTCACATACCCCTCCACTGCCCCAATGAGTTAAACACACACCAGAGCTCAAAGGACTTACTTTCCCATTAATGCTTATCTCCAAGCAGAAGACTCTCAAAATATCTTAATGCAAAGAGAAAGTCACATTTTGAGTACCAGCAAAGGAGGTTTTTTTTTAATATTTTTGTTGTTGTTCCATTCAGGAAAATAAAAAAATCAAAAAACACCAGTAAAATGTCTGAGCCATAGGCTCCTGTTCAGACTTGAAGCCGTGTGTCTTAGAGCCCTGTGCAGTCTGCAGTCTGTTGTAAGGATGGACTCAGTAACCTGATCCTCTCACAGTGGGAGATTTGAGTAAGCACTTCCTTCTCTCTCTGTCTTGCCTTTCTATTGTCCCACCCTGCAGGGCCAGCTGTTTCTGACAGCCAAATTGCTGCGTGCTAAGCAATGAATGCTGTCAGAGAAGGAATTTTCATTTCTATAATGCATAGGCCTCCATGGACAAATTATATAGTTTATGGTCCTGGCTGCAGGAAGCTGCTCAGCTCTTGAAGGGTTGCCAAAATGCAGCTTTTCCCTCTTCTTCCCCTCCTGCCAACCTCCCAGCTGACAATCACCCCGAATGAGGCTGAATGACCAAAAGCAAAACAAAATGCCGTGTTTTCAGGAATAAACAAAACAAACGTCAAGAATGTTGGTGTAGCTGCAAATTTTTAACATAAGAAGATGCAATGAGATACAATTAAATTCATGTCCCATCCTGGAACCACCTAGAATTACAGGCACCTTATAATGCAAATCTCAGGCATAACAGCAAAAGCCCTGGCCCTCTGCCCCTGGTGGACACCATCCGCCCTCACTGAAAGAGGTACTGGGAAGATTCCATAGCAGAGAACTTCTCAAGAGCCAAGGTCCAGGACAGCTGCTCAGTACAAATGAGAATGAAGGACACAGAAGAAGGGCAGCCTGGGTGTACTAGGGATGGTGTCCTTCATGACTACGATTCAAAGTGTGCTGCAAGAGCTTTTGCAGTCTGTTAAAAACCCAAAGCTATAGCATCATCTGCATGGATAGGAAAGCACTTAAAAAGTCCAACATCATGTCAAGTTAACAAACATTTATTAAGTGCCTTCTATACGCCAGGTACGGTGATAAAGCTGGGAATACACAAGCAGAAAGAAAGCCAGTCCCAGAACTTGGGGACTTTACTTTCCAATGGAGAAAGACAATACATAATAGAAACTGAAGGAGATGAGGAGAGAGAATAAAAGAAGGTACCAGAAGGGTACTATGGGCAGCTGGGTGGCACAATGGATAGAGTGCCTAGCCTGAAATCAGGAAGACTTGTTTTCTTGAGTTTAAATTCAGCCTCAGACACTTACTAGCTGTGTGATCCTGGACAAGTCACTTAACCCTGTTAGCTTCAGTTTCTCGTCTACAAAATGAGCCAGAGAAGGAAATGGCAAACCATTTTAGTATCTTTGCCAAGAAAACCCCAAATGGGGTCATGAAGAGTCAGACACAATTGAAATGACCAAAGAGGAGCAGCAACAGCAACCACCACCACCAGGTGATTGAGGGGACATTGTAGAGAAAATCTAAAGAGCCAGCTGGAGTGTAGGCTGGAGAAAACTGAAGACAAGGGTGGTCTGGGGATACTTCTCAAAACGGTTGTTCTGTGAGGAACTTGCCAATGGGAGGAAGAGGCTTCAGGGGTAGAAAGTACTTCTAATGTGTAAAATCCAAGGGCAGAGAAAGGCCAGAAGGTCAGAGTGGACTTAAAAATCTAATCTATCTTCTGGTATCCCCTATGCACAAAACTCAGGATTTTCAAAACAAATTGTAGCACCATACTCAATTAATGGACAAAGCACTAAATTACTGATTTGTTTCCTGAGATCCCCAATCATTATTTATTACAGAACCTTAGAAATGAGGTCCATAAACTTTGAAAATATATATATATATATATACACATATATATATATTGATACTTCAATATCATCTATTTCCTTTGTAATCCTATGTATTTTATGTAGTTAAAAATATTACTCTGAGAATGGGTTCATACACTTCATTAAACTGCCAAAGGGGTCTATGACATACAAAAAGGTGAAGAACCCCTGATGTAGTGGGAAGAACAATTTGGATGTCCTATATAAATAAATCCTATTATTTGGAATCAAAACTTGAGTTTAAATTCCAATTCATATTCTTAACAGCAAAAATAATAACAATAACCACGACAAGTACTGGCATTTATGGATTGTGAGATTTTACCCTGCGACGGTATCATATTATAAATGAGGAAACTGAGGATCAGGGGAATTAAAAAATATAAGTAATAAGAGGTGGGACATGAGCATAGGTCTTCCCAATTCAAAGTCTAGAGCTCCACTCACCATACCATGCATACCAGCTGTTTAATTGTGGGTAAGCCACTTAACTAACATCTTTGTTTCAAGAGTTTAGTGCTATTTTAAGCTATTAAAAGCTCAAAACTGCATTAAGACTTTTTGGGATACCTTGTACAAACAATGAAGGCATCAGATTAGATGCTCTCTTCCCTTTAGCTTGTTGAATCTTATGATCCCAGAATCCCCAGTAAAACAGACGCCCCTTGAGGTCAGAGGCTTGTTTGACTTTTTTGTCTTTGTGTTATACTGTAATAGATATTCAATTAATGCTTGGACTGTTCATTCAATCTACCAACCCTCCAGCTTACAAACAAGGGGGCCTAATATGCCTTCCCCTCCAATCTTTATCTCAAAGAACATAACCTCTACTTTAGTGAAAAAATTGGGGCCATCTAACACGAAATCCTTATCATACACTTTAAAATCTCTCTCTTATTATCATTCACCATCCTCATCTCCTTTGCTCCAGTTTCTGACAAACAAGGGGCCCTTCTTTCTGGCAAGGCCATGACCTCCAACTTATAGGCTTGATCTCATTTCATCCTCCTACTTTGCCTTCCTTGACTCCTTGCCTCCATTACCTTTCTCATCCTCAATTTTTCATTATCTGTATCCTTCCTCAAGGGCCTACAAACATTCCCAGGTCTCTCCTATTTCTAAAAACAAACAAACAATAAAACCAAAAACCTTCAACGGACCCTGCCAACCCCTCAAGCTGTCTTCCTAAATCACTTTCCTTTCAGAAAAAAAAAATACACTCTCTGCCTCTACTTACTCTTCACCTTCCACTCAATTTTGTAAACTTGGTCTCTCCAAGTTTCTCTTATCTGTCCAATTTCTCCACTGTCTTTTTTGCTGGACCATCTTCTACCACAAAACCACTGATAAACCCTAAGACCTGGATCTTCATCTCTAAGAAGCATCCCTATTCAAAATCTTCCAGAGGTTCCCTATTATGTCTAGCATTAAAAAAATCTCTATTTTTCCTTAATTTACCTTTTTCTTACTGTTTGCATATTGTATTCCTCAGTAGAAATGTCTTTCACAGGAGCTGTACGTTCAAAAATATTTATAGCTGCTCTTTTTATGGTGGCAAAGAATTGGAAACTGAGAGGATGCCCATCAATTGGGGAATGGCTAAACAAGTTATGGATTATGGTTGTGATGGAATACTACTGTGCTGTAAGAAATAATGAGGGGGATGGTTTCAGAAAAACTTGAGAAAATCTTTATGAACTGGTGCCAAGTGAAGTGAGCAAAATCAGGAAATTATTGTACACAGTAACAGCAATATTATAATGATGAAAGACTTAGCTATTCTGATCAATACAATGATCCAAGACAATTCCAAAGGATTTGTGATGAAAAATCCACCTGTTCCAGAGACAAAAGTGATGAACTGAGTGCAAATTGAAGAATAATTTTTTTCACTTAAAAAAAGAAATGTTTTTCACTTTTTATTTCTGTATTCCCAGCACCTAAGAACAATAGTTCCCTGCCTAAAAAAGGCTACAGGAAATCTCTTCTTCCCTAATCTCTTGTCTCTCTGCCTAACACCTAGTATATACATTTCTATTTTTAAAAATTTTACTTATTTTGTTTTTAATTTATGGGATAAAACAAGCATTTCCATAATATAGTATAATTTTTTAAAAATGATTGCACATGAAACTGCAAATCATAAGTACAACTTGCTCTTCCTTTTAAAGTTCTGGTGTAAATTTCTTTTTTTCCCCTTTTTTTCTTCCCTTCCCCCCTCACCCTAGAGAGAGCTGCTATTAGACACAAATAGGTATGTGTATGCAAAATCATTCTATACATACTTCTATTAACCAGTTCTTTTTCTGTATGCAGATAGCTTCTTCCCTCATACATCCTTTGTAGTTAATCTGGGTATTTACATAGTCAAAATGACTTATTCACTCAAAGTCATTCTTAAAACAATATTGCTGTTACTGTATACAACATTCTCTTGGTTCTGCTCATTTTGCTCTTCGTTATTTTGTGCAAGCCTTTCCATGTTTTTCTAAGATCACTGAGCTCATCATTTCTTTTAGCACAGTAGTATTTCATCACAAGATACCTTTCTAATAAGGAAGGAAAGATAGATGGATTTCTTAACTACTGCGCATGTGCTGTTAAACGCTTTAATACTTTACACACATTATCTCACTTGATCTTTACAGTAACCCAGAGGGAAGTTGGTGCTATTATGATTCCCATTTTACAGTTGAGGAAATTGAAATAGGTAGAGGATAAGTGACTTGACACACAGCTAGTCCACTATCTGAGGTCACATTTGAACTGAGGTCCTCCTGATTGAAGCCCAGCACACTATCCACTGCATCACCTAGCTGTCTCTGATTGGTTGATATCATATACCTCTTGGTTTATGTCTCATTTCATTATTAAACCATTAGTATTCTGGGGAGCAGGGATTGCTATATTTCAGGAAGCATTTTTAAACACCTACTATGCGCCAGGCATCATGTGAGCTGGGGATACAGAGACAAAAAACAATTCCTGCCCTAACCAAGCTTATATTCTCATGAGGTATACATGTACATTTATAAGTACATATAGATACATACATAAATATATAAAATGAATGCAAGGGAGTGAAGGAACTAGGTAGAGAAGGAAAGAAGATGAGGATAGGCTTCAAGCAGAAGGTGGCCCTTGAGCTGAGTCTTGAAAGAAACTAAATGGGGAACTTTAAAGTACTGTGCCTTGCACATAGTAGGCACTTCAATAAATGTTGAACTAAACTGGGAAAGGTCTTACAACCCAGATTTCCATTTTCAAGGAGAACTAATTGACTATTTTTCTCTGGGGAATTCCAACTTCATGTCCTACCTTTTCCCCTCATGGCTCCACAAACTTTAATGCTACTTGCTATATGTGGAATAAAGAAATCTTACTCTGGTTACTGATCCATCTGCACTGTGTTACTGAAGCCAGCTCAGCTAAGGCCAAAAAAATGCCACGGACCTGAATCACAGCCATGATCTTGCTCAACCAAGAAGGTTATAAGACATTAAGATTGTTAGCTCCTCCTCCCATCCATCATAACTGATCTGCTCGTTCATGAGGGTCATCCAAAACCCAATCAGTCATCAGTACACCATCATAATGCCAAGGCCACGGGTCCTGGTGAGTGCTGTGATTGGTTGCAACTTTCAGGCAGGAGGTGTTATGCAAGGCAAGTAGTTTGGAGACCAATCCACCACAAGGTTTAAACAGCCACTTGGCAATAGTCCTGGCAGCTCCCCCTCCCAGATAACAGAACTATAAGCCATTTTACCCAAGAAATACAGATTTACCGACCAGACAACATGCAAGCGTAAAATATATTTCACACACCCAAAATGTTATGTCAGAATTTATTTTTCTCCTTCTTGCTGTCCATACCAGGTTTCCAAACCACATTCCACTTTGGAAAGAGAAGGTGGAGGTAGAAAAAAGGATGAGAAGGGAGGGGGGAGAAAGGAAAGAAAGGACGAGAAAAAAATTAAGGGAGAGACTTTGGGTTAATAACAGATCTTAGCTGGGTGCTAATACAAAATTCATCTGACTTTCACGGCTCATTGCAATCTATTTTTCCAGCCTCTCTCACATACTTTAAACTACTGCTCCCTCAATTTGTCCATCCTTCATCTTTCATTTTTTTCCCTCAGGATGCAAGTGGGGGTATTTCAAAGCAAAATTAAACAAGAAAAAAAATTCCCCCCATACACACGTGTGTGTATATGTATGTGTGAGGGTATGTATATATTTAGCAAGTGAGAGAATATTTTTAAAGGACATATTTAGCACAGTACTTGGCACTTAGTAGGTGTCCCCCAATAGCCATCATTCCCGTTAATTCTTGAATTCGAAGGTGTCAGAGAGAGAAAAACAAAAGCAAATACTTGTCCTCCATTTTCATTCACTTAAATGGCAACACCAGAAAAGAAGATACATTTGAGGGGACTAAGCAAGCACAGGAAAGGTATAGGATGTACAGAAAGAGAGAACTTGAGGCTGCTCCTCTAAACCCTTCAGGAGTGTGCTAGAAGCAAGAATCAAGAGGTCAGCACAGGATTCAAAACACTCTGTCAGTCCCCAGCCTCTTTTTCCCCTCTGTCCCTTGGAGGTCTCCCAAATCTGCATTTCCAGCCGCAACCTAACTCCCAAGTTGGAGACTCAAATTTCTAACTGCCTGCTTGTACGTTTCCTCTGCCTTTTGTGTTAGTGTTGGTCATGGTAGCAGGGTTTGTTTTGGAGTGGGTGGGGTCTGGTAGGGGGAGAACCTGTAATTTCATTGGTTTCCATACTTCTTGTCAGAAAACTTGCCTCTACCAACACAGATTGGCACTTGTTCTGCAATTTATAGTCTCAGAGTTGCCTGGGCCTCTCCAAGATTAAGTGAGTTGCCCAAGTCACAGGGCCAGAATGAACATGTATCAAAGAGGGAGGTGAGGCCAGCCTTCCATGCTGTTTTCTCCATTACCTGAAACTCAGCCTGCCCTAAATTTCAAGGAATCATCTTTTCCCCCAAAACTGAACCCCTAACTTCTCTGTTTCTGTTTAAGCTCCACCATTCTCCCAATCAAATGGGCTATATCTCCATCTTGCCTCATATTCAACTCCCCAACATCATCTTCCAATCAGAGGCAACATGTGAAATAGCTGCAATGAACTCTGTCCTTTCCGTTCCCAACATTACCAATGCATGGTTCCTTCTAGCTTACCTGTTGACTACAGTAACTTCCTAAATGGACTCCCTGCTCCAAATCATCCTTCTCTGTGAAGTCGCCTTTCAAATGCAAAATTCTGATACCTGCTCCAAAAACCTTCAACATCTACTCACTGCTAACTGAACAAATTCCAGATTCCTTAGTTCTGGCATTAGCTATTATCTTCCAGTCTCTCTTTCTGTCCCTGTCTCACATTCTCTACCCTACCCTCTCTTTCAGGATTTTACATATACATATATATGCATGTATTTTAGCCAAACTATACTCAAAGGCCTGAGTTTCACAGACCCGCAAGTCCTTGTTTTTCAGAGATGGAAGGTACTTCAAAGGTCATCTAGTCCAACTCCTACCTACACAGGATCTCCTCTACAACATCCAATCTTCAAATGAAGACCACTGGTGAGAGGAAAGCTACTACCTCCTAATTCACCACATTTCACATTTGGTCAGATCTGATTGTTAAGAAGTTCCTTCTTAGGGACAGGGGGTGAGGGGAATGATAGAAGGTAGGGCAGATTGTGGGAGGGGTAGTTAGAAGCAAACACTTTTGAAAAGGGACATGGTCAAAGGAGAAAATAGAATAGATGGGGAGTAGGATAGGATAGAGGGAAATGTAGTTAGTCTTTCACAATATGACTATTATGGAAATGTTTTGCATAACTACACACGTATAATCTATACTGAATTGCTTGCCTTCTCAAAGAAGGTGGGAGGGGAAGGAAGAGGGGAGAGAGTCTAGAACTCAAAGTTTTTAAAACAAATGTTAAAAACTGTTTTTATATACAACTGGGAAATAAGATATACAGGCAATGGGGCATAGAAATCTATCTTGCCCTACAAGAAAGTAAAGGGGAAGGGGATAAGAGAGGTGGGGTGGGGTGATAAAAGGGAGGGCAGACTGGGAGAAGGCGTAAGCAGAATGCATGCCATCCTAGGGTGAGGGGAGAGATGAGGAGAAAATTTGGAACTCAAAATCTTGTGGAAATGAATGTTGATTCTAAAAATTAATTAATTAATTAATTTTTTAGAAAGAAATTCCTCCTTATATCAAGTCTAAATTAAATCTTCTCCTCTACAACTTCTTTCACTCTTGGGCAAGGCAGAAGGAGTGTAATCAATCTCTCTTCCCCATGGAAGACCCTTCAAATTACTATGTCTGCTCCAAGTCTAGGTTTTGCATCCCACCTTTCTTCAAATAATCCCCTTATGTCCTGCTCTCAAGACCCTTTCACAGACTGATCATCTGTTCCCTTGCCTTCCCACACAGTCTGTATTGAAACCCTTACCTTCCTTCAAGGCCCAACTTAGGTTTCCCCCTCCATGACCCCTCTCCCTGATCACATCTCTTCTTCTCTATCTTCCCTCCCAAAAAGTTCAAAATTTCCAGAGTCTCACTCGTTTCATAACACTTTTTTGTGTTCATGAGTTACATGTATATGTGACTCATTTCCATTGCTAAACTATGAAGCTCCTTGAGGACAAAAACATTTTTACTCACCTTTATATATTCCATAGCACCTATACAGTACCTGATATATAGTAGGCACTCAACAAAAGGTGGTTGAATTGAACTGAGAATAGTGGATGATGATTCTCTATCCTAGGAAGAGAAGGTGAGAGGAGGGGGAAGAGGGGGAATCAGAGAAGGATAACTGGAAGACAGGGTAACTGATTTGGGCTTTAAATCATGGGTAGGAATTCAATAGCAAACAGAGGGAAGGACATGAAACATAATTATAAAAATTTGTTAACTGATCATCAAAAATTTGAAGAAATAATATGTATGTGTATATACACACATACCCCACACTTCTTCCTTATTCCTGAAGCAGGTCCAGGGTCAATCTAAACTGGCTGCTCCAAAAATGTTCAGAAAATCTCACATCCACCATAGTCAATTGCAATATTCAGAATGTGATGGAATACTATTGTGCTACAAGAAATGATAGAATTTCAGAGAAGCTTTGCAAGACCTTTATGAACTGATACAAAATGAAGCAAGCACAATCAGAAGAATTTACGCTAAAATAGCAACAACACTGTAAAAATAAACAACTTTGAAAGGCTCAAGAATTCCATTAAACAAAATGACTAGTCATGATTCCACAGAACCAATAATAAACATGCTGCCTACCTCCTAAGAGGTGATGGACTCAATATGCAGAATAAGACATTTTGGACATGACTGACATGGGAATAGTTTGATGACTATGCATAACTGTATGAGAAATTTTGTTTTTCTTCCTCCTCCCTCTGCCCCCAACCCAGTAGGTAGGGAGAAAAAATAAGTTATATTGTAAATAGAAAAAAAAATTAATTAAAAGAAATATTCAGTATGACTTTACTAACTGGGAAGTTCTTCCTTATGTCTAGCCAAATTTCTCTTGCTGCAAGACTAAGCTGTGTTTTTTGCTTTTGTATTTGAAGAATATATTTGTATTTGTAGAGTTCTCCCAGAATCACTGGTCTTTTCATCTCATGTGGCAATCTGCTCAGTAAAAGTTTCCATAATCCAGCTATAAAAATCAGTATTTCAGTCCTGAATGTTATTCAGACGCCTTCATTTCCCAGCATTTTGTACCCCCTACCGGTTTTCTGAAAGTCAAGTTCTATCACTTCAAGTGCCAGACAGAGACCTGGTTTATACAATTGGCTCGACAGAGAAGAGTGTGAGTAGACAGAAGGACATGTGGGAGGTTATTTAAAACCTAACAGCCAGTCTGGGTAGAAAGAAGCAAGCTTGTGGTTTACCTTGCTTCTTTCCTCCCCTCCCCGCCAGAAAATCAGAGTTGTGAAATAATGTTAAGATTATCTAGTCCAGAAAAGTAGTTATTATTCTTTGTTATAAAATCCTTATTAGAAATCCCTAATGAATAATCTAGTATCATTCTAGTAAAATGAAATTACCTGATTCCTTCAAGTCATGAGAACAGTTCCCTCACATTCCATACCTGCTGGTGTTGGGCCCCTCAGCAAAATCCTGTTATTTGCAGCTTTAGATAGCTAACTCTTCCCACCCACTCCCAAGTATCCTGGCTGCCTGTGGCCTGTTCACTGTCACCCAAGGCACAGGAATCTTTGCTTTCATAGGCAGCCAAAGTTGTCTTATCAGTTACAAATTAATTGGGAGGAGGGGGAAGCCTGACTCTTACCACTAACCAAACCCAAGTCTACATTCCAGCCCCTTAAATTTTGTAAGCAATAATGATAGGAAGTGTATTGAAAAGCTAGCACAATGAACACCAGCACTTAACACAGTGTCTGGCACATAGTAGGTGCTTAATAAATGTTTACTGATTGAATGAACACTCCCTTACAGTAACAAAGTAAAAGAAAATGTCTGCCTTTCATGGTACCATTGTTCGAGCTTCCTACAAACCATATAGTCAAATTTTAACAATCGATAAATATCAATATGGCATGTTTTCTAAATTTTATATTTGTTTAATAGCTGAAGAGATCTGAATGCTGCTGAGGTACTGTTGCTCATTAGTGTTACTGGGTGGTGCTCATTTATAGCCGTGAACAGAGCTGAGAAAAAGGATTAAAGCCCATCTAACTCTATTTCACTGGACTTTCATTATTTGTAGTATATTTCTATTTCAGGAGTTGTGACTTGATCAACATTATATCTGATAACCCATGTTATAACAAGTTATAAAGAAGGTTTAATGTATCTCCATGGATTATAATCGAATGAAGTACAAAAACCAAAGAAGACTGAAAACAGTGTGTTTGACCCAAAAGACCTACAGGCAGGAGATTCCAATTCTAGTCCCAGAGCTCTACTTGGGCAAGTAACAAACTCCCTGGATTTTAATGTTTTCATTTACAAAATAAGTCATCCCGGTAATCCAACCAATGAACAGCCCACATGTTTCACTTACATCGATGAAATATCAAGAGACAGAAGAATGCCCTCCCCACCCTCAAACATGTTAGTGGGTCCTATGACAGACATAGGAGAACTCAGTCAAAAATTGTACAGAATGGGCAGTTGTTGACAAGTAGCGATCTGCATAGATCCCCTCCATAAGGACAGAGACACATTGGAGTATCCTAGATATAATCTATCCCCTTAAACATTAGTCACATACAAATTAGTTAAGGAAGGGTCACCACACTACTTTAAAATATATATCAGCAAACCCACCCAAGAGTTCAGACTGAAACCAAGTAAACATGTATAAAACCAAGCAACCTTAAAATTAAGCCAAATTAAGCTAAAAATGAAAAGATAATTGGTACAACAGCTTTAAATTGTCATTCACTACTAGTTTTTATGTATCAAAAGATTCCAGTACAGCTAATGAAAAATATTTAATGCAAGTACTGCTAAACCAAAATGGGGAATCTTCCAGTGTTTAGTTAAGTGTTATATAACAAAGGAGTAATCAAGTCTTTCAATTACAGTATATATATCCAATAGTTTTGAAAAGCTCAAAAGAAATGTTTTCAAGCAAGGTAAAAAAAAAGGAGGCAGGGGGCAGGGGGTGGGGGGGCAGCGTGGATAACACTAGGAGCTTTACAATTTGGTAGATTTCCCCAAGGCTGAGGAACCTAGACCTCTGTAGACAGAGGAATCTAGCCAGTCAGTAACATCTTTACCCATCCCTTCCCCCACTGTCACTTTCTCAGTTTCACTCAAGGATTTATAATTAGCACCTTTCCCTTTTCCTTTTTCACCTCTCAATCTCAAGAATCATAAGATTTAGGCCTGAAAAAATTCACAGACCACCCAGTCCAAGAGTGCTTAACTTTTTTTGTATTATGGACCCCTTTGGGAGTCTAGTGAAGCAGGAATGGCTTAACATAAGGAAAATTATTAACTCAATTGATTATATCAACAACACAAGTAAAAAACCATGATTTTATCAATAGATGCAAACTCATTTATGTTAAAAAACACTTGAAAGTGTAGGTATAAATGGATTTTTCCTTAAATTATTAAAAAAAATTTACCTTAAACCATCTGCAAGCATTATTTGTAATGGGGATAAGCTGAAACCCTTCCCAATAAGATTAGGTATGAAACAAGGATGCCCACTGTCACCAATATTATTCAATGCTGTATTGGAAATCCTAGCAATAAGAATAAAAGGAGAAAAAGAAAGAATCAGAGTAGGGAATGAGGTAATAAAACTATCTTTTTGTAGATAATATGATGATATACTTGGAAAATCCCAAAGACTCAACTAAAAAGTTGGCTGAAACAATAATTGTAGCAAAGTAGAAGGATATAAAGTAAATCCACATAAATCATCAGCATTCCTATATATCACAAATAAAACCCTGCAAGAAGGCATAGTAAGAGATACCCCCTTTAAAAGAATTCAAATATGTTTTTAAATGATTAAAAAATACACAGGACTACAAAGGAAACTAATTATATTGAAAGTTATCAAAATATTTTTAAATAATTCAGACCCCAGATTAAGAATGCCTGAACTAGTCCAAACCCTGCATCTTGCAAATGAAGAAACTGAGGCCCCAAAAGATTAAGTGAATTGTCAAAGGTCATTAAGGTAATAAGTGGCAATAGAGAACAGAGTTAGGATCTGAACTCAAGTTTCTGGAAATTAAGAAACTTCTATCTTTTTATTAAAATTTTAAAGAGTTCCTAATTCATAGAAAAACTGTCTCACCCCTAGGCACACTACTGGCACATAGCAGATGATTAATAAATACTTCTTGACTGAGTGATTCATAAAAATCCTAGACCCTCCAAAATAACCTCATAATGTATGACATAATGTATTCCAGGGTCTGGAAGATACTGGAAGAAGAGGCACAATGAGTCAGTACTATCACCTTTCTATGGTCTTCCATTTGGGGAGAGAGGGGGAAAAGTACAAAAGTTAAAATAGGAGGGAACCAAAGAGAGAACCATCTTCATCTATCCAGAAGACAGATTCAGAAGCACCATCCCTAAGAATAAGAGGGATATAGGGATGGAGCAATACTTTTAATATGATGTAACTGTTGAGGAAGTGGGAGCCAAGAAAGATCAGGACCTAATTCTATTTACATTCCAATGGATGCATTGCAAGACTTTTGAGACTTCTAGTAACTTTCGCCATGTTTGTTATTTTTACCCATCTGTTTTCTAGCAGTACAATTCCCTTAGGGAAAAAAATTAAACCAGCTGAGAGACTTGCTTCAAGATCATCAATACAGATGTTGAAGTAACCCACAATGGGGCAAGAGATAGGGAAGGGAGAAGTTGTGTATAACAGTCATACTAATAATAATAAGATTATAATAACCCACATTTCTATGGCACATTAAGATTTACAAAGTTAAAACAAAAATATGCTATAGATAGAGAAAAAAAAGTATAAATAAAAGGATTTTAAATGAGGAAGGGGTTTTGATAGATTGGTGGCTCAGAAGTGGTACTGGAAGACAAAGAATAGATCAATAGGTCATAGTTTGTTTCTCCTCTCAATTTCTGAAAAGAGAAGCAAGAAAGAGTGAAGCCTCCACTGTAATCACGGAGTACAAGTTGAAACACATGGGTCAAGTGATGTTTCAGTCAGGAAGAAGCATAAAACAGGTGAAAAAAAAGCTTTTGGAAGAAATGTTCACGTATATCAGAGACTTAATTCCACAGGTCACCTCCAACAAGGTTAGTAGAAGAACATATGGAATCTGGGAGCAGGGAAAGGAGGGACTGAGCCAAAGCTAAGTTCAAGTTTGGAATGAGGAGAATTCCCAGTGACAGAGCTGAAGGAAGCAAGAGGTTAAGAGGCAGACTGGAAGTATGTTAGTGACTGCAGCAACAATACCACTCACCTTCCAGACTGAAAAAAAAAGTTTTAGATCTTTTAGTTCATGAGAAAATAGGGAGGAAAATTTTTAATTTGATACCTAAAACAACTGCATAGATTTTAAGAATGGTCTTCTGATGGCACTTTCAAATCTACTCAATTCCATCTCTAACCTTCCTATTCAAACCAGTTGCATGTAAAAGGAAAATCTTTTAGCATTAAAACCTGCAAATAAACAATCCTAAAGAACTCTCAGTGTGCAGATGTTGTAGTGTTTTACATTACATGAAAAGATTATGAGGAAGATGAAGATAAAATGTCAACTGTATTACCTGAAAGATAAGTATTACATACTAAACTATTAGAACCACTGTTTAAATTCAATTGTCCAGATAGACTTATTTACAAATCTTTTTACTGATAACACAGAGCCAGTATGGTATAATGGACAGAGTGCTGACCTCAGAGTTAGGAACATGTGTGTTCAAATTCCACTTCTGATACCTTGGGCAAGTCACAAAAAGACTTGTTCCAAAAAATTCCCCAGATTCTATCTACTAAATCATAGAAGGTGTTTGGTGGAGGGAGTTCTCATGTTAGATACACCCCACGCTGTTTATACGAGTGTATTCCTATCTACTGAATAAATCCATTAAAGTTTACCAATGACCCACAATTTTCTAAATGGTGTGTTCCAATCTTTTAGAATATTGCCTTCTTGAAATGTCAGTAGGTTGTACGTATATTCTGAATGAACTTTATCATCTCCTTGAAAATATTTTGTATACCTAGAACCATACAAATACACTGAATATGAATCATTACAAAAAAGATTTAAAATACTACCAAGCTAGGGAAATTGATTAGTGTATTACGCCACTAATACCTTATGCAAGTCACTTAGATGCCCTCTCCCTAAAGTTACCCTTCCAGCCCTAAGGGTCTTTTGGACCTAAAGATAGTGAATGTAACAAAAGAGGATACTTCAGATAAAGACAAGGGACAATTACCAGAACCATGCCAATATGTATAAATAAATGATGGCTTGTTGGGGGTTGGGGTTTTGTTTTGTTTTTTTTTATTCTCTCTTTGCCATTTTTATGTGACTTAAAAAATTATAATGAAAAATGTCACCATTCAGAAAAAAATTGAAGTTTAAAAGAGTTATCTGCCTAAAGCAGTGTATCTTTCAGTTAACAACCCATTTATAATCAACTAAAAGGAAATAAAAGGTGTAATATAAATAGAGAGAACAGAGACTTAAAATTTCACATCCAATTGCTCCATTCAGGGAAGTATAATTTAAACAATAAAACTAATATTTTTCCCAGTTTCACATTAGTTAATGCTGTTATTTGTTAATCAAAATAAGGGATATAAAAATTTGATCATACAGCAATACATATTCTAAAAATATGGGGGGGGGAAGAATTTCAGTCTCAGCTAAATCAACTCTATCAAAAATAACATTTTAGATAAGTACTCATCTTTTTATTCTTTTAAGTTTTCCTTTCATTTCTTGTATGTGTATAGCTGAGGCAGCTAGGTGGTACTACTGACAGAGTACTGAGCCTGGAGTCAGGAATTTAAGGTCAAATCCAGCCTCAGACATTTATTACCTGTGGGACCCCGGACAAGTCATTTAACCCCTATTTGCCCCAGTTCCTCATCTGTAAAATGGGGGCACAGTAAGGAAGGAAATGGCAAACCAAATGAACAACAACAATGCATATAGCTAAAAAGTGAATTTGATAGGCTCTATTTATATAAGGCACATTAGGATACTAATAAATCAATTCATTTTGGAAGGGAAAAATAGATTGTGTATGTGTGTGTTTGTGTGTGTAGGAGTGATAGTAATAGATTGATCAACCCTTTTTAAAAGTGTTTTTCATAAAATCTAATAAACAATTCAGGAGCTGATTAACACCAGAGAAAAAATGTTCAATGGGCTGAGAAAGTCACCAGTACTTGGTCTTACTGAAATAGATTGTCTACAGCTCTACTCAAGACCACAGTCAATCAATGGGAAAGTAACACAAAGTTCATAGTAATGCTACATAATCTAAGCAGTTTACAAAATCCCTCAACATACAGTATATATCATCTGATTCTGACAATTAACCCTGTAAGGCAGAAAGCACCATTATCCCCATTGTACACAGAAGTGAAGACTTCAAGATATTACAGCTGTTCACAATTCAGTAAATAGCAAAGGCAAGACTGGTCTTAATGATAATTTTAAAAGTAATCAAATGAATGAACATATATATAAAGTATGGATAAGTAGATTAATAAGTAAAATGAATAAGCAAATTAACAAATAAAAATAGCTACCATTTATACACCACCTACCATGTACCAGGCAAGCATTATGTTAAGTACTTTGCAAATTAATTCATTCATTTCATCTATCCTGAAAGATACGTGCTATTATGATCCTAATTTTGCAATTGGAGAAACTGAGGCTACTGAGGTTAAGAAACTTGTCCAAGAACACAGAACTAGTAAGTGACTTCAGGCTGAATTTGACTCAGATCTTCCTAACTCTAGGCCCAGTGCTCTATCAAGCAATAAGCATTTACTAGATACCAAATGCTAAGCACTGGGTTTACAAAAAGAGGTTCTAGCCACAATTCCACCAACTTGAAGGGGTTTCTAAGGATAAAAAATGCCCTACTCATATAACATAAGGTTGTAAAACTATCAGCCACAAGCATCAAGTATCCATTTACGCATATTAGAGTGGGGTAGAGACTAGTACAAAATCTCCTGTGGAAAAACAAATCTAGATTGCCTTGTAACAGTTAATAGCTATATTCCAAGTATTAGCTTAGTACTCTGATGCTGCTTCTCAAAAGCTGGAATACTATTGATGATGGGTCTGCAGAACCCACTTCCCTATCATGCATCAGTATAGTGTTCATCCTGTACTTATGGTTGGACCAGATTACTATCGTTGCAAGAAATGATTCGAATCACTTCAGAAAAGCCAGTGCAAGGAAGATAGAGGAAAGCCAGGGCTTTACCCTCACAGGAAACAGGTATGGATGACACAATGTTATTCAATGACCAAACATTAACTCATCCATTTAAATTTCTTCTATGGAAAAAATGCTTCCACCCATAATGGACCATCAGCTTGAAATTTTAATGTGAGAAGGTACAAGACAGTCAAAACTTTTTTGTTGTCGTTGTAAACTCATCCTCTCACAGCCTTTCCACCCTTCAAACATCGAAATTGAAATTTTAAAAATTTAATCTAATGCACACTTGGCTCCCAGACATGACTCTCAAAAGTGATTCCAATCTACCAGACTCTAGTTTGGTAGAGAAAGTTGTCCTATAATGTGTTGTGATATTGCTAATTAAAGTTGAAAGAAGGCCTCAAGGTTTCTTTTTTTCCTTTTAAGACATGACCCAATTTGAATTACCCTTGTCCACCTTCACCCTCCCTTATTGTGGTCTTGGCAAAATGTCTCCATATTTCCAGAAAGGGTGCTCAATGCATTACAAGGCTTTCTATCTCTCACCCCCATTCAACTCTCAAATGCAGAGCATCAGAATTCCAGCGCCAGATTCTTAATGGTTAGTTTGCATGCCAGGCTTGAAGAAAGGTGAGTAGGAATTTCTATAGGTTCTGTTTGAGACAAAAATGATGATCAGGAAAATCCCATAAAGCAATGGCAGCATAGTCTACTACCCCATCCACACCTCCTCCCATCAACCCATATCCAAACAGGTATCATCAAGTCCTATAATTTCTCCCTTTATGAAATCTGTCATATAACACTCTTCTTTCTCTTTAGAAACTTCTATCACCCTGGAAGGCCACCTTCACCTCAGACCTTAACTATTTCAACAGGCTGACAGTTGGTCTCCCTGTCTTACGCCCCTCCCCACTCAAATCTGTGTGGCTCTCAGTTGTTAAAATGATCTTCCTAAAACACAGGTCTAACTATTTCACTCCCACAATTCAATAAACTTCCAGTGGCTCTCTATTACTCCCAGGATCAAATGCAAAATTCTCAGTTTTGCTTTCAAAGCCCTTCATACCCAGAGCCACCCCTACCTCTCCAGCCTTCTTCCACCTTACTATCCCTCCCCCAACACCATGTACTAACACCGACCTTTTGACTAAAGAGTTTTCACTGGCTGTCCCCCATGCCTGGATCGAGCTTCCTCTTCATCTCTGCCTTTTAGCTTCCCTGGCCTCCTTCAAGTCTCAGCTAAAACCTCACCTTCTGCAAAAAGGGATTTCCCAAACCCCTTTATTACTAGTGCCTTCTCTCTATTGATCATCCCCAATTTATCATGTCTGTATCTTATTTGTTCATAGCTGTTTGAAGTTGTCTCCCGACTGCCCCTATTGTACAAAGAAGTAAAGACCTCAAGATACTACAACTGGTCACGATTGATTGGGATCATCTTTTGTCTCTTTTGTATCCCCAGTAATTAGGATAGTACCTGGTATATCTGTTGTTTTCCAGTGGTGTTCAACCCTTTATGATCCCATTTGGGGTTTCCTTAGCAAAGATACTGGAGTGGTTTGCCATTTCCTTCACCAGTGGATCCATTTTGTCAGGGAATCAGAAGTTAAGTGACTTGCCCAGGATCACACAGCTAGGAAGTATCTGAGGCTGTATTGAACTCAGATCTTCCTGACTCCAGGCCCAATATTCTATCCACTGGACTTCCTCTGCCTAGTATAGAGTAGGCACCTAATAAATACCCAAGAGATGAGAATTTATATTCCTCAAAACTAAGCCTCTAGAACAGATACATACATATATACATATACATACATAGGTATATGTGTGTGTGTGTGTGTGTGTGTGTGTGTGTGTGTGTATGGGGGGGCATAGGAAGCTTGAGGAATGGTTAGAAAAAACAAACAAATAGTACAAAGGGAAAAATTTGAATATAGGCACGCAGAGGAGGCTTCTTAGAAAAAGATGGAAGGAAAGAATTTACACTTTCCCCAGTGAGGTATCACAAAAGCAGCAACAATTTATATTTTTACATAGCTCTTCAAAATTTGAAAAACTCTTTCCCTATGTTAACTTGCTCAATTGAAGGTCACAACAAATGTCCTGAGATAGACAAGTATGTAAAGGATTACTATTCATTTTTATAGGAGAGGTCAAACATTTATTAATAACTTATACTCAGGCTGTGCTGATAAATGTTTCCCTCACAGATATCAATTTCTCCCCCTACTTCCTAGGTTTGTTCTAAAGGATCCCATTAGGTGTTAGAGCAGTCAAGACCAACAGGGAAGACTTGGCCTAATGGCTGCTAACCTTACCTTACACATCCAAGATAAGGAGCCATTAAGATGACACTTTTTCCTAAACAAGGAGTTACTTTTGGTTGATTAGAATAAGTATGGAGATAAGTACTTTGTAAGGATTTTGGAAGACAAGGAATGCTCTACTCATTACATCCAGTTTTACAAACTATACTCATAAGCATCAAGTACCTGCATTTGCAGCATATAAGGGAGGGGAAAAGCAACTCTGGCTCTGTAATAGAAAAAAAAAATCTAAATCATCTTCCAACCATTAACCGATGAGATGAGCATGTGATGCCTATGTGACTTTCAAAATGTTCATACTTTATAGCTAACATTTCTGCAGAGCCATTTAGGACTTGTTGATCCTCAAAACAACCTTGTATTAAGGTATTATCCCCATTTTACAGATGAGGAAACTAAGACTAAAAAAGAATAAATGACTTGATGGAATATTTTGGAATTTGAACTCAGTTCTTCTTGACTCTAAGTACAGCACTCTAACCACTATTCACCTGCCTGCCTTTAATACACTTTCTACAGAATCCTTCTGATGATTAAAACTTAGACAAATCTTCAAGATCTGCTTCAATGGGCCTACTGAAATCACAGCGGTCCAAACTATCAGCAATGTATCATAAGAGGCCATTTGAAAATGTGTCAATAATTAAAATTAGACACTTAGACCAGATCTAATATATTTCATTACCTTTTAAGTTCAGCTGATGTAAAATTAAAGCTCTTTCCTAAAATGTGCAACTCTCAGATCATAATTTAATTCTAAAATAAATATGAAACTTGTGAAATGACATATACACCAGATATTTTATTATGGGGGGGGGGGAAGCCACAGTATATTGGAATCTGCCATATAAGGTGACTTTCATCTTCCAAAATTTATTTCACAACATTCTGCATTTAAAGGATTCTTCCTCTCTTTAAAACAAGCAATGAGCAAAAGTTCTCTTCAAAAAGGATCTATTTACCTAGATCAACTGAACATTCTCAAATACTTTGTACCAAGGGACTGCTTTTTTGAGAAGCCAAGAAAAAGGAGGGACCAGGTGGAATGGAAATTACATTGATTACACTTGGAGTGTGTTGTTGAGTTGTTTTTCAGTCATGTCTTTATGACCACATTTGGGCTTTTCTTGGCAAAGATAATGGAGTGGTTTGCCATTTCCTTCTCCAGCTCATTTTACAGATGAGGAAACTGAGGCAAATAGGGTTGGTGACTTGCCCAGGGTCACATAGCTAGTAAGTGTCTGAGACCAGATTTTACTCAAGAAGATGAGTCTTCCTGACTTCTGCCCCACTTAGGGGCTCCAAATTTGGAGTAAGAAGACCTATACTCAATACACAGTTTTTCTAAGTGTAAGAGAGAATAGCCAAATCACTCTACAATGCTAGGCTTAAATTTGCTCATCTGTAAAATAAGAGGGTGGAACTAGGTACCCTCTAAGGTATATCTATTATTCATGAGAGAGAAAATGACACTATCAGTGATATTCCGGCTTGAGCTATTCAGATATTTATTTTGGTAAAGCCAAAATATGGAGTGATCCTTATTTGTGAAATACTTTGAAATCTGCAATAATCTCTGTAAATTTCCATCTTATTTGAGGTTGGAATCTGCTTGAACCATTGTTTACTTACGATCGAAATACGTAATTCAACCACAATAATAGCTAGTCATGATATGGTGCTTAAAGGCTAGAAAAGTGCTTTACAAATATTAACACATCTGATCCTTACAACAACCCCTGTAGGCGTGTACTATTATTATCCCCACTTGACAGTGAAGGAAACTGAGACTGAAGGTTAAATGACTTCCCCAAGGTCACACAGTTAGTATCTGAGACTGGCTGAACTCCGATCTTCCAGACTTTATATCCAGCATTCTAGACTAATTAGTCCTAGAACAATGGCCTTTCCATGACCCCTTACTGTCTCACAAGTACATAAGGAAAAAATAAACTATATGCACAAAGGGCAATATTTAAAAATCTGTTGTTTAATTAAGAGGAAACAACTGGGTTAAAAATGAGATTAATGGGAAAAAAATTCCTTTCTGAGTGATTCACAAAGACTCTACCCATTTCAGGAGCATATAGGGTAAGTCACATGATTGTGCCTGAAATGTCCTAATTTTAATGGACCACTGATATCCCAGAGGATGGAAAGCTTCAGACTGGCCCAATCAAAGGGTCAAATGTTGAAAGACAAAGAGTTGGAGGAAATCCTTTAGTAAACAGCAAGATAAGGTCAAGATGAATCTAAATTTCAAAAGGCTGCAATTCCAACCTAAAATGACCAAAGATCAAGCAGTCTTTAATCAACAAGTAAAAAGTAAACTCTAGGAAGGCAGGAACTGTATGGCTATCTTCGGATCCCTTAGCAGGATGCCTCATACAGAATAGGCCCTAAATAAACTTGCAAGTTGGAGCCCCTAGATTTAATTAAATTGAATAATCACTAAATCACACTGCTAAGATTTCTCTGAGTAAAGCCAGATGAGATAGACATCTCCATCAGGTAACAGGATGACTCACCAGACTGCCTATCTGCCTTTGATACTATAACAGGTGTTCACTCAGGACCCCAAACTGTTATCAAAAACTGAACTTCTGTGATTTTGGTTCCTTACTGTCCAAGGAGAGACAATTAAAAAAAAATAAAAAGAAATCTGGCAACATACAACACTAACACAGTCAGCAAAATAATTCAGCTCCTACTTACTCTTATTAAGATGATTTTTTTCATGGGAGATTAAATATGGTGAATGAAGCCTCCTGTACACAAGGTACCTTGTTTTGAGATACTTAACAGAGACCTATGGCCAACCCTACCCAAACTCCCATCCTTCTCAGCTATATTTCAACCATTCTACTAATTTAAGTCACCTGCCAATTCCAGTAGAACCCAAACAGACATGCAAATAAGTGGCTCCCTTCCTAGTTTAAATTAATCAGACCCGCTTTTGATATTTTTGGCTGTACTACAATTCAAGAAATAACTGATGATGAAGCAGTCTTGAAGGTACAGCAAAGCTCTCCTTAAGTCACCTTAATCTGATTTAAAGGGACCAGCAAAGACCCTTTTTTCCAGGAGAGCACTAGGGTGAGGGCCTAAAAGAGACAATCTTGGAGGAATCTTCAAAGCCCACAAAAAAAACTTTTCTCATTCCAATGAATAAATGTGCATAATTACAAACTAGTCCCATTCAAAATTCAATAGCACCAATTGCTTTCTAAAATGTAAACTCCAGGGACTCTTCCTTAGAACTCATCATAGGATATGGGTTAGTCATGCATAACCTTAAAAAGAAAAGGGTTCAAATTGAATTTTTTTTGGTTTCAACAACCTGGTACCAATCCTTCAGGGATTTTCTTCCAAGCATCTGCTAATTCCAAGATATGTACTATACTTGTTTTTTTTTTAATAATTATGTTTAGATCAGTGTTTTCCACAAAGGATCATAGTTTCAGCTGAAAGTGACCTCTAATCCAACCTTCTCTTTTTTTTTTTCTGAAAAGGAACCTAAGGCCAAAAGATTAAGCCATTTGCCCAAGGTTCTCAGGGTCAGAAGCAGGATTTGAGCCCAAACATAAACTAACAGTCCAGCCCACCTTTCACTGTATGATACATACTTCCTCTCCAATCACATACAGTAATAAGTTCCTAATAAATGTTTTTCAAATCACTTTGAAAATAGTAGTACAAAAAAGTAGAAACTAGTGAGTACACAGGTTTAGACTATCCAATTCAATGCATCAACAGCTGCAATTTGATGATATACTGAATTAAAGGAAGAGATCCAAAAACCTGCATCCTTCAAAATTGTCCATGAAAGCTTTTCAAAGGACCTTCCATGCTTCCAATCCTCAACAGTTTCCTCCACTTTTCACTGCCAACTTTTTTTTTCCTCTAAGACAGATTTTTCTCAGTGTCCACCCACCCTCTCTACTAATCATCCCAATTTTTCCCAGCTTTAAACCTTCCAACCACATGCCATCCTTCCTGTCATTTTGTTTCTACTTCCTCAATAAGATTTTTTTAAGTTAAAAGAGAGGTCTAATAACTTTCAATAACCCAGGCTGGGGAAAAAAATGTCCCAGTTTTATTTTGAAAAGTATCTCTATAACTATATAAGCATGGTGGCAGTCAATGTTTGCTCCACTGCCTTTCTAGAAAAAAAAACATCAAAAAATCAGATGCCGCAAGTACCAGGGTCCCAAGTAGATGATCCTGCAGTCCTGCATGTTTCTCTTCTTTCTCTCCATTCCCATTATCCAGCCCTCAGAACATTTCCAATACTATAGAGTACTAAAGCGACCACAGATGTATGCTGTGAGAAATGAAAATAAAGGTCTTCCAAGTTCTATCCGCCACAGGCACTGTAAATGTAATGAGTTTTAATTGCAAAATGTTATACTATGTTAAAGTAAAGTTTATACAGCTTTACAGCTTTCTAACTGTATAAAACTTCAAATTGCCAAGGATACAATATATTGACTGAGACCTTATTATATGCAAGTACTGTACTGCTTGAGTTAGGGACTAGAAAAATATGGTAACATATTTACCCAGACCCCAAGGGGGAGGCAGGATGGAAACCTACCCAAAAAATCCCAGACCTGTGCCACAGAATAAATGGTCAAATTCCAAAAAGGAATGGTCTTGATAAAATACTATAGGAATTCACAGAAGGAAGAAAGATCAATGAAAGTTGTAAAAGTCAACCCCAGAGGTCTTCCTGAAAAGGGGAAAAAAAAGAGTAGAATTTGGTTGGCTGAGGAAGGGATTCTTCCATTCTAGCATATAGGTGCATGGCTTGAACAATTCAACAGGGAATAATTGTTGAATCTTTTCAGTAGTGCCTGACAGTCTATGAGCCCATTTGGGATTTTCTTGGCAAAGATACTGGAGTGGTGTGCCATTCCTTCTCTAGCTCATTATACAGATGAGGAAACGGAAGCAAACAGGGTTAAGTGACTTGCCTAGGGTCACACAGCTAGTAAGTGTCTGAGGAATACTAGTTCCCAAGGCTAATTCTTACCCCATGTCACTCTCCAAAATTTGAGTTTCTGGAGATTTAGCTACTAAATTGGGCATGATTTACCCCATACATACCAATCTAAATTCTTCAGAAAGTTTCACCTCCATAAGACCCCCAAACAATCATTAAGCTTATTTTTGTTGTTCTTATTGCTGTTAATATTAATTTTGATAATAATAATAACTGGCACTCATATAACTTTAAGGTTTCCAAAGCACATCACATATATTCTCATTTGACCCCCAACAACAGCCAGGTATGGTTGATCCAATTATCTCCAATTTACAGTTGAGGAAACTGAAACAGAGATTAAGTGACTTGCCTAGCTAGGATCACACAGCTAGTAAGTGTGTCTGAGGCAGAATTTGATCCATCTAGCTGTCTGAAAAGGACCACAGGTTTTGTTTCTTTCCTTTTCATTGTTTGTAAATGCTAAGGAACATAGAAAAAAGCTAGAGAAAATGTCATAAGGAAGAAATGCATAAGCCTTTATGAGTTTATAGTTTCTTAACCATCAATCACCCGATTCTTCTCGGGTTATTAAGACATTGCCCAGAATACACATCACTGCTGTGTGAGAGCAGATTTGAATTCAAGTCTTCCTGATTCCAAGATTCAGCACAAAATTCAGTATGGCACCTAACTTATAAAGTGTCATTCACGTTGACAAAAATCAAGGCCACATTTAGAAAGCAAACAAATTAAATAACCCTAAGGGACAGACAATGTGGAAGACTGGTCAGATACTGAAACTACAAATTTAAACAAATGAAAAGTCATGGCTCCAGGAAAACAATATGCTCATTGATCAATTAAGAATCTTTGAACATATAAACATTTCCAGGGCTGCCCATAGTAGCAAAGAATGTTATTCAACTGTGAAATAGTTTGGAGGTTGATGGAGTATTTGGACTTTTATAAGGAAAGGAAATTACTGGATCTCTTTAATTGCTTGATACTGTGGGGAAAGTACAACCCCAAATGCCTTTCTTCTGAAGGACAAGATTTGCCATCATATTTAAATGATATGAAATTGGCTCAAAAACTTTAACTCCTGGTCCGCCAGGCCAATCCTGCTTTGATTCTTGGAGGGTATAATATCTAAGCAGTTCAGGTCAGTCCTGTCCAACTCTTCATGACCCCAGTAGGGTTTTCTTGGCAAAGATACTAGAGTGGTTTGCCATTTCCTTCTCCAGCTTATTTTACAGATGAGGAAACTGGGGCAAACAGGGTTAAGTGACTTGCCCAGGATCACACAACTAATGTCTAAGGCCAGATTTAGACTCAGGAAGATGTCTTCCTGACTACATTCACTGCATCACCTAGCTGCCCGGTAAAAGCAGAACCTGGCTCAATCTCAAGGAAAGAAGTAAACTATTCCAGAAAGTCTTCAACTTATGACTTCTGGGAACTGGCCTTCGCTAAAGAAAGAAATACAAAGTTTTCACTCCAGGAGTTCAAAGAAGCCATTTTGTACCCGGAAACCCAATTCAAAATATTAATTTCCAGGAATAAAGACACTCTGCCCAATACTTGCTTAAAAAGAAAAACAACCCTGAGACTCTATGATTTCAATTAAAATGTCTGATGGCTTCATTTCTTGGCTTTCTTGGTCGGATTCTGTCAAAGCTTTACCAAATGACTTCAAACACTGGTGCTGCACTCCCAATGATGTTGTTTAGCATAGGGTTAAACTACTTTTTGAAACAGTATTTGAAAGTTCTTTGATCCATTATATACTACAAAGAGTTGCCAGTAAAATCCTGGAGATGTACGCTGGGTGCCTCTGAGTGTTACAATTCATATTTTTAGAGAAGTGCACCCTACTATACCCATGTTACTATTTTGGAAACTATATTGTTATGGGGGAAGGGAATGTAGGGCAAAAGTAAAACAGCCAGGATCAAATTTTGTTTCATCCTCATAATGAATTGCTTTAAACGGTGATCTGGAGTCCTCCTACAATATTACAAAGTGATTTCTATCAAAAGTCTTCTACTTATAAGCAGCTCAGCTAATCCAGTAAACCCAAAGCAGTTTTGATGAAATCATTAAGGAAGGTATGGCATACAGACGTGTTCAAGGACAAAATCTAGGATGGAAGGATTCACCAGCAGACTAGGCATAGCGAGTTTGAGCACCCAAATATCTACTTCAGGGAGGTCCTCATTCTGTCTTTGCCTGATGACCTTGAATACCTTTATCATTTTTCATAGTCATTTCTAATTGATCTAACCCCACAAGGTTGGGACTATCTCCATTGTCACAGGAATTGCTTCAATTTGAACTAGGGTAAAAAGAAATATTCACTCTATGATTTAACAGACCAACTATAGATGGTGGTAATCAACCAACAAGCATTTATTAATCATCTAATACACGGCAGGCAATGATGATAAAAACACCCCAAAAATATGTTCCATAATGCAATCAAAAGTCTTTTCCTTCCTTGATGGCCAGGACTGAATCACTTGTGAATTTGGCATCTCTAGTGTCTAGCATAGAATCCAACACATTGCTTAGTGTTTGTTAAATGAACAAAAACCTACTTGTAGGGGTATCTAATAACTTCCCTAAACAAGGGATCTTCCCACTCTCAACCTAATTCTAACATCAATTCATGTCCTAGATGTTGTTTTAAATTAGAAAACTAACTAGGCCTCCCTACAGATTACATAAACTACCCATTTCAACTGGTAAATGTTTTAAAATAATTGCCAAAGATCACAATTCTCAGTCTTCCCACTATCAACAAACACTTCCTCTAACTATATTTGGTGGTACAGAAAAAGACCGTGTGTGGCCCAAACCTAAGAACCAAAGGCTTGTTTGTCTTGTTATCAGTACTGGGTATCCACACATTTTTAAATACCCCCAAAACAACAAACGGACATGTAAAGGTAACTATTAATTCCTATATTTTGGTGTCAAATGAGCTTTTGATTCTCAGGTGTAAAGTAAAATGACCTTAATCATTTAAAAAAAAAAGAATCTAGCAGGCTTCTAGAGTTCTCCAGACACAGGATTACAGATTGGAGTCCAACCTCCGAATTTTACAAATGAGGAAACTGAGGTCCAGAAAGGTTACATAACTCAAGACCATACAAGTAGTAAAATGATGGACAGGACTTGAATACACCTCTATGATTCTAAATTCAATGTCCTTTCCACTGCCCTTCATTGTCTCTCACTCTTCATTTCAGCTGGGCCTCTCCACTCTGGGCACTCCACCTGGACTGGTCTGTGCCAGAGCACCACACATTATTTCCATTTAAGGTTTTCCATTTCAAGTCACCCCAACCTTGACCCCTTCTTATTCAAGAATACTGAGAGGGAAGAGGAGACAGTACAGTAAAAGCAAAACTTCCTAGGTTTGTTGTTAGAACTACTTTGCTGTGTTTCAATTAATGGGACGGTTTTATAAACGCCAGGGACATTTCAATGATATTCAGGAAGCCAATGAAAAATGTATTATTTTGTCCCTTCATAGTGCTTCAAAGAACTAAATTAATGACTACGTTCAATAATAACTGTTTTCTGTTAAATATTATAATGAGTATCCATTCATAAGTGCCACCTTTCTCTAAAGCAATGGGTTTCACCCACACCCCCCCCAAAAAAAAGGCGGGGAGAGGGGAGTTGATTTGCACACCGAAAAAATATTTGGCTCCACCAGAAGAGAGTTAAATTAGTCTAGGAGCAGACGGAAGTTCCTGAATCTACCAGTCCCAAGCCAAAGATATATCTCTTAAGTGAGCCCAAGGTTTTCTCCTTACTGTTATGGTTACAATGTTGAAGGAAGGGTTTTAAACTTGGCAAAGTAACATGCAACATCTGTAACCACATTTGCCTTCTGGGGATCGGAAGATGAATCCCACATTCCTGGCTTTGAAGCTTTTAAAACTGCAGATAGGAGGAACTGGAGGGAGGGAGGGAGTTGAGCAGAGTTTATTGGCTCTGTCTCTCCAGCAGAAAATTCCTCCTGGAAGAGACTGATATTTCAGGGGTGGGGGCAGATTCGCCGCTCGCTTTTACTACAGGGAGAACAGAGCCAGAAAGGTGTGCGCTTTGCATACACGTCCGGGCTCCGTCTACAAGTCGCATTCACACACTGAGGCCCCTCAACAAGGAGAGGAAAGCAAAACAACCATTCCAGCCCGGGTCTCTTTCTCTTTGCCTTTCCCTATATCCCACCAGCAGCAGTTCAGCTCCCACCCAAGCAACACAAGCTTTATTTCCCAGCTCTGCACCGTGAGCGTATCAGGCTTTGGAAAGGGAAGAGAGAATGAAGGGGGCGAAGCATACACCCACCCTTATTGCCACAGTGTGCCTCGCTTTTCCCTCACACCGCCACCCCACCCCCCCGCCCAGATCCATCACCTCCCAGCCCCTGCTGGTCATTCCCTCCTCACCTCTGGATCCTGGAGTAAGGTGTAGGTGAGGCGGAGTGCCGCAGCCCAGCCTGGCCGTGCGGGCGGACAGTCAGGCAGCCCCCGGGGGTGGTGCGGGGCGGGGCGGGGCGGTGCAGCCGGCGAGCCCCGGAACTCTCCCTGGGTAAAGGACTAGGGGCTAGCCGCCCATGGAGCGGCGGCGGCTGCTGCAATGGAGCTTTGCGCAGGGGCAATGCTCTCCGAGCCAGGGGCTTTCCCAGCCCTTAGCCCGACATCTCTTGCCAAGAAGCAAGCTTGCAGCAGCCACTAGAAGGTGGAGGGTGGGGTGGGGGTTGTTTGAGGAGGAGGGGAGAAGAGCAATGGGCGGGGAGGGGGAGGAGGAAGAGGAGGAAGAAGAGCTGCAGGAATAAACTTCCAGAGGTGCAGAGGCACAGGCGGGATGGGAGGAAGAAGAAGGAAAGCAAAAGAGACGGGAGCTAAGTGGAAGGAGTCAGTCCCCGAGAGGAGGCGAAGGAGATGGCTACAAAAAGAAGAAAACTTCCCCCCGCGAGCTGGAGCAGGAGGAGGAGGTGGAGGAGGCGGTTGCAAAGAGCAGGAGCAGGAGCAGCAGCAGCAGGAGGAGGAGAAGAAGGAGGAGGAGGAGGAGGAAGTGGCAGTGGAGAGCTCCGCCAATGAGTGTCTGGAGCTGTGATTAACCAGGCAGCAACACATCATTTCCTCCCGGCTCGGATCCAGGGAGCCGGGAGAGGGGAAGGGCGGCGGGGCGGAGCCGTCTCCCGCGCCCTCTACGGGGAGCCCGGCCCGGCGGCGGGGACGGTGATGGAGCCCAGCTCCAGCTCCGCGCGGCTGCGCCGCCCCCCGGCCACAGGAGACGGTCTGGTCCGGCCAGACGAGACAGGAGTGGGAGAGCGCGCTGCCTCCCTGGCGGCTTCCTCTTGTTGTGGGGCGAAGGCGGCCTCGGTTGTCTGGGAAAGGTGCAGGGACAAAACCCAGGCGGAGCCGGGAGAATGGTGGTTTTTTTTTTTTTTCGTCTTTGCTGGGAAAGAGCAGCGATCTGCGTTTGGCCAGGGGGTGGGCAGAGTCTGGACAGCTCCGGGGAGGGGGGGCTGCAGCGGGCCTGGGTCTGGCTAACTTGCGCCTTGGGAGCTTAATTATAATGTATCCTGAGCCCTATTTCCTGGTTTCTTCGTGGGTTGGCTGTTCCTGGGAAGAAATAACCAGGATTCTAATCCTGGCCATTTAAATATGAATTTAAATCCCCCTTTTGCACTTCCTTTATGCCTAAGCTTAATGCTAAGCTATAGGGTCTCCACGTAGGCGTCATCAGTGGTAGCACTAAAAAACGCAAGTACTACCTGCACCCCCTACCTACCTAGGTCCTGTACTAGGCTCACTGCAGATAGACTGAAGCAGGGACTCTTGTCTTTAAAAAGTTTGCAACATATTTGATTTCAGTGTTCAGATACACATTTGCACCTGGGTTGAGAAAACATTTAAGTGCTTACTATATGAAGGGCATTGTACTAGTCTTGGAAACACCAAGGCCCTACTCTCCTAGTTTGCAGTGGGGAGAGGGAAGGAAGGAGGAGAGTTATATACAAATAACTCATACCAGTGAACGAGTTAAGTGCAATGAGGAGGTCCAGGCAAAGTGCTGTGAGAAATTCACTTTCATCTGGAGGAGGGGAAGGTCATGAAGAACATTGCATGGAAGTTGTACATAGATGATCAAAAAGTATTGTTTATGTATCCAGGGTGCCCAAAAGTCTTAGTAAGGGTTTTAAACTGCACTAAGACTTTTGGGACATGTTGTATATACATTAACATAATAACAGTAATAAAATAATAACTAACGTTTATAAAGCACTTGTTATGTACCAAACACTGTGCTTTACAATTATCTCATATATATTTATTTAATCTCATTTACATATTTTTTAAAAATTGTGTCTAATGGAAATTGACTATTTCTTTTTTTAAAACCTCTTTTTTGTTCTTTGAATATCTAAATGTTTGTTGATTAAGTTCACCATAAAAAAAGAAAAAAACTATTAAGTATTGTGGAGTATTGCTAAATGCTTAGGAATCATTAAGCCTTCCACCCTCCCATTTCGGAGCTTATAGTACAAACAAGTATGGATAATACACAGTGACACAAAAGACTATTCCAATGAATGGTTTTGCCATATGGTATTTTTTTCTTCTATGTAGGCTTGTGCAGGGCAACTAGGTGGCACAGTAGATGGTGGTTGGGGTAGGGAACTGGAGTCAAGAAGACCAGAGTTCAAATCTAGTCTCAGATACTAGTTTGTGTGACCTTGAGCAAGTCACTTAACCCTGTTTGCCTCAGTTTCCTAACCTGTAAAATGATCTGAAGAAAGAAATGGCAATCCACTCCAGTATCTTTGCCAAGAAAACTCCAAAAGCGGTCATGAAGAGTCGGATATAACAACAATAACAAAGCAAACATTTATTGGTCTGCTGTGGTAAGAGGCACATCTGACTAGGAATAAGGCAAACTGGATCTTAAGTCCCAGCTCTGGCACTATCTAGATGTATGAAAGGGAGCAAGCCACTTTTCCTAGGCAAAATAGAGCAACTATAGAAAATCAGCCCATCCAGGGACGATATAGGGGACAGCTGAAATGAGAGGGACTTTTAATACATTTTATAAGTAAATGTTTTTAATTCAAGGAAATTCTCTCCATGTCACATAAATATTTTATGATGTTGAGTCATATATGTTCCAGCAAGGACTCAAAGTATCAGGTGAACGTGGAGAGAATTTTCAAGTTTTGCTAACATCAAACAAATACTTGTCTTGGTTCTGTTTTTCACCTCTTATGGCCTTATGGAATTGTATGTCACAAATTGTTACCCAATCTGAACTGAGTACTTCCCGTAGCAAGGTATATATACTCCATTCTGCAAATCAATCAATCAAAACATTTATTAAGCCCTTACTGTTTGCCAAACATGGTACCAAGTGCTGGGAATACAAAGGAAAAATGAATGAACACTGTCATCAAGAAGTTCCCATTCTTAATGGTAGAGACGACATGCAAATAACTAAGTATCTATGGACATATTCAGACCAGATGGAATTTAATCTTAGAGGCCTAGGCACTAGAAGCTCAGAGGACAATGAAAGGGTCACCTCTTCATCAAAGATAAGGAGATAATAGTGAGTAAAGTAGTATAGTAGGGAAAGGCACCTGAGAGATTGTGAGATAAAAGGGTGAATGGCCTCACTTTTTTTTTTTCAGCTGAGAGTGGGTTGATACACCCAGAGGGCTATAAAACTGTGCCTAACCTTTAACCCAGAAATACCACTACTAGATCTGTATCCCAAAGAGATAAAAGAAAAGGGGAAAGGGCCTGTATGCACAAAAATATTTATACAACTCTCTGTGGTGGCGAAGAACTGGAAATTGAGGGGATGCCCGTTAATTGGGGAATGGCTGAACAAGTTGTGGTATATGATTGTGATGGAATACAATTATGCTATAAGAAATGATGAACAGAATGCTTTCAGAAAAACCTGGAAAGTCTTATATGAACTGATGGAAAGTGGAGTGAGCAGAACCAAAACATTGTACACAGTAACAACAATATTGTAATGATGATCAACTGTGAAGACTTACCAACTCTGATCAAAACAATTCCAAAGGATCCTTAATGAAAAATGCCATCCACTGCCAGAGGGAAAACTGATGAACTCTGAGTACAGATTGAAATATACTTTTTTCAAGGGAAAAAGACTCACAGGTACAAATTATATATATCTATATATATATATATATATATCAGCTCTTTTTGTGGTGGCAAAGAATTGGAAATTGAGGGAATGTCTATCAATTTGGGAGTGACTGAACAAGTTGTGGTATATGAATGTAATGGAATACTATTGTTCCATAAGAAATGGTGAGCAGGCAGATTTCAGAAAAATCTAGAAAGACTTGTATGAACTGATGCTAAGTGAAGTGAGTAGAACCAAGAGAACATTATACACAGTAACAGTAACATTGTGTGATGACTGACTTTGTTAGACTTAGCTCTTCTCAGCAATGCAGTGAATTAAGAATTCCAAAAGACAGATGATAGAAAATGCTACCCACATCCAGAGAAAAAACTGTGGAGTCTGAATGCAGTTCAAAGCATACTCTATTCTCTTTTTTGGTTGTTGTTTTTTGTTTTTTCTTTCTCATGGTTTTTCCCTTTTGTTCTGATCCTTCTTTCATGACATGACTAATGTGGAAATATGTTAAATATGATTGTACATGTATAGCCTATATCAGATTACTTGCTGTTTTGAGGATGGGGGAGTGGAGGAAGGGGAAAATTTAGAACTCAGAATTTTATAAAGGTGAATGATGAAAACTATAAATAAATAAATTATTAGACACATAAAAAAGAAATGTATTTTTTTCAATTTTTTTATTTTTCTTGTTTGTGGGTTTTCTTTTGCAATGTAGAAATGTGTTTTGCATGACTTTACATAATTAATTAATATATTGCTTGTCAAGAAGCCGGGGAGGGTAGAAGGGATGGAGAGAATTTGGAACTCAAAATTTTTAAAAATGAATGTTCAATTTTTAATATGATTGGGAAATATTTAGTGAAATAAAAATAAAAATGACAAAAGAATGGGTTGAGATCCTCAAGATTGAGGAGAGAAAAGTAGGATATTGAATCAAATAGGGAAGAGTAGAATAATTCCCTAGCTACAGTGAAGGCCCAGTTGAGATTGGATAACAAATATGTAGTGGACTGATCAGCATAGTTTCATGTTTTCCTCCAGCTCAGTTCAATGGCATATGAAAAGGAGCAAAGGAGATGGATGGTACGAGTAATCCAGGGGTAGTTTTAGCTAAGTTTGATCAGCAGTAAAACAATAGAATAAGGCATTCGAGAGTAGAGAATACTGTTAAATTGGTCCATAAAGGGTGAAGGTAGGGAACAAAGGAGAGTATAGCTAGGGTAGACATGAAGAACTGGGATGGAGAAAATAAAAGCTACAGTGATGATGAAGATGGTCAGGTAGGTGGCACAGTGAATAGGGCTCCTGGCCTGGAATCAGGAAGACTAGAGTTCAAATCCAGCCTCAAACATTTACTAGTTGTGTGACTCTGGGCAAGTCACTTAACCTTTGTTTGTCTCTGTTTCCTCATCACTAAAAGGGAGATACTAATAGTACCTACCTCCCAAGGCTGTTTTGAGAATCAAATAAGGTAATAATTGTAAAGCGCCTGGCACATAGCAAGGGCTATATAAATGTTAGCTATTATTATTATGAAGAAAAAGATTAGGAATTATAAGGCATAGGATAATTTGGAGTGAAAAGCTTATGATCAGATAAAGAAATTTTATAGTTCATAAATATGGAAGTAGAATACTTGTGATAGTACAATCAAAAGTATGATCATCTGAATATATTTGAGGTGGAGTAGAGGAGTAGATAATGTAAATTGATTTCAGCTCTTCCCTAACTGATTCTCTATTCCATCCATGTCAGTAAAAATTCTAAATCATCTTTTCTCTCAAGGCTCCCACAGCAATCTTCACTCTCTCAGATAAGGAACTTGCTTCAAATTTCCCTCCAAAGAATCAAAGCTAAGCAACAGTCTGTTGTTCCCCCCACATCTCACATTTCCCTGATCTTCTCCCCACCCCACCCCCAACTATTTCCTCCTTTCTTCTAGCCTCTGTTGAAGAGGCAGCTCTTCTTGCAAAGACCAAACCCCTCACTATATACACCTGATCCCAATTTTTCCAGCATGTTGCCCCCATTATCATACCTTTACTCTTTCTCTAATCTTTAATCACTATCTACTAATTCCTTCCCAACTGCCTACAAACACCCAAATTTTCACCATCCTTCAGTAACCCTTATTAGATCCTATTCATTGAACCATCTTTTTATCAAAAATACACAGAAGAGAAGAAAAGGAAAGCCAATGAGTATCACAAATAAGTAGGGAATTTTTTGAAAGTTCTATGTTGAATTTATTATATATTTAAAAGAAAAGCAAGCCGTATTGTAACAGAGATCCACAATTTCATGTAAAACCTTATTCTGTTATGCTCTACATAAGGAAATGCCCACTTGGTGTTTAAGCTCAGAATTTTTAAAAAAATTTAAAGCTAAAATCCGCCATGAAAATTATTTACATTATCTACCTCGAAGGGTGGGCAGCTAGGTGGTGATGTGGGTAGAGTGTGGGGCTTGGAGTCAGGAAAACTCATCTTCCTGAGTTCAAAACTTGCCTCGGATATTTACTAGCTGTGACGCTGGGCAAGTCACAATCCTGTTTGCCTCAGTTTCCTCATCTATTAAATGAGTTGGAGAAGGAAATGGCAAACCATTCCAGTATTTTTGCCAAGAAAACCCTCAATGGGGTCACAAGGAGTTGAACACGATTTAAAATGACTGAACTTAACTCATCTTCACAGGGTAGTTGGCAAGCTCACCTGACATTGTATGTTTTTTAATGGGTCTCCTTGCCTCAAGTCTCTCTCTACTCCATTTCTTCCTAAACACTAGCTGCCAAAGTGATTTTGCTAAAGCATGGGTCTGACTATATCGCCTTCCTCCCAAACTCGATAAACTCTAGTGGCACCCTATTGCCTCTAGGATCAAATATAAATTTCTTTGACATTTAAAGCTCTATTTTACTGGGCCTCTTCCTTCCAGTCTTCTTATATCTTCTTATAAATTATTTCCCTCAAAACACTCTATTGTTCAGCCATACTATCCTATTTTCTGTTCTACAGAAGTGAAACTCAATCACCCATCTTTGTCCTGATTGTCCCTCATGCTTGAAATGCTCTCTCCCTTCTTACCTCTGCCCCCTATAAAACATGCCTTTCAAGACTCAACACAAGAACCTCCTTCTCCAGGAAACTTTCTGGATACCCTTCCCTCTCAATGTCTTCCTCTCTTTGGTTACCATTTTTATCTCCTTTACATGTATCTTGAATGAATAAATGGATGAATGAATACACATACACAACACACACACACATACACACACACACACACACACACACACACACACAGAGTTTCCCCCTTTCAAATGTTAGCTTTTTGAAAGCAGGAACTGTTTTTTTTCTCTCTCCCCCTCCCCCCCTTTTTTAACATCCTTAGCATTGACACAGTGCCTGGCACACAGAAGACCTTAATAAGTACTTATTGATTGATCGATCTATTGGTAAATGGAAAGGTGTTGAATTAAATGATCAGGGCAGCTAGGTGGCTAAATGGATAGAGCCCCAAGCATGGACTCAGAAAAATGTCTGAGTTCAAATCTACCCTCAGACACTTACTAGTTAGTTGTATGATCCTGGGCAAGTCAGTCAACCCTGTTTGTCTCAGTTTCCTCATCTGTAAAATGAGCTGGAGAAGAAAATGGCATGCCACTCCAGTATCTTTGCCAAGAAAAGCCCAAATAAGGTCACAAAGAGTTAGACACAATCGAAACAGCTGAATGACAAGAAAAAAAAATAAAGGTAAAAGGAAACCTATATAACTGCATGGGGCACTATGAGATATTTGAAAGAAGAGGCCTGGTCTTTGCACTTCAGAAATTAGGAAAACCATACATTCATAAGAAGCTAAAAAAAAAATTACTCCAAGGTACCACTGAAGCAAATGGAAGATAATTTGCTACTGACAATATCCAGAAGCACTCAGAAATGCAAAATAAGGGAGAAATTAGTGGGTTGATATTAATCTGAGAAAGCTTCATTCACATGTTAAGGACAGAAGAGGTAAATGCAGAGTTGAGGCAAAGATTTGGATGACAAGCTATGGAAATTTCCATTTCTAAGTAGATCTAGGTGAAGCAAAGTTGTCAGATATACAGATATTCTCAATTTTACAGAAATCAAACAATTAAATTCCACAAGCATTAAGAACTCACTATGTTTTCCTAATAAATACATAGTCATAGGATATTAAGAGGCTATTTTCAAAAGAAAAAATTGCAAACTATGAACAACTGTCAATAAAAAGAGAAATATAAATTAAAACAATTACCTGGTTTCACCTCTCACCTATCAGATCAGAAAAAAAGTTATAAATATTGGAGAAGATGAGAAGAAAAGGAATAGTGATATATTCTTAGTGGAGCTATGAATGGTTTCAGCCATTCTAGAAAATCATTTTGCAATGAGATTTAAAAAAAAAAAACTAAATTGTCCACAATCCTTGACCCAAGGACTAAAGTGTTCAAGAGGTCATTTATAGCAGCACTTTTTTATATTAGCAAAGAATTGGAAGGAAAGCAGGTACCTATCAATTGGTGCTGAGTGGTATATGAGTATTGAAATGAAATATTATTGTGCCCTAAGATACAACGAATTCAGAAAACTTGGGAAGATATGCTAACTAATGTAGAATGAGGCAGGTGAAATGTCAGGAGAACAATTTGCAGGATGATCTCGATGAAAAAGGAAAACGACATTGAAAGACTCTAGAACTCTGGTCAATAAGTACGATGACCAATCTTGACTTCAGAATTCTGACAAAGAAGCATGCCTTCCACCTCACCTCAGTCAGGTCAGTCAGCTCACAAGCATTCCCACTACGTTCCAGGCATTGTGCTAAATCCTAGGAGGTACAGAGAAAACCTGGAGGAAAAAAATTAGTCCCTGACCTCAAGGAGAATACATTCTAATGGAGGGAAGATAAAATGTAAATAGCTAGTGGCCTACAGGATATACTGAATACACAGTGTAAAAGGAAGGTAATCTAGGAAGGAAGAGACTAGAAGTGGGGGAGGGGAAAGGGCAAAAGACCTCTTGTAGAAGGTGGAATCTGAGCTGAATTTTGAAGGAAGGCAGAGAAGTCTAGAGGAAGTGAGGAAAGAAGGAATTCCAGACACCTGTAAAAACAACCATGATAAAAGACAGTAGGTTGAGTTTGAGGAACAAAAAGAAAGCTAATAATGTAGCTGGACCATAGAGTGGATGGAACCAAAGAAGGTATAAAAAGAATGGAAAAATAGGAAGGGACCAGACTGGGGAGAACCTTGAATGTTTGATGTTGGAGATGATAGGAAAACATTAGAGCTCATTGGAGGAAAGTAGGGATGTGTGTGTGTGTGTGTGTGTGTGTGTGTGTGTGTGTGTGTGCGCGCGCGAGAGAGAGAGAGAGAGAGAGAGAGAGAGAGAGAGAGAGAGAGAGAGCGAGAGAGAGAGAGAGAGAGAGAGAGAGAGCGAGAGAGAGAGAGAGAGAGAGAGAGAAAGAGAGAGAGAGAGAGACCAGATCCAAACTTCGGAAAAATCATCTCAGCACCTGAGGGGAGTATTGTTTGGAGATAGGAAAAACTCCAGATTGGGAAACCAATAAAAAAGCTTTTGCCATTAATGCTTTTTATAAACTCTGGGGAGCCTTATCCCAATTGAAATCTGACCTCGATCATGGCCCTAGAGGTACTGCTGGCTACATTTCTGCATTAAGGAAGGGGGGTTGGTCCTTTACAGGTTTGTGTAATTCTTTTCTAATCTTATCAGTTTACGCCCTTATTCTAGTGTTTTCTTGCCATAGTCAATCTTTAGTTACAGTTATATATATCATAGATATATATATATATATATATATATCATAGATATAAATATAGATATATCTCATACATACCCATCAGTGATTAATGCCCCAGTTTCATTTAACCAATTTACAGCCATTAGCTTTCATAAGGGAATATTTAGTGAGTATGTAAAAACAATCTAGTCCACCTAATATCTGTCCCCTATACCATCTCAGTCCCTGGGGAGACTAGGTTCAAAATTAAAGCAACTATTATGAACCATTTGGTCTACAAAGTTCACTTCCAAATGTGGCAGTTGCTCCCCTTGTTTGTAAGAACCAGTATTCTGCTTGAGGGTCAATTCATTATTGGGCTGGATCTCTGTATTTCTGTTATTCCTCGAGCTGTGCTGGTGGATAGGGGTTGACTCTAGAAAACTCTGGCCTGAACTCCAGCTCCTGGACTTCTAGTGGTTCTCTTTACCTTTCAGTGCTCATTGGTTCAGTCTACTTCATTCCATCACCTGTACTCAGTGATGAGTTGGAGCTAGTTTACTTGTGCTGACCTTGGAGAGTCAACTGTTAAATTTTTGGTGTGAGCATTTTACATCTTGGAAATTGGTAAATGCCATAAATCAGGACTTAATTTATTTTATTAATTATCTAGATAATATAATGATGAAGAAAACAATAATGCACATTAAAAGCATGTCATCCAGCAATACCACCTCTAGGGCTTTATCCCAAACAGATCATACAAGTGGGAAAAAGACTTGTATGTACAAAAATATTTACAGCAGCTCTTTTTGTGGTGGCAAAGAATTGGAAATCAAGGGGATGCCCATCAATTGGGGAATGGCTAAACAAGTTGTGGTATATAGAATGCTATTGTGCTGTAAGAAATGAAGAGCAGACAGAATTCATAATAACCTGGAAAGACTTACATGACCTGATGCTGAGTGAGGAGAGCAGAACCAGGAGAACATTATGCACGATTACAGACACATGGTATCTGTAAGGACTAACTTTGACAGACTTGGCTCTTCTCAGCTATACAAGGTTCTAAGACAGCTCCAAAAGACTCATGTTGGAAAAAGCTATCCACATCCAGAGAAAGAGTTATGGAGTCTGAATGCAGACTGAGGCAAACTATTTGCTCTCTTTTTTTTCCTTCTTTTTTGGTTTTGTTTCTTCTTTCTCATGATTCATTCCATTGGTTATAACTCTTCTTTACAACTTGACTGTTGTGTAAATAAGTTTAATGTGAAAGTATATGTAGAACCTATATTGGATTACATGCTGTCTTGGGGAGGGAGGGGCAGGAGAAGGAGGGGGAGGAAATTTGGAACTCAAAAACTTGTGGAACTGAGTGTTGTAAACTAAAAGTAAAAACAAATTTAAAAAAAAAAAGTATGTCATGCTCAATTTTTTTTTTGTCCTTCAGAGATCCAGTTGGTAAACATTTTCCAGCATACCCCTGCCAATACTTTTACCTAAGGAAGTAAAGAATAGACACAATGGCCACATGCTCATGGTTTCATTTTGACATAGGTGGGAAAAAAAAGGCTGCTAGTATTAACTCTCTCATTCCATCTTGAGTTTTCAGTGTCTTTGCCTTTTCACTGAAATGTAACCAGGCAGGAAACAGAGAGAGAGAGAGGAGAGAGAGAGAGAGAGGAGAGAGAGAGAGAGAGAGAGAGAAAGAGAGATTAGCTTTGGGCCAGTTAGGACACTCAGTTTCAAAAGTTAAAAAGACAATCAAAGGTCCAACAGACCAAATGATCAGCAAACCAGAAACAGTCATACCTGCACATACTCTGAAGTAAAAAGTCAGGACCTTTCACTGGGCATCATCAGGCACTTCCAGAAATAGGATCAGCAAGCCTCATCATGTGGTATGGAAGCAGGCAGAGCATGCTCTAGGAATGTATTCACATTGACCAGTCTACCATTACACAATAGACTGAGAAGAGGTAAGGCCTGAACTAGTTTTGTAACTGTATTAGTGGAAAGAAGGGGACTATACAGTTATACCTTCCATATCAAGAAGGTTAGGGGCTCAGCATCCCCAGGATCTGGAAAGTCCATGTAACATTTTTTTGGCCCTCCCTTCATACCAGAAAAAAGTTTGAATTATTATGGTATTAAAAGATAAAATATATTGATATTATATAATACTATATACATATTTTATGCATTTCTGAGTTTCTAAACTTTTTCTGTATCATCTGCAGCTTCTGCAAAACTCAAAAAAATTCCTGTTTAATTTCTGATGCTGACCCAAGATATATTGAAACCATGATGGGGAAAGTCACAATGTGGAAGGAATAGCTGTAGTTGTGCAATGATATGGCCGATGTGTTCATTTGTTTTCACTTTGCTTATTTGTTACAAGGGAGGGTTCTTTGGGTAGGTCATTGGAAAGTGACAATGATACAAAAATGATCATCAATAAAGCTTTTTATTAAAAAAGAGCTTATTATATGCACAACCCCGCTAGAAACTGGGATACACAAGGAAAAAAAGAAACAGTACTATCTTGTCCTCAGGGGGCTTACATTTTATGTGGAGTGGAAGTGAAGAGGGTAGAATATGTACACAAACAAATGCAAAGAATGAATGTAACCAAGCCATGTAAACAGGTCCATGTGGACATACATGTAACCTACGTGGGCAAAACATATACCTTGCAAATATAAAATAATACAAAGCAATTTAAAGAAACAGTGTTAACTGGGGGATCCTGAACGACCTTGTGGAGAATGTGAGGTATGCATTAAAGGCTTTTGTATTTTGGTTATAAATTTATCTATTTGTGGTGTCTTCATTTTATACAGTTACTGCATGATAAATCAAAAAGCATTTAAATGCCTACTATATGCCAGGTGCTAGGGATAAAAATTCAAAAGAGAGGACCATCCCTGTCCTCAAGGAACTTACCTTCTAATGGGGGAAAACAGCACTTAGAGGGGATTTCTGTCTGGAGACTCAAAGAATTATGGGTAAAGAACACCTATATTTCCACATTGTGGTCTGTGAAGGATGGCTGGACAGAGTGTGCAGAAGGATCTGGGGGCCATTTCGTTATAATGAGCTAAATAACATTTAGCTCATTCATCTACCAATCAGTAATACTACCTCAAGGTGTAATCTTAGTCACTCAAACCAAGCAAGTCAAATCAAGGACCATTAATTGTGTTTACTTAAGTGCCAGGTACTACGCTGAGCCTGGGGATATAAAGAAAGGCAAGGGAGGGAAGAGGGAAGGCTCTAGCATGGGGGTTGAGAGTACGGGTTGTGGGAACCAAGAAAGCTTTGTAGAAACAAATGGAATTTGAGCTGAGACTTGCATGGAGTCAGGAGATGGAATGTCTTGTACTAAGAAAGAATACTATGGAAACCACCCACTGCAGTTAGGTGATACAGTGGATAAAGTGCCAGACCTGGAGTCAGGAAGACCTGAATTCAAATCCTGCTTCACATACTTACTCAGCTATGTGATCCTGGACAAGCCACTTAACCTCAGTTTTCTCACCTGTAAAATGTGGATATAGCGCTTACCTCCAAGGATTGTTGTGAGAATCAAGTGAGATAATAATTGTAAAGCATGTAGCACAATGCTTGGCACATAAAAATATAATATAAATATTCATCAGAGAATAGATCAGAGAATAAGTAGAGTGTGGTAAAGTATAAGCAGAAAAGCAGGAAATGTACCTTGAAGGTTCTGTTTATTCGTTGGTTTATTTTGTGAGTATTGGTGGTATGGTGCATTAGGCTCACGACATTAGGCTCCTCTTGTCCAGCCTTTCTTATGACTAATGGCTATTTAAGGTTGCTGGTTAGGAGGATTAGAGGTGTGTAGTCTGTGGCCAAGGAACCAAGTTTTTTTGTGAAGCTGACAGGTCCACACAGGAATCCAATTCAATCTTGGATTCATTGGTACTATGAGCTAACTTGCTGGACTTTCCTAATATTGTATATTCACTACAAGAATTTATAAGACAGAGAACAAATTGGTGTGTGTTACCCCACAACACAGCAAAATTTTCAGATTCCCCTCATCTATTTTTTTTCAGAATAGACTCTCCCTGGTTAACCAATTGCCTCCTTCATACTGAATTGGCATTTTGGCAGTGTTTTTGCCTCTCCCTCCCCTTCTCCTGTCTCTCTCCTCCTCCTCCTCCCAGACCAACCTGTTAGTTTCTAAAAGCCAATAGCTTTCAAAAAGTGTTAGGAAATAGGGTCTTGAGCAACTAAAGTGTTGCATGATGTTCTGCTAATAAAATATTGGGAAGGGTGCTGGATGGAAGCTTTACAGTAAATTGGTCTGTTCAGATTAGCTGTGATGCCAAAGAAAAAGCATCATAGCATTTGTTTGTAATGTGAATTAATGGGTGAAAATTATTATTAATATTTATAATAAGATTATTTATTTTCCTTTGAATATAGAAAATTTTATTATGAATGTAAGCAACTATGTAGACATAAAGAACTTAATGAATATTACACTCTGTTTACCTTGAGTCAAGTTCCCTTCCAGTCTTTGTTAGTGTACATATATTCACATTGTTTGTTATCTACTTCTAATCACTTGTGTACATAGTTTTATTCTCTTTCTTTTACTTAACATTACTACAAATACACATTTCCATATCCACATATTTGTTATGTTTAATAGTTACATAGTATTGTATTGTTTTACTACCAAGTCCACTAAGCCATTTCCCAGTGTTAGAGGTGGGCCTGGCTGAGGCTGGTGCCCTATGACTTTAGGCTCCAGATTGGGAGGAAATGAGGCACTGGTAGGTCTTTGAACAATGAACAAAAAGACTTTACTTAGTCCAGATAGAGCAAGGATATGCAAGGAGGAAACAGTGGGGTTTAGCTCAAATCGATCCAGTTCCCCTCATCTCCTTATGAAAACACGTCTGGTCAGGGTGTAGTGACTGGCCAGTCTCAAAATGTCCTCCCAGTCTAAGTCATGGAGACCCTACTATGGGCCTTTTTATACCCTTAGGTGACCAGGAAGTCACATCAGTCTGTCCAGAAGCCACCAGAAAGCTAACTAGGGAACTTGAACCTTGGATACATTCTCTAGGACCAACCAAGAACTGGCTTTGTCACATTTTAGAGTAGACAAAGTCAGGAAAAAGGAGGGAACCCTAATAGATATTTGTTCTATTGTATCCTGTGAATGAACACTTTAGTTGTTTCAACTGTTACATTTGAAAATTAAGGGAAACTGAGAGATAATGGTCTGAACATTATCAGTTTATTAGTTAGGCTAGCAGTAATCAATAAATTGGGTCAATGGACCCTCTCAACGAACAAAGACCCCTAGGTAGTGGCTTACTGTCATTCATATAGCTTTGGGAAGTACAAGAGAACAAAGAATAGAGTTGGTTAGGTGGGGAAAACAATACAATTGGTTACAGGGCTGATAGCATCATAGGGGTGAGGATGACAGGACTGATTGGAAATTGGGAATGAGGGGCTAGCAACAACCCCCTCCTGCCCTCCTCTGACTAAGAAATATTCATTGTTTGAGTCCACATCCAAGGTTAGAGATAGTGGACCAGACTTCTTAGGATAACAAAGCAAACCCTTGAAGGACAGATTGGTGGTATAAAGATACTAGATCAGACTCCCTGGTGTTCACCTGCAACCCTCCAGGATAGCAGATTTCCTTGAGGCAAGAATAGAACAGTGATTAGCAGGAGAATCTGAACTTCTAAACTTAGCTCAGAGGCAAAGAAAGAGACAAAAAATGTGGCTTGAACAATCACATAAAATGGGGCAGTGATACAGAATAAAATCATTTATGAAATAAAATGAGGCAGTAATACAGAATAAAATCATTTATGAAATGGAATCAATTATAAAAAATGATAGAAAATCAATTTAATTTCCTCACAACTTTTTTCTTCTTTTGCATGACATTTTAATATGTGTACAGTGCTTTTATGAACATCAGTAGAAAATATATTTTTCCCTTGGAGGTTCTTTCCACTTTATTGCTATTATGATTATTATTTGAAATTAAATTTATATAACATTTAAGGTTTACACTGTACTTTAGATGGATCACATTTGATCTTTACAACTACTTTTCTAAGATATGAATGTTACTAGCCCCATTTTATGAATGAGAAAATTGAGGTACAGAGAGGTTAAAAAAACCCCAAGGTCATATGACTGGCAAGTAGACTATAAACTCCATGAAGTTGGAAGCTCCTTTATTTTTGTCTTTGTAAGATTTATACAAACTGATGCTGAGTGAAAAGGCGCAAAACTAGGAGAACATTGTACACACTAACAGCCACAGTGTGCGATGACTGACTTTGATAGACTTAGCCCTTCTCAGCAATGCAAGGACCTAAAACAATTCCAAAGGACTCATAATGGAAAATGCCATCCACATCCAGAGAAAGAACTATGGAGTCTGAATGCAGAGTGAAGCAGACTATTTTTTTTGTTTTGTTTTCTTTCTCATGGTTTCTCCCATTCATTAATTCTTCTATACAACACGGCCTATATCAGATTGCAAACTGTCTTGCGGAGGGAGAGGAGCAGGGAAGGGAGGAGGAGAAAATTTAAAGCTGATGGAAGTGAACGTTGAAAATTAAAAATAAATAAATTAACTAACAAAAAAAATTTGTCTTTGTACTCCAATAATCTAACATAGCACCTTGCACAAAATAGAAGCTAAATAAATCTCAGAATCCCAATGTTTGAGGATTGGAAATGACCTAAGCAACCCAACCCATACCCCCAAAAGGATCCATATTATACTTTCTGTGACAAACGATCATCCTGCCTCTACTTGAAGACTTCCAATGAGACAGGATCCACTGTTTTCTGAGGCAACCGCTTCTAGGATTGGACAGCTTTAATGGTTAGGAAGTTCTTTGGAATATTCAGCCTAAATTTTCCTATGTGTAGTTCCTCCTGGCTCTGCTCTCTGGGGAAAAACTGAATCAATCTAATCTAATCCCTCTTCCACAGGACAGCCCTTCAAATACCAGAAGATGCTAGCACATTCTCGAAGTCTTCTCTTCTCTAGGCTAACCATCCCCATTTCATTCAACTTATCCACAGGGCTGAGCACAAGGCCTGGTACATGGGAGGCACTGAATTAGTGCGGGCAGATTGATTGATATGTCTTGGATTCCAGGCCTTTCACCATCCTATTGAACTGAATGGAAGATAAAAAATCTGGTACCTAAGCCATGTCTTCTGGCTCAATGTTCCTTTCAGTTCACCAGAGTATGGTTTCCTTGGGGCATAATCTCTCAAAGTGTATTTACCTAGTCTGAGTATATGAAAAATTGCATAGGTCTCATTATATAATACCTAGCATTTATAGAGCACTTTAATGTTTATAAAGTACTTTAGAAATATTTTCTCATTTCAACTGTGGGAGGTAGGTGCTATTATTAATACAATTTTACAGTTAAGGAAACTGAAGTAAACAAAGACTAAAAAATGACTTGTCCAGGGTCACACAACTGGCAAATATCTGACATTGGACTTGAACTCATGTCTTCCTGGCTGCAGGCCCAAAGCTCTATCCACTATGCCTCTTAGCTGTTGTCAAGCTATTCTTGAAAATGATTAAACCAGCCTGCTGTGTCACCAGCAAATGATCTTCAAATCTATGGCAACACCAAGTTGTTAATCTACTTTGAACTGATCACAGGGCTTTCCTTTATAGAACTCTGTCATAGTTCTCTGTTGCCCCCAGTATCAGAACCCAACTGCTCATGGAAGGCTTTTGGGTCTTCTGTGGATCTGCTTTTATCTCTTTCTCCACAGCAATACCAACATTGGGTTTTACCATTTTAATTTTTTTGTAAGAGGCATGTGGCACAGTAGATAGAAAGCACAGTACTGACTGTGTGATACTGGACAATTCACTTAACCTCTCAGTGTTCTAGGGACATCTCTAAGACTATAAATTATTTTAAAAGCTGCTGGCCTGGATTGGTAGAGGGAGTTTCCTCACCCAGGAGTTCCATGTACCTGCAGAATCAATTACAGTCTCTCTCTGATTTATTTTTGCTAGTTTTGTCACTATGGAAATAATACCTTAAAGTCATTATGATTTAAAATTTTTAAATGGACAACAAGGATATAATACTTTTAAAAGACCAACTATAATCACAAGTCTGGTTTTGTTTTGTCTTGCTAAATCTTGGGTTTTTTTTTTACCTCCACAACATCCTTACTATCATCTTCTCTTCTCCACTCATGTAGCCACCATCCTAGACCCTCATTACTCTTTCTTGGACTATTGAAATAGCTTCATATTTTGATTGCACTGACCTCTCCACATTTCAATCTGTCCTCCAAGTAGTTATTTGACTGATTTTCCTGAAGTGCAAGTTTGATATGCCATCCCTGCTCCATTGCTAATGAAATGTCAAGAAATCTTAGCAAATTGGATGGACAGACTCCTTTTGGAATTTGTAAGGGGACATGAATAAAAACTTCGTAGAATTAGGAGACTTGGTGGTGTGCACCTTATAGGAAGGACCTATGTCAATAAGATCATAGGTCCATTGAAGTATCTCAGTAATGGATGAGTGGTCATATAGAAAGGAAAATGGATTTGTTCAATGAGTCAGGTATCTGAAAAGCTGAATGTAGAGGAGGAAGTTGATTTGTTATTTTTGGTTCCAAAGGGCAGAAGCAGGAGCAATGAGGGAAATTGCAAAGAGGCAAATTTATGCTTGATGTCAGAAAAATCTTCCCAACAATTGGAGTTATCCAAAAAAGCGATGAGCTAGCCAGAGAGCTGATAAATTCCCCTCTTCGTAGGTCTTCAAGCAGAGGTCAAATAACTACTTGTAATACATAGTATAGGGGCAGGTGGTGCAATGAATAGAGCATTGGGCTTATCATCAGAAAGACTCACCTTCATGATTTCAAATCTGCCCTCAGACTAGATGTGTGACCCTGGGCAAGTCACTCAACTACTGTTTGCCTCCATTCCTTATCTGTAAAACTCCAAATGGGGTGAGGAAAAATCTGAAGTGGCTGAACAATAATACATAGTATAAGTCTCTTTCAGCTCTCGAATTCTGTGATTCTATAATATCTACAGGCACAGGTCTTAAAGTTCCTGCATCAATAGAAGAAAAAAAACTCTTCACTTTAAGCACAGAAACTCAATTTAATAAAAAAGAAAAAAAATATTTTTCTTTAGCACACAAAAAATGTTAATAATCCCATTTAGGAATTTCAGAAAACCCAAACTTTCTGAATATGTTTGAAGAAACCTTTTGAATCTCTGCAAGAGGAATGTTGGGAATTGTGAATATAAATATCACAAAGAGGGAAAAAAGCAAATTAAGACTATCAGAATGTCCAAATGATCTATTTGGTTGAGAGAGAAAGAAGACAATTCTCCAATCTAGGTAAACAGTGTCTGGCTACAAGTAAAAGGCCTAGACACATAACCTTTTTTTTAAATTTATTTTTTATTTTTAGTTTACAGCACTCAGTTTCCCAAGTTTTTGAATTCCAAATTTTCTCCCCCCATTTCTCCTCCCTGCCCCAGATGGCATGCAATCCTATATAGGTTCTACATATACCTTCATTAAACTTATTTTCACAATAGTCAAGTTGTAAAGAAGAATTATAACTAATGGAATGAGCCATGAGAAAGAAGAAACAAAACCAAAAAAGAAGAAGAAAAAGGAAAAAAAGAAAGCAAATTGTTTGCCTCAATCTGCATCCAGACTCCTTAGTTCTTTCTCTGGATGTAGATAGCTTTTTCCATCATGAGTCTTTTGGAGCTGTCTTAGAACCTTGCATTGCTGAGAAGAGCCAAGTCTATCAAAGTTAGTCATCACAGATAATGTGTGACACATAATCTTTCAATAGAGCCAAGATTAGCTCACATTTTACAAAGGCTGCCTCCATCAAAGGACAATATTCTTAGTTTGTAAATAAAGTGTAGATCTGTGATTTAGCAAAGTTGTGAATTTTCTACTTCACTTTTGTTTTCAGAAACCTGCCTGATAGAATTTCATTTTATTACAACAAAAAGTTATTGATAAGTTGGAATGTTAACCCCTTGGAGGCAGGGTGTGTTTCATTTTTGTCTTTTCATCTTCTGGGCCTCAAACAAGACCTGGAACGGAATAGATTAATTAAATCTAAATTAATCCAATGAATGTAAATTAAAATTAAATAAATAAAAAATAAACATTAATAAATGTTTCCTAGTTGATGGATTGAATACTATACACAGAGCTCTCCTCAAAAGAAGATAAAGCTCAGAAAAAATACATACCCTGCTCTTATAGAGTTTACAATCTGGTAGAGGGATAAGATCTGAAAAGAGAGATCTGTAATACATAGTAGTACATAAATCTATTAGGGAAGTGTTCAGTGAATCAACCAACAAGCATTTATTAAGTGCCTAATATATGTCAGGTATTATGCTAGACACCGAATATATAAATAGAAAATGAAAGAGCCCCTAACCTCACAAAGTTCACACTCTGTAGGGGAGATAATGAGCATATCCATAAGTAGAAACAAAATAAACACAAGGTTAAGTGGTGAGTGAGACATTGGCAGCTGGTGGGGATTAACAGGGTAAGGTGGGATCAGGAAAGTTTTCTTGCAGAAGGAAGGCCCTCAGCTGAGATTTGAGGAATTCAGGAATTCTGAGAAATAGAGATACAGTGAGAGTTCATTACAGGCATAGAAACAACCAGTCCAAAAGCATGATGAGAGAGAGAAAGTCTTATGTGAGGAACAATAAGAAGGCCAATTTTGCTGGTTCATAGAATGTAAGGGGAGTATTATGGAATAAGGCTGGAAAGGTAAATTGAAACCAGATTGTAAAGGGTTTTAAATGCCAAACAAAAGAGATTGTACTTGATTCTAGAGGCAATTAGGAGCCACTGGATTTTACTGAGCAAATAATGACATGGTTGAGCTTATGCCTCCGAAAATCACTTTGGTGGTTCTCAGGAGGAAGGATTAAAGAGGGAAGAGGCTGGAGGCAAAGAGACTGATTAGGAGACTATTGCAATAGTCCAGACAAAATAGAATGAGGATAAATTTCAGAGTTGTGGAGGTAGAATGGAGGAGACTTAGCAATGCTTGAATATGTAGAGTGAGGGAGATCAGAGACCCCAGGATGACTCCAAAGTTGTGACTCCAAAGTTGGTGATGCCATCATCTTGGAAATAGAAGGGTGTGTGTGTGTGTGTGTGTGTGTGTGTGTGTATTGGGAGAGTATGAGTCCCTATGAAGTACTGGGTGCTGGGTGGGAGGGAGTGGTAAAAAAAAATGTGGGTGGAGAAGAATCAGGAAAAAGTCAATAAAGGAGGTAGCATTTAAGTCAGCCGTTAAAGAACTGGTAGGAATTCAACAGGGAAACTGGGGAAGGGGAACCATTCAAGCAATAGAAAATGGAAGGCAGGGAGATGGGAAGACAAAGAACGTTTTCAGGAGACAGATAAGTACATTGTTGAATGTATAAAGGAGAGCAGTATAAGCAAAGGCACAAGTATTTGAATTCTATTTGGTGAGCAATAGCAGGGCTAGAGAAGGAAATGGCAAATCACCCCAGTAACTTTGCCAAGAAAATCCTAACATGTGGTCACAAAGAGTTGGACATGATTAAAATGACTGACAATACAAAAAAATGGCCTTGAATCTTTATAAGCATAGGAATGACGTGATCAGATCTATACACAAGGAATATTCGGCTGCTGGTGATTTGAATGGTGGGTTTGAGGTAGGAAAGAGTAGAAGTAGGAGGACTTATTAGGCAGTTACTGCAATAGACAGGCTGGTTATAATGAGGGCCAATTCATGACAATGGGACAGAGGACAGGACAGATGCTAAAGATGTTTTGGAGACTCAATATGAATCAATGATGTGATGTAGATGAAACTTCCCTCTCCAAAGATACCGATGTTATAGGAGAATTATCTCCTGAGTTCATGTGGTAAGTAACTGCTTCCAAATATATATTCACCACAATGCAGAAATTATGGAGGCAAAAAAATCTAGGTTTTATTATTATGCTCAAGCATAGTCATGTCTTAGAGAAAACCTGAACAATCATAAGGAATCTAACAAGGTTTGTTATAGGCAAAATTATGTCAGAGTGACAGAGAAATAATTCATTTACATATTGTAATCTTGTACATTCCTTTTGGGCCATAAAAATTAAAGAGGATAGATCCATAATCTTATACTTCTTTCAATGTCATCAAAGTTGAACAAACTTAGTTAAACAGAGTCACAATCTCATACAGACCCTAAGGAAACAAACTTTGTCCAGCAAATGCTATAGGTAAACTAAGTCAGGTTACAGATTAAACTACTTTTAGAGGATTCACTGATTGACCGATTGAGCAGGAAGATCTACATGTCATCAATGAGTCACAGACAGTTGAGATTCTTCCTCTGGCTTCTTATCTAAGGAATTCTCAAGGCTTTTAAATAAATTTTTACATCCTATGGGACAGGTTTTGGTCAGGTGAGGTTAATATTAACCAAAAGATTGAGGAGGAATAAAAAAAAATAAAATTTCCCATATCACCATTGATCTCCTAATTGCCAAAACCAATGGCTTTCTCTTAATCCTCATTCTCCTTGACCTTTGAAACTATTGATTGCCCTCCTCATCCAAGTCATGCCCATTTACCATGGGTGTTTCACAGGGCTCTGTCCTAGGCCTTCTTTTTATACTACTTCACTTGGTGATATCATCAGCTTCCATGGATTTATTTACCACCTTTATGCGGATCATTCTTAAATCTATCTTCTAGCCCTAACCTCTCTGCTGACTTCTAATCTTACATCTCCAATTGCCTTTCTGACATCTCAAACAGCATGTCCAGTAGACACCCTAAAGTCAATGTGTCCAAAATTCTACTCATTGTCTTTCATACTGTCAAAGGTACCACCATCTTCTCAGTTCCTCAGGCTCAAAACCTAGGTGTCATCCTTGACTCCTCACAATAACTTACCCCACTCCATATCCAATCAGTTGCCAAGGGCTGCCAATTCACCTTTGCATCTCTCAACCCCCTTCTCTCTTCTGAAGTGCCACCATTCTGGTGTAGGCACTCATCACCTACGCTATTTCAATAGCCCCCTGAATTTTCTCCCCCTCACAAGCCTCCGTCTTCCATTAAGTCATCAAGTTATTTTCCTAAAGTACAGTCCAACCATGTTACCTTCATACTCAACCAATTTCAGTGGCCTTCTATCACTTCCAGGATCAAGTACAGAAGTACAGAATCCTGTTTGACATTCAAAGTCCTTCACAACCTACCCCGCTTCCCACATCTTTTCAGTCTTCTTATGCCTTACACACTATACCAACACATACTTTTCGATCTTGGCATTTTCTCTGGCTGTCCCATGTGCCTGGAATGTATTTTCTTTTTTTTTTTCTTTTTTTTTTGATCTCCACCACCTGGCTTCCCTTACTTCTTTCAAGCCTCAGCTCAAATCTCATCTTCAGGAAGTATTTTTTCAACCCCTCTTAATTCTAGTGCCTTCCAACAGTTAATTATTTCCTATTTATTTATCTTGTATGTAGTTTGTTTCTATATATTTGGTTGCTTGTTGTCTTCCTCCATTAGATTTCAAGCTCCTTGAAGGCAGGGACTGTCTTTTGGCTCTCTTTATACCCAGAATTTAGCACAGTGCCTGACATACAATAAGCAATTAATAAATGCTTATTGACTGACTGACTAGCTGTCAGAAAAGCTAATATGATCTGAGGCTATATTAGTAGAAACATATAATATGCAACAGATGACAACAGCAGTATTTTTAAAATATATTTATTACCTTAGTTTTTAATCACCTTCATTTCTGACTACATCCCTTCCCAGCACTGGGAGCCATCCCTAGTAACAAAGAATAAAAAAGAAAGAGAAAAAAAGGCAGCATAGAAAACTAAGCAATGTATCAACTAAGTCTGACAATTTATACAATATTCCACTTGCAGAGTATCCCAGCTCTACGCAGAGGGAAATAGATAAATTTCTCTTTTCTCTGAGGTCAGATTTGGTCATTAGAATTGTATTGTTCCATTTTGGAGCCCAGTTGTTTACATCAATATTGACAAACTCCAATAAAAGCTAATCCCAAATCCAATCTATGTTGAATTAGAAAACCACAAATTAATATTATCTATATTTTATTGCATTTTTATTTATTTTGTTAAACATTTCCCAATTATATTTTGATCTAGTTCTGGCCACATTACTGTTTTGGGCCCCATGGATGAGTTTGACACCTCTAAACATGTACATTATTGCAACTATTGCATTATTATTTTCCTGGTTCCATTTATTTCACTCTATGTCCCTTCATATTAAAAGAAATAGTATGGTATAGTAGATAGAGCACTGGACCTAGAGTCAAGAAAAGTTGTATTTGAATCCCTTCTTAGACACCCAGAATGACCTTAATTTAACTCTTCTGAGACTCAATTTCTTCATCTGTAAAATAAAGGGATTGGATTCAATGACCTTTAAGGGGCCTTCCAGGGAGACACATCTTTCTGAGTTTATATCTGACCTCAGACACCTACTAGCTGTGTGACCTTGAGCAAGTCATTTAACCCTGTTTGCCTCAGTTCCTCATGTATAAAATGAGTTGGAGAAGGAAATGGCAAACCATTTCAATATCTTTTCCAAGAAAACCCCAAATGGGGTCATGGAGAGTCAGAAAGGACTGAAAAACAACTTAAAAACAACAACAAGGGATCTTCCAGCTCTAAATGTTTGTCCACGCTTCTCTGAATTCTTCATAGTTTTTGTTTCTTACCACATAGTAATATTCTGTTAGTCATATGCCACAATTTACTTAGCAACTATTACCCCAACCATGGCCATTTATTTTGTTTCCAGTAAAAACAGACATTTTATAGTGCTTTACATATACGTTCATCCTCATAAACCCTGTGAGGTAGATACTTCATGAATTATACTTATTCTGCAGATTAGGAAACTGAGTCTCAGAAATATATCATGGTGTAGCAACAATGTCACTTGTAGCTACTGTGGCTATGTAAGGCCAATAACACCAGCACACAGGAGGGCTATTAGCACAGGTTCTTTGATCTGCATTTCTAATGAAAGCAACTTTAAGGGGTTTACAATCTCACTTTAATTAAGCATACATATATCATTCACTTAGTTTAAAGGAAAAAGTCAGTACCTGAACTTCAGAGCAAATGCAAACAGAAATTACAAACAGAGAAAATATAAACAGAGCACACAACACAAATCAACAGACAAGCTCCTAGCTGTCTGACCAAGACATTACATATACAGTTACCAGAGAGAGAAGCACCAACATCTGGGTTTTTCAAAGTCGGGGGGCTCCAATGGCTACCCAGAGTCTTGTCTGGTCAAATCACACTACACTCTTCCGGTGAGGGAGCCCCAAACAAAATGCTAACCTCGCACACACACACACTTCTTCAGGGTCAGAGTGCTTCACACCTCTCAAGGGTTTCATAACTCTTATGATCTAACTAGCGAAAGGGTGTGGGACTTCCTACAAACAAAGGCAAGACTCAATCAAAGGCACTTGTTTGCCCCAGTGCTGAGAAGCACTCCAAAACAAAAGATCACAAAAGTCCCACTTTGCTTGCCTTTACACATGGCCACACAACTATTAAGTATTAAAGGCAGAATTCAAAGCCAAGTCTCTCCTGACTTGTACCTGTCCAGTATTTTCTCCAGTACTTAGCCCTATGTAATTATCCCATTGACCAATGCAATGGTCAGATCTTACGTGGAAAGTTAAGTCCAGGTATAAGTACCATATTTCAAGAGAGGTATTGACAAACTGAACCATGTCTAGGGAAGAGTGACATGGATAGTAGGGACATTAGAAATATTGTCATATGGGGCAGCTAGGTGGTGCAGTGAATAGAGCACCGGCCCTGGAGTCAGGAAGACCTGAGTTCAAATCCGGCCTCAGACGATTGACACTTACTAGCTGTGTGACCTTGGGCAAGTCACTTAAACCCAATTGCCCTTCCCCCCTCCAAAAGAAAAAAAAAATTAGAGCCATAGAAATATTGTCATATGAGGAGACATTGATGAAATTGGAGATATTTTTCCTTGGAAAAGAAAGACCAAGTGGTATGGCAACTGGGTCATTATAGTAATTTTCAAACATTGAAATCTTTTCATGTGGAAGAGGGATTGGACATTCTATGTGTTTCTATAAGAACATTGCTAGGACCAACACGTGGTCACTGCAGGAAGACATTTTGCCTCAATAAAAAGAACTTTCTAACAATTAGAGTTGTTAAATATAATGGTCTACTTTGTATAGTATTAAATTTCTTGTTACTACAAACATTCAAACACAAGCTGGACTGCCTCTTGTCCGAGATGTTGTAGAAGGCATTCATGCATCTGGTCCAGGATTCAACTAGATAATTTCCAAGATCCCTTCCAGTTTTAGGAACCTAGAATTTGCAGATTATATATGATGTCCATGAGCTTTTGGGCTTTCTGGAAGTTCTACTAAGAATTCTATTTACCCTAGAAATATTATTTAATCGCTACAAATTTTACTCTTATACATTAAAATACTTTAGTATATCCTTAGTAAGTATATAGTGCTTTTTTATAGGCTCTTAGGATATATTCTAAATAATTTTAATTATTTCTTTTTGCCAATAGCTATAATATAATGAAAAGAGCCCAGAAACAGGATCCACTGGCCTTGGAGCTTGGGAAAAATACTTCATCTCCTTATGCCTTAGCCAGGTAAAGGAAGAGAGGAAGGGAGGAAGGTTGTGAGGAAGGGAAGGAATTGAGGGAAGGAAGAAGAAAGAGAAGAAGTAAGGGAGAGAGGGAGGGAGGAAGGAAGGAGAGGGAACAATGAAGAAAGGAAGAAAGGAAGGAGAGAGGAACAGGAAGGAGGGAGAGAGGGAAAGAAGAATACAAGGATTTATTAAGCACCTATTATTATGTGTTTGGCACTATGCTAAGTGCTTTACAAATATCCCATTTGATCCTCACAGCTTTTGGAGTTGATTATGTTATTATCTTCACTTGAGGAAACTAAGGCAAATAGATGTTAAGTGACTTATCCAGGGTCACACAGGAATTGTCTGAGACCAGATTTGTAAACCCTCTTAAGAGTTTATTTTTAGGAGAAAATGAGATAATATATGCAAAGTGCTTTGTAAATAGGAAAGTGCCATTAAAATGGCTGCTGTTATTTTTGTTGAGTGACTAATAGAAGCCGGATTGTTGCTACTGATTTTCGATAACAAAGAGCACACATTGTTTTGAGAAGGACAACAACAAAAAGCGAGGCAGTTTAAAGAATTACATAGCCAAAAGATTCTTTTAAATGATAAGGTTAATTGGGGGGTTTCCCAACCTCGATAATGTCCTCCTGAGATTACCCTTTTGTAACAAGGTTGCCTATGTCTCTTTCTCCCACAGGCTGTATTTCTAGGGGTATAATTGCACTCTCCAAGTAAAAAAAGACTCATGTGCATAGATTTCTACTCACTGAAATGAGACTATCCCTCTCCTAATTTTAATGCAGATGCGATCCAGGGATAGAGTTACACACACACACTCCCCAAAGCAAATGAAACAGGAGATTACACATTAAATATTGCCTTTGGAACCAGGTGCACAGAAACATCCAATTACACAGACAACTCATCAGATCCCCATATGTTTACCACATTGTTTTTTGTTTTCTCTTTAAACATTTGGCAAATTATTCTGAGTCTTTCATTTTTTTCTATAATGAGCTGAATATGCTTATTAATAAAGGTTCCTTTTATATGACTAATAGTTGAATCACAAAAGCCTTTAGAATCATGTCTAAAAGTTTCTGAACTGAAGTGAACTTAAAGTTCGTGTGAAGGCAACGTTTATTGCAATTCAGATGGCTGTTGCTAGGCATTTGCATCCAGGAGGTTAAAGACAAGAAAGGGCTCGTATATACCAAAACTTTTGCAGCAGCACTTTTTGTAGTAATAAAGAACTGGAAACAGAAAGGTGCACTCATCAATTAGGAAATGGTTAAACAAATGGTAGTACATGAAAATAATGGGATATTATTGTTCAATAGGTAACGAATCTGAAGAATATGGAGAAACATAGGAAGATTTGTATGAACTGACACAGTAGAATAAATAGCACCTGAGAAACAAGATACAAAACAATAACAATAACATAAATGACAAGAACACTACAACAAAATTAAACCCTGTATCGTTACAGTGACCAAACTAGGCTCTGGAGAAGAGTTGAAAGTATATTCTTCCTTTTTTCGGCTGAACAGATGGGTGACTATGACCATGGAATGTTGTATATGCTATCAGATGTGGTTGATTTAACTGTGGTTATTTCTTTGTGGGGGGGACAGGGAGGATTTTGAATTTGTAGATGAGTCTCATGTGAAAACAAAAGGCATCAATAAAGCTTGCTAAAAAGAAAAAGAAAATGGATGCTGATTCTGATTGTTTAGTTCTCTTTGCCAGATAATTCTCAACCAAAGGTGTATTATTGGAAGCAAGGGACAGGGATGGATGGAGCAGAGGGGGAATGACATTTTTATATGGATTTTCTATTTGGTAATGTTTTTGGTTTCAGATTTGTAAGAGTGGGGTGATTGAATTAAAATTATTATTTAAAGTAAGTAATAACCTTACCTTAACCAAGACCTGCTAGGTAGCACAGTAGATAGAGTACCAAGCCTGGACTCAGGAAGACACATCTCCCTAAGTTCAAATCTGAACTCAGAAACTTACTAGCTGTGTGACCCTGGGCTAGTCATTTAACTCTGTTTGCCCTAGTTCCTCATCTGCGTAATGAATTGGAAAAGAAAATGACAAACTACTCCAGTATCTTTGCCAAGAAAACCCCAAAAGGGGTTACAAAGAGTCAAATATGACTGAAATGACTGAACAACACAACTGTAATCAGGTGAAAATAATAAACTGAACATAGATTTTACACCATTTAAAAAAAAAGTTGTTGAAACTAGAGTAATAGTTGCAAGAATGGATGGGTTGGACAGGCATGTACATGCCCTAGAGGGTCTTGGATGTAGGTGCATGGCTTTACAAGAAGCCCAGTAAAGAAACAACAAAATATATCTAAGATGAACTTCTTACATATCCCAAAAGTGGGAGAAAAAACTTCGATCAACCAGGAGTTATGACTTACCCCTTTGCCACATGTGCTTTATAAGCTTAAACCCAGTGTCAGATTCAAGGGGCAAGGGAGATGTTTTATACCAATTATTCTTACTGTACCAATATTTAATAAGTACCCCCTTTCTTTTTTTTTGAATTCCATACTTTATTATTTAATACTTTTTAGTTTTCAGCATTGATTTCCACAAGATTTCAAGTTACAAATTTTCTCCCCATTTCTACCCTCCCCCCACTCCAAGATGGCATATATTCTGATTTCCCCATTCCCCAGTCAGCTCTCCCTTCTGTCACCCCACTCCTCCCTCCCCATACCTTTTCCCCTTACTTTCTTGTAGGGCAAGATAGATTTCTATGCCCCATTGTCTGTATATCTTATATCCCTGTTGCATGCAAAACAACTTTTTTTTGAGCATCTGCTTTTAAAACTTTGAGTTCCAAATTGTCTCCCCTCTTCTCTCCCCACCCACTCTCCCTAAGAAGGCAAGCAATTCAACATAGGCCACACATGTATCATTATGCAAAACACTCCCATGAATAGTCGTGTTGTGAAAGAGTAACTATATTTCCCTCCCTCCTATCCTGTCCCGCTTTATTCAATTTTCTCTCTTGGCCCTGTCCCTTTTGAAAAGTGTTTACTTTTGATTACTTCTTCCCCTTATCTTCCCTCCCTTCTATTGACCCCTCCTTTTTTATCTCCCCTTCCCCCAGCTTTCATGTGGGTTAAGATACCCCATTGAGTGTGTATGTTATTCCCTCCTCAAGTCAAATCTGATGAGAGCAAGAGTCACTCATTCCCCCTCACATGCCCCCTCTTCCCTTCCCATAGAACTGCTTTTTCTTGCCACTTTTATGTGAGATAATTTACCCCATTCTATCTCTCCCTTTCTCCCTCTCTCAATATATTCTTCTCTCATCCCTTAATTTCATTTTTTTAGATATCATCCCTTCATATTCAACTCACCCTGTGCCTTCTGTTTATATGTATATGTATATATATGTATATATATACATATACATATATATGTATATATATACATATATATATATGTATGTATATTCCCTTCAGCTACCCTAAGACTGATGTCTCACGAATTATACACATCATCTTTCCATATAGGAATGTAAACAAAACAGTTTAATAAGTCCCTTATGATTTCTCTTTCTTGTTTGACTTTTCGTGCTTCTATTGATTCTTGTGTTTGAAAGTCAAATTTTCTATTCAGCTCTGGTCTTTTCACTGAGAAAGCTTGAAAGTCCTCTATTTTGTTGAAAATCCATATTTTGCCTTGGAGCATGATACTCAGTTTTTCTGGGTAGGTGATTCTTGGTTTTAATTCTATCTCCACTGACCTCCGGAATATCATATTCCAAGCCCTTTGATCCCTTAATGTGGCAGCTGCTATATCTTGTGTTATCCTGATTATGTTTCCATAGTACTCAAATTGTTTCTTTCTGTCTGCTTGCAGAATTCTCTCCTTGACCTGGGAGTTCTGGAATTTGGCAACAAGATACCTAGGAGTTTTCTTTGTGGGATCTTTTTTAAGAGGCAATCGATGGATTCTTTCAATTTCTATTTTACCCTCTGGCTCTAGAATATCAGGGCAATTTTCCTTGATAATTTCTTGAAAGATGATGTCTAGGTTCTTTTTTTGATCATGGCTTTTGGGTAGTCCAATAATTTTTAAATTATCTCTCCTGGATCTATTCTCCAGGTCAGTGGTTTTTCCAATGAGATATTTCACATTGCCTTCCATTTTTTCATTTCTTTGGTTCTGTTTTATAATATCTTGATTTCTCCTAAAGTCACCAGCTTCCATTTGCTCCAATCTAATTTTTAAGGTGCTATTTTCCTCAGTGGTCTTTTGGACCTCCTTTTCTACTTGGCTAATTCTGCCTTTCAAGGCATTCTTCTCCTCACTGGCTTTTTGGAGCTCTTTTGCCATTTGAGTTAGTCTATTTTTTAAGGTGTTATTTTCTTCAGTATTTTTGGGTCTCCTTTAGCAAGTCATTGACTTGCGTACCCCCTTTCTAAAAAAAATTTAAGACTGGATGACTAGAATGGTTTTCAACTGATAATATGGAGGGATATTCTGGGTTGGGCCAGATACAGTTTAGTCTCTTGGTAGTTTAGGTTTCATATAGGAAAAAAAAATAAGACATTCATAGGTCATTCAACAGCCAACAAAAAGAGATTTATTTATCCACAGCAAGAGGCAGATATTTAATAAGGATGGTTAACTGAGGATACCTCCAGTTGATTCATCTGGCAGAAACTTCCTTGCCTGAATTACCCATTGCAATTCTCCCACCAAGCTTCAGAGTACCTCCCAGAGCATCTCATAAGTGCTTTGTACTCAGGCAACCAGGAAGTTACGTCAACACTCTGAAACTCAACTCATTATCTTTCACCCCGAAACTTCTCTCCTTCCAAAATGCCTTATTTCTTTTTTAAATAGTATTTTATTTTTTCCAATTATATGTAAAGAAAGCTTTCAATATTTACTTTTATAAGATTTTGAGTTCCAAACATCCCTCCCTCCTTCCCCTCCCCCCTCTCCAAGACAGCAAACAATCTGATATAGGTAGTATATACATGTACAATTCTGTTAACATATTTCCACATTAGTCCCGTTGTGAAAGAAAAATTAGAACAAAAGGTAAAAACTAAGGGAAAGAAAAAAAACAAAACAAACAATAGGTGAAAATAGTATACTTTAATCTTCATTCAGACTCCATAGTTCTTTCTCTGGATGTGGATAGCATTTTCCATCATGAGCCTTTGGGAATTGTCTTACATCATTGAATTGCTGAGAAGAACTAAGTCATTTACAACTGATCATCACATAATGTTGTTGTCACTGTGTGCAGTATTCTCCTGGTTCTGCTCACTTCACTCAGCATCAGTTCATGTAAGTCTTTCCACATTTTTTTTTCTGAAACCTGCCTGCTCATCATTTCTTATAGCACAATAGTATTCCATTACATTCATATACCACAACTTGTTCATCCATTCCCCAAATGATGGGCCTCTTCTCAATTTCCAATTCTTTGCCACCACAAAAACTGCTGCTGTAAATATTTTTGTACATGTGGGTCCTTCAAAACTCCTTATTTCTGTCAAGGGCACTGTGATGCTCCCTGTCCTCCTGACTCAAAACCTAGGTGTCATCTGCAACTCTTCAGTGTCTTTCATCCCACATACTGTTGCCAAAGCAACTTTACTTTCATCACATCTCTTTCATATGTCCCCCTTCTCTCCTCTGACACTGCCATGATCCTAACATAGACCCTCCTCATTTAGTGCATGGACTACTGCAATAGTTTCTCCCTAATCCAGTCTATCCCTCACTCAGCTGTCTAAGTGGTCTTTCTAAAGTGCATGTCTGGCCATGTCATTCACCTACTCAATAAACTCCAGTGGCTTCCTGTCACCTTTAGGATCAAAGATAAAATCTTCTATTTGGTATTCAAAGCCCTTCATAATCTGTGCCCCCACTCCCCCTCCCCCACCGAACTTTCCAGTCTTCTTATGCCTTAAACCATCCCTGTGACTCAATGACATTGGCCTCTTGGCTGTTCCTCAAACAAGACACTCCATTTGCTAACTCTAGACATTTTCACTGGTGGCATCCTATGCCTGGAGCGCTCTCTCCTCTAATCTCAGCCTCCTGGCTATCTTGGCTCCCTTCAAGTCCCCGTAAAATCCCACTTTCCACAGGAAGCCTTCCCCAATTCCCTTTCATTCTAGTATATTCTCTCTGCTGATTGTTTCTACTTTATCCTGCATAGAGCTTGTTTGTACATAGCTATTTGTATGTCCCTCTCATTAAATTGTGAGCTCCTTGAGGGTAAAGACTGTCTTTTACCTTTCTTTGTATTGCCGGTGCTTAGCACAGTGCCTGGCATATAGTAGATACCTAGTAATTCTTTTTGACTGACATTCAGTTTCCTGAACCAATCAAGACTCTAGAAATGTCTCAACACCTTTAAAAGGAAAATTTAGCTTTACTTGCGGGGTGAAATGGGGGAAGTAGGAGAAGGGATTAGGATACTTTTCTTACCACAAAGGATGAACATACCGGTGGAGGTGGAGGGGGGCAAGTTTGAGATGATAGCATTAGAGAATCTCACCTCAGGGAGTTTTAAAAACCCTAAAGGGAAATCTAGCCTTGTTCTGGTATCCAAGACTCAAGAGTTTATGAGGACAGCAAATTATAAACTACTCCAGAGTAGAAAGCATATCTATTTAGCAGATTTCATACAGTGCCCTCTCCAGAACAGTAAGTGTGTAAACAAATGTTAATTCTTTAAAAAAATATTGATGGTCTTGCTGAATTCTAGAATTCTTTTTGGACTCAGCCTTTCAAACCATGGATACCCAATGTTTTTATGAGGAAGTTATATTTGGGATTTTTTTCTGGTCTTAAACTGGTGATATAGCAAACTGCTTAGGGTAAGCTTACACTGCAGACAGTGTAAGCTACTGATCAGTGTTTGTGTGGAGGTATGGGGCCAGGGCTATGCTGGAGCCCGCCTGTGAAAAAGAATCGATTGTTAAATGTTCAGCGTGAGCATATAAACATGCGGAATCAGCAAATGCTACAAATCAGGGCTTGATTTATTGTTTTTTTTTTAAATTTCTAGACTTAAGAAAGTGATAGAAAAATGTTAATAATTCAGATTAAACTGTGTGTACTTTTTATGTAGACCCAGGTAAACATCTGCCTTTATACTCTGACATGGGCTTATTGGGGAGTTGACAGTTTAAGGTATTGGGGTAAAGATAATAGAGCACTGGATTAGATATCAGGGGAGTTAAATTCTAGTCCCAGCTCCAGTATGATCTTTAAATCCTTTCATTTCCTGTACCTCAATTTCCTTATCTGCAAATTCTTGGTGGTAATCCCCACCAACCCAAAGGAGATTTGGTAACTAGTGGAGATCCACTGGGTGAAGCTTCCCCATCCATAAAGATTTACCTGTTGGTAAAGCTTTGTCTTAAACCATTTGTGTTCTCTCATTCTCCTTTGAAAGGTAATGGGAACCCTAAGGGACCTTACAGATTGATTACCTAGGCCACCTCCGTCATTTTACGGAAGAGGAAACTGAGACACAGAGAAGTTAGGTTATTACAGTCACTGGGTAATTCTGAATCTTTTCACTGGGTTTGAGAAGCCCAACCTTTGCTGCTGCTTTGCAATTTGAAATGGATGAATTGATAGGAAAATTAAATGTCAATACTTGTCATCCAATTTATTTAGAAAAAAATTTAATAAAGGTTGTGATTGACAAGAAGTTTAAATTTGAAGGTAGGAGATTGCTAGATTTTTCTGGGTCAAGTCATAGTGTAAGAAAAGGATGAGATAAAGGGGGGAGGGTGAAAGAAGGTATTCTAAGCATAAAGTATATAGGTCTAGGGCCGAGGGAAGACTCCAGAGTCAAGGATCTGAGAAACGGGTTATTGATCTAGGTCAGGGCTGTCCAAAATGTGGCCCACAGGTTGCATGTGGCCTGCAGTGCGATTTATGCAGCCTGCCTACAAGCACAGAAATTTACATAAATGCTTTAATAAAGTAGCCAAGATACCGCATAGCTCTCACTAAAATGACAAATCAAAATATATTGTCTATTGTTTCAATAAAAACCTAAGGGTGGACAGCCCTGATCTAGGTGATCACAATCTTGAATTATATCTACCCACATTTGCAAATATATACACATGTATGTATGTATTATAATATATGTATGTATGTATGTACATATGCATATAAAACTATGTTGGCAGATGGACTAAACCAGGTGAGGGTAATTGACAGGCCTCAAACCCCTCAGTGAGTTAGATGTAAAGACGTCTCTGGGTGGAATAGGTAGACGAAAACAATTTGTTCCAACAGCCATGAAGGTGGCAGAAGCAGGTGCTGTGGAGCAGTGAGTGTTTGGTCAGACCCCAAAGAGTCAAGGTCATCTACTGCATCTGGGGTAATCGCTAGGCATCCTGAGTTTTGTTTTACCACTGGACTAAGATGACTCTGTAAGAGAGAGTGAGGCTGGGAGCCTTGTGCGACTCTGTCTCACTTAAATCCAATTCATGTGGACATCAAGACATCACCCCATGATGATATTGATGCTCTTCAAAATGGAGGACAAGCAACAATATATGTATGTATAGAGTATAACCTTTCCCCAAAGAAGTTCAAAGTCCTTCTAGGTATCTTCCAATGAAGTATCCATATTATGATTAAAGGAAACTGAAACACAGGAAGCTTATTTAACTTACTGGAGACCAGGGGGAGCCCTGGAAACAGAACTAGGGTTACCCAGCTCATAGGCTAGCCCTTTCTCCATCTTCTAGTGTCTAGATTATGCAGTCTCTCCAGGGCCCACACAGCTATTCCTAAACATTCCTAAAGCTTAGACATATGATCCCACCACCCCCAAGCCCCATTATATGAGGAAATGTGTATAAGAGTAAAAACCTAGAATATTCTAATAATAATGGCAACAGCTTAGGGATAATGAGAAGGGTGCTACTGGGTGACTTTCTCTGAAATCCATCTCATTTTAAAGTTTTAATGTCTCTTGAATCCCAAGTTACAGAACATGTCCCCTATTATGCAGTGCAAATAAGAACAGATGGGGGAGGAAAGTTATGTTGGAGAAGGCTTTGGAGGGCTACTGTGGAGGGAAACATGACTACTCAATGTGTCACACACCACCTCGCAGCTGCCACCAGCTCTTCCTCCCTGTTTTCTGTCTATGTAACCACCACCCAGTACCCAAAAGGAACACACAGGCTGCAGAAATGGAGTAAAGTTAGAGAACATTCATCTGATGAAAAAGCACATCAGCCATGTGGCCAACGAAAGAGAGATCCCAAGGCATGACTGTTATGTGAGGCAATGTGATATGGGGAAAAGAAAACTGATTCCACAGTCAGAGGAACCCCATGGGATGTCTCTCTTATGCTTGCAGTCTACGTGACCTCGGGTAAGTCACCTAACTTCTGGGAGCCTGAGCTTCCTCATCTGCAAAATGAAAAAGGGGGTTGGACTAAATGGCCTGTAGGCCCCTTTTAGCTCTAAATTTATGATCCTAGGATTCATTAATTGATGGGACAATTAAGCAAGCCTAAAAAAATGCTCACTGCTGTTTCCCAGAGATAGGCTGATATCATTTTCTTTAACTACAGAATACATTTATTCCCAAAATGCATAGAGCATCCTCTGACTCATTAGCCTGCATTTCCCAAAGTCTCCATCCCCAACCTTCCTCTAGGAGTTTCTATTCTAGAAAAGCCACATTGGTGAACATATATTAGATGAGTCAACAAGTATTTACTGAGTACTCACCGGGTACTTAACATTCAAGAGTCCGGGATGTACTCTAAGATGCATCAGAACGTTTGGAAAACATGCTGCCTGCTTCTGTGGTCTCCTGTGCTAAGGTCAGGAGGGGACAAAGATAGAGGGTGAACCAAAAATTCCTGTGCATCTAAGTTGAAAATATGACATATATTTTGACTTATATTGTCTTTGACATATATTCTCACAGAATATCAGAATTGGAAGGGGCATTAGACATCACGTAGGACAGTGGTCAGTTCTCAAATTTTTGGTATTAGGATCGCTTTACGCTCCTAAAAATTATTGAGTACTCCCCCAAAGGGCCTTTATCTGTGTTATAGGTATCTATATTTACCATTATAAATTGAAATGTCTTAGTATTGTTATGAAGGTGTTAAAGTGGTTAGAGTGCCAGGCCTGAAGTCAGGAAGACTCATCTTCCCGAGTTTAAATCTGGCCTCAGATACTTAACTAGCTGTGTGATCCTGGGCATGTCACTTAACTGTCTTTGCCTCAGTTTCCTAATCTGTAAGATGAACTGGAGAAGAAAATGGCAAACCACTCCAGTATCTCTGCCAAGAAAACCGAAGTTGGGGTCATGAAAAGTTGGACACAACTGAAATGATTGAACAACAACATTATTGTGAAAATAGTTTTTACCTTGCAGACCACCTGAAAAGGTCTCAGAGACCTCCAGAGGGCCCTTTCCACACTTTGAGAACCATTTATCTGGTCTAATCCCTGTGGGACTGGGCTTTCCACTTCAACATACCCCACAGATCATCACCAAAGTCTCCTTGAATAATAATAATAATAGTAACCATAATTATAAATAGCTAATCTATTATATATTTTATACTATCTTAAAGTGCCCAAAGTTCCTTTATGTACGTTATCTCATTTGATACCTAAAAATTCCTGTCGGGTAGATGCTATTATCATGCCATTTATAAACAAGGAAATCGCATCTGAGTGAGGTTAAGTGACTCACCCAAGATCACACAGCCACTAAGTGTTCCAGGCACTTCAAATTCAAGTCTTCCAGGCTCCAAGTTCAATATTCTATCTAGTGGACCCACTACCTCACAAATCAGCTTGTTCTACTTTGGGAGAGCTCAAATAATTAAGTAAAAATTTTGCATATATTCAGCTAATATTTTCTATTCAACTAGTTAATGCAGTGGAGAGAGGTTTGGAGTCAGGAAGACCTGAGTTCAAATCCAGTCTTACACCCTTATAAGCTGTGTGACCCCCGGCAAGTCATCTGATCTCTTCTTGCCTCAGTATCTTCAACCATAAATGGGGATAATAACAGCCTCCAACCCTCTCAAGTTGTTATTAGGATAAAATGAGATAATCTTTTGACACTTAGCATAGTGCCTGGCACATAATAGGCACTTAACAAATGCTTATTCCCTTCCACCCTCGTTCTTTCTAGCTCTGCCTTCTGGGCCCCACTTCAACATGACAGCCCTTCAGATATTTGAGGATGGCTATTGCCCTCTTCTCTATTCCTGGTTACACTTACATTGCTGCTTTAACTGGATAGGCTACATAAATGCCAGTGCTGAAAAGGGGATTGCTTAGAGCTGCAGGGAGTTGGCTGCAGTAATGCTTACTTTGTATGACATGTGCATTTAACTCTGCTACTTGTACCTTAAAGGATTTGTACCGTGATCATTTTTATTTTGACCGGATCCCGCATCCCCCGACGTTAAAAAGAAGCAACAGCTGCTGTGGCAGATTATGAAAATTACAATGCTCTCACCCTTCATCTCTGCAGCTCCTATCCCCCTCCCTGTTTGCATTGAGGTCAGTTAGGGTTAGGTTAATTTACATAATTTCTGGGTCCTCTTTAGGGATCCTAAAGGGATCTTGATCCTGCTTTGCCCAGGGGCCTCAAGGAAATGATTTTGGGCCTGTAAAAGAAATGTTCCGAGAGGGGTTTTATGAACCAATGCAGTGGGGGAAATTAACCCTGGGAGAACCATACACGTAGTGGCTACACTAATCTAAATGAAAACAACACTAAGGGGCAGTTAAACTCACAATAACTGCAATAACCAACCTCGGTCCCGGGGAATACACATCCTGCTTTTCACCAGAGAGATGGTAAACATTGCAGACACTGTCAGCTCTGACGCTGTCTGCCAGAAGTGCTTTCCTTGTTGATTTTGCCTGATTATTTTTGTTACAAGAAGGGGTTCAGTGAGGGAGAGGTTATATTAGAGAACGACTGCGTCATAAAAACCCAAAGACGTCAATAAAACTTTAAAAAATGCATCCATACTATCAGGATTCCCAGAGCAAATTCATAGGAGAAACAGCTGAACATGCCTTCCGAAAGAAAAAGGACACCAGGAAATTAAGGAAAAAAAAAAGAGGCACCCAAGTCTATTTGGATATAGAACAAAATTATCCGAGTTGGCTCAATTGAAAACAAAATGGCAAAAACTATTTAGAGCAGGCAGGATAACAGTTTTATTTTTCTCCTCATATGTCACTCCCCTTTGCCTGACCTTTTATGGCCACACTGATACAAAACCTCCTCCAAAAAAGAAGCGGGGAGGGGGGGGGGATGAGGGGGAAAGGAGGGGGAGGTGTAAGCTATAAATGTCTTATAAAATTCCCTTTGAATAAGAACTGAATCTAAGTGCCCAGTGTTCTTTAGAAGATTTCGTTCTGGTATCTGACAAAGTTCAATGTCTTAAACTCATTTTCTGGAAGGAAATAAAGTGGACCATTCAAAGGAGAAGCAGTGGTGAGGGTGTTTGCCTCTGACCAAAACAGCTGTAGTCCATTCACCCATCCATCCATCAATAAACATTTATTAAGCGCTTACCATGTACCAGGTACTGTGCTAAGCTCTGGGGACACAAATAGAGGCAAAGGAAAGTCCCTGCCATTAAGGAGCTTACAATCTAATGGGGGACATAATATGCAAACAAATATATACAAAGCAAGCAATATATACAAATAAATACAAAGATAAATAAGAAATAATTAATGGAGGAGAGGCACTGGAATTGAGACGGGTTGGAGAAGGCTTCCTGTAGAAGACTGAATTTTAGTTGTGACTTAAAGGAAGCTAGGGAGGTCAGTAGTCAGAGCTCAGAAGGCAAACAGAATAATAGTTTATATTTACATAATGCATTATAATTTACAAAGTACTTTCCTCATAATAACCCCTCTGAGGTTGACTGTATAAGTATTATCATCCCCACTTCACTGATGAGGAAACTGATGCCCAGAGAGGTGGAGTCACATGGCTAATTAAGTGGTAGTGTCACAAACTCATGATCTTGAGGCCCTTATCCTTTGCTCTTTCTTCCACATCATCCTGAACCTAGATCAAAGGAAACCTGCTCAGCTTCTGTGTGGGTCTGCACTATGGAAATGATGCTGCTATTAATTCAAAGCCTCCAAGTCTGGAGGCATGGAAGAATAACACTGTAGTCTGTTAAACCAAAGGAACTTTGGGAGTATAGACAAACACAATCTGGTTGCATTACATAGGCATTATTCACACTAATGAATCACTGTCCTTGGCGTGCAGACAATAGAGCCAAATAAGTGATATCAGTGACCTAAATGAAGTTCTTGGCCCTACATAGGCCTAGTCTTAAACACCTGTGCTGGAGGTGGGGCAGAGAGGGAGAAGGAAAGTCATCTGGGTAAGAGAAGTCGTAAAGAATGGTTTTGCACAAGCAAATAGAGAAACTTTGCAAATGGAATTAATCCCAAAATACAGCAACTAAATGCCATCACATGGGAAGTTTTATTCTCAAAGGACTGGGCTACACTGCATGCATAGAGTTGGTACAATAGGGGTTCCTTGAAGGTAGCAGTTCCTAGGTGATAATTGCCAAATTCAGTCCTTTTATCTTAAGAAAGTATTTTTTCATTCTGTTTCTCCCTACCATAACTATTAACCAACCCAAATGATCCTCTGAATAATAGCTAACATCTATGTCGCACTTCGCAGTTTACAAAGTGCTTTATAGCCTTTATATCATTTGATTTGGTGCTTGCAACAACCCTGAGAGAAAGGAAACTGAAACTGAGTGAGGTTAAGCAGTTTCCCCAGGGTCACATAGCTAGTAAGTGTCAGAGGCAGTATTTAGACTCAGATCCACTTGATTCCAAGTCCAGAACCCTATCCACTGCGTCACCTGGCTGCCTCACTTGGCACAGTGCTGAGGGCTATACGAAACAAGCAAAGAGCAAATGCAAGTGGGTCCTTTGGGAGTTTGCAGTGGGAAGCAAATGTAGGGAAATAGATTAGATAGATAGATTATTCAATCTATATATGTGTATACATGTATCCATACATGTATCTATATATCTGTATATAAATGCGTGTGCAAACATATGTCAAGCTATACAGATCAATGTATATAGAAAATATGTGTATTAATATACATGTGTACATATAGACATATATGTGCATCTATGAGTATGTATATGCCTATATATTTACACATACACATATGAAATACATAAAGAGTCTACTGACATACCTTTCAGCATTGATCCTACCCTTCTCCTCAGGGGAATTAAAGAGTATTGCAGAGTATGCAGGCACATCTGGAGTGCCCTGCCCCAGGCATTCCTATGACATATATGTGGTCCAGATACAGAAACATTGAAGACATGCCATGCTGTTTACAGAATTAAACTAGATGATCTCCAACCTTCCCCAGCCAGACATTTAGCCGTTTTACTGTAAAATACCTACTGCCCAGGGGGTTGTAGTGCCCTCTTCCACTAATGGGTTTCAGTTCTGACCTCACACAGAGAAGGTTCACGATCCAGGGTAAATCTGACCCCAAAGAGGGGGTTAAGCTCTTATACTTTTTGGCTCATTACTTCCCACCACTCCAGGAGATATCCATTAAGGTTTAGATTTGGTTTAGATTCCTCACCCCCAGAGAGAATAACAGTGTCCTTTTTTAGAAAGGTGTTCATTGTATAAAGTAAATCAGGTAAAGGACAGCTATTTATTTCCTCACCACAAAACAAATATTTTAAATACAAGAACTCATAAGTACATATTGATAAATACTTAGAGCAAATACAATACAGGGATATAAGAACTCTTATGTGAATCTATGTAGGAGCTTAGCTAAATTCTAGACTTGGAGTGAGGAATATGTAGGTTCAAATCCTACTTGTAAGACTTATTAGACCTGGGTCCCTGAACTAGTTGCTTATACTCTCTAATCTTCATTTTCCTCTGTAAAATGAAAATAATAGTACCTACGGTACCTGCCTCTGGGTTGAAGGGAGGCTCACATGAGATAAAGTATTTAAGGTGCTTTGCAAATTTTGCATTGCTATATAAATGTCAGCTACTATTATGCACACCAAAAATTGATGTGTGTGTGTGTATATATATATATATATATATATATATATATATATATATATATATATATATATATATATATTTTACCAACAACCAAAAGCTAGTTAAAGTGCATCTACATGATGAACTCAGAGCATGGATTGAAGCATATTGTTTTCCACTTTATTTTTCTCACTTTTTTTGCAACAGAGTTAATATGCAAATATGATTTGCATGACTTCACATGTATAATGGGTATCATTTTGCCTGCCTTCTCAATGGGTAGAGAAGGGTCTTGAGGGAGGGAGAGAATTTGGAACTCAAAAGTTTTTCTAAAAGAATGTTAAAAAATAAACTGAAAAAAATTGTTTAAGAGTGCATCTACTATTACATGGGGGTTTGAAATTTTTTTAATGTTAAAAAGCAATCCTTATATTAGAAAAGTTTGGGATTCACCCAACTCAATAATGTCCAATATCCATCTCAAATCTAGTGTTTCATGATCCTAAAAACAAGCAGAGTAAAAAGCTATCTCACCACCAGGGTTGAGGCATTTAAGGTATTTAAGCAGAATGCAGTGGATAGAGAGCTAACCTTTAAGCCAAAAAGACCCAGGTTGAAGTCTTGATTCTGACACATACTGGATGTGTGACCTTGGGTATCATGTTCCCAGGGACCTGCTCTCTTAAACTATACATTAAAGAAGAACTCATCTACATTATCAGAGGAAGTGACATAACAAGAGATTCCCACACCTGTGGAATCGCAAATCTGGTATAGAAAGTAAGGCCTTGAGAAAGAGAAGAAAGAAATCAGGAAAAGCAATGGGAGACAGGCTACAATCAGTTCAGTGAACTGTCTGAGCTGAGGAAGGGATGGCGAAGGGATTATTGGTAGTCATCCACTTGGAGGGCTGGGAGTCAGGAGAGCCAAGGTTGAATACCGCCTCTGATATTTCCTAGCTGTGTAGTCCTGGGCAAATCCTCTTTCAACTGTAGTTACCTCATCTGCAAATTGGGAATAATAGTAGCCCTTATTTCATAATGTTGTGAAGATTGAATGAGATAATATATATAAAACTCTGCAAAATTTCAATTGGCAGGTGTGCGGCAGGGTTGTCTATTATCGGTGGTGGTGATGGTGGTGTTCTAACACAAAGGACTATTACAGATCCTAGAGACTGTATTCTTTCCAGACAAAAAGTAACAGAGTGAAGCAAGTTGAACTTGTATCCAGGCAGATAGTGGGCACATGCTGGGATGCAGTGGCTGGTGGATTAAGAAGAAGCCAGGAGTGGCTTACCTAATGAGAGCTAGGCACCTTCACAACCAACATTGACAAAAAAAGAAAATGACAGAAGCTGAAAGAAGCATGAGGAAAGAGGTCCATTAATGAATGCATTGTTGGTGTAGTTATAAATTGGCCCAGCTATTCCAGAGCTATTCTGTGCTCAAAAAGCTACGAAACTGTGCATATCCATTGATCTTGCAATGCTATTACCAGACCTATACCTTAAAGAGATCAAAGAAAGAGACAAAAGACCCGTATGTACAGATATTTATAGCAGATCTTTTTGTGGTGTCAAAGAAATGGAAGCTAAAGGAGTGGCAATCACTTGGAGAATGGCTGAACAAATTACAGTGTATGAATGTAATTGAATACTACTGTGCTATAAGAGATGATGAAGAGGACAGTTCCAAAGAAATCTGGGAAGACATGAATGAACTAATATAGAGTGAAAGACACAAAATCAAGGGAACAATTTATATAAGATGATTGTAAAAACAATCAATTTTGAAAGACTTAAGTAATCTGTCAATGCAATGACAGACCACGGTTCCAGAGGACCCAGGATAAAACATGCTACTTACCTCCTACCAGAGAGGTTTTGGATTCAGGATGCCAACTGAGACATATTTTTTGGACATAGCCAATGTGGACATTGGTTTTGCTTGATTAATGCATATTTGTTACTGTGAAGTTTCCCTACCATGGGTAGAGGAAGATAGGCGAGAGACAAAATCGATTTTTAAAATTGAAAAATAATAAAATTAATTTTTTAAAAGAAATAATGAAGGGAATATTTTCAGGGAAACCTGGAAGACATGTATGAAGTGGTGAAGAGAGAAGTAACAGGAGAACAACTTATACAATAACAACAATGTTGTAAAGACAAACAACTTTGAAAAATTTAAGAAATCTAATCAATGCGATGACTAATCAGGATTCCAGTCACCAATGATGATGATGATGATGATGATGCAGTCTACCTTCCTCCTGATGGAGAGATGATAGACTGAAAGTGCAGAATGAGCCATACATATGGCCAAGATGGGAATTTGCTTTGCTTGACTAATGCATATTTGTAAAAAAATATTTTTTTTTTCTTCTTAGGAGATGGTAAATGGAGGGGTAAAGGAGGAATAGAAAGAGAAGGGAAGGAGAGAGAAAAAAAGAGAGGGAGAGACAGAGACAGAGACAGAGAGAGACAGAGAGACACAGAGACAGAGGATAAAGGTTTGTTAATTGAAAAAAAAGAAAAGAAAAAAGAACTAGATATTTTTACCAGAATAAGACTCAAGACCAGCAGCTGTTTGATGTCAGAGCTCCTACTACAGTTTGGGGACTAGTTGTCTCTATTATGAGGTCTGTGGCATCGAACCTTTCAAACAATGATAAGACCAAATTAAACATGTGAGAAGGAATATTCTCATCTGTCTGGGATGTCTGAGCTTTGTGAGCACATAGTGCTTTTGATGAAGAAGCCAGGGGGGATTGACTTCCATGAAATACAAGCTATCCAGGGTCATTGCCATCACACATAAATAGAACAATAGCATTCTTTAAAAAAAAAAAAGAACAACAAACCCCCCAAAGTAACAGCAGTAGGGCTCTTTCTTTTTTCATCATGGGATTCATTTGCTCAATAGCTTTTGGGAATATAACATTTTTAGGGTCTGGTCAAGGTCATTGTTGAAAATGGGGCTGGAGGAACCCGAGGAAAGATACGGAGCCTTCTCCTTTTCCCTCCCACATAAAGAAAACACTAAGGAGTGATCAGATCATAAACAGCATTCATTATGTCAACTTCCTGGTCAGAGCTTTGACACTCTCCTCCTCTCCACCCCACCCCACCCTCCACCTCACCCCACACACATACACTTTTTTTTTTAGCTTTACAATTTTTTTCCTTTACATCTTGGAAACTTGGTTGAGCCCTACAATTTGCCCCTGCCTGACAAGCACTGGGGAGTGGGTGTAATAGAAATTTGATATCCACTGAGTCAACTCCACTTTTCAAAAACACAATATGTTATTAAACAAAATCCTTTTCTTAATGCTGAACAACAGAATTGCTGGGGTTTGGGTGGCTTTTTTTGTTTAGGGTTTTTTTTGTTTTGTTTTGTTTTGTTTTTTTAAAAAATAGTGCATGTGATTAGTCCACTTCATAGGCTTAATCACCTGCCAAGGTTTATTGTGGGTTGGTTTTCTTCTCCCCCCTCCTTCAAATACCAATTTTTGAGTCACATAATGGCAACATTTTGCTTTAAAAATGCTAACTTCTCTTCTGTTGGTACTTCTGCTGTTATTCAAAAACAGCCAAATGGATGTTATTGAAATTGGGTCCAAAAAAAGGTTAAAATTGCTCCCCAGCTGGGCCTGAGACCCTGTGTGCCAAATTTCAGCCTAAAGAAAATTCTTATATTTGAGTCACAGTGAGCAGCTGAAAATATGAGGTTTGGGGTGGAAATGCTAACAGACTCTTAACTATCATTTTGCAAACCATGTGATTAGAGCACAATGCAACCCTCCTCTGGAGCAACTATCTGGCAAAAGATACAGAAACAAGCCGTCTCTGCCCTCAAGTTCTGCATTTACAAGCTTCTGCTATATTAGCTGCCTGCAGGGGTAAACCTGGCAACACATTTTCCATTTTTGCTGAGCTCAAAGGGAGGGTGTCACATCAGTGAAGTTCTATGAAAGGGAGGGGGAGGATGAGACTCATTCCTTTATAAAGCTCTGTGGAACACCAGGTTATGGTCACCCTTGCTTGTTCGGAGAAATGTTATCTCCAACACAGGCTCACTTCCATCCAGATGAATTGTTTGCCACTTCTAATCCTATTGGCTCAGTCACCCTTATTTCCATTCCAAGTTGGCAAAAAAAGGGAGGGGATGCTTTGTTTGGCCACGTTTATCAGGCATTCAAAAGTGGACTGGATCTCTCCTTGGTAACATTTGTGGCAGCAAAAATGTTTGGGCTCCAGGCATTTAGCTCACATACCAGTTGTCCAGATGCCAAACACAGGTAGAAGCTGGATAGCCTCCTCCATCCATGACTTGTGTGGCTCAAGAGGGCATTAGCAGCATTTCTTGGGCACTGCCAAAAGTGGCTATTCTCAGAATGAGCTATTTGTGTGAGTCACTGCAGACAACTCTGCCTGGAGGAGGAGGATAGTGTAATGGAAAAGAACACAGGTCCAGGAGGAGGAAGATCTAGGGGCTAGTTCTGGCCCAGCTACTTATTTGCTCTGTGATTGGGAGTATGTGAAGCCAGGCAGTGAGGGCATAGTGGCTAGAGCACTGGGTCTGGAGTCAAAGGGGTTCAAATCCTAGCTCTTTTACTTGGTATTTGCATTACTTAACTGTCAGTTTCCTCTTCTGTACAATAAGGGAGTTGGACTAGAAGAGTGAGTCAAATGCACATAGAAACCCTGAAGACTGCAGATTGATTTAGAAAACCATCAATTAACCTCTAAATTATTTATTTATTTTTAAAAAACATTTTGCAATTACATTATAATCTGGTTCAGCCCCACAAGTGGCCATTAAGTTATGCTTCAAGATTGATACCTCTTGACTAGATGATTTAAGACCCCTTGTCAAAATCTCTTATACTATCATATTTGGGTGAATCTACATATTTTTACAATCCACTCCTGTGCCTCCAAGTGAAAAAGAAAACAAAACCAAAACCTAACCCATCATAATTAGAGAATGATTTATATTATTTCTGAAGTCTCTTCTTGCTCTGAGTATTTTGATCCTAAATCACTTACTTATTTTGAATTTCAGTTTCCTAATCTATAAAATGGGAAACATGATGTCTCCCATTCTTACTTTGCAGGGTTGTGAGGATCAAATGCAATAATGTACGTAAAAGGTTGTTTTAAAAGTAGTAAATTCCATATAAATGTGTGGTGCTATTTCTAAGACTAAAATTATAATTTGAGAGCCCAAAGGAATTGACTCGAGATATTACTGTAATAATGTCAGAATAATCCCAGCAATGATATGACCAGATTTAAAAGAAAATTCATCACACTGGAATTGCATGACCATGATCACCAGAAAATCAACCAGTCAATAAGTATTTATTAAGAGCCTACTACCATATACTCAGTGCTATAGCAGATAAATAATTCGTGGACCCTATTTTCATGGAGTTAATAGTCGAATTTAAGAGGGAAAGCCATGGCACATGAAACATTTAGCAATATAAAACAGCATATGATTAAGTAATACATGTTTTAAAAGTTGTAGTTCAGAAAAGAGATCAGTCAAGGATGCAGTATTCTGGGAAAGTTTTTTGGAAGAGGTAGGTCTTGAGGTGGGTCCTGAAGGAGCAGCAGGATTAGAATAAGTCTTGGAGAGAAGGGAAGGTGTTTCAGATACGGTAAACAATAAGCAAAGTCTCAGGAGTGGGAATGAGCAGGACACGTAGATGTGACAGTAGTAAAACCATGCTGAGCAGAGCAGAATATCAAAATGAATTTTAAAAAGCATTAGATTTGAAATTGTAAGGGTCCTTAGAAATCATCTGATCGGACTGTCTTATTTTTACAAAGGAGGAAACTGAAATTGAGAGAGTTTAACGGACTTAGCTAAGGTCTCTCGGGCAGTAAATAGCAGTACCAGCATCAGACCTAGTCCTCAGCCTCTAAACAGCACAGTATTCTACCTTGGACAGTGTTTGCACAAGGGAATGACATGTGAAAAACTAAGCCATACAAAGAAGAGCGATCAGACCTCTTCAGTGATATAGGAAACTCTCCCGACCAGTGGAGGGCAAGCTGCTTTCTGCAATTTACTGTTTTAGAGAGCATAGGTAATTTCCAGAGTCACTTAGTTGATACTTATCAGAGGCAGGATTTGAACCCAGGTCTTCCTAGCTCGGAGGCCAAGTTCTCTCTCCTCTAGGATGGTCATACTGCCTCTCAAACTCATAGAAAGTCTAGAAAAAATTAAAACAAGGAAGTCAGTCAGGCAAGTTCTACATTCTATTTAGTAATATGAAGCACTTTGCCAGACACTATAGAGGAAGGGTTCTTAACCTGGGGTCCATGAACTGGTTTTTTTTTAAAATTGATGAACTATTAAAATATAATTGGTTTCCTTTGCAACCCTATGGATTTAGTTTTATGTATTTACAAACATTATTCTGAGAAGGGGTCTCTAGGCTTCACCTGACTCCCAAGGGATTCATGCCACACACACATAAAAAGTTAAGAACTTCTGATTTGTGGAGATACAAAAGAAGTAATGGACACAGCCCCTTTTCTTGGAGTGTTGTCCTACAGTGGTAGAGTGGGTCCTTGGTTCTTAGGGCTGGCCATTGGCAGAGTAGATGGTTCACCCACAGTTATGTGATGTGGATGTAATCATATGTGCCCATGTTGCCCTATAAGGGATTTACACTTCCACTAATGGATAGAGATGCCAAGAGAAGTAAGTGACACAGAGACGCTAAAGCTTTGTGGGAATTGGCTTGAGAAGGTCTTGCTCCTTCTGTGTATGTAGTTGGTCCCCTAGGCTAATTGTCTTCCCAGGTTAGTGTATCTAGATCTAAGACATCAAAGTACTGAAAAGCCTAGAAGATCAACCCTGGGAGTCTCCTCACATGGGAATATGCTTTGTTAATAAAAGACCTCCTAGGGAAGGGTTGGGTTGTGGGGGGAGGGGAGGATATGATTGTGACATTGATAAGTTTGATCATATGCTATTCATATTAAGGGTCAATTAATGGTAAAAGGCTAGGATAAAACTTAGCACTTGCTATATGCAAGGCATTATGCTAAGCACATAAGCAAAATGAAAATCCGTCTCTCTCCTCAAGAAACTTATATTACATTAGACTGGGAGCTCCTTGAATGCAGGGATTGTTTTTTGCCTTTCTTCTCCCCCAATGCCAGGTATATAGTAAATGCTTAATCAATGTTTATTGACTGGCTGACATTCTACTGGGGAGGTCCATTATATATAAATAGATCAGTATGTACATGAGAATCGGAGAAAGGAAAAACATTAACAGATAGGAGTATGGGATAGGGCTTCCCCATAGAAGGTGGTGCCAGAACTGGGCCATGAAGGAAACCTCCAAGGGGTTGAGGTGCAGGGGACTCACATTCCAGGCACTTAGGACACACAGAGCAAGATGGGAGATCAGATGCCAGATTCAGGAAATAAAGTTGGCCAGTTTGGTTAAAAGGGTGAATGAAAGGGACTGATATGAAATGAAGTCTGTAAAGGCATGCTGGTTGTTGTCGTTGATCCTTTGTTCTTGAAGATTACCAATGAAATCAGGAGGTGATGTCTTGACTTGCAAGTGAATTGGGTTTAAGTGAGGCAGAGCTGTGCAAAGTCATCAACTTCACTCTCTCCCCCAGAGTCATTGGAGTCCATGCTGAAGTCAAAGGATCAAGGGAGGCTTGAAAAGTCAAGCTAGGAATTTGTATATTTTCCTAAAGGCAAAGGGAAGCCCTGGAAAATCTTGGTTGAGAGAGTGACATGTACAGACCAGTGTTTTAGGAAAATTATTTTGAATTTAGGGGAATTATTTGGTTTTAAGAATACCAGCTAAGATACTATATATGGAGGATCAACTAGAGAGGGGAGAAGCTAAAAGCTGGGAATCTCCTTAAGAGGCTGGTTCATTGGTTTAGCTGAGAGGCAGTGAGGGCCTGAACCAGGGAATTAGGATGGTGGCCATGTGAACAAAAAGCAGGGGACATAAGAGATTAAGTTTTGCTGTGTAGCTACAATTGACTAGATCGAATTCTTTCCCTAGAGAAAAGGAAAGGGGATTGTTTTGGTGTCTTTCATTGAACAAGATCAGTCAGCATACCGAATATGTTTTACATTTCAGGGTGACGTGGCCTTTAGCCAGACGATTTGGTTATGCTCACCTCAATCCAGACAGAAGGTGAGCAAGCCCTGGCCCCAAGTGTCTCTGCTTGGCAGGCGAGTGATTCATATCAGAAAGGAAAACAAGGAAATTTGTTTCCCTGAAGAAGAAAAAAAAAACACAGGCAAATAAAACCCCATTAAAGTCAGATTAAATACTGACTAACAAAGGGTGTGATATAAAAAAGGGAAGGCAGTTTTTTGTTGCTCATTGCCTGCCCTCCTAAATTTTGGGAAGGGATCCCATGGTACCTCTTTCCTGCCTCTACCATCTACTCCACTTTATTGCTTAACCTACCCCAAAAGGGAAGTAAGAAGGAAACAGTCAGTAATTGGGTACTTACTCTGTGCCAGGAACGGTGCTAAGTGTTTTACAAATATGATCTCACAACATTCCCAGAAGGTAGGTACCATTATTATCTCTTGAGGAAACTGCCATTTGATAGTTGAAGAAACTGAAACAGACAGAAACTAAATGGCTTACTCATGGTCTTTGTTGTTGTTTAGTCACTTCAGTCATGTCTGACTCTTTTTGGCCCCGTTTGGGGTTTTCTTGGCAAAGATGCTGGAGTGGTTTGCCATTTCCTTCTCCAGCTCATCTGATAGATGAGGAAACTGAAGCAAACAGGGTTAAGTGACTTGCCCAGGGTGACACAGCTAGTAATTGTCTGAGGCCAGATTTGAACTCAGATCTTTCTGACTCCAGGTTCAGCCCTCTATCTATATCAACTGTACCAGCTAGCTGTCCCAACAATGGGTTTGTGTGTATGTTTTTACTCTCAGACAAAACACTCTGGTTACCTCTTCCTTCTTATCTTCCTCACTAACCCCTCACTCCTGTAGGTGGCTTCTTTTTCATTCTGGCAGATAGCATTTTTTCTAACTGAATTTGTGTCCTGCTCTGGTTTGATGGACACTCTGACATTTACTAACTGTGTGACCATGAGCAAGTCATTTTTTCTGTGAGCCTCAGTTTCTTTATCTGTAAAACAGGGATAATAATAACACCCTACTTCCTTCAGAGTTTTGTTTTCCAGGTAAGTATTCCATGATTCTTAAATGTTACACAAATATGAGCTATTATTGTTGGAAATGTCCTAGTCTGAGTATACAACTTGTCTAGAATTTAAACCACTACCTTGTCCTTAAACTAAAAGGAACTACATGCATGTTTAAGCAAATGTAATATGCAACTTGATATTCTAAATTCCCAAGGATGGTTTCTGACTGTCATCATAAGTGGCCACAGTGGTTGGGGCATGGGACATAAAGTCAGGAAGACCTGCATTGGCCTATGGTTCAAGCTCTTAATGATTGTACAACCATGGGCAAAGCACTCTTTCATCCTCAGTTTCTTTATCTATAAAGTAGGGATAATATTAAACCCTACTACCATTTATTTTTTTAAATGACCCCATATTTACCAAAATATTTATAATAGCATATTTTATATCAGCAAAAGACTGGAAATAAAGTAGATTCAAACAAATCGTGGGACACGAATGTAATGGGATAATTACTGGGCTGTAAGAAATGATGAATGTCATGAATACAGAGAAGTATGGAAATATCTGCATGAACTGATGCAGGGTAAAGTAAGTAGAGCCAAGAAAACAAATATGCACAGTAACTACAACCAAGAAAATACAAAGATGAAAATCACAAAAGAAGAAAAAAATGAATGTTGCGAAATTATAAACAGCAAGCTTAGCCTCAAAGAAGAGATATGAGAAGATACTTTCTTCTAATTCCCTCTGGAGATGTGGGAAGTCTATGGGTATGGAAGACTTCATATTACATCAGAAGGTATTTTAATGTATTGAAGATTGAGTAAAAAGTAAAGGCTGAGACATAAGGCAATGTACCCCGGCATATTTCTCTGTTGTGTAGCACAGTGGATGGAACAGTGGGTCTGAAGTTAGAGAGACTTAAGTTCCATTCCAGCCTCAGACGCTAGGTACTGGCTGCACGATGCTGAGTAAGTTACTTAACCTCTGCCCGCCTCAATTTTCTCAACCGTAAAATGGGAATAATAATAGCACCTCTCTCCCAGTGTTGTTACAGGGACCAAATGAGATATTTGTGAAAACCTTAGCACAGTGCCTGGCACATAGGAAGCACCTAATAAATATTTATTTCCTTCATTCTTGCCCATAGCTATATATCTTTCCATCTGGAAGAAGATAAAATCTCACAGTCATGAAAACTCAGAAGGGACCTCAGAGGTCATTGAGTCCAATTCATAGCTGAACAGGAATCCTGTTTCGTAATATAATCAAGAAATGTTCATCTAGATTCTATTGGAATACTTCCAATACAGAATTCAGCCAGTCAAAAAAACCATTTAATAAGTGCCTACTATGTACTAGACACTGTGCTAAGCACCGGGGACACACGAAGAGCCAAAAGATAGTCCCTGACTTCAGGGAACTGACAAGCTAATGAAGGAGACAACAAGCAAATAAAACATGCGCAGGCAAGCTACACACCGGATAAAGGAGAAATAATGAAGAGAGGTGAGGCAAGAGAATTAGGAGAAGTTGGGAAAGGCTTCCTGTAGAAGATCGGATTTTAGTTAGGACTTGACCACATCAAGGGAATCCAGGTGGCAGAGAAGAGGGAGAGAATTTCAGGCATAGAGGAAAGTCAGGGAAAAAACTTGGAGTCAAAAGATGGAGTGTCTTGTTCACAGAACAGTAAGAAAGTCAGTGTTGCTGAGTCGAGGGGAGCAAAATGTAAGAAAACTAGAAAGGCTGGAGTGGGGAGTGTGGAGCTTTGAATCCCAAACAGAGAATTTTGTATTTGATTCTGGAGGTAATAGGGAGCCACTGGAGTTTTTGAGAAGGGGGTTAACATGGTAGGACCTGTGCTTTAGGAAAACCATTTTGGTGGCTGAACGGAGGATGGACTTGAGCAGGAGAGACTTGAGGCCGGCAGACTCACCAGCAGGCTATTGCAATAGAATAAGAATGAGGTTATGAGTCTGCACCAGGGTGGTGGCAGTATTAGAGGAGAGACAAGGAGTGTTTGAGAAATGTTGGAAAAGCAAAAGGATAGATATTGGCAACTGATTGTTTATGGTGGGGGGGGGGTCAGAGATAGTGACGAGTCAAAGATGACATCTAGGTTTTGAGTCTGGGAGACTGGGTGGATAGTTGACAGTAATAGAGAAATTTTTCAGTTCTTCAACACTTAAAGGTAATTTTCATGTGACCACCTCTTACCACCTCCCCTTCTCCAAACTAAACTTCCCCAGTTCCTCCAAGAAATGTTGATATGATATAGTATCACTTGCTCACCTCAATAACATAGTTGCTTTCTTCTGGACACATTGCAGCTTAAATGATTTAAGCTGCGACTCATTTTATGTGTATTAGAACCGTGGAGGCTGATTTCGAATACAACTGTAGTGGATTCTACTAATTAATTAAATTGAATTTTTTTTTTATGCTTAGAGTCAGGGGCTCTTGAATATAGCATGCAAATTTATGCAGCATATGCAAATCACCCATGTTCTCAGATTAGTTGAACAAAATCTGGTAGCCTTGAGATAAAAACCTCTGCCAGTATCATTTCTCCTAATTGTTGCTTGACAGTTTTTTTTTCTTCACAAGCCTTATACCACAGAACTCACACTTTCAGGTCTGGCAATAATTGGGAAAAACCAAGAACTGGTAATAAATGGAAGTTTCTTAAGGATGAGGATGTATTTCTTTCACATCACCTACTAGCTCCTAGCACAGGGCTTACCTGCTAGAGATTCACTATTTTAGCCACCCAGTTGTTGCTATTGGATCTAGAGGGAGCAGGAACCTTAGATATCATCCTGGTCCAGAGGTTCTTTACTTTTTATTTGCCATGGACCCTTCTGGTAATTTAATGAAGCCTATGGACCCTCTCTCAGAATACTGTTTTTAAATTCATAAAAATAAAATATATAGGATTGCAAAGGAAACCATTAATATTGAAATACAGTTATCAAAATATAAAAAAGTTCACAGATCCTAGGTTAAGAACTAGTGAGCCAGCCTATCCCACCCATTTCACAGATGAGTAAATTGAGGCCCCAGGGGGTTAAGCCCCTTGTCTAAGGTCATAAATATATTAAATAGTGGATTTACAACTTGAACCTAAGGCCTCCAATTACAAATCTTACAAATTCTTTCTACTGTACCATGTTGCCGTTTTTCCTTGTAAGTAGTATTTTATTTTTTCCACTCACATGTAAAGACAATTTTCAACATCTATTTTTTAAATAAAATTCTGAGTTCCACATGTTCTCCCTCCCTCCCTTCCCTCCTCCCTAAGATGGTAAGCAATTTGATATAGGTCATATTTCATATTGCCTTGTTTAAAAAAAGAAAAAAACCTTCTGATCTCATTGATGTGGGTACCCATCACAATGGTGCAGATTGCAACTGGTCCATGCCTTCCCATAGGGTGAGACTCTTGTCCATGTTCTCACAAAAACCTTTCTTGGAGGGAGGAGGTTCACTCAGCATGCTGGTTGCTGTCCTTTAGCTACTTTGACATTATATGGATGCTGTTGGAGCAAATAGGTTATCTCTAGGTATTTCTTGACTTCTCTACATGACCAGGTTTCTTCCTTTTCTGGTCATAACTTTTTCCTAATGCTAACAATTCTTCTGCACAATTCCTCATTGGTAATATCTTATAGCCTACCCACCATGTACCTCTTCATTGTCCTTTGGGTGACACACAATTTTAATCCTTCAGTGACCGTGATACTCCATGACTCTCAACTATACAACATCACTGGATGAATATTAATGTTAAAAAGATGCTAATTGTTTCCGGGAGAAGCTTGATGTCATTAAAATCACTGTGCAATTTCCCAAAGGCAATCCAGCCAGCTCTCCTCCTCCTATTCAATTCAACTCCACCTAGCTCATTGTTCTTTCACAGTATCTGTCCAATAAGTAACTGGCCAAAAGATATGAGCAAAGGGTTCTCAAAAGAAAAATTGCAAACTATTATCAGCCATATGTAAAAATCTCTCAATCACTAATAACAAGAGAAATTAAAACAACTCTGAAATTTCTCTGCACTCCCATCAAACCTGGCAAAGATGATAAGAGAAGGAATTGCTTCTTAGCCTTTTGGCTTAAATCAAGTGATAAGAGGTAGAAATAGTGTTGGAGTGGCTATGGGAAGATAGACACACTAATGAACTGTTAATAATGCCATGAGTTGGCTCGACTGTTCTGGGAAACAATCGGAATGATGTGAAACATGTCAGTGAACTGTTCATGTCCTTTGACCTAGAGATCCCACTACTGAGTGTATGGAAAGGTTTGTGTCAAAATATTCATAATGGCACTTGAAAATTATTGATATTGTTTCTGCATCACTTAGAATTTGCAATGCATCCTTCCTCCTCCTCAGTTTCAGAGAGCTATCCCTTATAACAAAGAGGAAAAGAGAAAAATAAGCTGTTCAGTAAAAACAACCTAGATACCAAGGCCCACAGTATATGAAGGATATATTTCATAGTCTGAGCCCCTCAGCTCTGTGACAAAGGAAAGGAAATACATTTTCATGTGATAAACTTGGTCATTAAAATTACTCAGTCTAAGATGGCAAAAGACAGAAATAGTGTTAGTGGCATTGTGGGAAGATATGCATAGCAGTGCAGGTACTAGTACATACTCCAAGAAGGCCATTGATAAGAAAACTGACATTACGTGACTGCCACTGTCTTTTAGTGATATCATCATGCTGCTCTTTTCTGGACATGATATTTCTGCAAGATATTATATTGTATCTGCTGAGTGATCAAGGTCCTAGCTACTCTTTATTACCAACTACTGGTCTTAAGTTGCTCAGGGCCAGAGTTAAGATTAGAGTTGGAGGCATTTAGGATTAGGGTTAGGGGTAAAGTTAGGGTTTCTACCGTATCTAGTCTACTTCACTCCCTTCTCCTATACAACTATTTCTTTATTTATGTTATTATGCTTAAATTACATGGAAAAGGACAACCAAGCAGTTCTGCCCCATTTCTGAAAAAGTTCCAATCAACACCAGGTATGTGGTGACATAGGGCAGCTAGATAGAGTGTCAGCTCTGTAGTCAGAGAGACTCATCTTCATGAGTTCAAATCTGGCCTCAGACACTTACTAGCTGTGTGATCCTGGACAAATCACTTACTCGTGTTTGCCTCAGTAATCTCATCTATAAGATGGACTGGAGAAGGAAATGGCAAACTACTCCAGCATCTTGGCCAAAAAAACCCCAAACTCGACCATTAAGAGTTGGACATAACTGAAATGACTGAACAAAATGTGGTGACATGTAACTAGCAATGATGACCCCTTTGGGCTAAGACTAACAAGGAAGAATATGGCCACTAACACTGAAACTTTAGCACTGGTCACACATTCACATCTCTTATCTGAAGCTAGCAAATGAGGTAAAATAACTGGTTTTTTCAAAAGCTTAAAAATCATATTTGACTTTGATTTTATCTCAAGTTCACACTAAAAAAACACTGATTTCACTCTATTAACACAGATTTGTTTTTCCTTTCAACCTATCATATAGCTTCAGATACACTTATTCAGCTTAAAAATGTAAATAGAATGACTGCACATGTATAATCTATATCAGCTTGTTTGCCATCTTTGGGAGTGGGGAGGAAAGAGAGAGAGAAAAATCTGGAACTCAAAGTCTTATAAAAATGAATGTTGAAAACTATCTTTACATGTAATTGGAAAAAGTAAAATAATATTTACAAAAAAGATGTAACTGTAAGAGAAAGGGGTTGGGGGAAAGATAATGGCATCTACATAATACTCTCTCTACATACTACTGTGGTTGGATCAAAAATATAAAAGGTTTTTTTTACACTTAAAAGTATTTAATTTTTTTCCAATTACATGTAAAAGTAGTTTTCAACATTCATTTTTGTAAGATTTTGAGTTCCAGATTTTTCTCCCTCCCTTCCTTCTCTCCCCTCTCCCCCAAACAGCAATCTGATATAGTTTATACATATACAGTCATGTTAAACTTATTTCCACATTAGTCATGTTGTGAAAGAAGAATCAGAACAAAAGGGAAAAACCATAAGAAAGAAAAAAGAAAAAAACATGAAAATAGTATGCTTTGATTTGCATTCAGACTCCGTAGTCCTTTCTCTGGATGTGCATAGCATTTTCCATCACAAGTCTTTGTATTGCTGAGAAGAGCTAAGTATCATAGTTGACATTCTCCCGGTTCTGCTCACTTTACTCAGCATCAAGTCATGTAAGTCTTTCCAGGTTTTTCTGAAATCCTCCTGCTCATCATTTCTTATAGAACAATACTATTCCATTTCATTCATTTACCACAACTTGTTCAGTCATTCCCCAATTGACGGGTATCCCTCAATTTCTGATTCTTTGCCACCACAAAAAGAACTGCTATGAATATTTTTGTACATGTGATTCCTTTTCCCTTTTTTATGATCTCTTTGGGATACAGACCTAGTAGTGATATTGCTGGATCAAAGGATATGCACAGTTTTATAGCCCTTTCTGCAAAGTTCCATATTGTTCTCCAGAATGGTTGGGTCAGTTCATAACTCCACCAACATGGCATTAGTGTTCCAATTTTCCCAATTTTTGTCTGACATTTATCATTTTCCTGTTCTGTCATATTAGCAAACCTGATAGATGTGAGGTGGTACCTCAGAGTTGCTTTAATTTGCGTTTCTCTAATCAATAATGATTTAGAGCATTTTTTCATATGACTATAGATAGCTTTAATTTCTTCATCTGAAAACTGCCTATTTATATCTTTTGATAATTTATCAATTGTGGAAATGACTTGTATTCTAATACATTCGACTCAGTTCTCTATATATTTGAGAAATGAAGCCTTTATCAGAAACACTGGGTGTAAAAATTATTTCCCAGCTTTCAAAAATATAAAGTTTTTTAAAAAAGATTCTACCTCCAATTCTCTCTACCTCTTCTTCCACAGTTCATGAATCCAACTCTGATACTTAGGGGATGCTGTATGTAAGTAGTTTTTTCTGTCTACCTAAGAGGTGGTCGTCAGACTTACAAAGGGCAGAATGAGATCTTTTAGTGTATAAACTAAGCGTCATCATACCTAAGGCATCCAACAAAAGTCAGCCATAGTGACCCCCAGATAAGATGATCTATTATCTTGATTATATGTGTCCATAATAATAAATAATAATAATACCTACAATTTACACAGTTACTATATACCAGACACTAAGCTAACCACTTTACAAATATTATCACATTTGATCGTCACAACAATCATGGGGGTTCTATTATTATCCTCATTTTATAAAGAGAGGCAAACAAAGGTCAAGTGACTTGCCCAAGGTCTCACAGCTAGAAAATATCTAATGTGGGGTTTTTACTGAGGTTTTTTTGACTCCAGGCCCAGTGTTCTCTATCTACCACGCCTCCTAGCTGCCTTAGCTAACGTCGATTTTCTAGGCAACTATTGCTTTGAGGGCTAGGACTTCTGTAAAACTCCCATTGGAGTTTTAGGTCCCTCCCTTATGAGGAGTTTTGAGTCCCATCCACAACCCAAGTTGGAAATTCTGGAGAAGAAGAACAGCAGTAGCGGCAGTAGCAGCAACAGCAACAACAAAGCCCCGTAACAGCAGCAACAGCCCTAAGAGCTATGTGGAGCCTGGCTCTCCTAAGTCAATCTAACCCACAAGACCCACTTTGATTTTTATGTAAATTAAGTTAAGCATGAACAGAAATTAATTGGAAGAAGGCCCTCCATAAAGCTAATCCATATTCTTGATTTTTTTTTAAACAGATATCTGCTATCAACAAAAAACTCCTAGCTTTTTCCTCATGTTCTGGCCAGAGCAAAGCCTTGCTATTGTCTTACGTAAAGGACAGCCACAGCCCCACTCTCAATATCCTATCCAATCCTTTGGCTTTTTGAGAACAGTCATCCTATAACCCCAGGTAGCACATAATTAAACATTCAGAGCTTTTTGTTCTTCCATTCAATTAATTATATTGGAAATTTAGGTATATTACTTGAGGCTTCTCTGCTAGTCTCTAGTTAGTGCTGTCACCTCTAATACCACCCATCACAAACAAGCTTTTGACAGCAAGTACAGGTCTACGGATGGCACACAGGGATATTTCAAGAATCACCTAATGGAAAGGGTTCGGTGCCTGTGAAAACCCAGGTGCTGAAGGCTCTTCACTCTCCACTTCAAAAGGATAACTAACAGATCAGTCTGGCTTTATTTTGTATTATAACTCTTCTTTTTTCCCTCAATGTAACCTACCCACTATCTATTCATTATAAAGAATAAAGAGCTTTTCAAGTAGGACTTCAAGTATAAGTTGTGAAACCCAGAAGGGAACAGAGCTATTTTTAATAGGGTTTCAATTCTGAGATGCTGGATCAAGCCAGTCTGACAGCAGCAGAGGTCTTCAAGAGAGGATGAAGTCCTCTCTCCATGGAGGTGGGGATTCAGAATGGAAGGTTCTAATGAGTCAGTGGTTTACCTAAGGGGCAGACAGCAGTAGTACCTTCTACCTTAGTCCTGTAGGCAAAAGTATGTGTGCCCCATAGGTTCTTGGGGTCATAAGATCATAGATCTGGGGTTGGAAAGGACCTTCAAGGCTACCAAGTCCAACTCCTTCAATTTATAGCCTACACTGGTTAGGAGTAAGGAGAGTGTGGCTAATGAGGCATGCTAGTTGACCCCTTACTTTGGGTCCTAACCTCATGTGGGTAGAATTCACTCTGTCCCCTAATTCCAACTCTTTCTTTCAGATGTGACTCTCTCTAGCTACCAATCACAGCTCCATTTTATGATGTGGAAGGATTTATTTCAACCTTGAATGAAAAAGAGGAGTCATTTTAGGATACTGATTCAAGTACCTTGTTAGCCCTCTACCTCCCATCCAGGATTGCCCAAGTTCATTTAATTTTTTCTTTGCTTTTCCTATTATCCTCTTCCCTTCTATTAATCACCACCACCAAAGGCACAGGTTGGTGAAATTAAGAGTGGAAAAGGAAATTTCTCCACTGTTGCTGTTAGCTTCTCTGCTAAAAGTGTGAGTAATTGGTAGTAAAGGGATTGAAAGTATTAGTTAAAATCATGAGTTTGGGGAATTATCAATAGACTTCAATTTTCTGTGATATTTTCTTCCCAATTACCATGGATAGTTGGCAATATTACAGAAAGGATTTTGTTGTCGTTATTTCCAAAATAAACGATATAGGAAACCATGGCCCACAATAATGTAGGTTTTTAACTGGTCAAGACCCAGCAGTATGCTGCCCTCAGGGTCATGTTCCACAAGGCTCATCTTGGGCCCAATTCTCTAGCATTTTATCAATGATTTACCGGATAGACTAGAAAACAAGCTCATTAAGTTAGCAGATGATAACACATTATTAGCAGATGACACCTATCATCAGCTATGATGGCCAGAATCCAAAAGGACAGGATTAGAATTCCAAATGGCCTGGCAAGATGGAGAAGGGGTGGAAGCAAATTGAAGCTCCATAAGGACTGGTACAGATTAGTTCATTTACTTACTAAGGAACAAGAGTTGATTGCATAGCCAAAGAGTAATGACTGATTATGTAGGAACAGAGTTGGAAAAGAGTTAAGGGTCATAGTGAATCACAAGCTGAAAATGCATCATGAAATCAGTGCAATAGCTGTTTGAAAGGTAGGTATGATGCTGTATTGGCAAGTCATTATATGTCAGTCCTTCCTTTACATGACATCTTGGTACTGAACGATAGCCAGAATCAAAAGGTACCAAGAAAAACAAGAAAACCAAGAAAAATCATGAAAGATAAAATGTAACCTGTTTAGGGAATTGGGATAACTTAATTTAAAGATATGACTTAGTTTTGAATTGCCTTTTAAAAATTGCATTAAAGTTTTTGTGAGGTCAGTATTTCATTTTCTGTTTTTAAAAATGTCTTTCTGGTGACTTTTAAAAAAGCAAAGTTATTTCTAGATAATAAAAATTAATGAGCACCCCACATAAAACTAAAAGAAAAAATTAAGTAAAATCAACTGTCACTTCTCTCTATTCTCAGGGCCTAAACCTAGGCATTATTATTATTCAGAGTTCACTTTCCTTTGACTATTGTTTTAATTTACAATAATATAGTCAATGTGCATATTGTCTTACTGGCTCTGCTTACTTCACTGAATTGGTTCAGGTAAATTGTCCCATTTTTTTCTGAGTGTTTCATATTCCTTGTTTCTTACAGGACAATTATATTCCATTATATTAATTTACCACAATTTGTTCAGCCATTCTCCAATTGAAAGGCACCTATTTTGTTTCTTTTTTTTAGATGCCATAGAAGTTCTTCTATGAATAAACAGGGTTTTTCTTTCTGTTTATGGGATGGGAACACGCATGCACACACACACACACACACACACACACACACACACACATGAGTACTGGGAATTGTTGGTTCAAAAGGCAATCAATATTTTAAACAGTAGGCAATACATGGCGTAGATTGTACCAGGTGGTACTTAATATGCACTTACCCTTTTTTTCTCTCTTCTCTTCCATTTCTGTGTCTCTCTTTGTCCCCTTCCTTCCCCCTTCCCTCTCTGCATCCCTTTTTCCTTTCTTCCTATCCACCTTTCATTCCTTCCTCCCTTCCTCCTTCCTTCTTTCCTTCCTTCTACTTTCCTTCTCTCCCTCCCTTCCCTAACTCTTTTCCCTTCCTCCCTTACTTCCTTCCCTCTCTCCTTCCCTTCCTTGCTTATCTCCTCCTTTTCTTCCATCCCTCCCTTCATTCCTCCCCTTTCTTCCTTCTAAAAAAATCAGATTGATTCTGTATTACTTTTAATTGATTCTGTTTGAAATTGATCAGTTTTGTCCTGTAACTGCCTAAGTCATGATTCTTTGTCTCTGAACTCGGTTCAGAAATTCAGTTGTCCTGTAATGAGTAAAGTTTAGAAATCCAATTTTCTTGTTAATCATTGTTCTATTCTTGTGTCAAGGAAATCTGTTACCCTTGAAGAATGCAGATGGACCCCAAGGAGAGAAGCAAGGAAGGGAAGGAGAGAGGGAGGGAAGTAAGGGAGGAAGGGAAAAGAGCTAGGGAAGGGAGGGAGGGAAGGAAAGTGGAGGGAAGGAAAGAAAGAAGGAGGAAGGGAGGAAGGAATGAAAGGTGGAAGGAAAGTATCTTTACACTACCAAGCTATCCTTCAAGGATGTCTTGTTTGTTATCCAAAGAAGTCTGACCCACTATCTGTAACCTTGCTGTAACTCAAATAATCAACATTTCTTAGTCACAGCGATGAAGGAGGGGATTGTTGCTAGCCCCTCATTCCCAATTTCCAACCAATCATATTGTCTCCCATGCCTCAGTTCTATAACCAATCATATTGATTTCACCATTTATGATACTGAGCTCTTTTAACCAATCATAACTTGTTCCCCACCTAAGAAGTCCTGGTCTTTGCTCAGCACTTCCCTAAAAACTATAAAAAAGTAGCTATTCCCCACTTTTGTTGAGGAAGCAGAGATCAAATTTCTTGGTAAATGTTTACTAATAAATTGTACTTAGAACTCTGTGCCTCAGTTTACCTTATTTTGACCATAACACTTGCTTAGCTATAAAAGATACAACAAAAGTTAGAGAAAAGAACTGGACCTGTGATTTCACTAGTAAAGAGGACTCCTGGATGAAGAAACTTCCTCTATCAATACAGGTCATCATTTTGTTTGTGACTTATAGTCTTAGAAAGTTGCCTAGCCAGGGCTTCTTAAACTTTTTCCACTCCCAACCCCTTTTTACTTTTCAGCAGCATTAGTTGGTGTTGTGTGGCCTAAGGATATGTGCAGTGCAAAGGGCGCATGCCTTGTGTTCAGAACTAAGGCTGCAATAAAGTTGCATGATGCAACACAGGCAAGTGCTGCCAGAAACAACTTGGATTCATTATGCGTTTGATTTTTTAATTAATTTTTGTGTGCTGTGCATTCAGAAACCTTTCACTGTTGCAAGATTTTTCACATCACAACCCACAGTTTAAGAAGCACTGGCTTAGATAGCTGAGAGGTTAAGAGCCTTGGCTATGATCACAACCCCTGTATGAATCAGAGACAAGGTTTAAACCCAAGGCTTCCTGGCTTTAAGGGCCTTTATTATTCACTGTTCAAATTCATAAATGTCTTTTGTAAAATGACACTTACTAGGAATAAATGTTAAGTCCTGAACTTACATTCAAAACATCAGTTGTTCTGGTATAGCACAGAGAACTGACTTGATTATGTAGTTCAGGTGCTAAAAAGCTCTAATGTAGTTATGAGTTGATCAGTGGCTCAATGTGAAGAAACAGTGTGAATCAACTGCTGAAAAAATAAATGAGATCTTAGTCTACATCAATAGAAGTACTCCATTGGCATGAAAAAATAGTCAGACTATGGCTCCTGATTGGACATTTAGAGTATGTTGCTTTTGCTATTGTTCAGTGGAATGGTTCACCATTTCCTTCTCCAGTTCATTTTACGGAGGAGGAACTGAGGCAAACAGGGTTAAGTGACTTGCCCAGAGTCACATAACTAGTAAGTGTCTGAGGCCAGATTTGAACTCATGAAGATGAGTCTTTCTGACTTTCTGATTCCAAGCCCAATGCTCTATCCACTGTGCCACCTAGCTAATCATTCAGTTATTAGTATTCATTTTAAGAGAGATTGACAAACTAAGGTAAGTATATGCTGTGGGAGCAATATCCTAAAATTAGTCTAGTTTTTCCTTAAAAGGTATTGAAATCAAACCAATCAATACTTTGAAAGGTGTTGAAACCAGACTTGTTTGGTTCAGGGGACTAAAGGCTCAGGCTGTTGACCACTTGTTGGTGCCTGAAGCCAAAATATCCACAAAGAGCTCCAGGGGCTCTCTGATGTTTAGAGGATGCCAATGGGCATCTCAGGCCAAGGGCTTTGCTCAGCTGAATCAATTCAGGGTCTCCTCAATGTATATTCTTGTTGAATATCCATTTGTGGTAACTAAGTAAACCTTCTTTTGCTAACTGTTGAATGACCCAAGTGTATCTCATTTCATTGCAGCATCAATCCTAAATTATAAGTGTATGGCCTGAGTTATATCCATTCCAGAAAAGTGACAAAGGGAAAAGGCTGGAGAAAGATATGGAAATGATGTCATATGAAAAATGAAATGCACTTGGTGAGGAAAAGGGAAAAAATGGAGATGTGATAGCTGCTTTCAAATGTTTAAAAGGGCTATCTAATGGAAGCAGAAATAGACTTGTTCTGTTACAGAGGACAGAGCTAGGGCCAATGGGTAGAAATTATAGGAAGCAGTTTTGGCAAAGTATAAAGAAGAACTTTCTAACAATTAGATCTATCCAAAATGGGAACACATTGCTTGGTGAAATCATTAGTAACCAGCCACTGGAAATAAGCAGAGGCTGGATGGCCATCTGTCAGGGGTGTTGTCAAAAGAGTGCATTGAGTGGGAAGCCAGGCAAAATAACTAAAATATTCTTTCCTACCCTATGATTCTAAGATTCTGAGATGCACTGAATTGAAGTTTGGTCTCACAGAAATAGTTTCTGCGAATGACCATCTAAGAACAAATCATAAGGGTAGGAATCATTGAGAAGACTGATAAATGCCATAACTCAGAAGGAACTGGGAAATATTTTAGAGGAAAAATTGTGTTTAGATTATTGGTTGTCTCGAATAATTATTAGTAATAATAATAGCCAACATTTATATTGCCATGTGCCAGGCACTGTGTAAAGTGCTTTACCATTCTCTCATTTAATCATCTTAGCAACCCTGGGAGGTAGCTGCTATTATTATCCTTATTTTGTAGATGAGGAAACTGGACTTTGATGACTTGCCCAGGATCACATGGCTACTAAGCATCTGAGGCCAGATGTGAACTCAAGTCTTCCTGACTTTGGGACTAGTGCTCTATTCACTGAACCACCTTTATAGTTGTCTAGTAATTTTTTTAGTTGTATTGGATCCTTCATAATGCCTTTTAGGGTTTTCTTGGCAAAGATACTGGAGTTTGCCATTTCCTTTTCAAGCTAATTTTACAGATGAAGGAACTGAAACAAACAGAATCAGATGACTTGCCCAGGGTCACACAGCTAGTAAGTGTCTGAGGACAAATTTGAACTCAGGTCTTTCGTCCCCACACCCAGAGCTCTATCCACTGCACCACCCAGGTGCCCACTGAGCCACCTAGCTTCCTCGAATATTCAACAGAATACTCTCAACTTCTTGTTGCCATCTGTACAAACATCTCCAAGATGTGAATGGAGCAAAGAGATGGCTAAAATTGACGCTGACCTTTTTGAAGACAAGAATTTTGGCTAGATAGCCAGTGGAAAAAGGTTCCTCTCAACCATGTAGTTAGTCTATAAATATAGAATGTCAACGCATCCTCCACAGTATCTCCAAGGCACTTCCCTTGCATGTCTTCAAGATTCATCTGCAAGCAACTCCATAGAGACCTCCTCATAGAGATTATATCACCGGAGCACACCTGTGGAGTCTGCGTGAAGGTGTGCTAGGGCCAGCTTGAACTGACTCCTGAGAACCACAAGAGCCAATTCTTAAACTTTCAATGTGAGCATTGATGTCCCAGAAATCAGCAAGCACTACAAATCAGGCCTTGATTTATTGTTTTGTTGATCATCTAGATTTAACAAGGTGATGGAGAAACTGTTAATAATGTAAATTAAACTTAAAAGTGTGTTGTACAACTTTTTTCTTTCACAGTGCAAGTTGTTAAACATTAACCAGAATGCCCCATTTACTAGCCCCAGCCTCCTCATTATACTAGTTTTCTGAACACTTTCCTAAAGTATGGTAACTAAAATTACGTTATATGCACTTTTTTTAGGTTGCTATTTTTTGTCTTTTTAATTTTTTTATTTTTATTTTACCACACTCAGTTCCACAAGTTGTTGAGTTCCAAATTTTCTCCCACTCCTTCCTCTCCCCCTCCACCCCCAAGATGGCATGGAATCCAATATATGTTCTTTTAACATTTATTAAACTTATTTACACAATAGTCAAATTGTAAAAAAGAATTATGACCAATGTAATGAATCATGAGAAAGAAGAAACAAAACCAAAAAAGAAAAGAAAACAAGAGAAAGAGAGCAAAGAGTTTGCTTCAATCTGCATTCAGAATCCGTAATTCTTTCTCTGGAAAGAATTTCCATCATGAGTCCTTTGGAGTTGTCTTTGAACCTTGTATCTCTGAGAAGAGCCAAGTCTATCAAAGTTAGCTTACATGCACTTTGAACTAATGTGGGCTATAGTGGTAGTACTATCTCCTTTGACCAACAAACATTTCAATAATCAATACTTCAGAGACGATATATTTCTATTAATAAATTCTAAAGTTATATTTACTTTTTCAGTAACTGTCATTTTGTGTCAGCTTGTCATCTATGAAAACAACAAGGTGGTTGTTGTTGTTGTTTTTTATCAAAACAGTTTGCAAAATTTGTACTTTCTTTAACATTTTTTACCTTACTGCTCATAATTCACTTTAACTTTTTTAGTATGTTTTATATTTTTGTGTCACTCTTTTGAATATATCTTTGATGATTTGTCCTTGTTTTTATCTTTTGGACACATTCCATATAAATGTGAGGATCATAAATATCTATAAAATGTTCATCTACATACATTTATTTATATGTCTTTCCTATTTCCTTGGTGGAGAGGGTTTGGTGTTGTGTAGTCAGAATTGGTCAATGACTCCCTGTGGCCTCTAGGATCAAATATAAAAATCCTCTTTTTGATGTTCAAGGTCCTTCACAACCTAGCTCTATTCTACCCTTCCCATCTTCTTGCTGCTTACTCCCCATCATATTCTCTTCCATCTAGTGACACACTGGCCTTCTTGGTATTCCATGAACAAGCCACTCCATCTTTTGTCTCCAGGCATTTTCTCCAACTGTCTCTTTCCTTATTTCTGCCAACTTGCTTCCCTGGCTTCCTATAGGCCTCAACTAATATCCCATCTTCTATAAGTAGCCTTTCCCAACTGAAATTAATTCTAGTGTCTTCTCTCTCTTAATTATTTTCCCTTTATCTTGTATATAACTTATTTGTACATATCTGTATGCTTATCATCTCCCCTATTAGATTGTGAGCTCCTTGAGGGCAAGGACTATGTTTTGTTGTTTTTTTTTTGTATTCTTGGACCTTAGCACAGCACCTAGCACATAGTAGGCACTTAATAAATGTTTATTGATCAAATGACTGACTGAATTACGTTTCTTAGAGTCTTCTACCTCCTTTCAGCTGTACTCCCTTTAAGAGTCTGTAAGCATGGGATTTTCCCTTTGTTTTCTCTGAATTTTTGAAATTTTTCCTAAAGTCTAGAGGACATGCCCAACTTGCCTACTGTTTATAATTAGCCCTTCCACATAGTGACTTTCCTCATCTTGGTTTCAATATATCATGTAATGGCATAAGAAACTAAATAGGAATCTTGGGGGAGTTTTGCAGAAACCATAGATGACACACGAAGGTCAGCAGATGACATAGGAAAAGTTTAGAAACTCAGAAACACATAAATATGTGTATAGTGTTATATAATATCAAACCAAAATTTACAATAAAATATTGTAAACATCCCCCCCCAAAAAAGAAAAAATTCAGACTTCTCTGTTATGAAGGGAGGGCCAAAAATTTTATGGGATTTTTCCAGATTGAGGGGGCACCACACCCCTAGTCCCCACTATGTGGAAGGGATAACTGTATTTTCTGAATTATAAAATTACATGGGGACTTTTTCTTAATGTTTCTTTTTTATATCAGTAATCAGACCTTGTTAAAATCAAGTCTAAAGTAGCAGTTTATTTTTTGTTTTTGTTTTGTTGTTGTTGTTTCAGAGCCATAATTTCATGTTCAAATAAATCTTTTCCCACCTCTCCCACCCATCTAATCATCCTTTATAAAAAATCCTTATAAAATATTTGAAAATTAATACATCAAATTCTATTCAGGAATTATATATATGTATATATACATATATGCATCTATTAATTACCCTACATAAAGACAGACATAAATCATTAGAAATATATTTGTTGTCCAAGGGTGGGCTGTGCCAACACTGTAAAAATAATGAAACAACTTACATTAATTTACAGATTTAGGGTCATATGCAATCAAATTATCAAAGTGCTGTGTTACGGAATTAAACAAAATAGCAAAATTCATCTGTAGAAACAAAAATTTGAGGATCTAAAGGGAATTTTTAAAAAAAAACTGTGAAAGATGATAGCCAACATTATCAGATCTCAAACTTTATTACAAAGTGATTGTGATGGTGGAAGACCAGTAAGAGCCTAATCCTTGGAGCATGCACAATATGCTTTACCAGGTATCACACCACTTGGAAGCTTGATGAGCATGTTTCCACGTAAGCATAGTAGAGACTTCTTCTCCCAATTCAGAAAAAGTGCAAGTATTTGATGGTTGTTTCCTGTGTTTTTCTTCTAACCTTTGCTGCACTGGATTTGTTTTCGCAAAACTCTTTTCATTTAATATAATCAATATTATCTTTTTTTACTTCCCGTAATACTCTCTATCTTTTGTTTTGTCATCTTCCCTTATCCAAAGATGTGACAGATAAGATATTCCCCTAATTTGCTTATGATATACCCCTTTTTAAAAGTCATGTCAAACCATTTTGACCTTGTTTTGGTATATGGTGTGAGATGTTGGTCTGTACCTAGTATCTGCCAAACTGTTTCTGTTTTTCCTAATAATTTTTGTCAAATATCAAATTCTTGTCCCAAAAGTTTGGATCTTTGTTTTTATCAAACATTAGATTACTATGGTAATTTACTACTGTGTACTGGGTACCTAATCTATTCCACTGATTCACCACTCTATTTTTTAGCCAGTACCAGATCGTTTTGAAATAGACTTTGAGATCTGGACTACTAGGCCACTTTCCTTCATATTTTTTTCATTGATTCCCTTGATGTTCTTGATCTTTTGTTGTTTCAGATGAATTTTGTTACTTTTTCTAGGTCTACAAAATAATCTTTTGGTAGTTTGATTGGTATGGCATTGAATAAATAAATTTAGGTAGAACTGTCGTTTTTCTTATATTGGTTTAGCCTACCGAAGGACAATTAATATTTCCCCAATTATTTCAATCTGACTTTGTGTGGAAAATGTTTTGTAATTGGGTTCATATAGTTTCTGAGTTTGTCTTGACCAGTAGACTCCTAAATATTTTATATTGTCTATAGCTATTTTAAGTGGAATTTCTCTTTCTGTCTCTTGCTAATGGACTTTGTTGGTAATATATAGACATGCTTAGGATTTATATGAGTTTATTTTATATCCTGCAAACTTGCTGAAGTTGATTAATTCAAGTAGTTTCTTAGTTGATTCTCAAGGATTCTGTAAGTACACCATCATATCATCTGCAAAGAATGATAGTGTTTACTCATTACCTATTATAACTTTAATTTCTTTTCCTTCTCTTATTGCCCTAGTATATTTCTAGTAAAATATTGAACAATAGTGATGATAATGGATATCCTTGCTTCATGCTTGATCATATTGGGAAGGTTGATAGCTTATCCCCATTATAGATAATATTTGCTGTTGGTTTTAGATAGAGATTATTTATTATTTTAAGGAAAGGACCATTCATTCCTATGCTTTTCAGTGTTTTTGGTAGGAATGAGCGTTGCATTTTGTCAAAAGCTTCTTTGCATTTGTTGATATAATCACATGATTTTTGTTGTTTTTGTTGTTCATATAGTCAATTATGTTGATGGTTTTCCTAATATTGAATTAGGCCTGCTTTCCTGGTATAAATTCCACCTGGTCATAGTGTATGATCTTTGTGATACATTGCTGTAATCTCCTTGCTATTATTTTATTTAAAATTTTTGCTTCAATACTCATTGGGGAATTTGCTCTATAATTTTCTTTCTCTCTTTTCGCTCTTTCTAGTTTATGTACAAGCATTATTTTTATGTCATAAAAGGGTGGGAGTACTCCTTCTTTGCCTATTTTACATCATATTTATATTTACATAGTTTAGTTTACATAGTTTACATAGTATTGGAATTAAGTATTCTTTAAATGTTTGGTAGAATTTACTTGTATATTCATCTAGTTCTGGATGTTTTTTTCTTAAGGAGCTCATTTATATCTTTTAATTTCTTTTTTTCCTAAGATAGTGTTATCTAAGTATTCTATTTCTTCTGCTAATATGAGCAGTTTATATTTTTAAAAATATTCACCCATTTCATTTAAGTTGTCAGATTTATTGGCATACAATCGGAGACAAAACCTCCTAATAATTGCTTTAATTTCCTCTTCACTGATGGCAAGTTCACCTTTTTCAGTTTTGATACTGGTAATTTGGTTTTCCTCTTTATTTTTAAAAATCAAATTAATCAATTGTTTATCTATTTTATTGTTGTGGGCTTTTCCCCCATACCTACTTTTAGTTATTAGTTTGATGATTTTCTTACTTTCAATTTTATTAATCTCTCCTTTGATTGTCAGGATTTCCAGTTTGGTTTTTAATTGGGGATTTTAAATTTGTTCTTTTTCTAGTTTTTTTTAGTTGCATGTCCAATTTATTCATCTGCTCTTTCTATAGAAGCATTTAGAGACACTTTTCCCTAAGTTCTATTTTGGCTGCATAAATTTCAGTATGTTTTCTCATCTAATTCTCTTCAATGAAATTATTGATTGTTTTTAGGATTTGTTCTTTGACTTGCTCATTCTTTAGGATTAGATTATTTAGTTTCCAATTAATTTTTAATTTTTTTCCATGACCCTTCATTGAATGTAATTTTTATTGCATTATGATCTAAAAAGGATACATTTAATATTTTTCTTTTTATGCATTTGGTTGTAAGGTTTTTGTGACCCCTAAATGATCAATTTTTGTGTAGGTACCATTTATCACTGAAAAAAGATATATTCCTTTCTATCTCCATTCAGTTTTCTCCAGAGCTCTATCATATCTAACTTTCCTAAAATTCTATTCTTCTTTTTAACTTCTTTCTTCTTTTTGGTTGTTGGATTTATCTAGTCCTGAGAGAAGAAAGTTGAGGTCCCCCACTAGTATAGTTTTACTATTTCTTCTTTTAACTCATTTTACTTTTCATTTAAAAATTTGGATGCTATACCATTTGATGCATATGTTTAGTTAGTATTGAGATTATTTTATTTCTATAGTGCCTTTTTAGCAAAATGTACTTTCTTTGCTTATCTCTTTTAATTAGATCTATTTTTGCTTTTTGTTTTGTCTAAAATCTTGATTGCTTACCCCTGACTTTTTTACTTCAGTTGAAGCATAGTAGATTCTGTTCCACCACTTTATTTTAACCCTGTGTGTGTTTCTGTTTCAAATGTGTCTCTTGCAAATAGCATAATGTTGGATTCTGGTTTCTAATACATTCTGCTTTCCACTTCCATTTTAGGGGTGAGCTCATCCCACTCACATTCACAGTTATGATTACTAAATGTGTATTTCCCTCCATCCTAGTTTCCTCTCGTTTATCCTTCTTTTGCTTTCCTTTTACCCTGTCCCTCCTTAAAAGTCTCTTTTTCTTCTGACCATGGACTCCTCCAATCTGCTCTCCTTTCTATCATCTCTCCCTTTATAACCCTCTCCTCTCCTATTTCCCTGTAGGGCAAAACAGATTTCTTTTTTCAATCATTATTTCTTTGTCTAATATTTTTAGTTTTCAGAATTAATTTTCACAAGAGTTTAAATTACAAATTTTCTCCCCATTTCTACCCTCCCTCCACTCCAAGATGGCATATATTCTGATTGCCCAGTTCCCCAGTCAGCCCTCCCTTCTGTTGCCCCATTCCCCCCCATCCCCTTTTCCCTTGCTTTCTTGTAGGGGAAGATGGATTTTTATGCCCCATTGCCTGTATATCTTATTTCCTAGTTGCATGCAAAAACTTTTTTTTGAACATCTGCTTTTAAAACTTTGAGTTCCAAATTCTCTCCCCTCTTCCCTCCCCACCCACCCTCCTTAAGAAGGCAAGCAATTCAACATAGGCCACATGTATATCATTATGCAAAACCCTTCCATAATACTCATGCTGTAAAAAACTAACTATATTTTGCTCTTTCCTATTTTATCCCCCTTTATCCAATTTTCTCCCTTGACCCTGTCCCTTTTTGAAAGTGTTTGCTTTTGATTACCTCCTCCCCCTATCTGCCCTCCCTTCTATCATCCCCCCCCCCACCTTTTTTATCTCCTTACTCCTTCCTTCCTGTGGGATAAGACACCCAATTGAGTGTGTATGTTATTCCCTCCTCAGGTCAAATCTGATAAGAGAAAGATTCACTCATTCCCCCTCACTGCCCCCTCTTCCCTTCCTACAGAACTGCTTTTTCTTGCCACTTTTATGTGAGATAATTTACCCCATTCTATCTCTACCTTTCTCCCTCTCTCAATATAATCTTCTCTCATTCCTTAATTTCATTTTTTTAGATATTGTCCCTTCATATTCAATTCACCCTGTGCCTTCTGTTTATATATATATATATATATATATATATATATATATATATACACACATACATATACATATATATAATATATGTATGTATGTATGTATATATATTCCCTTCAGCTACCTTAATACTGATGTCTCATGAATTATACACATCATCCTTCCATGTAGGAATGTAAACAAAACAGTTCAACTGTAGTAAGTCCCTTATGATTTATCTTTCTTGTTTACCTTTTCATGCTTCTATTGATTCTTGTGTTTGGAAGTCAAATTTTTTATTCAGCTCTGGTCTTTTCCCTGAGAAAGCTTGAAAGTCCTCTATTTTATTGAAAATTCATATTTTGCCTTGGAGCATGATACTCAGTTTTGCTGGATAGGTGATTCTTGGTTTTAATCCTAGCTCCCCTGACCTCCGGAATATCATATTCCAAGTCCTTCGATCCCTTAATGTAGAAGCTGCTAGATCTTGTTTTATTCTGATTGTGTTTCCACAATACTCACATTGTTTCTTTCTGGCTGCTTGCAGTATTTTCTCCTCGATCTGGGAGCTCCAGAATTTGGCAACAATATTCCTAAGAGTTTTCTTTTTGGGATCTTTTCGAGGAGGTGATCTGTGGATTCTTTCAATTTCTATTTTACCCTGTGGCTCTAGAATATCAGGGCAGTTCTTCTTGATAATTTCTTGAAAGATGATATCTAGGCTCTTTTTTGATCATGGCTTTCAGGTAGTCCAACAATTTTTAAATTATCTCTCCTGGATCCATTCTCCAGGTCAGTGGTTTTTCCAATGAGATATTTCTCATTGTCTTCCACTTTTTCATTCCTTTGGTTCTGTTTTATAATATTTTGATTTCTCATAAAGTCACTAGCTTTCACATGCTCCAATCTAATTTTTAAGGTAGTATTTTCTTCAGTGGTCTTTTGGGCCTCCTTTTCCATTTGGCTAATTCTGCCTTTCAAGGCATTCTTCTCCTCATTGGCTTTCTGGAGCTCTTTTGCCATTTGAGTTAGTCTATTTTTTAAGGTGTTATTTTCTTCAGCATTTTTTTGGGTTTCCTTTAGCAAGTCATTGACTTGTTTTTCATGGTTTTCTTGCATCACTCTCATTTCTCTTCCTAATTTTTCCTCTACTTCTCTAACTTGCTTTTCCAAATCCTTTTTGTGCTCTTCCATAGCCTGAGACCAATTCATATTTTTCTTGGAGCCTTTTGATGTAGGCTCTTTGACTTTGTTGACTTGTTCTGGCTGTATGTTTTGGTCTTCTTTGTCACCAAAGAAAGATTCCAAAGTCTGAGTCTGAATTTGAGTCTGTTTTTGCTGCCTGGCCATGTTCCCAGCCCACTACTTGACCCTTGAGTTTTTCGTTGGGGTATGACTACTTGTGGAGTAGAGAGTACTTTGTCCCAAGCTTGAGGGTCTGTGCTGTTGTTTTCAGAGCTATTTCTACACAACGAGCTCTGCCACACCAGTGCTCCTCCTCCCCCAAGAATCACCAACCCAGACTCTTCACTCTGTCCCTGCAGCTTTTCCCACCAACCTTATCTGTTGTCTTTGGTGTTTGTGGGTTGAGAAGGCTGGTAACTGCCACAGCTCACTGATTCAGGGCACTAGGGCCTGTTCTGCCTGGCTCCCAGTCTGGTTGGTCCTGCTGCAGCCCACGCTGGGCTCTGCTCTGCTCCACTCCCAGTTCTGCACGATAGACCTTACCTAGTGACCATCCAGGCTGTCCTGGGCTGGAGCCCTGCTTTCCTCTGCTATTTCATGGGTTCTGCAGTTCTAGAATTTGTTCAGAGCCATTTTTTATAAGTGTTTGGAGGGTCCTGGGGGAGAGCCCTAAGCAAGTCCCTGCTTTTCAGCTGCTATCTTGGCTCTGCCCCACAAAGCATATTTCTATACCAAAGTGTGTATGTTATTCCCTCTTTGAGCCCATTCTGATGAGAGTACGTTTCAAGTGTTACTCCCCACCTTCTCACCCCATCTTCCACTCCACTGTAAAAACTGTTCATTTCATTCCTTTTTTAGGGGAGATAATTTACCATGTTCTACTTCCTCTTCTTCCTTTTCCCAACACACTTCTCTTTATCACTCCTTAATTTTATTTTTTTAGATCATCCCATCATAGTCAACTTACATCCATGTCCTCTGTCTATGTATATCCCTTCTAACTGTTCCAAAAATGATAAAGTTCTTAAGAATTATGAATATCATTTTCTCTTGTAGGAATTAAACTGTTTAACCCTATTGAATCCTTTATTATTTCTCTTTCCTGTTTACCTTTTTTCTATTTGCTCCTCTTGTTTATTGTATTTGAAAGTCATATTTTCTATTCAGCTCTGATCTTTTCATCAGGAATGTTTGAAAGTCCTCTTTTTCATTGAATATCCATTTTCCCCACTGAAAGATTATATGCAGTTTTGCTGGGTAGATGATTTTTGATTGTATCCTGGCTACTTTGCCCTTTGGAATATCACATTCCAAACACTTTGATCCTTTCATGTAAGAGCTGTTAAATCTTGTGTTATCCCTACTAAGGACCCACAATATTTAAATTGTTGCTTTCTAGCTGCTTGCAGTATTTTCTCCTTGAACTGTGGGCTCTGGAATTTGACTATAATATTCTTGGGAATTTTAATTTTGGGATCTCTTTCAGAAGGTTATTGGTAGATTCTTTCAATTTCTATTTTACATTCTGGTTCTAGGATATCATGGCAGTTTTCTTGACAATTTCTTGAAATATGATTTCTAGGCTCCTTTTTTGATTATGGCTTTTAGGTAGTCCAAAAATTCTTAAACGATCTCTCCTTGATCTATTTCCCAGGTCAGTTTTTTTCCCAAAGAGATATTTCATGATTTCTTCTATTTTTCCCCTGTTCTTTTGATTTTGTGTTACTGTTTCTTGATATCTCATAGAGTCATTAGCTTCCACTTGCCCAATTCTAATTTTTAAGGAATTATTTTTTTCATTGAGTTTTTCCCTTCCTTTTTCATTTGCCCAATTCTGCTTTTAAGGAGTTCTCTTCAGTGGATTTTTTGTGCCTCTTTTATTATTTGGTCAATTCTGTTTTTTAAGGTGTTATTTTCTTCAGTATTTTTTGTGCCTCCTTTTCCAAGCTATTGATTCTGTTTTCATACTTCTCTTGCATACTCTCATTTCTTTTCCCAATTTTTCCTATACCTTTTAAGTTTGCTTTTAAAAATCTTTTTTGAACTCTTCCAGGAATTCTTTTTGGGCTTATGAACAATTTACATTTTTCTTTGAAGTTTTGGGTGTAGTTGTTTTGATGTCATTGTCTTCTTTTGAATTGGGTCTTAATCTTCCCTGTCATCATGATAACTTTCTAGGGTAAGGTTCTTTTTTTAAATTTTATTTTTGTTTCTTGGCTATCTCTTGGCTTTAACTTTATGTTAAAGTTGGGCTGTCCTCCCCAGGGTGGATGGGACAGCGTCCCAAGCCTCAGGCTTTTCATGCTGCTATTTTTAGAGCTAGATCTGAGCATCTAAGTTTTCAGCTCTTCCAAGGCAGTATGATATAAGGAGGTGTGCTCACTGCTCTCTTTGTCTGTGTTTCAGTCTGTTAGTATTTTTATTTGCTCCTCTTGTTTATTGTATTTGAAAGTCATATTTTCTATTTAGCTCTGATCTTTTCATCAGGAGTGTTTGAAAGTCCTCTTTTTTGTTGAATATCCATTTTCCCCACTGAAAGCATTCCTCTCCACCTGGAATTGTGACTCTGCACCCCTGGGGTGGCAAGTACTAGTGAGCTAGTGCTCCTCTTAGATCTGGGACTGTGATCTGGCACTGTGTATGGGCAATGTGACAGAGTCCTACATCCAGTGCCAGCAAAGGGTCCCCTTTTGACTGGTTGTCCTCCTTTTCACTTGTTCTTTGACCCCCTTACTGTATATATTGAGAGCTCCCAAAGCTACTCCTGATGCTGCTGAACCAACTCTAAGGCCTTCTGCTGGCATCCCAGCTGGGGGAAATTTCCATTGGGAGGTCTTCACTGTGCTCCAGGTCCAATACCTCCCTGCTGAGACAGACCTTTCCTGCTGATCTTCTAATTTGTCCCCGTCTAGAAAATTATTTCACCTCAATCTTTTGTTGGTTCTGCTGCTCTAGAATTCAATTTAAGGTGTTATTTTAAAGTCATTTTGAGAGGAATTTAGGAGAACTTAGGTGAGTCCCTACCTCTATTCTGCCATTTTGTCTCTGACTCCCTTTTACCTACTTAATAAATAACCTTTCATAAAAGCTAATTAATTCTAATTGGTTAATTTATATTGAGGAGAAATTAAGTGGTCAATTGGTTACATGTTATTGGGGAGATATTTACTGGCAGTTGACATTGGGATATTATTATTGGGATATTATTGATATTACTCACTGGAGACTTGTGAGTAATAATATAAGAAAAAGACATTCCCAAACCCCTTGGGGTTATCCCTAGACTCTAAGGGGAGATAATAGCCTTGTTTGGGGTAGGTGATTTGCTAGTTGGAGTGTGAATTGCAAGGGTGAATTCAGAGCCTAAATGACTATGCAGAAATCAACAAAACTATTTGATACTATTTTAAAAAAACACAGAAAATTTGATCAATGACTCCCACAAGGATGCAGTGGAAAAAGTACAGTAGAATAGAATATAGTGCTTACAGTCAGTGGATTTGGGTCTAAATGTTGACTCTGGTACTTTCTAACTATATGACCTTTGGAAAGTCATCTCTCTGAGACTCAGTTGAGAGCATTAGGCTTGCATGACCTCTAAGGCCTATTGCAATGCTAAATCTATGATCCCATGAATCAAACCTATCTCAGAAGGCTAGTATTTGATAAACCCAAGAACAGAAATTATTGGGTTGAGGACTTCCTATTCAGCAAACACTTTTGGGAAAACTGGAAAGCAGTTTGGCAAGAATTAGGTTTAGATCACTATTTTATTCCACAGCTTATAGTAAGCTTCAAATGGATGTAACAATAACATTTTAAAATCACATCATAAAAAAAAAATAGAAGACAAAGGAAAGAATTGCTTGAAACAACCATGGCTAGAGTGAGGATTCTTTTTTAAAAATTTAAAATATATTATTGTGTTTATTGCTTTTATTTTCATATAACGTTCACTTTTTAAAATATATCTCATCTCTCCTTCCCTACCCAGAGCCATCCCTGGCTAAAATGTTGAAAAAAAGAAAGCAAAAAACTCCAAGCCAATTTATCAAAACTAACATATTGACCATGTCTGTGAGTGTACTCAATATTTCATATCCATAGTCCATCATTTCTTTAGCAAATGGGGGGAAATGTATTTTCTCATTTCTTCTCTAGGACCAAGTATAGTGGTCATAAATATGATAACTTAGCATGAACAGCTCCATTTTGCTTTAAGCTTCCCTTTTTCGATTAAGTAGTTATTATGTAAGTTGTTTTTCTGTAATAAAATAAACACTTGCATATAATTTGGTAATGACTTCTAAGTCCCCTAAATCTGGTAAACAACTAATAAATACTTGCTAATGACATTAGGAAACTAAATCTTGGATTGGTAGTTTCCTTCCATCATAAGCTTAAGTAATCAGTCACCAACCAGAACATAGATGTAACTTGTAAATACCCTTAGACAGGATCATAAAAACCCAGAGGCCCAGCCATTAGCCTGCTTCTGGGTTACAACTAGATTTCTATGCTTCTTATACTTGGAAATTTGAGCATCCTGTGTTCACTTGAGAGCAGTGTTGTTTGATACAGACTTGCTAGAATACCACCTCTGAGTAAGACCCACAGCCTCCAACTGGGCAGAGAGGGAACTCTCTTAAGAATACCAATGTAAGACATCTTACCTGTACCTTTGGGAATCAGACTGGGGATTGGTTGCTAGAGGGACTGATGTTTGTATTGTTGAATAGATAATTGCATGCTGTTGATTAATAAATAATTATTGCATATTTTGATGACTATAATCTGATCTAGTGTTTCTCCTGTATCAGAAAACATAGGTAATCATAAATTCGTTTGGCCTATGTAGATATGTTACATCAGGCTTAAGTCAATGGCCTGTGTAGATGTGTTACATCAAGCTTAAGTCAATGTAGAATTCATTTTTATAGTTTCTTAAAAATGATTTCCATTTACCTTGTTGTCATCGTGTATATTGTTTTTCAGTTTTTTTCTCACTTTGCTGTATCAGTTCATATGAGTCTTCCCATGCTTTTCTGAATTTGTATGCATCATTTTAAAGGTGTGTTAATATTATATTCATATACCATATTTTGTTTAGCCATTTTCCAATCAGTGTTTCTGGTTTTTGCTACCACAAAAATATTGCTTTAAATATTTTTGTGTATATAAGACTTTTTGCCTTTTACCTCTTTGGAGTATATACCTTGCACTGGTATCTTTGGATCTAAGATCCTGAACATTTCAATCACATTTCTGTTTTCCATAATACTTAGGCTAATTTACAGCTTACAAACATTGTATTAGTGTATCATTGACAATTTTCATCAAAAGTGTGCTGGTGAATGTATAAGTGTCTCTCCAGAAAAATGTATGCACAGTATGCTTTTGAGTTTATTTTGTGATTTACTAATCACGTTTTCTCCAGCCCTTTCTTAAGTCTGGACAATCAACAAAACAATAAATCAAGCAGCCTCCAGCAGGTAGCAATGTCTGTCAAAGACTATACACCATGCCAGACCAGTGGAAGCAATGCAATACTAAAAGCATCAGAGTCCAGAATGAGTTGTCCTTCCTTGAGTATGGCCCTTATAGATGCAAATCTTACTTTAGCACTAAATAAATAAATGAATTAAAAAACATTTGCAAAACATTTATTCTGAGCTAAGCACAATGCTAACGGATGACAGTACAATAGAATGCCTTCAAGGAACTTACATTCTAATGGAAGAGACAACACATAGAAAGGAAGGGGTATTCAGAAAGAGACCTTTGGGAAAAGTTAGAGGAACAATGAACAGGACCATAAGTGAGTACATCAACACTCTCTAAGAACAATGGCAGAGTTGGTTTCAAAAGTCTCTTTTTACGTATTTCCTTCTGGGATTCATCCCTCTCACCATTATTTTCTGTTACTGGGTCACAATTTTCTCTTGGGTCGTATATCTCAGCTAAGACTTCTTTTCTATCAGACTGCATGTGACTTGCAAATAGAATGGACTTCTACCTCTGTGATTTAGGGTGAAATGTCATTTGAAAAGTTTCTGTGTCAAGAATATGTACTTTGGAATTATGAAGCTGGATTTGATCATATAGAAAATTGACTGTTGATTTGCTGTGCTTCATGACAACTTGGGACACATCCTTTGTAACATTCCATTTCTTCGTGGAATTTCTATAATAACAATTGCTTAATCATATGTGTGTTTACAAATAATTTAATATTAGGTTCCACTCTCACCCCTGGGCCAGAAACTACTGGTGACTAGTATTTTAGATATTTTACCACAACTATTTATTTTGCCAAGACATAATAAGGTGCTAGATTGTAGCATCGTCCCTCGTTTTGACACTCCCTCCTCCCTTTACCCAATCCAGGCTTGTGCTGGAGGTAGACAGGTTGATGCTGTTCCATACTTTGTACTTGAACTTTACTATCATCCTGGTGGCTTGGAGGCTGGGACCTAGGATTCAGGGGTGTAGGGTTTGAAGCCTTGGGCTTGGGGTCTGAGCCTGAGATTCCTTAAGAAGACTCACAGCCCCACTCTGGTCCCAGAGCAAATATTAGTGCTCCTCTTCATCCACACAACTACTACTCCCAGTCACTGCTGAATATGCTAATTGTTACATGTCTGTTAGATTTGGTGAGGAAGTTCATAAGAGCAGTGAAAGGTCAGCAATATAACTTCTGCATATATCCTAAGCAGCATCAAACACAATGCTGAATACATAACATGGCTTTATTCAGAAAGTTCTTGACCTATTTTTTATTTTGCAGTTTCCTTACAGCTTAGAATGTGGAACTTTGTAGAACAGCAACTCCTTTCTTGAAGCCCAGAGGGAGGCAATTTTATATCTTGTGGTTTGTTTGTTTTCAGGTGGAGTTATCCTCTTCTCTGGCTTTCCCCAATGTCCTTCCTGTACCATTAAAGCCTCTTGTTCAGCTTCAGAGAGATGGCCTGGTTGCTCAGTAGCCATGAATTTAACCATAAAAGGCCCCATTACCATTGCCACATTCATTCTGGGGCCTTAATAAATGTTTGTTGAGTGAATGAACATTATTTCATACCTTTATACAAATTCTAGGATAGTCCAAATATCTCACTTCATCTGAAATGTCTCTGATGACTTTGATAATTACTTTATGTGGTGTGTATCCCAGAGGAGCCAATTGTAAAAATTTTAGCAATAAAATAGAAGGCCTCATTTCTCCAGGAAGATATGTGAGACAGGAGAATAGGGAGAAATGGTAAAAGTATAGGGGACCTACTACAGCTGTGCATTGATCACCATTGTTAAGAATTATAATAAAGAAGAGTAAGGCACTACCTCCTTTTAAAAAAATTAACAGAAAATCTACTTGTACTCTTTCCCATCAAATCCCTCCTTGCAACAAATATGAATAATCAAGTGAAACAAATTCTTACATTGGCCATGTTCAAAAAATCCGTCTCATTCTACATCCTGAGTCCGAAACCTTGCGTTCGGGAGGATGTGTTTCATCATGGGTCTTCTGGCATCATGGTTGGCCAAAACTGTTGATGAAAGTTCTTAACTATTTTTTTCAAAATTATTTGTCTTTACAGTGTTGTGGTTCTTCATCAGTTCATATAAGTCATCCTATGCTTCTACGAAATCATCTCTGTCATCATTTTTATAGAATAATAATATTCCATTATAATCATATGTTACAATTCGCTCAGCTAATCCCAGAGATGTCCTGAAACCAGCTTTAACTCAAGAGCCAGTTGTCAAGTTTTCTGTGTGAGGAGAGTATTTAAACCTCAGAAAAGGCAACCACAGCAAATTGGAGCTTGGTTTATTGTTTTGTTGATTGTCTAGACTTAAGAATAATTAATAATAATGCAGATTAAACTTTAAAGTCAGTACATACTCCACTCCTCCCCCCTTAGAGCCAGGCTGTTACACATTTGCCAGCACATCACTGGCTCTTCCTTAATTAGGAGTACCTCTTTAGTTTCCAAGAACCCCCAAATTGGCTCATGAAGAGTTGGACTTGACTGAAATGACTCAACAACAACAACTTAGTTTCCAGTTCTCTGACACTACAAAAAGTGCTGCTATAAAAACTTTTGTGTATATGGGCACTTTTCCTCTTTCTATGATATCTTTGGGGTTTATGCCTAATAGTGGGCATCTTCTTCTTTCTTCCTCTCTCTCTCTCTCTCTCTCTCTCTCTCTCTCTCTCTTCTCTGGCCTTTCTTAGTATCAGGCAGTTAGCTGTTACTTCTCACTGCTTTCAATATTTTTTTTTGTAGTAGTCTCTTTTAACCTTTGGCAATTATAGTCCATTCTGGGATAACGAGCCAAAGAACTAGTCTTATTAGTATTTTGTGGAAAAGATATAGTAAACATACTCTTAGTAAGAGACTAAGCAGTATCCTACGAATAAAAGGAATAAACTTTATTGTGTCTCTTTAGTCAATTCAGAGGCCCCTCTTTTTTTTTTAACTTCTTTCTGGTTTTCTTAGCTGCATTGATATATACATAATCAATCTACATGATTCCCTTCTACCACTTTTACCCTTTGGGGCTTTCTTCAACTATATAAAACTTGAAAAATCTGAAAAAGGAAAAAAACAACAGAATCATGGGATCATGCATTTAAAACTAGAAGAGACTTCAGAGGCCAAATAGTCCAATTGCTTTGTTTTTACATGGAAAAACTGAGTCCAGAGAAGTTAAGTGATTTTCCTAAGGGTGCAAAGGTAGTAAATATCAGAGTTAGGATTTGATTCCTCTGATTCCATTTTCATTTCTCTTTTCTTTATACCATGTTGCCTCTCAAAAATGCTTTTTTTTTCTTAAATGAAACACAGAAACAGATAGGACATTCTTTGTTGTAATCTTGTTAAAACTATTTTAAACATCCTCCTCAAAAAATACTAAATAACACATTTTACTCTTTCTTGTATGCTGTTCAGTGGATTTTTTCCCCACTTGGCCAATTGTATTTTTTAAGGAATTGTTTTCTTCAGTCAATTTTTTTCCTTCATCTTCTAAGATGTTGACTCTCTCTTGCATACCACTCATCTCTTTTTCCCAATTTTTCTACCTCTCTTATTTGGCTTTTGAAATCTTTCTTGAACCCTTCCAAGAAGGCTTTTTGGGCTTGAGACCAATTCATATTCCCCTTTGAGGTCTTGCATGTAGACATTATGACATTGTCCTCTTCCAAGTTTGTGTTTTGATCTTCGCTGTCACCATAGAAGTTCTTTATGGTCAAGGTTCTTTTTTGCTTCTTGCTCATATTTTTGACTATTTCATGGCTTTCAAAGTTGAGTTCTGTTCCTGGGGCTCAGGGGGCATTGTCCCAAGCTTCTCCTGCTAGGGGCCAGGGGCCTGGTTACTGGCTTTGTGTGCTGGGGCCTCAGGTGCTGGTGCCTTGCTCAATGCACTAGGGTGGCCCCACCTAGTTGCACCTGTTGTTGCCTGATTTCTGAGACTGACAATTTGCCTTCTGTGCTGGCCTGTTGTACCACTGGCTTGTTGAGCCAGCACCAAAGGGCCTAAGTTACTGATCTGTGCTGTGGCAAAGAACCTCCCTGTGCTGGCTTGCCCAGACATTGTCTCTTCTGGTCTGTACTCCCCTTTTGCCCAAGTGAGACAAACTTTTCCTGAAGTCCTTCTAGGTTATCTTAAGCCAGGAAATTGTTTCACTCTGTGTTTTTGTAGGTTCTGTTGTTCAAGAATCCATTTAGAGGTTTGATTTAATGTTGTTTCTGAGGGAAACTGGGGAGAGTTCAGGCAACTTCCTGGCTTCTCTCTGCCATCTTGGTTTGGTTCCCCTAAAATTGTATGATCTTTTTCATTGTTTGATAACTGACATTCCATGACCATGAGACTATTGTATGCTGCCTATTTTGTGGTACGTATGACAGAAATGTGAATTTTGGCTTCTTACCTTAAGAAGGAGGTCACTTCATACAAGGAGACCTTACTTTGAAGATAGACAAGAGGTTGAGGCAGAAGCCAACTGATGCTACAGAAGAAGAGTGAAAACAGAAATAGACTGAAGAGACAATGAGCTAAGACTGCTCCCCGGCTGCTTTAAGAAAGCTGAGCTCAGCCAAGCTCATAGTAAAGTTGCTGAACTGAGAGCTGAAAGAAGAGTTTAGATTCTACACCAACCCCTTGCTGAGCTGACTGGAGGAAAACAGATTTTTGTATTTGCTGCTGAGAGCTGACTGGAGGAAGACTCCTCTGCTGGTTAACAGAGATGGTTGAGGAAAGGAAAGGCTGGACTGCCTTGCCCTTTACTGCCACCTAGAGCTCAAGAGAAGGAAATTCTTTAGAGTATAACCAAGAGATCCAACCTAAATAGCTCTGAAGATTCCTAGGCTTAGGGAAACAGTTTGGGCAAAAGAGTAAAAACTTTTTTAGAGCCTAACCCAGAAGTTCAAGTAGTGCAACCATCAGAGAAATCACTTAGAGGGTGACTTTGGGTTTAGACTGTTCCCTAAGGAGACTAAGACCTACAATCCAGAGTCAGGAGTTGCCATGGACACATGGGTTTCTTTATTGAAGTACTCCCCTACCCCCCCCACCCTAAACCCTACACCCCTTCTAGGATTTGGTAAATCAGTGTCTTCTTTCCCCCAGTGATATTGTGTGCATCAGTGCGAGAATCTGACCCATATTTAAGTGTGGCCTGTTATGTTATGATTATTCTTGCTTTGTATTCTATTTATTAAGTGTTTTGTGATTGTGTTAATAGTGTTATCTTGACTGATTTGTTTAAAACAGAAGCATACCAGTAGGAATTCAAGAGCTTCAGTTGTGAATAGCATATACACATATGTACATATTATGTGTGTATGAGTAATATATATATGTATACATATGTATGTGTATCTAATATATATGAGTAATATATATGTATACATATGTGTGTATCCATATGTGTCTATATACATTTTACACATATACACACATGTGAGAGGGTGAGGGTAGGGGAAGTACGAGTTAGTTACTTCTACTACCAAGAATATGACTTATAGCCAACATGGCTGTCTCCTTTAGGAATCCCCACTCTGAGTGCACGCTGCAGTCAATGAGGCAGAACAGAGAGAGAAAAGAGACAGGGGGTGCCAGTTTCTATGACCACAACCGCTTTGAACTAAGCAACAGAGAATATGAAGAAAAAAGGAAATAGTCCTTTTCTTTAAGAAAATTACATTTCAATGGGATGTAGTCAATATGTGGATGATAGGGATGAAGGTGCTAGCCACTGGGATAATTGGGAAAGGCTCCCTACAGAAGATGGTACTTAAGTGGAGTCTCAAAGGAAGCCAGAGATTCTGAGGGGCAGAAGTGAGGAGGAAGAGCATTTCCAGGCATGTGAAGAATAGAAAGTAGACCAGTATGGCTAGGCCACAGAGTGTGTGGAGAGAAATATGTAAGGAACTGGAAATATAGAAAGGGGCCAGGCTGTGAAGTGGCTTACGTACCAGACAGAGGAATTTATATTTGCTCTTGGATGTCCACTAGTCTTTATTGAGTAGGGTATCACTGGGGAGTAATACGGTCAGATTTATACTTTAGGAAAATCATTTTGACAGTGGTGTGGCATGGGGATTAGAAAAGAGCCGTCAAACATGTAACTCAATACTCTCAGTGCCCAGAACCAGATTAAAACATAATTGGGAAATATTTAACAAAACAAATAAAAATACAATGAAATATAGATAGCATGAGGCCTGTGTACTTATCCTTATGTATAGATTAGTGGCCCCCTTTCTATTTGAATTTGATGCCCCCGAATTAGAATGAGGAGAGACCTGAGAAAATGAGGCCAAATTAAGAGGTTATTGTAACAGTCAAAGTGAGAGGTAATGAGGCCCCCAACCAGGGTAGTGGCTGTGTGAGGGAAGAGGAAGGGATGCATAGGACACAATATGAAACCTCTGGATTGAATATATAGGATGAGTGTGAGGAGTCAATAGTGACACAGAGGTCATGAACCCAAGTGACTGGAGGGATAATGGTGTCCTGGACTGCAATAGGGAGGTGTGGAAGAAATGTGGCTTTTAGGGAAAATATGACTTTTGTTTTGGACATGTTGAATTTGAGATGTCTGTGGAACATAGAGATCAAAATGTCCAAAAGTCAGTTTGTGACAAAGGACTAGAACTAGGAGAGATGGAATACATATCTGGGCATCATCGTCTGCATAGAAGTAATAATGGAAACCATTGGAGCTGAGATCACCAAATGAGGAACTATAGAAAGGAAAAAAAGGGTGAATTTCAGTCTATGGTCTTCTCCGGGCTACAGAACAAAGTCCTTAGACTGGATGATCACTGATGTTTCATCTAACTCTAACTCTGTGAGTTTTTCTATTCCAATAAGCCTCCATTGGGGAGGAAGCAGATGGCAGGGCTCCATTTCTCTTGGACATTACTACTTTCCATCTCCATAGAAAGAGTGCCACCTATTGAAACACCAATATCACTGCTGGCAGAATGCTGGGGATTCCCAGGAGACCCTTCTCCCTGTGTAGGCTCACTTGTCTCACCCACTTCCCAGATGGATCAGAGGGAGTGGGTGGAATCCACAGGCTGTTCCACTCTCACAAACTGCAAGACATCTGTTCCCTGGTGACTTTCAGTGAGTGATGATGACAGAGAAGCATTTATGCAGGGTGAGCTAGAGTGCCTGGGTCAGAAACAGTAGGTCTCCCATGGACCTAAGGACCAAAGGTCCAGTTAGACTATGCCCTTGCCTTCAGTCAGACTTTAGCAATTCTATTTGAAAGAAACTATCACCTTAAAACCATTCAGAATAATATTGCCGTTTTTAGGAAATTCTGAAGTCCTTTTCTCCACACAAAAACAATAATTTATTTGAATCTGTTAGTACTTTACCGAAAGTTTAGTCTGTACAACAGATAATATTGTGAGAATTGATGATAATCTTGTCCTCTGGGGGTAATGATTTGGGACTATCTTTTAACAAGGTCTGTTTGATATTTCTGTAACTAAAATCTCTAGAGTTCAAATTTGACCCACCTTATACCAAATCCCAGTTGATTGTGAATTGTTTCTCAGTGTGGTTCCAGTCTTTTCATATCAAATATGGACAGGTGGAGGCACAGGGGATTCAAGGACTGACCCTCACTTATCATTTGAAGTAACAATAGAGTGAGGAAAAGCGCTAACTCAAGTTATCTGCATTCACTAGGATTTCTCTCCTCTGCTTAGTGGTTTAACTTCTATGTCTCAACCAATATACCTCCTTAGGAATCTTGGCTCTTGTCTGGTAAAGTATCTTTCTAGGGATTTTTTAAATTTCAAAGGCCTATTTCGAGCCTAATTCTGATTTACCCCTTTTCAGTTGAAGCACCTGGACCATTTTCTCTATTGGATTTTTGTGTACACTTTCCCATTTCTCTTATTAGACATTCAAAAGAAAAGCTCCCCACAGCTAAATCTGTGGTCTGGTGATTTATTGCTAATATTCTTGAAATTGCCTTATTAAAAGGAAATCACATTGAACAGGGGGTGGTTGAAGCAAGGCCTAAGCTTCTGTTGCCATGGTAGCCACCAACAACTACTGGGAACCCATTGCGTTAAAGTGAAAGGTAAACAATTGTTGGTAGTAGGAGAAGATTGAATGTAGGAGACCAAAAAATTCTGGACTGAATAAAAGGCATTTTAATCCTGAAATCGCATTGCTTTCTCTAAACTATGAGCTTACAATAGTGTAATCAGGTATGGCAACATCTTTAGTGGAGAGACTTTGAGTCAGGATACCTGGTTCTTGGCTTTCCTACTAACTGACTAAGCTTGGGCAAGATATTTTAGCTCTATGGGAACTCAATTTCCTTATCTATAAATTGAGGGGGCTAGGTTAGGTGATTATTCATGTCCCTTCTAGCTTTGATAATGTATAATTGTTTTTTTTCCATCCATGCAAAATTATTTTTTTCTTTCTAGAATCTATAAAGCAATCTTGGCCTATATATTTAAGCTACTCCATGGGCAGATTATAGATTGGACATTCATCTTGCCATGTTTCATCTTTACTTGAAACCCACTGGGTGGAGCTCCAGCCTTTGAGGGTTGGGAGATATGTCATAATCATAACAATTATACTTCATAGTCATAACCCTTTCACTGACTCTTCATTTAATTCAATGTAAATAATATGTATTATAAGTGGCTACTCTTCCCAAGGTACTTTGCTAGGAGTGAAGTGCCTTGCACGTGGTAAATTTTTAGGATTGGATTGGCGATATGAAGATTAAAAACAAAATACTTCCTGATTTCAAGTAGCTTGCAATTTATTAGGAATTTATACTGTTTTCTACAATATCTACTCAGATAAACAGTTATAAAGTAGGGAGTGGAGGAGTACAAGGGAGAAACCAAACAAAATGCTCTAGTAGAATTTAAAGAGGAAGAGAACTCACAAAGGGGTGGTGGGGATGGAGATGGGGGGTATCAAGAAGGCTTTTAAGAAGAAAACAATTAAGCCAAAACTAAAAGTAAAATAATGATTCAGAAAGCTGTTAATATAGAATAAGAACATTTTGGCATGGGAGATAGCTTGGGGATAACATATGGGGTGGGAAGTGGAATCCTGGGAAGAGCTAGTAATGTAGTTTGGCTGGACCATTGAGTACATAAAAGGGAATAGTGTGAAACATGGCTGGAAAGGGAAGTTGGAACCAGATTATGCAGGACCTTAATTGGTTAGATTTTGAATTTTATCCTAGAGGCAATAGGGAGCCTCTGAAGGTTTCTGAATAGGATGGTGACATAGCTGGACTGTGAAAGACTTTTAAAAGATTATCTTGACAGTTATATGAAGGATGGATCAGAGAGGGGAGAGACTAGTGGGAGGATGATTAATTAGGCAGCTGTTACAAGAGACCATTCAGGCAAGTGGTGATGAAAGCTTGAAATAGGGTGGTGGCTATGTGAGCAGAGAGAAAGGGACAGATGAAATAGATGTTGCAGAGACAGAATCTATTTATTAGATGTGGTCAGTGAGGGAGAAGGAGAGGTCACAGATGACTCTGAGGTTTCTTAACAGGAGGATTGGAAAGATGGTAGTGCCCTTAACAATAATTGGGAAGTTTGGAAGAGTATGTTTGAGATGGAATATCATGAGTTCAGGCATTTCCTGCAACCTACTTCTCCACCCCACCTTAGCCATACACAAAGATGGTCACAGTCTTGATCTTGCCATCACTCACAAATACATCACCTTTATGCTTCAGAAATCTGAACTTCCCTTATCTGATCACAATCTATTGGCTTTCTGCATTTCCATTCAAAATCCCACTCTTTGTTAACAGCATGGTCTCCAATACCTCATCCCCTAAGTTCTCTTCTAGGCTATCACTCTTGCACTAGCCATACTGTCTGCCTTTCTCCGTCTTGACCCCTTGTTGAATCAGTTCAACTCTACAATGTTCTCTTCTCTAGAGTCCTTTGTCCCTTTCTCCTAGTTCTCCTCCTATTTGTTGGATCACCCCTTCTCAGTCTCCTTTGCTGGATCTTTATCCAGATCATACCCACTAACCTTGGGTGTTGCACAGGGTTCTGTCCTGGGTCTTTTTCTCTTCTTTCTCTATATAATTTCATTTGGTGATCTCCTCAGCTCCTATGGATTCAATTATCGTATCTAAGCTGATGATTCTCAAATCTACTTATGCTCTGCTGACCTCTAGTCTTACATTTCCAATTGCCTATCAAACATCTCAAACTGAATGTCCAGTAGACAACTTAAATTCAGTATGTCCAAAATGTTGCAATTGAAATTAAGATAAACTGAGGCACAAAGGTCTGAGCATGTTCAATTTGTTATTAAAGGGCAAATTTACCAATAAATTGGATCTCAGCTTCCCCAGAAAAGCTGAGACTCTGAAAGAGGGGAACAACTTTTTTTTATATTTTGTGGAGAATAGAAAATAGGAAGACTAGCTTCATAGGTGGAAGAAAATATGATTGGATGGAAATTAGGAATGCAGATTAGCAACAACCCTCTCCTTCATTCTTGTGACTAAGAAATGTTCATTTGTTTGAATTCAGCTCCATCTGCAAGGACAGAGATAGCAAACCAGACTTCTTTGGATAACAAACCAGATATCCTTGAAGGATAGCTTGGTGGTATAAAGATACTAGACCAGATTCCCTGGTGTCCACTTGCATTCTCTAAGGGTAACAGATTTCCTTGACACAAGAATAGAACAGTGATTAACAGGAGAACTGAATTTCTAAACTTAACTCATTGCAGGCTAACTAAATTTCTGAATTAAGTTCAGAGACAAAGGATCATGACTTAGGCAGTTACAAAACAAAATCAATTAGCTGTAAATAGAATTAATTAAAAAAAGACCCAGAATAAATCTGATTATTTCAAAAACTGAACACATTATCTTTCACTCAAAACCCTCTCTGGCTTACATTCTTCCCTATTACTGTCCAGGGTACCACCATTGTCCCAATCTTGCAAGTTCAAAACCTAGACGTCATCCTTGACTCCTCACAATCTCTCACTTCCCTCCACATACAATCTGTTGTCAAAGTCTCTCCATTTCATTTTTGAAACACTTCTCAAATTCACCTCCATCTCTCCTCTGATATTTCTGCCACCCTGATGCAGGTTCTCATTTCCTCATGCCTTGACTATTATAATACCCATGTTGGTTGGTCTGCTTGGACCAAATCTCTCCTCACTCTACACTACCTTCCATTAGGCTAACAAAGTGGTTGTCCTAAAGAGTAGGTCGAACCATGCTACTTCCTTACTCAATAAATGCCAATAGCTACCTATTAACTCCAGGATTAAATGTAAAATCCCATTTGGCATTCAAAGTTTTTCATAACAAATCCCCTATCTTTCTAGTTTTGGTATACAGTAGATTCTTATACTCTTCAATCCAGTGACATTGGCTTTCTTGCTGTTCATGAACAAGGCACTCAGTTTCTCAACTCTTGGCATTTTGCTTGGCTGTCCACCATGCTTGGAACACTGTCCTTTCTCATCTTTGCTTCTTGGCTTCCCTGGCTTCCTTTGAGTTGCAGCTAAAACCCACCTCTATAGGAAGTCTTTCTTAATCATGCTTAAATCTCGTACTTTCCCAAAGATGACAGAATGAAAGGAAACAGTATAGGTGAGCTCCCCTACAAAAATCTCTCCAAATAGATCTAGAAAATGCTGAATTCAGACTGAATTCTGATGTGAATATCCAGAAAAAGTCACAGTGAGTCATGCATTTATCCACCTTATTTCAGCATAGGGAGACAGACAACTGAGTGGACACTGGGAATGGATGAGGGGAAAGCATATAGGGTCGGGAAAGAGATTCTATGTACCAGAGTAAGAGGAGGTTCCAGAACTGAATGAGGGGACTCCCAGACCTATACTGGGTGCCAATTGGCAGCTCTGTTGACCATCATCCAGTTCCAGGTCACAGATCCAGGGAGGAGCGAGAAAGGGACCTTCACGAGGGACTGGCATTCTTAGGTAGGGAGGCCCGGGGTTGTGTATAGAGAAAGGAGAATTCAGAAGTCAGCAGCAGTAGCAGTGATGTGGCTCAGACCTTAGTCATCCAGCCCAGCCTGCAGAGGATTAACTAGGGTGGAAATTCTAGACCAAAGGGGAACCTACAATTCTGCCACTCAGAGCCAACAGAGCTTTCCAGTTTGCTGATGGGGTGGAGTCCACCAATAATTTACTCTTGCAAGTTCCAAGTCAGGAACTTGCAGAGCCTAAACTAAGGGGAAGGCAATCAGAGATTGTCCTAGATCAGGCCATTTTGAGAGTACTGAAAACTTGAATGTCTCCAGCCTGTCCCTGAGATCCTGGAATAACACAATCCTCAAAACACCAAGAAAGCAGCAACAAAATCAGCTCAGATCTTCCCCCCAGAATCACAACAGAATCTAGCCCTAACACTGAGTCTAAAGTCAGGAAGTAGGCTGAAAGAATAAACAAAGGTATGCAAAAAGAACACCTCTCCCCTACCAGTAATGAGTTTTTGGTGGCGGGAATGCACCAGACACAAACACAGAAACTACAAATCATCTATAAACAAAGCTTCAGGGAAAAACATGCATTAGGCACAAACTCAACTAGAATTCCTGGATGAGATGATATAAGCATTTTAAAAGGAGTCAAAAATTGTTTTTTTTTTATAAATGGAATAAGAATGCTTAAGAAAAAATGGAAAAGAAATGATGGCTATGGAAGAATGAATTTAAAAGGAAATTAGCAGCTTATCACAAAAGGAATAAAACCTTGCCAAAGCAACAAATTCCCTAAAAACTTAAATGGCGCAGAAACCACATGATTGTCTCAAGCCTTGGACAAAATACAACACCCATTCCTATTAAAAACACTAGAAAGCATAGGAATAAATGTAGCCTTCCTTAAAATTATAAATAGCATCTACCTAAAACCATCAACAAGCATTATTTGTAATGGGGATAAGCTAGATGCATTCCTAATAAGATCAGGGGTGAAACAAGGATGTCCATTATTATCCCTATTATTCAGTTTGGTACTAGAAATGTTAGCTGTAGCAATAAGAGAAGAAAAAGAAATTGAAGGAATTAGAATAGGCATAGAAGAAACTAAATTATCACTTTTTGCAGATGATATGATGATTTACTTAGAGAATCCTAGAGAATCAAGTTAAAAAACTACTTGAAATAATAAACAACTTTAGCAAAGTTGCAGGATATAAAATAAACCCACATAAATCCTTGGCATTCCTATACATCACTAACTATGCAAGAGATAGAAAGAGAAATTCCATTTAAAGTTACTGTAGACACTATAAAATATTTGGGAGTCTACCTGCCAAGACAAATCCAGGGCCTACATGAACATAATTACAAAACACTTTTCACACAAATAAAGTCAGATCTAAATAAATTGAAAAATATCAGTTGCTCATGGTTAGGCTGAGCTAATATAATAAAAATGACAATTTTACCTAAATTAATTTATTTATTCAGTGCTATACCAATCAAACTACCAAAAATTATTTTACAGAGCTGGATAAAATAATAACAAAATTCATCTGGAAGAACAAGAGGTCTGGAATATCTAGGGAATTAATGAAAAGAAATGCTAGGGAAAGTGGCCTAACCATACCAGATATTAAACTGTACTATAAAGCAGCAGTCATCAAAACTACCTGGTACTGGCTAAGAAGCAGAGTCATGGATCAGTGCAATAGGTTAGGTACACAAGACACAGTGGTCAATGACTATAGCAATCTACTCTTTGATAAACCCAAAGAATCCAGCTTCTGGGATAAGAATTCACTATTTCACAAAAACTGCTGGGAAAATTGGAAAATGGTAGGGCAGAAACTGGGCATAGACCAATATCTTACACGATATACCAAAATAAAGTCAAAATGGGTTCATGACTTAGGAATAAAGGCTGATACTATAAGCAATTTGGGAAAGCAAGGAATAGTTTACCTATCAGATTTATGGGAAAACAAAGAATTCATGACATGACAAGAGACAGAGAGCATTACAAAATGCAAAGTGGATAATTTTGATTATGTTAAATTGAAAAGTTTTTGTATAAAAAAAAGCCAATGCAACAAAGATTAGGAGGGAAGCAGAAAATTGGGAGAAAATCTTTACAATTAGTCTCTCTGATAAAGGCTTCATCTCTAAAATATACAGGGAACTGAGCCAAATTTATAGGAATACAAGTCATTCCCCAGTTGAGAAGTAGTCAAAGGATATGAACAGGCAATTTTCAGAGGAAGATACTAAAGATATCTATAGGCATATGAAAAAATGCTCTAAATCACTACTGATTAGAGAAATGCAAATCAAAACAACTCTTAGGTACCACAACTCTCCTGTCAGATTGGCTAAAATAACAAAACAAGAAAATGATAAATGCTGGAGAGGATGTGGAAAATTGGAACACTGTTACATTGCTAGTGGCATTGTGAACTGATCCAGCCATTCTGGAAAGCAATTTGGAACTATGCCCAAAGGGCTATAAAAATGTTCATACTCTTTGACCCAGCAATACCCCTTCTAGAGTTGTATCCCAAAGAGATCACACAAATGGGAAAAGGACCCATATGTACAAATATATTTATAGCAGTTTTTTTTGTAGTAGCAAAGAATTGGAAATCAAGCGGATGCCTATCAATTGGGGAATGGCTGAACAAGTTGTGGTATATGAATGTAATGGAATACTATTGTGCTGTAAGAAATGGGGAAGATACGCACTTCATAATAACCTGGAAAAACCTACACAATATAATGCTGACTGAGCGGAGCGGAAATAGGAGAACATTATGCACAACCACAGATACATTTATTCTGTGATGACTAACCTTGATAGACCTCAGTCTTCTCAGCAATACAAGGTTCAAAGACAACTCCAAAGGACTCATGATGGAGAGAGCTATCTACATGCAGAAAAAAAAAAAACAAAAAACTATGGAGTCTGAATGCAGATTGAGGCAAACTGTTTGCTCTCCTTTTCTCTCTCTCTTTTTTTGGTTTTGTTTCTTCTTTCTCATGATTCATTCCATTGGTCATAATTCTTCTTTACAACTTGACTATTGTGTAAATAAATTCAATGCAAAGTTATACATAGAAAAAAGACAACAAAAACTTAAATGGCCCAAATAGAAATCAATGACTTCATGAGGCAACAAAGAATGTTGAAACAATGCCAAAAGGCTAAAAAATAGAAGAAACTAAAAGGAATCTCATAGCAAAAGCAACTAACATGAAAAACAGGTAAAGGAGAAAAAAAAATTTAAGAATCATTGGACTATTCTATGACCAAAAAAAAGAGCCTAGACATCATATTTTAAAAAATCTTAGAAAAACATTGCTCAAGAAAAGGATGCATATAAGAGAATAGGATAGGGGGAAACACATTGGTAGCAAGCAGCTGTGAATATGAATGGGATGAACTTACCTATAAAACAGAAGAAGATAGTAGAATGGATTAGAAACCAGATTCCAACAATATGTCATTTACAAGAAAGATATGTGAAAGAGAAAGACAGACATAGAGTTAAAATAAGAGATGAGAACAACACCCATTATCCTTCAGTTGAAGTAAAAAAAAAAAAAGGACAGGGTGGCAATCCTGATCTCAGATGAAATAATAGCAAAAATCAATGTAAATAAAAGAGATTAAAAGGGAAATTACATTTTGCTAAAAGATTCCACAGACAATAAATTAATATCAATACTAAACATACATTTACCAAACAGCATCTAAATTCTTAAAGAAAAAGTTAAATGAGTTACTGAAAGAAATGCATAATAAAACCAAAATAGTGGGGGACCTCAGTTTACTCCTCCTAAATCTAGATAAATCTAACTATAAAATAAACAAGAAGGAAGTTAAATAGATGAATAGAATTTTAGAAAAGTTAGATAAAATGGACCTCTGGAGAATATTGAATAGGAATAGGAAGGAATATACCTATTTCTCAGTTGTACATGACATCTTCACAACAATTAATCAGGTATTACTGCATAAAAACGTCACAAAAATGCAAAAAAACAGAAATAAGAAATGTTTTTTTTCTGAACATAATGCAATAAAAATTCCATTCAATAAAAGGCCTGTGAAGTATAGGTTAAAATTAACTGGAAATTGAATAATTCAATTGTAAAGAATTGATGGGCAAAGGAAAAATCATAGAAAGAATCAATAATTTCATTAAAGGAAATGACAACATTGTGACAATATAACATGTACTTAGTAGTACTTCGAGGAAAATTTGTATCTCTAAAACCTTCATCAATAAAAGAAAAAAAGAGCTGATCAAAGCATTGGGTGTGCAACTAAAAGTAATTAGAAAACTAACAAATTGAAAAGCCCAATTAAATACCAAAATAGAAATCCTAAAACTCAAAAGAGAGATTAATAAAGTTGAATGTAAAAACATTATTGAAATTATAAATAAAAGTAGGAGTTAAAAAAACAATGAAAATGACAATAAAATAGATAAAGCACAGGCTAATTTGACTTTAAAAAAAGAAAAAAAGGAAGTAAAATTATCAGTATCAAAAATGAAAAGGGTGAATGTGAAACCAATAAAAATTTTAAAAAAGCAATTACTATGAGCAATTTTACCCAACTACATTCCAATAATCTAAATTAAATGGATAGGTATTTACAAAAACATAAATGGCTCAGGTTACCAGAACATTTACTAACCCTGTCTTAGAAAAAGAAATTGCATAATCATAAACATCTAGTTATAGAAAAAAATTCAAGACCAGATCAAATTGTAAGCAAATTCTACCAAACACTTAAAGAACAATTAATTGTAATACTATATAAATTATATGAAAAAATAGGTAAAGAAAGCATCTTAACATATTCCTTCTATAATACAAATATGATCTTAATACTTAAATTAGGGAGACTCAAAACAGAAAAAATAAATGGCCAATTTCTGTGATGAATATTGATGTAAAATTTTAAATAAAATACTAGAAGTATTTATATTTATTTAAATAAAATACCAGAAGAAATATAAAGAAGATTATATTCCACAACTGGGTTAGATTTATATCAGGAATGAATAGCTGATTCAATATTAAGAGAATTTCAAGCATAATTGATTATATAAACAACAAAAATAACTAAAATCATATGATTATTTCAATAGATGTGGGAAAATGTTTTTAATTTTAACTAAATTTACTTATTTATTTATTTTTATAAAATACACTTATTTCTGGCAGAACACTAGAAGGCACAGGATAAATGGAGTTTTCCTTAAAATGATAAATAGTATCTACCAAAACCAACAGCAAACATTGTCTGTAAAAAGGAAGAACAAGAATCCTTTCCAATAAGATCAAAGGTGAAGCAAAGATATCCATTATTATTATTACTATTCAATACTGTAATAGAAATGCTAGCTATAGCAATAAAACAAGAAGTAATTGAAGGAATAGGCATGGACAACAAGTAAATAAAATTATCAATTTTTTTCAGATAACGTGGTTTGCTTAGAAAACCCTAGAAAATCAACAAAAAAATTAATTGAAAGATTAACAACATCAATAAAATTTCAGACTATAAAATAAACCTACACAAATCATCAGCATTTCAGTATATCACCAACAAAACCCAAACAGGAAGTGATAGAGAGATTCTAATTTATAAAAACCCTACAGACAGTATAGAACACTTGTGATCTTACCTGTCAAGGCTTACATAGGAACTACATAAACACAATACAAAACACTTCACACAAATGAAGACAGGTATAACTAATTGGAGAAATAATAATTGCTCATGGGTAGGTTGAATGAATATAATAGAAATGGCCATGTTACCTAAATTAATTTACCTTTTCAGTGCTATACCAGTCAAACTACCAAAGAGTAACTTTAAAGAGCTAGAAAAAATATTAACAAAATATACCTGAAGGAGCAAAAGGTTAAGGCTCTACAGAGAATCAATAAAAGAAAAAAAGAAAGAAAGAGGGTCTAGCAGTACCATATCTCAAACTACTATACAAAGTCGTTATTATCAAAATAAATTTTTTACTGGGCAGAAATGGAGAAGTTGATCAGTGGAACAGATTGGGAACACAATATATAGAAGCAAATGTCCATAGTAACCTAGTGTTTTGATAAATTTAAAGAACCCATTCCTTGGCCAAATCTATTGGGAAAACTGAAAACTAGTCCAGACGAAATTAGGCATAGACCAACTTCTTACACCATATGCCAAGATAAGCTTAAAATGCATACATTAGCTCTTTTTCCAGCTGGAATCATGGCGGGCATAGAAGAAAAGAAGAAGCTACCATCCATTCCAGAATCCTTTCTGAAAAAGTGAAAGGCTTTTGAAATACTGAAGGCCAAACGCTTGAAGAAGAAGATGGCTATTAAAAAGCTCCATAAAATACAGAGAAAAGTTATCTATGAAAAAGCTAAAGCCTACCATAAGGAGTACAGACAGATGTACAGGAGTGAAATCCAGCTGGCTAGAATGGCACGCAAAGCTGGCAACTACTATGCACCTGCTTTTGTGATCAGAATCAGAGCTACCAATAGTGTTAGCCCAAAGGTCTGAAAAGTATAGCAACTTCTTCGTCTTTGCCAAATCTTCAATGGCACTTTTGTTAAACTTAACAAGGGTTCTATTAACATGCTGTGGATTGTGGAACCATACATTGCATGGGGTTACCCAAACCTGAAGTCTGTGAATGACTTGATTTACAAACGTGGTTATGGCAAGATCAAGAAACAGAGGATTGCCCTGATGGATGATGCCCTTATTGCAAAATCTCTTGGTAAATATGGAATTATCTGCATGGAGGACTTGATCCATGAGATCTACACTGTTGGCAAGCACTTCAAAGCTGCCAACAACTTCCTGTGGCCCTTCAAATTATCTTCTCCTTGAGGAGAATGAAGAAAAAGACTGCACATTGTGTGGAAGGTGGAGATGCTGGTAACAGGGAAGACCAGATCAACAGGCTTATTAGAAGAATGAACTAAAGGTCTCTACCATGATTATTTTTCTAATGGTCTGTTAATAAAAATGCCTGTGACAAAAAAATGGGTACATTACTTAAAAGTAAAGGTTAATATAAGCAAATTAGAGGAACCCAGAAGAAATTAACTATCGGATCTATACGGATAAGAGTTCATGACAAAATAAGAGCTAGAGAGTTTCACAGGAGTGAAAATGAATAATTTCAATTATATAAAATTAAAAAGGTTTTGCAGGAAAAATCAATGCAGTCAAAATTGGAAGAAAAGCAGGAAATAGGGGGAAATCTTTTTAGCAAGCTTCTATGATAAAGGTTTTATTTCTGAAATATATAAAGAACTGAGTAAAATGTACAAGAATAAGAGCCATTTTCCAATTGAAAAGTGGTGAAAGGATGTGGTTAGGAAGTTTTCAGAGGAAGAAGTCAAAGCTATCAATAGCCATGTGAGAAAATGCTATAAATCACTAATAATTATAGAAATGCAAATTAAAACAACTCTGAGGTACCACTTCAGATCCATCAGACTGACTGAGGTGACAAAAAAGGAAAATGACATATGCTAGAGGATATGTGGGAAAACAAGTAGACTAATTCACTGTTGGTGGAGATATGAACTAGTCCAACTATTCTTGAAAGAAATTTAGAACAATTCCCCAAATGATATTAAACTGCACATACTCTTTTAATCACTGATACTGCTAATATATCTATACCCCAAAGAGATCAAAGAAAGAGGAAAAGGACCATAGGTACAAAAAAATTTATAGAAGCTCTTTTTGTGGTATCAAAGAACTGGAAACTGAAAGAGGGGGATCCACCAATTGGGGAATGGCTGAACAAGTTATAATTTATGAATGCAATACAATACTATTATCTGTAAGAAATGATGAATGGGGTGATTTCAGAAAAACCCAGGAAGACTTGTATGAACCAATGGAAAGTGAAGTGAGCAGAATGGTTAAAACACTAATAGCCATACTGTAAAGATGATCGACTATGAAACACTTAGTAACTCTGATTGACACAATGACCCACAAAAATTCCAAAGGATTCATGATGAAACATGCAAGCCACCTCCAGGTAGAGAACTAATGGACTCAGATTATAGACTAATGCATACTTTCATCGATTTCTTGCTTTCTAAAAAAACATGGCTAATACAAAATGGTTTTGTGTGTGTGTGTGTGTGTGAATATATCCAAGGAGGAGGGGTTGAGAAGGAATGGCTGACACTGAAACCTAATTCTCATCTGAACGGTCAAAAGAAGGAAGAATAACAGAGACAGAGAGGGAGAGAGAGAGAGAGAGAGAGAGAGAGAGAGAGAGAGAGAGAGAGAGAGAGAGATGGAAATATATTTCATTTAGCAGTGAACTAGGAGGGAAATGAAAAAAAGCAGGGAAGTAAAATTAAAGGGAGTGTGGAATAAAGAAAGAATTAGTCCTAAGCAAAGCAAATTCTAAGGAGGTACAAAAATGTTTATAGCTCATTTTGAGGTGGCAAAGAATGGGAATCTGAGAGAATGTCCATAAATGGAGGAATAGTTAATCAACTTATAGTTTATAAATGTGATGGAACACTATTGTGTTGTGCAATGAGGAAACAGTATTCCAGAGCACTAATAATGAAACATGCTGTGAACCTCCTGATGGAGAGGTGAGGGATCCAGAATGCAGGAAGAGACAAATTGTTGTTTTTTTGTTTGTTTCTTTGTTTGCTTTTGGAGGGGGGTGGGAGTTTGGACATGAACAATGTGGAAATTTGTTTAAACTGATTATAATATTTGTAATGGGTTTTGTTTTTCTTGTGTTTTCAATTGCAAGGGAGGAGAAAAGTTGGGGTGAAAGGAGAAGGTGGATCTTAGTTGATCAAAACAAAATATATATTAAAAAAGAAATAAAAATAATAGTACTTTCTCTCTGTTGATTATTTCCTAATCTACCCCCCCAAGGATATAGCTTATTTGTACATAGCTTTTTGCATTTTGTCTCCCCCCATTGTGAGCTCCATGACAGCAGGGATTGTCTTTTGCCTTCCTTTGTATACCCAGTGCTCAGCATGGTGCCTATCATACAGTAAGTACTTAATAAAGGTTTATTGACTAACTGACTAACAGTTTTGAACATGTTTAGTTTGAAGTGCTAATGAAACATATTGTTGGGAAATATTCAGCTGGAAATGTGGGACTAAAGTTAAGGGCTGCATATATAGAATTATTTACTGTGGGGTATGTGTCAGAGAATCAATCAGAAGAATAAGAAGATGGTCAATAGTCAGAGTCCAACTGAGATCAAACAATGGAATCTGTAGTGGACCAAATGGGCACACCATTTAATGACTTCCTTCAGCAACTTTCTGCAATTTGGGAATAGAAATGGAGAAAGGGGATTGTGTGGGTGACTCAGTGTTGAAGATTTGCACATAATGAATAGTGGTGGGCAAGGGCATTAAACATACAGGAAAGTATGTCATTGAACTGGGCAACTGGTTAAAAAAATATGAAGCTAGAGGTCAGAACATGAGTAATGGATTGGGAGAACAAAGTGGGGTGGGCTAGAGGAGGGTACTGTAAGTCACAATGAGAACAAACAATAGATAAAGGAAGAGTAAGGGAGAGAGAGAGCTGGAAGGACAGCAAACTACGATCAGAGAAGGAAATTTCATAGATTGGGAACAGGGAGGTGGGAGAATTTTGGGTGACAGTAAGGTAAAAGGAACGATTACCCTTGTGAAAAGCTAAGGTAAATTAGAGAGCAGTACAAAAGGGGATACCATAGTATGAGTCAAGAGTGATGGTGTTGCACAGGGATAGCAGTTAACAAAAGTTTTTTGCTACTTACAATTGCTACTTCCTGCTCACAGTAGGAAGGAGAACAGATGCCAGTTAAGAATAACCTACATGTGAGGCCTCCATGACCAATAGTTCTTGTGCAGCACACAGTGGGGGTGGGGTGGTTTTGGATGTGTAGTGGTATCTGCACCCTGATCAAAGTTCCAAAGCCCTTTAGGGCTCAAATTTATGTAAAATTTTGGTCAAAGAGACCACATGGCTCAAATAGGACTGTCCTCTATAGGAAAGGTAGTAGGGTAATCTGGACCAGTGATATGAAGATATTTTCTGAATTGACTAATAAAGAATGAAGAATTAGGTTAGGCACTTAGGAAATTTAAATTTAGTTGAGCCAAGATAGTGGACAGTTGAGATGGAGGCAATGCCCAGTCTTTGGGTTTATTGAGCCTTAGCATGTAAGTAGCCTGGGTGCTTGGGACGATGTGAGTTAAACCAGTTTTCACCAGCTCATGTGGAGTATAGGCCATGAAAAATGAAGAGGTTGATAAATTGGGAGACCTTGTATTTGAAAGCACATCAAAAATGAATCTCCTAGGATGCAGGCAGGAGTTGAGGTGAAGGGGAAGAAAATGGGGTAGGTATGAAAGAGAAATGTCAACAAGGATTTAGGTGAATGGAGAAAGCCTAAGAGAGAAGTTGCTGAGTGATTGGGGGTGGGGAGGGTTGGAAGGGTCTGGAAGTGGTAGTAGGGAGCAAAGAATAGGATAATTCCTCCTCCCAGCCTACCACGTAAGAGGAACAGAACAACTAACATCTAAGAGAATGAGCAGAGGTGAAGTGTTAATGGGAGAAAACTGGGTTTCCATGAATCCCATGAGATGGAAGGTAGGTGAAAGGAAGAGATCTCGGACAAAGGAGAATTTGTTAAAATACAGCAGGAGTCCCAGAGGGCCCAGAGGAAGAGGAGGTCAGAGTGTGGGCAGGGACTGGGGAAGAATTATAAACAGAAATTCTGAGACCTCAAGCAAATGTGGCTGAGAGAAGGTCATAACCACTCCTAGGTGTGGTTGAGGTAGACTGGAGATGGAGATCATGGAAGTGAAAAAGGTTGAGGAAAGGGATTGAGTCAAGGTAGAGCTGAACTCCATATGGTAACAATGCTAGGGAAAGAGGTGGGAGTGGGGGGGGTGAGGTGAAGAATTTTGTTGTTTTTGTTTTATGCCTCAGTATATAGAGATTCTGAATTATGAGAATCAAGAGAGTAGCAAATGGGAGTTTTGCAAGCTATGGAACAGGACTAATTGACTAAGAGCCCTCAGGTGACTGGATTCTATGACAGGAGGGTTATAAGGCAACAGAGGCAGTCACTTTTATGCTCAATCCTCTTCTTATTCACTTTACAGATTGCCTTTTCTGAAGCATTATTCTCTGGAGCTGATGGAATTCATCTCCACCAGGCGAGACACACGTTCTGGTGTCCCACAAGTGGCTGCTGTAGTTTGTAGTGGAAACTCCATCCATTGGCCTTCCCATCTCTTTTTTCTTTTTAGTTACAGTCTTGGAAAAAATGCTGATGGCTTTCATGTTTTTAATTCTGTATGGAGAGATGCTCTCAGGGAGGTCACATATGTATATGTATAAAGGAAGTATGGACAGAAAAATGAAGTTGCCAAAGTGTGGTGGCTTGTGGCATAGGGATCATTGCTGTTTCAGATTTGGTGCCAGAAAGACCTAGGTGTGCCTCCCACCTTGCTATCTGTGCGATGTTTTAGAAAGTCACTTAACCACTCTGGCCTTCAGTTTCCTCTTCTGTAAGTTGAGGGTAATATTACTTGTAAAACTTACCCCACAGGTTTGTTGTGAAGCTCAAGCAATGTAGCTTATATACAGCTTTGCAAACTTTAAAGTACTACATAAAATGAGACATTATAGGGTCCACTAATAGATCTAAAGCAACTTGAGTTTCTTTCCCTCTTTAAATCCCAGACTTAATAAAATTTAAGAAATGTTCAGGACTTAATCATAAAAGCTCAGATATGTAAACTATACATAATGGAGTATTTTCTTTAGAACAGCCCTATGTAATATGTAAGCCCCTTGAAGACAGGGACCATTTTCTTATTCTTGCACTGTATTTTTAGCACCAAGTACAGGGCCTGGGACATAAGTCAGCTTCATAAATGCTTGCTAAATTGGATTGGATTTAATTGAATAGCTAGGGCAAGTATCATCTCCATTTCACAGATAAAGAAATGAAGACTCAGAGAGGTTAAATGCTTTGCCTGGCTCACAGAACTAGTAAGTTGTAGAGCCCTGACTTGGCCTGAGATGTTTTTACTCCAGGGTTAGACTTCTTGTCACTTACTCTATGTCAAGTTAGAATGCGAGCCAAGGAGCAACAAAACAGCGTACGTAATTGCTAGTTACAAATATATATATATGTGTGTGTGTGTGTGTGTGTGTGTGTGTGTGTGTGTGTGCACATATATATATATATATATAAAATTGCCAGTCCTCTATTATGACTGTAGTTTGCTTGTTCAGCCTAAAATAAACACCTAGTACTTAGGTTTAAGTTTAGTTTAATTTACTTTCCTGTCAAAAGGACAATAAGCAAATGGAATATGATCCTTGGTCAAATAGGCTTTTATGTTAAGTAGAATTTTGGATTCAATCACCTCTTTTTATATTATTATAAAACTGTTAAAAATTAAATAAGCTATTTACAAATCATAGCACATTTGCCAGTACTGACCCTTAAAATAAAGTGAAGTCAATATCACAAGTTAAATTTTGTATCTAAGAAAGTGGATGCACTCTCTCATTCTCTCTCTCTCTCTCTCTCTCTCTCTCTCAATCTCTCTCTAACTCACTCTCTCTCTCTCTCTCTCTCTCTCTCTCTCTCTCTCTCTCTCGTTTTGTCTAAGGCCATATAAATGTTGAACTATCCTTTGAAATTTATTTGGAAAAATACTTCCACAAAAACCTGAATTTTCCTTCAAGTCCAGAGCTGTTTTTAGTCAGAGGAGTTAAGTGAGAAAGAGGGAAAACTGGCAGCTGCCATAGAAAGAGAATCTAAGCATCTGGTGGTTGTGAATGTGTGTGTGTGTGTGTGTGTGTGTGTGTGTGTGTGTGTGTGTGTGTGTGTACGTATATAGACACGAATTAACTGTGGCCAAACCTCAACTGGCAAGTCTTCATTCACTCATTCGACGAATATTTATTAAGTATTTAATACGTGCCAGGCACAGTTCTAGGTGATGAGGATATAAAGACAAAAGCAAACTATTCTTTGCTCTCAAAGAATTTACATTCTATTGAGGGGAAGCAACATACACACAGATAAGTAAACTTAAGTGTGTGTGTGTGTGTAAATTAAATACAAAGTAAGCACCTAACAGCATGGTAGGAGATGACCCTTTCGGGTTGCCATGAGTGAAGCTAGAGATATTACCAGGCAGAGGCGATGAAAAAATGGATTCTAGACATAAAGGACAGTCTATGAAATGGGAAATGTAATGTTTTATATATAGGGCAAGTAGGTGGTACAATGGATAGAATACTGGGCATAGAGTCAGGAAAATGAATTTACTTGAGTCTAAATCTGGCTTCAGACACTTAGTAGCTGTGTGATCCTGAGCAAGTCACTTAACCTTGTTTGCCTCAGTTTCCTCATCTGTAAAATGAACTGGAGAAGAAAATGGCAAATTATTTCAGTATCCTTGCCAAGAAAACCCCAAATGGGGTCATGAAGAGTCAGACATAACTGAAACAATTAAACAACAACAACAAAGACAACAATGTTGTGTATAGGGAAGAGAAAGTAGTTACTTTGGCTAGAATGTAGAGTGCATTAAAAGGAATATTGTGTAAAAGCCTGGAAAGTTGACCTAATTTGCAATTGTAAAGGGCTTTAAATGCCAAACAGAGGCGGTTTATAATTTATCTTAGAGGCAGAAAGCAGTCATTAAAGCTTCTTGGACCGAGGAGGGATGTGGTCAGACCTGTGCCTCAGGAATATTACTTTGGTTGCTGTGTGGAGGATGGATTGGAGGTGGGGAGAGATTGGAGACATGAAGACCAATTACAAGACTATTCCAACATCCCATGGGAGGACATGTACTAAGGTGATATCAGTGTGAATAGAGAGAACAGAATTCTTATGAGAGATGCTATACAGGTAGAATCAACAAGATTTGGCAACTAATTGGTACTAGAGGTGTGAGAGTGAAAGGTCCAAGATGATACTGAAGTTGCAAACTTGGGAAACTAGAAAGATGGTGGTGCTTGACAGAAGTAAGGAAGTTCGGAAGAGGGGTGGAGGTGGGGAGGAGGGATAATGAGTCCCAGTAGAGTATAAGTGGAAAGGCTGTTAGCAATTTGGAGGAATTGAGTGCACATGCTAGAGATTTTTTTCAAATTCTCTTAAAATTTAAAGGATTCTAATAGAGAAACAAGATGTCTATCGGTTACCTCTTGCTGTGCCCATGTGATCAGCCCAACTCTCCCCTCTCGTACATTTATTTGATGACATCTTTTACACCTATTCTCCTTCAAATTTTTTTGTTTGTAATGTGTGGCAGCTTGCTCATACCCGTAATGAACTTCTCTTTTGCCCTTTGGTTGATCATCAATTTCAATTTCTCAGAGATTGCATTGTTGTGTATGACTCATGAGTCATTCAACATCATCTGAAGAATATTGACATTTAGAAGATGAGTCTTTGTTTCAGTCTTCTTTGAGAAGCTTGGGGTCATCAAAAGAACTTTTCATGCTGCCAAAATCAATCTACCTTACTCTCTTTTGTTCAACTCTAGGTCTAACTCACTTTGCATTTGCAACATTCATCTAGTACATATATGCATATATAAGTATATGTGTGTATGTATATGTAAATAGATACACAGATGGAAGTGCTCTTTCAGTTTTCCATCTAACTGCATACCATTATGTGATCAATAAACATTCTTCATCCATTTATTCTTGGTTTATCTTGTGTGGATTGTTCTAAGTGATGTTGGCTTTTATTTAGGGTGCTCTGTAATGTTGCATGGATTGATGTAATCAACATAATGTCATTCATTAAAAAAAGTATCTAGGGGACTTCATCATCTATAGGGAACCCCTTTTTGACTTGGACTTTGCTCTTGACCTCTTCCATGATAGTGCTAAATACTTTTGGCAAGCCTATGTCTCCCTCTTTTGTACCTCACTAATATTTATAAGATCATAAAACAAGGTCATCCCTACTGCATCTTTCAAAGATTTTATATAATTTTTGATATATGGATTAAAGATGTCTTTTTGAGGTGATATTTTACTCTTTCAAAAGCTTTTTTAGGAGTCAACAAATAGTAAGCAAAATGGGATCTTATATTCTTTTTATCTTATAGCTAATCATGTGGTGGCAAAGATGTAGTCTACTGTGGAATGTCACTTAGGAAATTATTACTACAAATTCCTAATACCTTCATCAAAGAAACCCTCGGAGTATGTATAGATGATTTTCATTAAATAATTTTATATAGCTGGAAAAGTAGTTATAAATGTTCTCTTGGTCACTTTTTTTTAGTAATAACATCTAAGATTTTCTTTCTGTATCTTTTTTATCTTTTCCTCCTTCAGATACCTTGAGAATCAATCTCTCAACACCTTCAAAATTGTGGCCCTTTAGCATGGACCTCTTCTGTAAATACTTGGTCTAGTCTAGCTACTTTACCCATCTTTGTTTTCTTTGGTCTATTTCCACTTGCTTTATTTGTGCGTGCGTGTGCGTGTGTGTGTGTGTGTGTGTCTGTGTTGGTGTTAAGTGACTTGCCCAGGGTCACACAGCTAGTAAGTGTCAAGTGTCTGAGCCAGATTTGAACTCATGTCCTCTTGACTCCAGGGCTGGTGCTCTATTTACTGTGCCACCTAGCTTCACTTGCTTTATAAGTGCATCTGAGACCATGCTGTTTAATGCTAAATGTGATGAATCTGCTCTTCTTGATTGTGAAGAGTATTTGTTATGAAAATCCTCACAGACATTTTCCGTATTTATTCTGTTTTCCCCCTTCCAGTTCATCCTTAAATGTTCCCCTAGGAAGTCTGATGAAGTCTGTGGACTCCTCAAAATATAATTTTGTTGCTTACATTCAGAAGTATACACATAGGCTTTAGAGGGTGAATTGTTAAATTTTCAATGTGAGTATTTACACCTCAGAAATAAGCAAAGGCTACAGGGTTCACTTTCTTGTTTTATTGTCAGCTTAAGAAAATGATGAAAAAATGCTTGGTCAGGAACAAACTCAAAAAACCCCAACAATGTGAAAAAGATATAAGCAAAACCTCAAAGAAAAATGCAAATAAAGCACAAGCCCAAAAAGAATTCCTAGAAGAGTTTTTAAAACAGAGACAGAAATGAATAGTAGAAGAAAAATTCATAAAAGAAATGAGACAGGGGCAGCTAGATGGCACGGTGAGTAGAGCACCAGCCCTGGAGTCAGGAAGACCTGAGTTCAAACCTGGCCTCAGACACTTGACACATGTACTAGCTGTTCGACCTTGGGCAAATCACTTAACCCCAATTGCCCTGCCAGAAAAGCAAAAAAAAAAAAAGAAAGAAAAAAAAAAAGAAAAGAAATGAGACAGATGCAAGAAAATTCTGAAAAGGGAATTGGTAAAGAGGCACAGAAAAAACTGGAATAAAGGACACCTTATAAAGTAAAATTTTGGAACTACCCAAAGGACTATAAAACTGTACATACCGTTTGACTTACTAGGTCTGTATCCCAAAGAGATCATAAAAATGGGGAAAGGACCCACATGTATAAAAATATTTATAGCAGCTCTTTTTGTTGTGGCCAAGAACTGGAAATTGAGGGGATGCCCATCAATTGGGGAATGGCTGAACAAGTTGTGGTATGTTGTTCCATAAGAAATGATGAACAGGTAGATTTCAGAAAAACCTAGAAAGACTTACATGAACTGATGCTGAATGAAGTGAGCATAAGCAGGAGAACATTGTACACAGTAACAGCAACATTGTGTGATGACTAACTTTGTTAGATTTAGCTCTTCTTAGTGATGCAAGGATCTAAAATAACTCCAAAAACCTCACGATGAAAAATGCTATCCACATCCAGAGAAAGAATTATGGAGTCTGAATGCAGACTGAAGCATGCTATTTGATCTCTTTTTTTGTTTGTTTCTTCTTTCTCATGGCTCCTCCCATTGGTTCTAATGCTTTACAACATGACTAGTGTGAAAATATGTTGAATATGAATGCACATGTAGAACCTATACCAGATTGCATGCTATGTTGGGGTGACAGGAGGGGATAAAGGGAGAGAAAATTTGGAACTCAAAATCTTTTGGAAGTGAATGTTGAAAACTAAAAATAAATAAATTAATTTTAAAAAGTAAAATTGGCCAGATGGAAAAGAAGGTACAAAAATTTACTGAAGAAAAGAACTCTTTAAAAAGCAGAGTTGGTGAAATAGGAAAAAAAAGATATACAAAAGCTTATCGAAGAAATTCATTCCTTAAAAATTAGCATTGGGCAAGTGAAAGCTGATATCATGAAACAACAAAACAAAGACAAAAGACTGGGGGATGAAAGGGCAGCTAGGTGGCACAGTGAGTAGAGCACTGGCCCTGGAGTCAGGAGGACTCAGACCTCCGACACTTTGCACGTTTACTAGCTGTGTCACCTTGGGCAAGTCACTTAACCCCAATTGCCCTGCCTTCCCCCCCAAAAAAAAGAGAAAAGGAAAAAATAGGAGAAAATGGCTAATATAGGAAAAACAACTAACCTGTAAAATAGATTGATGAGAGACAATTTAAGAATTATTGGACTACCTGAAAGTCATGATCAAAAAAGAGTCTAGATATCATCTTTCCAGGAATTATCAAAGAAAATTGCCCTGATATCTTAGATTCAGAGGATAAAATAGAAATCGAAAGAATCCACCAATCCCCTCTTGAAAGAGATCCTGAAATGAAAACTCCCAGGAATATTATAGCGAAATTCCAGATCTCTCAGGTCATTAGCAGTTAGAAGGAATCTACATAGAGGGCATGGAAGTAAATTCACTATATTGGAATGATGTTCAAAAAATTAAAGGGGCAAGAAAGAGGGATTCCCAGGGAGAAAGGCAAAGGGAAAGGATGAACTATCTCATATAAAAGAAGCACCCAAAGAAGAGCATTTACAGTGGAGAAGAAAATGGGTGGTGGTGATGGTTGATTGAATGATTGAACTTTATTCTCACTGGATTGGTTCAAAGAGGCAGGAATATATATACACACTCAGTTGGGAATAAAAATCTATTTTACTCAACAAGAAAGTAGGAGGGGAAGGGAATAAAAAAAGGGAGGATGGATTAAGGGAGGTAGTAGTAAGAAGCAAAACAGCTTTTTGAGGAGGGATAGGATAAAAAGAGAGAAAAAATACACAGAAGAAAATAAGATGGAGGGAAATACACAGTTAGTAATCATAACTGTGAATATGAATGAGATGAACTCACCCATAAAATGGAAGCAGATAGCAGAATAGAGACCAGAATACAACAATATTTTGTTTACAAGAGACACAGAAAGAAAACAGAAAGACACACACATACAGAGTTAAAATAAGAAGTTTGAGCAGAATCTATTATGCTTCAGCTGAAGTAAAAAAAAGCAGAGATAGCAATCATGATCTCTCAGACAAAGCAAAAGCAAAAATAGGCCTAATCAAAAGAAATAATCAGGGAAATTACATTTTGCTAAAAAGTACATTAGACAATGAGGTAATATAAAATGTTTTGTAACAAGTTCCTCTGATAAAGCCCTCATTTCTAAAATATATAGGGAACTGAGTTAATTGATATATGGTCAAAGCTTATGAACTGACAGTTTTCAGGAGAAGAAATCAAAACTATAGTCACATGAAAAAATATTCTAAATCATCACTGATTAGGGAAATGCAAATTTAAATAACTCTGAGATGCCATCTCACACCAATCAAAAATGACAAATGATGGAGGGGCTATAAGAAAATAGATATATTAACGAACTGTCAGTGGAGTTGTGAAATGGTCCAACCATTTTGGAGAACAATTCTGAAGTATGCTCAAAGGACTATAAAACTGTGCATACCCTTTGACCCAGCAACATCACTACTAGGTCTATATCTCAAAGAGATCAAAGGAAAAGGACCTGCATGTACAAAAATGTTCATAGTAGTTCTTTTTGTGATGACAGAGAACTGGAAATTGAGGGGATGCCCATCAGTTGGGAAATGGCTGAACAAGTTGTGGGATATGATGGTGATGGAATACTATTGTGCTATAAGGAACAACAGAAATGGTTTCGGAAAAAAACTTTGGAAGACCTATATGACTGATACAAAGTGAAGTGAGTAGAATGAGAAAATCATTGTACACAGTAACAGCAATATTGTAATGATGATCAATTGTGAAAGATTTAAATACTTTGATCAATACAAAGATACAAGACAAATCAGAAGGACTCACAATTAAAAAAGAAAAATGCTGTTTACTTCCAGAGAGAGAACTGATGAACCTTGAGTACAAAATGAAGCATCATTTTCTCACTTTCTTTATTTTTCTTATTTTTGTGACATGGCTAATATGGAAATATGTTTTATATTATTTCACATTAATAATTGATATCATATTGCTTGCCTTCTCAGTGGGTAGGAAAGGGGCTGGAGGGAGGGAGAGAATTTGGGACTCAAAATTAAAAAAAAAGAATGTTAAAAATAAATACTAATTTTAAAATGAAGGTAAGGAGAAAATGTTAATAATGTAGATTAAAATTAAAAATACATGTATGTGTAAAGTTTTCCCATTCAAGTTCACAGACCTCGGATATCTATCCACAGGCTCATGTACCCTAGGTTAAGAACCCCTGCTCTAGGCAGATTTCAGAAAAACCTGGAAAGACTTATGTGAATTGATGCTGAGTGAAGTGAGCAGAACTATGAAAACAGCAACATGGTGGGATGACCAACTTTGATAGACTTAGTTCTTCTCAGCAGTACAGTGATCTAAGACAATTCCAAAAGACTCATCATCAAAAAATGCTATCCACATCCAGAGAGAGAACTGTGGAGTCTGAATGCAGATTGAAGCACATTATTTTCTCTTTTCTTGTTGTTTTCTTCTTCCTTGGGGTTTTCCCCTTTTGTTCTGATTCTTCTTTCATAACATGACTACTGTGGAAATATGTTTAATATGGTTGTACATGCATAGCCTATATCAGATTGCTTACTGTCTTGGGGAGGGGAAAGGGAAGCGGGGAAGGGAGAGAGGGAGGGATAAAAAAATTTGGAACTAAAAATCTTAGAAAAGCGAATGTTGAAAACTATCTTTACATGTAATTGGAAAAAATACTATTAAGTGGGGGAAAAGAACCCCTCCTCTAGCTCCTATTTCCTGCTATTGACATATAGTACCCAACCTGGCTTCTACCAGACACTATTTGCTCCTCACCTAAACACTACTCTCTCCGTGCTGTTCCAGCTTTCCTCTCCCTCTATGTCATCATACGCCCAATAGAGACCTCCATTACCTTAGCATCTTCTCGCTGGTATCTTCACCCAATCAATTGCTGGGCTAGGGGAACTTGGTCTAATGGAAAATGCAAACCTTGTTATTCTTTAGTGAGTATTTATGCTCTGGGCAAAGACACCCTGGTAAATGTCATCCTTTCGTACCTTGGAAATACACAACTGTTGGCATTTTCAGAAAGGTCTGAGTCTTTTTTGGCTATGACTTGACTTTATTCATGTCTAAGGGAATTTAGTGATTACTGGGAGACCATATAGTAACAGGAAAGCCTTGGGGCTTCCCCTCCGATGTCTGAGGAGTAAAAAGTTATATTGGGGAGCGATCTTTGGGGCCCCAGCCCGGTGAAAGTAATCATCTGGCAGGGAAAAGGGCTACCCACAAGCCCTTTAGGGTACCTAGAACCATGAAGGGAAATGTAGCCTTCTTGGCCTAGGGCAGAGAGAGGAGCCACAGCATTCATACTACACATGCTACATACAAAATGTAATCCCTGTCATTGTAGGGCAAAGCTCAGAGGTATGGACCTTTAAATATAGCTATCTGACTTTATTCTAAGACCAAATACAAATTAATTTACAATTTCCTATTTGGAATTATCTAAACTTCTTCCCTCTTCTGGTAGATAAGAGCTTAATAAAATAGAGGCAATTTTCCATTTGGGTTGGTACAACAACGTCATTGAGAAGCAGGAAAGGACTCCTAGAATGTGTGGCAGATAATTTATAGTGAGGAAAAATGGTAGTTGACTGCTTGAAAATCTTATTTGAAATGAACCTAAGAAGTCAAAGCAATTCCTCCCATCTCCTCACTATCCTTGACCCCATGAGTAGAGTCAGGGAGGACAGGGACTAGACCTGCAGTTTCCCTAGTATATGGGACTTCCAGGTAGGGAAACTGTCTAGCAATGAAGGTCAGTACCTTCTCTAAAACTTACAGTCTTAGAGACTCATTTAAAGCACTAAGCAGGGAAGACACTTGCTTAGGGTCACGCTATTAGTATGTGTCAGAAGCAGCCTCTCTGTCTTTGAGACCAGCTATCAATCGACTATGCTGGTCAGTTCTCTCATATTCCTGTAATATTCCTCCATAAATACTTCTGAGAGCTTATACACTGACCCAATGGTCAATGAATCTGGCTTTTCTTAAATCTATCTCTTCCTTTGCCTACATTCTGTTTTCCTATGGACTCTAGTTCGGTACCTGATTTAGACAGTTTGTTTTCTCATACAATGCCCAAAGACTATGCTCCTCCCTATTCCAACCCCAGCCACACAAAATGATGAAGAATCTGTTCTAAATCAGAAACCAAAGTTAATAAGAACATGCTGTTGTTTTTCAGTTGTGTCCAACCTTTCATGACCCCATTTGGGGGTTTTCTTGGCAAATATTTTGGAAGGGTCTGCATTTCCTTCTCCAGCTCATTTTACAGTTAAGTAAACTGAGGCAAATCGGGTTAAGTGACTTGCCTAGGGTCACACAGCTAGTAAGTGTTTGAGGTCAGATTTGAAATCAGGAAGATGAGACTTCCTGACTCCTGGCCCTGCATTCTATCTACTGCACAATGCTGTTGTGCTGCCCTATGCTATTGCGTATTACCTTTTCACATGATCTCTAAAAAAGGATTTGCAATAAAGGAGCTATTCCAAAAGAGAAAATTACGCTTCTCCTTGATCCCAGTTCATTGATGGTGGTCATTTTTCATGCCTGTGTTGTGCCCTAGGAATGCTCCAAGGTTATCAAGTACTTTGACTAATCCTACACCAGGTAGCGTTGAGGCAGTGGAATGAGCAATTTTTCAGTTGTGTTGGAAACTGGTCCTTTCCCTATTTCTGAATTTGTTTTATTGCTATATTGATCACTGCCACTCTGAGCTGAGAAGGCTTGACTTGTCAAGAGCAGGACACCTGTTGTAAAGGAATCTTCTATGGACAAAACCTAGGGGAATTTGGTGATTAGTGGAAGACTACTGTGGAAATATGTTTAATATGGTTGTACATGCACCGCCTATATCAGATTGTTTACTGTGTTGGGGAGGGGAAAGGGAAGGGGGAAGGCATAAAAAAATTTGGAACTAAAAATCTTATAAAAGTGAATGTTGAAAACTATCTTTACATGTAATTGGAAAAAAATATTATTAAATGGGGGAAAAGAACCCCTTCTCTAGATCCTATAGTACCCAATTTGGCTTCTACCAGACACTATAGCAATGCTACATGTCTCTGTTTAACTGGATACTAATCTGGATACTAATCAATCCTATTAATAGAGTAACTGTAATTGAATATGTTAAGAGCTTTCAACTCAATCAACATCACTTATGTCAACTGTAGGAGAACCAGAATATGATAAATTAATGTAGTATCTTTTTTTTCCTAAATGCAGTTTCTTGAATATTAGCAATAGCATCTTAGCATCACAATAGCTGCATATGGTGTATCATGGATAGAAGGCCATGCTTCTGACTTAATTTCCTGACTTTGTTACCATGTTTCAGCCACAGTTTCACTCCTGAGGCCTCCTTACCCTTCACTACCCACTCTTACCCCCCCTTTTATGTGCTGTCTTCCCATGTCAAAATGTAGACTCCTTGAGGGCAGGGTCTGACTTTCCTTTTGCTTATATTTGTGTTCCAAGCACAGTGCCCAGCAGATAGTAAGCTAGTAAGTACTAGATGCTTGTTGTCTTCCCTTGCTTAGGACTAGAAACCAAGAGTCCCCCTGTTGGTTTCTTGCTACTGATACTACAAATCTTTACTGCAGCCTCCCAAACTCTTGCTCTTTAAAATTCCTCCCCAGTGAGACTGGATAATGCATAGCTATTAGCATGTGAAGTCAACTGACAAGAAATGCCAGAGAAGCTATTGGAAATAGTTTTCTTTTTGGGGAGCATATCTGTGATTTTACTGGTATAGAGAATTTGCAGTCATTTCCTTCATGAAGGGGCTTCCTATCAAAGTCAAGTAAATCCTACTAGCATCTTGCCATAAGAACCTGGCATTGTTGCTCTTGGCCTTTCCATGTTTGTAAACTTTTACATATGGAGCAGGCAGCCAGGGAAAAGGGATTGTTGTATAAAATATAATACAAATACAATATAAAATTGTTGCATTTTATTTTGCTTAAACTTATTTCTCTTGTATCTCTCACAGATGTGTAAATATATATAGTACATATATACATATACATAAGTGTGTGTGTGTGTGTGTGTGTGTGTGTGTATAGTGGTGCCGTAGATAATAGTGTCTATGGTGAGGATGGATAATTAAAAAACAGACAGGTGTACATCTCGCTAAACCTTTCCCAGGGAGATTCTAAGGCAAAATGTGCATGCATAATTAGGTTGGCTAGTTAATCGTTTTGTGCGCTTGTGAGGGTTTCACCTCCTTAACTGCTGTCTAGCACAGTTATATAATCCAAAAGGCCTACAGGTGCCATGTCTAATGGGACTAAGAAAAAGAAATTGGTCTTGTGTTGTAAAAATTTATTTGATAAAATTCTACGTCTTCTTGAAAAAATATATATTTATGATAATTTTAACAGCACATCTATTCATAGAAATCAATGTGTGTAAAAATGTATATACCAACGGGACTATAAAGGCCTGCAAAGGTCTACAAGGATTTTAATACATCCCTGTAATTAAACGTTGGGGCAGCTAGGTGGCACAGTGGATAGAGAGCCGGGCCTGGAGTCAGGAAGACTCCTCTTTGTGAGTTCAAATCTGGCCTCAGACACTTACTAGCTGTGTAATCCTGGTTAAGTTATAGTTTTAGAAGATAAGAAATCCATATGAACAACAGTCGACTGGGCTTGGGTTAAATCTTGATGTTACTTAGGCAATTATGGATGTAAGATCTTATTTTCAAGTTATGAGCTTGAGTTCAGACCCCGGTTCTTCTACTTACTCCTGTATGATCTTGAGCCAAGTTACTTAACCTCTCTGAACTTCAGTTTCTTCATCCATAAAATAATGCAGTTGGATTGGATGTCCTTTAAGGTCTCTTCCAGCTCTAAAGCTATGATCCTATGATCCTTCTTGATCCCACCTCCAGCTAAGTACCATACCAAGTAGTCCTGGGCTTCTGATTGGTGGGTCTGCTCCTATGCTGCTGTTCTCTGGCCATTTTCATGACATGGTTTCTAGCTCAAGCTCTGGAGACACTACCATCCCTGAAATAGATGTCAATCATCTGCTCTCTGATTCTAATTCACCATTCCTGTGTTCTCTGATCAAAACACTCTTTATTTTTATTTTTGTTGAATGTGGGGCTTTACTTTTTTCCTTCAATTTTATTTTATTTTCAGTTTCAACTCCTCTCCCTTCTCCTTTCCCATTCATTAAGAAGGCAAGAAAAACAATTATGTATTGTCATATAAAATATGTTCCCACATTAGCTAAGTCCAAAACCAAAGGAAAGTAGGAGAGAAAAAGGAAGAAAGAAAGGAAAGAAGGAAGAAAGGGGAAAAAGGAAAGAAGGAAGGAAGGAAAGGGAAAGAGAAAAGAAAAGATCTTTCAGTCTTCTCTCTGATTCTATCACTTCCCTATCTGGAGGTGGATAGCATGTTTCATCATTAGTCCTTCAGAATTATGGTTGCTCATTGCGTTGATTGGAGTTCTTAAATCTTTTAAAGTTTGTTATCTTTACAATATTGTTGTTATTATATAAATTGCTCTCCTGGTCTTTTTGTTTCACTTTGCACCAGTTCATACAATTTTCCCCAGGTTTTTATGAAACCACCCCTTCACCATTTGTTTTTTAAAGTTTTTTAAAAATGTAATTTTTAGTTCCAAATTCTCCTCCACCTTCTGCCCCTCCCCAACACATTGGGAAGGCAAGAAATGCAATACTCAGTATGCGTATGAAATCATGTAAAACATGTTTCCACATGTAACCATGTTATGGGGGAAAAAAGGAAAAAGTGAAAAAATATGGCTCAATATGCACTCAAAGTTCATCAGTTCTCTCTAGAGGTGTATAGCATTTTTCATCCCAAGTCCTTTGGAATTGTCTTGAATCATTGTATTGATCTGCTAAGTCTTTCGAAGTTGATTATTTTTAAAATATTGCTGTTAGTGTTTAAATTGTCCTCCTGGCTCTGCTCACTTCACTTTGTCTCAGTTCATACATGTTTTTCCAGGTTTTTCTGAAACCATCCCATTCATCATGTCTCACAGGACAATATTATTCCATCACATTCATATGCTATAACTTGGTCAGTCATTCTTCAATTGATTGGCAACCTCTCAGTTTCCAGTTCTTTGCTATAATAAAAATAGGTGATACATATATTTATCTATGGGTCCTTTTCCCCTTTCTTTGACCTCTTTGGGGGTATAGACCAAGTAGCAATATTGATGGGTCAAAAGGTATGCATAGTTTAATAGGTTTTTGGGCATTGTTACAGATTGGTTTCCAAAATGGTTAGACCAGTTCACAGTTCTACCAATAGTGCATTACAGTACCTGTTTTCACACACCCCTTCCAGCATTTTTCCTTTTTGTCAACTTAATATTGTCTTTTTTTAGAATGTAAACTCCTCGAGGGCAGGAATCCTCTTGATTTTTCTATTTGTATCCTTAGGGTTTAGTAAGAGCATAATAAATCCTTTTCCAGTCATTTATTCATTCAGTCATTGAGTCTCACCGGGTCCTGTGAACGTTCACAGAGAGGCTGAAGGTGCCACAAAAAGACTCAGCAGGGTTGAGAATGATTAATGTGGTTTATCAACTTGTATTGTGAACCTCTGTACATAGTTCTTCAGGAACTCTACCAGATCTAATTCCTTAAATCTATTCATCACCTCTACTTCACATTCATACGGGACGTTATTTAGGTCATACCTATTATGGTCTGATGGTTTCCCCCACTTTCTTCAATTTAAGTGTGAATTTTGCAATAAGAAGCTCATGATCAGAGCCACAGTCAGCTCCAGGTCTTGTTTTAGCTGTCAGAATGGAGCTTCTCCACCTTTGGCTGCAAAGTGTATAATCGATCTGATTTCAATATTGACTATCTGGTGATGTCCATGTGTAGAGTCACCTTTTGGATTATTGAAAAAGAGAGTTTACTATGACTAAAGAGTTATCACGACAATACTCTATTAGTCTCTGCCCTGCTTCATTTTGTACAAACTTGTCTGTTACTCCAATTATATTTTGATTTCCTACTTTAGCATTCCAATGTCCTATGATGAATGTGGTGTCTTTTTCTGGTGTTATTTCTAGAAGATGTTGTAGGTTTTCATAGAATTGATCAACTTTGGCCTCTTCAGCATCAGTGATTGAAGCATACACTTGTATTGCTGTGATGTTGAATTTTGCCTTGGATTCAAATGGATATCATTGTGTTATTTTTGAAATTATGCATATCCCAGTATTGCTTAAATTTTTTTTTTACCATTTTATCAACAACAAGGGCTGCTCCATTTCTTCTAAGGGATTCTTGCCCACAGTAGTATATGTAGGGATGACCTGAATTAAATCCACCCATTACCATCCATTTAAGTTCACTGATACCCAAAATGTCAATGTTTAAATCTTTTTATCTCCTGTTCGACCACATCCAGCTTACATTCCAGATTCCTAAGCAATGTTGAGTGTACTTTCTTTCATCACCAGACCCATCCACAGCTGAGCGCTTCCTTTTGGCTTTGGCCCAGCCACTTCATTGGTACTGGAGCTACTCAGAGTTGTCCTCCTCTCTTTCCCAGTAGCGTATTGCATGACAGCCCTTCAAATACTTGAACATGGCTCTCATGTTCCTCTAATGTCTTCTTTTCTTTAGGCTAAACCTCTGCAGTTCCTTCAACCACTCTATGTATTCCATGGATTCAAGGCCTGTTACCACCCTGGTTGCATTTCTCTGGATATTCTCCATCTTATTGATAACTTTTTAAAACGGTGGCGCCCAGAACTGAACACAATATTCCAGATGAGGTCTGCCTAGTGAAAAATATAGGGGTACAATCATCTCTTTGTCCCAGGAAGCAAGGCCTCAAAGCAGCCCAAGATCAAATCAGTATTTGTGATTGCCACATTATATTACTGACCCCTATTGAATCTGTACAGCCCTTAAAATCCCAGATCTTTTTTAGACAAATTGCCATCTGAAAAATTTAATTTATATGAACTTATGTATATGTCACATTATATGACATCATATATCATACCACATCTCATCATATATTATATTGCTTCTCATTATGTCACATCATATCTCATATCACATCATATATTATATCGTACTGCATTATAACCATTAATATTTTATATATATGCGTACTATGAGATATATTACATATATACTCTGTTACTATATAAATTTTGCTTTATGAGTGGGGTTTTTTTTTGGTTCATATGAACACTGTTTGGTCCCTGAGATCCCTAAAGAAATGCTGTATTAAAAGCTACCAAAACTGGGTGATTTTGGTTTCGCCTTCTCCTTTCACTGCCTGCTTTTGAAAGGTAATCAAGGGTTGACTATATTAGAATCAGAATATTGAACCTAAAGCCTTGACTTTTACTTTTTTCCCTAAGGTCCTCTTCATTAACAGAGCAAAGCCTAGAATGCTGTGGCTGCTCAGTAAACACCAAACAGTTAATGAGTACCTGGAGTTCCAGAGTTCAGTTACCCTGTGGCTAGGACTGCTGGGACTGCTGGGGCTTTTGGGGCTGCTGCTTTCTGTACATCCTGAATGAGGGGTAAAGGCAGTTCTAGCCCATACAAAATATCAGCTCTTCACTTTCCAAGGAGCCAGGTTGTGACTTCCTTCAGGGAGGGCTATGGCTAGATAGAAATCCCTTTTCAGGATTGCATAAAGGTGCTTCCTGCCATTACCTGGACTGCCCCTAAATTCTTCAGGGTATAAGGAATCCATTTCCTTCAATGAGTCTTCTAGCAGGACTAGTTTAAACTGCTGCTTAAGTAATGAGGAATAGGCAAGTCTCAGAACCATGTGCACCAATATGATGCAAAGCATGAATAGTCTCAACTAGGGGTCCCCAATCAGTAGATTAGTATCTACTGGCAGATCTCCAAATTGGCAGCTGCTGCTAAGGCCTTTAGGTTCCTCTTCTTCAAGGCCTGTGGGGATACCCAATGGAGAGGTGAGCACACTGTCCAGCGATAACGATAATAGGTAGAATTTATACAGCACCTACTGTTTCAACTGCTGTGCTAAGTGTTTTACAAATATTATCTCATTTGACCCTCACAATAGCCCTGGGAGGTAGGTACTATTATTATCCTCACTTTATAGTTGAGGAAACAGAGTGGAAGTAAGGTGGATTTTACTGCGTGTAAGGTGGATTTTTATTATTCTTTCTTAGATACTAGTCCCCAGGATCCATGGCCATAACAATCTCTAGTTCCCAGGCTCATGGCTTATAAACATCTCCATCACACTTGCACGTCATTTTATAATCTTAAGATAATGTAAACATTTGAGTTAAGCTGGTAAACACCTACTATGTGTGTTCCATGCTAAGTCATCATGATATTGCTAAAGTTAATGTAAACTTGTGAGTCTATTGCTGGCAAATTGGCTTCTTTGTCTGTTACCCTATAAATCAAGTAGGCACTGGTCAGTAAGTGGGGAATAGAAATGTGCAAGGGGAATGTGCTCATGTGCTTGCCTCAACCAGCCTGCATTGAGGCTTAGCAGGGAACACACAAACTGGAATGCTGTGCACGCCTTGATAGGCCCCCATCAAGGCTTAGGGGAATTTGTTAATATGTGTTAGTCTTGACTGGCCCCCTTTGAGACTTAGGGGTTGTAGCTCCTACTATATGCTCACCTGTCCCTGTGAGAAAAGTAATTGGGGGATGCTATAGGAATTGTGCTCCCATTATCAGCAACCCCATTGAGAAGACAAGAATAAAGTAAGATTACTTAACCCCTTATTATGTTTCTGTTACTGTCTTCCTGTCTGCCTGGATCAAGAGTAAACCTGCTAGTGCTAGAAAAACTCCCACTCCAGTCTCTCCCACCTGACAGGAGGCAAAAAGAAGTTATGTGATTGCCCCAAGTCACACAGCTAGTAAATATCTAAGGCTGTATCTGAGTTCAGACCTTCCTGACTCTAGCCCCGTTGCTCTTTCTACTGTACCATCTAGCACTTCTCCTTTCCCTTGCTGCTATTCTTCTTCACAGCTCCGTTCAAGGACTTTTTGTTAGCAACATCTCCCACTGCCAACTCTACCCCAGGTCAGGGAAAATGAAAAGTAGCTTCTTGAAACCCAAAAGGTTGGGAGCTCCAAGGAACTTTTTTCTTCTTTCCTCCCCAACACAAGCAAAAAAAAGAGCTTTTCTAATTCTGCTCAAACCACTAGAAAAAGTTACAATTAGGCCCAGACAAAAGACCCTTAAATGCTGCTTTGTTTCATGGTTAATCATGGCACCGTGATTTGGCAACGTGGTTTAGTCTGGGATTCATTGGACTGGAACTCTGAGGCTCTGGAGCAAATTAAAACTTTCAAATCATCTCTAGCCTCTGGGGATCTTCCACATGGATCATGTACAGATGGCAGACCAACTTTTCTACTTCATTGAGATGAGTGAGGCTGTTTGATATGAAATTCTTCAGTTTCTCACTTTCATTCCTTAAAACTTCCTTGTGTCATCACCACCTCTTTCCTCTTTGCTTTTGATTACAGAAGAAGAGATATCCCTACCACTTCCTAAGATTAACCCTTTTACCTTTGACCACTTTCTCGTTCCTTTATTCCTCCTCTAAGATCTTGTTCCAAGGGTCATCTCTCATAACTAATCTTTCCCTTGATACTGACTCCTGATCTGCCCATAAACATTTGAAAATTTCTCCAATCCTTCTCTAAAAGAAAATTTTAATGTCTATCCTTCTATCTCACCACTTACCGTCTGGTCTTTCTCTTCTCAATTATTTCTGAATTTCTTTTAAAATTGTCTATCCATTTTCAGAAAACCTTGAGAAGACTTCTCTGAACTGTTACAAAGGGAAGTGAGTGGAGCCAAGAGAACAACTACGCAATAACAATATTGTAAATATAATGGAAGCTCAAAGAGAGCTTTGTCTTGGGAGCATGTACAAGTAACCTGAGTGGATGTTCGGTGAGTTTGTTGAGTGCGTAGTCCTGCTGTTGCTTTGCATTCTTTTGTACCTATGCTTTTTTATTATTAGGTGAAGAAGTATTAGAGGCTGCTCTGACCTTGTGAGCTTTGAAAGGCTGGAAGTGTGTGTTACAAGAGTTACAGAAATTAGAGTCCATATCAGAGTTTGTCAGCAGCCAAGTCCAATAAGGAGCAACCTGAAGGATCCTGCCCAGAGATGAATTGGGCCCAGCTGAGATGTTATTTTCTGAAGTGACTTTGTCCATTTGCTATGTCATATTTGGAAGTGAACTTGGTGGGGGAAATATTTTGTAGCGACCACCATGAACCTACTGGACTGTGGTGGGTTCCCAGGCACTTAAATGGTTTGGGAAAAGTGTACCCCTGTTTTGGAGGGGGGAAGGTTTTATACCTCTATTCTCGTTATATCTCCTCAGTAAGTACCCCTTTATAAAAAAGCTAGTTGATGTTAATTGGTTGATGATATTAGGGTATTAATCACTGGGTCAGTTAATGAGAAAAGGAAAATAGAAACTAGCTGGTGATTGACTTTGGACAGAACACAAGCCAATAACATTAGAATAATCACCATATTGCCCCAGGGTACCCTAGAACCCCTAGATATAACCAGCCCTCTTGGGAAACAACTGATCAGTGAAAGTGGGAGTTGGACCTTCAAAGCTTGTAAGTCTACATAAAGAAAAGTAACTCTGAGAGACTTATGAACTCTGATCAATACAATACCTAACCATGATTTCAGAGGACTAATGATGAAGCAAGCTACCCACCTCACAACAGATGATGGACTCAGGGTTCAGAATGAGGCATGCATTTTCTGACACAGACCATTTGGAAATTTGTTTTGCTTGATTATACCTATTTACTAGAAGAGGTTTATTTTTTGGGGGGGGATCGGGTGCCGTACATGGATGGTAGAAGAGTTAATGATAGGGCTGCCAAAAAGAAAAAAAGGGTCATTGACACATTTCTTTAAAATTCACAAAAGAAAACAGAAGGAAAAGCAGAGGAAAACACAGATAAGCAGGACAGCTTTCAAAGTTACGTGTTGAATTTATTATATACTCAAAAGGAAGCAAGCTGTATATAATAAATGCACAATTTCATATACAATACTTTTCTCTGTTGCTCAGTGTATATGGAAATGATCTTTTTTGGTGTTATTTTTGAAATTAAAAAATATTAAAAACAAACAATTCCTCACTATCTCAATTCCTTGAAATATGAATTGGATTTCTAATGTTCTACTCAAACTTCTCTCTCTTTAGTCACTAATGATCTCCCAATTGTCAAAATTAATGGTCTAATTTTTTTTAAATTTTTAAACATAATGAACACAGTCAATAAGCATTTATTAAGTGTTTACTGTGTTTCAGGAAGGGGCGGCTAGGGGCACAGTAGATAGAAAGCTGTGCCTCAAGTCAAGAAGACTCATCTTCCTGAGTTCAAATCCAGCCTCAGACACTTACTAGCTGTGTGACCCTGGGCAAGTTACTTCACCTTGTTTTCCTCAACGTCCTCACCTGTAAAATGAGCTGGAGAAGAAAAATGGCAAACAAGTCCATTATCACTTCTATGAAAACCCTAAATGGGGTCACAAGAGTCAGATGTGACTGAAATGACTGAATAACAACAACAAAAACGTTCCAGGAATTGTGCTAAGTTCTGCGCATGAAAAGAAAGACAAAAACAGTCCTTACCCTCAAGAAGCTCACAAACTAATGGGGTTCATTTCAATGGCCTTTTTTTCTGGTCGTTATACTTCTTGACTTGTCTGGAGCTTTGGATATTGATTGATCACCTCTCTCTACTGCAGAGATTCTTAACCTGGGGTCCATGGTATGGAAAGATTTCAGGGAGGAGGTCTATGAACGTGGATGGGGAAACATTACAAATTTATTTTCACTCTTCAATTATAAACTTCTTTAAAAAGTGTTATTCTGAGAGAGGATTCATAGGCTTCACTGGTCTGGCAAAGACATTCATTACACACACACACACACACACACACACACATGTTCAGAAATCTGCCCTCCTGTATTACCCTCTCTTCTCTTCCTATAGGATCTGAAACACCATCCTCTGACTTCTTATTTAACTGGTCTTCTTTCTTCTTTGTCGGATTCTAGTTCTTTTCCAAACCTTTTAATATGAATGTTCGTCACCCAGCACAATGATCTCTGCACACAGTAGATACTTAAGAAATGCTTGTCAACTGAATGAATGAAAATTGGCCTATATCCTGTGGGGTCACATAATAACACTAGCTCACATTTACATAGAACTTCAAGTTTTGCAAATCACCTTTCAATCACTTTACAATTTATATTATATTCTCCCAACAGCTCTATGAAGTAGGTGGTAGTATTGATCATGTTTTGCAGATAAGGAAACTGAGTCTCAGGGAGATTAAATAATTTTCCCAAGGATCACCAAACTAGTAAATGTCTGCCATGGGATGTGAACCTAGATCTTCCTGGCTTTAAGTCCAGTGCTCTAGCTATCATGGAAGAGTTATCTGGTCCCTGGTTTAAAGGGCTAAATTCCAGCATCTTCCACAGACATAAAATCCACCTATTTTTTCAAAGTCGTTATTCTGGAGAAGAGAAGAATGGGGCAGGAGGAATGAAAATTAATCATAGAAATCTGAGACAGGAAAAATCTATTAGAAAAAGTAGAAATGCCAATAAATGTGAAGACAAGAAAATGGGCCTAAAAATAATAAACTGGAAAATGTGCAGCACTAAAGATAACCTTTCAATTGTTGCAAATAGAAGGAACCTCTGAAACTAGTGGAAAGGGAAAAGTCTTAGCCAAGCTCTGGATCTGCCAAGGGCAGCCTGGGCTGAGCAGATCCTGATTTACACACTTAGTAGATATGAAGCTCTGGCCCTTGCACCCACTTTGATTTGTCATCTTATTCTTTCCTTCATGAAACATGGTGTGAGCATCTGAAACAATGCAGACGAGGCCAGTGGGGACCAGGGTAGACTGAAAGGAATGCACAAAGTGGGTGGGAATTTCTTGGTTGATTTAAAATCAGCGGGTGATTTAAGATCTGGACCTTTGGAGATGTTCTCGGCAGTGGTTTAGGTATCTGCTGTAAATCACCCAATATCTCCCAAGAAAAATCACAGCCCCAGTATCCCTTGACTTTGGTGCATATTTATTTTTATAGGATTCAGCAGGCGTTCTGAGTTCAGGGTGCTATTGATGTGCTGTTACTGCCAGAGAGGAAAAAAATAGAACCATTTTAATGTTGTTTTGTTTACATTTCTAGCTTTTGTTCTAGGCAGTTAAGAAACAGCCCATTATTAGCTGGTGACATTATTGTGACATCAGAGGTGACTTTGTTCCTTGAGATTTAGCTCATGTGATGTTTTGTTTTTTCCCCCATAATAATTACATACTTTTAAAAACCCACTCAAATGTCTCATCCATTTCATCCACTGCACATATGTTTGGCTACTTGGAGGAATAGGGCACTGGTCTCTCTGCTAATCCCCCAGAGCAGATATATTAGGATAATACATTAGGACAAAACAATAGGACAAGATTTTGAACATTTACTATAGCCCTCAACTGATCACTCTGGAGAAGCTTTCTGAGGTTCATCCTGGACAGTAGCAAATATGCCTAAGTGATGCCAGGATGCAGTATGATAGCCCCTGATTGGGAGGGGGCTATCTTCTCAGAAGGACCCTGCTATTGTCTCTCGACAACTCCTTTTTCTAGGTGTTAACTTTTATTCACAGCTCTTTTTTTTCTTCCTTTCCTTTTTCCTTTTCTTTTCCTCTCCTTTCTTCTTTTCTCCTTTCCTGTAGTCTCCTCTTTCCCTTCCCTTTTCTTTTTCCCCTGTTTAGTTTCTCCTGTGTTTTTGATTGAGCCTGCCTTCAGTTTGGCTTCCCACTTGATACGGGAAGTGATCTTCATTCCCCACTCCATTCTTTGGACTTCTTTTTCTACTCCTCCCCAGACACCTTGGCCTCATATAAGTGTCCTTCCTTCTCCCTCTTCTGCTTTCTAGCTTCCCTTTATGCGTTGTCTTTCTCCATTAGAATGTAAGCTTCTTGAAGGCAAGGACTGTCTTGGTTACTTGAGCACCAATGATCATATTTTATATAATTATAACTTCATACAGTGTAAATTCAAATACATGAGACCACTCGAGGGATTCATTATTCAAACTAATCAGAAAGAAGTGGTATTTTCCCATTCACTTAGCAAGGTGCTCAGTGTATAATAAGATCATAATACATACCTATTTATCTATCTCTCTATTTATTGATCTCTTCATCCATCTATTATCTGTCTTTCTATCCACATATTTTCCGTTTACCTATTTATCGATTTATCTATCTCCTTATCTCTCCGTCCTTCTGGCTAGCATCTCTCTCATCATTCATTATCTATCTCTTCATTAATCTATTATCTTTGTCTCTATCTGTCTCCATCCATTATCTATCTTTCTATCCACCACCTCTCTAGGTCTCCCTATTTATTTCCTATCTCTCCATCTATTATCTATTTTATTTATCCCTTTATCCATATATTATCTAACTCCATACATTATTGATCTCTCCAGCCAATAGCTCTCTCAATCTAGCTATTATCTATCTCTCCATCAAACCCTCCTTCCTCCCTTTCTCTTTCCTTCTCTCTTCAGAAGAGATTCATGAAGTTTTGGGGCTCTATCTGTGCTTGCTTAATTCCTTTTCAGCTGTCCTTCCTATACTTGGCTAGAATTTTTGATAAAGATACCAACTTGCAAGCTTGTTTTATCACAAACTCCAGGTCCACTCTCATTAGTAATTTTCAGTGTGACTTTTTTTTCAGTCCAGATTCAAACACTTCTGAAGCAAGTTTCAGAAGTTTAGTCATTCCCTTATTGTCTTCCTCCCTAGAAGACTGATGGAAAAGCAGACAAAAGTCACATAGAATGAGACATGTAGTGTGGTTGAAATCTGTACCCATGGAAGAACTAGCCACATAGATATTACAAATCCATTGAAATATTAAAGCATATTGTTCCAGAGATGATCGATCGGAGGGATCCCTGATCAATTTGGCGATTTCCTAAGCCAACTTATTGAGATGATAGATTGTGGGGCATTTGCTGGGGGAAACCTGAGAGGCAGCCTCCTACAGAGTTTGGGCATGCCCACTGATATCTAGCTGAAAGAATACAGGGAACTTTTGCTGATTTCTGATTGGCTGACTGAGGCTCGAGAGGATGGATCCAGGCCAAAAAAAGTTGCTCTTTTCTTTGTTCTACAAAAGTGATCTACCACCAGGAGAGCAATTTATGCAATAATAACAATATTGCAAAGACAGAAATTTTAAAAGACTTAGGAACTCTGATTAGTGTAATGACTAATCACCAGCCACCAATCACCAATTAGTGTAATGACCAATCCAAGGACTCATGAAGAAACAGGCTATCTACCTCCAGATAGAGAGGGGATGGACTCAGAGGGCAGACTAAGACACACATACGCAAATTTGGACATGGCCAACATGGGAATTTGTTTTGTTTACTTATACTTTAAAACAAATACAGAGGGTTTTTTTTATCTTGCTTTCTCAATTTTTTTTGAGGGGGGGAAAGGTGAGATGGAGAGAATAAATTGAATTTCTTTGAAAAAGTGATTTTTCAAACCACATGACTATTCTTTTCTCATATTCTCTTTAGAACTCCTTCTTCACATTTTCTCTTAGTCTTTTATTCAGAGTATAGAGACATTTCTCTATCCTCTCCCCTTTGTCATCATTATGGGAGCAGTTAAGGATGACTTGTGGAAGAAGTACATCACAAGCTACATATGCTTGCCCAGTTGGCCTAAAAGAAGAATTCTGGGACCTCAAGCTCCTGGCCATCTTCTGCCTTTCTGTATCCTCTTCTGAACACAAGTCAGATACCAAAGACCCGAGAAAGCAAGATAAAAAAACCCTCTGTATTTGTTTTAAAGTATAGGTAAACAAAACAAATTCCCATGTTGGCCATGTCCAAATTTGCATGTGTGTGTCTTAGTCTGCCCTCTGAGTCCATCCCCTCTCTATCTGGAGGTAGATAGCCTGTTTCTTCATGAGTCCTTGGATTGGTCATTACACTAATTGGTGATTGGTGGCTGGTGATTAGTCATTACACTAATCAGAGTTCCTAAGTCTTTTAAAATTTCTGTCTTTACAATATTGTTATTATTGCATAAATTGCTCTCCTGGTGGTAGATCACTTTTGTAGAACAAAGAAAAGAGCAACTTTTTTTGGCCTGGATGCCAAAGATATGGCAACACCTGGGTCAATGACTGTCTTTCTTCAGAGATATCTGTAAGAGGCATCTGTGTTCACCAAACTTCTGTAGAGAGTGGGGGGGGGTGGATTTTGACAGTGTAATTCTGGAATCTAGGCATCTGGCCAAAGCAAGAAGACTTCTTAGACAGCACTAGACTTGAGAGTTGCCTGATGGGTACTCTCAAATTCAAGAGTTTTGGTATAGGCCTTCTATATATGTGTGTATGTATATGTGTATGTATTTAGACCAGACCTGTGATTTCATTAGTTTAAGGAACACCCTGGGAAAAGCCAACTCTACCAATTCATGGCGAACATTCTCTACACCTTGTATTCTTGGAGAGTTTTCTGGGGCATTGACAGGTTACTTGACTTGCCAGGATGTGTCAGCTCTCTGAACACTAAATCACACTGCCTTTCTTCCCTAGCTTTTGACAGGGTAATTTCCTTAGTAGCATTCTTCTCTGTAGAAGGAAGAGAATCATTAGTGTGGCCTTTGAGGCTGAATAACTAAGGTAATTTGAGGGGGGAAAGCAAGAAATTTGGACTTTGTCACCTCACTCCCACTATTATCATGAGTTACTTGGACAGTGCATACAGGATGAGATATTGCTTGTTCAATAGATCCAAATATACCTTATCTTCTGAGGTGAATGTAAACCCCAGGGGGACAAGGCCTGGGATTAGGAGATAGGAGAGGGAGTATCATGTATGAGGAAGGCCATGCTTCTGTGTTACATGGTGGGGAGTAAAATATAAAAAGATAGGAAAAGACAACCATCATTGGGGGGTATAACCTGGTTTATGATCCAGCAAAGGATTCTGAGGAGAAATTAAACATGTAGGAAGAAAATCAAGAGAGAGCCATATACCAAAAACCTAGAGAGGAAAAAGCAACCAGGAGAAGGACCTGATCACCAGTTTTAAAGGTTGACAAATAGAAGAAAGTAAACACACATTTATTAAGCGCTTACTATGCATAAGGGACTGTGTGAAATGTTTTGCAAATATTTCCTTTTTATCCTTGAAACAACTTTGGGAGATAGGCTGCTATTATCATACCCACTTTAGAGTGGAAGAAACCGTGGCAGACATATTAAATGATTTGTCCAGGGTCACACAGCTAGTAAGTGTCCAAGGCTGGCTTCCAGCTCTGGTCTCCCTGACTCTGGGGTCAGAACTCTGTCCATTGCACCATCTAGCAGTCTTTAAGATGAAGATTGAGAAAAGGCATTCAGACTCCACAGTTAAGAGATAGTCAGTAACTGGAGAGAAAGTTTCAGTTTAATGATGAGATTGGAAGCTTCACTCTTCTTGACCTCCCTGCAGCTTCTGACGTAGTCAATCACCCTCTTCTTAAGTTCTCAGGACACTACTCTCTCCTAGTTCTCCTTCTTCCTATCTGATTGATTCTTCTTAGTCTCCTTTACTGGATCTTCATCCAGAACACACCCATTCACCTCAGGTGCCTCACAGAAGTCTGTCCTGGGTACTATTCTCATCTCCCTCTATGCTATTTCTCTTGGTGATCTCATCAGCTCTCATGGATTCAACTATTACTCCTATGCAGGTATTTCTCAAATCTATTTATGCAGCCCTAAACTCTTTGCTCCATTCTCACCTCTCCAACTGACTACTAGACATCTTGAATGGGATGTCCTGTAAATAACATGTCCAAAACCAAATTTATCATATTTTAAACCCTCCCCTCCCTTTTTCAAACTTCCTATTACTGTGTAGGGTTTTACCACCTTCCCCATCACCCCAGCTCTCAATCCTTAATGCCTCATTGTCTCTCATCCTGCATAACTAATCTATTGCCAAGTCCTGTAATTTTTTTCTTCATAATATCTCTTGTGCATGCCCCCTTCCATCCTCTGACGCCACCATGACCCTAGTACAGGCTATCATGATCTCACAGCTATTGTAATTGTCTTCTGGTTGATTTCTCTGCCCCAAGTCTCTCTCTACTCCAGTCCATCCTTCATTAAGATATCAAAGTGTTCTTCCAAAAGGACAGGTCTGACCATGTTACTACCCTACTTAATAAACTCCAAAGGCTCCTTATTACTTCCAGGATCAAATATAAAATCCCATTTGGCATTCACAACCCTAAAAAACTTGACCCCATCTCCTCAATCTATTTAAATACTACACTACTGACCCCACCCCTGTCCTAAGAATTATGGTTATTTTCACTTGCTGTCCGTCATCATTGGAATTCTTTACCTCCTCACTTACATTCCTGGCTTTCCTGGCTTCCTTCAACTCCCGGCTAACATCCCACCACTACAAGATGCCTTTTCCCAGTCTTCCTTAAAGCTAGTGACTTCCTGCTGTTGCTTATTTTGGCTAAACTGGTGTCTTAGATACACAGTGATCTTTGTAGTATTCGTGCAATTGGAGAAAACTTCCCTGCCTCATTTCTGCCTGAAGGACAGTTTTGGTTTGATTTTAAGTGACACATTTCAGCTGGGCCTGTCATTAAGACTTAGCTTTTTCCTCCATTTTGCTATCCTTTCCCCTTTCCATAACACAAGTACACATTTGCTGCAACTCTGAAGTCTTGGCTCCTTAGTATTCCTTTTAATCAAATGTTTTAGTGTTGCCATTGAAACTGAAATGAAAATGATGATTCATAAGGTACTGGATTCATGTATCAGCTAAAGATGCCTAATAGAAATAATTAGAAATCATAAGACAAACAGAAAAAAAAAATCCCTCAATGTCTTGTGAAAGCCAGTGAAAACTCTTCAGAATGGCAAGAAAAGATCTTTCAATTTTATCTTTGTGAGGCTTATTTTAGTAATTAGATAACCATGATTTAAGACAGGGTTGTCCAAAATGCGGCCCATGGGGCACATGCAGGCCGCAGTGTGATTTATGCGGCCTTCCTACAAGCATAGAAATTTACATAAATCCTTTAGTAAATGAAGCCAAGCTACCGCAGAGCTCTCACTAAAATGGCAAATCAAAATATATTGTCTATTGTTTCAATAAAAACCTAAGGTTGGACAGCCCTGATTTAAGAAATTAATTACTCTGTCTCAGTCAGTCAACAAGCCTTTATTAAGCTCTATGTGCAGTCACTATACTACACACTGGAAATACAAAGAAAACAGGTGAAAAATGGAGTCCTTGACTTTTAGGAGCTCAAATTCTATTGGGGGAGACAACAGGCAAACAAATTGTACATACAAGATATATGACATAAATTGGAGGTGATCCTAGGGATTACCTCCAGAGGGAGGGCAGTAGCAGTGGAGGGCACTAGCAAAGGTCATTTTATAGAAGGTGGGATTTGAGCTGAGTTTTGAAGGATACCAGGAAAAACAGAAGCTACAGATGAAGCAGGAATGAGAGGATATGTCCCTTCAATAGAAATGTTTTGTGGCTCCAGTAGTCATAAATGGAACATAGTTGTGTAAAGAGAATGAGCTGAGTGCCCAAGTTGTGTCAGCCCATCACAAGACAGCATTCCCATTGGCTATTCCCCTTGGATCTTGGTTTTGCTGTTTACTCCCTGTAAAGGACCTTAAGCAAGTCCATTCATTCCACTGGATCTCAGTTTCCATTATCTGAGAGAGGAGGTGGGGTTGGCCTAGAATGGAAGTTCTTAACCTAGGGTCCACAATTTAAAAAAAAAATACACACACACACACCTATATTGATGGAATTTTTTCCTTTATAATTTCAAATATTTTATTTTATGAACTTAAAAGCATCATTTAGAGAAGGGAATCCTGGGCTTCACTGCATTGTAAAATACGTCCATGACATGCAAAAAATGGTTAAGAACCCTTGGACTAGAGGAGTTCTAGGGTCCTTTTCAAAGCTAAATCCTATGTTAACTGGTTCCCACCCCCCACTCCCCATCTTCCTCTGGGTTTTACTGCAATACTGACACCAAATGTGATCCAACTTCTTTGAAAGGGGAATTACTTGCTCAGCTTACTAAGGGTGAGTCCACAGAAGAGCATTTACTTGTTTAATTCTGCTGTCTAAGCTGAGAAACACCCAAATAGTGCTCATAAGTAATATGGCGGATTCTGGAAGTTGGGTGATTCATTTGTCTTGGCTCCTCAGTGGAATTTTTTCCTAAATATAGAGCTGGCCAAAGTCCTCATCTGGTCAAATTTTGTTCCAGTACAATTAAAGTGAAAGAAGCTGTGTGGTGGAGTGGACAGAAGGCCATCCATAGAGTCAAAAGACCTTGACTCATATCCAGCCTCTGACACATCCTAGCTGAATATACATAGCACAATGCTTGACACATAGTAAATGCTTAATAAAGTTGTTCTATGATTCCATGTGGAAACAATTTGTTATTTCAGTATCTCAAGAAATTCTCAAAGACTTTAAATTGCAGATGCATTGCTTTTTGTTGAGTTGTTTTTCAGTTGTGTCAGACTCTTGGTGACCCCATTTGGAGTTTTCTTGGCAAAGATATTGGAGTAGGTTTGCCATTTCCTTCTCCAGATCATTTTACAGATTGAGAAATGGAGGCAAACAGGGTTAAATGACTTGCCCAGGGCCACAAAGCTAGTTAAGTGTCTGAGATTGGATTTGAATTCAGGTCCTCCTGACTCCAAGCCCAGGGCTCTATCCACTTTGCCACCTGGCCCAGATGAATTGCTAATCAGCATTAATGAAGAGAATTTCTTCCCTAAGAGTTCTCTATGTCTCTGAAGTCATAGGTCTGTACCAAAAAGTAATTCGTAAGTATTCTAGTTTCTTGAAAGGGTGAATGACCTTTCCAAAGTACTCAAATTTCTTACCTATATATAACATGTGTGTGTGTGTGTGTGTGTGTGTGTGTGTGTGTGTAACATACCCTGAATCCATCAGCTCTTTGTTAGAAGGTGGGTAGCATGTTTCATCATGCTCTGGAATTAGTTGATCATTGAACTGATCAGAGTTCTTAGTTCTTTACTATATAGTTGTTACTATGTAAATTGTTCTTTTGGTTCTGCTCATTTCATTCATTATCAGTTCATATAAGTCTTCCCAGGTTTCTCTAAAACAATTCTTTTCCTCACTTCATATTCCACCATATTCACATACCAAATATTTTTTCCAGCCATTTCTTCATTGATGGTCACCTCCTTCATTTTTAGTCCTTTGCTACCACAAAAAGAACTGTTTTAAATATATTTGTACACATGGGTCCTTTTCCTCTTTCTTTAATCTCTTTGGCATATGGTCCAAGTAGTGGTATCACTGGGTCAAAGTGTCTACATGGGTTAAAAACTTGTGAAGCATAACTCTAAATTACTTTCCAGAGTGACCAGATCATTTCACAGCTCCACCAATAATATATTAATGTACCTCTATCTGTTTTCCCACAGTCCCTCTAGTATTTGTCATTTTCTTTTTTAGTCAATTCCGCCATCCCGATTGTTGTTGTTGTTGCTCATCCTTTGTTTTCAAAGAGGACCAATGACATCATGAGGTGATGTCTTGACTTTTGGTGACTTGGATTTAAGTGAGGTAGAGTTGCATAAAGTCATCAGCTTCACTCTCTTTTCCAGAGTCATTGAAATCCAGTGGGAAGACAAAAGTCAAGATGACTGGCAATGGCCTGGAATTCCATAGATGACCTTGGCATCTTTGATGTCTGACTAAGCTCTAAGCACGCCACAGTGTCTGTTTCAGCCTCCTTCATGGCCGTTGGAACACATTGTTCTCATCCATCCATTCTGCCAGGAAAAGTCTTCACATGCTTGAGGTAGACATCTCCCTGACTCACCAATGGGTTTGGGGCCTATGGGTTACCCTCAACCTGGTTTAGCTCATCTGCAGAGACATGGGGTGTGGCTGCTGTGCATCCTACAGCTTCTTGGAGCCACAGGTGAGAGCTGGGTGATAGGAGGACACTGACGGTGGATGAGTAGTCCTGGAAAGGGCTCAGCAAGTTCTCAAGCCAGAGGTGCTAGTATTCCATGAATACCCATATACCCCTGCCAATCTGATGGTAGTGAGGTGAAACCCCAGAGTTGCTTTATTTTGCATTTCTCTAATTTTTTCCAATAACTCAATTTTATTTTATTTCAATTCTGAGTTGTTACCTATCCCTCCTCCTCCCCCATTCACTGAGAAGACAAATAGAACCCCTACAAATATGTATTCATGTAAAACAAATTCCTTAATTAACAGTATCCAAAATTACAAAGAAAAAGAAAGAGAAAAAATATGCTTTGATCTCTAAGTCCATCAGTGTTCTATCTGGAGGTGGATAGCATGTTTCATCGTGAGCCCTTTGCATTTCTGGTTAGTCATTGTTTTAATCAGTTACTAAGTCTTTTGAATATCTTTAAAATGTATTGCTGTTACTGTTTAAATTGTTCTGGTTTTTCTTACTTCACTTTGCGTCAGTTTATACTAGTTTTTCCAGGTTTTTCTGAAACCATCCCTTTACTTATTTCTTACAGCATAACAATATTCCATCACATTTATATGCCTTAACTTGTTCAGTCATTCTCCAAATGATAGACATCCCCTCAATTTCCAATTCTTTACCATCACAAAAAGAGCTGTTATAAATATATTTGTACCCAGAGATCCTTTTTCTCTTTATTTGATCTCTTTCTGATATAGACCTAGTAGCAATATTACTGGGCAAAGGGTATGCACAACTTATGCACAGCTTTTTGGACATAGTTGCAAATTGCTTTCCAGAATGGTTGGACTAGTTCACAGCTCCAACAGTGCAGTAAAGTACCAGTTTCCTGACATCCTCACCAGCATTTGTCACTTTCCTTTTTAGTCATTTTAGTCAATCTGATGGGTATGAAGTGGTGCCTCAAAGTTGTTTTAATTTGTATTTCTGCAATCATTACTGAGCATTTTTTCCACATGGTTATTGATAGCTTTGATTTCTTCCTCCAAAAACTGCCTGTTCATACCCTCTGACAAATTAACAGTTGGTGATTTCTGCCTACTTTAAACAATTTGCTCCCTATTCCATTTATGGGTATAAATTGTTATTTGATTAACTATTTTTAAAAGAAATTTGTTATAACTAATAAAGTTATCTTGGGATTACTCTGAAGGTTGATAAAACATTTCCCTAAAAGAACATTTATTGTCTAATTAATGCAAGGTTTCCTTGCAATTCTAACTGCAATATACCACTTTTTCCTCTTTATCACACTTTTTAACTGTTTAAGACTTACTTATTAAAATATGAATATCATAATTTAGTATACTGTTTAGTTGTATCTAGTGCCTTGAAAACCCAGTGGGGGTTTTCTTGGCAACGATACTGGAGTCATTTGCCATTTCTTTCTCCAACTCATTTTAAAGTTGAAGAAATTGAAGTAAACAGGGTGAAGTGACTTGCCCAGGGTCGCACAGCTAGTAAATATCTGAGGCCATTGAACTCATGGAGATAAATCTTCTTGATTCTAAGGTCATTGTGCTATCTACTGCACCACCTAGCCAGCCCTGTGAATATTGTACTTAAAATTTGTGTGATGTTAAAAATCCCTGAATGCTGCACTCTTGAGCTTGTGTGCTACCTACTGTTTTGTAATTTTAAATATAGGACTTAATGATAACAATCATTCTCTCACTCTTTCCCCCTATTCTCTTGGCCTCTTCCAAAAGTGTAGAGGTGGCAGTCTTACTTCATTTTTGGTCAATCAACAAGCACATATTAAACACTCACACAGTGCCAGTTACTGTGCTAAGTGCTGGAGATACAAAGAAAAGCAAAAACACAGTCTTTGCCCTCAAAAGACTCACATTTTTATGGGAGAGATAATGTCAACAATAAGAAAATATAAAGGGAAGATAATTTCAGATGAAAGGCACCTGAAGTGGGGGTGGGGTAGGAAAAGGCCTCCCACAGAAAATGGGATTTGAGCTAAGCCTTGAAGGAGGACAGGGAAGTCATGAGGAAGACAAAGAAGGAAAGCAAAATTCCTGGGATTGGGACAGCTAGGCACAAAGATTGGAGAGGGGGTGTCATGTGCGAGGAATAGCCAGAAGACCAGCGTAGCCAGAGCACTGAACATGTGACAGAGAGTAAAATATAAGAAGACTGAAAATGTAGGAAGGGGCCAGGTTGTAAGGAATTTTAAAAGCCCAAAACAGAAGACTAAGTGGGATTTGCACATGGAATAAAAATGCAACACTGTCCCTACTTTTGAATGATAAAACTTAAAAAAAAATTTCCATTAGGTATTGAGTACATGTAGCAATTATAGCTTTGTTTTTAAATGTCACTATTAATAGTACAGTTTGTCACCTTTCACATTTGTGGGAGGGAATTCAGAAATGAATCTTATGCAGATCTCTCAAGTCCGCAGTAAACAGAGCCAAATCCTAATGATTTTTCCAGTTGAGGAGTAGCCAGGACGCTCATTTTCTGAGTGTGGTTGAGCTGAGTTAGAGAATGCATGCAGATGAAATAGGGCTTTTAAGGATGTAATCTTCATGGATGAGACTTCTCTTGTCTTAGCAAGAATTGGCATCATGCTGACTTTCAAGTCAAGGTCAAAGCTCTTTCTGAAGTCCTATTTTTAGATATTCCATTTCTCAACAGGACACTCCTAGTTGGCGTGAGTGCAATGAGGACTGTACTATCTCATGACAGGTGTGGGTGGGCATGTGATAGCTCTGCAATTCACTAATTCACAAGTGGTTCTCATGTTCTGCATTTTACCCTCCCTCCCCCCACTCTCGCAGTGTGCAGTGGGGGTGGGAAGGGATTTAGAATTACAGCAAATTTGAGTATCCATTTGCAGATTATCTGCTTTTCACTTTGTATGTGGTGAAGTGCTAATCCAGGTCCAGACATACACTGTGTCCCCTTTGTCCCCCTGTCTCTCTCACTGTCTCCCTAGTATGCAATCAGGGGAGGCAAACGAACTTTTATATTAACCTAAGCCAAGCCTAATTTGAGTTACTTGCTTTTTTGGATTGTTCAAGTTATAAGGGCTTCTCATTTCATTGTAGATAATCAAGAGTGGATAAAACCACAAATTGAAGGCTTTTAGGGAAGGGGTGGGGGAATTTTTTTTTTTCTGATCCACAGACAGAAAAATAGGAACTTTATAAGTTCAAAGCAACTTAACTCATCACTGGGCTGCATGTGTGTGTGTGTGTGTGTGTGTGTGTGTGTGTGTTCCTAGAACCATTTTAAAAATTGAGAACAGTGAACATAAAACTCTAAGGAATAAATAATTTTAAAAATGCTTCAGTTCTGTGTTTTAGCTAGTTAACAAAAATAACAAGAGAAGGTGGATAGAAGAGAAGGCAAGGGGGCAAAGTAGAACTACAGAAAGGAAACCTCAGTGTTTGCAAATAGCCTGATAGGTAAGTATAGATCTCATGTACTAATAGTGAGCTTAAAAAAAATACAACTGTCAGGCAAGCAATACATCACATACGGTTTCAAGTCCATTCACTACGTTGTTTTGCAGAATCATTTTTCTTTGTTACAGGGGAGAGGTCATTTTGGTGGAGTATGCATTTGGAAATGGCTGATATAAAAATCTGAAATCAAATAAATAGAAAATACAGCCACAGATTTTAAAAACCCCAAAACATTAAATAGCAATTTTAAATTGGTTTTTTAAAATGTGCAAAATAAAATGTATTTAAATTATTAAGATTCTCTCTTCTCTTCATTTTCAATGAAGAAATGAACAGGAGTATCTAATTTTACTATGAATACATGTGTATATATATGTATATGTTTTATATATGTTTATATACAAATACATATATATTTCATTAAGTAACATCCCCATCTTGTGGCCTTTCAGAATATTTCCACTAGAGATATTTGAAGTCATGTTGCATTTTCACAATTATAGGCATAAATAAGATCTTTTTGTTACTTGCCCCATGGGTAGATGCAATTAACCCAAGTACCATATTTGTCCCAACGGTTGGAAATTTCAAACCCAGTCTTAGGATAAGTGCTACTTGTTTTATCCCTCTATTTATGATCTCTAAGCTCCCTTCCAAAAAAAAAATCTCTATTCTTTATCATTGTTGAGAATATCACCTGAGCTTTACAAATTATCTGCTTTGTCATCACCAAAGATAATTACTCCTTTGTTAGTAAAAAAAAATTAAATATATTTTTATTGTTTTCCCCAAATATCTCCAGACGCTACTTTTCCCTTTTTCATTTCTGACCTTGGAATTCAAAGTGGCTGCCACTCAGAGAGATGGGATCTGTGTTTGCAGTAGGTGGGACTGGCTTTGGGCCTGACTGTAAAGTCAGTCAAATTTGTGTTCTGTAGCTTTTGTCTTAAGGCTCTGGCCAGTTCTCTCCAGTGGTACCGTCCTTCGCTAGGCACCCAGGATCTTCCTACTCTTTTTCCTCCTATCAAACCCTATTTTCAAAAATGGATCTGAAACTGCGCATGGAACAGAAGAAAGAATACTAAATTAAGAATGAAAACTTTTAGTTTTAGTTTTCACTTTTAGTCCTTTTACTAACACTAGTCACAGGACCTTGGGAAAATCATTTCACATCTTTTCTTTAGTTTTGGTTCTCAATTTTCTCCTTTGTGAAATGAAAGGATTGGGAGAAGGTCAATGACAGAAAAATTCCATATATAACAAAATACTCTGGTAGTGCAGAACTAGAAACAAAATGAGTGCCCTTTGATTGGGAAATGGCTGAAGAGATGGTGTTACATAAAAAAAATGGAATCTTATTGTTTCATAATAAATGGCAAATATGAGAAATTCAGAGAAATATAGGAAGACTTATATGAGGTGATGCAGAACAAAAAAGTAGAAGCAAAAGGACAATCTACAGAATTACTACAATATTGTGAACGAAAACAATGCTGAAAGTCAGGTGAACTCAAATGATGAAATAGTCTTGATTCCAAAAAAGACATCTCTTCTGAGTAGAGAGAAGAGAGACAGATGTGTACCAAATGTAGTTTATGTTTATTTTATTACTCTACTGGTTGCTTTTTCTAACTTTTTTGTTGTTGCATGGGGAGAGGGAATATGACAGATATAAAAATCAATTAAAATTGATGTCACCATTATAAAAATTGATGATACATATAAAATCAATCAAAATTGAGAAAAAATTAAAAAATAATTGAGAACAAATAAAATGAAATGACTAGAAGATTTCTAAGTTCCTTTCCACCTCTGTATAATGGAAAGAATATTAGACTTATAGTCTGAGGACCTGGGTTTAATCTTGGTCCTGGAGAAGAGATGAGGACATACACATCACTCCTCTCCTTTGAGAGGTATGGGACTGATGGGGATAGAATGTTGCATGCATGTGGCTCCGTGCATTGAGTTTGCTTCACTGTTTTTCTTTCTTACGAGGGAAGATTCTTTGTGCCAGAGTCCAGAACGGAGAATATATCCAGCAATTCTTGTGGTATAAAAATAAATGGCATCAATAAAGTTCTTTTTAAAGGGTCTGAGTTTGAGTCCTGGATCAAGCATGGCAGGACAACATAAATTCTTTGAGTTTAATTTTCCTTAACTGTAAAATAGGAGTGATAATACTTGCACTAGCCATAATACTGCATGCTTTGCAAGCTGGAGAGTACTATTTAAAAGTAAACTATTATTATTTTAAATTATTTATAATGTTTAGCGCGTTACCCCCTCCAGAAGATATTTGTATTACAACAGCAACCAAAGCCTTCATGGCAGTGCCTTGCACATAGTAGGCAGTCAAATAAATATTGATTTGATTGATGCTAAAGGAATAGTTTTAAAATGCAATTTCAGCCATCAACCAGCAGACATATGAGTAAAGTTTTGATCAGTGGAGACTTCTCAACATTCCTGACATTACACCTTAAACGTACTTTAAAAATAAATATTTTGTTGATGTCTTCTCATGGCTGTCACTTTTCAATCACCCTCTCCCCTCACCAATAGGACCATCCCTTATAACAAAGGAGTATTATTAAGCAAATCATATGAACTCATTGGTCATGCCTTACAATTTGTGCTTCATTCCCCTACTTACTGTTTACTAGGTCTCTTAGAGAAGAGAGAGGTATGTTTTGCTACTAGTTTTCCGATAAAGTCAAGATAGGTCACTGCATTGACTAGTACTGGTGGATCATAATTTTTTTTTGCATGTGTTCCTTTATTTCACTGCCCTTCTCCCCCGCCACAACATGTATAATTCTTAAGGCACAGGCCACTCAAGCAAAGGTAAATTCCTTTGGTTGAGGTTTGGGGTCTTCTACAGTCTTTTCTAACTTGCCTTTCCAGCCTTGTTTCCATGTTACTACTTTTCATGTAATTTAAATTCTATTTAAACTGGATTGAGAGCTGTTCCCAGAAGCGTTGTCATTGCTATTCAGTCATTTCAGTCATGTCTGACCCTTTGTGACTCTATTTGGGGTTTTCTTGGCAAAGGTACTAGAGTGGTTTGCCATTTCCTTTTCCAGCTCATTTTATAGATGAGGAAACTGAGGCAAATAGGGTTAAGTGACTTGCCCAGGGTCACCCAGCTAGTAAGTGTCTGAAGTGAAATTTGAATTCAAGAAGAGAAGTCTTTTTGACTCCAGGCCTGGCGCTCCATCTACTGAACCAGCTAGCTGTTTCTGAGAATACCACACTTTATCTCCCACCTTCATGCATTTTATAGCAACTTTTGGCTCACCTATTCTGGAGCAACCTGGATAGCAGTGGTAGCAGCCTAGCCCTTTCACTATCAGGAAACTTTCCTTCTACTTTAGGGTTCCCTAATTAGCATATGAGGACTCAAACCCCACCTAATTGTCAACCAACAGTATCCCACCCACTTCTGCCTTAGTGGAGCTGATTTTGTTTTAAGGCCTGGTCATAACTAACCCCCTTGACCAAGGATCGTGGAAAGAGGAGATCTCTTGGGTTTTGTTTTAGCTGCTATATAAATTTCCCTGTGTGGCCAACTCTTTGGCACCACTTTTCACCCGAGTGTGACACATCTTGGTAGTGTTCTTACCACTGCCTGAGGTTGTGAATATATGCTGAATAAACCTGCTTCCTTCACCAGATATCTGTCTTGACAGGTTTTGCTGCTACCTAGAACATCCTTGTTGGAGTTCCCTATGATTTACCCTAATTCTGACATTTTGCCAGGCATTTTCCTTTCATCAACACCCATCTCCAATTGCCGTGATTGACATCAGGCCACTGGACCCAGATGGCTCTGGAGGAGAAAGTGAGGCTGATGACTTTGCCCAGCCCTCCCTCCCTCAAATCAAAGTCAACGACAAGTTATGTCATCATCTCTCCTGATGCCATGGTCCTCTTTGAGACCGAGGGACAAATCACACACACAAGCAGAGCCAGTAGGGGCCAGATACATCTGTACAAACTACCCCCGTGCCTGGATTGCGCTCTCTCATCATTTCTCCCTCTTGGAAACCTTGTATTTTTTCAGCACCCAGCTCAGGTGCCAACTTCTCTGTGGAGCCCTCCCATTTTCAAATTTCTCTTCTCAAGTTTTTTTTTTTTCTAATGATAAACTTTTGTTTTGAGAAAGCAGATAGACCCAGACTCATAGACAAACCACCCACAAAGTTAATTTCCCCAAAACAATTAAGTAAAATAATATCAAAAAGTGATTGTGACTGATTAACCTGTAACACTTTTGTAGTTTATTATTTGTTAAAAAGAAGGAAAGGCATGTGCCTTTAGCTTTCGTATGACAGTACCAATAATGTCTGCTGCATTTGACCTGAGGTTTTGCCTATGTACTGTTCAATCATCATCTTCATTTGTACCGTTGTGGTTATTGAATATGGTACTCTGTTGGCTGTGTTTTCTCCACTCTGCATCACTTTATATGAGTCTTCTCATGTTTCTTTTAATTCTTCACCTCTGTCTTTCCTCATGAATCAGAAATACTCTATTACACTTATGTAATCCTCTTTGTTCAATAATTTCCCGATTATTGGGCACATGGTTTGCTTTTATTTTTTTTCTCTTTCAGATAACACTGCCAGGAATTTTTTGTACAAATGAGTCTATTCTTGCTATTATTAACTTTACTAGAGGTATAATAGTGGCATCACAGGATCAAAAAGTATGAATAATTTTATAATTTTCCTTATATAATTCCAAATTGTTGTTTAAAACAGATCGATTCATAGCTCTACCAACAGGGACCTGGCATAGTTATTTTCCCATTACTCCTTCAACTAAAGAGAGGTAGTGTCCACTCCATCTACACTTTCAGGTTTATTTTGAAGTTTCTGGAATGATTTGCACAGACACAGGCTAGTGAACAAGAATATGGTAGGAATGGAAAGGAATCTACTCACCCCAACTTGAATATTGAGGCAATCTATACACCTAGGGCAGCTAGGCGGCTCACTGGATAGAGCACTGGGCCTGGAGTCAGGAAGACCTGAGTTCAAATGTGCCTTGGACACTTACTAGCTGTGTGACCCTGGACAAGTCACTTAACCTCTGTTTGCCTCCATTTCCTTAACTGTAAAATGGAGATGATAATAGCACTTATCTTATAGGGTTGTTCTGAGAATCAAATGAAACAATGATTGTAAGGTGCTTAGCACACTGCCTGGCCCATAGTAAGGGCTATGTAAATGTTAGCTAGTATTATGACTATGTGCCCGGCACTGGACGAAGTGCAGAGGATACATAGACAAAAAAGAAAGACAGTTCTTGCCCTTGAGGAGCTTGTATTTTAATGCAATCAAGTAGGGGAAGACAACATAAAAGGAGGCTGAAAAAGGACATGATGGAGAAGTTTAAAAAATCTAACAATAGAGAGATTTGGGGAAATGAAGATGCTACTGGCAGTGGATGTAGTTGAGAACAGCATGGTGGAATGAATGTCAATCACTATCTGTTCAGAGTAAAAGTATCGGATTGTAGTATCCAGGGTGTCAAAGCCAAAAAGAGATGCTGATGGAAAATGGAGTAATCAGGAAGGTTGAAAGCCTTCTATAAAGGAAGGCTATAGGAGGAATTTAGTGCTTTGCCATCTAGCCCTCCAATCAGAGGGAAAGGCAACTGGAGGTGAATTGAAGTATAGAGTACCCAAACTTGGTTTTCCTGGATCCCCTCGTTAAATGGACATTTTAGAGTTCATAGATTCCAGGCTCTGCCCTACTGATGAGGTGTGGGCACTAAGGTTGATTGGATCTTTCAGCATGATGAGATTTCTCAATGATGAGGTTACTGAAGCCATGATGAAGAAGTCCAAAGAAATCTAAGAGTGAAGACTTGTGAATAGTGAATAATGGACTGAGTTTAAAAAGTTACAGCTAAATCAGAAGCAAAAGAATTCAAAAGAGAGACAACCAAAGTCTAGGGATTTTTCTGGCTTGCTGAGTATAACTGTAGACCTGATTCACAAAAGAACTAAAATAGACTGAGGTTATGCCCTCAAAATGTTGAGAGCTCTCTTTTATGGGGAACAGACTACATAGTAGCTGCAATTCATCAGAGAATCAGTGGCGTAGTTGAGTGCAGCATGGTGAAATGAATGTCAATCACAATATTTAGAGTAAAAGTATCAGATAGTAGCATCACATAAGACCTACAGAAGGCCATGTAGCAGAGGAAACAGCCCATTAGAAGACACCAGCAGCTAACAGTATAGTGGAAAATCCAATTCAATTCAATAAACATTAAGTGCCTATTCTGTACCAGGCACCGAACTAAGCAAAGGAAGCTGAAAAGCAGGGAGTGGGAGGGCCACCAGAGGGTACCTGATGTTGTTCCATGGTGTCAAAGACAGAGATGCTGATGGAAAATGGAGTTACCAAGAAGGTGGAAAGCCATCTATAAAGGAAGGCTGTAGGAGGAATTTAGTGCTTTGCCATCTAGCCCTCCAATCAGAGGGAAAGGCAACTGTAGGTGAATTGAGGTATAGAGTACCAAAACTTGGTTTTCCTGGGTCCCATTCTTCCTGGTGATGAGATTTTAGATCATCTGCTTATCCTAGCGGCCAGTGTATGTGGGGGTGGGGGTGGGGCACGTGTTGCAAAGAGTGCAAGAAGTGGCAGCATCAGAGATATAGGAGAGTTCTAGATGAGATGAAGACCCTGGAACATGTTGTCATGGCTATGTATCTTTCCTATGAGAATATTCTCTCTCATGGATGTTCATTATACAAATGCTCTTCCCCATCCCCACTACCCAATATGGATGTTTCTTTTTATACCTGTAAAGTTGGGATTTGTGGGAGAGTATATCCTTATATATATGGATGATCTTCAATGCTTTTTATTTTGCTATGCTATAAAATTATGTAGCTTTGGTTTTATGGACTCCTTTCCCAAACAGTGCTACCATGCAGATAGGGGGCTCAATCAGACACTTTTCTATGTTTCACCACTTGGTTACCTGTCTAAAACAGGGGTAGCAAAGCTGCAGCCTTGAGGCCACATGTAGTCCTCTAGGTCCTCAAGTGTGGCCCTTTGACTGAATTAAAATTTCACAGAACAAATCCCCTTAATGAAATTTGTTCTGTGAAGTTTAGATTCAGTCAAACAGCCGCACTTGAGGACCTAGAGGGCCACATGTGGCTTTGAGGCTGCAGGTTCCCCACCCCTGGTCTAGAACGTATATTTCTGGGACTGTTTTTGGAGCTTCTGGGAGAGAGAGTCTAGAAGCCAGAACAAGTGGTAGTCTAGTGGGATTTAGCACTATCCTGCCTCTCTTGCCCCTTCCACCATGATCTGCTTGTTGTAGACACGGGGAATTAGAAATCAAAAATTGACCTTCCTTTCCCTCCCTAGCTGAGAGCTGATGAAGTGTACATAGTGGAATTATAGAGTGGCCAGAGGGAACTTTGAATTTTCTCTCATTGGCCCATTAGAGAGTGATTATTTCAAAGCTCTTTTTTCTGTTAAGTCAGTAGATGATTTCTTTTTCCCTTTGGGAGAGGACTGAGCTCAAGAGAAGATTCTGACTTAATAGCTGACCTGACTTCTTCCTGTCTAAATGAGCCACTTCCCCCATTGCTCAGGACTCTGACTGCTACCCTTTTGTTTATCATTAACATAAAAGAAAATTTGTTTGGCTGAAAAATCCTTGTTTGGTATGATTAATGTCTTGTGTGCATAGATTTGGACACAGGTTTGGATATCTGTAGACATGTAGAAGACATACCCCTGTTTCCCAGAAGCTGAGGTGTGAGGGGAGAAAAAGGGAAATGATGATTCCATGTGAAAGTACTAAAAATGAAACCCCACTAGATTGCTTCTTGTTATGGCTTCTAAATTCTCTCTCCCAGAGGCCTCCAAAAACACAGTCCCAGAAATACAAGTTCTAGACATATCACCAAAGTGGCAAACTATAGACGATTGCCTGATGGAGTTCCTTATCTCCATGGCAGCACTGTTTGGGAAAGCAGCACTTTGAAATTGTAGCCCCAAGAAAGCACACACACTCCATAAACATAAGAGCCTACGAACAGAGAGAATAACAACATAGAGAGATGTGTACTACGAAACCTAGGAGGGAGAAGCCCTTGAGGCAGAAACCAAACTTAGGAAATGAAGTAGGGTCTTCCTGACTCATGGGGACCCAACTCACTAAATCTTTTGATGTAAGAAGGAAGGAAAAGGAATAAGCATTTATATAATGCCTACTATGTGCCGTACTATGCTAAGCCTTTTACAAACCTCATCTCATTTGATCCTCATCACAACCTTGGGCTGTAGGTGCTTTTATTATCCCCATTTTGCAATTGAGGAAACTGAGGTAAAACAAAGGTTAAGTTACTTGCCAAGGGTAACACAGCTAGTAAATGACTGAAGCTAGAGAAAGAAAGAAAAACTTTCCTTAAATTCCTTGCAGATGAGGGGAAGTGAGGCCTATAGTAAGAGCTTAGGCATCCAACCCTGCCTCTCCTTGGCACCCTACTGATCAAGATTACCCTTGTGTCACCCTTTAAGGGGAAACAGTCCCCAGATGATGCAAGTGGGTACTAATCACATTCTTGTGCATTTCCTACACATGGATGTCTCCCCATACAACGTTTTTTGTTGTTGTTGTTGTTTTTTTGGAGGGGGAAAAGCAAGGCATTCGGGGTTAAGTGACTTGCCTAAGGTCATAGATCTAGTAAGTGTCAAGTATCTGAGGCTGGATTTGAACTCAGGTCCTCCTGACTCCAGGACTGGTGCTCTAGTCACTGTGCCACCAAGCTGCCCCACCCCATATTATATTACATGTGAAGGCCTTCAACATTATACTTAAATGCCTTTTGCTTGGAACTGTTGGGTTATTCGGTGGGTTGAATAAAAGACATACATTTAGGTTTCACAAATAATGCTTTTGAATAGATGGCAGAAAGTGTGAATCTGGGGTAGCTTTCATGGGGCTCATCTCTGAGGGGTTACAGGCATTACAATATTGCATATTTCCATTTTTAACTTCTCAAATTTTCCTAGAGAACTTTGTCTTATTTCTCCCTTAAACATTTTATTCCTTCCCTTATATTTTATTTATCTGTGAAAGCATTGTATCCACATGTCCTTACCTCCCCTTCCCCTTACTCCCAATAGAATAAAGACTCCTTGAGGAATGGGACTCTATATGCCTCTATATGCCTTAGAACCTTGCTGCATATAGTAGGTACTTACTGAGTATTGAATGGTATTCAAAGTAATGGTATTGGGTCAGACTAGGAACTGTCTGCCAAATTAAAAATGCTGAGGAGGGAGGAAAGGAAAAATAGAAGCAAATTCCTCAATACTTCAGGCAGCAGTTAGAAGGCATGGATTGAAGAAAAGCTGAGTCAGCTTATGCCTGTGGTTCTAGTTATATTTCTAACCTTTCCCACTGTACTTTTAGCTCAGTGTGATAGCTTCTCAGTGCATATCCTTGATTACTTCCACCTTCAGCTGGATTTGCCCACAGGGCCTGAAGCCTTAACATAATGCCAAGTATTTTATTTTATTTCAGATTTTTTGATGCCTTTTATTTTTCACACTGCAGCTATTCCCTCCACTACCACCCCTGCTGAAATCATCCCCTTGTAATGACAATAACCAACAGCTAAGTAAAAGCAGTCAGCATGACAACCACATCTAACAGCATACGTAGCTTTTTATACCTGTAAACCTCCACCTTGCTACCAAGAGGAAGGAAGTATTTTTAATCATCTGTTTTCTCTGGAACCAAGTCTACCAGGTATCCTTTAAGTGCCAAATTGCAGAAGCAGTAGTTCCTGAAAATTATTATTAGAATACTTCTGATTCCTAATATGACCTCCAGGAAATCCAGGAGCTTCTGGTGAACACCTAAATTTAAAGGATGAAAACAATGTTCTATTTTGGGAGAGTTTCAATTAATTAAATCTGACTCTCTTAAACATCTCACAGGGGACTACTGAGGTATTGTAAACCATTGGAGTAATGGTGTTTTTCATGTCTTATATCATTCCTGGGGCTAGCAATAAGCAAGAAGGCCTATCCCCTTCAATGTCTGAACTTCCACTGACACTCTTCCTTTCTATGGCACGGCTGTCTACTGTAGTGAGTTTAATAGAACATAAGCAAGCTGGAATTGGAGGAAGGTACCTATATTCTTTGCATCTTTCTGTGCTTATAGCATAGGCCACAAAGTGAAAGAGGGTAAAAAATCATGGAATGAGTAGGCAGAGATTGGTCTTGCAACTTTTAAACTGGTAAGTCAAGAATATGAAGCAGTGAAAGACATTGGAAGAAGAGGCCAGGTAAAACTTAGTTTAAAACAGGGGTTCTAACCCATTTGTTTGTGTCATAGATTCCACTGGCAGTCTGATGAATGGACCCCCTTCTTAGAATGTTTTAAATAATTAAAGAACATGCTAAATTCCATTTAGGGGTTAATAAAAACAAAGATGCAAATTCTCCAAATTCATAAATTCCCTGAAATCCATCCACAAGTCTCTTTGGGGTTCTGGGGACTCCAAGTTAAGAAACCCTATTTTGGAATAGGAATCTCTAAATTTTTTGGATTACACATCTCTATCAGTAAAATATTTTCCAGTATGTACCTCCATGATACTTACTTGTAAAACAAATTTATATATGTACCTTATTAATATGCTAATTATGTTATAAAACTTATACAAAAATAGAAATATAAAAAGATGAGATAAAAATGAGAAAGTATTTCATTCTAGAATCCATAGGGAGCCAGTGGAGTTTATTGATTAGAGGAGTGGTGTGCAGAACTGTAGTTTAGGGAAACAGTTTTGGGAACTGTGTGGACTGAGCAAGCAAGATACTTGAGACAAGGAAGTCACTAGGAGGCTACTGCAATTGTCCAAGAGAGAAATAATAAGGGCTTAAAATGAGGAGGTGACTACGAGAATAGAGAGAAGAGGAAGGATGTAAGATATGTTGTAAAGATAGAAATGGTAAGATTTGGCAACTAATTGGATTTATACAGTGAAGGAGAGTGAGAATCAAGAGTACAGGTAGGGTTGCAAATCTGGATGATTTTGACAAAAACATGAAAGTTCAAAAGCTTTTGGAGGAAAGGTAATGAGTTCTGTTTTGGACATGTTGAGTTTGAGGTGCCTATGGGACATCAAATCTGACATGTCCAATTGGCAGTGATTAGGGAGTAGAGTGCAAGAGAGAGAATAGGAATGGATACATTAATGTTGGTGTCATCTGCATAGAGATGCTAATTAAACAGACAGGGACCGATGAAGTCATCCAAGTGAGAGAATGTAGAGAGAGAAGAGAAGTGGGTTTAGAACAGTCTTGGACTATGCCCAAATAGAGTGTGATATGAATGGTTATACAACATAGAAGAATGAGAAAGAGTGGTCAAATAGTTCAGGGAACCAAGAGAGAGAGCAGCTTCAGGACAATCTGGAGAGGAGATAGTAAATATCCAGGAGGAGAGGGTACTTGACAATGTTGAATGCTGTTTGAAGAGTTGTTCCTCAAACAAAGCAGTTGTTCAGGTGCTAGGAATTGAAGGAGGATGGGGGAAGATTGAGAAAAGGCCATCAGATTAGTCAATTGGCAAATAGTCAACTGGCAATTCTGAAGAAAGAAGATTCAGCTGTGTTGGGGGCGGTCAAGAATAAAAAGAGGTTGAGAACTTGGAAGATTGGGTAGATGGTGATATCCTGGATGGAATTAGGAAAGTTTGAAAAGAACAGTGGGCTATGGGGAAAGGGAACATAATACCAAGCCATTTATACCTGCTCATCCTCTACTATTCTTTTCCCAACAGAAATGAAAGTATGTGTCTGGAGCCTGGTGTAATTCTGGCCTATATTCTAAGCGACACCTACAGTAGCTGTGATGATGGGGGTGGGAGGAAGAAAAAGGTAGGATACTAGGTAGGAGAGGAGAGGACAGAGAATTTTGCCTTTGAGGCTATGTTGCTGCCTGGGTCAGGACTTCCTACTCAGTCAACAGGGTAGCCATACAGGAAAACACTGATGAGAAGGGGGCAGAGTGGAGGAGTATTGAAGGGGGGTAATGTGGATATGTTGGCCATGGTGATCATGGAGGTTGAAGGTGATATGTATCCCATCTTCCTAGCCTCTAAATGGTTAGTAAAATACTTCTTATGGTGAAGCTATAGCCCCATTGGGCTCAGTGGCTCCAGCTGTCAATGGGAGATGATTTCTTTAGAGGAAGAGGGACTTTTTTGATTTTACTTCTCCGAGGTCCTCTCTCACTGTCCTCGTTCACTCCTCCTGAGATACACTAGGAAATTGGAAACCATGCCCACTAAAGCCTTTTCAGTAAGGCTGAACCACCAGTAGCATTTTCTTGGTTCAGTGGAGATGCAGCTAGGCAGCTGTTCCTATCTCTAGAATTGATTATCTGTCTTTCACCTTTTTCAGGTAGCCTCATTCTTTTTCCTCATGATTATTCTTACTGAAAATTAGACCTGCTCCTCTGCTGTTCATACAATCATTTGTCCTTCAAGATTGCCAGGCACTAAAGGCTGCTTACCACCACCACCGAAAGACATGTGATGTACTGACATGCTATATAAAATCTATACAGTTTAGAGGTAGATGAGATCTCAGGGATCATCTAATTTTGCACGCACCTGAATTAAAAGTCTTTCCAGGGCGGTTAGATGGCACAATGAGTAGAGTACCAGCCCTGGAGTCAGGAGGACCTAAGTTCAAATCTGGCCTCAGACACTTGACACCTTACTAGCTGTGTGACCTTGGGCAAGTCACTTAACTCCAATTGCTCTGCCTTCCCCCCTCCAAACAAACAACAAGAAAAAATAAATAAGAAACCTTTCTACAATGTAGGGTCATAGATTGAGAGCTAACCAATTAGGTGGTCATGCAGTCTTTGCCTAAAAACCTATAATTTGAGGGAATCAAAATTCCTAGGCCATGACTAAGGCAGTCCATTCCACTTATAGGCAGGGACACTAGTGGAATGGGGACTCTTCAGCTAATCCTCACTCTCTCACACCAACTGGGGCTACTATGATACAAGACACTGTGGAGAAGACTTGGGTAGTTCAAATTAACTTTGCCTGCAAGTGAATTTATTTGGGACCTAGCTAGAGTCCCTCCAGCAAGGAGAATATAAAAACAATTTTAGAAGTTTGGCTGGGAGCTCTGGAGACCCTAGGAAACCTCCTTGCTGATTGTTTTTTAAATTTCTTTGCCCGTGGCTTTTACTTTCTTGGGTTCTTTTTCCCTACCTTGTGGATTGCCTTTTATCTGAGGGTTGTAGGGTATTTTCATTAAAGGGATTGGTTGCTTATCTGAATCCTTGGGCTCTGAGGAATCTATTCTACCATGTGTGGAACCTTGACTAGTTAGCCCACTTTTGGAGAAATCTAGTTTTTTAGGTGTTTTTTTTTCCATGCATTGAAACTAAATTTGCCCTTGCAACTTCTAACCATTGTTTTCCAATTCTGCCCTTGAGGTCAAGCATAAAAAAATTATCTAATTTCTTTTTGACATTGCAAACCTTTAAATAGTTGAAGATGTATCTTGTCTTCTTTCCTCCTGGCTAAATCTCCCCAGGACCTTCTAATAATAAAAACTTATAAACTGAAGACTTTTCACCATTTTAGTTACCCTCATTTGAATGATCTCCAACTTATCAATTACCTTATTTTTAAAATAATAAATCTGTCCCTCTCATTATCACCTTCCCACATAGTAGAACAAATTTTCAAAAATACCCCCCAAGAAAAGCTCTGAAAATACACATTAATAGTCTGGCAAAACATATTTCTACAATGGCCATGTCCAAAAATTCTGCATTTTAAGTTCATCATATTGGGGCAGCTAGGTGGTGCAGTGAGTAGAGCACCAGCCCTGGAGTCAGGAGGACCTGAGTTCAAATCTGGCCTCAGAAACTTGACACACTTACTGGCTGTATGACCTTGGGTAAGTCACTTAACCCCAATTGCCCTGCCCTCCCCTCTCCAAAAAAAAAAAAGATTAAATTAAGTTCATCACCTCTTTGACAGGAAGTCAGTGACATGTCTTGTCTTCATTCTTTTTGATTTGTGACTTATCATTGTAATGCTAAGAGTTCTATTATATTCATATACTATAATTTGTTTAGTCATTCTCAAATAGAACACTCCCTTGGTTTCTAATTTTTGACTACCATTGAAAAAAGCTGGTGTGAATATTTTTAACATAAAGGCCTTTTCTCTTTTTCTTTGATTTCTTTGGGGTATAGGCATAGTAGTGACATAGCTAGGTCAAAGGGTATGTGTAGTGTAGTAACTCTGGTGGCATAGTTTATATTTGGTTTCCAGAATGACGGAACAAATTCACAGGTCTACCAACAGTCCACTAGAGAAACTTTCTTCCCATAGCCCCTCCAAAATTTGTCATTTTCTCAATTTCTTTTTCAACATTTGTCATCCAGAATGGAATGTTTTATCTCTCTTTACAATCTAATATTGAATTAGTTCTTTTGATTGTAATATCATACAATTGTTCTTACAAGCCTCCGCAACCCACAGTCCTTTTTCACACAAACAACTGACTAGATAAGCCTCCAGTACTTTATGATGTTTGTTTTTTGAACACAAATACAACCACCTCCTTGCTTGGTTTTGACTTCATCACCCCTTCAGCATGCCCAGTTTAGAGGAACCTCATCATCATTGAAATTGCTCCTCACACTTCATCAGTACCCTCAGTGGCTTCTGCCTCTTTGATTGGAGTGCTGGAGGCTGGACCAAAAAGTCCCTCCCAAAGCCTCCCTTTAAAGAATGCTCAAAATCTCAGCCATCTATTCATTTGCCACTAGTTGCTCTGTTAGGTCTTGATTCTGTCATCATCTTCATTGTGCTCCTGCAGGGGGTACCCTCTAGCATTCCTCCCTATACAACTTTTCAGCTTCCTTTGGTGTATTGTCTTTCTCCTTTAAGATTGTAAACTCCTTGAGGGCAAGTTTTTTAATTTTTAAAAATTTGCATCCCTAGTGCTTACCATATTAGGCATTTAATAAATGATTATTGCTGTATCACACAAGAGTAAGACTTTACATAGATCCCCATTAAATTCCATTTTAGATTTAGCCAGACATTCTAACCTGTTGAAATCTTTTTGAAACTTCTCCAACATCCCACATCCTTCTCATTTCTATGCCATCTACAAATTTGATAAGCATGCAATCTCTATCTTTGATCCAAACATATCTAAGCATATATTACAACATTTTTAAACAAGATCCTGTAAATAATTTCTATTTCAAGTACTTATGACAAGAAAAAGCCACCAGGAATCGTCAATCCTGCTGAGTTTCTCTCCGTATGATCTCTGGTACATCAGCTGCCACTCAAAGGCTATAACAGTTTCAAGGTCACGTATTTCACATCCCCCCCTAAGAATAAAAGGAACCCTCTGGATTTAATCCAGGTTCATTCCACCCCAGGCTGCACCTCCTTCTGGGAGAAAGGAACTAACTGCTGGACAAAAACTAGTAAGAATATTCTACTCACTTGTTGCCCCGGGGACCTTATCCACCTAGATATGTCCAGGAGACAAAAATCAACCAGATGAATGATGGAGAATGGATGGAAGTTGGGAAAGGGCTGCATTAGGACTATTTGATTATCCCTCATATTTGAAATGCTCCCTTTCCTCATCTCTGTGTCTTGCCTTCCCTGGCTGCCTTAAAGTCTCAGCTAAAATTCTATCTTCTAGCTTCCTATCTGCTTTCCCATTCCACCTTAATGCTATGCTTTCCCTCTTGATTATCTCCAATTTATCCTTTTTATTTTTTGTATGTTCATAGTTACTTTTCACATTATCTCTTCCATTATACTCTGAATTCCTTGCAAGCAGAAGAGACCTTTTTTTAAGCTTTCATTTAAAAAATTTTAAGTTCCCAATTCTTTCCATCCAGCCAGCCCCTCTCCCCACCCATCGAAAAGGCAAATAATATGATACCCATTATTCATGTGGAGTCATGCAAAACATATTTCTATGTTAACCATGTTGCAAAAAAGCAAGAAAAATAAAGAATAAAACAATATGTTTCATCCTACACTCAAAGTTCATCTCTCTCTCTGGAGGCAGATAGCATTTTTTCATCATGAGTCCTTTTGGAATTGTCTTGAATCATTATATTGATCAGAGTAGCTAAGTCTCTCAGTTAATCATCGTTGCCATATTCCACTTATTATGTGCAATGTTCTCCTGGTTCTGTTCATTTTACTTTGCATCAGTTCATATGAGTCTTCCCAGATTTTTCTGAAACCATCCCCCATGTAGCACAATAGCATTCTATCACAACCATACCACAATTTGTTCGGCTATTCCCTAACTGATGGGCATCCCCTCAGTTTCCAATTCCTTTGCCACCACAAAAAGATGCTGTAACTGTTTTTGTACACATGTCTTTTCTCTTTTTCTTTGATCTCTTTGGAATACAGACCTAGTAGTGATGTTACTGGGTCAAAGCGTATGCACAGTTTTATAGCTTTTGGGAAATAGTTCCAAATAGTTTTCCAGAATTGTTGGACCAGGTCACAACTCCACCAACAATGCATTGGTATATTTTTCTACTTCCTCTCCAGTATTTGTCATTTTCCTTTTCTGCCATGTTAGCCAATCTGATAGGTGTGAGGTGGCACCTAGAGTTGTTTAAATATATATTTCTCTAGTTATTAGTGATTTAGATAATTTTTTTATATGACTATTTCTAACTTTGATTTGTTCTTCTGAAAACTGCCTGTTTACATCTTTTGACCATTTATCAATTGGGAAATGGTTCTTAGCTTTATAAATTTGGCTCAGTTCCCTACACATTTGAGAAACAAGGCCTTTATCAGAGAAACTTGCTATAAATTTATTTTCCCACTTTCCTAGCAGAAACAATCTTTTGCTTTCTTTGTATACCCGGCACTTAACACAGTGACTGAGATGTTGTCATTGTTCAGTTGTGCAGGACTCTCTGTGACCCCATTAACCATAGCACAACAAGCCCTTCTGTCCTCCTCCACTATCTCCTGAAGTGCATCCCAGCTCATGTTCATTGCCTCCATGACACCATCTATCCATTTCATCCTCTGCCATCCTCATCTTTTACCTTCGATCTGTTTCAGCATCAGAGTCCTTCCCAATGAGTCCTATCCTCTCATTATGTGGCCAGAGTATTTAAGCTTCAGCTTCAGTATTTGTCCTTCCAATGATATTGGAAAGACTGAAATATAGTAAGTGCTTAATAGTGCTTGCTGATGGATTGATTGACTTTCTCTTCCTATATTCTTTAGCCTTAATGACATTGCCCCTTTGGGGCAAAGTCAGTTGTTTCTTCTCTTTTCTTCTATACTTAATTTTACTCTTTTGATATGGAAGTATTTCTTTTTTATCTCCTTCTCTGCCAAATTACACGATGTTCAAGCTGGAAACGAGACACTCCTCCTGAGAGGTAGGAGATTATTTATTGTAAAAGGAAGAAGTCATGTTGCTCTTTACTTTCTTTTTCTCTCTCTGCATGCCTGTCTTTTATTCTTAATGGGAGAAATGTCTCTAATTATGTATTCTTGGCTCTAGGGATACTTATATAGTGTGATTGGAGGGTGAAGGATCAAAACTATTTCTGGGCTGGGTCTTTTAAGAGGCCAAAATTCTCCTACTCAAACATTCCTTTGGATTATGGTATATGCCCAGGGCAGGGGTGGGGGCACTACAGATCCTGGGAGAAGAAGGCTGACAAAGAGGAAGAAAGGGATTATGAAAGAAAAAAAATTCTACATCATAGTCTGTCTCTGCTTGGCTGGTTTGGGGATCAGAACCTATGTAACTTTGGACTCCAGGGCAAATATTTCAGGCTATTTATCCATTGCAACATAGATCTTCAGCAGAAAAAAGAAGGCCCCTGTTTTAAGCTTCTCCTACACCTCCAATCCCCGAAACTGAAAGGCCATGTAGTTAGTATTTAGGCCTATGGATACTGGAGAAAGAGCTTGCAAAACAGTGGAATTAAAGGGCAAGCTGTGCGGTAAAGGGAAGGAAAACAGCAATCACTTGGCAACTGGCATTTTGGGTGCTCCTAAAAAGAAGTATGTTGATATGAGGAGGGATTTTCTTTCTTTCTTAAATCCTAAATTGAGCAAGGCCTATATAAAATGAGTATTTCCATATACATTATAGAACGGAAGGAGAGGACTTTATGTGAAACTGTGAACCAGAGATTTTCTCTCTTCTTTCGGGTGATACAGACTTCAGACCTACAACCAAAAGGTTAAAGGGTAGCTTAGGAGAGAGAAGGTGAAAATGGATTTGTTTGAAAGAGTCCTCTGGATACACACACACACACACACCATTTTGTCTAACATTGGCTTCAGTGGGCTGGACTCATAGCCATGATGGCCTAGAGTATAAGACCTGTGCAGTAAGGATGGAAACAACTACAGTCTGGGTGGGCAGAAGAAAAACCACCAGGACTCACAGACAAGAGCACAACTTTAGTGGGAGAAGCACACCATCTGGCAGGCCTGTCCTAATCAAAGACTTGGGGTTTTTTCTTAAGCAAAGACATCAGGAGTGTGAGAAGTGACCAAGTGGAGGCGTAAGTAGCAGAAGGCCCTGTACACTTGAGCTATAGCGACAAAATGCACACTACAGATTGTATTGGCTTCCCTGGCTCAGGGAGAAGAACAGAAGCTAGATCACTGGGCCTCCCTTATCTCCTCCCAACACTTACCCCTGCCCCACCCCCATTTGTGACTTCATTTCCTCAGCACCACTGTTTGGAATACGAGCTCTGGAGGGTCTGGGATCTTGTCTAATGGGGTCCTTGTCAGTCCCAGCCCCCACTCCTGCTGCAAATACAGATGGAGGAGAAGAGTTTTTATTCATTAGTCTTCTGGTTACCCCTCGTGTTAATGGATAAAAACACCTTGAAGTAGCAGTAGCAGCAATAGCTTTGAAAATGAAGTACATTACGCCGTACCCATATGCAAGAAGCATTTATACATCGTGTATGTATGAAAGCCAAGCCCAGGGGGCTGTATTATATTGTTTATGTAGGAAAATCACAGACAGAAGCTCCCCTTGGGACCACATTATATAGCCACTGCCTGCTCTTAATAGTCACAATTGCTGCTTTCTCCTCTCTGCAGCCTACACCAAGAGGGCTGCTGCAGTGTCCCTGGACGGGCTGGCAAGCAGCAAAGAAATGAGCCGCTTAACAATGCACTACCCACCCACTGCTAAGTAATGTTCTACCTCTAACACAGTGTTTCCACTTAGGAAAATGTGCTGTGCACTCGGCTGCGGCGTTTACTTTTTGCTTGACAAGTTGCATTCCGTGCCTTTTGAAGCCCAGAGCTAAACTGGCCTGACCTCAGAAGACACTACTTATTAGGGGATCTGCGGGAAGTGGGGATGAGGGAGGGGCTGGTCCTGTGAGCTTAGAGGGGAGGGGCCTACAGAACCAGGAGGAATGGGAGAAATCAATTAAGCGAGAAAGCCCAGGGAGTGGATGGTTGCTTTCTCAGATAAACCACATCCAGAAGGTGGTGTCAGTGGTTACTGGGGCAACGACAGACTCCTTAGAATGGGGCTTGATACGTTATTAAATGGGAGGGCAGTAAATCCTGGTTATGGGTTTCCAAGAATCCAAGCTAAAAGCCACCCACCTTCCTTAACATTTTTCAATAACACTCCTTCTCTTATTAAAAGCACAGTTAATCTGTGCAGCTTTATGGTAGAAAAGAAATGTGCTCCTGATAATAAATGACTCTCTTTAGCAGCAGGGCTATATTTCATCAGGACCATGGTTAGCAAATTGGCGGCTCCTGATCCAACACAGCATAAAACTCTTTTTAAGTGTTGAACGCACAGGCTGTGCTTCTTTTGCAATTTGCAAATGATTAATACAGACTTTCTCTATTTCCTAAAAAGTCCACCGCAAAATGAACAGAACACCAAAAAAAACAAAAAACAACGACAAACAACCCAACCTTAAGCTTCTAGTTTTCAATGAAAGGTCAGGACTCAAGAAACCCAGTTAGGGTCACTTATTTTGAGATTAGTGTATAGATTTTAAAAAGGAACCTTTTCTAAGGACTGCGGAGTTAGAGTATTTGCTGATATCTACTTAGCAAAATTTAAGAATCCTGCTCAACGCTTTGGCCCAGTGATCCATGCTTTAAGGTGGGGGGAGACCTAAGAGGATGCTATGTATATATGTATATAGCACATAGATGTGTATACATACTATGTTATTAGTAATCAAATGATCCAACCTCTTCCTTTTATAAGACAAGACTCAAAAAGGAGAGATGACTTGTTCAAGGCAACAAACTTGGTAAGGTCAAGTCTAGTGAGCAAAAGTTATCTCCTGATTCTTAGTCCTCTGATCTTTTCAATACACCATGCTGTCTGCCTCTCCTCTTTCAGTGTCCTCCCCCACCTCCACACCCTTCTTATTTTTTTTAAATTTTTTTTTGGAGGGGGGAAGGCAGGGCAATTGGGGTTAAGTGGTTTGCCCAAGGTCACACAGCTAGTAAGTGTGTCAAGTGTCTGAGGTCAGACTTGAACTCAGGTCCTCCTGACTCTAGGGGCAGTGGAGTGACTCACTGAGCCACCTAACTGCCCCCACACCCTTTCTCTTGACTGTGTCCCTACGCCCTATCCTGTGACCCTCAACTAATTCATATTAGTCAGGGCCTGGAAATGGAGATGATTAGACAAATATCTCAGAGGGGTGTGAGAAGCAAGGTGCGTTGCTAACGGTACGTATTTCTTGGATAGATACTAGAGGTGGATGATGAGCTAAGCCAAGAGCTGAAAAGAAGGAGGAGAATGGTTTGGATGTTTGTGGGAAGTTGCAAAGATGTTCTATTGCCTGCAGACTTCGGATAAAAGTGAAGGCCTAACTTTTCAGTAAAAATATTTTATTAGCATTGCTACATGCCAATGAGTTGTGGAAACGAGTTGTCTCCACCAGGAAAACTGGGGATCAATAGGTGCATGGGGTATGAGTAGGCTGAAACATATGATCACTGAGGAACTCCACTGAAGAGGGGAAGAGGAGGATGTCATTAAGGAATTATATGAAAGGGAGAGAAGATGGGGCCTCATCATCTGGCAAAAGGCAGGGATGACATGTAGACAGGCAGAATGCTTCTCTGGCCAAGAAAAATCATAAAATGCTTTTGTTGGGTGGTCTTCCTGTGTTGAACCTTTGGGAGACTATGGACCAAAGACCTACAGGATCATAGTAAATGCTAATAACTTAAGTAGTGCCTACTGTGTTGCCAGGCACACGGTTGTGCCTTATAATTATTGTTGCGCTTTATATTTATTTTCTCATTTGATCCTTTCAACAACTCTGAGAGGGAGGTGATAATCATCATCTTCATTTTACAGATGAGGAAACTGAGGCAAACAGAGGTTAAGCAATTTATTCAGGGTCACACAACTAGTAAATGCCCAAGGCTGGATTTGAACTCAGTTCTTCCTGACTCCAGGCCTAGTACTTTACCCACTGTGCCACCTAGCTGCAGGTCTGGATAGGTTGTATTCTGAATTGTTGGTGGGAGCTCCCAAATGGTTGAGATCAGAGATCCATTTGTGTATTTGAGGAGGAAGCAGCATGGCACTGGACAGAAAGCTGGCCTTGGGTTAAAATCCTCCCTCTGACCCACATTAGCTGTGTGACTCTGGGCAAGTCACTTGATTTCTCAGTGCTCCAGGTAATTTTCTAAGACTACAAGTTGCTGAACAATTGCTAATCTGCACTGGCAAAGGGAGTTCCTGAATCAGGAGTTCCCTACACAGATGAGGTCACAGTCTAGCCCATCCAGTGAAAGATAAGCTAAGTGGTACAGTAGCCAGTAACCAATGGTTTCTTAACCATAGTTTCCAATGCTCTCTCCTCTCTGGTTTTTTGTGATACTCCTTTCTCCTGGGTCTTCTCTCACCTGTTTGATATCCCTTCTTATGCTTTTTTTTTCCTCTTTTGTCTGGATTGTCATCCATGTCAAACTTTAAAACAATGATATGCTGGTAAATGTTCAATGACCAGGTCTCTGGAAAGCAGGCTATATTTTTAAGTTTCATCTCCATTGTTAACATTTTCTCAATTAAGTCAATCAGCAAAACAATAGATCAAGCCATGGTTTGTGTTGTATACTGATGTCTTGATGTCGGAGGCGTAAATGCTCACATTGAACATTTAACAACCAACTCTCATGAGAGCCAGCTCCAGCACACCTCCAACTTCCAAGCTCTGTCTTAGGGTCTTTTCTCTCTACGACCTTTCTTTTGGTGGTCTCATCATCTTCCATGTGTTTAATAATCTCTGTGCAAATAAATACAAGGTCTATATCCATCCCAAGTATCTCCATCAGCCCTAGTCCTACATCACCATCTGCCCATTGGCCATTTCAAACTGGACATTCAGGAGACATCTTAACCCCAACATGCCCAGAATAGAATTCATTATCTCCCCTCTACCAAACTTTCCTGTTCTTGAAGAGGGTACCTCTGTTCTTCTAGTCTGCCAGGTTCATATCCTCAACTTCTCATTCTCCCTCACCCCAAATCATTTGCCAAATCTTCTCTCTTTAGATTCCTTCATTCTACTCACGCAGTCACCACCTTAGTTCAGGCCTTTATCATCTTTCACTTAGACCATTTAAACAGCTTCCTGATCAGTCTCCTTGACTTGTCTCTCCCTCTGCCAGTTTATGGGCATCTAGGTGGTACAGTTGATAGAACACTAGGTGTTGAGTCAGGAAGATTCGTCTTCCTGAGTTCAAATCTGGCCTCAGACAATTACTAGCAGCACAACCCTGGGAAAGTCACTTAACTCTGTTTGCCTCAGTTTCCTCATCTGTAACATGAGCTGGAGAAGGAAATGGCAAACTGCTCTAGTATCTTAGCCAAGAAAACTCTAAATGGGATCATGAAGAGTTGGACATAGCTGAACAACAACAACAACAACAGCAAAAAGGGCTAATTTACCCTACATACAACTTTCTTTAAGTGCAGCTCTGACCAAATTGCTGTCCTATCCAGTAGCTTCCCTTTGCCTCTAGGATAACATAGAAATTCCTCCAGCTTCCTAACTTGGCCCCAAACTATCTTATCAATTTTAATATATGTTACTTTCTATATTCCATATCCCTGAGGGGTAGGGAACCTGCTGCCTCAAGGCCGTACGTGGCCCTCTAGGTCCTCAAGTGTGGCCCGTTGACTAAATCCAAACTTCATGGAACAAATCCCCTTAATAAAAGGATTTATTCTGTAAAATTTAGACTCAGTCAAAAGGCCACACCTGAGGACCTAGAGGGCCATGTGTGGCCTCAAGGATACAGGTTCCCCATCCCTGGTGACAAATTGAATTTCTTTCTGTTCCTCACATTTGGCAATCCATCACCCATTTCTATACCTTTGCATTGGCCATATTCCAAGCCTGGAATGCACTCACTTCTGCTTCAAAGGATCCCTTATTCTCAAGATGCAGTTCAAGCATCACCTCTCCTGTAGTACCCTCCCTTAAATTTAACTACTTTGTACTTATTGATCCCATATAAATTTATTCTAAATATTTATATATGTAAATAGTATATCTCTTGAGAGGAGATCTGGTTTTATTTTTGCACATGTTACATAGTAGGTACTTAATAAATGCTGATTGATAATTTGGTCTCTGCCCTCAAGGAGCTTAGCATGATTAAAAATTATCAAAAAATTTTCCCTTGCTTTAAGTTTGGGAAGAAGATATTTCTAAGTCATGGATCTCCACCTTGGGACTGTTTCAAAGCCTCTGGTATGCGTTGAAGGCATGGTAGGAAAGGTTGCTCTTAAAGACTTTATATAGATGCTGGTAATTCATTTTTGTAAACAAGTCCATCTCAGTAAATAAGACTGCTCTAAAGATACCTGCTTTTCTTATCATCATCACACCCAATTTAAAATATTTTAGTCCAGGTAGAACTAGGTTTTTAATTATCCAAATTTAGCTCATCTTCCTAAGGGATTTTGCCCTAGAGAAGAGTTCTGATGGTTTTGTTGATTCCTATTTCTAGATTAAAATTAAGGAGAACTAGATAGGAGAGAGTTGCAATAAATGGGTACTATAATTGTCCTCTCCTCTCCCACCCTGCCAACAGAACCCAAGTTGCCAATGTCTTTGGGACGCATGTAGAAGCATCTTCATTTTGCTCAACCAGGGCTAAATCCAAGGCCTTGGATGACTAAGTGGATCAACATTGTTGCTGCTCATTACGGACCATCTATTCAGCTTTTTAGTATTCAGTATGTTAATAAGGCATGATATTATGGCAGTGAGACCATAACTAATCTACCATAATAAATGACAATAATGGTAGCAATCCCAATGTGTTCTAAGCATTTAATGTGCTGCTTGGGAAACCTGACATCTTAAATAAACTTTATTCTTAAGGTATTTAAAAAAACATAAAGGCATTCATGAAATATAGAGCACAATAGGAGTTGACACAGCAATTCCCAACTCCCTGGTTCCTAGAGCTTAAATCTTTATCGTGGAAGATGTGGGTCCTCCATGGTTTTAAGTGAGTTATAAAACTTATATAGCGTGCCCTCCAACTTTGCTTTAAAATAGTTTCTGTGTTCTTTTGTTAAACTGCAAAGTGACCTACAAATGTCTTGGGAACAGTAAAACAACCCAATTCACCTTTTGACTGTACCTTGCTGAACACCACTGAAGATCCCCATCTGAGACTGCACATGAGAAAGGCTTTACTGAGAAAAAACTTCAGGGCCGTAATTATTGACATTAGGCTTGGGATAGCCAAAACCTTAAATTCAATAGAACTGGGACAGTTTATACCAGGGGTTAACAATCTACTAAAAATGAACCTGGAGGCTATCTTTAGCCTACTCGTTATAAGTTGCTGATGCCTGATTTAAGCCACTAGTATGAGGCAATTCTTTTCTAACTCTTAGTGGTTCAAGTGGTCCCTTTGAACAGATTAATTCATAACTCCTGAAGGTAATTTAGTTTCCATATTTGAATAAAAGATTTCTGAAGTCAGAGGAAAAATTCCAATGCCAAATGGTTTCTTATTTATAAGTTCTTTCAAATATTGGCATGTGACAGCACATTCTATCCTCTGTCTGTCCATCCACTTGTTTATCTATCTATTCATCCATTTATTTTAATCAAATATGTATTCTTCAACAAAGCCCCAGAGCTTCATTGATCAAACCACTGTGAAAACAGATGCAGCCTACAAGAACTATATGAACATGACTTCTTGTTTGGACAGCCCCATTCTGATCTAATGTTTATTACTGGGTTAAAGAAGGGGGAAGGCAGGAGAATCCATCTGTTCATTATTCCTTTGCCTCAGTAAGGTCATGGAGAATAGTCAGATTGTATCATTGTCAGCAAAAAACAATTAATAAATACCCCCCTTGTACTTGACACTGAGCTAAATATTAAATAAAATATCTTTATGAAGCTTTCAAACTTCTTTTCACTCCCAGAGAATTATACATGTTACTATGAAGGCAGTTGTTTACCATTAAACAGAGGTAATGATTATCCTGTTGGGATGCTGTTAATGTTCTCCATTTCAGAGTTCATAAAGATCAGAGACTTTGAGTATAGTGACTCTCGATTCAGGAGATTTGAGAATAAAGACTTTCATATCTATACTCCTCTGTGCCTCTCTTTTCTCCAAATCCTCAAACCACCACTTCTTGTACCATTCCATGGAAAGCCTAACACATTATCTAACACAGTCGGTGCCTACAAGGCACAGTGTGAGGTATGATGAAATGCTTCCCATGGAATGAAATAAAGTAGGGGCAGAGAGAAGAGAGAAGCAAATGAGTATACAGGAGAAGAAAGACCTTATCTTGTGAATATATGCACATGTGTGTCTATATTTATTACATATATATATAATATGTGTGATATATGATTATGTATAATGACATACTCATCAAATGTGTATTGAATTAATATATTCCTATACATGTGAGAAAGGAGAATTTCCTAATAATAGCTATACGTTTGACATTTTAAGTGTCTCAAAGTTCAGTTTGTATGTGCATATACATGTATATATGTGCTTTGCGTGTGTATATATCAAACTGCAAAATGTTTAAGGCAATAGATGTACATACACATGCATGTAAACATGAATATGCATGCACGTAATGTTATGTGTGGGGGGGTGTATATACATGTATGTGTACATATATACATGCAGTTAGTGAGCCAATAAAATGGAGCATCTCCTATGTGCTAGGCCCTGTGCTAAGTGCTGGGGATAAAAAAAGGCAAAAGACAGTCCCTGCTCTCAAATAGCTCACAATCTAATGGGGGAGACAACAAGCAAACACGATAAATAGGAAATAATGAACAGAGAGAAATCACTAGAATTAAGAGGGACTGGGGAAAGGTTTCCTGTAGAAGATTTTAGTTAGGACCTAAAGGAAGCCAAGAAAGGCAATAGGCAGAGATCAGCGAGAGCATTTCAGGTAGAAGCTACAGCCAGAGAAGATGCCCGGAGCCAAGGGATGATATGTAATGTTCATGGAACAGGAAAGAGGCCAGTGACACTGAATTGAAGTGTATGTTTTAGAGAGTAAGGTATAATAAGACTGGAGAAGTAAGAGGGGGCTAGGTTATGAGGGGCTTTGAATGCTAGAGGATTTTGTATTTGTATTTGTATTTTTGTATTTGATCCTAGAGATATTGGAAGTAGTCATTGGAGCTTATTGAAGGGGGAACAGGGTGACATTGTGAGATTTATGCCTTAGGAAAATCACCTTGGTGGCTAGAGGATAGAGAGACTTGAGACAGGCAGACCCACAGCAGGCTTGAGACATTTTAAAAGTTCAAGAGATGTCATTTCTGGGTAATTGATCATTTTATTAATGATGCTAGCGTTTTACTAATAAGAGGGCCAATGGCAGTCTCAAATGCCAAAGACCAATCATAGTGGTGGGTTCACAATTTATATGATCTTGGAAGAGTAGGCGGTCAATCAACCCTGACTGGTTAACAAGTAATAAGAGAGAATGTATATTACAATGAGAGGCAGACCTATTCTAAAGAGGGACTGGTGGGGGAAGGGGAGATGTAACTTTGACTAAGTCATTTGCCTCTGAATTGCTCAGCCTTGGGCAATCTAATCAAAGAATTTATCCCCACCCATACCTGTGTAAAACACAATGGCCTTTCCTACCTTAGATTAAATTTCTTTTAAGATTGAGTGGGGTCTGAACAAGATTGAGGAGAAAGCTAATTCAATCTCATTATCAAGAATGTCCTTCAGAGACTTAGTAACCTATAGGCTCCTGAAAAAAATCCTGGTCCTAATTCAATAAATGATTATTAATATGAGATAGAAATAATCATTTCTCTCAGGCTATTGCTGCTGGTCCAGGTGTGAGGTGATAAGGCCTGCACCAGAGTGGTAGCAGTGTCAGAGGAAAGAAAGGGGCAAATTAGAGAGATATTGAAAAGATAGACTTGACAGACCTTAGCAACAGATTGGATGGGGTGGAAGGGGGTTGAGAGATAATGAAAAGTCCAAGGTGACACATAGGTTTTGTGTGGGGTGGCAAGACCACCCGAGTACCCCAATAATTCACAGAGGCTTCTCAGGTAGGGACAGAAAAGGAATTAATCTTTATTTGACAAATCTAGTAAGATTTGGGTGTCGCCTCCACTAGGAAGGCTAGTGGAAGGAGGTGGATCACAAAGGCAAAGCACGAACATATATCCTATCGCAAAAGAATTCCTGCCCACCACTATCCCTCCTCTCCACTGGCTGGGAGGTGGGCTTACAATCTAGGTGCGAAAAGGTAGACAAAGAACCAGGAAATCAAACATGGCCAACCCAAATCACATAAGGTAAAGAGGAGGAGTGAGGAAAAAGGGAGGGTGGTGGGCTTCCAGGAGCAGGGAAGGAACAATCATTGGTATGCAGTTCTTTTGTCCTCATTTGGTAACCACCCTGTAACTAGCACCAAGGGTGAGAGGGAGAGGCACTTATTGCCCCAGGCCCTGAATTCCTGAGAGTTAGGTAATCACATTCCTACAAGGTCAAACCCTGAGTCCATTCCATCCTCTCATTGCCCCTGCTTATTCCAGAAATAAAAAAGTGATTTTTGTATTTTCTCTCTCATGAAGTCTTCACAAAAATTATCCCCCACTCAGTTTTGAGCATGAGGGACTGGGAAAATGGTGTTATGGGATATGAAGATCTTCCCTGCCCATTAATAGGCCTCACATAGAGCCCATTAAGGGAAGGAGAGGCTTGCTTGTAGGAAGACTTTCACACCTTTTGGTACTAAGTTAATGTACTGGTACTGAGTCATGAGGGTTGTGATGCCTTCTGACTCTGAGAAGTGTATATATACTCTGAGGTGGTATTTTGCTTTGGAGGTTTGCTTATGAGAAGCATGTACATGTGTGTCTATATTTATTACATATATATATGCATGTATCTATATTTATTACATATGTACTATATATAATTTATTACATATGTACAATATATACAATTTATTATATATGAGAAGATTTTATGAGACCTTTATGAGAAGGTTCTTTTGATTCCCTGGTTGAGACTCTAAGTAGCTGTATGTTCAGAACTCCCTGACTAGTCAGATGTAAAGGCTCTCTCGAGCCAGTGGTGTATGTAAAGAATATAGCAATATTGCTTTGACTCAAATAGTCAGAGCCCTGTCTGTTATTCTATGCTAATTTCTCTGCTTGAGTTTTCTCTGCTTGTATTTTCTCTGAAGTTCAGGGTTCTGACTTTTCCCTTAACTAGTGAATGTGATTAAAAGTAGGATTGTTAACCCTTTTTTGAGCAGTCTTTCCTAGAAAAGCAGATCAAAGAACTTGTGTTAGCAAACAATCCCAGGTATGTGAGGGTGTTTGCTGTTACTAGGGGGAAAATAATGAGTGCAAGTTTTGGACATGGTGAATTTAAGAAGTCTACTGGACATCCAGTTTGTGATGTTTACAAGGCAATTGGAGATGTGAGACTGGAGGTCATCAGAGGGCCAGGAGGGTAAAAGTGAGAATGATTAGCATAGAGATGGTAATTAAATCCATAGGAACTGATAAGGTCACCAAGTGAAGTAGTATACAGGGAGAAATGGAGAGGGCCCAAGATCTGGGACAGGGCAAGATCTGGTGGGGGATCCAGCCAAGGAGACAGAGGAGGAGTCAGATATGTAGAAGGAGAACCAGGAGAGAGTGGTGTCCCAAAAACCTAGAGAGAAGAGATTATCAAGGACAAGAGGGTAATAAACAGTGTTAGAGGCCACAGAGAGCTCAAGGATAGTGAGGACTGAGAAAAGGCCATTGGATTTGTTGATTAAGAAATCGTTGGTAATTTTGGAGAGAGCAATTTCCACAGAATGATAAAGTCAGAAGCTGGATTGTAAGGAATTAAGAAGTGAGTGAGAGGAGAGAACAGAGAAGCACCTATGGTATATGGCCTTTTTAAGGACTTTAGACATAAAGAGCAAAAGAGATGTGGAATGATAGCTGGGATTGAAGGATCAAGTGAAGGTTTTTTGAGGATGGGGGAGACATGGGCATGTTAGTAAGCAGTAGGGAACAAGCAAGTAGACAGCAGACAGTAAATGCACACACATATACACATATGTATACACATGTATTTATATATGTACATGCACATATACATACACACAACACACATATATATGTGTATACACACACACACATATATGTATGTGTATATATATACACATACACATTATGTGTGTGATGGCCCCGATCCTAGACACATGCTTGCCTCAGAAGCTGTGAGCTCATAGCCTGTAGCCCATTGCATGGATCCTCTGGAACTCAGAGAGTCATCCTTATGCCTGTAGGCCTACATGAAGAAGAAGGCCATGGATCAGAACTGCCCCTTTGGCCAATGCATGGAGTTCTGGCTCAGCAGCCACTTAAGTGAAACTTAGCCAACAGGAAAGAAGCAGAGGGTCTCTGGGCCTGTTCTGAAGTATCTGCATGAAGGGAAGAGCCTCTCCTTTACTTATTCACTGGGTGGTGCTATACATTTTCTGTATCTCGGGTAAGTCTGTTGTCCTTTATCTGGCTCAGTCTCAGTTGTTAGATGAGGATAAGAATATTCTTTATCCAAGAAAATGTTATATCAACGGTATTCCTATTAGCTAGGTGTCTCAGTGGATAGAGCACTGGGCCTGGAATCAGGAGGATCTGAATTCAAATATGGCTTCAGACACTTACTAGGGTATGATCCTGGGCAAGTCATTTAACCTCAGTCTGCCTCAGTTTCTTCAACTGTAAAAAAAAGAATAATTATATTCCCTACCTCCCAGGGCTATTGTGAGAATCAAATGAGACATTTGTAAAGAATTTAGCACAGTGTCTGGCATTTAGTAAGCACTCAGCAAAGGTTTCCTTTGTTCACCCTTCCTTCCTTCTTTCCTTCCTTCCTTCCTTCCTTCCTAAGTGGAAAAGCTACCTTACTCCTCTATCCAACTCTATTGCAGGCCTTGCCTCAGATACAGAATATGAAAGGAACAAAAATACATCCTTTCCATCCTGTCTTCTTCCCTCAAGACCAATAAGCTCCAATTTACTAGTCTAATGACATTTTTTTTGCTCATAGCTGCCAAAAGCCAGGTCACTTACAAGGTCTACTCACCGCAGTTACCATAGAGACATAGAGTAGGCCTGGATGAACATGCAAGCCCTAGACTTGATCTATTAAATCTTCAATTCCTTTCAAGAAGCATTCATTGAGTACCTGTTGTGGAAAATACAGAAAGACCTCGGCTCTTGAATGACTTACAGTCTTGTATTTTTCTCCAGTGTGAAGTCTTCTTGGGTAGTGGAAGGACTCCAACCAGCTCTGGGACCCCAGGCAGGGTCTCTCAGCCTTGATTTTTTCTTGTATAAAAGAGATATAATAATGCTGCCCCTGGTGACTTCACAAAATGGTTGTGGAAAGCAAATGAGATGCGTGCTGTTTGTAAAAGTGCTCTGAAAGCTATACGGCACTACGAAAATGTAAATGATTATTAATACTAGCTCAGTGTATTCTCAGTCCCAGAAATCTTCACTTCCTAAATGTGAATGTACTCCAAGGTTCTGTCCTTAGCCCTCTTCTCTCTATATACTCTCTCACATGGTAATCTCATCTACTCCCATGAGTATAATTATTATCTCTATACGGGTGACTCCCCCATCTAAACATCCAATGCCAGTTTTTCTTCTGAGCTCTAGGCCTGGATCACCTCTGGGCACCTGATGCCTCTTGTATATAACAGACTGGATATCTTTTAGACCTCTCCAACTCAGCAAGTCCATAACAGAATTCATTATGTTTCTGACCAAATTCACCCCTGTTATGAACTGTCCTATTTCTTTATTTTTTTAATTTAATTTATTTTATTCTGAGCTTAAGAACTAAAGCATCTCCATAACATAGTAGAATAGAAAAAAAAAGATGATTGCACATGAAACTCCAAATCTATCATGTACAACTTGCCATTCCTTTTAAATATATAATCAAGTTATCATGTAACTTTCTTTTTTTTTCTTTTTCTCTTCCCTCCCCCCATCCACTCTAGAGATGGCTACCATTAGACCAAAATATGTATATATATGTGTATATATATATATATATATACACACACATATACATATATATAAAATCATTCCATATATACATCTGTTTATCAGTTCTTTCTCTGAATGCAGGTAGCATCTTCCTTCATAAGACCTTTGGGTATTTTTAATAGTTAAAATGACTCAGTTGCTCCAAGTTGTTCTCAAAACAATATTGCCTTTACTGTACACAAGGTTCTCTTAGTTCTGCTCATTTGGCTCTTGATCACTAATGAAGTGAATTACTGTAAAATATCCTGTTTCTGATGAGGGCAGTAGCATCCTTCCAATCAGTCAGGTTCATAAACCTTGTCATTTTCAACTCTTCTTCACTTTCCTTCATCTCACACATCCAGTTGCCACATCTTGTCATTTCCAACTTCACAATACCTATGCAACAACATCTCTTCTCTATTCATTCAGCTACCACCCTAACACAGGCCCTCCTCACCTCTCACCTAGACTATTACAATGGCAGTATTCTAATTGATCTCCCCGCCTCAGGTCTCTCCAACTCCAATCCATCAACCGAAAAGCTGCTGAAAGGATTTTCCTTAACACAGGTTTACCCATGTCAATCCTCTACTCAATGCACTCCAGTAATTCCTTATTATCTCTAACATCAAATATAAACATGGAAAGCCTTTAATAACCTGGTCCCAACCTATTTTTCCAATCTCCTTATACATTATTCCTCTTCACACACTTTATGGTCCAATCAAACTGGCCTTCTTAATATTCCTCATACATAGCACTCTATCTCACATTCCTGTGCCTTTGAACTGGCTGTCCATCGTAACTGCAATATACTTCCTCTTCACAGAATTCCTAGTTTCTTCAGAATTCAGCTAAAGTGTCATCTTTGACTTAGAACCTTCCCTGATCCTCACAGCTGCTAGTGCCTTGCCCCTGAAAATTGCCTTGTATAAAGGAGATGGGTTTTTCCTATACCCTTTCAATAGTATTGGAGAATTTCTTTAATCAACTCAAGATGATGACAAGGCCTTGACCATTAGATGAAAGGAACTAACACCATGCAAGAAACATCCATTGACTGGCTGAGAAAATCAGTCATATCCTTTGGACTTGTATGTAAAAAAAAGCCATTTAGCAGTGTGTGAAAGAGATAGTCAAGGCTGAGAGCAGTTGTAGACTGAGACAGAGAGGGAGGAGATGATTTCTCTGTCTCTCCTCTATCCTCCCCTCTTCCCTTGTCATTCAATTGAGTAGTGTGTGAGAAGACTGGAAATGTGAAAAGAGACAAGATTGTGAAGAGGTTCCCTATTCCAGTCCAACCTCCACTAAGCTGTCAAACTGATCTCCCTAGAATGTAGGTCTGACCATGTCAGACTCCTATTCAATAAACTCCAGAGGTTTCCTATTACTTTTAGGATAAAATATAAAATCTGTTTAGGTTTCAAAGCCCTTCATAGACTGATCCCTTCCTAACTTGCCATTCTTCTTACACCTGACTCCCATCCATGTAATTCTTCAATCCATTAATACTGTTTTTCTTGCTGTTTCTTGAACATGACCTCCATCTCCCAACTCTGGGCATTTTCACTAGCTGTTACTCATGCCTGAGATTCTCTTCCTCCTCATCTCTGTTTCCTGGCTTCCATGAAGTTCCAGGTAGAATCCCACCTTTCTCACTCCCTTTTAATGGCAGTGCCTTCTCTTTCTGATTATCTCCAATTTTTCCTGTATATATATCTTGTTCATACATAGCTATCTGCCTGTTGTCTCCCCTATTAGACTGCGAGCTCCTCGAGATCTGAAACTTTTGGGGGGTCTTTATTTGTATCCCCAGAGCTTGGCATAGTGCCTACCGTGTAATAGATCCTTAACAAATGCTTGTTAGCTTGAGTTGGAGATTTAAATGCCAAACCAAGTCAGTGGGGCTTATTGAGCCTGGGTTGACATGGTCACAACTGCACTTCAGTGACTTCGAGGATGATGAATTAGAGTGGGAAAAGGCTTGAAATAGAGAAAATAAATAGGATGCTATTATAATAGTTGAAGTAAAAAGTAATGAAGACCCTAATTAGTATGAAAACTGAGTGATGAGAAAGGGACATTTGCAAAAGATGGTGTGGAAATAGAAACCACAAGATTTGGCAACTTATGGAGTGAATGAGAATAAGGAATCAAAGATAACACAGAGTTTGTAAACCTGGGTGACCCAAAGGATCCTGATGCCCTCAACAATAATAGGGGAGTTCAGAAAAGGGATGGATGCACGGAAAGGGTAATGAATTCTATTTTGGACGTAGTGAGTTTGAGATGTTTACTAGAGCCAGTTTGAAATGTCCAATCAGCAATCTCCGATGTTCTACTAGAGCTCAGGAGAGAAAGATGCTGGCTATATAGATATGAGAATCATTGGCCTAGTAGTTGAACTCACTGGAGGTGATGAGACCACCAATGGAAAGAGTAAAAAGGGTGTTCCACGACAGACACTTAGGGTACACCCACAATTGTTATTGTTCAGTCACGACTAAATCTTTGTGACACCATTTGGAGTTTTCTTGACAAAGATACTAGAGGGGTTTGCCATTTCCTTCTCCAGGATGTCCACATTTTACAGATGAGGAACTGAGGCAAATAGGGGTTAAGTGACTTGCCCAGGGTCACACAGCTAGTAAATGTCTGAAGCCGGATTTAAACTCAGACCTCCCTGACTCCAGGACAGGTGGTCTATCTACTGCAACACTTAGCTGCCCCCAAAGTAGTGGCTATGACATGGATAATGAATGAGAAAGGAGACTGAGAAAAGACAGGCAGGTAGAAAAAGAAACAGGGGAGCAGTATTACAAAAATATATAGAGAAGAGATTATTTAAGAGGAGAAGGTGGTTAAGAGTATCAAATACTTCAGAGAAGTAAGGAAGGATGAGAATTGAGACCATCAGAATTAGCTATTAAGGGATCATAGTTAACTTTGGAGAGAGAAGTTTCAGTTGAGTGACGATGTCAGAAACAAGATTCCAGAGGAGACAGAGAGAGTGAGAAAAGCAGTGAAGATGCTGAGTATAGACAGCTTTTTCTGAACAAAGGAGAAGATATATAGGATGATAGCTAACATGGATTGTAGAATCTAGTGGGGGGAGATGAGTATGTAGGCAGCAGGGAAGGAACAAGTAGGTGGAGAGATTTAAGATTAGAGAGAGGGGGATGATAGTGAAAAACAATCTTCAAGAAAAGAAGGGAGAAACTGTGATAAATGTATATATGGGGGAGGTCACTTTGTTGAAGAGAAAGGCCACCTCCTCATAGACACTGAAGTAAAGGAGGCATTAGCTGCAGATGGTGTCAAGGGTATGTGAGAGAATGAGGGGGAGGAAGAAAGAGTGTCTATTTGACAGTATGAGCCAAAGACCTCAGATGAGAGGGTTTGAACAGGGAATGCTTTGAGAAGTTTGAGAGGAGAAGACAGCATTTAGAAAGTGGGATAGAGAATCACTTGGGGAGGAATAAAAAGATTGTCTTGCTTCAGTGTTGGCTGAGTTGAGATTAAATATAATATAAATTTGTAGAAGACCTAGTTAGCAATGTTGTATAACTTTTAGCATGTGAGTAAGAGTGGAGACAGTGGATAACATGGATGAGTTCAGGCTTGACAAGGTGTGGTCATTGACAGGAAAAGGGAGAAAGAGATTTGAAAATAGAGGATAGCGTGGTGTTGAACTAGTTTACTAAAGAGTTAAGATTGAGAAACAAGGAGAGTGTAGGCAGAGCAGGTGTGCTGACCAGACAAAATAATGAGGGGTAGAAGGAATTTCAGGTCACGGCAAGAAAAAAGAACAAGTTTAGCAGAAGTAAAGTACAGGGGGAGATGGAATGATAGATTATGATTCAATTTCAGAGTTCTTAGTCACAAAAATAGAACACTTGTTGTAATGACAAGATCAAAGGTGTAACCATTCCTGTGTGTAGCTAAGATGGAGTGGAGATCCCGAGGAATATGGTGGCAGTGGTGGCAGGGATGCTGACCTTCGGTTGCTTTCTGGGCCACAGCCTTGGGGCCACCTGGGGCCTCCATATGGCCTCCAGGTGTTTTGGTGTGAAGATATCACCCTTGGAGGAGAAAATTACCTACATGGGCCAAGTTTATGATGAAGAAGATTACAGGAGAACTCCCTTTGTTGGTTGCCAGAAAGAGGTAAATGAAAACTTTGCAGTTGATTTGATATCAGAGCAACCAGTGAGTAGAGTGGAAAGTGAAGTGTTATCATGTGACGGTGGAGGAGGAGCTCTTGGTCATCCAAAAGTGTATATAAACTTGGACCAAGAGACTAAAAATGGGACTTGTGGATATCGTGGACTTCAGTTTAAATACCACCACCACCACTGAAACCAGTTCTATTCTTTGGGTCTTGTACAATTCTCTGCATGTTAAGGATCTTAGTATTTTTTTAAAAATGCTTTGTTTTAAAAATATTCTTTGAATAAAATATGATTGTTGAATATTAAAAAAATGATGGAGTGGAGAAGTAGGTCATGGGAACTGAGAAGATTGAAGGAGTGGAATTTTAGTGTTTTGGAGGGAACATCAAGTTGTATGTTGAAGTTCCCTAGTACAAAAGAGAAGTTGGGTTAGAAAAGAAAAGCACCAAGCTTGTTGTGAAGGGAGGGTGGGAGGGAGGGAGAGAGAGAGAGACAGAGCGAAGAAGAGGGAGAGAATGAAGGAGTAGTGGTGGTGTATACATACATACATACATACATATATATATATATATATATATATATAAACATATAACAACCATGAAAATTTGGATTGGGATATAGGGGTTAGTGAATGACGTTGTTTGAGGAAAGTCTCATAGTGAGTAGGGAGAGTTGGAAGTATTTCGTCTTCATGGGACCAATGAGTCCAGGATGATGGGGAATGGTTATGAGAGAAAGTATAACCAATACTGGAAAAGAATGCCAGAGATAGAGGTAGGGGATCTAGGGGAGCCAATTCTCAGTAAGAACCAGAGGATGGAATGAGCAGGAAAGGAAGAGGTCTAAAATGAAGGGAAATTTGCTAATTATAGAGTGGGGGTTTCAGAGGGCACAACAGAAAGACTGGGCAGATATGGAGTGGGATATTAGAATGGGGAGAGTGAAGGTAGATGAGCCCAAGAGAGCAGATAGTAGGGGATAGAGAGGGAGACTTGTTCTTCGGTAGTCTGGGATTCAGCATCACAGGGATGGGGGAACTAAGAGGGACTGTGGGCTTGCTAACCATTGGGGAAATGAGTATAGGCAAAGTATCAATGGATAGCAGGTGCTCCACAGAAGAAAGCAATGTTATCAGCCTGGCTTCAACTGATAGTTTTGTCTAGAGGTCTCCATTCTTTTTTTAATTAATTCTAAATTTAACTAACACCAAATAAAATGAGCTTTTCCAGATACAAAATTGAATAGAAAAAGAGGACTCTGCGTGAGACTGTGGCATTCTATAGTGTACATATCGTTTTTCCTTTCAATACAATTCAGTACATAACTATGAAAACTGTCCTGCATGTCTACGTTTCTTTCTGGCCTTCCTTTTGTTCTCTTCTCTGCATTTTTGAAGACAGATACTCCATTTTCTTTTGTTTTTCTTTTTTTTTAGTGGGGTGAGGAATGGTAGCGATCCTATCACTATCTCCCCTCTCTCTCATGCCTTCCCTCTCTCCCAGTTAAGACAAAGAAAAACAAAACCTTATGCCTGTTATAGCTGGGTCAAAGGGCATACAGAGTTAGTGACTTTGGGAGTATAGCTATAAATTACTTTCCAGAATGGTTAGACCAATTCACAGCTAAGCCAGCAGTGCATTAATGTGTCTATTTTCCTTGTAGCCCCTCCAATAATTTTCATTTCCCATTTTTGTTATTGCCAATCTGATGGATGGGAGTTAGTGTTTGATAAGGGTGAGGTAGATCTACTGTGATCTTGATGCCTGCTGTGGGTCTGGGCACAAGGGCAATACTGGGGCAAGGCCAGAGCAGCAGGCTAGATAGAAAAGGGGAATAGGAAAAGGAGATAGAAAAGAGGAATCAGCAAAGTCCCCGAGCAGGCTTTCATAGCCCCAAGCTGGTACAATTATTCTATATGCAGTCATTCACCAACAATTCAAGGCAAAGGGAAAAAATAACAACCCAGGAGTCAGAAAATCTCTCCAAGATTTCAAGAGAAATTTCTTGGCTAACCTGGAAATGTTGGCAGGCCCGTATTTAGCCTAAAGGCTATACTGTGTGCAAGGGCAACATTGTCAAATACATTTTGAAATATTGACTCATTAAGACTGGTCCAATTTCTTATAGTACCCCCAATGGAAGAGTTATCGTCTTGGGAAAGATACAGAGATGTACAAATAATTTGGACTCTGGTTCAAGTTCAAGAGAATTTCAGTCATTTTCCTTCTGCATTTTGACTCTAGCATCCCAGCTTCTAATGTGCTCCCCTAATGAGATCATTAAAATAGTTAAAAATTATTTTTAGCTTTTTGATTCAAACTTCTGAATTTGCCATCCCAACAGCTGCTGTTGCTAAAGCTTATCTACCAGCCCTTAAAGAACAAATTCTCACTTTTGGAGGGACTATCTTGTCAGTGTGTGCACATGCTGTGTATTTGAAACACTCAGGAGAAAATAATTCTCTTTTTCTTCCCCCCTTATATATCGTAGTAATTTATTTAATAATTAATAAATACATCCCATATAACTGATTAGAGAATATAACTGTCCAACTTTTCTACCTGTATCCCCAGTGCATATAATAAAGATTTAATAAATGTCATATTCATTCATTTATAATATTATGCACATATTAATTTATAGATACAAGGTATCATGAAAGTATAAAAATTAAGACTGTACTAATATTTTTGGGATACTCTGTGTGTGTGTGTGTGTGTTTCCACACAAACACACAAAAACATTTCCAAAGGCAGTTGGAAACAATCACCACATTTAGGTGGGCACAGAAATTCTCTTCTCTCCCAAAGATTAATGATCCAATTAAAATTTCTTGATGTGCCTTGATGATGATTTTAGTCTTCAAAAGGCAGGAGGAAGGAAAGCATTTAACTACTAGTCTAGATCTCATTCTGACCAATAAATAAAAAAAAACTGGTTCCCCCAAAATAAATGATGCTTGGGAAGAAATACCATCTTAGAATCAATGATAAACCAAAGGATCATAGATGTAGGAGGCCATTTATTCTGAACCCTTTATTTTACAGATGAGGAAACTGAGTGCAAGGGAGGTTAAGTGACTTACTTATGGAAACATAGGTAGCAAGTAACAGAGGTGAGATTTGAACTCAGGTCCTTTAGAACCCAGAGTCAATGGTCTTCCCATGCTGCCTTCCAGATATGGATGGGAAGGCCACGAATGTCATGATCAGTGACATTGGCTCTAGACTTGGGGAGAGGCAATTTCAAAGAATTCAGAGAAAGGAAAGACAGGATCGTATAACCTAAAATTCTATAAGAAAAGTTGAAACAATAGGGATCTCAAGTACAAAATTCTGATGACACATATGTGATTCTGATAAGGAAGACATAGAAGAAATCATTCAAAGTGAACGACATGGCCACACAGGGAATTCATTGTGCAACTTGGGTTTTTAAAAGACACAGAGAGAAGATGAATATGGGCAGGTGACTGAGGATGAATACAAAATAGTGTCATGTTTCTGTAGGGGTAGTATGAGGAATGCTAAAGCTCAGAATGAACTGAAGCTGTCAATGAATGCTAAGTAGAGCAAAAAGAGATTCCATCTGTGTGGCAAGGTAAAGGAAGATACAGGGAGGGATAGCACCACCACTTGGGGTGAATGGGATAAAATGACTGGGAGAAAAAACAACTACTCAATTTCTGTTCTGTTCTTTTTCTCCTCCTCCTCCTCCTCCTCCTCCTCCTCCTCCTCCTCCTCCTCCTCCTCCTCCTCCTCCTCCTCCTCCTCCTCCTCCTCCTCCTCCTTCTTCTTCTTCTTCTTCTTCTTCTTCTTCCTAAAGGTAATGAGCTTTTGACTAGGAAGCATGAACAAGATTAGTTAATAGGGACCTGAAACTCAAGAAAAGTGAGATATTGTAGGAGAATATTGTGCTGCCCACAATGTATTCAAAACACCAGATCTGAATGAACTACATTCCAGGTTACTGAAAGAATTTGTGGATATAACTGCTCAGCTGTTGTCAGTAATTTTGGAGGAGAGGAGAGGTGCTAAAGAACCGGAAATGTTCAAATACTAAACCAGTTTTCAAAAGGGAAAGAAGGCAGATTCTTTAAACTATAACATGGAGAGCTTGACTTTGGCAAGATTCTAATTAATCATTGGGGAGGTGTTTTGTGCACCTAAAAGGGCTCCATATTCAATATTTTTGTGGTTGATTTGCATGATGGCATATTTGCATAATGATTGAGATGAATCAATATGAGCCCAACAAAATAAGTCAATAACAGTAACAATCATATTTCCTTTTTTTTTTGACAAGGATTGATTACTAGATTAGGGAGGGGAATGCCAAAGACATAACAAGAACATCTTACATTTAGATAGCACTTTACAGTTGGAAAAGTGCTTTGCTCCTCCAGTGTTATTTCTATAACTCACTTTCATTGGTGAACCAGGTACCCAGAAAGTGGCTGACCACTTCTTTTTTTGGAGTTCTGGGGGTAACCATCAGAGGTTTGGGTTTCTAACATTGTAGCTCCTGAACTCCATTCTGATGTGCTTCTAATGATCAGTTAAGCACTAGAAATCTATGAGCTCTTAGGAGAGATTTACTGAGAAGGTATAGCAAGAATATTAGTTACAAAATAATTTCTCCCACATCTGGACATACTCTCCTTGAGCATACAATGTTTCTGGGGAAACTAATCTCAAATTTTAAGTATAAAGGTACATGTATAGAGGCCACAAAAGCCAATGTATGGGTCAAGAATCTTAGCCCTGAGAATCATTTTCTCTCTTTGTGGAATCCTAATGAAGGACAGCTACCCCTTAGGAGGAGCTCTTGGCTGACTCTGAGGACTTCTATCTTTCTCAAGTGCATAGCTGGCACGTCTTTCTGTCACCTGGATCATTCATGATCCCTGAAGCAATTTTTCAATTTGAGGAGCATCTCTTTCTACTTTCAGCTGTGGGCACACCCACAGTCATTAGCTACTCATAACCACTTCAAGTGGAACCTGTTTTTACCTCCAAATATCAGTGGGACCTCTGATGGTTCCTGAAACCTTTTGAAGTTTTCACAAGGTTGTGACCTGTTCATTTCCATATCTCAGTTGCCTAAGATCAAGGAAGAGCAAACATAGCAGAAGAGTCACCATTTGTTCACAGACACACAGTGTTTGGGTGCAGATAGAATAGCTTTTCTTCTCTAGCCTCACCACCAACAGAGAGAGATCACTCTTTTCCTTCTGTGTGCAAGCTCAGGTCTAGCTCAGCACTTCCCAAAACATCAGTTCTTCCAACTCTGCAGCCAATTAGAAGATTTTTAGTCATTTATACCATATCAAGCCTCAGTCACTCAGGGCTGGAAATAAGCTCTTCAAAATTCCACACTGGATTAGAACTAGTCAAGGAATATCTGAACATGCCCAGCAGGAATCTGACTATGCTCTCAAGTCCTCGTTAGTCAGTCTCCCCATTATATTCACAACAATCCTGTAAGACAGGTAATGTGTTATTATCCTCATCTTAGAGAAGATAAAAATTGAAGTTCATAGAATTTAATTTAATAGTAATAATAACAGTTAGCATTTATGTGGTGCTTTAACATTTCAAAACACTTTAAAAATATTATCTCATTTGATTCTCACAACCACCCCAGGAAGTAGCTGCTATTATTTTACAGATAAGGAAACTGAGGCAGACAGAAGTTAAGTGACTTGCTCATGGTTACACAGAGTGTCTGAGGTCAGATTTGAACTCAGATTTTCTGGACTCCAGGTTAAATAACTGTGCCACCTACAGACTTTGTCATATTCACATAGCTAGCAAATACCCAAGCTTAGATGCAAACTCAGAACTCCTCACTTCCAGTCTCACATTCCACCAGTATTACATACCATACTAGGATTTTAGCAAAGCATTTGACAAACTTTTCATCTATGTATGATATAGTTGCGAACAAGAAGCAGTTGTATGAGATGGGCAATTGAATGACTGAACCCAAAAGGTTATGCTTAATAAATTGATATCAGTCTAGATAGAATTCTAATGGAATGTCACAAGGTTCTGCTTTTCTCTGTGTTCAATATTTCGATCAGTGATTTCTATAATGGCATTTATGGCAAGCTTCTCAAATTTGCTGATGACATGGAAGTTGAGAGGAACAGTTAACACAGTAAATGACAGAATCGGGAACCAAAAAGGTCTCTATAGGGAAAATGGATTCAATTTAATTGGATGACATTCAGCAGAGCTACAGATCTACATTTAGGTTAAAATAAATCAATTGAACAAGTTAAGGTGGGAAACATGTAGGGAGAAAACAGATCACACCAAAAAATAAATCTTGGACTTTTATTGAACTGCAAGTTCAGTGTGAATTAAAAGTTAAAGTATGCTTGACATGTCTTAATTGAAGATTGTTGTTGTTCAATAATGTATGACTCTTCATGGCCCCATGGATCATACTGTCCATGGGGTTTTCTTCTTAAAGATGTTAGATACTGGAGTGGTTTGCCATTTCCTTCTCCAGTGGATTAAGACAAACAGAGATTAAGTGCCTTGCCCAGGATCATACAACTAGTAAATGAGGCCAAATTTGAACTCAGATCTTCCTGACTCTAGGCCCAGAGCTCTATCCACTGAGACACCTAGCTGCCACTGACTGAAGATTAGTGAAAGATTGAAGATTGAGAAATAAGGAGTGTATAGTCCTATTGCACTCTGCCCTGGTCATATAATATCTGGAGTATTGTGTTCTAGCTTTGGGGATGTGCAGTGAGATGATTATTTCATTTTTGGACAGGTTGAGTTGGAAGTGTTGACAGGACTTCCAGTTGGAGATGTCCAATGGGCAAGTAAAAACACAGTATTGGATTTCAGGGAAGGAGCAAAGGCTGAAGATATAGCTTTAGTAGTTGTCAGAATGAAAGCAGCAGTTGAACTCATGGTAACTGATAATGTCATCAAATGAGAGAATAGAAGACAGAGCCTTTGACATGATAGGAGGAAGAGGAGAAACAAAAGGAAAAAGAACATATTTGAGCAGTAGAAGGAGAACCAGAAACAGAACAATATCATGGCAATAAAGGAAGGAGACAGCATAGACAAGAGTTTAGTCAATGATGTCAAATGCTATAGAGAAGTAGAAGAGAAGAAGGACTGGGAAATAAAGGTCATTGGATTTGGTAATAATGAGTATAACTTCAGGGTCTCAAAGAATTGTGAGGACAAAATCAAAGATAAAGGGGTTGGGAGGTCAGTGAGTGGTGAAGAAGTAGAGGTAGAAAATGCAATACACTTTTTCTAAAAATTTGGTTAACTTAAAAAAATTTTTACACATTCATTTTTCAAGTTCCAAATTCTCTTCTTCCCTCCAACCCCTCTCCCACCCATTGAAAAGGCAAGCAACATGATACTTATTACAGAGATCAAATCATGCAAATCATATTTCCATATTGTTATCATTTATCCTTTGGTTTGAAGAGGACAACTGACATCTTGGGGTGATGTCTTGATTTGCTCATGAATTGGATTTAAGTGAGATAGAGTTGCACAAAGTTATCAGCCACACTGTTTCTCCCAGAGGCAGACAAAAGTTAAGACAACTGGTGATGGTCCGGGATGCAGTGGATGACCTTAGTGTCTTTGATGTCTGACTAAGTAAGCTCTAAGTACTACACAATGCCTGCTTCATCCACCTTCAAGGACACCGGAACACATTGTTTTCATTTACCCATTTTACCAGAGGAAGTCTTCACGTACTTGGGGTAGACATACCCCTAACCCACCACCAAGGAGTTTGAAGACTGTTGGTTACCCTCAATCTGGTTTAACCTGTCAGTCAAGTGGTTTTACCTGGGTGTGGCTGTGATGGGGTGCTTGGGTGCTTGTGCTTGGACCCTAATTCTAACATTTCTCGTTAGTGTCTGCTTGGGTGCCTGTGTCTGGACCCCAATTCCAAAATCACATCCAGTTCTAAAATCACATCTCTCCCTAGCCTCAAAACACTATCCCTAGCAGTTTCTCTCTAGCAAAGCAGGTCAGCATGCCCTAGCAAAACACTTACCTCTCCTCATGATACTGTGGCCAGCTGTATCTATAGAATTTATTGGTCGGACTCCTGTGTACATGCTAATTGGCTGTGCACTGGGCCATAACGATATTTACTACTTGCTGACCTTACCGATATATATCCCAGACATAGTCAAATGTGTACTCCCTTACATTCATCTTGTCTAACGAGACATTTGATGGAAGCAACCTGGATATTTTCAGTCAGTCCCGACCGTTAGTTGACTTAGTGACGTTTCATGGTCAAAACCACACCTCCAGGTCGCCCCCCCCTTGAGCTATTTCCCAATGAATTCTGGGTAAGATACCTGCACAGTAGATACAAAAAGCACATGTTCCTTTAAGAACTGACCACCCCTTATCCACTCTAATGTCACACCCAAACACCTAATTGACATGTTTCACCCTAAATCACCTATAAAAACTTTCCTGCACCCCTGTAAGGTTGTGGGTTCCCTAAGAACTCTTACCCTCTGTAAAACGTAATAAATCTTTGCCACCTTGACTTAAAGAATGCTTGAGATCGTGAATTCATTCTGGATGGCCCCAACCCTCTCTAGTACTCGGTGCTTGAGAGATACTTCCCCTCAACGACCCCATCCAGGAATTCCAGTCTTGGGGTTCCTGGACCTTGTCTCCCCCAACCCTTAACAGCTGCTGCCCACACTGCAGCTTCTTGGAGCTACTAAATGAGAACTGGGTGACAGGTGGACACCAAAGATGTATGAGCAGCCCTGAAAAGTGCTCAGCAAGCCGTCATGCCAGAGGTGGTAGTCCTCCTTCAACTCTCTAATTCCATATTAACCATTGTTTACTTGTCTATTAGGGGACAGAGGTCATAGTGTCCAGTGATGCCATGACTGAAGGAAGACTTTTTAAAGAAAAATAGGGAAGCATGTTTGTAGATCAAGGAAGAGTCAGGAGAGGGAGAAAAATGAGAGAGAAGGGATGACTGAAGGAAGAAGATCCTAGAGAACCCTGGCCTTAGCGAGGAGGAAGGCCACCTTACCTTTTGAGGGTAGAAGGGAGGAAGAAAGGATGGGAGGTATCAATTTTTGAGGTGTGGAGGAGAGGATGTAATGAACTCACCCTGCTGTAGTGAAAAGTACTGAATTTAGTCAAAAGACATGGATTTGAATGCATTTTCCTCTGTTTAATACCTGTGTGGCCATGGGCAAATCATTTAATCTCCATCATGTGACGGTGAGTACATCAAGAGCCAGGATTACACACTGTGTGAGCAACTGGTACCAGCAGGAGCCTCTGAAATCCCTTTAACACACTTCATCTCTCTGGACTTCAGTTTCTTCATTTGTAAAAATAAAGAGTTCGACTAGATGGCCCCTAAGGTCCCTTCCGGTTAGAAATCTCTGATCCTATGAAATCACCAGGCTGATCTCCCCAAAATGGATCTGCCAGTGCCCTCATGTTCCAAACCCCTCACAAAATGCCTCTAAGTCCTAGTTAGTGTTCATTAGCCCTTCAGGAACGTAAGGATAGGAGTGTGAAGCATGTGGGGAAAACCTGTTAACTTCATCCACCCTGTCAATATTATAAATTCTTTGTTGTCATTCCTGGTTAAGCAGCAAATTCCGTGGAAAAACAAAAATAAATCAAAGTTAGAGTCGCAGTTCCCGTTGTGGTCACAGGGTGGCGGTCTCTTGCACGGATTTGCAGAGCTGGGTCGGCCCTAGTTGCTTTTCAACCTTAAATGCTACACGCCATTAATTTTTTTAAAAGGTATACCAGTCGTCAGAGAAATGGTTTCAATCCAGGAGGGGACTTAAAACCAGGCCTTCAATCCAACACTAGCGCCCTGTGCAAGAGGCTCGGGGAGATTTCTGCGCGGGGATGGGGGAAGGAGAGAAGGGTAGGGTCAGGGTGCGAGAAAGGGGGACCCCAGAGTAAGATTTTTAGCCATTCTGAGAAGATACCGAAGTCCTTGCAAAATGGGGAGGAGGGGGGGTTAGAGGAGAAGGGGTTGGGATGTCATTATAGCCGAATTCCGGCTTCTCCAGCCTTCCCAAACAGCTGCCTTTCTGGAGCATCAGCAGGTGCGATTTGGTCATTAAAGAAAAAAGAGAAAAGCATCATTAGATAGAATTTCTTTTTATCAGCCTGTATTTCAGCGAGAAACTGTGAGGGAAAAGAGAAAGAAAGGCAGCCTCTCGTAGGGTTGCAACACGAGGTCGTCTGGGAAGCCAAAAGACAGCAGGGCTCATGTAGATGGAGCCTGGGCCCCAAGGAGCTTGGCCCCTGTCATAGACATTCTCCTAATGATGTCTAGAGAGTGGAGACCAGCAGGGTCCCTGGAAGCTCCGCGCCATGGCAGAGCCGAAATGCAGAGGTACCCCCAGCCCGGTGAGCAGGGCGGGTTTGAAGCACGACTTCCAACCCTGCAGCTCGGGCTACACACCACAGCCAGCCACTTTCTGCCCTAATGGACGCCTACTGTGGGGCAACGAGCCACAGGTGGGCCCCTCCTGAAGCAAGGGCTTGGGACCCACCCGGGCTTCAGGAGGCAGAATCGCGGAGGATGCTACAAATAGAGGCGGAAGCCACAAGCAAAGGCAGGCCAAGCAACCAGCTCACGGCCACATTGGCAGGCAGACCTGTAAGCTCAGGCATACATGTAGCAATTTGATCCTTTTCCTTCGTGCACGACATAGTTCAGCCAAGCTTATTCTTCTGCGGACACAAGCATTCCGTTTCCCACTTCCTTGTGCTTTTTTGCTCTGGCCACCTCACATGTCTAGAATACACTCTCCACCCCACCCTCTTTTCTTAGAATCCTATTTCTTTCAAAACTCAGCTCAAGTCACCTCTACATGAAACCTTTCTTTCTCTTCCCCTCTCCCCCACCCACATGCAATCGCCTGCTCCTCAATATTTTGTGCCTGTTTTGTATATACAGAGAGGCTGTCTCTCCTAATAAAATGTAAACTCCTTGAGGGCTCTTGACTTTGTCTTTGTGTCTTTAAGCATCTAGCAAAATACCTGGCACCTAGTAGGGATCCAGTAAAGCAGGCCCAAAACAGGCTTGTTGATAGACTGATAGGTAGCAATAGCCTTCTGGGATATTATCCACTGAAAAGACAGCAGCAGCAGATCCTAATTCAGCCTGACTTTTGTCTTCATAGGTAAAGAGAAAGGTTCTGTCCAGAGCACCCCTTTTTCCTTTTCCCAGTTGCACAGTAGGCACACCATGTGGCAAAGACCTTCTTCAGCCACTATATTAGTTACAGCAGCAATCAAGGACTTCACCACCCAAGAGTTCAGTGCTCTGCAAGAGTTCCAATGTTGCCAGCTGTCTTGAGAAGATTTGGCTGCAATGAATATAAAATACGGCAGTATGTTTAAAAGGCAGCTAGTTGATTTTTATGACACTTTAAAAAATTATGTCCCTCACACAGTGCAATAAATATTTCATTCTTGGGGTACATGTCCTACTGAGCCTGAACAATTCTCCTATCAAGCAGCACAATCTTACATCTATCAGTGAGAGGACTTAAGTTTTAAGAGGAAGGAGTTTTTGAATTTGAATAGTTTGTGCTAGTAGGCATTTGGGTTTGAAAGAGGGGTTCCATTTGATGAAATTTTCTTGCAGTATTTTGCCCTCAGTGCCTTCTTCTTCTTTATCTTATTCATACCATAGCTAGGCAGATGTCTATGTTGTCTTTGTTAGATTATAGCCTCCAGGTTGTTAGGTACTGGGTCATTTAAAAACACATTTTTAAGCCCAGCACCCTAGCCACCATGTTGCACATGGTCTATCTCTGATTTCAGCAATATATGGAAAATTCTTCCGTGTCAACTCTATCAATGCAGGTCAGCAATTTATCTGCAATTTAGGGTCATAGGACCATCACTTCAGAATAGGAAGGGACCTCATGGGCCATTTAGCCCAACATCCTCATTTTATGGATGAGGAAACTGAGGCCCAGAGAACTGCAGTGACTTGTTCAAGGCTACAGAAATGATGAAGGCCAGTGCCAGCATTCCAACATAGGTCCTCTAACTCCAAATCCATGGCTTATTTCCAGTATAATTCTGGCTTCCCTTATAGTCTTAGAATATAGGTTCCCAAAGTGGGTGATATTGCCCTCTGGGGGACACTGGAATAATGGGGGGGAGGGAGCCCATAGTAGCTTCAGGTATAATTTGGGGGCGTTGAATAAAAACAAGGAGACAATGGAAGCATAAAGAAAAAAGAAAATAAAATTTTGAAAAACCTTTTGTGCACGTTTCATCTGTTGTGTAATAGAGTTAAAGTCACAGTGATTACATTATTTTTCAAATAAACACACAGAATGCAAGTTATAATTGATCAATGGTCAAATCCTGCAACAGGTCTTAACAAGCAAGTGTTGGCTTGCTCATTGTCAGAGAGTCTAGCATGCATTGGCAGAAATATGTGCACGTAATGACTTATTTATACTATGCGGTTACATGATACAATATTGCATCATCAAAATTTCAATGCAGGAAAAACCCACAAATTTACAATAAATTATTAAATTTAAGGTGCATTATTTTTTAAAAATTTTATTTTTTTAATGATGCTTTTTTTAAAAAAAAAAAAACATTAAAGGGCTAAAGAAAGTAGATTTCCAGGGGATGCTGAGTAGTTTCGTTTTTTTTTTTTTTGAAAAGGGGAAGGTAGGCCAAATAATTTTGCAAACCTCTGGATTAGAGAATTTCTTGGAGGCAGTGAGAGACCAAGGGATTTCCCTTACAGATTTAGAGAATTGCTTGGGGCCAGTGGTTTAGCTATGGCCACACAACTAGTATATATCAGAGTCAGGACTTGAACACGGGTCTTGCTCCCTCCAAGGTTGGCCCCCTATCCAGTCTACCATGCTGCTTTTCTTTACAGTTAGGCACTTAATGAATATATGAGGAATTCAGCAGATATTATTAGAAATATGGCATTTGGTCAAGGCCAGAGAATCACCCGAGGGCATCATTAACTTACCATACAAGATGACCCCAGAGCACGTCAATTAAATTGGATTATTGAGATAAATGGCACAGTTCCATGATATAAGCAGCAATGTGCTTACCAGGCTGTTGATTCTCTTTGTGACATTTAAATCTCTGAACAGTGAATGGGGAGAAGTATGTCTTCAAAAAATTGCACAAACTTATATCAAATGTCTTGTTCTTTTTGTAAAATCTCAGTCAGTAGTAAAGAATTTTAGGACTGTACAATTATATACTGTCATTCTTGTATAAAGAACAGTGTTATTATTGTCAATAATAATAGGTAACAGGACTCTAAAGTCTGAAAAAAGCTATACATATATGATCACATTTAATAATAATAATGGCATTTATGTAGCATCAATTATGTGGCAGGTACTATGCTAAGCACTTAAGAAATAATATCTCACAGGGCAGCTAGGTGGCACAGTGAGTAGAGCACCAACCCTTGAGTCAGAAAGACCTGAGTTCAAATTCAGCCTCAGACACTTGATACATTTATTAGCTGTGTGACCTTGGGCAAGTCACTTAACTCCAATTGCTTTGCCTTCCCCCCTCTGAAAAAAAAAAGAAATATTATCTCATTTGATCTTTACAACAATCCTTTTAAGTAGGTACTATCATTATCCTCATTTTACAGATGACAAAACTGAGGCTGAGAGGCTAAGTGACTTGGTCAAGGTCTTATAGCTAACAGGTCTTACAAGTAACAGATGAATTTGTATTCAGGCATTTTTGACTCCAAGGTCAGAGTTCTTCACTCTGTGAAGCTGCAATGATAACTGAGCCCTTAAAGTAGTTGTTTTCTTTGTTTCCTCACAGCAGTGGGGATGGCATGGCACTGATTCAGCCACACTCCCTCTCTCATCCAGTTCTCCTCATCACTTCTTGACTTTCAAAGATATCAGAATGGCACTTATGTCCATGGACCAAAATAAAACTGAGACCCTGGCCTTGTTTGCACTCAGTACTATAACCAAGTCAATTAATTAGTCACAACCCTATTGTTGTTATTGAGCAGTGTCTGACTCTTCCTGACCCCATTTGGGGTTTTCTAGGCAAAGATGCTGCAGTGGTTTGCCATTTCCTTCTCTAGCTCATTTTATGTGTGCATGAGAACACTGAGGCAAACAGGGTTAAGTGACTTGCCCAGGGTCACCCAGATAATAAGGTCAAAATTGAACTCAGGAAGATGAGTTTTCCTGACTCCAGGTATGGCATTCTATCCACTGCACTACTTAGCTGCCCCTTATCCTACTCTGCTCTATACACCCCTCCCCTCCCAAGATGGAAGACTTGAAAATAAATTATTTTTGCTTTAAACCATAAATATTTCTAACTTAAAATATTCAAAACCTAAGATAGTGACTAGAAAATAAGACTTTTCCTTAAAATGCTTAGAGGATAGGCTAATATTAAACATAAATCTCATATCAGAGCTGAGCACATCTTATCTGACCTCGAGAGATTCTGACTTCTATCTAGATTGCTTTTTAAAGAAAAAAAAATCATAATATTAATGTTCCCCTGGAAGGGGATACTATGCTTAATGCTACTCAAATTCCCTGAATATTTAGATATTTTAATATCTCTTTAAATAATCAAATGCATTGCCACTGTCTCCAACTGGCATACATTTAGACTTGTCTAGTTGCCATGTAGAACTCTGTAATCTCCAAGAGAAAATGTGTCCCAAGTATCTATCCAGAGTATACTGTTTCCATGAGGGCCGGAATTGCAAAGTCAGCATTGTCTACTCTAGGCCGCCGGCAAGGGTTATAGCTGGAAAAATGAGCGCAATATCCCATAAGACTTCTCCTTGGTACTGGAAATCTTCCAGATTCCCAAATGAATGAATGCAAAAGCATGAATTAAGTTCTTGCTCCATGGTAAGTGCTGGGGAATACACTTTGAAAAATTGAGAGTCTATGTTCTCAGGGAACTCATGTAGTAACTGGGGGATGTAATGTATATAAAAAAAATGTTCAGGCAGGGCAGACAAAGAAGATTGAACAGGAGATTAATCCTCTAAGATAAGGCTTTCTCTCAAAGCATTAAAGGTTGTGACCAAAGCAAAGACTGGGAATTATAACAATACACAGAGTCCTCACAGTACTTTTGTACTTGAAAGGCCCACAGGGCTACAGCAAATATTACAGGCTAGTTAATTCTGTGGGTGTGCTTCCTATACCCTGGAAGATTTTGTGTCACTCAGAGAGTGCAGTAGCACCCTAAGGACATCCCATCTTTCCCTCTAACCTGCAGCTGAAATCTCTCCAATGACATATGTCATTTCCCCCCAATTAGAATGTGAGATCTTTGAGAGCAGAGACTGTGAAGTTTTCTAGCTGTGTGACCCTGGGTAAATCACTTAACCTTTGTGGGCCCCAGCTTTCTCAGCAATCTGCTCAGATATCACCTTCTACATGGTTTCCTGATTCCCTGAATACAAATTAAAACTTGAAAGTTTAATTTAATGACCTCAAATACCTATTCCAGCTCTAAATCTATGATCCTGTGATTATAAGCTGGCTTTCTGTTTGTATTCCTAGTGCTTGGCACATAGGCACTTATTGGCACTTAAAAAATCCTTTCTCAAACCATTTTGTCCTAGCGATAATAATAATTGACATTTGTATAGCACTTTTGTATTTGCAAAGTATTCTACATTATTCCATTTGATTCTTACAACAGCTTTATGAGGGTAGATACTATGGATTTATTTTTTTTTTGCTAGACCTGTGATCTTAGTTTTTGTTTTATTAATTAATTTATGCATTTTTTGTTTTGAACATTCACTTTTATAAGATTTTGAATTTTTAATTTTCTCCCCTCCTTGCCCTTCTGCCTCCCCAAGACTGCATGTAATCTGACATAAGCCATACATGTACAATCATATTAAACATATTTCCACATTAATCATGTTGTGAAGAAGAATTAGAACCAAAGGGAAAAACCACAAGAAAGAAAAAAAGGAAAAATAGTCTGCTTCAATCTGCATTCAGATTCCATAATTCTTTCTCTGGATGTGGATAGCATTTTCCATCGTGAGTCTTTGGGAATTTAGACCTGTGATTTTAAGCATTTATTCATGTTCCTGCTATGTTCCAGGTACTATGCTTAGTGCTTTTTAATTTTCTTTAATTTTTAATTTTTTATTTATGTATTTTTTCTTAATAACATTTTTTTCCAATTACATGGAAAGATAGTTTTTTGCATTCATTTTTGTAAAATTCTGAGTTCCAAATTTTTCTCCCTCCCCTCCACAAGACAGTAAGCAATCTGATATAGGTTATACGTGTACAATCATGTTTAACATAATTTCCACATTAGTCATGTTGTGAAAGAAGAATCGGATTAAAAGGGGAAAACCATGAGAAACAAGAAACAAAAAAAAAGTGAAAAATAATATGCTTCGATCTACATTCAGACTCCATAGTTCTTTCTCTGGATGTGGAGATATACTTAGCACTTTTTACAAATATTGTTTCATTTTGTCCTCACAACAACCCTACAAAGTAGGTGCTTTTATTATCCACATTTTGTAGTTGGGGAAACTAAGGCAAACAGAGCTTAAGTAACTTGCCCAGGGTCACACAACTAGTACATGTCTGAGGCTGAATTTGAACTCAGGTTTTCCCGATTCCGGGGTCAGTGTTCCATGCTTTGTGTCACCATTGCTTCTTATTACTCTAGGGAATCTCCAGTTGAGGGAATTTTCTCTAACAAAGTAGAGAGGTCATTGTCCCACGATTTCCTAGGGGTCAAGTGACTAGTCCAGAGGTACATGGCCAGTAGGTATCTGAGATAAGACTCGAATTTAGATCTTCCTGACTCTGAGGCCAACTTTCTCTCTATCCATTATACCAAGTTGCCTCTCCCACTATAGAGATTATTATTCTCTTTTTCATAGGTGAGGAAGCTGAGCCAGGTTAAGAGACGCGCCTTTGTTCATACCACTAGTGTTAGGGGCAAGAATTGAACCTAGGGTCTTTCCTGAGTTCAAGTTCAGAATCTTTTTTTTTTCAATCAATCAATAATATTAATCAGTAAATTGAAAGCCGACAGACTGACCGATTTGGCAAGACCAATAGAAGAAACAGTCTACTTTACCATGTTATACCAGAAAGCAGAATTAGGTTCAGATGATGGAAAGGTACAGTAATACAAATTTAGGTTTAATATCATAAATAATGGTCTAAAAATGAGAGCTATCCCACAATGGAACAGGCTGCCTAGGGAGGAAACAGTCACCGGAAGACCTTTCTAACAAGAGTTTTCTCTAAAGGTCATGGCTGCCCAATTAGTATTCAGGTAGGGTCTAGTTGATCACCTGTCAAGGATGTTGCAGAGAAAATTCCTTTAAAGGGTGGGCTGGTGGCCTGGACTCTAAGGGTTTAAAATTCAAGAATGGGGAACCTGTGGTGTTGAGGCCACATGTGGCCCTCTAGTTCCTCAAGGGTGGCTGTTTGACTGGATCCAAACTTCACAGAGTGATGACTTGGCCAGGGTCACAAAGGCAGAATATGTCAGAGGCAACACCTGAACCCAGCTCTTTCAAACTTGAGACCAATCTTTATCCACTATATATAGCACATTCTCTCTTAGATGTACACGTGTATATATGCACATACATGTATATAAACATAATGCTCATGTATGTACGCACACATGTGTATCATATGTGCATGTATGTGTATTCTCTCTTTACATTTCTCTCTGCCTTTTAGAAACCTTAATTTCCTCCAAAGTTCTGCTCAGATATTGCCTTCTACGTGAATTGTTTCTTGATCCCCTGAATTGCTAGGGTCTCTCCCCATTTTTATTTATTTTATTTTATATGTACTCCATGTTTACATGTTGTTTTCCTTGAAAGAATGTAAGCTACTTGAGGAGAGGGATTGATTCATATTTATCTTTGTATCTCCAGGCACAATACCTGGCAATGTATATGTATAATATGTAAGGATATAATTACACACATGTATGCACATATACATCTGTATGTATATGTATATATACACACATATATGTATGATATATATTAATCAAGGCTCATAGAAATATACACCCTTGAGCCTACACATACACGCACCCATGTATGTACAGGTACACACAACAGAGTGCATACAATACACATATGCATGCATGTATACCTGACCCTTAATGGCTATGAGACCCTGGCCAAATCACAAAACCTCTCAATGCTCCACTCTTGTGTTTCTCAATCTTTTTCGGTCTCAGGACATCCATTATGCTATTAAAAATTATTGCGGACCCTCCAAAGAGCTTTTTTTAAAAAATTTATGTGGGTTATATTTATTGATATTTGCTGTATTAAAATGAAAATATCTCAGTATTACTATGAAGATAGTTTTGACTTTGAGACAGCCTGGGTTCCCTTGATAGCACTTTGAAGATCATTGCTCAGGGAAATTCTCTAAGACTCACAGAAAAGATGCTACTTGCATTTAGAGAGAGAATTTCCTCATCTGGGAGTTTGCTACATCAAAGAAATCACAGGCTCATTCCATGTTCCAGTATATAATACAACAATACAAGGTAGCTAATCCTAAGTGCTAAATGAGTCCCAGACAGGAAGTATTGTTGGAGTTTAGAAGAGAGTGTCATCTCTGAGGTCTGGGGCTATTAAGGAGAGGTGGGGTCTTGTTGGATCTGAAAGGAAAGATAAAATTTAGAGAAGTGGAGAAGAGGGGGAAGGTGTTCTAGGCAGAGGGAATAACAGTAGTAAAGGAACAGAGGGAAGAATGTACAAAGGTAACAATGAAAGTGTTATTTTGACTGAAGTGGGGAATTTATGAACGGGAACAACGGGAGATAGGTTGGAGAGATGGGTAGAGAGCAAATTCTGAGAGGCCTTGAATTCTGTTGGAAGACATTCATTCTTCATTGGTGTCAAAGTGATCAAACAGTGTTCCCAAATACTGGAACTCTCTGGGACTTTCTTCTATGTGCTGAACTTCAGCTCTGGGAACTCCTTCCACCAATGCATGTGATGACTCATCCTTAGATTAATAAATAATTTGCCTACAGGTAGAGTCAGAGGCTGAGATTTCAATCCATGTATTCCTGACTCCTAGCCCAGCGCTCTATTCATAAGTAATTTGTCTAAGATAAGGAGATTTGTCCTAAAGTAGCTGTCTTGGGACATGATGAAAAGTTTCATGTCAGTCTGCCCCCGTTCTGGAATTTTTATGCTGTTATTGTCCATCTGTGTTTTTTTCCTCCCTTTTGATCTTGAGGCAAATAAGATAAAGACCGCAACAGAGGAATGGGATATGACCCTGATATTGTGTGACCCTGATATCTGCCACATTCAAATTCCTCACTATTCCGAATGTACCTAAGACTAAGACATTTGATGAGTTTTGACAGTTATTGAAAACATACTTCTTACTATTCCATTGTTCATAGATGTAAATGTCACAATGAGAATCGACAGCCAGGTGAACACATCATTGTTTACATGGCAGAGTTATGCCATCTATCTCAATGTTGCAATTTAGGGGATTTCTTAGTCAGCTTGCTCTGGGTTCTCCTTGCATCTGGAGTTAATAAAGCCCTCTAGTAGCCCTTCTTGCCTCAACCAAACTTGAAATCTGTAAAGGTCCAAAACAAGCCAATGATATTGCACTTTTGCATGTAAAGAAAGAAGGGACCACTGTTTGCAGTATAAAAGCAACTTAAGAAGGAAATGGTTAATGTCATTAGAAATATGTATCCAAGGCATCCGTGCCACTGGAACAGCCTGGCTTTAGAAAGTAGTCAATAAATTTCCCAGTTAAATAATATTCTTGTCCAGTGACTCTTTGGAAAATTTGATCTTGGTCAAGCTTATCTCTAGCTCATCATCAATGATACTGATGTCTAATTATCATTTCCACACATGTTCTTTCCAAGTTAAGCACCTTTATTTTGTGTTTTTTAAAAAAATAAGTTTTTATTGATTTTTTTACATTACCATGGTTTTCTCCAGTCTTCTTCCCCACTCAGAGAACTATTCCATATGATTAATAGTATTTTAAAGACAAAAAAGAGGGGAGAATTCAGCATTATTGATCAATACATCAAAAAAGTCTGAAATTATGTTCAGTGTACAATATTGGTGAACTCTCACCTTTGCAAGGTTTGGGGTGAGAGGTTTTTCTCATACCTCTTCTTTTGTGCCATGTTTGTCCTTTACGATTTTGAAACATTTGCTTTTGATTATGTGTGTTTACATTACTATTTACATTATAGTTGTTGTGTATTTATTTTCTTGGCTCTTTTTACTTCACTCTGTCTGAGTTCGTGTAGATTTTCCATGCTTATCTGTATGTATCACATTCATAATTTCTTATAGAGCAGTAATATTCCATTGTGTTTATGTACCACAATGTGTTTGACTATTCACTAATCTTTGGGCATCTATTTATTTCCAATTCTTTGCTACTACAAAAAAGTGTTGTGATAAATATTTTGGTTGACATAAGGACTTTCTTAAGCACTTTCATTTCGGTATCTCTCTTGACAACACTATTTTGCAGTGCTTCGTAGAAAACCAATGATCTAGGATTCTAGGCATGATTCCATATTTCAGTGATGCCCAATAGTTCTATCCACAAAAGATGAATTCATAAAAAATATTTTTGAAAAATCCTACCCCATTCAATACAGCAGGTACCATATTTTGAAAAAGAGAAACATATAAATTAGAACTTTCAATATTAGCTTCTTAGGACACCACATCAGTGCTTACAGTATTCATCCCCTATGCATTTCCATAATGTACCTACCCAAAAATGAAGGCAGAAATTCCTGGGAATACAACCTCCTTTGCCTCTGCTGAACTGCTTAATTTTCTACTGGATAATCCCTCCCTGACCTACCTTTTTGAGGTTGATCAAATTGTACAATTAACCGTGTAAGATCTCAGGTTGTCCTGTGTTTGGGAGTGTAGATGAAGGACACGGCCAACAGAAAAATTGCATGAGAGACTCAAGCTCTTCCCAAACCATCAATGTGAATTTTCTGTCCACAAGCAATGCCGTTTATGAAGGCAACTGTATTTTTCTAGAATGTAATTGTCACATAATAGTTAGCATCTATTCAGCTATTTAAGGTCTGAAAACACTTTATATACATTTGATCCTTGTGGTATGCTGTGAGGTACAGTGCTATTCTAATGCCCATTTTACAGATGAGGAAGCCAAAAGGTTCCCAGGATTCCCTAGCTAGTAAGTTTCTGAGGCATGATTGAACTCAGATCTTCCTGACTCCACATCCAGCACTCCCTCTATCTGACACATCATCTAGTTGCTTCTATATTACCTTAATTACATATGTCTGGGAATTGCTCACATGAAAGCATTAACTAGAAACTTTTTCTCTTGTCCTAGAACTGATTCTGATACTGAAGAGACTATAAAGGAGTCTAAAATACGTTATATATAGTAAGTCATCTCCTTTTTTGCATTAGATTACCAGAAAACCTTGGTCAAGACTCCATATTGAGTTATATAGCCATAACTAGTATTTGGAGACCAGAACATATAGCATTAAATGTGGTGTGACAGGCCCTGGACACCATCCCGTTGTAGTGAGACAAAGACTTGGCAGCATTACAAGATCACCATCTGGAAGGAAATATTCCTTCTACTTCATCTATGATGCCAAAGGGGTGAAAATGCTGTCAGAGGTAAACAATGTGAATTTTAAATTCATACTATTGTAATAGGGGTTTGAGAACTGACTGGCATCTTGGGATTTGTAGTTCAGACAGATATGCCTTCCCCTTAACCTCAGAGAGTGATTTGGCCTACCATGATCTATAAGTCACAAGGCGGACATGAGTCATGCAGGTTTTAAAGGAACACGTATAGTCTGTAAGAGGTCAGAGGGAGAGGAAGGGTTAGGGACACAAACTTAACAGCAACAGCTTCAGTAGTGGCTGGGGAGGCAGGGTCTTCAGTCCTGTTGGGAACTTAGTGAGCTAAGCTAGAAAGTGGGGGCAGTAGATATGGGTGTACCAGACCAAAAAAGATACCGAAGGATAGCTGAACTGTGACTGAGAAGGGAGAGATTGAGTTGGACCATTGGGCCCTGGGCAGGCACTTCAGAGCAGAGGACTCAGTCTGAAGTTCTTCATTGTGCTTACCTCTTCAAAGACTATAAATTGGGGAGGGGGAGTTCCAAAAGGTCTACTTTCCCCCCAATTTCCTTTCCCGATGACTATCTATTTATAAGCTTTACAACATGCCCTCTTTATTTCCTTTACCTAGATATTTCCTGTATTGTGACTTTGCCTCAAATATATAGAGGTGAAGGAGTAGCTAAACATATGTAAAAATTAAGGCAGAGAGCCAAACTGTCTAAATGTTAAGGATTTTCCTAATATTCTGGGGCCTCTGAGTTATTCTTTTTAGCTTTTCATTTGATATAAACTTAATTAAATGGCAAGGAAAGATGCCACATGGACCTAAATGCTATCATATTGCTCCTAAGCTAAAAGCAAAGTAATTGTTATAATAAGATGTGGCTGACTAACTCTCTAAAAATGGAGAGGCAGGAAGAAGGCAGTGACTGAAGAAATAGTGTCACCTTAAACTACACCTCAGAAAGACCTCAGAAGAATTCAGTTCTTCTTTCCAGAAGGGAGGGGAAGGCAGAAAAAATCAAGTACCAACCAGCTGACCATTTCTACCCTCTACAAAGATATCCATTGGTGCTACATTATCTTGTAAAATCATTATTGAAATATTTTTGGCCTCAAAATTTGAGGACCCTGGGAAAAAAAAAAAACCTGATTCACCCTTTCCTAGTTAGGGCTCTGATTTTATGGGATCATTCCAGAAGGAGAGTTTTTGTGTGGTCTTCTCAAAATGACTCAAAGCACTCTTGGCTTCATTAAAACTGCTGCTGCAACAGTCATAATTAATTGCAAATGTGCCAATTAATTACAAGATTTATACTGCTATAAACTGAACAACTTCACTATAAATACACTGCATTTACCTCAGTTAAATTTAATGAATTTGTGCACAGGGATCTTATATTAGTTATCAGCATCATGCCTTGTCACTCCCAAGCAAATAGTCAGACTGAAAAGATGGTATTAGATTGCTAAGGATGCCCTGAAGTAGATAGTTAGAGGGAGATGATTAGTCTGGTTTCTCATCACTCAACGTGTTACTCTTTGTTCAACAGAAGAGTCAATCCTGCTCAACGATTATTAATGGGGTGACATCTTTAGACTTGCTTCAACTGTCACCCATCCAGACAAATCTGAGGATTTATGAGAGAAACAAAAATGTATTCTGGAAGCTTTTCTGTCTGCAACTATTCTTCACTCATTTTTACTATGAGAATTAGTCTTTGTTAGGAATTGTGGAGATAGATCGAAGTGGATCCCCGATGCTAAAATAGAGGTCATAAAGTGTGTGCCGTATGAGGTCTAGCATGTACTTGAATCAATGTAGCATTGACCTGTTTATCCACTGAGAAAGCATTCTTCCAAGATGACAAGTCAACAGAAGAGCCATTAAAAGCATCTTCTCTAGAGTCATCCTTTTGGCTTCACCTACTGAGAACTCAATAGAGTATGAAGTGAAGAAAGGAGTCATTTTTCTTTGCCTACTGCAACTCCCACTTGCATAACACAGACAGCCTCAGAAAGAAAGCACCCCCTTGATTTTCTATCTAAAAGATTGTATTAGCCAAAGGGGTAGAAAAGCCATATATGTAATACGGAGAGAACTATGGCATAATATACTGCTTTTATTTTCTTTCAGTTATTTAGTATTTTATAGCATCTGAGTTCCCATAATTGTATGCTGCAGTGATTTCCAAGGTAGTTATTGCAGTAATAAAGTTTAGTCATGTTGAAGGCCTTCTTAACTCTCACTAGTTTGTTGAAGCTTCATAAAATCTGCCAAACTTCTCTGGGCTTCAATTTTCTTATTTGTAGAATGAGATCTTTGGACTAGATAACTGCTTTTTAAAAAAAATTAAATGTGCTATTAAAAAACTTAATATTTAACATCAGTGCAATCCACTAAATATGTTTAGTAACTTACCTCAAAATTGATTAATTTCTATGTATCAACAATGTTCCAGTCAATCCTTCAAAGCCTATATCAGGATTCTTTGTTCTTTTATTCGTATTCACATGCTGTCCTATGTGATCAGTATGGGATTGTGTGGTACGGTAGAGTAGGCTTTGGCCTGCTCAGGTCTTGCCCTCGACATGTATTGTTTAAATGACCTTGGCTGGACAAGTTTCTTAACCATTCAGTGTGCCACTCCCAACCCCAGAAATTTCTTAAGACTGTAAATGGAAGTACAGTTGTCCACCTGCATTGGTACAGAGAATTTTCTTGTCAAGAACTTTCTATATCAAAAAAATTACAGTCCAGTCAAAAAAAGATCTTTCCAGATTCATCTGTTTCCTTGCATTTTATAGTCATAATGGAATTATAGTGTTCCATTACTTTAATGTGTACTAGTTGATCTTCTCTCTTCCTCAGCTCCTGACCTCATAATAGGGGGCTTCAATATACATAGTGATTCTTCCTCAATTCTTCAACCTATTCTTTCATGAGCTACTCCTCAACCCCATGTCAGTCATGTGTAAAGATGGTCATACTCTTGATCTTGTCTTTACTCTACAAATGAACCACCTCTATGTTCAAGAATTCTGAAATTCCCTTATCCACCATAATCTATTGACTTTTCATCTCTCCCTCTGCTTTCCCTTGGACCATCTTACTCTCCATTCTCCACATGACCTCCAAGCCCTTGACTCCTCCATTCTCTTCCATCTCCCCTGTACTAGCCTCTCCCTCTTCTTCTTCCCATCTTGACTCCTTGGTGAACTAATTCAACTCCATGTTGTCCTCCTCCATTGAATTCCTAGCTCCCTTACCATATTGGGGATTATGCCCATCCAAGCCTCAGCCTTCTATCGCTCCCATCATTCACCACATTAACTCTTACATACGTGCTACTCTACATAGATGGAGAAAATCACAGAACTCTTCTGTCTGGGTCCAGTACAAATTTATATTACACAGTCTTAATTAGGTCCTCCCTGTTGCTGGACAATCCTATTATACTTCCCTAATCAAGTCATTATTCTACTCTCCATAGTGGCTCTTCCAAACCTTTCCATCTCTTCTCAAACCTTTCATGGCTCCCACTCTCTCAACTAAGAACCTTGCCTCATATTTTACAGAAAAAAATGAGGCCATTTGCCACAAACTCTTTCTTCTCTCTTTTTTCTCATCTATCACTCAGGTGCCTTCTGATGCTTTCTCTACCTTCACTCCTATTTCACGTGATGAAATGGCCTTACACTTTACCATGGCTGACTCCTCTACCTGTTCAAGTGATCTCATTCCATCCTGTCTCCTCCAATAAATTGTCCCCTCTGTCATCCCCTCTCACTTCTTTTAAATTGTTCTCTCTCTACTGACTCATTCCCTACAGCCCACAAACATGCCCGTGTCTCCCCTATCCTGAAAAAACCCTCACTTCACCCTTCCATCCCCACCATCATCTTGTATCTCTTCTGCCTTTCGTGGCAAAAACCCTCAAAAATGCTGTCTACAATAGTGCCCTCCATTTTTCCTCCTCTTATTCTTTTCCGAACCTCTTGCAATCTGGCTTCTGACCTACTGTTCTCTCCAAAGTTACTAGTGATCTCTTAGTTGCCAAATCCAATGGTCTTTTCTCAATCCTCATTCTCCTTGACCTTTCTGCAGCCTCTGACACTGTTGGTCACTCTCTCCTTGATACTCTGTTCTCTCTAGGTTTTTGAGACACCACCGTTTCCTGGTTTTCCTCCTACCTAGCTGATCACTTCTTCTGTGCCTCCTTTGTCTGATCCTCCTCCAGATCATACACTCTAATTGTATGTGTCCCACAGTGTTCTGTCTGGGGCTGTCTTCTCTTCTCCCTCTAGATTACTTCACTTGGTGATCTCATCAACTCTTATGGATTTAATTACCATCTTTAGGTTGATAATTCTTAAATCTACTTTTCCTGCACCAGTCTCTCTGCTGACTTCCTATCTTGCATCTCCAACTTCCTTTAAAACATCTCTAACTGAATATACAGTAGACATCTTAAGCTCAGTATGTCCAAAACAGAACTCATTTTTCCCCCCAAAACCCCCCCCCCCCCCCCCCCCCCCCCCCCCCCCCCCCCCCCCCGCCTCTTCCTACCTTCCCTATTATTGTATTCTCAGTCCTTCAGGCTCACAACCCAGGAGCCATCCTGAATTCTTCACTATAATTCCCCCAACCCCCACCCATATCCAAGCTGTTGTCAAGGTCTGTCATTTTTACCTTGGCAATATCTTGATGCCACTTTGTCCTCTCTGAAACTGCCAGGACTCTATTGCAAGGCCTCATCACCTCACACCTGGATTATTGTAATAGCCTTCTGGTGGATCTGCCTGCCTCAAGTCTCTCCCCACTCTAATCCATCCTCCATGCAGCCACCAAAGTGATTTTCCTAAAGTGCAGGACTAACCACATCACTACTCTACTCAATCAACTCCAGTGGCTCCCTATTGCCTCCAGAAGCAAATACAAAATATTCTGTTTGTCATTCAAAGTCCTTTATCACCTAGGTCCCTCATACCTTTCTGGTCTTCTTATATCTTGCTCCCCAAAACATGCTCTTTGATCCAGTGACACTGGTCTCCTGGCTGTTCCATGCACAAGACACTCTACTTCTCAACTCCCAGGATTTTCTCTATCTCCCATGCCTGGAATGCTCTCCTTCATCTGCTCCAACTACTGACCTCCCTGGCTTCCTTTAAGCTAAACTAAAAACCTTCTATAAGAAACCTTCCCCAACCTTGCTTAATTCCAGAATTATTTCCTGCTTATCCTGTATATAGTTTGTTTTGTGTGTGTAGGTGTATATGTACATATATGTGTTTATGTATATACACATATACATGTATGCACATATGTATACACATATATACATGCATATATACATACGTACACATATATATGTTTGCATCATGTCTTTTCCATTAGATTGTAAACTCCTTGATGGCAGAGAATGTCTTTTGCCTCATTTTGTATCCCCAACACTTAGTACAGTGTCTGGAACAAAGAGGGCACTTAATAAATATTTATTGAATGAATGAATGAATTAACCATTCCCCCCGTTTTTGAACACTTAGATTGCTTCCAGCTTTTTTTTAGTTACATAAAACGCTGTTATAAAAATCTTTGAATAAGGAGCTCTTGTTTATTGTTTTTGATAACACTCTCCAAACATTTCCCCAACAATAGATGTATTGAGTCAAAGGAGTGAATTTTTTCCTCTTCACCCCCAGCTGCCAGATCATTCTCTAAAAATATTCTATAGTTTGCAATTTTACCAGCAATAAATGTGTACTAATTTGTCCACATTTTTTGAGTGCCTACTATTTGTCAGGCACTGTGCTATGCGTTGGGGATACAAAAACCAAAATGAAAGACTCTGCCCTCAAGGAGCTAACGTTCTTTGAGTCAACCAACACTCCATTTCATTGCTTTTAATTATCTTTGCCAATTTGACAGGTGTGAGGTGGTGACTCAAAGTTGTTTTAATTCCAATCTCACTGGTTGTTAGGGAGATTGAGTATTTTTCCAAGAGATAATTAACAAATTGGGCATCTTCTTTTTGAAAATTATCTGTTCATCTGACTGGATAATCTTTTACCACCTTATCCAGATCAATGATTCTCTGACTTGAATAGCTCATTTGATTGTTGCCAATGCCCTCCTCCTACCAAAGTCTTCTTGGGAACTGACCCATAAGGCCAATGATATTTTAGAATAACTTTGTAGGTCCTACTCTTAGAATGCAAGGTTAAAGGAACTAAATGAGTTCTGGTCAAGAGCCTGGGTCTTTTGTTATTTTTCTTAAGTGGTGTATTTGAGGTTGGCATTTCCTGCTTTAAATGAAGGCATTGGGGTTCTGTGGTTTGGGTCTGAAGTCTGTATTCCTGTAGCAAGGAATGTAGTTGGGCTCCTGGGGACTGTCTTAGAACTACAATTGAAACAACTCTTTAGGATTGCCTGTGGGGTTGACTCTGGCTTCCTGTGGCTTCTCATCAAGTTTACTGGCCCAGAGACAATCTCTCAGCTGTGGAGAGAACTGTTTCAGTTACCTAAAGGGAGAGACCACTCCTCTGAAGGAAAGCTGTATTCAAGACTCTGCCCCAAATGGGAGGGATTGGAAGAAAGAGAAATAAATACTGAATTCTGAATCCATAGCCTTGTTGCTAGGGATAGCTTATCAAGGAGACACTGCTTCTGTTCACAGCAGGGGAAGAAGCGGGAAGCCAAGCACACAAACAACCAGCCAGTCACCAGCCAGCCCTCCTCCTGTTTTCTGGAGAGGATGCAAGAGAGAGCAGAGAAGCCAGAGGCCATAGAGAAATAGCAGGCAGTCTCCACATCCTGCCACTCCAGGCAACCCATTACTAATCCACTATCCTAGGGCTAATTGGTCCTCTGGCCAGGCTATTGTCTATGGAATAGGTTTTGAGGGTGGTCAAGAAAGGCCCTTTACTCTACATCACCCCCAGTCCTAGTGGTCCATCTCCACACCTGAAATTCCATTAAAAAAAAACTGATTCCAGGAAAGTCCCATCGTCATGGCAGCATTTTCTGTGGAAGAAAAAAAGAAAGGGGGGGCAGGGCAGGGATATCGACTATTAAATAGCTGGAAAAATTGTGGTATATGCTTGTAATCATGTATTACTGAGCCATAAGAAATTACAAATACGAGGAATTCAGGGAACTGGGAAGACTTGTAGGAACTAATGAAGAAAGTAGAACAAAAAGTTAACATAGATATTGACACAATAATGTAAAACATTAATTAATCTATTACTTCACGGAAAACAACATTAAAATCATCAGAATTCAGATCCGTGCAATGATTAGTCTCCATTTCAGAAGACTTATGATGAAATATATTTCCTACTCTTGACTGAGAGGCAGTGGATTATGGGTGTAGAAGGTTGCATGCACCGTATGTATTGTTGGTTGTTTTGAATGTGTTGGTTGTTTTTCTTAACACTTTCCTTCTCAAGGGAAGGGTTTATATGGAAGTGATAGTGATGTTAAAAAAAAAAACAACACAAAGCATCAATAAAATATAGCTTTTAGAAGAATTTATTCCTCTGAGTTGATCATCTACTCCTTCTCACAGTATCCCTTCATAATTCAAATGCTGCTTGAAGGGGTAACGTAAGTCACAAACACTTCTGTCTATCATAGATTTATAGGACTTAGAGCTGGAAACACCTTTCAGATTAACTAGTCTGACAGTTTTCTATCTCCTAAAAGTGGAGTTTCAACAGCGCAAGACCACTGGCCTCCTAATCTGGGGTAGAAAAGTCACTGAAAGGGTAAGAGTGGGCAAACAATCAGAAAATAAAGGGCACCAAAGATAAACTTTGATCACCTAACTATTTTGCCTTATGCTGGCCCTGGTCCTAGCTGAGTCATTTTTCAGTAATGTTTGACTCTCTGTGACCCCATTTGGGGTTTTCTTGGCAGAGATACTGGAATAGTTTGCCCTTTCCTTCTCTAACTCATTTTACAGATGAGGAAACTGAGGAAAAGAGGGTTAAGTAACTTGCCCAGGGCCACAGAGCTAGTAAGTGTCTGAGGCCAGACTTGAACTCAGGAAGATGAGTCTTCCTGAGTCCAAGCCCTGTGTTCTATATATTGTGCCCCCTAGCTGCCCCCCACCTAGCTTGTATGCTGGCTCCAGTTGCATGGATCTCAATTAGGACTCCAAACAGTTTTTCCATGCTTTGAGATGAGTGAGGATATTTAAGCCAAACTTGTCTTTCCTTTCTGTGAAAAATAAAATAGTTCCAGGGAACTGATGCTTATTTGTTCTTTTGAAGCCTTTGTTAGCTTCTTCAGATTTAACCCAAGAAGTCTAGAAATTTATCATCATTACATTCTCTAGTGACTGGGAAGTCTGCTCTTTGGTTTGGTCATTTTCACTATTGATGAGATAGGGGGTACAAAGCTATGTAGGGAGGGGGCTTCTCCAAACCATCTTCAACCTAATCTTGAAATAAACAATGCCCTGTGTTCACAGCATGGACTGCAAAGGTTAGTTTGGAGGGAGAACCTAAGAAACTCAAGGGTTTTCCAGGGAAATGGAAACTCTCTAACAAGTATCAGTAAATTCTTTTTTTTTTTTTAATTTTTTCTTTTTAGGTCTCAGTAAATTCTAAGAGATGAACATGGGTCCTGACAGTGTCAATCAAGTGTCATTTTCAAATCTCAACTGAGCGCTAAAGAATTCCAGAGGGCAGGGACATCTACTGACAGAAAAGACTTGAGTAGTTGAGCTCTTATTAAGAAGTGAGGGGAAAGTGAATATAAAAAAAAAAAACCATAACTATATTGAGCCCAACTTTAAAAAGAAGAAGATATAACTTAGATTGTGAGACATTTGAAATGTAGCTTCAGGAATCCAGATAAATGGGAGGTGGGTAAGATTTTCATCTATTTCACAGAAAATTATGACCGGAGCTACAAGACAATTGAAGAAATTTCATACTATTTTGCATCTTTTCTCAGGTTTCTCTGTTCATCATCTTCTCTCCCCTTCTCCCGCCTCTAGAATTTACCCTTATAGCAGATTCTAAAAATGAAGAAAAATATTGGACAGTCCAAATAATTTCTCGTAGTTAGCAATATATTCATGAAATCGTTGGTTGACTAATCAACCAACAAAACGGGCAAGCAGATAACAAGCATTTATTGTTCCAGGAACTCTGCTAAGCACTGGAGAAACAAGTACAAACAAAAAAAAAGACAATTCCTATGTCAAGGAGCTTACATTCTAACTGGACAAGACAACACGTACAAATATAAAGCAGAGCTGAAAAACATGGGAGGTAGGGGGTCATGATGTTAAAGTCCTCAGTCAGAAGAACAGCTAGGAGAGGAAGGAAGCATATTTGGCCTGGGTCTATCCCCAAAATGGAGTCCCTGGAAGGAATTCACCAGTGGGAGAAAGAGCAGCTTGGTAGAGGGATGTTCCAGAGTGAGAAGGCCTCAGGCAATGAGGAAAACTGTTACAGACTGAGAAGCTACCTTAAAAACACTAGTAATAGTGACAGTAGTGGTAGTAGTAGTAGTAGTGGCAGTAGTAGTAGTGGTAGTAGCAGCCACAGCAGCAGCAGCAACACTAGTAGTAAACAGAAAAATCTGGAAGGCCTCAGCATCTGTAAGGAATCATTCTTCAACTTGAATTCTGTTTTGGTCCAAGCTTAATTCAGGCCAGTCCAGGACATTCAGGCTCAAGGTAAAAATGCAATGAACTTCTTGTGGTCATAAAATAGAGTAAAAACAATTTTACTTAGGACAATTAAATAGGATCCAATTCCTAAAATTTAAAATGATACTGACTCAGATAAAATACTACTTTCCTCTACCTGCAGTCATCACAGCAATTAGCAGCAACAGGATAAACAGGGATCCCAGAGAGCAATGAGAATTCCTCTAAAACCTCCAACATCAACTGCACATAGGGTAAGCCTTTTATGTATCAGGCAGCAAAGAAGCTAAATAGCCTCCCTGCCCCATTAAAGGACCATTCTGATCCACATAAAACAAGTGCTGCTCTCACCATATGGCCCTCCTCCATCACAGTGGTGAACCCAGTTGAGAAGCCTCCTCTTCCCTATTTTATGCCTCACTTGATGTTTAGGATAAGAGGGTAGTTGAACAATGTTATCTCTGTTAATATATCTTTCAAAGAATCCTGAATAATTTTTATGATGCTGAAGAGAGACTTTAAGGTGATGTTTTGCTCTATCAAATGAAATGTTTTTTTTTAATCAACAAAAAAAATAAGAATAGTAAGCTCTTGTATTCTCTACAGCTTTCATTAAGTGATGATAAAAATGTGCTCCACTGTGGAAGATTGCTTGCAAAAAGTGAACTCTTCTCTTCTACTATCTTCATTGACTATGTCCTTGATGTGTATGGAGATGATTCACAAAATGTCGCATGGATGGGAAACTAGATATGTGGGTTGAGAGGTGTTGATTTTCTCTCAGTCACCTTTTTCAGCATTAATAAGTTCTGAGACTTTTCACATGCCCTTGGCTTCTTTCCCTCCTTCAGATATCTTATGAACTGATTCCTAAAAACTCTCACAAGTATGGTACTTCTAGCACCAATCTCTTTTTTTTTTAAAATTAATTTATTTATTTTTAGTTTACCACACACGGCTCCACACAGTTCCGAGTCCCAGATCCTCTCCCCTCCCTCCCCCCCCCCAAGACGGCGTGGAAGCCCACACAACTGTCCTGTATAACCTCGCATTGAATCAATTCATGCACTAGTCAAACTGTGGAGAAGAATTCCGACCAACGGAATGAATCATGAGAAAGAAGAAACAGAACCAAAAAAAAAACAAAACCCAAGAACAAAAACAAAAGAGAAGCAGAAAAGGCGAGCATGTAGTGCGCCTCATTCTGTATTCAAACTTCACAGTTCTTTCTCTGGATGAAGATAGCATTCTCCATCATGAGTCCCCCGGAGTTGTCCTTGCCCCTTAGGTTGCTGAGAAGAGCGCAGTATGTCAGGGTTGGTCCTCACGGAATCCCTATATCTGTGGCTGTGCACCACGTTCTCCTGGCTCTGCTCCGCTCACCCAGCACCACATCGTGTAGGTCCTTCCAGGTTGTCACGAAGTCTGCATCATCCCCATTTCCCATGGCACAGTAGCATTCCATCACCTTCATACACCACAGCTTGTTCAGCCATTCCCCAACTGATGGGCATCCCCTCGATTTCCAACTCCTGGCCACCACAAAAAGAGCTGCTATAAATAGCCCTGTACATATGGGTCCCCTTCCCGCTTGTGTGACCCCTTTGGGATACAACCCTAGAAGTGGCACCGCTGGGTCAAAGGGCATGGACATTTCTATAGCCCTTTGGGCATAGTTCCAAACCGCTCTCCAAAATGGCTGGATCAGCTCACAACTCCACCAGCAATGCAACAATGTTCCAATTTCCCCACATCCTTTCCAGCATTTATCATTTTCCTGTTTTGTTATTTTAGCCAATCTGACAGGAGAGATGTGGTATCTGAGAGTTGTTTTGATTTGCATTTCTCTAATCAGTAGTGATCCAGAGCATTTTTTCATATGCCTATAGATAGCTTTAATTTCTTCCTCTGAAAACTGCCTAGCACCAATCTCTTATACAGCCTCTAGGTTTAGTTCTGCTACTTGTACTATCTTTGTTCCTTTTGCCATTGCTACCACCTCTATAAAAACAAATATGGGACTGTAATAATAGAATCCAAATGTGGAGGCTCTACTACCATCCTTGAGGGTGAAGAAAGTTTGTTATAGCAATATTTGCAGATTTTTTTTCCCCATTTTTCTTATGTAGCCCATGTAAGCTCTAGCATACTCATCACAACACCTATTATCCCAGAGAAATTTCTGTCCTTGGCACCCAATGTAGATGCTTCTGTTGTCAGCTGATCTGGTGATTCCGCTACAATACTCAGGGGAAGATGGAAAGTCCAATATTCTCTAAACTCTTTCAAGCTTTTCCTCACTTCGTTTGGCTAAAGGTCCTAATCTAGCCAAAAAGGTTGGAATAAGAGATTTTACAAAAGAGTTTATGTTCTATGCATTTCCTTTGGCTACCACCTCTTTCCATTTGGCAAGCCAAGTGTTTGCTAAGGAACTTTTTAATCTATTTTAGTATCTTTTTTTGATTGCAGTCGATTTACATAATATAAATGTATAATTACATTATTAGATTTTGAGCTCCTTGAGTGCAGGGACTGTCTTTTGTCTCATTTTGTATCCCCAGTGCTTGGTATAGGGACTAGCACCTAGTAGACACTTAATAAATGTTTATTGAAGTAAAATGTCTTCATAAAATTATTAAAATCAATGTCCATGTCATTTCTGTGGTCCATTATTCATTTTTCCATATCAATGACTTGTTTAAATAGGTCAGAAATGAGTTGTTTTAATTAAAGGCTAAATGTGTTTTCATTATCCTTTTTCTTAAGCTTCATAATAATTTCATTCTTTATTTTAATAAGTTGGTGGTCTGACTATACGCAGAGAGCTGATTCAAGGATGACTCCCACATCATTAATGAGTCATTTCTTGTATATTAAAACATACTCAATTTCATGTTTCCTGATGTTACTTAGTGCTTACCATGTCCATTGTTTGCCTATGTTTTTCTTGAAGAAAGTATTAATAATAGAGAGATGTGTATTCTATGTAGGCTTTAAGTCTTTGGCCTCTCTTACTCCTTCTTTCTGTCTTATGTTTCAAAGATACTTTTTGCCATCCTCATGTATTCTCATTTGGCATTGAAGTCACCAGGTATATGAGTGCATATTGATATAAATTGGATGGCCTGAGTTCTTCGTAGAACTTCTCCCCTGTGTTGTCCTCTGTAACTGATGTGGATAAATAAGCTGCAATTATTCTCATGAAAGGCTTTTTGTTTTATTGTTATCATAAAATGTTTTCTTATTTCCTTTTGTGTTTATATCACTGTCATTTCTGGATATATCCAGCTCTCCCCATCTCAGAATTGAACCTTCTCTTGTAATAGAGAAAAACAGTTAAGCAAGAAAAACCAGCATAGTGACTATTTGATAATGTATCCAAGCTTCTATCCCCAAAGTCCCCAACCTTTCTAGTGAGAGGAAAGAGGCATGTTTCATTATCTGTTTTCTAGGACCAAGATTTAACCATGTTCTACTATGAAAAGAAACAAAAGTTGTGTTTAACTCTAACAAAACTGTACTAATGCCATCCATTGTATTTAACATGAGTTTTATTTCTATTTGATGTCATCTTTATTTTCACGATCATAATAAATGTGCCTATTCTTTTGATTCTGCTTTCTTCATTCGGTACCATTTCATATATCCTCCTACACTTCTTTGAATTCTTTATATTTGTTATTCCTTCAGGATAAGGACTGAACTGTTATTTTATTGGTATAGAAAACTTCAGGATGCAGGGATTCTCCCTACCAATGCAGGTCTGCACTTTTTAAGCAATTTATCATTTTAGAGTTATCTAGGGCATCGTGAGGTTAAATGGCTTGCCCCTCTCCTGGTCATATGGCCAACATGTGCTAGAGGCAGGAATGAACCTAGGTCTTCCTGCCTCTGAGACCAACCCTCTATCCCTTATGGGGAAATAATATTTCATTATATTTTTATATTGCAATACTTTAATGGTGCCATGATCTTTTTGATGTGGCTACTTCCTCTAATCTGCCCTTTGTTCTCTTTATCTATGAAACTCTTTGTCCTTCCACAAGTCCATGGGGTAAAGAGGTGGCAGGGAGTGTCTATCCAATGTTCTGGGACTGTTCGTGTAGATTTCTTGATATTACACAAGTGACAATCTCTCACTCTCATTTAATAACTAGATAACCATCTTTTCCAGTCATACATGCCTGATGGCATTGTTTATGCTACTTTCCTTATGTAATTCTTCATTGGTAATATGTTACAGTCCATTCACATCCACAGTAATTCTCCACTTTTCTGTTTGGGAAATCTGCAACTTTTATTCCTCAGAGATTATGACATTCTATGACCTGCTGCCACACAGCATCATTAGGAGGACACTGCTATTTAAAAAAAATGGGCACTTGTTTTAGGAAGAAGTCTGATGTCATTGAAAGCACTGTGTAATTTACCAAGGGTAGTGTAGTTAGCTCTTTATTGTCTAATTAATTATGGACCCAGCTTGATGGGGTACAGGCTCTGGGAGTCCCCTTGAACTTTCCTTGAATCTTCCTACTTGATCTGGCCTTCTTCTGATGTCATAAACCTTTTATTATCACTAGGCCCAGATTTCTAGGTTACTCTTAACCTAATCTAGCCCTCCATTGTCTGTTATCTCCAGGTAGCCTTCAGCTACTTCCCACCCTTAATCCCATTCTCTTGTTTCCTGGAATCTAACCTTACCCCAGTCCCATTAAGATCCTCCTTAGACCCTCCCTAAACTCCTCCTCTCATCACCCTAGGACCACCCCTAGATACCTCCCACAACTTTCAGTATATAAAATCCATCTTGCCTCCATGAAGGTGCTCAGATTCAATCCAGCTTAGATTGAATCTGGCCACTTGTCGGACAAGCAGCACCAATGATAAGATTTCTTAAGACTTTACCCAATATGGCAAATCTTTAACAAACTTTCTTTTTCTTTGGCTGAAGGAAGGCTTGAGTCAAATTCATTCAAACAGGACCTAGCATATTGTATTTTGGGGTCTTGAGCACCCTTAATCCTCAACATATGGTTCCCTGATCTCATCCAGCTCACTGATCATCTGCAGTGTCTGTCCAAGATAAATTTAGTGATAGACCTTCTCTATTGGTTGTCCATATAATGGAATATTGTGATGTTGCCAATAGTCATTAGAAAGAAAGGAGAGAAAACTCCTTTATTTTTACTGTGTGGATAATTAGGTCAAACTCTTTTGAGTTATTGTTAAATTACTAAGAAGCTCTAAAGTGTTCCAGGAACTATCATAATCAGCACAATATCATCCACAAGTAGGAGCACCTATGGGACTACATTACCAGCAGAGAATTCTTTTCCTCTTTGTAGCTTGCATTGGATATCCTCCATAATATTGGTAAATGCTGGGTATACACTTTCCTGTTTTATACCTTGTTTGATAATAATAATAATGAGAGGGTGGTTGAACAAGGTAATCTTGTTACTTCATCTTTCCAGGAATCTTTTATGATTTTGACCTGAACAGGATGTCCTTTTGCAAAACCTTATAAAAATATTGTAATGCAATATAATTGCATGTCCCATGATGTTTCTCATTGACTTTGGGTACATGATTAAAACTAGTAGTATTTTCTCTACCTTTTCAAGGAGTATCTGTGAGTCATCTCTCAAGTTGCTACTTCCTTCTTTTTTCTGGTTTTCTTTATAATGAGAATCTCACGAGTATGTTGTGTGTATATTTTCTTTTTTCTGGAGAGCTGATCGTAAAACATTTACCAGCTATCTTCCTATAACTGATCGTGGTGAATATGACTGTTAACCATTTCCCTCTATGAAATACAATTTTCAAATACTCAAATAGATTGGTCATCTCATTAATTTGAAAGTTCCCTCCAATAATGCAGATCATAACTCATCCATGGCTGCAGTTCTAAGCAACTCTTATCCATGTCTTGCTACAAGTTTGCCACAGGGGGCCTTCTAGTCCATGTTTTTCTCAATCAAGGAAAGCTGCCAGCAGATAAAGTTAAGATAAGAGGAGCTCTAGAAGCTCTTCTAGATCTAAATCTATAATCCTATTATGTTAGTATTTAAAGTTGGAAAGCCTTAGAGATCATCAAGTGTCTTATTTATCTGATGAGGAAATTGAGGGGGCTTAATACCAGGTAAGTAAATACCTTATATATAGTGCCCTGAAGAAGATGGAGCTCACCATAGGTAGCCATCTAGCAACCTTAAGTGTTTTTCCCTTTCAAAGGATAGTGGGTTCTCAGTCCCATGGTACAACTATAAATCTGAAGGACTGCGTAGATCACTGAAAGATCAGTTTCACCAGAGAGGGAATGAGAGTTGTCTGTACTGTTTACGGGCTCAGGTTGTTTATGTTTTTTATTGGGTTGAATAAGCCTGTCCTATGTTTAATGTCTTGTTAACCTGAGTGCTTGCTTGGGAGCTGAGTGCCCCATTACTGTTGGTGTGGAAACCTAGACATAAGTCAAATTTTGATGTTTTGGGGGTAATCCAAAATAAGGGCAAAATAAACCAAATTCTGACAGTTCCGTTGAGGTTTAGAGGTACTGGGACCCTGAAATAGCAACACTCCAGGTCCTGATGAAAGAATTTGATCCAAGCCTTTCAGCCAAAGTAAAACAAGTTTATTAAAGATTCACCATATTGGGTAGAGTCTTAAGGAGCCTGAGCATTTGTATCGCTAATGCCAGCAGACCAGATTGAATCTGAGCACCTTCATGGAGGCATGATGGATCTTATCTACAGAAAGACTGTGAGAGGGATCTAGGGGTGACCTAGTAGTCTGGGGTGATGGGAGGAGGGGTCTAGGGAGGGTCTTGAGGAGGAGTCTAAGGAGGATCTTGATGGGACTGGAGTGACTAGAATTCAGACTCCAGGAAGTGAGAGAATGGAATTAAGGATGGGGAGTAGCTGAAGGCACCCTGGAGATAATAGACAATGGAGGGCTAGGCTAGGTTAAGGGTAACAGATTTGAGCACGGAAAGCCAGATCAAGTGGGAAGATTCAAGGAGAGTTCAACATGGGGTTTTCCAGGGCCTATGGACAAATAGGACTCAAATTCTTTTGGGACAAGGGATGAAGGTCTCAGCTTGGGTCTATGCCCTGTCAGTTCCAGGGGGAGATTCTGCATGAGAATTCCTTAAGACTGAAGCCAGTCCGTGAAAACTAGGAGCTTTTGTTCTGGACCATGGGTTATATACAAGGCCATAGAAAGTAAGTAGGAGAGCTAGGGAGAAAACTCTTCGAATTTTAATACTCTTTCCACAATGCCATACTGCAATTTTCCCCCCACAGTTAAAAATCCCCAAACTAAAAGGTGGAATAAAGTCCAGACATTGAGCTATTCCCAACATCCATTGGGGATTACTGATAGGCAGGAAGAAAACAGATAGCCTCTTCCTAGGCCATACCCAAGATCTTGCTTTAAACATTTTTATTCTGGTGGCATTTCCTTGACTTTAGTAATTATAATTAGTGATACAGGGGAAGTTATTTCTTGAGAACTATGATGTGGTTGAGATTTTCTTTATCTCTATTTTATTCAATAGTAGTTGAATGGCTCCTGATTGAGTATTTCTCCAAAGTGCCTGTAATTTCCTCATATACCTCATTGAAAAGGCAATCCTACAGGTCAAGACTGATTGATCTTGTTTTCAGATTCAAACACCTGGGATGAAAATGTATAAGGATAACAAAGAAGAGATGATAAGGGAGGAAAACAACCTTTTCCTTTGGCAATCTATCCCTGGGACTCCAGAGTCCGGTTCTTACCTTGCAAGTTTTTTTGTTTTTTTTTTTTTTTTACTCCAAGGCAATTTTGGGAGTTAGGAGTCTAAAAGAAAAGGGGAAAGAACAGGTCAGTATCAGGCCAGCTGGGGAATTCCATTCTTCCCTATGGGTAACTAACAGCTGGCAGCTGATGGGAATCAAGAAAGGCCTTGTATAGGAGATAGCATGTGGGTTGAGGAAGCCAGGGATTCTGCCTCCAGTAAATTTGGCTGGATTGTAATGAGATTTAAATGCCCATTGCAGTGGTTTGTAATTAATCCTAGAGGAAATAGTAAGTCAATGGGGTTTTCTGATCTGGGCATTGATGTGGTCAGATGGAAGCTTTAAGTACTTGGGCAGTTATGTGGCCAATGGAGAGGAGATGGGAGAGACTTGAGGCAGCAGCCCAATTAGGAGGCTATTACAAAATTCCATGAGTGGTGGTAAAGAATTGAATTAGGGTGGTGGTTGGGTGAGTGGGGAGAAGGTGACTGTCAGTAAAGTGAATTTTAGTGTCAATAAAGTGGATTTTAGTATTCTTTCTTAAAGTTCAGTTTCCCAGGATTTGTGGCCATAGCAATCTCTGTTTCCCAGGCTCATGGTTCAAAACATCTCCACCACACTTGCATAGCATCATGTAATGGTAAATAATATAAACATTTGTGCTTAAATTTCAAACATCCACCACAGCTGTGCAGTGAGATACAGGGATGAGGTGATGTAAATTTGTAAGGCTATTGCTGGCAGTATGCCTTCTTTGTCTGATGCCCTATAAAACTGGTGGGCATTGGTCAGTGAGACGGGGAAGCTTTATGGTTGAACGCACAAGCTGGGATGCTGTGTATGCCTTGTTTGGCCCCCCTCAAGGCTTAGGGGGAACCTTTACGGTTGAATGCACAAGCTGGAATGCTGTGTGCCTTGATGGGCCCCCATCAAGGCTTGGGAAGGGGGAATCTGTGTGTGCCTGAACCGGCCCCCACTGAGGCTTGAGGGGATTTAGGGGATACACAAGTTGTGCATGTCTCAACTGACCCCCATCTAGACATAGGGGTAGTTGCCCTCCCTCCTCACCAGTCCCTGAAAGGAGGGTGATTAGGGAACACTGTAGGAATACTGTTTGTTATCGGTAATACTGTGTTAGAGAAGATTTTAATAAAGCTTATTATTAACCCCTTTCAAGCTGTCTTTCCTGTCTGACCAGATCAAGAATGAACCTATTAGAGGCTGGAGTCTGAAACCTCCAGGGCCTCCTGTGTGTTATCTGTCTAACAGTGACAAGTGCAAGAGATACGGAGATAGGACTTACCAAAATTGGCAATGAATTGGATATGGTGGGGTGAAGAAAAGTTTAAAAAATTTGAGAATAATTTAGAGATTGTGAGCATGGGTGACTAGAAAGGCAGTGATGCTCTCAACAGAAAGAGAAAAGTTCCAAAGAAGGTTGGTGTTGCACTAGTATGTACGGATGCATATAGGCTGCTACCTCCATATGGTGATGTCTGCTGCTAGTCTAATGTGGTGGTGTCATTGTCGTCCTGGTTGGACTCTTTTCTTGTTCCTCCAGGGCAGGTGCTACCAACTCTCGGAGTGGTTCTTTAAGTCTTCTTTGTATCAATCAATCAGTGAACGTATTAAGTGCTTACTATATGCCAGGCACTGCTCTAAATGCTGGGAACACAAAAAGAGGCAAAAGACAGTCCTTACCCTCAAAGAGCTTACAATCTAATGGAAGAGACAATATGCAAAGAAATATATGTGAAGCAAGCTATATACAGGATAAATAGGAGATAATTAGATGGGGGAAGGCTCTGGAATTAAGAGGGGTTGGGGAAGGCTTCTATAGAAGGTGGGATTTTAGTTGGAACTTAAAGGAAGCCTGGGAGGCCAGTAACAATGAACACCAATTAATTTAATCATTTACTGGCCCCAGGCCAATTCTTTTGTGAAACCTCCTTTGAGTTCCCAAACTAACAGTAAAGGGATTGGAGTGGACTTATCTTTTTCGCTTTGGGCAAGTCATTGTTTTCTTATGTACAAAATAAAAGGGCCAAACCTGATCTTCTCTCTAAGATCCCCTCCAGCTTCAAATTCTGTCATCCTGTGAGCCTATAAAAGACAGTCTCTAGCACCAAAGAGTTTATAATCTACCTGGAAAGATAGAATATTAATATAAGAGGTAATTAACAAGATGGCGGTATTTGGGAGGTGCCATAATGGTGCAGAGAGTAAGAAAGTATTCCCATGATTTCAGAAGAGGGAGTGAGCATGGGATGAAGAGGGGCAGGGAAAGTTTCACAGGTATGGTGAGCTAGTCTTTAGAGGAAAGGTAGAGGATGGGGAGGCAGGTCAAGCTAGGGGAGCAGATGTGAGCAAGGGTTCAGGGGTGGGCAATAGACCATTATTTCTGAAATCACTACTTCAAACCACTGGTTCTACGGGAAGCAGAGGTTAGAGGTGGAACATCTTAAGATCCTACAGTAAATCAAATTTGCCTCTGGCTCCTCTGGGAGATTTTCTCAGTCCATGTGTCACTTGGGCTTGGGAGCATATGTTCTCACTGCTGACTATTTTGTGCTTATTACATGGAATTGGTGAGAAGAGTGATAGTAAGCACACCACTTGTTATTTTAAAATATAATACATACACTTAGGGAGGTATGGAGTCAAATGCCATGATCCTCATTTGTAAAACAAATACAAGTACCAAGACATTTACACAAATATTTTGGGTGGGGAGGTCAACCAGAAGACTACATAGCTAACAATGAAAACACAGCCAATTTACAAGTGAGAGTGTTTATACTGTGGATTTTATTGCTGTGGTAAAGTCAGTCAGACAATGTCACAGCCACCACTTTTTTATCTTTCTTACCTTGTTAAAACCACAACATGACAAAGCAGTAAGGTGTTAGCAATAAGCGTGATGGTGGAGGAGCTCATTTGGAATTGGACACTAGAAATGAACAACTGGGTCTTTGCAATAAGAAGGAGGACGTGTTTAAACCAGTTTTGTGTTGTCCTCATTGCTCGCATACCTCGGTGAGACTGGCCCAACCTTTGTGAGAGCTACATTGAGATGTATGAGAAAGTGTGGGGCAGTTTGGCCCTAAGAAGTCTGTAAAAGCTCAGCTCTCTGAAGTTTCCTTTTCTGTTTTCTTCATTATTGTGGCCCATGCAGGCTGCTCTACCTCCTTGTACTTCCAGGAAATCATTTGGTCTGTCTATTTCATTGGGGTCTTATGTGACCCATGGTTGGATCCATGGCTCAGGAAATAGAATATAGAGTAATATCCCCTAGGGAACCTGAGTGATTGATGATATATCCAACAGATTTTGTCTCAGAACCACGCATCTGATCCATCACAACAGCTCAATTCCCCATTACTAAGGGAGATTGCCTAGTGGCAGGTATCTCAGTGATAGAAGTAATGACAGAGAGGCCTTTCTTCACTCCATGAAGGCCATTTAATGCAAACCATAGAAATCCTAAGTTTGAAGAACCCAGCATGACTTTCATCTACAATCCCTGTGGCTGCAGTTGACCACAGTCTTGTTCCTAACAGACAGTGCAATCAATGTCAATCCTCTGACACAAACCATTTTGTAAAATAACATCAGAACAAAACCCATTTGAGATGACTCCTATACTGAGATGTTAAGGGGCAGAGCTCCAACTGTAAAAGAGCTTTTTAGAGTAGGGATTCTTAATCTGGAGCCTGTAAACTTGTTTTAAAAAAAATTTTAAACCTAATTTCAATATAAAAATATTCTAAATTGCATTTCAGTATAACAGCTAGCATTTATACAGAACCTACTATTTGTGTTAACCACTTAAATATAATCTCATTGATCTTCACAACAACATTGGGAGGTTGATACTATTATGATGCCTGTTTTACAGTTGAAGAAACAGGCAAACAGAAGTTAAGTGACTTGCCCAGGGTCACACATCTATTAAATAGCTGAGGTCAAATTTGAACTTGGGTCTTCCTGACTCCAGGTCCAGCACTTTATCCACTGTGCCCTAGGTATCTCATGATAATTGATTTCCTTTGTAATTTGATGTATTTTATTTTATTTGTTTAAAAATGTTATGCTGAGAAAGGGTGGTAGTGAGGGAAAGGGAGCAAGCTCCCTGGGGAGCACGGAAGAGAAAAAACAAAAACCAAAGACAAAACCCAACTGTACATGAGCATAGTGCATCTATCACCACCCTTCTGGAAGACTGGGATCCATCACACAAAATAGCTTAGGAACCCCTGTTTTAAATTTAAATTAAATTTAAACTCCTGTATTCTCCAGAACTCAGTGCTGAGGAGGAGGTCAAGTTCCACTTCTTTTGGGAGGCCTTCCTTTGCTATCTCAGCCTACGATGACCTCCCAATTTGCTGAATTTCTATTTGCTGCGAAGTTGTTTGCTGATTGTTTTGTGTATATTAGCTTTGACTTGTGATTAGTTTGGATTTGACTTTCACTTGAAGTCAGGAAGAACTGAGTTCAAATCCAGCCTCAGATACATATGAGCTATGAGACTCTGGGAAAGTCACTTAACTTCAGTTTCCTCTTTTGTAAAATTGGGCCTAAAATAATAGTGTCTAGCTCCAAGGTTGTTGTATGAATAAAATGAGATATTTATAAACTGCTTTGCAAACCTTAAAGTGCCATATTTAAATGCTATGATGATGATGATGTCTTCTCAGATAAAATAATATTTTTTTTCTCCTCCCCTGCTTCTACCTAGATTGCATGCTTCTTGAGGACAGGTACCTTGCCTTACATTTTTTTATCATCCATGCAGAGTCAGGAACAGCATCCAGAAAGCACTTCCTGAATCCTGGACAGAAAGAACTTTTAGATTTGAAGAGTCTTCCAAGCAGATCAACAATGGTTTCATCCAAGGAACTGTTCAAAGCTAGAAATAGAATTAGAAGGCCCTAGAGTTCAGGCCTTTCCTGCTAGAGGGTTGAGCAGGCCTAGAGGGAGCTTCCTTCATTTCTTGTTGAAAAAAGATGTTTAAATAGAAACTCTTTGAAAATAATCATGCTCTGTAAAAATAGCTATTTTCCTGAAAAGTTACTTGGATGTTAAATTTTTTTGAAATCATCTTTTAGCACTGATTTCAGATACGGAGTCTAAAATTAAATTTAGATGGCAAATTCTTAAAACACCAAAGATGATGTCAGTGAGTTACTCTTCTGGGCATAGGCATTACAGCACAGCATCACGGGCAAATGGAAACTGAGTATGCATATATGTTAGATGCTTATGATGTCCAAATAGGGTCAAATATCAAATGGCATACTTTGTGGCTGCATGCGCCCAGGATTATCAGAACAGGTGTCAGTGCTCAGAGTCAGAAAGAATTCAGGTTGGCCCAGGAGAAAAAAAAAATCATACTGAGAGAATTTAAAATTTTTTATAATTAATCAAAGCACAAGCTAGGAATCCTGGCACCTGAAGCAAATTCCACTGGGTGGGAAGAGGCATAAAAGAGTTGCTTATCCTATGGGGATGAGGAAAAGTCAGGAAAGCCCCAGAAGAGTCTTTCTGACCTTGGGCATAGTTATGGAAAAAAAGAGGGCTTCTCTTTCTCTCTTCCCCAGACCTTTGTTGGTAGAGACTTGGCTGCCTTAGTCTTTCCCAGTGTCAGAAGTACCCTTCCTCTCATGTCAGTGTCTAGAGGGTGGAGAAACTGTGGCCTGGAGGCCACATGTGGCCTTCTAGGTCCTCAAGTGAATCTAACTGAGAAGTTTGGATTTAGTCAAAGGGCCACACTTGAGGACTTAGAGGGCCGCACATGTGTCCTCAAGCCCCAAGGTTCCCCACAAAGTCTAGTTACCCCACCCTAGTCACAGCTCTAATCTAAAACCATGATTCCAAACACCAAGACTTTATTTTACTAATGACCACAGTATTAAGTAAATCATCCTTTAGCACTGATAGGTGTAGGACAGGGCTGGTAAAAGTGGTTTCTGAGTTTAATGAACCCATCTTCCAGAAAGGTGGTGATGGATGCACTTTGTTCATATGTAGTTAAGTTTTGTCTTTTGGTTTTTGTTTGTTTGTTTTTTCTCTTCAGTGCTCCCCAGGGTCCCCCTTGTTCCCTTTCCACATCACTCCTCTGGGCTTATGATGTGAATTTATGTATAAGTTGTGGGCAAGAAACTTTTCTGGCTCTTGTTTATCAAATCACAGGAGCTTGTAGAAATAGAACTCAGAGGAGCACATGACTCCCAAATCAATCAGCTATAGATTGTGACACTGATGCTGTGAATATAAATGTTTATGGAAAGGAAAATTAAGATAAGACCAGTTACTTCTAAGTACCTGACATGTCAGGTTCACATCCCCGTGGGCACAAGATACATATTCATTGAATGAATCAAAGAATGGGTGGAAAGCTGAAATAAGACAGTCAGAATTTCACATTTCCAAAAGTATCATTCTTCACATTGACAGCTACCAGAATGACAGTTTAATAGAGCCAAGATCTTCTCTTTGTTCTACAAAGGAAAATGATATGGGCAGCAAAAGTAGATGCTTTATCCCATGTTTCTCCTGAGTTTATTACTAACCTAAACCTTATATTAAGCAATGGAATTCTTGTCTTCCCAAGACTATTGGTTCCTTGACTAACCCAGATTCATCCTAATCTCATATTGCCAAAAAGGGTTTTAAAATCTTGAAGCTATAAATGGAAGAATCCTACATGGCAGACAGAGATGATTTGACCCCAGGAAATGTTGCCAAAGGATAAAATCTCAGCTCCTCAATAATGCTGGGGGTTTAAATATATGGTGACAGGCTTGTGAATCATTAAAAAGAGATCATTCAACTCAATAAATCGATTTCTCATTGGCTAGAAAAAGGTTTTCAGTCATTCCTCACCTACCTTTACCGTGAATGGATAGGTCAGAGATGACCTAAAATGAAAAGCCTCTATTGCCCATTGGCAATCCCCAGAGCCATCTTGTTTTTAGATCCCCAAACTAGAGCAGTGACAAAAATATATTTTTCATTACTTGTGTCAATAATGCAGGTCCTTTGTATTCTTTCCAGTGAGTCTTTTTCCTCTGGGTTTTTCACCTTCCAGATTTCAAATTGACTTGAGCACATCTGGAGACTGACAAGTATGTTTCTGAGGTTAAAATGATATGAAGTTTATTTGTTAAAGGGTTTGTATCTTTGAAATAGGTTGATACATAAAAAAAAAAGTTCAGAGTCAAAATGAATAATTTTATCTTAATTTCATCAATAATAAGAATAAACCAAAATGATCCTATAAAGAATGTATTTACCAACATCTCAGCAATGTTTCCAGCTCCAGGGCAGATGTTCAAGACATAAATTCCATACTATGGAGCAACAATAGACAGACAGCTAGTTTTTCTTTTTATTGGTAGCTAGGTGATGGAGTAGATAGAGTGCTGGGCCAGAAGTCAGGAAGACTCGTCTTCCTGAGTCCAAATCTGGCCACAGACACCTACTATTTGTGTGGCTCTGGGCAAGTCACTTAACCCTGCTTGCCTCAGTTTCCTCATTGGTAAAATGAGCTAGAGAAGGAAATGGTAAACTACTTCAGTATCTTTGCCAAGAAAATCCCAAATAGGGTCATGAAGTTGGACCCAATTGAACAACATTTTTTTCTATCAAGCTGTTATTCATATCTCTGTAGTTCTATAGAGAGATTTCTTTTTCTTTTTTTTTTTTAAGCTGCAGAGAAAGAAAAGAATTTAAACCACCCAATACCATTGAACTGGAACACCCAGCCAGTGGTTAATGTACATTTGCAAAACCATACTGAGAGAGAACCTTTCACTCTATCTTTTTTTTCCAAACTCCCCAAAGATGTTGCTGTCAAGTAAAAACATGAAAAGTTCTACTGGGGATGGAACAATGTCTGAAAAAGAAGGTGGGAGAGGAAAAGGGACCATAAAAACTCAACTCCCTGGCCAGATCTAATTTCATCACTGAGGACCTGCTCCCTAAAACCAATTTTGTACGTAAACCATACCACTGATTCAGCTGTAGCATCAATTTTTTTTTCTCCCTAAGGAAATTTTACCAACCTTTCCTTAAAGAACTCCCTTCCCCGCAAAGAGCAGCAGGACTCTGCTGGCTTCCCTGCAGGATCTAAAGCTTTTTTGGCTGGCTGCACTGTAGTGCTCTCTGTTCCCCATTAAATCAATTATCTTGGTAATCTTAATAATTAAGGTCAGGCTATGTGAGCTGTCAGAACTCAATGCAGCAAAAATATTTAGGCGTGCGGTTTCATTCGCAGTCACTCTGCAGATATCAGAAGCTCAGCTGTTGCACGCCCAGTATCTTTGCCAACTGGGGTCCAAAGTTGAGGGCAGTTTAATCAATTAGCAACACCAGAGTCTGGGTTCCTAATGGCCTACCCATATGAGTAATGGAAAAGTCATTGAACTAGAAGTCAGGAGGTTTGGGTTCTGGTCCTGGTTTTGTCACTAATTGGCTGGTGACCTTGGGAAATTCAGCCAGTGTCTCTGAGCATCCATTTCTTTACTTGTGAAATGAGGGGGATTAAACAACATCTAAGGTCCCTCCCTGGTCTACGACCGCTGCTGAGATTTTATGTATAAGCTGTGCGTTGGTTGACTTCAAAGTAGCAAGGACAAACACTGGATTTAGTGTAAGAAGACCTAAGTTTATGTACTATTCACAATACATATTACCTATGTGACATGGCTTCAGTTGCTTCATTTGTAAAATGGGAAGGATAATAATGTTCTGAAAATACAGTATGCATCTCAAGGACTATTGTGAGGAAATTGCTTTTATAAACCTTAAAGTGCTCTATAAATGAATGAAGAATGAGCACTTATTAAATGCTTACTATGTGCCAAGTGGCCAGCTAGGTGACATAGTGGATAGAGTACTGGGCCTGAAGTCATTAAGACTCATCTTCCTGAGTTCAAATCTGGCCTCAGACACTTACTAGCTGTGTGACCCTGGGCAAGTCACTTTACCCTATTTGCCTCAGTTTCCTCATCTGTAAAATGAGGTGGAGAAGGAAATGGCATACCACTCCAATATCTTAGCCAAGAAAAAACCAAATGGGGTCACAAAGAGTTGGACACATCTGAAACGCCTGAACAACAAATGTGCCAAGCAGTATACCAAGCCCTGGGGACACTAATCAACAAACACAAGTCAGTTTCTTCCATCAAATACCTTACATTTTAATGACAGAACATATATAGATATAGACATAGATATACACACATGCATATATATTTAGATATGTTTGTATGTATAGGTAAAACATTATACCAGGCACTGCTCTAAGACAACATAACACATATAGGGAAGTGATTGATAATGTTTTGGTCTTGGAAATTGAGGGATGTTGAGTAGAAATACAGGGCAATAAGGTACTGTGCCCTTACCAAGAATGTTCATGTTGATTTGATTACTATTGCCAGAGTTAACTGAGGTAAGCCCTAGGGGCTGGTTGTGGGAGGTGAAAAGACTATATTGAAGAAAATGTACCCTTGGGACCCATGACATGAACATGGGTGGGGAGTTATTGTGATTGTTCTCCTTGTAGGAGGTTATTTTCTAAGTTTTTTCTCCTTAGCTACAGGCGCCCCATCTATCCCCTTCCTCCATCCCTCCAAAAAGGAAATCCAGATCTCTGGATATTTTCCTTAGGCCTCTTGCCTCCCTGCCTGAATCCCTGATTGTCTGAAGGTAGACAGCTATGGCAACCTCCATGCTGTCTCATTCGTTAGCTGCCTCACCAAAACAAAGTTCATGGCTCCTTGCTCTACTTCCCAGGATCCAAAGGAACATCAGAGGTTGCACCTGAGTTGAAATGATCTTTGACAGCCACAGGGGTGGAGACCATTATGAACAGACGGATGGATGAACAGGATCAAATTCTCAAATGTTTGTGAATTCAGTGGAATTTTCAGTTCCAATTCCACTAGCTTTATGCCTTTATTTAACAATGACTTTATACAAAGGTTGACTGAGGGAAGATAATTGGATTTCTAACTCAGAATGTGCACAAAACTCTCTTAATGTTATAATGGGCACTTTAGTTCCACTATTTGTACCTCCAAATTAATGGGAAAATGCTGATTTCTGGAGAAATATGTAGGTATTTTGAAAAAAAAATACTGAAGTTAGGATCCCTTATTTAAAAAAAAAACCCTAGATACTGTATATGTGTTCACAGTAGTAGATTTAAACTTTACTCGTAAACTGAGATTTAAAATAACAGCAACAAAAACACAGTAGCAGAACTGTAACTACTGAAGGGCAGTTAGGGTTTCATCCCAAGTGTTGACATGGAAGTGAGGCATACTTTCTCCCAGAGTACAAATACTGTGGTGTTACGGTAATTAGGATGGGATTTTTTTTTTTTTTTACTGTTTTCTCTTTTGGAATGCTAAAGCAATCAAGTACCTTTGACAAGTCTTGTCTTTCAAATGTAATAGCAAGCAAAATGGGACTTTTTGCCATTTTTTGTTTCAGTGCTTCTCAGCACTGAAGTAATCAAGTGCCCCAAGGCCCTGAGATGTATATATAACAGCTGAGATAGGCCTTTTGTTTTGGGGGCACACTCATTGGAAGAGTGTTGGTGATTTGGCCAGACAAGACTCTGGGTAGCTGTTGGAGCCCTACCCGCTTTGAAAAACTCAGATGTTGTTATCACTTCTCTCTCTGGTAACTATGTGTGTATTTCTAAGGATAGACTGGTTTGTGTTATTTACTCTGTTTATATAATGTATGCCTGTAATTTCTCTTTGTATATTCTCTGAAGTTCAGGGTACTGGCTTTTCCCCCTGAACTAAGTGAATGGTATATGTATGTTTGTGGGGTTTTTTTTATTAGATTTTTTATTTTTAGTTTACAACACTTAGTTCTACATGTTCTTGAGTTTCAAATTTTCTTCCCTTTACTCCCCTCCCACCCCCAAAATGGCATGCAGTCCGATATAGATTCTACATAAACCTTTGCATTAAACTTATTTACACAATAGTCAAATTGCAAAGAAGAATTATGACCAATGGAATGAATCATGAGAGACAAGAAACAAAACCAAAAAAGAAGAGAAAAAAAAGAGCAAATAGTTTGCCTCAGTCTGCATTCAGACTCCACAGTTCTTTCTCTGGATGTAGCTAGCTTTTTCCATCATGAGTCCTTTGGAACTGTCTTTGAGCCTTGTATTTCTGAGGAGAGCGAAGGCTATCAAAGTTAGTCATCACAGAATCAATATGTCTGTGGTTGTGTACAATGTTCTCCTGGTTCTGCTCTTCTCACTCAGCATCATATCATATAGGTCTTTCCAGGTTATTATGAAGTCCATATCTTCCCCATTTCGTATAGCACAATAGTATTCCATTATGTTCGTATACCACAACTTGTTCAGCCATTCCCCAATAGATGGACATCCCCTTGATCCCAAATTCTTTGCCACCACAAAAAGAGTTGCTATAAATATTTTTGTACATACAGGTCCCTTTCCCAATTGTGTGATCTCTTTGGGATATAACTCTAGGAGTGGTGTTGCTGGATCAAAGAGTATGCACATTTTAAAAAATTATTACTTATTTAATATTTTTAGTTTTCAGCATTGATTTCCACAAGATTTTGAGTTACTAATTTTCTCCCAATTTCTACCCTCCCCCCACTCCAAGATGGCGTATATTCTGATTGCCCCATTCCCCAGTCAGCCCTCCCTTCTGTCACCCCACTCCCCGCCCCCATCCCCTTTTCCCTTACTTTCTTGTAGGGCAAGATAGATTTCTATGCCCCATTGTCTGTATATGTTATTTCCCAGTTGCATGCAAAAACAACTTTTTTTTTGAACATCTGGTTTTAAAACTTTGAGTTCCAAATTCTCTCCCCTCTTCCCTTCCCACCCATCCTCCCTAAGAAGGCAAGCAATTCAACATAGGCCACATGTGTATCATCATGCAAAACCCTTCCACAATGCTCATGTTGTGAAAGACTAACTATATTTTGCTCCTTCCTACCCTTTACCCTTTATTGAATTTTCTCCCTTGACCCTGTCCCTTTTCAAAAGTGTTTGCTTTTGATTACCTCCTTCCCCTATCTGCTCTCCCTTCTATCATTCCCCCCTTTTTTAATCTCCTTCCTTCTTCTTTCCTGTGGGGTAAGATACCCAATTGAGTGTGTATGTTATTCCCTCCTCAGGTCAAATCCAATAAGAGCAAGATTCACTCATTCCCCCTCACTGCCCCCTCTTGCCTTCCAATGAACTGCTTTTCTTGCCACTTTTATGTGAGATAATTTACCCCATTCTATCTCTCCCTTTCTCACTCTCTCAATATATTCCTCTCTCATCCCTTAATTTTATTTTATTTTTTGGATATCAACCCTTCATATTCAACTCACCCTGTGCCCTCTGTCTGTGTGTACATATATATATATATATGTGTGTGTGTGTGTGTGTGTGTGTGTGTGTGTGTGTGCGTGTGTATGTGTATATATATATGTATATATATATATGTATATATATATATATATGTATATTCCCTTCAGCTACCCTAATACTAACGTTTCATGACTTATACACATCATCTTTACATGTAGGAATGTAAACAAAACAGTTCTACTTTAGTAAGTCCCTTTTGACTTCTCTTTCTTGTTTACCTTTTCATGCTTCTCTTGATTCTTGTGTTTGAAAGTCAAATTTTCTGTTCACCTCTGGTCTTTTCACTAAGAAAGCTTGAAAGTCCTCTAATTTATTGAAAATCCATATTTTGCCTTGGAGCATGATATTCAGTTTTGCTGGGTAGGTGATTCTTGATTTTAATCCTAGCTCCATTGACCTCCAGAAAATCATATTCCAAGCCCTTCAATCACTTAATGTAGAAGCTACTAGATCTTGTGTTATCCTGATTGTGTTTCCACAGTACTCAAATTGTTTCTTTCTGGCTGCTTGCAATATTTTCTCCTTGATCTGGGAGCTCTGGAATTTGGTGACAATATTCCTAGGAGTTTTCTTTTGGGGATCTTTTTCAGGAGGCGATTGTTGGATTCTTTCAATTTCTATTTTACCCTCTGGCCCTAGAATATCAGGGCAGTTTTCCTTGATAATTTCTTGAAAGATGATATCTAGGCTCTTTTTTAGATCATGGCTTTCAGGTAATCCAATAATTTTTAAATTATCTCTCCTGGATCTATTTTCCAGGTCAATGGTTTTTCCAATGAGATATTTCACATTGTCTTCCATGTTTTCATTCCTTTGGTTCTGTTTTTATAATATCTTGATTTCTCCTAAAGTCACTAGCTTCCACTTGTTCCAATCTAATTTTTAAGGTAGTATTTTCTTCAGTGGTCTTTTGGACCTCCTTTTCCATTTGGTTGATTCTGCCTTTCAAGGCATTCTTCTCCTCATTGGCTTTTTGGAGCTCTTTTGCCATTTGAGTTAGTCTATTTTTTAAGGTGTTATTTTCTTCAGTATTTTTTGGGGTCTTCTTTAGCCAGTCATTGACTTGTTTTTCATGGTTTTCTCACATCACTCTCATTTCTCTTCCCAATTTTTCCTCTACTTCTCTAACTTGCTTTTCTAAATCCTTTTTGAGCTCTTCCATGGCCTGAGACCAGTTCATGTTTTTCTTGGAGGCTTTTGATGTAAGATCTTTGACTTTGTTGACTTCTTCTGGCTGTATGTTTTGGTCTTCTTTGTCACCAAAGAAAGATTCCAGACTCTGAGTCTGAATCTGAGACTGTTTTCGCTGCCTGTTCATGTTCCCGGCCAACTACTTGACCCTTGAATTTTTCATTGGGGTATGACTGCTTGTAGAGTAGAGAGTACTTTGTCCCAAGCTAGAGGGTCTGTGCTGTTGTTTTCAGAGCTATTTCTACACAGCAAGCTCTGCCACACCAGTGTTCCTCCTCCTCCAAGAACCGCCAAGCCAGATCGAGACTCAGATCTAAGCAGGCTCTGCACTCCTGCTCTGATCTGTCACTTAATTCCTCACACCAGGTGCGCCTGGAGCTGGAAGCAACTGCAGCTGTAGGTCTGTAAGCAGCCTCAGAGCTGCACCACCTCAGCCTCCCCAGGGATGGTGGCCAAACGAGAACTCCTTTCTGTCAGTCCCCACAGTTTTTCTCACTAACCTTCTCTCTTGTCTTTGGCATTTGTGGGTTGAGAAGTCTGGTAACTGCCACAGCTCACTGATTCAGGGCGCTAAGGCCTGTTCTGCCTGGCTCCCAGTCTGGTTGGTCTGGGCACAGCCCACACTGGGCTCTGCTCCACTCTGCTCCCAGCGCTATGCGATAGACCTTACCCAGCGACCATCCAGGCTGTCCTGGGCTACAGCCCTGCTTCCCTCTGCTATTTCGTGGGTTCTGTAGTTCTAGAATTTGTTCAGAGCCATTTTTATAGGTGTTTGGAGGGTCCTGGGGAAGAGCTTTAGGCAAGTCCCTGCTTTCCAGCTGCCATCTTGGCTTCGCCCCCATTATATGTATGTTTAATTAAAGTAAGATTGTTAACCCCTTAAAGTTGCTTTCCTTAGAAAAGCAGATCAAAGCACCTATACTGGCAGCCCTTCTGTGTGCTGGTCTTGTTGGGTCTTTTACCTCCACAGCAGCTGCTAGCGACATTGTTGTGTGGTCCCCAAATCTTATACTTTATGGTCCCATGACATCTTCAGTGAGTAAAAGAGAATACAACAGAACAACAAGGCAATGAAGGGGAGGAGAGGAGAGAACTGTTGATAAAAAAACACAATGATACATACAAAGGACCCTGAGGGAGAGTGACCTGGCCTTTTCCCATGTTGAGGCACCACTTAGGGCAGTTCTGTGAATTGAAGAGATTGTACATGTCTTTGGGGAATGATGGCCCATTGGGGGATGGATCCCAGTTATCTATGGACTCAGATGTGTCTTGTGTCCTTTACAATGCACATAAACTAATCTGTTTTGAAATCTTATGATCTGAGTGCTTGTGAGTTAGCCCTAAAGGGCATCAGTTTCCAGATTCACGTTAGAATAAGACTCTCAGAGATAACAGTGCTAATTTTACCCTTACTAAGAAAAATACAGAAATCAAGCAAAGGATACAGAAATCAAAGACACATGATATTAAGTTGAATTCAGAAACAGTAGCAATCAGTGGATAGACCCCTAGTGCCTATCTCTGTTCCCTACGGTGAAGGTTATAAAAGGTCTTGAAAACAATGGTCCTCTGGAGGTGAGTCATAGATGGTCAGGGAAGCATTGAACCCCCTCCTTTAGGGTTACTTTTGTCTCCATTTACTAGAATCTAGTAAGTCTAAATCTAAAATCTAAAAAATCTAGTTACTAGATGTTTCAACAGCTTGAGGATTGTTCTGGCAATTGTCAAAATTAAGTCTAAGCGACTTGGGGTTTTCCCGTTCCCCTCTTTTACAGCTTCTTTCCCCCAACCTGGACTTTATTCAATTTCAGCCTTGTTTTCCTGCTTCTACCTAGTTAAATTCTTACTATGCCCACTGTCCATGGGATAGGGTCTCATTCTAGATCAATGTCATTCTAGGTCAACATATGGTGATTTGGTCTTATTGGGGGTTGTAGGAATGCCTGACCAAAGCCTGTTATGGTTTGTAAGGGGAGTTAGTGGCTCATTTGGAAAGTGCCAGATGTTTATATTGTGAAGTTCCACTTGGGTAGGGCAATGAACCAGAGAAGTGAGAAGTCCTTAAAATGCACCTAGACCTTTTCTGCCAGGAGTGAACCTTTGTCAAAAGGGTTATAGTCATAATACCTTTCTTTCTTGAGGGAAAATGGGCTGTGATTTTTTTTAATGGTTTATTTCTCACTAAATTTCTGCTCCAATACTCCATCTTTGAAAGAAATTCCTCTGGTTTCTCTGAAGCTATGCTAGTGGAAGATAATGTCTGAAGTGTCCTACCAAGCTGGAATGGCTTCACTTACAGGCCCAAGGATGGATTCTTTGCTCAAAGATAAACCTGACTAAGTTCAAAGAGGTGGGCTATAAGATGGTGATTTTTTTTGTTCACAGTCACTCTTGAAGGCCTTCCACCATGTCACAGTGGGGTCATCATCTATATTCACAGAAAGAATACCCATAGCAAAGAAATCACAGATGCTCAAAAGTAAAATAAAAATAAAAGTCCATTTTCTTCTAGAAGCAGGACTAATTCACTTTGACCTCACTGTCTACCAATGGACACTATTCCTGAAAAGTTGTGTGTAGACAGAGGCTGCATGGCAATGTAGAAGAAAGGGCATTATACTTAAAGTCAGGATATCCCCTAGTTTAAATCCTACCTGCCTCTCTGTGACTGAACAACTTGCTTCACCTAAGCTTCTGTATTCTTAGCTATACAATGGGATAATTGGGCGGTTGAAGGTTCCAATGGAAAAATTATAGGATTTAGGAGCCAGAGGGCCTGGATTCAATTACTGACTCTGCAGCTTACTAGGGATGGGAAAGGTAGGGAGAGGGAGACAAGAATTTGATAAGCACCAGCATACTCTGCGCCAGACACTGTGGTAAACAACTGACAGATATCTCATTTATCCTCATAACTCCAAGAAGCAGGCATTGTTATCCCCATCTTACAGTTGAGGAAACTGAGGCAGACAGAGGTTAAATCACTTGTCAAGGGTGACTTGTTTAGAGTCACTGACTAAGGCCAGTTTTGAACTCAGGTCTTCCTGATTTCAGGCCCATCATTCTATCCACTGTGTCATCTAACTGGTTTTGCCTCTTACTAGCTAATAATCCTTTGTAAAGTGATTAAATTGTCTCTTAGTTTTTCTTTCTTTTGAAGAATAAGTATATATTTTAATTTCACTCAGAGTTAAATTCTTTTCTCTGGCCATGGAGAACATTTTTCATCATGAGTACTTCAGAATTGTCATGGATCATTCTACTGATCAGAGAATGTCTTTCTTTAAAAAAAAAATATTTATTTTTGGTTTTCAACATTCACTTTTATAAGATTTTGAGTTCTAATTTTTTCCCCTTTTTCCCCTCCCCCCTCCCCAAGACAGCATGCAATCTGATATAGGCTATACATGTAAAATCATGCTAAGCATAGTTTCATATTAGTCATGTTGTGAAAGAAGTATCAGAGCAAAAGGGAAAACTATGAGAAAGAAAAAAAAGAGAAAACAGTCTGCTTCAATCTGTATTCAGACTCCATGGTTCTTTCTCTGGATGTGGATAGCATTTTCCATCATGAGTCTTTTGGAATTGTCTTAGATCATCATATGGCTGAGAAGAGCTAAGTCTACCAAAGCTGGTCATTGCACAATGTTGCTGTTACTGCGTACAAAGCTCTCCTGGTTCTCCTCACTTCACTCAGCATCAGTTTGTGTAAGTCTTCAGGTTTTTCTGAAATCTGACTACTCATCTGAAATCTGCCTGATCATCTTAGTTTATCCTTCAAAAAAACAAAACAAAACAAAACCTTACCTTCTCATTTATCCAGTTTGCTTAAAGCAAGGCATTTTTTTTTATTCTAGTGCCCAAGAGCTCCTTGTACACTTCTCAGTACTGTTGGTACTAATTGGCTTCTCCCTATGTATGAAGATCCAAGATCTAGTGTTGTTTGAAGTGAGATGCAACAGGAAAAGCAGAGAAGCAAACTCTCGAGGCATTAGGAGACAAGGTTTTAACTCTTTTGGGGGCCAATTAAGTCCCTGCTTATATAGATCAATTTTAAGTTCTCCCAAATATTGCAACTGAAGAGGCTTGTTCCATCCTCTGTCACCTGCAATCACAAAGCTGGTTATTAAAACTATAGAGCCTAGGTGTCTGAGTGATGCGGATACAAATCGTACCCTAAGAGTTAATAGTAAGGGTTACTTTCCCAGGCCCTCGAGGGAGTTTGAGGCTCATTCTGTAGCCCGTCCTGTAACTTGAGGGTGTCCTAATACCCTTTCCCCCTTCTCTTGAAATACCATACAATTTGTACCCAAAGAATTGCTTTTGTCCCCCTTATCCAGTGTTTCCTATCCTGTCATTCATCTTCCTTAGCCTATGTCACGCTAACTTTTCCTTATCTTGCAAGCAACCACCTTCCTCACCTTGTTTGTACTTATCTCGTCCCTAAATCTCCAACCCCCATAAGAAACCCTAAAAATTACACCATCATCCTGAACATCTCTATATAAGCATAACTCCCCCAAATATCGGGGTCTCATTTAGTTTTCTTACTCAGGAAGCCCGTGATGCTTTTTCATATAAAATAAAAAGCTCCCATTGGCTAAAAGAGAAGGTCTAACATCTGAACCTGCTCTCCCAACTCTGACCTCAAAATCACTTAGTCCAACTTCCCTACATTATAGTCAAGGAGAATGATGGTTCACAGAAGTCCTGAATATACAGTTAACAAGAGGCAACAGCAGAAGTAAAATTGGAACCCAGGTCTTTTGAATCACAGAAGCATGGGAATGCCAGAGCAGGAACAGAAGGGACCTAGTCCAACTCCTTCATTTTTACTCTTGGAGAAACTGAGGTCCAGAGAAGGGAAAATGCTCTAAGCTATTCAGTTGGTAAGTGGCAGAGCCAGGACTCCAAGCCACATCTTTTGACTTTTGGTCTACTGCTTTCCACACCAAAGGGCAAGACACAACAGGATGTAACACTACCATTTGTAAATATGTGAAAGAAAAAAGCAACCTTTCATTTCCACCATAGTCTTTACTACCCCATCAATACTTTTCATATATTACTAAGTGAGTAAACATGGCAGAAGTCTGGATTTAAGCAAGAGGTCTTCCGACAAGAGTTTGTGATCTGAATCTTGCACTTATATGTGGATGCTTTGCCCAGTGGAATGTGGATTACTTGAATTTGAGGTCCATTGAACCAGGCTCCGATAAAGCCCATTCAGATTCAAATGGAGCTACTTGACTATGCCTTAAACCCAAACCACTTTTGCTCTCACTGATTGGTCAATAATGAGTCTGGTCATTATTTGGGTTTTGATGGCTCAGAGTGAGTGTAAATAGAAATTGTTTTTGTTCTGACCAGAAATCCCAAGGACCTTCTCCTCCCAGATTGATTTTTTTTTTTGAGTAGGTAAAAGAGGCCATTTTTTTTTGCCTCATTTCTTAGCTAGCCTTAATCACTGAATAAGTATTGCCTCAAACAAACTGAGACCTGGGAAAGACAGCTTAAACAGGCCAAGGTCTCCATCAGGGCCATCTCCAGTCCTGTGGATATATATCTTGCCGCTGGACCCAGATGGCTCTGGAAGAGAGATTGAGGCTGGTGATTTTGCATAGCCCTCCCTTACTAAGATCCAATTCATTTGCAAGTCAAGACATCACCCTTCTGATGCTCTTCCAGAAGGTAGGACAAACAACAACACAACAAACCTGATTCTTATATTACTAGACTTCTCTAGTTTAGGTGCTATGGCAGGTGCTTGATTTCCAGGAAATATTTATTCCTTTTAAGAAATAACTAAGTAGATTAAAATTTTTATTGTTTTTGGCCAGCAGCCTGATTGCAAGACTCTTTTGCTTCTCCCTACCCTGTCCATATCTAAGAGAGACCAAGAGAGGCAGAGATAGCTAGAAAGACAGAGAGAGACAAAGAGGAAGAGAAGTGGGGGAGGAAGGAGAGAGAGAGAGAGAGAGAGAGAGAGAGAGAGAGAGAGAGAGAGAGAGAAGAGAGGAAGTGCTCTTGCTCAGAGGGAGAAGGCAGGAAGGAGACATTTTTGTGATTAGTCTTTAGAAAATCAGTGATCTCTACTTTTACTGAAAGAAAACAAAAGTAAAAGTGTAAAGCACAGAAAAGTCCTCTCAACAATGTGGGATCCTTGGACAACAATTTGGCTAGGGTCATGGTATTTCTTTGAAGGGAATGAAGCAGTAACCTATAGTCCAGATCACCACACTGGGTAGATGCCTGCAACTTCTCATTTTGGGGAAGAAAGGAAAAATTCCTTGTGTATCCTCTGTTTTGAAAGTATCACACACCAGTCAATGAATCTATTGGCAAACAACAAACTGGGGTTTACTCCAGCCATGGAGCTGGGTTTTCGATAAAGGCAGCTAGATGGTGTGGTGGACAAAGCCCTGGCTATGGATTTGGAAAGACTAGAGTTCAAATACTGCTTCAGGCATTTACTAACTGTGTGATCCTGGACAAATCTCTTAACTTCTGATGGCCTGAGTTCCTCATCTTTAAAATAGAGATAATTACAGCACCTGCCTCACAGGGTTGTTGTGAAGATCAAGTGAAATAACAGGTAAAGTGTTTCATAAACCCTACAGCGTTATATAAATGTTTGCTATTGTTAAAGAAACCATAAGATTCTCCAGGTATTACAATGAGCCATCTTCAGTGTTTGCTTCAAACACAGTGGGAAAAGTTCTACACAAAAGGGAGAGTGAAGCTCGGGGAAACTGTGGGGAAAATGAATCCAAACAAAGGGAATCCACAGGGCAGAAATCTTGTTTAAAAAACTGTTTTTCTGGATGGCCTCCGCATCTGAGTTTAAGGAACATTGTGAAACACCTGGCATCCAAAAGGGCAGCCAGTAGTGGTCAGATTATTTCTAGTCTGATCCTTTCGACATCACACCGCAGGGCTGACAGCCCGAAGACTGACTTATTACTTTGGAGTGATGTTTTGACCATCCTCCTGTCTCCAGGCGAGATTGGAAATGTTCCCTCTTGTGGAAAAAAAAAAAAACAATCAAGATTGCATTAGCTCGGTCAGAAAGATGAGAAAAAATATGAGTAATATCAACAGAGACTAATTAGATCCTAGTTTTGCTAATAATTTTGCTTCAGGGCTATTCCCTAAGATAATGATTTAAGGGAAAAGGACCTTAGAAAGCCCTCTTGTTAATGAACCAGTATTTCTTGAGCACCTGCTATGTGCTCAGCGCTGACAGGTGCTTCCAGAGATACTGAGGAGTTAAATAAGACTTGGTTCCTGACCTCGAGTAGCTTTTAATCTAGTTGCTCATGAAACAACAGAGTAGAATTTTATCTACTTATTTGCTTGTTTTTGGGGGTGGAGGCAGGGGAAGGGTCAAGATGTATGATTTCATTACAGGAAACTCTCTCCATTGATGGAGATTGACAACTCATCTGTAACTTAAAATCTTAGAGTTTCCTGGAGCCCTGAAAAGCTAAGTGATTCGCCCATGGTCATACAGCTAGTATGTGTCAAAGGTAGGACTTGAATCCAAGTCTTTATGGCTCAACTAGCCCCATTCACTACCAAAGTGTAGAATATGAGCTAATATAGAACTGTGTTAAGTTCTGTAATACAGACATAAGTATGGAAGATTTTCTGATTACAATGAGGCTAGTAAAGGCTGGGGGCTAGTCAAGGAAGGCTTCCTGAAGAAGTTGAGCCTTAATTGGATGAGCAGAGGAGAGAGAGTTGGGGTGAATAGCAGTAATAACAGGATAGAGGTAGAGTATGGCTAGTGAAGCTTTGACTTGAATAGAGCAGCCGGTGGGTATGGTAAGTAGTGGGAAGTATAGTTAGATGATGGGACTCCCTCAAAATGAGGCAGAGGAATTTGCATTTGACATAGTAGCAAATAGGAGTCATTGAAGGTTTTGGGGCATGGGAGTGTCATGATGGAAGTGTTGTGTTTAAGGAAAATTAATCTGGCAGCTGAATGTAGGATGTATTGATAAGAGAGAAAGAATTAAGTCAGGGAGTCATCTTCAAAGCTGTTGCAGGAGTCCAGGAGGGAAGTGATGGAGGCCTAGACAAGCATGGTGGCAGTAGGGGATGAGAAATAAGGAAGATTAAAAGTCACTTCATAGACAAAATCAATAGGGTTGGGCATTTAGCCACTCTTCAAATGTTTAAAGTGTATATTAAGGACAACAAAAGTCCTAATTGATCTCTGGACTTTGAAACTATGATTTAATTTTAATTTTTGTTTTGATTTATTTTGTAATTTGAGACAAAGAGGGCATGTGAGCTATGCTTAGGCTGGAAGTAGAGACCAACCAGTTTGCCTTTTGGTGTCTTTAATTATGCTGCCCCACTAATGAGCAGGTGCAAACCTTTGTAAGGAATTCCTTCAGCTTTCTTCTCAAACCTCAAGCTTTTCCTTCGAAATCTCCTGCTTTGGTCCTCCTCCTTCCCTCAAAGTAGAGGTCCTGGTAAACGTGGAGGGGAAAGAGACAAATACAGAGAGGAAGAGCAGCATGGGCAGAGCATTTGGTAGAAATGTAAAAACATTACAAACCTCTTTTTTTCCTTTGCTTCAGCAAATTAGAAGATGGAGCACGCAATGCTGCACTAGGCTTGTGCTTTTGGCAGATTATGTTGTATTTTTGCGGGGGATGGACTGGAAAGGGGAGAAATTAGAATCAAATCTGCCAGAGTCCAAGGGAAAGATGATGAGAACCTGAACGAGAGTGGAAGTCATGTGAGTGGGCAAGGAGTTCAGACTTGGTAGGAGACAGAGAATTAGCCACAGCTCTAAATCCCACTTCGGACCCAAACAGGCTGTGTAACCCTAGGCAAATCACTTAACCTCTCAATGCTGTCTCTATAGTGACTTGGAAAAACACAAATTAACATTATCTATGTTTTGTATATTTTTATTTATTTTGTTAAACATTTCTCAATTGTATTTTAATCGAATTCCGTTCCCACTTTGGGGGTATATGAAGAAATTAAGCAGACAGAGGTTAAGTGACTTGCCCAGGGTTACACAGTTAGTACTTGAGATCAAGCTGGAGCTCGAGTCTTCCTGACTCCAAGTTTAGTGCTCTCCCCGCTGCACCATCTGACTGTCACTCAGAAGCACTTTAGCTATGTTATCTCATTTAGAGTACTGGGCCTGAAGTCAGAAAGATCAGAGTTCAAATTTGACCTCAGACACTTACTAGCTGTGTGACCCTGGGTAAGTCACTTAACCCCAGCCTGAATAAAACTGGAGAAGGAAAAAGCAAACCATTCCAATATCTTTTCTAAGAAAACTCTGTGGACCAAATGTCCACAAAGAATTGACTGAATACCACCCTGTGAGGTAGGTGCTATTATTATCATCTCTATTTTATAGATAAGGAAACAAAGCCCAGAAAAAGTTAAGTGACTTGTCTAGGGTCACACAGTAAGTATCTGAGGCAGGACTTAACTCAAATCTACATGACTGGAAGTCTAGCACTCTATGCACTGTGCCACCTGGTTGCCTCACCCCCTTCTTACCAGAACTAACTTTTTCCTAGAAAGAACTTTTCTTTCCTATCATCAAGAAGACAAACGGATGGCAGAGGTACTGAAACACCTAGGGTATCTTCTGCATCCTAAGTAGCATGAAGTGAGATTTTTCCCTCCCCCTCATAGTTAATTTGCTTCTTAGGCAGCTTCGGGATGGAGAGCTGGCCTTTCCCAATCTGAGTCCTCAGCATCAGAGCTCTGCTCAGTCATGGCTCCCAAAGGTCCTGGGCAAAACTTTGCAGGAGGTCATCTGTTAGCCAGTGTACTCTTCAAGGAGAAGGGTTGAGTCTCAGTTATCTTTATATCTCCCCTACCTCAACCTCTGGCATACTACTCTGCCCGTAGTTGGTACAATATCACAGAACCAGTGAGTCTGAAAAGCTTCAAAGTCCATCTTTCCACTCACAAGGGAAAAGGAATCCCCACTACAACATCCCAAAGAGATAGTCATCCAGCCATTACTGTTCCCCAAATTGAGGGGGAAATCTCAAGACAATGCATTTCTCTATTGGTAAGCTCTATTAAGCATTTTTCCCTTCTGTCTAGCCTAAATTTAAGTCTTTGCCCCTTCTAACTACCCATCTTAGTTCTGCTTTCCACGTGACAGCTCTACACATTCTAGAAGAAAACGATTATGTCCTCCCTCAATCTTCTCTTCTTCAAGCTAAATACTAATAATTCCTTCAACCTTTAAAAAAAAAACCCAACAACATATTTTATTGATATGCTGCTCCCCTTCCCACACTATCATCACTTTCTAGTTATTCCCTATGCTATCTTAACCCCCACCCCTTTTCCATCAATAGAAATCTGTACAAAGAAGTACAGTTAAGCAAAAAAAATTGACATACCGTCATGTCTGATCATGTTGGTCTCATTCCCCTCCCATGCAATTTCACCACCTCTAGGTCAAGTGTTGCGAAGCATGCTTTGCCACTGGTCTGCTGAAGTGATTAAGTCACTTCATTGATCAAAGTTCTGATGTCTTTTGGTGCTTCAGTTGTTCTTAATGTAGAATAAACACAGAGACTTTCACCATTCTGGTTGACTTCCTTTTGACATTCCACAGGTTACCAATGTTCTTTCTAAACTGTGATGCCTAGAACTGAACATTATACTCCAAATGTGTTCTAAACACACCGGAGTAAATCAGGACCATCCCCTTCTTTTTCTTGGCCACCATGTCTCTTTTAAGGTGATTCAAAACCATATTAATTTTTTTTTCAACAGTAGCACATTGTTGGCTTGTGTTGTTAACAAACGACCATAGAAACAGCCTCCTTTCCCTCCAGCTGAAAATTTGGACTCTGCACCTGGATCCCAGATATTTTGCCAGGGCCCAGGCCTCCACACTAGATGTCTCCTTACTATGAAGTAGTTCATGTTCCCCCTGCCTCCCAACAGCCTCTTCTCTCTTTAGAATATAGGCTCTTTGAGGGTAGAGACTGTCTTGGTTGTTTACATTTGTATTGCCAGCACTTAGTGTAGTGATTGGCACATAACGATGAGTGCTTAGTAATTGTTCTCTCTCTCTCTCTCTCTCTCTCTCTCTCTCTCTCTCTCTCTCTCTCTCATAGTGAGTGGAATTTATTGCTGTCACCCTCTCCTTTTCCCTTTTAGAACAGTGAATTCTTCATTTACGTAAGTCTAGTGCCAACCATGGCCTCATCTGGCAAATTCCCATTCTCCTGTGAAAGACAAATTAGGAGGACTTACAAGCCTTCTGTTTTCTATACAGAATTTCTTCAGCTCAAGGGAATGCTTTTGTGGCTTCCCTTCCTTTTAGGTGGCAGTGAATGAACAAGTCTTTTTCTCCACTGGGAATAAGAGGTGAGCAGAAATCAGTCTTGAATATAATCTGCTGGACCTAATGCTGCTCAGCATTATTTTAAACTGCTGTTCTGCATTAGGGATTGGAATCTATTTTCACGATTTTCTTCTGCAGAGGAAAGGAGAATGTCAGTTTCGATTTTGGATTTTAGAGTCAATTGTGTAACGTCACCTGGGGAAGGAAAGCTAGTAAATGTTTTGCATTACCTACTTTATCCTCATACATTAGCAGTCAATGATATTTGTTCAAGACTTAAGTCCTGTTGTCTATTTTCACTCGGAAGATACTCAGAACTATGGCTTTTCTACTATTTAATATATTTTGATGAAATGGCCAAAATACAATTTGGAATAAAGATCCCCTTGTCTCCATGCTTATTCCTCCTCTGTGGTGATTTAGCCTCTATTTCTAACAGATTGTCCTCTATTTTCCTCAAAGTTTCCTCCCTTCCCCATAAGGAAATACACAGGATACCCAGCAAGTAGAGACAAGAATAGGTTTATGTTTAGTTAAATGTTGAGATATGACAAGATACTGAAGACCCTTCTACCTGCTCCCTTTCCTCACTTTTTTTTTTTAACCCAGAGGGCCTTTAACTGAATGGATTCACAAGCAATAAATTAGAAACTTCACTGGCCTTAGATTTTCCATGAATACATTACTCATGGGGCCCATCTACTAGAGACAGGTAACATATTAGCCTATTCATTACTCTTCTTTAAGAAAAGGATTTAGCAATGGTGAGAAGAGAGAAGTCAGTAACTGTTGTGAAAAAGGGGGAGGGAGGAAGATGAAATGGAGGGGAGACGGCTTTTCAGAGAAGGGTGTGTAAACACTTTTGGTTCCAGGTTTTTGTTTTTTTTCTTAAATGTGTGACTCAGTGTAGGGTTTTCATTTACTGCTAATTAACTTATTCTTTTTCTCTAACAAGGTAAGAGGGGGAAAGATATGCAGTACTTCTGATTAGAAAAATTCCAATCTCGTCAGGAGACCACTGAATACAGAGGCCTCAGCATTTATTGGGTAGATGAGGAGGAATGGAATTTCATCACTAAAAGAATTTGAGAAGAAAATGAGTTTGTGCTTGCTGTCATCAAATGTGAATATCTAATCTGAAATAGAGTGGCACCAGGAAGCTGGCAGCATTCTAGAAGGTCATTGAGACAGAATCTGAGAAAAATAACACAGTAACGGTAGCCCTCTTTTTATGCCAACCCAGTCTATGAAGCCTTATTTTAATGGAATTTATAAAATCAGAGGCTAATTTAGTATATTTTGTGCTCAATTCACCTTGATGGAATTTTGGTTTTCTGTACACAGGGGGGAAATTGTGAATGGGGGGACCAGAAGGAAGATGAAAAAAAATGAAATTCTATAGTGTCAGGGGAGTCTAAGGAGAGAGATACAGACAGAGACAGAAAAGTAGGGAGAGTGGGGGAAGGAGAAAGAAAGACAAAGACAGAGAAAGGGACAGAGACAAATGGACAGAGACAGAGATGTGTATATGGTCAAATCATCATCAGTAACAATCTGGTAATATGATCTACTGCCTGGGAGTACAATAAACCTTCAACAGCCTATAACTTCAGTCTCTTTTCCAGCAACTTGTATGGGCCTTGGCTCATTGGTGCTCCCTCCAGGCCTTGTAGGTACTTTAGTATAGGTCTTTAATCCCCAGGCCCTCTTTAAAGAAGAACCAGGTGGTTTCCTTCATTTCTCCCCCTACTGCCAGATAACAGTTAACCCTTTAATAGGTGTTTATTATGAAGTAATAACGGCTTTCCAACCTTAGGTTTTTATTGAAACAATAGACAACATATTTTGATTTGCCATTTTAGTGAGAGCTCTGCGGTAACTCGGCTTCATTTACTAAAGCGTTTACGTAAATTTCTATGCTTGTAGGTGGGCTGCATAGATCACACTGTGAGCCCACATGTGGCTGCATTTTGGACAGCCCTGAAGTACTACATAGTAATATACAATGTTGGAGTGAGATGGGGGAAATTTTTGCAAAGATACCTGTAGTTTAACCCTGGTCCAAAGTACCAAATACAGGGCACGCAGCCTACTCTGATTGGATTTCCAGTCTTGGCCAGAGAGAGCTGGCACTTGTCTTTGATTACTTCATATCTGCCTGTCAGTGTCTCCTTTCTCTCTCAGATATCTGCCATCTCCCCTTCCCACCCTCCCCCACTCCATTCCCATCCTCCCATTGCCCATGTCTGTGTCTAATTTTCACAAGGTCTTGCTCTCAGAAAGTTGCCATGGTTAAAAAGCATATGATAAAGAAACTCCAACTCAGAAATGATAGTTGACAAGAAAAAAAAATTAAAGCAATGCTTCCTACCGTGGGATACTTGCACTCTAACAAGGTTAGTAATGTTGACAGTCATCTCAGGCTAGTCCAGGCTGTTGAACTCTGTTATACATGAATATACGCAAGACAGACAGCATGAGATAGCAGTGTAAAGAGCATTGGATTTGTGCTCTATGGACCTAGGTTTGAATCCCAGCTCTGTGTGACCTTGGGCAAATCTATCCACCTCTCTAGGACTATATTTTGTATTAAACGAGGGTTAGGGATTTTGAGAAAAAGGCAGTGGGGTTCTTCTCTCTCAGGCTTCTAGTAGGGAAAGAAGATATCAAGGCAGAAAAAGGGGGTAGGTGTCTAAAGTCAGTTCAGCAAGTAGAGAAGTTAGAGGATGTAGAAGAAGTCAATCAATTAACAAGCTCTTATTAAGCACTTAGTATGCACCAGATATGACTGGCATGCTTGAATCATGCCTTTTAGAGCAGCAGCTGCCACTTGCATTGCAGCTTTCGGTCAGTCAATCAATAAGCATTTAAGGGCCAGACACTATGTGCCAGACACTGTGCTAAGTTCTGAAGATACAAAGAGAGCAAAAGACAGTCCCTGCCCTCAAGGATCTTACAATCTAACTGGGAGACAGCAAGCAAACAAATACGTAGAAACAAGCTTATACAGGATAAAGAGGAAATAATTAACAGAGGGAAGTGAATGATGGGGATGGGTGGGACTGTTAGTTTTGTATCAAAGGCAACATGGATTTAAAAAAAAGGAAAGATGGAAAACATGAGCAGTGGTGGTTTATAATTCCCTGCAGAGACATACCAACATGGTTTTATGTCAACCTGACATTAGCAATAAATAGGTTTCTTTTCTTCCCAGGGCATGAGTCTGGGATAGGAAAAATATCACAAATCTCGCCAAGCCTGATGACAACTACTCAATTCTAGTGACTCGTGTGGATAAGTCATACTACCAAATTATACCATCCTAGCAAAGAGAATATTTCTAGGGATTATAAAGTCTTGATCAAGAAAATAAAGACCATAGGGGAATAGGTGGTATTTTTCTTCACCACTACCACTTGAAGGTGGGCAGTTAAAAAAAGTAAAAGACAGATTTGGAAAGGGTACATCTGCTAGAGAAGATGGTGTCTGGGAACAAGACTTGGATTTCTGGAGTAAACCTTAAAATATAGGTGTTATATAGGCTTTAGGTCTGGTATAAAGTCATCTAATAGAGCTGATAAAAATATATTTATCAGGATATCTTACAAAAGTTAACAGGAGAGTTTTAAACTGAGCGTTAAAGCTTAAACTGAGGCTAGAGGTGAATGCTAAGAACAACAAATAATATTTTAAAATTATAACCTTTACATGAGAAACTCCCTCCTGGGTACACTTTGTAGAACTTTCTCTGGCTCATTGTTTCTACTTGGGTTGAATGTTGGAGTGTCCATCAGTTATCTGGCTCTCTCTTAAGACACCAAGAATAAGCTCCTCTTAAAAGCCCTCTGGCTCACAAAACTAAACATGTAAGACTTTTTATTTACTAATTACTGGATACAAATGGGACTTACAACCAAGATCTTAGAGAATCAAAAGGCAACTCTATCCCCAGTGGGTAGGTAGCCTTCTTCCATAGGGAGGAGTGCAGTTGCTGTGATAAAGTACTGACTGGGGTAGGCATTTAACAAGGGGGGATGCTAGGGTTTGCTCCTCAACCTCTGACCTTTCTTCCCTGTACGTCTTCCCAGATCCCACAAGATGGTGGTTGTTCATTGCAGGCTTTGGTTACTCTGCCCCATGTCTCCACTCTATATACATCAGGTTCAGCATTCTTCTGTAGCTCAGCTCCTTTTCTGAGTTCTACATTTCTGCAACTCTCCAGATGATGTTTGTCACCTTGCACAGGGGCCAACTGTCTAGCGATGAGGAGGAACCACTTGGCTCAATGTCAGACTTAACATACTCTGAAGCTAGAATGTTTTATACCCTTTGAAATCTTCCTTTTGAGCACTTGAGTCTCACAACTCCCACACTCTCTCAGGGTGCTATGGAAACATTTCCTTCTTATATAACTCTGAGTAACTTTTTACTCCTTTTACTTAGGGTCAGTTACTCTCATTACTTCTGTTTACATAGCTATGTGGCACAGTGGATAGAGCACCTGACCTGGAGTCAGGAAGACCCAAATTCAAATCTTACTTCAGGCACTAACTAGTTGAGTGATCCTGGGCAAATCATTTAATCTCTCAGCTTCAATTTCCCCATCTGTAAAACTGGAATACTTCCCAGGGTTATTGTGAGAGTCAAATGAAATAATACATCTAAAATGCTTTGCAAACTTTAATGGACTACATACATGGCTCTTGCTATCATCATTACCTCCTTTTTCTCTGAGTATCTGAAGTGTGTTCTTTCCCTTAAGTCAACATTTCCTAACACTGAATTTTGGGGTTTAGAGAGTCACTGCCATGTTCTCCCTGCTTGGCATTATGTCTTCCTCCATCTCCTCTGGGGCAACAAACCTGGATTATTCAAACTATCCCAGAGTTACCACAACAATCATCTCCAAACCAGAAAAAAGGCAGTGTGGTGGGGAGGCAGAGTCAGCTTGGTCTTCTTTGTGCAGGCACCCACGCTGAGGGGAAGAGGCTGGTGCTGAGGGAGGGAAAAAAGTTTATATATATATACACATATACATATATATACACACACATATATATGTATGTATGTATGTGTATACGTATGTATATATGTGTATATGTATACACACACACACACACACACACACACACACACATATATATACCTACATACATATATACACACACAATATGTATATTGAGGAAGAGAAGGGCCCTACACAGGGTAGATCAGATGACATTTGCAGATGAGAAAAAGAAAGCAGAGATACCCCATTCATTCTGTTTCTGTTTTGCTTTTTTTTTCTGGAAAGGAAAATATTCTTTGGACTAGGGAGGATGAATAATGACTAATAGGAAACAGAAATTTAAGATAAGTGAGGAAATAATAAGAAAACTAAATGCTAATGTACTGAAAACCTGGCCCACGTGATTGCAGGGTGACTGCCAATAGTCTTTGAAAGGTTACAGAGAATAGGAGAGGTGTCACAGGACTGCAAAGAGCACATGTCCTGATTTTCAAAACAGGAAAGACAACAGACTCTTGAACTCTAGGCCGGTGAGTTTAGTTTCAATTTCTAGTAAGATTCTAGAGAAGTTTCATTTACTCAAAATTAGGATGGCTTCATCCACAACAGCTCATACCAGATTAACCACATTCCCCTTTTTAGACAAGGTTACTAGATTGCCTGATGGGGGGAGGGGGATGTTGTAAATATAATTTATATACATTTCCACAAAGAATCCGACAGTTGTTTGGCCTCTCTGATGTGGGGCAGATGATAGTACAGTTAGGTAGATTCTAACCTGGATGAGGGATTAGACTTAGAACTCAAGTGGGTTGATGTTCATTTTGGTAGTGTCCTTCATCCTATAGAATTCAATATTTCTATCATTAACTTGGATGATGACATGGATGGCATGCTGTCAAATCTGTAGGTAGCTTAAAACTAGGAAGGAAAGTGCATATGCTATATGACAGTCAGGATGCTAAAAAACCACCATAGGCTATAATGATGGGTTGACTCTAATAAGATGAAATTTATTGGTAGAAATTTATTATTATTTAGTGATAAATACAGTGACAAATGCAAAGTCCTATACTTTGCCTTAAAAATACAGCTTTACAAATCTAAGATGTGAGAAAATAGTTTAAAATGATCTGTGATATGAACGGTTGACAGGGCAACATGACAACAAAAAAGTTAAAAATCACGGGATGCATTTAAAAAAAAGTTATAGTTTCCAGAACAAGAAAGGTGACGACCCCACTGTCCTTTGTTCTGGTCAGACAGAGCACATCTAGAATATTCTGTTCAATTTTGGGTCCAACATTTCAGGAAGGATTCTGACAAATAGCTACATGTCAAGAAGAAGATAACCAAGGTGAGGCCTCAAGACCCTGCCATATGAGGATCAGCTGAAGGAACTAGGGATAAGATTTAGTGAGATATGATAACTATATTTAAGTATTTCAAATACCCTTCTTCTCCTCCTCCTCCTCTCTCTCTTCTCCCCCTCTCCCTTCCTCCTCCTCCTTTTCTTCCTCTTCCTCCTCCTGCTGCTTTTTTTTTTTCCTGATTTCGGTGGTGACAGATTCAAACCAAGTAAATAGGCATTTATTAAGCACATATGCACTGGGCTTTGTACTAAGTGCTAAATAAAAGATGGTTCCTGCTCTTAAGGCGATCACATCTAACAGGGAGATGACAGGCAAAGAATTTTGTACAAAAAAGAGATGGGCACAATAAACTGGATATCATCAACAAAGGGAAATTAGGAAGATTGAAGAGGGCCTTTTTTTTTTCAGAAGTTGAGATTTTAGCAGAGACTTGAAGGAAACCAGAGAACCTAGGAGGTGAAGATGAATGAGACAGTTCCATGCATGGAAGATAGCCAATGAAAATGTTTGGAGTTGAGAGAGGTAGTGCTGTGTGCAAGGGGCAGTAAGGAATCCAGTGTTGCTGTATAGCAGAGTACACGGAGTGGAATAAGGTGTAAGAAGACTGGAAAGCTGGGAAAATGCCAGATATGAAGGGCTTTAAAAGCCAAACGGAAAATGGTGGTGGTGAGGGTGATAATGATGTAATGGTAATTAGAGAGGCAATATGTCATATTCACTGAACTTAAAGTTAGAAAGATTAGGGCTCAAATCCCTCTTCGGGCATTTGCTAGATCTTTGACTCTGAGTAAGTCACTTAATCTCTCTCAGCTCCGGTTTTCCCAACTGTAAAATGGGGCTAATTATAGCACCTACTTCACAGGATTGTTTTGAGGATCAAAGGAGTTAATATATGTAAAACAATTCACAAAACTTAAAACACTATATAAATGATGGTGATAAATTAGCTCATATTCATATAAGACCTTAAGATTTATAAGCCATTTTCTTCCAAACAACCTGGTGAGCCAGGAACATCAAGTATTATTAGCTCCGTTGTGCTGCAGAGGAAACTGCCTTCTACAGAAATTAAGCATCTTGGTGAAGGTCACGCCGTAAGTGGAAGATGGCCAATGAGCAACAAGTCTGCAAATTAACCTCCTTCTAAAAAATAGATTTGGAAAGGATCAAGCTTAAATATAGGACACATCTCGATAAAAGTAATTATCATATAGTACATATTTGACCTTCTGCGGGGATGTTAACATGTTAATAACCAATAATACGAGGCTAAAGAGAGGTCACAGTTTCCCCAGAGCTCTCCCAGAGTATTTTACCACAAGGCAGTTGAACTCATTACCATTTCAGGATTGAAAGTGAAAGGATTTATCTCCGTAAGTCAAATATTAAGAATTGAATATAGATTTAGATTATAGGCCAAGTACCATCTAAACCCAATGGGGAAATAGATAGTGGAGAAAATAATGGAGCACATCCTCCGAAGAAGGTGCTTTGTTTATGAGCTTTGAATATGATGGGACAGTAAAACCATCTGTCACAAGCATTTCCCCCATTTTACTGTGCCTCAGAGCATATACTAACAGCTGTGGAAAGTGAAGATGTTGGAAATTTGGAGGAGTAACACAAGGAAACAACATGGGTTTGGAGAATGATTAATTAGGATCCAGTGTACAATTTAGCTTTTTTTTTTTTTCATAGAGAAATCAGTGCAATGTGTGGGCAAAGGGAGGTGGGGTAAGAGGAAAGCTGCAAGCTTTTCTGAAAAGCAGCAACCGGCTCTGTGCAAGCTAATGACTTCTCTCGTTTCCCTTAGAGTGCTGAATGCTGTATCAGGGCTAGACATGCAAGGCTTCCGTAGAATGAAGAAATGCAGCTGCTCAGGTGGACATTTTTACCCTGGGAATCCAAGATTTGGCATGAGGTGTTGTGGTGGGGAAGAGGACATTAGGTGCTGCCTGGGACCTTGAAGGCCATCAGGTCCAATGCTCCCATTCTGTGGAGGAGGAAACTGAGGACCAGAGAACAGAATTCCCACCATTGTGTGTGCCCAGGCTCACACAGCTGCTAAACATGAGGTTAGATTTGAACTCTGGTCTTCCTGACCCCAAGCCCAGCACCAAATCCATCAGTGCCACCAAACTGCCTCTAGGCATTAACCAAAAGGATGAACAACCATTTGAATGGTATTCACAAATCAGTCACCAGGACATCCTGGAGGTATTATGGACCAGTCAGGTTATTAGTGGAGTATTCTATTCACTGTCAGAAAGCCCGCAGTCAGTCACACACACACACACACACACACACACCTTCACACACTCACACTCATACACACACACTCATTCACATACACACATGAACACATTCACACACCCATGCTCACACACTCACACTCTTACACACACTCACACACACACACACACACACACACACACACACAGAGTGTAGGCTGACCTTCTGCCCCTTAAGAAATGCACTATATGATCTAAGTCAATTCCAAAAGACTCGTGATGGAAAATGCCATCCACATCCAGAGCAAGAACCATGGAGTGTGAATGCAGATTGAAGCAGACTCTTCTCTTTATTTTTTTCTTTTTCATAGTTTTCCCTTTTTGTTCTGATTCTTCTTTCACAACATGACTAATGTGGAAGTATGCCTAACATGATTGTACACGTACAGCTTATATCAGACTGTCTACTGTCTTGGGGAGGGAGAGGGGGGGATTTAGAACTCAAAATCTCATAGAAGTGAATGTTGAAAACTAAAAATAAATAAATACTTTTTTTTAAAAAGAAAGAAACATATTAAAATAAAGAAATGCATTATAACCACTCAATAAATATCAATTCAGAAAGTATGAGACATTGTCAATTTGGCACCAACTCTCTAGAAATTTACATTTTAACATAACGTTACACACATTCTGTAAGTGTCAGGGTCCTATGCATCTTATAGATGTCTAATAGTAGTGATGGTAATAATAATAATAAAACAGCTAGCATATATATAGAGCCTGTATGACAGGCACTGTGCTAGGCACTGTACCTCATTTGATCCTCACTGTAACCCTGGGAGGTAGGTTCTATTCTTGTCCCTTCTTTACAGTTGAGGAAACTGAGGTAAACAGAGATTAAGTGACTTGCCCAAGGTCATACAACTAGTGTTTGAGGTTGGATTTGAATTCTGAGTCTAGTGTTCTTATCTATTGTGACATCTAGGTGCCTATGAGAGATAAGTATTTATCTATCCTATGACATAGGATAGATAGAACATTCATTAAGCGCTTTGTCAGGCACTGTGCTAAGTACAGAGGACACAAAAATGAGCAAGTCAGACATCCCCTATCCAGTCTTAAAGGGGGAAAGACAAAGTATAAAAGGAGCTGGTAAGGTAGGGGATTTGGGGGGAAGGGCACCTGTACAAGTGCAATGTGGCAAGTGAGTAGAAGGAGGAGAATTCTAGAGAATCCAGGCATGAGAGAGGTGAAGGAGGGCTAGAGTCCTTCCTAAATTGGTGGTCCCAGGGAGGGAGTTGCCAATCAGGAGAGGAGGGCTGCATGGTAGAGGTTCCTCAGGGTGAAATGTGATAGCCAATGAGGAGAAGGATTTCTCATGACACAATGATGCCTCAAAGAGAAGAGGGAATGGCTCAGAAAATGGTGCCCAACATAATCACGTTGCTAACTTCATAACACAGATTGATTACCACCAAATAGAGAACTTCTGTTTTCTATTCCCCAAACCTCTGGCAGCCCGGCAACATGACCCAATATAGGTGACCTCATGAGGGACACATACAAGGGAGCACAAGCACCAGCAGGAAGGGAAAAATCACATAGGAAGAGCAGAAGATTGGAGCCCTGATGATTCAACTCTTCAGAGGTGAAGGTTCTCCAGGTTAGCTACTTTAACTCAGGGACAAAAAGCTCTGCAGCAATGGTAAAATGTCAGCCTGTAAACACTGACAAAGAAGTCCTTCCTCTCTAAGCTTTTATGTGCTGGTTATGGGCAGCCTCATTATGAGAGAGATACCAATGTTGTCCTTAGGGCTATGAGCAACGGCTTCCCACCTATCCACCCCAGATCAACTGCCCTCCCTTTCTTAGTGGGAAAGTACTAAATATGTCTACACAGAACTATACAGAAATATACTAAAGATTTCAAAGCTGCTTTTTCTGTATGGATTTAATGTCTGGTATGTGTACAGATATTTTAAGATAATGATATATTTGAAAGGAATAGTGTAATTTTAGATAAAAATGTATGGAGAAGATACTTCTAGCCACTCTTATATAACCAGTAAAGTGTAAGCTTCTTGAGGGCAAGGACTGTTTCAATTGTGTCTCTGCATCCTTACAGTGCCTTGAGCATATTGGCACTTAGTAAATGTTTGTTGGAATCAGTGAAACTGAGCTGAACAAATAGGACAAGGCCTCTTCATTAAGGTAGAATTTTAAGAGAGGAGTAAAGGATGTTACCAGCATGAATTAAATAAGTGTAGGAGTCATAGGTTTTAATGTCAGAAGACCAGAGTCCATACCCTACCTCTCTCTTACTACCTGTGTGACCTTGGGAAAATCCCTTAACCAATATGGACCTCGGTTTCATCTGTAAAATGAAGGAAGTAAGTGGTCTCTAAAGTTCCCTTTCTTTAAGATCCCTAAAAAGTGGCAGCAAAGGTTCCATTCTACATTGAAATAAGCTACCCCAATTAGAGTGAAGGTGGTTAGGAAGATTAATGAGATGATGTAAATAGGATGGCTAGTCAGAGGGTTCTTTTGCTAGTTAACTTTAAGAACTCTATTTTTTTAGGTCACTAAAGAAGTCATCAATAATAGATGCTAGAAGTCAATGTTCCATTTCTCCTACATGACACCTGTCTAGAAGGCCGATAACTTAAGGGTCTAGGGAGACCATCGATCATTACATAAAGACTGATCCTAATGAGAAAGCTTTACTCCTTTGGGAACTTTTGCCAGGCCACTAGATTTATGGCATTTTGTGTCTGTGTATAAACATCCGTGGCCTAGCCCAGCTGAACCTCACAGATAACTTTACTTTTGATGCCAATCACTATCACAATTTCAATCTCACAGCTATTTGCATTGGTTATTAAAGATGACATAATATTTCGACTGGCTTTGTTGTGATCCTTTCATTTGCCCATTTGTTCATTAATTCAAAGAGTGTTTGCTAAATGTTATAGTCACACACTTAGAAAAGTTGTCTCATATGAGACTACATTTTAGCGTGTCTAATCCTGTAAATCAGGCATCAGCTACCTATAGGACATGGTGGACACAAAGACAGTTGTTACCATTAGGAGGCTCTTAAAAATGGCAGAATAGGCAGTTTAATTTTGGCCTTTCCTAGCACTTCCTCTTACTCTGTCTCTCGGGACTCAGTGTCGTGATGCTTCCCTCTAGATGGTCAAAGGCCCTCTTTGCAACATTCAAATAGGCCTTCCTAAAGTATCCCAGGCTCTTGTAATGTGTGTCAAAGGGCTCTTATTACATCAATCGTCCAACTATACATACTTTGGGGAATTTTCTAACCCTCTTGGCTTGTAGCCCCTATCTAGGAAACCAGGGAAAATCTATCCATAATTAAGCACGACTCTCCTCTTAAAACCACATAATTTTTTATTGGAAGACAGAAGAAAATGAAGCAGAACCCAAATAAAATCCTTGGAAAACAAATTTTCTTCTGACATGTTTCCAGTCACTGAGTCCCAAATTTACACCTTCCTTTCCTTTTATAGCTCCCTGTGGCCCCCAAAAGCAGGCCCCACATGAAGCTCCCACTTATTTGAGTGCACTGTTGATTATTTGCCACCATGGCAGCTAGGGAGAACCTCAACAATTTTCCTTGTCTAGCAGGAAACAGGGTTCTCCCTGAATCACATTTTCTGTGCCAAGTTATCAGATTAAAGACTCACTGAGTCTAAAACTCTCACCAAGGCTATTCTCTTCACCACAATTCTTGTTAACTCCTTGCCTAGGAGACACAAATTTTTTTTTTGTTGTGGTCAGTCTCCATTTTCAGAATATTCCTGGTCATCAACACGGATCTGGAAAATTTAAATCTTGTTTACCCTTCTCTGAGTCCTGGAAGGGATGTCTTTCACAAAAAGGAATAGTCCATATTTGTAGTGGAATTTATAAAGCACATTATTTTCTTTCTAATACTCTCAAGCAACTGGATGGGATTATCCAAATCCAGCAAGTTTATGAATAAAGGCCTCTACTTAGCTCCATTTAGAGAGTAGGGAAACTGAGCTTTTCAGATGCCCTCGGAGATGAATTCCCTCAGTCAGTACCATTCATTCTGAGAGAAAGGAAAGAAGGCAATAATATTTCAATCCTAGTAATACTCCAAAATATATTTTCACTGCCATCTCTCAATACAAATTCCCGCTCCCTAAATTTCTAACCTCAGATTTTCAGACTGAGAGCAATCTGATTAATTGATTAAAGTAATTTATACTAAAACTTGAATGATTGATAGACAGCTCTTGAAGGGAACACACATGTTGAGAAATGAACATTTTCCTATCCCTTTTCTTATTCCAGGAAGCCACTACCTCTCATCCTTAAGAACTTCAGAAGAGATAAGGCAGCTCTAGGGAGCAGCGCAAGGAGCTGGACCTAGAGTTAGCAAGATGGGTTCTAATCATGCCTCAGATACTAAGTCATTTAAATCCTCTGGGCTTTACTTATCTGTAAAATGATGATAAAAGGCTAAGTGTAATTATATGCTCAACATATGGAAAGCATTTTGCAAGTGTTAAAGAGTGAAACAAAAGCTAGCTATTATTATTATATTATTGTAACATGGGTCCAAAAATTTGACAGTCAGCCTCTGTAAGGTCACCAGAACCCTATTATAAATCAACAAAGGGCTTTTCTTTTGCTTTGTTCTGGTTAGAAATAAAAGTTCTAAGTAGTCAGGATCTGTGTATGATGTAATTTCAAGACTGAATTAAAACTTAACCTTGGAACTGTCAAAAATAGCTTAAAATCAGGACCATAGAGCAGGGATTAGAGAGGATTACCATTTTCTCTTTCTCTACAAGCTCTAAGCAAGTCTACGGCCTGGCCATTAAGAATGTGTCCAGTTCTCAATAAATCTTGATCTCATCAAGAAGGCCCTTAGCAATGAAGCCCAAAACTTTATGCAGGAGTCAGTAGATTAGTCCAGTTGCTCAAACTGTAGCCAGAGATAATATCTCTAACTCAAGATGAATGTCTCCCAAATGCTATCGATCACAAAGAAGACCAAGTGAGGATGGAGGAATGGATCAATACAAATTGGACCTACTAGAAAACAAAATGTAAAGTACATTTTGAATCTACAGCTTCGCCTAACAGCTATTAACGATGTTAATTTCACTAATGTAGTATGGGATATTCCATGCCGATGACATTTACCTATCATGAAACTACCAAGAAGACCTCTGATTCAATTATCCTCTTCTATGTGTGATGAATGTGATCTGGCTGACTCTGCCACAGCCTCCTTCAGGGATCTGGGAGCACGCTAAGGATTTTGTGAAATGTTGCTTCTGTAATGCCTTTGACTTCAAACTCCAACAGTTGTGTTCCCTGCACTGTTAATGCCAGCAACGAATATCTCAGTTATATTTAATCACTTAATATTAGCTTTTTAAAAAATAGTTCACATATACTTTAATCATTTATAATTTTAGCGTGAAGAGGCAAACATGGTGTAGTGCAAATTAACCCGGTTTAAACAACCAGGCTCTTCTACTTAACTATGTATGTGACCTTAGACAAATCTGTTAATCTCTCTGGGCCACAATTTTTTCATTTGTAGAATAAGAAGGTTGGACTAGATATGTAAGTTACCTTCCAATTTTATATCTGTGGGACTTTCTTATCTCTGTTAAACATTCCTGGGAATGGTATTTGTATATCATGGCTACCATTGATGAAAACATGAGAAAGAAATAGACAGATTTTTGTAGATGACTTTTTTTTTTTTACGGCAAACTATATCTTCAAAGTTAGACAGCAGATGGAGATGCCTTGATAATATGAGATCTTGGTGTGAATATGGTTTATTAGTTTTAAGAAAGCTTTTGACTTGAAACAGAAAACAATGTATCCTTAAAAGTGATCCACAGAAAAGTTGTGTGCATGTCACAATCATACAAGTTTCCGTAACTGATACTACTGTGAAGATAACTTTGTTCGATGTCATTAAGTATGTATATCAGACTTAATTAGCTTTTACAAAGGAATAATTACTTTGAAGATATAGCAATAACAAAGGTACAAATCTTTCCCCCACCCCAATGCTTTGGGGCACACTCTCCCCCAATCCTATCTTGGTCTGTGGAAAGAGTGAACTCAAATTTAGCTCAACCCCACCAACTTCACTTTCAAATGATCATTGATCCTGGATAAGTCCTATCAGCTGCTGCTGAGCTGGTACCAAAGGTAACAGCTAAAGGTTACTTCTTGCTCCTCAGGGTATTGATGCTGAGCTGTCTGTAAAACCAGGAGTCCGGGATCCTGGGTTGCTCACTCTCCTGATATTTTTTTAAAAATTAGTTTTTATTAAAATCTTCTGTTTTTGTATATCACTATCATAATCCCAAGTATCTCCTCACCTCCTCTCCCAAAGAAATATCCTATATAACAAATGGTAATTTTTTTAGAGAGGAAAAAATGAGCATAACTAATCAATACATTGAAAAGGCCTGAAAACATGTGCAATTTTGTGTAATATCTGTGGTCTGCCCACAGATTTTATAATTTTGTTACATTTACTTTTGATTTTTTTGTGTATTTATTCCTTTCATTTACATTTTCATAGTTACTATGTATATTGCTTTCTTGGCTCTGCTTACTTCATTCTGTATCAGTTCATGCATATCTTTCAATGCTTCTCTGTATTCGTCACACACCTCATTTCTTATAGCCCAATAATATTCTATCACATTAATGGCACTACAGTTTGTTTAGCCATTTCCAAATTGATGGCTCTCCTGACCTTTCAAACCCCACAAGGTTAGAATATCCAATCCCTTCACTTAAAATAGAAAAGAGCAAACACAGAAGCAAACGACCAAAGCCAGTTTCAGGGGACCATATCAGCCTCTGGGGGAGGAGACCCAAGGCCTCTCTGCTTAAAGTATTATCTCTCTAAGGTGCCAAGAGTGAAGGACTCAGAATAAGAGAGAGTAGCCAAAGATAATAAAGTTACCTCTCCCATTGCTGGTGCCTTTTAAAGGCAGCCCCAGTTACAGCTACATAGAAAATCAAAAAGGCTTCACCTAAACACATGGTTAGCAGACTGGAACCAGTTGCTAAATGTCTACATATGCTCAAGTCTCTCCAAGGCACTTCCACAATCATAACTCTGCCAGAAGCAGACTCCCTAGTCTCTTCCATGTGGTGAATAGTATCAGTCAGTCTGTGCTTGCTAGAGATCAGGGGTGGGGAACCTGCGGGTCTCGGGGCCTCATCCAAACTATTTGTTCTGTGAAGTTTGGATTCAGTCAAAGGGCCACACTTGAGTACCTAGACGGCCACATGTGTCCTCGAGGCTGCAGGTTCCCCACCCTTGCTAGATCCTTGTTACATATGAAACCTTCGAAAATGATCAACTATTAAAGGCTTTACTTAATTTTAGGTCTTGCATTTACGGTCAAAGACAGTCTTTTGAGTTTCTGTTGTGAATTAACCAGGGTATTTTCTTTAAACATTCTTCACATTGGTATCTTCAACTTGTAACTAATTTCAAATTATGCTTCCTTCTTTCTTTGCTCCTTTCTTTCTTTTTTAAAGTATACTACCACAGAAGATTCCCAAAGTTAAGTAGAAATAAGCTAATGATTCATCTGTCTGGGAAAGACATTCTAAATAAAGTTATGTTTGGATCTTGCCAATGGGCAAAATTATTTACAAATTGGGTGTGGCTTAACATTTAGCTACTTAATGAAAGTAGCATGGATTTCCTATTCTGGTAAAGTGATAGAAATCTCTACTGTTGTTCAGTCATTTCAGTCGGGTCTGACTCTTTGTGATCTGGTTCGGGGCTTTCTTGGCAAAGATACTGGAGTGGTTTGCCATTTCCTTCTCCAGCTCATTTTACAAATGAGGAAACTGAGGCAAATAGGGCTAAGTGAGTTGCCCACAGTCACACAGTTAGTGAGTGTCTGAGGCCAGATTTGAACTCAGGAAGATGAGTCTTCCTGACTTCAGGCCCAGTACTCTATCCACTCTACTGACCTCATTTACTAAAAGCTAGTGCCCCCAAATGCTGTAGGGTGAAGGGGAAGAAAGAAATCAATGCATTTATTTTTGAAATGGTAATTGTAATTTTTAGAGTACTCATTTTATTCTAAGAGATTTTAAACAAAATATTAAATTATGGCTTATTTCGTGACATAATGGTTAAACAATCTTAAGGAATAAAATCTTCTTGAGTTTTCAATTCAACTCAACAAACGCTGCGCTAGGTGCTCTGGGCTGTCCTCTGGCTGTCCTCCATGCCTGGAATGCTCTCCCTCAGTAACTCCGACTAACTCCTTTCTGGCTTCCCAATTAAAGTCCCAGCTAAAATCCCACCAGAAGGTGGGGAAGGTAGGAAGCCTTTCTCAACTGCTATTAATATCAGTGCCTTCCCTCTTTTAATTATTTTCTATTTATCTTGTATATTGCTCACTTTGTATGCATTAGCTTCCATGTTGTCTCCCTCATTAGATTGTAAGCTCCTCGAGGGCAGGGACGATCTTTTGCATTTTTTCGTATCCCTAGCACTTAGCAAAATGTCTGGCACATAGAAAGTGCTTAATAAATAATGATTGGTTGATAAGGTTCCTGATCTCATGAAAATTGCTGTCAATTTATGGTGTGTGTGTGTGTGCGTGTAGATACGTATATCACATGAGCATATATTAATAATACAAAGTAACCCATGATATAAAAGCATTAGAAAAGTTCAACAAAGTGTCATCAGAGCTTTTGGTTGTTTTCTTCCCACAGAAAATTAGCAATTTCATTTCTTTCTATAGCATTTTGCTGACTTCTCTCCTAGGAGCTGGGGAAGTATATGCAAATGATCCAAATGTAGTCAACACACATAGTCCCAAACCAAAATAAACCTTTTACAAAATTTTCACCTTATAAAAGGGGACTTTGAAAAAATTTCAGTTCTGTTTTTACGTGACTATGATGAGAGTAGTATGTGGTCTAATGGGTGGGGCTTGTTAAATATGCCATTTCCTTTAGGAAACAGATTTTCTGTCTTCATCCAAACAAACCAGCCCGAGTACTGTGAGCAGCTTTTCTATTTATGTTTCTGTCACTCAGAAAAATCATCAACATTGAATGCAAATATGCCACCGAGCTTTCTGGAGATGATTGTCATTTTTAGATTAATGAAGCGGGACTTTTTCTATTTTTCAAAGTACTAAGATAGTCAAGGGCTCTTTTGCTCATTATTGTGATCACGGTGAAGCAGACATAGTGAGTAATTGTCATTATGTGTCCCTGGGCTCAGCTGCAGACTTATTCCCTGATGTTCAATCAGGTGAGCCAGCATAGTGGAGTGAAAAAGAATCTGGGCTCCAGAGTCAAGGGCCTCACGGTGAGGGAACATGGTGCAGATGAAAGATGACCACATCTGGAATCAGAGGACCTGAGTTCAAATTCTGACCCTCTTCCTTACCTGAGTGACTTTGGATAATAGCTAACATTTATGTAGCACTTACCATGTGCCAGGCACTGTGTTAAGTACTTTACAACTATTATCTCATTTGATCCTCACAACAACCACATGTAGGTGCTATGATCTTACAATGAGGAAACTGAGGCAAACTGAGGTTAAGTGACTTGCCCAGGGTCACACAACTAGTATCAGAAACTGGATTTGAATGGAGGTCTTCCTAACTCCATGCCCAGAGCTCTCTCCACTGTGCCACCTAGCTTCCCCAAGTCACAGTCTCTCTGGGCATTAGTTCTGTGAGCCATAGAGTGAAGGAACTGAACTAGATAACTTCCAAGGTCCCTTGCAGCTACAAGCCTATGATTCTAGCTTTTCTACTTACTGATGTGACTTCAGGCAACTCGCTTCCTCTTTCTGAGCCTCTGTGTCTTCATTTGTAAAATGGAGGCTGTAGTAGGAGCAACATCTACCTCATGCAGCTCCCAGAGTTTTTGTCATTGCTGTTTACTTTAAAGCTAATAAAATTGCCTTCCACATTTAGTTAGTCTAAGGCACTAAGATTTGGGCCACTGACAAAGCTTCATGGTCATCTAAGGACAAACGGCAGCCCATGGGGTTTGCAGGAGGGTTCCTCCAGCTTCATAAAGGCTTTTAACGTGCGTGCTAACACTGCAATGTAGAGACAGGGAAGCTGAGCTCAACTGAATCACTGCTGTCTCCTCACTGAATATCCTTTCCATGCTTTGGTGAAGTAAACTTCCTTCTGTTTCTTGCAAGAAGGTCTAAGAGTGGCTCATTTCATTCCAGCCCCCTGATCTGAACTTCTGAATCTGCCTTAGTCAGTCCTGACCTGAAATAAAGGGGTTGGACCAAATTATTTCTAAGGCTCTCTATATTCCCCATCTCTTCCTCTTCCCCTTTCAATTTTATAGATGAAGAAAACAAACCTGGAAAGGATAAGTGATTTGTTCAAGATCACACAGGCAAAGAGAAAATTAGAACCCAGGTCTCCTGACTAAGCCTGGAGCATACAACTATTCAGTTTTTCACATTAGTTTACATTTCCGTTCTATGATGATTCAATATTTTAAATCCATCCACTAACTTAGATCATTAGAGATTAGTGGACTAACTTTGTGCATGAGACCCTGTGGCTGACCTGCTGATATCACCAGCCTCTCTGCCTTTAGCTAGGGACAATCCTCTGTCCTCTTGTTTGGGGCTGGTGGTAGAGGCCATGGGCATTAGGAAAAGAGCTTTGAATGATAGACACATTGTCACCAGACCCATACTGGAAGCCCTTCTAGGGAGTCAGAATTTATGCTCTGATATCATAGCCAGGGAGAACCCAAGGCCGCTTCCACACATGACACATGAGAGGAGGATTTGATTGTGGGCTATTCAATGGTAATTTTTTAGGATGACTAATTATGACCCAATTTGTTATACTACTGAAAATACAAAGAATATTACATTGCATTTGCCATAGGACCATAGATTTAGAATACCTCAGAGACCAGCTAGTCTCTCCTTTAGTTTATAATGAGCAAACTAAGGCCTAGGAAGGTTAAGCAACTCACCCAGAGTCATACAGATAATAAACATCAAAGGCAGGATTTGAACCCAGGTCTTCTGATTCTAGAGGTGTCCTTTCACTTCTGCTTTTTTATTCCCTCTACTTTTCTAATCTTTTGGTAATCTTTTTGTTTTTATCCTTCACAACATCATCCTAGGGTTCTTGTAAGGATAAAATGAGATATTTGCAAAGTGCTTTGCAAACTTTCAAGTACTACACAAATGTTCTTGTTTTTGTTGCTGTTATTTCTGTTATAAGTCTCATTTTCTCCATTTACACATTCTAGTGCAGGCTTTTTACTATCTGTCTGGACTATTACAATAGCCTTCTGGTTTATCTCCCTGAACCAAGTTTCTCCCCACTCCAGTTCAACTTCCGCTTAGTTGCCAAAATGATTTTCCAAAAGTGCAAGTCTCCTTGAATGCTATTCCCCTACTCAATAAACTTCAGTGGCTCTCTATCACTCCCAGCATCAAATAAAAAACTCTTTGCTTGGTTTTTAAAACCCTTCCTAACTGCCCCCTTTCTACTTTTCCAGTCTTCTTATTCTTTATTCCTTTCCACAAACCCTACAATCCAGGAACACTGGCCTCCTTGCTCTTCCTCACATATGACACTCCTGATTCTGTCCATTTTTACTGGCAATTCTCTGAATCTAGAATATCCAGCCCCTTTACTTCTGCCTTCTAGCTTCCCTGGCCCCCTTTAAGACTCAATTCAAATCCTACCTTCTGCAGCAAGCTTTTCCTGGTCTTTCCTTTCCTAGCTCGAGCCTTCCCTCTGAGATTACTTTCCACTTCCACTCTAAATACCTTTTTATGTACAGAGCTATTCACATGTTATCTCCTTTAATGGAATGTAATCTCCTTGAAGGCAGGGGCCCTGTTTTTGCCCTTCTTTGTATTACCAATGCTTAGTACAGTGCCAGACAAAGAAAAAGTACTTAACAGCGTTTGTTGTCTAATTGACAAAATGGCCAGTGAACATTTTAAAATCAGCATTGCTTAGCTAAAGTCCACAGATTACAGGACCAACAGTATATCTTTGGAAAAACATACCATACCAGAGATATGGGTTTGTAAATTTCAATAACAAATAAACTATTGCTATGTTTTCGCTCCTTCGAAGATCTGTTTGGGAAAAACATTAAGAATCAGGTTGTGTCTTAGATTTTGCCAGTACTCCTGACTGACACTTATAGGGTTATAAGTTAACCTAGAGGTCTCCTACTCCAGTCTCTCTGCCCCACTTTATTTTATGGATAAGGAAACTGAGTCCTATAGAGGGGTAAAGCAAATTGTCCAACATGACACAGAAATGATCTGATTTCTAAGTCAGTTGTTTTTGTTATGGGAGACTTTACATTTTCTTCTGTTTTAAAAAGTTTTTTTGGTATTGTTTTAATATTTCTTTTTGCCTTATGTATTCACTAACTTCTATTTGGTGGAATGTAATTTTTAGGGAATTTGTTGCTTGGCCAAGGTTTTATACCTCTTATGCTGAACCATTAATTGTCCTTCCAATTCTTTCTTCTGTAGCTCTCATTTCTTTTCTAATTTTTTCCTCTAGCATTTTCATTTAATTTAAAAAATACTTTATTTTTTAAACTCTTAATTCATCTTTTCCAGGAATTCTTGTTGAATTTGTGCCCATTTTGTTTTTAAGCTGTTCCTGTAGGTATTTTAGAATCATTCTCTTCTTTTCAGCTTGTGTCTTGAACATCTCTGTCAACATAATAGCTTTTTATGGTGGGAGAGTTGTTTTCGTTGTTGTTGTTGTTTGCTCATTCTTCAAACCTACTTTTTGACTTTGAACTTTATGTTCGGACCAGTCTCTGCCTATTCCGTAGTGGGAATGTCTAGACTAGTCCTACTACTACTTCCTTGGGATCTTGCATGTTATGTTATTCCAGAATCTTAGGAACAGCTCAAGCTGGGGACCTATAAGCTTTTGGTGCTTCTAAAGTGGTCTGATTGAGGGCAAAAGTCAATTTCTGCTACCCTTGTCTGAGCTCTACAAGTTTTTGACCTAGATTTAGGTCTGAGCAACAGGCCTGTGGACTTGCTCATCTTGAGATTCCAATAGACTATTGCCAGACTCAGCCACCAATAGGTTCAGAGTGATAGATTCTTGCCCTGGTTATTCTACTACAGGTTTCAGATTAGGTTAGAAGCTAAAATTGAGACTCTGCTCTGATCCTGGGGTCCAACCCACACAGCTATTGTTTGCTTCTGAACTTGCTCCCATGGGTATACAGCCTCTAGCCTTCAACTGTTCCTTACCCAGGAATGGCATGATAGGTATTGGTGCCTTTCTCCATCTGCCCTGGATATGTGAACCAGAAGTAATTAATGAGCAAAGTAGCTGCCAATTGACACCTGTCCCTTCACCTTATCCAAATTTAGGCCCCTCTATGCTGGATCTGGGATCTCTTCTTACCCTGGTTCTGAGCCTTACCTTACCAAAGACATATGCCTGATCCCAGTGCCCACAGACCTCTCTGTTTCCCGGTGCCAACCCGGGATGGAAACATAGACCACTGTGATTTTTTTCCCCTGGGTTTGATAATCTGGTACATTTTCTAAATCTTTTTGAATGAGTTGGAATTGGAGGGGTGGAGAGCTTGCTGCTACTCTGCCATCTAGGCTCTACTTTCTCCCTCAATAGTCTCTTAATTGGTCTTCCAGACTCAAGTCTCTCCTCTCCCCCCTCCACACACAGCTTCCAAAATGATTTTTCCGAAGTGCAAACCTGACCTGCCATTCTTCTATTCAATAAATTGTACTAGCTTTGTATTGATTTTAGAAGAAAATATTATTTCATCTTTATCTTATCCTTTTACATTTCTATTGTATGTAAGTTTTATAATGTGTGTAATTATTTTATAGTAGTATATTTATATAATTTATAAATAAGCAAATAAACATATATTGGGGGTACATATTCAACTTTTTTTTGCTGATGTGTGGTCATAAAAGTTTAGAGATCACTACTCCAGCAGATGAGGAAAGTGAAGGTAGCTGATAATTTGTGGCACTTTTTACGTTCAGGTAATTTCTGAATGTCTATATTTTTAAGCTAGGTTTTTAGAAGACAAAATTTTATACCATTTAAAACCATTTCACTAGTTCAAGAGTCTTTCTGCAATTGCTCATTGTGGGATAAAGGTCATCCTGGGCTCTGGGATGGAAGTTATCCTAGGGTCTGGAAGGCTATACTAGTGGAACCCAAGCTGGAACATGTCCTACTGAGCTGGAAGGCCTTCCAAGCCAGTTTCAGTGATAGATCATGTCCACTGCCAGACGACCAGAGGCTCATCAGTTAGTACTCATTTATTGTGCATAATGTGTTACAGGCACTCTGCTAAGTACTAGGGGTACGGAGAAAGGGAAAAAAAATAGTCCCTGCCCTCATAGAATTCATATTGTAATGAAGGAAACAACATGCATAAAACTGTACATATAATAAACATTGAATGTAAGTGGAAGGTAATTTCAGAAGGAAAGCAGTATCATGGGTCAGTTGGTAACTAGGTGATGAATTCCTTAGCCATGGCAACGAATTGAGACATTGATTGAAAAACATTTTAGAATCTTTTCAAACTAAATTGAATATTTTAAAAGCCATTCAGAATCATCAGTAATTGCCCATTTCCAAGTACAGCATTGTAGTTTGTAACATTTCAAACAACATCAGTTAGACATAACTTATGAGGACAGTCAAGGATGGATTCCTTTTTATTTATTAAATTATGCAAGATAGTGAGAGCTGTAATTATGTGTGAAACGCAATTCCCCTCATGAATTTTCAGCTGCTAACATTTTATTGAAAGGGAAAACTTCTATCACCAATGCAATAGCCATTGGGGGAATGGATGGGCAGGGAACTTTAGTTAAAGTTTAAACTCAATTTTATTAGGTCACATCAATAAGTCAACACTACCACTTGTCTAGTACCTACTACGTGCCAGACACAGTGTTAAGTGCTGGAATACAAAAAAAAAAGGCAAAAGACAGTTCTTGATCTCAAGGAGCTCACAGTCTAATGGGGGAGGCAATATGTAAACAACTATGTACCAAAAAAGATATATACAGGATAAACTGGAAAAAAGAAATAGAAGAAAGGTACTAGAATTAAGGGGGACGAGGAAAGGCTTTCTGTAGAAGGCAAAAATTAGCTGGAACTTGAAGGAAGCCAGGGAACCTAAAAGGATGAGATGAGGAGAGAAAGAGTTCTTCTAGGCACTGGGGACAGCTATTGAAAATGCTCAGAGTCAGGAGATATAGTGTGAGAAAGAACATGGAGGCCAACATCACTGGATCCCAGAGTACGTAGGGGGGAGTAAGGTGTAAGAAGATTGGGAAAGCAGGAAAGAGCCAGGTTATTAAGGGCTTTGAGGAGAATTTCATATTTGATCTTGTAGGTGACAGGGAGCCACTGGAATTTAATGAATAGAGAGTTGACATGCTTGGACATAGCTTTTTGAAGATCATTCTGATAGCTGAGTGGAGGATGGACTAGAGTAGGGAGAGGCTTGAAGAAGCAGCCCATTGTAATAGTCCAAGTGTGAGATGGTGAGGGTCTGGCCAAGGATGGTGGCAGAGGAGAGAAGGAGGTTTTTATGAGAGATGTTATTAGTTCCTAGATAACAGAACTTGGCAACAGGTTGAATATGGGGTGGAGAGAAAGAGACAGAGAAAAAGAGGTAAGAGTTAAGAATGACACCTAGGTTGCAATCATGGGTGACTAGGAAGATGGCAGCTTCCTTGACTGTAATAGGAAAATTAAGGAAAGGGGAAAGTTTGTTGGTAAAAATACTGAGTTCAGTTTTAGACATGTTGAGTTTAAGATGTCTGAAGGACATCCTGTTTGAGATGTCAAATGGGCAGTTGGAAATGGGAGACTGGAAGTCAGGAGGTTAGGGCTAGACAAATACATTTGAGAATCGTCAGTATGGAGACAATAATTGAATCGAAGAAGCTGATGAGATAACCAAGCACGACAGTATAGAGGAAGAAGAGAAAAGGGCCCAGGACTGAGTGTTCTCCGCCTCTGCCTCCCCAACCCCTCCTCATGGTTAATGGACATGATCCAGCAAAAGAAACTGAGAAGCAGGACATGTAGGAGAACTAGAAGAGGTAATATTGAGAAATCTTAGAGAGGAGGGAGTATCAAGGAGAAGAGGCTGATCAATAGTGTCAAAGTCTTAAAAGAGATCAAAAGGGATGAAGATTGAAAAAGGGCGATTAGATTGCACATTAAGGGATCATTGGTTACTTTGAAAAGGGCATTTTTCAGCTGAATTATGAGGTCAAAAGCCAGACTGCAGAGAGTTAAGAGAATGAGTGGAGGAATTATGAGTTCAGAGGTCAAAAGAACAAAAATCAGATTTCCAATGTTTTAAAAAATGATTCCAGTTCTTTTGACACATGGATAATTAAAGCCTCTTTGTAGGAAGTCTTTTGTTCCCATTGCAGGAGAGATGTTGCCAAGGTAGAATTGGTAGGACTTAGCAATAGATTGAATTTGGGGGTGGGATGAAAGAGAAGTGGTGCCTGGTGGAAGAGGTGAGGTCTTGGCCTAACTCTTGTGGCAGCGTGGGGTCTGGGAATAGTTCTTACTGAGATGAATGTTGGCTAATATATGTGCAGAGTGGATGAGGAGGATGCTGGGGGAGTGAAGATGAATGGTCTAGGGTAAAACAAGGGTTGCACAAGAGAGCCAGAAAACTTCTCTGTGGAAATGGAGCCAGTGGGCAGACAGGGAGGAACCAATAACAAACAGTGCAGGATGTGGGAGCTATCACAGCTAAATTTGCATGCCTACGGTTCTGTTGTCAGCAAGCTTAATCAGTTCAGCGGGAGCCCCACTCGGGCCTTGGCTAGGCCTTGTTAAGCCTCTGCACCTGTGCTTGGGGTGGGGCCCAGACAGTCCTTTTGCAAAAGGAAATGAAAATCAAGGCAAATTGAAAGAAAAGCTTATGTGTTTAAAGTGTCCTGGAGCACATTCTTCCTGCTTAGGAGCAAACCCTTCTACCACTAAGATAAAGATTCCTGAATTAATGAGGTCCTTCAGCTAACTGACTCTCCCAGTCCCTGCCCTCTACATATTTTTCTTTTCCTCTTGCTTTGAAAAACATGCATTGAAAATGAAGTGGGAAGCCTAGGTGATGTTTTCACAGTATCCAAAGCATTTGAAAGTATTCAAATTCCTAAGGTAAAGCAGATGTGTGAATGGAGCCATATTTGCCCATCCAGAATCTCCTTACTTGTATTGTGAGGATTTAATATTTAACTTAATAGACTATACCTTAGAGTGTTAGGAGACCTCCAGAAAACAAAGTATATATTCTTTGTGACCAGATCAAACCCAAATGAGAATCAGTCAGCTTTGAAGCTTCCGTGTACTGAAATTCACTGCCTCAGTGATACATTAGCTTTGCTTTCCTCATTTGAGTTTTCTTGGGCAATAGAAACAATCACTGATTTTTCTTAGAGATTTGGATCTTCCTTGAGCTTCAAAGGAACACTGGCAACATTTCCTTGGGGTGGGGAGGGGTGTGCTCTCCTGGCTCACACACAGATAAGACGGACAACCAGATGATGGCTGTGCAACAATTTTCCACTTTTGTTTTAAACAGTAGTTAGTATGACTTAACCCATTTTCCCCACAATAAGCATGTGCATAAACACTCAGGACCTAAAATAAGTCTGTATGGGCTAAACAGTAAGTAGAAGAGGACCTAAAAACAGCCTGAGCAGGTGAATCAAGTTGCTTCTGGTAAATGTTTTCTTTCCTGCCTTGCTCATTCCATGGAAAGTTATAGAAGGAGAGGGAGAAGGAAGAGCAAAGGTAGCAGTGGTCTCTAAATGCAGATACTTCCTCTTCCATCATCTTTGTTTTCACTCTTTCCCACACCTGAAATGTCCTTCCTCCTTCTCTTTGTCTGTTGAATTTCTATCTACCCTATGAAAAGGCCTTCATGAAGCCTTTTCTGATCTGTCAATAAAGACCTTATCCTCAGGACTTCATATATAGCACGATGCTTGTACTTCTCTGACGGATCTACCATGCATTGTTGTTTATTTCCACTTTCTGGTTAGGTGATATCACTATGCTACACCAGCAGTCTCCAAAGTAGGTACCACAGTGTGACTACAAAGGAACAGTGGCATGAATTTCAAATCTCACCCTTCCTGCTGTGACAGGGGCTTTGTGCCTGCCTAGATTCCCTAAAATGATGTCACTTACATGGAAGATGCCGGGGGACCTTCTTCTGAGAGACTACGGAGCTCGTACATCTTTAGACATTCTGCACTGGCTTACCATGCTGTTGGGAGCGGCCCCTTTCCACTGGCTACATAGCTGGAATTGTCAGTGTTTTTAAAACTTCTTTATTGAGCATCAGGACTCTTTCATCCTCAGATGTGAATGCAAGGAAAGCCCTAAAGGTGCTCATTTAAGCAGTTTTAAATACACAGACTCTATGCTGCCAACCCCATGGTAGGCCAAGACAGAATGTTCTGCATGTGCAAGTTCTCCAGTCCCCTAGAGTCTTGCATGTGGGTAATGCCATCTTTGATGATCTAGGTATGAGCCAAACCCCCATTACATAGAAATAGCTATTTGTAGGGCTTGTCTTCAATACTACCATACCTACTTCTTTACTCAGTATCTCTCAATATTCCCCCAATTTCCCCTTCTTGTTGCTTCTAACCCACTCCCCTCTGTAGTGGCTAGTTACAAACTAACCCGGGCACCAACAACAATAACTGCACAGATCCCATTGGAAAAATACCCTCCAGCCTGTATCCTCCAGACCATCTCAGAGCTATAGTTTCAGGACAATGATCAATGAGTAAGAATCCTGCTCCACCCCCACTTTTATTTTGGATTAGAGTGAGTTCACACAGTAGTACATATGTATCTATCTATCTATGTATCTGTATATAATTTGTAAATAAATATACACCTATTGGGGCTGGGTGTTCACATTTTTACTGATAGCAGTGTTTGAGGAAAAAAGTTTGAAGACCACTGGATTAGACTCCAGGAACGTAAAGCACAGTTTCTAGGACAGGGCTTCTTATACTTCTTCTACTCAAGACTGCTTTCAGCAGCATCCTTGGCATTGCATGGCCTGAGGGCACGTGCTGTGCAAAATGTGCATACTCTGTGTTCAGAACCAAGGCTGCAGTGAAACTGCAGATACAACATGGGCAAGTGCTGCCAGAAGGACCTCAGATTCATTATTCATTTGATTTTTAATTAATTTTTGGTCGTTGTGAGTTCCGAAACCTTTTACTATTGTCAAATAGTATGGGGTCTCGACCCACAGTTTAAGAAGAACTGCTCTAGGACACCTAACTACACTCAGTTTCAAAGCTACATGTTTTGGGCAATCATATTTATGCAACCATGTCTTGAATACCCATCTAGTTCATTTTTTATGAAGATAGTAGGCAGAAACCATCCTTCAAATAGCAAAACTTTTAATTAAGAAAGAATAATAAATAAATAAATAATGAGGGAAAATCAAGAAGAGAACTATTCTCTCTCCCCTCTCCACCTAAGAAGTAGCTAGGTGGTACAGTGGCTAGAGCAATGGTCCTAGTGGTCCAAGAGTCCACCCTCACAAACTTACTAGTCATGTGATCCTGGGCAAGTCTTTCAATCTCCCTGTCTCAATTCTCAACTGTAAAATGGGGATAGTAATAGCCCCTATCTCCCAGGATTTTTATGAGGATCAAATGAGATAATATTTGCAAAGCTCTTGGCATAGGGCCTGGCACATAGTAGGCACTTAATAAATGCTTGTTCTTTTCCTCTTACTCCTGCATAGACAAAGGAATACAATCTCCTGCAGATTCCTATATCAGGGAGAGGGAAAATCAATAGGGTCATCAATTTAGAAATAGAAGGGACCTCAGTCCTTTTAATCCAGCCCTCTCATTTAATAGCTCAGGAAAAGTGGGCCCTAGAGGTAAAGTGATTTGCACAAGCTAATAAAGGTAAAAAGGAGGAGATCCAGGATTCAGACTTAGGTTTGAATTTTAGGTTCTACAACTGTAACTCTCTTTCTGCTGTACCTCACTGCCTCTCAACTTATGGGATAATTTGTGCTCTTAGAACTACATCTTGCAGCCATTTGACATGTCTCATCGGTGTTCCACAGCACCTTGGCTGCTGCCATTCCTTCAGCCACCAGAGCTGTTATTTGCTAATAGGTAGGAGGAGAGAGTGGATCCTGAAAACCTAGAGACAAGAGAGTGTCAAGAAGAGGGTGATCAACATTGTCAAAGACTGCGGAGAGGTTGAGGAGATGATTGAGAAAAGGCCATTGGATTTAGCCATTAAGAAGTCATTGGTAATTTTGGAGATAGTAGTTTTGGTAGAATGATGAAGTTAGAAACCAGATTATAAGGGGTTAAGAGGAGATAGAGAGGAGAGAAAGTGGAGATACCTATTGTAGATGGCCTTTCCAATGAGTTTAGCCACAAAGGGCAGAAGAGATATAGGATGATAGTTAGCAGGGATGGAAGGATCAAGTGAGAGTTTTTTGAGAATGGGGGAAATATAGACAGGGAAAGACTGAAGATAAGCAACAGAGTGGGGATGACAGAAGGGTCAGTCTTTTGGAAGAGATTGATGGAATGGGTTTGCTTGTTCAGGTAAAGGGGTTGGTTTAGATAAGGAGCAAGGAGTTATGAAGACCAAATAAGTGAACGTATGTAACATGCTTTAATGCTAACTATTGTTACTGTCCTTTTAACTAAGAATATACTGCTCATCATTATGACCAACCATGCAGTTATAGCCTCTTTCAAACACATTAATCTTACCTTTCTAAAAAAATTGAGGAAGTTCCGTGAAGACAGCATCCATAGCTTCTACCATGACTTCTATAGCACTGGCTATGATAGAGGCCAACAAAGATGCTCATAAAAACTTACAGATTGTTTGGATTAGTTACTATGTGGAGAATCCACCTGTCTGAAGATATCTTACCTGGTGTCTTAGGTAGCAGAGAAGCCTGCAAGTGTTCATTCGTGTAGCTGATAAATTCCTTGAGGGTAAAGATTGTCTTTAATTTGGTTTTTTTATCCCCAGCAGCTGGTACAGTTCCTGGCACACTGTACATACTTAATAAATGTTTATTCGTTTGGAAATGGAGATCACATTCTCCATTTTGGCCCTATTTGACAAAGATTGTCTTAAAAATATCAACCAGATTCAGTGAACATTTGTTAAATTCAGGAGCTGTTGCAATAGTTTAGACAAGAGTTATTTATGGGAAGGTGAGGTTGCTTGAAAAAATGTGAATGAATAATCTACAGAATTTGAAAACTGAGTAGATGTTGTAATTGAGTGTCTGGGAGGATGGTGATACTATTACCAGAACTTGGGGAATCAGATGCAAGAACTGGCTTCTACCTAGCTGTTACTTCACTGCACTTAAGCCAGTAGTAACTACCAACTTCAGCACCCTTCCCACTCCATGAACTCTTGCCTCTATCAAAGGTCTCACTTGCTTGCCTTCATGACATGGTCAGATAATGAGTATATTGATGTAGTGTTCACATAACTGGTGCTGTGAGGAAACTAAAGAGTCTCTAGAGAAGATCAATGCAAATGATTAGCGGCAAATGCTATCATTGTTCATATGCCATGCTTCAATGAATTTGCAATCTCATCAGTGTGAGTACCTCTTCTGTTGCTGCAGATCTCATGAATCAAAGAATCATTAATATTACTGGGTTTTAAAACTTTTTGAATTTTTATTTTTTTATTTTTAAATTATGGAATAAAACAAAAATTTTCACAATATAGTATAATAAAAAAGATGATTTCCCATAAACTGCAAATCTATTATGTACAACTTGCTGTTCCTTTTAAATATATAATAAAGTTATCATGTAAATTTCTTTACTTTTTCTTTTTTTTCTTCCCCCTCCCATTATTGGGATCATAGATTTAAAACTATAAAGGACCTTGAGGTCATCTAGTCCACTCACCTAAGATGAGGCAGAGAGAGGATGTGTCTTTGCTAAAATTTTCTTCTACTAGGTAGAAGTAAAAGCACCCAGATTTGAACCTGGGCTTTCTAAATTAAAAAAATATTGCATGGCATCCAGTGAGGCCACCAGGAAAAGATAAAAAGATGAAAGGTATTATTTAGCCTAAAGAAGAGAAAAAAGAAAAGGACCTTACAATTTGTCTTCTAATATAGGAAGGGTTATCACAAAGAAGGGGATAAAATAGATATAGAATAAATTAAGCTATAAGCAAGAACTACTAAGTATTGGAATGTTTGGCAGAAGATGCTTGAAGAACTTCCAAGTTCTAAGTATCCTGCCCATCCTACAAATCAGTTTTCTTGGTGTCAGTGAAGGGAACACCCGGAACAGTGGGTTGCTGGTCCCTACTTTGTTGCCTCTCCTCCTCCCCCTTCACCACTCCAAATGGCCATAGGAGGCAAAGAAGATAGAGAAAGAGCCAATTCTGAGAGTCAGTTTAAAGATTATTTTCCTGGTTTGTCCTTCACTCTGGCCTAATGAGCCTAAGAGGAGGAAGCTGAAAAATAGAAGGGCTGTTGTGGGAGCAGAGCAATAGACTAAGTTGTCCCCACCCCCTTGTTTTTCTTAAAAGTGGAAGTGGGCACATCAGGATTTGAATTCAAGTCCTCTGCCTCCAAAGAGACCATTTTCCCATGGTATCAAATGAAGTAAAAAGATGAAAGGTATTATTTAACCTGAAGAAGAAGAGAAAGAGTATCTTACAACAAGAGTGTTTCCATTGAAATTGCCCTTGAAGCTTAATTAGCTAAGAGGACTAAGGTCATTTTCATAGCTTCCTAGTCATTTGGGTACAAAACACCCAGTACACAAGGGTCTACAGCTCCTCTTCCAGGCCTTGACAGGAGACTAGCAGGATAACCAGTACCAACACAGGTGAGCTGTGCTATATATATCTTAAATGAATATCCCTTGCCCTTTTTTTCTATTCTGAATGTCTTCTTGCTTCAGCTAAGTAAACCTCCTTTTATTAGTTGTTAAATGGACTCCAATTGTCTCATTTTGTTCAGTTTTGGATCTAAACTAACAGGGGACTAGTTTGAGTTATTTCCAGGCCACAACAAGGGTAAAGAGTCTGGGAGTGGAAGAAGGAAGAAGCTAAGAGTACCAGGGTGAAATCAGAGGAAAACTGGAAGAACAGGGGACCTGGATCAAGGTACTGGGATATGGGAAAAAGCACATGATAGCCTTGTTACAAGGGTTGTCTATGGAAGTTTGTTGAAATTTTGCTTAGGATGCCCAAGTTTTTAGCTGTACCCTTCTTCCAGATTAACATAAACAAAAATATGTCTGAAATAGTTTGCTTATGATACTCCTTGGAAGAGTAAGATTAGATAGGTAGATAGACAGATAGACAGATGGATGGATGGCTAGATTGTGTATGTGTGCATATGTGTGTCTGTATACACACACACAGGTTGTGTAAATGACAGAGCTCACAGGTAGCATGGAATTCAGATGCCCTTCTTCAAGAAAGGCAGAAATTTCTGCCTCGAAGGGAGCAAGAGAAGAGCCTTGGCTGGATACTCACTCTCTCTCTCACCTATTTGTAAAAGTGATGTCAGGCTAGAATTATGTCTATCTGCCTTCTCAAATACTGGTAGTCTAAGGGTATGAGTCTGGTTCAAAAGGAAAGCTGTTTTTCCTGGTCATTCTTAAGAGGAGGTTACACTTACCAGCTTAGCTCCTTCCAACCAAATGCTCATTTCACAAAAGACCACCATAAATAACAAAAAGTGAGTAAATTCATCTAAACAGCAAATAGAAATCTGCAATGTTATACAGATTAGAATATACCAAAGAATCTACAAGAGTGAAAGAGCTCTTTAGCAAGGATTGAGTTGAGATCTCAGCTCAAACCACTCCCAGCCAAACAGGTCCATCCTACCAGTCTCTGGGAGGGTAAGCTAGAAATAAAGGACATGTTGAAGAGTGGTGGGTTTCCCCTATATATCTGCAGCTTCTCTCCAGACTGATCACTCTCTTGAATAGTCTCTGGAACTTCATGTGTCTCTCTCCCAGAAGCTCTGGCTCCATTTCACTAAGTTCCTCATGGCGGGTTTTACTCAATATTCTTTCCAACATGTATAAGTTACATCTCCCTGCATATGCATCAGCTCAAAAGATGCCCAAGGCTTGGTGGAAGCCAGGTTACAGAGGAAAGAGATATACAATATGACTATGCAATAGTTTCTTGATCTCATATATATTTGGAATGATAGTTTTAGAAGTGGAAGGAAATTTGAAGACCACTTAATATAACACCTCCATTTTACAGTTGAAATTAAGGCCCACAGGGATTAAGATTTGTCCACGGTCACAGAAGTAGTAAGCGGTAGAAGCAGAATTCAAACCCAGCTCATCTGAACTAGATATCCAGCACTCTTTCCTCTTATGGGCAGGCAGGGCAGCAGAGTATTTGTAAGGAGGAGAGAGACCCAAAAGGCTGTAAACAGCAGGCATAGGATCTGATTTCTTCTCTCAAACATGCGTGGCTGAAAGGCAAAATTAAGCCGGATATAAAACCCCCATGGGAGAGGTCATATTATAATGTTTTTATCACCAAGGAAGAACTAAGGTTAAGTATCTTGCCCAAGGCTAAACAGTGAGGAAGCTGGGATTTTGGATTCCCTGACTCAGAAAGCCAATCCTTTGCCCATGCTGAGTCACAGCATTCTGCTCACCCTGCAAGGGAGAAAATTTCTCAGTGATTGGAGGGGAGCTAAGGTCTTTCACTCCCCGAAGTATACGATTGAATGTATTTCTCTTTCCTCCTTTCCTCATGAAAAGCACTGACTGGTCAAGTATGGCAGAACCCTAAAAAACAGCGGAATAATTCCTCCTTTCTCTCCCCCTACTTAAAAAAAATAGGGCAGAGTCAAGGCTTAGGGAAATTGGAAAACCATGGAGCATAAACTGTTTGCCCAAAAGGTCCTAATTAACTCTCTATTTTCATAGAATCTATAAGCAGATCAGTGGGGTGATGAGGACTTTCCTTAATGTCCAGGCGAGCTGCTTCATAGGGCATATAAAGCTCAGCTGGAGTTCCATGGTACTGTTGCAGATCAAAAGTGTTGGTTAGCAAAATCCAAAATCTGCACTAGAAACAGGCATTTTAATAAGCCAAATTAATTCACCGGATTAATTAATTACCTGACATTTATATAATTAGTTAACACTTTCACCTGTCAGAACCAGAAGTAAATGCCAGATTGGAGTCCCTGTACCCCTGACATGACTCCTAACTATAAATTAAAAGTTCCTACAAGTAAGAGACAAAGCGGGGTGGCCAAGAAAACTTGAGATGCTGAATGCTCTTCATTGTTGTGGATTGCTGGGAAAGAACACTGGGCAGGCCAAAGTGGGCTGAGTCATAAGGCAAAAGGCTCTATTGTTGCCATAACCAACAAACTGGTATAAGCCAGAGGACAGACTGTTTGTATCCAGCTCACCCATTGTTTTCCAGTCACCAATGCAGACAAATGGCAAGTTTTCTCAAGCTAGAGGTGTGAAAAACTTCCCAACATTTAGCTCTTCAAAGTGGAATGAGCTGCCTTGGAAGGGGGTGGGCTCCCCCTTATTGGAGGTCTTCAAGCAAAGGCTGGCTGACCATGTTTTGCAGATATTGAACAATCAATCAACATATGTTAGGCAATTCCTATATGGCAGGCATTCTTCTAAGCTCGGGACATAAAAAGAGGCAAAAGACAGTCACTGCCCTCATGGAGTTTACAATCTACTGGAATGGAATAGAGAGGGAATTCTTTTTCATGTGAAGGTTGAACTATGTTTTTGCTTTTTTTTTGTATTCCCATTACTTAGCACTTCATAAATACCTGTTGATTCACTAACTAGGTGACTTTGTGTGAAATTCTGAAATTCTTAGATTCTAATTAGAAACCTCCATGGATCTTCTCCAAACAGAAGTGCAGAACTCCAAACAGTGATTTGGGGGTGGAAATGGCAAAAATTGTGGTGTTGTAGTTGCTGTTCAGTTGTTTCAGTCATGGGCTAGGTCAACTCCTTTGGTTCCAATCTATGATTTCACCAGTAGCAAAAACTCCCAATAAAGAAATTCTAATCTCCCAATGTAGATAGGCAATTGCGTTGAAACTTATGGTCATTGCAAGTTTGTAAATGAATGAATGAAAAGCATTTATCATGCCCTGTTATGTGCAAAGTGCTGGAGACACAAAAAGAAAAAAAAAGAGTGAAAAAACAGTCCCCAACCTTAAAGATCTCATGTTCTAAATGGGGGGTTGGGGGTGGCCAAGAGCACACTTTAAAAAGAGTTCAGATGCGAGATTATGGGAAAGCCTGGGAGTCCTAAAGATAGGGATGAGAAGGACCTGACATCTAGTTCAACTTACTTCCCTCTCTGATTTTACCGACAAAGAAACTAAAGCCTATAGAGGTTAACTGATTCATTCAAGGCTACACAGTAACAGTTTACTTAGCACAGTGCCTGGCACATAGTAGGTACTTAATACATTTAATTGGTTGACTGATTGCTTTAGACTCCAGTTTTCAGACTCCCAGGCCACTATATCAGAAGGGTCAAACATGCAGCCTGCAGACCACTTATGGCCCACAACACTCCCTAGAGTGACCAGAACCCAATTAAAATGTACCTGAGAAATATTAACAAAATAAGTAAAAAATACAATAAAACACAGATAGTGTTAACACATGGTTTTATAAGTCACTATGCAGCCTGCAGGGATCCTTTTGGTTTAGTGGTCCCCATTTCTATTTCAGTTTGATACCTCCACCATGCTGCCAATTTAATGGCTTGGGCTGTTTCCTTGTGCTCTCTCCATCTCAACCTTCAAACTCTGCTGATACTTCCCCAAGAGAGAGATGAATTAGTGGCTGGGTTTTATAGAAAGGAAGGTCAATGTGGGGGTACAAGAGGAAAAGAAAAGAACTGTCAGCCATAGCAGCACTGTAGAGAATGGTTATATATGTCAACACATACTGCGGTATTAGAGAAAAATATTATACCTGCTTCGCACATTCTTGAAAAAAAAATCAATGCATATTACTAAATTCTAAATGTTCAAAGTAGTTTTGCATCTATGAATATTTTACACTTTGACTTATATGGGAGCCATGAGAGTAATGTTCATAAGGCCTCCATCAGCATAGAACTGCAATTGGCTTCCATAGGAGGGAATTTAAAAAGGAAATAAGTTTCAGTCCTACTGAACAACTCTGAATTCTTCCTGAAAAGAATAGTGAGAATCAGTAAAGACCACAGAATATTAGAGATAAGAGGGACCTTTGAGATCTTCTAATTCAACCCCCACATTTTACAGATGAGAAAACTGGGGGCCCCAAAAGGTTGAAGAGACTATATACATACATACATACATACATATATATATATATATATATATATATATATATACACGTATGTGTATATATATACACACACACACACACATATATGTATGTGTGTGTATGTATAGATAAGCACACAATATATGTATATGTACATGCGTATTATGTATGTATACACACAATATCTCTGTGTGTGTGTATATGTGTGTGTGTATTTATCCATAGAATCCTTTCCAGGGACACTGTGTTTTCTAAAAATGTCAGATTGGCATTTCAACAATTCTACCTGGATTGACCCCCAAACAGCCAATTCACTGTTACGTACTCAGGCTGACAGACAGTACAGATAGGTGGTGAGGCCTCAAGAAATGAATACTGTTTAAATATTGGCCATCTGTATGAGAAGCTGTGCTAGCAAAGTCCAAGGGATGTTGTGCTTAAGTATTAACTTTGGATGTTATCCTGACTTGTGATTAGAAAGAATGAAAATAGAAGTTGAGAGTGATGGGGGTAGGGAAGTGCTTTGGAGAGGGAGGTGATTGTTTGGGGACTGAAAGTTCTCACGTGTACTGGATACTTTTGCAGGAAAACCCAATGGGGTTGTTATGGAAACCAACAGAGGACTTGCATCCATGTACCTAGTCTCAAAGCAAATAAGTCCATGTGCCCCATCAAACTCATTCTGGGATGAGTGCCAGATGTGAGAACATGGACAAACAGTGAGCAGGCTTCCAACCTGACAGTGGGGATAGGATGCCACACCTTCTGAAGGAGCCAATCTGCTGGGTGAAATGCTTCGGTGATGTCTGAACTATAGTATATAATAAAAGGTCACCAGAGAAGGGGGAATATTTGAATTTATTGGGGTGATGAAAAGGCCCAAAGGGAAGTTCCATTGCTAATCTCTGATGAAAAACACCAGGCAAGGGGCATCGTTCTAACCAGAACAAACACGCCTGAAAAATTCTGTTTAGATCCACAAATCAAGAGCGGACACTGGTATTTTTTTTTCCTTCTTTTGATTTCAAACTCAAGACTGATTGTCTCATAGTAGAAAAGCATGACATCTATTTTAGCTGACTCCAGTAAATCCATGAGGACTGACAGGAATACTTATGTTGGGTGAGTAATTTTGACATTTTTGGATTTGTTCGGATTATATGAGCGCTCCTTAGATGTTATATTAAATTCAACTCTGAATGTTGGCCTGTGATACTATTTAAATTCCTTAAGTTTAAAGCTTAGGCAGTGGAAATAGCATTTGTAATATGAAAGGAGAGAAAGAAATGCAAACTGTCTTACCAATAACATTTTCATTTAAATCAGATTTCTGCACACTGATTTATCTAAGAAATTGGGGCAATATAAATCATGGAAGCGATGTCAAGGCTTTAACCAACTCTCCTAAGTGAAGAAATTCAAAGTCAATCCTGAAGTGCACCCCAGAGAGCTCATCCTTCAACTCAGGAGACAATTGGCTGAACCTGGGATCTAATTAAAGGTGCCTCCCTGTGCCCCAGGGAGGTCTGACTGTTTTTAGTAGCCCATTATGGAACAACCTCACCTACTTTGTAACTGACTATACATAAAATTTGCTTCAAAAATATCACACGTCGCACAACTGTAGGGTAAGCATAAATCTGTAGAAACTGTCGGCATATTTAGCTTAGGTGTTATCCCCAAGTTCACAGAATACTGTGGATCATTAATCTTCATCAAGCTTTAGCCATTTGTGAAAGTACTGGTGGATTCAAGGTGGCTTGTGTGGAATTTCCTCTATCATACTTCAGTCATTCCAGTATTTCGACAAAAAGAATCACTTCCTCATCCTTAGCAGAGGTAGCCCCCTGTAGTGTTCATTCTTTCAGAAGAGAGACAGACAGACAGAAAGAGTGAGAATGAGACAGAGAGAGATAGAGAGACTGAGACAGAGAGAGATAGACAGAGACAGAATGAGAGTCAGAGACAGAAAAAAACACACAGAGACAGAGACAGAGAGAGAGAGACTGAGGAGAGAGAGACAGACAGACAGAGACAGAGACAGACAGACCGACAGAGAGAGAGAGAGAGAGAGGCAGACAGACGGACAGATAGAATGAAAAATGCTGAAGACAGAGAACTGTGAGAAGGAGAGGCTTATCCTTTAACTGCTTCCCTGCTAGGACTTTTCTCTCGTTGTACTTTCTAAAGGCCGACCATGCTATGTAATTTATGAAGCTTTGGGGAGAGGTTTGCATTTCTTCCTTTCTGTACTGTGGGTTATAGAGGAACAGGAAAGAGAAAATCTAAAATGTACAGAAGTGTCCATAAAGCAAACAAAGAAATCTAACAAAGGAAGCACCTGTCATTTTTTATACTTATTCATTTATTTATTTATTCATTTATTTGCTTATTTAAAGTTCTTTGCTGCCTTTTGTGGTAATGCACTGGTTGTTGTTTTTTTTTTTAATTCCCTGCCCCTCCCCCCCCAGCTTTCCATTAATTTTTCCCTTATTTCGCTTATAACAAAAAAAAGTAGTTAAGCAAAACCAACCAACATAACTGATCATATGTGCAGCATTCTACACCCATAGCCCCCCCACCTTTCCAGTGAAATAAAGGAGTTACATTTCTTCTCCAGGGCCAAGAATAGTCATAATTATATCACAGTTGGCATCATCTCATTGCTTTTTCAGTTAAATTATTGTAGTCATTGTGTACATTGTTTTCTTGGTTCCGTTTACTTTACTCTGCATGAGTTCATATACATTTTTTTTATTCCCTGCTTCTCCCAGCCTTACTTTATTTTTTCCATCCTCCCTTTTAACAAAGAAAAGTAGTTAAGCAAAACCAACCAATATAACTGATCGTGTATGCAGCATTCCACACCCATAGTCCCCCACATCTCTAATGAAAGAGAAGTTACATTTCTCTGTTTCTACTCCAGGGCCAAGATTAGTCATAACTGTAACACACTTAGTTTCATCTTATTGCTTTTTCAGTTAAATTATTATAGTTACTGTATATAGACATATATGTGTATGTGTGTAGATACATAAGTACATATATGTGTGTATATATATATATATGTATATTTCACTTTGCGTGACTTTGAGTTTTCCCATGTTTTTCTGTATTCATCATTTCTTAGGGCACATTACTTTCATATGCCACAATTTGTTCAGCCATTCCCCATTTGATGGGTACCCTCTTTGTTTCTAGTTCTTTGCTACCCCATACACACATACACACACAGAGCATCACACATTTTAGAAAGATGAGATAGCAGATTCATGCTGTACCAAAGATGAAATGGAGTTCAAGGTGAGTCTTTATTGCAGTAAATGATGATGTCAGTATTTGGAGGTTCTTGAGAAGCTCCTCCTTCTAAGGCATGACTTAGTTAAGAATTTCCTGACAGAGAGAATTCTCAGACACTGAGATGGACTGACTATCAAGGAATAGGATACATTTTTCTTTCCTGGGAGGTTTTGCTTTGTCTTAAAGAGTAGGTTTAATCTGGCTAACATGGTTTGGAAGTTCATTCTTGAGAGCCAGGGAAATGGTCTGGATAAATGATTGAGAAATTTGTCAGCCTCATAATAATAATTACAACAGTAATATTCCAATACTTCAAAGCTCTATGATTTGATCAACGTGAGTGCTCCTTCCCCCTATAGATCCATAGATCTACTATGATTTAGTAATGATGGTCGTCAGGAATTACTGGGGTTGACCCCAGTGAGAAGCCCCTCTAAATATAGGAGAATCCTCAAATAACAGACGTTTGGAAAAGCTAGATGGCACAGTCGATAGAGCACTGGGCACAGAGTCAAGAAGACCTGAATTCAACACCTGCCTCAGATGCTTACTAGCTGTGTGGTCTTGGACAAGTCATTTAACCACTGTTTGCCTCAGTTTCCTCATATCTAAAATGGAGATAATAATAGCACCTACCTCCCAGGGTTGTTGTAAGGATCAAATGAGTTGTAAAATGCTTAGCACAGTGCTGGTATATAATGAGTGCTATGTAAATGTTAGGTATTATAAGGATGATGATGATGATGATGATGACAACATAGTATTCCTCACTGCTCAGTATGGTTGTGTTAGGTAATCAATTATCTGAATCATACCTCAAGCCCCATCCAATGCAAAATTTTTTCTCTCTTACTTGACCATTCAAGAGACACATAGATCCAAAGACAAAATCATTTGGACTGGAAGCAACATAAATAACAAAGGAGGGGACCAATAGCAAAACATTCTCTGAACGCATACAATAAGAGATCCAGGGGAATTATATACTAATTCTTTTTTTTTAATCCCCCTCATTCCTCAGTATGATAGGAATAAGATACAGTCACTTCAGAAGTCATTGCCACAGTGGTAAATATTTATAGTACACTGTCATTTGCCTCTGGGCATTCCTTTCTGGGAAGTCTCCTACAGCACACTGGAGAATAGCCAAATGCTTTCACCTTGGCTCTGGAGGTTTTGGTCCAGCTGTGACTCTGGTGCTGAGGGATATCCTAGCTATAGAGTTCCATATGGTCTCTCTACCCTAATTCCAGCTCCCTAGAATGATTCATAGCTCCATCTACTCTCAAGTTCACTTGATTCTTATTCCGTAATCATGCCATCCTCTTTTTAAACATCCTGCCTGGTGGCACACTCCTCACCAATCAGAGTCCTTGCAGGATGATGTTACTACACTCTAGGCTTGTCCAAAGCCCTCTAGGAAATGTGGTCCTTGAAAACTTCTCCTGTTGAGTGATGCCTCTTCCTGAAGCTTTAAGGACATGTCCATTAAAGGGAGGAGAGAACACACATTTATTAAGCATCTGCTATGTGCTAGGCACTGTGCTAAGTGCTTTGATCCTCACAACAACCCTTTGCAATAGGTACTAAAAGATATATAAATTTGTTATTGTAGTTTCAATATCTGATTAAAGATCATATATACACATACATACACATACATATACATAAAATACCTACATATACATACAAACACAATATACATGTACATATGTGCATACACACATATGTGTATATGTATATGTGTGTGTGGATATATATATGTGTGTATATACATATACATATACATACATACATATATATACATATACATATACATACATATATATATATATATCCACACACACATATATAGTTTGTTGTCAGGCCCATACCCTAAGCCTTTTCAGCTGACATACTACAATAATAAAAAGCAGATATTTGTATAATACTTTGAGATTTGCCAAATGTTTACATGTGTTATCTCATTTGATATCTGTCAGAACCTTGTAGGGTAATTAATGCAAGTGTTATTATCCCCATCTTATAGTTGAGGAAACTGAAGCCTAGAAAATTCACATGCCTTTTCCAGGGCCTATATAGTTAGGAAGTGGTAAAACCGAAACTTGACCCCAGGTCCTCTGAACAGAACAAGACCCTATTCCACTATACCATAGTGATTCTGAGATTCTATTAAATGTCTAGAGAAAAATTTCAGCTTAAGAAAGCAGTCTTTGGGAATAAGAGAGAATCTAAATTATACAAAAGGAGCAGATGGAAGGAATGTATATGTTTATATGAGTTTGGGAAAGAAGTAGTGCGAAGAAATTGGTTTTTGCCCCTCAGGAAAGGCAAATAGCCCCCCTGAGGAGGTAATAGTTGAATATCCAAGGGTTCTGTTCTGATACGTTAGTACGATCTATAAAATGATGTCCTTCTCTACCTAGGGATGACTAATTAACCAAGTGCTAGTCTATTATACTACCTGGCTAGGGGAACTCAACCAGAGATTTTATTCTACTCCATCCCCTAAAGTAAAAGCCAGAGCCACGAGATAGAATGAGAAGAGGAACTTCTGAAAGTCTGAAAAAGGGGCCCTTGGGAAAGGAGTCCTCAGATGGGTTCAAGTCTAGGAAAAAGAAAGCTATGCTAGCTAGGTCAATTTTTGATTAGATAGTAAAGTTGGGATCAGAAATCTATAACCTGGAAATTTCCTCACTTCTAGGATTTTATTTATTATTGGTTTTCCTTTAGTTTAATTTTTTTTTCACACCAGCACTACTCCTTCCCCAAGAACCCCCAACCCGGACTGGGCTTAGATCTTCAGCAGGCTGTGCACTCCTGCTCTGATCTGCCACTTAATTCCTCCCACCAGGTGGGCCTGGGGCCAGAAGCAACAACAGCTGTAGCTGCCCCACCTCCGCTGCCCCCGGGGCTGGAAGCTGAACCACGAACTCCTTGCACTCCCGCAGCTTTTCCCACTAACCTTCTCTGCAGTCTTTGGTGTTTGTGGGTCGAGGGGTCTGGTAACTGCCGGGGCTCACATATTCAGGGTGCTAGGGCCCCCTCCGCCCGGCTTCTAGTCTGGATGGTCCACGCTGCTCAGGCTGGGCTCTGCTCCACTCCGTTCCCAGCTCCCAGCTCCCAGCTCCGTGTGGGATAGACCTCACCCAGAGATCATCCAGGCTGTCCTGGGCTGGAGCCCTGCTTCTCTCTGCTGTTTGGTGGGTTCTGCAGTTCTAGAATTGGTTCCGAGCCATTTTTTATAGGTTTTTGGAGGGACTCGGCAGGGAGGTCACACTAGTCCCTGCTTTCCAGCTGCCATCTTGGCTTCGCCCCCCTAGTTTAATTTTTTAGTAAAAATTCCTTGAAAAATCTTAACCTTGTATCGATTGACTGAGGAAAAGAAAATTTTCTATACTTCAGAGAGGGTAGGAAGGGAGTACTCCTGATGACTAGACATGACAGTGGCAGTTGACTACAAGAATTCCAGATAGATGAGGAGCTGGGGCAGATAAAGACTGGGGATCCAGAGTGGGGTCAGCAACAGTCATGGACCCTTTCCCCTTCCTTTCTGATATAAGGCTTTACCTTATATATGACCAACTGTAGATCCCAAAGTTTCTTATTTAGCAAGTAATAGGATATTTGCCTTTTACATTTTCTTTTCCCATTTGAGTAATTGGGAAAATTAAAGAGTGTCTTCTCTAAAATTATGCATGGTGATGGGGAGGCTAGTAGCTGAAAGGAAGAGAAGGTACAGAAGGATGGACTGTGGAAAGAAGCCGGTCAGTGGTGACCAGGAGAGAAGGGAAGGACTCACACACACACATATGTGTGTGTATATATGTATATACATATGTATATATATATATATATATTTATATATATATATAAATATATATATATATATATGCCTAGAATATAGTTGGTGTTTAATCAATGCTCATTCCCTTCTCTTTTAATGAGAAGTCCATCTCCCTTTACCAGGGGATACTAGGCATTTTCCCTAGGCTCCCTGTTTGGAAGCTGTGAGCCAAGGGAATGAGAAAATCCCACAAAGTGTACTAGAGCCTTTAGGGCCAACTCATAGATAACTGTTGGCCTTCCTCCTTTCTCATCCAAGACAGTTCTCCACAGAGGCCAAGGGCACATCCTAACTTTTGGGGAGATTTGTGTCTGGAGGATAATATTTGATTTGAACTTCAGTTATAAAGAGGACAGGGAGCAGATTTTCCCTCATGTTGAGAAAAGGATATGAAGTCAACTTGATTATTCAAAAGCTGACTCTCTCAACTGTGCATTATCCAGTCTTCTTCCTTTTCTTCCTTTTTTCTTTTATTTTGCTGTCTTTTTATCTTGCAATTGCATTTTTGGGTTTCCCTCTAGGAGCTCTTCTCCCAGAGAATGAGCAGGGCAAATCTGGGAAAGTATAGCAGTCAGCTTTGCTCCCTGCAGGCCACTATGAAATTATTGACTCAGATGAGATTTGTATTTGTTCAGGTGTGAATGGTTGGTAAAAGTCAGGTAACATCCATGACAAGTCAGAAGTTAAACTGTGGTTTACAGAAAGGATGGGGAAAGCTTAAGTCAAGAGGCAGGAATAGCACTATGTACAATAAGTCATTAGAAGGCAAGGTGAACTAGAAAGGAAGGTATGGTTAGGGTTATAGCTGAGATGAAAACAGATAGGAAAGGTAGAGAGACTTGAAGGCTGAGGTCTAAACTCAATATTTGATCTGGAAGTAGCTATTGAAGTACTGGGGAAAGCTGAGTTATATGGTAAAATCAAGGATTGACTATAGTCTGAAAATCTTTTACAGTTGGAGGTATCATAATAGGATTCCTTATTTCTTGACTTGTATTATTTTGTGTTTAGACATTTGGTCCCTCAGTATATAATCTCTCTCTGTCTCTGTCTCTCTGTCTCCCTCTGTCTCTCTATTTCTCTGTCTCCTTTTCTTCTCTCCTTTCCATATTTCTTTTTCATTCTTTCTTTCCTCCTTTCTTTCCTTCTTTCTTTCTTTCTTTCTTTCTTTCTTTCTTTCTTTCTTTCTTTCTTTCTTTCTTTCTTTCTTTCTTTCTTTCTTTCTTTCTTCCTTCCTTCCTTCCTTCCTTCCTTCCTTCCTTCCTTCCTTCCTTCCTTCCTTTCTCTCTGTCTCTTTTACATGCACGTGCGCGCACACGCGCACACACACACACACACACAAACATACACAAGCACACACACTTCTGTCTAGAGCTTCTGATCTCTATTAGAAAGATGTTCCTAGGACAATAGATTTGTTGCTTTTCATTTTTCTGCTTCTTATCTGGCCCTTGGTATTTTTTATGATCTCCATTCTTTATCCCTTCTCCTGGTTTTTGTTCTTTTATAGTTCCAATTGTTAATGACAAATAGACCTTTTGGCTTTGTTTTTTTCTCTATGTACTCCTCTTTCTTTTTCCCATCCTCTTTGCTCTCCATTTCTCCTCATTCTTTCACCTCTCAAGAGCTATGTACCCTATTATCAATTGTTCAATAAACATTCATTAATTACCTACAGGTGTCAGGAATTGCGCTGACCACTGAGGACTCAAAGACAAAAACAAAAATGGGACCTGCCTTAAAGTAGTTTATAAGCCAGCCAGATGAGACAAGTATATATGTTAAGTATATCCACAATGGTAAAAGGAGATTTTTGTGGGAAGGCATTACTAGTTTGGGGAGGCTCAGGAAAGGCCTCATGAAGAATCTTTTTTTGCCCTTCCAACCAAGTTTTCTCTCTTACTTCTCAGATTACCCTTATCTATTTGTTTCAGCTTGGTTATGTGCTTCCATGATCCTTTCCTGCCACAATATTCTGTGGTCTACAACTAGTCATAGGATATAGAATAGTTCCTTCAATCATAGCAGTCATTTATTGACAAAGTAAATGTAAAAGCATCCCTCTTTTTCTGACTAGCTTCCACTTCAGTTGCAACCTTTAAGATTCCTTGTGTTGGAAGTTCACACTCGAGGAATCCAAGCAAATCATCTGAACCCAGCACAAAGTTTGTGACCCATGTGAGAGCTGAGAACATGCATGTAAACCATATTGGGAAACAAATATGATCGTATTTCATGATATATTTCAATCCGACTGTCATTCTTCCTCTTTTATGTGGGATTTATCCCCTGACATCTTCTGCATTAACTCTCTATTTTTTTTTTTCAGAAATCAATTTGTCCATGTTAAAAACCCTCACTTGGATTCTATGGATGAAGACATTCTTTACCACCTGGATTTAGGAACAAAGACACATAACCTTCCTGCCATGTTTGGTGATGTAAAGGTAAATAAAGAAGTCTAGAACCCTGGGAAATGTTGGCTTTCTTCATCTGCTGCTTTTCATTTTTATTTATGTTACCTGAGTTTTGCATTTAGTGCTAAAGGAATAAGTCAGAGTTCTTATAGGAACTGAAGTCAATCTCATTTTCTAAAGCTATTCCAAATTTATCCAATAATAGAGCAATTCCTCTCTATCCCCAATGAAACATGAAGACTCCCAAGCTAATTTGACTACAAGTATACATGTACTGGTTATGCTTGCCCCAGGAACATAGGAAATGATGCTGATAACCTCAGTGGTGCTCAGAGTTTGGGAATTGACCAAAGTATTGAGGATCTAGTGGTTCATTATTTAAGGTCTAAATTTCTAAGTGAATCTGAATTTCCTTAATCCTCAGGTCATTAAGCGTAATTCTATCTAAGTAGCAGAGAACAAAAAAAAACTTTATTTCACTTTTTAAAGAAATGCAATGACTCAGATGACATTTCTTAGATTTGTTGCTTTCCCAAGAAATTTGCCATTCGGTAATACAGAGAACCGTCTTTATTGTATTGCAATCTAAGCAATTGTCTTGGGGTCTGCGCTTTTGGTGGAGGGAAGGGGGCGTAGTATTGGCACCAGATGGCTGAAGCGATGCAGTGATTCAGGGATATAACAAGAGGGGAGCAGGGGAAGGTCGAATCAATACCTTTTGCTGAAACAAAAACTGATGTGCTCACTCACAATCAGCCCCGAGCTCTCCCATCTTCCTTCCATCATCACCAAGGCAACATGGGAGAGACCAAGGCTGGCTTGCTGACAGCTGTGTCCTTTCTCCCCCCTTTCTAACATACCCTTCAAGCTGCATGTTGCCCTTTTGTGATACCTGTGCTATTGACTATTTTCTTTAAACTGTAATACTTTTCCTACCTATTGTCCTTGATGTTTAAGCTCAGTTCAATTGATCCAGGCTGTTCTTGATGCTTCTCATTAGATTTTCCTTGAATGAAGATATCCCTGGAGCCTGATATTGTAATTTTCCCTAGGGCCTTACCCCTCTAAAGATGGCCCTGGTGTGGAAGAATCATAAGCAGGAACATAAACTAAACCACCAATTAAATGAATGGACAATGCCTTACATTTGTGTAGTGCTTGATCATTTTCAAAGCCTTTTCATTGACAGTATCTCTTTTGTTCCTCACAATAGCCTAGTGAGATGGGCAGGTATCATACTTCTTCTGCAGAGTTGGGAACTGGGGCTCACAGAGGTTATCTAATACTTATCCAAGATGACAAGGCTAGTAAAGGACAGAGCCAGAACCAGAATGCCCACCTCTGAGCACAACCCATCACGCTTGCATCCTAACTCTCATCCTGCTAAACCACACAGTCTATGATGATAGAACAGAAGTGTCATTACTGAATGTTGAGGGTCCACATACTTGAACAAACTTTGGATGGTGCCTTGGTTTCATGGCTAAAAACAGCTCAGGTTCTTATTCAGGGGTATAGCCCAATGGAAAGATGATTAGATTTGGACTCAGAGAATCTGGGCCTGATTCCTTGCTTGTGTGGCCTCAGGAAGCTCAGTTCCCCTTCATGGACCTCAGTTTCTTCACCTATAAAACAAGGGAAGGATGATTTCTAAGCTTGGTTCCAATTCAGAATGGATGATCCTTTGCTGGAGAAAGATATTTCATGTGTATCATTTGTTTCGCCAATAATAATTCCATTATTGAGCTCTTGAAAGTTGGCAAAGAATTTGCTTCACAACCACCCTGTGGAGTAGTGTAACAACAATGCTGCTTGCTGCTACTGTGGCTGTGTAAGACTGATAACACCAGCACACAGGAGGGCTGCTATCATGGGTTCTTTGATCTGCTTTTCTAAGGAAAGCAACTTTAAGGGGTTTACAATCTCACTTTAATTAAACATACATATATCATTCACTTAGTTCAGGGAAAAAAGTCAGCACCCTGAACTTCAGAGCAAACACAAACAGAAATTACAAACAGAGACAATATAAACAGACCAACAGACAGGTTTCTGTCTGAATATAGCATATATAGTTACCAGAGAGAGGGAAACACCAACATCTGGATTTTCAAAGCTGGGGGGGGGCTCCTTAAGGACAGCTACCCAGAGTATAGTCTGGTCAAATCACAGACAGTCTTCCAGTGAGTGAGACCTCCAAAACAAAACACCAACCTCCGATCATATATACCCTTCTCAGGGCCCTGGGATTTAGTACCTACTTAGCAAAAGGGTGTAGGGCCTGGGATCTGGGGCTTTCTTGTTTCTTAAGCAGGTCATCAAAAACTCTTGATTCAATCAAAAGCTCCCAGTTGAAACAAAGGCAAGACTCATCAAAGGCACTTGATTACCTCAGTGCTGAGAAGCACTCAAACAAAAAACAGCAAAAAGTCCCACTTTGCTTGCCATTACATTTGAAAGGCAAGACTCATCAAAGGTCCTTGATTACCTCGGTCCTGAGAAGCACTCCACAACAAAAGACAGCAAAAAGTCCCATTTTACCTACCGGATTCAGCCAAAGGCAAGACTTATTAAAGGCACTTGATTGCCTTTTCATTCCAAAAGAGACAACAGTAAAAAAAAAGTCCCACCCTGCTTAACATTACAAGTAGGCAGTACAGGTACTATTATTATGTCATCTCGAAGGAAAAGAAACAGCCTCCGAAAGGTTAGTTGCCTTGATTATGGTTTTACAGATAGTAAAGACCTGAGATGGGATGGAAACTCAGGGTTTCCTGATTCTAAGGAATCAGGAAACAACAATCTTTCCACTCTGCCATGCTGCACACACTGGAGGACCTGGGCTAAACCCCAGGAGCCATGTCATCAGCATTTCTCCTAGAGGAAAGCATCTAAGGGTTTGATCTCAGCATTCCCTCCATTCACCCTGCTATAGAAAAGAGGCTTCAGGAGACAGCTCGGTGGCACATCAGGGGCTGGGCCTGGAGTAAAGAACACTCAAGCTTAAATCTAGCCTCATACACATACTAGCTGTGTGACCACCAACAAGGTACTTAACTTCTCTCAGCCTTGGTTTCCTCATCTATAAAAGTGAGAATAATAATACCATATACCTCTATCCCTCCAGGGTTGTTGTGAGGGAAAATGAGATAATATTTGTAAAGCATTTGTAAACCTTAAGGCTTTACATAAATGGCTATTACTATTATTGTTATGGTTATTATAATTATTACTGCTATAAATCCTATTGCTTCCATTTACCAAAGCTTGAATTCTCACCTGACTGCATGCCCCATTGTATGGACTTCCCAAGGCCTAAGAGACATTTCTTACCTGTGATAATTCTACATAATCAAAGAACCTTCTATTATAATAAATATAAAGTATAATAAATATAATATAATAAGGCAACCTCGAGTAATGGAATCAGAAGAACCTGGATTCAAGTCTCATCTCTGACACCTAGTGAAAGACTTTGGGGAAGTTACTTAAACTTTCAGTGCCTCAGAAAACTCAGAGTATAAGTGGAAGAGGTGGGATTGATCTGCAAAGGCAGAAAGGTTTTCCTCACCAATAGTTCCCAGATCTGTGACACAATACCAATGAAATCACAGGTCTGATTCAAAAGCATTGAACTGAATAGTTATATTGCGGTAGGGAATCAAGGAGAGATTTCCAAAATAGAACTGCCTGTTTTAACTGTACCTTTGGGAGCAGAAGCTATAGGCAGATGGAAGGAGAAGAATGAAAAGAAGATCTTTTTAGCATTAACTGAAACCTAAGGTAAACCATAACTAGAGCAGAGTGACCAGCACTTTGCCTCAAGGAGCTAAATTTAGAGAGTGTTGACATTACTTGTCATCCTTTGGCAGCATAGAAGCAACGACATTTAACACCTAGTTAGCAAGAGCAAGAAGTTAATATTGGATAATACCAGATGATGGGCTAGGGACTAGGGGGATTTCTTCTTCCATCCTAGCCTCCTTCCCTCTGCACCCCACCCATTTGGCAGACTCCCTAGCATCAGTCTTGTACCTCTATACCAGGGTCTCTATCATCCTCTTTTCCATAGGTGTGTATTATATTCCTTCTCCCTCTGTGACTTTGTGCTACCTTAACTGTAGCTGAAAGAGCCAGCTAGTCTGATTCATGTTTACAAGTGCTTTTCTTCCATCTTCCTCCTTCCTTATCTCTGCTTTGGCATTTTATAGGGTCAATTCATTGCTTGAGTTTGAATTAATAAGCAGCTGTCCTGAGGGACAGGGAATTTTTCTGGAAAATGTGGAGGATGTTGAATACTAATGCCTAAAAATAAATCAGAGATTTTCAAATCTTCATAGGTACACAGATACCTTCTGGAGATATCTTCAGCAGTATAAACGTAATAAATGTAATAAAAAATAAAATGTAAATGCAGTTGAACAATAGGAAGCAATGAGTTGAGTTCAATTCTTGGTATTGACACATACTGCCTGTGTGATCTTGGGCAAATCATGTCACCTCTAAGGGCCTGGCTCCTTATGTGGAAAATGAGTGGTTTAGAGCACACAACCTCTAAGGTCCATAGCCTTTCCCAATATCAAAACAACATTGGCTTTTTCAGCTCCATCTATATACAAATTGTCATTCTTGTTAATAACATTATCTACAATATCAGAGGAAAGATCTTTGAGTGTCTGTCTGTGAACACATAGAAAATTTTGTCTTTAAAATGCTGGGGATACTGCTACCATCAACATAATTTTATAATTTTCCCCAATGTCTTTGGACAGCTTCACAGATATATTGGTGAAAAAATGGAATTCTGATTCATGTGCTACTTTGAGACTTTGATGGATCTGTGATTTTTGTCCTTCAAAAGATTGCAACCCATCAATGCTTACCCATCATGTGTTCCTCTTGTCCCTGTTTTCCAATAAATATTCCCCAGGGAGTCCATGTAACATGGCAGAGTGGAGGAATGGAGGAGAAGTTCCTCTAGATCTCTTGACATTGGCTGGATACCAATGGAGCACATGGTTGATCCCTTGTAAGTTACAGAAAGCTTGGTGAGAGACCCACATAAGCCAAATTGTCCCAAGGACATTCAAACATAAAACTGGAAGGGTAATAAATGAATAAAAAAGCTCCATATACTCATTTACACAATTTACAATGATGCACTAAGACCTATCAGACCTGTAAAGTAGGAAACTTAGTTTTAGATATTTCTTTGTTTAAATAAATAGTAGGAATAAGATAGACTATACCTTTTAGTAAGAGAAAAATAAACTTTATCAGCAACTATTCTTGTTTCCTCCACACATTCTTGTGACAAAAGTCACAAGAATCCTCTCCACTACTGTCTTTGTAGAGTGAACAAGGGCAAATGAAAAAAACTCATTTGAGGCTTTGACTGATTACTGACCATCAAGGTCAATGTTGGTGGTCACCAGCCATGCTCAACTTCCCACTTAAGCAGTCAATTGAAAATCAGATCTATAGTTGAAATGCTGGTGCCTCTGATTTAGGACTTTGGTTTTAAGAATTGTCAGTTACAAAGTCTTATCTAAGCTTTTTCTGTCTGACCATATCATCTTTATGGCTCCAGCAACATCCAGTAATGCCTGTTGATTGCTGCAATAGTTACAGTTCAAAGGAGAAATCAAACCACAAGCTACTCTAACATCTGTTTTGGCTTTATGATCAATATAAATCATAGTCATTTACATTCACTGGTATCAGACAATGAGGTTATTTAGAAACTATCATACTTAGCAAAAAATAGCCTGCATACACTTAGATCTCAAGCCAACTCTTGGCTTTTCATGATAATAGAGGAGGAAATTGAATGGATTATGCACAGATAACTCAAAACCTCAACTTAGCTCATGTTTTTGCCTCCTTTTCTCCCCAGCCTTTAAATTTGAATTGAGTTAGAGCTCATTACCAACTACTAGTCCCTTGGCAAATAAGCTAAGGAGCTACAAAAAGAGCTCCATGGTAATCAGCGAAAGAGAAGAGGAGGAGGAGGAAGAGTAATAGGAGCACATCATGCAACTAGAGTATCCAATAGCTTAAGGAAATAATGTTAAAACCTCCGACACCAACAAGCATTTATTCAGTATCCACAATGGGTGGGCCTCTGTCCTAGGTACTAGAAATGCAAAGAGAAAAAGGAGTAACTGCCCTTACTCATAAGGAGCTTATATTTGACTAGGGGATAAGACAAGTAAACAAATAAACAAATGCAAGACAATTTGGGACAGAGAGCAAGAATAACTAAGTGGATTGGGAAAGGGCTTCTTTTAGGACAGGAGTTCTTAATGTTTTTTTGTGTCATGGGAACACTTTGGCAATTTGGTAAAAATCTATGGACCCCTCAGAATAATATTTTTAAGTACATAAACTAAAATATATAGGACTACAAATAAATTTTACTGAAATACATTTATCCAATTTTTTTAATCCAAGGTCCTACTTTAGAAGGTACACATGAGCTGAGCTTTAAAGGAAGGTAGTGATTCTAAGAAACTGAGGAAAAGATTGTGTAGATTTTGAGAATGGGAGAAGGTCCGGAAATGAGAGATGGAATGTTGAGTTCAAGGAAAAACAATTAAGCCAATTTGACTAGAACATAGAATATATGAAGGTGAATAATAGAAAGTAAGTCAGGAAAGGTAGGTTGAAACTAGATTATGAAAAGCTTTAAAGTCAATGTTGAAGAATTTGTATCTTGTCCTAGAGGCAAGAGGGAAGTAACACGGTCAGACCTGTACTTTATGAAGACTACCTTGGCAACTCTGTGGAGAATGGATTGGAGAGGGGAGAAAAAGGATTCAGGAAGGCCAATTGGGAGGGAATTTCAGTAGCTTAAATAAGAGGTGATGAGAGCCAAACTAAGAATGGTAGTCATGTGAGTAGATGATGTAAGAGGTATTGTCAATGTAGAATTAATAGGTCTTGCAAACTATTTAGAAATGGAGGTGAAATAGTGAGGAGTCAAAGATGATTGGCAGGCTGCAAATCTAGGTGATCAAAATAATAACAATAGTAGCTAACATTTATAAAATATATCAAAGTTTGTAAAAATACTTTATATATAATATACACACATACATGTGTGTGTTACCCCGTGAGGTAGGTGCTATTATTATCCCCATCTTATGGGGATAATAATAGCAATTATAGGAATTTAGGTGAACAAATGGCAGTGAAAATTTATTTATTTTGTTTTGTTTATAAAGAGTGAGAAAGACCTTCCCATGTGTGTGGATAGCAGCAAATGCCCAGGCTTACATAGCTCATCAGTGTCTGAGGCAGGATTTGTACACAGGCCTTCCTAAGTCCAATGCTCTAGCCACTGTACCACCTAGCTGCTGGTAGTGATGTCCTTTAAAAAAATTATTATGTGGAGAGGGAGAGTGTGTTTGGGGAGAAAACAATGAATTCAATTTTGGACCTGTTGAATTTGAGATATCTACATGGAGATATCTAGTAGACAAAGATGAAGGACAGGATTTCAGGAGAGAGATTTGGGCTGGATATATAAGTTGGGGAATCACATGCATAGAGATGTTTATTGAATCCATGGGAATTAATGAGTTCATTGGAGCCACATGACTTAAAGAGCATAGAAAGAGAGAAAAAAAGAGGGCCTAGGATAGAGCCTTCAGTGACAGCCATGGTTAAGAGTTAGGAATCAGGTAATGAAACAGTGAAAGAGACTGATGAAGAGGTGTGAAACAGGTAGAAGAAACAGGAGAGAACTGTGACAGGAAAGCAAAAGGAGATGAGACTATCCAGATCAATGGTCAACAGTGTCAAAAGCCAAAAAGTGGTTAAGAAGGATAAGAATTGTAAAAAAAAAAAAAGTCCTTAAATTAGCAATCAAAGAGATTGTTAGTAACTTTGGATAGAGCTATTTCAGTTGAATTGTGGTGGAGGCTAGAAGTTGGGAAGAGAGTGGGATATGAGGAAGTGAAAGCAATTAGTACAGATGACTTTTTCCAGGAATTTGACTATGAAATGGGAGCGGTTATAGGAATTTAAGTGATGAAGTGGCAGTGAAAGTTTATTTATTTTGTTTTATTTATAAAGAGTGGGAAATACCTGTCCATGTATGTAGATAGCAGCAAATTAGATAAGAATAAATAGAAGATGAACAAGATTGAGGAGAGCAGGCTCCCAGAGAAATAGGGAGGGGATGAAGTCGAGGGCACAGGTAGAGTGGTTGGCCTTGGAAAAGAGAAGGGTCACCTCTTCATCAGGGCCTCTATTTTCTCAGCAGAGTAGGAGGCAAGGATCTCACTGAAAGCAAATTAACAAGCATTTGTTAAATATTTACTAAATACCAGGTACTCTGCTAAGTTCTGGGAATACAAAGAAGGGCAAAAACATGGCCTTTCCCCTCAAGGAGCTCATATTCTACTGGGGAAGACAACATGGGGGAAAAGTACATACAATATATATGTATATATATATATATATATATATATATATATACACACATTATATATATATATATATATATATATATATATATACACACATTATATATATATATATATATACAGTGTAAATGGCAGGAGATGTGAGAAGAAAAGATAACATTTGGAACAACCATTGTAGAGAGTACAAAAGAGAGTCACCATGTGACTCTTATCTAAACCTATTTGAGTGTTTCCTAGTCTTGAATGACATATTTTCTCCTCATCAGAAAGTGCTCCTCAAGAACTGCTGCTGTTGCTCTCTTTACTTCTTAGCTGAGCTAGGTGAGTCTTTGTGCTTTATTCCAGCTGTAGAAGCTAGACTAACTCTTCTGCAATTTACTCATGATCCATAGTACCTAGGAATGGGCTGTCCAAGTAGGAGCTGAAAACTAGTCCTCACACTTCCTGCTTGTTATTTCTTCAACATGATTCCAGGCTCTTAGCCACTTCCCTTAGATTTTGTAGCACCCTTGAGTGCAACACTTTTGTTATCGTCTTTTAGAGTTCCTTAACCCTCCGGTGCCTATTCTGCTTCTGAACTAAAGCCCTGATGGCCCTATATGCCACAGCAAATAACATGCCAGTAACTTAGGCATCAGTTGTTAATTCCCTTTACAGTTAGGCCTGCTCAGGCTCTGGACTCTATTGGTTCAACGAAGTCTTCACTCCTAGTCATAAAAACTTCAGTAGATACTCTCTGTATTTAAAAAAAAACCTAAAAACTGATTTTTAATTCATGAGATTGCCAGTAAAACAATTCTCAAACTTTTGTTGAATTAAAGAACCCACTGGTTCTTTAAATATGTCCACTGATATTAGTGTGATTCAGTTTTCAATTTCATTTATTATTTAACACAGAGATTTTGCAATAGCAAATGTCTTAGGCTGAGATATTCAATGTAAATGAAAACACTAAGAGACACTCAGGTGAGATGTGAACCACCTTTTTTTACTTTATTTTGTGATTATGTCTTTGCTGACCCAGTCACTTAAACTGATCACACTGGAGTTATCTTATATTTTGATCTATATTTAATTCCAGGTTAATGTTAAACACTAGTCAGGTAACGTTTGTTATGAGTCAATGATAATAATAATAATGATAATGATAAAGATTATAATAATATAGTACCCTGGAAACTCTCCAACTTGAAGAATGGGTCCCTTTGAGGATGGCTACTATAGATCCAGGTACTTAGTGGACATGTATGCTTAAATTATACATTATGAGCCCTCACTAGTATGTTTGTCTTTTAAAAGTTACCCAGAGGGCACAATTAGCTCAAAGTAGCCAGGTCAGCCAAAAAAAATCCAAAACAAAACATAAACCCCCAAAACAACCAAGCATCTCCTTCAAAAATCTGGAGTACACTCTTCCACAAATAAACCCAGCATCAGCAGAGAGAATGGACGTTCATAAAGGTCATAAGAAGAGAGGAACATACATAGGGGATGGATGTGAGCAGTGTATTTGTTGGGGAACATGTACAGTCAAGGAACATGAAAAGGGGCAGCTCATGCCTCCAATGCTGAAGGACTCTGATGTCTTCACAATGCTCCTGCTGACCTTGGTTTCGTAGTATCTGCTGGATGCTGCCAGACACTGCTTGGCTGAGTTCTGTCAGAGGCAGCTCCAAAAATGCTGTTTGACTGTAGTGTCCATTGCTTTCAGCAATGGTAGGGCACTGCATGCTTCTTTAGAAGTGGCAGGACCCCTTATCTGGCTTCATGATCCAAGTAGGATACTATGCAAAAATGATGAACATTGCCTTCTCCCTCTGAGGAGCAGGAAGCATCAGGAAATCCTTTCTTTCTCAAAGATCCAGTCCCTAGAACTCTCAAACTCAGGAACTCCAGAACTTGGGGTTACCCATGAGACAATTCTCAAAGCTGATGCTGCTCTGGAAGACTTTTTTCCCTGTTAGGAGGCAAGATCCCAGGATCACACTGTCTAAGGAGACTAAAATACCCCTTTTCTACACAGGAAGTTGACATTCAGGAAGCAATCTTTGGATTCACTTTTCAGGCTGCATGTAAGCACATGTTTCCCGTGGCCATATGCTGCTACAAGTTGTCAGTGTTGCTTCTGGTTGGAAGAGGGGAGGAAGCCCTACTCCTCCCCCTTCCCCTTGCTATACTCTCGAATAGGTCTGAGGAAAAAGATGAACAATTCCTCAAGAGCTGAGTTCTAACAGGGTAGGACAAGACAAGTCCTAACTTACCTTTATAGGCTGTAATCTCATCATTCATTATACAATCACTAGGAATTCCCTGTGTCCCATCTGTTTTCATCAGTGGCCAATCATCAGGTTTATGGAGGAGCTTCTCCATTTTGATTAACAATGGTCTACACTCTACTATATTGTCAGATTATGTAGAAAATGTCTTTGACTCCATCCCATTTCCTTTGATTCACTTCCTTAATAGTAGTAGTAATAGACATTTAAATTCATAGCAAGGCAGCTAAGTGGCACAGTAGAGTGCCAAGTCTGCAGTTAGGAAAACATGAGTTCAAATCCAGCCTCAGACACTTACTAGCTGTGTGACCCTGGGCAAGCCACTTAATCCAGTTTGCCTCAGTTTCCTCATCTGTAAAATGCTAGAGAAGGAAATGGCAAACCACTCCAGATCATCACAGATGATCTTATTTGATCCTCTCAACACTGGGTGAGTTAAGTACCCTAAGGGATGGTTTTTTCCATTTTACACATGAGGAAACTCAGGCACAGAGATGTTAAATAACATGCTCACAGTCTCATAGCTTGTAAGTGCCAGAGATAGGATTTGAATGTCCATCTCCCCTGACTCCAAGGCAAGCATACATTCAACTCAACCACACTGTTGCTCTATGCCTACTACTGTCTGCAGTATAGATGCGCACTAGCACAAGGAACATTTGAAGAGTTGAACAAGACATTTTAGAGGCAAACTGAACCTTGGTTACTACATTGATTACTACAGCCGCTCTTGGATGGTTTTCTTTCCAGTTTGTCTGCGTTGGAGGGAGTCCCAACAGAATGAAGGCTTTTGCACTATTTATACACAAAGAGCTTGGACTTGAAGGAAGTGAGGAAGGCATACAAGACATTTGTGCCGGGACAGACAGATACTGCATGTACAAAACAGGCCCGGTGCTTTCCATCAGCGTAAGTACTAAATCACTGTGTCTGCATACCTCATAGAAGCTGTTGAAATCATCGTGGTGGTATAGAAGAATCTGGCTACTTGTAGTGAATGGATGGATAAATGAATGAAAAAATTTATTAAGCATATATTATGTGCTTGTGCATATGTAAGTACTGTACTAAGCCCTGAGGATACAAAGAGAAAAATTGAGAAATGCCTGCCCTCGGGAGCTTACCCTCTAACTGAGAGAGACAACATATGTAAGAAGGTTCAGCTGCAACGTGGTTGGAAGACCTAAAAAGACAAAAAGAGTTTATGTGTGAGGCAGATGGCAAGATCTGGGGGCAGTGCCTGGGCATCTGGAGGGTATAGCAGCAGAGAAGATAGAAAGACCCAGAGAACCTTAGTAATCATTGTCAGGGTTAAAGGTAAGGCTTAGTGGTCCTCCACCTTACTAGAAGAACAATTGTTGTTTATTCCCAGCTCATACAAGCAGCCACGTCTATTCTGCAGGGTAAAGGTGGGGAAGGGGTCTGGCCCATCACAACTGGGAAACAGGAAGTGAGCCAAAGACTGAACAGTTAATAACAGCTGGCATTTATATAGTGCTTTCTAAGTATTATCTTGTCCTCAAAACCACCCCATGAAGTAGGTTAGTATCCCCATTTTACAGTTGAGGAAACTGAGGCAGTCAAAGTTTAAGTGAGTTACCCAGGGTCACACAACTGACCTCAGACAGATATCTGAGGTCACATTTGAACTCGGGTCTTCTTGACTCCAGGCCTGGCTCTCTACCCATTTCACCACTTAGCTGCCTCAAATAGAGCAGGGATTCTGGGGTCCTACCTACTGGGATGGGTAAGCACTATAGGGGTTACTTTCCAATCAAGAAGAGGGGAATGCTTAAAGGCAGGCATATTTTTGTTTTTGTCTTTCACATTCTAGCCACTTCCTCCAGGAAAGCCTCAACTTTACTGGTCATTGGGAAAAGACTGCATGAACATTTACAAATGTGTGATTCTTAGCACCCTCTGCCCCCTTATTCACTCTAGTACTGTCCCTGTGGAATCAGAGAGGAGCCCAGACAGGAGTCAGTGCCATTTTGTATTTATATCTGTTTCATAGGATGAAAAACATATGGAGCGCTTTGTTCTACCCTGGTGGAGGGGTTACCCAACCCAGTGAGATCCCTGAGCTGTTCAGGGATGCATGACCTTCCAATTCAATCCCACAAAGTTGGCAAGTACAAATTCATCATTAGAAAGAAAGGGCAGGTCATACTGTTCAGTATTGCTTCAGGGCTGTTAACATATAAACTTTTCACATTAGAAATAACAAAAAGAACATCTACTTTCTTTTTCACTGGTAACTATTAACTGTCCCTGTTATACCCACATCACCTTTCAGCAACTCTCTCTCTCTCTCTCTTCAACACCTCTCTACCTCTGTTAATGTGGAAGTCTTAGTACACCAGGGAAATTTGCAGTTATTCCAAAATGCGACAGTTTAAAACTTTAATAAGCTCTACTGAAAATCTGCTAATGCATTTTCATGTGGTTCCTATAAATTACTTTCCTGCATTTAGAATATGTTAACAGCAGTAGACACACAGTGCCCTAAGATAAATGGAGAACAGAATTACAATTTTTATGAACTATACACAAAAAATCATCCCCTTCACCCCTCCCTTGGCTCTTTTTCTTTTTTTGCTATTGTCCACAGGGAAGCAGAATGTCATAAGGATGTGTAAGAATATGCCCCTAGCTTGGCCTAACAAACCTTGTCTCTACCTACGGGGCAAGGTCACAATGTAGCAGCAGGGGGCATCTAGCATCACTAGACCATGCAGCCTCAAAGGAAGAATGGCCTGAGGTGTGGCCGGAGGACCAGAGAAGGCTCATTGCAGCAGGGCTGTGACAATTCTGTGTAGCAGTTAAGTTAGAGATAACTCCCATGCCAGGAAATGATGACTGTCTTTGAAAACTAATCATAACTCTCTCCTCCAAGTAGCGGCCTGTATGGATCACTGTAACTGCCTTGGCAGTCTCTGGGCACAGTGATGGCTAGAGAGGAGAATAGCAGGGTAGGGAATGACAGTAAAGGGGAAGATGATGGGGAAGAAAAAGACAGATGAGCTTCCCACCTTAGAAGCGGGAATGCTGCCCACTTTGGGTTCAAAAGGAAGAGTGGAGGTAGAGAACTTTTCGTATTTCTATAGACTTGCTTCCCAAGCCCATGACTTTGCTTTGTTCAGGCAGTCTGAGTGTGTGAGCATAGTAAAATATAGCATTAATAAAATATATTTAAAACCACCAGAAGCAAGTCATAAAACTTCACCATGAAATAAAAACAGCCTAATCTCAGTGCCCCTTGAGAGAAGAATAGCTAAAACATGGTTCTAGCTCTGAGCTCAGTAACCTGGACCTTGGCTTCATCAGCACAGTGTAGGAATTCCAAATGGGGGGCCCTTCTTTGAAAATGTCTTCTCTTTAGCTATTCTCAGTAGAGATAACAGAAAACCTGTAACAAAAATGAATAAGCCCAGTTATCACTATGTCATCACTGGTAGCAGCAAATATTTATTGAGTAGCCAATGTGATTAGGACCTTGAGCCCGGAACTGGGGTTAAAAAAGGCATGAGATACAGGCCCTGCTCTCTAAGGGCTTCACACACACACACACACACACACACACACAATTTCTCAAATTCTTATGAGAGAAGCAATCTGCATCAAATGTGAGGAAGGGAAAGGGAATTGATTTAGCTCACCACAACAGACGAAAAATTGATTATTTCACAGAGTATGTTCTCTCATGATATAAAGGAAGATAAGAGTATCGATATTTGGAGATCCTGCTGAAAACAGATGGACTTTGTCTCCATTGGGTTTCCAAATTGAACTCATCTTCAATAGCCCTGACAGAAGCCACCCACCTACCAGGACAGACCGGCCCTCTTATCTTCTTTCCCAATATGCTCTCTTGTACAAAAAGTCTTTCTGCCCTCAAGTGGAACATATGGCTTCACTTACAAGTCTCTACTAAAGTCTCTGTGCAACACAGAATTCAGCAATCAGTTTAGCTTAGTCACTTCCAGTGCTTAGACTCATTTCCAGCAGTGGCTGGACAAATTTCCTGTAATAATAGCTGATATTTGTTTATTTAATGCTTTAAGGTTTGCAGAGCGCTTTACAGGTATTATCTCCTTTCATCTCTAAGACCACTCTGTGGTGTAGGTAAATTCAGTGATTGTGATTCCTTCTCACAGATGAGGAAACTGAGACTTAGAGAAGTAGAATGATTTGTCCATGGTCACCCAGGTAATAAGTGTTGGGAATAGGATTTGAAACCAGATCTCCCCCGATTCCAAACCCATCATTGTTTTCATTCCCTTGCCTGCACAGAACAGGTGAGTCAGTCTGCATCAAGTATCTCCCTCTCTATTCCATCTTCAATTCAGCCGTCAGGGTGAGTTTTCTTAGAGCAAAGGATTGACCATATCACTCCACTACACGATAAACTTCAATGGCTCTTTATTGCCTCCAGATTCAAATACAAAATCCTCTGTTTAACATTCAAAGCCCTTCATAACCTAGTCCATTTCCAGTGTTGGTACACCTCTCTCCCCACTACCTACTCTTTGATACATTGACACTGGCCTCATTGCTGTTCCATGAATAAGACACTCCATATCTAGTCTCCAGGCATTTTCTCTGACTGCCCCCCTTACTTGGAGTGCTCTGATTCCCATCTCTGCCTACTGATATATTTGGCTTCCTTTATATCCCAACTAAAATTCCATATTATATAGACTTTCCCAAGCTTTATTTTTTAAAATAAATTTATTTTTTATTTTTAGTTTATAACACTCAGTTCCACAAGTTTTGGGGTTCCAAATTTTCTCTCCCTCCCTCTCTCCCCCAACTCCCCAATATGGCATGTAATTCAATGTAGGTTCTACATATACCTTCACTTTGAACTTATTTATATAATAGTCCAGTTGTAAAGAAGAATTATAAGCAACAGAATGAATCATGAGAAAGAAGAAATGAAACCAAAAAGAAGGAAAAAAAAGAGAGCAAATAGTTTGCCCCAATCTGCATTCAGACTCCGTAATTCTTTCTCTGGATGTGCATAGCTTTTCCATCATGGGTCTTTTGGAGCTGTCTTTGAACCTTGCATTGATGAGAGGAACTAAGTCTATCAAAACTAGTCCTTACAGATACCGTGTGTCTGTAATCTTGTATAATGATCTCCTGGTTCTGCTCCCCTCATTCAGCATCAGTTCATATAACTCATTCCAGGTTATAATGAAGCCTGTCTGCTCTCCATTTTTTATAGCACAATAGTATTCCATTACATTCATATACCACAATTTATTTATCCATTCCCCAATTGATGGGCATCGCCTTGATTTCCAATTCTTTGCCACCTCAAAAAGAGCTGCTATAAATATTTTTGTACATACTTGTCCATTTCCCACTTGTATGATCTCTTTGGGATCTAGCCCTAGAAGTGGTATTGCTGGGTCAAAGAGTATGCACATTTTTATAGCCCTTTGGGCATAGTTCCAAATTGCTCTCCAGAATGGCTGAATCAGTTCACAACTCCACCAACAATGTAACAATGTTCAAATTTTCCCACATCCTCTACAGCATTTATCATTTTCCTGTTTTGTCATGTTAGCCAATCTGACAGGGGAGATGTGGTACCTAAGACTTATTTTGATTTGCATTTCTCTAATCAATAGTGATTTAGAGCATTTTTTCATTTGACTATAGATATCTTTAATTTCTTCCTCTGAAAATTTCCTGTTTATATCCTTTGACCATTTCTCAATTGGGGAATGACTTGTATTCCTATAGGTTTGGCTCAGTTCCCCATATATTTTAGATATGAGGCCTTTATTAGAGACACTGGTTATAAAGATTCTTTCCCAATTTTCTGCTTCCCTCCTAATCTCTGTTGCATTGGCTTTGTCTGTACAAAAATTTTTCAATTTAATATAATCAAAATTTTCCATTTTGCATTTTGTAATACTCTCTATCTCTTATCGTGTAGTGAATTCTTCCCTTCTCCATAAATCTGACAGGTAAACTATTCTTTGCTTTCCCAAATTGCTTATAGTATCAGCCTTCATTCCTAGATCATGAACCCATTTTAACTTTATTTTGGTATACAGTGTAAGATATTGGTCCATGCCCAGTTCCTGCCATACTGTTTTCCAATTTTCCCAGCAGTTTTTGTGAAATAGTGAATTCTTTTTTTCTATAAAACTTACAGAATTTTTATTAGATATTTATTAATTCATAGGCAATTTGAACAAAAATAGAAATATGAGATGAATTTTGGTAATGAGACTGAAGAATACTTTTTCTTTTCTTTTCTTCCAAATTTTATTATTTATTTAATATTTTAGTTTTCAACATTGATTTCCACAAGATTTTGAGTTACAAATTTTTTTCCCCATTTCTACTCTCCCCCACTCCAAGATGGCATATATTCTGTTTGCCCCCTTCCCCAGTCAGCCCTCCCTTCTGTCACCCCACTCCCCCCCATCCCCTTTTCCCTTACTTTCTCATAGCACAGGATAGATTTCTATGCCCCATTCCCTTTATATCTTATTTCTCGGTTGCATGCAAAAACAACTTTTTCTTATGAGCATCTGATTTTAAAACTTTGAGTTCCAAATTCTCTTTCCTCTTCCCTTCCTATCCATCCTCCCTAAGAAGGTAAGCGATTCAACATAGGCCACACATGTATCATTATGTAAAACACTTCTGAAATACTCATGTTGTGAAAGGCTAACTACATTTCCCTCCACCCTATCCTGTCTCCCTTTGTTCAATTTTCTCCTTTGATTCTGTCCCTTTTCAAAAGTGTTTGCTTTTGATTACCTCCTCCCCCTATCTGTCCTCCCTTCTATCATCCCCCCTTTTTTATCCCCTTCCCCCTACTTTACTGTGGGTTAAGATACCCCATTGAGTGTGTATGTTATTCCCTCCTCAAGTCAAATCCAATGAGAGCAAGATTCACTCATTCCACCTCACCTGCCCCCTCTTCCCTTCCAACAGAACTGCTTTTTCTTGCCACTTTCATGTGAGATAATTTACCCCATTCTATCTCTCCCTTTCTCCTTCTCTCAATATGTTCCTCTCTCATCCCTTAATTTAATGTTTTTTTAAATATCATCCCTTCATATTCAACTCACCCTGTGCCCTCTGTCTATATATATGTATATTCCCTTCAACTACCCTAATACTGAGAAAAGTCTCATGAATTACACATATCATCTTTCCATGTAGGAATGTAAACAAAACAGTTCAACTTTGGTAAGTCCCTTATGATTTCTCTTTCTTGTTTACCTTTTCATGCTTCTCTTGATTCTTGTGTTTGAAAGTCAAATTTTCTATTCAGCTCTGGTCTTTTCACTGAGAAAGTTTGAAAGTCCTCTATTTTATTGAAAATCCATATTTTGCCTTGGAGCATGATACTCAGTTTTGCTGGGTAGGTGATTCTTGGTTTTAATCCTGGCTCCATTGACCTCTGGAATATCATATTCCAAGCCCTTTGATCCCTTAGTGTAGAAGTTGCTAGATCTTGTGTTATCCTGATTGTGTTTTCACAATACTCAAATTATTTCTTTCTGTCTGCTTGCAGTATTTTCTCCTTGATCTGGGAGCTCTGGAATTTGGTGACAGTATTCCTAGGAGTTTTCTTTTTAGGATCTTTTTCAAGAGGCAATCGGTGAATTCTTTCAATTTCTATTTTACCCTCTGCTTCTAGAATATCATGTCTAGGCTTTTTTGTTTTGATCATGGCTTTCAGGTAGTCCAATAATTTTTAAATATCTCTCCTGGATCTATTCTCCAGGTCAGCAGTTTTTCCAATGAGATATTTCACATTGTTTTCCATTTTTTCATTCCTTTGGTTCTGTTTTATAATATCTTGATTTCTCCTAAAGTCACTAGCTTCCACTTGCTCCAATCTAATTTTTAAGGTAGTATTTTCTTCAGTGGTCTTTTGGATCTTCTTTTCCATTTGGCTAATTCTGCCTTTCAAGGCATTCTTCTCCTCATTGGCTTTTTGGAGCTCTTTTGCCATTTGGGTTAGTCTATATTTTAAGGTGTTATTTTCTTCAGTATTTTTTTGGGTCTCCTTTAGCAAGTCATTGACTTGTTTTTCATGGTTTTCTCACATCTCTCTCATTTCTCTTCCCAATTTTTCCTCTACTTCTCTTACTTGCTCTTCCAAATCCTTTTTGAGCTCATCCATGGCCTGAGACCAATTCATATTTTTCTTGGAGGCTTTTGATGTAGGATCTTCGATTTTGTTGACTTCTTCTGGCTGTATGTTTTGATCTTTTGTCACCAAAAAGATTCTAGAGTCTGAGACTGAATCTGCATCCTTTTTTGCTGCCTGGCCATATTCTCAGCCAACTACTTGACCTCTGAGCTTATTGTCAGGATATGACTGCTGTTTTCAGAGCTACTTCTACTCCACTATCACTGCAAGCTCTGCCACAGCGGCACTCCTCCTCCCCCAAGAACTGCCAACCAGGGTTGCGACCCAGATCCAAGCACGGCAAAGCAAGCCCTGTACTCCCGCTCTGGTCTGCCACTTCATTCCTCCCACCGTGTGAGCCAGGGACTCTGGAAGCAGTTGATGCTGGAGCTCTGGAAGCAGCCGCAGGAGCCACAACACCTCTGCCACCCCCAGGGCTGGGGCCAGACCGCTTTCTAACCTGATCTAGCAGTTTTCCCACTAACCTGTTCTGTGGTCTTTGGCATTTGTGGGTTGAGAAGTCTGGTAACTGCTGCAGCTCAATGATTCATGGCCCTAAGGCCTGCTCTGGGCCGACTCCCAGTTTGGTCTGTCCCTGCGTGGCCCAGGCTGGGCTGCGCTCCACTCCCAGCACCATGTCATAGACCCTTCCCAGCGACCATCTAGGCTGTCCTGGGCTGGACACCTGCTTCCCTCTGCTGTTTCATGGGTTCTGCAGCTCTAGAATTTGTTCAGAGCCATTTTTTACAGGTGTTTGGAGAGATTTGGGGGAGAGCTTAAGCAAGTCCCTAGTTTCCAGCTGCCATCTCGGCTCTGCCCAAAATAGTGAATTCTTAACCCAGAAGCTGGATTCTTTGGTTTTATCAAAGAGTAGATTGCTATAGTCATTGCCTACTGCGTCTTGTATACCTAACCTATTCCACTGATCCACCACTGTGTTTCTTAGCCAGTACCAAGTAGTTTTGATGACTGCTGCTTTATAATACAGTTTAATATCTGGTATGGCTAGGCCACCTTCCCTAGCATTTCTTTTCATCCATTCCCTTGATATTCTAGACCTTTTGTTCCCAACCTTTCTTAATTCTAGGGCCTTCCCTCTTTTGTTTATTTTCTATTTATTCTGTATATATCTTGTTTGTATGTATTTCTTTGCTTGTTGACTTCCCCATTAGATTCTAAGTTCCTTGAGGGTAGAGACTGTCTTTTGACTCTCTTTGAATCCCAAACCCTCAGTACAGTGCCTGGCACATAGTAGGCACCTGATAAATGTCTATTGACTGAAAGTGTTCAAAACTCTACACCATCCCCATTCTCTGTGTTATGGTTCATAACAACTTTCTCTTGCCTGTGATTCTAGTATATATTGCAAAATATAAATTGTGTTTACAACCTGTTTGTCAGTGTTTTTTCTTTTTTATGCAGATTTCATTCAATTTTTTCAATTACCATGCATTTATGTTCCCTCCCTCCCACCTCCACGCAGGTTGAAAAAAAAATTAAGAAAAACAAAACTCTTGTCACAAATATGCTTAATCAAGCAAAACAAATTCCCATATTGGCCATGTCCAAAACTGCATGTCTCATGTTGTTTCTTCAGTCCCTTACCTCGTCATCAAGAGGTGAGCAGCATGTTTTATAATCTGTCCTCTGGAATTGTTGTTGGTCATTGCATTGATCAGAGGTCTTAAGTCTTTCAAAGTTGTTTGTCTTTATAATGTTGTTGTTATTATATAAATTGGTCTCCTGGTTTTGCTCACTTCACTATGCAGCAGTTCACATATGTCTTCCCAGGTTTCTCTGAAACTGTCCCTTTCATTATTTCCTATGATGTAATAGTATTTGGTCATATTCATATACCATAATTTGTTCAGTCACTCCCCAACTGATGGTATCCCCTTAGTTTTCAGTTTCCCCCCATAAAAATGGTTGCTATAAATATAGTTGTATGTGAATCCTTTTCCTCTTTCTTTGGTCTCTCAGGCATCTATCATCTATCTATATATACACATATAAATACATGCACACATGCATACACACGTATACACAAACACATATAAATATATCTATCTATCTATATCTATCTATTGGCCTCATAGAGCTATCCCTCAATCAAATGATGTCACAATTAAATGACTTTTGGAGTATAGTTCCAAACTGCTTTCCAAGAGGGCTCTACCAATTCAGAGACCCACTAACAGGGCATTAATGTATTTGTTTCCCCAAAGCTCCTATAAAATTTGCCATTTAACTTTTTTGTCATCTTTGCCAAAGATGGGGTGAAACTTTAGAATTGCTTTAATTGGTTTTTTCTCTATCAGTGATTTGGAGCATTCTTTCAGATGCCTATTTCTAGATTCTTGGCTCATTCTTACCCAACCTCCCCCCTTTCCCCACTCATCATACACATAGAAATAGCAGTGAGTGAACTCAGGCACGAAAACATAAGAACAACAAAAGGAATCGCAAATTCCAGTTAACACAATAGAGAAAGTTGAGTGACATGGCAGCCACAAACAGGCACGTTTTCTCAAAATCAAATTAAACATGAAAAATGCTCTTTGGAAAAGTTTCCTCATAAGACGCCTGGTGGGGAATAAAGGAATTATGTCTCCCTGACAATCCTGGAGACCATATAGTGTCTTTTTTCTGTTACTGCCTAGGAGGGCAGAACCCACTTAAATGGAGATAGAAATCTTCCTTTCAGATCCTCCCAGATGTGCCCATCCATCAGGCAATCATGGGGATATGAGTTAGAGATGACTTAAATCTTCCCCAGCCTTGCCAAGTCCTTAATGATTATATAAATTCATCTGTGCACTGTTAACTTGTAAAGAAGGAATAAAATATATCTTGTGCATCTATCAGTTTCAAAGAAATATGATGACTTCTTTTCTTCTTGACAGCACGGCATGGGCATTCCTTCCATTTCAATTATGTTGCACGAGCTCATCAAACTACTTCACCATGCAAAGTGCTATGATGTGACAATCATCCGCATTGGCACTTCGGGGGGCATAGGTAAGGTACTCAGTTGTCTATGATGAAAGCAAGAGGAATAAAAAATTGGTATTAAAATATAGTGCATTTGCCATACCAATCAGACTACCAAAAATACAGCACATTCACCCACAAGCCAAAAGAAAGTAGGAGAGTCCAACAATCCAACAAGTTAGGCAGGGATCTTGGATGAAACCTAACAGCGCATACCTCTTCTTACAAGTCAGTCAACAAGCAATTATTAAGCACCTTTTATGTGTCAGACACTAGACAAAGCACTGAGGTTACAAAGAAAGACGAAAGACAGTTTCTGACTTCAAAGAGTTCACGTTCTAAAAGAAGAGAGAACATGCAAACAACGACATATGTACAAACAAATATATGCAGGAAATATCACACAAGGAAGGCACTAGAATTAAGGGGAATCAGGAAAAGCTTAATATAGAAGGTGAAATTTTAGCTAAGCCTTGAAAGAAGCCAAGGAATTCAGGAGGCAGAGAAGAGGTGAGAGAATGTTCCAGTCACGAGAGACAGTCAGTGGAAATGCATGCAATCAGGAGATAATGTCTTATGCAAGAACATCATTATACCAGTGTCACTAGGTCATAGAAAAGGTGAAGGGGAGCAAAGTATTAGAATGATAGAAGGAGACCAGGTTAAGAGAATCTTTAAAAGCAAACAGAAGGTTTTCTATTTGATATTGGAAGTCGTTGTTCAGTCACTTTTCCAGTCATGTCCAACTCTTCATGGCCCTGTTTGGCATTTTCTTGGCAATGATATCGAAGTGATTTGTCACTTACTTCTCTAGCTCATTTTACAGATGAAGAAACTGAGGCAAACAGGATTAAGTTACTTGCCTGGGGTCACACAGCTAGAAATTGTCTGAGGCCAGATTTGAACTGGTTCTAAGAGCTGCCTGATCTTGGAAGTAATAGAGAGCAATTGGGAGTTTATTGAAAAGCAGGGTGAAGTGGTCAGACCTGCACTTTAAGGAGATCACTGGTAGCTGAGTGGAGGCTAGATTGAACTGGGGAAAGATTTGAGGCAAAGGGACCAAGAACTTGATTTTCTTTGGTTTGCATGGGAAGCTGTTTTTGGGGGGAGCTAAGCAAACATGCTGCCATAGTTATACACTCAGCCCCATATTACTACATGGGAAGAGTTAGACTGACAACAACTCTTTCTGTTGGTGTGTTCTGTTGTGCTAAGCTTAGGCAAGAGCTCTGACTTTATTGGTGTAGGGCTCTCTGCTAACACAGACTGGCAACTAACTCATCTGCAACTTGGAGTCTTCCAAGTTTTCTGAAGGCTCTCAGAGCTTGGAACCCTCCCATGGTCATATAGTTAGCATGTGTCAGAAGCAGAATTTCACCCTTGGCTTTCCATACTTCTGTTCACTACCTCATATTGCCTCTTAACTCATTTATATATCAATTTTTAATAATAAAGGGATTTCCTTTTATTATCCTTTTTATTCCTCCCAATAAACCTGTGAGGTATATGGGAATAGTAAGATAGTAGATGATGCCCTTGGACCCACATATGTTTGGGGTGCTGGAGAAAACTTTAAAGGTTCCACAGGGCCAAGACTGGGGTTTGCCGAGCCAGCTAGCCATAAAAACACAATACAGAGGCAGGGGGTGGGGCAATAGAATAACAAAATATCAGTATTGGAAGGGTGACCGCAGAGGCATATACTCCATCCCACACCTGAACAGAATCACCATGGAAAGGGGACTCACCTTGAAGTTGGGATGAGTTGGATGTGAATCCCAGCTCTGATACTTCCATAGGAAGGTGGCCATCAGTGATTCATTGAATCTCTTAAAGCCCAGGTTTTTTAAAATGTCAAATCGGGATAGCAATAATTATAATAACTTGTGAGCAGGGATGGGTTTTTTGCCCTTTTTTTTTTATTTCCAGCACTGTGCATGGTCCTTAGCCCACAGTAAGCACTTGTAAATGCTTATTGACTGACTGACTGACCCTGAGCTTGACACTCAGTTTCTTCAGTGTAATGTTCTCTTAGGCTGTAGTAAATAAGGTAGAGTCACCAGAAATTATGGTGATTCCTCCACTCACATCTGGAGTGCTGAGTTCATTCTAGACACCCCATTTTACGAAGGACATAAGACAACTTGACGCATACCCAGAAATGGGGAAAGGATCAGTTGAAGTTACTTGTTTATCCTGGAGAAGAAAAGACATAGCAAGGATGTGTTAGTAGTTTTCAAGTACCAAAAGGGCTCTCATGTGGAAAAGGAATTAGATTGGATATAAAAAGTGGTCTCTTAGGATTGTTTTGTTGCAATCATTTCTTTTTCATTTTATTTTCACATTATAGGGATTGAACCTGGGTCTGTTGTTATAACAGACACAGCCGTAGACTCCTTCTTTAAGCCCCAGTTTGAGCAGATAATCTTGGACACTGTGGTTACTCGAAGTACAGAGCTGGACAAGGAATTGGCAGAAGAATTACTCAATTGTAGCAAAGAAATTCCAGACTTCCCGACACTCATTGGGCATACAATGTGTACCTATGATTTCTATGAAGGTAAGGACAACTTAAAAACAGTTGGGTCTCTACAGAAAATTGTTGGTATCTCTTTGGTATTTAAGCTCACAAATTATATGAAAACACCCACTTCAGGGAATTAATAATAGAAGATTAAAAGGAAATTGAAACAGCCTTTTCTAGTTACTAAAGCATAAGACCACAAGGACATAATAACCAGCAGAGAAACCCACATAATGAATTTATATTCAGGGTTGGGTTTAATCCTCCAAGAACAAATTGAATACTAAAATGCAATTAGGGAAGTTAACAAAATTGTGTCTCTTTTGATGTCATTAATTTTTAAATCAGTGATTCAGGAGAAAGGAAAACATAATCATTCCCTGCTTTTGCTATTCACCTGAACCTAAAAGGATAAGCAGAGGACAGAAGGAACCAGTGGGTATTGGAAAACATAAAGAAAGACACATGGGAGCCCCAAAGGGATGGAACTGCCTCAAAATGTTTCCACCTTAGTATTGCACAGATGGCTAAGGTGGGGGTGGGGAACCCGAGGAAAGACTCAGGAGTCACATGAGGGTGTACAGTCTAACTCAGTAATAATCTGCTTCTTTAGCTGTATCACCCCCAGGATGTAAGCAATACCTGTGGGGCATTGGCACACTCAAGGAAAAGGAGGAAAAAGGGAGAGATGTGAGGAAAATAAGAATAAGCAAAAAGGAAAAGCAAAAGAGGAAACAGAAGCGGGAGAGAGGGAAAGATGCAAAGAGAGAAAAGCTTGAGATTGAAACTGCCCAGGTTCTCCTATTGCTGTACCTCCGTCCTTGTTTCCTTCACTGCTGGCTCCTCTCCTATTTCTCTATGTCTCTGTCTCTGTCTGTATATATCTCTTTCTGTGTATGTCTCTGTCTTTGTCTTTTTATCTCCCTTTCTGTCTCTCTTTCTCTGCTCTATCCGTATATATCTCTGTCTCTGCTTCTGCCTCTATATATCTCCTTCTATCTCTTTTTCTGTCTCTTCATCTTTCTGTCTCTCACTGAGCCTCTGTCTCTCTGTGTCTGTATATCTTTCTGTCTCTCATATATATTTACATATGTACACACATATATAAGTGTACTGATATATTGTCTTTCGGCAACTAATCCACTCCTGTGGCTTGAATTTCCTCATTCATAGCATCTGTGCCTCTAGTGTTTACATGTTATTGGGATGATGAGTCCAATTCATTCATTTTAGCTTTGGCCCCTCATTTTCATCTCCTTGTGGGACAGTTTCACTGTCATGAGTAGTCAACACTTCTAACTCAACATATCTTTAAGTGATCTTGTTATCTTCTTCCCCAAATCCAGTCTTCCTCCCAACTTCTTCATTTCTCTTAATACTGTTCTCCTAGTTACCAGGGCTAGAAACTCCTGTCATTTTCTGTCTCACTCATACCACTCCCTCCCACCCAATTATTCACCAGCTCCTATCCATCTTATTTCTATAATATCTCTTACATCGATTCTCTCCTTTCCATTTCCGTCCCACCATCCTAAGTCAGGCCTTATTACTTCTCACCTCAACAATTAAAATAGCCTCCTAAATGGTATCACCACCTCTAGCCTCCTCCCCTCCAATTGAATTACAAACTAATGCCAGATTAATTTTCCACATGTACAATTGTCTATAGTACTCCCAGATCAAAAGTTTTCCTTGCCTCCTCATTATGTTCTGAATGAAATACAAATTAATTTATATTTATAATTATTTGTATTTGTAAATTAATAACAATATCTGTCATTTACATGATGCTTTAAGATTTAAAAAGGTTGAATATGATTGCGTAGGGCAGTTAGGTGGCATAGTAGGTAGACCACCCGCCCTGGTAGGGTGCCGGCCCTGGAGTCAGGAAGACCTGAGTTGAACTCCAGCCTCAGAGTCTTATTAGCTGCTTGACCCTAGGCAAGTCACTTAACCTCTATTTGCCTTAATCCACTGGAGAAGGAAATGGCAAACCACTCCAGTATCTTTGGCAAGAAAACCCCATGGATGGTGTGGTCCACAAGTCACAAAGATCTGACAAAACTGAGTGGCTAAACAACAGTCCAATGGCTATCCCCTTTTTACAGATGAAGGAAAAGACTCTGAGGAAGTTAACGGACTTGCCTATGGTCACACAGCTACTAAGTGATGGAAACAGGACTGGAACTCAAATCTTCTAACTCCAGGTCCAGTGGTTTTTCCTGCATTAAAACATATAGCCTCTCTAGTGTGATGTCTTCTCTTTCCTTCTCTATTAGTTAATAGCCTATCCATCATTCAATTCATTCACCTCCAAAGTCACCTCCTCCATAAAGCTTTGTTTGAGCCTGCCCACTTAAAGTGAGCCCTTCCTCTTTGATCCTCGTGCCATTTGGCAGTGGGTCACCAGAAGAAGTATGGTGTAGTGATAGCAGCACTGGTGCTGGGAAACCTGATTTCAATCCTACCTCTGGCTGTGATATCCTGGGCAAATCATTTTACCTTTCAGAGTCTCAGAAAACTCAGAATATAGCAGTTTCTGATCTACATTGGTAAAGGGAGTTTCTTCACGATTCTCTATACCAATAAAATCACAGATCCAGACCAATAAAAAAAGAAAATAACTTAGTTTCTCTTTCTGCCCCTACCTTCTCTCCTCTGCCCCGACTAAACTACAGTTGTTAAGTTGTTTTGTTTTTTTTTTAAATCGTGGACCATGCTTTCTTAGTTTTCTATCTTCTCAGAATTTAGCTTCATAGATGTATAATAAATGTTCATCAAATTTAATGAAAATTGCATCAACAAAGTAAAAACTGAGGATACAGATGAATCTAGTGATTTAAATGACTTGTAGAAACAATTTCAGGCTATAGACACCTATGAACCACTCTAAACACGTCTGTGAACTCTACAAGACCGTCAGTCAAAGGTTCTCCCTTCCCTTTAAGGACAAGGACGTCTGGATGGAGCATTGTGTTCTTTTTCCAATGAAAAAAAGCTTGATTACTTACAAAGAGCTTATAAAGCTGGCATCAGGAATATCGAAATGGAGTCAACTGTGTTTGCAGCCATGTGTGGTCTTTGTGGGCTAAAAGGTAAGATTTTCTTGAGAATTAGGAGTCAACTTCTGCTTTCTTTAATTTGCATCTAGAACTGGGAAGAAGTGTGACATTAGACCCTGAGGAGATATGAAATCCCACACTTACTCCTCAATTAATCAACAAACATTTATTAAATATCTACTGTGTGCAAGACATTGTTCTAGACTTTGGGGGAACAAAGACCAAAACGTCAAAGACAGTCCAGTGACTTCAAGGGACACCTATCCTGTCATCCTTGCAATCTGCTTTCTATCCCCATCATTCTACTAAGGCAAATCTTTTTAAGGTCACTTATCCTAAATAAGAGGCAAAGTGGTACAGCACAAAGAGTATGGGATTTAGAGTCAGTGGGCCTTCGTTCAAATCTCAGCTCAGCTGCTTATTATCTGTATGACCTCTCTCTCTCTCTGTCTCTCTCTCTCTCTCTCTCTCTCTCTCTCTCCCCCCTTCCCTCTACCTTTCTCTCTCTGTCTCTGTTTCTCTTCTCTTTGCAGTCTTCTCTGTGGCCTCCCCCTCCTTCCTTCTTATCTTAAATATGGTTGTTCCCCCATGGTTCTGTCCCTGGTTCTCTTCCATTCTCTCTGCTCTCTCAACTGTGTCCACAGCTCCAATTATTACCTCCATGTAGATGACTCCAAAATCTGTGTCTTTTCCTCCTGATCTTCCTTCAAGACTGCTGGGCCATATGTTCAACTTCCTGCTGGATGCCTTTCCCAGAGTTTATCAATGGTATCCAACTCATAACGTGTCCAAAATTGAACTCACATTCTCGCTAAAACATATCTGATATTCCAACTTTCCTGTTTCTGTTGATGGTGCTACAGTCCTCTTAGCCTACCTACCATGTAATCTCTTAGTCTTCTTTCATTCTTCAATCTCCTTCACTCCATACATCCAATTTATTGCCAGTTTTTGTTGATTCTACCGCTATAATATTTCTTCTATCCATTCCTTTATTTCCATATGTATGGCAACTAATTTAATTCAGGCTTGCATTTTTTTCTTACCTGAAATTATTTAATATATTCCCTAAGTGGTCTTTTGGCCTCCAGTCTCTCCCTTCTCCATTATGTCTCCAACCACCAGATGGCACTGTTAACGACTATGCTAAGTCCTGGTCAACAAGAAGGTTCAGGATCTGAGAAAGTTCAACTTGGCAGTGTCACAATCCCCTCCTCATCTTCATGAAGACAGAATATGAGGAAGTACTGGCTTCTGTATGTATTTTAGAGAAGAGACAATTGTTTATGTTCTAGCTCTGCCACTCTCTGGGTTATTGTGCTGTCTTGCTAGCTTAAGGAATGTATTTAATGTGGATTTATCCAATGAAAAGAAGCTCTGACACTCCACCTCTTCCCAGATCCTCCTCTATTTAACTGAGCCCTAGTCATGCAAACTGGGCATAATGGAGTCAGCTCCTCACAAGAACAAATAGGCATGCTTGCTAAGCATAACTGTATCCTTTATCTCCTCCCAATTACATATCCTTCACATCACTGTTCGCTTATCTTCCTAACCACTCCCCATGGTATCACTACTCTACTATGGGAAAAAAACAAAACAAACAAGCGAAAAACCCAACTTTCAATGGCTTCCAACTAACTAATGGATAAAGTGTAAATTCCAGATTGTGGTGTTCAAGGCCCTCCACATTCTGGCTCCCAATCTTATGCTAATTTCTTTCTTATACTCTATATTCCAAGCAAATAGACTATTTTCTTTCCCTGCATCGCATTTTTTTCCTCTCTCATTTCCATGCCTTTGCCCATGCCATCATTTATGTCTGAAATGGGCTTTGCCCTTCTTCTTTGAACTCTCTCTCTTTTGATTCAAGGACCAACTCAAATAGTACTTATTCCATGATGATTGCCCTGGCACTTGCAGGTGAAAAAAAATTCTCCCTCCACATAAATTGTATAATTTATTTCTTATTGTAGTTTGCTTGGACTTAGTTATTTGTGCACAAATTTTTTCACATTTGATTGTGAACTCTTTAAGAGCAGAAGTGAAATTGTCTATATCTCCAGTGCTTAGCTCAGCTCCTTGTATACAGTAGGCACTTCATAAATGTTTATGGGACTGAACTAAATGCCAAACTGCCTCCCATTATCTTAAATATCCTTTCGAAAATAATTCACCAGCTCACCCATGAAAAATTGTTTTAAAGCAAATTTATGCACTATATTAGATCTACTTGGGAAGCTCCAGATAAAAAAGTTTGCACAGCAAAAAAAAAAAAAAAAGAAAGTTTGTTTTGGTGAGAATGATTACCACACAGCTGGAAATGATAACCACATAGCAGGATGTTAAAGCAGGAAATTTCAAAAGCCTTACACTATCTGTATTTAATGTGGCCACTGTCTTTTTTTGAAATTCAGTGCCATGAAATAAATCATTGACACCAAATATAGTTTATCAGGCACCTACTGGGTGTATGGTTCTGTACTAAATGAAAAAATAAGAAATGGTATTTTTATCTGATAATTTGATTCATAAGATTTCCTACCTTCTATTACCCTCTGTTAGAATGACTTTTCTCCATTGCTGCAAGGCAGATTTAGAGGCTAAATTAAAAATCTACTAGTAGGATTAGAATATAACTTCCAGACATAACAAATTTACAACTAAAAAGCATATGTAATAAAGCTTCTTAATCTATTTCTGAGCATCGGTATGGGATGTTACTTATAGAAGGCAATGATGTAGTGAAAAGCATTTGGGATTTGGAATCAGAAGACCTGAGTTCTTTCATATCCCAGCTCTGATACAATCCTTGGACAAGGCTTTCCACTTCTGTGATTTGGCATTTTCTCATCTGCATTGAGGTTAGATTAGACCAGAGCTTCTTGACCTTCTCGTGGGTCATGACCCCCTTGGGTGGTCTGGTGAAGCCTGTGGAGCTTTTCTCAGAATCATGTATTTAAATGAATCAAATAAAATACATAAGATTGCAAAGGAAACCAATTATATTGAAATATAGTTGGCTAAAATTTTTTTTGCATGTTTCCAGATCCCAGATTATTGACTTGGACTAAATAATCTCTAAGGTATCTTCCAGCTCCAAAATCTTGGTTGTTAAATCAACATATTCTTTCTCCCCACTCCTGTACCTTAGAGAAAGAAAGAAAAATACATGATCAGAAAGAAAAGTGTTTTTATCTTAGATTCTTTAGAACATAAGCTGGCATGGAGGCAGTGACAGAGACAAGTACAACAGATAGGAGTATAGTTAAAAATGACCCATCCAAAGATGAAGTATTGATGAATTCCTAAATACTCAAAGAATCCCAATCACCCTTCTAGTCTTCCTCTCTCTTCCGGTTCAGGGCCCTTATTCTCCATCTGGCTTGCCTAGAGCTCCCTCCCACTAGGCTATCCCATTTAGTCCTATCCTACGTACCTTTTCTTTTCCTCCACAATCAACATTTAGCTTTTCTACAGAGCAAAGAGACACTGTAAGACCTGTTCATTAGCCGGGCAGGATTATTTTAGCAGTTGTGAGAAGAAGTTTGGATTGGAGCGAAGGGATCTATCAGGGGGCTAGTACCCTAGTCAAGGTGAGGGTTAATGAGGACTTGAGTTAGGGTGTTGGGTGGAGAAGAGAGATGCCAATCCACCTGAAAACAGAGATGCTGACGACAAATGTAGAATCAACAGGGCTTGGCAACTGCTTGGATGGGGAATGAATGAGAAGGAAAAGTCAGATGGGCCTGATCTTTTGAGCCTAGTTGACTGGGAGGGGAAAAAGGAGAAGTTGAGAGTTTTTTTGGTAGGGAAATAATAATTTTGGTTTTTGACATGTTGAGCTTAATATGTTGGAAAGACTCTCAGGTGGGGTGAGTTACAGGAAGCTATTCATATCAGGCTTGCCATTTGCAAATACTTTTAACACACATTTGACCCTCACAAAACACCTCCGAGTTAGTTACCATGGATTATATCATCTCCATTTTATAGATAAGAAAACTGAGGTTCAGAAAGGAATGGGTTTAGTCTTTCTATTTTGAGAGGCTGTGTGGCATAGTAGAAAGGGTGGTAGACTCAGGACTTAATCTTGTCAGGCACGTGATCATAGGCAAGTCCTTTAACTTGTCAGAGCCTCTATTTTCTCCTCTGTAAAATGGGGCTAATAATGCCTCCCATCAGAAGAAACATGGCTTACTGGAGAGAGAGAGAAACAGCTTTGGAGTCAGGAAGGTTTGAGTTCAAATTCTGTCGAATACTAGCAGTGTGGCCATGGTGTATCAGGAGGGCAGAGTTTATAATCTCAAAGAGGATCATAAACATGTCTGAAAGGTTCGGAACCGCCGGATATAAGAAACTCTCAAAGTAGAAGGCAGAAGAATCAAAACATTTATTTAGGCTCCACAGTAACCAACCCATGAACCAGAAGCCCCATTTTGATATGTTGATCAAAATCTTCCAGGCCCAATAAGTACGCCTTGCAAGAGTAACCAGGAGGCTACAGAGAAGCATGATCGCGTAAAGCAAAATCATGCTTCCCCCTCGATGGTAATAAGATTACCCACTGGCCTGAAGTCTTTGTTCAGCTTCCTCCCGTAGATCAGCTCTGCTACTGGCAGCTCCTGCCTCAGCTGTGTCTGTGCCTGAAACTGACGTAACTGTCGTAACTGCCTCTGTAACTGCCTCTGGCTCCAACTGTCGCTGTAACTGTCGCTGTAATGGCCTGAAGTCTTTGTTCAGCTTTCTCCCGTAGGTTAGCTCTGCTACTGGCAGCTCCTGCTTCAGCTGTGTCTGTCGCTGTGGCTGTAACTGACGTAACTGTCGTAACTGCCTCTGTAACTGTCGTTGGCTCCAACCGGAAAAGGAAAAGAGAGAGAGAACTCTCCGAGCTGTCCTCTCCCCTCTTATAGGGTCTCTGACATCATCAAGCTCCGCCCAAATGACCAGGGCCGATTGGTTCTTGAGTTGGCCCCTCCCCCTAGCATAGACATCAACACCTCCCCTCAGCCAGCCCCATGACTCCTCACACAGGAAGCTGTCTGCTTCCCGGCATGCTCCCCGGGCCTCCTGCCCCGGAAGAGCAAGCCACAGTGTCCAGAGGCTCAATGAGGCAAGCTGAGCCATTCAAAGAAAACAAAAGCCATTATGGCTACACTCCACCCCTTGTTATAGGATACATAATCTAATCAGCCATGTATCCTAGAACATACATTGTGATCCAATTACAAAGGAAACTAAAACATATCATTCATTATAAAGCAAAACATATCATTCAGTGACATTCCCAAACATTGGTTAACGATTCAAATGCAATCCACCCCTAGATCCCAGCAAAATAATCTCTTCAATCAATCATCCCCAAAACAATTATCAACAATTCAAATGTCCACCCCTAAATCCTTGTATCCATTACATAGGATCAATAATATCATAACAATAAAACAACACAGCAAGGATAACACAAAATAAGTAAACAGAACACTATCATCATTTCCACCCCCCTTGAACGATTGGGGCTCAAAATCTTGGGGTGAGGGGTGAAGGTCTCATTTTCCATAGCTTCTTCATGCTGAAATTGGATGTAGAGATGGCCCTGCCCCCAAAAAGTCCCATTCCAGAGGTCATTTCTTTAACAAGCTGGCAGGAATTCCAAGAATGCTACATGCTTAGGCAGTCACCGGAAAGTACAGGGTGCTTAAGCCTGAAGGAAACAAAACTAGCAACAAGGTTAGCCAAAACAAAGGACAAAAAGAATAGACAAGTATGGACTATAATTCTTCAAATAAAATCATCTCAAGTTTGGTTGAGATTTCAGTTATGCAAAGATCCAACATCAGAGCCAAACTCAGGTGGGAAATGTTTCTTTTCAAAAGGAACATAATGAGGAAGCCAAGAGGATCCCACCCTAGATAGAGACTAAGATTGTCCTCCCAGCCTTTCCCCAAATGTACAAGTTTTCATCCGTTAATCACACAAGGTCACCTTCACTCTGAGTGGCTTGTGGGCTTGCAGGAGCAGTTCTGATTTCCCTATCTCTCCTGTTATCAAGGCCTTTATCTCTGTACATTCTATATAATTCATTGGTTGGAATTCCATCTATCATTTCAAAACCTACTCCTGCTCTCAATAAAGCAGTAAACATTTCTTTCCTTGTTACTCTCCTTTGGCGCCAAGTTTGCTGGTTATTCACTCTTCTCTCTCGAGGAGATCTATCCCTTCCCCAGTCACCTAAGTCATATAACTGTAAAATCTTATTTATCACTGTTGTAAGACGGCTCCCTACTTCTCCAAGTAATAAATTCAAAATTAGTTGTTTATAAGCAGGGGGAGCAGTCCTAATTATTAAATTCCTATGAGGCAGTCCCATTGGATCATTGTAATATTGTCTGCAGTTCCTATCATAATGGCAGTCTTCATTACCTCCTCCTTTAGTCTCATGATACAATCTCTAAGTGAATACCAGGGTCTGTGCTCAGTGGGCCACATAGAATCAGTATCATATCTCTTATTGCATCCCACAGCGGCTAATGCCAACAGAGTAGTCCTGCTATCACCATCTCCTTGCTGATGATGTTCCCTAAAAGCTTGTTGAACTAGAGGATCATGGCTGATACCTATGAATCTCATGCAGTCTGTCCCATCTACTGATATTCCACTGGCCCCTTGATCACTGAGTCTTACCATCCAAGATATCAATGGTTCTCCTATTCTTTGGCTGAATCTACTCAAAATATCTGTGACCTCTTGCGGTGAGAAATCTTCCTGAATTTCCCTTGTAACTGAATCTTCACCTCGGGTTTCTGTCTTCCTCCTTTGTATGGGTCGAGCCCTTGTCTGATCATTTAACCATCTCCTATTCTCTGTGTGAGGCACATCCTGAACCCCAGTAGTGTTTTGTGCCTCAGCCTCTAACATTGTCTCATTTTCTCCCCACTCACTTCCTCTGCCACCATGGCTAGGACGAAGCAGGCAGTCAGGCTCTTTCTGGGCTGGGTTGAAATGCACTCTGGGCTTTTTTGGTCTCCTGTTGCTCTTAGCCACATTAATAGAAAAGTTCTCATTTGAGTCAGTTTGGTCTTCTGCTATCTGAGATTCCCCTTCTTCCTGTGGGGTAGGAGTGCCCCCATGTCTTTCACTTAATCTCAATCTTTCGTATACTAGCCGGTAGGCTGATAACACTATCCAGCTTTGCCTAGATAGTGATGCCCCTGACTGAATCCCAACTTCTCGTAAACACTTTTCCAAATCCCTAGGATCTCCTCTCCGTAGCCTTGGTTCCCAGTTTTCACAGGGTCCAGCTTTTTTAGCCAATTCTTTTGCTAGGGAGGAATAAAATGGATCCTCCCATCCTGGGATATTCATCTCTTCCTCTGAAATTGTTCTGCTTCTAAATAGAGATCTTATACCTAGCGATCCTGTTCGTGACGCCAAATGTATCAGGAGGGCAGAGTTTATAATCTCAAAGAGGATCATAAACATGTCTGAAAGGTTCGGAACCGCCGGATATAAGAAACTCTCAAAGTAGAAGGCAGAAGAATCAAAACATTTATTTAGGCTCCACAGTAACCAACCCATGAACCAGAAGCCCCATTTTGATATGTTGATCAAAATCTTCCAGGCCCAATAAGTACGCCTTGCAAGAGTAACCAGGAGGCTACAGAGAAGCATGATTGCGTAAAGCAAAATCATGCTTCCCCCTCGATGGTAATAAGATTACCCACTGGCCTGAAGTCTTTGTTCAGCTTCCTCCCGTAGATCAGCTCTGCTACTGGCAGCTCCTGCCTCAGCTGTGTCTGTGCCTGAAACTGACGTAACTGTCGTAACTGCCTCTGTAACTGCCTCTGGCTCCAACTGTCGCTGTAACTGTCGCTGTAATGGCCTGAAGTCTTTGTTCAGCTTTCTCCCGTAGGTTAGCTCTGCTACTGGCAGCTCCTGCTTCAGCTGTGTCTGTCGCTGTGGCTGTAACTGACGTAACTGTCGTAACTGCCTCTGTAACTGTCGTTGGCTCCAACCGGAAAAGGAAAAGAGAGAGAGAACTCTCCGAGCTGTCCTCTCCCCTCTTATAGGGTCTCTGACATCATCAAGCTCCGCCCAAATGACCAGGGCCGATTGGTTCTTGAGTTGGCCCCTCCCCCTAGCATAGACATCAACACCTCCCCTCAGCCAGCCCCATGACTCCTCACACAGGAAGCTGTCTGCTTCCCGGCATGCTCCCCGGGCCTCCTGCCCCGGAAGAGCAAGCCACAGTGTCCAGAGGCTCAATGAGGCAAGCTGAGCCATTCAAAGAAAACAAAAGCCATTATGGCTACACATGGTCAAGTCACTTAACCTCTAAGTGCTCCAGACAAATCTCTAAAACTCTAAGATGTCAGAAGGTACCAATATGCTTTTTTAATTTTTTAAATATTTTCAATTTTATTAATGTTTTATTTTTGTACTGCAAACATTTATCACTTATTCCCACTTTGTTAGAGGTATCTTGTAACAAAGTTTGACAATACTAATAATGCAGCAACTTTATCTGAAAGTTCATGCAATATTTCAACCTGTAGCACCCTCTCACCTCTCTGTAAAAATAAAGTAGAAATCTATTTTCTCTCCCTTCCTCCTATCCCCATCTCCCATCCCATTGGGGAGAAAAAAGCAAATTTCTTGTAACAATATGTATAGTCAAGCAAAACAAATTCCCCCAATGGCTGTACACAAAAATATGTTTCATTCCATATCCTGTCTACAACAGACAACATGTTTCATCATCCGTCCTCTGAAATTATCAGTGGCCATTGTATTGACCATAGTTCTTACAGCTTTCAAAGTTGTTTGTTTTCACAGTGTTCTCATACAAATTATTCTCCTGGTTCTGCTCATTTTATTCTTCATTAGTTCCAATCTGCCTTGGTAAAGAGAGTTTCCTTACCAGTAATTTCCTAGATGAATAAAATCACAGGTTTGGTCCCCCAAAAAGTGCTTTATAAACCTTAAAATACCATAGAAATATGTTATCATGGTTAATATTATTATTATTACACTATTTTTCTTATAGATTTCGTCTACACTCTTGGTTTTAATGATCTCCTCTATGAAGATGACTTCCAAATACTCAGCTCCAATCATGTGCTAAACTCTAGTCCCACACCCATAGCTATGTGCTGGCTATTTCCATTTGAGTGTCCTGCCAGCATCTCAAACTCTACATGCCCCAAATTGAAATCATCACTTCCCCCCAAAAATCCATCCCTCCCCCCAACATCTCTATGTTGGTTAATCATCATCAACTTCCCAGGCAAGTAGGAGAAGGGGAACTTGGGAATGCACCCAAGGGTGCTACAACTGAAGGCTAAATCTAAGCAATTCTACATGCATAGCATATAGTACTTTTTAGCTGCCTACCTACATCTTTTAAAAAAAAATTTTTTTAACATGTGTAGATATTTTTCCTCTCAAGGCTGAATCTCCATTGGCTGAAAAAAGTAAAATTCTGATTATAGATGCTAATCCTTTTGCTCTGGGAGCTTCTGATAAGAGAGTTCGATTCCCACTCAGTTTTTTGAAGACAATACATTTTGCCACTCACTCTACTGCATGACAACACACTGAGCCTAATGTTTGTCTAAGATTAAGTTTTGCTGAAATTCCATTTTCTGTCTCTCCTTGTTTCTAGCCCACACAATCATTTGGCTTTAGCGTCTTTTATAGGGGAAAGGTAGAATTAAGTATTATTTCCTTTGACAAATACTAGTAACACACAGAATGTATTCAGTATTTTTAACATTACCTTATTAAATCCAATGAAAGGTGTGAGGAACCTTGACTTAGAATGCTTTTCATTCTGATATCCTCTTGCTGGCTGGAGTAAAGAAGAATACCTCACTGGGAATGGGGAAATGAATTGTGAGAGATGATAAATATTCCAAAAGATACAGAGGAAATAACTTTTCAGTTTCCGCTAGGCCATTTGTTTTTAGTTTTTGAAAATCATCTTACAGGGGAAGAGGCAATCAATGATGGCACTTCTCCGTGACCTTGTTACCTCATGTATCAGAGGCAGGACTAGGAAACTAATATGACATTAAGTTCTTCGACCCTGCCAAATCCTGGGGTAACATCTTCCTTGCAGACTTGTCCCCCTTCCCCTCCCCCCACTCTCAGGCACTCTAAAACAATCAAAGCAGGTAGACTTTCAGACAGAGCCAGAACTAGCAGGGAACAGCTGGGGTTTTGTCTCAGATGCCTACATCACAAGGGTGGGAGTCCATCCTATGATGCAGTGATCTTAGATCTCTTCCTCTTATAGTCTCTTCATTTTCAGTAACTCACTGACATCTAATTTCCTTTTTAAAAAATTTGATTATTATGGACTTAACCTACACAAATGTTTCAATAAGCAAAGACAACAGAAGAGAGAATGGCATGTGTCTTGACCCCCTCTTAGAGGCAGGCTGGTCCTTTCCTCATCCTTCCTGAAGCACAGGGCCAGTTGGCATACTACCTGCTTTCTACTGCCACATTTAGACTTACCATCTGCCACCACTGCTCAACAAGGACCTCTAGTCCTTGAACGTTCACTCCATCTGGCCCAATCCTTCTTGTTGTCATCTGGAGACCTCTAGGCCACTCTCCCTTCTCCCCAATAATTTCAGTGCCTGGCTCACAGTCTTCTTTTCTACCCCAAGCCTTTGTAACAGCAACAATACTGTCATACACAGGATGGCCGCTAGCACGGGTTCTTGGATCTGCTTTACTAAGAAAGATAGCTGTTTAAGGGGTCAACAATCTTACTTTAATTAAACATAGATATCATTCACTTAGTTCAGAGGAAAAGTCAGCACCCAGAAACTCAGAGAAAATACAAGTAGAGAAATAAAGACCAACAGACAGGACTCTACTGTCTAAATCAAAGCAGTGTTGTTATACCCTTTACATAAATCACTGGATCAAGAGAGCCTTTACCTCTGAGCAGTCGGGGAGCTCTGAACATAGAGCCACTCGGAGTCTCAACCAGGGAATCACAAGGTCCTCCTCATAAGTGAGCCCCCACAGCAAAACCTCACCTCAGAGTATATACACACTTCTCAGAGCCAGAGGGCATCACAACTCATGACCCAGTGCCTAATTAGAAATTAGCATAAGGTGTGAGCCTTCCTACATGCAAGCTTCCCCTAATCAAGCTTCCTTTAATGGGCTCCATGTGAGGCCTATTAATGGGTGGGGAAGATCTTCCCATTTCATCAACATTATAGCCTTACAGCCCTCAGATACCCTGCCCTTAGAGTTCTCAGTGTCCTCAGATCCCATGACCTCTGTCTACCATCTATCTCAACTATCCTCTTCTATCTGCCAACAGAATTTGTCCCAGGTCCTGGCTTACACTTAGTCACAGCTCTGCCTTTGCAGTGGTTACAGCATGAGACTTTCATACTTCCCTCTTAAAAACAAAAATAAGAACAAAGAAAAACCAATCCTCTTCAACTGCCTAAAATTTCTTTATCTAGCTACGTAGCCTTATTTATTCTGCACTTATGGATAAAAGGCTTCAAATGTAAATGCTTGGGGAAAAGAGACCCTTGACTAAAGCTTATCTGCTCTAAAGGCTAGCCTGATGGATCTCCCAGCATGAAAGACCAGGAATAGAAGAACTTTTCCTGTTTTGAGGCAGCTAGGTGGCACTTCGGATAGAAAGCTGGACCTGGAGTCAGGAAAAGCTGAGTTCAAATCCAGCCTCAGACACTTACTAGCTGTGTGATCTTGGGAGAGACATTCAACCTCTGTCTTAATTTCCTCAACTATAAAATGGCAATAATTGTTGTGAGTTGTTGTGAGGATCAAACGAGATATCTGTAAAGTGCCCAGCACAGTTTCTAGCACTATATAAATGCTTATTCCTTTAGATAAAGGAGAGGATGGACAGCAGGACAGACACTAAACAATGGTCATAGGAAAAAGGAGTGGGAAAGCAGAGAAGCAGGGTGGTACAGTGGGTAATGAGCTGGTTTTGGATTCGGGAGGATCTGAATTCAAGTCCTGCTTCAGCACTTGCTGGCTGTGTCAAGTCACCTAATGTCTCATTGACAGCTCCAAACTTTCCAAGCTGAGGCGTAGTTCCCTCTTTACATGGTAGAGGGAGTCCCTCACACCAATGAAACCACATGCCCAAACCCCCGAAAAGTGTGTGATGATGAGGAAGGCCTCAAGGCTGAAAATACCAAATCCAATCTAACAAGCATCTGTTATGTACTTCCTCATTGGAAGTCACAGTGCCAGGTGTTTGGAAATGCAAAGACAAAATTGAAAAGAAAAAAAAGAGTCCCTGCGCTTGAGTTTATATTCTCCTTGGGGATATAAATTTATACAGGAGAATTAGAGCAGTGGGCGAACACTAACAACTAAGGAAAATCAAAATGTCCAGGAAGACATTTTGGTGCTGCATCATGCTCAGTTAAGAATCAATTAAACAACGGGCATGTGTTAAGCACCTACTATGTTCCAAGCACTGTGCTAAGTGTTGGGAATACAAAGGGTGAAAAACACAGTCTTTGCTCTCAAGGAGCTCACAGTCCAATGAAGATGACAACACAGGAGCAGCTATGTACATTCAAGATTTTGTTGTTGTTCAGTTGTGTCTGACTCTTCATGTCCCCATTTGGGGTTTTCTTGGCAAAGATAATGGTTTGCCATTTCCTTCTCCAGCTCATTTTACAGATGAGGAAGCTAAGGCATATGGAGTTAAGTGACTTGCCCAGGGTCATACAGCTAGGGTGTATCTGAGGTCAGGTTTGAACTCAGGTCTTCCTGACTCCAGGCCTGGTACTCTATCCACTGTGCCACCTAGCTGCCCTACATTCAAGATATAAACAGGGAAAATTGCAGATAATAGCAGAGGGAAGGGTCTATTGGAGGGGGTGGGGGTATGAAGATTTGAGCTGAGTACTGAAGGTAGCAAAGGAAGTCAGGAGGTGTGAGGGAAAGCATTTCAAGCATGGGGAACAGTCGACAAAAATGTTTGGAGTTAGGAGGGGGAGAATTATTTTTCTTATGAATCCAACTTGACTCAGATGATTAGCTCTGTAGAATCTCTGAATGTTTGCCAACTTTGTATATATCTGTGTGGCCCTGGACCAGGATGACCTCTCTGAGTCCCATGCCACACTATCTTCAGGTCAGTGGACTGGCTTACTTTCTCAGTGACATTTTGATAGCTGGGATCCTTGATAAGGCATCTGTGCCTTAAAGTAACAAAGCTGTCAGGCTTAATTTTTTAAAAAATTGTTGTATATAATTAGTCCATTTTAATTGCTCTTGGAAATTGTAATCTTATGTGACAAGATTATTATACATTACTCATTAATGGGGTCTCCAAGGCCAGAAAAATACCATTGAGATGGCTATGAACTGTCCTCTTTGGACTTTTTAGTCTTGTCCTTGAAATAATCAGCAAAGACATCCAGGAAACCCTGGTTCTGCTCTCACTTTGTGGCATAACAAGGCCATGGAGTGAATATACTTTTATCTATCTGCCAAGAGGAAGGGTCAGAAGGGATACTGTCAATATTTCCGGCTTCCTAATGGGCACCTGAGGGCTTCACAGACTTGGTGATCATTAATCTGGGAATGTCTTGGTCCTGCCCTTGCTTCACCAGCCAACTTCACAACTGAGTGAGTTTGAAACAAATATGACCCTAAATGGTGGAATATCTGATTCCACCCTGGTTGACTATTTTCATTACTTCTTATTCTGACTAGCAATGGCCCAGGGAGGGAACTTCCCAATAGGATCTCTATGTGAGGAGTATTGAGAGAAAGGCAACCCACTGAGGGGTCTAGGATTCTTCTCGGTAAATTTGGAGAATTGCTCCCATTCTGGCTTTTACGGGTCACTGTCTCTTCTCCAGAGGTATAACCAGGTTTGTTTTGTTGTTTTTTTTACCTCAGGAAGAATAGGTGGGGTAGGGGAGCAGCAGCACATACAGAGGACTGACCAGCTGTAGGTGCAGTCAGACAAGGAGAGGAGGCACCTCAAACCACCCTGAATGCACCCATCTCTTTACATATCAGAAGCCAGGCCAGACCAGAGTTGGTTTGTACCTGGAGGGGAGACTGCTAGTTACTATTGACTGCTATAGGCTTGATAAACCACCATGGTATAATGGATAGGAGACTGAACCTGGATGGAGTCGGGAAGAAATGGATTCAAATTCTGCTTCAGATACTTACTAGCTGTGGGACTTTGGACAAGTCACTTAATTTCTCTGGGCTTCAGTTTCTACATCTGTAAAATGAGACAGTTGAACTCGATGACCTGTAAGGTCTTTCCCAGGTGAAAATCTATGATCCTGTTATCTCCTCCTCCAGCCCACAATCCTCTCTTTTGAGTTCCCCCAGATCACCTCTTACTCCTGCTTTTGGCAAAGTAGGGGCACAGAAGTCTCTGGGTCCCTGTAGGTGGACCAAGCCTTAGCTCCCCATTCCTAGTTATGACTGCACTCCTCCCCAAATCTAAGCTGGATGTTTTAAGAAGAAAAACAGAAAATCTAATCTTTCTCTTCCTTTTTTAATTTCAGGAAGTAATGATTAGCTGGTTCAAATTATCTGCATTTAATGGGTTTTTGTTGTTGGGGGGTTTTTGTTTGTTTTTTTTTAGTGTTTTGGTTTTTTTTAGCAATAATGTATAGACAGCTGTATTGTCACTAACTTGTCAATTCTTAAAAGGTCACTGCCCATTTTCTCCTTGGCGATTCTATTAAATGCAATCAGTAAGTGGCACCAATGCTGACAATATAAGGTTCTATACTGCACCAAAGCATTGACCTTCTCACTTTGAATTCTTCCTTAAAATCAAATACTTTGCCTCCCTGGTGGATGCGTCAGATATATGAGAGTACATTTTGCTTTTCTTTTCCTCATTTTAATCAAGTATTATGCAAAAGGAGACAGGGCAATAGTTATATTACAGTTATTACAGGTTGTTTTGAGAATCCCTTATGTGAGCCACTGTGAAAGTACAAAATATATTCTACACCGTATGACTTTTCTGCACCAATGCAAGAAAAACAACTCCACACATACGGCCTACTATAAGAGATGCAAATCATCTTAATGTACAAAGACTGACGTGCTAATAACAAGGCATGTGCTTTGTTTCGTGTTTCATTTTCTAGCTGCTGTTGTCTGTGTTACCCTTCTCAACAGACTGGAATGTGACCAGATCAACTCGCCCCATGAAGTCCTACTAGCATATCAGCAACGCCCCCAGCAACTGATCTCAATCTTCATCAAAAAGCGCCTTGGACGACATGACCCAAAGTGATTTGCAGGCAGCCAAACTGTCCCTCTGCACTTCCAATTACATGCAAATTCCATTTTTGAAGCAAGCTTATATATGGCAGCCCCGGTGAAACCAATGACATGTTCAATTGTGATTTTTGGTCATGGTACAAAGCCCAAATCAAGCTCACACTGAAATACACCAGCCATTCTGTAGATATGGTTACCAGTCAATCTATTTCTGAAACCCGTCCAGACCTTCATGTTAGAATACTGTCAGACCATCTTAAGATTTGGACAGGTTTCAGCAGTTGAGCACACACATTCAAAATATTTACCTCCCAAATGTCAGTTTAATACGGCTCTACACGAAAAAAATCATCCCAGGGAAATGGGTCACACTTCACTTTGTTTCCATCTGTAGGGTTTCAGAAAATTAGAGAGTGGGAATTCAAAACCTAGGTAGTTATTTTTCTTATATAAATGATTTTATTCCAAAACAAAGTTAGTCTGGGTTTCATATTTATTTCTGGGAGAAAAGACTTAGTAATCATGTGGGGTGAGGTGGGGGAACATTTAGCTGTGTTTGTAAAGCTAAACTATCTTTTAGCATTAGTTTGTAGGATTTGTATTTTTATTTCGTAAACAAATGACCAACTTGACAAAGGAATTTTTGGAATTGGTTTTAAAGTTTCACCTTTTGTAGAATATTAGAGCAGATTTTTCTCAGCACCTACATGATACCTCAATAGTCGGCCTGGCCCTCCGGGAGGCACCATACCTCTTTTAGGCTGTTCAGTGCACTGGAATAATTGTCTAAGCCTTTGGCTCTTTTCCGAGGCTGAAAAAAGCAGGAAGGGGACAAGGTGATGGGGGTGGGGGGGTGGGAAGGGTTATGGTGGTTGGATTATAGAACAAGGTAGTGCGTGATGTTTTGTATATAAATGATTTGTACATATGTTTATATATTTTGGATCAAATAAAGCTTTAATTGTGTTCTCATATATTTAATGATGCTTTTGTTGTAAGAGTCATTTTCATACCAGAAAAACAAGAGACTGGAGGAGAAACACTGTCAGCTGTCAGAGAATCTTAAGGCAGGTTTGTAGAGCAGTATGATGCAGAAAGAACACTGGTCTTGGAGTCAGAGGACTTGGGTTTGAGCTATGGCTTTGGTGCTTACCAATTGTGTGATTCTGGGCAAATTGCTAAACTTTTTCCCTGTCTGTAAAATGGGGATAATGCTTGTTAAAACACCTCATGGTTTTCTTGTGAGGAAAGTGTGTTATAAATCTTAAGGTAGAGATTTTATTTTGATGGAACCGTCCTACTCTAACACAATACCAAATAAAGGACCCTGCTTCTGGCATCATGGAAGTGAGCTTAGCCATCAGCAAGATTTCCCTTCCCCACCAACTGTCTCCTCCACCATGACTCTGAGGGGATTCCTTCTCCCAGCCCACTAGATTCTTGAGATGTCACCAGGTAAGAGGAGGGCAAGGGAGCAGCACTTTCCTTGGTACTTCCACTTAGGGGAAGGGTGGGGAGTGAAAGACAAAGGGATGACTTACAGTTCTGCTAAATATCATAGTTTAGGGAATGGAACATGTGCAGAACAGTCTTTGGAGGGGCAATTCAACCCCTCCCTCCTCCTGTCAATCAGTGTCCTGTTCAGCTTTCCCTCACAAAGATTGGGTTTCAAGGTTGGCCTCACTACACAGTCCTCTGAACTGCCACTACCATCTACAACGATAAAAAAAAAAGTTCAGCAACATCTAATCTACACATTAACATTGTTTGTAGTGCTCCACACCTATATTCACTCACCTCTGAAGAGGGCATGGAGGGAATCTTCTCATAACTCTTCTTTCAGACCAAACTTGGTCATCTCAGTTTCATAGCATTCAATTTCAATTTCGTTGCTTTTTAAAAAAAAATTACATTGTTGTAGTCATTGTGCATATTGTGCTCTTGGTTGCACTTTACTTTGCATCAGTTCATAGAAGTCTTTCCATGCTTGTCTGCATGTATCATATTCGTTATTTTTATAAGCACTTAATGTTCTATTACATTATGTACCACAAGTTGTTTAGCCATTTCCTAGCTGATGAGCATCTACTTTGTTTCTAGTTCTTTACTACTACAGAAGATGTTGCTATAAATATTTTGATAAATAGGGGAGCATTCTTTTCATCATTGAACTCCTTGGATTCAATGCTGGACAGCAGCACATCCCTCCTAATTATTCTTGCCAACTAGGGACAAATGCTGTCATCACCCCTTCTAAATCTGGGACCCTGAGGCAGAGCCCTGCGCTCCCTGCCCTACTTATGGCTCTCTTCTCACCATGATTCAGGTAGGTCAGGGCCATATCTCGAATCACCTCAGGCTCACTGCTGCCCTGGCATTTAAAGGCTTGTGCTGGTAAGGAATGAAAGCCTGCAGAGACCTACATCTCCACCTTGGCCTCATTTCTCTTAACCCTGTTTTTGTCCCCATCACCATACTGGGTCTCTCCCTTTCAGGCTCAGCTCAAGTACCACCATTTCTATGAAGCCTTCTCTGATTTTCTTCCCATCACCCAATCAAATTATGAGTGTTTTTTCCAAGTTCACATGGAGCACTTTGATTTACTTTGCCAGCTTCACTCCCTATAGTGTCTCATATGTATAGGCATTTTTAATCCTCAGGAGAATATAAGCACCTTGAAGGCAGGGACTGTTTCATTTTTGTCTTTGAATTCCAAGCACCTTATATGATGTCTGTCGAATTGAATTGTGTCTCTTTACCAGCACAGAGGAGTTTTATGTGGATTTTCAAACATTCCTGACTGGGAAACAATTTAACATATGTAAAGGCAGTTGTGTTATATAATGCCACATGTAAAGCACATTAGATAGAGGGTCAGATTTTCAGTCAATGGATCTGAGTTTAAATTTGAGCTCATACACATAGTAGCTGTGTGAGCCTGGACAAGTCATTTAACCTCTATTAATTTCCTTAACTGTAAAATAGAGATAATAATAATAATTAATAATACCTCCCTCCCAGACTTGTTGAAAGGATCAAAGGAGATGATATTTGTAAAGTACTTAGTGTTGTGCCTGGCACATAGTAGGCCCTTAATAAATGCTTCCTGGGATGGGGGGGTGGGGTGTAGGATGGGCTCAAATCAGTTCCCATCACACTCTTTTTTGGGAGGCTTTTAATTTCATTTTACTATTTTTAAGCCAAGAAGAAACTTCTCCATAATTATCTGAAAAGGCCTTTGGAGCTTTCTCCAGGCCTTTCCCCTCCTCCCCTCTCCCGTCTCTTCTCCTCTCCTCTATCGTGGTTAGATTTGGTAGAGGCATGATGAAGGGGGAAAGAAGAGAACTATCCTAGGATGGCCTGGCCCTAATTAAGGCAACACCCATGTATTACCTTCTAGAAATGAAATTCTAAAAATGTCGAGATTTTCTCACAACCCACAGATACCTCAGGCTTCCTTTCAATCATCAATTAATTTTCCTCTTCAGATCACTCCCTTATGTAAATTGTCATTAAAGTGCCCCAATAACTTTGTTCTCCTCTAATTTAGTACCTTTCACTATACTTACTTACTTCAAGGATCCCTGATTTCACTGGTGTGAGTGGCCCTTCACCAACACCAATAGTAACCTCTTCATGTTTTAGTAGATGATTTCAAACAGTTGCTGTGGTCAAAAAAACTGTCACTTGGTGGTCTGCAACAGAGATGTCAAACACAAAGCCCCTGTAGCCTGAGTCAGATTAAAATTGAATTGGGAAATGTTCTTAAAAACAAATAAAAATGAAATAAAACATAGATAATGTTAATATGTGGTTTTCTAAGTCGGTACATGCCTACAGGGATCTTTAAGTACAGTCTCTAATTACAGATCCTTAAGTAAGTTTCTAATTCAGTTTCACTCTACTGGACTACAGTCTCTCAAAACTGAGTCAAGCAAGTCTTCTGATAACAAAGAGTTCATTTCTAGGCCTAAACTCAAAGCCTGTCTTAAATTTTTTTCTTTGAATTTAACAATCATCAGCGAACATTTCAAAATTCAAAAAATGGCAACTAAAAAGAAGATTGTATAGGAAACCATGAGCTCGGGCATATTGTTTGGGCTTTTTAGAGTATATATCAAATTTGGCATAGGCAAATTGCTTGCTTTCTCAATGGGTGGGGGGAAGAGAAGGAGGGAGAGAATTTGGAATTCAAAATTTGGGGGAAAAAGAATGTTAAAAATTGTTTTTACATACAATTGGGGAAAAAATAAAATTTTAAAAAAAATTTCACGTAGGAGAACCAAAAACTCAAAACCAAAGCACCTTTGAAAGACCTGCAGGAGTCTTTGATATGCTAACAAAACTGCAGAGCAAGTCACCTTCATACTAAGTTGGAGCTCTAGAATAGGATGTTAAGTATTCCTCATGATAGCCACGCTGAAAAAATGCTTTAATATTCCTTCACCTTCCATTCTCTTTTTGACCTAGAAAACAGCTTACCAAAGATAATCCCAATAATTCCCAGATCTTATAACTCTTTTCCTCAGTCAAATTATCTGCATCTTCTATGGATTACAGACACGAAGTTATATCATTATACCTTCTTATTACGCATGAAACATACATGTTAATATTATACATTCTCATTCTTTGCTAATCAACATCCTTATTCCCCCCCTTTTTTAAGACTGAGTCTCCCTCTTTTACCCAGGCTGGAAGTAGTATGGCGTATTCACAGTCCTAGTCCTACTTTCATTGGCAAAAGAACTTTGACCTGTTTTATATTCCAAGAGACACAGTTTTGCCCCTCTTTAAGCAATCTTGCATCCTTCCCCTTACCATATTAATGATAAAGTTGGGGTAGACATCTGATCAGCTTAGCCCTCTACAACTCAGAATTCCTGAGCTTGAGAAATTACCTAGTAACCTAGTAACCTAGTAACAGGGATTATATGTGTCTGCCACCATTTCTCTATTTTCAATTTCATCTGGAAAATAACCTCTACTTGTGTTATCACCTATATAGCAGATTTTTTTTAAAAATTAAATTAACATTCTTTTTTAAAATTTTGAGTTTCAAATTCTCTCCCTCCCTTTAGCCCCTCCCCCAGCCACTGAAAAGGCAAGCAAGGACCTTTGTGACCATCTTATCTAAACCCATCATTTTAAAGATGAGGAATTGAATCCCAGAGAAGTCAAGTGATTTGACCAATGTCACACAAGTAATAAAGAGCAAAACTAAGACTCAAAGCTAGCACTCTTTCCCCAGTACTGCCTAAGTCCAAACTACTGCAACGAATCCTAGACACCCAGTTGCTCTGGATAAATTCTTGTAGTGGAGGCTGAGAGAAAAAGCAATTTTTACATAGACAATCAAGGTAATTAACCCAATCTCTCAACAAATGTTTTCATCCATAAGCATTCCTTGGTGCCATTCAGTCCTCTGTTCTCATTCTCTCTCTCTCTCTCTCTCTTGCTCACTCCCTCTCTGTATGTGTATATAGATAGACATAGATATATCTATATCCATGTAGATAGGTATAGATGTATCTACATCTATCCATATAGATATATCCATATATTTGCATAGAAAGATATAGATATCTATATCAAGAGAGAGAGAAAATATATATATGCGTATATATATACATATATATATATATTCATTTCTTCTGCTAGTCCATAGGTACAGCTTCTGCTGAAGGCTGCATATGTAAAGGACTAACTCCTAGCTTCTTTGTAGCCACTGCCAGACTTCAGTCACCATCAGTGGCAAAATCACAGAATTTTAGAGTTAGAAGGAATATCAGTGAACATTTAGACTCACTATAAATATACATTGATCATGGGTCAGGTTTGGAAGCACACCCTGGAAGAACACTGCCATTGACTCTTTCAAAGGCCATTGCGAACGCTCTCCCAATGTGTGCTGCCAAATCTGGCCCATGATCTCTGCATTCTTACTAGTCCAACCCATACCTGAAAAAGCATCTCATCTACAATGAACCTAACAAATGACTATTCAGCCACTATTGAAGACCTATAATGTGAGGAAGCCCGTCTCCTTCTGGAGATTTCTAAAGCTGTTCTAACAGAGAAAAGGACAAATTTAAACCCTGGCTAGTAGATCGATAGATGACTTATTAAGTACTTACTGTTTCAGACACTGGGGATGTAAACAGAAACAACAAGACAGTACCTGTCCTCAAGGAATTTACATTCTAACAGAGGAAGACAACATATAAAAGTCAGCTGAAAAATGGACAGGTATGCCAGGAGGAATAGGAGAGGCAAAGGAGAAGGAAAAAGAGGAGAAGAAGGAAGAGAATGAAATTTGAGTCACCAGTGCACTGGTAGAGCACAGCCAGGCCCCATTTGAAGTAGTCTGGCAAGACAATCATGGAGGGTTTTTTTTTTGTTTGTTTGTTTGTTTGTTTTGTTTTGTTTTGTTTTTGCAGCTCAGATCCTTTATTGGGGAAAAGTAAGAAGATTCTACTCTGAGTGTTGGGGGAGAGATACAGTCCAGCCAGCCCAGCCTAGCATGGCTATCCTCTGCCTTGGGCAGCATCAGCTGGCCACCTCCATATCGAATGTCTCGGTGGATACCTCTGTGGGCACTGCCAACCATTTGGGGGGCATATAAGAGCCCATGCCTGCTGCCCGCTCTGCTTCTTCCTGACTGTAGGGTTCTCCTGTCATCTGCTTCAGCCTTTTTTTTGTGATGTTTGGACTTCAAATGATTCTTCAGGCTGGTATTATCAATGAAGTATCTCGCGCAGTCCAGGCAGCGGTGGTAGCCGCCTCCCAGCAGGTCTGGGTCCAGCTCGGCGTCGGGGTGGGGTCGGCGGGCAGCGCTGTCAGGCCGCAGATCCCGGTGAATCTCGGCCAGGTCTGGCCACCGCCGCTTGGCCTTCAGCTGGCGAGCCAGGGAGTGTGCACGGTGCACGCCAGTGGGCTGGGAGCGGGCGACTGCCTCAAACGGTGGATAAGACTCAGGGCTCGGGAAATCATGGAGATTTCTAAGGTGGCAAGGAAGTTGTCAAAGAGAAGGAGGAAAGATGTTACAAGAGTGATACTTGAGATATAGTGGCAGACACACAAAAAAGGTGAAGTTGAGACAAGAGATGCTCTAAGGGGCTAAATGTGATATGTTGCAGGTGTAAAGAGCAGAAAATTCCTCTGTAACAACGCATGATTCCTTGAGAGAATAACCATCGTGGGATATTGAGGATTCTGAAGACCCTAAGAGGAGGATAGTATGTGCAGCATCTAGAAAAAACACATTAGAAAGCAGCGATTATGATTTGCAAAGTGACCTTAGAGGGCTTGAACTATGTTAGACTTAATCGAAGGCTTAGGGCAACCTTTGATGATGAAATGTTACCATGATGATGACTGAAAAAATATGTAGGCTGCCAGTTGCTCTCACTTGATAAAAATTGATCAAGGAACAGGAGAAAAAACAACACAGCTATTACAACGAGTTATCAGAAAAAGCAAAAGTTAAGCACACAGACCCCAGTGCTACTAGCTCAAGTGGGATCTGTCCTTGAAAGCTCTCATCCATTCTAGGATGCTGTCTTATTTCCTGCTTTGGTAGTAATTGGGGAAGGCTGAATTCAGAGGTTAAGGAGTTTATTTATCAGAATTAATAATCGGGAAGCTTGATGGGCGGGATTAACTGATCTTTTGTTATCTGTATTTACAAGATGGATCCTTGAGTTCACCTAAGAACAACAGTGACAATTATTCACACTTACATCTCACGCTAGGTTTGCAAGATGCTTTGTTCAAAACAATCCTGCAAAGAACATACCCTTGGAATATAGTCTACTAGACAGGTTCCTGGAAGCGCCACAGGCAAAGGTCAGAGTACGGGACAGCAGCAATCCTAGACATGACTTTTCCTGGACCTATGGTTTCAAAATGTATAGGATCATGGGCTGAAGATCAGGCATAAAGACTAAGGAGACAGAGTATTTAACTGTGCTTGTTAGTGGATTTCAGTTCAATACTATGTTTGACTATGAATGAACCTTAAGTCATTGACCTTTATAGTCAATGAGATCAGTCCCTTATAGCCTTTGTGAAGAGACTATGATATCATAGGGATATGTATCAGGGGTGTATCAAATCAGGGATGTATCAAAATAGATTTGGAGTTTACAAGGGAGGTCACAGAAATCAGCAAAGAGGTGGATGCAGCTACATTGGTGTGCTCAGATGCCAGCTAGACTCGTGGAGTTTCTGCTTTGATTTGGGAAAACATTTGTCCCTTATAGTGATTGTTGGATAGTATAGAGAACAAGCAAGAGCCTTGGACCTGAAGACCCTGACCACTCACGTGCTGATAATCGGTTACAGAGTAGATCTGAGAAAACCACACAGGTGGTCTGAAGTCCGACACTTCCCAGTTGCTCCCCAACTGCTCAGCAACACAGACACATCCTGAGCAATTGATTTTGAATATTCTCTAGTGCTCAACTAATAGAAAGAGCAGCTAAAGAAGAAAACACAGTGCTAGGTGAAAAAGTTTGGGGGGGAAGGGTGAGAGTGGGGCATGGTGCCAATGACCTCCCTGCCCATATATATCAATTACTTAATATAAAAAGTTTGATATTATATCCATATATATGTGTACATATATATGTATATATACACATACATAGGCACACATATTTCCTCCCTCTTCTTCTCAAAGTCAAATTTGTAGCAAAGAACAACAGACAGGAGGAAAGAGTAGTTCAGCAAAAGTAACCAATATATAAACTGAGTCTGACAACATATTTAGTGTTCCTCACTGGGAAACACAGCTGACCACCACTACAAAGAAGGAAGCGAGATCATTCTTGTATTCTTTATTCAGGTCCAAGCCTGGTCACTGTAATTTCACATTATCCAATTATGATTTCTGTTGTTCTTTCCATGTACATTGTTGCAATCAATTAATCAATTGATATACATTTATGAGGCTTTTACTATGTGCTAGTCACTGTGTTAACTGTTAGTAATACAAAAAGATGCAAAAGACAGTCCCTGCCTTCAAAAAGCTTACAATCTAATGGGGGGGGCCAAAATGCAAACAAATATATACAAAGTAAGCTATGTACAAGATAAATAGGAAATAGTAAACAGAGGGAAGGCACTAGAATTAAGAGGGGTTGGGAAAAATTTTAGTTGGGACTTAAAGGAAGCCAGGGAAGTCAGTAGGCAGAGTTGAGGAGGGAGAACATTGGGGGCATAGCAAGAGAAAACGCCCAGAACCAAGAGATGAAGACAGCAGGCCAAAATCACTGAATCAAAGAGTATATGGCCAGGAGCAAGCTGTAAAAAGACTGCAAAAGTAGGAGGGGGCTAGGTTATAAAGGGTTCTAAATGCCAAACAGCATTTTGTATTTTCTCTTGGAGGTGATTGGGAGTTACTAGAGTTTCTTGCGGGATTGGGGTGACATAATTTAACCTGCTATAGTGATTGGATATTTTATTTTTCTTCCTCTGTTTATTTTACATGAATTCATATGCCTTCATATGCTTTTTTATTCTTCACATTCATCAGCTCATATCACACAGTAATATTCCATTGTATCCAGGTACTACCATTGGTTTAGCTATTCTCCAGCCAATGAGCTCCTACTTTGTTTCCAGTTCTTTGCTACTATAAAAAAGGTTACTATTAATATCTAGGTGTTTATAGGAACTCCTCATAAATCTTTGATCTTTGGGGGGTATACACAGCAAGTGGGATCTCTAGGACATTTTAGTCAATTTCTTTAAATAGTTCCAAATGGCTTTCCAGGATGACTGAGTCAATTCACAGCTCCACCAACTACATATTGGGGGGGGGCACATCCATCTCTGCCACTCTTTGGGGGCTCTGGTCTTGCTTTTAGAGTGGTGAAGTAAATAGTCTCATATGGCTGCTTGGATGATAGAGTATGCACAAAGTCAGTAGACCTAGGTTCAAATCCTGCCTCAGACACATATAAACTTCCCCACCTTCAATATGGTGATAATAATATCTGTACTACATACCTTCCCAAAAAAATGTTATTGTGAAGAAAACGCTTTACAAAATTTAAGGTGCTCTACAAATCTGAGTCGTTATTACTGCAGGATCAGAGATGTAGCCAGTGTTATTTCTGAATATTTCTGAATTTCACATCCTTAGCAGATAACTGACCCCTCGCTAATGGGGAGGTACCAGATTTTCCACAGAACACAAGATTAATGGGAAAGAGACACGCAGATGCAATTTATTTTCCAGCTAACTATTTCCCAGATAGTCAGAAATCTGTAAGAAATTACAAAAGGAACAGATTCCAAGAATCCTGAGAGGACTTATATAAAATGACACAGCAAAGAGTGAGCAGAACCAGAAGAGTAAAATAATGACAACACTGTAAGGGAAAATAATTTTGAAAGACTTAATTATGACCACCTACCATTCCAGGAGACTGATGCTTCCCACCTCTCGTCAGAGAGGGACTAGAAGTATAGAATGAGATACACATTTTCCAGTCAAATGGATAGACACACACACACACACACACACACACACACACACACACACACACACGGCTGCCCCAGGATTTACCCTACACTTTGCTTGTTAAAGGGAGAAAATTTAGTCAGCTACCGATTTGTGTTTTGGAATACTGCAGAAAAGAATAAATCTATAGATCTATAACCATTAGACCATAAGAATGAGAGAAAATATTAAAGGCCTACCGCTTAACTGTGGCTTTAGTGCAAGAGAAAATTAAGATAAGGAAGCTAAAACAGGACTTTGAATGAGTTTTATGAGTTTTATTCGTCAGACAAATCCTGAAGTGTAATTCTCCAGAGTTGCATACCTTCCCAAAGAGCGAGTCCTCTGGTGAAGATTCCTCTACAAGTTTTATTTTCACCTTACTGATAAAATGTTGGTACCCTCAACCGAAACTGGAAAAATTGCTAGAGGACCAATTCGAGGGGAAAGAGAATTAGTTTCACTTTAAACATTTTGAATTTGAGATGTCTACAGGACATCCAGGAAAAGATGTTCAGTGGGCAGTTTATTTTGTATGACTGTAGATCAGGAATCAATTAATGAATACCCTTCTTTATATCACCAGAGCTTAGCACAGTGCCTGACACAGAGTAGGCATTTAACAAATGCTTTTTTACTTTATTTGAAACAAAATCCATATACGAAGTAATTATGGGATGTGAACAGTATGAGAACTGGTTGAATTAGGAAAGGTCTCCTGAAGGAGGTGAAACTGAACAGAGCTTGAAAGGACCTTGGGATCCAGGAGGCAGAGGTGAGGAGGGAAGACATTCTAGGCTTGAGGGATGGTTTGTCAAAGTTATGGAGATTGGAGATGGAATGCTGAGTATGGGGGAGAGCGGGTAGATAGGCTTGATTGGCTGGAATATAGTGTGTGTGAGGAAAAGAAACCTGTATTCAGCCTGAAAAGAGAGGTTGAAGCCACATGGTGAATTGGTAAATTCTGGACAGGGAAGTTTGTAATTTGTCCTGGAGGCAAGAGGGAACTACTGAAATTTCCTGAGTAGAGGAGTGACATGGTTGATCATTACTGATATAGTTCACTAATATTCAACCTATGGTAAAGCTAAGTTTACTTGTCTTTCCTGATTTTCATTCTGGTGCAGTGCCGTGGAGTTAATTTCAGTCATCGATGAATATTTGGTATTTACTAAGTATACATAAATGAATGATTTCAGGAATTTATCTGAGTCATTTTGAATTCTAGCCCCTCCTCCCAAGGTGTTAGGGAATTTATCCACCTTGTTTTCAACCAACTTAATGAGCACATTATCAAAGTTATCATCCAAGTCATTAATAAAAAATGTGCCATGAAACTATCCCCTTCACCGCCTTATCAACCAGTCTGGCAGTGCTAAGGTCTAGACCACAGTACTTAGCTTGTTGATGAGAATGTCACATAAGACAAACCAAGATCTGACTGAAATCCAACGAGATTTCATCTATTGCTTCTCTTATCTTGTGGCCTGTCACTGTAGCCAAGAAGGAAATTAAATGTGTCTGGCACATTTTGTTCTTCACAAAACCCCATACTGCATACTATCTGGTTTCTCATTCTCTTCCACAGGTCTGTGCCATAAGCCAAATATTTGATGATTTGGGCCAGTGTCTTTGCAAGAGCAGAGCTAAGTCTCACCACCAGGATGTCCCTTTCTCCCATTTTACAGGTGACTACTGTATTTTACCTTTTTCATTCCTCAAGGACTTCCCCTGTTCTCCATAAGTTTAATGAACAACCATCAAATGCCTCTGCCATGATTCCATGGGTAGCTGAACACGTGCAGCATCACACCCACGATTGTCTCCATCCAGCTTGCCTGTGCACTTGTCAGCCATTTTTTTCCCTTCCATGGCATGTTTTTCAGGCCTTCCAATGCAGGTGTCAATCACTCTGTGATTATAGTTGAACTTTCCCCCAAAAAAACTGAGCATAGCAATTTTCCTCAGGGGAAGGAAGAGGAAATAAATTAAGTTATTTTTCGCTGTTATCCTAAACCTGAATTTAAATTTTATTTTTTCACAAGTAGAAAGTGGCTTAAAAATTCATCAGGCAACCTAGAGGCCAACATGATAGTTTCTGTAAAGGACTGCTCTGGCATTATTCTTCCAAAAGGTAGTAATTTAGGAGCGTGTGTGTGTGTTTTTTCTAAAATTACTTAGAAAAGCGTGTTATTCCCTACAGTAGCTTAATCATTAACAGCGTGAAGCCCTGTGGGTATTCCAGAGTTAGCAGAAACCATCTGTGCTGTTGGATTTGGCCCCACCTCCTATTCAAAAATATAAACAGATCTTTCCTGTATTGTGAATTCTTATTGTTTCCATATCACGTTACATTTGCAGCCCCAATCAAGACTTGTTGCCAGTCACCATTTCTTGGAACAAAATAATCATGAGGAACAGTCTGGTATTGTTGCCTGTTTATCACTGGAGGTCAAAAGAAAATACAGCTGACTCCCATTTTGCCACAGGTAAGTGATCAACGCTGAGTGTTGTCCATTACAGGCACCTGTTCTCTTACATCCCCACCCTCCCATCCCTATTCCAACCACCAGCCTCCCAGGGGTTTCACCCATTACAGAGCTGGTGGTACAGCTGCTCGTTTTAGAAGTCAGGGTTCAATTGCCACATTACAAAGAAGCAAGCTAAAGGCACAACACAAAGTAGGGGCAAAGGAAGAGTGGCATATCTTTTTCTGCTGATGACACACGTGACTTGTGAATTATTGACAGAATCAAAGGGAACTTATTGCCTTGAGGCAGTCTCGCAATGCAACTGCTTAGTCTGTCCTTTGCCCATCATGGAACTAATTTGGCTGTGTTCCCTCACCACTACTTATCATTCAACTAGAGCCTCCCCACACCTCCTCTCATCCCACATAAATGGTGGGGAGTGGGATGGGGCATACAAGTATCATTTCTTTGATTATTCACACTGCTAGAGCTTCATGGGTACAAATAATCAAGAATTCACATCTAACTTACACAGAGATCTTGTGGTAAAGTCTGATTAGAGGAAAACTAGGGAAGCCAGTTGTCTTACCTGTGAGGTGCAATGTCTTCAATTTCTTTAACCAAATATTCTATTTTTCAAATTTTGGAACAAAAGGTTTCTCTGAAGTTTATGTGAACATGCCCAGATCCCCACCAAAGGGTTTCCTTTGTTTTGAAGGATACCTAAGGTTCAGACACGAAAGAACCAAGAAAGAATTATGCCATTTAGGGGGTCATGGTGTGGGAGATGGCAGCTAAAAGCTAAAGACTCTAACTTGTATATATTGGGAAGAATGTTATAGGGTTGTAGTAGCTTCATTAAAAAAACACACCTTGCTGGTTTAAATAAAATATCAGAAAACTCACTATTTTCTTGTTAAATTAAACTCTCTTTTTGTGAGGTTTGTGGATCAGTTATTGCCTGCAAACATCTATTTTTAAAAGCAGATTATATCAGAGCCAGGAAGGCATTGAATAAATATGGCTAAGATACTAATATCCTTCAAAGGAATGATTCAGTCCATAGCAGTCATTAGATAGAACAGAAAGATATCAATGCAATAGAATATTGCTATGGGATCAATGCCTGCTATTTGGAAAACAAATCTTCTGTGTCAGTTTACTACTGTCTTCATATAACTGTTTTGGCATCACTCTAACAGTAAAAGAGTAAGGAGGCTTCAGACTTGGTCTTAATATTGATCAAACAACCCATACTACACTACAGATGTCAATAGAGACAAAAGATGTCACCCAAGGGAGAAAGGAATTGGGATGAAGAGGAGGTAATAAAAATGGAGCGAATAAGACATTCAGAAGAAAAGTTGGTGCCTGGAGGTGAAGAAGGAAGAGAGGCAGAAAATCACAAAATCTGAGTCAGAAGGCTCCTCGAAGGCTATCTGGTCAATTTCCTACCTTGGCAAGAATCTCCTATACAATATATTTGACAAGTGCAGCTGGCCTCTGCTTGAGACTGGAAACCCACCACCAGCCCAAGCCAAACCATAAAACTTTAGGTTACCTCTAGATTTTTAAAACAAGTTTTTAATGAATGTGTGAATGAATAAAGCACTTATTAAGTAAGTACTTACTATGGTGCAAAGCACTGTATTAACTGATGGGGATGAACTGGAAAAGCAAGATAGACCCTGCTCTCATGGAGCTCACATTCTAATGGAGGAAACAACACATAAGAAGGATTTCAGCTGCAAATCAGACGGACAAATTGCATGGTCCTTAGGGTGCATGGGGCAAAGCAGATATTAAGTCTTCTTTAATGTCATTTTCACTGATAAAATATCAGTTTCTGGTGTTGAACTATTTGAAAGTGCAAAGGACTTTGGTGGCAAGAGGTTTTGTTTTTTGGTTTTTAGTAACTGTGGTTGTATCACCTGCAGGAGCAGTTGCCAGGTTGCATCTCTTCAGGGGTTACTTCCCAAGCAACCCTGGGCATCCTGGCTGAGGGCACAGGGTTGGAAGTAATGCCACTCCCAAGGGTCCTGGTGTTCTGAGTCCTGGGCTGTCTCTATCAGAGGAGAGATGGTAGTTAAGGTGTTGGTGGTAGTTTGCCCTGCCTGGCACATGCTGTCTCCTCCTTGGAGTACCTTATTGCTTCAACTACAGCAACTTGCGTATTGCAGTTGGTTGACAGCACTCTCCACAGGACTAAAGTTTTCTTTTTGTTTAACCTACCATGATTTCCCTCAGTATTCTTTACCCTTGCAGAGAGCCATCCCATATAACAAACAGTATTTTTAAATACAAAAAAGGAAAGAAAAAATCATTGTCACTTTTTGTTATTCAGTCATGCCCAACATTTTGTGACCTCATTTGGGGTTTTCTTGGCAAAGATACTGGAGTGGTTTGCTATTTTCCTCTCCAGCTCATTTTACAAGTGAGGAAACTGAGGCAAACAGGGTTAAGTGACTTGTCCAGGGTCGCACAGCTAGGAAGTATCTGCAGCCAGATTTGAACTCAGGAAGATGAGTCTTCCTGACTTTAGGCATGGCACTCTATCCACTGTGCCAACTAGCTGCCCGTTGTCACTAATCAATACATTTTAAAAATATGCAAATACTTGTACTAGATGAGACATGTGTACCTCTCTCTTCTATACAGGGGTGAAATGAGAATCCCTTCTCTCACTTCTAGGAATGTTCTCTTTATACCAAGCCAAATGCTGTCACAAATACCTTTATGGCTCCTCTAGAATTGAACAAAACAAGTCTAATCCCTCTTCCATATGCCAGTTCTTCAGATACACGAAGCAATACTAGAAGATTGTTGGCATGTATCACGAAGAACTGTGCTTGTGTGATGGCTCACAAATTCTGGATTTATATCATTTGACACATCTTATGATGAGGATTTAGTTGACAGATTTAATGATGCCTAGTATTACCATTAGGGATGCTAGTTACAGCAGTGGATATAGTGTGGGGCTGGAATCAAGAAAACTGGAGTTCAAACCCAGACTCACACTTACTTAGTAGCTGTGTGACCCTGGGCAAGTCACTTTACCCTGTTTACCTTAGTTCCTCATCTGTAAAATGAGCTGGAAAGGGAAATGGCAAACCACTCCAGTATCTTTGCCAAGAAAACTGCAAATGGGGTGACTAAGAGTCTATGAAACTGAAACAACCAAACAACAAAAAAAGCTCAAAGGTATAAGTGATCATCCCTATGGATGACTGTTATGGAGAAAAGGTTCAGGAGGGAAAAGGGGGATGTTTGAGCGGATATCAACATGAATTTTGAAGTCCTCAAGTATAAGAGCAGGGGTTAGTGTGGAAAGGATTGCTGTGAGTCAGATACTAAACTCCTTAAAAAGGGAAATGACTTGAGAGTAGATAATTGCCATTGAGGTCTGAATAGGGTGAAATATCTGAATGGAGTTAATGTCAAAGGAAGAGAAGTTACTGAGTGAAGAAGGAAGGTCTGGAAATAGCATCAAGGGGTAAGTAAGTAAGCTTATTCCTTCTTCTGGCCCAGTTTTATCAAGCGGCATGGGGGAAGATACATCTTGTGCTAGAGAGGATGACCAAAAATGAATGAAAGTCATTTTTAAGCACTTCCTATGTGCTAAGCATTAGGAATACTAATAGAAAAAGCTAGACAGTTCTTGCTCTCAAGTAGCTCACACTCTAATTGGGGAAGACGATATATTAAAGAAAGTTTAGTTGTAGGGTACACAGTAAGGCCTAATGGTCCTTCATCTTACTTGATGGAAGACGTGTTGACTCCCATTTTGCCAAAACTATTTGATCAAACAGCCAGGGTTAAAGAGGAAAGCCTGGAGAAAGCAAGGACACCCACAGCCTTTCCCTTAACCAGAAGGATAGATTCCGAGATGGCTTTGGAACCAGGATTAGTGATGGTTGGGGAGGGGGGAAGTAAGGAGGTAAAGAGCTGGTCTTTCACACACACACACACACACCCCTAACCATCCTGGATAAGATGTGTCTTCTAGGGGAGCCAGCTTTCCATAATTGCAAGATAGAAGGAATAGCAGAGGAAGATGTCTAATACAAGTGTCAAGTCAAATCGACAAACATTTATTAAGCATCTACTGTGTGCCAGGCACTGTGCTAAGTGCTGAGGATAAAAAGATTTTAGAAGTCCCTGCTCTCAAGGAGCTTATAATTCTAGTGGAGAAGAAAATACTCAGGCAACTACATATATATAAGGGTAAATTGGAGATAATCTAAAAGGGAAAGCATCAAGATTAAGGAGGACTATGAAGGGCTTCTTGCAGAAGTCAGTTTGTTACCAATAGAAGAATGGTTTTAGAGAGCAAAACTGAAGAGGAGAGTGGTTATACGAAGGCAGTTTTAGGTAAATGGGAACATGGAATATATAGCATGGGGCAAGAGAATTTTTACCTAAGCAGCCTTCCTACAGTACTTTGAATCAAAGGATAAAGACAAGAGAGATCTATGGGAAATTTCCTCTTCCCATTCCTTTTCAATTTAAAGCCTCTACATAAGATTCACAAGACTCTAGGAGATAAATTTGCATTAGTTCTCATTTCCATCTCTAGCCAAGAGTTTATCATCCATATATTTTCAACTGTTGAGGTAATCAAATCTCATTTTCAAACACCATATTCCCAGAAAGCCACCCACTTCCAAAATACACCTACCTCCTTCTCCCCTACCTTTAATTGGCAATAGTGATAAAAAACACCACCTGTTCCTAATATGTCCTTCTCTCGACCCCCCAACCCTCCAGCCCCCAGGACTTCATAATCCTCAGCAATGTAGTCTGAAGTCTCATGTTTGCTGTGCTGAGATCCCCTCAGAGAGGCTAAATTTATTTGGGGGGTAAGATTTTCACCTTTTGCCTCAATAAAATTGTACTATCTGTTCATCTGCCTTTGTTGGAAGTAATCCCATTCCTGCCATAGCCAAATGCAGATAAAAATAAACTGATGACCTCCCAAAAAAGAATTGCTTTTTAAAAAAATTAGATATGCCCATCTTGCATCTTCCTGCCTCTGACTTGGTATCTGCCTGTAGTTTCTTGAAAGCCTATTGACTTTCTGAGTCATGACATGAATTTATGAAGGTAGAGGTCTTGGAATGAAGTATTTTTAAATTGATTGTTGATTATTCATGTGAACGAGAAAAATACCATATTTAGTTGAAATAAATCCCTTTCTCTGATTTCTCTCTAGGAAGGATGCCTATTTCCTTTTCTCTCCTAATTTCTAAAATGAAATATAATTTTTCCTTCATCTCACTTGACTTAATGCTTTGGTTTGCTCAGTGCAATCTATAGGGCCATTGATGATATGATTCTGCCATTAATTTCCAATTTTCCCTACAAGAAAGAGAGCTTAATGAGGTGTTTGTTATCAGGGCATCACTTCATAGTGGCTGAAAAAAAGAAAATACCTTGGCTTTCAAGGTCACAGGCACCTGTCAGAAAATGAATGGTAAAAACCAGTCCAACTGGGTCATTATAGCCAAATAGAGTAACCTATTATCACTGAAAGAATGAGGGGGAACAGGAATACTGGTATGTTCCTAGATAGAGCATTCATACAGGTGTCAGAGAGTCATCTCATCACCTGCTATTCCCATAGGAGACAATCTGAGACTCTATATACCAGAATCTGGGACTGTTCTAATGCTGGTAATCTGACTGACCACTTTTCTTAGTTTCCTGAGAAAGGCTATTGCAAAAAAGATTGTGCAGTTTTCATGGTTCAAATGCAAGTAGGGGGCTAAATACTCCAGAGAATTCCCTTCTTATAATATTTAAGATCTTTTCTTCAAATGATCCTGTGTCACTCCACGACTCTACCCATTCAAGTCCAGCACAAAAAAGACAAGCCCTGTCCTTGTGTTCTCAGTTGGAGAGAGTGGAAACCCCTGGGAACCTTGTTGGGTCAGTTCTAGGTAGTAGGAAAGAACTGAGAAATTGTTAGGAGCTGATTAGATTGCTTGTGGTGCTGGCGCTAATGACAATTGGCCCTGGGCTAGGTTAAGTAGTCTCTCATTTGAGTGTGGCTCTGAGGCTTATCTTCCAAGGAAAAATACCTGAGAAATAGCATTGTACCAACCTCTCTGTTAGTAATGTGGCATGGTGGAAAGAATAACAGACTGGAAATCAAAAGATCTGCTTTTGAGAGAAAGCTCTGGTACATAATCATGTAGTATTCAGCAAGTCTGTCATTGAGACCATCTGCTGAGTAGAGTGAAGCTGGAGGTGTTGAAAGCCACTTGAGCAATCTTTCTTGTGTGCCTGCAGGTGAGGCTGTAAGCTTGACTAACAACAGAGCTGGAAATGTGTTGACTAGACCCAAGGCATGCGCATTTAGGTGGGTACCATTTTTTAAAAGTCATAGTGCTTTGAAGAAGTAGCATTTGCTGAGGTCCCAAATCCTTACTGCTAGATGAGTTATCAAGGTATAGGCAATGTGCGCCTCACACACAGTCAGCATCTCCTACTGGGCCTTTATGGAACTGAGCATAAATATTTTCACCCTTTTCCAGTTAACTTTCCATCTTCCATTATCCACTCCCATGACAAAGGCCAAGACTTATTAAATGCCTCCAGGCTTCAGTAAGCCTTAGGAGGGTTCTATAAAATTTGGGTTAGGGAAGCTCAAAGTTTCTGCTATCATTCTTGCTGCCACAGCACAGACCCATGTCCCCACATTATACTTGGTTCCCTTCTTTATATGGTAGTCCCCAGTGGCTGAGTTTCCATCTTTTCTCATTTCCCTTCTCAAGTAGAGGATTGGTCCCAGCATCTGGAGAGACACTGAGACTACAGGTGAAGATTAAGCAGGCAAACTAAAGAGATTAGAAGGATGCAAGGGTAGAAGCTGGAGAGGTCACTATATCTTTTGGCTCAAAGCTGTATGAATATTTTTGTTTCCATTTGCCAAGAGCATATTTTGGGGACAGAGCTGCCAAATCATAGTACTTTGGAGTGGGCAAAGAAGTGAAAAGAATCAAAGACTTCACTCATCTTCACATGTGAATTTTTGCAATTATTTTCTTACCTTATTTTCTTACGTGCCTCCTTGCCTCCAATCTCTCCATCTCCAACAAAACCTGTCACCAATGTGATATCTCTAAAACATCATTTTCATTATTCCCAGTTAAAAACCATTCACTGGCTTCCCATTGACCAAAGGATAAAGTCCAAACTTTTTAGCCTAGCACTCAAGGCTCTCTATCATTCTTCACCAAAATCATTCCACATACTTTTCTATTAATATCTACTATTATTTTTCTAACCAAACCTTATTCTTTGGCTAAATAATTCTACTTCTTTTCTCTTGATCACTAATAATAATAGTTTACATTTACATTGCTCTTATTATGTGCCAGGCACTATGCTAAGCTCTTTATAATCATCATCTCATTTGATACTCCCAAGAACCTCGGAAGGTAGGTGCTATTATCCCCATTTTATGGATGAGAAAACTGAGGTTAAGTGACTAACCTAAGGTCATATAGCGAAGAAGCATCTAAGGCAAGATTCTAACTCCTAACTTCAGCCCCAGTGTTCTACCCACTGTGCCACCTAGCTGATCATTGTGCTTTCCTACTTCCATATCTTTGCTCAGTCTATTGTCCTTTCTGGAATGGTCTCTTTTTTCACCTTTACCTGGTCTTCAAATCGCCACTAAATTTTCACTTTCTCAACAAAGGTTTTATAGATCATCTCAAACCACAATATTCTCTCTGTCTTCTGAATTTCTGTAAGGAGTTAACATCTGTACCATCACTTTGGCCTTTATGTTCCAAAATTTTACATGTAGAATTATGTGTATTTGTCTTGTCTACCCAAACAGGTCATGAATCTTGAAGATAAGGGACTGACATCTTTAATGGTGCCTTGCAAATCATTGACTTTCAATAAACATTGAATGATTTTCTCTTTAATGGCCTTATCTTCCTTGTTATTACCTATGAAAGTCAAGAAAGCCAAATAGCCTAGAAGTACAAATAAGAATTAAATTGGTTGGTGTTACCAACTATATTTAAATATACATTGTACTCTACATAGATGTATTTGTTGGCAGAATGTCTTTTCTGATTACCTGGATTTTGGATATGTAGATAGCTGGATCCTAAGCTATCTGAATACATAAGGTTGTAATGTACTTTACCAAACTCCAATGTCCCTCATCTAGTGTACCTACCAGGCATTTTTATTCTAGATCAGGGAGTTCAAAAAGAGAGTGTTTATTTACTGGATAATCTCTCTACAAAAAAATGAATTTACATTTTATTTCAGTAGTAATTGAGCATTTTGCTTTCAATATAGGGCTTCGGTAAGCAATTCAAAGTCACATTCAAATAAACATATTTACAAGGGAGACTAATACAATAATTGTTGATAGAAAACATTTATAAATATTGGAGGATTTAAGCATATGTGGTGTTAAATAATATAGACATATCTGTGTAAACTGCAAAATAAAAGGGAAATAAGAATAGATAATTCTACTACCACTTCACTGCAAATATATCCATGAATGGACTGAAATGGATTTTCCATCTAATAGGCAGGGTCTGGAATCATATCACTTAAATATAAGCGTGTAGCAGATTATGTGTCTAAACAATTTAGGCTCAAATAAAATGGGTTCACAATAGAGGACAAAACAAGAATAAAGGAGCTCATAAGCACAGAGAGGAATTCATAAAGATACTAAAACATTGAAAGAGAAACATAGTTAACAAATTTCAAGAGTAGTTTATACGCAAAATACAGAATTTATCAAAAGAGGGCTCTTGCTTGGATATTATGGGACTTGCTTCTGAAGAAACCATATTTCTAGAGCATTAACCCAGGAAGAAAAGAAAACTGTAATGGAAGTGTCTTAGTACCTGCCACTTTGCCCAACTGGTTGGAGTAGCATAAACATTCATAGGGTGTTGTGATGGGAAAGACTATGTTATACAATGATAGTTTTATAGGAAGCCAAGTTGAGATCTGAATAGCCATCCTATCATCTACAGCAATATTTATAGTCTATACTAACCATATTTATAATATTCTCTCTGATTTGGGGAATGCACAGGTCTGTTCCAACTGGAAATGTTACATTCTTTTAGTCTTTGAAGCTCTTTGAAAAGAAAGAAGGTATGATATAAGAGTATTATTAATCAATCATCTTTGCTTTAAATGGATGTTTCTCAGTCTTATCCAACAGCTTTAAATTCATCTGAACTCAATTTTTCATTTTTATCCCAAAGCTATCAGCTCTATTCTACCCGCCCCCCCCCCCCATTGTTAATGTATTTTTGCTTAATGGGAAGATCTTTCTCATCCATTAATAGGCCCATGTGATCTGCTTAAGTCACATGAAAGCCTAAGTCACATGAGTTTGAGTCACATGAGCTAAGGTAATGAGGGCTGTGATGCCCTCTGGCCCTGAAGAAGGGTATATATACTCTGAGGTTAGCATTTTGCTTTGGGGCTCACTCATGGGAAGAATGTTCCTGTGATGTAGCCGGATGAAACTATGGATAGCCGTTAAGGAGCCCCCCAGCTTTGAAAAACCCAAGTGTTGTTGCTTCTCTTTCTGGTAACTACATATGTACTGCTTTTGGTCAGACTGTTGGAAGCCCTGTCTGTTGGTCTTTGCTGTTTGTATTTGCTCTGTTTATATAATTTCTGCTGGTAATTTGTTTGTATTTTCTCTGAAGTTCAGGGTGCAGACTTTTCCCCTGAACTAAGTGAAATATGTGTGTGTGTGTGTGTGTGTGTGTGTGTGTATGTTTGATTAAAATAAGATTGTTTATCCCTTTAAAATAGCTTTCTTTTAGAAAAGCAGATCAAGAAACCTGTGGTAGCAGCCCTCCTGTGTGCTGGTATTTATTATTGGTCTTACACCCCCACAGTAGCTGCAAGTAACATTTTTGTTACACCCCCTCCCAGTTATTTTGACTTTATTTTTTTCTTGAGCTCTCAAGGAGTCATTAGCTTCCATGTGACCAATTCTAATTTTTAAAGAATTCTTTTCATCATCAGTGTCATTCCATATCTTTTGCTTTTAACCATTTGGCCAATTCTGCTTTTTAAGGAGTTATTTTCTTCAGCTATTTTTTTTTCTTTCCTCTTTTCTGTTTGATGAATTTTGTTTTTGAAGAAGCTTTTTGCTTCAGTACTTTTGGGGCCTCTTTTACCAGGCTGTTAATTCTGTTTTCATAATTTTCTGGCATTGCTTTCATTTCTTCTCCAAATTTTTCCTTTGTTGCTCTTACTTGATTTTTAAAATATTTTTTGTCACTCTTTGTTTCTTTAGCTCTTCTAGGAATTCTTGTTGGGCTTGTGTCTAATCTGAATTTTTTTTTTCTTTGAGGTTTTCCTTGTAGATATTTTCCACATCATTGTCTCCTTCTGAGAGAGTCTTGTAAGCTCTTTCTGACTAGGTGTCCAATCTGTCTACTGTCTCTGTGTGGTGAGAACTCCTGATACTACTGTTGCTGCTGGCTCCAAGGCCCACCACTGGTGTCTCCACTATGCTGTGCTACTGGCTAACCCCCATCCTAGGCTAGAAAAATGTCTCACTCTGACCTTTTGGTGGTTATGCCACTTTAAAATTAAATTGGATGGGTTATTTAAAAGGTGTTTGGAGAAGGACATTAGGAGAGTTTGGCTAGAATGTTCCCTTTACTCTCCCATCTTGGCTCTGGCTCCTATCAGTTCCCATTGGTAGTAGCCATGGTAGTGCAAACAGTTGTGTTGCCACCACCTGCACACCTAGGATATCACTTGACAACAATGCTTTGTTATTCCAACAAAAGAAATCTAGTTGTTTCCAAGAAATGAAGTCACAGGATTGTAATGTTTTTATTTGCTATGTTTCTCACAGTCATCGAGCCATTGAGATAGAGGGCATATAATTTAGAAATCTGAGAGTTCGAAACATCATTAACTTTTTGTTATTTCATCTATTTCAACAGATTTTTCTATGCTAAAATAAAGATTCTTGTGGTTGAAATGCTATTTCTAGTTTCTAATTTATTCTTAAGGAATAATTTGCAAAATGAAATTGTTTGGATGATTGGTTTGCAGTAAACATGATGCACCAAATTGGTTTCTAAATTTAGAGAAAGGTTGAGTCTCCTCCTATAATAATCAAGGGATAATAGAAGTATTAATGATAATGAAGCTTTCATAATTAAAAAGTCAAATTCTGAAATAACAAATGGAAATGAAGGCTAACTGACACCAGCTACATATTATCTAATTCTTTCCAATGGCTATTTTGTTTTGCAAAGTTATTTTGTATTCATCGTATAAAATGTCAATCTCAAAATGTAATTTTTTAAAATGATACTACATATATATGTGTGTATCTTTCATAAATTCTACTCTTAAAGAATCTAATAACAAAACTTTATTTTTAAAGATATGGAGAATAATTCAATATGTTATGAGAATCATATGAGAATTTCATTTGCAGATGAAATAACCCCACATATTAATAATTAAATATCTAAGCCATACTAAATTTTAAGTTAACAAATTTCTTTTGAGGATGGTTTATATATTAAATGCAGAACTGTATCAAACTCTTGCTTGTATGTTATGGGAATTGTCCCTGAAGTTTACATCTGAAAGATAGTAGATGCCATGTCTCTTCTTGGAAGTTTATAAGGACTAATTTTTGGCAAGATCTCTTTTGCATAAAGTGTCCTGTGAAGTCCAGCTTCTCGAAGAGCTAACTCAATACGAAGTCTGGGGTCAGAAATTATCTAGAGAAAGAAAATGTAGCATAATTAAATAAGAATACCAGCAACATTCAATGTCATAGTTTCCAAAGTTACACATTTTTTCTTTACAGAAGACAAAATGTTTGTACATAAACATGTTATTGTAGGTCATAATAAAATTATTTACAACTTTTGGAAAGTAAAATATTAGTGCCACGTAATATAATTCAAACTTTTAAAAAGCTGCCATTTAAATAGTACCTTAAGGTTTGCGAAGCATTTTATGTATGCTAATTCATTGGATCTATAAAAATCTATTTGTGAATAATTTACTGTTAATTTGTTAAAGTGCCAAAGAGATGGGGTAATACCTTCTTAGCTTCAGTTTATCCTTATATCTAAACTTATTGACTAAAATTATACAACATCTTACATGCAGAGGTAAAATACATATTTCCAAGCTCCAATTTCCTTCCACTCATATTAAAGTATGTACCAATACTTATTTAATAGATTTCCACATAATTATTTGACAACATATAGATCCTGTTCAAATAAATAGCTACTATTGGAAAGAAAATAAGTCAATACAACTTGACCAATGAATTGCTGAGCTTCTGTTTTAAGCAGGACCAGCAATGTCTCCATCCATCTGATTCTAAGTGGAGACAGATGAATAGTTCAGTTTTGTGCTTTCATTTACAGCTGATTGCACCTTATTCCTCTTCCAGTCAGTCTATGAATGTTAAGTGCCAAGACATACAATGATAAGAAGTTGACTACATATAGATTTTAGCAAATGAGGACTTTCATGTGTCCTTGAAATCCTCCCAGATGATGAAAAGGGAGTCATAAGTTTAAAGGAAAAGGACACAAAATGAAATTATTAGTTAAATATGAAATTTCCAAGCCCCTAATATTGATTGTCTAGTAGAAATACAGAAAATATAGTACAATGGAAAATGTTTGATTTTTCAATGAAAAGTTCAGAATTCAGACATTTACTGAATACCTACTAAGTACAAAGCACCATGCTAATGATCATGGTCTCTATCATCAAAGAGATTATATTCTAGTAAGAGAAAAAAATACATGCACCTATAAATAAAATACAAGAAAGTATGTGATAACTACAACTACTTTAATAATGATGCTTATGAGTCCAAGTTGAAGGGGGATTTCCTATTAATATAGTGAGGTCCTCCAGATGCTTCTATTTGTGGATGGCATTGTAATGACTTCATCACATCTTAGAACATCAAAAAGCTTCCTGCATGACCTCTATAATCACTCAGAATTTGGCCTACCTAGGAAAAACTTAGTGGATGAAGAATGACAGATGTACAGATTGATTCGTACTCATAAGAAAAACATATAATATACATGCATGTGTCCACACATATATGTTTGTATATGTATACATGAAACAGAAACTGCAAATGGAAATTGATCTGGGCCCAGAATTTAATGGGCAGGGCAGAGGAGATGGGTTGGATCATTTTTATAAAATTACAAAGTTCTTTTAATGACCCTAATGCTCCCTGAAACAAAGAACCAGTCTTTAAAATAGCAATATTCACCTGGTTTTGTTATATACCTGCAAGTTATATAATCTCTAGAGAACTAAAAATGAGTTTTATCCAGAAGTTAACAGGAGCATGGTGGTACGGACAAACTGTAATACATGACAGAAACAATAAATTATGAAGGAGAGCCAATGTAAAAGATGCTACAGAAAAAATGTCCAAGCAAAAAAGATGGGCTGGTCTTGTGGTAAAAACAAGAAGTAACAAATGGATATCCCTTGTGCTTCATTAGTGTCTTCCTAATGTCTAGGAAAAATTATGGGGGCCCCAACCATTTATCTTGGTTGGCCTCCCTATGGCAAACTTATTGGAAGACAAGGACAATGGCATTGAGTAGGGAGGTATGAAGGTGTTTTAATATCCATTATCAGAGAGAATGCCCTTGTCTTCAAGATTACAGATCATTTGAGTAGAAGCTGCTAGGAGGCACAAAGGATGGAGCACTGCACTTGGGGTCAGGAAGGCCTGAATTCAAATCCTGCCTCACACACTTAGCTCTGTGACTCTGGGCAAATCACTTAGCTGCTGTTTGCCTCAGTTTTCTCATCTGTAACATCAGGATAATAGTACTTATCTCCCCAGGGTTATTGTGAGGATCAAGTGATTCGCAAAACTTAAAGCATGATACAAATGTTAGCTATTCTCATTACTGAATATTCGGTAGGCTTTAGATTAGGTGACTAAAATTCAAAGGATTAAATTAGGGTAGTTTGAGAAGGAAGGGTAGCTGTTATAGAAGACTGAACCTTGAGATAGCCTGCATAACTAGGCAAATGGGATGCCATTAACAGAAACCAGAAAGTCAGGGAGAACTGGTTTAGGAAAGAAAGCTTTTTTTTTTTTAAGTTCTAATCCTATGAAAAGAACACTGATAAGAAGAATTTTCCTCTTTTTTTTCTTTAAGGAATTAGAAGGGTTTGAGACAGTTAAAATGCAGTTGTTGAAAAAAAAATTAAGGCAGGGTTTGAGATAGTCTTGTATACCAATAATCTTTCAAAGATATTAATCGATCAATAACAGCCAGATACATACATGCGTGTGTGTGTGTGTGTGTGTGTGTGTGTGTGTGTGTGTGTGGTTTACAGGATCACAGAAAATGACAGTTGGAAAGGTCTTCGGCAACTACCTAGTCCAACCCATAAATGAAAGGAATGATCACTTTAACTTACCTGACAAATGGTCTCCAGCTAAACTGGAGCTGTCATTTGGAGGAGAGATTGGAGGATCAAACCATTAGTAATGGGCAGAAGTTGCAAAGAGGTCAATTTTGGTTTGATTTCAGGATCATGAACTATTACAGCTGTTCAAAAGTTTAACGGGTTGCCTAGAGAGGGGGTAGGTTCCTCCTCCTTCTCTTTTTCAGACTAAACATCCCCAGTTCCTTCAAACTATCCTTCTATGACACAAACTCAAAGCCTTCACATTTTCATATTTATGTATAGTCTTGGTCTTCTTTAACCCTATTAGGTTATAACATTCTAAAGAGTAGGTACTCTCTCCTTTGGTTGTTATTCTAAGCAATATTTCTCATGTATAAAATTTCTTCTGTTTAATTTAATTCCTTTTAAAATTTATTTTATTTTTGATTTATGGAATAAAACAAGCATTTCCATGACATAGTATAATTTTTAAAAGATTATTGCACATGAGAAGGCAAATTTATTGTGTACAACTTGCTATTCCTTTTAAATATATAATAAAGTTATCATGTAAATTTATTTTTTTCTCTCCCCCACCAACCCTAGTGATGGCTACCATTAGACACAAATGTGTGTGTGTGTGTGTGTGTGTGTGTGTGTGTATGTGTATGCAAAACCATTCTATACATATCTCTATCAGTTCTTTCTCTGGATGCAGATAGCATCTCCCTTCATATATCCTTTGTAGTTAAACTGCATATTTATAATAGTCAAAATGGTAAAAAAAAAAAATGTAGCTAAAAATAGAGAAAAAGATGTAGGAAAGCTTTATCAGTGGTTCCTTTTTAAAAGGATTATAAGGATTTTAAAAGTAACTTCCAAATTATGAGAAAATTGAACAAAACGGACTTTGGTGCAGTATAGGTGTATTAAGCAACCAAATATAAGCATAAAATTGTCCCTTCAAAGGGAATTTAAAAATTTAAAAAGGGAATTTAAAAGATACATTCTTTACATTTGCAAAGGAAAAAAGTGATAGATTTGGAAATACCTTTATATAAACAGTTTGAGTATTAACTATTAAATATTTTCTATTAACTAGCATTATTGTGATATAATATACACTAATTAGGTATTACATATTGACTACAAAGATGGTTCAAACTACAGTATTCAAATGCCAGAAGACAATTTATAGCATAAGATTTTTACTTTGTCATCATCAGAGACCTAAATAGGATTTCTAACAACTGGGGTAAGTTTGTTTGCAGGGAGGGTTGGATCTAAGGTATAATATGTGCTTTGTTGAGGTAAACAAGAGACAAGGTTATTTGAAGAGGTAAGAAGTCAGGGTGAGGAAAAAGATTGTGATCTAGCTACTGAACTTATCAGAGAGGAGGGAGAACTACCTGGAATCCAAACTTGATAGCATCAAGGTAGGGGGAAGGTTGTTGGGGATAGGGACAGGAAGGACATGGACCTCAGGTCGCAGCAACCTTGAGTGGGTCAGAAAGAATTAGGAAGTGAGGAAGGTGGTAGGAGTAGGGGGAGGTGGGCATCTTGCTTCTTTTCAAAATAAAAGTATCTTGAACAGAGCCCCAACTGTCCCAGGCTAGTTTGACTCTAATCATAATCGTAAGCAGCACAGTTATCTACCCTGATCACTCTAATTTTCTCAAATCGCAATCCACCAAATATGACAATGACCTGGGGTTCTGTATATGTATTCAATTTGAAGAGTGGTTTTTGAAGAACAAATTCTTCTTCAGTTCCAATTCCCATTTTAGCCTTTGAGGCCAATGTATCTGCCATCATTCTAACATGATCAACTTGGGCCACAATGGAAACCTAACAGAACAGAAAATGATGCTAATTAGAATATGCAACAAAGCTAAATAATACAGATGCAGTAATCTTTAACCAATTTGTACTAAAGCCTAAAAAGTTGATTAATATAACAAAAATCCAGAGCAGAGGATAAAATGAATGATAATAAAACCACAAAACCTACTTAGAAATCTACAAAGCAGATTAATTTCATATTAAGAGTCTCAAGATAGCAATCATGAGAGGTTCATGAGACTATATACTTAAAAATCTAACTTGGTTCTCTTTCTGATGCCAGGCTATTGGAAAATGGATAGAGAAACATCAACTCAGAAAAGTGCCATTGGTAATTAGACTTAATTTTTAATTTCCCTGCAAACATGTAACAAGCATCACAAAGTTTCATTTCAACATCAATATCCCACATATTTGGTAAAACGTGACTATGAAAACCAACTGACACAGGTCTTTCGTGAGCACAGTCTCCTTTAGATCAATCCAGAGCAAAGGAGGTTTAGATAAACTAGAATTAAATTCAAGGAGTAAGAGTATCTTTAGATTCTGGCTGGACCAATTCCCATTGTACCAGATTATTAGGTAGTTTCAGGGGGTGCAGGTCACAGCTACTGTGTCCTGCCCCTCCCCATCCCGCCCCACCTCAGAAAAGTATAAAGAATCAAGGTAACTTATATGCCTCTAAGCAAATGCTCAGCAATTCCATAAAATAATCATGGTGCATTAGTGTAAAGAAATTTAGAGTCAGAAAATATCAGTTTAAATACTGTCTCTGCTACATGTGTACGTGTGTGTGACTTTGGGAAATTCACTTAACCTCTCTGGGCCTGAATTTTCTTAATTGTAAAATGAGAGGGTTTGACCAGAAGGCCTCTGAAAATCATTTCAGCTCTATATCTAGGAACCTATGACTAGATGACCTCCTCACAGGATCATAAGCCTAGAGCTAGAAGGGACCTTAGAGGCCATCCAGTCCAAAGCCCTCATTTTAAAAATGAGGAAACTGAGGCTGAGCTAAGTTATGTGACTTGCCCAAGGTCACAGAGGGAAGGATCAGAGGCAGAATTGAAGTCTAATTGCTCTGACTCCAGAGTTAGTGCTTTCTCTCCTCTACCACATTGTACCCATATTGTTCTAGCTAGTTTTAAATGGTGTGTTTCTATGATAAGATAGTTCAGATCCATACCCATATGAAAAATAATGGTACCTTTTGGACTTTTACAGAAGGTCTCTTTTTATCAGCAAAAAAAAAAAGCTGTATATAGTAAAATAATTCAAGATATCACCTAAATAATGAACTTGCTTCTCTTACTGCTTCTGAATTTATTTCAGTATTTAGGATAGTTCCCTGCACATAACAATGCCCAATAAATATTTTTAGTGGAATTTAAAAGTTCTAATAGTATAATTGTAAATATTTATGATTAATCTGGCACAACATTACTCCCACCTCCCTTTTTAATGAGCTCGCCAAAGATAAAATTATAGTCACAGACTTTAAGGTTTAGTATCAAAGTCAGGTTTTAGAAACCCAGAACTGATCATTATTGAAATAGAAATTATTCTCCCTGAGAGTGCAAAAAGCATAATCAGTTGCTAATTTTTAGGTAATTTTCATGCTGTTGTAGAAAAAAACTAGATAATTAATCCTTCTCACTTCAAGAAAAAGGACCAATAAGAAAATGACTACGTGGAGGTTTAAACAATCAAATTATAGTTTTTAAGAATTCATAAATGAATTACAATAAAATGACATAAACTCCTTGAGAGCAAATAGGGATAGTTTTTGGCTTTGGCCTTGTATTCTAAGGAATTAGCACATTTCTTTGTATAATGTAGGCGCTTAATAAATGCTTGTTAAATTGAATACTATTTTATAACATTCCCCAAGGCCCTTAACTTTTTTGTTATTTAATTTCCTTTCTTTTGTATTTGAAAGTCTTTCTCTTGATCATATGAAGAACTTTGTTTTGTTTTGTTTTTTAATTTTTCATTTCTGGAGGTTATCTATGAATTCTTTTAATTGGCATTTCATTTTCTAAGTTCAGAAGTTCTGGGCAGTTCTTTTGTATTATTTCTTGCAGTCTCCTGTTCAGGTATTTTTTTTCCTTGCCTTGTTCTTCTTTAAGACCTATGATCCTTTTGGTTGTCTTTATGCAACCTGTCTTCAAGACAGGATGTTTTGCATGGATAATGACCATATTTTCTTTTGATGTTATTTTTTTTTTGCTTCCTTCTTCTAGATCATCCTTCACTTCTGTATATTTGCATCTCCAATCTCTTATTCTTTCTTTTGTGTCTTTGGTGAGACTTGCTGGCAACAGACTCAAGTCGTTCTATTCTGTGCATTATTTTTGCTGCATAGACCATAAATTTTGCTTTCATAATTCTCATTTCTCTTTTACCCACTCAAGAACAGTGTATTGTAATTCTATGCTCTCCTCAAATCCCATAGGGTTCTCTGTCTTATCAAGTGTTGGATCATTTTCCTTTATTTTGCAGTATTTATTCAGAGATAGCTGAACTCATTTAATAGGTCTGGAGGCCATATTTTCTTCAGCTGTTCATGTTTTCTCTGTTGATTTATCTGCTTACATTCAAGGTCTTTGAGTTTTCTCCTTCCTGAAAACTTGGATAAGTTAGTCTTTTCCCCCACTTAATTTTTCCTATTGTTCACTTCCAACTCCCTCCCCTCTGATGGTAGTTTCTCTGAAGGCTAGATTCCAAAGCATTTCAGTCTCCTCCTACTCTATGTAATTCACAGTTTACCAGCCTAAGTTTCTGCTCCAAGGAACACTTCAGGGAACAGAAATGGCCTCAGCTGAACATGGAACTCTTTCCCTCAGATTTAGTGAAGCACCTCACAGTGCCCCACATCCAATGTCCTGTCCTACTACCCTGTGCCACTCCCTCTGTTCCTTAGTCCTCTCATCTGGCACTGGAAATCATGGGTTGGTTCTGTAGTGTGGGTCTCCGAGGCTAGGGGTAGGGGCTTTGGGAGGGGGCTGAGCTCTATCTCAGGCCCAAACATGTGTCCTGTCGCTTTCCCTCTGTTCCACTGTTTTCCTTCAGAGATCTTTTACAGCATAGAAAGTTGCTGCCATGGTACTAATTGACTGTCCCAGTCCAAGCAAATTTCTGCATCTTGGAGCTGGCATCTCTACAATACTGGAAAGAGAAAAGGGGGCACTAGGGTATGAAGTTGAGTTTTGTTGCAAGCCTATGTGTTGAGTCCTTAGGTTGGCTAGCTACCTTGCTGTTGGTAGCATAGTAGGCATTGGGGGAGGGGTGTTGATTGAGCTCAGGGTAGGCATCAGTTCATGTATTTTTTAAAATTTTCTTTTGTATTCTGGGTGTCTTAGATCATGGAGACAGCTGAACTTGTTTTATTTTGGGTTTTGAAGAAGTTTAAAAGATCACGGGGTGAGAGAAAATATCTAGTCCTCCATCTTGCTGGCCGCATGACCTGAAATTCCAGCCCTTAACTTTTTACTGTGGTTATCTACTTTCAATACCTATAGCAAGTGAACCATTGCTTCAGGTATTAAATATTATTACATGACCCTCAATTCTGCACAAATGTGGCATTTTAAAAGTGATTATAAGTTCTGTTAAATTGAGAGTGTATCAAAGCATGGGTGAAAGCCTAACAGCTTCCTTGCAACTGTTTTAATCCCTGGGCTAGTATGGCTAGTATTTTACTGCTCTCAATTATTATCAAGGTGTTAACAAACTAGAGGCATTGAGGTTTTAGGAGAGCTTTCTAAAGGTGTGGATGAAGTGCAAATATTCTCAGGAACTGGCCATATCAGATAACATAAATGTGACCTTAATGAATAATTCTGTTCCCTTGAGTGAAGAAAATCTGTTTTGGAAAGAGCCCTAGAAAATTGAGGTTGGATTCCAAGCTCTGCTGCTCATCGAGTGACCTCTAGGAAGGTACTTCCCACTTCCCCTGTCTAGTGCCCAGTTTTCATATCTCTCAAATGAAAGAGGTGACCTGTATGAACTGGGTGTCATCTAGATCTAAATCCCTATGATGTGTCCAAATTCTGAAGAATTAGACTTCAAAAAGCAGATGTCTTGAAATTAACTTTAGTAATGATCACATTATAGTATTTAGAAGCATCCTTAATTGCATATTAAAATACTCAAATTAAATAAAACCACCTGTTTCCTGAGGGCTTCTAGCCTCTTCTCTCTTTCTTCTTGTTCCTTTGTTTCCTTAATGGCCATTTCTTTTTTCTCCATCCAGCGCTTTTCCAGTAATTCCTGTCTAAATTTGACCCTTTAAGTAATAATACAAAAAGATGTTTGCAAGGTGTCATTATAAGCCTGGCAAATATACAGAAGGAAACACGAGGGCAGAAGCTGCTTCAGGCACCATCTTACTGCTGTATATGTTACTCTAAATCATTTCCGCGCCCCCCGCCCCCCGCACCCAACAGGTCTGTCATAGAAGGGACCTTAAAAGGTTGTCTAGTTTATCATTCATCCTCATAAAATTCCCTACTATTCACTTTTAATCACACTTCTTACGGTTAGTACTGAAGCTAAACTATCCCTGAAAGATAACCCTCAGACTCATTTTTAAATATTTCATAGACTTACAGTCTATTGGAGCTGGACATGACCTTAGAGATCAATACTTCCAGTATTCCAATGTTGTAGGCCATTCATAATGATAACACAAATTTTTACCTTGACAATTTTAAATGTAAAAAAACAATACTGCTGATTGCTACAGATAACATTTTTAGCCAGAAGAGTAAACAAGATACTCCAATAACTGCATTCAAAATGTTATTACTGTCAGAATATATTTACAAAATATATTTTTAAAAACATACTTTGGACACATTTTCATTTGTTTCTGCTCTAGGATGACCTGTTTTCTTTGCTGAGACTTTATAGAAATGCACTTTGACATCTGTAGATGGCAGCAAAAAGCATGATTCTCCCCTCAGCATTCCTTCCACTTGAGCTATTCCATTCCCCCTTGAAATTCACAAGTATTAAAACAGGGCAGAAAACTACCTAAATATCTAACCACATCCATTCAGCATTGGGGTGGAGAGTTCCTCTCATGAAACAACCACATTATTCTTCTGCAGTCAGACTGACTATTAAAGATGCAAATACTTCTTTCAGAAATGGTACATGCCAGGTTGTCTGAATAGCAAGCACTGTGCCACCAACACCTCTATGTCCTAAATTATATCAGTTATTAATGGTTTATACTTAATAGCCTTTGTGGGGCAAAAGCTATTTTTGTTATGCTGAGTTTTTGTGCACAGGAAATATACCTACATTTTTCATTGGTGCATCTCACCCCAAGCTCTTGCCTCTCAGGAGAATCCAGCAGAGGGCAGAGGAGAGAGCAATGAATAAGGGAGTTTGAGGAACTGAGTTCAAATCCCAGCTCTGCCCCTTATTATTTGTGTGACCTTGGCAAGCCACTTAACTTCATCTGTGAAATAAGGGTGTTGGATTAGATGATCTCTGAGGTCCCTTCCAGCTGGAAATCTGTGAGTACCAAAATAAACCCAAAGTGTAATGAATCCCAAGCCTCTATCACCGTTGTAGCCCAGGAAAAGGTGCTTCTATTAATATAACCAGGATGTAATAGTTTTTTAAAAATTATTTTTAAACCATGGCCTATATTCCTGCAACTCTCATCTACCCTTGTCATATATGGATACTTTCTTACACTATAATGAGATCCTACACAACTTTAACACCTAGCACAGGATAAATGAGTGTCTATGATGGTTCAATTAAAAGATACCCTGAGATTTCACAATGACCATATCCTCATTTTCACAGTCTTCATAAAGTTTCACTTCCTTTGGGATATATAAGTACTCTTGTAGCAATAGGAAAGTTTCAGGTTACTCTATTACAAAAATAAAAAGAGCTGACTTGTGTTCAAAGGAAACTGACTTGAAAAGCATGAGAGTTAGTGGGTGGCATTCCCGTCTAGGTCACAGGAAAGAATGGATCACTGGCTATATTGACCCTCCAGTAGTCACCAAGATTAACAGGGTTGCCCTAAAGGTCGCCCTGGCAGTTCAGTGAAGCAGAAGGCCCTTCCTAAATGTCTACATTTTTAAGGATGATGTTATTGAAATTGATCTTCAAGAAATCACACACACACACACACACACACCCTGCTTTGTCACTTTTCCTCCCTCCTGTCCCCTCCCTTATAGAAAAATGATTTGAATAACCTCTTAGCAAAAAATAAGATGTTCATACATTGATGGAAAAAACAAACGATGTAACTAAATGTATCATCTGGAAAATTTTCTGCACAAACATTTTACCATTTGAGGTAGTCACCTTTCCTTTTAGTTAAACCATGGCGAGGAAGGGAAACATTGACAAATGCTAAGTGCTGGGTGGTGAATTCCCAAACAGGAATCCTGGGTTCATCTCACAACCTGTGTTTTTCTCGTTGCATCTACAAAGGCTCAAAGTGCTGCAGAAAGGATACTTTCAAGTCCTCTGGGGGAGGAGAAGCATCATACTGTTCAAAAGCAGCAGCTGCTGTAGAATCAGGTGCAGCATTAACTATGATCTGAAGAGGATTTGGCTTAAGCCTCGGGGCCAAAGCACAGTTGCCCTGACTTGAAGCTTCCCCATAGAAAGGGAGAGTTTATCTATCATTTAGAAGCCTGTTTCCTGTGTGCCCCACACTCAAAGGGATCAGCATTCAAATGCAAATGGTTTTGTTAAACACCTTGAAGTGTAGTAACAAACTCCCTCAGCTTTAGAAAGTGTTGGACAAACCCAGTCTCCTCCTACCTCACTCTCCTTTGAAGCAGAAGCTTATTCCTGCCTCAAAAGAGGACACATTAAAGAGTCTGCAAAGCGACAGACAGGAACTGTGTCTACACAGGTTTTCTTTTTCTTTTTTTTTTTTAAATTGGTTTGGTGGGGAATGAACTAGAACATGAAGATACATGCAAGTGTCTTACTGACTGTAATCTAACCACTGGATATCCTCACTCCTACATCTCATATTTATACACACTTTCCACTAACACAGGGAAAGGCTGTATTACAAACATACACAGAGATGATAATTTTGCTGAACTGCCTTTCTCCTTTCTTTTTTATTCTTTGTTACAAGGGAAGGGTCCTGGGTAAGGAAGGGCAGTGGGGGGTGGGGGGGAGTCTATATTCTGAAACGAAGGTGATGTAAAAACAACGAATATCAATAAATTCTTTTTAAAAAAAATACAGGAGGAAAAATGCTATCAAAAGCTCTCAGCCTGAGGTAGCCTTTTATTAAAAGAGGCATGAACCACTTTCCTAGAAAGGATTTGTGCAGACTCTAAGAGGTGAATGTCTTTTATCACTCCATAAAGGAAAGCTTGCTTGTTTACAAAAAGCAAGCTACTCCGTCCCAGACTCCTGGGCTCCAATCTGAGTAAAAGGACATAGATATGAACCTCTGGAACAGGGATTTTAACCCAAAAGTGCTGGAGCTGAAAGATGGTGGTGGGGAGGGTTGGGATCAGGCTTAAGGAGGGGGGCACTGGAAAAGCATTACGAATACCATAGTTAATCTACTCCCAAAATAGCAACAAATAAAAGGTTTGGCATAATGGTCTTTCTGCATCTTTCTCCTGATATTCTTTAAGGCTAGAGCTTTAGGTAAGCAACAGACAAAATAATTTGATGTGGATAAGAATACAGCAAGGGCTATAACAAGCATTTATTACTTCTAACCTGTCATTGGTTGGAGGATGCTCCTATGAGAGAAGGCTTCGATATGTGAAGGACTTCTTGGTGAACCATTTCTGCACTACACTCAGTTCTCTAGAAGCCCTCTAGCTGATCATGTCTTGCCAAACCTCAGTCCTGGATTGCTCCTACGGTTTGCTCTCTACATTTTAATTCCTATGTGGCTGAACAGACCTGGAGATAAATCATGAAACCATGCTGCATGGGTCTATCACAATTTTATATAATCTCAGCTTGACCTCACTGCAGCAAAGCGATCCTTACACCTCCCTGACTGATTTGCTATCCCAAACCTATCAGGCCTTCTTTGCTGGATCCTCCCACTGGCCCTTCCCCTTCCCCCACCCAGTCACTCTCTTAGCTAAGGACCTTGCCTCAAACTTTACTGAAAAAAAAATCAAAGTCACTCATTGAGACCTCATTTCCGCATGCTCCATCTTACATAGTTGGCAAATCTTTCCCCACTATCTCCTCCTTTAATACCAGCCTTTCATGAAGAGCTGGGCCTTCTCCTTGCCAAGGTTAATTCCTCTACATTCCTCTATAGCTAGGTAGTGCAGTGGATAGAGTTCCAGCACAACTCCTCAATGACATGGACCAGCTGGATATTGGGGGGTGGGGGAGGGATTGCCCTTACAAACTATATGGGAATTCATTTCTTACTTTGGGGCTCATCATGCAAATTTGTGTGCAGAAATGTTATTTTGCCTCAAAATACAGTATGATTGAAAGCATTACTTAGATTAAGTTCATCAAGTGAATTTGAGTGTATTGTTAAAACTATCATAATGTTACCTCCATGCCTCAATGAAGCATCAGAGCAAGACTCGAGGAGAGGTTCAGTCTCTATTGGAGTGATTCTCACGGTGCTGCTTTTGTGGTCACAAGACATTTCTGGTAGATTTTTTAGAACTAGTTATTTGTGTGGCCCCCACCAAGGGCCATACAGGAAGGGAAGTCATGATGAGGATTTGCCCCTAATATTGGTAGAATGCTTAAATCCTTCCACTTTGTATTAGAAATACAGAAAAATGCTTTTAAAAGCTAAAAGCTGAAAATTGAGCTTGGTTGATTAATACTATGCTACTTTTTTTAAAAAAAAGGATTGTTGATAGGCACATGCAATTTCTGATAAGCATAATTTCACTTAAAATGTTTTCAGATTCATAAATATTCAAAACAAAACAAAAATACCACATTACTGGAAATAGGACTTTATAAAGCCATGCTTCTAATACATGCAACCACATTTTCAGTCAATGATGAATGATGTTCTTTACTTTATAAAATCACTGCATTTCACCACTTGGATTTAACTATATTTAGCCTCTGCTAATGATAACAACAAATGACAAATGAAACATTTTAGTCTGTTCTCATTATTAAGGAGATACACATCAAATATAGAAAGGCTCTCTGTCTCTGCTTGTGGTAGGGATGGCATAGTAACTGCTACAACAAAAGAAACCACAATCCTTTCCCTCAAAAAGCTTTAACCAAATAAGAATAATAAAACTTGGCTCCTACAATACTGACAGAAAATCCCCTTTATGCTCCTTTTCTTCCTTCCCAGGCCTCTTACAACTTCTGTGCGAATCAGACATCAAAGGGGTCACAGATTTAAACAGTGATTCAGCAGCCCACGGCAATGAAGTCAAGTCTGATTTTCTATTAACATAGAAAATGATTAGAAAAGAGCTTTCACCACCACCCTACAATTTAGCATTCTTTTCTCCTGAGGTAAAACCAGGAGAGTAAAACAGGACTTCCTCAAGCACCTTAGGGAACACCATTGCTTTAAAAGTAACCCTCCTACTTAAAAAGCAAAAAACCAACAAACAAAAAAACTTCATAAAGTATAAATTCCCTAAGCATATAAGCAAAAAATGAAACACTTTCTTTTATATTGTGTGTACAGGTATACATATGTGTGTATACACACACACATGGCACATATACATACACATACATATATGTGTGTTTATGTATACAAGCACCTATATGTAGCTATGTATGTATAGGCACATATGTATGTGAAAACATATATATGTGTGTGTGTGTGTATATATATATATATATATATATATATACACAATAAAGAGAACAACATGTTCTGTTCTTGACACATGTTCATAGTCTACTGTAAAGAACCTATTCAGGGCTCCTTTTTAGAAGGTTTATTATTTCCCTGATCGGTGTGTTTTCTCTTTCAAGTTTAAAAATTTTTCCTTTGAGGCTGTTTCTCTTAAGTTGGGCCTCTCACCAACTCTTATTATCTCTGAATATGGACTGCAGGGTGGAGTTCTGGAAGAGAAGCTTCTTTTCATCCTCAAGGACAGACACCCACACAATGCAAAGCATCTACCACATTCCCAGAGTGTGAGAAGAACTTTTCTTCCTTATTTTTGCTACTAAATCTAAGCAGAGAGAGAATACAGCCCCTCTCCACCACCAACTCGACAAGTTCTATTGCCTAAAGTTCCATTTTGAAGAGGGGGAGATGCTAAAACTGATATCCTGTAAAAGCAGCAAAATCAGGCCAAAAGACAGGCATGTGGCCTTTGTGCAGTGGTCCAATGGCAGACTGATAAGGAGGAATACAAGTGAACCAGGAATCCTTTTGACTAACCTGATAGGCACTGGATATTACCAGAATAAATATGAAAAAATTAGCAAGATCCCTTAGCACGATTTTAAAAATGGGCCTGTATCTCCTCATTCACAGATGAGTGTGGTCAGAAATGAAACTTTGAAACCTTAAACATTCCTTTCCAATTTCCCTCCAAAGTTAAGAAAACCTCCTTTCCTCCATGAACAAAAGGAAGGAAAAATCCTGAGGTGGACAATTCATGAATTATAAATATTTACAAATACATTTATTTATATAGTATTTATACAATTACACAGTGTTTTTACATACTTTCGCTTATTATTATCTGTGAGAAACGTGGTTTTGGGGATCACTGGACTTCCTAGGCAGGGCCAAAGTCCTGAGGAAGAACCCTGTGATAATCCCTAGGGAAAGCTGTACAGACCACAGGACTCCCAGAGGAAGACCAAGTGGTAGCCATCCCTTAATCTGTGGGGATCACAGGGCCTCCTAGGGGTCAGACCCTAAGGAAGACCCAAGCGATGGCCCCTTAGGATGGTGGTAAGATCACAAGGCTCCTGAGACAGGGCCGGAAGTCCCAAGTGATGTCCCCTTAAGAAGGCCGTGCAGACCACAGGGTTCCCCAAGGGAATCCAGAGTGGTAGCCCTCTTAACACCGCAGTGGGGATCACAGGACACCCCAAGACAAGATCCAGGAGTAAGCCCGGCGAGCTTCTGCTGCCTGTTGCTTCCCTTCACTTGACCTTAGGAAAATCCATGTGATTTGCCCATTCACACCCAAAGAACTCAGGACCAGAGTGGGCAGAGGGAGGCATTTTATTACACTCCCCGAGAGAGCAGGTGTGGTGCTCACAGGAACACTCACACTGATACAGCTGCAGGAGCAGGGGTAACCATTCCCTCTACTCCTGCTAGAGTCATGGTTAGTTTACAGTCTTTGTTTTTTACATAGTTTTCCTAAGTTATACAGTTTATATAAATAGGATAATAAGGATACAGAAGCAAAAGTGAAGTTAATTAGATTTTCCTTGTCTTAGTTTAGGATTAAACTATATTCTTTTACTTCCCCTACTTTCCCTCTTTAACATACGCAAATTATGCAAATCAGTAGGCCTGGATTCTTGACCAAGACCAGACCCTAGATAAGCTTGAACTGGTTCAAGTGGGTTTGGCCTCTCTAATTCCCTAGACTGCCTTCTCAAGAAGTATGCACACGCATACAAGCCTCTAACCTCTCACCTGACCGACCTTGAGGCCTTGTCTCTGCTAAAGCTGGGGTGGGGGAGGGCAGGGAGGCACACCTTTAGTTCTGTGGAAACAAAACTCCTCCTCCCATTTCTTACATTATCCCTATTTTAGAGTTGAGGAAGCTAAAAGTAAGAGACGTTATTTGCCCATGGTCACATGGTGAAAGGTGATGCTCCTCAGATCCATGTCTTATACTAAGTACAGCTCTCTTTATACCACTGGTTTTAATATTTGCATTTTGGTTGGCTGGCTGTTGTCTTTCATGATCTAAGAAGACCAAAGTGCATTTTACAGAAGAGGCAAAGAACTTGTTAGACCTATTCAAGGAAGTAAAGTAATTAGGAGATATATCTTCATTAACTTAGAATTGTAATGATTTATCTCTGATTTATCTATTTACTTTTGTTAGCACCTAGTTTAAAAAAGGGAAGGGGTGGGTTGTTAAGCAGACTGATGGTGGGGGGAAAAAGTAAATTTTTAATTTTTATGGTGTTTTCTTTGAAAAGAATATGACACAAATCAGAAGATATGTATGTTTCCCTACATTTAAAAAAAAGCTACAGCTGCTCAAGCAAAGTAGGTGAGGATTACCTCTGTGTTAATAAATTTCAAACAGAATACTGACATAACAGTCAGTACACAAGAACTACCTAAAAAAAGAACAGTCTTCCCTATACAATAGTAGTTCATTATAACACAACTGATTATTTTCATAGGTCTGAATATACCACAGACTAAATCATAGCTTATAAAACATAACAAAAACACACCTAACATGATTAGCCTACAAAATTGTTGTCTGTCCTGTTCACCCCAAACTAGTGTATTTATTCTTATGTCAGCTGGCAAATATCAGAGGTATCCCTCAACCCAAGTAGAAGAGGATATTTTATTACTTAAAAGCATGACCAGTGGTCTGTTTCTCAAGGAGACAAAGAGTTAGCTTTGAAGCCGGGGAGACCTGTGCTGAAGACTTGCTGACACACACTGGCAGTGTGATCATGAATAAATCACCTGAACATTTTTTAGTGCTCTAGACAATTCTCTAAGACTATAAATTGAGGAAAAGGTGCTTATTTAGAAAAAAATTAAAAGAAACAAAGGCGAGATTATAGGGAAATGATGATGTGTAACGATCTAGAGGAGCCTATTTCTCTCCCGCAAATACTTCCAATGGAGCTCTAAAAATGGACCAGAAGGAATGATGATAAATACAAACAAAGATAATCAGCTATAAACTGAGCTGTTCTGTCCAGGGCTGCAGAAAAAGACTGCCACAATCCTGAGGAAAGAGCAGAGAAAAGTGAAGGTAAGTAGAAAATGAAGGGCAAAGCACCCCAGTCCCAGGGCAAGGAACAGAGCCACTCTAGCACCAAGCCAGCAACAGACAGCCCAGATGTCACCTCTCCACTCACAACCAGTCCAGGCCAATACTCAGCAAGGCAAGGGGGAAACCCAGGGGTCTCCTCTGCTTCACAGTAGAAGATGGGACCAGATCAGGAAGCCCACATTTTGCCCCAGCAAATATAGGCAGTCCAATCCCGTATCCAGGTGGTCCTGGCCCAACCCAATGTTCAGGCAGCCTGAACTTCAGTGCTAGAGGAAATTACTGACCAAGAATTGTGTGTAACACCAGTGAAATGACAGATCCTTTCCTTATCCCTATCACTCTCAATGTCTACAGTGATTTCAACTTACCAAAGAGATATATAAAGAAATAACTTTATTGTACATATAAAAGTAACACATTATTTTTCTTTAAGTTGACTATGCTAAATTTAACAAATAAAATGACATTATTATAATTATTATTAATAATAATAATAGCTAACATAGGGCTTTAAAGTTTGCAAAGCATTTTATACACATTATCATATTTGATCCTCTAAACAATCCTGCAAATTTCGTGCTATTATCATCCCAGTTTACAGATGAGGAAAGTAGGGCTCAGAGAGATTAAGTGACTTGCCCAGAGTCACCCAGCTAGTAAGCAGCAGGCCTCTCAAGTCCAAATCTTCATTATAGCTTTACGTGTAAGGTATGGTGCCAGATGCACCAAAGAAGAAAAATACTAATTCCCTGCCCAAGGAGCTTATAGCCTAACAAGGGGATGAGACATGTTCAATTAGAGAAGAAAAAGTCTCCTCTAATTAGAGGGATCAGGAAGGCCTTGTAGTAAAGATGACACCTGAGCTGAGGCCTGAAAGAAGAGGTACTTCAGCAGCCTCACACCTGGGCACCCCAAACCTGGCCATCCATTTTGTGCCTGATCACTTAATTTTCATAGCTCTTCCCTAAATGTCACAATTCCAGTCTACCAGGCTTCCCCTTATCATGGGAGACCAAAATATTCCTTAAAGTTTTCTTTTAGAGAAACAGCTGAGTCCCAATTGCTATGAGTTTCTTCTTCCCTCTTCCTTATCTCACATCACTCAAATGCCTTCTAGCAACTATCTTCACCCTTGTCACATCTTGATGTGACTCTACTCCTTCCCAAGGCTAACCCCTCTCTCTCTCAAACAATCTCATTCTTATCCAGCTCCTCCAATAGATTGTCCCCTCTGTCATCTCTGCTTCATCTCTTCCTGCTCACTGTCTCCTTCCCTACTGCCTACAAACAAGCCAGCATGTCCCTCATCCTGAAAAAACAAACAAAAAACAAAACTCACTTGCTTGCTAACTAGCCAACATCTCTTCTATCCTTTGTGTTTAAACACTTGCAAGAGGCCTCTACACTACACGCCCCCACTTCTCTCTTCTTACTCTCCTCTCTCTAAAGTTACCAATGATCTCTTAGTTGCTAAATCCAATGGTCTTTCCTAAATCTTCATTCTCCTCAACCTCTCTGCAACTTTGATACTGTCAATCACCCTCTTCTTCATACTCTCTTCTTCCGGACATCAGTAGTTTTCAGGACACTACTCTCTCCTGGTTTTCCTGCTATGTATCAGACAACTCCTTCTAAGTTTCCTTTGCTCTTTCCTCATCCAGATCATGAATTCTAACAGTCCCATAGAATCCTAGGCCCTCTTCTCTTCTCCCTCTGTACTACTTCACTTGGGGACCTTATCAGCTCCCATTGATTTAATTACTGCCTCTATGCTGATGGTTCTCAAATCTACATTTCCTGCCCCAACCTTTTCATGGCCTTCTATTCTCACATCTCTAAATGCCTTCTAGACATTTCAGAATGAATATTCAGTAGACATCTTAAACCCAACACATACAAAACCAAACTCAATATTTTTCCCCTAAACCAGGGGTAGGGAACCTGTGGCTTCAAGGCCACACGTGGCCCTCTAGGTCCTCAAGTGCAGTCCTTTGACTGAATCCAGACTTCACAGAACAAATCAAGGATTTTGGATTCAGTCAAAGGGCTCAAGGCCACAGGTTCTCCACCCCCACCCTGAACCTGCTCCACCTCCTACTTTCCGTATTACTAAAAAGAGCAATACTATTTTCCTAGTCCCTCAGGTTCACAACCTAGGAGTCATCCCTGATTCTTCACTATTGCTCAACTGTCATATCCAATCTGTTGCCAACATCTTTTAAACATCTCTCAGACACAACCCCTTCTCTCCTCTGGCACTGCCACCACTCTAATGCAGGTCCTTATCACTTCCCACCTGGACTATTGCAATAACCTGCTGATAGGGCTACCTGCCTCAAGTCTCTCTCCACTCCAATCTATCTCCATTTAGCCACTAAAGTGATCTTCCTAAAAGTCAGGTCTGACCATGTCACCTCCAGCCCCTACTAATCAATCCCATGGCTCTCTCTCGCTTTCAGGATCAAATACAAAATGTTCTGTTTGGCATTCAAAGACACAAACAGAAACCGGGCTGTTTGTAGATCAGCAAGCCTTTTTACAAATGGCCTGATTTCCAAGCATGGGCCATTGTGCACATTAAAAATTCTGAGTCTTTTATAACACAAAACTGAATACTTCAATTACATGCAACTGCTGAATCCATTACAGGCCAGGGTGGATTGTAGAGCTGCAATACCCTGACATATCCATCAGAAAGATTAACCAGTGGCAAATGCTCCAAGAGATAAAAACAAAATAACATTGCTCTATGGAAGCTTTCAACCCACACAGACCTCGCAGATACTCACGATAATCCTCCACCCTGAATGGGGGTTGCTCAGATTTGGAAGGGCTATAGAGAATAAGAAGCCAAAATATTTTAACAAAATGATAAATGTGATTGTTTAAGTTTATTAGACTCATACTTGGGATTTTTTCTTTCAATTAATTATAAATAGAGAACTATTCAAAGAAATAGTTATACACATGCCTATGACATATACTACAGGTCACCCTTATAGATGAAAAATGTAATGTTGTATTTGTATTTAATTCCTTTCCTTTCCTTCCCCCTCTGATCCCCTCCTCTTCACTCTCTTGCCCTTCCTTCCCCTTTCCTATTCTAGCTTCCCCTCCCCTTCCCTTCAGCCTGGATCTCCCCCTCTCCATTAGGCTGAAAGTGTAGCTGCTCCAACATTGACATTATAGGAGCTTTGATCTGCTCTGTTTCTAACCTGAGCCCCTTCAACTCTCCCTAGGCAGCCTGTTGGCTACAAACTGAAAAACATTTCAAAGGAGGGCAATTACAAGTTCAAACCAGAAAAAGAAATAAAGGAAACAAAGGAGAGATTATGTGGAAATGATGTGTTAGGATCTAGAGGATCCCATTTCTCTCCCGTAAATGCTTCCAATGGAGCTCTAAAAGTGTACCAGAAGGAATAATGACAAATACAAAGATAATCAGCTATAAACTCTTCTGTTCTGTCCAGGGCTGCACAAAAAGACTGCCACAATCCTGAGGAAAGGGTAGAGAAAAGTAAAGGTAAGTAGAAGATGAAGAACAAAGCATCCCAGTCCTGAGGCTGGGAACAGAGCTGCTCTAGCACAAAGCCAGGAAGGTACAACCCAGGGGTCTCCTCTTCACTCACACAAAGAGACCAGTCCAGGCTAACATTCAGCAAGACAAGGGGAAACCCAAGGGCCTCCTCTGCTTCACAGTAGGAGATGGGATCAGATCAGGAAGCCCACATTTGCCCCAGCAAATGTAGGCAGCCCTGGACCAATCCAGAATCCTGGTGATCCTGGCCCAACTCAATATTCAGGCAACTTGAGCCTGAACTACAGAAGACAGAGCTAAACAATTGTGCCAAAATATAGGGCCTACTATTTGCCACCAAATTCTGGATTAAGCAGGGTCTGTCCTGAGGCCCCTCCTTTCCCTCCCTCCACCCCTCAACCCTCCCACCTCCCCACTCCTGCCAGGAAGGAATACAGGAGCAGTCCTGAATCCAGAAACTGAAGCTGGAGATATGAATAAACACTAAATGCAACTGAAAACAACGCTGAATGCAAAAAAGAAATGCCTTGGACTCTGAGAAGCCTAGAAGGTAAACCCCAGAAGAGAACAAATCTATAAAGGTCTAAGTAGTACCTCAAAAAAAAAAAAAAAGAATATCCTGGTGCTTAGAGGAAATGAAATAAGAGATACATAGTGGACTGGCTAGGGAGGGAAAGTGACAAGGAGAATCAATACCTTAGAATATACAATAGTAAACCTTACCTAAGAATTAAACTTCCCCAAAGTTAGAATGGGCCAAGCAGAAAACAACTACCCTATTTCAATAAATGAAAACTGACCAGATCTCTCAGAACTAGTGGAAAAGGTGAAAATAGAAAGAATCCAGTTTTGGTAGAGGCAGTTCCAGTGGCAGTGCTCTCATAGTTTAGGGAAAATGTTGCAATGAAATGAGGCATTTTCATATCATTAAGCACGTAACAAAAAGAGGGTCTACTTTGCCCTAACACAGCAAAGATACACCACAAAAATACAGTGGCACTTTGGCTTCTATGGACATAGACCCCCTCATCTCCATATGGAATGCATCCAGTCCTCAGGGGAAGATAGAGTGAAGGATTTGGTGACTCAAGGGGTCTTCAGAAATGCCCCAAGTCTGAGAGACCCTGTCTGCCTATGGCCAGGACTTTTTATGCCTTTAGGTGACTAGGAAATGACGTTGAAGAAGCCCAGTCAGGTAGTGGGATGGCTTTGTCTCCTTTTAGGAAAAGCTAATCCCTACTGAAGGTGGGAAGGGAAAAGGACCAGAGTCTCTCCCATTTTGTGGGAAGTCACATCAGGTAAACACTGGGGAATATTAGTTCTATCACAATCTTCTGAAAAAAACCCCAAATGAAAACTCTCAGGAGTGCAACAACCAAAATCTAGAACTTTCAGGTCAAAGAAAAAATACTGTTGGGCAGTCCAAGTCAAAGCACTCCAAGAAAGATTTCCAGTAGCAAGGAACCACAGTCGGGATCATAGAAGACTTGGTAGCTGACATTATAAACAAGAAGAAAACCATGTGATATTCCAAAAAGATAAAACATAGAGAATTACTCCTAAAAATAACCTCTCTGGAAAAACTGAGTATAATACTACAGGGGGAAAACTAATCCTTCAACGAAACAGAGGATTTCCAAGTATTCCTGATAACAAAAAAAAAAAGGTCAGAACTAAGGAGAAATATGAACATTGAATAGGATGGATAATTGTGAAGACTTCACAGGGTATGTCTAAGGGAGTAGGAGAGGTTTTGGGATTTGGCCTTGTGACTCTGGAAGGTCAGCCTGGAGCTGTGGGCATGCCCTTCCCCCTCTGTCTCTCAGATGTTATAAGATAATGGACTTCCTGTGAGCTATTTGTTCTCTGCTCCAGGAAGGTCTCTCCTCCCCCCCACCCCATTTCTTCTCCTAGACTTCCAGACGCCACCCTGGCAGTTGAGTTCTGATAGGGAAAAACCTGAATGGACCAGATCAACCTTGGTCCTCTGTGTAGTTTTCGCACCTAGACTGTAAGCCCACCTCCCAGCCAATGGTGAGAAGGGATAGAAGCAGGTGGGAATCTTTTCATTAAAGAGTATAAATTAAGGCAGGATCCCTTTTACCTCGCCTCCTCCATTATGGAGGTGTGCCCAAATCTTGCAAGGTTTGTAAAATAAATTTACTTTGTTTCTCCTAAGGATGTGTCTCCTTTATTTGAAAATCCTGTCCCAAACAACATGAATGAGGTAGATGTACCCATAAAATGGTTAGATGATAGCAAAATGAACTAGATAGAAGAATCTAATGATAGGTTATTTACAAGAAACACACTTGAAACATAAAGATTCACATAAAGTTGAAATCAGGGTTTGGAACACATTATATTATGCTTCAGGTGAACTCAAAAAAGTAGGAGTAGCAATCATGATTTCAGAGAAGCCTATAGTATAAATATTCATTAAAAACACAAGCAGGGAAACTACATTATGGTTAAAGAAACCACAGATAGCAAATGAGTATTAATACATATACACCAAATAGCACAGCACCTAAATATATAAAAGAAAATTAATTGTTCCAGGGAGAAATTGATAGCAATGATATAATGCAGGTGGGGGGGGAGGGATCTCAATGTACCCTTTATAGAATTAGATAAATCTAATCAAAAGATAAACAAGGAAGAAGTTAAGGAACTGAATAGAACTTTAGAAAAATCAGAGACTGTAGATATCTGGAAATTACTGAATAGAAACTGGATTTTACATGTATGCAGCTGTACATAATACCTTTGCAAAAACTCACATGAATTGGGGCATAAAGTCCTAATAAACAAATGCAGAAAGGGAATTTTTTTTTACTGGTTACAGTGAACAAAAATTATATTCAACGAAGTGTTTGAAGAAATAATTAAAAATTAATTGGAGACCAAATAACTTAGTCCTAAAGATTTGGTCTGTTAAAGAACAAATCACAAAAGCAATAGAAAATTTTATGAGAGAAAATGACAAGACAACACACCAAAATTTATGGGATGCAACTAAAATGATCCTGAGAGGAAAATTCCTATCTCTAAATACTTTCATCAAGAAAAGAGAGAAAGAACAAATCAACAAATTGGACATGCAACTAAAACAATCTAGCAAAGCAGCAAGTTAACCCCTTCAACATAACACCAAGCTAGGAATACTGAAAATAAAAATGAGTAACAAAATTGAAAATAAAACAAACAAACAAACATGGGCTTTATATAATAAATAAATAAAACTAGGAACTTGGGGGAGTGGGGGTCAGGACTAACACTATACATAGTTAGCTAATCTTATTTTTTTTTAATAGAGGAAAACAAAATTACATAAAAATAAAGAATTCACACACCCCAAAATGAAAAGGAAATAAAGGAAAATATCCAAAATTATTTAATTATAAGCCTACAACACATATAACTTGGGTGAAATGGATGAATATTTTAAAAATATAAAGAATTTAAAACATAAAGATTAAAAGAAAAAGAAATAATTTATTTATATAACTCTAGTAACAGAAAAAGAAATTGAACAAGCCATAAATTAAGTCCCCAAAGAAAAAACTTGAGGATTAGAATGGATTTATAAGTGAATTATATCAAGCATTTAAAGTACAATTCATTTCAACATTACACATACTATTGGCAAAAAGCAAGAAAAACAGGTACCCTTCCAATCTATGATACAAATATCTTCTTGATACCTAAACCAAAGAGAGACAAAATAGAACAAGGTGACTACAGACTAATAGCTCTGATAAGCATTGAAACAATATTAAATAAAATATTAGCAAATAGGTACAACAACGTATTTTTTTAATTATACCCAATGACCAGGGTAGACTTATAGTAGGAATGCAGGATTGGTTCAATATAAGAAAAACTATAAACAAAACACTTTAATAACAAGAACAAGAAAAATCATGTGATCATATTAATATATGCTGAAAAGGGTTTGGACAGAATCTATCATCTTATTAAAAACACTAGAAAACATAAAACTAAATGAACATTTCCTTAACATGGTAAGTAATATCTATCTAAAACCAAGTACAAACAATATATGTAACGGAGAAAGTTTGGAGGCTTTTCCAATAATATCAGAGTAAAGCACGACTGACCCATTCTGATAACTTGAAAGAGATAGTTATAGGAAGAAGACAAGAAAAAAGAAACAAAGGGAACAAAGATAGACAATGAGGAAACAAACTATAGTTGGGTTTGGTTGGGTTTTTTTTGCACATGATATGATGGTATTTCTCAAAAACCTTGCAGAGATAACTAAAAAATAAAATAATAAATTGAGGAATTTCAGGATATAAAAAATCCAAAAAAATCATCAGCCTTTCTGTATATTACCAAGAAAAAACCAAAAGTTAAAGATGGAGAAATTCCATTTAAAATAACTGCAGAATATACAAAATATTCCAGTCTATCTACCAACACTAAGGAACTATATGGAAGCAACTTAAAACATTACAGAAGTAAAGATGGACCTAAGTAATTGGAGAAATATTGATTTCTCATGGTTAGGCATGGAGCTGGGAGTGGAGCAGAGCAAAGCCCAGTGTGGGCAGCGCAGACCAACCAGACCAGAAGCCAGGAGGAACAGGCCCTGGCACCCTGAATCAGTGAGCTGTGGCAGTTACCAGACTTCTCAACCCACAAACACCAAAGACAACAGAGAAAGTTAGTGGGAAAAACTTCAGGGTCAGTGAAAGGAGTTCATTGTTGGCCACCACCCTCAGGGGCTGCGGAGGTGGTGCAGCTCTGAGGCTGCAGCTATAGCTGCAGTTGCTTCTGGCTCCAGGTCCACCTAGTGGGAGGAATTAAGTGGTGGATCAGAGCAGGAGTGCAGAGCCTGCTTAGATCTGAGTCGAAGTCATGGTTGGTGGTTCTTGGGGGAGGAGGAGCACTGGTGTGGCAGAAATGCTGTGTAGCAATAGCTCTGAAAACAACAGCACAGACCCTCAAGCTTGGGACAAAGTACTCTACTCTACAAGCAGTCATACCCCAACGAAAAACTCAAGGGTCAAGTAGTTGGCTGGGAACATGAACAGGCAGCGAAAACAGTCTCAGATTCAGACTTAGACTTTGGAATCTTTCTTTGGTGACAAAGAAGACCAAAACATACAGCCAGAAGAAGTCAACAAAGTCAAAGAGCCTACATCAAAAGGCTCCAAGAAAAACATGAACTAGTCTCAGGCCATGGAAGAGCTCAAAAAGGATTTGGAAAAGCAACTTAGAGAAGTAGAGGAAAAATTGGGAAGAGAAATGAGAGTGATGTGAGAAAACCATGAAAAAAGAGCCAATGACTTTGCTAAAGGAGACCCAAAAAATACTGGAGAAAATAACATGTTAAAAATAGACTAACTCAAATGGCAAAAGAGCTCCCAAAAGCCAATGAGGAGAAGAATGCCTTGAAAGGCAGAATTAGCCAAATGGAAAAGGAGGTCCAAAAGATCACTGAAGAAAATATTACCTTAAAACTAGATTGGAGCAAGTGGAAGCTAGTGACTTTATGAGAAATCAAGACATTATAAAACGGAACCAAAGGAACGAAAAAATGGAAAACAATGTGAAATATCTCATTGGAAAAACCACTGACCTGGAAAATAGATCCAGGAGAGATAATTTAAAAATTATTGGACTACCTGAAAGCCATGATCAAAAAAAGAGCCTAGATATCATCTTTCAAGAAATTATCAAGCAGAACTGCCCTGATATTCTAGAGCCACAGGGTAAAATAGAAATTGAAAGAATCCACAGAACGTCTCCTCCAAAAGATCCCAAAAAGAAAACTCCTAGGAATATTGTCGCCAAATTCCAGAGCTCCCAGATCAAGGAGAAAATACTTCAAGCAGCCAGAAAGAAACAATTTGAGTATTGTGGAAACACAATCAAGATAACACAAGATCTAGAAGCTTCCACATTAAGGGATCGAAGCTCTTGGAATATGATATTCCAGAGGTCAATAGAGCTAGGATTAAAACCAAGAATCACCTACCCAGCATAACTGAGTATCATGCTCCAAGGCAAAATACGGATTTTCAATAAAATAGAGGACTTTCAAGCTTTCTCAATGAAAAGACCAGAGTTGAATAGAAAATTTGACTTTCAAACACAAGAATCAAGAGAAGCATGAATAGGTAAACAAGAAAGAGAAATCATAAGGGACTTACTAAAGTGGAACTGTTTTGTTTACATTCCTACATGGAAAGATGATGTATATAATTCATGAGACCTCAGTATTAGGGTAGCTGAAGGGAATATGCATATATATATATATATAGACAGAGGGCACAGGGTGAGTTGAATATGAAGGGATGATATCTAAAAAAATAAAATCAAATTAAGGGATGAGAGAGGAATATATTGAGAGAGGGAGAAAGGGATAGATACAATGGGGTAAATTATCTCACATAAAAGTGTCAAGAAAAAGCAGTTCTGTTGGAAAGGAAGAGGGGGCAGATGAGGGGGAACGAGTGAATCTTGCTCTCATCGGATTTGACCTGAGGAGGGAATTACATACACACTCAGCTGGGTATCTTACCACACAGGAAAAAATGAGGAAGGAGATAAAAAGAGGGGATGATAGAAGGGAGGACAGATGGGGGAGGAGGTAATCAGCAGCAAACACTTTTGAAAAGGGACAGGGTCAAGGGAGAAAATAGAATAAAGGGGGATAGAATAAAAAAAAGGTATCAAACTATACTACAAAGCAGTTATCATCAAAACAACTTAGTATTGGTTAAAAAACAGAGAGGTCAAACTGTGTATAAATTAAGTACACAGCATACAAAAGAAAATGAACTTTTGGGCTTGATAAACCCTAAGGTACCAGGTATGGGGTACTCACTACTCAATAAAACCTCCTGGAAAAATTGGAAAGCAGTCTGGCAGAAATTACATATACACCAACATTTCACACAATATACCATGATAGGCTCAAAATGGATATACGATTTAGACATAAACAAAGTAGAGGAATGAGGAAGAAATTATCTTTCAGATCTACGTATAGGGGAAGAGTTCATGAACAAAGAATGGATAGAGATGGAGAGAACGCAGTTAAAATGAAAAAGGAAACATAACTGGGGGAGGGGTCTTTGTAGTAAGCTTCTTTGATAAATATCTCATATTCAATATGTATATAAGGATCTGCTCAAAATTTATGAGCCATTCCCCAAAAGAAAAGAAAAATCAAAGTGCATTAAACCACAATAGCCATAGCTCACTGCTCCTGGACCTTTACATGGCTAATTTCTTTCACATTCTTCTACCCACCAAACAGCAAATATCAACAAAGCTTGGCTAGTTTGAAATTTGTGGGTCAATATTGTCTAAGCATTGACCCTCACCCAAAATGCTGCCTTTTCTCTCACCTACTGCCTGCATGGCCCCAGGTGTGGTGTTCTGTCCAAATACGTGTCCACTGCTAATGCAAGAAAAACAAACAAAGTAGTAGTCTGGATTCTGTCAAGAGTCACCGGCTCAGGGTATGTAGCTGTTCATTCAACCAACACTCCTCATTCACTCCTACATCACTATTATGTCATCAATTCTTACCTAGAAGAATGACATCCATTTTATGACTTTGGTCCCTCTTGCTTAGAAACGCCTCTTCCTTTACATTTTCTTGTATTATTTCATTTATCCACCTTAATTTAAAGTCATAACGTAAGCACGTAATTTAATTAGATTAGTGATTGTATGGTAAAAGTGGAAGTATTAGTTGCATGCAACATAGATCTCACATAATTATTCGATGGAACTCTTCCCAAGGTAGAAACTCCTTCTAGATTGAATTTTGTCTCCCCTCTCTTCAAACTCTCAGCTATAGAACAAGATTGATAAAGAAAGCGACAATCTGGCAATTCAACATCCAATTATAGATTTCTCATTTCCTTGTTAAACAGGTGCTGGACACAGGCAGTTTACTCATGGCTGAATTAGAAAGCCCTATACAAACTTCAGTGGTTCTCATAGTTATAATTGCATAGAGAAACTAAAACACAAGATTGATCTTCTAGCATCCTGGAAAACAGTTCCAGCATTTGTTAGATGAAGTAATACCTTATTGCCCCAGAAGCTAACACCCATGGATACCACTTGACTGTCAAATCTAGTACTGACAGCGTTAAGGGGACAGATGCAACTCAACTGCCATTGTGTTTCTCTCTATTCCTACCTTTTTCCTGTGTCTGATGTCAACTGTTTCCATCCACTATTTGCATCAGCCCAAAAAGCCAAAGCCACTTTGTGCCAGATCATCACAGTTTAAGTTACCTCAGAGCATCAGAACACAGGAAAAGGGCTAGGATGCCTGGTACTATAGCATAGATTGTTGTTGCCAGGTTCCTCTTATGGAGTAGTTTGGTAGAGCAAAACCTTCTAACAAGTATTAGTAACAATAGAGGATTCATAAAGGAGATCTTACCTCATCTGTGGGTTTGCATCATTAAAAATCTCTTTAATGTTTATGCTTAACCATGTAAGATAAAGTATTCTACTTAGTAAGGAAAGAAATGCTATTGAGAAAAAAATAAAACAATCTCTTACTAATAACGACTATGAATAGTTTAGGTATTTGCATCTTTGAGACCCATATCAAAGCACCATCCAGGAGATAACAGGTTACACCAGGGGTGAGGAACCTGCAGCCTCAAGGTAACATGTAGTCCTCTAGGTCCTCAAGAGCAGCCCTTTGACTGAACTCAAATTTCACAGAACAAAGTCCCTTAATAAAAGGACTTGCTCTGTAAAAATTGGCTTCAGTCAAAAGGATGCACCCAAGGACATAGAAGGCCATATGTCACCTCAAGGCTGGAGGTTCCCCACCCCTATGTTAAACTAAGTTAAGTACTTACAAAGTTCTTTGGGGAAATAAATAGCCTCCTGAATGCTGAGGTTGCTAATGTTATAATATACATATTGAAATACATGTAATGGTTGTTGTCCTTCATCATTTTGGTCCCCTCCAAGAATGAAGTCACTTACTTCTGTTTGCCTCAGTTTCCTCATCTGTAAATTGAGTTGGAGAAGGAAATGGTAAACCACTCCAGTATCTTTGCCAGGAAAACCCTAAATGGGGTCATGAAGAGTCAGACTTGACTGAAAAGACTAAACAACCTCTCACTCCAAACCCAATATTCCTTGTGCCTCTTCACATGCACGCTCTTGGGTACGGTGGACTGAGAGAAAAGGTATGAATTTCTTGGTAACATACAACATCAAAAACTTTAAATGCAGGTATCACTAATGCGGGGCCAAACCAAGTTTTTGCAAATGAATGGCAAGGATATTAGTCATTATACAGCCAATCCTATTTACAGTCACAGAATCTATGATCCTGAAACCAAGAGCTATGAGGAACAGAAAACTAAAATTTAGGGACACTAGGAGGACAAATTGCTGCCCATTCCATGGGGGGAAAGGTTTAAAAAAGGGATGCCCTAAAAAGTGCCTGCCTTGAATTAAGCACTACATCTGAGTGGAATCATTTTGTGATTCAAGAAAGAAAAAAGCAACCCCAAATATATCAGCAGATGAAGAGATGGGATAACTTTTTTTTTAAAGTAATAGTTTTACATAAGAAGTTGTTGAAGAGACATAGCCACCAAGAGGAACGAAAAGATATGAACCAAAAAGCAGCTTTAAATTAAACAGACAGGACAACAAGACGTGCATTCATGTTTGCAGCTAAACTCTCAAACATGGATACCCATTTTATCCAGGTCACCCTCAAGGAAGGGCTGTTACACATAGTTTATAACAGAAGGTATCCAAGTGAGACATTAGGGAAAACCTACTAACAGGATAAGAATGTACCACAGAAGGAGGTTACAAATCTGTTTCAGAAAAAAGAACTTTATACTTCTGGGTTAGAATCTGGCACAAAGACTGAATGAACCTCAAGAGATTCCTTCTAGTTATATAAGCAGGTGTAAATTTGCATAGTAGCTTGAATAGGCTTTAAAAAAAATATAGAAACACATGGTATTACCAAGAACTGTGCTTGTATAATGGCTCACAAATTCTGGATTTACATCATTTGATACACCATATAATGAGGACTGTTGACAGATTTAATGATAGCTAGCATTAGCATTAGGGCAGCAAGTTACTGCAGTGTCAGAGTGTGCAGAGTCAGGAAGACCTGAGTTCAAATCCAGCCTCAGATACTTAAGTAGCTAAGTGACCCTGGGAAAATCACTTAATCCTGTTTGCCTCAATTTCTTCATCTGCACAATGAGCTGGAGAAGGAAATGGCAAGCCACTCTAGTATCTTTGTCAAGAAAATCCCAAATGGGGTCACAAAAAGTCGGACACAACTAAGCAAGTATTATTATTAATGTATATGCTAGAGTTCATGCTAAAGGTATACTTCCTGAAGTAGGCTAATCAGAAAAAGTAAAATGAATGTTTACAAAGATCTAGTGACCATTCTGTAGATATACCATTAAAAGACTTAGATATTTGAGTATGAAGGCATCTTAAATGTCAGGAATGGCTTCTAATAGAAAATACACTATTTTTTGTACAATGTTAAGAAAAGATACAAAAACTAGACAGAAAATGAAAACATCTGGTTTCATTATTTAGAGGAATTCCATAACTATCAACTCCCTTGCAGCTGGAAAGCACCCCCAAAACCCAACCAGATAAGAAAAGTCAATTTAACCTTAGAAACACAGCTGGGTCGAGTCCCACCCTTCCCACAGGGTCATCTCATTTTCTCATACATCAAATGCCTAGTTCTTAAAGCACAGGAAAAACACTGTGTTCCTTCGGAAAACAGATAAACGTTTGAGTTTTCTGGTACAGTTCAGTGTAAAAATTAAGGCAAAGAACTATTATGAAGGACACTGCTTTCTCTATAGAGAAAACAGCACACACTCATGCAACAAAAACTCTGTTTGCTTGAGAGGTCATTTCAGTAAACTGCTGGGCAAATGAAGACTCTTCTTCTCTTACTTGCCTAAAGCATGTCAGCACAGGTATCGAATTCTCTCAGGTGAAAATACTGCCATTTCTCTGACTAGGTTAGCTATTTTCTAGCACCACACAGATGTCTGAGGTCCTTACCCAGGAGGCTAGGAAGAGTGTTCTGGTGTTCTGTTAGCAAGCTAATACACCCATACCTTCCATGGCTAGAGGCCCATCCTTGTTGTTTGTAGAGAAATAGCTGCAGGATTCTAATGAAAACAGAGTCTAGAGGAATTGCAATAAATCCCTTCATACCACTTTAAATATTACCCCTGCTGTATGTGTAATTAGAATTTTTAAAAAGCTTATGTTTTAAAAAATTACCATGGGGATTAAGTGGAACAAGTAGGCTATTTGTTTGGAGAACCATGAGAAACAAATAGCATCAGATAAGCAAACAATACCTTCCAACCTCATTTATTCTTTATAAAATGATTCACAAAACCAACAGAAGTGAGGAATATACCAGATCCAGATAAGCTTGACTTCAGAAATGTAATTGACACAGAACATTTAATAACCACTAATGGAAATGTCTTAACACAAAGTGCAAAGAAACTACCTGACCACTGCAGGGAAAATCTGGTTTATGTTAACTTACTCTAACAAGACTTTCTATGATAACAGACATATTATATCAAGGAAGTAAGGCAGTGAAATATGAAAGGAATGCAGGGTTTTTGCTTTGCTTTAGATGAGCTGGCTTAGGGCCTCAGTAGGACTAGGGACTGGTATAGACAAGGGACCAACAGAAGGAGGAGGAAGAGCAGACGGGGAAGCTGAAGTGGAGCTGTGCTGTTGTTATTGGCCTCCATTCCTACATCATCACTATTAATTGATGCTGGGCTGGCTGAGTTCAATTCACCTGGCTGTAGAACAAGTTCCTGGCCTTGGAGAACCTTTGGGGACTGGATGAATGCCAAGGAAATTATATGAAAATTCAGGAAAACATGTAAGCATTGTAAAATCATTGCAGAACATATCCAATTTTAATGAGGACTGCTGAGTTTCTGGAGGCAGTGGGATTGGTGTACAAAGGCTTCATCAAGAAGAAAGGGTTAGAAGAGTGTTTGGAAGGAGAGCAATTTTGGTTTGGGAAGGGAACGAGTATTTATTGTGTCTGCAATGCTCCAGGCACTGTGATTTGCACTTTACAAATACCTAATTTGATTCTCACAACAATCCCAGGAGGTCGGTGCTATTATTTCCCAATTTTACAGTTGAGAAAAACGATGCAGGTAGAAAGTAAGAGACTTGTCCAGGGTCACATAGCTAGTGTGTGAAGCTGGAATTGAACTCAGGCCTTCCTGACTCCAGGCCCAGAAGCTCTACCCACTGTAGCAGCAAGTACCCTAGCATAGCCAGGATGGCCTGCTAGCACAGGTTCTTTAATCTGCTTTTAAAGGAAAGCAAGGGGTCAACAATCTTCTCTAATTACATTCACTAGTTCAAGGGAAAAGTCAGCCCCCTGAATGTCAGAAAAAGTACAAGCAGAGAAATTAGCACAAAGACCAATAGACAGGGCTCTTAACTGCCTGAATCAAAGCAATATTGCTATACACTTTACATATACCACTGGATCGAGAGAACCTTTACATCTGAGTAGTTGAGCAGTTCTGAACATATGGCTAGCTACTCAGAGTCTCGACCAGGAAATAAAACGATCCTTCTCATAAGCAAATCCTCAAAGCAAAATGTCAACTCAGAGTATATAAACACTTCTCAGAGCCAGAAGGCATCACAACCCTCTCAGTGCCTAATCAACTTGGGTGTGAAAGCCTTCCTATGAGCAAGCCTCCCCTAAGCAAGCTTCCCTTAATGGGCTCCATGTGAGGCCTATTAATGGGCAGGGAAGATCTAATGAGACAGAGAAGGCATTTCAGACAGGTTATATGTATGTATGTATGTATGTATGTATGTATGTATATATGTACATATATGTATATATGTGCGTATGTATGTATATGTATGTATGTGTGTATATATACACATATACATATATACATATATGTGTGTATATATACATATATATACATACATATACATATATATATATATATATATATATATATATATATATATATATATATATATATATATATATATATATATATATATATATATATATATGTGTGTGTGTACAGAGAGACAGACAGACAGAGACAGAGATGGAGAGACAGAGAGAGAGAGAGAAAGAGAGATCTTCACGGTAGTTCCGAGGTGAGAGTAGGGAAGAAGTCTAGGCAAAGGAGATCAATAAGATTAATCACTCTTTCTTCTACCAAGAGGAAACCAATTCATCAAATGATGGTGAAGTGGTAAGGAGGCCTTCCTTAATGGGTCCCCAAGGGTATAAGAATGACAAAGTTATGTTGAGTAAAGAGCAAGGGAAACGTGAACAAAATAAAACATGTGTTTCCCTTAATATTTTGTAGGTGTTTAGGCAATATGATAAGTTGGAAGGAGTTTCCCTACTGATGAGATCACAGATCTATCCAAGCATGAGTAGCTGGAGATTGTCTTACTGCCTTATACAGGACATTAGATTATTTAATTTGAACAAATGCTTTTCTTGGCATACCCAAATAGAGGGTTCACAATTTAACCTGAAACATTCCTGCTGACTGGCAATATCAATTCAAAAAATACATTTTAATTGAATTTCTTGGAAGATGCTCTCTCTTACCTTGGAAGCATTTTGATTTGATGCCCTCATGAAGTATGTCAAGGAGGAAGGGTACATAGAATCAGCTAAAAGGGAAAAAGGCTGAAGCCTGATATTATATACAGACTAATCACAAAATTAGAAGAGATCCTTTCCTATTTTTGTTTAGTGAGTGCACAGTATGTTTGTTTTCAAGAAACTTCATCTGCCCTCTGGATTTTCTAGAAACAATAAACTAAAAAGCAAAGAAAGGGAACAAAAACAATAGTGATTTTCAATGCCTTGAGGCTATCTCATTTTTTTAAAAAGCAGTAAACTTGAAAACTGTTTCAAGTCTTTTCATTCTAACATAAAAAGTAAACCTAAAAAGAGAAGACATAAGGTTTATAAATCGTGAATTTTATTTCACAGGTGCAAACATACATTTTAACCAACTAAATTTCTGAGAGATCCAGTATGATTAAAAATGAACATATTTTTTAGTTGACAGAAGGAAATGCTTCAGAGAGCTTTCCTGAGTAGAAATCCCTCTTAAATCATGGGCAAAGATATTCCACATTTTCCAAGAGTACTATTGAAAGCTTTATAGAACTCATTTCTCATTTTTAGAATGATTTTTAAAAGTGCTTTCTATCCTATTTCCCATTTTATATGCACACTTTGGATCTATAATTATTTGTAGGCACAAATTTTCACAGAACACCTGCACATATAGGTCATAGATCAGATACTTCGAATTTGCAGGAGACTTCAGAGAAAATCCTCTCATTTTAAAGAAGCAACTAAGACCTAAAGAGATTAAGTGACCTACCAAAGACCCCAGCCTACTTCTGTTTGTTTTATCCTAGTCAAGAATGTGGGTTGGTTTCTTTATTTCCATTTTATTCTTTTCAGCTAAAGTTGAGAATAAGCTAAGCTTGACATTTTCTGGGACAGAGAGTAAGAGACTTGCCCAGGGTCACATAGCTAGTATGTGAAGCTGGAATTGAACTCGGGCCTTCCTGACTAAAGAGCAAATTATTAAGAGGATTGATATAAATATTATCCAAAGATAGAATATGAGACTTTCCCAACGAGAAGTGGGGAGGGGAGAGATTTCTTTATAACACTAAAGAATCTAGTGGAAAGTGATGAAGAAATGAGAAATGAGTGGCTTGTAAGAACAGGGGAAATAAAATCTGTTTTGAATAATTATCCTATGAATTCCATTTCAATTCAGCAAACATTTATTGAATATCTCCTATGGTCAAGGCTTGATGCTAGGTCCTTAGCGATACAACAGGAGATATAACACAGGCCTTGCAATACAAAGGAATTCTGCACATGTGTTAGACTCGATGGCCAATGAGGTCCCTCCCAGCTCTCAAATTCTGTGATACATGTGATTTTGTGATTCTAGGTAGGACAAATAACTATGATACATGGGAGAGTATGACAAATTCGAAAGCAAAGGACAGGGAAGATATTGAAAGAGAAGCATCAAATTTGGGTTTTAAAGGTAGAGAGGGGGGGACAGCAACAGGAGGAGATGGGTAGTGGTAGGGCAAAAGTCCGTCCTATTTTTGAAGGATAGTGTGAGCAAATGCAGAGATAAAGGACATGGCAGGTGGAGGATGTGGGATGAAGTCTAGTCTACCTAGAATACAAAACACATGAAGGGTAATAGTATGAGACAAGGCTGTACAAGGTTAAAGCAATGTTTTGAATAGTTTTAATTGTTATGATCAGAAGTTTCTGGTTTATTTGGTAAGCACTGAGGAGGCAATGAAGAATTTGAATAGAGAAATGACATCAATCAGTCAATATACATTTATTAAGTGCCTACTATGTGTCAGGCACTGTGCTAAGCATTGGGCATAATTATAATGGTGCAACTGGGGTAATCACGAAGTATGGATTAGAAGGAGGATAGCAACCGGAGGCTGAAATAACCAGGAAGGTATTATAATTGACTAGGTAAGAAGAAATGTGGATATTACATATTACGAAAACTACTACTCCTCATAGCTGACATGTATGTAGTGCTTTAAAACTTGCAAAATGCCTTATAGACATTATTTCAGTTGAATCTATTTGACACAGGACAATTTTAGTGAGAATGAAGAGGCTCTTAGAGAAACTGGGAAAGTGGGAATGATAAGACTTGGTAAGTATATTGGAAACATGGGGTAAGAGGGAGGGAGGAGTCATGGATTACCCCCAAGGTTATAAGCCTGGGTGGTTGGGAAGATGGTGGTACCATTAACAAAAGTAAAGACATTGGAGGGGCTGGTAAGTTTACTGGAAGATGCAAAGGTCATTTATAGGCATATTGAGGTTGAGGCACTGATGGGACATATAGGTAAAGTGTTCTAGAATGCTATTGAAAATATAGAACTGGAGCTTTGTGTGGAGATGAGGGCTTCAGATACACTTATGGGACATATATGCTTGAGATGACTTAGAAATAGATGAAGTCACCAAGGAAAAGAGCATAGAAAGAAGAGAATATCTCAAGGAGAACATTTCAGCATGCCCACATTTCAGGGATAAAAGAAGAATGAAGGTCTCCATTCCGCCCAATCTGTCATTTAACCTCACCACTTGACTAAAACATTTGTCTCTGAGATAAGGAATGAACCGCCTGGTGCTAAATCCAATTACTTTTTTTTAAGTCCCCACCCTTCTTGACCTACCTAAAGCTTTCCACACTAAATGACCTCCTCATAGGTACTCTCTCCTATGTTGACTTTTAAGACACTGCTGTCTCCCAGTTTCTGAACCCTATTATAGAATTATTCTTACCATCACATGCAATTATTCTTCCTACTTCCTGCTTGTTAAGTAATATTAGCAATTCTATACTTAGTACTTTGAGTCCTGAGATGGTAGAATCCAAATGCGGTGAGATTCCACTGTTGTTGCCAATTGAAATAAATCATTAAGAAAATACTTGCAGATCTGTCCCATGATATGCCTTAGTATTTCTTTCTTCTATTCAGCTAAAAATGTTCTAGGGGTGATCTGAATTAGCTGGGCCTCACGCTATCTCTGAAGGCTTTCTTCCCCTTCAATGCTTTTGCTTCATTGCTATGGATCATAATCTCTTGTCATCCTCCATATTTTACAATTCACTCTCATTCTCTAATCTGGTATTGCCCTTGACTGCCATTCCTTGCTTCTTGGCAAAGAGAATAAGTATTTGCTCTTCCAGAGTTATTATGTTATACCTCGCTTGGTCATTGTTTTGAACTGATGAGGAGAGAAAGGACTTTTAGAGAACATTCCAGTATTTCTGATGAAAAGACTGGGAGCTGAGTAGGAACTTTGAAATGCCAACATAGAAGTCTAAAAAGGTAAATTTCGTTCAAGAAGGGGCTATACAATAAAGAAGTGTTTATATTCTAATAAGGAGAAAAGACATAAATATCCCTTCAGAATCCTAAAATCTTTAAGGGTCATGGAGGGAATTGAGTAACATGTAGTGCCTAAGGGTAATTTTATTCTGTTTAGTGATCTCCAGCAGGAGTCACCAAACTTTTTAAAAGGTCAGATAGTAAATATTTTAAGCTTTGTAAGACAAAGGCAAAATCAAGAATATTTTGGAGTAACTACATAACAAGAGAAAAAACAAATTTTCATTTTTAATGGTGAAATTCTAACTGTAATAATGAGTAGAATTTATATATATGTATATATATATTATACAGGTCTATTAATGAGAGGAATAGAATGTTCTGGGTGGGAGAGATAACATTTCACTTAGTTGGAGTTCAAAATTGGTGTTCCCTATCATCAAAATTGAATGCAAATGTTCATTTCTTAATTATGATAATTAATGAGATTTTATTTATTTCATCTTTGAAAATGTCTTTTCACACATACAGGTACTGCCAAATACTGATATCAATCCATGAGCAGTAGATTTTAATTGAGACTAAAGGCTAATAACCTTAAAGAAGTTTATTTTTTCTGGACATATTCCTTCAGCTGCTTTGATTAAACATGATTTGATCAACTGAACATTGGTAAATGTCTTTCTTCTTGCCTGACTAACAAATGAGCCACTCAGAAACTCATTTTGGTTGCAGCCTCTTTTTCATTTTTTATTTTTGCCCAAAAATTCTGCTGTGATAAGATATTTCATTTTAAAATTTCTAATTCCCAACCACTGCTTTCCTTTGAATTAAGAATTTTATGGTAAATGTTTAGTCTGGTAATGTCAATGTATATTGCATTCTTTTAGCACAGCTATAGAATATTGTATGCTATTTGAAGTCCACTTTTCTTTTCTTATTTTGACATAAGGAGCATCCACTGGTAATAAAGAAATAAAATAAAATGCTGTACCACAGCAAAACTCATGACCTACAGAAAGCTATTGAGCAATTTTAAGGTACCAAACAGCAAGTGTGAGGTGAGGAGGGAACCACATACAGTCTCTGTTACAATCATTCACCCCTACCATCATATTGATACAGCAGCCATGTTGTTTTTATCATCCAGTTATTTCAGTCATGTCTGATTTTTTGTGACCTCATTTAGGATTTTCTTGGCAAAGATTCTGGAGTGGTTTGCCATTTCCTTTTCCACCTCATTTTACCAACAAGGAAATTGAGACAAACAGGGTCAAGTGATTTGCCCAGTAAGTGTCTGAGGCCAGATTTGAACTCCGGAAGATGAGTCTTCCTGACTTCAGGCTTGGCACTCTATCCACTGAGCTATCTAGCTGCACAAAGCAGCCATAGACAATATGTAAAAGAATAAACATAGCTGTTTTTCAATAAAACTGTATTTATGAACATTGAAATTTGAATTTGATATAATATCCATTTTCACAAAATATTATTCTTTTTTTTAATTTTTCAACCCCTTAAAAATATAAAAACAGTTTTAGCTCATATGTCATACAAAAACAATGTGGGGGTTGGGTGGATTTGGCCTGCCAGCTATAGTTCACTAACCCCTAGTCTTAAGAGAAGAAATAAGAGAGAATAGACTGCGGAATAAACAAAGAGGAAGAGGAGGAAATATGTAATAAAGGTGCAGGAGTGGGACTTTTGTTGTAAATGTACTAATATTTATGTTCCTGTGAACTTTATCTAACTAGCTGTGTGTACTCGGACAAGTCACTTAAGATTTCTTGGCCTCAGTTTCCTCCTGGGTAAAATGATGGAAATAGAATAGAAAGTCTTAAGGTACTTAAGGTACTAAAGTTCTAATATTCTATGATGAGATCTGTCTCTTTCACTAAAATTCTAGCATTTTTTTTCATTTGGAAGGCACACTATCTGCTTGCAGTTAGCCCTGCTATATGAAAATTCCTTGCTTCTTTTTATTTACAATATCGTTGACAATTTGGCACAACTGAGATAAAGCTTGAAGGAATGAGGACAGTGTTGACCCTTCAGCTCTCCTTACATAAATCATTTCACCACTATTCCATCAAGTGCCAATAAACTCATTCAGAAACATGTGATATGACTGATGTACATTCATATAATCCCCAATAGGTATAACATGTGAAGATGTATGCTCACCAAAGGAATCTCTCAATATCATGGAAATGGAGGCAACATGGCATAGTGAAAAGTGCTAATTGGGAGACCTTAGTTCTGGTTCTGACTCTGTCATTTACTACCAGTATGAGCTCAGCCAAACCACTTAATTTCCCTGGACTTCACTTTTCTCACATATAAAATGAGGATGTTGGACTAGATTCCCTTTAAGGACCTTTTCAACTCTAAATCTACAATCTTATGAAAAACCAAGTGAATGAGAACACCTACTGTGTAGATTAGGATATACTTTTAGATGGACAACCTATAGACCTGGTTCATCAAAGAGTATATCTTGGACAGATACAGCAAATGGACAATGAACTGGGCCTAAAATTACATTGGAATAAAAGAGTGGGCTATATTATATTTTGTAAATTGTGCTTTTAGTGAGCACAAGCTTTTCCCTAAAATAAGGGCCCATATTTCTAATATTCATATTCCTCCACTAAAGCTATAGAGCTGCATCATGAAATACCACAGTCTCTAGAAAATTAAAGTTACAGAGGTCATACCAAAGGTGAATGCCAAGCATGAGCAATATATTATCAATGAAGAATGGCACAGGGCAAGTGGCATAATGTCACCAGAGAGATGTACGACTAGAAAAGGAGGTAAATCAGTCATTTTAGAACAACCAGGGATAACAGAGGGGCAGACTGAATTTTGCACTAGTACCAATGAAATGTACAGAGTTCTAGAAGTTCTCCAGAAAACTGGGTGGATCTATGGACAAACATGAACTACAATCACACAGAATGAATCATGAAGGCTGCATTGTGGTGTAGACCACTGGAGAGCAAACCCACATTAACAAGCTCATAAAGCAACTGAATTAGAAAAATTATGCAATAATAACCTCACACTCTTCTCTGAAACAAAGGTCCATCTTTTTGACATCAACATTTTCCTGATATAAGTACTTTCTATAGTGTTATGTTCCCAGCAGGCACTCAAATATTGTAAAAACCTCTTTAGAAATTTTTCCATTTTGTCACGAAACATGACTATTTTGGAATCACTAAGATAACTCAGGAGGGTAATTGGGAAATTTTAGCTGTTTATACGATGCTCTGAGAATACTGGAATGAAAACTTCTAAAAGGATATTATTACAGTTGTTCATTAATTGAAGAAACATCACACGACAATAAAACAGTACTGTAAAATAAAAAGCTCCACCCTAAGTCTTGGATGTCCCAACACATCATAGCAGAATGTGTTTAAAATCACTACCACAACAAACACTGTCCCCACATTTTTGTCTTTTCTTTTTTACCTTTCTTGGTCTTTACTTGCTTGCTCAGCCATTATTTTCCTTACTTGTTCCAGGCGCTGAAGATCTCTCTTTTCTATTTCTTGCCACTTTTGCTCCTTTTTAGCCCAGTACTCTTTGATCTAGGGTGTAAATGTTATATGACATTTAATGCCAACAGATATGTAAAGACTGAACAATAAGAAGGAAAGCAGGAATAGCATATCACATCGACACAATTGAGTTTAAATGGCAATTTGTCTTTTTGTGTTTCGCATCTTCATCTAGAACCTAGCAGCAACTGGAAAATAAATTAAAACATGAGATTACAGAAATCCAGATCAAAAACTTCTGAGGTAGAAATGTAGCTCATGCTAGGACCTTAGTTTTTAATCTCTGGTTAATAAAATTGACTTTGAGGGAACCACAGTAATAGAATAGTATTGTCTCTAAGGTTTATGACCTATTTGTTACCCAAGAATATTTTTATCCTATTACAGCAACGTAGTTTTTAACAAACATAGCATTAAAAACTATTATTACTTTAAAAGCATGATTTTATTTATGCTAATGGATAGCAGGATGTTGAAAGCTTCATGCTTTAGGGGAAGTGGCAGGAGGTAGGTGGGAGGAAGGAAGAAAAGGAACAATGTGCAAGTTGAGGTATATAGTGGTTGTGCCTTCTGTGGTATAATAAAGGCCACATCTGACAAGTTCAGAAGTGTGATGGTAATGAATCCAAAAGGCATGATTCACCTTCCTCCTCTGGAGACTGAATGTCCTATCAGTAAGACTTAGAGCTAAAAAACATGATTCACCTTCCACCTCTGGAGATTGAATATCCTATCAGTAAGACTTAGAGCTAAAAGGCATGATTCAGGGGCAGCTAGGTGGTGCAGTGAGTAGAGCACTGGCCCTGGAGTCAGGAGGACCTGAGTTCAAATCTGGCCTCAGACATTTGACACGTGTAGTAGCTGTGTGACCTTGGGTAAAGTCACTTAACCCCAATTGCCCTGCCAAAAGAAAAAATTTTTAAAAAAGGCATTCACATTCTTCCTCTGGAGATTGAACACCCTATCAGTAAGACTTAGGGTTAAAAGGCACCTTAGAGATCATCCAAGACAACCTTCCTCATTTTAAAGATGAGTAGGCTAAGGCCTAGAAAGGCTAAATGATTTCCATACAGTTACACAGATAGTGAGTGAGTAGCAGAGTAGGGATTTGAACCCAGGCGCTCTGACTCTGAATCCAGTGTTATTTGTGCTATACCACTTAACCTAATTTGCCACTGGGCCAGAATGAATGAGCAGGAAGTATGGCTACATTCGGGTGCTCTGAATGCCTGGGCTTTTGATGCTATCTACGTAAGGCTGGGAAGATGGGGGTTATTTGGTAAGAATATAGCAGAATAGATGAAGAGTTAGACTTGAAGTGAGGAAGAATTGAGTTTGAATCATGCCTCGGACATTACTAGCTGTGTGATCCTGGGCAAGTCACTTAATCTCTTTTAGTCTGATCTGTAAGATGGAAATAATAATAGTGCCTGCTTTATGGGGTTGCGGATCAAATGAGATCAATTGTATAAAGCGCTTTGTGCACCGTTAAATACTATATGTATTAATTATTATTATTATCCTTGCTGTTACTTTTTTAAAAATGTTGTTCAGTGTTTTCGGTCATGTCTGACTCTTCATGACCCCATTTGGGGTTTTCTTGGCAAAGATATCGTAGTGCTTTGCCATTTCCTTCTCCAGCTCATTTTACAGAAGCAAACAGGAGTGACTTGCCCAAGGTCACACAGCTAGTAAGCGTCTGAGGCCAGATTCGAACTCCTGAAGAGGAGTCTTCCTGACTCCAGGACTGACACTCCATCCACTGCACCACCTAGATGACCACTAGCTGTTAATTAATACTACTGCTTTAAGGAAATAGATGCCCATTTTGCCACAGGTCAAGCTGATACCCCAGAACAAAGAGGGGTAGAGTGTTTAGACTGCTACTCATGTTCCCTCATGTTGGCAACAGTCACCATTTCAGGGCCCAATTGTTTTGTATCAGCTGAGATGGGGTTCCTTTTTTTTGTAGTGTGTAGGGAGAAAATGAATAGCCTCCATTGCTTATTCCACCTGCCCTCCTCTCCTATCTCTAAGATCCCACCAGAGCAACAGGAGCTATTGGATTCTGGGAAATGAGAAAAAACACCTTGAGTGGTAGAACCAGGGTTGTAGTCTCTCAGTAGCAAATGCCAGTAACAACAGCACTTTCAGAATACTTGTATGGTGGCTACAGAATCGCCGAATTTAGAGACTACAGAGCTCACCTAGCTCAACCTTTACCTGGACAGGATTCCTCGTTACAGTATTACAAAGGAGGAGTCATCTGTCCTTTGCTGATGGAAGACCTCTGGTGGAGGGAGGGCCAGGGGAGGGAATATCACGTGACCTTTCCAGGCAGTCCATTCCACTTTTTGTCGGTTTTCATTGTTAGGAAGTTGTTCCTTGCGTTGAGCTGAAATCTGTCTCTCCATTTCCACCTATTACTCCTAGTTTTGTCCTCTGAGAATAAATAAAATTAGCCAAACGCCTCTTCTATGTGACATCCCTACCTAACCTTTTTCTGGTCTCTTTGAAAACTGCTCTCTCAAAATCTAGAGCGAACATCAGACAATATGCCCAGCTTGCTTCTCCTTCCTTATGACTAATGGTCCCAGTTTCCACCATTTCTACTTTAGTAACTCATCCTTCCTTATTGTGCAGAATCAGGTCCAGAATGGCATTTTGCCTTCTACTTCCCCTCAACTTTTGAAAAATGAAATTAAGACAAGTCAAGAATTTATCACCTATTCCTTTGCCAGAGAAGTCCAGTTGTTGTCTGCATCCCTGGAGTCCCCTGTTGCCACTATATCATGTCGCCATGCTAGTGCGTGATACATCTCAAACTTCTCATGGGTTTCCCCCTTCTGGCTCTGTGTTCCGTGATGTTGTCCCATGACAATACTGCTTCTGTTTTTCCTCTGTGGGTCCTTACCCTGTGCTCCCTTACTCCTCTGTTTATGGATTTCTTCACATGAGTGTATTATCTTAACATACGATGGTTTATGCCACTAACTTCTTATTACTACTCAGCTTCTTTTGAATAAGCTAAGCCCTTCCATAGGTATATTACAGTCCTAACCTACCAAATGTCTGTGATATAGATGAGGCCAATTTTACCTCCTTAAATCAAGATCTCTCCTTCACCTTGTTTATTATACATGGTTAGACATCTGAGGCCAGGGATTTTTTTTTGGCAGCTTTTAAGAAGGCATAGAGCTGTGACTCTGGGCAAATCTTTTAACTTCTCTTTGCCTCAGTTTCCTTGACTGTAAAATGAGAATAATAAGAGCATCTATCAGGATTGTTGTGAGGATCGAATGATCAAATATTCATAAAGGGCCTAGCACATAGAAGGTAGTATGTAGATGCTGGCTGTTGTTGTTATTATAGCTTGTTTTCTTCTTGGGTATTATTCTCCCATGAATTACTGGTCCTCTCTGCTGATATTATTCTTTCTAGGCTGTAGCTGCTACTCTCTGTGGTATATGACTTGGCAGATATGTGAAAGTTTTTTTTTTTCCCTCCCACCTCAATTATAATTTTAAAGTACTCTTGATTAGATTCCCAAGACTCTAGGCAAATATTTTTCCCCAGTCTTTGTTAAGAGCTCTCCTTCTCTTTCCAAGAGTCCATTATTCATATATCTTAAGCCACAATCTAAAAATCAAAATTCTGTTCTCAGATACCAAGACAGCACTTGCCTTCCCATATCTGCCTTTCTTTTTGGAATTTCCTACCTTCATTTAGCAGTAGTGTTACAAACACCAGCCATGACCTCCAAGGTCTCTAGTTGTTTACCCAGATCTTCATAATCTTTCAAAAATGTTTTCTAGGTTTTCTAGGTTCTATGGTTAGGTTGTCATGTTTGACAAATATTTGGAGGCCTTCCAAAAGGTCCCAGATGTGTCACAGGATGATAGCGGCCCTGTTTGTTGCTCATACTGAGTTAACAAATAGTTGCCTTAGTAACCCTAGGTAAAGAGTCATCAACCACTACTACTCTTCTCATTTTCTGCTGACCATTGCTGAATGACCTCTCATCTGGTGGAATATGTCTCTACATCTCCACTCCCTACACCACCATTCCTGAAAGCACAAGAAACTGCTTCCTTCAAAGATGGCCCAGCTTCTCTCCCATCAGCGAAATCCTCCTACCTATTATATGGCACTAAATGTTCAGTGGTCCTTCAAATTCCTGCGTGTCCTTTTTTAGTCCCTCCAACTCTTGACAAAGGCAAGAATTTCCTTCTGTCTCTTTACATCCTTTTTTCTTCTTTGATTCTTCCTAGAAGAAGCTGTTCTCTTCTTTCAAGGAATACATCATTCTCTCTACTAAGTGGGAATATTTAGTAGAAATATATTCTGACAGACCTTTTACTTTCACGTCTAATATAGAAATTAATGGCATTTTGGATATGTGTGGGTATTACATAACAATCAACAAAACGAAAAAGTAGCATATTCTCTTCAACTCACTTTAAAATTTGCCATAACTACTAAAGCTAGTCCAAGAGAATTTGGCCTCTTTTCTGGTCATTCCCTTGAGTTTTAGGATTCAAGACATGACTATAAGATCTAGCCAGCACATTTCACCCTGTCCTTATCTCTAGGCTACCTACCCCTACTTGGTATGTGTTTGAGGGTAGAGCAGGGAGGCTTACTTAATTCATTTAGCAGACACAAAGATGCAAGATGAAGTCAATTACCTGATAAAATATGCACATATCATTTCATCTTGCCATTGCTCTCCAGAAGTTTCTTTTTCTACTCTAGGATACTAGGCTTTGACGTCATTAGAGGCCAGTATAACTATGAAAGGTATTTTATCAAAACTAACCTGTTAAGGTTAATCACAGTAGGATGGATTGGTTCTAGAATTTCACTAAGCACAGAACTACTATATGGGACCTTTAAAGACTAACACAGAGTTATGACAGTATAGGGGGAAATATTCACCAAATACTACTTATAGCTCCTTTAAGATCCAAATTAAAATCAGGACTGGTATCATTTAACTAGTGCTATGGGAAATTTATCTAAATGCAAATTTTAAATTCATTGCTTTTTAGATTTTAACTATATAATGCTATTTTTATAGTATTCCAATAATAAAAGATTTAGAGAGTTAATGGCAATAGTGGAGAGATTCAATTGCATTTCTGTTGATGGCCAAATAAGTTTTTCCGAGGAAGCATATGGTTAGTGGTGGGGAGGGGGGATAGAAACACGCTCTTATTATCCCTTCTATTGCTTATTAGGTGGAAGATGTTGCTCTTATTTCACAGTTCCATATTTCGTTCATTTTGGCAAAGTTGTGCCAATAAAAATGTAAATAACCCGCAGAAACTTCTCTCCTTATATATTCATAAACCAAACTACTCCTTACTCTACTAGTTTTTCAAAAAGATTAAAACATTTTATATACTAGCTTACTTTTATAATCTTCCAAACAATTTGTTTCTTATTAAAAAGGACTTGCCAGCAAGCATCATCTTCTATGATATTAATGTACATCAAAGTCTAATAAAAAAATCCTGGACTACAGCTACACAACTGTTAAATTATATTTTTTTCATTGCTACTTCAGGCTCAAAACTACTGTAATATGGCATGAAGTAGAAATTGCTTTTCACACATGAAAAAGCACAAGGTTAAGGTTAAGACACTATAATCAGGGAAGAGTTTGGGGTGGAGCCAAGATAGTGGCTGGAAAACAGGGACTCACTTAAGCTCTCCCCCAAATCCCTCCAAACACCTGCAAAAAATGACTCTAAACAAATGCTAGAGCTACAGAACCTGTGAAATAACAGAGGGAAACAAAGTCTCCAGCGCAAGATGGCCTGAATGGTTGCTGGGAAGGGTCTATCACACCATACTGGGAGCAGAGCAGAGCCCAGCTCAGCCTGGGCCATGCCAGGACAGACCAGGCTGCGAGTAAATTGGGCAGAGGAGGCCTCAGAGCCATGAATCACTGAACTGTGGCAGTTACCAGACTTCTCAACCCACAAACGTCAAAGACAACTGAGCAGGTCAGTGGGAAAACTGCTGGATCTGGGTGAGAGAAGTGTGCAGTCCAGGGCCCTGCCCAAGGGGTGGTGAGCGGCAGCAGCAGGAAGTTCCGGCAGCTGCTTCTGGAGCTCCAATGGCAGGTGCTTCCAGAGCCCCTGACCCACACAGGAGGAGTCAAGCAGTGGATCAGAGTGGGAGTGCAGGGATTGCTTTGCTGGCACAGACGCAGGGTTCTCTTGCTTTGCCCTGCTTACATCTGGGTTGCAGTCCTGGTTGGCAGTTCTTGGAGAAGGAGGAGAGCTGGTGTGGCAGAGCTTGTAGTGACTGTGGAGTAGGAGTCCTGGTAGTTACATGGCAGAAAGGAGCGCTTACACTCACAGACCTGAGCAAAGGCCAGGAGAGGAGCATCATACCACCTCAGAGCAAAGTAGGTCTGCAAACAGTAGTGCAAAACCCCTGAAGCTTGGGACACAGCATTCTCCACTCTAAAAGCAGTCATACCCTGACAAAAAGCTCAAAAGTCAAGTAATTGGCTGGGAAGATAAGCAAGCAGTGTAAAAGGATGCAGACTATAGAATTTTTTTTTGGTGACAAAGAAGATCAAAACATATAGCCAGAAGAAGTCAACAAAATCAAAGATCCTACATCAAAAGCCTCCAAGAAAAATATGAATTGGTCTCAGGCCATGGAAAAGCTCAAAAAGGATTTGTAAAATCAAGTAAGAGAAGTAGAGGAAAAATTGGATAGAGAAATGAGAGTGATGCAAGAAAATCATGAAAAACAAATCAATGACTTGCTAAAGGAGACCCAAAAAATACTGAAGAGAATAACACTTTCAAAAATAGACTAACCAAAATGGCAAAAGAGCTCCAAAAAGCCAATGAGGAGAAGAATGCCTTGAAAGGCAGAATTAGCCAAATGGAAAAGGAGGTCCAAAAGCCCACTGAAGAAAATGCTACCTTAAAAATTAGATTGGAACAAGTGGAAGCTAGTGACTTTATGAGAAAACAAGAAATTATAAAACAGAACCAAAGAATGAAAAAATGGAAGACAATGTAAAATATCTTATTGGAAAAACCACTGACCAGGAGAGCACATCCAGGAGAGATAATTTAAAAATTATTGGACTACCTGAAATCCATGATCAAAAAAAGAGCCTAGACATCATCTTTCAAGAAATTATCAAGGAAAACTGCCCTGATATTCCAGAACCAGAGGGTAAAATAGAAATGGAAAGGATCTACGAATCACCTCCTGAAAAAGATCCCAAAAATAAAATTCCTGGGAATATTATAGCCAAATTCCAGAGTTCCCAGGTCAAGGAGAAAATACTGCAAGCAGCCAGGAGGAAATAATCAGAGTATTGTGGAAACACAATCAGGATAATACAAGATCTAGCGGCTTCTACATTAAGGGATCAAAGGGCTTGGAATATGATATTCCAGCAGTCAAAGGAGCTAGAATTAAAATCAAGAATCACCTACCCAGCAAAACTGAGTATAATACTCCAGGGCAAAATATGGATTTTCAATAAAATAGAGAATTTTCAAGCTTTCTCGATGAAAAGACCAGAACTGAATAGAAAATTTAGTTTTCAAATACAAGAATCAAGAAAAGCATGAAAAGGTAAGCAGGAAAGAGCAATCATAAGGGACTTACTAAAGTTGAACCATTTTGCTTACATTCCTTTATGGAAAGATGATATTTGTAACTCATGAGACCTTTCTCAGTATTAGGGTAGTTGAAGGGAATATACATACATACATACATACATATATATATATATATATATATATATATATATATATATATATATATAGACAGAGGACACAGTGTGAGTTGAATATGAAGGGAAGATATCTAAAAAATAAAATAAAGGGGTGAGAGAAGAATATATTGGGAGAAAGAGAAAGAGAGAGATAGAATGGGGTAAATTATCCTACATAAAAGTGGCAAGAAAAAGCAGTTATAATGGAATGGAAGAGGGGGCAGGTGAAAGGGAATGAGTGAATCTTGCTCTCATCAGATTTGACTTAAGGAGGGAATAACATACACACTCAATTGGGTAGCTTACCCTACAGGAAAGTAGGGGGGGAGGGGATAAGGCAGGGCAATGATAGAAGGGAGGGCAGATTGGGGGAGGAGGTAATCAAAAGCAAACACTTGAAAAGGGACAGGGTCAAGGGAGAAAATTGAATAAAGGGAGACAGGATGGGATGGAGGGAAATATAGTGAGTCTTTCACAACATGACTATTATGGAAGTGTTTTGCATAATGATACATGTGTGACCTATGTTGAATTCCTTGCCTTCTCAAGGAGGGTGGGTTGGGAGGGAAGAAGGGAGAGAATTTTGAACTCAAAGTTCTAAAAACAAATACTCAAAAAAAGTTGGTTTTGCATGCAACTGGGAAATAAGATATACAGGCAATGGGGTATAGAAATCTATCCCACCCTACAAGAAAGTAAAGGGAAAAGGGGATAAGGGGATGAGTGGGTTGACAGAAGGAAGGGCAGACTGGGGAAAGGGGAAATCACAATATACGCTATCTCGGGGGGGGGAAGGTAGAAATGGGGAGAAAATTTGTAATTCAAAGTCTTGTGGAAATCAATGTTGAAAACTAAAAATATTAAATAATAAAAAATAAATTTTAAAAAAATCAGGGAAGAATTTGAACCATGATTTCAAACTATTTATGTCATGTTTAACCTATGAATGAAAGAGCTTCAATTTGCATGTCTCTCAATGAATTCATTTCTAGGGTATTAATGAATTACTTGGACTTGGTGACATAACACAATCAGTCAGTTCTTAAGTCAGTAAGTATTCATTAAGTACCAATTATAGACCAGGCATTGTGCTAAGTGCTAGAGATACAAAGAAGGCAAAAGACAGTTTCTTGTCTCAGAGGGCTCATAATCTAAGGGAGGAAACAGCATGAAAATAATTATGTTCAAACAAGCTATGGACAGGCTAAATTGGGGATAATTAACAGGGGGAAGGTATTAGCATTAAAGAAGATCAGGAAAACCTTCATGTAGAAAGTGGAATTTTAGCTTGGGACCTGAGGGAAGTCAGGGCAGCCAAGATGTAGAGATGAGGAGGAACATTATTACAGTCATGACAGACAGTCAGTGCCAGTGTTCAGAGACGAGATAGAGATAGCCAGGAGGCTAGTGTCATTAGATTGCAGAGTATAGGGATAGGTGAGGAAGCAGCAATGTATAAGAAGACTGAAAAGGTAGAAGGGGGACAGGTTGTGAAGGGCTTTGAATGCCAAACAGAGGATTTCATTTTTGATCCTAGAGGTGTTAGGGAGCCAGAGTATAAAACAGGAGGGTGATATAGTCAGATCTACATTTTAGGAAGATTAATTGATGACCAAGTAGAGATGAATCAGAGCAGGGAAAGACTTGAGGCAGAGACAGCATCCAGTAAGTTATTGCAGTCCAGGCATTAGATGATATGATATGGTGGTAGTGTCAAAGGAAAGAAGGAGAGGCATACAAAAAATATTAAGAAGGTGAAATCAGCAGGTCTTGTCAACAGATTGGATGGGGGGAGAGGGACATTGAGAGCAAGGAATCATAGATGACATCTAAATTGTGAACATGGATACCTGAAAGGGTTATTGTACCTTCAGGTATTATAGGTAAGTTAAGAAAAGGAGAGGGTTTGGGGGAGAAATGAGAAGTTTTGGACATTTTGAGGTTAATACATCTATGGTTCATCCAGTTTGAGATGTCTAATAGGCAAAAGAAGATGGGAGTCTGGAATTTTAAAGAGAAGTCAAAGCTGGATAAGTAGATCTGGGAATCATCAGCATAGAGATGATCATTGAAACTGTGGGGGTTGATGAGGTCACTAAGTGAAATAGTACAGAAGGAGAAGAGAAGAGGGTCCAGGACAGAACCCAGAAGGATACCCACTTTTAGCAAGCAAGACCTGGATAAAGATATAGCAAAGGAGACTGAGAAGGAGTGGTCAGAAAGGTAGGAGGAGAACTGGGAGAGAACAGTGTCATAAAAACCTAGAGAGATGAGATTATCAAGGCAAAGAGGGTGTCAAAGTTTTCAGAGAGATTAATAAGGACGGAGGTTAAGAAAAAGGTATATAATTTGCCAATCAAGAGATAACTTTGAAGAGAACTGATTCAGTTGAATGATGAGATCAAAAGCTAGACTGAAGAGAGTGAAGAAGACAGTGAGAGAAAAGGAAATGGAAGTATAAATTACAGATGGCCTTCTCAAAAAGTTTAGCCTGACAAGGGAGAAGAGATATGTGATGATAACCAGTGAAGATGAATGGAGTAAGTCAGATTTTTTTGAGGAATGTCGATCCATGGACGTGTTTGTAGATAGCAGAGAAGCAGACAGCAGGCAAGAAGGGATTGAAGATAGGTGAGAAAGTAGGGATGATAGGGGACCAGTCTGCAAGAGGAAATGGGAAGGAATGGGATCCCTTGTGCTTGTAGAGGTGTTTGTGCAACAAAACATAAACCACATATGTTTCTTGAATTCAGTAATAGCATATACTAGTTAAAACTTGCAAGTGAAAGAATATTAAAAAATTTTCTATACATTCACTGAATTCAAGAACTACATACATTCTAGAATTTCTTTGGTTTTAGATGGGAATATATCAGCAAAGAAAAGTATAAATTTGCCACATGTTAAAGCACTACCCAAACCTTTATATTGAAGACATATTCCTACTCCCCCCACCCTCGCAAAAAAAAACACCTTTATGACATTTTATTAGTATTCAGAATCCTTCTCTGATACCTCCTCATTGTGTGGAAGAGGTCTTTGGTTTGTGAAGTCTGTTCCAGTGAAACACAAGCTCTAGAGATTCCTATAAAGCTGAAAAAGATTTATAGAAGTAGAGGTCCAGCAGTGGACTTTATATCTGTCATCCAAAGACTGTCTTAGCACAGTTTGGAGAGGCTTGTCACCAGAGGTTTAGGAAACTGGTTGTGAATTTTTTTTTGATGATAACAATTCATTAAACCATCTGTTGCTAAAGGACATAATGATCACGATCTGCTTCTAGAGTGGGGTACCCACACTGAAGAAGCTCATGAGCCTTGAGTATTTGAAAATCACTCTCCTGTCCTATCTCTACTGACACATTTGTAAATATGTATCATAAAAAGTCTCATTGAAATGAAATTTTATTTCACCTTGGAAGAGTTCAAACTATATCAGGCATCTGGTGAGAGAGCAAATGCCTCATAAAATAATAATATTTTACAATGTATTTATATGGCATTTTCCAAATTTCAAAGCATTTTCCCAAACTGTTACCTTACCCGGTCTTCAAAATAACCCTATGAGGTAAGTAGAACAGGCATCACTATGTCCATTTTAAAAATAGATATGCTGAGGATCAGGAAAGCCGAATAACTTGCCTATGATAAAAGCTTATTGGCTCCTAATTCAGCCAATAAGGAGAATTAAGAACTGATGGAATGACCCTGGGCAAGCCACTTAACTGTGATTGCCTCAAAAAAAAAAACCAACCAACTGACTGGGGTCACCATAGTTTATGCATTGCCTACTATATGCCTTATAATTAATTAATAACACCAATGGAACGGGGTTTGTGTGGTATGAATTGCTTAAGTCAAGGATTGACTAATGTCTTATAATTAATTTCAATGTTAATCACTTATCACTTTATTACATCTTTTATTATTTCGCTCAGTTCTTATTGCACAGAATTTCCTAATTCTAATTTTGGTGTTCTTGTCACTAACACCACACTGTCTTACCTTCTAGTAAACCAACTGATGAATAATCAGTCTGAAGATCACTAGAGAATGAGAATTAAATATAAATTGTTTGCCACATCTAATTTTCTTCTGAAACTTATTAAGAAAATTTCTTCATATGCTTAGGATCTCAGACAGTGACAATCTCATTCCAGCACGTGCAATGAAATTGTGTGATCTATACTGATAAGCACACTGGAGCTATTCTTTCATTTAGCTTTTTTGTTAATTACAAGCTACAAATTTAACATTTCCTTTAACTAATAGGGAGACTGCATCACAGTCTCTTGATGTACTGAAATGGATGACTCTTTTTGCCTCTTAATTCTTAAGTAACCTGAGTAAAAAAGAAAATGGTATCAAGATGTCAAGGTTGCATCCTCAATTATTTGAAACAGAATTCCTCTTCTAACCTGGATGTGTTTGTTCTGTTAGATGTTTCCAAAAGACTGGTCACTTTATATAGCCATTTGATTATTTGGCATTTTCTCTATTAAGAAATAAGACACAAATAAAAAATGGTGAAGCAAGAAGCCATTTTACCTTGTTTTTTTCTATGTCTGCTATCAGAAGCCAGTTGATCTCTCGTGTCTCATTTTTCTCATTTTGATGAGTTCAGTGGGCAACTGATAACACTCCAGCTGATTCACTACAGCTTTACCCGAATTAAGCAAGAGAACGTAACAAAGGGGAGAGTGATTGTTCTCCTATTTGCCTCCCTTACATTCAGTTTAAAGACAGAGACTTAGGGAAAATGTTTTAAGTTCAGATATTTACATTGAAACCATCATTTTATCTGCCTGAAAGCCATCCCTCTCTTATCCATCTTTCCAAATTCTACCCAAGCCTCAAGACAAGACTTAGCTCAAAGACTTCCCACAGTCCCCTGTAAATTCTTCTCTGATCCCCCTGAACTAAAATGATTTTTGCCTCTTCTAGATGCCTGGAGTAATAACAGGCAGTCCTAGAACTTGTAACTGAGTTACAAAAAGAAAAAGGTGCTGAAGGTCAAAAGAACATTCGTCATAGTAACAATGTTATAATAAAAGTTATATGTTTCCTGACTATGGGATTGATATTAAGTTTAAAAAAATAGAAATTCTGGGGGCAGTAAGGTGGTACAGTGGATAGAAGCCTGTCCCTGGAGCCAGGAGGACCTGAGTTAAATATGGCCTTGGACCTATACTAGCTTTGTGACCCTAGACAAGTCACTTAACCCTGACTGACTCAAAAAAATAGAAATTAGGACAATCATCATATTACTTATAAATTCTAAACTTGTTTTCTAGCATAAGACTTTCTGCTGCATATATAGTATAGATCATTTAAGTCAGACAATACAGTAACCAATAACATAAAATTCACCTTTATTTAGTTACTTATTCAGGAAGTTTGTTTTGTTTGTGACTATTCCTTACTCAGTATTATACAGCCTCTTAACCATACCCCTGACCCCCTGCTTGTTTCCCTGTGGAATTTGAGGTATATCTCAAAAGGTCAGAAAAGCCACCAGAGGTCCAGTGGCCAAGCACCAGGAAGGAATCAGTCCCGAGGAGTGACCTGATTGACCCAGTCCAGCAATGGTTTAGTCTGACAGCCAGGACAACATATCCTGCAAGAGAGGAATGGATTTGTCCATTGGATATGCCACATTTGGAAGTGAACTTGATAAAATGAATTCTTTATAGCAACTGCTTTAAGGTTGAGTTCACTCTCCTTAGGGAATGAGGCAGTAGAGGAAGGACTGAATTCCAAGAGTGAGAGACAACCTGTTCAAAGGCACAGAAATGAGAGATGGGATGGTGAATTCAGGGAAAGAAAGGAGTTTCGTTTGACTGAAGAGAAGGTATTTGAAATAACCTTGGAAAAGTAAGTGGGATCCAGATGGCAGAGAACATTAAATGCTAAGCAGTTATTTGTATTTTTTCCCTAAAGCCACAAGGGAGCCACTAAAAATAGTCAATAAGAACCAAATATTAATTTGTAATCACCTGAATCCTAACTAGCAATTCTTTCATCTGAGGCCAAAATAGTTGGACTTGGGGAAAGTGACTTCACTGGTGCAAAAGACAGTCTACCCTGCCTACCAGAATTTGGTGGTATGAGGCACAATCCAGGCTGATGGAAGACCATGAGATATGGGGACAGTAGTCTCTCCATCAGTGCAGAGAAGCAACGTGGGGCCTTTTGCATTGATACGTGAGATAAATCTCTAAGCTAAATCTCTGTTTAACCTGTTTTGGTTACAGCTCTGACAATCACCAATACCATTGCTCGCCTGCTTAACATGAGTGCAGTGAATGAATCTGTTCAATTCGTATCTGTGACATTCGATGTTTTAATTTTGTCTGACATATTTGGTTTTGTTATGAAATATTCTGGCTCCTTTCAGAAGGCAGGCTGCAAAAGGCTGAGTCACGTTGGATCATTAACACAGAAAAAGGTCAGAGAGAGAATTAGGGGCAAATGTTAGGTGCCTGCAGTATAAAAAGTAGCTCAAAAGGAAAAATCCAAAGCTCAGAAAAATTAAGAAACTAGAGCAGCAGCAAAGCTGTGGGCTAAATGCTATTCAGAAGCTGGTACTTCCATTAGAAAGGGAAAGGTTAGTTCATGAGAATTCAAGAGCTAAAACACTGTTGCTTCTAGTAAATAGCAAGAAAGTGTTAATGTGGTATTTAATGCTTGCAATCAAACTACTTAAAAATAGCTTTTTTAAGAAAAGCCAACAACAAGCTGGAACAAATAGGACCAAAACTGTGAAAATAGCCTGGCATGGCCTGAAGATAGAATAGGACAAATAAAGCAAATTGTCAGAAACTAGGTTTTATCATAGTTAAGTGGTACAGTTCGGGTATACTCTACCTAATATTATTAATTGGTTCCATACAAACATGACTTTATGTGATTAATGATGTTGCAGAGGGAAGTTGGTTCCATAGCAACAACGCTATAAATGGAAGGTTCTTTCTAGAGCAGCCAAAATTCAGACTATAAATGCTTATAATCAGTCTTTACAGAGATCTGACACTATAATAAGGCTGAATTGGGCCAGGTGGCACTGGGCAGGGGGGGCTGCATTGCTGAGAGACCAGAGGTGTGAATGGCAAATTAAGTCATCCGAGTGCTCTGTGAGGTTTGCATCTGGCAACCAGCAAAATGGGAAGGAAAAAGAAAGTGAGGATAGCTGGTTAAATAAGCAGCAAAGAATGCAGTGACATCCTGGAAACGGAATGGAAGAAGAAAGGGGTAACTCATTCTCAGGAATCCCCTAACCTCTAAATTTAAGATATAAGTAGAGATGAGGATTATTAGACGAGTTCGGGCATTATTTCTTTTAAAAATATTTTATTGCTGCATTTTGCTTACTACACCACTGTCTCTTTCCAATAATCCTCACTCCTAAAAATAATATATAATGTAATAATATAATATATATCAAAATTATAATAAATAATTGTATATATGCCTGTATAAATGTATGTATATATGTGTATGTGTATATATATGTATTTTATATATATATATGCATATATATATATAATTTTTAAATAATAAAGAAAAACAGTTAATCAAGGCAAGGAATTTGTGGATTTCTTAAATCTATGTACTTTCCCTATCCTGGTTACCACAGATAATTGTAAGTTTGCTTTATAACAGCTTTACAAATCAGAGTCATCAAACTGTAGTAGTTAATAATGAATGTACTTCAGTCATTTCCATTGCTAATTATTAAAACAGGAAAACTACTGAGGTTTTGTTAGTTATTTCTTCACATATATATATATGTTAGAAAGTGAAAGCTTTCCAACCATATTAACCAACTTAATTAAAAAATACAACATAACTCAGAGGAATATTTACTCTTCAAAAAAAAAACAGCTTGAAGTTCAATGTATTTTGGAATGATTCGAATACTAGCATATATACATATATATGCCATCCATTGTCATGTATGTTCTATAATCACTTAACCAATACAACAGCTTTATTTATGTATTATGCTTTAAAACTAAGTAAGAAAATGAATGGTTGATTATAGGAAAAAAATTGTAGCCTATATTTTTATTAGAATGAAATTTTGAAGAAACAATTCTGATGAGGAGGAAAAGAGAGTTGTTAAAAGAGATCCATGTGACTGCACAGAGAGAACTCATCAACCAACTTAGATTTTTTTAATGTAGAAAAGATGAATAAAAAAGGAAAGCTTGGTTCTGTAAGAATATTCTCAATTGTGCTAAAACTCAGAACGAGCTAAGACCACTGACAGTGCTACAGCAACCAACTTCGTCATTTCTGTCCGTTTCCTAGGGAGCAGTGCCGGTCTGAACTCACTAAGGGCAGCTAGGCGATCTCACTATCTCCGTACTTACTTGGGCATCAACTCCTTATTATACATTTTATTCTGTCCTCAGTTAAAAATCATTCTCCTTTGCAGAGAAAACTAAAGCAAAATAATAGCTGCCCTCCCCCCAACCCCCATTATTGGTCATCATCATCCTGTTCCTACTAAGCAATGGTTCCATTCTTTCTTTGGTTTTCTTTTCTCTTTGGTCCTAAAAACATCATCACTAAATTTGTTTTATCTTTAGCTTTCCTCCACAGTCTCAGCTCATTAAATTATCTCTTGTTCTTTTTTTTATTAAATAGGCCTAGTTTTTAATTTAAATATAATCTTAGATATCAACACTTTAATCTTTTCATATAAATATATACAAATACACAGGGCTCTGTCCTGGGACCTCTTCTCTTCTTCCTCTATACTATTTAAATTGATGATCTCATCAGCTTCCATGGATTTAATTATCATCTCTATGCTGATGATTCTCAAATCTATTTATCCAGCCCTAACTTCTCTGCTGAACTCCAGACTCCCATCTCCAAATGCCTTTCAGACATCTTGAGATGGATATCCAGCAGACATCTTAAACTCAACATGTCCAAAAATTAAACTCTTTATCTTTTCCCATAAACTGTGCCCCTCCCCAACTTCCAAACTTGCCTACTACTGGTGAGGGCACCACCATCCTCTTCAAACCTAAGGCTAACAACCTAAGCATGATCCCCTACCTAAAATCCCACCTTCTGCAGAAGCCTTTCCTAAATCCTCTTCATTCTAGCGTCTTCCCTCTGTTGATTATTTCTTATGTGTCCTGCTTATAGTTTGTTTGATCATAGTTACTTGCTTGTTATCTCCTATATTAGATTGGGATCCCCAATGAGGGCAGGGACTGTCTTTTGCATTTTTTTGGTATCCCCAGTGCTTAGTATGATGGCACATAGAGCGACTTAGTAAATGTTTATTGATTATGTTCATATAAATATATGTCTCTTCATATAAACATATACAAAAGCTTAAGTTTAAGCTTTATTAGCTTAAAACTACACTAACTTTTGAGCCACCCTCTATAGGCATATAATTTCTCCAAAAAGAAAGCTAATGTGATCAGGTTGCATTAAGAGAGACTTATTGTCCAGGAGTAATCAGCCCTCCTTCACTTAAATGCAATTTACTTGCATGTCATGGCATCACTTCCCTGATGTCATGGTCCTCTTCAAGAATGAAGGACAAAAAACAACAACAATGGCTGCTGAACTCTATTCTGGTCAAATATGGAGTATTTTATTTATGAGATAAATAGGAATAATGGGTATAAGTTATAAAAAGACAACTTTATCCTAACAATTATGGATGTCCAAAAATGGAATGGACTGCCCAATAAAGTAATAAAATCCCCTTCAATGGAGTTCTTCAAGCAAAGACTGCATGTGTACTTGTCACCTTAAAAAGGTGATTCTTATTCAGGTTGGACTAGATGGTCTCTGTAGTTCCTTCTATTCAAACCCTGAAATTCTGTGATTCTGAGGATTTTAAGGAAAAACTAATAACAAAAGGTTTTTTTTAAGCTACATTCAGAAAAGAAAGAGAAAATGAAGAATGATTAGGACCATTGCTTGGCGGTGAATAGGACAATGATAAGTTATGATGGGAATTCTCAACTTTTGTTATTCTTCTAATATTTTTTTCTACCAAGGAGAATGTTCTTTGGATTGTAAAAGACAGAAAAAAATACTAATATGGGGTCGATACCCAAGATAAACAAGGAGACAGTAAGAGAGCACTTAGCTGCCCTTTCTAAGTTCAAGTCACCAGACTAAGATGAGGTATTGCCCAGGGTAATGAAAGAATTGACATGTGCTTGCTGAGCCACTGTGAGTAATCTTTGAAAGATAACAGAGAGCAGTAAAGGTCCAGAACTGGATATGGTCAAATTTCTCAATTTTCAAAAAAAAAAAAAAAAAAGAAAGAAAGAAAGAAAAGGAAGAGAACGAAGTCTACAAACTATAGGCCAGTAATTTGGATTTGGATATTTGGTAATTGATTTTAAAAATATTTATTTACCATCTACCATGTATATGGTACTATACTACGTTCTAGGGATATAAAGACAAAAATTAAAGAGTCTTCACCCTTGAGGGTTTTAGTCTTTGTTAAAGGGAATATGATATGATCACAGATAGATACAGTACAAACAAAATTGAAGAGATATAGAGGACAGTGCATATAGTGCTATACTTGAAGTCGGGAAGACCTGGGTTAAAATTCTATCTCATACACTTAATAGTTGTTTTACCCTAAGTAAGTCACTTAACCTGTATATGAAATACAGGATTCTAACAGGTAGGTGTGAAGTATGGAAGAGCACATTGTGAACACAGAAAATAGAAAATGCACAAGTGAGAAAGCACGGGATGCATTCAGGAAATGACGAGCAGATTGGTAAGAATGGAGCATAAGGCACAAAAGAAGGGAAATTACATATTTAGATATGCATATTAAGGAATTAATTTGGCACTGATGTGAAGGATGGATTGGAATGAGATAAGCCTAGAGGTAGGGGGACTGGTTAACTGGGTAATCATAATGATGAGAAGTAATGAGGGCCATAATCAGGGTGGAGGCAGTGGGAATAGACAGGAGGGAATAAATTCAAAAGCTATTTGAAAGAAAGAATTGAAAGGACTTGGTGAATTAATGAATGAATGAAAAAGAATTTATCAAATACCTATTTGCTACCAAGTTGAAGTCCAGAAGCTAAGAACAGGGCCAGGAGAGGAATGGAGGGAAAAATGAAAATATTAAATTTGCAGTTAAGAAATTATAAAATAAAGGTACTAATACAATAGAGCATGCACAAAACAAGAAATCATAAGAACCACAGAAGAAATTAGTAAAAGAGAAAACATAAGGATAACTGGATGAATATCTACAACAAAGATCTGACTTTTAAAATGACCAATACAAGTAACATTTTTAGCTGTATGTGTCTGGTCAAATCCCTTAGTCTTTCAGGCTTAAGTAGAGGTCACAAAATAGAGGCCCCAGGAAGAACTCACTGATAAAAGAAGGTAGGCAGGGATATTCCAGGATGACAAGGCCACATTGATAGTTGGATACTGCAAAATGAAGAGGCCCTAGTGCTAAGGGGAAGTCACAAGACAAGATAGCAGCAGAGGCAACATCTTGAAGTACAGAAGCCAGGAAGAAGACCAGGATAGGACAGTCAATGAACACACTTTTTTCAGAAATAATGGAATTATTGATTACTATATCCAGTGGAAGGAGTAAAAAGGGACAGGGAAGCATGTAGGTAGAAGCAGGGTAGATAACAAGAAGGCCTTGGTGGATTACTGGACAGCTAGATGAGTTCTGAAGCACAGTCAAGGGTTCAACTAGATACAGTGGATTATATAAATTTACATCTACCCAGTTAAGACCACTCAGTCCCAGGACACAAGTTCCAAAGTTATAGATTAGAGACAGATCAGATGTGGAGGAAGGTGACATCTCTTTTCTTTTTTTTCAAGGTGATAAACTTAATTTTTCTTTTTTTAAAAATATTTAACTTATTTATGTTTAGTTTTCAACATTTATTTCCATAAGTTTTAAATTTTCTCCCCCTCCCTCCCCTCTCCCTCTCCAAGATGGCATGCAATCCAATATGGCCTCTACACATACATTCCTATTAAACACATTTTCACATTAGTCATGTTGCATAGAAGAATTATAACAAATGGGAGAAACCATGAGAAAGAAAACAAAACAAAAGAGAAAAGAGTCTGCTTCACTCTGCATTCTGACTCCATAATTCTTTCCCTAGATGTGGATAGTATTTTCCATCATAAATCCTTTGAAAAAGTTTTAGGTCCTTGCATAGCTGAGAAGGGCTAAGTCTATCAAAATCAGTCCTCACACACTGTGGCTGTTACTGTGTACAATGTTCTGGTTCTGCTCACTTCACTCAGCATCAGTTCATATAAGCCTTTCCAGGTTTTCCCAAAGTCAGCCTGCTCATCATTTCTTATAGCACAATAGTATTCCATTACATTCACATACCATGACTTGTTTAGCCATTCCCCAATTGATGGACATCCCCTCAACTTCTAGTTCTTGGCCACCACAAAAAGAGCGGCTATAAATATTTTTGTACATGTGGGTACTTTTCCCATTTTTATGATCTCTTTGGGACATAGCCCTAGAAGCAATATTGCTGGGTGAAAGGATATGTACATTTTTATAGCCCTTTGGGCATAGTTCCAAATTGCTCTCCAGAATGGTTGAATCAGCTCACAGCTCCACCAACAATTAGTGTTCCAACTTCCCCACATCTTCTCCAACACTTATCATTTTCCTGTTTTGTCATGTTAGTCAATCTGATAGGTATGATATGGTACCTCAGAGTTGTTTTGATTTGCATCTCTCTAATCAATAGTGATTTAGAGCATTTTTTCAAGTGATTATAGATAGTTTTAATTTCTTCCTCTGAAAACTGCCTGTTCATATCAATTGGGGAATGACTTGTATTCTTGTAAATTTGACTCAGTTCTCTATATATTTTAAAAATGAAGTCTTTATCAGAAACACTAGCTGTAAAAATTCTTTCCCAGTTTTCTGCTTCCCTCCTAATCTTGGTTGCATTGGCTTTTGTTTGTGCAAAAACTTTTCAATTTAATGTAATCAAAATTATCCATTTTGCATTTCATAATGTTCTCCATCTCTTGTTTGGTCATAAATTCCTCCATTCCCCATAAATCTGACAGATAAACTATTCCTTGCTCCCCTAATTTGTTTATACCTAGATCATGTACCCGTTTGGACGTTATTCTGGTATACAGTGTCAGACGTTGGTCTATTCCCAGTTTCTGCCATAGTATTCTCCAGTTTTCCCAGCAGTTTTTGTCAAACAGTGAATTCTTATCCCAGAAGCTGGGCTCTTTGGAGTTATCAAACAGTAGATTGCTATAATCATTGACTACTACGTCTTATGTACCTAATCTATTCCACTGATCCACCACTCTATTTCTTAGCCACTACCACATGGTTTTGGTGATAGCTGCTCTATAATGCAATTTAAGATCTGGCATGGATAGGCTGGAAGGTGAGGTTTCTTGTGAAACACTGTTTTAAAGTTCACTAGGGTGACTTAGTTTATAGACCATAGATATACAACTAGAAGGGACCAGAGAGACTTTTTAGTCTAATCCCCTCACTGCACAGATGAGGAAACTGAGGCTCAGGGAAGTTCACTGATTTGCACAATGTCACACAAGTAATAAGCATCAAAGAAGAGGGATATAAACCAGGAAACTGAAAGAGTTCTCTTTCCACTCTGCCATCCTGCCTCCTCTTCTCAGTGAAGAAGCAATTCCTAATGTTTAAAGAAGTTTCTTTCTATTCACTTTTAATTTTCTTTTATTTTCATAACATCTTTACATATCATTTAAGTAAAAGCTATTCTCAGTGCCTTTCAGTTCCTTCATGCTTACAGATTGCTAGGTTACATAGTCTATGTTAAGCTCTGTCACAAAAGCTCAGAAAAGAAGCTAGGAGGTATTTGTTTCAAGATCATATCTCAGATCTATAGACAATGGTCAAACTCAGGAAGATCAGATAAAACAAGAGATCAGGGTCTGGATGTGATAGTCACAATGAAAAGTCAAGTTCTCCAAAACGTAAAAAGCAACACAACTCTGTCCTAGTTGTTCCTTATGATATCAAGTCCTTAGAGAAGAGCAGGATGATATTGAACCAAGTCTTTGCATTCCTTACGCCAAGAGGTAGACTGGAGCCAGCTCAAACTGGCTACAGAGAGCCAATTGTAAAATTGCAATGTGAGCATTTACACCTTGGAAATCAGCAAATGTTGAAAATCAAATTTATTTATTGTCTAGATTTAAGAAAGTAATGGGGGAAAGGTTAATAATACAGATTAAACTTTAAAATGTGTCCTATAAGTTTTTTTTGGAGAGTGATTTGTTAAACCAGCACACTCTTGCTTAGGGACAAGATCTTCCAATGGCTTTTACCAAGATTCCTGATGAAAGCAGAGAAATTAAGCAGAAGTGAGAGAAAAATTTTCCATAGCTTAATAGTGAGGACACAAGGGAAGTAGAAGAGGTGAATTTTTTTTTAAATAAAGTAATAGATAAAATTCATAGATCGAGCTTTCGGTAAAAGAAATAATCAAATAAACAAATTAATATCCCAAAAGCATGTACAGGATTCTTCCATGTCAGTGAAATAAAGTAGGTCTTGAATATTTCCCTGAATATTTAAAAACAGAATAAACCAAGATGAACCAAGGGACCTAGGGAACCTAGGGAGCACTAAGTTTTGCTTTTGCTATTTTATTACTTAACTGTGTTAATGGTCTGACTGAGACAAGTTCTGTAGAGGAAAAAGACTAATGGCATTTAGAGGTAAAACTAATAAATCAAGATTTATTGTGTTGTTACAAAATTTTCTTGGTGGAATGTTTTACAGGTCTCTATCTTCAAAACAGAAGTTAAAAGATAACCTAATACAAAGAGAACGTGTTGCTGACTTAGCAAAAGGTCGTCAACTAGATCATATTTGGAGAAAAGTTACATTTTGTGGTACTTAGGAAAAATAAAAAAGAGGCACTATAGCTCTACTGACAGAAATGTCTTTAAATTTCTTGGAATTACCCTATTTTTTGAAGTGATTGCAAGTGCTTTGATCTCTAGAAATATTTCAAAGGCTACTCTCACTTTTTGGAGAAATAGGTTGTAGACCGGCTTCAAAAAGACAAACCCATGAGTACTTTTACTCGACATAAAATGCTTCAGATAGAATCTCACTTTCTGCCCCAAACCCTACTCTTTTAAAAATTCTTTCAGTTCTTCAGATTATTCTTGAGAGAAAAGCTTGATTAGGTATGAAATGTCATTAGTAATACTAATCACCATTTTACCTATGAGGTCTTTCTCTCAGCTCAGAATAATTCAAAAGTAAGAACTAGAGTGTAAACAAAAGGTAGTTAACAATTGTGAGGGCAGAAGTTGGAGAATGGCACAAGGAGGGTTGGACTAAATGTTCTCTAAGTCTTTGAGACCAGTCATTGACCAGTCAGTATTTATTAAGCAGCATCTTTGTGCCAGGCACTGTGGAAAGCACTGGGAATATAAAGAAAGGCAGAAGACAGTCTGTGCCCTTGAGTAACTCACAACCTAGCATTTTTAAAAATAATTTTTATTTGAAATTCCAAATTCTCTCCATATTCTCCTCATACATATGGGTCCTTTTCCTTTTTCTTTAATCCCTTTGGGATACAGAACTAGCAGTACTATTGCTGTGTCAAAGGGTATGCACAGTTAGATAGCCCTTTGTGCAATAGTTCCAAATTGCTCTCCAGAATGGTTGGACCAGGTCACAGCTCTACCAACAGTACATAAAGGTACCAATTTTAAAAAAGTTTAAATAGTATTTTATTTTTCCCAATAACATATAAAAATAATTTTAACATTCTTTTAAAAAATTTTGAGTTCCATATTTCTTCCCTCACTCTCTTACCTCTCCCCTCCCTAAGACAGTAATCAATTTGACATGTTATTTATCTATATCTATATATAACACATACACACGCATATATATATATATAATCATATAAAATATATTTCCATATTAGCCATATTGTAAAAGAAGTAGACCAAAAGGAAAAAAAACATGAAAAAATAAAGAAAGTAAAAAATACTATTCAATCTCCATTTAGGCTCCATTGGTTCTTTCTCTGGAGATAGATAGGATTTTTCATCATGAATCCTTTGGAATTGTCTTGGATCATTGTATTGCTGAGAATAGCTAAGTCATTCATAGCTGATCATCATACAGTAGTGCTATTACTGGGTAGAAAGCCTATTTTTCTATTTTCCTTCCAGCATTATTTGCCTTTTCTGTCAGCTAAACTAATGGATGTAAAGTGATTCCTCAAAGTTCTTTTAATATTCATCTCTCTAGTTATTAGTGATTTAGAATTTTTTTTTTCATTTGACTATTGATTGCTTTGATTTCTTTTTCTGAAAACTTCCTGTTCATATCCTTTGATAGTTTACCAATTGGAGAATGGCTCTTATTTTTTATAAATTTGCCTCAGTTCCCTATATATTTGAGAAATAAGATCTTTATCTGAGAAATTTTCCGTAAAAAATTTTCCCAGTTTCCTGCTTTCCTTCTAGTTTTGGCTACATTCATTGTGTTCTTACAAAACTTTTTTGGTTTAATGTAATCAAAATTACCCATTTAACCTCCTGTGATTCTCTCTCTGTCTTGTCATGAAGTCTTTCTTAGATCTGAAAGGTAAATTTTCCCATGTTTCCCTAATTTGTTTATGATATCACCCTTTGTGTCTAAATTATACATCCATTTTGAGCCTATCTTGGTATATGATGGCTGATATTGGTCTATGCCTAGTTTCCACCAGACTGCTTTCTAGTTTTCCCAGAAGTTTTTGTCATGTAGTGAGTTCTTGTCCCAAAACCTTGGGTCTTTGAGTTTACCAAACAAAAGATAACCATGGTCATTTAGTTCTGTATACCATATACCCAGTCTATTCTCTTGATCAACCATTATGTTTCTTAGCCAATACCAGATTATTTTGATAATTACTATTTTGTAATATAGTTTGAGATCTGGTACCGCTAGGTCACCTTCCTTCACTTATTTTCCATTGTTTCCCTTGCTATTCTTGACCTTTTGACCTTCCAGAATTTTGTATTTTTTTCTAGCTCTCTAAGATAATTCTTTGTTAGTTTTGATTGGCATGGCACTGAATAAGTAAATTAATTTAGATAATAATTGTAATTTTTATTATATTGGTTCGGCCTACCTAAGAGCAGTTAATGTTTCTCCAGCTCTTTAAATCTATACAAACTAGTATTTATTAAGTACCTACTATGTGCCAGGCACTGTGTTAAGTACTGGGAATACAAAGAAGGGCATGAAATGATATGTCTTTAAAGTCCCAGATTCTGGATCAGTGAATTAGTTTTATTTAAACTTATTTCTAGTTAAAGTATAATAGAATAGTCTCAACAACCAGAATTAAGACCTGTGTCTTCAATCTGCCTTTGCTATCTATTAAATTATGACCAATGTATAGCTGACAAATGACAAAATAATCATGATAAAATCTTCCAACTCAAGAGATGATATTGTCCTGTGATAAGTGCCAGACAACAAGAATTTATTAAGCATTTACTGTGTGCCAGGCACTATGTTAAGCAATGCATATATAAATACAAGCCACCCCCCACAAAAAAAAGAATCCCTGCCCTCAAGGAAACTGTATTTTAATCAGAAAAGAAGTACATAAAAAGTAACTGAAGAGAAGGAGAGATATTCGTGAGGGGGATGGAATAGAAGGCAATTTGGCAAAGTCCAGAGAGTTAGGAGCAAATTGGCAGAGGAATGAAGCATGATCAACCTAGGCCCATCCCCAAAATGAAGGCCCCAGAAAGAACTCACTAATGGGAGATGAGGCCAGCATGCAAAGGAATACTCCAGGGTGAGAAGGCCCCAGAAGCCAAGGGAAGTTCTAGAAAAAAAAAACTCATTTATGGTGCAAAGTCTAGAGAGTGGTTCCCAAAGTGGGGTGCATGTAGAAGGTACACAAGATGATCCACAGGGATATAGGAAAAAAAGCAAAACTATCTGTACTTATTTTATACTTAAAAAAGAAAGAAATTAAATCACTTATATTTAATATACAATCAATAGTTATGTCATGTCCAGTACATGAAGTCATCTGATAGAAGACAGGGAATTCCACAAGCGTGGAAAGGTTAAGAGGAGCAACTTCATTCATTTGTTTTGGGGGTATGAGAGATAGACATAGAGAGAAAGAAAAAAAGAGACAGACAGTGAGAGAAAGTGAGAAAGTGATATACAATATTTATTAAGTACTTATACACTAGGCACTGGAGATACAAATACAAGCAATACAGAAAGTCCCTGACCTCAAGGAGTACATTTCAATAGAGGGAGGGAGAGAAAATACATAAAAATAACTGGAAAAGTCAGGGGGAGTAGGTGCACAGCAGCTAGTATAGAAATTTCCAGGAAGCAGCAGTGGCTCTAGACAAGATGAAAGCTTCCCTATCAGAGTCCATCTTTCCAGGGGCAAAGTCCAAGGGAGTGGGTGTAGGGTTAGGAGAATGAGGATACTGAATTATGAATGAATGAAAAGCCATTCAAGTGTTTATTACATGCAGAGTATTATGCCATGTGTTAAAGTTATGAATAGAAAAGTAAGGACAGTTTTGAGCTTTAATACCTTAAAGCTACATTAAGACTTTTGCAACACTACATAGAAGGTTTCAATTGCGAGTAAATTGGAAAGATCCCCTGATCTTTAGGTTACAGCAGCAAAGCAAATAGTAACCATCAATTCTAATGTCATTTCTTCCAATAAAACTATATCTATTTCTGATGTTAAATGCCATGGACTTTGGTGGCAAGAATTTCTTTTCCAATTCTTTAGTAGCTATGGCTGCTGAAAAGGCAGATGCTGTAGCACCTGTAGAAGCCCAGTTATGTCTCCATGGGATTTGCTTCTCTGGATAATGACTATGAGGGCTAGGCTGAAAGTAGGGCTCATAGTCTATGAGGCTGTGTAGAAGCAAGTAGCATCATATGGAGATGGCCAGGAAGTAGTACGGAGGCCTATTTACAGGGAACACCAAGTAATAGTTCATCTACTAGAGCTGAGGGATCTATGGGTGGAGTTCAAGGTTACTATAGAGAGAGATGAGGATGAAAGCAGGAGTGTAGGCAATATGATGAGATGGCTTATTAACCCTCACAAAATGGACAACTGACTTTAAAAGACTCCTGCAAAGAAATCTCTGATGCATATAACACTAATAATGTGAACATAAACCAGTAACAAGAAAATGACAGAGCAGACACATCAACTCCCAAAACAAACTCTTCATCAGTCAATTACAAAGTAAAAACAATGACAATCTAATGCAGGGGTGGGGAACCTGAGGCCTCAAGGCCACATGTGGACCTCTAGGTCCTCAAGCACAGCCCTTTGCCTGAATCTGAACTTCACAGAACAAATCCCCTCAATAAAAAGATTTGTTCTGTAAAACTTGGACTCAGTCAAAAGGCTGTACCCAAGGACCTAGAAGGCCACATATGGCCTTGAGGCTGCAGGTTCCCCACTCCTGGTCTAATCAAATCTGACAAGAAATGACTGAAAGATTTGAAATGCAGATTATCAAGGTTCTGCCCTTTGCTGTCTTACCTTTGCCATCCTCTCAGCATTAAGAATATGATGGTCTTAATTAGCACCTGCAAACTGAGGGCCATCCAAGCTATCCCTAGGAAACCCACCCTCCAGATTCCCAGATTCCCAGATATTGTCATCTGACTTTCGATGCATTTTAAGAACTTCAGTTCCTTGTGATCCACTCTGCTGTGTAATCCTAAGGATCTCCAGCCTTTCCATACCCTCTGAGGCTGAATTTTCTTCTATGTGTTATCTCTTCCAATTAGAAAGTGAACTCCTTGAGAAAAGGTACTGGCTTTTCAGTTCGTATCCTTAATGCTTAACACAGTTCTTGGCACAAAGTAAGCACCTAAAAGGTGATTTTTCTTTCATATATTCATTCAGTCAATCAGTAATGAACTCAGTGCATATGTTAGCTAATTATAGTACAAAGTCATACTTATGAGCAAGACATTGTTTTAACCTGTTGTTGCCAAAAACAATGTGCCTCACATCTTTACACTTTAAAAACTTGCAAACAGAATTTTTCTTTTGTTTAAAAATCTTCAAAATGAAGAGTTTTGGTGGGTCTTGAATCCATCTGTTAAAAATACAAAACTGAAACACCTTCCAATTATTTTGAAAGGGAGACTGATTGACGTGAAAAATGAAAATTTGCTAGCCAAATTTCAACAGAAACTTTTGCATAATTGGTGGATGGGATTGAAAAGTGAGTAACATGATTTAGTAAGTGTAGTCACCATTTCCCCCATTTAGATCAATATGTTTCTGTGAAATAGCTTTTTTTAGTTCTCACAGACATTAAAAGCAAGTATTAAAATAAGCTGAGCTCAGAATTAGGCCTTTGCATTACTGTATCACAAAATATCAAGTCAACATTTTAGAAAAGGATAAAGCATATTTAATCACATTGTTCTCACTAAAATATTAATAATTTTAATGAGCAAAATAGCTATCATTAATAACAAGATAAAAATTATTGTAAAATATTGCTTGTTTCATCTTTCATCCTCTTTAAGTTTGTTTTTATGTTTAATAATGCAATACTATATTTGTACAGTACTACATGGGTTTATTGAAAAAAATACACATACTGAGGGCATGTTCATTTTTAAAAAATTGATGAAGTGCACAGTTAAAGAGATTCAGAATCCACTGTTCTAGCTAATTATAGATGAATAAAGCCATTTCAACATCTTCTGTCTTGATAATGGCAGCAACTACCATGGGTTCAATTATCATTCCTGGGCAGATAACTCCCAGATCTATGTATCTAGACCTATTCTCTCTCCTAAGCCTTAGTTCTGCATAAACAATTACCTATTGGACATTTTCAGTTGGATGCCCTCTAGGTATCTTAAATTTAACATATCAAAACCAGAATTAATCATTCCCAACTCTTTTTGTTCTCATCTCATCTCTTTCCTCCTCCTCCTTTCCTTCCTCTTCCTCCTCCTCATTCTCCTCCTCGTTCTCCTCCTCCTCCTCTTCCTCCTCTTCCTTCTCCTCCTTCTTCTCTGACCCCCCCTCCCCCAATTCTGTCAAGGATACCATCATCTTTCCAGTCACCCAGGTTCAAAATTTCAGTCATCCTGGATCCATCACTGTCCCTCACTATTGATATCCAGTAAGTTGCTAGGCCTTGTTTATTTGGTTTCTACATCTTTCAAATTTGTTCTTCCTATTAACATGACCAAGATCCTAGCTGAGACACTCATGACCTCTCCCTTGGAGGAAACAGCCTTCTGATTTGGTCTCCCTACTTCCGGTGTTTCCTCCCTCTGTTCTCTACACAGCCAAAGTGAAATTTTTAGATCACAGGACTGGTCAGGCCACTCCCCTGATTTAAAAGCTCCAATACCTCCCTATTGTCTCTAAAATAAAATACTCTTTTAGTTGTCTTCACCATCTAGAAAGGCTGCTTTCCTAACTTATTGCTCATTAATCTTCTTCATGTACTTCTATAGTGAAGTCAAAATGTCCTAGTTATTGACCTTCACATACAACATTTACCTCCTAATCTGTGCTTTTGCACAAGCTGTCCCTCATACCTGGATCCTTCCTCACTGTCACCTCTAGCTTCCCCCAAAGCTACCCTTAACCACTACCTCCTAAATGAAAACTTTTCTGACCCCTTCCCAGATACTTTGTGCCTTCCTCACCCTCTTGAAATCACTCTGTACTTACTCTTTATACATTTTGTATCCATTCTATGCACAGGCTGCAATCCCTGATAGGATGTCCTCAGGGGAAGTGATTGTATCCCCAACACCTAGTAAATATAGCAGATGCTTAAAATATGCTTGTTGATTGATTAATTTCTAATAAGTACTAATCAGAAATTTCATAATAACAGGTTCCAAGTATTTATCACCAAAGGCATCCATTCACTATGTATAGAATATTGCTATTTTTATCGCTAGGGTCATCATCTTTAGAGTAGTTCCAACCAGTCCTCTTCAGGTTTGTTCCCAAGTTGATTGGCAAGGCATTGTGGGGGATGAAAATAATTCCCTTACCCAGCTCCATTGCGGTCTTTGGTAGTTTTTAAAAAGTAGTTTTTAAAAAGTATACTGAATTGCATGCAGTCTTGTGGGGAAGGGGGGAGGAAAGGGAAGGGGAGAAAATTTGGAACTCAAAAGCTTGTGGAACTGAGTGTTGTAAACTGAAAGTAAAAAATAAATTTTAAAAAGTAGAGTTCCCAGCATAATTTGAATGAGACCCAGAGTATGAGTCCCAGGAATGAAATCCAAAGGTATGATAGGAGGTGAAATAAATTTTAGTTCATTACTCATGTAAGAGTTTGGACAGAGAATCTAATGGGCAGCAGGAGGAAAAGCAGTTCAAAGAATAGACAAAAGTGACTAGGGTTTCTTTAGCTATCCAGCTAGCTTGGATCTGCACCATACACACACACACACACACATATGAGACAGAGAGACAGAGAGAGAGAGAGAGAGAGAGAGAGAGAGATGGATGCACACAAAATATCCAAAGATAGCCCCTATGGCTAGAAGCTAAAAGATGCCGCCAAGTCCTTCCTGTAATGGAACAAAGGTAGGCAAACCCTTCCCTTTACGGATAGAGTTTCATTGCAGTTGAAGACCCAAGAAATGGCTGCAGAGCAACAGTAACTAATGGGAAAATAGTTCAATGACATCTCTGAAGGATAACCACAGTTCTGCAACGTCAGAGTGCCTTTTTCTGGCTGCATATATCCCCCGATCACATGTATCCCCTTGATGGCATGGTAACCTGTGGTTACCATGTGCTCCCATATATGCATTCTTCGTTTATGTTGTTTGATTAATGTTTTGCTTTAAACTAACGTTGATCCTTGTAAAAGAAATATATTGGTGGGGGCTTTTAAGCAATGATTTTTGAATGCAGTGCTCACTTTTAGGGTACCTTGAACCTGGGTTGTATTTCCAAGGGCTTGACTTTAAGGGAAGGGACTACTTTTGTTATTGATATTCCTAAACAAGTAACACTATAGACTTAAATCAATGGTGGCTTATATTTTTGGAGGTGGTTCTGGAAAGAAGTCACATTTGCCTAAGTGGTCTATAAGAGTATACTTTTTTCACACTATTTAAATCTTCAAAATATTATATGATGCCCCCTGATGTTTTTTCTTTGGCATTATGACACCCTTAAACAAGATTACCTATTCTCATTTAGCTAAGTATTGTATGCCCTATTGTAAAAATTTGTCCAACTTCCTGGACAACTCACTAAATGCGAGGTAGGTGCTATTATTTATCCCCACTTTACCACTGAGGAAATTGAGCCATGCAGAGGTTAAGTGACTTGCCCAGGGTTGGATTTGAATTCAGATCTCCCTGTCTCTAGGCCCAGTGCTGTGCACATGGTACCACCTAGCTGCTTCTAAATCTCTGAGAAGTAGATATTATTAATATCCCTAATTTTACAGTTGAGGAAAGTGAAGCAAAAAAAGATTAAGTAATTTGCCCAGCATCACACAGCCAGTAAGTGTCTGAGACCTGAGGCCTCAGGTCTTCCTGACTCCAAATCCAGCTATCTGGCTCACTAAAAAATTCTCTCCTCACATCAGTCAACAAGCATTTATTAGCCTGGAGGTGGGGGGATAGTGCAGATATGGCAAGTATTATGATCTTCATTTTATAGATGAGAGAACTGAGGCTCTGAAAGACAGCATGACTTGCCCATTATCACACAGACTTTAAATGTCTGTGGCAGGATTCAAAGCAAAAACCCATCATTCTTTTCCACTTCAGTCCAGAGCTTCTGGCATCAGAAGAACACAAAAACAACACACAAGAGAGACTCGCCCAGAGTATGAAATAAGCATCAATCCATCGATCAACAAGCACTTATCACATGCCTGATATGTGCCGGGCACTATTCCTGGTGTTGAGGATGCAAACACAAAGGCAAAACAGTCCCTGACCCAAGAAGCTCACATTCTGCCAGGAACACACAACATGTTCACAGATAAGTAAATATAAGATATGTACAAAATGAAATGATAGGGAGAGTACTAACAACTGGGAGAATCAAGAGAGCCTTCTTGTAGTAGGTGACATGAGCTAAATCTTAAAGAAAGTAAGAGTTCCAAGAAGTGGAGGTAAGTAGGAAGAGCATTCCAAAAATGGGAGATAAGATCAGAGCCTATGAGGAGGCATAATATCTAATCAGCATAGGAAAATAGGGTGGAGCCAGATCATGGACAGCATGCAAAATGGGGTAGCCTTTCTCCCATTATCCAATAGTATTAATGAGTTAGCCAGGCTTAGCTTTTGGAGAGGAAAATTTACTAAGTTGCTAGCAATAAGTTTAAAAAAAAACTTCCCTTTCACCAAAGTCTATGACATACTCTCCCATCAGTCCACAGAGAGTCCAAGGGAACAGAGAGGGTACATGAAGCAAAGGCACACATTTTTTCTCTGTTCCCACCACCTTCCTTCATGAGATAATCATGAATTTCCCTTAGGCATGGTGAGGCTTTTCTTTTGGGCTCCTTATAGTCAGAAAGCTACCTTTTCACAGTGTATCAAGTTTGTCCTCAGTTTCCACTACAAATATTTCATTGGCTATCCCAAGAACACTGCTAGGACTAGGACACCAATGGGAAGTCAGGCTTCTGGTCCTTTGAAGTTCAGTAAATCCTTCTCTGGTCAAGACTGGGGCAAAGAGGAGTCCAAGACCAAGATCAAGATCAAGACCAAGACCAAGACCAAGACCAAAATCAAGACTAAGACCAAAATCAAGACCAAGACCAAAATCAAGACCAAAACCAAAATCAAGACCAAGACCAAAACCAAAATCAAGACCAAGACCAAGACCCAAAGCAGGGCTCTTCTTCTTCTTGCCCCTCCCCTTCCTCATCCAAAACATTGAGTCTCACAGGTTTAGCTGGCAGCCTTCTACTACAAGGTGTTAGACACTTAAATCTCTAGGTTCTCAACTTGTTTATTTTATCACACACACACACACACACACACACACACACACACACACACACACACCACATGGCCAAATTTCCTTAATCAATCTCAACACACCACCTGTACAACACCACTCTAGTTGATTCCGTAGCTTTTGAAGATATCTAAATTGATAAGGATTTTTTTTTTTTGCATTTAGTCTAAAGCCCATGATTGATACATTCATTTGAGAAGAGTTTTCACATGGTTACATTTATCAATTATTTTATCACTTACCTTAAATAGAGTGGGGTAATTGATTGAGTCAATAAATTCCCACTTTTACACCAAGTAAAGAAGTTTGTAATTCGTATTCATAGGCAATGGGGAGACATTGAAGCTTACTGAGTAAGGGGGTGATAAACGACCTAGTCAGACCAGCGTTTTAGGAAGATCGGTTTTGCAGCTATTTTGGAGGATGGATTGGAGGGGGGAAGACTGGTGGCAGGGAGATGAATTAGGAATCTGTTGCAATTATAGACATTAGAAGAGATGAGAGCCTCAATTAGGGTGGTTGTGGTATGAATACAGAGAAGTGGATTGTGCAAGAGATAGAAGCCATGCTGCTAAGTCTTGTTTGTGGATCTCATCTGGCCCCTCCCTTGGTTCATGCTCCCATATCCCAGCTCTCAGAATCTCACAGAAATCATGGCCAGTTAGTTCTCCAAGAACATACCAACAAATTTACCTTTGATTTGCTTCCCTCAAGAATCCAAGCTACTAAAGTAACAATCAGAAGTGACAAGGCAATAATTTCACTTTACAGTAACTGTACTCAATTACACGGCATAGAGGCAGCTTCTTAGGATAGATTCCCACACATGCCCCCCAGTGCTCTTTTCTATTCTTCTTCCACCCCCCCCCCCACCATACATGCTTCTCTCTCTTCAATACACTGCTGAGAAAGAAAAGCAGAGAGAAAAAAGATGGAGGGGGGGGAAGGGTGGCCGTCATCAGGAGGGACAATGGCTGACAGTTGTGAGCAATTAAACAGAAGGTAGAGCTGTACAGTCTTTGAGAGGAATAGAAAGTAGGGAACAAGAAAAGAAAAACAACCTGTCACCTGGGTTTCATCTCAATACAGTGACCTAAAGGCCTAAGACCTCTCTTTGTTGCATAGGAGTGGGGGGCAAAAGGCCACCTGAGCTGAACCCTCAAACTAACGCTTTTGAAGGCATCTATGCATCCATTCAGTGTGATGGGGTAGTGAAGATGGCTTATGAGAGAAAATGGACATCTGCTCATGATTTGAAAAGGGTGAGCAGCAGAAAATGTTACCGTTAACAATTGTACAATATTAGCTCATCTACTCTATGAGATGTTAGGGCTCAGAAAGGGCAGCTGTTCAGATTCTTTGCAGATTCTGAGTCATCTAAAGCTGTGGAAAAACATCACGTGATACACCCACCTAAATTAGAGCACCTAGACTATGGTGTGTACAAGGGATTCTCAGTGAAAACGTCCCTGGCTCAAAGCCCATCAAAAAGATGAGCTCTGGGCTAAGAATATATGTACCTCATGAGAATTAGGAAAGAACATGCTAGACGCAAGGCATACTGATTTGATCAAGGCTTTAAACTAAAAATAGAGGACAGAGAAAAATGCCCAGAAAAAACTCAAACTAGATGCTATGGGAAACAACAGGTATGACACAGAAAGAGTAACAGTGAAGGATATACTCAGGAGTATATTCCCAGCTCATTCATAGGAGAGAATAATGACATGAAGATTGGGAAATCACATTTATAATCTCATAATTATATATCAGCAAATAGAGGATTAGGAATATACAAAAGTGAATCTGGCATATTACCACAAGCTTCATTCAACAAAGATGTACAGCACTTTACTAGATACTGGAGAAAATAAGACACAGTTCCTCCTTCCTGTGGAAAAAGGGCTAGGCATCCTCACCAACAGCTGACTAACTTCTACTCAGAAGGCAGATGAGTCAACCTAGCTGAAGCAGCAAGGTCCCCTGAGGGAGAGAAAGAAGATGGCAAGTGCCATGAAAGTTAAGCCACCACCAGCAGTCATGTTGACTACTACCTGCCCTCAAACTCCAGGAGTCTTAGGAATAGACCACAGGTTTTGCTCATAGTTTGGGCCCCACAACCATCATTGATGAAAGAAATTATTCAGAGAAGGGGCCAGGAAAAAATATACATATACTCTGACTATAAATATGTAAATGAAAATAACATTATAAGAAAGCTGAATTCTGAGTATTTGTAATGATCAATGTTAGTCCTAGGATACAGATAATACATGTATCCTTCATTTGGGAGTGGTTGGGGGTCAGTATGTTGTGTATATATATATATATATATATATATATATATATATATATACACACATATATATGTATATATACACATATATATATCCATATTGGTTCATTGTGTGTAAGCTTTAATTTGTTTTTGTTGCTATTGCTGTTGTTGTAACAAGGGAGGGAGCTGAGTGGAAAGGTTAGATATATGCAAAAGACATATGTTAACCAAAAGTATCAATAAAACTTTTCTTTAAAAAGTGAAAGGAAAATAAACTGCAACTTACTTATGTTTGCCATATATCTCTCCATTGTCCTTTGAGTCACTTGCACATTTAGTCTTTGGAGACTGTGGTATTCAAAAAGCCACCAATATTTAGCACAAGGGGTATTAAAAACATGGGGTTGTTTATCAAGTAGAAGCCTTAAGAAAGACAGAGATAGGCTGGAGCATGTCCAGAAAAGAGGTTAACAGGATGGTGAGCAGATTGGAGAAAAAGGATCAGTGGAAGGGAGTAGGGATGCTAGCCTGTAGAAGAGAAGACTTAGAGGGGACATAAGAGCTGTAATTGAAGGGATTTCCAATGGAAGAGGAATTGGACTTGTACTGCTTGACCCCTGATAAAAGAAATAGGAATAATAGGTTAAAGTTGCAAAGAGCTAAATTTAGGCTTGATTAATGAAAAAAGTTCTTAACAATTCAAATTATCCAAGAATATAATGTACTTCCCAGAGAGATAGAGTTCTTTCTCACTGTAGGTTTTCTTCCACTGATTACTTGTTGAATATGCAGTATAAGGTACTCTTGGCCAGGTAAAGTTGAACTGGATAGTTTCTCAGATCCATTCTGGCTCCTGTATTCTATGGATCATGAAAGACACTCAGAAATTTCCCAGATGAAATCCAATTTACTCTTTCTCTATCAGGAATAGTCAACCTCTAGATTTGGCTTCCAAAGACCATGACCTCCCAGAAAGGAGAGGATCCCCTCAATTTTGAACCTCTGCCTTAGAGCTGAGTTGTTCTGATTGACTAGTGCAAACTTATCTAATACAGGGCTTCTTAAACTTTTTCCACTTGTGACCCTTTTTTGCCCAAGGCATTTTTACATGGCCATGGGTATATAAGTGTATAAAATAGGTATACAAATCAAACATTTACTGATAATAAATTATAAAGTAATTTATTTTAAAACAATTCTTTTGTGTATAATTTTTGTGTATAATTTGTGTATAATTTGTATATAATTTGTGTATAATTTTGTGTATAATTTTACCACTTATTAAAGATGAAAGCAAATTTATATACTAATGAGGTGGATGTGCTTGTTTATTTTTGCATAAAGAATTAAATTTTGGTGGAATATTTGATACTGCAGGACATAGAGCATCTTCAACATTTTTCAGAGTTGATTGACATTTTGATTTTATCATCAATGCTGTGTTCCAAAGCAAGGCTGCAGTGAAGTCATGTGATGCAATATGGGCAAGCACTGCCAGACACATCTCATTTGATTTGGAGTTAGTTTTTGGTCATCGCATGTTCAGAAACCTTTTACTGTTGCCAGATTTTTCATGACACCCACATTCAGTTACACAACCCCGTATGAGGTCTTTGACCCACAGTTTAAGAAGCGCTGATCTAATCCACTGTATCTTGCCAGGTCAAACTATGCTTCATATATCATGTAGCCAACCACTAAGAAATTGGGGCTTGTCTTGGATTTTGTCATCCCAGAAAGGCTCTGAAAATGGACTCTTTTATGGTTTCAGTTATAATCCATGTAACTTCCCACAGCAAAATATTTTTCTTAGATCAAAACATCATTTCCTTACCTAACATATACTATTATAATCTACTAGAATATAATATGCTTGAGGCAGAGACTGTCTAATATTTGTATTTTTATCCACAATGCTTAGCACAGTGCCTGGCACATAGTAGGTCATTTAATAATTTTTTTTTTTACCTTTTAAATTCACCTTCAGTGCCTGTCCTAGATGTTAGTACAATTCTTTAATGGGTTGTCCCTCAAACTTCATGTTACAGTCTAAACAATAGCCATTTCTCCTCCATTTTTTCCTTGTATGAATTGCTAGGCTGATTTCTTTTATGTAATTATGGATCTCATTAAAGTGTTTTCTCTAATGTTCTATGGCCTAATGCAACTGGCACAATGTCAACTGTGAACAGAAGCTTCTGGAGGGCTTCCTTATTCTTACGAGATGCCTCTTCCATCTATTTTTTTTTCTTCACAGAAGCACTTTAATAGCAAGATTGTGTCTTCAGCAAACAATTCAATAAACCTTCCATCCATACTGGGTATAGTTCCCACAATGGCCAGGCTCAACATACTATTCAAGTTGTCAACATCAAGAATTCCAAGCTCCCCATGAAATGGAACAAGCCAGCATCTCTCACCAGTAACATAAACTGTGGGTTAACAGTTAACTTCTGACTGTGCAGCTCCAGTATGTGGTAGCACTGAAGCCTTGAAAATTTCCTTGTTATACATTATCTCATTAGATCCCCACAACAATCATGTGAGGTAGGTGTTATCACTTGCTCCATTTTAAACAGAAGGAAATAGATTGAGTGAGGTTAAGTGATTTGCTCTGTCACAGAGTGTTCAAGGCAGGATTTGAACCTAGTTCTTCTTGAAACCAAGCCCAGAACTTTAGTCATTACGGGAACTGACTCTTACAACATCACTAGAAATATACAATTTCTGCACCAAGGAGATGCAGAGGACAGTAATTTAAAATATCACATACATATTTATTACTGAGCCAGTCAAGTCAATCTAATGAAAACAAAAGGGCAGGAGCAGTCCCTTCTATAATAAGGATTTTTTTCTTTTTGTAAATGTCTGCCCTTAGCAGACTTTTCAAACAGAAGGGCAGTGGCACTTACTTCTTATCAAAGGTGGTAGCATGGTGAAGTCTTTGGAACTGGTATAGAATAAATACAGGCATGCCTCAGAGATATTGCAAGTTTCATTCCAGATCACCACAATAAAGAAAATGTAGCAATAAAGCGAGTCTCATGAATTTTTTGGTTTCCCAGTGTATATAAAAGTTATATTTACACTATATTGTAGTCTATTAAGTGTTCGATAGTGTTATGTCTAAAAAATGTACATACCTTAATTGAAAAATACTTCATTGCTAAAAATGCTAACCATCATCTGAGCCTTCAGCAAGCCATAATCTTTTTGTTTGTGAAAGGTCTTGCCTCAATGTTGATGGCTGCTGACTTAACAGGGTGGGGTGTTGCTGAAGGTTAGAGCGACTGACAATTTCTTAAAATAAGACAATAATGATGTTTGCAATATCAATTAACTCTTCCTTTCACTTGAACACTTAGAGACTATTGTATGATTATTAGTTGACCCAATTTCAATACTGTTGTGTCTCAGGGAGTAGGGAAGCCTGAGAAGAGGGAGAGAGACATGGAATGGTCGTATAGGTAGAGAAGTCAGAACACACAGAAAATTTTCAATTGTTTGCAGTCTTACATAGAAATGGTTTGTGGCAGCCCAAAACAATTACAATAGTGACATCAAAGATCACTGATCACCATAACAGATGTAATGATAATGAAAAAGTTTTAAATATTGTGAGAATTATCAAAATGTGACACAGAGTCACAATGGGAGCACACGCTATCAGGAAAAATGGCACCAATAGACATGCTTGAAACACAGTTGCCACAAACCTTCAATTTGTAAAAAATGCAATATCTGCAAAGTGCAATAAAATGAGCTATGTCTGCATGTATATCATTGTGTTGGCAGTTCTTTGTTAATCCAGACTGGTCTTTCTCTCATTTGGCTTCTTCGAGTTGTACCTGATTTTATTGACAGTTTTCATGCTAATCCACTGAGCAATTAGATGGAGTTTTTTTTCCTACTTCTTTGCAAGAAACCTTTTGATTCTGAAAGTCATATGAGAAGATCACCACAATGCCTACACCATAATAGTGGGATGAGCCAGAAAGGGATCCTTGATCTACAATATTCTGCAGAGGAAATCTGAGATGACATTTCCAAATTAATTTCATGACAATCTGTCTCCATTTTATGCCTCCCTAGACATTAATAAGCACAGTCATTTAATAGAGCCAAAACTTTGGTTGCATTTAGCAAGGAAGATTGTTAGGATTTTAACATACACATGAGAGACTATTTGTTACAGAACTTTTATAACTGAGGTAGGAGCAGTGCTCACTTTGCTATAGCAATAGTCAAGAAAATGACAATCATTAGGTGAGAACAATTTAGGAAAAGATTGCTTTGGTTTGGGTGACCCTGGCTTCTCAAAGACTATGCTGGTAAAGCATAAGTTCTGGCATGCTCTACTATCCTATAAAGGCTTCAGGTATGATCCTGGCAACAGACTATGTCTACATTTTACAGATAAAACTAGTTAAATATGGAGAGTTTCATTACCTGTACTGGCTAGGAACCTGACAGTGACATTTTTTGGCCATGGCAATCCATGAATCTATTTATTTTTGCAGAAAGATAGCAACTTTATACTGTAAGAAGGCCATCTATACAAGATTCATTCCATCCTAACGAAAAAGAGGAAAATAACCAAAAAGCCAGTTAGAATAAGAAGCTTTTTCTGTGTCTTTTTGCAATTCAATTAGCTTTTTTAAAAAAGAAAATTAATTTCTGTGTGTTTACATGTGGATGTGCTATCTTTAAAAGTCATCATGATAGAGAGAGAGCTGCCTTGAATTCATAAAGATGGGTTCCAATCCACCTTCTGACAATACTATCTGACTATGATGAAGAGAGCTAGGTGTCTTAGTAGATAGAGAGATGGGCCTGAAGTCAAGAAGACCAGGGTTCAAATTAGACCTCTGACACTTACTGTCTGTGTGACCCTGGACAAGTCACTTTATCTCTGCTTCAGTTTCCTCATCTGTCAAATGAGGATAATAATAGCATCTACCTCCTAGAGTTGTTATGAGGATCAAATGAGATAATAATTCTAAAGCACTCAGTACAGTGGCTAGCACATAGTAAGTACTATGTTAGCTATTATCATCATCATTATCATCATCATCAACATTATTACCATCACTATTACATTTAATGCCTCAGTGCCCCAGGCACTGAGTTCATTTCTAAATCTATGGGTCATAGTTACAGATTCGCATCAATGAAGGCTTTCCACACTTTGAATTCATCACATTGATAAAATCATTGCTCCAAATTGTTTTTAAATGCTTTTGTTGTCGACCTTACTTTTAGGCATGATAAAGTTCTCATGTTTATCTCACTTGATGCTTTTTTTAAATTTGAATTTAGTTTCATCTGTTATGATAACTTCAACTCCTGGCTTTTGAAGCTTTAGTAAATTTTCATTTTAAATCTGTGAGATTTCCTGTTTTAGGTAGATTTTCTGTAGGCAACATATGATTAAGTATTGCTTTTTAACCTATTCTGTAACCTTTTTGTGTTTTATAGGAGGATTAAATCCATTTCTATTCAAAGTTACAACTGGTATATTTGTGTTTCCTTCTCTCATAGTATTCTACATTACATTTTTCAGTAAGAAGAATGACCTACATTAATTTGTTATTAGTCTAAGTCTGTTTTTTATATATGCTTAAGAACAATTTGAAACAGACCTATACCTTACCCCAACAAATTACTAACTATATTTCTTAAATTTCTACTATTATTTATTTTAAGTTTTTCAATGGTTCTGATTGATCCATATATCCCACTCCCCTTTTAACTATTAGTATCTCTAGAGTTTCCATTCTCCATACTTTCTTCTCCCTTTCCTTCATTTATTCATCATTTGTGATGCCCATAATCAGTAATTTTTCTTGTTTTTTTTCATCCCATTACTTGGCATTCTTTTGTTGTAGTGATTATAATGTACATCTATGCATATGTATAAACGTACATATTTATGTATATATTTATATACGTAGCCCAAAGCCCATTTGCAACCTTTAGTTCCCCATCAAGACATACTTTCTGTCTTAAGAGGGCCCTGAGTTTTGGTTGACTAAACCAAAGCTATTGTTGCACTTATATTTCCCTATGGTGATTCTAGTAGGAGATCAAATTATCATCCTAGTATTTCTAGTATTTTGGTGCCTCCTCCCAAAACTTGAGATAATTATAAATCATGATAATCCTGCTATTGTTTTCCTAACCTTGTGTAACATTTACACTGAATTCCTGTTTAGTGATTCAAAGTTTTGAAGTTCACTTAGTCTTCATCGAAGTTCACTTAGTCTTCATCGAAGTTCATACTTGATTTGCATATTGAAGTTCATATTTAATTTGCATGTAGAAGATCTTGGTTAAGACTGGCCTCATTTATTTGTAGAATCTCTGTTTCTGGTTTGATTTGCATATCAGAGGCCTGGGAAAGACTTGATTTCTCTGGGGGAAATTTGACCTATCCTATTTAATTTCATGGAGAACACACTCTATATTCAAAGTATTTATTTCCTGAGTGCTATACAATCATCTCAGTAAACAAGTTGTCAATATTCTATAGAGTTCTATAGCACACACACAGTCTTTGAAATAACATCAACATATGTGACAATACCAAGTATGTCCTTCCCCATAACAGGTTCTTAAGATAACTGGTATATTTAATCATTTTTTTCTCCAGTGATCAACTATCTTATTAGAGACTGAGATGAAACCATTCACTTTACTTTTTTGGAGAAACTAAAGTCAAATTTATTCTTGGTCAGATATATAAAAGTTGACAACTTCATATACCTAGCTCCTGATTTTATCCTTCAAATAATCATAAAAATCACACATTATCTATATATGTTATTTCCTATCTGTAGTATGTGCCATAAACCATTAAAATATTTGCTGACCATAAATTAAAAAATAAACAGATTAATACAACACTATATATTTTTAATGGAGAAAAGGTGAGCTGCTATGGAAAGAAATATGTAATTCTTTGTCCTTTAGAATCTAGACAGGGATTATTTAGACTATCATCAGAGATGACTAGTTAGAAAATGTAAGTTACTGATCACGTGGCTACATGAAAATATATCCACAACAAACTCTGAATTAATTAGGCATATTCAATTATTCCTTCCTCAAGTCCTAATACTTGATGGCATGGAAATGACCCTGGTTCTTTAAAAGATATGCTAATGGAGTACAGATTCTCACAGATCTTACTAAGTTGGAAAGACTGAATGTGGGCCCACCAGTAGGCATGTCTATTTTCCAAGATATAGACAAAATACAACTAAGTGCAAAAAGGCCACAAATCACCTTTTGAAAAAGCATTTCTCTTGAAGTGATCTTTATTGTTACAAGCTGAAGAACATGATTTCTAAATGCACAACAAAAGCAATATTAAATAAGTCATTTCCACATAAATATCATCATTAAATTAAAACTAATGTGCCGGCATATGGGGGGTGGGGGGGCAGCACACATACAAATACACAGAGACACATAGATACACAAACATGCAGACACCAACAGATTGAATTACATATTGAAAAAAGCAACGCAGTGAAAATTAGACAACCTAGATCTTACTCCCAGAATACCACTTCCTGACTCTGTAACCATGGACATCACTTAACCACTCTACTCTTTAGGGAGTTTGGCTAGATGATCTCCAGGGTCCCTTACAATTCTAACAGTTGCTATTTCTACAATTACGTAAAAGAGACATTTTCCCTAAAGTATACTCATCATCATTTTCTAAGTTTGATATTAGATTCCATAAAAAAGCCTTTGTTTAGCAGAGTACTTTTTTCCATACTGAAAACTAAAATGTATACTTAGAAAGAAGGATGAATATATGATTGCAAAAGGTTAACACTACCCAAAAAGGATGCTGAAAGTAACAAAGAGCTTTTTTTTTAAAGTTCCTTGCTTTGCATTATATCATAGGTACAAACTGTCAACATTTCATTTCATTTGGGGCACTATACAAGGATTATCCAATTTTAACCCAATTATTCCTTAGCTCAAGATTTAACAACTGTTCCAAATACAATAATATCTGTCTACAATTGCTCTTCCAATTGAAGGTAACTCAATTGATGTAGAACAAAAAAGCCATCTAATTATGCAAGTCTCAGCATCTTCGAAACTCAAAAGGACACTAGTTACTTTCCACGTAACACTTGCTAACCAAAGAATTGTTTATAATAATACTAAATCAATCAAAGCTCACTCCAGCAATTAAGCATATTTATTCACAGCACTAGCAGATTACATACCTTTTTTTTCTCCTCCTCTCTCTGCAATATTTCCTTCTCCTTCCGAAGTTTCTCTTCCTTCTTTTCTTTTTCCCTTCTTCTGATGATAATGTTGTATTCTAGTTTTGCTTGTTCCTCTTGATGTGCTCGCCACTGAAGAACCTAAAGAAAGTAGGAAACCATTTTAGACAACTATGTAAAATTCAGAGGTCAAAATGTACACAGTGAAGTTTGGAGTCACTTTCTAAGTAGTTTCTTTATCACACGAAAGTCATCAATTTGCACATTAATATGAACTGTATCAATCTGGTCTACAAAGATTCTTGGTGCGCATTTTTCTCAATAGCTCGAGGGCCTCTGCTTTCAACATTGAGGGCACTCCCTCCACCAGGGCAGATTACAATTCCTGAAGAAAGTTGCTGTGGTTGAAACCTTCATTACCCTTAAGCAATCAATTTGGTGATGAACCTTTCTGAAGTTAGCCAGGTTGATCCTCAAAGAATAGATGTTACCAATGTCATTCAGGAAAACTTTCCAGGTTGGCAGGAATTAACAATGCTTTATACTCTATTGGTATTGCTTTCCAGAATGTAAGGTCATCAAAAACACAATAAGCATTAGAGTAAGGCTTTAGTTAAAGATGTGTATTGGCATACACATATGGATTGAGCACATTCTGATTGCTAAAATAAGGTACCTAAACAAACATTAATGCCTTATATTTTTTTAATCATGATTATGGTTTATTAATGAAATTTTACATAAAAGTCTGACAAGTCACAGTATACATGATGCATTATTTCATTTAACGCTCCCCAAAAGATTTAGGCTCTTCAGATTTTTATAAATAACTTATTTTTTGAAGATGGCAGAGTAAAGGCAGGGTTTGTCTGAGTTCTCCCAAATTCCTCTCTGAATAATGTTAAAATAAAGTCTCAAAAGAAACTCTGGAGAAGAAGAACTAAAAAAATGATGGGGGGGAAATAATTTTCCAGCCCAAGACAACATAGAAAGTGGGTGAGAAAGGTCTCGAATGAAAGTGGAACACAGCCTAGCACAGGTTACACTCCAGCAAACCAGCAGAAGGGCCTGAAGGTGACCAAATCAGTGGTGGTGGCAGTGACTTTCAGAGATCTCAGCCCACACACAGTAGGGGAACTGGAAAATTAATCAGAAGGAGATTACATGAGTATTCAAAGGCACCCAGTGCCTTTTCTGACACTGGGTACAAGACTCTGTTTCATCACCTGTACATGGTTCTGGGTCAAAGTCCAGAGGTCCAAGTCTCAATCCAGGGCAAGGAGGAGGACAAGCAGGAACAGGGACTCTGGTCACAGTTCCAGGACAGAAAAGAGTGCTTGTGGTCACTCACAGACCGAAACACAGGCCAGGAGAGCATTAACCACACCTCTCCTTAGATCATACCATATTGAAAGAACTGAAGCTCACAAACTCCCAGAACTAGCTCTGAACACAGCAGCACAAAAAACCTGAAGCTTGGGACAGTGTTTTCCCTCTACCCTGGGAGCAGAATTCAACTTTAACATAAAGTTAAAAGTCAAGAAATAGGCTGGAAAATGAGCAAACATAAAAAAGAACTTGACAATAGAAAGATACTATTGACAAAGTTCAAAATACAAACTAAGAAGAATACAAAGTCAAAACAGTTACATGCAAAGCCTCAAAGAAAAATGTGAATTGGCCTCAGGCCCTGGAAGCAATTTAAAAAAGGATTTTAAAAATCAAATAAGAGAAGTAGAGGAAAAATGAAGAAAAGAAATAAAAGAGATACAAGATAGAGTAGACAGCTTGGAAAAGGAGGCACAAAAGATGCTAAAGAAAATAATACCTTAAAAAACAGAACAGACCAAATATTAAAAGAGGCACAAAAATCTACTGAAGAGAAGAATCTCTCAAAAAGCGGGATTAGCCTAGTGGAAAAAGAGATACAAAAATTCTCTGAAGAAAACAAATCCTTAAAAAGTAGAATGGCAGGGGGGAAGTAGGATGGCCAAATGGAAAAGGAGGTACAAAAGGTCATTGAGGAAAATAATTCCTTCAAAATTAGAATTGGGTGAGTGAAAGCTAATGACTTTATGAGATATCAAGAAACAATAAAACAAAATCAAAAGAATAAAAAAAGAAGAAAATGTGAAATATTTCATCAGAAAAACAATTGACTTGGAAAATAGATTGAGAAGAGATAATTTAAGAATTATTGGACTACCTGAAAGCCGTGATCAAAAAAAATTACAAATCGTATTTCAAGAAATTATCAAGAAAAACTGACCTGATATCCTAGAAACAGAGAATAAAATAGAAATTGAAAGAATCCACTGATCACCTCCTCAAAGAGATCCAAAAATGAAAACTCCAAGGAATATTCTAGCCAAATTCCAGAGCTCCCAAGCCAAGGAGAAAACATTGCAAGCAGCCAGAAAGAAACAAGTCTAATATCATGGAGCTGCAGTCAGGCTAATCCAAGATTTAGCAGCTTCTACATAAAGGATCAGAGGACTTGGAATGTGATATTCTGGAAGACAAAGGAACAAGGATTACAACTAAGAATCACCTACCCAGCAAAACTGAGCATAATCCTTCAGGGACAAAAATGGTTGTTTAATGAAATTAAGGACTATCCTGATGAAAAAAAAAAACAGAGGTAAATAGAAAATCTGACATTCAAACACAAGACTGAAGAGAAGCATAAAAAGGTAAGTTGGAAAGAAAAATCACAAGGGATTTAATAAGGTTATTCTGTTTACAATATTTACTGTATTACTGTTTACATCTTACATAAGATAATACTTGTAACTCCTAAGGACTCTTTCCCTATTAGGACAATTAGAAGGAGTGTACATAGATAGAAGGCACAGGTATAAGTTGACTATGATGAGATGATATCCAAAAAAATAAAATAAAATGAAATTAAGAAATGAGAAAAAGGAATGCACTGGGGGAAGAAGGAAGGGAAAGATAAAATGGGGGTAAATTATCTCACATAAAAGAGGCACAAAAGAACTTTTACAGTGGAGGGGGAAATGGAGGGGAGGGGTAGGCAACTCTTGAACCTTACTCTCATCAACATTAGCTCAAAAAGGGATAACATACACATCAAGTTGGATATAGAAATCTATCTTACCCAAAAAGGGAAGTAGGAGGAGAGGGATGATAGAAAGGAGTGCAGGTTGGAGAAGATTGTGGTCAGTAGCAAAACACTTTTGAGGAAGGACAGAGGGAAAGCAGAGTGAAAGAAGAATAAATGGTGGAAAAACAGGAAAGAGAGATAAACAGTAATCATAACTGTGTGTGAATGGGATGGACTCACCCATAAATTGGAAACAGATACCAGAGTAGATTAAAAACCAAAATCCCACAATATGTTGTTTAAGGGAAACACATTTGAAGCATACATACATAGAATAACTCTATAATGTTTCAACTAAAGTAAAAAAAATGATACAGCAATACCAATGTTAGGTCTATATCCAAAAGATATTTTTTTAAAAAAAAAAAGGAAAAGGACCCATTTGTACAAAAATGCTATTGCGGCTCTTTTTGTGGTGGCAAAGAATTGTAAATCGAAGCGATGCCCATCAATTGGAGAATGGCTTAATAAGTTGTGTTACATGATTGGAATGGAATACTATTGTGCAATAAGAAATGACAAGCAGGCTGATTTCAGAAAAACTTGGAAAGACGTACATGAACCAATGCAAAGTGAAGTGGGCGGAACCAGGAGAACACCACACACAGTAACAGCAATATTGTACAATGATCACCTGTGGATGACTTAGCTATTCTCAGCAATACAATGAAGGACTAATAATCAAAATTGCTATCACTCTCCAGAGAAAGAACTAATGGATTCTAAATGTAGATCAAAACATACTATTTTTCACTTTATTTTTTGTGGGCTTTTTTGGGGAAGGGTCTGTGTTTTCTTTCACAACATGACTAATATGGAAACGTTTTGCATGACTGCACATGTATAAGCTACATCAAATTTTTTGCCTTCTCAGGGAGGGTAGAGGGTATGTAGGGAGGGACAGAATTTGGAACTCAAAAATTTAAAAAATGAATATTAAAAATGTTTTACATGTATTTGGAAAAATAAAATTTTTAAAAACTCATTTTTTAAAGAAAAAAAATTGCTTATCATCAAATGAAATATCATCAGGGGAAGGACTGTTTTGTTTTTATCTCCATATCTCCACACAGTATGCACTTAACAAATGCTTGTTAAATGGTTAACTGAATGCATGACTAAGGAAATGCCTTCTTTCCTACCTGTGAAGATGCTCATCTCTTTTCTCTGCACAGAAAACATATCAGAATTCAGATCTTCTTTCTAGCTACTATCCTATTCTTCAGGAAATTCCCTGAACATATGGGTTGTACCTATTCCCTTTACTTTCTACCTATTTATTCCTTTTTCAAACTCCCATAGTCTGATTTTCCTTCCCAACACTATACTGGGACTATTCTCTCACATGTTACCGATGACCTTTCTAACTCCTCATGCACCTTGACCTTTCTGTCATTTTATACTGCTGACTATAGCCTTCTGCCTAAAATTCTTTCCCTTTTTTGTCTCTGTGACATTGAGTTTCCTTGGTTTTCCCACTTTTTAAACTGGCTCTTCTTCTTCCTAATGATCACTATATTCAGGTGTCTTCTGTCATCCTTGGCCCTCTGTCTTTTCATTTCAACTTGATTCACTGGTGAAACTTTGTTTTAGTCATGACTATGGCTTATTAATGAAACTTTACATAAAAGTCAGACAAGTTGCAGTACATATGATACTTTGTTTTATTTGAGTGCTCCACTCAACACTGCTTCAACAATCATTTCCATGTGGATGACTCCCAAATCTTTTTTTTTTAGTGTTTTTAGCAATAAAGTATTTTTAATTAAGGTATGTACATTTTTTAAGACACAATACTATTGCACACTTAATAGACTACTGTATAGTATAAACTTTTATATGCACTGGGAAACCAACAAATTCACATGACTCTCTTTATTGCAATATTTGCTTTATTGCAGTGGTCTGGAACTGTACCCAGCAAAATCTCAGGGGTATGCCTATATTCTTGTTGTCCTGTGCTTAAGTTGTGGCTCAGAGTGAATGTAAATAGTAATTGTTTCTCTTTTGGCCAGCAACCCTGAGTTTTTTCCCTTCCCAGTTTGATTTTTTTTTTTTATAAAAGGGGTCATCCTTTGACTCACTTCTTAAACAGGCCTAATCACTGAATGGGTATTGCCTAACTCAACGTGAGAACTGGGAAGATCTTAGCTTAAAAAGGTCAAGGTCTCCCACTGCATCCTGGGCCATCTTAAGTTGTCCTGATCTATATCTGACCACTGCACCCAGATGGCTCTGGAGGAGAAGGTGAGGCTGGTGACTTTGCACAGCCCTGCCTCATTTAAATCCAATTCAGTTGCAAGTCATGTCATCATCTTCCTCATGTTTTGGTCCTCTTCAAGATCAAAGAACAAACCACATACAATCGTTGCTGCTAGGAGGAGGTGAGTTCAAGGGACAGCTTGTGCTGAGACTGTCTTAAGAGAAGGCCTCCCCAAAGGGAATGGAGACATATCTTTTCTCCAGCCCTAAAAACTTAGACTGACCTCCATGACACTCGGTAGCCAGAGAATTCTCTCTGATGTCCCCCCTCCCCCTAACCCCAACCACAGGAGAAAATCAGGAATTGGATGACTCCCAAGTATACATTGCCATCCCTCTTACATTTTCAAATGCTGTGTGATATGTCCAGTTGGAAATCACACTGACTCTTTAAAGTTGTCTGGGTATTGGTTAGACTAGATTGGCTGGACTCTAAAGGTCTGTAATTTCCAAAACTGAATTATTTTCTCCCAAAAAAACTCACTCCCTTTCCCAGCTATCCTATTTCCTCTAGTAGTAGCACTGTTTTTTCTATTATCCCAAGCTTTAAGTAAACACTGGAGTTAGTTTTGACCACTGCAAACACTAATCTTTCATTATCCTCTAGCTCTTTCTCTGGCACTTGAAAACATGCCCAAGTAGCCCCCATCCTTAAAACAAACAAACAAAAAACTTCACTTAAACTTCTATCTCCTCAACTCATTGACCTTTATCTTTTTTTCTCTTTTTTAACCAAACTCCTAAAAGGGATCACTACATCTATTGCCTCTATTTCCTTTTATCCAACATAATTCTCAAGTATCTGTCTCTGCCACTTGACAGAAATTGTTCTTTCCAAGGTTACCAATGATTTTTGAAAGTACTACATCCAATAACTTTTTCTCAGTCCTTGTTCTCCTTGACTTACCATTAGTTTTTGACACTGCCAAACACCCCCTCCTGGAAATTCTTTCCTTGCTTGCATTCCATAACATGGTTCTTGCTTAGTTTTTCTCCTACTCATTGATCTTTATTTCTCAGTCTTCTTTGGTCATTGTTCTCCTCCCACCTGATAAGTGTAGGCAATCCCCCAATGCTCTACTTAGGATCTCTCCTCTTCTCCCTCTACATCCACCCTCTTGCGGATCTCATCAGCTCCCATAGGTTGTATTATCATTTCTTGGAGTATGAGTCCCAAATGTATGTATCTAACCCTCATTTTTTTCTCCTGAACTCCAATCCAATATTACTGTCTACCTGACATCCCTACAAATGTTATCTCATGTTCATCATGCCTAAAACATAATTCACATTATGCCCAAAACTTGTTCATTGTCTGCACCTCCCTATTTCTATTGAGGGCATCACAGTCCTTCCAATCACCCAGGTTCACGACCCCAAGGTCATACTTACTTTTTCCCTTTTACCTACTCCCCTCCCCCACTATATCAAATCAGTTGCTAAATCTTGTTGATTCTGCCTTTGTAATATCACTCTCATAGTTATTGCTCTGGTTCAAACCTTCATACTTCCTGGCTTCTGAATTGCTTCTAGCCTCTCCCTTCTTCATTCCATCCTCCAGACAACTACAAAATTGCTACATTCAAAACACAGATGTGAACATGTCATTTCCCTACTCAAAAATGTCAATGACTCCCTACTGCCTCTAGGATCAAATACAAATTTTTAAGCCTGAAATTTAAAGGTTTCCATAATCTGAGCCCCACCTAACTTTCTCTCCTCATTTCTTATAACTTCGTGAACTCTCTGTTCCATTCAGACTAGCCTACTAGCAATTTCCTGGTACATAATAGTGTATCTTCCACTCCTGTGCCTTTGAAAGTTGGCCCCCCCCATGCTGGGAGTGCACTGCCTCTTTATTTCTACTTATCTTTTATCATAACACAGCTTAGGTACCTCTTCCAATATGAAGATTTCCTGATTCTCTTAGATTGTGAGTTTTCTCTTCCTCTTGAAATTACTTTGTAATAAATTAGTAGATACTTCATATTTATTTAGCTTTGTACATATTTTTATCACACAAGCACTTAGTACAGTGCCTTCTTTCCTTCTTTCTTTCTTCCTTCCAAGGTTAAACTGTCTCTGACAACTTGGTTCATCATTGAGCTTGAAGAATGGGTAAGTATATGGAAGGAAAGAAGGAAGGAAGGAACAGAAGGAGGGAGAGAATGGAGAAGGGAAGAGAGGGAGAAGGGAAGGGAAGAAGGAAGGAAGAAGAGAGGAAAGGAAGGAGAAAGGAAGAGAGAGAAAGGAATGAAGGGAGAAGGAAGGAGAGAAGAAAAAAAGGAGGGAGGAAGGAAGGAGGGCAGAAGGAATGTAGAAAGGAGGAAGGAGAGTAGAAGGAAGGAAGGGAGGGAAGAAGGAAGGCAACAAGGAAGAAAGGAATGAAGAGAGAAGGAGAAAAGAAGGAAGGGAGGGAGGAAGGAAGGAGGGAAGATGGAAGGAAGGGAGGAAGGAGGGAGGTAGGAAGCAAGGAGGAAGGAAGGAAAGAGGGAGGAAGGAAACAAACTAGCATTTTTAAGCACTTGCTGTATGGCAGGCACTGTGATAAGCACTAGAAATACAAACATAAGCAAAAAAGAAAGGCTCTGCTCTCCAGGAGCTTACGTTTTAATGGGGGAAGACAATGCACAAAAAAAGAGCTGAAAAGGGGGAATGGGGGAGTGAGTTGGGGATAAGATACCTGGCAAGGGGATACAATTTCAAAGTCCAGAAAGTCAGGAACAGTGTCAGGAAGGGAAGGACTAGAGGACTATTGAGAGGCAACCAAGCCTAGAGCCCATACGCAGGACTGGTAAGGGAATGAAGGGAGACCAAACTGGGCCCTTTACAAAACGGAGGTTCCAGGAGGAACATTACAGTGTGGGGGTGGTGTCTTGCAGAGGACTATTTCATGGTGAACAGACAACATAGAAAATTATATGATCTAAGGCAAAGAGACCCTATATTCTAAGTGAAATTCTAGGATTAGAAGGTCAGGACTAGTGCAAGGAAGGAAAGGACTAGGGGATTCTTGAGAGGCAAACAAGTCCAGAGCCCATGACCAGTGCTGGTAGCATAGTATATGCCATGGCCTGAACTTTAGGCCTTCAATCCCTGGTTATCTAGCCAAGCAGTACTGCTAGATATGAGCATGGGAGGGTAAAAGGAATCCTGGGGAAATACAACAGCAACTGGCCTTAAGTCCTTAGGATGGGGCAAAAATGAGGCAGACAGAGTTTAGAATACTTGCCCAAGGTCAAGGGAAAGAGGAGGGAAAGGAAGAAGGAAGGAAGGAGAGAGGGAAGGAAGAAAAGAGAAAGGAAGAAAGGAATGGAGAAAGGAGAGACTGGGGTCATATTTGAATTCAGTTCTTTCTGATCCCAAGACCAGCATTCTGGGGTCAGATTTGAACTCAGTTCTTTCTGATCCCAAGATCAGCACTCTATCCGCTGTGCCATCCAGCTGTCTCTAAAAAACCGAGACCCAGGGATTTTGAGACACGCTCAAGGAAACACAAGTACTTAGTTTCAGAGGGGATTTGTTGCCTGATCCTCTAGCTCCAGAGCCAGCCACTGAATTACTCACATGCAGGACTCACCTTCTCACACTACAGTTTTCTCTCTCCACACACCAACTCAGTCACTTTCTCCCTCTACACAAGTTGCTACACAACCTTGAAATCACTCTCACCACAAAATCATTTATTCGGCCATTCTCCAACATTCTTTCACAAGCTGACCAGAATTATCTCTCACCAACAGTTGATCTCTTCACATGCATCATCTTTCAGACTGGTTTCACAACCTCCACTAAACACCACTTGCACTGAAGCTACATCTGATGCTCCTAAATCTCAAGCAACTGCATCTCCTGGGAGCCCTGAGGGCACACAAACACTGCTCTCTTTTCCCTTCTCCCCACCACCTGGTTTTTGAAGTTAACTGTAGACCCTCCCTTTCCCAAGCAAGCGATATTTGTGGAATCTCTAAGTTAGGAGGTTTTCCACATTATTTTTGCATATGTATGTAGAACTATGCCAACAGTTTCTTGGATGCAATTTTAATACATCCATGTGAATTTTAGGGTCTATTTTCACTAACTGCTTAAAAAAAACAAGATATTTTTGAAAGGATGGTTCAAATGACAGTCATGACTATTGAGTCAACAGTGAAATAATATGTAATATGTGATAACAGATTTATTATTACCTTATTAGCTATTATTGACATATTACAAAATATGTAATAATATATTTTGGCCTTTGACCAAAAACAACAAAATTCTAACCTGACTTGAAATCTTTGACTCCTCCCTCTCCTTGATGGTCATTATTCATTCTGTTATCAGTCCTGTAGATTCAAATGGTTTCTCAGCTTTGCCCTTTCTTTTGCATTCATACTCTCTCCCTATTTTGAACCTTATCCCTCAATAGTCCCTGGATTATTGTAATAGTCTTCAAGTTAGACTTCTTCCAATATCTTCACTTCCGATCTGTTCTCTGTATCACAGCCAGATTAAACTTTCTAAAATATTGTTTTCATCATTTTATTCTCCTGATCAAGAACAAACAATAGATTCTTCTTGCTCCATGGAACTGAGGCCAAATTATTGTGTCTAATTTTCAGAGCCCTCCATAATATGGACCCCATCCTACTTATCTAGCCTTATTTCTTTTAACGATCCAACTTGAAAAATGCTCAAGTCATACGGGTTTATTCAGCATTCCTCACCCAGGCCAGGGTCATTCCCAATTCTGCTCATTTGTTTTCTACCTATTTGTACTAACCTTATTCTTCCATTCTGTTTATTTAAATTGTACCTATCCTTTAAGGCTCAAAGCCCATCTCCCCCATAAAGACTTTTCAACGCCGGTTTATACTGATCTCTGTTCCTTAAAATAGTATTTCAGTATGGCATGAATTAGCAACTCCTTTAATTTGCTTGTATGTAGGTTTGTCTATTTAATTAGAATGCAAACTCTTTGAGAACCAGGACCTTGTCAATATTTATTCTTTATGGCATATGTCATACACGAGTACATGATAGATGCTCAAAAAATATTTATGGCTTGATTCATTTGAAATAAGTTACTTTTAGAAATTATGCTACTATAAGATATAAATGTATACATGCTTAGAGAGGAAGCCAGTGACTAGATTATCAGATCTGGTATCTGGAAGAACATGTTATAGATGACCGTGGGGAAATCACTGCCTTAGCCTATCACCTCCTCAGGAAATTCCATGAGAATTTTCTACTACATTATTGATAGGTTTTGATCTGCCCACTTCAGTAGTTATTTCAAATCTAAAATTTTCACATCTTCACCTGAGATCTAGAAGTGTTTCTAAATAATTTCTTAATGAATAATTTTCAAAAACTTGAGGCATAGAAGAAGAAAAAATAATGCCAATTAACAGGAAAAAGTAAATCTGGCAGACCAAAAACAAAACAGATGAATTTAACTTTTTTGGATATTAAGCTGATCATTTTAAATGAATGAAAAATAATACCTGTGCTTGGAACTCTCCTACTCAACTTCATAATTAAAAAAACCTTACATCTATGAAAAAAATTGTTGGTTCATACAGTATCGTGGGGAACCAAGATGAATAAGGTATATGTTATTTATGACAGACCTGAGAGCTAAAAAGTTCACAACTTTCCCAAAAATTTACCCACCCCTTTCAAAAAACAGCTTCTTCTGTTTCTTTTCCAGCTCACCTTTGACTCTTTCTCCTCTTCAGGTGAGAAGAGAATCATCAAACATTACCAATTTAAGTAAAAGTTTCTTTGGGACATCAGGAACAGAACAGGCAGTGTGAGTAACCCTATCTCTAAATAACATCACTTGAGGAAGAAGAGTTACAGGAATATTTTCCTTCAGTAATCTGAAACTGTTTCCCCCTCTAATGCAAAAAGTAAGATAGTGGCAGATTTTCTAGGTCACCTTGTCTAAAGCTCTAAGTGATAATACCTCTATCAGCAAAAAAAAAAAAAAAATGGCCAGATTATGTTTCCTTAAAATGTGTTTGTGTATAGTAACTTTGGGGAGGAAATGATCGACAACCATAATGAAACTGCTATCCCTGTAAAATAAAGTAAATATACCAAGTTAGAGATGAAATAGAAAATCCAATACCTAGCTTAAGCAAGCTGGAAAACACCAAAACATCTGTAACAGGGATTGGCAGGACCTCTAATGCTGCAATGTTAACAGAGGGGAGGGGTTATAAGATCTTTCCTGCCCATTTATAGGTCTCATGTGGAGCCCATTAAGGGAGGCTTGCACACTTTTTGTTAATAAGCTAATTAGGCAGAGTCTGGTTGTGATGCCTTCTGGCTCTGAGTCTATTACCTGAAAAAAGTATATATTGTGAGAGGTGAGCTTTTGCTTGGGGAATTCACTTATGAGAAAGATGTTGTGATTCTGTGGTTGAGACTCTGAATGGCCATATGTTCAGAGCTCCCTGACTCCTCAGAGGCTGTCTTGATTCAGTGGTGAATGTAAAGCTTTGATTCCGGCAGTAGAGCCCTGTCGGTCTTTATTTCTCTTTGTATCTTTTTCTACATAATAAAAGAAGATCATTGACCCCTTTTAAGTTGCTTTCCTTAGTAAAAACAGAGCTAAGAACCTGCACTAGCAGCCATCCTGAGTATGCCAGTGTGGTTGCTGTTACAAATGCTACTGTTTGTGTGGATGATGCTGGAAAGACAGAATGTGAACGAGATGTGATGACATGTAATGGAAGTGCTTTAGAAAGAATTTAGAGCATGTGTGGATATTTTGTAACTGGTTCTAATTAGCTAAGCACATAGGGAATACGAGGATTTTTGACTACGGAGACTTTCAAAATGGACCAATGACAGGAGTATCATTTTTCTCTTTCACAACCTCCACTTTGGCTAGTCTACTCTTGGTCTGATGCCTTCAATGAGTCTCTTCTCTCCTTTGAGGTAATGTGGCCCCATGAAATAGACCATGCTCTTTGACCTCTATTTGTTCTTTTCCATTTCAGGTGAAGGGATCTGAGAGTAGACACCCTGGGTGTCCTGACATTCTAGCTTCCCAGAGTCCCTGGGTCCAGCATCTTGGTGTCCCAGAATCACAGGGTCTGCGCTTTGTAGCTAGCCCAACATTGCTGCACCAAGGAGCAAGGAGTGACTTTCATAAGTGACTTCAGGACCCAGAAAGTGGTAGCTAAGACAGGGACTCATTTAGCAGTGATATCTCCTTTACACATGAACTTGGTGGGACAAATGTTATGTAGGAACTGAGCTAAATTTACATAATTATTTGTAATATTAATATAAAATTTCAACCATTAGAATATTTGTCATATATTAATATGTCATAATTAATATTTGTCTTACTATTGCAGAAATATATCCTAGTCAGCTACAGTGTGGTATCTTGACAATTAGAAGTGAGTTCAGCCATGACTGGAATGAAAGCAATATGGATCGTCTCTGCTGGTTACATACTGCACAATATATAAATGAGGATTCTAGTGGAAAGAAGTACTATTTATCAGATGGATCCCACAGAGGAAGCTAAAGGTTTTGGCTTGGTCCCATGTGGAGAGAATGACAAACTGATTATGGTATGTTAGAGTTGCCTAAGAATAAGAAAACTGGCAGGTGGGCAAAAGAATCGATTTAAGTGGTATAGTCTAGTGCACATAATATTTCCAAGAAAACTATGAATAGAAGGAAGAACATCCCTTAAAAAAGTTTTGGCTCTTTTATTAATTAATTAATTATGAAGTTATGAACCAGATCACAGGGATGTTTGCTTAATGATAATAATAATGAAGTAACTTATCTATGTCAGTTATTACCACATTCTGAGAAAGATAATAAAGATCTTATTCACTATGTTCCTTAATTAAACTAATATTTATTAAGCTCCTACTACATATTAGGCACCATACTAAGTGCTCAGAATATTAAGACAAAAAAAATGAAACAGTTCCATTCTCTGAGGTGACATCTCAACTCCCATTGATAAACTGGGTCCCTGAAGCATGGCTGCTATATCCCCTCAGGTTTCTAAGGCTGGCCCTGATGGATTTGAGGGCTCCATATTGGTCTAGTACTATATATTTCACATGCCCCACACCGGTGTGCATCCCTCTATGATTATCAGCTGATATAATTTAGTCATGTCAACTCAGCTTTTAGAAAATAGTTTACTAAGGTGGAATAGTAAGAATAGTTGAAGAGGGAAGTACTTTCCAGACATGACGCAAGTATAGCAGGAAAAGATGGAATATTGTGGACTGGGCACAGGAAGGAATTCAGTTGGGCAGGAATATAGACTGTGTGAAGAAAAGAAATGCACAATTAGCCTAGAAAGAGGGGCTGAGGTCAGATTTTAAAAGGCTTCAAATGGCAATCAGAAGAATTTGTATTTTCTCCTAGAGACAAAAAGGAATAAATAAGGGTTTTTGAGCAAGAAAGTAACATAGTTGGACCTGTACTTTAGAAATATCAATTTGATATCTGCATCAAGAATGAATTTGAGATAAGAGAGAACCTAGAGGCATGAAGGCCAACTAAAAGGCTATTGAAATAGTCTGGGCAAGAAATGGTGAGGGTCTAACTCAGGATAGATGTGAGCATACAGTGGAATAGAAACTACTAGAATTGTCAGCTACAAAAATACTTTTTCAGAATTTGGTTAAAACATTTGTTTAGAATTTCTCTCAAGAATTAAATTGGCATAAGAATTTATGATAAGAGGACAAAGTTTGAAAATTTGTACAGTTATTGAAGTGAGCAATTAAACAGTCAACAAGCATTTATTAAAGCAGTACTACATAGCAGATACTGGGCTAAGCACTAAAATATGCAAATATAAGCAAAAAGAAAGGCAGTTCTTGCCTTCAAGAAGTTTACTTTCAAATGGGGGAAGAAAATACATAAAAGGGAGCTAAAAGCTCCAAGATCATTTAGCATGGTGGCAAAGCACAAAGAATCCAAAGTATTGCTGGAAGAGGAATGAAGAACGGCTAGCTTGGCCCCTTCCTCAAAATGAAGGTTCTGGAAGGAAATAGCCAATGAGGAAAGGGGATGGACAGATAGGTGATAAGGCCACAGGAACTGAGGAAATTTCCAGGATAATAAGCCATCTGAGGGATGATGACAAAATAAAGAGAATCAAAAGCAAATCTAATAGAAGAATAAACATTAGCAATTTTATTAAGAAAAACAGGAAAGTTGTAAGAAATGTCTACTCCTGATATAACCTAAGACAAAAGAGCTTTCTACAAAATTAGTAAATATATACCATGATGTATAGCAAACTGTCTCCCCTCGCCAGACAATGACAAAGAAAAATAACAACAAAAAAATCAAGGCTTTGAAAACTTCTGAAGTAAAAAGTAACTAATCTATTGAAAATGAATATGCAGTTGACAATATTAACCCAAAATTGTATTATAATTAAGTGACTAAATTATTATGGAAAAAAATGAAGAGAGCAGATTCTTTTAACCATTAACTGATTGTGATTTTGAGATTGTCGCATAACCTCTCTAAGGTTATCAGAAAAGGATAAGATTAGTTTTATTTTTTTTTAAATTAATGGGGCCATCCCTTGACTCAGTTCTTCAACAAGCCTATTCACTGAATGAGCATCGCCTCATTCAAAGTGAGAACTTGGAAAGATCTTAGCTTAAAAAGACCAAAGTCTCCCACTGCATCCTGGGCCATCTGCAGTCATCCTGGTCTATATCTGGCCGCTGGACCTAGATGGCTCTGGAGTAAAAAATGAGGCTGGTGACTTTGCACCACCCTCCCTTAAATCAAAGTCAAATGCAAGTCATGTCATCATCTTCCTGATGCCATGGTCCTCTTCGAGAATAAAGGACAAAACCACACAATATCCCTTTTAGCTTTAAAATATTAGAATATATTTTTCACAAAATGTATTCATAAAATATATTCATTTCATTAATATAATTCATCTTATGGAGCACATAATTTTATTTTTCCTAGAAGCAAAGGAAAACTGATTATGATGAGAAACTTTTGTGTTTTAGTTGGTATTTTAAGCGAGATAATCCACCCCATTCTATCTCTCCCTATCTCCCTCTCTCAGTATGTTGCTCTCTCATCCCTTAATTTCATTTTATTTCTTTTAGATATCTTCCCTTCATCTTCAACTCACCCTGTGTCTGCTCTCTCTCTTTTACATATATATATATATATATATATATATATATATATATAAAAACACACATATATATATACACATACATACATATACACATAGATATATACATACATACACATTCACTTATATATATACATAAACATATATATATATATATATATATATATATATGCATATTCCCTTCAACTACCCTAATACTGAGGTCTCATGAATCATACACCTCATCTTTCCATGTAGGAATGTAAACAAAACAGTTCAACTTTAGTAAGTCCCTTGCAATTTCCGTTTCTTGATTACCTTTTCATGCTTCTCTTGATTCTTGTGTTTGAAAGTCAAATTTTCTATTCAATTCTGGTCTTTTCACTGAGAAAGCTTGAAAGTCCTCTATTTTATTGAAAATCCATATTTTGCCTTGGAACATGATACTCAGTTTTGCTGGGTAGGTGATTCTAGGTTTTAATCCTAGCTCCATTGACCTCCGGAATATCGCATTCCAAGCCCTTCGATCTCTTAATGTAGAAGCTGCCAGATCTTGGGTTATTCTGATTGGGTTTCCACAATACTCAAATTGTTTCTTTCTGGCTGCTTGCAATATTTTCTCCTTGATCTGGGAGCTCTGGAATTTGGCGACAATATTCCTAGGAGATTTCTTTTTGGGATCTATTTGAGGAGGCGATCGATGGATTCTTTCAATTTCTATTTTGCCCTGTGGCTCTAGGATATCAGGGCAGTTCTCCTTGGTAATTTCTTGAAAGATGGTATCTAGGCTCTTTTTTTGATCATGGCTTTCAGGTAGTCCAATAATTTTTAAATTCTCTCTCCTGGATCTATTTTCCAGGTCAGTGGTTTTTCCAAGGAGATATTTGACATTGTCTTCCATTTTTTCATTCCTTTGGTTCTGTTTTATAATATCCTGATTTCTCATAAAGTCACTAGCTTCCACTTGCTCCAATCTAATTTTTAAGGTTGTATTTTCTTCAGTGGTCTTTTGGACCTCCTTTTCCATTTGGCTAATTCTGCCTTTCAAGGCATTCTTCTCCTCATTGGCTTTTTGGAGCTCTTTTGCCATTTGAGTTAATCTGTTTTTTAAGGTGTTGTTTTCTTCAGTGTATTTTTCAGTATTTTTTGGGGTCTCCTTTAGCAAGTCATTGACTTGTTTTTCATGGTTTTCTCGCATCCTTCTCATTTCTCTTCCCAATTTTTCTTCTACTTCTCTAACTTGCTTTTCCAAATCCTTTTTGAGTTCTTCTATGGCCTGGGGCCAGTTCATGTTTTTCTTGGAGGCTTTTGTTGTAGGCTCTATGGCTTTGTTGTCTTCTTTAGGCTGTATGTTTTGGTCTTCTTTGTCACCAGAGAAAGAATCCAAAGTTTGAGACTGAATCTGGGCCCGTTTTTGCTGCCTGGCCATATTCCCAGCCAACTAACTTGACCCTTGAGTTTTTCAGTGGGGTATGACTGCTTGTAGACTAATGAGTTCTATGTTCCACGTTTGGGGGGGAGGTGCCAGCTCTGTCAGACCCGCACTACTCCTTCCCCAAGAACCCCCAGTCCAGACTGGGCTTAGATCTTCAGCAGGCTGTTGCACTCCTGCTCTGATCCGCCACTTAATTCCTCCCACCAGGTGGGCCTGGAGCCGGAAGTAACAACAGCTGTAGCTGCCCCACCTCCGCTGCCCCCGGGGCTGGAAGCCGAACCGAGAACTCCTTCCACTCCCGCAGCTTTTCCCACTAACCTTCTCCGCCGTCTTTGGTGTTTGTGGGTCGAGGGGTCTGGTAACTGCCGCAGCTCACATATTCAGGGCGCTAGGGCCCCCTCCGCCCGGCTTCTGGTCTGGATGGTCCACGCCGCTCAGGCTGGGCTCTGCTCCACTCCATTCCCAGCTCCCAGCTCCCAGCTCCCAGCTCCGTGCGGAATAAACCTCACCCAGAGACCATCCAGGCTGTCCTGGGCTGGAGCCCTGCTTCCCTCTGCTGTTCTGTGGGTTCTGCCGTTCTAGAATTGGTTCAGAGCCATTTTTTGTAGGTTTTTGGAGGGACTCGGGTACGGAGCTCACTCTAGTCCCAGCTTACCAGCCACCATCTTGGCTCCGCCCCCTAGTTGGTATTTTAAATAACATTAATATTTCACCTGCAGGGAATGACTGGATACCTGGTTACATTTGAAATAATTTTATGAAAGGCTAAGTTTATGTTAAGGGCAGTCAGGTGGCACAGTAGATAGAGCACCAAGCCTGAAGTCAGGAAGAATCATCTTCCTGGGTTCAAATCTGGCCTCAGACACTTACTAGCTATGTGACCCTGGGCAAGTCATTTAATCCTATTTACCTCGGTTCCTCATCTGCAAAATGAACTGGAAAAGGAAATGGCAAGTCACTCCAGTATCTTTGCCAAGAAAATCCCAAATGGGGCTACAAACTGTTGGACACAAATGAAACCACTGAACAGCAAGAAGAAGTTTATGCTAAACAGTAAAGGCACCAGATTGATCAATGTATATAAAAGACTATCTGTCACAAGTTAAATCTTTGGTGTTGGTCAGCATTATTTCCTTTTTTCATTACTGGTAACATTTCTCCATAAGCTTTTTTAAAAATAACTTTTTATTCATTAGATTCACACAGGCCACAATTACATAATGCAATGAACAATCATCCATAAATAATTTTTCATGCCTTCTTTTGATTTTCCTATGAGCCAATATCTAGTGATTTACATATGCAGATTTGGTGTCCTCAATTATAAACTGCTTAAGGGTAAGGACTTTACTTTCCATTTCTCTGCTGTCCATATATAGTGAGTACTCAGAAAAGACCAACTGGCTTTCCAAATAAATGTAACATCTTAACTTATACAACAAATTATTAAGTGTGGTGGCCTAATTTTAATTACTTTGTGCATATTTCTACTAGTAAATTTAATCTTTTTGCATTTCAGAATATGTAGGAGTTACAGAATAAGAACTTAGCAGGCATGATAGCTGTCTACATAACGCCAAACAAATGCTTTCAGATCCTGTGTTTGAAGTTATCTTTCACATTCCATTTTAAAGAAGTTTATTTTACAGGCCTCTAGCAGAGACAATGTAAAATAGAACATGGTTTACAGGGAAATTTTGGAAAGGCCTCTGAAATCAATTAGGAGCTCAGTTATTCCTCATAACATTAATCAGCCATAGGCTAATAGTAAAATAAAAAGGACTAAAGAGATAAAAATTGCTTTTGCACTATAATACCTCTCAATTGTATCGTGATTGGGCATGGTACTTGCCCATGGCCAAATTTTCTTGCAACAGTACAAAGCATTCAGTATTTGGTTGCTCCTTATTCCAGATTTAAAATGGGTCCCTCCATATGTTTCTCTGGTAGATGTTTCAGAGAAACAGAAGCTGCTTTGCCTTGGTATCATGGGAATAACATTTAAAAATAGGATTCTGTGCAACACAACAAGCATAGAATCATATGATGGAAGGGATCTCAGAAGCCATTGATTACAACCCACTCATTTTACACATGAGGAAACTGAGGCACAGAGAGTAAGTGACATGCCCGAGGTCATAGCCAGATATAAGGCAAGATTTGAACTTGGATCCTCTTGACTCCAAATTCAGTCCTCTATCCATTACCCCACCCTCTTATGGGAACAAACTCAGCCAAGAGCGTACTACCCTACTGGAGGAATACCACTAAATAAAGCTAGGCCATATACCCTTACATGTAATAAAGGCCTTTTCTGGCTCTCAGTGAGCGTTATTTTCCTTTACCACTATCTGATGACTTATGAAATAGGGTTCATCAAATCCTGGACTTGCAGAAATGCACCAAGTTGGGAGACAGAATAGTAAATCCAGTACACAACTAGTATTACAGTTTGGGTGGAATATAGAGTGAATAAATGGGGAATTATGTGAAATAAGCCTAGAAATGCACATCAGAACTAGAATCCCTAGTGTCTAGAATAGTGCCACTGTTCATCAAAATGAAATTGTTGAAGATAAAGATATGTGAGTTTGATGACAGTACAATTGGGTAGATTCAGAACTAATTGAATAACTAGGAAATGTTAGATTGTAAGAAGTCCAATGGATGGAAGATATACGTGCCCCTATGTATCTGTAATAGTCAGCTATTTTCTCCCCAAAACTCCCATATAGATCACAGTTGTCTTCCCAGTGGAAAAGATGGTAAGTGACCTTCAAAGGAGGACATTATATTGGTAATGGGTTTAGGGGCAAGTGAAGGCAACTGAAATCATAAACTGGAGGCAAGTTGCAAAGCCTTCTCCCATACCAGGATCACTGAATGGAATGTATTTGTTTAAGCAGTCAGTGCTTTAATTAGTGCCACTGATGGTCAAAGTCAGGCAGATATTCGTGAAATTCAGCAGTATGTGGGAATCAACAGCCAAGTAAGGTTCTAGGAAGATCTTGCAGCGTCTTCGCTATATTTCTGTGAGTCTTACAGGAAGCCTTTCCAAATACCCCTTAATTCTAGTGCCTTCCCTCTGTTACTTATTTCCTATTTATCCTGCATACAGTTGTACATACATGTTTGTTTGCTGTCTCCCCCATTAGATAGTGAGTTCCCTTAGGATGGGGATTGTCTTCATTCTTTGTATCCTCTGCACTTGGCACATTGTCTGGCACATAGTAGGCACTTGAAAAATGCTTATTGACTGAATGATTTCTTTAAGTTCCTATCATTCTTTATTCTGCATGGCCTAATCTACTAACTTTCTGGCAATGGAAGTCAGCAATTTCCATTCCCCAGGTACCTGTATGTGATGGCAAGTTGAACTTCTCCAAATAAAATGTATTCTGGAAAAAGAACACATCAAAGAGAGGATCAGAGGTCTGATAACATATCCCACAAGTTCAGGCAAGAGTCATGTATCTGATTCTCTTTACCTAAGTTCAGTTCATCATTTCTAAAAAAAAAAAAAAAGAGTACCTTTTGGTGTACATCAGAATGTAACAATAGCTTTGGAAATATTATCATGGAAATGATAATGAAACACACCTTTCTCCCCTTGATAGAGAAATGGTCAACTACAGGTATATTGTGTCAGATATCACTGTGCTGCTTAGTTTTAGTAAAATGTTCTTTGTTACAAGAGATGGCTAAATGAAAGGTGGGTATTGTATAAAAAAAAACCACCAACAAAACTTTGCATCAGTAAGGAAGATTAGTATAGAACCGATGTGAATTTCAGTTTGTGTATTATTTTTATTAATGTAAGTATTTAAGATGGAGAAAGCAAACATGTGGGTTGGTAGTTATTGATATTCTCTCAGTAACCTTTTTTTTCCAATTATTTCATTTTTTCCAATTACATGTAAAAATACTTCTAACATTCTTTTTTAAAATTTTGAGTTATATATTCTTTCTCATCCTCTCTCTTCTGCCCCCGCTCTTTGAGAAGATAAGCAATTTGATACAGGTTATACATGTGCAGTCATGCAAAATATATTTCCATGTTAGTCATGTTGTGAAAGAAAACACAGAACAAAAAAGGAAAAATGAAGAAAGGGGGTAAGTTTTGCTTCAAACTGCATTCAGACTCCACCAGTACTTTCTCTGGAAGTAAATAGCATTTATCATCATGAGTCCTTCAGAATTGTCTTAGATCATTGCATTGCTGAGAATAGCTTAGTCATTCATTCATAGCTGATCATAGTATAATATTGCTATTATTATGTACAATGTTCTCCTGGTTCTGCTCACTTCACTTTGCATCAGTTCATGTAAGTCTTTCCAGGTTTTCTGAAATCAGCCTGCTTGTCATTTCTTATAGTATTCCATTACATTCATATATCACAACTTGTTCTACCATTCCCCAATCAATGGGCATCTCCCCAATTTCCAGTTCTTTTCCATCATAAAAAGAGTCGTTATAAATATTTTTATGCATATATCCCTTTCATTTTTTAAAAATATCTGTGGGATACAGACATAGCAGTGGTATTGTTGGAGCAAAGAGTATTCACAGTTTTATCGCCTTTGGCACATAATTCCAAATTGCTTTCCAGAAATGTTGGATCAGTTCGCAATTCTAACAACAATGCATCAGTGTCTCAATTTTTCCATATCCCCTCCAATATTTGTTATTTTCCTTTTCTGTCATATTAACCAATCTGGTAGGTGTGAGGTGGTACCTCAGAGTTGTTCTAATTTGCATTTCTTTAATCAACAGTGATTTAGAGCAATTTTTCATAAGACTATAGAGAGTTTTAATTTCTTTATCTGAAAACTGCCTGTTCATATCCTTTGGCCATTTATCAATTGGGGAATGACTTGAATTCTTATAAATTTGACTCCATTCTCAGTATATTTGAGAAATAAGGCCTTTATCAGAGAAATTCTATCAAAAAATTTTCCCAGTTTTCTACTTTTCTTCTAATCTTGGCTGCATTGGTTTTGTTTGTGCAAAACCTTTTAAATTTAATGTAATAAAATTATCTGTTTTGCATTTTGTAATGCTATCTCTTGTTTGATTATAAATTCTTCCTTATCCATACATCTGACAGGTAAGACTATTTCATTCTCCCCTAATTTGCTTATGGTATCACCCTTTATGTCTAAATCATCCACCTATTTGACCTGATCTTTGTATATGGTGTGTGATGTTGGTCTATACCTAGTTTTTGCCAAACTGCTTTCCAGTTTTCCTAGCAGCCTTTGTCAAATAGTGAGTTCTTGTCACAAAAGCTTGGACCTTTGGGTCATTTACTACTGTATATTATGTGCCTGACCTATTCCATTGATCTACCACTCTATTTCTTAGTCAGTGCCAGATTATTTTGATGATTACCACTTCATAATACAGTTTGAGATCTGCTAAGGCTAGGCCTCCTTCCTTCACATTTTTTTCATTAATTCCCTTGATAATCTTGACCTTTTGTACTTCCAGGTGAATTTAGTTATTATTTTTTCCAGCTCCATAAAATAATTTTTGGCAGCTTGATCGGCATGGCACTGAATAAGTAAATTAATTTATGTAAAATTATCATTTTTATTATATTTGCTTGGCCTACCCACGAGCAATTAATATTTTCCCAATTATTTAGGTATGACTTTGTATGAAAAGTGTTTCGTAATTGTGTTCATATAGTTCCTAGGTTTGTCTTGGCAGATAGACTCCCAAGTATTTCATGTTATGTGTAGTTATTTTAAATGGAATTTCGATTTCTATCTCTTGCAGCTGGACTTTGTTGGCAATATGTAGAAATGCTGACAATTTATATGGGTTTATTTTATATCCTGCAACTTTGCTAAAATTGTTAATTATTTCAACTATTTTTTAGTTGATTCTGTAGGATTCTCCAAGCATAGCATGATATAATCTGCAAAGAGTGATAGTTTTGTTTCTACATTGCCTATTCTAATTCCTTCAATTTCTCAGTAACATTTTTTGATGAAGTTGTTTGAAATACTCCTTTATACACACAAGGAAAAAACAAGCATATGAAGAATGTCTAATGTCTATTATATGAACTATTTTGGAGTTGCATTAATAATCCATAAAGTTTATCTATCAGTACACATAAACTTAGACAGACATGACAAATAGACAATGAGCTGGACCTAGAACCGAAAAGGAGCAGAATATAGTATGTTGCCTTTCAGGTATTGCATGTTTTTTGAATGTCCCCAAGTTTTTCCCTGGAACAAAGGTTTATCTTTTTAAAAGCAATATCTTCTGGTGATTCTATATAACTACAAAGAATGAAATGCCACAGTTTACAAAACATTTAAGTTGGGGATCACTTAAATGACCACAAAGTTCAACGGCAAACAAAAAAGCAGGTATGAACAGACTGCAGAACATTACAAATTAGGAAATATGCAGGAGAAATGGCATAAAAATATCACAGAAGTATGTGCCTAGAAGAAAAGAGGAGCCAGTCACAATAAGAACAAGAAAAAAATGATGGAGAGCCTGCATGCTCTACAGCAAGATTTCTTAACCTTTTCTGCATCATGGACCCCTTTGGCAGTCTGGTGAAGTCTATGGACCCCTTCTCAGAATAACGTTTTTAAAAGCATAACATACATAGCTAATACACTAGATGACAGAGTCATAATCTTAAAAGCTTCTGACAGGATAGAGTAGTGAACTGAATATAAGAAGAAATCCAATAGAAATTAGTGTAAAGTCTTATTGCTGTTCCCAAAAAATCAACTTCATAAACACAGTTTGGGGAAGGCATAATTAGTAGTTTGAAAGAGGAACTGTGGGTTTTAGTGGAAGGTGAGATTAATACAAATTAGCAGTGTGATGTGGCAGTCAAAAAAGCTAATGTGATCTTGAACAGCACTAAGAGAGGCAAAGCTTTCAGGAATGAGGAAGTGATGGTCTCTTTGCACTTTGCTTTAGTCAGATCACATCTATAGTACTGTGCTCAGTTATGAGTGCCACAGCTTAAGGACTTTGATAATAATGGAGAGCATTCAGAGGAGAACAACGAGGATGCTGAAAGGCTTCGAGTTCATGTCATATAAAGAATGGGTAGAAGAAAAGGGCATAGTTAGCCTAGAGAAGAGGAGACTCAAGGAAACATGATAGCTGTCTTCAAGTACTTGAAAGGCTGTCAGGTGGAAGAGGTACTATAATTGTTCTGTTTGATTCCACACAGCAGAAGCAGGAGCAATGAATGGTAGTTGCAAAGAAGGAAATTTGACTTGATGGTAGGAAAAAATATTGCCAACATGTTGTTGTTTCAGTCATGTCCAACTTTTTATGACCCCGTGGACCTCTCTCTATCCATGAGGTTTTCTTAGCAAAGATATTGGAGTGGTTTGCCATTTCCTTCTCCAGTGGCAAACAGAGTAACTTTCCCAAGGTCACAAAGCTAGGAAGTTTCTGTGGCTAGATTTGAACTCAGATCTTCCTGATTCCAAGCTCAGTGCTCTCTCCACTGTGCCACCTAGCTGTCCCCTACCAATGATTAGTGCTGTCCAAAACAGGAAAAGACCATCTCAAGAGGCAGTGAGCTTCCCCTCATGGGAGGTTTTCAAGCAGAAGTTGGATGAGCATTTGTCAGAAATATCATTGTGCGAAATTTCTTTTGAGGTATGGATTGGACTAAGTAGCTATGAATGTCTCTTTCAACTCCAAAATTCTATGTCTCTGCAGTTGTGATCTGCATTTTTGGAAGGAGTGCCCAAATCAAGGAGACCACAGACCCATTGGAATCCTGAAGAATTAAAGCCCTGAACATCTATACTTTTTTTTAAACCACTACGGACTCATCATATTCTATTTTGTATTATAGCTCTCAGTTTGTCCCCTAGACTAAATTATAAGATCCTGAGGTCAAAATTGGTTTTTATTCATCTTTGTATCTTTCCAAGTCAACTTAGTTTGGTATCTTGTACACAATAAGTGATCTTAAAGCACATGCAGAGATAATATTTGGTTTTATCTTCAGTCATTCTCGTTTCACTTTTCTACTTGTGGGCTCATGAAAATATTCCCCTTTTATCTTTTCTTGCTGTTTTCTTTTTTCTTTCTATTCTCTTCCCCTCTGCTTCCTTCTTTTTTTTCTTTCCCTTCTGCAATCATAACAAAAAAATTATGGTAGAAAGACAGTTACATGTTCTGGGCTAGAAGGGAACAGAATCCTTTTTTTGTTTTGTCCCCCTACCTAAAGTCCTTAGGAAAAAAAAAATGAAAAATTCCTTAAAAGCATACCTCTCCATTTAAGACAAATTCAATAAATGAACAAATTTATGAGGAAATGTCAAAAATTATGGCATTGAATACTTATTGTTTATAAATGGTAAAATTTCCCTACACAATATGATAATTATTTTCAGGTTGTATTTCAAGTCAGTTAGCTTAAGGAATTTAAGGGTATTAGAAAACAATATATTCTAATTTTACAAGTTAATAGATTACATCGGACCTAGAACACTAGTGCTGAACACACTCCTCCTTGCTTACCACCCACTTCATCTTTATAAAGAAGGGCAGGAGACTCTGATTAGCACAATGATCAATTATGATTCCAGAGGACTTATGATGAAACATGTTATCTACCTCCTGACAGAAAGGTGATAGACTGACTTAAGGTACGGATTGAGACACTTATTTTCTGGACATGGCCAATGAAGGAATTTGTTCTCCACAACTATGCATATTTATTACAAGGGATTTGTTGAACCAAAGAATGGTAGAAGGGAGATACAGTTGATTTTCATTAATTGGAAAAAAAATTTAAGAGAGATTAGGCTGAATGCAGCTCAGATTAGAAGGGAAACAGGTAATGAGAAAAAATATTTGTAGCAAATTTCTCTAATAAAAGTCTCATTTCCAAGATTTATAGGAACTGATTTAAATTTATAAGATTAAAAGGCATTCCCCAATTGATAATCAAAAGATGGGAATAGATAATTTTCAAAGGAAGAAATCCAGCTATCAAGAACCATATGAAAAAATGTTCCAAATTATTAAAAATGAGAGAAATTCAAATTAAAGCAAATCTGACATTTTGCCTTATACCTTCAGACTGACAAAATTAACAAAAATAGTAAGTGACAGTTGTTAGAGGGGCTTTGGGGAAAATGTTCTACTGGTAGAGCTGTGACTTGGTTCATCCACTTTCTTGAGAATTGTTTGTTCATATATTTTGGCCACTTATCTATTGGTTCACCCATTCTCACAAGCAATTTGGAACTATGTTCAAAAAGTTATTAAACTGTATATATCTTTTCATACAGTGACACAACTACCACCTATTGCCCAAAGTGATCAAAAAGAGGGAAAAGATTTATATTTACAAAAGTATTTGTAACAGCTCTTTTTTTCCTTGGTGACAAAGAAGTGCATATCATTTGGGAGATGGCTAAATGGATTACTTTATATGAATATAATGAAACATTATTGTGCTGTGAGAAATTACTAGAGGAATAGTTTTGGAGAAACTTAAGAAGACTAGTTGAATTGATACAGAGCGAAATGAAAAGAACAAGAACAATTTATACAATAAAAACATTACAAAGACAAATTACTTTGAAAGACTTAAGAATGCTAATCAATGCACTGATTAATCATGATTCTAGAGAATTGATAAATCATGCTACCCATCTCCTAACAGGGTGGTAATGGATTCCAAGATGAAGAATGAGGCAAAGGTTTTTAATATGGCCAATGTGGAAATTTGTCTTGCTTGACTATGCATACAATTTAGAAGAATTTTTTTCTTTTGCTTACCCAATGGGGAGGAAGCAAGGGAAAGAAAATAAATGTCTGTTCATTGAAATTTTTAAATTTAAAAAAAATAAAAAGTTAATAGTTTCAGGGAAAGGTGGAATTATAATATAGGGAAACCGATCTTTAACCAAAATCTTATTTTAGAAAATAATCAAAGATATGGTACAATGGCTATTTTTACCACGATCATATCATATGCCAACAACAACAATAAAAAGAGTTAAACTCAGTAGGGGAATATGCTGCTAATGTTGGTGCAAAATATAGTCCATGATATTTTGTTCTGAGTTTTTTGGAGGATGGCTTGGTTTTCAATATCAAATTTTAAAGGATCAGATTAGCTTTAAAAATGAGTGCCCAAATGATAGTATTTTTGTAAAAAAACAAAAAGGCAATCTCTTGAGTAAAAAATAAATTTAGTATTAGGACTTTTCTAGGAAATGAAAGGTTAGAAATTTTGTTTAAGCTGTGATCAAAATAAGAAAATGTTTAAGGAAACCAAGCATCCAAACTTTTTCCATTCTGTTTACTCCCACTGGCCTAGTTATTCACTTACACTCTTAGTTAAAATGGAGGAAGAAAGGTAAAGGCTGTAATAAAAAGCACTAATTAGCTTATGAAAGCTAAACATATCTAGCAGAACAAAGGGAAAGTGATATTACAATCTCAGTAAAATTGCTCCTCTGGTCCAACATGATAATAAAGATACTTATATTGCATTTTAAAGTTTACAAAACCCTTTACAGAGATTATTTCATTAAGCCTCATAATAGCCCCATAATATAGGATGACATGTGTTATTATTCCCATTTTACAGAAGAGAAAAGTGACACTCCAAGAAGTTAAGTGATTTGCATATGGTCACAAAGTAATGTGGTATAGTTGACTTTGGAGTTAGAGAACTCGGTTTCAAATTCTACCTCTATCACCAGGCAAATTCTTTAACCTCTTTGGTCTTCAGTTTCCTCATCTATAAAAGGAAAGTATTGGACTAGATGCCTCTGAGATCCCCTCCAGCCTAAATGTATCATCCTATAATTTCTATAGACCTTAGAATCATCATCTCTAGAAAAAGAGGGTTGGATTAAATAGTCTCTAATATTCCTTCTAGCTCTGAAACAATAATCTTAAGCATCAGAAGCAATTGTTTGTCAGGAGAATTCATATCTTTCTGAGCAATTTTATTTTACATTCCTATGATAAGACAAATTTCCCATATATAGTCCCTCTGGTTAGACTACAAGCTCTTTAATGTCTTCAGTTTCTTTTATAAACCTCTTAAGACCTATACTTCCTCCTAGGAGAAGGGGGAGAATAGCCTATTATGGTACTCTGCCTCTTCCCTGCCTCATGGTCTTTACTTTCTGCACATCTTTCAAAGCTTTGGGAAAATTAAAATGAGTTCCTCCTCTAAAAAAAAGACTAGGAATGGGTAGTCCAAAAACTTTTTTACTTGGAAATCTTTAGGAATACTATCAGGTTAGGATATTTCTACATTTTTCTTATTTTGTGTAAACGGTATTTTATTTTTTTCCTGTTACATGTAAAGATCATTTTCAACATTCATTTTTAAAGATTTTGAGTTCCAATTTGTTCTCTTTCCTTCCCTTTCCTCCCCACTTCGCAAGACAGTATGCAATCTGATATAGGTTATACATGTACAATTATGCTAAACATATTTCCAAATTAGCCATGTTGTGAAAGAAGAAATAAAACAAAAGGAAAAAACATGAAAAAAAGTGAAAATAGTTTGATAGCTTTGATCTGCATTCAGACTCCATCAGTTTTTTCTCTGGATGTGAAGAGCATTTCCCATCATGAGTCTTTTGGAATTATCTTGGATCATTGTATTGCTGGGAAGAGCTAAATCTATCATAGTTGATCAACATACAATGTTGCTTTTACTCTTTATACTGTTCTCTTGGTTTTGCTCACTTCACTCAGCATCAGTTCACATAAGTCTTCCCAAGTTTTTCTGAAATCAGCCTGCTCATCATTTTTTATAGCACAATAGTATTCCATTACATTCATATATCACAACTTGTTCAGCCATTCCCCAATTGATGGACATTCTTTGAACTTCCAGTTCTTTGCCACCACAAAAAGAGCTGCTACAATTATCTTTGTATATGTAGGTCCTTTTTCCTTTCATTTTTCATATTTTTATATAAGAAACAGAAATAGAGAAGATGTGGATAGAAAAACTGAATGGGAAAATGTCTTAATATAAATAATATAATCTTAGAAGGTGCCATCTGGCAATAACAACAAAAGGTCAAGGAATACTCTACTTCTCTCCAGATTCTATTCTGTTCCATTACAATAATTATACTAAATTTAAATTGAAAATCATGTAACACTGTTGGGTCAGAACATATTGAAAAAGGGTACAATACTCTATATGGGTTTATTAATAGTTTGACAACTAGCTCTGTGCATTACACAATAGTCCATATTATACTTTTGTGCTTCTGATAATTGTAAATGAAACAGAATATACGAAAAACATTTATTTCTACTTATGGAAATAAATACAACTTTAGAAATCCAATAAAAGGGAGAATTTCTAGTTAAAATGGCCAAGTGATTAAAAGCAGAATAATCAAATTCCCACAGATGTACCTCAAAAGAAATAAAAACAAAAGAATTTCAGACCAGATAATGATTAGGAAATAAATAAACTACTGAGTACCTTTATTAAGACTAACAAATATATATACACGTGTGTGTGTGTGTGTGTGTGTGTGTGTGTGTGTGTGTGTATGGTGAGGGAAAGCTCAGATAGAGGAGCCAGGCAGCAAGTACAGCCCTTGGAGACCTTCCAGTTTTGAGTGCCTCAGACAGTTTTAGCCAGGAAGCCCCAGGGAGCCCAAGAATGCCCCCAGATGCTCTAATTGCTTCAAAAAAAGGAGGCCCCAGGGCAGCTAAGCACCTAGGTAGTTTATACCTGGAGAGGAGCCAGCAAAGCTCCAACAGAGAAGGTGTAATCACTCCACATGCCTTAAAAGCTCTTAAAGTTTGTAGCCATTGAACTAAGCTGCTCCAGTCAGCCTTAAAAAGCTTAATGTTCTGTATCCTGAAAATACTGACAAGCCTGAGTGCCAGAACTATGTGCACAACAGTTATCAGCAGAGCGGGGGGCCAACAACCGGATCTCAGACAATACAAATTGGAAACAAATAGGGGCTCACGATCCCATCCAAGTGTATGGAAGCAGTTGGAAACTGGCACAGACCAAGAGTTCCAATACAAGAAGCAAAGATGTAAATACAAATAATCAGACAACAACCATAACAGAGAAATCTTATGCATCCAATGATGTCCATGACACAAGCCTACGGAAAGAGGATAAAGCCACAATGACTACCAGTGATCCTCAGACAAAGCTATGACTTGTTTATATGTTTTTTTTAACAAGAAAAATATTTATTTAACATATTTAGTTTTCAGCATCGATTTTCACAAGAGTTTGGATTACAAATTTTCTCCCCATTTCTACCCTCCCCCCCACTCCAAGATGGCATATATTCTGGTTGCCCTGTTCCCCAGTCAGCGCTTCCCTCTGTCACCCCACTTCCCTCCCATCCCCTTTTCCCTTCCTTTCTTGTAGGGCAAGATAAATTTTTACGCCCCATTGCCTGTGTATCTTATTTTCTTGTTGCATGCAAAACATTTTTGTTTGTTTTTGAACATCTTTTTTTAAAAACTTTGAGTTCCAAATTCTCTCCCCTCTTCCCTTCCCACCCACCCTCCCTAAGAAGTCAAGCAATTCAACATAGGCCACATGTGTATCATTATGTATAACCCTTCCACAATACTCATGTTGTGAAAGACTAACTATATTTGGCTCCTTCCCAACCCATCCCCCTTTATTGAATTTTCTCCCTTGACCCTGTCCCCTTTCGAAAGTGTTTGTTTTTGACTACCTCCACCCCCATCTGCCCTCCCCTCCATCATCCCCCCCATTTTTTTTATCTTCTTGCCTCTTCTTTCCTGTGGGGTAAGATTCCCAATTGGGTATGTATGGTATTCCCTCCTTAGGCCAAATCTGATGAGAGCAATGTTCACTCATTCCCCCCTCATCCGCCCTCTCCCCTCCTCCCACAGAACTGCTTCCTCTTGCCACCTTTATGGGAGATAATCCATCTCGTTCTATCTCTCCTTATCTCCCTCTGTCAGTATGTTCCTCTCTCATCCCTTAATTTGATTTTATTTCTTTTAGATATCTTCCTTTCATCTTCAACTCACCCTGTGTCCGCTCTCTCCCTCTCTCCCTCTCTCTCTCTCTCTCTCTCTCTCTCTCTCTCTCTCCCCATATATATATATATATGTGTATATATATATATATATATATATATATATATACACATATATACATACACACATAGATGTTTATATGGTTTTTTAGCTTTCTAGGGAAGACCTCAAACAAGAAATAAATAAAGATATTATAAATGAAATGAGAAGTCTAGAAGAAGGAATTAGAAAGTAAGCAAACAGTTTAGTGAAGGAGTTATTAAATCTTACCCAAGGAACGGCCTCCCTGAAAACTAGAAATACACAAACAACAGTTATTTCCATGAACATGAATGGAATGAATTAACCTATAAAATAAAAAGGATAACAAAATGGATTAAAAAGCAGAATCAAATAATTATGTGTTGAGAAGAAACACACTTAAAATAGAAGGATTCACACAGAGTTAAAACAAGGAACTAGAACAGGATTTTATGCTGCAAGTGCACTAAAAAGCAGGGATAGCAATCATGATATCAAACAAGATAAAGGAAAAAAAACCATAATCAAGAGATAATTGGAAAGTTATACTTATCTTTATATTTAAAGGCATCACAGACAACAATTAACCTCAATTAATTAATCATATGCACTGAATGATATTACATCTAGATACTTGAAAGAAGAAAACTACCTTTTGCAGATGGAGGGGAAAAGTTAATGACCAGATAAAGGAAATAATAACTTAGGATTAAAAAGGAGAGTTTTGATTCCACAAAATTGAAAAGTTTTTTTCAGAAATAAAATCAATGTGATTAAAATTTGAAGGGCCTCAGTGTACTAAGATCTTACTGTTCTTTTACCCCTTGAAATGATCTTAACATTCAGATCTTTTTTCAGGGCTCATAAGCCTTAGAAAAAGAGACCCCTGCTTCTGCTTCCTTGTTTAGTTGACTGGCCTTCACTCAACCTGTCCGGTATGCCTTAACTCCTAATTGTGGCCTTCTTTAATCTGCTCCACTCTACCCTCTGAGTCCTAGTTACAATCACTGTACAAAACTCCCACAATATTTTGGGAAACATTTTAAAGTCTATATTACAATGGATAACAGAAAATCCAGGTAAAAAGTAGGAGCTAAATAATTGCCTCTCCCCATATCACACCTGTAATTTCTGTGAGCTTCTGCATTTAATATATTTAAGCAAACTTCTGATAGCTCACTGACTTTTCAAAGGCCCTCTTATTTTCAGAACTGAAATATATCCCTTTATCCTAACCATTAATATTTCCATTTTAATTTTCTTTCTCAGTTAGTATACCTAGGATTACTAATGGATTTCTGGAAGATTTCCACACTATATTTTTTTTTTAACTTTTCCACCTACCTATATTGTCATTTCAGGGCAAAAGGTGTTTTTCCCCTTCCCCTTGGTTTCTAACTGTGTCTTGCTTTCTCAAGAAATTTCAAATTTATATTTTTATCACTTCTCTCTGTTGATATTGCTTTTGATTTTCAGTAGCAATATAGGATTGCTTCTCAGATTCTCAAAGACTATTTAGTTATTAATTTTATTGACCTTTCCTTATGACCTTTTTTTTCAGAGATCTGAATTTAACTTGGTCCTGATAGGTCTACATACAGCATAAAACAACAGCAACAACAACAAATGTTTTGGAAAGAACCTTAATTATAAATACCTAAATTCTAAAGCTCTTGATGAATTGGGAGGTCTATTTATTAAGACAGAAAAATTAAAGTCTTCAATAAATTTTGTTTATTTATAGTTATTATCATGTAACCTGAGCCCCAGGGTTTCTTGCTATGAGACTCTTTCCTCATTGATGGAAATCAGTGCCTTGCACCTTTAAGAGGGGCAGGGCAGAGTTGGTGAGAGAAGGGAGATCCAGTCTCTTGATGTTCTGTGGGTCTTTCTAGCTTCCAGTGTCTAGATAAAAGATGCATATGATTCCAACCTCTCTTTGAGCCCAGGAAGAGAGAAAGACTCTAGGAAGAAGCCGGTATGAGAGCAGTTGGCAGTCTCTACCATGTTCATATCCACAGTTTGTTATATTACCAATTTGGAGAATTTTACACTGGATGAGATGGGGGACTCTTTCTCTCTCTCTTTGTTGAGCTGAGTACCTCACTCCCAATGGGAGATCTCCTAAACTCTGTATTGTCTGGTATACATTCTCCTATGCATACTTTCTCTGATTTCTGTTTTGCTACCAACTTGGATAAATGCTTTTCTTTGCTATTGCTATATATGTTTATTGTGAAACTGATATTTGGCGGGAAAAAATCAAGCCTTGGACAGAGATCTTGTGGCTCTCCTTGCCTACTAAGAAATAGCAATCAGGAGTTTAGTTTAAACCTGAAAATCCTATCCTCTAGACTAAAGATATTTAAGGAAGCAGCTATAACTAGCCCAATACCTCTTCTCTGAGGACAGCAGAATAGTCAGCCTCTGACCCTTATCTCCTGCTTCCCCTCCTGGCAGAATGAAAGTCTCCCTTGTAGAAGGGTGGGGAGAGGACACACTAGAGATGTTTCTCTTCAGACCTCCCTGTAAGCTGCACACAGAGACAGGCTTGTTGCATATAAATTACATAAAACCAAAAAATAGAGAAGTTGAAGCTATTATCATGTCCTTTCCTTTTCACTTCCACCTCTACCACCCTAGCTCAAGCCCCTGACCTCAGGCCTGTGTAACGGAAGGGCTGATACAACCCACCATGTAGAAGAAGTTGGGGAAACTGCTTCCAGAAATAATGACATATAATGGAAGTGTCTTAGGGAGATTTGGAGCATGAGCACTCTATAACTGGTTCAGGTCTGTTAGCCCTGTAATAAAGAGAAACTTTATGAATAGCTATGTAGCCAGAACTGGGGTACATTCCAGAGGCCCCAGGTATTCAGAGCCAGATGGAGATCCTGCCTGCCTGACTGTTCCAGTGAGAGACAAAAGAGACAATACTGTAAGGAGGGGAGGGCCAGAGGCCTGAAGAGATTGAAGATGACTATAACCTTATGAGCTCTAAAAAGTCAAGAGAGTAAGCTATGAGGAGGTCTGGAAGCAGAGACCATGCCAGTTTTCTGGGCCAGCCAACTAGTCCAGTAATCAAGGCTCTGAGGTATGAGACCCAGTCTAGCTGAAGCTGAGACATGGATTCATCCAGCAGCTATGTTGTTCTTGCAAGGGATTCAGTTTCCTGGCATGGCATTGGTATACTGTCCAGGTATACAACAGGTATACAACAATGAGGTCAGCACCATAGCTCAGTAGACCTTCAGTTTGGTCAGCTGCCTAACACCTCTTCTATCCCATACTTTCCTTCCGAGTCTCTCAAACACTGAGCTAGCTCAGGTGATGTGTGTATCAACCTCATTATCAATATGTACATCCCTAGAAAGTATACTACCAAGGTAAGTGAATTTATCCACAGCATTGCTATGGATAAATGGTTCCAAGTATGGATGGTATGGTCCTGGCTGATGGAGTACCTAGGTTTTCTTGGTATTAATTGTTAGGCCAAAATTAGCACAAGCAGCAGAGAATTGGTCCATATGTTGTTGCATCTCACCTTCAGAGGTGCTGCACTGAGTGTACAATCATCTGCAAACAAAAAAAAATCATATACCAACACTCCCTTCACTTTGGTCATGGCATGTAGCCTTTTCAAGTTGAAGAATTTACCAACAGCCACACCATATACTTTTAAGCAAACTTTGTGGAGTGAATGCTAAGTAAAAACTGAATTAAGTCTGAACCTATTCTCCTAGGGACTGAGGTGGTATAGAGGAAATGTGCCTCCAGATGTTGGGGTTGAGGGTTGAAGAACATTTGTAATTCCTGTTCTTGCTTTATTTTTGAAATAAATATCACTTTATAAATGCTAATTTATGTTAATTGGCTAAATGGAACTGAATGCTTACTATTGGTAGCTAACACTGAGGGGAACCCAATGTAATGTGTGTTCAAGCTGATTTCATTAGAGAAAGTCACCCCACTGCCCCTAAAGGGCACTCCTGGAACCTTGAAGGGAAATGTAGCTGACCTCACTCTATAAGACTGAAGCCAGAATATTTGCTACACCTAGATTATTTAATTTGCCTCCTAGCTGACTTTCCTATAGCCAATGTTTCCCTACTTCAAAACCATCACATACTTCTGTTAAAAATATCAATCTAAGGTATTACTTTCATAATGTGACTCCCCTGATCTAAAACCAAAGCCATTAGTTCATGATCAGTAATTTTTTTTCCAAAATTGGCTCACTAAGCACTTAATTAAATTCCTTACTTGCTATATGGAATAAAAAAGAAACATTCTCCACCTAAATTTCAAGGCTCTCCATAATCTGGCTCTACCTTCCTACAATGAAGAGGCAGACAAGTCTATCAATATCTACTTTCTCGGGGCAGCTATGTAGAGCAGTGAGTAGCGCACCAGCCCTGGAGTCAGGCTGAGTTCAAATCCAGCCTCAGACACTTGACACACTTACTAGCTGTGTGGCCTTGGGTAAGTCACTTAACCCCAATTGCCCTGCCTTCCCCTATCAAAAAAAAAATAAAATAAAAAAATTTTAAAAACCTACTTTCTCTACCCCTTCAGTCCCTCCTTTGTACTCCCTCATTTTTACCTCTGTACCTTTACCCAAAGTAGTTCACTATTGCAGAAGTACTCTTCTTTCTTCTCTGCTTATTTGTATTCTACCTATCCTTCAAGGCTCAACTCAAACTCAAAACTCTTCTGTGGAATCTGAAGAACTCTAACTTAAATTATCTGTCCATCTACACTGAAAATGAGTCAGATCCTAGGTACTGCACTAAATTCTGGAGTTATAAAAAGAGGCAAAAGGCATTTCCTACCATCAAGAGGTTCACAGTCTAATGGAGTAAATCAATACTTTATCACATGTTATTCTATTTTCTAATTTTACACATAAACAGTATTATGTTACACATAATACAGCTAGGTATTCAGAATTGTATACTTGTTTACCCTTTATTTCATGTGCTTTTGTCTTATATCTCCCCAACTAGAAGATAAATTCTTTGTGGACAGGGACCATTGTTGTAGGGCTCTAGAAAGGCTACCCCAGTTTTAAGGTACTCTGGTTACACATCCATTTAAAGAAAGCCATAACTCACAAACTCCCACCAGCATGTTTCTTTTTACTAGTTAGTCGACATATTTAATTCAAAGCAAAGACAATCAGTGAAATAGCATAATAAGGAAAATTAGCAATATGACATTTGCACCATAAGCCTAGGGCATACTCTCCCACAAATACATATGCTAGCAGTGGTGGGAGTGGGCACACCAAAGGAATAGATATTGAGGAGAATACATATAGGGATTTTGGAGTACAGAGATCTAGTCTATTCCTAGTTTCTGTGAAACTATTTCAAGTTTTACCAGCTGTTTTCATCAAATAGTAAGTTCTTGTCCCAAAGGCTTAGATCTTTAAGTTTATCAAACATTAAATAGATTACTATGGTCAATTATTACTCTGTATTGTGTACTGTGCGACAGCAAGATGGTAGAGTGGATAGAGTGCCAGGCCTGAAGTCAGGAAAACTTATCTTTGGGAGTTCAAATCTGGCCTCCAGATACTTATTAGCTGTATGACTCTGGGCAAGTCACAATAACATTGTTTGCCTCAGTTCCTCATTTGTAAAATGAGCTGCAGAAGAAAACGGAAACCATTCCAGTACCTTTGCCAAGAAAACCCCAAATGGAGTCATGTAGAGTCAGACATAACTGAAAAGACTTAAACAACAGCAGTTATGTACCTAATTCATTCCACTGATTTACCACTTTATTTCTTAGCCAGTACCAGATTATTTGATGATTACTAGTTGTGGTGTTAATGTGATTAAAGATCTTCCCCACCCATTCAACAGGCCTCAGATGTAGCTAGTTAAGGGAAGCTTCTCAGGTGGAGACAGTAAAGCGAAGCTTGATTAGGAGAGGCTTGATTGTAGGCAGGCCTATACCCTTTTGGACCAGAGAACTGAGGGGGGAAGAAAACATATGCAAACAGACAGTAAGGATTTATGAGTGAGGCCCCAGCAGAGGGGAAGGTTACAGGATGATTTGGATCCCTGATGTGATCTTGTGCTTTAAGTTCTTTGCTGTTATGATGAAGTAGAATAACTGGTTTGGGGATATAATTGCTATGTCAAATTGGAGTCATTGGTTGTGGGATTTGATCCTCTGGTATTTGAATAAATGTTTTACTTCTTCTGCTTCTATATGGAGAGTCTCTTGTATTCTGCAATCCAGAACTACACAGGCATAATCACAAACATCATAGATGTGTTTATTGCCTTAATGATACATTACTTTATAATTTGGTTTGAAATCTGGTACTTCTAGGCCACCCTCCTTAACATTTTTTTCATTAATTTCCTAGATATTCTTGACTTTTTGTTCTTCCAGATAAATTTTGCTATTATTTTTTCTACCTCTATAAAATGATTTTTTTTGGTGGTTTGGTTTGGCACTGAGTAAGTAAATTAATTTAGGGTTTAGCAATTGATATTTTTTCTGGTTGTTTAGATCTGACTTTATTTGTGTGAAAAGTGTTTTTAAATTCTGTTTATATAGTTCCTGGGTTTGGCTTGGCAGGTAGAATCCCAAGTATTTTATATTTTCTACCATTATTTTAAACGAAAATTTTCTTTCTATCTCTTTTTTATGTTTCAATCTGTATTCAGACATCATCAGTTCTTTCTCTGGGGATGGATAGCATTTTTCATCATTTAAGTCTTTCAGAGTTGTCTTGCATCATTGCAGTGCTGAGAATAGCTAAGTCATTCACAGCCAATCATTTTAGAGTACATTAATATTTTGTTTTTCCCACATCCTCTCCAAAATTTGTCATTTGCCTTTTATGCCCTATTAGCGAATCTAATACATATGAGGTAGTACCTCAGAATTGTTTTAATTTGCATTTTTCCAATCAATAGTGAGTTAGAGTATTTTTTCATATGGATATAGATAGCTTCGATTATTTCATCTGAAAACTGATCATATCTTTTGATCATTTATCACTTGGGAAATGGCTCTTATTTTCATAAATTTGACTCAGTTGTCTATATGTTTGAGAAATGAGGCCTTTATCAGAGAAACTTGCTTCAAAATTTTTTTCACACTTACTATTGCTAACTGTATTTCTCTCCATCCTATCCCCCCTCCCACTTATTCTATTCTCTCTCTTTTACCCTGTCCTTCCTTAAAATTGTTTTACTTCTGACTACCCCCTCCCCCACTCTGCCTGCCCTTCTATCACCCCCTTCCTCTTTCTCTCATCTCTATCCCTTCCTACTTTCCTGTAGGATAAGACAGATTTCTATACCCAATTGAGTATGTCATTCCCTCTTTGAGCCAATTCTAATGAGAGTAAGTTTCACTCACTCCTCCTCATCTTCCCCCTCTTCCCCTCCACTATAAAAGCTTTTTCTTGCCTCTGTTATGTGAGATAATTTACCCCCTTCTACCTCTCCTTTCTCTTTATCCCAGTACATTCCTCTAATCACCCCTTGATTTTATTTTTAGATATCATCCTTTTATATTCAACTCACACCTGTGCCATCTGTCTGTATATACTCCTGCTAACTAACCTAATAATAAGAAAGATCTTAAGAGTTACAAATATCATCTTCCCATGTAGGAATGGAAACAGTTCAACTTTTTTTTCTTTTTTTTGGCAGGGCAACTGGGGATAAGTGACTTGCCCAAGGTCACACAGCTAGTACCCCTGTCAAGTATCTGAGGCCTCATTTGAACTCAGGTCCTCCTGATTCCAGGGCTGGTGCTCTACTCACTGTGCCACCTAGCTGCCCCCAGTTCAACTTTATTAAGTGCCTTATGATTTCTCTTTCTTATTTACCTTTTATGTTTCTCTTGAGTCTTGTATTTGAGTTAAATTCTGTATTCAGTTCTGATCTTTTCATCAAGAATGCTTGAAAGTCTTCCATCTCATTGAATATCCATTTTTTCCTGCTGAAAGATTACATTCAGTTTTGCTGGGTAGGTGATTCTTGGTTGTGATCCTAGCTCCTTTGCCCTCTGGAATATCATATTCCAAGCCTCCCCAGTCCTTTAATGTAGAAGCAGCTGAATCTTGTGTTATCTTCACTGTGGCTCCATGATACTTGAATTGTTTCTTTCTGGCTACTTGCACTATTTTCTCTTTCACCTGGGAACTCTGGAATTTAGCTATAATATTCCTGGCAGTTTTCATTTTGGGATCTCTTTCAGGGGGTGATAGGTGGATTCTTTCAAACTCTATTTTGCCCTCTGATTCTAGAATATCAGGGCAGCTTTCCTTAATAATGTCTTAAAAGATGATGTCTAGGCTCTTTTTTTGATCAGGGCTTTCAGGTAGTCCAATAATTTTAGATATCTCTCCTGGATCTATTTTCTAGGTCAGTTATTTTTCCAATGAGATATTTCACATTGTTTTCTATTTTTTAATTTTTGTTTTGTTTTTATCATTTTTTGACTTCTCATAAAGTGCTACATTCTAATTTTTAAGAAATTACTTTCTGCAATGAGCCCTTGCATCTCCTTTTCCATTTGACCAATTCTACTTTTTAAGGTATTCTTCTCCTCACTGGCTTTTTGGACCTCATTTACCATTTGGCCCAGTCTGTTTTTTAAGTTGTTCTTTTCTTCAGTATTTTTTTGTATATTTCCTTTACTGAGCTGTTGACTTATTTTTCATGATTTTCTTGCATTACTCTCATTTCTCTTTTTTTTCAAAATCCTTTTTGAGCTCTTCCATGACCTGAGACCAATTCATATTTTTTCCTGGAGGCTTTGGATGTACTAGCATTGACTTTGTTGTCTTCTTCTGAGTGTGTGTTTTGATCTTCTTTGTCACCACAGTAACTTTCTATACTCTTGAGTTTTTTTTTCTGTTGTTTGTTCATTCTCCCAGCCTTTAACTATTTGTTAAAGTAAAGCTCTGCTTCCAGGGTGGAAGATTCATTGTCTCAAGTTTTAGGGGGTTTGTGCAGCTATTTACAGAGATACTTCCAGGGACCTGTAAGTTTTCAGTTTTTCCAAAGTGGTGTGATCTAAGAAGAGGTATTTACTACTCTGCTGGCCTGTACTCTGGTCTGTAAGTGATCACAAGCAGACTTTTCTGCCCTGGAACTATGAGGAAGGTTCCTTCTCCACTGTGGCCACAAGCTCTGCTATCTTAGTGCACCTCCTTGCCCTGGGACTGCCACCCAGGACTATGATCTGGAACTAAGTATGGGCAAAGCAACAGAGTCCTGCCTCAGTGCTAGCAAAAAAAGAAAAAAAAACCAAACCTTGTAATCTCCTTCTGAACAGTTGTTCTATCCCTTTACCATCTGCGAGCTGAGAGCTCTGGAAGCAACCACTGTTTCAGTCACTCCCTAGGCTTGCTCCTGGTTTCTTGGAACTGGGGATTTGCTGGTGCAGCCTATGCTGGACTGTGCTCCACTCTCACCCAGGTATAACACACCCTTCTGGCTGACCTTCCAAGTTGTCTTTGACATCTGTGGACTGAGAGGTCTGGAAACCACCACTCCTGCCACTGATTCAGTCACCCCAAGGCCTGAGTTTGCTGGGGCCCTGTCTGTGCTGGCACAGCCTGTGCTGGACTGTGCTCCTCTCTCACCCTTGTGCAACAGAGCTTTCCTGCCAACCTTCTAAGTTGTCTTGGGCTGGAAACATGTTTCACTCAGTCTTTTGGTGGGTTCTACTGATCTAGAATTTGTTTAGAGTCATTTTAAAGGTATTTGGAGGGGTTTGGGGGAGAACTCAGGTAAGTCCCTGCCTTTACTCTGCCATCTTGGCTCTGCCTCCCCTAATTCTGCTTTCTAAAGAATTCTTTTCTTCAGTGATTTTTTTTATGCCTCTTTTACCATTAGGCCAATTCCGTTTTTTAAGGTATTGTTTTCTTCACTATTTTTGTGCCTCTTTTACCAAGCTCTTAATTCTTTATAATTTTCTTGCATTACTTTAATTTCTTTTCCCAATTTTTCCTCTACTACTCTTATCTCTTTAACTCTTCTCGGAATTCTTGTTGGGCTTAGGTCCAATTAGCATTTTTCTCTGAGGCTTTGCTTATAGCTATTTTCATGTTGTTTTTTTCTTTGAGTATATGTCTTAGCATTCCCTGTGGGCAAGTTCTTTTTTTAGTGTATGCTCATTTTTTTCAGCCTATTTCTTGACTTTAAGCTTTATATTAAAGTTGGGCTCTGCTCACCTTCAGCCTTTTTCATGCTGATGTTTTCAGAACTAGTTCTGGGGGTCTGCAAGTTTTGGTGCTTCCAAGATGGAGTGATCCTAGGAGAAGTATGGTCACTGAAGCTTTGGTCTTTACCCAGGAAAGGCCCGTGGTCCCCTACATGCACAAGTGATAGCAATCCTCTTGACCCTGGAAATGTGACCAGGTTCTACAGCCATAAATGCTATCACTCCTCTTGGCTACTGTAACTGTGATCAGGGGCCTTGCTGCTTGTAACTGACCACCAGTGCTCCTCTCTACCCAGGAACTATGACCTAGACGGCATGTGAGCAATAGAGTTGCCATTCAGCTCCAGCTGCACCAAGTTCCAGCAAAGGGTCCCCTATAATCTGTTTCTAACCAGTTGTCTGACCCCCTTGCCATCTGTGGGCTGAGAGCTTCCAAAGGTGCTGTTGCTGCTACTTTTGCTGCCCCAAAATGCACTCCAGATAGGCCTTTTCCCCACTGTCAAAGAAGTCTCCTTCCAACCTCCCAAGTTTTCTTAGGCCAGAAAAATATCTCACCCTGACCTTTTGTTGGCTTTGCTGCTCCAAAATTTGATTTGAGACATTTAAAGTTGTTTGGAGGGGAATGTTGAAAGAGTTCAACTTCAGCTGAGTTGCTGCTTCTAATCTGCCATCTTGGCTTTACCCACTCCAGTATAACTTCTTAAAGATTTCTCTGGATTTAGTATTTCCTGCCCCCCAATCCGTTCTATATACAGCTGTCAAATTATTTTTCTTAATGAACAGGACAGATCATATTATTTCACTGGTCAAAAACCTTCAATAGCTCTCTATTATCTAGAGTCAAACATTTTAGCTTAGCATTCAAAGTTCTCCAGGAACCAGTCCCCACCAACTTTTCCAGTCTCACCTCCCACTTGTCTTCTTCATGATCCCTATTCGCCATTCAAATTTTACTACTTCCTATTTTCTGAATAAGCCATGCACTTTTCCAGATTCATGCTTTTACTCATATTGTACCCCTATCTAGAATTACTTTGCCCCTCTCCAAGTCTTTCCCTCTTAAAATCTTACTCATCCTTCAGGGCTAGCTCAAATTCCATCCCTTCCATGAAGGCTTCCATGATCCCCATCCCCACCCTCAGTGAGGGATATTTCTCTCTTCCCTTTTTATTATACGTCATTGATAGTGCTTATCACATTTTCCCTTGCCATATTTGTGTACCTGGCTTACTTTTATTCTCCTAGTGCATCTCCCAATGACATTTGCCATTGATTCCTAAGTTAAATTCCAAAGCTCACAACTCTAGAACCTAACTTTCTTATTGATACAATTTTGAACTTTCTGATTTAACTACAGGGCAGCATCTCTGCTTAAGATATTTTCCTGATTGATGGAAGTGAAAAGGTTTCAGGTTGGTAATTTGTGGGGTTATGATGTCTAGGAGGAGAGGCATGGGAAAAATTATGCCAATTGTAAATAAATATTAGTAAAATATTTAAAGGTGTTTAAATTTATTTTAGCACAAACAGATCATACAGTCTTTTTAAAAAAAATCTCAAAGCAAAGTAGTGAAATTTCCCTCTGAGCTATTACTTTAATGAACAAAATCTCAAGAGATCAGTAACTGCTAAAACACTTTTTATGAGAATAAGACCATTTTGGAGTCATTGAAACTAAAGCTACTGCTCAGGAAAAGAATTAAGAAAAGCAATTGTAGTGGATGATAAAAATGATTATAGTTTATGAATTTCCTAATTTATAGGTCTCTAACAGGAGGTCTTCGGTAAGAATTTTTTTCCTCAGCTCAGCTCTTTCTGGATACAGCACAGAATAAACACAGATGATATAAAGATATTGGCAGTCAGTAGTTTTAATCTCTCTACACAAAAAGGTCATTACTTCATGCCTACATAGAAGAGCCAACAACCAAAGTCAAACTGAGATCACAAGAAGATTAATTTGGTAAAATCATAAATGAAAGTGACTTTCATTATCAGCACTACAGCCCCTTTCACTTGCAGTGAAATTTAGCAATAAATATTTCAAACTAGATGTAGGGCATGCTGATCAATGTATATTGCCTCCCTGTAGACAAAGTCAAATACATGTAGGTGGGGAAACACAAAGAGACAGAGACACAGAGAAAGAGAAAGAGAGTGGAAGAGAGAGGAAAGGAGGGAAAGAGAAGAGAGAAAGAAAACAGATATCATCAAAGTAGAAGGAAAAGAAATGGAGAGGAAAATGCAAAATTAAGGGTCATTCTGTCAGTGCACAAGGGCTTCTCACAGATTATCCCCATTAATGCTAATGGAAGTTACACACATAAATTCCCTGAGCATCCATGAAAGAATAAATCCCATAGTCTTGAACTTTTTCCAAACAGAGACTAGGATGGAAGCTGAGTATTATCTAGGCATTATAATATTCTCATGGAGATAAAAAACTAATTTTTCCCCATAAAGTTTTAGTAAAACCTCTAAAATGACTGTTTTAACTAGATAAACATGAGAACAATGATCATTGTTTGGAATTCAATTGGATTTTTAAAATTTAAATTTTAGTTATTTTTACTTTTAAATGAAAACTCCAGTAAGGCTTGGCAAAAAAATTTATATATTTTTTCACCAGTCCAAAATGTTCTAATTACTAATTCTATATATGTTTCTCTGAGGAATAACTATGACCCTTCACATAAAATACTGCACTATTCAACCAAAGAGGAAGTACTGCATCCTAATCCATAAAAATATACTAAACAGTCAGAAAATTTAAAGCCCAGTAGTGTGAAGCTAATTACCATGAGTGAGTGCCAGGAAGGAGACTTGGAGATCTGCATTTTGTCTTTCAAGATTATGCTCTCTTCTAAATTTCTTGCTTACATTTAATTACATCTGACATGAAAGATACTGGAAGTTATAAATAAAGAGCTGATGTAATTGACTGATAATAAGATCCACCACTATATGCAAAGGCCCTGGGTTTCTTGCTGTTTGGCTGACATTTTCTATTTATAGGGAGTAGGTTGTGTCATGATCATGTTTGAGTTTTCATGAATGCTATTGCTCTCCTAAATTGTTTGTTAATGGAAGGGTGGTGGCTGTGTGTGGGGGTGGGAAGGGCAGTATAACTCTGAACAATATTATAAATTGTGGTTAAATAGTACACTCTTTGGAATCAATGAATGTTGATGACTATATATAATCACATAACTGTAACTGACCAAAAACTCATTTTAAAATGAAAATAGCTCCATGTCAGTCAGGATTAATGATTATAAATTATCTCCTTCTTTCTTTTTATAATTACAAATTCTCTGTAGGAAAAGCATTACACTAGATTCAAACAAAAAGAACCATGGTCACCTAGAAGAAAATGTGCTTTTCTTTTACAAATCTGCGAGAACTAAAATTATGGTGATGAAAAAATATTCTATATTCTACTTCCTGGCATCATTTGTGAGTCCTTCATTGGACAATAATCATTCAGAAGTGTCATAGCCTTCAAAGGGATAAGGCAATTGGAAAGCTTATTAGCAAACTGCCTGAGGAGAACTCACTAGTCTCATAACTGCCTCTCTCCTTCTCTCCCCTTAATATTACAATACTATGTTAATGTCCAGTCAAGGAAGCAAGCAAAACATTAGGTCAGTGAAGTAAGCTATATGTCAGTGCAGGAACAAACACTTAATTTTACTTAGTTCATATGGGTAGAATTTTGGTCTTTTTTTGCAAAATATACAATTTTGGGATAATATTCTCTGATACTATATGAAACTATCATGACATGTATGGATCATATTCTTGTTGTATGCTATAAAATTTTACCATTGGATTTTTTTTTAAATCCAATTAGTTTTTCTTCAAAATACATGCCATCATAAAGCACATAGTTAAATTTATATTTAATGACTATCGGAATCAGAATATCATAATATCCCTTTTAGGATAACAGATATCAGTAACACATTTATTTAAGTACTCAAAAAAAAGCTCTATTAATCTGTAGTAATATGCAACTTTTTGTTCATCTTATTTGCATAATTCTTTATTGCAATCATATTCATTCCTCATTGGAATGTACTGAGACACAACCTAGAAGTATTAAGAGTGCAGTCTCTTGGGGAAGGAACATCCAATTTTGTTCCAGAAAGAAATCAGGCCTGGGGTATGATCATACCATAGATTGCTATGACTAGGGGAGATGTGACAATGCCTTCTCACCCCAAACATTGAGGTCAGAGGCCATTCTGTGAGGATACACAAAGACCAAGTTCTGGTGCTCTTCTGGACGTCAGAAATACCTGACCCAGAGCAGAAAGCAATGCTGCAAGTAGTAGATTCCTACATCAAAGGCAACCAAAATCTATCAAGTGCCTATTATGACATAGTACATCAAATGAGACACTGGACATACAAAAAACGAACAACTGTTGTCCTCAAGGAGATTAAAATCTAATAGAGAACTAAGACAAATGCACATAAAAGTGCAGTGTGGAATATGTTAGGTGCATAGAAGTCCAAAAACAGTGGCATAAAAAATTAAATAAGGTAGAAATCACTTTAGGCTGCACATAGATCTGGGAGGCATCATGAAAGAGGTAGCATCTGAATTGGATCTTGAAGGAAGTGAAGGATTTTAGCCGACAGAGAGGACCTAGACTAGAGAGCACTCTGAGAATACGTAAAAGCGTGTGCCAGGGCCCATAAATGGGAGAAGGCAGAATCAGATTGCGCATCCCATTAGGCTCTTTATCCATAGACTCTATAACCTAGGACACTAGGAATCACACCTAGTTGAATGCTGTGCAATATTTCAGTACTTCAGAGACCTGTTTTAGTGAATGTAGGCACTCCCTCATCCAGTATAGATGTCAGACATCTACAGTTTTGTAGATGGTCTTCAAAAGATTCTGTGGCAGAAAAATTGATCACCCTGCACCCCACCTGGTGCTTAGTCTCTTTGTATCTAGTTAGGCTGATATTTGGATGCCAGGCCAGACTCAAAATCATTCTAATTTACACCCTGCTAGTGTGTCCTTCGAGAATCCCAGGTGACTTCTACACCATGATTAGAAATAAGAATAGGACTTTAATGGAAGCCATGATAATAGCATTTATGTAGTGTTTTAAGGTTTGCAAAGTACCTTATGGATATTATTTCATTTGATCCTCACAACAGCCTTGGGAGGTAGATATTATTTTTATTTCCATTTTACAGATGAAGAAACTGAGACAGAGATTAAATGACTTGCCCAGGATCACAAAGTTAAAAAGTATCTGGAGTCGTATTTGAACTCAGACCTTCCTGACTCCAGGTACAGCACTTTATCCTCTGCTCCACCTAACTGCCTGTGAACATCATGTGATTACTAAAATCAGGCTAGAAAGGTAGGTTGAAGACAGCTTGCAGGGGGCCTTTGATGCCAGGCTTGGTGCATGATACAGTGGAAGGGGCACTAGACTAGGAAGACAGGAAACCTGGGTTTGAGTCCTAATTCTGACTAACTAGCTCTGGGTGGGGGAACCGTAGCTGTTTGATCATGTATAAATCATTTAACTTTAGTTTCCTTGTCTTTAAAATGAGGGAAATAGAGTAGATAGTCTCTAAGTTCCCTTCCAGCTCCAATGAATTTAACCATATTAATTGATCGGTTTGGATCATATTTGCTAAAGAAACAGGGAGTCACTAAAGAATTTTCAGCAAATGAACAATTTCATCAAACCTGTGCACTAAGAAACCTCTCACAGCAGTGGGAAGAATGGATTGGAATGGAGAGTGAGTAGAGGCAGGAAGACCAATTAGGAGGGATATTAGCACAGACTAGAGGTAATCAGAACCTTAACTATGGTAACTAATTGCTATGCAAAGGAGAAGGTGAATGAGAGATATTTTAAAGGTAGAACTGATGATCCAGCTGCTGATTGGATATGAGGGGGAAAGGACAGAGAAGAGCCAAAGAGACTTCAAGATTTTGAGTCTGGATAACTTAAGAAGAGAGTGGTGTCACCAACAGAAATAGAAAAGTTAATAGGAAGGGTAGGTTTAGGGACAAAATGATAGATTCTGCTTTGGATATGTTGAGTTTGAGGTGATAGTATGATATACAGGTGAATGTGGGAGTAGAACTTAGAGAGATTAGGGCTGGAGAAAAGCTTTAAAAGTCAGCCACATAGAAGTAATGATTGAAGCCATGGGAGTAGATGAGTTTGGTAAATTGTGAGAGATAGTATGTTGCAATGGAAAGAGCTCCAGATCTGAATCAGAAGGGCTAGGTTCAAACTGTGTCTCCTTCCATCACTAGTTGGATAAAGATGAGAAAGTCACTTACTCTAAGCTTCACTTTCCTCATCCATCAAATGGGTGTCAAATGAGCTAACGTGTGTAAAGCTCTTTGTAAAAAAAAAAAAAAGAACAGACATGAAAAAGACATCTTACAAAGACCAAAAAGGAAATATTTGGTAAGAGACTCTCTGTCCTCAAATTTCTCATAGCGTTCTGTTTGGATCTATCCTTTGTATGTCTCACATTTTCTACAGATCACCACATATTAAGATCATGCAACAGATCATTGCCCTTAAGAATAATATAGGTTAATATGGGGTATTAGGTAAATTAGAAAAGATATATTCAAAAGCCATACCCCAAAATGTTAATCATAGTGGCCCCTGGTGACATTCCATAAAGTTCTCTTCTTGGCTCTGGTCCAGTTATTGTGTTTGGTTTTGTTTGTTTTTTTAATGAACAACACTGATGAATTAATCAATAAACAAAATTTTTTGCTTATTGTGCCTAGCACCTAGCCAAGCAAAGACAAAAATGAAAAAGTTTTCGCCCTCAAGGAACTTATATTCTCTCTCAACATGAACATATATAAATATATACAAAATGAATGCAAGTTAGTTTTTGAAGAGAGAGTATTAGCAACTAGAGGGATTGTGAAAGTCTTTATTTAAAAGTTAGTATGAACTGGAGCTTGAATGAAGAGAATCTAAGAGGTGGAAGTGAGGAGAGAAAGCATTCCAAACATGAGCAGCTAGTCCACAGCTAGGGTAAAGGCAGGAAAGTGGGAGATGGGGGCGGGGAAGGGTGTGTGAGAAACAGCAAGACGGCCAGGCTGATCGGACATAGAGTACAGGATGAGAAATACTTACCTTATAATGACACTGGAAAGGGAGATTAGGACAACCATGCAATTAGTATAAGGAAAACCCAGATGAGGAAACCCCCCTACCAATACTGGTTGTCAACATGAAAGCAAATTATAATCTTAGAGAGTTGACTAGAGGACTGAGAGGTTAAGTGAATTGCCTAGGACTTGGATTCAGGTGTTCCTGGCCCCAAGGTACTGTCTCTATCCACTATACCACCCTGCCTCTTCTAATCTTCATTGGATTATATTGAGAACAGGAGTGACCTGTGCTTAAAGAAAATTACTTTTGGCAGCTGTGGAGGGTGGAGTGGAGGAGCAGAGAGACACATGGAAAAAGTATTGCAGTAGTTCATGTGGGAGATGATGCTAGCTTGTGTGAGCAGAAGAAAGGGTGGGATAGGTGAGATGTTGTGGAAGGAGAAATGACAAGCATTTGTAATTGCTAGGATATGTGGGGTGAGGGAGAGTGAGGAGTTGAGGATGATGCCAGACCCATGGATCTTGGAGACAAGAAGGGTGGTAACCTTCACAGAAATAGGGAAGTTTGGAAGAAGGACAGGTACAAAAGCTAACTATCATTTTTGGGGAAGGATAAGTTCAGCTTGACACATGTTGAGCTTCATATGTCTATGGGAGATCCATTTTGAAATGTCCAATAGGCATTTGATATTGCAAAATTATGCTCAGGAAGGATTTAAGCTGCAGATCTGAGAATATTCTCTATGGACCATAATTAAGCCCATGAGGTCATCAAGTGAGAGAATGTAAAAAGAATGTAAAAAGAAAAGAAAGAAACCCACGACAGAGGGTTGCAGGTACACACACAGGTAGGGAATATGATATAGTTGGTGATCCAACAAAGGAGATTGAGAAGTTGTCAGACATGTTGGAAAACCAAGAAAGAATGGGTTATGAAAACCCAGAGAACAGAGCATATCCAAAAAGAAAGGGTGATTTATTAATAGCTTCAAATGCTGCAGAGTGGTCAAGAAGGATAAGAACTGAAACAAGATTATTAGATTTGGTCACTGAGAGATCAATGGTAACTTTGAAGAGAAAAGTTTCAATGAAGGAACGAGGTCAGAAGCCCAATTACAAAGAGTTCAGCAATGAGTCGGAGAAGTGGAAGCAAAAAGTATAAATAACTTTTTCCAAGAGTTTTAATATGAAAGAGAGATACAGGTTAATATCTTGAAGGAATGGTATGGAGGTAAAAAAAAGGACACAGTAGTGGATTTGTCAATTTTTAAACAAATAGAAAGGGGGAAGGAGCTCAATGTAAAGATGAGAAGAAGTATAAGAAACATTTATCAAACTTGTTGAGGATCCAGACCTGGAATGGAGAGATAATATATTAAATAAATGAATCAACATTCAAAAAAACTCAACAGGCTAGAATGATGGGTTGAATTTTTAAAAAGATTATACTTAAAAATGTAAATTCCTGCAATTATAGTTTTTTGTTTACATTAAAACAGAATGGAGGACTCTCAATAGCAATTTATATGAAAAAGTAGATCTTTTCAATGATTGTTGACTCAAAATGATGCAATAGTATGATAAGGCTGCTTGAAAGAGCTAATGTGATTGGGGAGTACGGCATGAGGGGTCCAGACCTGTGGTTCCGCTGCTGAAAGGAACTCCCAGTGAAGACATGTCTTCCAACAATCTGGCCAATGACTGTATTGCGATTTGTAGTCTGAGGTTATATTAATGGAAGTACAATGTCTGGTACAGAAGTACAGAAGCCTCTTGATGAGGGTGAAAGAGGACAGTGTAAAATCTGGCTTGAAGCTTAACATCAAAATAAACCTGAGATATTGGCAACTGGTCCTATGACTTCTTGGCAAAAAAGGGAGAAGAAACGGAAGCAGTGTCAGATTTCATATTATTGGGCTCAAAGTTCACACAGATGGCAGCTGCAGCCATGAAATTAAAAGATGCTTGCTCCTTGGAAGGAAAACTATGACAAATCTGAACAGCATACTAAAAAGCAGAGGCAGCACCTTTCTGACAAAGGTCCATTTAGTCAAAGCTACAGTTTTTCCAGTAGCAATATATGACTGGGAGAGTTGGACTATAAGGAAAGCTGAGTGCCACAGAATCAACACTTTTGAATTGTGGAGAAGACTTTTGAGGGTTCCTTGGACAACAAAGAAGTCAAATTAGTCAATACTTAAATTAATTCTGGCTATTCATTGGAAGGTCAAATACTGAAGCTGAAGTTTAATTACTTTGGCCACGTAATGAAGAGACAGCACTCACTAGAAAAGACCCTGATGTTTGGAAAGATTGAAGGCAAAAGAAAAAGGAGATGGTAGAGGATGAGATGGATAGAGAGAATCATGTAAACAATGAACATAAACTTGGATAGACTTTGAGAGATAGTGGAGGACAGAAGGGCCTAGCATACTATGGTCCATGGGGTCATGAAGAGTTGGACATGACTGAATGACTAAACAACAATAATGTCCAGTTAAGGGGAACATTGATCAATTGGAGAAAATGATGACTATTATGAAAGGCTTAACAATACTAAAATTTACTTGAGAACAGCAACCATGTTTCATTAAAAAAAATCTCCCCTAGCACCTAACAGTGTTCTACACAATGTAGAGACTTAATAAATATTTGTTGGACAAATGAACGAAGAATGAGCAAATAATAGAGACGAGTTGAAGGAATTTGGAAAAATCAGCCTAGAGGACAGAAGGATGTAAAGGACTATCATAGAGAAGAGGAAATGGATTTTGTATGGCTCCACCAGGTGAGTCTAACGACCAAGGGTGGGAGTTATTGACATAAAGATTTTAGGCTCCTCCTTTAGGGACCTCAAACCTTTGCTGCTGTGGCTGTCCTAGGGGGAAGAGAAAACCTCAATACAGAAGTGTCATATGAGCAACAGACAGTGCCATATATGGATACACTTGCATCACAAATGGACTCCCTTTGTTAGTTTGGTGATCCTGGTTCTTTGGCTGACTGCTCTCGGAACTCCAGTTAGGTACAACCAGTGGCAGCTCTAGCTTCCATTTTTAGAAGTGAATAGAAATACAGACACAGTTTTTAGATGTCTGATACATCTGATCACACTCCTCAGGAAGGAACAGAAAAATATTCACAAGAGGCTGAAGGGGCCCATTCTCCCGAAGAGACTGTGGCTGTTTCCAAATATAACTAGGGTTTGGCACTTACAATCTGGCTTCAACCTATGTTTCTGAACTTATTTCCTATTTCTTCCTCTCACATAGTCTATATTCCAGACAAAAAGGCCTACTTGCTCTTCTTCATACATGACTTTCTGTCTTCCACCTCCGCATCTTTGTAGAGAGTAAGCCCAATGTCTCTTGTTCTGGGCACTGTGCTTCTGTAAATGCATCCTAAGATAGTATCCACTTTTTGACTGTCATGTTACCACTGGCTCAGATTGAGCTTGCAACTCACTAAAACACTTAAGATATCTTCATGCAAACTGTGGTTTAGCCAAACTGTTTCCATCCTACATTTGTGTGGTTAATTTTTTTTATCCCCAAGTTTAAAACTTTATATTTCAATTTATTAAACTTCTCATTAAATTTGGCCCATTTTTTAAGTCCATAGGAATCTTTTTTGATCCAAACTGCCATTCAATATGTTAGCTATCCTTCCCTGAGTTCAAATTCTCTGTGTCTTGGTTTCCTTATTTATAAATTTGAGATTAATATCATCCAGGTTAACACAGAGGAATATTTTGATTGGCCCAAAAAACCATATTTAAAAGCATTTTGAAGGAGTAATTTTATCACTAAAGATAATACATAACTGTTTGGAGAAAATAAAAGGCATTTTACAAACACAATATAAAATTATTATTAATTTGCATGGCTGTGTGGCATAATTCAAATATGTTTCTACTCCAGTGCATCATTTTTGAAAGAAGAGGGAGGCATTCCATTTACTTTGGCTTATTCCTTATGAAATCATTTCGATACTAGCCCTTCTTTATGCCATCAATTGAGGGAATTCATGAGAACAATGGAATATAGCAATTCTTTGGCTTTTTGGAATCTCTTTTCTTAAATTCCTGTCAATCCAGTTTTACAATCAAAGTACATTCTTTTGAGACTTAAGATGACAGCTGGAAGCCAGTTGGTATATTTATTATAAAAGGTTGTTGGTGGAGAAAATTTAAATTGAAAAAATCTCCAGGGAAATTATTTTGCTTTGGAAAAATGTAAGTATTAACAAGGTTTGGGGTTTTTTTTGAAGGTGAGAATCTGTGTTGAGCTTTTCCTTCTCTTTACCCTCCCCTTGAAAAACATAATCAACACTAGTATGTATGTTCTTCAATTGTACCTACTCTTACCAAAAGTTTTTTTGGATATAAATCATGTTCAATATAAGTTTCAAAATTAATATGATTTCCTATATTCACAGAAGACTTTCCTTTTTATAAAAGAAGATGCCTAACTTGGGAACAGTCTTTGAACCCCAGCTATGTTCTATAAGTAAATACAATTATTTCAATTAAAAATTTTAAATGTAAAATACTGAGATGTGTGTATATACACACACACACATACACACACATATAGTAGCAAAGTATCTATATTTAAAATGAAGCCTTTTTAATGGACTAGGTAAGAAAAAATAGGGAGAAATTACTAGCTTAGCATGCAAATTATCTCATTACATATCTGAGCAGATTTTTAGACTGAGCATAGAATGTCAAACTGGATGAGCTAAAATTCTGCTCAGAGAAACAAAATGATATTTCTATCATTACTGGAAAGGACATTCTTTTTTAGTCATTTCAAATAAATTAGTGATTTAAATAGAAGTCAACATGGTCATTGATGCACAGATTACCATGGAGCTAGGAGGAACCTTGGGAGAACACCTTACAGGTTGGACTAACTACTGTCATTTAAAATTGTACGTTAGAAATGTAATTGTTTCAGAAATTATGTTTCTTGTAAACATGAAAAACTAGACAATTACTGTACTAGATACTCATCAGGAGGGATGTTTCTCCAGCATTTCAGGTCACAACTCATCCACCCCTGTGTATCCTGTGTGAATGCTGTTGATGATCTCCCAAACTTTGCTTCTACTCAAAGTGCTCATGGCCTTGCTTGCTTTCTCTACATTCTAATTTTACTAGTTGAGCACGTTGGCTGGCCATCAGTTACCCCTTGCTCTCGCTATAATCCCATCATCCTTTTTATTCATACTTTGATCTGTTCTCTTCATAGTTCTTTGTTATTTGTTTCAACCTGCTCACATACACCATGCACCTCATCATTGTCCCATGACCAATACTTAATTTAAATTATTCAGAAATGGTAGTATTCCATGACTTGCAGATATGCAATAAGCCAGTAGAATACAGGTATTAAAAAAAAGATGGAGAGGCAGCTAGGTAGCACAGGGAGTAGAGCACTGGCACTGGAGTCAGGAGGACCTGAGTTCAAATTTGGCCTCAGACACTTGACACACTAACTGTGACCTTGGGGAAGTCACTTATCCCCAACTGCCCTGCCTTCCCTCCTCAAATAAAAAAAGATGGGCCTCTGTTCCAGGGAGAAGTTTGGGATCATCAAAAGAGCTATGAAGTTTTCCAAAGGCAATATAGCCCATTGTCCTCCTCCCATGTAGTTCTGGGCCTAATTATTTTTCCTTTTTTAGTATGTGACCAAGATCTACATATACATATGTGTATATGTAATATACACACATATATGCAACCTATATAAATATCTACACATATATTGATTATACTGCTTGCTTATCAGGCTATATACATTTAGTAGGTACTTGTGTATTGCTTTTTCATCTGCGTATGAATTCAAGGTCCCTAGGATTCTCCCCAAAGAGAAGCAGAATTTGAGAGACACTGAGAGGTGAGGATACCCCAGTTCTCTCTAGGAAAGAGAAAGAACAGGGAAAGATATGCTGCCTCAAAATTGTCCTATGTTAGGCAGCTGTACAATGGGCTAGAGAGTAATATGAGATGTGTATATGATCTATGGGATTGAGGCACTTCTTTATATTGCTCTTGAGATTTTGACTCCCTATTACCCTGGGGCAGGGGATGGGGGGGAGGTGGGATCAGTGGCTACTGTTACATTCAGATTTGCTGATCACCATCCAGGCACCTGTGGGTTAGCAACAGCATCCACTGGATTGCACTACAGCATTTAGGAGGGTAGCTGTGGAAGCTACCACTGCTAAGGCCTGAGACTCCTATCAGAAGATGACTGAGACTACCAGAGACCAGAGCACTAGGGAAACTGAGACCTTGAAGTAGACATTGGAACCAGAGCACAAAGAGATAGGACTCCAACTATGGAGGCTAGAAGCCAAAGACAATACATCAGCTGGTAAGCAAGGAAGGGAAATGTGATTTTTTCCCACTGCTTTCCTCCAGCTTTCCCTCATCATATGCTGTGTCCTAGAACTTAAATTAAAGGCATAGACCTCTCCCCATATTCCTTTAAAATAAATGGCAGATGAGTGGTTTAAGAATTTCCTCCTACCACCCCTGAAGAGCTGAGAAGGTAATCAGAAGAAGGTTTATGAGATAATGGAGGTGGATGGCTCTCTTTAACAGCATTTAAATTATTCCTTTCATTTTTACTAAATTCAATAAATTAACACCGTAGTATGTTGAATATCTGAGTCCTATGAATGCAAGGATCTGTCACAAGAGAACAACCTAGATATGGAGTGGGAGTTTCAGAGTGTTAGAATTTGTATTTTCTAAAACATTTTTAGTAATATTCTATGTTATCTTCTCTAGATAACTCCAAAATGGCCAAAAATGGGGGAACAATTAAAGCATTTGCAAGCTGAGCTGAGTGCCCTCTGGTGGCAAATGAGGCTACTGAAACTTTTAGGAAAGCTATCCTTTTTAAGTTAGAGTGGAACTGATGTAGCTCAAAGAGAACACACCCCCCATGGATGATGCAGATATTGCACTCCCTCACAGGATAATTAATATAGTGACAAGCTGCCTTTCTGCAGGCTTTAGCTAGACAACACTGGGGTTGATTTGGATTACTCACACATAGCACATGGTCAGAAGTATTTCAGGTCTCACAAACAGGTAACTAAAAAAGTCACATAGAGTAAACCATAATGACTACCCTGGACTCTTACTACAAATCACCTGATGCAAATATTTTGCATAAACAGAATTGAATTGGCCAATGTAGGCCAAAAAAAGTTCTATTAAAGAACTATAAAATATTAGGAGTAAATTTTAAATGTTTGCTGAGTCTATTTTTTGTGCACAGTTCATATAATATATTCTTAGAAAATGTAACATTCCAAAATTTTATTATATTTCATGCAACAATAAAAAGTTCCTTTGAGAGCCTGGATGATGATGAGAACTACTACACGTCTCTGTGATTCAGAATCATAGCTATTGAATCTTGAGTTTTTCCCACCATAAATTTTAAAATTAGCTAACTAGATATTAGCTCAAGGTATCAATTAATGAGTTAAGCATATTAGCATATCATTCTGAGATTTTCTTCCTATTCCAGTGTGGGAATGTGGAACAGTTTTTTTTTTTTTTAGTTTGGGTTTTGATTTGTTTTTTTTTTCTTTTCTTTTTGGCAGGAAAGCTCTAGTAACCAATTTTCTACTCAGACAAAGCGTTGCTTGGAAAGCAGTAGGAAAGCAGTATTATGTGAATTTATAGATTGTTGGGGATTTTTTACACAGAAACTGAAAAAAATTACAATTTAAGTAAATTGTCTGTTGCAAGTTATCCCTCGTGTCACCAATGCAGATCAGCATCTAGACCTTAAATTACATCTTACAGAGTTGCTTGGGTCACTGAAAGTTAAAGTATGTATCAGAAACAAGACTGCAACTCAGTTCTTCATGATTCCAAAGCTGTCATTCTATAAACAATGTCTCCTCTCTTTAGTAGTTAAATATTACTAAAAAGTAACACATGCCATTTTAAATACTTGCATACAACATATATCTTTTCAACTGCTGGTTTCTGTGTAAATAAAGAAAAAGGCATAGTTATCAAAGATAACATTTTTATAGCACTTTTAAGTTAAGATGTTTTCTTCTCCTATAAATGCCTCAGGTAGCAACAGATTCTCTCTCTCTCTCTCTCTCTCTCTCTCTCTCTCTCTCTCTCTCTCTCTTTCTGTGTGTGTGTGTGTGTGTGTGTGTGTGTGTGTGTGTGTCTTCTCATCATTGTTCAACAAATTCCTTCCCCAGTTTGTCTCAAACTGAAAAGTGAAATCTCTAGTAAATGAATCATAATCAGGTAAAAAAATTGCAAAATATGGAACAATATAAAATTTGACATTAGACATCATAAGCCCTAAAAATATTTCCAAGGTTAAGTCCATAATAAAAGTACCATACTTAGTATTTATTGGATTATAGTCATTCAGGAAATTTTTCTTATATTTAAGAACACTGTAATAGGTGGTAAAGATAATAAAGCACTTATATCCCAGGGATATACAAGGAACTAATTGAAATATATAGTAATATGAGACATCCCCCCCCCCATAGATAAATCTCCCAAGGATAAAGAGAAAATTTTCAAAAGACGAAAAGCAAGCTATCAATGGCCATATGAAACAATGCTCCAAATCACTGATAAGAGAAATGTAATTTAAAACAACTCTGAGGTTCCATCTTTCACCCATCAGATTGGCAAAGCTAACCAAATAAATAAATAGATAGATAGATAGATAAATAGATAGATAAATGAATGAATGAATGAATAAATAAATGAATAGATGGATAAGTAAATAAATGAATGAATGAATGAATAAATAAATGGATAGATAAATGAATGAATGAATGAGTAAATAAATGAAATGACAATTGTTGGAGGGACTATCTTTGAATTAGTCCAGCTATTCAGGAATGTGTTTTGGAAATATAACCAAAAAGTCACTAAACTGTGCGTATCTACCCTTTAACCTACCAGTACCATTACCAGAAACATACCACAGAGAGATAAAAGAAAGTAAGAAAAGACCTACATATACCAATAAATTTATGGCACCACTTTCTGTTGTAGCAAAGAAAGATAAAAGACCTGTCTCGAGGAACTCACAGTCTAATGAAAATGAAAACATGTCCATACACAAAAAAATATGTTAATTCATTGCTGATGGAGCTGTGAATTGGTTCAACGCTTCTGGAAGATAATTTGGAATATCTTTTGACCCAGAGAGCCCGCTATTGGGTTTATACTCAAAGGAGCTTAATGACACTTAAAAAAGACCCATATATACACAAAAAAGAAAGCCCTCACATTAACACCATTGTAATAACAAAAAAAGAGAAACAAAATTTGTGCCCAACAATTGGGTAAAAACTGAACAAACCATAACATATGAATGTGATAGAAAATCATTGTACCATAAGGGACGACAAAATAATTCAAATAAACCTGGTTGGAACTCTTAGTCTTTTGATTATTTGATATATGTAACATCTATCATATTGTTAGCACATCTGCTAGAAGAGGGGAATGCTTTAAAAAGTGGATGCTCTAAAAATGACACCAAGCCTTTTTTCAGCCTCCATGTTTAAAAGGAAGAGACAAGATTACCTGTAAACAGATTTCGCTGCAGTGATTAGTGAAGTAAATCACACCAAAACTGCTGTAACAATGACCACCACAGAGATTTTTCTCTAGGATGATACCAGAGGGAGAGGAACATGCAATATTACCTGTGAACATCTGCAGTACCATTACTAAGTATTAAAGCCACCCTCTCCTCCTGTGGCCAGTCACCCAGACAATGTACTTATCTAGTTTTCAACAATCTACTTTATGAACCAGAATACATCTTTAAAAATGTGTAATGTGAGGAATTCATAACAAAAGTGAGGATTTCCTATATTTATCAGCTGGGTCTTGATCCTCCAAAGTCAGTGACACTTACCTGCTTGTTTCTGTGCCTTTCTATAAGGGCCTCAAAATTACATTACACTCTGAGGTCATGACTGATTTCAGTGGATTCCTGAATTCCAATAATTGATTAATATTGGGGGAATTTTAATAATTGATTAATATCTAGATCTTCCCACATCTCCATTCCTATATGTTCTTAGAGGCTTCCTAGAGAAATGGGTTTTATGGTTGGTTTCAAGCAAAGAAAAAAAAAGTGGCTATTCAAAGAGCCACTTAGAAGACACCTATAAAATGTCCTACCTTTTCTTTCAAGACAGCACAGAGTTCCAGTTGCTTTTTTCTGTCGTGGGCCAATACGGTCTCCATTTCATAAGCAGTACATGCTTCTGCAGCAGTGGTTATAGCTTTTTGTATAAAATCTTTCTTATCCTTAGCCCAATTTAATAAGAAAATTCTTCTCTGATCCCTGGTTGAACAATATTGGTTCCAGTATTTCTCATGTGTAACCTAAAAAAGGAAGTGGCTGAATATTAACATTTTATAATTATGAAAAGTATGTTACATTTGACAAGACAACATAATTAAATTATGTTGATAAGAAAAGTCAAGGAAAATATAAAGGTTTTCTTAAGAGCAGAAAGCAATTTTTGTTTAACAATCAGTCTTATGTCCAATGTAGTTAGATATTCGGATGTGGACAGCAAATGCCTAAACCTTTTTCTTTGTTACAATGGGGTACTCACTGGGTGAAGGAGGTAGGGAAATGGATAATATTGGGAAATGACTGTGATGTTCATACAAAAAGCACCAATGAAAAAATAAAGAGAAAAATCACAGCCTTTATATCAGGACAAATAATAACATTTTCTTAAATTTAGTCAGTTTTTATAATATATCAGAATTATAAGCACTTATCAAAACAGTTCTATGCTTTCCAAATAAAAGATGAAGACTTGAGACAATCATTTACAACATTTTCAATAAGCAAGATATTCCCAGCTGTGTAGCTCTTTGCCTAAACAGTTTAGACAAGAGCAGGTTTTGCCTTAAAATATCTCAGTAATCAGGCCAATTCCTCACTTCTTTTGCCATTGTAGCCCAGGCCTCTGAGTTTTCAGACAACATTTACTTAACACGTGAGCAAGGTGTAAAAGTTGATGAGAAAACAGGGAAGAAAAAAGAGACCTTGAGACAAATACTTCATTTCTTGGTGGCTAAGTATACAATGAACAGATTGTAGCTTCATTAAAAAGACATTCTGATGTGAATTTATATTTTTAATTCTGACAACTAAAGTCCAACTGTTCTGTTAACTTGTGAGCTTCGATCTACAAAACCTCAAATAGGCTTATTTAGCACCTGTCCAACATTTTGAAAAGAAACAGACATGATTCTGAAAAGAGTAATAAAGTACTTAAGACTTAAATAGAATTCATAGTTAATATTAGGTAAGCACAAAAACCAAAAAGAAACTAGTAAATATGATTTAATCTGTTGGAAAAAAAGATCATGATCAGTCAAAAAGGTACAAAAATTAGAAAAGCAAGGACATCATTTAATTTTCTAAAAGAACAGGTATTTCTTTTGGGGATCTATTTGAGGAGGCGATCGATGGATTCTTTCAATTTCTATTATGCCCTGTGGCTCTAGAATATCAGGGCAGTTCTCCTTGATAATTTCTTGAAAGATGATATCTAGGCTCTTTTTTTGATCATGGCTTTCAGGTAGTCCAATAATTTTTAAATTATCTCTCCTGGATCTATTTTCCAGGTCAGTGGTTTTTCCAAGGAGATATTTCACATTGTCTTCCATTTTTTCATTCCTTTGGTTCTGTTTTATAATATCTTGATTTCTCATAAAGTCACTAGCTTCCACTTGCTCCAATCTAATTTTTAAAGTAGTATTTTCTTCAGTGGTCTTTTGGACCTCCTTTTCCATTTGGCTAATTCTGCCTTTCAAGGCATTCTTCTCTTCATTGGCTTTTTGGAACTCTTTTGCCGTTTGAGTTAGTCTATTTTTTAAGGTGTTGTTTTCCTCAGTGTATTTTTCAGTATTTTTTCGGGTCTCCTTTAGCAAGTCATAGACTTGGTTTTCATGGTTTTCTCGCATCTTTCTCATTTCTCTCCCCAATTTTTCCTCTACTTCTCTAACTTGCTTTTCCAAATCCTTTTTGAGCTCTTCCATGGCCTGGGACCAGTTCATGTTTTTCTTGGAGGCTTTTGGTGTAGGCTCTTGCACTTTGTTGACTTCTTTAGGCTGTATGTTTTGGTCTTCTTTGTCACCAAAGAAAGAATCCAAAGTCTGAGACTGAATCTGGGTGTGTTTTCGCTGCCTGGACATATTCCCAACCAACTAACTTGACCCTTGAGTTTTTCAGTGGGGTATGACTGCTTGTAGACTAAAGAGTTCTATGTTCCACGTTTGGGGGGGATGTGCCAGCTCTGCCACACCAGCACTGCTCCTTCCCCAAGAACCCTCAACCTGGACTGGGCTTAGATCTTCAGCAGGCTATGCAATCCTGCTCTGATCCACCACTTAATTCCTCCCACCAGGTGGGCCTGGGGCCGGAAGCAACAACAGCTGTAGCTGCCCCACCTCCGCTGCCCCCGGGGCTAGTAGCCCAACCGAGAACTCCTTCCACTCCCGCAGCTTTTCCCACTAACCTTCTCCGCAGTCTTTGGTGTTTGTGGGTTGAGAAGTCTGGTAACTGCCGCAGCTCACTGATTCAGGGCGCTAGGGCACTTTCTGCCCAGCTTCTGGTCTGGTTGGTCCTCACAGCTCACGCTGGGGCTCGGCTCCCCACGGCTCCCCTCTGCTCCCAGCTCTGTGTGGGATAGACCTCACCCAGAGACCATCCAGGCTGTCCTGGGCTGGAGCCCTGCTTCCCTCTGCTGTTTTGTGGGTTCTGCCATTCTAGAATTGGTTAAGAGCCATTTTTTATAGGTTTTTGGAGGGACTCTGCAGGGAGGTCACGCTAGCCCCTGCTTTCCAGCCACCATCTTGGATCCGCCCAAGAACAGGTATTTCTTAATTCCTTCCTATTAATACAGCACTAATAGTTTTCCTTAGAGATATGTCTATGATATCTGGAAACCCAAACCTTAGTATATAATCTTTTCATTCAAAACATTTATGAAGTACCTGCTATGCCCAATGCAGTGCTGGAGGAAGGATAGAAACAAATTTAAATAATATATGGCCCTTGCATTCAAGGAGCTTATAGTCTTCTAAGGTGAAGTGACAAAAGAGAGAGACAGAGAAGGACAGAGAGAGACAGAGAGAGAGAGAGAGAGACAGAGAGAGAGAGAGAGAGAGAGAGATAGACAGATGGGTAAGAGATAATTAACATAACATCATTGTATTTGACCATTTTTACTTCAAATTTCTGAAGTTGAATACTTTTTTTCCAGAAGCCTGGCTTAAAAGTCCAAAGATTAAAAAAAAAAAGACATGTAAAGTATACATCTAGTTACTATTATTATTAAAAATCCAATTAAACAAGGCTAAGGATAACAAAGAATTTATCTATAAACCTGAAACAATCATTGCAGAAGCCTGTTCTGCTCATGAAATGAGATATTTTGAACTTATCATCCTGGGATTATTCTCTAGCTTCACTAGAAGGATGCAATCCTTTAAAAACAATTTTCCTTATAAAGATGTAATAATTCATCAAGAATAGGCATGATAACAATGATTAGAAAAGATTGTACAATGGTGGCCATATTTAATTTTTTTAATTTAAATGTTTACTTTCTTTAGACTCTATGAGCTAAATTATTTCCAAAAGGTCACTTTCGACAAGACTTTTGTGTTGAATATATATTTTTTTCTAATAAACTTCTTAGTACTCAATACAGCACTCACCAATTCTTGCCTAGATTTGTGAGGTAAATACTTCTGTAACATATCCAAATACAAAGTTCTTCTTCTGTGAATATCTTTTGGATACTGATCTACAATTGCCTGGTAAATCCACTGATCTTCTTCATTCAACTCAAAGTTCCTAAAGGCAATAAAAATGCCAAAGCACATTATTTTAACAAGGCTGGATTAAGCTATGCTGTGGACAATGTACTTAGCAATTTTGAGAATGTTCATGCAATTTGCAATGGATAATAAACTCTAATTAAGCATAATTAATTAAACTTAAGTTTATAATGTAGCAAAAATCTAAATTTTAATTAAAATGGAGGTGCTTCGGCCCCAACTTTGATTAGGACCTGAGTTTCAATTACTAATTTAAAGAAAATAGAATTGAACCTACAATAAACAATTACATGCTAACACACCTGAGAATTTAAAGGAAATGGAAAATTACTTACAAAAATATAAACTATTCCAACAAACAAAAAAGGAAATATAGATCTTTTAAAAACTCTATCTCAGAATGCAGGAAAAATAAACACTTTAATTTACTACTAGTAGAACTGTGAATTGGTCCAGCCATTCTGGAATGGAATATGAAACTATACTCAGAAAGTTACTAAACTGGGCATATCCTCTGCCACAGTAACACCACTGGCAGGCCCATACTCCATAGAGATAAAGAGGAAAAAAAATTCATATGTACAAAAGTATGTTATAGCAATTCCTTTTTGGAGTGTCAAAGAAGTGGAAATTAAGATGATGTTCATTCATCAGCTGGGGAATGACTGAACAAATTGTTTTATGAGAATATAATGGAATATCATTGTACCACAAGAAATTATGAAAAGGATGGTTTCAGAGAAACCTGGGAAAACACATATGAATTGTTGCAAAGTGAAATAAGCAGAACAAAGAGAACAAATTATACAATGATAACAATATTTCAAAGACTAAGAATTTTGAAAGACTTAAAAATTCTGATCAATGCAATGACCCACCATGATTCCAAAAGATCAATGACCATGGCCTGAGAGAGAAGCAAAATAGGACATAGATTTTTTTTTTATATGGCCAACGTGGGAATGTGTTTTACTTTATTTTGCATATTTCTGACAAGATTTTTTTTCAATAAGGGGGGAAGGAGATGGGGAGAGCAAATAAATCCTTAATTGAAAAAAAAATTAAATTAGAAAAAAGTGGCAAAGAAACTAAGTGGAATAACTAACAGCTACTATAAGGTACCGGGAAACAAAACAAATTCACAAATATCATCAGTATTTTATGTAGCAATAATAAAATCCATAAAGAAAAGAATCCATCAAAATAACTACCAAATGAACAAAATTGATGAGAGCCAATCTGCCAAGATGCACTCCAAGCATACAGATATAATTAAACACTTTTTACAGAAATAAAGATAATTAATAAGAATGATATTCATCACTCATTTTGAGTCATGCCAAATAACAAAAGTTATTATATTTCTTAAATTAATTTATAGATTTAATGATTTACCAATGAAACTATAAAGTGATACTTTGTAGAACAATGCAAAATGATAGCAAAACTAATTTATGTAAAGAAAAGGACTATGATCTCCAGAGAAATAATAGGAAAAAGTAGTACTGAAAGGGGAATAGCAATTCTATACTTCAAACTACATTACAATGAAGTAATCATGAAAACATTTTGGTACTTATTAAAAAATAGAAACACAAATGTGTAGAACAAACCAGATAAACAAGAATTGGAAACAAATTAATTTAATATCCAAATGGTTGATAAGTCCAAGAATATAAATTACTTGGAGAAGGATCCCTTATTCAACAAAAAATTCTGGAAAAAGCAGTTTGGTAAATAGATCAATATCAGCATTTTACGACATAGACCACCAGGATGTACCAGAACCAACTTGAACCAGCTCCTGATAACTGATTGTTAAATTTTATTATAAGCATTTGCACCTCAGAAATTGGTGAATGCAAAAAATCGGGGCTTGATTTATTATTGTGTTGATTGATTAGACTTAAGAAAGTAATGGAGAAAATGTTACAGATTAAATTATAAAGTGTTTCATGTGCACATTTTCTCAGAGCCAATTGTTTACCAGCATATCCTGTGTATCACAATAAGTTCCAAAAGGATATATAGCCTAAATATAAAAGCTCATACAATGAAAAAAAATCAGAAAAAAATGTCAGGAAGTATCTTTTATAACTGTCACTAAGAAGAGAATTCTTAACCAAACAAGGGACAGAGTGTTTAGTAAAAGAAAAAATAAACAATTTTGATTACATGACATATACATTTCTTTTCATGAGCAAAATCAATGTAGATGGATAAGAAGTGAATCTATTAATTGGGAAAATTTTGTGTCTACTATCTTTAATTTGAGGATATGAAAAGATATGAAAGATGTATAAAGAAATAACATAAATCCAAAAGAACAAGAACAATTCCCCAATACATAAGAAGTATGAACATACAGTTCTCAAAAGAATTTCTTTTTTAAAAATTTATCATTATAGATTTTAATGACATTTATAATTTAGTAATAAATATATAATGTATTCAAGAGTGTAGTGTTACAAAAAGAATGATTTATCTGATTTTAATACAGGAACTTGTATGGAGAGCAAAAGAGAAATTGCTCATATGAAAAGATAGTTGTGTTCAATGCAGGGGACATGCCAACATTTCAGTCTTCCTGACACTGAGTTAAATCAGGAAAGCAGGCACTATTGTCAGAAACTAGTGTCTTAATGTACAAATACTTTTCTTTGAATGAATGGACATTTTAGTTGGAAATTAAAAGCTGATCCTTCACCTAACAGTTTTCCTCTCAGTAAACTAGAAGTCTTCCCTTTCTTCCTTTTTTTTGTTTTTCTTTATTTTTATTTTTTAAATTTATTTTTACTTTTTAATTTACAACACTCAGTTCACAAGTTTTTGAGTTCCAAATTTTCTCCTCCTCCCTCCCCGCAAGACCACATGTAATCCAATATAAGTTCTACATATACCTTCTCATTAAACTTATTTACACAATAGTCAAGTTGTAGATAAGAATTATAACCAATGGAATGAATCATGAGAAAGAAGAAATAAAAGAACAAGAAAAAGAGAAAATAGTTTGCCTCAATCTGCATTCGGACTCCATAATTTTTCTCTGGATATGGATAGCTTTTTCCATCAAGAGTATTTTGGAGCTGTCTTTGAACCTCATATTGCTGAGATGAGTCAAGTCTATCAAAGTTAGTCATCACAGATACTGTGTGTCTGTAATCATGCATAATGTTCTCCTGGTTCTGTTCCCCTCACTCATCATCAGATCACATAAGACTCTCCAAGTTCTTATGAAATCCATCTGCTCCTCATTTCTTATAGCACAACAGTATTCCATTACATTCATATACCACAACTTGTTTAGCCATTCCCCCAATTGATGGGCATCCCCTTGATTTCCAATTCTTTGCTACCACAAAAATAACTGCTATAAATATTTTTGTACATACAGGTTCCTTTCCCACTTGTGTGATCTCTTTGCGATACAGCCCTAGGAGTGGTATTGCTAGGTCAAAGGGTATGCACATTTTTTATAGCCCTTTGGGCATAGTTCCAAACTGCTCTCCAGAATGGCTGGATCTGTTCACAACTCCACCAACAACATAACAGTGTTCCTATTTTCCCACATCTTCTCCAGAATTTATCATTTTCCTGTTTTGCCATGTTAGCCAATCTGACAGGAGAGATGTGGTACCTAAGGGTTGTTCTGATTTGCATTTCTCTAATCAGTAGTGATTTACAATGACTTTAAAGCATGAAATGAAAACTGAAGCCAAACACTGTGAATTTATAATGACTAATCCTTTTGCTGGAGAAGAGATGAAGAAATTCACTACCCTCATTTCATTGGAGAAGTAGGGAATTATGGCTGTGGAGGGCTGCATACATTACCCATCATGGTAGTTGTTTATGTTGGTTTTATTAACTATTCTTCTTTGTCACAAAGCAAGGCTTAGGGAAGGAGGGGACATAACTTGAAATAACTGTGGGGTTTTTTTAAAAAAGCATCAATAAAACTTTTTAAAATTATTTTTTAAATGAAATTGAGAACCCACAAAATAATTAACTTTGTTTTCCTTTCCTTTCTACATTAAATGAATTTTTAAAAAATCTATAATAAATTGATTAAATAAATCTTAGAACTTGGAAAACAATGTGCCAAAAACATATATGAAAGATATTATACTATTTATTTCTAAACTGATGAGAAAAAGTTGGCAATATCTTAACAGAATGATAGTAAGTGTTAGGTTATATAGTCAGATGGCAAGGGCAGCAGGTAATTAGACCGTCCTCCATTTCAAATTATACCATTAAAATTGAGCCTGAAATTATATATTTTACTTTGTTCTTTTCTCTACTTGACCTTGAATGGTTGGGAAAATGTTGATAGTATAAAGGATAACCAATAGTGTTCATTTTGGTTCCCTAAGGAAAAAAAATTACATATGAGCCTTCCTTGAACTCATTAACTCAGAAATAACAACCTTTTCATGGGGCTCCCAAGTTTTGGTTTGTTTAGATGGCACATAATGGTAATATCAATCCAAATCGTAAACTTTTTAGAGTCATGGAATTTTAGAGCTGGGGTTCCCTCCAAATTTTATAGATAAGTGGGATGGGGGGGTGGGAAATGAGGCCTTCAGTACCTAATTGATTTAAGGAGGCAAATTTTATTTCATCATTATCACTGAGATCTGATAGGATGAAACTCATGTTTAGAATGTGCCTCCTGACTGATATGCCTAACTAAAAAGTAACTAGTTAAAAGAGGTGAAGATGGAGTAATGACATATATTTAGAAGGCAATATATTGGAAATCCAGCAACAAGATGGGGGAATAATTGTAGGTAGTATATGAGTAAAAACCAGTGGAGGTAGAGTTTCTCATCAGACAATACTATAAACCACCTAGACAGATAAAGGAAATTTGGGAGAAGAAATTCAGGAAATAGATCACATGCCTGGAACAGAAATATAACATAGTAACTAAAGCAACAAGGTCCCTCTAGAGAAAGATAAAGAGGTAGCATGTACCAGGTGAATCACAGTACTTTTCACAATCTCCCTTAACACTCAGTGGAGACAGGCCAGGCCTCTAAACAAATGAGCCCTGGCCCCTGATCACTAGTTCAGCCCTCTGAGTCCATTATCAATGAAGCAAGCTCTGTGGAAATAAGATCTGGAAACTGCCTTTGCCTTGTTGCATTTTTTTAGTATTATTACTAGACTAATATAACTGGACAGTGCTATAGATAAAGTTTGTCTAGACTTCAGCAAAGCAACTGATAAGCAGTTAATAAATATTTGATTGATTGATTGATTCAACTCCTGTGGAAAATAGAGAAAGACATGAACTATTCAGTTATAGAATTACATGAATTTGGAATTGGCTGAATGGCTGACCTCAGACTGGTCATTTGGAGTGCCACAGTTAAAGAGTGATGATAAGATCTGGCAAGCAAACAGAAGAGAGCAACTAAAAGGGTCTTGATTCCACATCATAGGCGAATTTGTTGAAGGAGTTGGGGATGTGTCGCCTGGAGAAAGGAAGACGTAGGGGATATGATAGTTGTCTTCAAAAACTTGAAAAGTTATTACATGGAATACAGATGAAACATTCTTTTTAAAAAAATTTTTTTTGTTCCCCCAATTGCATGTAAAAACAATTTTAACATTTGTTTTTTTTAATTTTTCAGTTCCAAATTTTCTCCCTCATTCCCCTCCCTCCACCATTGAGAAGGCAAGCAATTTCATATAGGTTACACATGTGTAGTCATGCAAAACATATTTCCATGTTAGTCATGTTGTGAAAGAAAACAGACAAAAAAAACAAGAAAAATAAAGTTTTTTAAAAAGTATGCTTTAATCTATAGTCAAACTATCATTTCTTTCTCTAAAGATGGATAGCAGTTTCTTTTTTAATTAATTTCTTTTATTTTTCATTTTTAGTAATTTCTTTTATTTTTAATTTATGAAATAACAAGCATATCCATAACATAGTAAAAATAAAAAATGATTGTACATGAAACTGCAAAACTGCAAATGAACAATTTGCCATTCCTTTTAAATATATAACAAAGTTATCATGTAAATTTCTTTTTTTTTCTTTTTTTCTCCCCTCTCCCCACCCTAGAGATGACTAGCATTAGATATACACAAACATATGTAAAATCATTCTATACATACTTCTATTTATCAGTTTTTTTCTCTGGAGGCAGATAGCATCTTCCTTCCTATGTTCTTTGTAGTTAAATTGGGCATTTACAGTAGTCAAATTACTTTTTCACTCGAAGTTGTTCTTAAAACGATATTGCTTTATCATATACAATGTTCTGATTCTGCTAATTTCACTCCTCATTAGTTGATGCAAATCTATTCATCTTTTGCTAAAATCAACAGGCTCACCATTTCTTACAGCACAGTAGTGTTTCATCACAATCATATACCACAATTTGTTCAGCCATTCCCCAAATGATGGGCATCCCCACAATATCCAGTTATTTACCATCACAAAGAGAGCTGCTATAAACATTTTAGAACATAAAGTTTCTTTTCCTTTTTCCCCTAATCATCTTTGGGAATAGACCTAGTGGTGGTATTATTGGGTCAAAAAGTATGGACAATTTAATAACTCTTTGGGCATCATTCCAGATTGCTTTCCAAATTGGTTGGATCATTTCACGGGTCCACCACCAGTGAATTAGTTTCCCAATTTTTCCACATCCCTTCCAACATTTATCATTTGCCTCTTCAATCATTTTAGCCAATCTTACAGGTGTAAAATGATATTTCAAATTTGTTTTGATTTGCATTTCTCTTTTCAATAATGATTTAGAGCATTTTTTCATGACTATAATTTGTTTCAAGTTCTTCATCTGAAAACTGTCTGTTCATATCCTTTGACCATTTATCAGTTGAGAAATGACTTGTATTCTTATAGATTTGACAAAGTTCTTTATACATTTGAGATATGAGACCTTTATCTGAAAAATTGTCTATAAAAAATTTTCTCCAATTTTCTGCTTTTCTTATGATCTTGGCTACATGTATTTTATTTGTACAAAAACCTTTTAATTTAATGTAATTTAAATTATCCATTTTACACCTCACTCTGCTCTCTATCTTTTGTTTATTCATAAATTGTTCATCTATCCTGATAATATGTTCCATGTCTTCCAGATTTTCTTGCAATATCTCTCTTTATATCAGGTCATGTATCCCTTTGACCTTATCTTAGCAACTGATATAAGATATTAGTCCATGCCCAATTTCTGCTATACTGTTTTGCAGGTTCCCCAAAGATATTTTTTTACCAAATAATGACTTATTAACCAAAACACTTAAGTCTTAACACTTGTCAAATGTAAAGTTACTATATTTATTTGCTGCTGTAAATTATATGTCTACTCTGTTCCATTGATGTACTTTTCTATTTCTTGGCTAGTACCAGATTGTTTTAATAATTACTGCCTTATAATATAGTTTAAGATCTGGTACTGCTAAACCTCCTTCCTTTACATTTTTTATTAGCTCTTTTGATATTGATATAACTTTTTGTTATTCCAAATTAATTTTGTTATTATTTTTTTCTAATTCAGTAAAAAAATTGTTATTTAATTAGGATGGCATTAAATATATAAATTGGCTTAGGTAAAATTGTCATTTTTATTATATTGGCATTTCCTACCCATGAACAATTAATATTTCTCCAATTATTTAAATCTGATTTTATTTGTATAAAAGGTTTTTTATAATTTTGTTTATATAGTTCCTCAGTTTGTTTTGGCAGGTGTACTCTGAGGTACTTTATACTGTCCAGTTATGTTAAATGGGATCTCTTAACTATCTCTCCTGGCAGGGTTTTGTTTATAATATATAGGAATGTTAATGATTTATGTTGATTTGCTTTATTTCCTAGTCCTTTGCTAAAATTACTCATTGTTTCAACTAACTTCTCATTTGTGTCTTTGGGGTTTTCCAAGTATATCATCATATCATCTGCAAAAAGAGATAGTCTTATTATCTCATTCCCTATTCTTATTCCTCCTATTTCTTTTTCTTCTCTTATTGCTATTACTATTATTTCCAATACAATACTGAATAATATTGGTGACAGTGGGTATTCTTGTTTCACACCTGATCTTACTGAGAAGGCTTCTAGATTATCCCCATTACAAATAATGCTTGCTGATGGTTTAAGATAAATACTTTTTATCAATTTAAGGAAAAATTCATATTTTCAAGTGTTTTTAATAGAAATGAGTATTGTACTTTATCAAAAGCTTTTTCTGAATCTATTGATAAAATCATACGATTTTTTAAACTTTTATTATTGATATAATCAATTATGTTAATAGTTTTCCTTCATAATTTCTTGAAAGATGATATCTAGGCTCTTTTTATGATCATGGGTTTTAGGCAGTCCAAAAAATTCTTTATCTATTTTCCAGGTCAGTTGTTTTTCCAATGAGATGTTTCACATTTTCTTTTATTTTTCATTGGTTTGATTTTGTTTGATTGTTTCTTGATGTCTCATATGTCATTAGCTTCCACTTGCCCAATTCTAATTTTTAAGGATTTTTTTTCAGTACCTCTTTTTCCCTTTGGCTACTTGTACTTTTTAGGAAGTTATCTTCTTCAGTGAATTTATGTACTTCTTTTCCCATTTGGTCAATTCTGCTTTTTAAGTCAATCTTCTCTTCATTAGAATTTTGTGCCTCTTTTACCATTTGGCCTATCCTATTTTTTAAGGTGTCATTTTCTTCAGTATTTTTTTGTCTCCTTTACCAAGCTATTGACTCTTTTCTCATGATTTTCTTGCATCATTCTCATTTCTTCTCCCAATTTTTCCTCTATCTCTATTCCTTGATTTTTAAAATCCCTTTTGAGCTCTTTCATGGCCTGAGGCCAATTCATATTTTTCCTTAAGGCTTTGGATGTAACAGTTTTGACTTTGTTTTCTTCTTCTGATTTTGTGTTTTGATCTTCCTTGTGACCATAGAAACTTTCTACAGTCAGGATCTTTTTCTGTTATTTGCTCATTTTCTAGCATATTTCTTTACTTTTAATTCTGTGCTCAAGTGGGGCTCTACTTCCAGAGCAGAGAGAACACTGTCCCAAGCTTCAGGTTTCTTTGTGCTACTGTTTTCAGAGATAATTCTGGGGACCTGTAAGTTTTTGGTTTTTCCAAGGTGGTATGATCTAAGGAGAGGTGTGTTTTCTACTCTTCTGGCCTGTGCTCTGGTCTCTGAATGACCAAAAACTGTGATGAGGGTCCCAGCTCCCCTGCTGCCACAAGTTCTGGTATGCTAGTGCTCCTCCTCACCCTGGGACTGCAACCTAGATCCAAATATGGGCAATGCAACAGAGTGCTGCCCTCAGTGACAGCAAAAGGTCTCCTATAAGCTCCTTCTTTCCAGTTGTTTGACCCCCTGAGCATCTTTGGGCTGAGAAGTCTGGAAATTGCCACTGCTGCCACTGATTGAGTCACCTCCAAGGCCTACTGCTGATTTTCTGGGTCTTGGCCTGTGTTACACCATACTCCATTCTCATTTCTGTGCAACAGACCTTTCCTGCAGACCTTCTAAGGTGTCTTGGGCTGGAAAATTATTTCCCCTTGTCTTTTTATGGGGTTCTGCTGCTCCAGAATTTGTTTTGGGGCATTATTTAAAGTTGTTTGGAGGCATTTTGAGGAGAGCCCAGGAGAGTTCCTCCATTTCCTCTACAATCTTGGCTTCATCCAAGATTAAACATTCTGCGTGTCCTCAGAATATAAAATCAAGAGCAACAGATTGAGTTGCAAAGATGGAAATTTTGGCTTAATGTAAGGAAAAATGTGATAATAATTAGAGTTGTGCACAAATAGAGTGGGCTACCTTGAGAGGTATTGGGATCCCCTCATGGGAGGCCTTCAAGCAGAGGCTAGATGACCACTTGTTGGTTATATTACAGTATGGATTCTTTTTACATATGGAAATAAACTGTATAATATGAAGAAACATTTAAAAAAAAGTCCTCACACATGTATATAATGCTTTTAGGTCTACAAAGTGCTCGCTCCAAAATGACCATAAAAAATACATTGTACAAGTACTATCTCCATTTGCCAATGAGGAGAACTAGAGAACTTAGAAATATCCTAGGTGTCTTTCCATTCTAAAATTCCATTGTCCTGTGATTATGTCACACAGCTTAGCAATAACTTGCCAAAGAACACACTGCAATGTCAGAGTCAGGATTAGAACCTAAATCTCCTGAATTCCAGGCCAGTGCTCTTGATACCCTCCAGTGTCATGTTCTATTTTGTTTGCATTCCAATTTTAACAAAAATAACTGCAATTTTAATTAACTGGGACGAGCAAATCCAAATGCAAAGGAATATCATTAGAAACAAAGAAGATATGTATATATATATATATATATGTATATATATATATATATATACATATGATTCAAGAGAGAAATATGTTATTACTTCTTTGTCTATAGAATAATTTGAATGTATCAAAGACCTTTGGTTATTACCCTTCTATTATCCTCAAAAACATTTTTATAATTGAAGGCAAATTAATACATTCAATGATACTAATGGGAATTTCACTGTCCTCTTACAAGGTGCCCTAGTTTCTATGAAGCATATCATTTTCCTGGTAAGTAGCAGGACAATAGGATTTTTTTGTCCCTCAGGAAGAGGGAATGCTTTTCCCTGAACTGCCACTATGGGGCCCTATATTCTATGGATCAGCAATTGGAGAAGAGAAAGGAAGGGTTGAAGGGTTTTCTAAAGGAAGAGGAAAAAGGGCTGTACTCATTGGCATCATAAGTATTAGCATTTCTGCTCCCAAGTGCCAGGATACTCAGTTGTAGAAAAATATGTGACAAATTGTCTCATTGAATTCACAGAATCTTTTGGCACCTGTCCAAATCAGTTTTGTATGTATAGACTGACAAGCAAAAATATCTGAATATACAGTATTTCAGAGAGGTAGTTAAATATGAAGAAAGGCATATCTGAGCCCGTGTGAGTTTGAAATCACCCTCCATTCTTCCTGGGCAAAATGTTTAAGAGAACAAGATTTTACTAAGGTGCTATCAAAGAGTCTGTCCTCATCTGTGTTAATCTTGATACATTTTGATGGGAGACTCATCCTGTGTCTCTACATCTAAATGTTCCACTTCCCCAGATAAAATAAGGAAGGATAGAACTGAAGTCCATGTCCTCATTAATGCTTTACAACTGTTTCTATAATCACATAGGTTTAGAGACAGTTTGAATTCACACACTATTTGATAACAAACTGTAAAAAAAAAAAGATGGCATATATTAGGCTGAGAACAACAAGTTTCTTCTTTTAAATTATACCATTCAACTACAAACATGTTTGCCCATAAATTTTCAAGAATAGCTTAAATCCTTTGGTAAATAGAGAACAACTTTGATATTTACTTCTAAATGCTTTGACAATCTGCCATATTAAATTGAGGTGTAAGATTAGTGCTTTCCCCAAAGAGAAAGTGCAAGTGGCAAATGTCTATAAAATGCTTTTAAAATCAAAGAACATTAAGCACCACATATTGCTATAAATAAATGTAACAGCAGGAACAGAAGAACTTTATGGCACTCAGGGAATTTTTATATATTACTTGCATGTATTAATTAGATGCCATTTTAGTGACAACATTAAAACAATTTAAACCCATGAAATAGCATAACATTCATTCAATTGCACATTTCAAAACAAATTGCTACAAATGGTGTTCAAATCCACTTTTGTCTCCCTTGTTGACTTTAGAAGCCCCATATCCCAACAACTCTTTCCAATGACCATGATTATGCAAATTCTATGTCATTTTTCCATTACATGGAGAATAAAAGCAAAAAGTATATTTAAAGATAATGATGCATAAATATACAAGATATTATTACTTTCAGAGTATTTATAGCTTTAAATTGCCTCCAACTCAGCATGCCTAACTCTATAGGCAAGCATTCAGCCTCACCAATGCTAATGGGACACTATATCTCAGTTCAATTTCAACAAATCTATGTTGAGCTCATACAATGTAAAGCATTGTGGACAGGGACTGGTGAGAACACAAAGACAAATGGATTATGGTCTTGGTCTTCAAGGAATTTACATTCTAATGGTAAAATAAGGCAAGTATGCAAATAGCTATAATACAAAGCAGTGAGAGACTGTGATATAACAGAAAGATATTGGAGTTGAGAGCAAAAGATCCTACATGAAGATCCAGCAAAGGAAAACGAGAAGGAAAAGACAGGTAGGAGGAGAGAGCAATGTCATGAAAACCTAAAGAAGAGAGCATCTACAGGAAAGAAAGGTGATAAACAATGTCAAATGATGTAGAGAGATCAAAAGGATAAGGATTGAGAAAAGGTCATTAGACCTGACAATGATGAGATGACTGGTATCTTTGGAGAGGGCAGTTCAATGAAGTCAGAAGCCATACTGCAGAATGTCTACAAGCATGCGAGAGGAGGAAAGTGAAGGCAATTCATATAGACAGCTTTTTCAATCCAGTTAGCTGAGATGGGGGAAATAGATATAGCAAACATATATCAGGGATGGTTATATCAAGAGAGGATTGTTAAAATAAAAATCATGAGTATATTTGTTGGCAGCAGAAAAGAAACCAGTAGATAGGGAGAAATTGAATATTAGATAGAAGAATCTGCTGAAGAGGACAAAAAGGTATTACATCAAAAGTACATGTAAAATGATTGGCCTTAGCAAAGAGAAAGCCCTCTTCTTCATCCAAGATAAAAGATATGATGTGCGAAAGTGTCTGATTAAGGTGAGCTGAGAAGGAACAGAGCTTCAACTAAATCATTCAATTTTTTTTTCAGTGAAGTATGAAGTCAGATATTAAGCTAGCAGATGGGGAGGAAGGCCCATGAGAAAAAAGGTATGAAACAGCCACCATAGAGGGTGAGATATGTAACCAATTTGTTGTTCATTTGGGGTTTTCTTGGCAAGATACTGGAGTGGTTTGCCATACTTTACTCCATCTAATCAATTAGGGAAGTGTGAAAGACCTGTCTTGATGCAGTGAGTTCCTAGTTAAATTGGATAACATAAATTTGTAGACCCAGTTAATGATTTTCTCCAGTTCTATCAAGAAAGGAAAGAAGAAAGGAATAAAATTGCCTATGTTCATTATATCAACCAAGAAACATACCACAGAGAGTAGCTAAAATGTAAGAAGAGTAGTGGGTGAGACATACAGTTTGCAAGAGACAAAATCCAAGAGAGAAGCCATTCTGAGCCCATGGCCTCTGATATCTATAAACCTATCTGCAAAATATAGATAACAAGCAAGCTAAATTTGAGATTGTCACATAAAGATCTAATGAGATAACAGTGACATAGCACCTAGCGTAGTTCCTGGCACAGAGTAATATGCAAAATAGTTCTATTTGTAGTAGACCCAACAAGCACCTTTTTCTACTATGTGAAAGCCTATTCACTAGTGATTCACTATTCCTAAGGAAAAAAATCGGACATCATAATATCACCACAACTGGGAATATAGTTCTAGAAGGGTATACCTTATTCAAAAGCAATGGAATACATGGGAGGGAAGGCGGGGAAGGTGGGGCAGAGGGAAGAGGTAGATATAGAATATTAATGGCATTAAGATATGAGGTTTCAAAGGGGAAATCATGGTGAAGGGCATTTGGATAAAAGGTCAGTGGAGTCAGAAAGAGAACCAATATTGTCATATAGATACCTATATAACAATTACCTAGACAGAAAGAGGAAATTGATGAGGAGGGTAGGGAACAGAAAACAAACCTAGTAGGCAAGATGCAGTAGTGATGGGAGATTTCCATTATCCAAACATTTGCTTTAATTCTTTCTCTCTGCCCCAATCAAAATAGCTAATAACTTCTTGATTTGCCTCAATAACAGTTTTAAAATAGAACAAACAAGAAACGTCTGTTCTAGAACTGAGTCTCAGCATTAAAGAGGAACTTGCTGCTGAAGCAGAAGTAATAGGAACCTTGAAAAAAACGAACATTTCTCAACTTAGAGTTTGTAATAGAGGAGGAAAAAAAGATTTGGGAATAGTGTGGCAGGCAAATTAAATTTAAGAGGATAGATTTTAAAGAATTCAGCAGAAATACAATCAACTCATGGACCAAGATTCGACAAGAGAAATAAGGCCCGGATATGGATAGGACGCTCACAAGAATGAAATTCTAAAGACACAAAGAGAAACAATTCTGCTGAGGAAGAAAAAAGAGTAGTTGTTTAAAGAGATCAAAATAGATCCATGGGAATTCAGCAAGTGACTTAGATTCCTCAAAAAAAAATATTCAGAAGATGGAAACAAGGGCAGATTGTACTTTAGTGATCAAAGACTTTGTTCTTGTTGTTATAATTGAATGTCATCAGAATTTTAAAAAAACACATACAAATTCAGTGTCTTATTGTTAGCCATTATTTTTTCTAGATACCTAATATATTTTAAACTACGGCAAGGTGGATTTTCAAAATGGCTTTAAACATTGTTTTCATAATAAACTTGATTGTTCCCTTGTTCTAAAGAAAAGAATAGGGTCTGTTGTAAATAACAAGATGAAAGGAGTAAAAGCCAGGATCAGAGACAGTAAGGTGGCTGTTTATTCTTTTATATCCTGGTAGTGATGAAATAAACAAATGCATGTACAATATGTATTACTGTGGCTGCTTGTTGAATAAACGATAAAGGGAAAGGAGAAATGGTTACTACTTACTGCTTGGAGGTCACAGCAAGTTAGAACAGTGGAACTTTTAATTACTGGGTGGTGGCATGTTTTTCTTAAGAATGCCAACTGAAGAGTTGTGTAAAGGCTTCAGCGTTTGGACATGTGCTGTCTCTGGTTCTTCATTTCTAGTTTGGGCCAGCTATGAGCATGGAGTCATCAGTCTGGGGAAGGGGCACCCCAGAACAGCTGCAGACTCTTAGATCTTCCAACGGTCACATTCAATGTCTCATATACATAAACTATCAGTTGCCCAACCCAGCACACAAGCCCATGCAGCTGTCCCTCACACTCCTTCATCAGAACATTCCCAAAGAGCATAAAGTTAAACCCAATCTACTATTCAGATACCCTCCAGTACGTAGATAGATAATATGTTTTTTTAACTATGGCTTTTGTCAGAGATATGAGTAGCTATTAAAGTTCCCCATAGATGTCTGTGTACTTATTTGGGGGCCATTTTCTCCTTTTTTGTCTTTCTCTGGTACCTGCTCCTTAAAATAACTAAATCTATGAAAATGTCTAATTGCTTTGGGGTTTTTATATTTCCTGGCTTGATAAGCACTAAATTCTGCAATAATCCAAACTACTATAGATTTACTATATTTCCTAAAGAAAAACTAAATTTGGGGCAGGTAGGTGGTGCAGTGAGTAAAGCACCTGCCCTGGAGTCAGGAGGACCTGAGTTCAAATTCGACCTCAGACACTTGACACGCCAGCTGTGTGACTTTGGGCAAGTCACTTAACCCCAATTGCCCTGCCTTCCCCCCCCCTCAAAAAATAGAAAAAAAAAGAAATACTAAATTACATTTGTTATACAAAATACAAAAGGGTTTGAAGAATCACAAATTTTTGTAGGACTCCCCACACATTTTTAAAAATTTAACTTTTTACAATTGAAGGCACAATGATAATAGCTATCCTTTATATTGCACTATAAAGTTTGTAAAACATTTTACACATTATCTCATTTAATCCTCATGATAATCCTATAGTGTAGATGCTATTATCATCCTCAATTTACAAATGAAGAAACTGAGGCTGAGAAAGATTGTGACTTTCCCAGTCGCATAGCTAATAAGCAACTGAGGGAGGATTGAATGCAGGTTTTCTTGACTCCAAGTGTCAAACACTCCATCCCTTACACCACCAAGTTGCCTGGCATTATGCAACGGTGCCAAAATTCTCAATTAGTAGCTGAATATTCTGCTGAAAATGTTCCCTTATTTGCACAGCATGGCTGTAAAGGAGTAGTGGAGTCAGAAGACAGGTCTTCCTCTAACCAGCCATTTGACCTAGGAAGAGACACTTCAAATTCCCTGAGCCTCATTCAGCTTTCATTTAACAAATGGGAAGACTATTAATTTTGTTACTTACCTCATGAAATCATTCTGAAGATTAAATAAAACAATCTCAGAATCAGTGTCGGATGGTTCCTCAGAGGCCGCTTGAGAATTGGAAGGGAGCCAAGAGGTCATCTCATTCAACTCATAGTCTGAACAAGAACCTTGTCTACAACATACTTGTTAAGTGACCATCCAGCCTTCGATTGGAGGCCTCTAGTGCAGGGGAATCCACCCACTGTCACCTGAGGAAGCCCAATTTTGGAATAATTTTTATTGTTAGAAAGTTTTCTGTATATCAGGCCTTTATTTGCCTCTTTGCAGACATATTATATACAGATTTTGAGGGACTTTCTATTCAAGTCTTAAATATATAGCATTCAATTGGATCTTCTCCTTGCCATAGTCACAATAACATTGAAATGTGCTAGATTCTCATTTTTTACAAAGATTTATAAACTAATAAAAGATGATTTTAGTACTTGTTTCATTTTTTCTTAAATTTATATTGCCTCTTTCTTCCAAACATTTCATTTTTTTTAAATGGCTTGAGGACTGAGTATCAGGAGAAAAAGAAATACTGATTCCTTATTTAAGAAACAGATGTACCAAATAAATCCTTATGAAATACTGAAAGGATCATTTTGATTTGATATAAGCAATGAACATAAACAGAAGGAAAATAGAGCTCAAATTCACGAGTGTATGCAAATTGCTATGTATCATCTACTAGTAATACTGAATCCTAAGTTTACACATTACTTCTATAAGATGTTTTAGCAGATGAATTGTGACAGGTTAATCTAAGCACATTAGCTCCAGTTTTCTAGTTGAAAAACCTATTGTTAATTGCAACATTAACACCTTGGTGCAATTGTTTCAGCTGGTTAGAAATGCAATGGCACTTAGCACCCCAGGCAACATTTTGAGACCCAAAGAGTCTGACACCTGAGAACATTACGGGGTGGGAGAGGTCAGAGTTATTTTTTTTAATTCTTCAATGGGTATGAAATAAGATTAAGTTTGACTAAATCAGACCCAAGGAAACTGAAACACAGCTGCCTGATGGGTTTAGTGTATAGGACAATTGGCATGTGTCAGGTCTCTTTACTAAATAATACAGACAGGACTTGTTAGCAAAATAATAGAAGATTTGTAGCTAAGCAAAGACTAGAGTAAATGTTTAGGGAATACATTTTCCATGAGGAAGGTTGTCAAATCTTGACATGTGAAGAATTATAATACCTGTTTTAAATATCAAATCAGTTGTGCAAAGAAGACAGGTTTCTCAAAGCCTTGTTAACTTGTAGTTGTACTCTAATGCTTTGAAGGGTAACATACCATTAATACAAAAGATTATGATTAATATTAATAACATAAATAACCTATTATTTGCCATACAGAACATAAAATTGGATATGTTTGGTTAAAGTTCCAAAAATTAATTTGAACCACTAGGAGAAAAATCTTCCTTCTTCTAGTTATTTGTTTATAATTTTTTAATGAGTATTTGTAACAGGACTATGGTAGCATTACTATGTATTTATATGGTAGTTAAAATTTCAAAGGCTCCAGTGACTGATAATTAAATTATTCTTCATACTAGTACAAAGAAGTAATTAGTTTTGTTTTCCTTGTTCTTACAGACTAGAAAACAAGGTACAAAACGTGTTTTTACAAGATAATGTTTTTCAAACATATTGCGTTTTAGAATTTGGGAGTTTTGTTTGTTTTTTGGCAATATTCCATTACATTTTTTTATATGGTGGTTAGTAAATTGATGGTTGATGTTACATGGAAACAGATTTGGACTCAGTTTAAGGGGAAATTTTCTAATAATTATAGCCATTCAAAATTGGAGGGGAAAATGATTATGTGAAGGTGAGTGAAAGGTCTTTGCTTCCTTCCCATTTACTAATATGCCAGTATCCTGTCTAAAAGTTGTGAGGTCAATCGACACATCTCTCTGGCAGAAAACAATTAAGGGATGTTGCTTTAAACACTGGCTTCCTGATTACATTTGACCTGTATTTCTTTAACCTGGATATTATAACATATGCCTAATCCCTGTTCCTCTAAAGCAGTGATAGAATATCTGTCAATTATCTTATCTTAATTATCTTCTCTTGACACCTCATCTTAAACACTATACTTTGAAACATACATAGTTTGTATTTTGAATTAGATTTTGATAGAAGATAAAAGTTCTTAAAGGTAGAGATGAGGAGCAAGTACATTCTAGGCATAGGGATGGACTATACCAATGTTGAGAAGGGGATGTTGCAGACTTCAATTCAATTCGATAAACATTTATTAAGCTCCTACAATGTGCCAGGCCCTGTACTACGCACTGGAGTTACAAAAAGAGACAAAAGATGGTCCCTGCCCTCAAGGAGCTCACAATCTAATGGGAGAACAACATGCAAACACATACGGTTATCCCTTTCAAATCATGGAGGTTAGGGGTGCTGTGCCTCCCCCACCCTCCACTTCCACCTGGAAAATCTGAGTAAAATTGTTTGGCCCTCCCTTCACACCAGAGAAGAAGTATGAATTATTATGGTATTAAAAGAATAAAATATGTTGATGTTAAATAATACTATACATATATTTTATGCATTTCTGAGTTTCCAACCTTTTTCTGTATTGTCTGCTGGGCTTCACATGTCATCTATGGCTTCTGCAAAACTCCCAAAAAAATTCCCATTTAATTTCTTATGCTGATCCACAAGATATAGAAACCAAAATAGGGAAAGTCACAATATAGAAGGGATAACTATATCCAAAGCAAGCTATGTATGCAGGCAGTTAGATGGTACAGTGGATAGAGTGACAGGCCTCAAGTCAAGATGATCTGAGTTCAAATCTGGCTTCAGATATTTACTAGCTGCGTGCAAAGATACTGGAGTAGTTTGCTATTTCCTTCTCCAGCTCATTTTACAGATGAGGAAACTGAGGCAAACAGGGTTAAGTGGCTTGCCCAGGGTCACACAGCTAGTAAGTACCTGGGGCTGGATTCAAACTCAGTAATATGAGCCTTGCTGACTTCAGGCCCAGGGCTCTATCCACTCTACCCCCTAGTTACCCCTAAGAAATAATAGGGAGCCACTGTAAGTTTTTCCATAGGATGATGACATGGTTAGTTCTATGTCTTAAGAAGAGTATTTAGGCATTTGGGTAGAAATAAATTAGAGACACCAATTAGGAGGCTAAGGCAGTAGTAGTGCAGATAAGAGGTCCCGAGGGCCTTAATTAAATTGGTTCCTATGTGCGAAGAGAGTGGGAGGGGATAGATTTGAGATATGTTGTGGAGGGAAAATTCTTGCCAATTTATGAGATACAAGGAACAAGAGACAGAAAGGAACCAAAGATTACTCCTGGATTATGAACTGAAGTGACTAGAAGAATGGTGGCACTACCCACCAAATGAAGGCCATTCGGAGGACAGGTAGGTTTAGGAAAGAAGAAAATGAATTCCTTTTTAGATTTGTTGAGTTTGAATTGCAAATGGGACATCTAACAGGAGATGTCCAGCAAACAACTGGAAATGTGGGACTAGAATTCATGAGAGAGAATACTGCTAGATACATAAACATGAGGATTATAAGTGAACCCACAGAAGCAGGTATCACTGAGGGAGATAATTAGAGAAGAAATGACCCAGGACAGAACCTTGGGGGATATGCTTACACTTAAGGGATGGAAAATTGATGATTAGCCCCAACAGTGACTAGACAGGTAAGAGAATCAGGACAAAGAAATGCCATTGAAGTCAAGGGATGATTAGTTTAAATGTCAAAAATTCCTGAAAGTTTTCAGAGACTGAGGACTAAGAAAAGGTCAGACCATATAGACTACTCTTTCTGGGAGTTTAACAGTGAAAGTGGTAGATAAGGGATATTAATATGAGGGGATCAAAGGAACAAGAGAAGTTGCTGGGTTGTTTTCTTAAGGCCAAGTGAGACCCGAGATTTTTAATAGATACCAGGAAAAAGGCCAGCAGATTGGGATGGACTGCCCATTGAGCTAGAAGATAAGGAGTAAAGGGAAGGGAACGATCACTGGGGCAAATTTCTTAATAAATTGAAAGGAAATGGGATCAAAGGCACATTAGATGGATTAGCCTTGTCAAGAACTACCAACTTTGTTTTTAGAGACTAAAGTAAGGGTTAAAATGCAAAGAGCATTTGCTGTGTGGAGTAATGGAGATGAGGAGTTCTTTAAAAATGATCAATTTTCTCAACAGAAGGCAAAGACTAAGGTGTTGGGTTAGGAATAGTACTGCTCCTTGGCACCTTCTTCCTTACTGCCTGCTTTACTACCACCCCAACCTTAATTTTTAATGGTTCTTATCAATACCATCATACCTACCTATGATACCTATGACATCTTCTAAAGCATTTTATTTTTTAATAATGTTTTATTACAACTTGACAGTCAACAAATATGAACATTTTCCTGTACAAAGAACAGAAAAGGGATTGTATATGATTAAGCGATGCTTTTAATGATGCATAGAAATTAGTCCAACTGTTTGCTTAAATTTTAAGAGAGTGAACATCAGCTTTTACTCAAAGAATTCACCTAGTGACAATTTATATTCGTTTTGTTTCTGGCAGAGCAATTGGGGTTAAGTGACTTGCCCAAGGTCACATAGCTAGTACATGTGTCAAGTGTCTGAGGCCGCATTTGAACTCAGGTCCTCCTGACTCCAGGGCCAGTGCTCTACTCACTGTGCCACCTAGCTGCCCCTATTTATATTTGTTTTTAAGGACAGTGATAGTCCCACTGTAATATACCCTTGTTAACCACATGTGGAATATTATATTCACTTCTGAATGCTACATTTTAGGAAGGATGTTGATAAGCTGGAGAGTGTCCAGACGATGACAGCTAAGATGGTAAACAGTCTCTGGTTCATTCCATATTATATTGAAGGAACTAGGGATCTTTAACCAGGAGAACAGAAGACTTACTTATAGGAAATGTGATAACTGTCTAAGTATTTGAAAGGCTGTCATGTGAAGGAGGGATAGAACTTGTTCTGGTTGGCCTCAGGAGGCAGAACTAAAAAAAGGTGAGCAGAAATCATGCTAAGATAAATTTTGACTTGCCATAAGGAAACACTTCTTAATAATTAGGACTATCCAAAAGTGGAATGATCTGTCTTCAGAGGTAGTGTATTCATCTTCACTTAAGAACTTCAGCAAAAGTTGGAAGATCATGTGGAAGGTATTTTGTAGAGGGATTTTTTGCTCAGGTATTGGCTAGATTAGATGGCCTCTAAGGTCACTTCTCTGAGATTCTGTGATTTTCTGATTAGATGCATAACACTTATTTTAATGAATCCATGATCATGTAGGTACTTCCTCTATTAAGGCAGATCATAATCTATCCATGCCTTCTTATGCTGTCTTTCTTATCTATGTCTTCCCCAAAATGCTCCATAAAAAATCAACTCAACATGCTTATAGGCCTTCCTACAGAACAAGGTTCTCAATCTTTTTGTACATCATAAACTCCTCTGGCAGTCTGGTATTGATGAATCAGATAACGGTCCTGTAGATAAATGGGCAGTCTATTCAAATCTACTGGCATCTTTCCTGCTATCTACAAAAAAGCTCAGATCTCGCATGGTTTTAAAAATATAATAACAAAAAAAGAAAAAACTTCTCTTGATCCCTCAGTCCTCTCAAATTTTCATTCCATGTCAATTGCTTTCATTGCTAAACTTCTAGAAAGAGTAGTCAATATAGTCCCTTGCAATCTAGCTTTCCATAGCCCCACTCTACTGAAACAGCTTTCTTAAAGTTTGCCAGTGACCTCTTAATCACAAAATCTGATGACCTTTTCTCAATTGTAGTCTCCATGACCTTTCAGCAATTTTCAACATTTAACTACTTACCTTCTTCCTTGAATTCCATGACACTTCTCTTTCCTAGTTCTACGCTTGAACCCTTTCTCAGAATAATGGTTTTAAACGTGTAACATAAAATACAAAGGATTACAAAGGAAACTAGTTATTTGAAACAGTTATCAGAATATTTTTAAAACCCAAATTTACAAGTCCAAGGTTAAGAATGCTACTCTAGATCTTTTGGTATTTCATAGATATTAATAAAACATTAAGACTATTCATCTATTATCCTTCATTGTTTCTACTTATCAGCTCACTTTCTTTTCAAGTTATTTTATGCTTTCTCCTACATACAAATTATAGTTCATTATATGATGGTGTATCTTCCACATATCTGTTTCCCTTTAAGACACTAATAATTTTGTCTTTTGGTGACAACTGTATAACGTAGAAGCAGTAAGCCCTTTCTCCCCTCTGCCAAGGTGTGATCTCCTTGACAAGGTAGGTCCTCACTGTCTCATGGACATGGCCTTTTGTTCTGGGCCTATTGACCTAGGCTTCTTGCTTCAGAATTAAAATAGCAATGAAGATCGATGATCTGATCACTCATGCATGATCAAGTTCATAAACTTTGAGCTGGCCCTTAGGTTTGGCTTTTGTAAGGGAGGATATGCAGGAAGATCATATAGAGAGAGGTGATATGCAGAAGCTATATGCAGGCACACACAAACACAGTTCCGGAGAACCATGATTCTCTTGAGAGAGGCCTGGGAGATGATACCAGAAACTCCATAGAGGTCATCCTGAGGAAAAAGAGAGAAGTGTCCAAGTGGATAAACGCAATATAAGATGGCTCAGTGCTTATGGCAGCCATGTTGTAGATGAGAAACAGACCTCTCACTTCCCTGGCCCCATACACTGTGAGGTCCTGAAGGAAGACAGAGTCACCTAAATGGCCTAGTGATACTGTTGAGCCTAGATTCAGGAAGACCTGAGTTCGTATCTGGCCTCAAACACTTACACTAGCTGTGTGACCGTGGGCAAGTCACTTAACCCTATTTGCCTCAGTTCCTAATCTGTAAAATGAGCTGGAGAAGGAAATGGCAAATCACTCTCTTTGCCAAGAGAATCACAAATGAGGTCATGAAGAGTCGGACATGACCGAAACGATTGAACAACCACATAGGGCCTACCAGATATGAGGGGGTTGAATACCCTTAGCAACCATGAAATTTTTCCTGCATGGAGAGACACCCATCTGGACTAGTACTGTAAATCTGGGGGACTGTATTGGCCCCCTGGAGAGGGAAAGCTTTACTGTCTGTTGGATCAGGTCCTTTGTGGTACTTACGAGATTAAATAAAACCTGACCTATATTCAATGTTTTGTTAGCCTGAGGGCTTACGCGGAAGCTAAGGACCTATAGACATGAGCCAAATTCTCTTTTCAAAGCAAAATGAGTATGATAATTGAGAAGCCCTTAAGACTGAATCTGATCCCAACAAGCCTGGAGCTTCAGTAATGAGTCACAAGTTACAATAATTTTTTATTATTTACAACCATACAGCATTGTTAGAAAGTTGTTAGTGATATGTATGCACAGATAAACTTGTATATGCATATGTATAACACTAGTAATGTTATGATTCACAACCACATAGAATTGCTAGACTATTATTCATGTATACATATGTATATTCAGGGTATCCCCAGCCTTAGCATAGTTTTAATCTATTAATAATTTAAAACTTTAAGCTATGCATTTGTATATAAGTATACATATGTTAGATGGTTCTTATTGTTATATACATATATACAGGGTATCCCAAAAATCTCAGTGCAGTTTAAACTGCTGATAGTTTCCTGGCCCTTTCAGATTAGAAAAGTGGTTTACATACAAGGCTTCTGTGAAGTGAGGGCTAAAGGGATTATCATCCTTATGTTTGCATCTGAAAAAACTACAGCTCAGAAAGATCAAGTTTGACTAACCCAGGATCATATGGTTGGTAAGTGTCTGAGGCAGGATTCAAAACTCAGGTCTTCCTGATTCAAAATCCAGTACTTTTAGCGTATTTTAAATTCAGTGCAGTTTAAGCTGAAATGAAAGCCTGAGAAGTTGAGTAACTTGGCCCAGGCCACACTTTTAGGGGTCTATACACAAGTATATGTATATCTATATCTACATTTGCATTATTTATAATAATGTTATATCACTGTAAATCATGAAATTATTAGTGTTACATACATATGCATATATGTAGATATATACATAATACCAACAGTGTTGTAAATAGGGTTTTGTATTAGGAAGCAGCTTGTGTGCTTTGTGTACTGACTTCAGCTATTAGAATGTAAGATCCTTGAAGGCAAGCACTCTCTTGATTTCATTTGTTCCCTCAGCGCTCCATGAAGTGCCTGGCACACAGTAAGCAACCAATAAATGCTTTATCAACCTACAAGAATATCGTTGCCTTTGAAGAAAAGACAGAATACATTTGAGGTGGAAAAAGATTCTTTGTATCAAATAAAGTTGAAGTAGTAAAGTTAGTTATGAATTTATATGCCTTGTTTGATATGAACCTTCAAAATTCAAAACATCACATTTTCATATGTATATGTTTTGCTGCCTCAAAAATATTACAAGGAATAACTAAGTAAAAAGTTAAAAAGCAGTGCAGAAATAAAAGAAAGATAATATCATATAGGTTGTATGTATTAAACATATTTCCACATTAGTCGTGTTGTAAAAGAAGAATCAGAACAAAAGGAAAAAAAACATGAGAAAGAAAAAACAGAAAAACAAAAAAGGGAAAATAGTGTGCTTTGATCTGCATTCAGACTCCATAGATCTTCCTCTGAATATGGATAACATTTTCCATCATGAGTCTTTTGGAGACTGTATATATTGTTGAAGGGATGAAAATTTGATTGCTGTTCAGTCATATTCGACTCTTCGTGGCCCCATTTGGGATTTTCTTGACCAAGTTACTGAGTGGTTTGCCATTTCCTTCTCCAGTTCATTTTATAGATGAGAAAACTGAAGCAAACAGGGTTAAAGTGACTTGCCCAGGGTCACCTAACTAGGAAGTATCTGAAACCACATTTGAACTCAGGAAGATGAGTCTTTCTCATTCCAAACCTGGCAATCTATCCCCTGCCCCACCTAGCTGCCTGAAAATTTTATTAGCTAACAGTTAAGTTTTTCAGGGAAGGTTTCTTATAAAGGAGAGAGAGTAAAGGGAGTGTTTGAGTCATTGCAGAAACAAAGACACAGAGGGTGAGAGTGATGTATCTGGTAGACAGTAAAATATTAAAAGAATGTCTTGATTTTATGATAAAGTCAATGAAGTATAAGGGACCAGTGAACTAGGAATCTAAAGACTTGGATTCAAATCATAGTTTGGCCAATTTATTAAACTTAATGCTGCTGTAATTTCAGTTTCCTCATTTGTAAAATGTGAGTGATCTTTGCCCTGTCTCCCTCAAGGGTTGCGGTGAAATTGAATGAAAAAGTACTTTGTAAACTGCAAGGCACTGAACAAATAGAAAGGTTTGTTATTAGGGAGGAATGACAGATGGTGCTAGAAAAGTAAGTGCAGGCCAATTGTCCTTGTACTTCTTCCTAAAGGAAATTTTATGCCAGATAAGAACATTTCAATGAAGTCCTATGTCTAGAACCAGAAAGAAAAAAAGAAAGCCCAGGCCTAAAAGATGGTACAGATATAGTTATCACAAATTCATTAAAATTGAAATTGTGAGTCTCAGCACTAGTCTTGGAAGGCCTAGGGTTTTTTCTTATCAGTTGCATTATTGCTATGAGGTATAAAAGTTGAAAAAGCTGAAGAAATCATCTTTGAATTAATAAATTTTTTCTTTGGCTGGTTAGAGTCTTTAAAAACAAAAGAAAGCAAACCCTGATGGCCTGCTTTATTCTCTCATTCTGAGCCTTCATGGCAACAGATAGAATTGGATTCTAGTAGTTCTTGTCTTTTCCAACACATAGTTTTGGCCTTTTGTTTTGAGATTCTCCCCTAGATGTGAGTGAGTTTTTCTTTTATATTTGATGGGTGTGTGTCAGACTGTGTAACACTAATGTTAGCATCTCTACACACTCAATTTAGTCAGAGAGCTGATAGTTATTTGGCCCTTTCAGGTTCAAAAAGGGCTTTATATACCAGGCTTCTGAGAAGTGGGTACTAAAGATATTATCACCCTTGTTCTGTATGTGAAGAAACTGGGACTCAGAAAGGGTGTGACTGCTCAGGGTCACACAGCTAGCAAGTGAATGAGGCAGGATTTGAACTCAAATTTTTTTGATTTAAAGCCCAGTACTCATTCCACTATATAATACTGTCATCGGAAAAGATTGTGGCTTTAATTTGCCAATATTTGGATAATTGAGTGCCACAGATGAGTGGGCAGTGTAGAATAATGGATAGAGAACTGACCCAAGAGCAAGGAAGATCTGAGTTCAAGTTCTACCTATACATATCGGCTCTGTGACCATGGGCAAATCACTTAGCAGCACAGTGCTCCAGGAACATTCTAATAGCTGAAGATAACACACAAAGCCAGTAGGAGCTGGCATTGAGCAGGTGCCAGTACAGCCCCAAAGCCAGGGGTCCCCCAGGCACTAAAGCCCTTCAGGGGTGGGGCCACGAAGAGCCACTTAAGGGGTGGGAGAGGTCTGTGGTAGGTCCACTTAGCAAGAACTGGCTATACTCTATATTATTTATACTGAACAATGTACTAATGTACATGTGAATTCCTGAAAGTTAGGTCACAGTTACTTCAGTGAAACCTACAGCAGTATAAAGCCATCTAGACTGAAAAAATAGATGAAAAACAGATTTCCAAGACTATAAAATGTCATTAAATGAGTAGCCTGTGTGATTATTCCATCTATACTCATCTTAGACAGTCATCATCCTAACAACAAATTGGACCCCAAAGTGAGCAAGAGGAAGATATCGGGCTAGATCCCATTTGGGAAACTATTCAGTGCTCTCAACAATCCCAAACTATTTGCCATCACAAATAAGCTCTTTTCTGGCATATTTTCTGAATGATACTCTATGGCTTTGAATCATGGAATAAAAGCATGATCTTGGAATAATCAAAATCTCATACAATAGAAAGGGCAGTGGAAAGACAGTGGGTAAAAGTAGGTTGCAGAATATTACCAACGATAATACTTGAAATGTAACATAAATGATATTAGCAAAGACATATATGGCTGGAAAAAAGAGGTGAATCAGTCATTTAGCAAGAATAAGAAACAAGAGATGTACAGAACAAGCTGAGTGCTATATTCATACACCCAAAATATTTAAATAACCAGAAAAAGGCTTCCAGCATGGAAGTTTTTTGGAAATACATGAATAAGAGTAGTACAGGCTAAGAAGGCATAGATGATTTTCTATGTGTCCTGGTGGAGAAAGTATCCTCACAGATGAAATAACGGACCCACTAAAATATTCCTATTTACTCAGACATAGATAAAATTCAAGTAAGGGCTAATTTAATCCAATTTCTTCATTTAAGCTCTAGGGAAACAGAAGCCCAAAGGTCAAGTGAATTGGCTAATTAGTGATATCAGAGGCAGAATGACTAGAATACAGATCTACAAACTCCTAATCCAGTACTCTTTCTCCCATGCCCTTCTTGTTTTGATTGGGTAGAAGTGAAGAAATCACAGAGGTTCTGGACACCTGAAAGATCTCCACCAAAGTGGAAAAGGTTTATAAAGAAAAAGCTGGGAACAGAAGAAAGGCTTCAGTTTTTCTGAGAATTGGAGCCATTAACCTTCAAATGGACTAACAAATAGAAAATCTATTCTCTAGGTAATATGTACCTAAAGATATCTATTGAATTTTATTGTCCTGTAGTCTCAAATACTGACAACTTGCTTCACATGATTTATGAAGTTTGGAAGGTTGTTTTTGTTTTATAAAATAGCTAACTTCATGTGAGAGCTAGCTTCATTTCTAAGGGATTTGTTAATTGAGTTATTATTACAGCAGGATCATTCTAGTACGTGAACCTTCCATTTTCTCTTCACTGTAAACATATATCTTCACCTTTTTCTCCTTACTTTTCAAACAGATTTTCTTTGAGAAATTGGTTAGAGTCACCATAAAGAGGTAAATACTGTGTTCTTCCTTCACCCCTTTCAGTATCTCTGGTAACATTGTTAATTCATTGCAACAAGCAATTATTAAGCAAGACAATGTGTTCAGTATGGGGAGCATTGTTTTTTCAATCATTTCAATCGTGTCCAACTCTTCGTGACCCCATTTGAAATTTTCTTGGCAAAAAAACTGGAATGTTTGCCATTTCCTTCACCTCATTTTACAGATGAGGAAACTGAGGCAAACAGGGTTAAGTGACTTGCCCAGGGTCATACAATTGACCTCAGGTCTCCCTGACTCCAGGCCTGGTGCTCTAACCACTGCAACAACTATATGCTCTATGGGGCATACTGATTTACAAAACAAAACAAAAAATAGTCCCTGCCCTCAAGGAGATACTAGAAAGGCACAACTTAATACACAGATAAGCATAGTACAAGCAAAATTGAGAAAAGAGCACTCACTAACACTTGGCAGAGGAATTAGGGAATCTTCAAAGATGTGACACCTCAGGTGAACCTTGAAAGAACAAAGATTCTGAGATAGGGTAGATCAGGGGTTCCCAAACTTATCTGGCCTATAGCTCCCTTTAAAAAAATTGCTCAGTGCCCCCTTGGAAACTTACTTTCTTTAACCCTTTAATGGTTTTTTTTTAATTGAAATTTGCAACATCCAGAGAAAAAACTGTAGAATCTGAAGGCAGATTGAGGCAAACTATTTGCTCTCTCTTTTTTTTTTCCTCTTTTTTTTTTTTTTGGTTTTGTTTCTTCTCTCTCATGATTCATTCCATTGGTCATAAATCTTCTCTGCAACTTGACTATTGTGTAAATAAGTTTAATGCAAAGGTTTATGTAGAATCTATATTAGACTGCATGCCATTTTTGGGGTGGGAGGGGAAGAAAGGGAAGAAAATTTGAAACTCAAGAACATGTTAAACTAAGTGCTGTAAACTAAAATAAAAAATCTAATAAAAAAAGAAATTTGCATCATTTCAAAAAATATATAAATTTTTTTAAGTCATACATCTTAAATTCAGTAACTCATTATAAATTTCTGGGGTTTTCCTGCATTGAAATTTTAATGCTGCACTTTTGTGTCAAGTAACCATACAGTATCATGTTGTAAACAAGTCATTACATGCACATATTCCTGCCTATGCATGCTGGACTTCCCAACAACGCACAACACACCCATCTGCCAACACATGTTTGTTAAGACCTGTCTATGGACTTGACCACTAATCAGTTATAACTCTCATTTTGTGTGTTTATTTGGAAAACACTGTAATCACTATGACTTTAACTCACACAACAGATGAAACATATACGAACCGTTTCTCAAAATTCTCTTCTCTGCTTTCCTTGTGCTTCCACCGCCAGCTTACTTTTATACAAGCCCCGCCAATTGCACCCAAGGATAACTACCGCCCCACCCTAGATCATTTCAGCACCTCCCAATAGGCAGTATTGCCCACTTTGAGAACCTATGGGGTAGATCAAGGAGAAGACTGTTCCGGACATGGGGGACAGTTTACGTAGATGCACTAACCTGACAAATGAAGTGTTAAGTTCAGAGAACATGACATAACCCAGTCATGAAGGTGAGTAATATGAAATAAGGCCGGACAGGTAAGTGGGAGCCAAAACACCAATGCCACTTAATGGCAGGCTAAAGAGTTTTGTGCTTTATTCTATGGTAAAGGGAAGCCACTGAAGTTTTTTGAGCAAGGTAGTAACATTATTAGACAAATGTCTTAGGAAAATTATTTTGGTAGTCACTTAGAGGATGAATTAGTAACAAGAAAGACTAGAAGCAGAGAGACCAGTCAAGTAGCTTTTAATCTTTAATTTTTATTTTAATTTTCAGCTCCAAATTCTCTCCCTCCCTCCACCTCATTCCCTACCCATTGAGAAGGCAAGCAATATGATAACCATTATGAATAAGTCATGCTAAAAATAGTTCCACATTAGCCATATTGTAAGGGGGAGAGGGAAACAGAGGAAATAAAGTAAAAAAAAATATGCTTCAATCTGCACTCAGATTTTATCAGTTCTTTTTCTGGAAGTGCATAGCATTTTTCATTATGAGTCCTTTAGAATTAGTGTGGATCACTGTACTGATCAGAGTAACTAAATCTTTCACAGTTCATTACAAATCTGCTGTTACTACGTGCAATGTTCTAATTCTGCTGAATTTACTTTGCATCAGAAGTCAATATTTTGCAGACCATTGTTAATACATGATTGGAGTTCAAAGAAGAGAGTGGGACTGTATAGTATACGCTTGGAAATAAAGATAATACTTGAACCTATGGGAGCTGATGAGATGACCAAATGAGAGATGGAGAGAGAGAGAGAGAGAGAGAGAGAGAGAGAGAGAGAGAGAGAGAGAGAGAGAGAGAGAAGAGAAGAGAAGAGAAAGGATCAAACTGGATGATCTATTGGTTTTGATCCAATGTGGCATTTCTTACATTTTGAGGTAAAGCCATTGACATTCGAGATAACACAGAAAATGATGAAATTCATAAATGAACAAAGCATTCAGCATTATACTGACAATTTACAGAAATATGTCATCCCTAGAAATGAACTAAAGCAAGACACACCTTCTGGAATATTTCAGGTATGGAAACTCTAACAGTAACTTTTTGCTCCAATTATATACATCTTCAGAATAATATAAAGAAATAAAACAACATTCTGTTTTCACTGTAAGTTAGAACTGAGGGTGCTTGCAGGTTGCATGTAAGAAATGAAATAAGTCTATTTTCCCTAATGTTTATTTGGTAATGATTACTAATTTCCTTTGGAAAAGAATAAAAATTTTTCCTGATATTTATAGTTACTGTAAATTAATCTTTGAAAAGTATTTGTTATCTAAGACAGAGCTAAAGTGGCTAGGGAATATTTGTGAAAATTTTTAGTATAGAAAATGTTTAAGCTATTACTTCAGATAAATTATTTTTAAAAGACAACCCTTTTATTATGCAATTGAATCCAATGAAAATTAAAATCAGCTTACAGACATCAACAGAACTCAATAGTGTAAAATAGCCTTCTTTTAAGAAAGGAAATAAGATGGCTACTGATTACCTGTGTATGGCATTTAAATGTTGCTCAATCTCTTCAAGTTTCTTCCAATATTCCTTTGTAAATTTAAAAAACTCCTTAAGGATTGAAGATTTCAAATCAGGATATGGGCATCTCAATGTTTGTAGCTCTAAAGGGAGTTCATGAGACTCAATTTTTTCTTCTGAAGGATGAATTAATGCCTGCAAAGGAATCCTTTATCATTCATTTAATACAAATGAGTTAATTTGTTTAATGTTAATCCCATTCCCAATTGAATTGTTATCTCCAGTATACTTACTTTTATTCCAGAATCTGCAAGCTCCTGTTCCAAAAGCATTTGTTCATGGGCAAGTCTTCTAAAAATAGTCTTCAACTGTTTTTTTACTAATTCAACCTATTTGATATTTAGTACAATTTTAACACAATGTAAATTATTACAGTTTTACCAATGATGTGATGAAACATCTAAATATAAATGAATATATAGAGACAGCTGCCCTTAGAGCTAGAACAACCTGACTTCAAATCTGGGAAAACTGCTTAACCTCTCAGGGAATCCAGACAACCTCCTAAGACTATAAACTGTCATTTGCATTAGTAGAGAGAGTTTCCTTATGAGGGACTTCATTATATTAATGAAACCATAAGTGTAGATGAAATATATGCATATATGCTTCAAATACATGTATATATATACACAAGCAAGATATGCACAAGAAATACGTATATACACATATACATATTTACATGTATATCTCTGTATATATAAATAATATGACATATGCATACACATGCACTGACATACATATTCACAAATAATGGCATTAGGAACCACTGCTATGAAACATGAGGTTTGTAAAAGAAAAAACAAGCTGCTAAGGGGTGCAGCATATAGAGTGCCAGGCCTGAAGTCAAGAAGACTCATCTTCAAGAGTTCAAATCTGGTGTCAGACACTTACTAGCTGTATGACCCTGGGCAAGTCACTTAACCTTGTTTGCCTCAGTTTCTTCATCTGTAAAATGAGCTAGAGAAGGAAATGACAAACCACTCCAGTATCTTTGCCAAGAAAACCCCAAAAAGGGTCACAAAGAGTTGGCCACAACTGAACAACAAAGAGAAGAAACAAAAAAAGAGCTTGGGAATAGAACAAAGGAGCACATCAAGTGATCCTCAAAGATGCTTCTGGATACACAGAAACCAGAAGTGAGACTTATATTCATGTACAATGTTTATGAAAATTCAGAGCAGAACCTAGGTTCTGCTCCAACAGAACCTAGTAGAATTGATTTGCTACTAGCAAAATAGACCAGGAGTTGGGAGTTGGGGGTGGGGTGGGGGGTCATCCACTCTTAAATATCCACTACTGCTGACCAATTATTCTCACTCTCATTTTCTGCATGCATTTCCAGTTATAACCCCTGGGCTTGCATTTGAATGCATGTACTATCCATGCAGCCACGCACTTGCGTTTTGTTTTATTTTTCTTTGTCCTATTCAGCTATCATGCATAGAAACAAGGGTGAAGGTACTTCCAGGTGTCCTGTAGTACAGGTAACTATCTAATGAATGCTCTGGAATCCAGGAATAAGTATCGAATTTCAAAATCTCTAGAGATTCCACAATTTCCTGAAGTATAACTAGATGCCTTTATCTTGAATGTCAGTATGGAAGATAAAGATGTCCGTATTAAGTTGTTCTAGTCACAAACAAAAATACAAACCAGCATTTTTCAAATATAAGTATGAGTCCTGACCTCTTCTATTGTCTTATGTGCATCAAGCACATTTTCTGATGAGGATAGGTTTGAAGTATCAAACAGCAACACAGATTTACATTTCAGATCTTCTTTCAACTGGCAGATAGGTTCTAGTACATTCTGTAGATATTTATTCCAGTCCTCTGATAATGCAAGTTCTATAATAGAAAGAAAAAATTTCCTCAATGAAATCCACAGTGATGTTTTGCCAAGTTTCTTTTCAGAAAGAACAAGCCTAAATTCAATTTCATTTTGTGATTGTCCTAAAATAAAACAAACAGAAATTTGTATTTTTTTCAATGAATACATGAAGTTACCATGAGTAGGATGAAAAGGATTTCCTCCTAAAAATAATATAAGAAAATTCTCACCAAAATCGGTGAGGTTGAAAAGAAATTCATTTTCAGTATTCTCTTCATCAAGAAAACTTCTAATTTCAGATTCTGTTTTACATCTGAAATGGAAAAAAGATTAGATCAATTTTTTAAAATATAACCAGATAGAATTTTTTAAAATCCCTGTTATAAATACATTATGTATAATGTGCTTTAATTAATTCTATAATAATTATACATATGACTTTTATTTATAATGAATAGTAACATATAGCTGATGTTAAAGGCTTTTCAAGTCAATTAATGCTTAAAAATGCAAAGTATTTGCTTTACATTTACATTCAATAACTTGTATAGTAAAATTTAACAAGCTTTGAATGGAAATTCCAGGATATACTAGTTTATCTTCATGCCTTAAGCCATGACGGTGATGATGATGATGATGATGATGATGATGATATTAAAGTCTGAGATAAATTCTCAGGTCTAGAATAAAAAATTGTTGCACAAAGTCATGGCCTCACTCTCTCCTGGTCTCAGTTTGTCTGAAGCAATGCCCATTCAATGACTAGGTAAGAATTGAGACAAAAAATAGCTTAATTTGCCATCACAAGAATATCAGGATGTAGTGGATGACCTTGGCATTTTCAATGTCTAACCAAGCTCTGAGTGCTCCATAGCACCTGCTTCAGCCACCTTCATGGCCATTGGAACAAATTATTCTCAAATTGCCAGGGGAAGTCTTTACATACCTGGGGTAGATGACCCCCTAACTCACTGATGGTTTTGAGGCCTGTTGGTTACCTTCAACCTAGTTTAGCCTGTCTTCAGAGACAGTTTTGTTGGGGTGTGGCTGCTGCACATATGCTACAGCTTTTTGGAGCCACAAGTGAGAGCTGTTGGAGAGGTGGACACCAAAGGTGGATGGGCAGCCCTGAAAATGGCTTGGCAAGCCCTCACACTCCTGAACACCCCATAAACCAGATTAAGAAATTAAAACAGATTACCAAGCACTGTGCAAATATATAGAAATTCAGAAACTCAAGATTGATTAGTAGTATGCTTCCAGTATCAGAACTCTGAATTAGGCACAGATTGCTTAAAAATGGGATCAATCGAAACGATGAGTCTACAGCAGGATCAGGGTGATAATTCTTCCTAATGGCTGACATGCACCAGAACTTAAGCAAGTTCATTGGTTAATCTGTCCTAGAAGTAGAGTCTCCTTTAAAATGCCTTAAAAATGAGTGGCATCTAATACCCATTTAGCAACTTGCATTTGCAAAGAGCTTTCAAATTTTTTCTTATTTGATCTACACAACAAACTTTTGAGGTAAGAACCAGGCAAATTTTTTTCTACTTTAAGGAAAGAAAAAAGATAAATTTTAAAAATGATATGGTGCCAAAGGGCATGGTTCCTAACCTCAGTCCTGAATTGTGTAGGATGAAAGAATGCAGCCTAAAGTAGAGTTCCATTTGAGCATTAGCTCATTCAGAGCTCTCCTTGATTCTTTGATGGGTCTTGTTTCAGGCTTCCCTGCCTGCCTAGAACTTTGACAATCCAGACTGTTTTGACAATGAATCTGGAAGACATTAAGAAAATATGGCTATGTACAGGAGACTGTGAGGACATACAGCTATTCATGATTCCCAATGCAAGTGAATAGCCTTGGGGCAGGCATTAGTTGTTGTGAAAGTTGGAAACCACCCTCAATGTGGTCAAAACAAAACAAAACAAAAAATCCACAGATGAAGAGCTAATGTTTTTGCTAACTGTGTGGGAGTCTAAAATTTGTTGTAACATTGAAAGAGCAGTTTAATCAGTTGCTCATGGATAGACCAAGCTAATATAATAAAAATGGCAATTCTGCCTAAATCAATTTACTTATTCAGTGCCATACCAATCAAACTACCAAAAACTTTATTTTATAGAACTAGAAAAAATAATAACAAAATTCATCTGGAAGAATAAAAGGTCCAGAATATCAAGGTAATTAATGAAAAGAAATGCAATGGAAGGTGGCCTAGCTGCACCAGATCTAAAACTCATAAAGCAGCAATCATCAAAACTATTTGGTACTGGCTAAGAAATAGAGGGGTGGATCAATAGAATAGGTTAGGTATACAAGACATAGTAGTCAATGACTATAGTAATCCACTGTTTGATAAACCTAAAGACTCTAGCTTCTGGGATAAGAACTCACTATTTGACAAAAACTGCTGGGAAAACCAGAAAACAGTATGGCAGAAACTGGGCATAGACCAACATTATACACCATATACCAAGATAAGGTCAAAACGGGTACATGATTGAGACATAAAGGGTGAAACTATAAGCAAATTAGGAGAGCAAGGAATAGTTTACCTATGCAGATCTATGGAGAAGGGAAGAATTTATGACCAAACAAGAGATAGAGAACATTATGATGTGTAAAGTGGATAATTTTGATTATATTAAATTAAAAAGGTTTTGCACAAATAAAGCCAATGCAACCAAGATTAGAAGGGAAGCAGAAAGCTGGGAAACAATTTTTACAGCCAGTGTCTCTGATAAAGGCTTCATTTCTAAACTATATAGAGAACTGAGTCAAATCTATAAAAATACAAGTCATTCCCCAATTGATAAATGATCAAATGATATGAACAGGAAGTTTTCAGATGAAAAAAATTGAAGCTATCAATAGTCATATAAAAAAATGTTCTAAATCACTATTGATTAGAGGAATGCAAATAAAACAACTCTGAGGTACCACATCATACCTATCAGATTGGCTACCATTACAAAACAGGGAAATAATAAATGTTGGAGAAGATGTGGGAAAATTAGAACACCAATGCATTGTTGGTGGATTTGTGAACTGATCCAACATTTCTGGAGAACAATTTGGAACTATGCCCAAAGAGCTATAAAACTGCCCATACCTTTTGATCCAGCAATACCACTACTAGGTCTATATCCCAAAGAGATCACAAAAAAGGGAAAAGGACCCACACATACAAAAATATGTATAGCTGCTCTTTTTGTGGTGGCCAAGAACTGGAAATTGAGGGGATACCCATCAATTGGGGAATGGCTAAGCAAGTTGTGGTATATAAATGTAGTGGAATACTATAGTTCCACAAGAAATGGTGTGAAGGCAGACTTCAGAAAAACCTGGAAAGACTTGCATGAACTGATGCTGGGTAAAGTGAGCGGAACAGAACCCTGTACACAGTAACAGCAATACTGTGCGATGACCACCTTTGTTAGACTTAGCTCTTCTGAGCAATGCAATGATCTAAGACAATTCCAAAAGACTCATGATGGAAAATACTATCCACATTCAGAGAAAGAACTATAGGTTGTGAATGCAGATCAAAGCATACTATTTTCTTTCTTTTGTTGTTTTTTCTTTTTTCTTTCTCATAGTTTTCCCCTTTTGTTCTGATTCTTCTTTCACAACATGACTAATGTGGAAATATGTTTACTATAATCATATATGTACAGCCTATATCAGATTACATGCCTTCCTGAGGAGGGGAGAGTGAAGGGAGGGGGAATTTAGAATTCAAAATCTTATAAAAGCAAATGTTGAAAACTAAAAATAAATCAATTATTAAAAAGAAAGAAAGAGTAATTTAGTAGTTGTATAGAAAGAGGAAGAAACTCAGAAGAATAAGGTGATATGTAACTTGGAGACATGTTTGACCATGAGGATTTGGAAACAGTGACTAAGGATGTAGTTGATATTTAAAGGAAAGAGAAAAAGAGAGGGCAAATGCCCAAGTGAAATGGTAAGTACTAGGGCAAATAAGGAGCTGGTGAATCTCTGCTCTGCACTGAGCACTGGTTTGAGAAGGAGTAAATGTGGAGATAGGGTAGCAACTTTGATGATGTCACTTCTTATCCCCATGAACTCTTCACCAGCAGGAGCTGAATTTGGTCCTCCAATAAGGACATGGACCTTGCCCATTAGGGTAGTATTCACAGAGGTGTCCCATAAAGTTGCTCCTCCCCCACCACCTGTGATTCAAGCACTTTCCTGAGGCTTTTCCCAGCCTCAGGTTAAATTGTATGGACTGGCACTAGTCATAGAGGGAGATAATGGGGACTTAAAAATGAAAGGAAAGCGGTGCAGGTGTTTACTACCAACCTCAGAAAGACTCAGCAGGAGTTTTGGAAAATAGACTGCCTGTCCCAAGACAAGGCTAATCTGAGTAAGGATTGAAAACAGAGGGTTGAGATCTGGAAGGGCACTTGTGTACCAACATGGGGGAATATGTGCCTGACTAACAAAAGAGCTAGAAATGTGTTCAGTAGCTTAGAGGCTTGCTGTCCCAGTTCTTTGTAACACTGTTATACTTTTCCAAGGACAGACCATGGGATCTTAGATTTAGGGCTAACGTCCCTCCATCTAGTTCAAATCCTTCATTTTGCATATGAGGAAACCAAAGTCTCTCAGACTTTTGCTGAGTAACTTGGCCAAGGCCACACAGTCCATAAGTGACAAAGCTAGGTAGGACTCAAAATTTTATCTCCTGACCCAAGGTCCCAGCTGCTTTCCATTGCACCACTAGTAATGGAAGTAGTGGTGCTGGTAATTTCAGAGGTCAAGCAATGGCTCTGAAAGGAATCCCTGAGCCAGGCTGGGAACTAATGGCCTCTACCAACAATGGGCCTGGAGGAAAAGATTAACAAAGCAGGGAACCTTAGCCTCAAGGACCAGAGGAGGGACCAAAACTGAGGCACAAAGATATGGCACGGGGCCCTTCACTGCTATTGTGAGTCATGAGGATTGTACAAGGACAGGGAGGTCAATTTTATGTTCTCTGCCTACTCAACGGGGCCTCAACCTGAGCGTGGCACTATAAAGCTGGAATAACTCTATAGATTCCTGAAGAAGGTGGGCTACTTGGCTGCCCAGTACAGAATAATAAGAAAGGTATAGTGAAACATCAGGGTGTTTGAAAAGGATCTAGGTCATTTGGGGGGCTGTAACCTCAATATGAGTCGGCATGTGATGCAACAACCCCCCAAAATTAATGTAATTCAGGGCTCTATTGAGATGTAGCTAGGTGGTACAGTGAGATAGAGCACAGGACCCGGAGTTGGGAAGACCTGAATTCAAATCTGGCCCCTGACACTTAACTAACTATGTAACTATGGAGAAGTTACTTAACCTCCATTTGCCTCCATTTCCCCATCTGTACAATGGGGATAATAATAGCACCTAACTCCCAAGGTTGTGAGGATAAAGTGAGACAAATTTGTAAAGCAGTTTACAAATCTTAAAGTACTACATAAATGCTATTTTATCATCATCATCATTATTCAAAATAATATTATGGTAAGAATAATATTCTTATTCCTATAATAATCATATAACAACAGTTATAAGAATGTGATAGGCCATATGTACACTAATGGTTAAACTGTATCTGGATTAACCGTGTTTCATTCTGGACCTCATAATGAAAGGAGGATACCTTAAGCTGGGAACCATCCAGAGAAGGACAGCCAAGACAATGAAGAGCCTTGGGTTCATGTCATATGAGAACAGGTCAAAGGAAATTGGATTGTTTAGCCTGGAGAAGAGGGGATGTGATAGCTATCTTTAAGTGTTCGAGGGGCTGTTATGTGAAGGATGGATTAAATTTGTCATGTTTGACTGTAGAGGACACAACAAAGGGCTGTGGAGAAAAGTTACAAAGAGACAAATTTAGATTTCATTTAGGAAAATTCGATGTAAGATGTCCTACCAATTTGAGTTATTCGAAAGTAGAATGGACTGCCTCAGGGTAAGTAGGCAGATGCCTCTCATTGGAGGTCATCTAGAAGAGACTCCCAAGGCATATGGGAAAATAAATTTACTACATAGCAAAAAAGAAGCCCGCAGAGAGTTAAGAAAAGTTTCTCCCTGGGTAGATGTACTCTCTCTAAGCATTTGGGTGCCACAACTGGTTTGGAGGTACCCCCCACCCCACCCCTTGTCAAGTTTGTTATAACAAGGATTCCTCTTTAGTTATGAATCAAATTAATTGGCTCTTGGGATCCCTTAGTCTAAAATTCTATAATTCTGTTAATACTAAGTTCTCTTCCTGTTTTTTCGGGGAGGTATCTCCAACCCAGCTATGGCTCCCCCAAATGTTAGAAAAAATAGGTCTACACAAGGAGAAACTTTTCTTAACTATCTACAGGTTTGAGTATGGGTCCTTTCTGTATTCTTTGCTATGTCATAAATTTATTCTCTGTAAGCCTTGGGGGTATCAGTTGCCTATAACAGGAAAATGAATAACCCCTAAGACAGAGGTCAAAACAACTCATATCAGATATTTCTAAAGATGACTTCTAGGTGGGGACAAACACAAACCAAGAGAGATTATTCACTATTGAGAAAACTCTAAGATACAAACTGGAGTCTGTTTGAGTATAGAGCTTCAGTAATAGCTCCCAAGTTATAATCTCATATCACTTTTTTGAATCAAGCATTGTCTGAGTTCTTAATATTCTGTTTGGGCAAAGAGCACCCAGGCACAGGATGACCTAGGGCACGAAGAATGTACTACTGTGCGTGGCAGCAGGATTCCAATAATACTGGCTTGTCACAAAGGCAGCTCCTCTTCTCTCCATCATTGGGGGGGTGGGGGGAGGGAGGGTGGGGTAATGGTGGAATTAGTGCAAAGCTCAGGGAAGGAACTCTGAGGATTTCAAACACTCATAGCTAGCTTCTTAAAGTGACGAAATCCCCTAGGGCAGGTCATATCATCTACTTCTCCAAATTCTGGCAGTCCTGTGGTCATTTCCCCTGCTGTATTCCAGGTGAAGAGCAGTGATACTGTAGTGCTTTGGAGACAATGCTGCTTGGTATTTAGAATGCAATAGTGCATATTTGTAATCAAGTAGATAGCCTTTGGCTGGGAAAATATCAGCATTCTGAAGTAAAGTTAGGTACTCTAATGAGGACTGGCTTTCCACATCATCATTGTGGTGAGGCTCTTTGTTGGGGCACCTGAAAAAGTTCAGGAATCTGAGAACCATTTGGGACTAGGAGGAGGTAGTCTTCATACAGATGCTGAAAAGTGGGTTGAGTGATAAATTACAACACCGATTCTGCCAGCCTGACAGATCTGAAGGACAGGCCCATATAACTGGATGACAGGCTAAAATAGCAAAGCAGCATGTGACCAAAAGGGTCACATGTGGGTAGTCTAGGGACTAACCAAAGATATAGACCATACAACTAGTGGTAATAGGTACTCCAGTGCTAGTACCATAAGGCAAGCCATGGTTAATTCTTTCAATACAAAACTACAGTTAACTAGTCCACCAATATAGTTGATCCTGGGATTAGGGGAGGTTGTGGAGAGGCAAAAGAGAATATGGCTAGTAGAAGTCAGAGATCTAGGTCCTTATGTCATGGCCAGTCCAGGTCAATGTTTTTCATATGGGAGCCTCCAGGGATGCTGATTGACTGGCCTTGTTGGTGCAGACTGTACCTTATCTCAATGGGAGATCTGAGCACTGGGCCGGCTCCAAACCAGGCTTTGAGGGGTGGAGTAGATACCTTCCCCATGTTTATTCTTTTGTGTAGCCCTCCCTTTGATCTGTCTGCTTCCTTCCCTTCCCCCGCCTCCCCACCCCCGCCACCCCGCCCCATCCCAAGTTGTGCAAAGCAGCAGGGTTTTGACTCCAGCAAATGTGGCACAGGAATTGGCATGACACACTTACAAGAGAAGGTGCCGTAGAGTAATGGTCTGAGTCAGAGGCTGAAGTAGAATTGCAGTACTGCTCATTGTTGGGCCTCCTGCTGAGTCCATTCACCCTGCTCAATAATGAGCTAAGTAAAGCCAGAATCAGCCACAAGTCCCTGCCAGCAACAGGCCAGTCGAGACTAGAAAAAGTACTGTTCCTCATGAGTTCCAGTTCACAATGGATCCTGTGTTCCATGCCCTGCACTGAAAGAGGTCCTAGGTTCCTCATTCCTGAGTCTTCAGTAAAACACTGGCCCTCCTGGAAGTGTGACTAAAACACAAAATGGAGAACTACTTGTGTTATTTGCATTCCTTTGCCTGCTATCGGGGGTGTGGGTGTGGGGTCTGAAAGATGACCTGTGTGTTTCCTATAACTCCTGAGTTCCAAGCACAATGTGTTAGGGACTGCAAAAGTCAAGGAGAGGTTACAGGTGCACCACTGAGTAGGGGATGTTTTATTATTCATTGTTTTATTTTTATTTCACATTGTTTTATTGATTCTAAGCCAAAAGGAAAGTACATGCTGTATCCAAGTATGCCCATCTTTCACTGTGGGGAGTCGACTTCATTATGCCAAGCCACATGACTAGGGATCACTAAAAAAAAAAAAAACCTGCCTTCAGTAAGGATAAAGGGCTTGTCAGAAGGAGGCACTCAATGTAGATTCCTAGTTAGTAAATCTCAGTCATAGGTACCCCGTAGATAGCAAGTCAACAGTGTCCAGAACAGGAAGGTGGAGCTGAGTCAAAGATTGCCTACTCTGAGAACCACTGAGAGAGAGAAAGAAACAGAGAGAGGGAGAGACACAGAAACAGAGACAAAGAGACAGACACAGACACAGAGACAGAGAGGTAGACAGAGGGACAGAGAGACAGAGAGAGACAGAAAAAGAGACATAGAGAGAGCTCAGTACCTTCCAAGAGTTCTGCACAATAAGATTGAGTGTAAACTGCTAGGATGTACATTGGACAAATCCAGCTATTGATTCTTCCATTCAAACAGGTTCAGGATATTTCCTAATGATATTATCCAGTAGCTGAATCTGCAATAATAGAAGCTAAATGTCAAGGCTTGCCTGGGAGTTGATGCTAGTTCCCAAAACCAGGTGTGGGGGTAGGAAAGAAAAGATCAGTAACCATTCTGGCCTGAGGAGAGGCTCAAGGAAGTCATTTCTGAAAGTGAAGAGCAGAATGTGAAGAGATGTTATCCATTGGGCAGAAAAGGAGAAATGGAGGAAAGATTGGGCTGGCCCTCAATAGGATTCAGCTCTCTGTAGGAAGGACAGCACCAAAGAGCAAGAACAAGAAGTAGTTAGAGAAAGTGCTGGATCTCAAAACGCTTAGGGAGGCTGTGAGTACCTTTCCCTAGTAGCAGTTTATTTATCGTTGCCTTGCTATGGCTTATCAGGCATATCTACCCTGAGTTCTCACCAAGGGAAAAGCAAGGGAAGATGAGCCTTGGAGAGGAACATTGTCAGATGATGCAAACCAAGAAAAGAACCACTGGGCACCCAGAACTGCAGGGACACACACCTACCGTGATTCCCTGGGCTTACTTAGGAGCATAAAAAAGTAGTTTCCTTGCTTGGTGGGAGTTGTGTAGGAAGATGAATGTAAAGAGAACTCATACTCATGCTTAAGTTCTTGAGCTGATAGAGTACAATTCAGTTACTGTCCAAGAGTCAATATGCAGCACGGAAGGAGGTTGGACCTTGGAAAGAGTATGAGTAGAGAGTGAGGGAACTACAACTTAATAAATGTATTCAGGAGAGAAAGTAACTGGGACAATACATGTCAGGACAAGTAGGCAGCTGTCATTACCATGATGCATTTTCTGGGGGAGAGTTCACATAGGAGTGATGCAGTAAACTGTGTTCAGGAGATCCCCCTACATAGTGAGCAGCAGGAAAAGATCAGTGATGAGAGACTGTTAATCAGATTTGATTTTGCACCACTAATTTACATTGGGCATTTTCTGAGCTTTTCCTAGTCCATTTGGGAACAGAGTGCCAAAAGCAGGATGGGGTGGGGTCAGATAAGAAATAGGAAGGACTATGGGGTGTCTTGGGGAGCCGGGCACACATAACTGAATAGCAGTAGTGTAGCAGAATCCTTCTGAGCCCCACTCCTGTTCTCATGACCTGTGCGGACTTGACTTGTTGCAGTTACAATGCCATCTGACCCTAAATTCTGCCTAGTCCTGTTCAATTCCTATAACCTGCACTAACTTGTTTCTCCTTGAAGCAATGCTAGGCATCCTAATCATGTCTCCCACCTGCCCCTATACCTTCACCGTCAACCACACTGGCCTTAGCTTGGTGAATTTCAGATGTGAATGAAAGGTCCTTGAAGGCAGGATCAGTTCTATCAGCTTTCTACCTCCATTGTCCAACATGGGACCTTGCCCCGGTAGGGTCTGAATAAATGCTTCTTCCTCTTGTCCCTACGGTAAATTCCCCGTCCCCCACCCCAGTTTCTTTCCTAACTCTGTCATCTCATTCATGGTTACTTTTTAATTTCAACAAACATTTATTGAAATTAGGCCAAGTTTTAGAATAACACAGGAAATTACCTGTCTCTTTTTTTTCTCATTTCTGTTCTAGTCATAAGCTTACACACATTCTGACTATTTATTATTTGATCATTTTCTCACTTCCATTTAATCATCTATGTGTCACCCTACACTTAAAGTGTTATTTTCTGTAGTGATATGTTCATATAATTTCCATCAAGCTCAAGAACAATTTAATATAGATATTAAGGGAGGGAGTAGAATATCAGAGTTAAAAATTCCTCCCTAATGTCCTCTTTTATATTTGAGTTTGCATCATTGAACACTGTAATTAAAGTTACCAAATGACTTTCCTTTTTTATCATGTTTCAGGTTAAACAGACCCTCATAAAAATTTTTCCAGTGGGTTGAAACTTTCCATTTGCATAATGGAACTTTTTTTTTGGAGGGGGGAGAATTGAAATGAGTTTGATTTAAAGATTTTTTCATGAAGGACTATATATGGGGAAAGTCAATATATATTTAAATAAGTTAAAAATAATAAACAACCTACTGAAATTTGAACTGGATACTCCACATTTAGCAATTACTTGACAGAGTAAGGAACCTTTCCCAACAGGGTGTTAAAATTTCAAAGTTGACAGTATTTGGAAATTTAAATCTGGATATGCACAATAAAAGTGCTTACTACAATAAAAGTTCTATTCTCCCACACACATTTGTACAACATTAAGGAAGTGCATGTTTAATAAAAATTTGATATCTTAAAAGCATTTATATGAGTTTTAAGAGGGTAAACATTCTTAACTCTTTCTATCATTTGTCTCTCTCTCTGGTAAAGAACTTACATTTTCCAAAGAATAAGTACAGTACAGCATTTGTCTTTTATTCTTTTTTAAATTCCTTAGTGATGATAAAATTCAAATAATTTAATGAGATAACTCTTAAACTGTGTGGACATGTATGGCAACAAACAGAGAACAAATGGATGTGTTAAATAGATTATTGTGAATATTGAAAGGATGGTCTATTTTTTAAACAACTGTAAAAATCATATTTATCTCTATTGAATCTCAAAGCCAAGTTGGAGAAATGACAGAGCTAGAATTTTTTGTTTATATTGCAACTTTAAAATTTCATTGTGACAGGCTAAATAAAACAAAGTTTTGGGACATCAGCATAATTCATTTAATGCTAATCAGGAATTCAATGATAAAATCATTGTCTGAGTTTGAACATTTAGGATTTGGTCACTTCTTACCTGATTTCATGGAGCCTTTTATACTCTTGCCACCAGACTTTCTTATGTTGTTTTATTAGCGTTTGGTCTTTAGATATTTTTGAAGTCTGCTCTGTTTTTGTGATCTAGTTTGGAGTAACAAAAGAAAATGAGGGACCAACTTTTTTTCCTAATGTGTCTTTTACAAAGAAATATTTTTAAATTTGACTTTGAAGAATATGGTAGCAACATTTTAGAATGTTACAAGTAATTCAGACTTATTCTCCCCACATTTGCTCTAGAGTGAGCTCTGTTTTCCTTTGAAAATAAGTAGAAAATGTCTCTCTCATTCCTAATTCATGCCAGTGTATTTCTCAATCTGAGGACACCTAAAATCAGCACTATATTGATTAAAATGGGAAGTAGCTGGTCTTAAATCCTGCTCAATGTAGGAAATGATGCTTTTATACAATTTAGGGAGAAGATAAAATAATGCCATTCCCCACCCCCTTCCCAAACAGACACACAAAGGTAAAAATATCCTCAAACATATGGAAAATGTCCTAATCATTTCACATGAGACCCTTGGGTTGTGAGTCAGAGAACCTAATTCTCTGGGTAGTTATCTAATGGTAGTTGGACCTTAGTTTCCCTATCTGTAAAATGAGATGGTGAGATTAGATCATCTCTAAGATCCTTCCCGCCATTAAAAATATATAATAATTTTCCAAGCATATTAGAAAAAACATAAATTAATCAAAAACATATTTCCAGATCTTCAACAAAATAACAAAAATAGAAGTTTGGAAAAGATATGAAATAAATCTTTTTCCTGTGTCCCTTATTTTAAGAGGCCATATAATCAGTGTTCTATCAAGTATCAATTGCATTAATATAATTCTATAGTGATACTTTTTCATTTTACAAAACAAATCAGAATTTGATGGAATAAGTACATTTGTTCACTTAAAGCAACTAGATGGCTAGAGTGCCTGGACAGAAGTAAGGATGATTCATTCCTGAGTTCAAATATGGCCTCAGACAATTACCAGCTATGTGACCCTGGGCAAGTCACTTAACCCTGTTTGCCTCAGTTTCCTCATCTGCAAAATGAGCTGAAGAAAGAAATGGCAAACCACTCCAATATCTTTGCCAAGAAAACCCTAAATTCAGTCATGAAGAGTCAGACACAATTGAGAGACAACTTAACAAATTAACTTGAGGAAAATTCCAGTATCCTGAGACTCATTAGTCCCTATCCTGAAGAAGGTTATGAGATTTCATAGGAACACACATTTAGAGCTGTAAGGGGCCTCAAAGGTCATATTGTACATATGAGGAAACTGAGGCTCAAAGAGGTTAAGTAACTTGCTTAAGAAAGGATCATAAAATTACAGACTCAGAGTTTGAAGAGATATTGGTGGCTATCTGAACCAACCCATTCATTTTACCGATGAGGACCTGAGGCCCAAAGAGGTTACTGGCTCAATGTCACTCAGGTAGTAAGTAGTAGAACTGGAATTTGAACCCTGGTCCTTTAACTTCCAAATCCAGTGTTCTTTCCACTATGTCACAGTACCCTCTAGGACATTTCTGACAAACAGTCACCCTCTTGGGCTTAAGGATCTCCAATGAAGAGGACCCCACCACCTTACATTCCATTTTTGGATAACTCTAAGAAGCTGTTAGGCAGTTTTTCCTTATGTAAAACCTTTCATCAAGTTATCCCTTGTTACTTTCCCTATTACTCCTAATTCCACCCTCTGGGCCAAGCAGAACAATAATTAATGCTCTGTTCTAGTGTAGAATTTAGTAACCTGAAAGCTTTCATAAATCACATTGAAGACACAGAAGCATCAAAAGGTATCTCCTAAGAAAGAACGTTTAAAAGCAGGTTATTTTTACTGACATGCACAGATAAAATCACAAATCGCCTTGACCTCAAGTTTACCTCCTTTCTGTCTTAGAAATGGAGTCAGAATTAAGGGCATATGATAACAAAATAGCTAACTGTCCACTACAAGAAAAAGCACAAAAACAAACCCAAGCCTTTCATTTGCAATTTTTCATTATTACTTTGTAAAATTGTTCTTCCCTTTTCAAGCCCAAGCATTAGCACTAACTCCCATACTAAGGAGAGATGATTCAGTCTTCTACTTCGTTGAGATGACTGAAGCTATCCAATAAAAACTCCTTCAATTTCCCTCTTCTAGTCCCCCAAAATTCTTGGTTATCACCCAACCATTCTCCATTCTCAGAAAAAGTATCCCTACTTTAAGTGGAGGTAAGTTCCTGCATTTGTATATTGATCTCTTCCCTTCTTCCTCCCACCCTTTTCAGGACCTTCTTCCTGCAGTTCTCCTCCCATCTCACATATCTTGCATGTCCTTTTTTTTTTTTCTTGTTACTGCTTTTCTTAAAAGCTCTGAATTTGGAAGTAGAGGATTCAGGTTCAGATTCTGGCTTGAATCCATACTATCTGGGTAACCTTTTGCAAGTTACTTAGCCTCCCTAGGTCTGTTTCATTATCTGTAAAATGAGAAGCTTCAATAAAAATGATATTTAAGGTTCTGTTCGATTCCAAATCTATGGTTTAATCAAATTCATTCTACTCTTTAAAAAAAAAGCCAAGCTTACCTTAACCCATTACTCCATCCTGAATGTTTAAATATGTAATACTAGGTAAACACAAAATAGGAGTGAAGCCCAAACATACCATTACGTTACTTATCTAGGAACCACTAGTGGCTCATGCCTATTCACTTTTAAAAGTGTGAGAAATGGTGGGAGGAGTTTTGTTTCCACAGGATAATGATAGCAGATTGTAAGCCTGAGGTGACTGGTTCTAATCAGAGCTGTTATCTAGCAGAACCAGGCTTCTGATCCGTGAGGGGTTAGAAGCTTGTATGCATGCTTAACAAGCTGTTTGAGGGGGACATGAGTGGGCAGTTCAGGGGGTTACAGATGGCCAATAGAGAGCCAGGTGGTATTGGGAGCCAATAAAAGGACTGGCGTTTGTCTGAGTCCTTGTACTCTCCTGTACACAGTTCAGGGAACATACCCATTTATTCAGAAAGAATAAATGTAAAATATAATGAAAACCTTCCTGGCTTTCCAACAAGTATTGTTTATTCCTAGACTAAGTATATTTCTAACAAAAGGAATTAGTGTAAGAAAAAATAAGAGCTATTTTGTAACAATGTCAAAGAAAGAAGAATGAATCAGTCAAATTGTTGAGAAGTATATTCCTCTTTACTTCATATTTAGCGTTTTTTGTAAATTTTTTTATTTTAAACTTAAATAAAAAATGAGAAAAGAAAAAAATTGTCATGTACACAGCAAACCATAAAAGAGAATTCAATATAAAAATAAATTTCCATTTCAAGCAAACCTATATAATAAATACTACACGTTGTTTTCAAAGCTACTCAGTTTTTCTTTGCTTCCTTGTTGGTTTTCTTTTGTTCTCTGCTGTGCACTTTTTACTTTATTTTTTCCCCTTCCTCCCCACCCCCACCTTAAAGAAGGCTATAATTAAGCATGGATATATACATATATATTTTATCTATACCCATACACATATACACTCATACACACATATGTAAGACTGTACTATGCTTATTTCCTCCTATCATCTGTTTCTCTGAAGGTCAATAGCTTCTTCTTTCATAATTCCAAGTCTTTCCATGTTTTTCTAAATCTACCAGCTCATCATTTCCTATACCACAGCAATATTCCAACCCAATCACATCCTATCTGAGAGATTGTCTATGAGAGTTTTTTTCCAAATTTTTTGCATTCTTTCTATTCTTGGGTACATAGGTTTTATTTATACAAGAAAATTTTAATTTAAAATAATCAAAATTATTCTTTTTGCACTTCAACAATGCTCTCACCTTATTATATAGTTTAAAGTCTGATACTGCTGAATCTACTTCCTTTACATCTTCTTTTCCTGATTTCTTTGAAATTCCTTACTTTTTATTCTTCCAAATGAACTTTGTTATTATTTTTTCTAACTCAGCAAAATAATTTTTAGTAATTTAATTGGGATGACACTGAATCACATTTAGTCTTAGCCTCAAGGTTTAAATGTACAATGCATTGCCAGATGTGACTTTTCACAAAAATGACATTTTTTTTGTCAGTAACTGTATAGACATATGTCAGTTGAAAAAACAAAGACTGATAATAAGAACTACTGCCTACATTGTATCACATGGTAGCTCACAGAAATTTCACCTATGTATTTTCTACTCAATTCTCACAACAACCTCATGAGATAGAAACTAGTTGTGAAATTCAGTAAAGAAATATACTTCCATCACTATATAACAGAAAACATTCCAAAGACAAAATCTCTACTACCTGAAAAACAAGAAAAATAAAACTATACAGGATTCCTAAAAGTCATACACTACTGTTGCCTATTTTAATAGGCCATAAATATTGGTGAAAAGAGCATTAGACTTGGAGTTGGAAGACCAGGGTTCAAATCATAAGTCCAATGCTCACTACATGGGGGCAGCTAGCCTGACCTCAGACACTTACTAGCCGTGTGACCCTGGGTAAGTCACTTAACCACTGTCTATCTCAGTTTCCTCAACTGTAAAATAGGGTTGTTGTGAGGCTCAAATGAGATAATATTTATAAAGTACTTAGCTGAGTTCCTGGCACATAGTAGGTGCTTAATAAATGCTTATGCTCACTTCCTTCTTTCCTACTGTGTGACCATAGGCAAATCGCTTAATCTCTGAGAATATGTCTTTCCTAATCTGCATCATGGGAATGATAACTGCACCAAAGTGCTATGTAAATATGAGCTGTTATTGTAGCATTTGCTACAATAGAACTTAAGGCTCCATCTATCTATGAACAGTCTACAATCATCAGAGCTTGCCTAAGATAAATAAATAGAACATTCAACTTGTTTTGACATATTTGATCTCTGTTTAACATACATAAAAATGACTCTACACTTGTAAAAGTGATGGATACATTTTGATGCTATAAAATCAATACTGCTGCCTATGGGGAAAGGATGAGGTCAATTAAGTAGGCAGTAAAAGTCAAAATAAATCTCCAATTTTTCATTAGTTGCTTCTACTCTCTACAGCTAAACATTTTACTTTTTTGCCAACTACTGATTTCTTCTGTTTCTACCCTCAGGCAAAAATTATAGGAAAAAAAGCTCTGTGTGTGTGTATGTGTGTGTGTGTGTGTGTGTGTGTGTGAGATCTGTAACTTAACTAAGATCATATATTTAGAACCTGAAAGGACCCAGAGACCAGAGTCCAACCATGTCATTTTATAGATTAAGAAACTGAGGCATATGGTTAGTAAGTGATTTGAGCATGGTCACATAGCTAGAAAGGGTTTGAGGCAGGATTTGACCCTAGGTCTTCAGATATTCAAGTCAAGTGCTCTATTCACTAACTAAAAGATTTAATGTGGTGTCTTTATCAAGAACAAGCTTCCAATTGATTCCAAGTCATTATTACTGGGTAAGCTGCTCCAAGAAACTACTATCACCTTTGAGGTGGCAAGTGATTTCTACTAAATTCTAGTAAACTCTCAAATTTTAAATAAAATCAAAAATTGAACGTGCTGTTATACACAGCATGTCTATGTACCGTATTTCCCCATGTATAAGATGCACCTAAATTTTGGGGCCTGAAATTTGGAAAAAAAAATTTATTACATAAAGTTATTGAACTCCAGTTTTATTCATCATAAAATTCATACAATAATATTATGAAATTCAAGGACCTTCAGCTCATAGCTTTCAGGCATCTTTTGGGCAAGTCTGGTGTGTGTACGCATGCTTAGTCCATTCTGCTTCATGAACCTGAAGCACCAATTGTGTCCTCCTTTGAAATCAGTAACTTCTTTTTCATCAGCAATTCTTCTTGCCTCATGCTGAACCATCTTTGTGGACACAGGAATTCCAATTGCCCTTTGCTCTTCAATTCCCTCTCTAAATCAGGCCATTTTGCTGACTTACCTCTCCTGGCCTTCTTCTGCTATATAGCATTTTCAGTAGGGTTTCTTCTCCCTGTAGCCAGTCTTGGATTGTTTTCTCAGTTGGAGGAGGACCAAACTTACTTTCAGCAGCCTGATTTCTATTCACTTTTGCAAACTGGATCACTTTTAACTTGAATTCAGCAGTGTACAAAAATCTTTTCTGAGCCATTTCTGGGCAGAACCTAGCAAAACATAACCTAATACACAGGTAACAAATGCGAAACGATGAGCGGAAAAAAAAAGGCAGGAAATGCAAGTAAAAAAATCTACAACAGTGAACGCAAAAAACAAGTGTGAAAAAGCGGAAAATGCAAGTAAAAAAAAATCTACAACTGCTGTATAAGACGCATCCAGTTTTTAGACCCCAATTTTTTTGGAAAAGGGTGCGTCTTATACATAGGGAAATATGGTATATGAATACATTCATCAAAAACTATTCAATCTTCATGAAACTCCAAGACAGTTCGCACTCCTTGTGAATTTTGTAAAAGAGACAAAATGTTTAGTGGATAGTGAGCTAATCTCAAAGCCAGGAAAATCTGTCTTTGAGTTCTGCCTCTGATGTATACTCTGTGACCCTGTACGAGTCACTTAAACTATCCATCCTCAAGGCAACCCTCTAAGACTATAAATTGCAAAGAAGGTGCCAACCTGCATTGATAGAAGTTTTCTTCTCTGGGGGTTCCCTAAACCATTGAAGTCACAGGTTCAGTTCTCCCCAATGATTTCATTAACATCTTGGCAGAACATGGGTATCCAACTTTAACTGCCAATATGAAGATGCTGCATAGTTCTAGATGTGATCTTTAAAGCAGAGGACCGCCATCACCAAGAGTCATCACTGTCAGAACTGGCTTAAAAAATTAGTGTCCAATTAAGGAGCTGCTTGCAGCAAAGTAAGAAATTAATTTTCTACCCCTTAAAATACTTCATTAAAAAAGAATAGATGTATACAAAACCTCACTAGGTATGTAGCCCTAGGCAAGTCACTTAACCCTGTTTAGCTCAGTTTCCTCATCTGTAAAAAAAAGCTGGAGGAGAGAATGGCAAACCACTCCAGTATCTTTGCCAAGAAAACCCCCAATGGGGTCATGAAGAGTTGGACATGACTGAAAAATGACTAAACAACTTACAAAACCTTGCTTTATGACAACATGAAAAGCACATGCAAATGCAGGTTGAATTGCAAAGCTGAAAAAAATCCGAGGCTATTTCTATAGATGTCCACTCTATATCCTTCCTCTCAATTTTTAATTTCAAATTTTGCCTTTATTTCCCATTTTAATTTATTGGTGAAATGGGGAAAAAAGTGTTATTTCCCTATTCTGTTTGTACATCAAGCAGTTTATTCTCTTTGTTTAGTGAGATACCTAATTATAAAAGTATTTCTTCTCCTCTTCTTCCCTCTTCTTTTCCTTCTACTAATGCACATTTATATAGCACTTTACAATTTACAAAATGCTTTACAAAGATGCTCTCATTTGACCCTAGGACATAAAATCCTATTTTAACTAGTTTCCCAGGATTTAGCTATAAAATTTTTATCCTGGCTCATTACCATTTCATCAGGTTTAGGTAGATGCCTCCATAAGCATAAATATTACAGACTAAATAGTTACACAATTACAGATAAAGTGTAGAGCAAATTCTCAAAGTAACTGATTTACAAGTTACTAAAAACTGAATTTTACTTCATCTCTCTTAGTTTTTATGTAAAAAAATGCCACTATCAAAATTCAAACTGTTAAATATTTATTGAATACTATGAGCTTCATTGAACATAAAGAAGCTAATTGTTCTTCTCTTCAAGCAAGGTTTATTTATAATATGAATGCTCAAAATACTCTCTCCAGTTTTACAAAGACTAAATTGATATTCACACGGGATTTTCAGGACTTTAGTTTCAAATGACTATATAGCATAGGGCTCTCAACCTTAAACCCTTAGCAACTATTCCAAACATCTGCAAGTGCTAGGTAGCCAGCGAGATTAGTCAATTAGTCAACAAGCATTTATTAGGTGCCTCTTGTGTATCAGGCATGGTATTAAGCAACAGGGGATGCAAGGAAAGGATTAGGGGCAAAGTGCTAAGACTAGAAGCTGGGTTAAATCAGCATGGCATGGCAACATGTACAAAACAAAGGCAAGAGGTGTTAATTTGAGCAATCATAACTGAAAGAAAAGACCTGAGAGTTCTGTGAATCCAAAAACAACATCTGGGTTTAAGATAAATTGAAGGGAATGGCAAAATATAGATATCAGAAAAGGTTAGGCAGGGTCAGTGTCTGGAGGTCCAAGCTGAGGAAGAAGAGCACAGAGGCAGGAATGGAGTAATATAGTCAGAGAGTAGGAAGGCACAAACAATACGTGGGTATGTAGGCAATAATGGTGTTCAGGCAAAGGTCAGCGTCCTATATCCAGACAGAACAGACGCTAAACTCCACCAGGGGTGGGGAACCTGAGGCCTCAAGGCCACATGTGACCTTTTAGGTCCTGAGGCGTTTTGACTGAGTCCAAGTTTTACAGAACAAATCCTTTTATTAAGGGGATTTGTTCTGTGATGTTTGGATTCAGTCAAAGGGCCAAACTTGAGAACCTAGAGGGCCACATGTGGCCTCCAGGCCACAAGTTCCCCTACACCTGCCCCACCTCACCCCACCCCAGCCCCAAATGCATTCAGTACTTTCATTTCTGTCTTTGCTCATGCTCTTCTCTAAGCCTGAAATACTCTCCCTCCTACCTTTCACCCACTGAATTCCTACTCATCATTTGAAGCCCAACTCAGATGCCATTTTATCCACAAAGTGTTCCATGGTCTTCTCTAGTTGTAATAACTTTCTGCCTCAGACCTACGGAGCACTTTGTTTTGCATCTCTCTGATGCATTTATCATATAATATTGTTATATTTGTGTGTTGGCATCTTATTGTCCAGCTAGATGATAAGGCCCAAGAGGACAGGAACCAAATCTTTTCTAAACTTTGCAATTCTCCCCCACCCCACCATCTATCAAAGTGCTTACACACTGTAGGCTTTAATTATTTGTAGATCAATCATTCATGCAATCGTAGGAAAACATGAGCATTGGTTGCTGACAGAAATACTAACAAAGGCAGGGATATATAACAAAGATCAATGGCCCCACCTGGCCCCTTTCAGTCTTGTTCCTGAGTTGATCTGCATGACAACTAGAGAGAGGCATGATGGAGTTAAAAGGAATCCCTTCACCATCTTTTCCCATTAGTAACTTTGAAGCTTCACCAAGTGGAGTCTATAGGATAATTTCAAGGTATTCTTGGGTCAATGATTCAGTGATATGATAAGAATGAAAAGGAATTTTGAAACTGAACTCAGAAAAGGGGGTAGACTCAGGTATCCTCAAGCAGCAACAGAAGAAAAGGCATTCAAAAGACAGACTAAAACATGCCCAAGAGCTTCACTAGGGCAGGTAGGTGGCTCAGTGCATGGAACTGCCCGGCCTGGAGTCCAGAGGACCTGAGTTCAAATCTGCCCTTGGACACTTACTAGCCATGCTATCCTGGGCAAGTCATTTAACCCTGTTTGCTTCAGTTCCCCATCCATAACATGAACTGGAGAAGGAAATGGCAAACCACTCCAGTATCTTTGCAAAAAAAGAAACAAACAAACCAACTCCCCGCCCCCCCCCATACACACACACAAATTGGGTCACAAGAGTCAGATACAACTAATCAACAGACAGCAACAAAGAGAGTTTCACTAGCCAACTGAAATGGTGTGGCTGGCTGGCCTGTTTCTTTTATTTGAGAGTCCTGGCAGTTTACATATATGTAAAACTCATTTGAACTGAGCAAAGCAGTAGTGTAAATAATTCTGAAAAGCACATTATATAAAAACAATGTCTATTCACTTGTATAGTGCATTGTATAAGTAAGACACTTAAAAAATGTATCTTGCATTCAATTGTACAGGTATCCATTTCATACTTAGCTTTTCTAAGTGACGTTTGCAACCATGGAAGTCATTTTCCATTTGTGGATAACTAGGAGTTGGTCAGCACTTATTTGCCCTTGAAATTTTTTCAGCACAAGGGTTAAACTGTCAAAGTCATAAAATTATCTGCTTTGTATGATTAAAATCAAGTTCACTGTGTGTTCAGGAAAAAAAAAGTAGCATAATTGTTTGGAGTTTTAAAAATAATACAAATGATTTCTTTGGACTTTTATGGAAAAATAGGCATTTCCACATGGAAGAGTTTAAATAATTTGATTATTACATTCTCTGATTAACAAATTGTTCTAAGAAAAAAAAGTGCCTTACCTTTAACTGTATAGAAGCAGATGCTAGCTTTTTTGCTTCAGTAATTGCATATAATTGCTGATAGTCTACTGGTTTATACTTGGAGCAACTCAATCCATTTTTCAGGCGAATTTTAAGACTGTCTATTTTTCACCCAAAACATAAAAGTCATTTTTAATTGTTAAGAAATAACATTACATTATTGGGATCTAATTTAAATCTATACTTGCACGCTGACTACAAGTCATATTTTTAAGAAAGAAACACTTGCTGGGAAAATACTTCATACTAAACCTACACAGCCAATCTATTTAAACATTTAGAACTAATATTTGAGGAAATGCAATATTATCATTACATTTCTTGCATGGAATTACTTATAATCAACACCAAAAGTGCAATTTTAGAATCCCTTAATTTAAACCAGGTTTATTTTTTAAAATATATTTTACTGACATCTTTTGCTTTTTTATTATCCACTTTTTTCACAACATATCTCTTTCCTCTCTCTTAAGTTAGGTTTTAGAGAATGTTGTCAAATTCTAGAGATGGGATAAAAAGTATATTCACAGTTAATCCGTACTTTTTTTGTTGTGAAGCTTGTCAGGACACAAGTAGGAATAATACGTAAGCATTACGTTACTCTGCATCAAAACAAAATCACAGGAACATTTTCCCCAATTTGATAATTTTATTTATGTCTTTTTTAAATAACCAAATCATTTCTCAACCCACTCCACTCCTATTCAATCCTTCTTTGTGACAAAGGAAATTTAGATCAAAACACAGCAAATGAAATATGTCTAATAGCACTTAAAATATTCCACATCTGTATACCTCCACCTTTCATTTAAGAGAGGAGTAATAGGTTTTCTCTTTCTCTCCCTCCCTCTAGGATAAGATAAGTCATCCAAGCAATGGTTTTTAAAAAGAAACCCCCCAGCTATTTCAGTTGAACTTAACACACATTGTCTAGCCTGAAAGCTAAATAAACCTCATGGCAATTTTTCCAAACTTTTGTAATATCATGGATCAATAATTACAAACATATTAATAATGCTGATAAATCGAAAATAAGATAACTGCTACATACTTCTATAATCAAATACTAACAAATAGAGTTTCTTAACCTTCTTAACCTTTTTGGATCCCTTTGACAGTCTAGTAAAGCCAATGGACCCTTTCATAGGCTAATGTTTTGAACAGCATGAAATAAAACACAAAGGATCATAAAAGAAACCAATTATGTTGAAATAGTTATCCAAATATTTTTCTAAAAAAATTAAACTGGGGGACCTCAGTTGAAGAACCTTTGCCAAAAAGCATGATTAAGTTCAGACGAAAACGTGCTCTGGCTTTAATAATCTGTATAAGTACTCAAAACTTTCCTTCATTCTGTATGGATTTCAATACCTAATACAATGCTTAGGACATAACAGGCACTTAATAAATGCTTGATGACTGACTGATTGATGCTCTGCTACTTAAATAAATGGGGGGGGGGAATAAAAGGAGTGATTACATATGTATAAGGTGACCTAGGGACTAAAGGATGAGCATGAGTGCTTTTACAAATATTAAAAAGAGTAAAACATACTCTGCAAAAAAAAGTTCCCAGCAAACAAGGTCTTTCAGTACTACAAATCCAATCATTAATATTTCATTCTCATGTAATTATCAATATTGTATTAACTTCCATGGAATCATTCAACTGTACTCTAAAGCACACAAAAACATACCAATGTCATTAGTTCTCTGAGTTGTAATGAATGGCAGGTCTCCTCTGTTCATGTTTCATCTGTCAAGAAAAAAACAATTTGACAGCTGAAAATTTACAATGTTATCTTAAAGCTTACCAAAATGTTTTGATTTATTTGAACATTGTCCACTGTGATTTTGAAATGTAAAATGATTTGGACTAGCAGCTCTGACTTTTGATATATCATTATTTAAATTAACTATTCTTTATGCCTGAAATTCCCTTCAGTTTTGCCTTCCCTACTCCTGGGCTTTCCTCTCCTCTTTGCTCCTAAACAACTTCCTCTGTTTTATTGCTGCCATGACGGAGAAATATTTTATTGTTGGGAAGTCCTATGTGTATTGCCTTGAGCTTTTTGAAGGAAAGGCGTCAAATAAATTGAAAAATAAAGTCATTGGTTAAATAAAGCTCTACTTCTTTTTCCTAATTGAGCATTTTATTAAATTGATGTCTTCTGAAGGAGGCACACTTCACCTCCAGGGCAAATACACCTGGCTCCTGGGGTCTTTAAGAAATAGTACTGATTTCCTTATAAATTTGCATTTATTCTCCTTGTTGGACTACTACAGAAAACTATTAGGCATTTGGAATCATAGACCCATAGAATGTTAGTAGTGAAAAGGACCCTGGAGAACATTTAGTTTAAATCTTTGTTTTGCGCATTAGGAAACTGAGGCCCAGAGAGGTGAAGGGATTGTGTGTGGTCACCTGGCTAGTTAGTTTCGGGAGGAAAAAGCCATGTTAGGAGTCTGCCTGCATAGTTATTCTTGGCAATATCGTAATTCTCCAGTGACAGCTCCCTTCTAGCTATCTGGGACAAGAGCCATAATTCGGTTCCAGACAGAAAGATTGTGGGCTGAAACAAGTCATGATGACTGGACTGAGGAGGCAGCTGTTTGTTGATAGGGCAGGTCTCCCTTGATTCAAAACTGACTTATCCCATTAATACAGGCCTGTAGACCTTGAAGCACAGACATTAAGAGACTGCCTCCAAGACCCAGGGAGAAGGAGTTAGAATACATATATGGGTACTAGCATTTGACCTGCCTGGAAAGGAAAGCATAGGCAGGGCTCAAACACAGGGGTTCCTAGGAGTCTTGCTGAAGATGGTCTACTTCCTTTCTCATCCTCTGGTAGTCAAAATGGTAGCTATTAACTTGGTTCTTTCATTCCTTTCTGGTTGCTGTATGAGAGATCTTGCTGGAAGCAGGACAGGTACATACTGGCAACCCATTTCTAATCTTCCTTAAGAAATGATTATATATCATATATTCTTGGGATTACTGTTAAGAGTTCTGTTTTCATATAGATGAATCTTTTTTTTAATGTTGTATGTTTGTACTGAGCTGAATCCCCACCTCCCCAAAATTCATATATTTGATAGTCTTCATTAAAAATCTCAAGTCAGTTTGTTTAGAGCAGTTAAAACTGCCAAGAGTCCTATTGGCTATTGCCAAAGAAGATCCATACATGACTCTTAGACCCTTCTCAGCTGGATGCTGACTACCTCAACCCCACCTCTGTGAGAGGTAAAGCAGAGTCCAACTCCACTATGACACTTAAACCTATTACCCTCTTCCCAAGAGTCAGGGACCATCTTTCCTGCCATTGCTCCCCAAAGTCCCAGAGCCTTGCCATTTTCATTGGTACTTTGTGTACCAGATCTTAAGTACTGCCTGGCCTTTCTATCTTCCATGAAACTGGACCCTCCTATATATGTTTTCTCCTCATAATAGAAAAGTAAGCTCCTTGAGAGCAAAAAATGGTGTCACTTTCTGTCTCCTCAGCACTTAGCACAACACTTATCTCTCTTTTCCATTCCATTCTCTTAACAGATTTTTGAAGAAACATGAGCACTATCTCCCCAAAAGTCCATATGCTCCAGTGCCCATAGCAAATAACTGGAAAGGAAAGTAGGTAACTTCTTTAACAACTACAATAAGAACCCTGGGTCCTGACCCCTGGTTCAATTCTATTTTCCACTACTTTATTTGGTGGTATTTGTGATAGCAGAAATTTTCAAGGGGAGAAGGAAGTAGCAGTTGTCATGACTGACTGGTTCTTTAGTTCCTCTCTATTCATGAATCAAGGTAGGTTCTTAGTTTCAGATAAAAATCTGTGGACCTATGTGGGCACTGCCTCTTTGTCAGCAGATCTCTCTGCCTGTTAGAGTCAGGCAGAATCACATGACAAGACAAAAGTTGAACCAGACTAGTATGGAACCAATTTTTTTTTAATAAATTTATTTTTCATTTTCAGTTTGCAACACTCAGTTGCACAAGTTTTTGGGTTCCAAATTTTCTATCCCTCCCTCTCCTCCCCCCACCCCACCAAGACAGTGTGTAATCCAATGTAGGTTCTACATATATCTTCACATTGAAATTATTTACATAATAGTCCAGTTGTAAAGAAGAACTATAATCAATGGAATGAATCATGAGAAAGGAGAAATGAAACCAAAAAACAAGGTGGAAAAAAAGGAGAGAAAAAGTTTGCCTCCATCTGCATTCAGATTCCATAATTCTTTTTCTGTATGCACATAGCTTTTTCATTTGGGGGGGGGGCAGGGCAATTAAGTGACTTGCCCAAGGTCACACAGCTAGTAAGTGTTGAAACACACTTGAATAATAAGTAAGCTAGTAAGTTAGTAAGTGTGTCAAGTATCTGAGGCCAGATTTGAACTCAGGTCCTCCTAACTCCAGGGCCAGTGCTCTACTCACTGCACCACCTAGCCGCCCCAGCTTTTTCCATCATGAGTCTTTTGGAACTGTCTTTGAACCTTGCATTGATGAGAGGAGTCAAGTCTATCAAAGTTAGTCCTTACAGATACTGTATGTCTGTAATCGTGTAATCTGATTCTGCTCCCTTCACTCAGCATCAGCTCATATAGGTCATTCCAAGTTATGAATTAATGAAGTGCATCTGCTCTTCATTTCTTATAGCACAATAGTATTCCATTACATTCATATACCACAACGTGTTTAGTCATTCCCCAACTGATGGGTATCCCCTTGATTTCCAATTCTTTGCCACCACAAAAAGAGCTGCTATAAGTATTTTTGTAAGTACAGATCCCTTTCCCACTTGTGTGATCTCTTTGGGATATAGCCCTAGAAGTGATATTGCTGGGTCAAAGGGTATGTACATTTTTATAGCCCTTTGAGCGTAGTTCTAAATTGCTCTCCAGAATGGCTCAGTTCACAACTCTACCAACAATGTAACAGTGCTCCAATTTTCCCATATCCTCTCCAGCATTTATCATTTTCCTGTTTTGTCATGTCAGCCAATCTGACAGGACAGATGTGGTACCTAAGAGTTGTTTTGATTTGCATTTCTCTAATCAATAGTGATCTAGAGCATTTTTTCATATGACTATAGATATTTTTAATTTCTTCCTCTGAAAACTGCATGTTCATATCCTTCGACCATTTCTCAGTTAGGGAATGACTTGTATTCCTATAAATGTGGCTCAGTTCCCCATATATTTTGGATATGAGGCCTTTATCAGAGACACTGGTTGTAAAGATTTTCTCCCAATTTTCTGCTTCCCTCCTAATCTTTGTTGCATTGGCTTTGTTTATACAGAAACTTTTCAATTTAACATAACCAAAATTATCCATTCTGCATTTTGCAATACTCTGGAACCAATTCTTATCAATAGCTACTAGTCTTAACTACTTGACTAAACTTAACTGCTTGGCATAGCCAGCATAGCTTCATGAAGAGCAAGTCATGCTAGAATAATCAATTTTACCTTTTTAAAAAAAATCCTTTGGTTTCATACCACATTCATTTCCAAATATGTCCCCCTCCCTACTCATCCAACATGTTTTACTTTGTAACAAAGATTTGAAAGAAAAATATCAGAAAATCAACCACGTTAGACTTGGTGTCAAGACAACATAAAATGTTACAATCTCACCTCAGTTGCTCCACTCTTCTTCTTGTCTCTTACCATGTGACCCTGAGCAATTAACTTAATATTTCTTTGTCTCCATTTCCACATTTGTAAAATGGGGATAATAATAGCACTTCCAGGGTTGTTGTAAGGATCAAATGAGTTAGCATAGGTAAAACGCTTTGTAAACTTTTAAGTGTTATATAAATACCAGCTACTATCATTATTATTATTAATTTTCAACATTCCCCATCCATAATCCCTAACTTGTGCAATGAAAGGAGGGAGGCATGTTTTCTCATCTCTTCTCTAGAGCCAGACTTGTTCAATATATTGCATTCAGTATTACTTGATCCTTATTTCCATTTATATTTTTGTAACCATTGTGTATTTTGTTTTCCTGGATCTGTTTTTTTTTTCACTCTGAATCAGTTCACCTAAGTCCTCTCATACTTTTCTGAATTTTTGATCATTTCTTAGGGCACAAAATCTACTATATTCATGCAATAATGTATATTGTCATTCTCCAGTCAGTGTTTATTTCCACTTCTTTACTACCACAAACATATAATAAATACAATTTTTTTAAAAGAGGGTTAGATTGGTAAGATCACAGAATGGTCTATATAGTTTACACAAGTTTCAGCAAGACACTTAATAACTTTCATTCTATTTGTATGTTAATTATAGAGAAATACAGGCTAATATCCTGTATTTATTAGTAATAGCCTAATATCACTATATCAGATTGCCTCAGGAAATTCTAGTAATTAGATGGAATGTGGCCAAGTTAAACTCATACAGTCCCTGAACTTGGGTGAAAGGGTAGGTACCACTCCCCTAGGCAGTTTCCGTTGATAAGCCTATAATCCTGCCTCTGGGATACTTATTACAATTAATTGCAATTACAGAAGTTGCAACCATTCTACTTCCAATGTCAAGGTAATTAATTGGCAGAGGAATGAATTTACTGAGCCAGGTGAATGGCTTTGCTTGTATGGTGTCAATGCTAGAGATATTATTGGAAGCAGCCAGATTTCAGAGGCAGACAGGATAGAGTACTGGGCCTGGAGTCAGGAAGAGTACAAATCTGGCCTTAGATACTTGCTTGCTGTGTGACCCCAGGCAAGTCACTTAACTTCTGTTTTCCTCAACTACAAAATAAGGATAATGTAGCATGTACCCCTCAAGCTATATCCACTGACCTACCAATCCCATAAACTCTGCCTAGTGACATAGGACAATAGAAATTTATCTAGCCTACTTCAGGCAACTAAACCTGACCATCCTACCAATATAACACATTGCTAAAATGATTATATAGTTCCTACAGGTTCTTTGATAAGGTTGTGACTCAGTCTTAGGGTCTCAATAATGTTGAAAGACCATCTTATATTCAGCTAACTTTCTGGTGACATCTCATACCTTCCACCTCTGCCTCCGCAGAATTTAGTAACAGTTCTTGGGACTGTACCATTTCTGAGTTGCTCATATTCTTATGACAGAAAAATACCTAGATTGGCAAATTGTGACCTCTACAAAGCCATGATCCATGTCTTCCCTAAATTCTGTGTCTCCTCAGGAATTTAGCATAGTGTTTCGCAAATAGTAATCATTTAAATGTTGGCGTGAACAGCTAGCTGGTTTGAGACCCCAGTTTTACTACTTATTGGCAATGTAATCTTGGCCACAGAACTTAACCAGAGGTCTTTTCCTTGGTCAAATAGAGATAATGATAATTGTATTATCTACCTCAAAGGCTCCTGTGAAAAAATAAATGGGATAATGTAACTGGACCTGTAATTTCATCTGTGCAGGGAGTTTCTCATAGGAACTCCCTCTAACCCAGAAGTTCCCAAACTTATTTGGCCTACCTCCCCCTTTTCAAAAAAAAATTACTCAGTGCCCCCCTGGAAATCTTTAACCCTTTAATGGTTTTTTTTTTAAATTTGCATCATTTAAAAAAAAAACTAAATTTTTTAAATGATGCATCTTAAATTTAATAATTTATTGTAAATTTGTGGGTTTTTCCAGCATTAAAATTTTGATGACACAATATTGCATCATGACACCATAGTATCATATTGTAAACAAGTCATTACTCACACATATTCCTGCCAACGCATGCTGGACTTCCCGATAATGCATGATATGATCACCTGCCAATGCTTGCTTGTTAAAACCTGTCAGAGAACTTGACCACTTAGCAGTTATAACTTGCATTTTGTGTGTTTATTTGGAAAAATAATGCAATCACTGTGACTTTAACTCTATTACGCAACAAACAAAACATGTACCAATAGTTTTTCAAAATTTTCTTTTCTTCTTTCCTTATTCTTCCACCACCCCCTTATACTTATTCAACACCCCCAATTGTACCTGAGGCTAATATCCACCCCCTCCATCACCGTTCCAGGGGCCATGGGGGGCATTTGGGAACTTCTGCTAATCAGTTTAGATTGGATCCTCCTCTGCAACTTGGAACCTTAGGGCATTACAATAAAAGGTTAAGTGACTTGCCCAGGATCACACAGCCAACCTGGCTCAGGAGTGGGACTTCAATCCATCTCTTCCTAACTCCAAAGCAAGACACTGTAACCATTATGCCAAGTTATTTCTCTTTGTAACAGAAGAGTATTTAAAATGCTAATAATGTTATAATTGTATTCTATCAGAACTCCAAACAGCTCTTGCTAGGTTTTAATTTTAGTCCACCAGTAACTGGATTAATTGCAGGCTCGCAACCTCCCCTAGCAAAAGTCTGCATGCAGATCTACTTTGCTGTGACTGACCAGCTCGAATCATCTGCTGAGATACTATTTCATCTGTCTTAATTCATAGTAACAAAGCCTATGCCTCTGGAACTGGGAGGGCAGGATAAGACTTTGGTTACTCCTCTTCAATAATCCTGGGCAGCCACATTGGTTTTTGTACTGCTTCCAGTCTGACAGAGCAGTGGAGTCAAACTAAAATAGAAATGTAGACCACTAATGAGGATCCCTGCTGGCTGCATATTGACTTAGTTTTAAGTTGTAATGTTATCTGGTTTTATTGAATTTTTATTTAGTTTGTTAACTGTTTTCAAGTATTTCCCTGGTTCTGGCCACACTTGGGAGTGTTGTAGGCCACATGTGGCTGTGTGTTTGACATCTCTACTCTAGAGGATTTAGTATACATGTAGTGACAGCATCAGGTATATGGGGTGTTCATGGAGGACTAACACCTCTGGTGTGAAGGCTTGCCCAGCTCTTTTCAAGGCTGCTCTTTCACCTTTGGTGTCTACCCGGCACTCAACTCTCACTTGTGGCTCCTAAAAGCTGTAGCATGCGCAGTGGCCACACCTCTGTAAAAACTAACTCTACAGATGGGTTAAATCAAGTTGAGGGTAACCAACAGGCCTCAAATCTGCTTAGTTTGGGGGACATCTACCCCAAACCTAACCCTAACTGTAAATCTGTGCTAGGTGGCTCAGTGGACAGAGCACAAGGCCTAGAGTCAGGAAGAACACAGTTCAAATTGGGCCTCAGACACTTCTTAACTATATGACCCTGGGCAAGTCACTTAACCTCTGTTTGTCTTAGTTTCTTCATCTGTAAAATGGGGATAATCATATCTCTACCTCCTAGAGTTGTTGTAAGACTCAAATGAGGTAATAATTATAAAGAATTTAGCACAGCGCCTGGCACATTAGTAAGTGCTTTGTAAATGCTAGATACCATTATCATCATTATTGTTAATGAAGGGCAGAACCTAAAGTGGAATTCAGTTCTCCTTGTGCCCCCCAGTCTACTGCCTCATCGCAATTTAATTTTATATTCACTATTGAAAAATTTAGTAAAACCACTTTGGTCTGTGGTTCGAATAATTTGGTTCTTAAATCTAAACAACTACTACATGAACGGAAAATTTAAAATATTAAATGTTTTAGATCTCTTTTAGAAGTTATTTCATGTTCATACTATATAACATTTCAAAATCATTTATGAATTTTATTGTGTTGGCCATTTTAGATCAATTCAATTATTTTTAAATATTAATATTTATACATATATATAGTTAGATATGTTTTCTTAGTCACTTGGGTTCAGGAAAAGCATTTTGATATGTAATGTTTGATGTTTTTAAAGTGCTAGAGGGCTAGGGAAACATTTTAATGTAAAGTTAATGATTACAGAGCTGCTACAGAGTTTAAAACATTTAAAAATATTTGATCTCACACAATCACTCTAGGGCACTTCTCTAGAGATGAGCAAAAATAGCAGAGGTCTATTTATATGGTTAGACATTCTCTATACAGTTCTTAGCTTCATATTCTTCCATCTTCTCTGAAGATGAACTCATAGAATCTCTTCTAATAAACTGCGGAAGAGCCTCTAAACTTAAAATTCACAACACATTAACTCAAAAATTAAGTTACTTAACTGTGTAAGTTTATGGTTTAAAAAAATCACCTTAAAAATCATCCCTTTAAGGAAACAAATTTTATAATAATAGGGAATCAAGGGCTCTAAATAGAAGATCTGAGTAGATGACCTTTAATATCTCTTCCAATTCTAAGGTTATAATTTATATTATTGAGACCTCTTAAGGATACTTTGATAACAAGTAGTATGTTAAACTTGGGCGGATCTGTGATCTCATTGAAATGGAAAGTTCCACCCATGGTACAGATCATAATCTATTTACATTCTTTTCACCCTGAACTATAAGCTCTTGTCTATTCCTCTCGTAAATACTCCACCAGGAGGGAAAATATCCAACATGTTGGAGACCTTCCTCTAAATCTCTTGACATTAAACGGATAGCAATGGAACCACAAGTTATCCTCTGCTTTAAAAGACAGACCTACTTTCTTCTCTGGTCATATAAATCTCTAAAGAAATCCTTCATGTTGCTTCTTCTTTGTAATTTTTCATTGCTAATATGATTTAGGCACCACGCACCTCTTCAATGCTCTTTGAGCGACCTCTAACTTTAATTCTTAGAGACTATCATGTTCAATCACAGTCAAACAGTATCACCAGAAGTTTGAATTTAGGGAGAGGATCTAGACCTGTGGTTTCTTTGGTCCCCATGAGGAAATTCCCATTATCAATATAGGTTAACATGTGCTCTGCAGCTTATAGTCTCAGAGTGTTGTCTAGGGGAGGGATGGGAAACCTGCAGCCTCAAGGCCACATGTGGCTCTCTAGGTCCTCAAGTGTGGTACATTGGGATTTGTTCTGTGAAGTTTGGATCCAGTCAAAGGGCTACACTTGAGAACCTAGACCTAGGGCCACAGGTGCCCCATCCCTGGAGGGTATTAAGAGGTTAAATGACTTGACCAGGACAACCCAGACAGTGTGTGACAGAGGAAGGACATGAACCCTGGTCTTTCTGACTTTAAGGCAAGTTCTCTACCCATTATGTCACACTACCTCTCACCAGAAAAATATTAATGTTTTAGGGAAAAGCTTGTGCTGCTTGCATCAACCTTGAAGAGCTTCTTAAATGAGATCCAGAATTGCTTACAAGAGTCTAGTCTTACAACCCATGCAGAAAAAAAAAAAATTGATAAACGATGCCTTATCCAGACTCTTACATGTTGGCTGCTGGTCCATCAGAACATATATCTGGAACAGACATTGCAAATGGACAATGAGCTGGTTCCACAATTGAATAGAAAAAAAGAGAATAATATAAATTGACTGGCTTTTGGAATCACACAATACTGATCTGCAAGCAGAAATATCTTGTGGATGAGTTATTAAATTAGAGCCCTTGCCATATGAAAAATCATGACATTATAAATGTTAGTTCAAATGTGCTGGTCTAAATCTAATCCAGGTACTACATTTTGCTATCATAAAATTCCCTTTTCAGCTTTAACTAGAAAGGATATATTTTATTTCATACTCTAAAATTTTATGGATTTTATGTATTTAATATATTTTCCATAGAAGTAGAAAAGGGGGAATTGAGGCATAGATTAGGAATCAGTTATGGTAACTTAAAAATAATTCATGTTTATGTGGTGCTTTACTGTTCACAAAGTGTTTTTCTTACAACAACCCTGTGAGGCAGATAATACAAGTATTATGAGGAAACTGAGTCCCTGTGTAATTAAATGGTTTGCAGTTGGAATCCATCAAGACTAGAAATAATCTCTATATTCAAGACCACTAGTCTTTACCATGTTGATGCTGTATTTTTTAAAACCTTTTTTATTATTAATTTTCAGAGTTTCACCTTTTTTTAATTTAAAAGAGACTTCCTATTCTTGAACACAGGTATGTAGAACAAGGAACTGGGACATGTATAGAACACTTTTTATAGCATTTCCCTACATAGAAGAGGTTGGAGAGCCTACTTCCAGGAGAGTCACAATAAACTATAATGGAAGTACCTTATGCCTAGAGACTGTAGAGCTTGTTCAGACATTCTGTTCCTGGTTCAGGTCTGCTAACCACATGAGGGACAACAGTCTATCTGATTGGCTGCAGTTGCAGAAACAGAACTGGAGATGTGTTCAAAAAGCCTTAAATTAGTCTTAGCCATTCTCTTTGGCTGTTCTCTTGAGGGATCTCTGTTCTTGGTTTGACTTGGTGCTGATGGCATCCAGCAACAGATAATACTGTAAAGGGGGAGGCCTTGAGTCTTTTCCTCCCTTAAGCTGATATGTGGCCCTGTTAAAATAGGTAGTTTTTGCTCCCTCAGGATTTGTGCTTTCATCTTTAATGAAAGAGATTAATTTGGAGGCTCCAAACTTCTAAATCTTAAAAGGTCAGGAGAACAAGCCTCTAGCAATCTATGATACCAGGAGTCCCATTTTATACTGGGTTTTTCATCCAACCCAACATCAATTCTTGGGGAGCAAGGAGTGAACTTCAACATTGATCTCTGGGAACTAGCCCAGCAGCAGCTGATGAGACAATGCAGCAATGCTGCATTTGAACATGAACTTGATGGCATCAATGCTGCGTAGGAACTGTGTGAAGTTTGAGACCATCCTCCCCAGAGGCTGAAGTGATATAGTGAAAGTGTACCTCCAAAGTATTAAATAAAAAATGTATATACTTTTGTTCTCACTATAATAGCTAGCATTTACATAGTGCTTTAAAGTCTGCAAAGTGCTTTAGAAATATTATCTCATTTGATCCTCATAACAACCTTGGAAGGTAGGTGCTATTGTTATCCCCATTTTACAAATGAGAAAACTCAGGCACAGAGAGGTTCAGGGATTTGCCCAGGGTCACACAGTTACCAAGTGTTTATTGTTTAGTTTGAACTTAGTTCTTCCTGACTCCAGGTATAACACTCTATCCATTGTGCCACCAGGCTACCTCAAACATCTTCAAAGTAAATATTTCTTTGTAAAAGATAATTGAATTAAAGCAGATAAATGGAACTGGGGTGTTAGCTATTCACTGGCTAACAGTGAGGAGAACACAACTTGTGAGGGCTCAAACCAAGGACATTAGAGAAAAGATCCCTCCAAACCACAGAGTACCCCCATAGTCCTTGGGGAAGAGGTAGTTGCTGAGCTCTAGGAGCATAAGCCCATAGCAGAGCAATCTTCCTACATGGAATCTGGTGGGACCTGGACCATAAAGAAACTGTTCTAAGTTTGAGACCCCTCTCCTCAGAGAATGAGATTATATAGGAGAGAACATAGGAGAAATGTTTATAACTTTTGTTTTTGCTATATCTCCAAAGTCAATATCTCTCTGTAAAAGCTAATTGATGTTAACTGGTTAAATGGAGCTGGGGTACTAATCACTTGTGACAAAGAGTGAAGGAAACAAAACTGGCCAAAACTTGAGGGAATAGCACTAGAAAAGTCCCCCTGGGACCCTGAGTAGAAAATATAGCTGGAAAGGCTCTGGAATAGTGGTGCAGAGAATTCTGGATTTACTTATATTACCTTGATGGTCTCTTTTAAAAAGAGAGAGTATTAATTTTTTAAAAGTTTAATTGGGGAGGGTGGAGTCAAGGTGGTGGAGAAAAAGGCAAGGACTTGCCTGGGTTCTCCCCTAAACCTTCCAGAAACAACTTTAAATAATGTCTCAGAATAAATTCTGGAGTGGCAAAATGCACAAAGGGATGGGATGAAACAATTTTCCAGCCCAAAGTTACTTAGAAGGCTGGCAGGAAAAGTCTGTTGCACAGACCTGGAGCACAGACTGGCAAGCAGCAGGCCTTGGGGGCAACTGAATCAGTGGTGATGGCGACGGTTTTCAGACCCTGCAGCCCACAGATGGTAAGACAACAGGTCAGAAGGAAATTATAGGGTTTACAGAGGTGGTTTGCTGGCCACAGGAGCAGGTCTGTTGCATTGCCCATGCTTGGATTGGGGTCACAGTACTGGGTCTCAGTCCCAGGGTGAAGAAGAGTTTGCAGCCTTAGGAAAGCTGGGACCCTGGTTACAGATCCAGGGTGGGGGCGGGGAAGAATGCTTGTGGTCACTCACAGACCAGAGCACAGACCAGGAGAGTAGATCTCCCTAGATCATATCACCTTGAAAGAACCAAAAACTTACAGGTCCCCAGAATTACCTCTGAAATCAGCTGCACAAAAAGCCTAGAGCTTGGGACAGTGCCTCCCCCACTCCAGAAGCAGAACCCCACATTAGCATAAAGTTAAAAGTCAAGAAATAGGCTGGAAAATGAGCAAACAGCAGAAAAAGATCCTGGCTATAGAAAGCTACTATGGTGACAAGGAAGATCAAAATACAAACTTAGAAGACAACAGAAGTCAAAACAGCTACATCCAAAGTGTCAAAAAAAATTAATGAAAGCCCATGAAATAACTCAAAAAGGATTTCAAAAATCAAGTAATAAAGGTAGAAGAAAAATTGGGAAGAGAAATGAGAATGATGCAAAAAAAAAACATGAAAAAAGAGTCAACACCTTGGTAAAAGAGACAGTAAAAATACTGAAAAAAAAATCTTAAAAAACAGAATAGACCAAATGGTAAAAATGGTAGAAAAATTCACTGAAGAAAACTCATAAAAAGCAGAATTGGCCAAATGGAAAAGGAGGTACAAAAACTTGCTGAAAAAAATAATTATTTCAAAATTAGAATTGAGCAAGTGGAAGCTAACGACTTTATGAGACATCATGAAACAATCAAACAAAATCAAAAGAATGAAAAAATAGAAGAAAATGTGAAGTAACTCATTGGAAAAACAAGTGACATGGAAAATAGGTCCAGGAGAGATAATTTAAGAATTATTGGGCTGCCTAAAAGCCATGATCAAAAGAAGAGTTTAAAAGTGGCAGAATAAAAGTAGGAACTTGCTTGAGCTCTCCCCCAAACCCTTCCAACTATCTATAAAAAATTACTCTAAATAAATTCTAGAGTAGCAGAACCCACAAAAAAAATGAGTGAAACAAATTTACAGCCCAAGACAACCTGGAATGTTGACAAGAAAGGTCTGTTGTGCCAGGATAAGAGAGGAATGTAGTCCAGTACAAAACATGCCAGCACAGACATGGCTCCAGGAAACTTGGAGTAGATCTTAGGGAACTGAATCACTGGCAGCTGTGGTGGTTTCCAGACATCTCAACCCACAAACACCAAATATAACTTAGAAGGTCAGTAGGAAAGGTCTGTCGGGCCCGAGTAAGAGAGGAGCACAGTTTGTCCTCTGCCACAGGGTGGTGGTGGCAGCATGGCAGCAGCTGCTTTCAGAGTTCTCAGCCCAAATATGGTGGAGGAATCTAGCAGCTGATCAGAGGGGGATTGCAGAGATCTCTTTGCTAGTACTGAGGCAGGATTCTCTTGCTTTGCCCATGCTTGGGTCTGGGTCACAGCCTTGGGTGGCAGTCCTAGGGTGAGGAGGAGCACTGGTATGGTGGAGTTTGTGGTGGCAAATGAAAAGGCATCCTCCTCACAGTTCCAAGGCAGAAAAGAGTGCTTGTGGTCACTCACAGACTAGAGCACAGGCCAGGAGAGGAGTAAACACCTTTCCTTTGATCATACAACCTTGGAAGAACTGAAAATTTACAGGTCCATAGAAGTATCTGTAAAAAGAGCTGCACAAAACCCCTAAAGCTTGGGACACTATACCCTCCACAGTGGGAGCAGAGTCCTACCTTTACAAAGAGTTAAAAAGTCAAGTAATTGGTTAGGAAAATGAGCAAATAGCAGGAAAAAAATCAGACTATAGAATATGACTTTGGTGACAAAGAAGATCAAAACATACAACCAGAAGAAGATAACAAAGTCAAAGAGTCTACATCAAAAGCCTCCAAGAAAAACATGAATTGGTCACAGGCCACGGAAGAGCTCAAAAAGGATTTTGAAAATCAAGTAAGAGAAGTAGAGGAAAAATTGGGAAGGGAAATGAGAGTGATGCAAGAAAATCATGAAAAACAAGTCATCAGCTTGCTAAAGGAGACCCCAAAAAATACTGAAGAAAATGACAATGTGAAATATCTCACTGAAAAAATCACTGACCTGGAAAATAGATCCAAGAGAGATAATTTAAAAATTATTGGACTACCTGAAAGCCATGATAAAAAAAGAGTCTAGACATCACATTTCAAGAAATTATCAAGAAAAAGTGCCCTGATATTCTAGAACTAGAGGGTAAAATAGAAATTGAGAGAATCCATTGATCACCTCCTGAAAGAGATCCCAAAAGGAAAATTCCTAAGAATATTGTAGCCAAAATCGAGGGTTCCTATGACAAGGAGAAAATATTGCAAGCAGCCAGAAAGAAACAATTCAAGTATTGTGGAAATGTAGTCAGGATAACACAAGATTTAGCAGCTTCTACATTAATGGATCAGAGGGCTTATTGAGTATAATCCTTCAGGGGGAAAAATAGACATTCAATGAAATAGAGGATTTTCAAGCACTCTTGATGAAAAGATCAGTGCTGAATAGAAAATCTGACTTTCAAATACAAGAATCAAGAGAAGCATGAAAAGGTAAACAGGAAAGAAAAATCATAAAGGACTTATTTAAGTTGAACTGTTTATATTCCTACATGGAAAGATGATATTTTTAACTCATGAGACCTTTCTCAGTATTAGGGTAGCTGGGGGGAATATATAGCTATATCAATAGCTATATTTATATCTACATCTATATCTGAATCTATATCATCTATCTAGATGCAGATAGATAGATAGATAGAGGACACAGGGTAAGTTGAATATGAAGGGATGATATCTAAAAATAAAATTAAGGGGTGAGAGAGTAATGTACTGGGACAAGGAGAAAGTGGGAGATAGAATGGGATAAATTGTCTCCCATAAAAGAGGCAAGAAAAAGCTTTTACGGTTGGAGGGGAAGATGGGGGAGGTAAGAAGGAGTGAGTGAACCTTACTCTCATTGGATTTGACTTAAAGAGGGAATAACATACATACTCAATAGGGTACGGAAATCTATCTTACCCTACAGGAAAGTAGTGAGGAAGGGGATAAGAGAGGGAAGGATGATAGAAGGGAGGGCAGACTGGGGGAGGAGGTAATCAGAAGCAAACACTTTTGAGGAGGGACAGGGTCAAAGGAGAGAATAGAATAAATGTGGGGCAGGATAGGATGGAAGGAAATATAGTTAGTCTTTCACAACATGAATATGATGGAAGTGTTTTGCATGACTACACATGTATAACTTACATCAAATTAATTGCTTTCTCAATGAGGGTGGGTGGGGAGAGAATTCGAAACTCATACTTTTAAAAACAAATGTTAAAAATTGTTTTTACATGAAACCGGGAAATGAGATATTCAGGCAATGGGAGATAGAAATCTATCTTGTCCTACAGAAAAATATAAAGGAAGTGGATATGAGAAGGGAGGGCAGATTGGGGGAATGGGTAATCAGAATGCACACTGTCTTGGGGTGTAGGAGGAGAGATGGGGAGAAAATTTGAAACTCAAAATCTTGTGTAAGTGAATACTGAAAACTAAAAATAAATCAATTTTTTTAAAAAAGAGTTTAGACATCATCTTTCTTTTTTCCTGTATTTTTTTTATTTTTTCTAGCAGACAATTTACATAAAATCCCCCTTTAATTTAGTGTGACAACTTCCCTGTAAACAACTTAAAGAGCAGCTTTGGTCAAGAATGGAATGAAATAGCCAATCAAAAAGACATCACTGCTGATTTTTTAAAACCAATACATTCACCAGTTATGTTCAAAAAAAAAAAAAACAAAACATCTGCAAGGGATATTTTCTCAGTTTTGACTTGTGGTAGGGTCTTTCCCATCTTCATGCAAATGCTGGAGCTACATTCTGTGAAGTGTCTGTCATGCTAGAGGATGGATATACAGCTTCACATGATTCGTAGCCCCTGAATCGAAGACTCTAAAGTCTTGAAATCCCAAATTGTCACTGCTCCATCAATGCCAGTGGTGCAAAATTTGTGGCAGTCTTGCTTGTCCACTTCATAAATAGACACTTGGGTGATACTGCTTTGGTGCAGCATGTCTAGAGCAGTGTTGTGATCCTTAGTTGTGGCTCTCTTGTCCAAGTCCCGGAAGTGTTCCATGGCAGATATGTTGCATTAGATGCTCTATTTTGGAATGTCTAACTTGAAGACTGAAGGTCAAGGAGCTATGATCATCATAATTAAACAGCATTGGGCAGCAGTCATGGCCAGCAGCCACCATGCTATTCTCAGAGACAAATGACACATTCAGGAGTGGGAGGAACTGTTCTCAGCTGTGAAACCACCATGTTTTTGGAGGCATTGGCAACTGATACAGTACTATCATGGCTGACCCAAGAGAGGCGGTTCCCACTGGCAGAGAAACTAACTCCATGGACCCAACCACCACTTCCAGTACCACCAAACTCTGACATCAGTTAACCAAAAGGCATCTTGGTACCCCATGGAGTACCGGCTGGCTTTTCATCAACTTCTTTAATGTAGGCAGAAAAAACTCTGCATTTGAAATCACAAGATCCAGCAGCCAGCAAAACATTGTTGGGGTGCCAGTCCAAACTAAGGACAGGAGAATGAATTGGTTTTTTTATGTGTTTGCTCACCCACCAGTCATTTTCAGACTCAAAGTAGCACACGGAAATCGGTCGAGCTCCACTACCTACAGCAAATTTATTCTCCAGAGGAGATCATTTCACAAAGGTGGCTGCATGATTAATCCTCAGGATCACCAGGGTTGGTTTCCAGATGCCACCTTTCTGATTCCAGACATAGGCATTACAGTCTGCACCACAAGTTACAATTCGATCGCTCTTGGGAGCCCAGTCAATACCTGTGATGTGTCCATTGTGTTCCTTCAGTTCATGGGCTTTCATCCACTGGTTCCCATTCTTCTTGTAAATGTGGACTTCACAATTATTAGTGTTAAGGGCAATCTGAGTACGATCTCTGTTCCAAGCATGGCAGGTGATTGGCTCTAGTAAAAATTGATGTGAGGACATTATTCTTAGTGTTTTCAAAAGGAAAAAGCTGCAATGGGAGGGTGCAGACGGGCCCTGGAGTGGAGGATTTATGGACTCTGGTCAGTCAACACAAATAAGCTCTGGCGGGTGGCAGGAGGAAGATGGAAGCCAGGCATCTTTCTTTTTTCAAAACATTTTTATTTAAAGTTTTAAGTTCCATATTCTATCCCTCTCTCCTTCCTTCCACTCCCCTCCCTCCTCCCCAATATGGTAAGCAATCAGATATAGGTTATATATGTGCAATCATGTAAAACATTTTCATATTAGTCATTTTGTATAAGAAGACACAAAGAAAAGGAAAAAAAGAAAGAAAGTGAAAATAGCATGCTTCAGTCTGTATTCCTCTATTTCATTAAATATCCATATTTTCCCTTGAAAGATTATAGTCAATTTTGCTGGGCAGCTGATTCTTGGTTGTAATCCTAACTCCTTTGCCTTCTAGCATATCATATTTCATGCCATCAGGTCTTTTAATGTGGAAGATGGCAAATCCTGACTATAGCTCCATGATATTTGAATTGTTTCTTTTTGGCTGTTTGCAGTACTTTCTCCTTGATCTTCAAGCCCTGGAATTGGCTGTGATGTTCCTGGGAGTTTTCATTTTAGGATCTCTTTCAGGTGGTGATTGGTAGATCCTTTCAACTTCTTTTTGCCCTCTAGTTCTAATATATTGGGGCAGTTTTCTTTGATAATTTCTTGAAAGATATTGTCCAGACTTTTTTTTTTTAAATCATGGCTTTCAGGTAGTACAATAATTCTTATATTATCTTTCCTGGATCTATTTTCTAGTTCAGCTGTTTTTCCAATGAGAAATTTCACATTTCCATCTTTTTTTTTTACTTTAAAGAAATTTTTTTACTCATATCTTGATGTCTCATAGAGTCATTGGCTTCCATTCGCTCAATTATAATTTTTAAGGAATTATTTTCTTCAGTGAGCTTTTGTACTTCCTTTTCCATTTGGCCAATTCTATTTCTTCAGAAGTTATTTTCCTTGGTAAATTTCTGTATATGTTTTCCCATGCTATTAACTCTTTTTTTCATGATTTTCTTACACCACTCTCATTTCTTTTCCCAATTTTTTTCTACTTCTCTAATTTTCTTTTTAAAGTCCCTTGGAAGCAGTTCCAGGAATTATTTTCCTAAGACCAAATTACATTTTTCTTTGAGGCTTCACATATAGGGATTTTGACACTATTGTTCTCTTCTAAGTTTATGCCTTGATCCTCTCCATTACCATAGTAACTTTCCATAGTCAAGTTGGTGGGGGGTGGGGGGGGGAGTTGCTCACTTTTCTACTTTTTTGTGACTTGGTGTTTTTATGTGAGAGTTGGGCTCTGGTCCTGCACTCTCCCATGCTTTTTGTGCTGGGGTTCAGGGTCTTACTGCTGGCTTTCACTGGGCTTCAGGGCTTAGCTGCTTGCTTTCTCCGAAGAATAGGCTTCTCTTCTAACTTGTACTGGGGGGTGGAACCTCCCTGTTGACCTCCCTTGAGTATGGGGTTTAGCTACTAGCTTGCCTCAGGGGTGGGGCCTTACTGCTGGTTTACTGTGGTGAGAGAATCTGTCTAGTGGATGGCTCTGGAGGAGCGATCTTGTTGCTGGTCTGACCAGCAGGGTGAGGTCCTGCTGTTGGGTTAAGTTTCTCTGCTGACAGACTCCAGAAGTGAGGTCTTACTCTTGGCCAGCCTTGAGACAGGGTTTTGTTACTGGTCAGCAATGGGATTAAGGTTTCACTGGTGGCTTGTGCTGGGGGTGGGGTCACTGGAGTAGGGCCTTGCTCAGCTGCCCAGACTATTCACTTGCCTAGGGGGCTGCTGGTTTGCAGGAGGGTGGGACTTCACTGGTGGACTGCCCCAGGCTTGGAACTTTGCTGCAAGTCCCCTGCTGTGAGGCTGCCTGCTGCTGCTGCTGCTCTTTGACCTCATTCCCTTCCCACCCCAATGAGACAGACCTTTCCTGCCATTCTGGTGATCTGCTTCCTTCCTCCTAGATCAATTCTGAGGCAGTTTTCTAGTTGTTTAGAGGGGCATTTCGGAGGTCTTCAGGGAGTTCCTTCCTCACTCCACTATCTTGGCACCAGAAACTATTCTGACATCATCTTTCCTTTTTTTCAATTAAATTTATTTATTTATTTATTTATTTGTTTATTATTTTCAACATTTACTTTTATAAGATTTTGAGTTTTGGATTTTTTCCCCTACATCTCCTCCCCGCTCCCCAAGATAGCATGCAATCTGATATAGGTTATACATATACAATCATACTAAACATACTTCCACATTACTGACATCATTGTTCAAGAAATTATCAAGGAAAGCATCCCTGAGAACCAAAGGGTAAAATAGACATTGAAAGAATCCACTGATCACCTCCTGAAAGAGATCCCAAAATGCAAACTCTCAGTGATGTTATCCCAAATTCCAGAGCTCCTAGGTCAAGGAGAAAATATTGCAAGCAGCCAGAAAGAAACAATTCAAATATCCCAGAACCACAGTCAGGATACACAAGATTTAGCAGTTTCTACATTACAAGATCAGAAAGCTTGGAATATGATACTCCAGAGGGCAAAAGAGCTAGGATTACAACTAAGAATCACCTACCCAGCAAACCTGAATATAATCCTTCAGGGGGAAAATGGATATTCAATGAAATAGAGGACTTTCAAGCATTCTTGATGAAAAGACCAGAGCTGAACAGAAAATCTAACTTTCAAATACAAGACACAAGAGAAGCATACAAAGGTAAACAGGAAAGACAAATCATAAGGGATTTAACAAGGTTAAACTGTTTACACTCCTCAATGGAAAAATACTTGTTACTACTAAAAACTTTCTCTTTATTAGGGCAGTTGGAAGAAGTATGCATAGACAGAAGGCATGGGTATGAGTTGAATATGATGGGATGATATCTAAAAAAATAAAATTAAGGGATGAGAGAGGAATACACTGAGAGAAGGGGAAAGGGAGAGGCAGAATGGGGTAAGTTATCTCATAAAAGAGCTGTGAAAAAGCTTTAGAGCTTTTACAGTGGAGGGGAAGATTGGGGAGATGGTAGGGAGTTTGTGAACCTTACTCTGATCAAAGCTGGATTAAAGAAGGAATAACATACACTTAGTTTGGTATAGAAATCTACCTTACCCTACAGGAAAGTAGGAGTGGAAGGGGATAAGAGAGGGAGGGGAAGAGCTGGCAGAAAGGAGGGCAGATTGGGGAAGGTAAAAGTCAGAAGCAAAACACTTCTGAGAATGGACAAGATGAAAGGAGAGAGAGAATAGGATAAACAGGGGAAAATAGGATGGAAGGAAATACACAGTAATCATAACTGTGAAAAAAAAATTTATAGCCAGTTTCTCTGATAAAAGCCCCATTTCTCAAATATATAGAGAAATGAGTTGAATTTATAGAAATAAGAGCTATTTCTCAATTGATAAATGGTGAAAGGATATGAACAGGAAGTTTTTAGATGAAGCAATCAAACCTATCTCTAATCATATGGAAAAATGCTCTATATTGCTAGTGATTAGAGAAATGCAAAAAAACAACTCTGAGATACCACCCCACACCAATCAGATTGGCTAATATGACAGAAAAGTAAAATGAGAAATGTTGGAAGGGATGTGGGAAAATCGAGACACTAATGCATTGTTGGTGAAGTTGTATACTGATTCAACTATTTGTATTGGTAATTAAGGTGGGACTTTCTTACCGTTTTCTCTTTTAGAATGCTAAAGTGCCTTTGATTAAGTTTTACTAGGTGCAAAGCCCCAGGCCCACACCCTTTTGATTAGGTATGAAACCTTCAGGCCCTTAAGAAGGGTATATAAACTCAGAGGTGAGTGTTTTGCTTTGGGGCTCTCACTCACTGGAAGAGTGTTGGTGTGGAGACTCTGGATAGCCACTGGAGCCCCCCGCCCCAGCTTTGAAGAAAATCCAGATGTTGGTGCTTCTCTTTTTGGAAACTATGTATGTGATGTCTTGATTAGAAAAAGCATGTCTGTTGAATTGTGTTATTTGGTCTGTTGATATTATCTGTTTGTAATTTCTATTTGTATTTACTCTGAAGTTCAGGGTGCTGGCTTTTCCTCCTGAACTAAGTGAATGATATATGTGTGTTTGATTAAAGTAAAATTGCTAATCCCTTACAGTTGCTTTCCTTAGAAAAGCATATCAAAGAACCTGTGCTGGCAGTTGGGTCTTATACTTCAGCAGCAGCTGCTAGCCACATTGTTGTTATACTGTTCTGCAGAACAATATCAAACTATGCAAAAAGGACTGTAAAACCATGAATATCCTTTGTCCAAGCAATACCCCTGCTAGGTCCAAATCCCAAAGAGATTTTTTAAAAAAGGAAAAGGACCTATATGTGCAAAAATATTTATATCAGTTCTTTTAGTGGTGGCAAAGAGTTGGAAATTGAGGGGATGCCCATCAATTGAGGAATGGATGAACAGGTTGTATATGATTGTGATGGAATACTATTGTGCTATAAAAAAATGACAGCCTGGATGCTCTCAGAAAGTCCTGGAAAGACTTACATGAACTGATGCAAAGTGAAATGAGCATTACCAGGGAACATTATATACAGTAACAGCAATATTGTATGATGATCAACTGTGAATGCCTTAGCCGTTCTCTGCAATACAATGATCCAAGACAATTCTGAAGGACTTATGATGAAAATGCTATCTATCTCCAGAGAAAGAATTGATGGAGTCTAAAGGCAGATTTAAGAATACTTTTTCTTTACCTTATTCATTTTTCTTGAGGGTTTTTTGTCTGTTTTTCCTTTAACAACATGTCAACATGGAAATATGTTTTGCATGACTGCATATATATAAACTATATAAAATTGCTTGCCTGCTCAATGAAGGGGGGAGGGAAAGAGGGAGAGAATTTGGAACTCAAAAATTTTAAGAAAACAAATGTTAAAAATTGTTTTTACATGTAATTGAGAAAAAAATATAATACTAAATTAAAAAATAAATAAAAGTTTACTTGATAGGTTAAAAATGCAGTGAAGATAAATGAGAAAAAGATAATGAAAATATCAAGGCAAAAATTTGTCCTACTTATAACTCAAAACAAAACTTTCAGCTAGCATTATTCCAAATCAAAAGAGATTATATACATAAACATATACATATATGTGTGTGTACGTATATATACACAAAGCACATTATAAATATTGACTGTAGGATAATTAGTAAAATTAGAGTTACTACACCATTACCAAAGGAAATCTATACAATTTATATAACCTATTGCCCACTGAATTCACCAATTGAATAAATATTTTACATATAGTCAGATTTTATAAAGATTTACCCTTTTTATGAGACAAAGACAGAGACACTTGATCACCCTTGAAAATAAAATTATGCAAATAAAAATTTACTTGCCTCAGCTTATTCATCTAGCAAAAGTAAGACTGAAGGTGTTGAAAATCAGAGAGTAAAACAAGACAATGGATTTATGGGATCTGAGGAGAACATGGGCAAGTTATATTACCCAGATAAAAAGCAATAAGTGATGGTTGAAGCCAGATCATTAGTATGCAATGAAAAAGAAGAGACATAAGAAGACAAACCCTGTATCAACACTGAGGGCTAAGGTCACAGAAAGAGAAAGACTATACCCAGAAATCTACTTGCCAAACACTAAATTACAGGAATTGTAGACATCTGAGTTGTTTCCTATCACTATAGCACAAACTTGATCTACGTAGTAAAAGAAAAATGAATATAAGAAAGGTTAAAAAAACTTACTAGTTAGTTATAAGCTACTTGAAAAAAATCTCGATTAAGCACTAATGAAATTAAATTAAAAGGAAAATTATAATAAAGTTTATATGTAATCATTTGAGATGAAACAATTACATGTATAGTTAATATTGCCTTAATTTTTAAACTCTTGGCTTCTTGTAATTTGCACTTTCATTTAGTTTCTCATAAGGTGTCACAAACTGCTATTTGAATTACTGGATCTTTTCTCCCAGTTACCACACTATGTTACTATCCTTTGCTGACTCATATTTACTTTCTTGTCATTAAATTTATGGATTATAGCTGCTCTCCACAAAATGCCATTTCAGGAATGATTTTTTTTTCTGAAGCAACTGATGGAATCAGCAAGAGGACTGAAATGATGGCACAGACATATCTATGATTCATTTCAAGAAAGGATGGAAATAAGGAAAGTGACATGGGCGATAGATGTGAAGATTAAAGAGTGAGCACAAGTAAATAAGAAGATAATTGTATATATACAAATGGTATCTTTCCAAGAAATAGTGACAATATATCAAGGTCAAATTTCATCATAGGATGATTTCTGGTTAGTAACATCTAGTGACAGATGGCATATATGAAAGGTGACAGTATTCTAAGTGACTATACAGTTTACTCAATTATTCATACCAAGAGAAGGGACCATTGATATAGAGAACAAAACCCATGTATTATGCTCCCATCTGGGTTAAAAGTATCATCCTTGATCATAGCGGTGGCTTCTAGACTAGTTGAGTCAGAATTATGATTATACTTCTTTTGGTAGAATATCTTTATGCCCAAAATTACCCTACCTCAGGGGTACTGAAAATCCAGGATTCCTGAACTAGAATTGGATGTGTAGCCTCACTGTAACAAGCAACAGCTTTGGCATTAGGTATAGATAATGTGTTCCCAATGTAATCTAGGAGTTTGTATTATCATCCCAAGAATCAAGTTTGGTAGGGCCATCATGAGACTCTACCATAAAAGGACAACTCCTGAGTATTAGCCCCATCTGATCCATGTCCTTTTAGTACCTTAGTAAACAATTTATACTATATTGTCTTAAATATGATCAGAGGGTCAGAAAGATCAAGTGTAGCATAAAACAAAAAGGAGATCCAATATAGAGTCTAACCTGAAGAGAGATTCCTCCTGAAATTTGAGATCCTCCACAAAATCCTGTTTGCAGATGACAGTGTGTTGGAACATTGCACTGAAATAAGCCTTCAAACATTGAAAAGCCTCTTAGAAGCGATCTATAATCCTTCAACAGAGTTTGACTTAACCAATTACACAGCAAAAATCAAAAGAGAATATCTATTGCTCAGATTATGATATGCAAATGCATGAATGACCTATAGAGTTTGTAAGTATACCTGGGTGTATGGGTTGTTAAGGGAGGACTAGCACCTCTGCTGTGAGGGCTTGCTAAGCCCTTTTCAAGGCTGCTCATCCACCTTTGGTCCCCCCCAACTTTCACTTGTGGCTCCAAAAAGCTGTAGCAGGCACAGCAGCCACACCCTGATAAAACCATCTCAGCTGACCGGTTAAACCAGGTTGAGGGTAACTGACAAACCCATCACTGAATTAGGGGGATATCTACTCCAACCAAGTATATCTGGAATAGACAGTGCAAATGAACAAGTTGGATCCAAAACTAAACAGAAAGAGAAGAGTAGGCTACACTGTTCATAGAAAATTTCAAAGCTTCTTTAATGATGTCTAGTTTCTCCCAGAAACAAAGTTCTATCTTTTTAATACCAATATTTCAGTGATGCTGTACAGCTTTGAGACATGGAACACAAGAGTTCTCAAAAAACTGAAAAACTGAAAATTTGAATTTAATTTAAATTGAAAAAAAAATCACACTTAATGGAGAGGCCTTATGGTGGGTTTAAGCAGCTGGCAAAACTATAACCGATGAGGAACTTGCAAGAAAGAAAAGAAAAAAGGATTTTATCAGGAAAATGCATTATAAGAAGAGAAGAGACGCTGGCTACATGATAAGAATGAGGAAGGACAGCTCATTAGAAAGCCCCTCTTTACTGAACTCACATGAGGACATGAGCAAGAGTTGCATGGGATGGGCAGGCAATGACTAGTTGTGAGTTACATCATTGGAGCTAATTTCCAAATCAATGAAATCAGAGAAGCATGAAAGTGTCTGAGAGTCTGACAGTATCATATATGTTTATATATTGTTTTGTCATTCACTCCCCAAATATGCTATAAATACTTTGAGGGCAGAGATAGCACAATCTATTTTTTTAAACCTATAGTATTAAATAACAGTCCTGTGAATAGAATCGTTATTTCCAAGTTGCCAATCAGGACTGACTTGTTAAAGATGCAACACACCTTCAGGGGTATAAGTGTGGAAGTGAGAAGCTATAATAACAGCTGCCTTAATTTTGGTGATGGGTAGGATGGAGTTTATAAGTTGATTGCATATATATGTATATATATATATATATATACACATATGTGTGTGTGCGCACATCTATGTGTGTATACACACACACACACACACACACATATATAAAGAAATAAATACACATACATACACCCACTCCTACTAGTGAGCCACCTCTTTGTTTCCCTGGGTCACTAAAGCAACACAATTTCTTTCTCCTACAAAATATTGTGGCTGAAATACTAGAAACTAGTACCTTAGACAACAAATGTAATTATGCTAGCGAATCAAAAGTTATATACCCCATTATGTTAATAAATTAGTACTGTGGTTTATTGACCAGTTTCTTATGAATTTAAGCCATGTAAATAAATTCCCCAGAACCTAATCACCCTTAAGTAAAGGGATAAAATCAAGTTTCTGAATTTCAAAAGTTATGGATCAGATCTAGGATTTATGGTAAGAATAATTCTGATACCTAGCCTAAAATGTCTTTTCCACTGTTTCTTTTTAATTACAACTCTAAATGTACATTTTTAAAAGAATATATTTATTTTATGGAACATTCTTTCACAAAACAAACTGATCTTCTGATAAATCGTCTTAAACATGTTGCTATTTCTCTTGATTAAAATTTACAATGTTCAAGTAAAAATTATAAGTTTGATGCTATTAGCAAAAATAAAGAGTTGAATGAAAAGGAAACAATTTTTAAAATCTTTTATTATCAGGTCAGAGACAGAGACTGATGCAGGATAGGATATGAAGCCCAAAGAAGCTTTTGATGCATCAGTAGATGAAGGAATTACAAGTTCTTCTAGACAGATAGCCCACAATAAAAGCCTTGGATAAAAATCAGGAGTTACTATTATCACCAATCTTAAACGACAACATGTGAAATCTGCATTTAGCAAAAATTTCTATTTTTAAAATCTAATAATGCTTCATTTAGCATTTCATCACGATTAAGACCAAAAATAGATAAAAAAAAATGTGAGTCCTGGACTTTCCAAAATCCCGAAGACATACATCTCCCCCTCGATACCCTTTATCCCCAGCCGGCCCTTTTGGGGGCCCACCGGCAGCTACCTGCTCTGTTCTACTTCAGGATGCCCAAACACGTGTGCCTGCCCTTGTGTCACAGCCTACAACCTCCCCTAGACTGACCCTAGTGGCTCCCCGTGCATCCCCACGGGCAGTATTGGGGGCTCAGATCTGTTACTCCATATCTGTACAATAGAGTCCGACCCTTGGCACCCCAAACTCGATCTTAAAGTCCAGGACCCTTTCAATCCTGCCTGGAGAGCCCCGGTCTCTCAGGTACTGGGACTCATTATCTCTTGGGATGGCGTAGGGTTGGCGCACATGGGAGAGACAGTGGCCCTGTGACCAAGATGCCTTTACCAGGTCCCTGTCCCATTGGCCCAACAGGGGACCTGGCCATCCCTGCCCCAACACCTATTACTCAGGAACCCCACACCTATCAGGTCCCCTTGCTTGCCCTTTTGTTGGCTGTTCATAATACACTTAACAGTCCTAACCACATGCTGGGCAAAAATTGTTGAATCTGTGTTATGCCCCAGCCTCCTTACTATGTAGTGGTGGCACTAAATGCCTCTGTCACCCCTACCTCCAACATGGAGAACTGCAAGTGGAACCAACCACGGCTCACCCTTGGGGATGTGCAGGGAACAGGCCTTTGCCTCACATCATCTAGCACCACGTTATCCAGTTCGCAGTATGGCTCCATTCGCAAACAAACTCAGGAGATTCAGGTCTTCAGCTCAGACTACTTCCCGGCCCCTCCAGGAACCTGGTGGGCATGTCACGACAGCCTTACCCAGTGTGTCTCTGCTACTGTGTTCCTCAGACACCAACAATACTGGAGGGCCCCTTGTGCATCTTGGTGGCCATAATTCTCCAGGTCTCCCTCCTCCCGGGTGAGGAAGGCTGGTGTTATTTTTTCCCCTGAAGGGCAACCGAGTTACCATCAAAGGCAAGCAGTACCACTCCTAGTCCCCATCTTAGTGGGCCTGGGGCTTGTGGGCTCCACTGCCACTGGGATGCAGCCCTAGTCAAAGGGGATCTCAACTATAAGGCATTAAGTGCACAGGTAAACATTGACCTCTCCCACATAGAGCAGTCCATCTCAATCCTAGAGAAACAAGTGGACTCTTTGGTGGAGGTGGTCCTCCAGAACCTCAGAGGACTTGACCTTCTTTTTCTCAAGCAGGGTGGCCTATGTGTGGCCCTCGGAGAGGCTTGTTGTTTCTATGCTAACAACTCTGGGGTGGTGTGGGAAAGCCTGAGGTTGGTACGCCAAAATATTGCCAATAGACAGACGAAGCTGGAAAACTCTGAGAACTGGTATCAGTCTCTGTTCCATACATCCCCTTGGCTTACTGCCCTGGTGTCGGCCCTGGCTGGCCCCCTCCTCCTCCTCATTATAGCTCTGGATGTGGGCCCCTGACTCATTAATTGTTTTCTGCAATTTGTTAAGTCCTGCATAAACTCTGTTAAGCTGCTATCGGTTAGGGATCTCCATTACCAGTTTTCAAATTCCAGTTCCCCTGATTCTTGTGATGGATCCCCTGAGAATGTGTCAAAGGATTGACACACTTTGAAAAAGAAGTGGTGAACGTTGTGCCCTGTCCCCCCAGTTTACCCTGATCTTGCCCCAGCTCATCCCACTGTTTGTGCTCCCATCTCCACGGACCCCACTGTTTGTGTTCCCATCTCCACGGAAATCAGTTTGTGTTTTTTCCCTTTAAATAACCTGACCCTACCCCTGCTTGAGGTTGTTCGATTTGAGTCTTTACTCCGAACAGTCACACGCTTGAATAAATCCACATCAAAATTTATATCCGGGTCTCGCTCGCTTTTTTCAGCACAACAGTTTCAAGAGATTAAGAAAAATAAAAGCATGAGCCCTCTTACTTCTTATTACAACCAAAAGCGAGGTAAACACATCACTGCCCCTTTAAGACAAATCAGCCCCAGTGGCTTGTGGGATGCCCATGGAAGATTCCAAATGTACACAACACTTGGCCACTGTAGAAGCATGTGCCAGTCAGGGATCGGTGGACACTCCTCTCAGGTCTTCCCTGGAAGCAGTGACACCATGTGATAACCCAGAAATGCCCCTCCCCACCATGGGGATCAAGTGACATGGCTTGGAAGAGCCAAAGAAAGTGACAAAGGAAGATTTGAGAAAGAAGGAGCTAGAATGCTGGGTAATGCCCCAGCTGAAGTAGATGAGGAAGAAAAAGATAGCAATCTTCATGGTATATAGATCCATCAAAAAGACCCACAGGAAAGCATCAGAGACCCCAAACTGAGAAACAAAAAAGAGCATAGTTCATCTGCAGAATGGCATAAAAAGGATGAAAAGAGCAAATATTGTGACTACCAGATATTGCAAAGAAGCACCAAATGAACATATCCAAATTTAGCTTATGTTTGACTATGATGATAGATGGAATGTCAGCAACTTAGAAGAACATATGAAGATTGTAAAAGAATATACTAAAGTTGATCTGGCTAAACATACACTGAACACTCAGAAGGTACAGGAAAAATTAGCCTCGGGAAAGTTAATGAATCAAATGAATTCCCCAAAACAACAGTGGGGAGAAGAACCAAATTATCAGAGGGAAAGAGACCATAACAGTGTTCAAGAAGACAAATATTTGTGAAATTTAGATCCCAATTCTGCCTACTAGGATCCAAAAACAAGAGCAATCAGAGATAATCCTTATACCAATGCAGGAAGGAGTCTTGATTAAGTACAGGAGACAATTTTGATACACTGGAGATACAATTTTAATTGCACAAACACAGTTGTTTGCCTGGGAGGCTTATGACAAAAAGTCTGAAGTGCATCTCCATGCAGATCCAACAAAACTGGAGTTGCTATATAAATTAATTAAAGTCAAGAAAGAAGATTTCAAAGAACAACAGAAAGAAAGCATCCTAGAAAAGTATGGAGGTCAAGAACACCTGGATGCACTCCCTCCTTCCCCTGCCCTCAGTTACTGTTAGCTCAAACAGAAGACTGAAATTTTACTCAAGACATCAAAGGATAAGAGCGAGCTTTTGCCTACTCTTAAATATGAGGAGGATGTCGAGATCAACAATTATACACATAACTGGGATTCCTATTGGAAAGAAGATAGATAGGAGTACAAGTACTGTCACTCCTTTGTCAAGTTTTTCTTGGAAGGAAATTGCTAATGAGGATGAATATATTCCTGGTGTTGCTGTAGGAGAAGAGCAAATGAGCAGACCAAAAACTCTGATGGAGCTTCACCAAAAGAAACAGAAAAAAGAAAAAAAAGGAAACATAGGAAGAGCAGTTTAGACAAGTGAAGGTGAAGAAAAAATATGAAAAACTGAAAAACACACTAAATGCTGAGCAGGCCTACCTCCTCTATTACAAGGAGATCATGCAGCAAGAGAAAAAGGCCCTACAATAGCATATATGAAGCCCAAGATCCTACTGAAGAGGAAATTGAGGCATATAGGATGAAACACCTGAGGCCAGATGATCCCGTGGCTTCTTTTCTTAGATAGCAATGACATGACTTGGAAAGAGATTCAGGACACCCAACTTGTATATATTCTTTCTATTCTCTTGGTAAACAGAGATGGAAAAATCCTCATTTGTTTTTCTTATTGTCCATCTTTTAAATAATTTTGTGGAACTATTTCATTAGGAAAATAGTGACACTGCGGCATAAAGGATAGCGGTGTGTATACAGTAATACGTACAGGTACATTTGGAAGAGAAAAACTTGTGACTCTGAAGGGTCATTGAATCGCAGGGTCACATGAAATAGTGTAATACAGTTCAAAAGGCATCAAATTTAGAGTCAAATAACATGGGTTGAAATTCCAGCTCTTCCACTTATCTGTAGGTCCTAAGACAATTCACTTAACTCTCTGGCAAATGAAGGTATTAGATTAAATGACCTCTCAAGTTTCTTCCAGTTCTAAATACACAATCCTAAATTTAAAAGAAAAAAGTTTGTTTATATTGCTTTCTCTTTAAAGAAAAAAAAGTACTTGTTTTTAAAATTATGGGATGGGAACATGAAACATAATTGCACAAAGTTACAGTATGTACTTCTGAAATTCATTATTGCTAGTTAAAGAGGAAGAGAAAGGATGGGGACTAAGCAAATAAAAAAGGGAAGGGAAAAGTGAGGGTGAGGAAGGGGAAAGGCAAGAGAAGACAAAGATAAGGCGCAGACATATTAAGACAAGGGGGGAAAGCAGGCAGGCAGAGCACAAATGCTTATAGTTGTGGAGTGGAATATAGTGAGAAGGAGAGGAGATTGAGTAGGTTCTTAGTATCAATTGCAGTAAAACCTTGTGAACCTCAACCTTCAGTTCATTTGTGCTATGGACCTACGAATAATTAATCATGTGTAATTCCTGTGATTAGCCACTGTTAAGACCTCAAGCACACCGAATGGAAAACTTGCACCCTGTGGTAAAATTATGGGAGAAAACAGACAAGTCACATGGGCTAGACTGGCATGGATGGATTACAATCTGCAGTACTGAAGGCTATATCTCTATCAACGAGATCTCAGATTAATTGGAGTACTTGACTCCAACTACGTCGGGACCCCTGATAGCCACTACAACCCACCCCTGGCTCTGTGGCCAAAGCAAGGCAACTTCACAAGCAACTCAATTTGAGGAGGAAGAAAATGAACATGCTAGGAGGGGTAAAATCTAAGTGGTCTATTCCTTGTCTTAGCCTTACTCAAAAGAATTAAATCACGTTGAAGATCCCTTCCACTTAAAAATCTTATGCTTCTATTCCACCAGCTGCAATGATGAGAAACTGAGTAGCATATGAAATGGGATGAGATTAGAGAGAGAACTGAAGTGGTCTAAGGAGCAAGAATAAAATCCTCAAACTGCTGACATTATAATTTCACACATTTCATAATGAACAACCAAGTAGTTGCCATAGTAGTAACCAGTGGCAACCAGCACCCATACTACTATGCTGAAACCCTTATTTGATGGAAACTATTGTGAAACAACCTGTAGTGTTTTGTGAACCTGTGGGATCAGATGCAGAGGAAAAGGAACAATCTGTGAAAAACAGGAAAAGCTTAGGGCACTGTCCCAAGTCTGTGGGCTGGCAATAATCCATCAAAATTTTTACCAGTCTGCAAAACTTTTATTAACAAAGGACCTTACTTATAAAAACTATAAAATCCTAAACTGCAGTGAAAAGAACATGAGTTGGATTCAGAGGACCTAGGTTTGACTCCTGATTAAGGTGCTTACTAGCTGGCTAGCCTTGGGCAATCTGCTTTCTGTAAAATAATGATGTAAGGAAAAATTACTTCTAAGCTTCCTTCTAGTTCTAAGTATTATGCCCCTAGACTTTTATTTCTCATCTTTCTCTTTTTGCTCCTCCTTATCCTTCCTTCTTCATTCTCCTCAGCTCCTGGTACCCTCTCCACTGAGTGCCTTCATGATGACAACTATGAAGAATGTAGTATAGACAATTTAGATATTTTTGTATGGTTTGAGCTAGGAAATTCACTTCTGGAATTGAAAAATTCATGCTAATATTATTAGAGCTATCCAAATACATTATGGATTAAATAGGCTTTTATTAGCTGGCTTGAGAATTTAACCAAGACTAAACACGTTGTTTCCATAAGAAATTATTTCCAAGTTTCAAACACCTGATTTTAAAAAGCAAACTTTTGGGAAACATTAATAAGTTGGGAGAGTTAATATTTCCTAATTCTCTCATACTTCATCTCCAATGATCCCTCTAATTTGTTTTTTAAAATAATGAAATGCCCATGCTACAGAAATAGTAAATTATGATAGCTAAGAATTAATTAACAGAATTTAAGATTGCAATAGAAATCTTACCAAATTAATCTAATACCCATGTAACCTAGGTCCTAGAACACCCAGGTTCTGAATTCATATAGACTAGATTCAATCTGAGAGGTTTCTAATATATCATTCTTTGGCTCATGCTCTCACCCAGGATACGACATGGGAAAATTAGAACATTCATATGCCTATATTTCTACAAATATGAGTAAAAGGGCCCTTAACTCCTATGCTGACAATCTGTATTAGATATACGACAGTCTTTGTGTTATCCCATAGGAATAATGGGAGGGAAACACAAGGAGCTCATGGGAGTCATAAACAGGTAACGATAACTCTTAGTTTCCACTTCCAAAAATCCTTCTATATTCAGCTTCTATCCTTTTCTTTCCTTCCCTGCATAGCCAAACTTCCTTAAAAGGTTTTCTAGAGCTAATGTCTCTACTACCTCACCAACTCTTAATTTATTACAATCTTGCTTCTGACCCTATCATTGTACAAAAACTCCTTTTGAAAGGGCACCGGTGACCTAATTGCCAAATCTAATGTCTTTTTTTTTCCATTCTCATCCTTCTTGGACCTCTCTTTTCAATATCTGATGTTAATTACCACCCACCCCTATTATGAGATACTTTCATCTCCCTAGATTTCCAAGATATGACACTTTGCTGGTCCTGCTACCTCTCTAACTTCTTTATCTCTGTTTTTGTCCTCTTCATGAACTCTGAAGGCAGGCACTACACATGGCTTTGTCTTTGACCTTCTTTTCTTTTTCCATATTATCTCCCTTTGATTATCTCCTTCACTCTCAAGGCTCACAAGTTTGTGTCTCTTGTTCCTAGTCTCTCTCCTCTTTATACCACTGCTGGAATAGTCTTTATAGTTATATATTGATTTGGTCCTTTCATTTCTCTATTCCAACACCTGCAATGGTTATTTACTAAGTAAAGTTCTAACCACTTTCTCTAGTATTCAAGGCAATTTGCTATTTGGGGTCATATTGCTGTTTCATCCTTATTTTGTATTTCTCCCTTCCAGTCACCCTAGACTCCAGCCAAACTATGCAGCTCAATTCCTCAAAAATACAGTTTTGTACTTTGCTCAGTATGCCTGGAATAAGCTCTCACCTCTTTGCCTATTCAGCTTCTATAAAACCCAGCTCAAATGCTGCTTCCTTTAGGAAATCTTCAATGATCTCTACATTATTAACACTTTGCCTTTCTAATTCACTGTAACTTATTACTATATTTTTATGTTTCTGTATGTCACCCCCCTCCTGAACTGTAAATTCTCTAAGTATTTGTTTTATCTAAACTTTTATATTAAACCTAGAGCCTAATGCCATAAGCACCTCATAAACGTTTGCTGAATTCAATGGAAAATCCTTGGAAAAATGGACAATTGGCTGGGACTTAGAAATCTTTTCTGTTGAAGAATACAAGTTTCTTGAGGGCAGAAACTATTTAATTTTGGGTTGGGTTTTTTTTTTCATCCCTAGCAAAGCATCTGGCACAGAGTCAGCGCTTAATAAAGACTTGTTAAATTGAATAGAATTCCTGTTATATGAATATTTTCACCTAACAGTTGGCATGGTGAGAGGGATAGGCCTGGATCTGTGATTTAATTAAAGAGAACTCCCAAATGAAGAAACTCCTATCAATACAGATCAGTACCTTAACTGTAACTTAAGAGTTACAGAGAGTTGCCTAGAATAGTAGCATTAAACTCAAATAAACAAATCCATACAGCTACGTATTAACTTATAAAACTACAAATTAACACTATGTTTCATTGTATTTTTATTTATTTTGTTATATTTCCCAATTACATCTTAATCTGGTTCAAGCTGTCAGGGACAACTTCTAGCTCATGGGCTACAACTTTAACAACTTTGGCTTACATCATGGAGAGGTCAAATATCTTACTGTCCAAGGTCACACAGCCAGTACTACCAAGAAGCAGCACTTGAATCTAGGTCTTCCTGAAGGCCAACTCTCTATCTACTATACCACTGTACATATTATAACATTATTTATCATAATAGATTTGATCTGTGTACCCTTTTAAATAAGTCCTTTGAGATACCATAAATAATTATGCAATAGAAGAGCTCAGTTCTACCTTTATACTTAACTGATAATGATGGTAATAGTTAGCATTTATATAGTACCTACTAAGAACCAGGAACTGTGCTAAGGGCTTCATAAATATTACATATATTCTACTTTAGGATCATAGGATCATGGATTTAAAGAAGGAAAAGATCCTTAAAAGTCACATCACCCCAACCTTCTCATTTTACATATGAGAAAATTGAGGCATAGAGAGGTTGAGACACGTAGCTATTAAATGACAATTGAGATTTTTGACCCAAGATATATTATTCCAAATCCAGTATTTTCCAACACATCAAACTGTCTCTGTCTGTCTAGATTAGGTATCAACTTTGTTGACTGCCTAGCTCTTTTCTTGTAAAAAAGCAACAGGTTGGCTGATATAATCAATATAAGTCTCTCATCCATAATTTGTATATTTCTACAACATCACGGAGTGAAGGTTGTTGTGAGATCATGGCAATGAGAAACTGTCTCCTATCTTCTGTAGAAAAGAGAAGAAAGAGTTGTCTCTCTTTTCTGGCACTATAGCACATGATATCCTTCCCCACAGAGCCCAAATGAAAAGTCTGACAGTTCATAGGTTTCCCTCTTGATTTTAAAAATGTTATCAAAATGTTATAGTCCCCGGTCCTGGAGTCTGAAGGACCTTAGTTCAAATCCACTTTCAGACACTTACTAGCTGTGTGACCCTGAGCAAGGCACTTAAACCCAATTCCATCAAAAAAAATACTATGGCTCAGAAATTAAGAAATTGGATCAATGTCATCTTCTTATGTGTTATAGTTGTAGTATTAACAACACTGATGATAACATATATATAGCCATTTCTGGTTCCACACATGTTATATCATTAAGTACAGTATATTATATAATTTATATTTATATGAATTCTCATTTAATAATATTAACAACTGACTTCGAGGCAGCTGGGTGGCACAGTGGATAGAGCATTGAGTCTGGAGTTATTGTGTTTAATTCAAATCCATCCTCAGACACTTAATAGCTGTGTGACCATAGGTAAGAAACTTAACCTGTATCTGCCTCATTTTCTTCATCTGTAAAATGGGATTAATATAATAGCATTTCCATGGCAGCATTGTTCATTCATTTATTTACCTCCCATGTTCATGTATTTCAAAGAATTTTTCATTGAATTCAACAAACATTTAAGTGCCTATAAGGCTAGGCTCTGGGTGTAATTTGAAGTTTAGATAGGACAAAGACTTAAGAGAATTTACAGTTCAGGAGGGAGAAGGCATATGCAGAAATACATAATATGCAGTAATAAGTAATAGTGAATTAGAGAGGCACGTAAAAGTGCTATGTGAAATCAGAGGCAGAAAGGTGTTAATGACAGGGGATCATAGGAAATTTCATGAAGAAAGTAGCATTTGAGTTGGGCTTTATAGAAGTTCAATAGGCAAAGAGGTAAGAGCTCATTCTAGGCATAGTGAGTAAAGTATGAAAGTAGGAAAACAAAATATCTTTTCAAGGAATAGAGAAAATTTTACAGTTTGATTGGGGCCTAGGGTGACTGGGAGAAAAATGAAATAAAGATGAAATAGCAGGGTGGCCCCAGAGAGTAGATTGCCTTGAATGCCAGGCAAACTGATTAGACCCTTACTTAATCAGCAATAAATAACCATTGCAGATTTTGGAGCAGAAAAATGACAGAAAAAGTTCAATGAATAAAAAAAGATTATTCTGACAAAGGATAACATGAAATAATATTAATTCTTTTTTTGTTTTTTTTTAGGGGGAGGGGAGAAGGCCAGGCAACTGGGGTTAAGTGACTTGCCCAAAGTCACACAGCTAGTGTGTGTCAAGTGTCTGAGGTCGGATTTGAACTCAGGTCCTTCTGACTCCAAGGCCGATGCTCTACTTACTGCACCACCTAGCTGCCACAATATTAATTCTTAATGTTAGTGCTTTCCCTCTATTATTTCCTACTTATCTTCTATATAGCTTGCTTTGTATATATGTGTTTGCATGTTGTCTCTCTCATTAGATTGTAAGTTCCTTGAGGATAGGAACCATTTTGTCCCTTTTTTCTTATCCCTAGTGCTTAGCACAGTGCCTGGTTTACAGTAGGTGCTTAATAAATGATTATTGATTGATTATTGATTAAGTGCTTTGTAAACCTTAAAGCACTATTACATAAGTGCTATTATTATTATTAAGATGTAGATTGAAGATCTTTAAATTAGATAGCTGTCTTAAGATTTGCAAAGTGCTTTAGATACCTTATCTCATTTGATCTTCATAATCATCCTATTAGTTGGGTAATAATCTTATTATTACCATTTTATAGATGAAGAAACTGAGATTCAGTAGGGGGTAATAACTTGCTCAAATTCCCAATGTAGGTAGTGATGGTGACTGAACTTGTCAGGTCTTCTGACGCCAAGGCTAGTGATGTTACCATTATGCCACACTGTCTTTCATTAAAAGAGATACTGCTTCTTAAATGTCTAAAATACAGAATCATTTTAGTGCCTTAGTGGAAGGTCTGGAACTCTCTATAGACTACTCCTACCATTTAGACAACTCTTTATTAATATAAAATCTATTTTTAATATAACACATTATGAATTCTTCTATATGTATTCATTCCCCCAACACAGTGTTGTCATTCTCTTTGCTATAGCAACTTGAAAACTAATGAACAGAGAATAAAAGATCCCTTTCATGAATTCTATTTTAGTTAAAATAGCTATGCCCTCTCTTAATTATTTACCATTGGCAGGACCTAGAACAAAGAAATTAGTGAATTAAGGAGACATCTTAAAATTAATGCAATTCTACTAAAGAACATTCAGGAGTGATGGTAAAATACATTGTCTCAACCATACATAGATTTATACTCCAGTCCTACCTCCAAATGATGCCCCAACAATCTTTGGATGATACCCATCAAAGTATATTCTCACTAACTTCAAAAGCTTATCTTTAGTTGAAAATAAAGTTTATACTATATAAAAGAACATTCCCTATATTGTTCCTGAGGATGCTTGCTTTGATTAGGATATATGTTCTACCAACTAATCATCTCTTTCTGTGTCCTTTCATTTGTAATTCATATAGCACCTGAAATGTATTTCCAAGGCAAATTTCCCAGCATTTCAAAAAATTCACCATTGTAATTCCATTGTGGTAGTAAAAAAAGAGTCATTCCCTAAGTTGAATCTTGTATCTCATTTGGATACCCAAAGAATTTTATTTTAAAGTATTAATTGTGTCAAGAGTTGTCATGGAATACCTTACTTAAATAAGAATGAATTGCCATATCGATCTTTCAACAAGTACTTACCTATAAGTTACTGATTACGATGGTTGCCTGAGAAAGTAGTTATAAAATAACCACTTTCTAATATCATTTGAGAATCTGCTTTAAGAATTAGAATGATTTTATGTAAACTTATTTTATTTAAACTTAACACACATGGTTCAAACATCTAAGTTACTTATACCTAGGTTCATGTGTGATAAACTGTAGCAAATGAATGTTTGGGGGAATATTAGTTATTGCCACAATACTAGTTATTACCATTCTCACCTGATAACTCAGTGCACAACATTAGTATGCTAAAAGAACAGTTTAGGCTTATCATAGAATTATCAAGATCATGTCAATTAAAACCATTATCCATGATAAGCTACCTGTATCACCATTCCTATAGGACTTTGGGTTCATTTCATTAACACTGTAGAAAAACATTAAAGAAAAGTTTGGGTAAGCTGTGCTGATATTCACTTTTTAGTACCAAGGTCATGGAGTTTCATTTTATGCTACAAGGGCTACTGTGCCTTCTTTCTCTTTTGAGAGTTGGTAGTTAGTATCTTTAACTTTTGAAAAGTCAAGCAATTTCAAATCAAATCACCACTGAGGCATTCTTCCAGGTATTTAATTCTACTTCTTTTAAATAATGATGATTAAAAGAATTTCCTTACTAGGAGTCCATAAATTTTATGTTTTTTAAGTGGTAAAACAACTTCATCTTAGAGAAAGATCTTATAAAAATACTAAGGTATCACTTCAAAGTAGCTGTTCATCACCTGAACCTTCTCATCCTGTGTTGAGGAACAATGCTTGGGCTTATAGAATTATGGAAGTAGGGTTGTGTTTAGCATCACATTTAGACCTACAAACAACTATCAGTCTTGAAATAATAACATTAAATATGTTAATTGAGCATCTCAGGCAAAGGTCATTCTATATAAACAGGGAAATAAATAGAAAATATGAGGGAATATGTGCTGGGAACTGACTTGGAAAAATGAGATGCAAGTGGGAGCATAGATATATCCTTCTCAGTTCAATTACAGATTTTTTTTACAGACTCTTCCACAAAAACTGGCCCCTCCCTTCCAATCATTTTCCCCACAGACACAGGAAGTGATGATTTCAGATACACATGTAAGGTATGGTCCTACAGCTATATGTATATATGTACATTACAACTTCCTGGACCTGAGTCATCAGATTCTTTGATATTGCCCCACCCACAATGAAGCTGCTTATCCTGTAAGGAGTGCATAGGAATAGATTGAAGTTGTTTTGCTCTTCTGTAAAGCATATCAATATTACTGTAGTGCCTCTCAATTATCCAAACTACGGCTTCTCTGTGGCAAAAATAGAATGTTTCTTTTGTATGTTTCCCAAAAAGGGAGACCATAAACTAAATGTTTATATTAATGTTTGTGTTATATTTATACAACATAAAGTTGTTCCCCCCAAACCCAAAGAAAATTGAAATTATCACATTTTTCTGTAATCTTTAGCTGGAATATGAGAGAAAATCAAGGGGACTCTTTATAATATTTAGTTAACCAAAGGCCACTGCCAGCCTAGTACAAGTGGTCACATTGTTTCCTGCAATATGAAGAAGGGACTAGAGCCAAACATTTGGACAGCTGTGGGGTGGAGAATCAGAACTTCGTAATAGTGTTTCTCTTTGAGCCCTTCTTTTTGGCATTTGCAATAGACAATGCGTTAAATAACAAGTGTGTGACTATTCTTTGAGCTAAGAAAAAAATAACAGATGCACTGCCCTTTAAAAATGAAGATGATAAAACTGACACATTAGTAGGAAGTAGGCCATTTAAGCTGAGTGACTTTTCAAATAGTGATGATAGATTTGCCCTGACTCATACATAATCTCTCATTTGGTCCATCTTGTAACCAGCAATATATATTGCAAGATGGGTAACTGCAGTTAGACAAATTAATTATGGAAAAAAAGCAAAGGTACCACCCTTGGTCTTCTGGGGATTATGTTTTAATCAGTGACTCCTTCAATGCTTCCATAGATCTGGCATATGACACTCCCTTTCACAGTGCAGATCACATCAGGTTTGACTCTTTTCTTTGTCCCATTCCAGCATGAGAACAGTGTTTATGTTTGGGTGATTTCAAGGAATCCGGTTGAGCTGAAAGCTAGAATACATAGAGGGGAATAGTGGGCAATGAGGCTAGAACAGTACAGTGATTCAGATTAGGGGATTTTTTATGCTAGGTTGAAAAGCTCAGACTTTATTTGGTAGTCAGGAAGACATTAAAGTGTTTTTAGTACAACACTGATACACCCAGACTGTGTACAAGGTAGACTAGTCTAGTACCAGTAAAGAGAATGTATTTGATTCTATTGACCAGTCAGTCAACTAGCATTTATTAAGTGTCTATTTATTAAATGTCCATTTATTAAGTGCCAGATGGCTCAGGAGGAGAGAATAAGGCTGTTGACTTTGCATAGCCATGCCTCACTTAAATCCAATTCCTTACAAGTCATGACATCAATTTCCCAATGTCATGGTCCTCTTGAACAACAAAGAACAAACAACAACCCATGAGTAGCAGTAGCTGTCCTGCTGAGGATCCAACTGACTAGTTTCAGTTGGGTAATGCAGCTCCCTCCTTCTTTCTTCCCTTCCTCCTTCCCTTTCTTCCTTCTTCCTTTCCTTCCTCCCTCCTCTCCCTCTATCCACATAGGGAATCATGCCCTTACGTGCAGGTACTCTGCCCAAAGGAATATAAATTTTGATTGCTGAAACCTTGCAAGATATTTTTGGGTTTTACCAGCTAGATTTCTTTTTTAAGGAAAATGACTTAAACCTAAATCACTCTGCCTTTCACGGACTAGCCAATAATAGATCTCAGCCCAAGTCTACCTTGGTCATTGTTTGGGTTCTAATGGCTCAGAGTGAATGTAAATAGCAATCGTTTCTGTTTTGGCCAGAAACCCTGAGGGTCTTCCCTTCCCAGGTTGATTTTTTTTTACTAGGCAAAAGAGGCCATTTTGCCTCATTTCTTACCTAGTCTTAATCACTGAATGGGCATTGCCTCTTCTGAGACCTGGGAAAGACCTTAGCTTAAAAAGACCAAAGTCTCCCAGTGCATCCAGAGCCATCTTCAGTTGTCCTCATCTGTATCTTGCCATTGGACCCATATGGCTAAGGAGGAGAGAGTGAGGCTGGTGACTTTGCACAGCCCAGCCTTGCTTAAATCCAATTCACTTGCAAGTCACGACATCATCTTCCCAATGTCATGGTCCTCTTCAAGAATGAAGGACAAACAACAACAAGTGTCTACTATGTGTCAGGCACCTTACTAAGCTAGTGCCTTCCCTCTATTGATTATCTCCAATTAGTCCAGCATATATCTTGTTTGCATGACGTTATTTGAATTATCTCTCCCCCATTAGGTTAAGAGCTCCAAGAGACCAGAGACTGTCTTTTGCTTAGCACAATGCCTATCACTTAATAAAAGTTTATTGAGTGACTAATTAAAGTCTTTCAAAGTTGTTTTTCTTTACAATGCTAATCAACAGAGGGAAGGCAGCTAGCATTAACGGAGATCTTTAATTAAAGGACTACTTTCTCCTCTGGAATAGTCTCCTCAGTTTTTGTGACTACTTTCTTTTTCTTCTCCTCTAACCCGCTGAATTGCTTATTCCCCATTTCCTTTGCTGAATCATCACCTCTATCACAGTAATCTACCTCCTAACATATATTACCACATCACCAACTTTGGACATTTCAAACTGGTTATCTCATAGAAATCTCAAATTCACTATATCAAAAAACAGAACCTGTTATTTCTCCTCTTCCCATATTGACACCTCTTCCAGACTGAATTATTTCTGTTGAGGGCACCTCCCCATTTAAAAAAATTATTTCCTTTCCTTCTCACCTTCTCTCCCTCTTTTGGGGAAAAAGAAAACAAGACCCTTAAAACAAACATACATTGTGAAGCTAAACAAAATCCCACATTGGCCATGTTTGAAATTACAAGTCTCATTCTGCATCTTAAGTCCATGACCTCTCTGTCAGAAGGTTGGTAGCTTGTTTCATTACTGATTCCCTGCCCCCCAGAATTGTTGTTGGCTATTGAATTGATTAGAGTTCTTAAGTCTCTGAGAGTCATTTGGAGGATACCACCATCCTTCCAGTCCACCAGGTACACAACTCCAGAATAAATTTCTACTCCATTCTTCTCAACTCGTATCAAAATAAGTTTTCAAATGTTGTCAACTCTACCTCCATAACATCTCCCACATTAGTTCATTTCTTTCCACTTGCACAACCACCACCCTAGTTAAGACCCTCATCCTTTCTCACTTGGACTATTGCAATGCATTGCATTCTACTTGGTTTCCTAGCTCAAGTCTCTTCCCTCTCCAATTCATTCTCCACACAGCCTCCAAAGGGATAATCTTAAAGTCCGGGTCTAACCAGGTTACTCCTTGATTCAATAAACTCCAGCCACTCCTTACCTCAGATCAAATATAAACTCCTTTGTTTGGCATTTAACACCTTTCACATCTGACTCCAACTATGTTGCCAGGCCTATTGAACATTACTACTCTCCATGCAAATTTGGTCGAGACAAACTGTCTTCCTTATAGCTCCTCAAATATGACCTGTAGCAGGTAGGGAATTGGCACGAAACTTTAAATGGAAAGATAGGATGAACATAAGGATTTACTGAGGTTTCCAGTTGTATACCCAGAGTGGTCTGCCAAAAAAAGGCTTTAAAAGCCTCTCTCCTAATCCAATGAATGATGCTAGTACTCCTTTAATTAGAATCCAGGCCCTCCGATGGCTAAACAATACTGTCTGTCTTCTTTCTCCATGATCTTGCACAAACAATCTTTCATGCCTTTTATGCACTTCAACTTCACCTCTACCTCTTAGAATGTCTAGTTTCCTTCAAAACTAAACTTACATGCCACCTTCTATATGAGGATTTTCCTGATAGCCTTGGAAGATAGTCTTGTTGTATATGTTATGTGTATATCTTGTATATATACGTTGTTGCATATATTCTGAATATATTCATATATGTACATCTTTCTTGATGGAATGTTAGCTCCTGGAGAGAAGGGAGTGTTTCATTTCTATCTTTTGATCTCCAGCACTGAGCACAGTTTTTGACACATAGTAGACACCTAATATTTGCTGAATGACTGACTGGAGTACAGTGATATTAGAAGTAAAGATGGTTATGAGCTTTATTGCAGTAATAGCCCAGATAAAATATATTAAGGCAGCTGGAATGAAAAGGAATAGATTGACAAGAGGTGTATTTTGGATATAGGTTCAATATGTTTAAGAGATGATTAGATGTAGAAAGTGAGAAAAAAGAAAAAGTCTTAAGTTGACACATGTCGGGCAAGGACAACTAGGAAAATGATGGTACATTGACAGAATGAAGAGTAAACTTTGGGGGGAATTATATGAGTGTACTTTAGGAGAGATGTCAGGACTTGAAAAAGACATTTGTGACTCATCTGCATAGAACTCAGTTTTAGCCAGAGATGTTAAACTCAAATAGACATGGGGCCACTAAACCATATTATAAGGATCCCAGCAGGTCATAGTTTAATATAGAGAACCACATGTTAATATTATCTATGTTCAGCTGGGTGGTGCAGTGGATAGAGTGCTGGGCCTAGAGTCATTACTACTTATCTTCTTGAGTTCAAATCTGGCCTCAAATTCTTACTAGCTGTGTAACCCTAGGCAAGTCACTTAATCCTATTTGCCTCAGTTTCTTCATCTATAAAATAAGCTGGAGAAGGAAATGGCAAACCACTCCAGTATCTTTGCCAAGATAGCCCCAAATAGGGTCACAAAGAATCTGAAATCACTGAACAAGAATAACAATGTTGTATTTTTACTTATTTTGTTAAATGTTTCTGAATTACATTACAATCTGGTTCAGGTATCTCTAGGGAGTGTTGCAGGCTGTGTGTCTGACATCTCTGATTTAAACCAAAGGAATAGCTGAAATTGATAAAGAGTGAATGGAGAAATGGGAAGATGAAAAACAGAACACTGGGGAGCACTAGCAGTACAAGAGATAAGGAAAAGAATGAAATGTCAGTAAAGGAGAAAAAAAGGGAGAGCTTGAGAGGTAAGATGACAAAGCATCACACATGAAGGGTTATGGAAGCCAAGGGAAGAGAAAGAACAAAAAAGAATAATACATAGTGCCAAACACTACAAGACGATTAAGAATGATTAGGACTGAGGAAAGACCATTCGAATAATTGGAGGCATTGGAGAGAGTAATTTTAATAAAGTATTTGGAAGGGGAAGTCAGATTGCAAAGAGTTTTTGAATAATTAGTTGGTAAGGAAATGAAAGCATCACATATAAACTACCATTTCTATTTCTTAGTCAACATCAATTTAGGTCTGTCAATGAAAAGAATAGAGCTGAGATGGTAGCTAGAGGAAGGAGGAAGGTCCAGGGAAGACATTTTAGGTTAAGGAGGATCTGAGTAGATATGTGGGCACATACTTTCACACACTTAAGATGGGAAAGATTCAGTGGAAAGGAAAGAAATTGAATGCAAGAGTGGGATAAGGGGGGGGGGGGGTTGTTAACAAGAAAGTAGAAGTCAGACTAGGACATAGACTATTGATGGGTAGATCTACAATGGAGAGTGATGAGATTAGGAGTAGAGATTGCAGGACAAAGTGATTTTCCTTCAACAGATGTAGACTGAATCACTGGGATAAGCACCTCTAAGTTCAGACATTTGTTCTTTTTCCCCAACAGCATTGCAAAGTAAGGGATTTTCCCAGGGAGGAAGAACCAGTTGATCAGATCCTAGATCTTCTAGGGTCCTGTGATGGCTGAGCGTGTCAGGGGAAGGGGGAAGGGGGGAGGAAATCAGCTACCATTGGTCCACTTAGTGAGGTGGGGGAGGGGGAGGAGGAGGAAAAAAAGCATCTACTACTTTCAGAATATCCTCATGTTGGTATCTCTGCCTTTGATTGCTAAGTTTGACAGTTTACCCTGAAGCTAGAACTTTCAGGAATCACAGCTTGAGCAGTTCATTAGCTAATTAGTATTTGTTAGTCAAATTGAATTGTTCTCTCCCAAGCCCAGAGACTGGAACAGATTGTCTCAGTCTTCCCAGTTCCCTGTTATAATGAATAAAAACTATGAATATGAAATAAGGCAATTCCTTTGCTTCCTCTTTGTCCACCTGATTACTTAGTCCCATCAAGAGGATGTAAAAGCCAAAAAGGAAGTAAGTCAAGCCCCTAAAAACTTGATCTTCTATATCTTACTCGTACTATATTTATAATTCTATAAAATGATATGCCCCCATACTTTAGTGCCTTCCCAAAGCTACTGGAGGCTTTATTTAAAAGAAAGCTATTGATTTCTGATGACCAACACTAACATATAAAATTGGACTGACAATAGTACTGAAAAATTGCATGGTGAAAATTTCTCTCTCTCTCTCTCTCTCTCTCTCTCTCTCTCTTTCTCTCTCTCTCTCTCTCTCTCTCTCTCTCTCTCTCTCTCTCTCTCTCTCTCTCTCTCTCACACACACACACACACACACACACACACACACACACACACATACACGTTAGAAAGAGCAGAAGGTGAATGAAAGATGAAGAGGGAAAGACTAAGGAGAAATACTATTGAAGGTGAAGGTGGTTGTTAAAATAAGGTTACAAAATAAATTAGTGTAACAAGGCGAGTGATTAATGAGAGGAAAGGAAAGGAAGTCTGAAGTGATTGTCAAGGTTAGGAATTGCTAAGAGGGTACCAAATAAGCCTTGAAGATGTTAACAAGTTGCTAAAGTGGTGAGAAAGCTGGCAACTGTAGGATGAAATCACCTGCTCACAGTTCACCACAGCAGGAATGCAGTACTGGAGAGCAAGAAAGGCAAGAACCCGTGATCTCTCTTCCAAGAAGTAGAAAGAATGAGGTAAATTTTTCATTAAACTCTAATCCATTCCAATGCAATGCAACAAGCATGTGTTAAAAAAAAAACTCTACTTACTATGAGCAAGGCAATTAATTAAATGTGCAAAGTTTATTTTTCTGCTGTGACCAAAGAACTGCTATCTATGCTCAAATTAAAAGTCAGCTGTCTCTACTAGGGTAGAGAAGGCAAAGAGGCTTGAGAAATGGCTGTCTATTCTCCAGGTATTCAGGATCAATAAAGTGTCCAGATGAGGAAGAGGAAGGGGAGGGGAAGGGGAAAAGGTAAGGGCAAGAGAAAAGGAGATGGGAAGGGGAAGGAGAAGAGGAAACAAATACATGGAGCTTAAAAGACAAATTTGAAGCTCCTCCTTAAGAACTGGAAGCTGCTCTAAATATGAAGTACATATCGTCCCCACACATCAGGGGAGGGGCTCTCCAGTTAAAAGAAGAGACACATAGTCGTTGGTAATTCCTTAAGGTGGGGTACACAGATGAAAATTTGTCAATAAAGCAAGATGGAGTCTGACAGAAAGCAAAAATTCATATCAATACTATTTGTGGTAATGAAGAGCTGGAAACAGAGCAGATGCCCATTAATTGGTATGCAGCTAAACAAAATGTGTTACATGAATGTAATGGAATATTAATTACACTGTCTAATAAATGACAAATATGAAAAATTCAGAGAAACATGGGGATACTAAATGAACTGATTCAAAATGAAATAGGCAGAACCAGAAAAATATTATGCACAGTGATTATACTAATGTAACTGAAAAGAACAACTAAAAAAATAAGGAGAACATTATAAATTAACAGTGAACAGGCTTGACCCTAGAGAAGAACCAAGAGAATGTATTTCCCTCAACTCTTTGAAGAGACGGGGCACTATGATTGGGAAATATTCTATACATTATATGCATATTATAAACAATATGAATAGTTGATTACTGATTTTTTTCTCTTTTCAGAATATTTGTTACAAGATATAGTTTGTTGAGTAAGGGAAGGGATGTATTCAGAAATGAGGGTGATGTAAAAATAAAAGATTAACTTTTTTAGTTAAAAAATTAAAAAACCAAGAAGATAGTATCCAAAAATAGGATTTGGACTTCTGGATCACATCTTAAAATACAGGAATGACAGGTTCCTACCCAGATATGGAATATGCATAGAGATGAAAAGAATAATAGTTGCTAATAATGTAGTACTCATTATGTGCCAGACACTGCAATAAGAGCTTTATAATTAGTATCTTATTTGATCTTTACAACAACCTTACAAGGTATGTGCTATTAATTTCCACATTTTAGGGTTGAGGAAATTGAGGAAGAAAAGTTAAATGAATTGCCCAGGGTCATATACCTAGTAAGTGTCTGAGTCTGGATTTGTCTTGATTCCAGGTTCACCACTTTATCCACTGCAACACCTAGGTGCCCTATGAAAATAGGCACTCTTAATCTGGTGTGTGAACTGATTTTGTTGTTTTGTTTTGTTTTTGTTTTCCACTGAATAGTATTTTATTTTTTCAAAATTACATGCAAAGATAATTTCTAACATTCACTTTTATAGGATTTTGAGTTCCAAATTTTTTTCCCACCCTCCCCTCCCTCTCCCCAAGATGGCATGCAATCTAAGACAGTCTACACATGTACAATCCTATTAGGCATATTTCCACATTAGTCATGTTGTGAAGGAAGAAATCAGAACAAAAACCATGAGAAAGGAAAAAAAGAAAGAAAATGGTATCTGCATTCAGACTCCATGGTCTTTTTTCAGGATGTGGATAGCATTTTCCATCATGAGTCTTTTGGAATTGTCTTAGATCGTTGCATTGCTGAGAAGAGCTAAGTCTATCAAAGTCAGTCATTGCACAGTGTTGCTGTTATTATGTATAGAGTTCTCTTGGTTCTGCTCACTTCACTCAGCATCAGTTCCTATAAGTCTTTCCAGGTTTTTCTGAAATCCACCTGCTCATCATTTCTTATAGCACAATAGTACTCCATTACATTCATATACCACAACTTGTCCAGCCATTCCCCAACTGATGGGCATCCCTTCAATTTCTAATTCTTTGCCACCACAAAAAGAGCTGCTATAAATATTTTTGTACATGTGGGTCCTTTTCCCTTTTTTATGATTTCTTTGGGATATAGCCCTAGAAGCACTATTGCTGGATCAAAGGGTATACACAGTTTTATAGCCCTTTGGGCATAGTTCCCAACTGCTCTCCAGAATGATCCAGAATGATCAGTGTGTCAACTGTTTTTTTAAAATACTTTAATAACTATATTTCAATATAACTGATTTTCTTAACATAAATAAAAAGTATTTTATCTTAGGTATTTGCAAAAATTATTCTAAGAAGGGGTTGCTAGATCTTTTTTGTGGATTTCACTCCAGTGGTGGTAGCTCTTCTGACCAGTCCGGGTCACAGAAAATGCCAGATGAGTAGGGTGCCATAGCTCCGAGACAGCCCATCTATTTAAATGCTAGTTATATTATTATTGTTATTATTAATAATAAATTCTTGGAGGAAGTAAAAAAGCAAAGGCACCTGAAAAAAGAAGATCTGGAATGGCTGCTGTGGGAATGTGCTAGAGTTAATGAGAGAAGAATAAAAGAATAAAAAGATCACTGTATAGCAGTGATAGTCCAGTTGAGTTTAGATAACAAATTTATGATATACCTAGTCCACATAATTATGTAACTTTCTTCGTAGTTTAGAAATATCTGAGTAGGAGTGACAGACAATTTGTCTGGGTTATATCTCAGGATTAGGTTTTAGCAAGGAATGTGCAGCAAAAGGCCAAGAAGGCAAAAGATTCAAGGGTAGAGGATAGGCTATGTACCTAGGAAGTAACACCAGTGGATACCCTCCATGAGGATGCATTTAGCTTCTGGTTGGGGCTAGTGTTTGGGGTCCTGCCACCATAGGAGGTACTGGCAGCAAGAGGCCTGATGTCTCAAGTTGGTCAACTAGAATTTATTAAGCACCTACCATGTGCCAGGGACTTCGATAAATGCAAAGAAAGACAAACTAAATGAACAAAGAGAAAATCCCAGCTCTGAACCAGGATGAGGTCCTGGAAGTGAGAGGCCAACTGTCCTTGCACTAAAGGCTGGGGCACTGTGGCTTTTCTCAGACAGCTTGGCAGGGCATAATAGGTAGTGACTTTATTTGTGGCAGGACATCTGAAGCCAGGCTTTCCACTCCCATCCCTGGACTGAACTGAAACCTGGGTCTTCTAATTCAAACTCAGGGTCCTGTTACTTTTTTATGAAAACAAAAGAAATATAAAGGATTTTTCTAAAACTTCTTTTTCCAAAGGTCTCTATTTGCAGGGTTATAACCTCCTAACCAATCTATCCTACTCAGAGTAGGGACTTAACTTTTTGCTTATTCGAAAGAACCTTTTTTGAAACTCCCTGTTATGGTGAGCATGTATAGGGTGTTGTCAATAGCTTGTGACATCTCTGGGATTTCCTACTATCTAACTAGCTTTAATATCATTTGTACACAGAAAAGCTTAGGCATTACATGTGAACATATTCACATACCCAAATACTATACTTGTTGCTGAGTCATATCAGACTCTCTGTGACTACATTTGGGGTTTTCTTGGCAAAGACACTAGAGTGGTTTGCCATTTCCTCCTCCAGCTCATTTTACAGATGAGGAAACTGAGGCAAACAGGGTCACACAGCTAGTAAAAGTGTCTGAAGCCAGATATGAACTCAGGTGTTCCTGACTCTAGTCTCCGTGCTTTATTCTCTGCATCACCTAGCTGCCCAATACTGTACTTAGGAAAGAGATGAAAGGCTTTCAGCGGATAACATAGATAGAAAAAGCAATGGTTACCATTGAGGAATGTTTGCTATTTTTATATCATTGCTACAGCATGATTAGAGAATTCAGTTGAAGCAATACAACTCAGTGTGAGGGTGAGATTTTTCATGACTAGCTTCAAAACTGAAAGTAAAGAGGAAGCAAATGTAAGAGTACTGAGATTGTCAGGAGATGAGAAGAAATAGGATTGTTTCCAGAGCCTTCTTAGAGGTAGGCGAAGTAGACAGACAACTAGGGCACATCATAAAGAAGGAAAGTTAAAAAAGAAACTTTTAAAGTATGATTTTATATAAATATGCATATATTTGATATGAGAAATCTATTCTCTATAGAACATAATTTTTTATTTTGTGAAAAGGCAATCCACATGTTAAATCTCAAACCATATAGAAACGAGATTTTCAAATATAGATGTGCACAGTTTTCACATCTTGTCTAGGAAACACATACAACCCTAGTCAATCTCACATGAGTAGGAGTTGAAACCTTTAAGGAAGGATGTTTTAGATAAAACCATTATCTATTACAGAACAATCATCAATTTGTTCATTAACAGAATGGTTTTTAACAGAACCTGAGAAGTTTTAGCTTTGGTTCCTAACCCATTCCCCGCTCCCCAACTTCTATACTTCTACCCAGGAGTCATCTAAACCCCCTCTACACAGGAAAAAAAATGCAGGAAAAGCTTCAGGATGCTTAGAGATCATGTCTGCTCCATTCCTATCTTCTAAAAGAAATCATTAGAGGCCTCATCAAAACTCTCTCTCTCTCTCTCTCTCTCTCTCTCTCTCTCTCTCTCTCTTTCCCCACCCCCCACCCTCTCTCTCAAAGGCATCTTGTATCCTCAGTAGCCCTTATCTCGTATACTTCCTCATTCCAAGCAGATGTTGCTACTTCTTAGTTTTGGGGAACCAGTGAGGCATAATGGCAAAAGCCCAGGCTTTGAAATCAGAGGAGCTGTGTTTAATGATTGCTTTTACTACTTACTACCTTGGCCAGGTGCTTTACCATCCCTCGGTCTCAGTTTCCTCATCTGTAAAACAAAGGAATTCAACTAGATGGTCTCTGGCCTTCAAGCTGTAAATTTAAGATTCTATGAACTTCACCCCCCCACATACACACACACACCATTCTCTCTCTCTCTTTCCCTCACTCTCTCTCTCTCTCTCTCTCTCTCTCTCTCTCTCTCTCGCATACACACACAATCCTCTCACTGAGCAATTTTCCACTCTGATCTGTACTCCTGACCAATAGAGGAAAATTCCTTAAATCACTAAAATATGAACTTTAATTAATATGACTTCAAGTAAATGTTATGTTGTATTCAAACACAAAACATTCAAAACACACTGACAACAAACTTGTTTTTCCAAAAAAAGATCAGTATAAAAAATGCAACATGCAGTTAACCATAATTACCTACTTGAAAAGACCAGCCCTAAGAGAAACTGTAATGGAATGAAAAAGTTTGATGCCCGTCCCACTTCAGTGACCACAAACTTTCCTTTTTTGCATTTTTCTGGGCAGCTAGAAGACACACCAGGATAACAATGGATTCTGCTAGGTGTCCTTAGATTACCTTCTGAGTGTCTAGGGTCCTCCCCTAGAGTGTTCTAGCCATACCACCCTAAGCACTTTCCCATGCTCCAAAATTACTCATAAAATTCATCAATAATTTTTTTTAAAAGAAGAGAAAGTTACATGCATTTGTGAAACTGGAGTGAATTTTCCCATCATGGGATGCTAATTTGCCAGGATTGAGAAGAGAATGTAGGTCTCTAAGACTTCCTTCTATCTAGTGATCAAGACACTATGTTGCTTCTACACATTTGGATACAATCATTTATAATGAATAAAAGCACTTGATCAATCCCAGAAAAGAAACAAAAGAAAAGAAAAAAATTGGCTAGGCAAGAAAAACAGCTGAGAAAGTTGGCGAAAGGCTTGGTCTAAACTGAAGTGTGTGTGTGTGTGTGTGTGTGTGTGTGTGTGTGTGTGTGTGTGTGTGTATGTGAAAATGCTGCAAATCAAAAGTGAATCAAATGGTTCATGGTTTGGTTTTATTGTTTATTAAGCAAACTAACCTCCACATAACCCATTTTTTGCTGAGCCAAGGCATGAATTTCAAAGTTAGTTAGATGAATGTGCTTGTCAAATTCAAGCACTTTGATATTTAAACAAAATAGACTCAATAGGAGATAATGAATTTTCATAAAATATAAATTTAAGAAACTAACAGTCTCCATAAAATCTACAGGATTTGAACATAGAAGTGTGTATATACTCAAATCTTACACATTTACATGTGCATAATTTTGCACTGATTACATATTCATATGCATTCTAATTTTTGAAAATAACAATTACTTTTTTAAAAAAAACTGGTATATAAGTCTCATTCAGTGAAAAGATATATCTAAAATTCATTTAAATCATCCATTAACTGTTATTTTAGAGCTCCAATAGGAACCAAAGAACAAATCTGTTCATTAATCTGACAAAGTAGCTTCTCCATAATAAACAATAAACCTCTGTCCCTATTGGCACCAAACTAAAAGATTAAATTGACATTTTGTACAAAACAAATAAAGCCTCTGAAACAAAACATTGCCACAGGGTGAGTGGCTACCGGCTATAAAACAAAATCTTTCTTTTGTTTAGGCATTTATTTCTGAATAACAAAAACACTTCTTTATTTAGCAGCTGGCAGGGTTAAATTAGTGCACCAGGATCCCTAGAGAAATCCAGATAACTCGGAAAGGTAAGCCAGAACACATTTCTGGAGCTTCTCTTCTAGGACTCTACCTGAATTGAGTACCTCTAGACAAATTTTAACTTAATAGAAAAGCAAATGTAGAAGTAAAGCTCTCTAAGGTCTTACTGTAAAAACAAATGATGAGCATCAATATAATATAGTCTGTTGGTGTGGATTCTAATCACCGTAAGATCATAGATATAAAATTGGAAGAAACCTTAGAAATCATCCAACCCTTAATTTTATAGATGAAGAAACCAGAGCACAGGGGGATGAACTGATCTGCCCAAGATCATACTGGTCCTAAAAGCTATATTAAAATCAAGTGTAATAAAACCAAAATAGATCACTTAACTATTGCACTAATCTCTGTAGATGGTGACATCCTTTGGATGATTCAGTTTGCAGATAATATTGTGTGATTTGCATTAAGTTCCAGAACATTACAGGGCCTTCTAATTGAGACTTCTGGTTATTCATAAAGGTTGCTTTAACAATCCAAAAGGATGAAGACTGCCCTTTGTTCAGACTATGAGATATAGTTAAATTATAGTAATTGAGTTAGAACATTAATACATGGGCTTGAAAATAAAATTGAAGATGGACCATGAGCTAGACCCAGAAATAGGAGGAAGAGAGCTTGAAGGATTTCATTTCAGCAATTGTGCAATGCTTTTAACAGTACAAAGATGCTTCCTAATGGAAAAGACCCAACATTTCAACACAAATGTTTCTACTGGTAATGTTGCATGGTCATGAATCTTGGAACAATACAGTCTTTTTGGAATCATATTTCAGGTGACTCTAAGGGCAATGCATAGAAACGTGGTGGAATAAGTAGGTTGTAGCATAGGTCTAATGAAGTCCTAAACTAAAGAAGTACAGTAAGTGATTCCATGAAAGGAATGACTGATAAGAAATTGGGTATGCATGAAATATAAGAGATAGACAGACTGAATACTACAATGGTAACTATAAAATTTTAAAAGATCTGGATGAAGGACTCCAGGATAATGAGTAGATGCCCTACGAAAGACATACGAGTTATACAGCATGAGAAAACAATGATGGATTGAAATCTGTTCCAATGGAGAAAATATCTACATTTTTGAAATTATAGATCCATTGAATTGTTCTTTTGGATCCAAACTGTACTTTTCCCACCTAAGTCTAGCTCAGTGTTACTTTTTTAATGTATGCCTATATACGTGTACTTGATTTTCAAAAGACATAGCATTTTTAGAACACTTATCAATATTGAAGGGTGGTCTATATTCAGCCCAATATTATACTATTCATAATACCTTAACACACTTTTAAAAAACTATCTTGGAATGAAACAGGAAGAGGGAAAGGGTTAAATTTATTATAAAATTTCCAAACCAGGACCAAATAATATTCTTGATTTCAGACTTTTGTTGATATCTTAAATTTTTAAAAGGTGGAACTATTTTTTAAACAAAATATTTCAAATTAATATTTTAATATCATGCAGATTTTTAACTGAAAATTCTGTATCACTTATGAAGTTAGTCAATATACTTAATTTCAATATTTATTAAAATTGATAAATGCTTCAAAATAAAAATACAGGCACCACATTTGTGGATCTCACACCTCTGCAAAGAGGTAGGATGGGAACATTTTCTCATGTCACTCCTTTCAAGTCATATTTGTTCTTTGTAGATTTCCAACATTCATTTTTTAAAAAAATTGTTCTTTCCATTTACATTATTATAGTCGCTGTGTGTATTATTTTCTTTTCTCACTTACTCTTACTTGCTTTTTCTCTGCCTATTTCATTCTCCATCAGTTTGTGGTCCTCCATAATTCTTTGTGGTCATCACAGTTATCTTTTCTTATAGCACAGTAATATTTCATTCCATTACTGTAGCACTTTTTAGCCATTTCCCAACATCTATCTTTCCCAATTCTTTGCTATCACCAAAAAAAAATCCTGCTAGAAGTATTTTGGTGCCTATAGGCACGTTTTTGGGGTATAGGCTTAGTCATGGAATCTCTGGCCCAACGGGTATGTACATTTAATCCCATAATTCCCGTAATTCCAAACAGATATCCAGAATGGTCATACTGATTCATAGCCCTACCAACAATGTAAGGATTTGGAGCATTTTTTCATGTGATTGTTAATAATTTGTAATTCTTTTGAGATCTGTTCATTCATGTTCTTTGAACACTTAACTATTGGAGAATGGTTTTTTGATCATATAAATATATATGTCTATGTATGTGAAATATACTATATCCATCAGTTGTTTACATATCCTGCATATCAAACTCATCAGAAAAATTTGACACAAAGATTTTTTTCTTATTCAGTTGCTTCCCTTCTTATCCTAGGTACATTAATTTGTTTGTGCAGAAGCTTTTGAGTTTTATAAAAATATCTTTTATAATTATCTTTATCCCTTCTTTGGTTAAGAATACATCTCTTACCCATAGCTGTGAAGTTCTATGATTTGCTTTTTCTTCTATTTTTTAGTAATATAATTTGTAATATTCAGGACACACATCTATTTAGAATTTATTATGGAATATGATCTAGGGTGTTAATCTAAACTTAATTTCTGCCAGACTGTTTTCCAGCTTTTCTGGTAGTTTTTTTTATCAAATAGGGAATTATTTTCTAAGTATTCATGTTTTTCAGTTTATTGAAGACTAACTTATTGAATTCCATTATTTCTGATTGAGAGATAAATGAAAGGATCCTTAGAGACAATTTAGTTCAAGCCCCTCCTTCTGCAGGGGATGAAACTCAGAACCACTAACTAATGAATTGTCCAAAGTGACAGAGCATATTAGTGGCAGAATAGTCTAAAATCCAAGTTTCCTGAACTCTATGCCTATGCTCTTTCTAACATACCACACCAACTCTTTAACATGTGGCAGCAAAGACTCATTGTGAACAATCTTGACATTAAGACTACTAACAGAATTTACTTCTAGTTTTTTCTGTCATCATGGATTTTTAGTTGTGAATGTATAATTGATGTAATCAAAATTGCTAGTATAGAAGGTTGAAGTTATTGCAAGAAATAAGTTAACAGCAAATTTTTAAAGTACATAGTGAGATGTATCTTGAAATTTGATTAATTATAGAATGCACAAGTCTGTTCAATGGATACTTTGTTACAGCAGAAAAATATGTTTCAGAAACTGAGAATTTGAATTTGAATCCTAGCTTTGCTACTTCCTATCTATGTGACCTTGGGTAAGTCATTTAACCTTTCTGAGTCTGTAAAACAAGAGGGTTGGCCAAAATTGCCTCTAATGTTCTTTTGATTCTAAATCTGGGGTCCTATGAGCTATGATCTTAAGTTCTAAAACTAAAGAAAAATGGTTAAATAATTATAATCCTAACCTACTTTATTGGCAATGTCAGGTATTTTAAAAGTCTTGGTGCTGATCAGCTTAATAAAACTGACATTTTTCTATTCATATTGACACTCTTAAGGTCAAAGGCATAACTGATACTGTATTCAATAATGTCTTCCTAGACTGCCACTGGTTTGGCAAGTAAAACCTGAGAAAGATGTATAAATGTATATGATATTCAAATAATCTAACATTGAAGAACATTCAGTGATTATCATGATGAACAATTTAATAATTCTAATTATTAATGCTAATAATAATTCTCCACTAACAACCTATTGCCTTAAGCTTTACCATGACATGGTGGTGACTATGGGTAGCTTACAAGTTCTGGCAAGTTCTATGAAAGTAGATATGTTTCAAGTATAGACTTGGCTACAGACTCTATGTCTGTTATCTGACAAGCAGCCTCACTAAATTCAGAGAGCTATTCATCCTTAGAAAATTGTGCAATGGGTGAGGATTTTTTTTTGACTTCAGCAACTCTTGAAGATCATTTGCTGAGGGATAAAAGAGCTACAATCAGTCTTGAAGAAGGAAACAACTGTGCTGATTCAGTCAAGAATCTCTGAAATGATATTGGTAGTGCTTTAACACATACCTTAATACTACAAAACTCTGTGCTTTTGTTGGTGCAGAATACGGATGCAGACAGCACCTCCTCTCTAAATTCCAAGATCACCTTTGACAGTTTCTGGGACTGAAAAAAAATTATGATTCTGGAGTCAACCTGGTCATGGGTAGCCTTGAATTTCATTAGACCAGGCCTCAGTTAATGTAAATACAGTCCAACTTTAGGCCTGTACTCAAAGCCTTTCTGGCTTCCTATATGTGCCTAGTCAAATGTTGATTTGCACGACAATGGGGAGTTTATCAAGTCTCTGGAGCTTCACAGATAACAACAAAATAAAAATCTGGGCTCTTTATTTCAAGACTTAGAGAATTGGAAAGGTACCTCAACAGTTTGAGCCATAGTTCCCTTGGACCAGTTGAAACTTTAGGTCATTTCATTGTCTTTTTAGGGGAAAATGAGCATAGCTCCTATCATGGGCACATTTATGAATGAATGAATGAATAGCATGTTCAAAGAATATTTAAATGTCATATGATAGAATAGTACAATTTTGTTAACAATCACCTTAACATATACATCTTGGTTTAAGTGATAACTATGTCATAAAAGTTATATAAATGAGTTTTTGTAATATGAATATCTTAAAATGCCTTAGAAGAGCTCGTGGTTTAAGTATGTGTGTATGTATGCATGTATGTATATGTGTATATATGTGTGTAAACATATGTATTGAGTATATATATGTATTTGTGTGCATATAGGTATATATGTATGTATTTGTAAAGTGAGGTATCATAGATCTTTAACCATAACAGAAAATGTTTGTGTTAGGAGTTCTTAATCTAAGCTCCACAGATCCTCAAGGGATATCAGGGGGTTTATGAACTTGGATGGGAAAACAAATTACATCTATATTTTCACCAACCTCTAACTGAAATTTAACATTTCCTTTAATTGCTTAAAAACATTGTTCTGAGAAAGAGTCTGTAGACTTCACCAGATTGTCAAGGGGGCCCATGAAACAGAAAAAGTTAAGAATCTGACCTAGGGAAAGGCTTCAAGTGCAGACCTTAGAAAGGGAAGGGAGGGAAGTACCTTCACTGCCTTATGTTCTGAATACCACAGGGCATCCATTTTCTCCTCCCACTCTTCTGGACACAGTGGAGAAAAGGCTGGAATTCTCTGGAGGAATGAAAGCCTAGCAACTTATGGTTTTGGTGGTACTAATGCTAATTGGATTGCCTTTGCCGGACTTGTTCAGTTGTGGCTGTTTGCTCTGTTCTCCAGTCCATCTTGTCTGACTTCATCTGATGTTTGGGAATGGAATATCCCCATTTTCTCCTCTACTCTTCCTCCCCAAACCATCTATCTATCATTCCTCCAGGATGAAGTTTTAAAGATTTGAGGGCTACTTCTGTTTCTATTCCCATACCCCCGCCCACCCAAGATGGGCTTCAATGGGGAAACCAAAAAGGTATTGTGGCTTTGGGGACTCCAGGAAAAGAAGAGATGCCCAGTTCCAACTTCCATAGGTCCTAGTCAAGGAGTCAATAAATACATAAAAGTCAAGCTAGAGTACCCAGATATTTAAACAGACATGAGCATCTACAGAGAGTTTGTATGTAATTTGTTAAAATCCCCTCTACGAGATACGACAAGTGGTGATCAAGCCTCTGCCTAAAGACTTCACTATTTCTTTAAGCAGCATTCTTCTCTTACACAATTCTTAATTATTAGTAAGCTTTTCCTTAGATTAGTCAACCTCTCCATAATTTTCAATTATTGGTCCTAATTGTATCCTCTAGGACCAATCAAAAACAGTCTAACTCCTCTTCTACGTAACTCTTGTGATATTTAAAAACAATTATCATGGAGCCCCTTAAGTCTCCTCTTCTCCAGGTTGAACATCTCCAACTTTTTCAAACTTTGTATGGTTTTTGTGAATCTTCACTGTTCTTATTGTCCTACCCTGTATCCTTTCTGACATATAAATGCCCTTTCTAAGATCTAACTTCAAAGAGCTAAACATAATACTCCAGATATGACTTAACTAAAATAGAGTAAAATGGGATTATTGTCCCCCTTACCCACAATATGTTTCTGTTAATACCGCCCCAAGACCACATTAACTTTTGGGGTTTCAATGTCCCATTGTTTGATCACTGAGCTTGAATCCATTACAACTCAAAATCCTTTTTTTGCATGTATCAATCATTCAATAAGTATTTATTATGTGTTTACTATGTGCCAGACACTGTGGTAAGTGCTGGAAACACAAGGAAAGGCAAAATACAATCCCTGCCATTTGTGAAGTGTTCTTTAGCCAGGTTTCCTCCATTTTGGACTTGTGCAGTTGATTTATAATAGACAGTTGTTATAAACTTAATAACAGTGTTAAAAGATAAAAACAAATAAGCAAACAAAATGGGGAATATAAAACTAAATCAAATCATATGATCAAAACTATTTAACTTTTTAAAATATACAAACTTTCATAAAATAATAGTAATAATATAACTAATATAATATAATATCTCTAGTTTGTGTTCTAATCAATTGTGTTGTTTAGTCATAGTAAATTGATACATTCTAATTTTCCTCTTATCTTTTCATCTTTTTTATGTGGTTTCATATTTCTTAATATTTTTGTGGTTATTATTTTCAACAGTGAACCTGTACTCTAGAATACTATTTGAGAAAAATGCAAGATCTGATTAGCACAGAGTACCTGGCACATAGTAGGCACTTAATATTTATTGACTATTGACTATTTAGCTGGAAAACTTTGAGTACAAGCCCTTTGCTATACTATATATCTTTGATCTGGGGACCAGTCCAGTAAATTTCAGGGAAGCTGAACACTAGGATGGTCATAAAGAAATTAATTTTTCATCCATGGTAACTCTACAGAACTAAATCATAGAAGGGTTATGATCTACATCAATGAAGAGAATATCCTCACAGATAAAACCATCAATCATTTAAGTATTGAAGTAAGAGATATTCACTTGCATAGATAAAACACAATTTGCTCAGCCATTCCTTAATTTTTTGGATATATTGGTTATTTCCATTGTTTGGTTGCTGTTTTGGGCTATTACAAATACATCAGCTATGAATATTTTTGTACAGATATCTTTCTCCCTTTTAATAACATATCTAGGATGGAACCCTGGTAGTGGAATTACTTAATCAAAGGGCACGATCTGTTTTGTAACTCATTGTGTTATTGCTATAGTACTTTCCAAAACTATTATTCAGTTTACAATTTCATCAATAACATCATTTCTATACCTTCCTAATACTGAATTTGTTGTTTTAAAACTTTTTTTACCAGCTTCATAGATATTGTAGATGTGACTTGCTTCATAGGCTGTTGTCCCTCCTAAAAGAAAAGATGAAGGGTCCCACAAATATCTTCCAGACACCTAAATATCCAGGGTAAGGAAATATTCCTAGAAAAATAAAGCAGTGAGGGTTAAGTGGGAGGGGCAAAAAGGAAGTAAAGTGGCAGAAGAAAATCTTGAGCCTGGTCATAAGGTTAGAAAGAAAAAATTATCACATAAAAAAAGGAAAAGGCAAAGGCATCAGTATCCTTGCAGCGAAAAAATTTTTTCTTTTGAGATTCTTCATAAAGAGGATGGAAGTATGTTCTGAAGAAAAAGAAACTGCTTGTCATCTAAGAAATGATAAAATAGAAACAGCAAAGCTTATCAGGACACAGATATCCAGTAAGTAAAAGAAAAAAGAGAAAAGTAGTGGTGGCTGGTGACTCCCTTTTCAGGAGTACTGAAGCACCTATTTCTTGACCTGATAATAGAACAGAAGTCTGTTGTCTTTCTGAGGCATGTTGTTTTTGTTCATCCTTTATTTCTGAAGAGGACCAATGACATCACAGCACGATAGCTTGAGTCATGGGTGAATTAGATTTGAGTGAGGAAGAGTTGCCCAAAGTCATCAGTCTCACTCTCTCTTCCAGAGTCATTGAAGTCCAGTGGCAGGACAAGTCATACAGTAGGTGACCTTGGTGTCTTTGATGTCTGGTCAAGCTCTAAGCTCTCTACAGCACCTGCTCTAGCTGCCTTCGTGGTCTTTGGAACAAACTGTTTCCATATGTCTATTCCACCAGGGAAAGTCTTCACATTCTCAGGGTAGACATCCCCCTAACTCACCAATGGTTTGAAGCCTGTTGGTTTCCCTCAACCTGGTTTAGCCCATCTGAGAAGATGGTTTTACTGGGGTGTGGCCTCTGTGCCTGTTACAGCTTTTTGGGTGACAGGTGGACACCAAAGGTAGATGAGCAGCCCTAAGAAAGGCTCAGCAGCCCTCACACCAGAGGTGCTAGCCCTCCCTTAAAATCCCATTAACTCATGAGGTATGTATCCGCATGTATCCAAGACAGTGAACCTCCCAAGATTTATCAAAATATAGAATTAGAATCAAGTCTTCCTTGACATGCTTTTAGACAACATTCCTGAGGCACATCACTATAATGTTTGAGTGAAGTAGAACAAGGACTTTTTAAAAAGATGCGAATGGGTTTTCCTTTATTCTTATATGTCTGGTAGGTCATTCCTAAGTGGGCCACTGTGGGATGAACAGAAGGTGTCATCATGGGGTTGCAGACATCATAGGTATCAGTTGGTGACCTGATCCAACCATTCTTGAGAGCAGTGTGGAACTATGCCCAAAGGGCTATAAAACTATGCATACCTTTTGATTCAGCAATACCAATACTAGGTGTGTATCACAAAGAGATCATAAAAAAGGGAAAAGGACCCATATAGACAAAAATATTATTTATAGCAGCTCTTTTTGTGGTGGCAAAGAATTGGAAATTGAAGGGATCCCCATCAAACAGAGAAGGGCTGAACAAGTTGTGGTATATGAATGTAATGGGTTACTATTGTTCCATGAGAAATGATGAGCAGGCAGACTTCAGAAAAACCTGGAAAGACTTACATGAACTGATGCTGGGTGAAGTGAGCAGAACCAGGAAAACATTGTACAAAGTAACAGCAACAATGTATGATGACCAGCGTTGATAGACTTAGCTCTTCTCAGCAATGCAATGATTTAAGACAATTCAAAAACACTCATGATGGAAAATGCTATCCATATCCAGAGAAAAAAACTATGGAGGAAGTATGAATGCAGATCAAAGCATAATATTTTCTGGTTTTTTTGTTTTGTTTTTTTTCATGGTTTTTCCCTTTTGTTTTAATTCTTCTTTCATAACATGACTAATGTAGAAATGTGTTTAATATGATTGCACATGTATAGCCTATATCAGATTTCATGCAGTCTTGGGGAGGGAGGAGGGAAAAGTTAGAACTCAAAATCTTATAAAAGTGGATGTTGAAAACTAAAAATTAATTAATTAAAAAAATAGACATCATAGGCATGTGACTTCTCATAGGTCATGTGACCTCATGACAGGACCAGGTCTCACAGGCATTATTCTAGAAGGAAAGGGGTCCATCACTAGCATCATTGGAGAGGTCTTCCATCTGGGGCCCTGGCATGATGCCAGAGTAGGGAAGTTCCAAGAGACTGGGAAGAAGTAGAATCATTGCTCTTTCTAAAAGGTAGAGCAGGAGGAATTTTTCCTTAGATTTATTTCATGGAATGCTTCTCAGAGGATTACCCTTAAGCTAGAGGTTTAAAGCTATGAAAAAGGATCAAGGAGGTCTTGAACTTGCCAACTCTACATAATAATTGTTATGATTTGGTTAGGGCAAGTCAGAGATGAATATAAACTATCATGGCAGCTAGACTCAGTAAATGGAATACTTGGCTTGAAGTCAGGAAGACCCGAGTTCAAAATTAGTCTTAGGAATTTACTAGCTGTGTGACCCTGGGCAAGTTACTTAAACTCTCCCTCAGTTTCCCCAACTGTACAATGAGATTAATAATAGCACCCACTTCACAGAATTGTTGTGAGAATACATATATAATATGTGTATATAAAGTACTTAACACAGTGTCTGGCACATAGTAGGCACTCAATAAATGCTTTCTCCCTTTCCCTATCCCCCTTCCCCAATCTGTTAAGCAAAGTCAAAAAGGATCTCTACCTTCTGGAGCATTCTGTTGAGTTTAACAGGCCAGTTGAGAGTTTTATGTTTCTTCATGTGGTCATCTGTGCCAGTGAGTCCTTTGTGTCTTATGTAGTTTCAGTAGTCAAGAAAATTTTTAAAAAATAATGATTCCATACCAAATTTGAAAAGAAAAAACATATTTTTATGAAGAAATTAATTAGATTTTCAAAAGTACAAGAGATGGAAGCAGGGGTAGGTAACAGACAGAAGATATAAGATCATGGTACAAACCTGTTAGGAGTGCTAACACTCAGAAAAGCTGAGACTGGTACAGAAAGCTAAGGACAACTAAAGAGGGTGCAATTATATTGTGGGAAAGAAGAATAAAAATGTTGCTTAAAAGGGATGGGATAATAATAATCAACAGTTTAGAGACAGAGAACCACTTCATTTTACACTGGAAATAGCAGAACAAAAATGACTTAGAGAAAGTTGCTATTCAAGACAAGTAGGAAGTTGGCAAGAGAACATGGACCACTGGATGAAGCTGGGTCACTCAACTCAAAAGAGCTATCTCTTTGGGGGTGGGGGGAAGGGGGTGGGGGAAAGAAATGACAGAGAGGCTGACTGAAGCACACTGTAGGCAATAATAGAAAAATCATGGCAAATGGAAGGGGCACCACAAGAATGGAGAAAAATAAATTTTGGCTCAAATTTTTTTAAAAGGGAAAAAGATAGTGAACTTGATCTGGGGAGATTACAGAGCAAATCATTAAAGAGATTTAATGACTGAAGAGACCCACCATAAACCATTTGCAAATTTAATTAAAGAGAGATTTGCTAAACATCTAGAATGGGAAGTAGTGATTGATAAGAATGAGTATGGTCTCATCAAGAGGCGTTCATGCCAGATTAGCCTCATTTGCCTTTTTTGAAGATGTTACTAAATTAGTAGATGAAGTGAATGATGTAGATACAGTTTACTTAGATTTTAGCAAAGCACTTGACAAACGATTCCATACTAATCTTGTGGATAGGATGGGGAAACTTGGACTAGAAATATTAGATCAGATCTATTAGATAAAGCATTTATACAGTGCTTACAATGTGCCAGCCACTACACTAAGCACCAGAAATAGAAAAACAAGAAGATCTCAATTACTAAGGAACTTGTATTCTAATAAGGGGAGCTAATACATAAAAGGGAGATAGAAAACTTCAAGCTAGGGTTACCTCATGTGGGTAAGTGCAATTAAATGGCACAGTTATACGGATTCAGAACTGGTTAAGTGGCCAAACTTAAAGAGTAGTCATTAATTGTCTGATATCAACCTAGCAGGAAATGCGAATGCCCAGAGGGAGAGATGTTACCCTTATTGAATATGCAGTTGACAGAAAACTGAAAGGGACAGATAAAGTAGTGGATGACAGTGAGACTCTGAAAAGATCTTGACAAACTAGAGCACTGGGTTGAATTTTAGAAATTCAAACTGGATAAATATAAATTTTACACTCAAGTTCAAAAATCAACTTCACAAGCACAGGACATGATAGACATTGCTCATATCCTTTGACATTGGAAAATTCACATTGCTTTTATAAATCCTCTTAATTTCCTTATTCATTTTGGATGGGAGACTGTTCTTATATATAGCTTTCATTAAAAATATAGCTTTGCCAATCAGTTTCTTTTCTATTGAAGCTAAATTGTTTTGTTAGGGCAAAATATTTTTATGTTTATGTATTAATATATGTATGAATGAATGAAAAGCAATTATTAAGCAGGTACTAGAAAAGAATGGCATTTCTCTATTCTCAAGGAGTACACATTCTAACTGAGACAACACACATAGGAACTTCCAACTGTAACTAAGAAGGTAAGGCAGTGATCTTCAGGATACAATGGCAAAGTGATGATAATGCAAATTTTTAAGTGCCATTTCCATTGCTAAAACATATATATCCATTTCTGGTGTTGAACATTTGACAGCGCTAAGGGCTTTGCTTGTGAGAATTTTCTTTTTAGGGTCTACAGGAGCAGTGACTGCCAAGGAAGCAAGGACTGTAGCATCTACAGAGGCAGTAGCCAGGTCAAATCTCCACAGCGGATACTACCCTGGATAGGATCTATTAGGGCTAGACTAGAAATAGCACTGGGGGGTGGGGTAGAAGAGAGGGTTGCACTGCTATTTTCAAGGCTCTTAGGCTTGCTTTTCTGTTGGCAGTTGGTCAGCAACTGGTCATGGTATTGTTGGTAGTAAGGATGTTGGTCCCCTTATCCCCTTGTTGATGTGGTAGATGGGTCCTATTGGAAGCAGAGCAAATAGAGAGGAGAGAGTAGATAATCTCAGAGAATCCTGTCTAGGACAGTAAGATGATGGGTACGTATGGACAAAAACTGCACAGAAAGAGGTGTGAACAACTTGTAGTCATGACATTAAGAAAGTACCCTCATCATTAAGAATGCAGTCATTAAGTTTTAAAATAACATTAAAAAGAAAACAAAAAATAAATATTATCTACAAACTATCTAGGCCTAGATAGAGAGTAAAGCATGAAATGTTAAAATAATTCTTGGTATAAAGATAAAATTATGGAAACTATAACAAGTTATATTAAATATACTAGCATAAATATGAAATATTGACATTTATGGAGTCACTCTCAAAGAATATACTCTTAGTTTTAGAAGCAAATTAGTCTCCCAAATTAGAGGGGGAAAGAGATTGATGAATTGTTTGCAGCTTTAAAAAAAATCAGAAAAATACGTTAATTTCCCCACAATTAAAGAAAAATTTGATAAAATTGAAAAGAGTAGATTTAATGCAGCGCCTTTCAAGATGGGAATTTGGATATTTCGTAGATTTAATATGGAAATTGAAAACAACTGAATTACTAAATAAAACAAAGGCTTAGGTTTTTTTGAGTTTTATTTTTTTAATTTAATTTTAAGAGGTGGAGGGAGAGGAAAAATCAAAATGCCAAAACAAGAAATGTAGAATGACAGAACATAATGAATAAAGAACTTTTTTTAAAATCAAAGACTGTTTTAATACAGTAACTATTTGCCAACAGAAACAGGAAATAAAAAGGCATAAATATTTATGAAAAATGGAATTAGAAAATAGCAACTAGATAACCCAAATAAAGCAAAGTCAAAAGAAGAAATTGAGCAGTTAACCAATGACTTGCCATGTAAAAAGGCATTGAAACCAGCCAGATTTGTAAGCAAATTCTAGAAAATAGTCAAGTAATAAATAAGCTACATACCATATAAGTGATTTTCAAAAGTAAAGAAAAATTTCACTCTATTCATCTATACACACACATATATGTGCGTATATGTACACATGAATGTGTGTGGTCCCAATTTCCAAATCAGACAAGGATAAGTCATAAAAGCATTATATCACAATATGATTAATGAATATGCAAATACATGACATTTGTGATTTTGTTAGTGTGGGAAACTCCCTCCACCAACACAGACCACAAACCATTTATGACTGAACAGATAAGTTAATTAGGCACATGGGGACATGTAGAATTTATTGATTTGCTCAGGGCCAAACAGATGGTAAGTTTTTGAGGTAGGATTTGAACTCCTGTCTTCCTAAGTCCATGTCAGGAACATGCCATTACATCATGCAGCCTTTTATAGTTGATGAATATCAATATAAACCATGTAATAAAACACTTGAAAACTGCAACATATATTTTAATAGACATTAAAATAAAGTCAAAATTAAGCCAGGAATGATTTAATATTACGAAAGTAATTGGAATAACAAATCCATATGATAATTAGCATAGTAATTCTAATAATAAAAACCACATCATCATTCCAATAAGCATAGAGAAAACCTTTGATAAAATATAACCCATATTTATCTGAAAATATTATAAAGCCTGAAATGATTGGTTATGCATTAAACATGCTTTTTAGAAAAGCAATGATATGAATATAAGAACTAGTATTATATGAAACAAAGAAACTTTAGAAGCTTTCCTACTAAGAACAATGTATATGAATTTGATTCTGTAATATAAAAATTTTTTGCACAATAAAAAGCAAATCACCTAAAATAAGATTAAAGAAAAAGACCTAGTAATAAACATTTCTGATAAAAATCTGATATCCAGAGAAAATGAAAGAGAAAACTGTGAGATAACATCAATCATTATTTTGTTTTTAAAATGAGGAAAGCTCTAGATATAGTTGTTTCAGTATGTTCAAGTATATACACACATATTCTTTTTTATTAAATAGTATTATATTTTTCCCAATTATATGTAAAAACAATTTTTAACATTTGGGTTTTTTTATTTTGAGTTCCAAATTCTCTCTCTCCCTCGCTCTCTCTCTCTCTCTCTCTCTCCCCCCCTCCCTCCCTGATATGATAAGCAATTTGATATAGGTTATACATGATATACATGTATTTTTGAAATTTCCCTGGGATGTATAATTTTATGTAATCCTTTGTCAAAGGAAGTGGACAGACAGACAGCTTTGAGAAGAAATCATATGATTAATAACCAAACAGAGAACTACAAAATAAAACAATTTTGAGTTACTAACGCTGATAAAATTGACAACCCTTCTATTCAACTCTGGTGTGACCATGTATAAACAGTCATGCTATTATACTACTGGTAGAATTGTGAATTGGTTTTAGAATATGGAATCATGTAATAGGACCTACAAAGATGTTCATACCCTTTGATATTACTACTAAGATCATTCCTGAAGGAGGTAATGATAGGGTGGAAAACAGCTCTGTAAAAAAATCTGAGTACAGTGGTACATGTTTGTAAGAACTATTATGAGAGAGGCTGCTACTGTTGGGTCACTTGAGCTCAGGGCTTCTCAACTTTAGTGGGCTAAGGAATCAAGTGTCTGTATTAAGCCTAGCAACAATATAGTGACAGCCCAGGAGTTGGAGGATCGCTAGGCTGCCTAAGAAGAAGGAAAGACCTGGTCTAGGTTGTTAAAACAGAGTAGGTTAAAGCTCCTCTGTTGATCAGTAGTGGGATAGGGCCTGTGAGAGGCCAATGCACTTTCAGCCTAGGTGAGACAGAAACTCAAAAAGACCCTAGGAGATGCAGGCTCAAAAACAAACAAACAAGGAAAAATTCTGAGAACCCTTTCCATTCTACATCACCCAGAAAGAATCTGCATTGCACCCTTCTTTCTTGATATATAGGTCTAGTGATTGAATTGAGGGAAAGGGGAGAAGAGACTATTATCCAAGTCCCAGAAGCCAATAAAGATAGGATTTCAGTGATTAAAAGAGCATAAGGAAACAGTGGGCCTATAACATCTTTCCACTGTATTGTTATATTTGATCCTCCCTCAAATGTTTACAATGCTCTTCTCTTGGCTTTTAGAGTACCACACGGGAATATATGCATGTAAATAGATGATAGATAGATAGATGGATAGAGATATATAGACTTATAATATATATAATATGATACTCTACTTCCTCTTTTATCTAATCTGTTCCTTTTGAAAAAGAGATACTTCCATTGCCATATTCCATCCACAAGTCACATCCCAACAATGAAGTGTCCAGCAATATTTATGAGGTCAAGTTTTCATCCTCGCATTAAGACCTATAGATCATTTTATTGCCAGGATTCTGTACACTTATGTATAGACATATTTGAGGCTACAAATATTATTGATTATCTTCCTGGATATTTTCACCTGTGAATCCCTGTGCAATTCTAGAGCTAATTTATTCCTATGTCCTTCTCACTCTTCTTTGTAATATCCTTTAGGGATTGTATTGGGGATCATTTTCTCCCTACTCCAAAAGTTTTCAGCTTAAACCTTTCTTGCTGGAATATCCAAATTTTCATATGGATATAATCTTCCTGACTCTCACCTGCTATCATTCCTGGCTTAAACTATGATTTAGAAATCTATAACCCGTTCTCCAACCTTTAACCATAGCAATATGGTATGACAGAAACTACACTGGACAGAGTTAAAGATCTGGATTCAGATTCTGGCTCTGCTACTTGCTAACTGTGACATTAGGATAAATGACACTTGTACTACTTTTTACATGTTTGCTATTATGATCAAATAAGATAGGTTATGCAAAGTACTTGGTAAACCTCTAAGGGCCATATAAACACAATTTATCATTATTACATTTTCTTTTCTTTACTAAAGTCCCTACCTTCAGTTATGAAAACACTACTTATGCCCTCAAAGGTTTTTAATTTCTTGCCTGGTACCTTGTACTTTCTAGAGATTCTCTCTGTGTTCCTTCTGGCAGTATTATTTGTCCCCACATGGATCATCAGAAGTAGGTAGTGGTCATTATACTTGACAAATCTCATGAGGTTCTCTGTTGCATTCTGGACATTTCTTTGAAAAAGAAGTGATACCTCCCAGTTGTTCTTGTCAGGTGGACAAAAACAATGCCAGATACTGTTGACAGTCCATGTCGAGTAACTTGACTGAAATGTCTTGAAATCAAACTATGCTTCTATCTCCAAGTAGCCATAAACACATAGAGAATAACCTACAAAAGCTAGGTCTTTCAATACCATCTCTAGATTTCTCAAACAAAATTAATTAGGAAGTTTCTGATAACTGCCTATTTCATGAAATTAAAGGAAAGTTTTATATGGTAGCATCTTAAAGAAATATGAACTTCTTTAAAATGACAGATTCCATATCATAAAATATCTAGAATGAGTAAAATGATGGCAAAAATGCTGGTATAATTTGAGATGTGGAGCATTGTTCCTTCACTGATTTCAATAACTTATTGATCACCTACCGTGGGCACAGCAAAACCAAGAAAACAAAGTAATAACTGAATGCTATCAAACTGCTTGAGAAAAACAAAATAAAAACTAGGCCTTCTAAAGTAATAACACTATTAGAAAGGAACACACACTACCAAAATGGGAAGAAAAAAAAGATTAGGCTCCATTTCTTCAGGAACTGGGTAAGTCAAGGTTTGGCAATGTGATTCTCAGACTTTCACCTCAACATCATTGCTTTGAATCTATTCCAGGTTGATAAGTGACTGAGTCATATTCAACTGATAACTGTTCTGTGGCCTATTAAAAATAAACTACACATTTGCTACAGACAAGAAGATTTGGCTCTTTTGTTAGCTATCTTATTAGGTAGTTCCATGGTTGAATGGAAACAAAAATCAAAAAAGAAACAAGATTGAAAAGAGTCAGAAGTTTTATCCCCCTGGAGGTCAGTATAAAAGTAACATCATTAGAATACTAGAAGAAGGTTTACAATGTTTCTGTAACACTTCTAGGCAAGACCTGAAGCAGTTTGCTTCCAGAATGATGAGTTTAGCAACTTAGGAGAGCACTGATATTTATTGAATTGTCATAAAAATTGAATATTTAATCCATTAATATTTATTACCTTTCCAAGTAAAATTATACCCCAAAATCCAAAATTGAAATATTTGATAAATGTTGCTAAATAATACATAATATGATTGCATTATAAATTATGAGATGCCATATCAAAGGATATGTAATAATTATGTTTCCAAGCTTGACATTTGCAATGAAACAAAAAAGATTTCATGCTAGGGTTATGGTAGTAGGTAGATAAACTTATATGTACATCAACAACTTATTTAGAGGGGGGTTGATTTGTAATGGGATTTACTTATATAATTATACAAGAAATGAATGAAAAAATTATAAATACATCAAATTATTTTTCAACAATGTTTCATATTTTTCTTCTTTCCATTTTATTCTAGTAAAAAAGAAACCAAGTACCAATTACACTATTCATAATTATTACAGGTGTTGTCTATTGATTTGATGTTAAACATCATTGAAATTTTGTGTACTTCCAAATGAATTCCCATTTAAGTACATTTTTAAAGTCTTAATATGTGTTTGTTTTACAGAACACCAGGTAGAATGGAATTTTTAGTCACAATAAGGAATTTTTTTTCCCATTTGAAAATCAAAGGTTTAAATCTATAGAGGACATGCATTGCACTCAAATTGGCCTTCAATTGTAAGACTGGAATTGTATTAACAGCAATAACCATATAAAGATGATTTATCCTTATACAGAGAATAACCATTTTTTTGAAAGGATTTGTTCTGCTAGACCTAAGGGAATAAAGCAGAAGAAAAACATCTCTGTCTGAAACAAAGATTTGTTATAATATAGAAAATAATAAAGCTTTTTTATTAATGGGTAAAATCTATTTTGTGGTTTGAAAGACCTAGGGACAGAGAGCTTCTCTCATATTGTTAGCAGAGAAATGTTTTTAGTCAATTAACATTCTTTGCTGAGAACATTTTTTTCCTAAGTTGTGTTTCTCAAATGGGTATTACATAAATAGACCTCCATAAGAGAAAAATCATGCGTTTTCTTCTTTATGTCTTATGATAACATTATTAAGGCCTGCCAGTCTTCTTCTATTACCAGTGTGATAGAAAGCACAAAGAAAGATGTCAACTTAAAAAAAAAACCTGTGGAGAAAAAGTTTTTTGTAGGCAGCCAACCAATCTCTCTTAAATAGGAAAAACAACAACAACAAACACCAGCTTTAAGCTACAAATCAACTTACTGACCCACTGCTGGATGTGAATATTAGGAAAGTGGAGAGAAGTGTTTCTGGATTGCACCTGGTCCCACTGAGGCCTACCTGCTACTTTCTTCTGCTTCTATTCAATTTTCCAGTAAAGTATTATTTTGATACATCATGATGGTGTTGAGATGACCTCAGATTATTACAGGCTATACCAATGGGTTTTATGCTCTGGAGGCCCCTACCAAAATGGAAAGGCTTTAATTACAGGCCAACAATGAAAAAAAAATGACTGTCTTTCAGCACCAGCCTACCTAAGTTCAGGTAGGACAATCACCAGAGAGAAGGTGGGTCATGAGATGTGGGATTTTCTTAGCCACAGCCACTCATGAACTCTTAAAGCAGGGGTTCATATCTTGGGGTCCATGAACTTGTTTTTTTTAATTTTTATAACTTTATTTCAATGCAGTTGATTCTCTTTGTAATTCTATGTATTTTTACATTTAAAAACAATATTCTAGGAAAGGGTCCTTGGGTTTTCTGGACTGCCAAAGGGGTCTATGCAACAAAAAATGTTAGGCATCCCTGTACTAATGTGTGTGAGGGGGTGGTTATAATATCAGACTGACAAAATTATAAACCCCTGAAGAACTAGGAATATACTTTGAGGCACAATAATAAGGACAAGTAGATCAGAAGCAGTGACTTCATTATAACAAGAGAGTAACCCACCTGGCCACACCTGAATCTCCTGGCTGGATCTTCATCCAGACTCTACCTACTAACCATGGGTGTAGATTTCTTCTCTTCTCCCTCTACACTATTTCAATCTCTCATCTTTCACTTGCCCCCTTCAGCTCCCATGTTTCTAATTATCATCTCTATGCTGATAATTCTTGGATCTATTTATTACCTCTCTCCTGACCTCCAGTTGCTTATCTCCAACTACCAATTAGACATCTTGAACAGGATGTCTCATAAACATTTTAAAAGACAAATGTCAAAAACTGAACTAATTTTTCTAAACCCTCCCCCTTCTTCTTAACTTGCCTATTACCATCGAAGTTACCCCCAATCACTCATGCTCACAACCTAGGTGGCATCCTCTATTCTTCACACTCTCACCACTCTATATCCACTCATTTGCCAAATCTCATTGTTTCTATATTTGTAAAGTCTCTTGAATATGTTCCCTTCCTTCTTCTGCCACTATCACTATTCCTGTTGTTGTGTTTGTCCTTCATTCTTGAAGAAGAACATAACATCAGGGAAATGATGACATGACTTGCACTTAACTTTGATTTGAGTGAGGGAGGGTTATGCAAGATCACCAGCCTCACTTTCTCCTCCAGAGCCATCTGGGTCCTGCTGGTTGGTCTCCCTGCCTTATCTCTCTCCATTCCACTCATTTGTCCCTAAGTCTGTTCAATGAACTCCAATAGCTCCCTATTACCTCCAGAATCAAATATAAAATCCTCTGTCCTTTAAAGCCCTTCCTAACCTGGTCCTTTCCTACCTTTTCAGTCTTCTTATACCTTATTTCCCGTTATATACTCTGTGATTTGGTGACAGTGGCCTCTTTGCTGTTCCTTGCATACAACACTCATCTTCCAACTCCAGGAATTTTCATAGGCTGTCCCCTATCCCTGAAATCCTTTCTCTCTCCTCATCTCTACCTCTTGGTCTCCCTGGCTTTCTTCAAGTCCCAGCTAAAGTCTCACTTTTTACATGAAGCCTTTCTCAGTTTTTTTAATCTTAGTGCTTTCCCTCTGAAGTTATCTTCAATTTATCCTATTTTTAAAAAATAATAGTTTGTACATTATTTGCATATTGTGTCTCATTAATCTGTGGCCTTCTTGACAATAGGGGCTGCTATTTGCCTTTCTTTTTATCCTAGTGCTTAGCCCAGTGCCTGGCACAGGTTAGACAATACTTGTTGACTTGACAATTTTCTCTCATAAAGAAAAAGATTCCATAGTTGACAACAGCACAGTATTATAGGGGTAGGGAGACTGAAGAATTCAAAAGAAAATAAAACAGAGGAAGCAAAAGCAAAATATACCAGAAGGGAGGAATAACCATGGGAAGAACTATGATCACAGGTGGCTGTATGAAGCAAGAAACAAAGAAAAGAGAATGAAACTAAGACTGGCCATTTGGATTTTTGTTTAATTCTGCTTCTTATATTCTAATGAAAACAATGCTGAAATTCCAAACATAATTTGTCAGTTTTTAACACAGAAAACTGGTATTCAAAGATATATAGTTACTTAGATTTCCAGAACATTCCAAATAATGACAGGCTGCACAAGTGGCCAAAAGTCACCTCAAAGGGGAAGTTGTCAATGGGGTTTGATCTACACTAGTGGAGGCAGCACTCATATTAATGAAACCACACAGCCAATGTATTAAATTATAAATATCTGTAATATAAAGTACTATAAATTATCACTCTTCCAAGGAAAGAATTTCTCCAATAAGACTTTAAAACATGCTGAAAATTAAGTCTATATGCATATCTATATATGTATATATGTAAAGTTCCTGGTAATTTCAAAGAAAGAGGAAAAGAAGAATTTTTAGAAAGATGATTCATATATTTGGTTGATTCAATATTGATTCATATGTTGTTTAACTTGGAAGAGACCTTAGAAATGAACAAGCCTAACTCCCTCATTTTTTAGGTCATAATAAAATGGTTTTAGTGCTGAAAGAGACCTTAGAGGTCATCCAGATCAGAGGTCAAACACATGGCCCTCTGAAGAGTGGGCCTGAACCAAATTAAAATGTAATTGGTAAATATTTAACAAAATAAAAATATAATAAAACGTAGGAGCCATCCCTTATCACAAAGAATTTTTTTAAAAAAAGAAAATTTAGCAAAACCAGTCAACAAAGGCATTCAATTTTAAAATTTTATCTGTTTATTTGGTGATATTATAAAGAAGAAGAAATGTGAGGTATCATAATTAACTGATCTAGATGACCTCTAAGATTTATCTAGGTTGATTTAGAATATACTCTCAAAGAATATACTCTTAGTGACTGGAGGAAGCACAAGAAAGAGAGGGGATCTATTTTAGAATTCAGTGGAGATATTGACAATGGGTGTATTCCCTTCCATCAGGGCTGATTCTAACTCTTATTCTGTATAATTCTTGTCCATGTTTTCCAATATATCATTCCAAGAAGATCTATCAATTGTGCTGGAGGCCTTCGTCTAAGGTTTGCCTTTGTACCAGTATAACACCAGGACTATCCATCTGTTTACCCCTTGCTCTCATTAAATGACCATTCCAACTCCTTTTTCCAATCATACATCTTTCAGAATGATTTCCTTTATACCTACCACTTCTTACAAGTAGGTCATCATTGTAAATACACAACAGTCTGCTTGCACCAATTGTATATCTCTGTTGCCCTTTGAGAATATACAGTTATAGTTTTTCAGAGACAGTAGAATTTCAAGATTTGCAAGCACCAAGCATGATGGGAAGAATACTGCTCTTAAAAATATTGACTTCTATAGTGCAGTAGAGTAGAAAGAAGTTAGAGGTCAGCTGTGTCATCTCAACAAAATACAAGTCAATTATTCCTTATCTACTTTCACAAACAAAAAAAAGGGGAAACAGAAAAAGAATTTTAACTGTAGATTACCACAACCACTTCTGATAGAGCTATACTATCCTATTGCCATGTAGTCCTACAGCCTCCACGAATCTTAATACTTCAAGTCATACTAAATTATTCTCCTCCACAGTCTAACAGGGATACTTCCCATTTCCCTGCTTATGATAGTTGTGGGCCCTCAAGTAGTCAATTTCTTTTCCCAGATCATCACCTATTCCAAATGCCAGCATATACCTAACAACCCTGGAGGTACCTGGAGGGTAGTAACCATTCACAATGGAGGTCCCATAGCTGTCCCTTTTCTTTTTTCTGTCCCACTCTCCCTCTTCCCAAAGCCTAGGGGAATTTTGTCTATCTCTTCCTCCTCAGGAACCAGCCTAAGCCAAAGGAAGTTCTTGATCCCTCAATCTGTACACCCAACCAAGGCTTTGGGAGGAAGAGAATTCATGATTTTCTCTTGTCTTTATTGGATTATGAGGTGTTTAGTCATGTTCAGTACCCTCAGAAGAACTTCTCCCTGTTTTTCTCTACCTCTCTGCTGGACCATTCCCCACCAAAATAAGTCATTTTCTCTGTCTTCCTAGCTCCATGACTGAGGTTGAACCGTTTCTATCTGATCTTAGCTGAAAGCTTCGATTTCCTCCTCCAAGTAGAGGGGAAATTCCCCTTTCCAAGGTTCTGGGGGTTTCCTAGTCCCAGATTTTGTAGAAAGTAAAGGGCATTTCTCCCACCTTTACCTAATGCCCTGAGGAATGTCACTTTTACCAGATGTGTCTCCTTTACCCTTACCTCCTAGCACAGAACAATTACTATTAATTGTTTTTAATGACACAATATAGAAATTCCATAGCAATATATTGAAGGGATAAAATTTCATCAGAAACACTAGTTAAAATATTGATGGATAATATGAAACATCAAAAAGTAAACTCAACTGGATAACAAATATATTAATGGAATATAGAAAGGTAGATCCTAATTCCATTTATGTAAACACACACACACACACACGCACACGCACGCACGCGCGCACACACACACACACACACACACACGGACTCACAGAGAAAAAGATAAAGTTTCAAGATAGGAAATTGAAAATGACACTCAAGGACCAAAAAGTACAATGGAACTCACAAATAACAGAATAACTGAGGTCCAGAAATGATCAATAGATAGCAAAAAAGTGAAACTGAAGAATAAACTCAGGAAATAAAAGAACCTAAAAAGGAACTAACGGATAGGCAGGACAAAATAATTGCTAATACAAACTTTAGGCTAATTGGCATTTAAAAAGGCAGCTTTGACCCCCAACCTCCAAATTTGGACACTGTATTCAAAGATCTAAAGAAAGAAAAAAAAACTTTCCAGAATAAACAAAATCAGATAACACTTTGAAAGTAAACATACAAGGACCACAGAGTGGAAGAATATTAAGTATGAGTCTAGAAAGCATGTAAATGTTATAGAATTAAAAATCAAGGAAAAAATCCAACAAGCCATAAAAAGAAGAAAAAAAGAAATCATTATTAAAAATACCAATTGGAAAATCATCATTTTTTAAAAAACAGCAGCTTTTTAAAAAAAGAAATGCAACAAATTTGGGTAAAAATGCACAAAGAAAATCTTTAAAATATATGTTTATACCTCCAAATCACAAATCTCGGAAATATATTCAAATAACATTTTGAATTTATTGAATATTTTTTAATTAAAAATTTTTATTTTTAGTTAACAACACTCAGTTCCACATGTTATTGAGTTCCAGATTTTTTTCACCTCCCTCCCCTGTCCCCTCCCTACCAAGACGGAATGGAATCTGATATATCTTCTACATATACCTTCACATTAAACTTATTTACACAATAGTCAAGTTATAAAGAAGAATTATGATCATTGGAATGAATCATGAGAAAGAAGAAATGAAACAAAAAAAAGAGAGAGAGAGAGAAAAAGAGAGCAAATAGTTTGTTTCAATCTGCAGTCAGACTCCAAAGTTCTTTCTCTGGATGTAGATAGCTCATTCCATCATCAGTCCTTTGGAGTTGTCTTTGAACCTTGTATTGCGGAGAAGAGCCAAGTCTGTCCAAGATAGTTATCACAGAATCAATATGTCTGTGATTGTGTACAATGTTCTCCCAGTTCTGTTCTACTCACTCAGTATCATATCATATAGGTCTTTCCAGGTTATTATGAAGTCCATATCTTCCCCATTTCTTATAGCACAATAGTATTCCATGACATTCATATACTACAACTTCTTTAGCAATTGATGGGCATCACCTTGATTTCCAATTCTTTGCTACCACAAAAAAGAGCTGCTATAAATATTTTTGTACATACAGGTCCCTTTCTCACTTGTGTCATCTCTTTGGGATACAGCCCTACAGGTGGTATTGCTGGGTCAAAGGGTGTGCACATTTTTATAACCCTTTGGGCATAGTTCCAAATTCCTCTCCAGAATGGCTGGGTTAGTTCACAACTCCATCAACAATGTAACAGTGTTTAAATTTTCCCATATCCTCTCTAGCATTTATCATTTTCCTGTTTTGTCATGTTAGCCAATCTGACAGGAGAGACGTGGTACTTAAGAGTTGTTTTGATTTGCATTTCTCTAATCAATAGTGATTCAGAGCATTTTTTCATATGCCTTCTTCTAAAACTGCCTGTTCATATCCTTTGACCATTTCTCAACTGGGGAATGACTTGTATTCCTATAGGTTTGGCTCAGTTCCCTGTATATTTTAGATATGAGTCCTTTATCAGAGACACTGGTTATAAAGATTTTCTCCCAATTTTCTGCTTCCCTCCTAATCTTTGTTGCATTGGCTTTTTTAATAAAAAAAATTTCAATTTAACATAATCAAAATTATCCATTTTGCATTTTGTAATGCTATCTCTTGTCATGTCATGAATTCTTTCCTTTCCCATAAATCTGATAGGTAAACTATTTTTTCTCTCCCAAATTGCTTATAGTATCAGTCTTTGTTCCTAAATTGTGAACCCGTTTTGACTTTATTTTGGTATATGGCGTATAATGTTGGTCTGTGCCCAGTTTCTGTCCTACCATTTTCCAATTTTCCCAGCAGTTTTTGTGAAATAGTGAATTCGTAGCCCAGAAGCTGGGTTCTTTGGGTTTATCAAAGAGTAGATTGCTATAGTCATTGACTACTGCATCTTGTGTAACTAACCTATTCCACTGATCCACCACTCTGTTTCTTAGCCAATACCAAGTAGTTTTGACGACTGCTGTGTTATAGTACAGTTCCATATTTGGTATGGCTATGCCACCTTCCTTAGCATTTCTTTTCATTAATTCTTTAGATATTCTGGACCTCTTGTTCTTCCAGATGAATTTTGTTATTATTTCATCCAGCTCTGTAAAACAATTTTTTGGTGGTTTGACTGGTATGGCACAGAATAAATAAATTAATTTAGGTAAAATTGTCATTTTTGTTATATTAGCTCAGCCTAACCACAAGCAACTGATGTTTTCCCACTTATTTAGATCTAACTTTATTTGTGTGAAAAGTGTTTCATAATTATGTTCATATAGGCCCTGGATTTGTCTTGGCAGGTAGACTCCCAAATATTTTATAGTGTCTACAGTAACTTTAAATAGAATTTCTCTGCCTTCGGTGGTTGGGCTTTGTTAGTAATGTATAGGAATGCTGAGGATTTATGTGGATTCATTTCATATACTACAACTTTGCTCAAGCTGATTACTATTTCAAGTAGTTTTTTATTTGATTCTCTAGGGTTTTCTATGTAAATCATCATATCATCTGCAAAAAATTATAATTTAGTTTCTTCTTTGCCTATTCTAATTCCTTCCATTTCTTTTTCTTCTCTTATTGCTAAAGCTAACATTTCTAGTGCCAAATTGAATAATAGAGGTGATAATTAATGAACATCCTTGCTTCACCCCTGATCTTACTGGGAATGCATCTAGCTAATCCCCATTACATATAATGCTTGCTGATGGTTTTAGGTAGATGCTATTTATAATTTTAAGGAAGGCTCCATTTATTCTTATGCTTACTAGTGTTTTCAATAGGGATGGGTGTTGTATTTTGTCAAAGGCTTTTTCTGCATCTATTGAGATGATCATATAGTTTCTGCTAGTTTTGTTGTTGATATGATCAATTATGCTAATAGTTTTCCTAATAATACCAGCCTTGCATTCCTGAAATAAATCCTACCTGGTTGTAGTGTATTATTCTCGTGATAAGTTGCTGCAATCTTTTTGCTAATATTTTATTTAAAAATTTTGAATCAATATTCATTGGGGGAATTGGTCTATAATTTTCTTTCTCTGTTTTGACTCTTCCTGGTTTGGGTATTAGTACCATATTTGTATCATAAAAAGAATTTGATAGGACTCCTTCTTCACCTATTTTCCCAAATAGTCTATAAAATATGGGAATTAATTGTTCTTTAAATGTTTGATAGAATTCACATGTAAAACCATCTGGCCCTGGAGATGTTTTCCTAGGGTGCTCATTGATGGCTTGCTCAATTTCTTTTTCTGAGATGGGGTTATTTAGGTGTTTTACTTCCTCTTCTGTTAACCTGGGCAATTTATATTTTTGTAAATATTCATCCATTTCCCTAAGGTTGTCACTTTTATGGGCATACAATTGGGAAAAATAATTCCTAATTATTGTTTTAATTTCTTCTTCATTGGAGGTGACTTCACCCTTTTCATTTTTGATACCAGTAATTTGGTTTTCTTCTTTCTTTTTTAAATTAAATTGACCAGAGGTTTATCAATTTTATTGTTTTTTTTTTCATAAAACCAGCTCTTAGTTATATTTATCAATATAATAGTTTTCTTGATTTCAATTTTATTAATCTCTCCTTTGTTTTCAGTATTTCTAATTTGCTATTTAATTGGGGATTTTCAATTTGTTCTTTTTCTAGCTTTTTCAGTTGTTTTCAGTATTTGTTTTCAGTATTTCTAATTTGCTATTTAATTGGGGATTTTCAATTTGTTCTTTTTCTAGCTTTTTCAGTTCCATGCCCAATTCATTGATCTCCTTTTTATGTATTTTACTCATGTAAGCATTTAGAGATATAAAACTTCCTCTAAGAACTGCTTTTGCTGCATCCCATAAGTATTGATACATTTTCTCATTATTGTCATTCTCTTTAATGAAGTTATTGTTTGTATGCTTTGTCCTTTGGCCCACTCATTCTTTAGGATTAGATTATTTGGTTTCCAATTAATATTTAGTTTATTTTTCCATGGTCCTTTATTACAAATAATTTTTATTGCATCTTGATCTGAAAAGGATGCTTTGACCGCTGCTGCCTTTCTGCACCGGATTGTGAGATTTTTATGCCCTAGTACATGGTCAATTTTTGAGTATGTGCCATGTACCACTGAGAAAAAGTATATTTCTTTTTATCCCCATTCAGTTTTCTCCATAGGTCTATGATATGTGCCTTTTCTAAAATTCTATTCACTTCCTTAACTTCTTTCTTGTTTATTTTGAGGTTAGATTTATCAAGTTCAGAGAGGGGAAAGTTGAGGTCCCCCACTAGTATAGTTTTGCTGTCTATGTCTTCCTGTAACTCCCTTAACTTCTCTTCTAAGAATTTGCATGCTATACCATTTGGTGCATATATGTTAAACAGTGATATTGCTTCATTGTCTATGGTGCCTTTTAGCAGAATATAGTGTCCTTCCTTATCTCTTTTAATTAGATCTGTCTTTGCTTTTGCTTTGTCTGAGATTAGGATTGCTACCCTTGCTTTTTTTACTTTAGCTGAAGCACAATATATTCTCTTCTAGCCTTTTACCTTTAACGTGTGTGTATCCCCCTGTTTCAAATGTGTTTCTTGTAAACAGCATATTGTAGGATTATGGTTTTTAATCCATTCTGCTATCTGCTTCTGTTTTATGGGAGAGTTCATCCCATTCACAGTTATAATTATTATCCGTGTCTTTTTCTCCATCCTATTTCCCCCATTTATGCTTTTATTTCTCCCTTCTCCCTTCCACTCCTCAAAAGTTTTGCTTTTGACCACCACCTTCCTCAGTTTACCCTCCCTCTTGATTCTCCTCCATTACCTTACCTTTTCCCCCTTGCTACTTCTTCCCTCCCTCCCTTCTGACCACCCCCCTCCCTTTTCTTTCCCCTTTCCCCTCCTACTGCCTGTAGGACAAGATTTATGTCTATACTTATTAGAGTATGTTATTCCCTTCTTGAACCAAATCTGATGGGAGTAAAGTTCAAATACTGCTCTTCTTCCTCCCTTCTTTCCCTCTACTATATGTAATTCAAGAAGACCATTAAATTAATAAATAAAACTAAGAGCTGGTTTTATGAAAAAAAACAATAAAATTGATAAACCATCGGTCAATTTGATTAAAAAAAAAGAAGAAAACCAAATTACCATATAGTATATGCATTCCTCTACTATGTTTTGTGCCTCTTCATGTGATGTAATTTACCCTTTTCTACTACCTCCTTACCTTTTCTCCCAGAACCATCCCTTTATATCTCTTAATTATGTTTTTATCATTATTTCAGTTATTTTATACTGACACCCAGAGTCTATGCATATTCCTTTCAATTATCATAATAACTGTACAATTCACAAGACTGATACACACACATACATATATATAATACATAAACATATATATATATATACAAGTACATATATATAAGATATATAAAAAAATATAATCCTATATAAGAGTGTAAATAATTTGCCTTATTAACAAGGGTTTTTTTTTGGCAGGGCAATTGGGGTTAAGTGACTTGCCCAAGGTCACACAGCTAGTACATGTATCAAGTGTCTGAGGCCAGATTTGAACTCAGGTTTTCCTGACTCCAGGGCCAGTGCTCTACTCACTGTGCCACCTAGCTGCCCCTAACAAGGGTTTTTTCCCCCTGTTTACCTTTTTATGTCTTTCTTGAGTTTTGTATTTGAAGATCAAATTTTCCATTGAGCTCTGACCTTTTCATCAGGAAGGTCTGGAATTCCCTTATTTCATTGAATGTCCATCTCCCTGCCTGAAAAATTATGCTCAGTTTTGAAGGGTAGTTGATCCTTGGTTGTAGTCCAAACTCCTTTGCCTTTCAGAATATCATATTCCAATTTCTCCTGTCATTTAATGTAGAAGCTGCAAGATCCTCTGTGATCCTGACTGTAGTTCCATGATATTTGAACTGTTTCATTCTGGCTTGACCTGATAATTCTGGAATTTGGCTATAATATTTCTTGGAGTTTTCAATTTGGGATCTCTTCCAGGGGGCAATCAGTGGATTCTTTTGATGACTATTTTACCCTCTAGTTCCAGGACCTAGGGGTAGTTATCCTTGATGATTTCTTGGAAGATACTGTCCAGGGTCTTTTTTTCATGGCTTTCTGGCAGACCAATAATTCTTGAATTGTCTTTCCTGGATCTATTTTCCAGGTCAGTTGTTTTTACAATCAGATGTTTCACATTTTTTTTTCTGTTTTTTCATTCTTTAGATTTTGTTTGACTGATTCTTGATGTCTCATAGAATCATCAGCTTCTATTTGCCCAATTCTAATTTTTAATGTATTGTTTTCTTCCTTCAGCTTCTTTATCTCCTTTTCTATTTGGTTGATTTTACTTTTCAATGAGACATTTTCTCCATTTATATTCTGAATCTCCTTAACCATTTCGTTGATTTTACTTTTTAAAAATTTGTTTTCATCAGTGAATTTTTTTCCATTTTTTCTTTTACCTCTCTAATTTCTTCTTAAAGTCCTCCTTGTGTTCTTCCAGGAATGTTTTTTGGGCTGGAGAGCAGTTCACCATTCCCTTTTGAGGTTTCAGATGTGGGTATAGTGTCCATGCTGTCCTCTTCTGAATTGGTATTTTGATCTTCCCTGTCCCTGTAATATGAATCAATGGTCTTTGGCTTTTTAGTGTGCTTTTTCATGGTGTTTTTATTTCCTATTGGCTTCTAAAGTGGATCTCTGCTTCTGGGGCTCAGGGGGCTTTGTCCCAAACTTCTTGTGTTGGAATCTGTGGGACTGCTCACTGGCTTTATGTGCTATGTCCTCTGGTTTTGTGAGGTGTGGGGGAGCAGTGGTCTGGCTGCTGGAAGTCTCCTCTTCCCCGGGACTGCTCTACACCATGGAGGGGTCTCAGCTGTTGTCTGTATTGCTGTCTGCCACTTCCACTGACTGTGCAAAGGCACATCTGGGGTCCTGTTGTTGATGTTTGCTAGCTCCAACCCCTGGGGCTCAGTAATTCTCATTGTTTTGCTGAGGTGGGGACTGCTGGAACACTTCTAGTCTCCTTCTGCCACCACAAGAAGGGCCCTCTCCCTAACTTCTCTCGCTAAAAGGCTACTGGAGCCCCATTTCTGGCTCCTCTGTTTCTCCCTGGGTGAAGAAGAGAGGGATGAGAGCCAATTTTCCTGGCCATCATGGCTTCCGGGAGTTCAAGAAGGCAAGTTTCAAACCTTTAGTCTGTGGGCTGGAGGCCTCCAGGGTAGCTGCTCCCATGGCTGCAGGTTCTATACTGGTGTCTCCTGTAGCTCTGACAGACTCCTGTCCTGGGCTGAGAGGCTTGGGGCTCAATTGCTGCAGTATCGGGTACTTCAGCCCTGGGCCTGCTCCTGTTTCTACATTGAGCTCACCCAGCACTCTCCCAGACTGGAGCACTGGTTGGGTTCCTCTGCTGTTCCGGGTTGGTGTGGTCTAGTGTCGTTCTGCCTGCCCCGTGCTCCTGTCCCTCTCAGTCTACTAGTGGCTTCTAACTCTCTCAGATCTGCTCAGACTCACTTTTTTAGACGTATCTGACAGAATTTGTGAGAAAGCTCCAGTAGTTCCCTCCTTTCACATATCCATCTTGGCTCTGCCCCCCAAATATTTTTAAAGAAAAACATACTTTACACAATAGAGATTTGCAGTTTTTTCCCCCTGTTTACCTTTTTATGTCTTTTTTTTTGAATATGGAAATGTTCATTTTATGTAGTATTTGTAAAGTCCAGAATTTAAAAAAAAATACTTAAAGAGCTATGTTCTCTTTTGGAAACAAAAGAATATGCTTAAAAGATAAATAAAATCTGGGGGAAATGATCCACAAAAACTATAACTTCAGAGATTCCTATAAGCAGTAGAAGAACTGAAAAATGATTACCTGATAAGTTCTAAACCTTCAAGCCTTTTACTACTTATAATTAAGATTTAAAGTGTTTTACATATGTAAATATTTGTATACATGGACTTATAATTTAATTCACATCACCTACTTATAATGTGGAATCTCAAAATATAATGGCAATGAATTTGTAACATAGTCTGACTGACCTGTGATTTCACTGGTTTAGGGAACCCCCAGAGAAAACTCCCTTAATCATCACAGATTGGCAACTGTCTGTTTGGGGCATTAAAATATGAAGTGATTTTCTCAGAGTCACATAATCTGTAAGAGGCAGGACTTGAACCCTGGTCTTCTGAACTTTAAAGCCAGCACTTTATCCACTATGCCATATTGTCTCTATAATAAATATAAATTACCAATACTGACACAATAGAAAAGCAATCATTTAAACAGACCAATCTCAAAGGAAGAAATGACAAATCATGAACACTTCACAAAAGAACAATATGGTATCTTATACAATTTTATTAGTAAATTTTTTTCAAAATGACCAAGAAATTATAATCCCTATGTGGTTGGGCGAGATGGTGGGGTAAAGTGAAGGTTTGTTTGTTTTTCTTTTAAAGGATGAGAGCTATCAAGTCAGTGGATAAAGAAAAGTTGCACACTGGGAAGAGAGGAAAGAGATCAAAGGGGCAAGAAGAGTTGGCCTGGGTAAGGAGAAGGTTCACCACATCTTCTGAGAATGGGGAATGAGACTGAGTTGATTTGAAGTGCGGCAACGAGGAGCAAAGGGAGACTACAATGAATGACCTCAATTTTTTCGGTTAAATTTTTCAGTAAAGTATGAGAAGTCCTGAGAGGGACAGAAAAAAAGGGTGATATAATGTTGAAAAAAAGAAGAAGAAGAGAAGATTTGGAACAACCACCTTGGGGAGTAATATGATAAACTTAGATATAAGGAAGAGCTACAAAAACTAAGAAAATTGAATAATGTACTTTTTCAATTGTGATGGTAAAATGACTTTGTTTCTATTTCATGAATAGAATAAATTCTTAAGGAATAGTTGGATGTGCTTGATTACATTAAAGTAAAAGGGAAATATTTATAGCAAACATTAGGTATTAAAAACTTGACATCTAAAAATACAGATATATGAGAATGGTTAAACATTTAAACAGACATTTCCCAGTTTCTGCTGCATAAATAGTCAGGGAATATGAATAGACAGTTTACAAAATAGGAAACAGAAATTACTGACAATCTCTTGAAAAAAGTTTAACTTCACTAATAATCAAAGGGATGCAAATTATAACAACTCCAAGGTCCCACCTCACATCCATCAAATTGGCAAAATAATTTAAGGTAATAAAACTCAATGATGGCAAAGATGTGAAGAAACATACATGCTTTCATTGCCAGTAGAATTGCAAACTATTAGAATTGGGGGGGGGATTAATATAGCAGTAAAAGTTACAAAAATAATCACATTTTTGACACCATAATTTCTAGAGGGAACTAGGTATCATCATAGTTAGAGTGCTGAACTTAAAGAGTCAGGAAGACATGAATTCAAATCCTGCCTCAAATACTTAGCTAGCTGGGTGACCCTGGGCAAGTCACTTAACTGCAGTCTGCTTTAGTTTGTTTATCTTTAAAATGGAGATAATAATAATACCTACCTCCCAGGATTGTTGTGAGGATAACATGAAATAACATTTATGAAATTCTTGTTTACATTAAAGCAGTATGTAAATTATTATTATCATCATCATCACTGTCATCATTATTATCTGTTGGGGGTGGGGAGGAGAATGGAGGTAATATAACCTGAAAATGTTATCAAACAGAAAAAAGAGCTATCAGTTTAAAGACTTTTATAGCCTCATCATTCATAATTGCAAAATATTTGAAAGCAGTCTAAACTCCCAACAATAATATAGTGGTTAAACAAATTGTTGTATACTTGATAAAATTCTCTCATTTTATTAAAATATAAAAACATAAGGAGTATAAAAAATCTAGAAAGACCTTTAAAAAATACAATCCAAAACAGTGGGGGGAGGCAGAACCAGAATTAATCAATCAATGAGCATTTAAGTGCCTACTACATGTCAGGCAATGGAGTTACAAAGACAAAAAAAAGAAAGAATCTCTTACTTAGAAGAGCTTATATTCTATAGGGGAAACAAGCTACAAAATATAAACAAGGTGATTTCAAGAGGATGGGAGATTCTAGCCATGGTGATGATCAGGAAAGACCTCATGTAGGAAGTGGTGCTTGAATTGAGTTTTGATGAAAACTAGGCATCTTAAAGGTGAGGAAGGAGTGCATTCCAGGCACAGAGATAGCCTGTGCAAAGGAAGAGAGATGGAAGATGGAGTGTAGTTGAGGAAGAATAGTGAGTAGGATAGTTTGGCTAGAGTGTAGAGTGAGTGTGGAGTATGAAATAAACCTCAAAAGGTAGGTTAAAGCCCACCTTTATTATGAAGGGCTTCAAATTCCCCCAAAAAATTCATTCTAGAGGAAATAGGACCAAAAATCACATTATGAACATATAAAAGTAAATAACAGTAAGTGAAAAAGAAACAGATGGAGACTAAGGGAGAGAGTGACAGGAAATTTTTGACATTTTACACATTTAAATTTATTTAAATGTAAACAGTTGCAAAGTAAGTTTAATTATTTATATTGATATTTAATATTCAGTTTATAATATAGCATTAAAGATAAAATTAAAGACTATTTTTACATCAGGAAGACACTTAGGATTGTTAAAATGTTGGAATTTCTTAAAAGCAATGCAGCTTGCTCTCTTTCTACCATTCAACTTTGGGCCCAACTCAGTTTCCAGCTGCAGCGCTTGTCCCAGACATGATACACTGACTCAGTGAGCAGTTTGTTGTTCCAACAGAATATCACAGTCTGCACATCAGTCAGCATTTTTCATCCATTTAGTTTTTTTCCTCTAGGGATTGTTAGGTTGATCTCTTTTGTATAATCATGGATCTCATTGAGAAGGCCTTGTAATGTTCTCATGTTAGATGCAATCAGCACAATGTCATCCACAAAGAAGATTATCTGGAATACCTTACAGTCTGTGGAGAATTCTTCTTCCATTTGGATCCTATATTGAACATCATCCACAAGAGAGAAAAAACATCTCTGGCAAGAATAAGTTTTCCTGTATCATACTTTGATAAGCTTTAATAACCAGAGTGCCACTGACTACACTTTGCTGGGTCAACTACTTTTCTGGAATCAAATAAATACAGTAGGATCTTAGGTTCTCTTGTAACCTTTAGTCAGCTGTTTGATGGACTGTGAAAGAAATCATTTATGAAAGCCTGAGTGTTCCTTTTATGTATTTTATTGAAGCATGCTCTTGATATGGTACATATATCTATACCTAATTATGCCATTCTCGTGAAGGTTTCATGAGAAATGTAAGCAAATGGGCTTGTCTTCTCTATGCTCTTTTTTGGTGGTATTGACATTGTTTTTTCCCCATTATTCTGGTATTCTCCTTTTCCAGGATGGACTTTTAAAATGAACTCAATGCTTCCAACATTATGTTACCTCCAGTATGTATATCATCAATGTATATTTCAGGGGCTCTGGCAATTCATTAAGAGCCATTTCTACTTATTTGGATAATGATCTGGGACCAAGGTATTGGGCACTAAATGTATTACAGATGAAAATAGGAAAAGGAAAAAGGCAAAGAGTACTAAAATGGCAGGAGGACAGCAAATGGGTTATACTTTTGCAGGAAATAGTAATAGTCAAGATTCATATATTTTCCTTTTTGCTTTTCCATTTTTTTGGCATTGATAACTTATTTGATTTTGTCAAATTAAAACAAGTGCAATTGCAGTCTCTTGTTTCAGTAAAAGTCGTATATCAAAGAATAATGATCTAATAAAAACATACCCTTACTTTTGGAGAAGGAAATGGCAAACACTCCAATATCTTTGCCAAAAAAACCCCAAATAGGGTCATGAAGAGTCAGACTTGGTTGAATTGACTGACAACAAACCCCTACTTTACAAAATAGCTGTGCTCTTGAAGAGTTGAGCGCAAACTGAACTTTTGTAAAGCTAATATTATTTTAAAATATATCAGCCCAGTATTATCTGAAAGGATCCCTGCATTGAAGTCTTCAGCATAGCAAAGAATTATGTTGTAATCCAAACTATTACTAATTTATGTGTTAAATAAGCCCAATTTAAACGAACAATATTAATTTTTCTTTAAGTGGAGCTGTAGCTAATGTCCTGTGGGTTTATCAAAGAGAAACATTTTTACCATAGTTTACAGTAAAATAAATGTATATTGAGCCATAATATATTACAGAATTAAATTAGTTATATTTGATTCAATTTTAATTATTATAAACATGGCATATGCAATATAAAATCCTAGTGAAATTCATCACTTGAAAAAGTACATAATTCTAAAATGAAAATAATTTGTTTTTGTTTCTCCTGTTTCCCATCCGGCCCCAGAACTGGAGAAAATGAAATCGTTACTGTTCTACCTGCAGTAATAAAAAAAAATCTTGTATTCATAAGCTGTTACAATCAAACTTATATAGCACTGGCATGTCATATGCTCATCAATATATTACTTTTCATGTGGGTTTTATTTATAAAGTTTGAATTTTACTTATTCTATCCTTCAACAGAAGCATGGTTAGTTATCCCTTTCCAAAGCAGGCAGACCAAATTCCCATGATGGCAAGGCAAGAAAACATTGAGCCTACTGACTTGTTGCTCGCTACCCAGCACTGGAAAAGTACAAGTTACTCCACAGACAACTGTACAAATACTCAGTTGCCATCTGGGATTGTCTGACCCTGCGCAAAGATGTCAACTAGGTTTGGATTTCATCACACAAATTATGGAGACTGAAAAGACAGTCACCCTATTAATGAGCTAATGCATAATATTTGTGATTAGATCTAGAGACACTTAATGTATAATGCTTCCACAGAAGAAAGACAATTTTTTTTTAAATCTGATACAAAGCGCATTATCTAATTTAAAATTCGTAACAGAAACAAGAAACCTCCCTTTCCCAATGGAATATTTCTAAATGCTCCAAATTCCTAAATATTCCAAAAGCACAATTATTTTGTCACAAAATTGCCTTTAAAACAGCAGATTCTTTAATAAAAATATAATCTGGATATTAATAGCTTAAAAACCTCTTATCTCTAAAAGAAATACCATTAGAAAACTAATGGTTATATTTCATTGCAATAATATATTTAATGAAATAATTATTCCTTGTCAAATTCATTAGTTGCGCTTGCTTTAACTGGGTCCATTTCCCTTACACTTAGAAAAATAATATTTATTTCCTTTTTACAGATAAACAGGTTCAGAGTGAATATGTCATAAAGCAAAGCCGTAAGGGAGGCAGGATTAAAACCCAAGATGCACTTGCTCACTCCAGTTACTTAAACCAGGTTCACACTTAAGTTTAGGGAATATCAAACTCCCTAAAAATTGTTGACCAGAATTTAATTGCATTCTCTCTCCCCTTGAATCCGATACAAATATAAAAAAGCATGGGACATTAGCGTTGTACACTGTACCTTTCCCTAGAAGTCAACCTCCTACTTACTATGGAGAATGTCTGTCAAACTTGTATTGTTTTGTTGCTATATATAGATAAAAGCTTAATAAATACCATTTGATACTAAAGGAGAGGTGAGAAATTGTGGGCTAGGTTTAAATGTGTTTTAATTCCAGCCCTTATTGTACTCATTGTAAAATGTAACACATCACACAGATTTTTTCCTTACCATTTCTGTTTTCCTTTAAAGGAAAAATACTTTTGAAAAATACCTCCCGGTAGGGGCCTGAATTTTAAACGTCGACTTTGAAGTGAGATCTTCAGGGGGTTGAGATAAATATGCAGAAAAGGAATTCCTGAGTACCACAGGATTCAGGGGGTTTTGCATATGGGGGAAGAGGGAAGGATGGGAAAACAGACTCACCGGCAGAAGCTGATGCTGCATATAGGTCAAAGGGCGTAGTTTCAGGGACCCGCTCCCCAAACCAAAGAAAAGTGCATGCAATCCCTGCTTCTGAGGTCACCTTCAGGGACAGGTAAATTATATGGGGCTGGGGGGTGGGGTAGGGTGTCTTCGGTACCACTGACAAGGCCTGTCAAAGGAGAGGAAAGAAATCAGGGCAAGGAAAGGAAGGGGAAGGCCCACCCACTTCTAAGATACCGAAAGAGGGAATCTCCCCAGGCTCAAATCCTCCCACCCCTCTTCCTACCCGGGTGATCTTAGGCAAATCACTGAGACCTTCCGGGATCTCAGTTTTCTCAACTGTAAAATGAAGGGGTTGGACTGGGTGGCCCCTTAGATCCCATTCAGATCTAGATCTAGGATCCTCTGGTTCCTCGTAACCCGCCCCCACTGTCCCCCACCCCCAAAGCTGGACACCTTCGTTCTCCCCACCCTCACCACCTTCTTTAGCCGCTCTCGCTCTTAACAGCATCGGTCTCTATGGCGACCTGAAACCCCGAATCCCATTGGCCCGTTCAATATTAGGGCCGGGCCAATAGGGTGGGACAGCCTTTTCTTGCCGTCCAATGGAAGGTGGCGCGGAGCAGGTCGGGGGACGGCGGCGTGCTGACGTTCCCGGGAGCCCTGGGCTGGCTGGCTGGCTGGCTGGACGGTGGGGGCTGCTTGGCGGAGCTCGGCAGCACCCAGGCACCGGGGCTGACTCCGTGCTGTCGCCGAGGAAGGTGGCACCATGGGCACCGGGTAGAGGGGGAAGTTGGCCGCCGCCGCCGCCGCCTCCCGGGGGTGGGGTGGGAGAAGTGTTGCAGGGGAGGGGGCGGGCGGGCGGGAGGGGGTTCGGCCGGGGGGGTTCAGGGGAAGGGGGGGAAGCTCTCTTGGCCCTGGCACTTTTTTTTTGGGTGCCGCAGCCGCGACCCCTCCGCGCGGATGTCCCCGATTCCCAGAGCGACAGGAGCCGCTTTCTAACCTGGAAAGTAAGTGTATGGCATGAGGGGAGGGCGACGAACCATACCCCCCCCCCCCCCGCTCCGACCCTTTACTTCCCGGCTCCTGGTACTGTTCCCTCGGCTCACCCTGCAAACCTCCAGATAGGGGCGAGGGTGGGGGAGGGTGTGGGAAGGGGAGCCTCCCGTTACAACCACCCCCACCCACCTACTCCTCTCCTTTCCTGCCCCGCCTCGTGTTCCTGCCTGCACTCGCCTTCTCCCCTCCCCCCCACCCCCCCAAGGCACTGAAGTTTCAACCTCCATTTGCATTTCCCAGGATTTTTTTCCCTTCCCTTCTGGTTACCTCTCTACCTTCCACGATTATATATACACCTTCCAGTCCCTCCCTGGTCTGTGGCTTTCAGCCTTTCCCACCCACCTCCCGGCACCCCCCCTCCCCACTCCCACCCCCCCACCCCCCGGGCCAATCCTTCCCTGCAAATCTGCCCTTGCTCCTTTCCATCTCCCATCCCTTCTGGCTTTCTGCCTCGTACTTTGGCTTCTTCTCCCCCTTCTCCATTCCCTCTTGTATTCTGCCCTCACCTTCGTTTCTCTTTCCCCTTCCCCCATTCCTTCTTTCCTAGTAAAACCTCCTGCTCATCTGATTTGCCCTAAATTCTCCGTCTCGTACAAGCCTTTAAGCCTCTATACTCCTCGCTTCTATCTCTCCCACCAGTCTTAACTGAATTCTGTAGAACTGGTAGGAAGATCTTCCACTTTGCTTTGCGCTTTCCCTGTCTTTGGACACCTCTTCTCCACCCCCCCCCCCCCCCCCCCAATTTCAGCGTGGAAGTCTGTCCAGTACCCTTCACCCCTTGGTCATCTTTCTCACACCCTTATTCTGTGTGTGTGTTGCATTAGCCTCTTGATCCGCACCCTTGCATGCACTCCTCAGTTCGCTCCTCTACCAGTCTCCTCTGCCCCCTGCACCTCTGTTCTCCTCCAGCCCCCAACGTGTTACACGCAGGAGTTGACATGAATTTTTCCCGGCCGTTGGGCGGCTATCTCGGCAAAGCTTTTTGCCACTAGCCGCCTTTGCCGGGACCGGGAGGGGGATTTGGCTCGGATTTAACTGCGTGTTGGCGGAGTGCGACAAGCAGCCGAGTGCGGCTCTGGAGCTGTGGTTGTGGCCGCTCGAGGCCGATGAATAGGCAGGTGTGTGTGTGTGCCTGGAGGAGACGCGCGCTGTTTGTTCCCCTGGCTGTAGATTGTGCAGGAATGTGAGGAATGCTTTGGGGGCAGAGTACGCACACCCGGCCGCCGCCGCCGCTGCTCCCTGCTCAGCTTTCCATTAGCCAGAGGTCACTGGAGCATCTTCTCGGGAGCTAGTGAGGTTCTTGCTTCTCTCCGCCTCCTTCCCTCTCTCCTTGCGGCAGAGCGGGCATTGGGGAAGTGTGACAAGCAGATCTGCCTGCCGTCAGCCTAGCAGACAGTATTCCTGCTTAGGCTCGGTTTTGCGGCATTTTCCTCGAGGAGGATGAATTTGGGGGAGGGGGAAAGGACTCCCACTTAACAAGGTCATCGATCGTTGAATCTTCTCTCTTCTTAAGTTTGGCTTGCAGTGTTTCATGAGTGTGTGATTTTTCATGTGTCACTGGGTTTCCCAGAGAAGCTACAGAAACAGGGACCAGAAGGTGGATGTTTTTAGAATGATGGTGTTGCAACCAATATTTAGCCGTTTTAACAATATCTGTTAGTGCTTGTGAAGGGAGACATAATCTGAGGAAGATTTGTGGACCTCAGATATCATAAGATTTGTAATTTTTGGTTCTGCTGTGCTGCTTTAGAATCCCATATAATGCATAATGAATAGAAACAGAGAGGCAGTGTTTGACCAGAGATGGGACAGATAGAACTGTCTGGTACAGTTAAATTAGGGGCTTGTCAAGAAATAGCAGAGAAATACAATGAGACACAACAATCACAAGTATGTCTATTCCAAGACCATTTATTAAGAAAGGTCCTGTTTCTGGTTTTGTAATTATCCTAGTCCTTTTAGGAGGAGGCGAAGAGGAAAAGAGAATAACTTTTAAGCATGGTGGCTCAATTGAATACAATGAAAAATTATTGGTATGTATTTTTTAAGTTAAAAGTTCAATTTTTTCTCAACACGAAGGAAGCAAGTTGAAGAATGCCTTCGATATCTTTTTTTTTTTTTTAGAAAGGAACATTTTTGTTTGCGGTATTTTATGTTCTCTTCCAGTTGGCTGTGTGGTTTGTCTTTTTGGTGACGCTTTTAGTTACAAGGTCACAGATGATTTTGTACAAGTATATTAAATAAAATTTGTTAGAAGCCTTCCTTTCTGGTGTTGTAGAGAAACCTTAATGGAAGCAAGCAAAATTATTGTCTGGGGGAAAATAACCAAAAGTAAGAGTGATTCTGTATACTGCATTGAGACCTATTGTGTGTGCTTTATATGGGACACATTTTGCTTTTGAGAATGTTTTCTTTAAGCTCCTCTGAGAATTTTGGACCAAACTCAGAAAAATGATAAATTTATTTGCCAAATTAAGATATTTTCCTGTGATCGCTTGGCTTGGATTGAGCCATGAAGAAGCATAGCATGAGAGCCTTTGTATGAAAAGTGGACAAGGCAAAATAGAAAACAAAAACGTAGAGGAAATTATACCTGATCTTAAAGCTTTCTTATACTTTTGTTTACAGTTGAACATTCTAAATTAAGGTTCTGTTTGATATCTAACATTGTAAAGGACATAGGTTTTTGTAATTGTAGCAGCAAACTTTTATTATGTAACATTGTTAGAACCAATAGTAGTACAAGTTAAAGTGTATCATTTGATTTGAAATTCATTCTAGAGGGAGGAAAACAGATTGTTTCTCTGCTGCATTCTCTGCTGCAAATTATATGTACTGTATACATGTTTTAGGTAGGTAGTTTTAACTGCTTGAGAGACCTTTCAGTTATCAATGATTCATTGTAAACTTTTGTTTCAGTTTTATAGAAATTGCTCCATTCTGTTTGATTCACGAGAGCAGGGATTCTCATGGCAGTCTGGTGAAAGCCTAGTCTCAGAATAATGTTTTTAAATGTATAAACATACATAAGATTACATAGGAAACCAAATATATTGCTATAATAATGTAATTTTGTTTTCCCATCCAAGTTCTGGGATTCCCTGAAATCTGTCCATGGTGTGCTCCAGCTCTGCAGTATTGGATTCTGTAGCACTGGGGAAGGTGCTGTGACCTCACCGCCAGAGATGATAGAAAATAACACAACTTGTAATTTAATTCAAAATACAAAATACTTTTTCACTATATCCTAAGATAGAGGGTATACATTTTGGTTTTGTAGGTCACACTACAAAAATCCAAATTACAAAAACTGCCATGTTTTCTTTTTAAAAAGGTGAGATGTTGGTGCTACATTTGGATTTTAAGAGAAAATGTAAACAATCATATAACCTGCAAATATAGTATTAGTCTCTGCATTTCATCTGGAATATGCCAGTCAATCAGTTGATAAAATAACATATTTTGGGAATTTTGCAAAATCTAGGGTATGTGTTACAATCTGCAAATAATATCCTTGTTCCTCAGCTTACTTATTTCTATTATAGAATTAATACCTGTATCCTTTCCCTTACAGATGAATGAAAAGTTTATCCCAAAGTTCTTCCAGTGCATAAACTACTCCTGGGAATTGTTAGGCACTTTTGGAAGTTTCTTTAATTCATTCAGGCTACTAGGGTATATATAGTTACTACTTCAGTGTACTAAATAGTACCCTAGTGGCCTTTCTGCCAGCACTGAAATGCTACTCATCGAAACACAATTCTAGTGGGCTAGATATGTGTAGAAAATGAATAATGGCATGATATTTAAGCAGCTGTTTTAGGGCTAAAATGAGGCAGCAGTAAAGGAGGAGAGCAGAAACAAAACTCTGAGGATAAACTGAATTACAGCATCATAAGATGTGGTATGGTCTTCATTGCTGGCAACTAGACAGTTTTCATTGTGTTTCTTCTGACTTGGGTTTTTATCGTTCTGGCTCCTTTTGGAACAAAATGCAATCTCATGAATTCCCTTGTTTTCTCAAACAAGCATAACATCCTTTTAAGGCTTTAAAAAAAGTTTTGCTACTAGTAAGATGAGGAAAATGAGTTTAAAAGATCCCACTTATTTCCTCCTCCCTCCCACCATTGAGATAAAGGGGCAGCAAAATCACAAACTGTCATATAACCTTGTATTTGTTCAACAAGACCTATTATTTCCTCTATTTTGGAGAGAAGAAAAAGAGTTTGCACTACGAATGTTCACTTATTTCATCTTAGTAACTAAGCAGGTTGTAAAGATCCTTAGAGTAAAGATTGAAGATGTGTGCTAGGTGCTACCAGCTGCTTTCCACCTCTCCCAGTAGGGCACTAAGTTAAGAGAGAAATGGGACTTTCCCTCTAAAAAGGGAAAAGGAGAAAAGGAAAGGGTTGTTTTGATGATTCCTAGGTAGATATTTCTGTGTAAGGAGTGTATTAGGGTAGTATAATATTCACATTATTTCCTAAGCTGCCATGTAAGAATGCAACAAAACTGTATTCACTTGAAATGTATTGACTTAGCAACAGTAGGATTCTAATAAATTTCAGTAACAGAAAAGTAGAATCATGCTTACTCTTAAATTGTAAAAATTGGAAGCTTGATATGTGTGATACTCCCAAATCAACTAAACCCAGAAATATTGCAACACATTTCCCTTGAATTGTTGAAGTTTATTTCTGTTTGGTTTTGATGGATACTGATTTTACATATATATATATATATACACATATATATGTATGTATATATGTATATATATATCAGTGATAATTTTATTAGTCTTCAGTCAGTTGATGAGCATTTATTAAGCACCTGCTATGTATCAGGTACTGTGTTAAGCAGTTGGGAACTGGATAGGATTAGTAGGCAAAATTTCAACATTAAAGCATGAATGAACAAAAATATTTTTGTATAGTATACAAGGGGAGCACACATTAGTAAATGTAAGCAGAGTTGTCATTAGGTTTTAGCACTGGTGGGGGAGCATCTAGGAGCCTTCAAATTTGTGGGGCATGCTGATGTGAAGTTAGTGACACAAAGGACACAGTCAGTATTTGTAAGGGAGGCAATTATTACCTGGTGTGTAGGAGAAAGTGCACAGGACTATATGTAAATTGGAGACCCAGTCTGGGTTCTGTAACTAACTAGTGGAGGCTCACATGCAAGCAGTTATCTTCTCTCTTCTCTTCTATAATGCACATATCCAGATCCTCATGTTGCAGGTAATACTTTTATGACTTCTTTTCTACTTTGAGGCTTCCCTTGATGTTACTTTTAATTTTTACCTGTAAAAAAGTATTACATTTGGTTCTCTAAATTTAATTCTATACACTGTGATATGCCCTCCAGCCAGGTACCACGCCCCGCCCCCCCCCCCCCCCCACCTTGTGAATGACCCTTTAAGCTCAGCACGTTTAGAAGAGCAATTGGGGGGAGTTCCACATCCAGACTGCCATAAGGGTGATAAAAAGCAGTTACCTTGGAGTGTTCAGGGCAATAACACAACACTGCAGGCAATTAAAGCATAATTAATTGTGAGACTGTTAGCTTGCTTTCTAGGATAGAATCAAATGTGAAATCTCATGGGTGGGGTCAGGGTATTTTGAGAAAGTAACCAAAATTCAGATGAACTAAGAGGTTATTGCTTTCTCCAAGTGATTATCATTAAAGAATAAAATCAGCTAACAACACATAAAGAAATGTGCCTATGGAGATCCTTGAAGTATGTAGCACTCGAAGTCTTTAAAACTTGCTTGCAAGAGTACTTGTTCAGTGCCAGAAAGAGTAGGAGGTATGAGTAAACATACCTTATAACTTTAAAAGGTAGAAAGTAATATTTCCAGTTCAAAGCGGAAATTGAAATAGTTAAAAGATATGTTTATATTTTATAAGCCCAGTCTTTTGCATTGTAATTTTGCATAATGCCTTTGTAAAATGTGGTTGGCTGTCAGTTTAGGAAAAGGTGTTAGAAAATTATTAATTGTTTTATGGACCAATTGATAGGTCCACAGATTGATTCCTGTAGGCATTTGTAGATTTTTACTAGGCATCCTTAAGTGTAGTCTTTTTGGTGGTGGAGAGGGCGGTGATATTGTTCTGAAGCTTTATGTATATATCCTGAACTTTAGTAACTTGAAAAATTTATCTAAATCTTTTTTGAACCTATTTAGTATTTAAGCCCTTAATACAACTTCTGATTCCATATTTTATATTCTGATTGGTAAGGAATTTCAGTAAAGAAGTATGAGAATTTTCAAGGTCAAGCAAGGGATATCTCTGGATTCTTAGACTTACTAAATAACACTATATACACTATCATAGATAGGCTTGCATAGGTTTTGCCAGCATGTAATACATGCTTATGTACACATGATGATTTTATACACATTACTCATATCCATTTTAGTCTTTATATTTCCAGACTGAAGAATCCTAATGTATGCATTTTTTCACTCCTATCTTAACTTTAGTATATGAAGATGAATCTACTGACTTACCATGGGTAAAATATTCACTATGAGTTATGTTTCTAGTAATAGTGGTGGATTTACAGTAGTTTTTATCTACTGCTCCTTTGTCGTACATTCAAAGGGGCCTCAGAGGCTACCTAATTCAATATGTTCTTGAATTAAAGAATTACTCTTCAACATCCAGGAAAGGAAAATGCACCTGCCTAGGGTAGCCCATTCCAGTTTTGTACAGCCCTAATTTGTTAAGACATTTTTCTCTATAGCTACTATTCTTTATTCCTCTTTTCTGTCTTCTGGGACTGAGCAGAATAGATCAAGTCTCCTTTCTGCACAGTGCTTTAGAATAATGTCATGTGTCCCCTACCCACCTGAGTCTTTTTCAAAGTTCTCCCTTCTTGATCATTTTAGTTTCCTTTCTCCAGACCATTTCCAGTTCCATTATATGTGTCTTGAAGTTTAACTGTGAAACAGTTCACTTTTAGTATAAGGATGAGATTCATATGGTTTCTGTTCAGTAGCTTCCTGTTGAGAAAATGTGGAGGCAAGGTGAAATAGTGGCTTTTTAAAATGCTGAGTTTGATGTCAGTAATAATACTGTTGATAGCTAAAATTTATATAGTACTTTACATTTGCAAAGTGCTTTAGATTTATCTCACTTTATCCCCACAACAACCCCAGGAGATATATTATTATAATAGCATATCGAGCAATCCTCATTTTACATATGAGGAAACTGAAGCATACAGGTGAAGTGACTTGTCCAGGGTCACACTCTAGTAATTGTCTTAGGCAGGTTTTGAACTCAGGTCTTCCTGAGTCCAGGTCCACTTTCTACCGAATAAGCTGCCTACCTGCCTACTCCTCTGGTTGGAATTCTGCCGCTGATACTAGCCGTGTGACTCTGGGCAAGTAATTTTAACTTCTCTCACTGAGTTAGAGTGGTGGCCACCTAGGTCCTGGGGAAGGGAGAGCTCCATAATGGCAAAATCACAACTCCTTTGCATAATAAAAATGATAGCCATCTCTCCATAAAATAAAAATTAAAAAGCACTTTTTAAAAAAAATCCAGAAGCCTTTAGGAACTGGTCTCTGACTTCAGAAGTTTAAAACTTACTTTAGGGAGATAAGGTATATTGACATGAAAAAGTAAGAATAAAATGGCCTATCTCTGTCTGATGGACGCTATAGATGTGTAGAAGAGCGGGAGTAGAAATCAGCAATTACTGGGTTATAATGAAGGTGATACATAAGCTGGACCTTGAGAATGGACAAGCATTGTGTTGAAGAAGTGGTACGTTAAGAAAGCAACATGACCGAAGGCATGTAGCTGGGAAAGCATATATCATGCTTATGGAACAGTAAAGAAAACAGTCTGCCCAAAGCACTGAGTTAGTATTTGAGAATTATGAGAGAGAAGATTGGGGGTGGGTAGGCAGGTTCAGGCTATTTGGAGAGTATTAAGGAATGAGGTAGGAGCACCAGTTAGGGTTCTGTTGCATTAGTATAGGTGAAAGATCATGGGGGCTGAACTAGGGTGGTTGTGGTGGAGATAAAAGAGTGACTATAAGATGTTTTATAGTGGAATGGACAAAACTTGGCAGATGATTGGCGATGGGGGATAAGGAAGAATGAGAAGTCAAGAGTTACTCTGAGGTTGTGAACAAATGCACAGAGGTGGGATATGGAGTATCAGGGTTGGGGAACAGCAAGTAGTCCATTTAGTTTGGACATAGATTTCATAGTCAACAGTCAATAAACATTTAAGTATCTTCTGTGTGCCAGGCATTGTGCCAAGACTGAGGGTACAAACCCGGAAAAAGAAAGACTTCAAGCAGCTTACACTCAAATAGAAGACGACAGCACTGAAAAGAAAGATGAGGGGAGAGAAGGGTACCTGAGGAGAAAGTGGAGAAGCCAAAGAAGTCCAAAATGAGGCAGAATGAGTGCAGCTGAATGAGAAATGAGGTGCCTTAGCAGATGTCATTTCTGTTCCTCTTCTTTAAATGGCAGAGTTTATGTCTCCACTCACCAGGTAGAGGAGCAGAGGGTACTGATCAGTTGTGAGAGGAATTAATGTAAAATTAGGCAAGAAAGATAGGTAAAGGTCAGATATGGAGATGTTCAAGTGCTAGGTTAGAGTTTGTCTTTTAATGTATAGAAAATAGGGAGCCACTAAAAGTGTCTGAGGCTGTCCTTTACCAGATAATTTAAGAGGACTGTCTTAGGAGAGTTTTCTTTTTTTTTTTTTTAGTTTATTATTTTTAACATTCTTTTCTTTTTAATTTTTGAGCTTCAAGTTCTCTCACTTCCTCCCATGTCCTCTTCCACCCACTGAGAAGGCAAGCAATATGATATCAATTATATATGTGAAATCATGCAAAATGGTTCCATATTAGCCATATTTTTTTTTAATAAAGCAAGAAAAAGAGAAAATTATGCTGTAGTTTGCACTCAGTTCATCACTTCACTCTCTGGATGTGGATAGCATTTTTTTTATCATGACTACTTTAAAATTGTCTTGGGTCATTGTATTGATTGGAGTAGCCACGGTTGATCATCATTATGATATTGCTGTTATTGTAGACAATGTTCTCCCACTTCTTCTCACTTCACTTTATATCAGTTCTTAATAGGTCTTTCTGCACCCCCCTAACCATTTCTTATAGCAAATAGTACTCCATCACAATCATATGCCACAACTTGTTCAGCTATTTCCCAATTAGTGAGCATCCCCATGATTTCCAATTCTTTGCCACCACAAAAAAGAGCTGTTATAAATATATTTGTACATATAGCTCCTTTTTCTTTGATCTCTTTTGGATGCAAACTTAGTAGTGGCATTGCTGGGTCAAAGGGAATGCACAATTTTATAGCCTTTGGTCCTAGTTCCAAATTGTTCTCCAGAATAGTTGGACTAGCTCACAACTTTGCCAGCAATTCATTAGTGTATCTGTTTTCCCCTCATCCCCTCCAGCACTTGCCATTTCTGATAGGTGTGATGTGGTACCTCACAGTTGTTTTAATTTGCATTTTTCTGATTAAGAGTGATTTAGAGCAGTTTTCCATATAACTACAGATGGCTTTGATTTCTTCTTCTGAAAACTGCCTGTTTATGTCCTTTGTCTATTTATCATTTTGGGAATGGCTCTTATTTTTTGTAAATTTGACTCAGTTCTATACTTGTATATTTGAGAAGTGAGGCCTTTATTAGAGCAACTTGCTGTAAGGTTTTTTGGTATTACTTCATTGTCTGTGGTACATTTTAGCAAAATATAGTTTCCCCAATTATCCCTTTTAATTAGGTCTATTTTTGCTTTTGCTTTGTCTGAGGTCATGACTGCTACACCTACCTTTTTTTTTTTTTAAGTTTAGCTAAGTATATTAGATTCTGCTCTAGCCCTTTATTTTAACTCTGTGTGTATCTCTCTCTGTTGGTTTCTAATCCTTTTGTGAGTGAACTCATCCCATTCACATTCACAATTACAATTATTATCTATGTATTTCTCTCTATCCCATTATCTTCTGTTTCATCCTCTCTCTTTTTATCCTATCCCCTTCCTAGAAGTCTATTTTGAAAGGGAAAAAAAAGGCCTATTTTTCTTCTAATCTCTGCTTCCCTTAATCTATCCTCCCTTTTATCATTCTCCCCCTGACTCCCTTCTATTATCCCTTTCCTTTTCTATTTCCTGATTGGATGAGTTACATTTCTATACACATCTGAGTGTGTGTACATATTCTTCCTTCTTTGAACCAATTCCAGTGAGAGTGAGGTTCAAGCATTGCCTGCCACCTACATACTCCCATTTTTCTCTTCTACTGTAAAAACTCTTCCTGTTTGCCTCTTTTATGTGAGAAAAATTTCTCCGTTCTACCTTTCGCTTCCCCCTTTTCCCAGTCCATCCCTCTTTCTCACCCCTTTATTTTTTTTAGATTGTTCCAACATAATTGTCTCACATCTGTATCTTCTGTGTATATAAACTCCTTTTAACTGCTGTAATAATGATAAAGTTCTTGTAACAACAATGTGGCTTGCTACTACTGTGGTTGCGTAAGACCCAGTAACACCAGCACACAGAAGAGCTACCAACACAGGTTCTTTGATCTGCTTTTCTAAGGAAAGCAACCTTAAGGGGTTAACAATCTCACTTTAATCAAACATACCTATATGATTCACTTAGTTCAGTGGGAAAAGCCAGGACCCTGAACTTCAGAGAGAATACAAACAGAAATTACAAACATATATAAACAGAGCAAATAACACAGACTAGTCTATCCATAGCAATACATAATTACCAGAGAAGCACAAGATAACTTGTCATCAACTTATTAACTTAGAAGATTGCCTGAAGCCCTCGGTAGGTAAATGACTTGTCCATAGTCACATAGCTAATATATTAATCAGTCACATGGTAAACATTTATTAAACATATGCTAAGTTCCAGATAGTGGGCTAAGCACTTGGAAAACAAAGAAAGGCAAAAGGCGGTCCTTGACTACAAAGTGCTCACAATATAATGGGAGAAATAACATGCAAATAACTATGTAAGAACAAATTATATAGAGCATAAATAAGAAATAAATAACAGGGGGAAGGCACAAGAATTAAAATGCATACAGTTAGGACTTGAAGGAAGCCAGGAGTTAGAAATGAGGAAGAAGAGCATTCCAGGTATCATCAATAACCAGTGGAAATCCCCAGAATCAGGAGGTAATGTTTTGTACAAGGGAGAGCATGGAGACCAGTACTACTGGATCAAAGAATACATGGGGAAGGAGGATTAAAATATAAGCAGACTGGAAAGGTATGGGGGGGGACAGATTTTGAATGATTTTTAATGCTAAATAAGATTTTATATTTTATCTTGGGAGGTGATAGGGAGACACTAGTTGATTGAGTAGAGTAAGTGACATGGTCAGACCTGAATTTAGGAAAATCACTTCTTCCACTCACTGCTTCTATATATTAGAGCATTGTGGCAGGCAGACCAAGCAACAGTTTACTGGATAAGTACAGGTGTGCAGAGATAGCCTGTACCAGGGTGGTGGTAGCATCAGAGGAGAGAAGGGGGCATATGCAAGAGATGTTATAAAGGTAAGGTCTTGGCAACAGACTGGATATAGGGTTAGAGAAAGTGAGCACTCAAGGATGACAATTAGTCTCTGAGCCAGGGATACTGGAAGAGTGATACTACCCACAGACAGTAACAGGGAAGTTTGGAAGGGGGGAGGGTTTGGGGAGAAAGATAATGAATTCGGTTTTGGACATGGTGAATTTAAGATATCCAAAAGGCAGTCGGAGATGCAAGACTGAAGAGAAGTTAAGACTAGACAAATAGATTTGAGAATCATTAAGATAAAGATGATAATTGAATCCATGGAAGCTGAGGTAATAGCTGAGAGAAATAAATAGTATAGATGGAGAAGAGAAAAGGGCTCAGTACGGAGCCTTGGGGATCACTCTTGGTTAATAGGTAGGACCTGGATGAAGATCTATGAAGGAATGGTCAGACAGGTAGGAGGAGGACCAGGAGGCAGTGATGTCTCCAAAATCTAGAGATAAGAAAGAATCAAGGAGAATACTGATCAACTTTAATGCTTTAATACTGATTGACAGTATTAAAGGTTTCAGAGAGATCAAGAAGGATGAGTGTTAAAGAAATATCATTAGGTTTGGCAATTAAAAGATTGCTAGTAACAGAGACATGATTAGAACTGAGAATTCTTATTCCAGTGCTAATGTGCTATATATTTTAAGAACTGCTATTACCCAAACTTCCTTCCAATATCAAATGCTATTTCACTGGGATACAGTTGTTCTCAAAAATATTTACATACAATGATCTTAATTCATCTCCCTTAAGGGAATGTAGGTAGCTCAAGGTCACTGAAGGAAGGATCATTAAGAAAGTCATTTTTATTCCTCCCTGAATATGGTGTAGACAACCTTTCAGTCCTCCAACAATTTGATTTATGACATTTTGAATACTGCAGGAATAGTTTTCTCCTTTGCTTTCTGGAATATCATATTCCAAGTGCTCCTATCCTTTAATGTAGAAGCTGTTAAATCTTGTGTTATCCTGACTGTGGCTCCACAGTGTTTGAATTGTTTCTTTTCGGCTGCTTGTATTATTTTCTTCTTGATCTGAGAGATCTGGAATTTGGCTATAATATTCCTGGGAGTTTTCTTTTGGGGATCTCTTCTGTGAGGTGATCAGTAGATTCTTTCAGTTTCTGTTTTACCCTCTGGTTCTAGAATATCAGGGCAGTTCTCCTTGAAAATTTCTTAAAAGATGATGTCTAGGCTCTTTTTTTTTTTTTGATGATGACTTTCAGGTCATCATCCTGGATCTATTTTCCAGGTCAACTGTTTTTCCAATGAGATATATTTCATATTTTCTTTTGTTTTTTCATTCTTTTGATTTTGTTTAATTATTTCTTGATCTCCTGGATCTAGTTTCCAGGTCAACTGTTTTTCCAATGAGATATATTTCATATTTTCTTTTGTTTTTTCATTCTTTTGATTTTGTTTAATTATTTCTTGATCTGTCACAAAGTCATTGGCTTCCGTTTGCCCAATTCTAACTTTTAAGGAATTATTTTCTTCAATGCACTTTTGTGCCTCCTCTTCTATTTGGCCAATTCTACCTTTTAAGGAGTTCTCTTCAGTGAATTTTTTACCTCTTTTTCCATTTGGCCAGTTCTGTTTTTCAAGGCATCCTTCTCTTCATTGGATTTTTGTGTCTCTTTTACCATTTTGCTTATTCTGTTTTTTAAGGTGTTATTTTCTTCAGCATTTTTGTGCCTCCTTTACCTAGTTGCTGACTCTTTTTTTCATGGTGTTTTTTCCTTTTTTGCATCAACCTCATTTCTCTTCCCAATTTTTCCAATACCTCTGTTGCTTGATTTTTGAAATCCTTTTTGAGCTCTTCATGGCCTGAGACCAATTAAAAAAAATTTTTGTTGAGGCTTTGGATGTAGCAGTTTTGACTTCTTTTTTGTGTTTGTGTTTTGATCTTCCTTATGACCATAGTAATTTTCTATAGTCAGGATCTTTTTCTGTTGTTTGCTCATTTTCCAGCTTATTTCTTGACTTTTAACTCTATGCTAAAGTGGGGCTTTGCTTCTGAAATGGAGGATGCACTGCCCCAAACTGCAGGCTTTCTGTGCAGCTGTTTTCAGAGGTAATTCTGGGGACCTGTAAATTTTTGGCTCTTCTAAGGTGGTATGATCTAAGGAGAGGTATGTTTACTACTCTCCTGGAATGTGAACTGGTTTGGTGTCTTCTTTTGAGTTTTTGTCTTGGCCTTCCTTGCCACTGTAATAGCTTTTTATGGTCAATTTCATTTTTGGTGTTTTCTCATTTTTCTAGCCTATTTCTTGACTTAGAACTTTATGTTAAAGTTGGGTTCTGCTCATCTGGGGCTGGGGAGCCACTGTTCCAAGGTTTAGGTCCTTCTTAAGGTAATGTGATGTGGAGAGAGGTGTGGTCACTGCTCTCCTGATCTGGGCTCTGGTCCTTGCCCAGAAAGGGCCCCTGCTTCCCTGCAGCCATGAGCACTTGCACTCCTCTTGGCCCTGGAATTGTGACCCAGAACTGCATATGATCAATAGAGTTGCCCATCAGTGCCAGCTGTACCCAGTGCCTACAAAAGGTCCAACGTAATCTCTTTTTGACCAACTGTCTGACCCCCTTACTGTCTGTGAGCTGAGAACTCCCAAAGCTACTGCTGTTGTTACTTTTTCTTTGTGGGCTCCAGACAGGCTCCATCCTGGTGTCACAAACTTCTCCAGACCTCCTAAGTTTTTTTAGGCAAGAAAAGTGTCTTACCCTGACCTTTTCTTGGCTCTCTCACTCCAAAATTTGACTTGAGGTTCTATTGTAAACTTGTTTGGAGGAAAATGTTGAGAGAGTTCAGCTGGGTTACCTCTAATCTGCCATCTTGATGCTGACCCCTACCAACCCTTTGAGATGATTTTCAGTAATTACTCTGGGCTTTATCTGGACACTTAAGGGATTGGGCTAGATGATTTCTAAGGTCTCTTTCAGGCCTCAGATTCTCTTGACTAGTTCTATACAACTTGACTTAATTGTATAGTATTTTAAACAAATCAGTTCATTTAAGTTTAGATCTTTTGTTTCCTAAATATCTTAGTGCATGAGTTCAGAAGAGCTAGCAGTGGATAAATTACTACTTCATAAAGTAGTCTTATTCCATTTTTCCACTCCTGAAATTTAGATCTTCCTTTTGAAGTTGCTGAAACCAGGCTTCCTATATAACATAAGTCCCATTGTTCCTAGCTCTGTCCTTTAGTCCTGGTAAGAATCTAAACCTCTTCCACCTATTGCCTTTCAAATATTTGAAGGGTACTTTCAAGTAAACCTTACTTACAACTTGTCTTTTCCCCCACCATTTCTTGTGAGGTAATTTAGAGAGTTCCCTCATCCTGTTGAAGTCTTTCTGAATATTTTACACTTGAAAATATGACACTCAGAAGTGTACATAGCATTCCATATGAAGTCTGACTAATGCAAAAGTATAGTAGAGTTATTATTCATTATTTTGGACACTATGCATGAGCTTGCATTAATATTATGTTAGCCGTTTTGACAGCCCGTTCGTTCTCCTGAGCTTGCAGTCAACTGAAATCCTTAACTTTTTCAAATAAATGGCTTTTGAGCCAGGAATTTCTCATCTCCCATTTGAAATTAACTTTTTTTTCAGTTAACTTTTTTTTTTGAAACTAAGTTCAGCATTTGTATTTTTTCATTTAAATTTTTATTTTTATACTTTGGGCCCATTGTTCCAACTGTTACAATCCAGATTTTGCCATTTCATATGATAGCTATTCTTTCTAGTTTTGTGTCATCTGTGAATTTTTTAAGTGTCTTTTACAAATTCATCCATGTTACTAATAAAATTTTGATGACTGGTAGTTTTTGTAAAATTAGAGGCTATTGAATAAGCAAGAACTTTGGCGAAAGTCATGGATTCCATTTTCTCTGACATGTACTGCCTGTGTACCCCTGGGTAAATTAATGAAACTTTACATGTCACAGGGACTACTCTAAGACTTTGTTATGGAACAGATTCTGATCTATATTGATATAGGGAAATTCTAGGAGATTCTACACCAGGAGTGCCCTACATCTGTGAATTCAGCAGGTCCAGACCAAAAACAGAAATCTTCTTAATTTTATGACCCTTCTCAAATCTGTTGCCTAATGCCTCCTTTGCTCTGTAAAACTTTTTTGTTCCCTCAGGTAATGAAGTAAGATAAGAGTAGGTGCATTTCAAGTGTGTTTAGCTATGTAAATTCAGAATATATTCATACTAAAAAAATCATACTTAGTAAATTTTAAATTTCAGAACTTATATTTGTACTTTTTGTACACCATGATTTTGGTAGTCTTTTGTTTTTGAAATGATCAAACTAAAAAAAGCATCAAGTTCTTAAAAATGAATTTTCTTTTTAAAAACATGTAAAGACAATCAAATAGGATTTTGATGAGTTTTAAATAATAGAACTTTTCAAAAATAGGCATTTGTGGTGATTAGCATTGTGCTAATGGACCAAAATGATTTGACCTTGCCATCTACTCTTAGCATTTTAATTTTAACTCACTTTATTTTTCCCCAAAACCTGATCATTCACTTTAAATTAATTCTTGCAGTTCAGGTTTATTCTACCAGTTATGACGAAAATTTCCACCAGTTATTTGTTTTTTTCTTCTCTTTTATTAGGTTCATGTAGCTATTTGATAACCTTTGGAAAAGTAATTAGTAATTAAAATAATGAATAATTATTAATGATGAATTTTTCAAGTACTTAATTTTGCATATGTATTGAATGATACAAATAACTTATTACAGATTCTGTGATATTATTACAGATTTTATAGAGAATCAGTTTCATACTTTTTTTTTTTCAATCAATGCCTAATTGGTCAACAAGCATTTATGACACACCTACCGTGTAGTAGATGGTGTTTTAAGTATTGGAGATACATAGAACAGTACACAAGGAAACAACATATACGCAGGTAAATACAAATTATTTTTGAGTTAATTTGCCAAGTGAGTGGGAAGGAGGACAGGGCCCTAGTATATGGGGGATCAGGAATGGCCTCATGTAGAAGATAACTTTTGAGCTGAATTAAAAAAAAAAAGAAATAATGTGTGATAAGCTTCCAAAAAGAATGCTGGAGCCATATTGTGAAGGGCTTTGACTAACTAACAGAGGAGTTTCCATCCTGTAATCAAGAGGGAGCTAGCCACAGAAGGTTTTTGAATAGGGAAGTGACATGATCAGACCTGTACTTTAGGAATTTTTCTTTGGCAGCTTTGTGAATGGCAAATTCGAGAGGGTAGAAGATTGAAGCAGAAAGAATGATTAGGAGGATTTTGTCATAGTTCATGTGAGAGATAATGAAGGCTTGAACTTGGGATGTTAAGTAAAGCAAAGGAGGCAGATGTGAAAGATATGGAGGTAGAATGGGCAAGACTTGGCAAGTGACTGGACATGTGTCATGAGGGAAGAAAGAATTGGGGATGGCTCTGAGGTTGCAAATTTGGATGACTCTAAGACTTATAATGTCCTCCAGAAATAAGGAGTTAGGAATAGAGTGTGTTTTAGGTGAAAAAAGAATTCTCATTTGGATATGAAAAGTTTGAGATGCATACCACTTGGAAATCTCTAAATGGTGGTTGGTGATGTGAGGTTGTAGTTCAGGGAAGAAATAGGGTTAGATACATGGATTTGGAAATTATCTTCATATATTTGGTAATTAAACCTAAGGGAGCTAATAAAGTTACAGAAAATGTGAAAGAAGAGATGGCAGTCTGGGACATAATCTTGTGATATAACTTCAGTAAGGTGGCAAGATGTGGAAGATGATCTATCACAGGTGTCAAATATCTAATACTTAAGAAGAAAGGAAGAGGGATTCCTTTGGCCCTTTCCTTAAAGAAAATGTTGCCTTGAGAGACAGCACAGTAGTGGATAGAGCAGGCCTAGAAACCAGACTCACCTCTTATTGGCTAGGTAACCCTGAGCTAGATGCTTAACCCTTTGCATATTTTCTGGTCTGGCCTGCCTGCAGAGATAGAAACACTATTCCATCAGTTCTTTGTACTGTTCCTTTCCCTAAGCTGCCAACCACCCTGAGAGGACAGCACCCTGAGGTTGAACCCCAGTGATATTAATAATACTGCTGAACTCTTTCAACAATGAGTCACACTTTCCCCATTCCAGTGATCCTGACCCTCAGCTGTCATTATATATTGATTTTATTTTTATAACATTTCTCATATATACTTCCTTTGCTACTCTTACACTGCTCCCTCCCTAGTACAGGCCCTTATCACTTCATGCCTGGACTGTAGCCTTCTGTGGGCCTTTTTATTACACATCCATCTTCCACTTAGCTGCCAAAATGCCAGTGACTCCATATCAACTCCCTATTATTAACAGAGTCAGATAGAAAATCTTCTCTTTGGCACTCAAAAGTCCTTCGTAACCCTAACCTTTCTTCTAACCCCCTACCCCCGTCACTATCTGTTTTTTGTCTTTTTTTGTATCTTTGGTGCCTAGAACTTGGTAGGTGCTTAATAAATGTTTTTTTTTATTGACTCTTAGTCTAGACTACAGGTGTCAAACTCAGGGGGTCTTTGAGCAGCAAAACTCCTGAGTTTGCCCAAACCAGATTAAAATATAAATTGGAAAATGCTTAACAAAATAAATAAAAATATAATGCAACATGGATAATGTTAATTTGTGGTTTTCAAAGTCAACATGTGGCCAGCAGGGATCTGTTTCTATTGGAGTTTGATACCAGAGATTTTAAAAAGTAGAAAAGGTACTGATCTGTGTTGGTAAAGAATGAATTTTTTTTCATCTCACTGGTCCACTCCTGGTCCCTCTGAGTAACACTGAATTGGGCTTAATATTGCATTTTGCTTAAGATGTCTTTTTTTTTTTCCGCTTAATCATTCTGTTCACCCTTCTAAGATAGGCTGAAATTGAATCCAGCTGAAAGTCATCAGAAATGTTTTGATTTTCAAAATTCTTTTGCTGTCTTGCATTTCTAATCTGATTCTTTAGTCAACTGTCTTACCTTGTTTTTCCATCCAACCCAGTGATAACTTTTGTTAATTGTGATATTTTTTCTTCTTAAATTGTATTTTTATGTCCATAGCTACAGAATAGCATTTAATAGATGAAGATATTGTGCTATAGACTAAAATATCAAATATCATTAATACTAGTCTTTAAAAATACTAATCATTTTTCAATAGTAGGTAGTTAGAATTTTCATGAAATAAGGAGATGCCCTTTAATTACATAAAAAAAATTATCTATGCAGTAAGTACTATCATCTGAAGTTTGACTGTCATCAAATACTTTCTGTACTGTTTCAGATAATTGCCAACTCCCTAACATAATGATCTATAAAGTGTGTTACTTTGATGACAAACAATTGGAATAGTCAATTTTAGGGATATGGGGGGAGATAGACACGCTAATGTATTGTTGGTTGACCTCTGAATTAGTACAATCATTTTTAAAGCCAATTAAGTATTATGCAAATGAAGCAACTAAAATGTCCATATCTTTTGACCTGCTATGAGCCATATACCCCAAGAAGGTCATTGATAAAAATAAAAGCATTATATTCACACCAAAATATTTATAGCAGTACTCTTTGTGATATCAAAGAATTGGAAATAGAGTAGATCCCCATTGATTGGGGAATAAATAAAAAAAAATTGTTATACATGAATGTAATAGAACATAACTTTGCTATAAGAAAAGATGAATATGATAAAGAAATGATAGAAAGACTTACAAGAACTGATGTAGCATGAAGAGCCAAGAAAACTATTTTGACTTACAGCGTTAACAGAAAGTACAACAACAAAACAATCAAATAAATGTTGCAGAATTACAAAGAATAAGCCTGGCTTCAAAGAAGAAATATGAGAAGATCCTCCCTCTCCACTCTTACAAAGGTAGAGGGGCCACAGATGTGGAATATTGTATTTATTGTCAGATTTTTAAAAATATGTATTTTGCTGATTTTTTTCTTCCTCTTGTTTTCCTCTTCTAAAAAGGTCTTTTAAAAAAATGTTGTCTTTTTTAATTTTAATTTTTTTGGAGGGGGGAAGGCAGGGCAATGGGGGTTAAGTGACTTGCCCAAGGTCACACAGCTAGTATGTCAAATGTCTGAGGTTGCATTTGAACTCAGGTCCTCCTGACTACAGGTCCAGTGCTCTACTCACTGCGCCACCTAGCTGCCCCTGCCTTTTTTTTTAACATCTCCTAGTTTTTCCCCAGTATCCCTCCGCCAGCACACAAAGGGCCATCTCATATTACAAATAATATTTAAAATTTTTTTTTTTAGTTGAGGAACAGCCTTCTTTATTTTTCTTCTTTTTTTATTTTATCATTTTTATTTAATATTTTAGTTTTCAACATTGATTTCCACAAGATTTTGAGTTACAAACTTTCTTCCCATTTCTACCCTCCCCCCATTCCAAGATGGCATATATTCTGATTGCCTTGTTCCCCAGTCAGCCCTCCCTTCTTTCACCCCACAGCCCCGCATCCCTTTTCCCCTTACTTTCTTGTAGGGCAGGATAGATTTCTATGCCCCATTCCCTATATGTCTTGTTTCCAAGCTGTATGCAAAAAGCAACTTTTTTTTTAAGCATCTGCCTTTAAAACTTTGAGTTCCAAATTCTCTCCCCTCTTCCCTTCCCACCCACCCTCTCTAGGAAGGCAAGCAATTCAACATAGATCACACATGTATCATTAGGTGAAACACTTCCACAATGCTCATGTTGTGAAAGGCTAACTGTATTTCCTTCCATGCTATCCTGTCCCCCTTTATTCAGTTTGCTCCCTTGACCCTGTCCCTTTTCAAAAGTGTTTGCTTTTGATTGCCTCCTCCCCCTATCTGCCCTCCCTTATATCATCCCCCCTTTTTTTATCCCCTCCCCTTTATTTTCCTGTGCAAAAAGATACCCAATTGAGTGTGCATGTTATTACCTCCTCAAATTGAATCCGATGAGAGTAAGATTCACTCATTCCCCCTCACCTGCCCCCTCTTCGCTTCCAACAGAACTGCTTTTTCTTGCCACTTTTATGTGGGATAATTTACCCCATTCTATCTCTCCCTTTCTCCCTCTCTCGATATATTCCTCTCTCACCCCTTAAATTTATTTCTTTTTTTTTTTTAGATATCATCCCTTCATATTCAATTCATCCTGTGCCCTCTGTCTATATCCCCTTCAACTCCCCTAATACTGAAAAAAGTCTCATGAATTACACACATCATCTTTCCATGTAGGAATGTAAACATAACATTTCAACTTTAGTAAATGCCTTATGAATTCTCTTTCTTGTTTACCTTTTCATGTTTCTCTTGATCCTTATGTTTGAAAGTCAGATTTTCTATTCATCTCTGGTCTTGTCATTGAGAAAGCTTGAAAGTCCTCTACTTTATTAAATATCCATATTTTACCTTGGAGCATGACCTCAGTTTTGCTGGGTAGGTGATTCTTGGTTTTAATCCTAGCTCCTTTGACCTCCGGAATATCATATTCCAAGCCCTTTGATCCCTTAATGTAGAAGCTTCCAGATCTTGTGTTATTCTGATTGTGTTTCCACAATATTCAAATTGTTTCTTTCTGGGTGCTTGCAGTATTTTCTCCTTGATCTGGGAGCTCTGGAATTTAGCGACAATATTCCTAGGAGTTTTCTTTTTGGGATCTTTTTCAAGAGGCAATCGGTGGATTCTTTAAATTTCTATTTTACCCTCTGGTTCTTAGAATATCAGGGCAGTTTTCCTTGATAATTTCTTGAAAGGTGATGGCTAGACTCTTTTTTTTTTAATCATGGCTTTCAGGTAGTCCAATAATTTTTAAATTCTTTCTCCTGGATCTATTTTCCAGGTCAGTGGTTTTTCCAATGAAATATTTGACATTGTCTTCCATTTTTTCATTCCTTTGGTTCTGTTTTATAATATCTTGATTTCTCATAAAGTCACTAGCTTCCACTTGCTCCAATCTAATTTTTTTTTCCAATCTAATTTTTAAGGTAGTATTTTCTTCAGTGGTCTTTTGGATCTCCTTTTCCATTTGGGTAATTCTGCCTTTCAAGGCATTTTTCTCTTCATTGGCTTTTTGGAGCTCTTTTGCCATTTGAGTTAGTCTATTTTTTTTTTTGCTCATTGTTTTTTTTTTAATTTAATTTAAATTTATTTATTTAACATATTTGGTTTTCAGCATTGATTTTCACAACAGTTTGAATTACAAATTTTCTCCCCATTTCTACCCTCCCCCCCACTCCAAGATGGCATATATTCTGGTTGCCCTGTTCCCCAGTCAGCCCTCCCCTCTATCACCCCCCTCCCCTCTCATCCCCTTTTCCCTTCCTTTCTTGTAGGGCAAGATAAATTTCTATGCCCCATTGCCTGTGTATCTTATTTTTTAGTTGCATGCAAAAACTTTTTTTTTTGTTTTTGAACATCTGTTTTTAAAACTTTGAGTTCCAAATTCTCTCCCCTCTTCCCTTCCCACCCACCCTCCCTAAGAAGTCGAGCAATTCAACCTAGGCCACACATATATCATTATGTATAACCCTTCCACAATACTCATGTTGTGAAAGGCTAACTACATTTTGCTCCTTCCCAACCCATCCCGCTTTATTGAATTTTCTCCCTTGACCCTGTCCCCTTTCCAAAGTGTTTGTTTTGATTACCTCCACCCCCATCTGCCCTCCCCTCCATCATCCCCCCCCTTTTATTTTTTTTTTATCCTCCTCCCTCTTCTTTCATGTGGGGTAAGATACCCAACTGAGTATGTATGGTATTCCCTCCTCAGGCCAAATCTGATGAGAGCAAGGTTCACTCATTCCCCCCTCACCTGCCCTCTCCCCTCCTCCCACAGAACTGCTTCCTCTTGCCAGCTTTATGCAAGATAATCCACCCCATTCTATCTCTCCCTATCTCCCTCTCTCAGTATGTTCCTCTCTCATTCCTCAATTTCATTTTATTTCTTTTAGATATCTTCCCTTCATCTTCAACTCACCCTGTGTCTGCTCTCTCTCTTTTACGTATATATATATATATATATATATATATATATATATATATATAAAACACACACATATATATACATACATACACATGCATACACATACACATAGATACATACATACATACACATTCACTTATATATATATACATAAACATATACATATATATGCATACTCCCTTCAACTACCCTAATACTGAGGTCTCATGAATCATACACATCATCTTTCCATGTAGGAATGTAAACAAAACAGTTCAACTTCAGTAAGTCCCTTGCAATTTCCGTTACTTGATTACCTTTTCATGCTTCTCTTGATTCTTGAGTTTGAAAGTCAAATTTTCTAATCAGTTCTGGTCTTTTCACTGAGAAAGCTTGAAAGTCCTCTATTTTATTGAAAATCCATATTTTGCCTTGGAACATGATACTCAGTTTTGCTGGGTAGGTGATTCTAGGTTTTAATCCTAGCTCCATTGACCTCCGGAATATCGCATTCCAAGCCCTTCGATCTCTTAATGTAGAAGCTGCCAGATCTTGGGTTATTCTGATTGGGTTTCCACAATACTCAAATTGTTTCTTTCTGGCTGCTTGCAGTATTTTCTCCTTGATCTGAGAGCTCTGGAATTTGATGACAATATTCCTAGGAGATTTCTTTTTGGGATCTATTTGAGGAGGTGATCGATGGATTCTTTCAATTTCTATTTTGCCCTGTGGCTCTAGAATATCAGGGCAGTTCTCCTTGATAATTTCCTGAAAGATGGTATCTAGGCTCTTTTTTTGATCGTGGCTTTCAGGTAGTCCAGTAATTTTTAAATTTTTTGTCCTGAATCTATTTTCCAGGTCAGTGGTTTTTCCAAGGAGATATTTCACATTGTCTTCCATTTTTTCATTCCTTTGGTTCTGTTTTATAATATCCTGATTTCCCATCAAGTCACTAGCTTCCACTTGCTCCAATCTAATTTTTAAAGTAGTATTTTCTTCAGTGGTCTTTTGGACCTCCTTTTCCATTTGGCTAATTCTGCCTTTCAAGGCATTCTTCTCCTCATTGGCTTTTTGGAGCTCTTTTGCCATTTGAGTTAGTCTGTTTTTTAAGGTGTTGTTTTCTTCAGTGTATTTTTCAGTATTTTTTTGGGTCTCCTTTAGCAAGTCATTGACTTGTTTTTCATAGTTTTCTTGCATCCTTCTCATTTCTCTTCCCAATTTTTCCTCTACTTCTCTAACTTGCTTTTCCAACTCCTTTTTGAGCTCTTCCATGGCCTGGGGCCAGTTCCTGTTTTTCTTGGAGGTTTCTGTTGTAGGCTCTTTGACTTTATTAATTTCTTCCGTCTGTATGTTTTGGTCTTCTTTGTCAACAAAGAAAGAATGCAAAGTCTGAGACTGAATCTGGGCGGGTTTTCGCTGCCTGGCCATATTCCCAGCCAACTAACTTGACCTTTGAGTTTTTCAGTGGGGTATGACTGCTTGTAGACTAAAGAGTTCTATGTTCCACGTTTGGGGGGGAGGTGCCAGCTCTGTCAGACCCTCACTACTCCTTCCCCAAGAACCCCCAGTCCAGGCTGGGCTTAGATCTTCAGCAGGCTGTTGCACTCCTGCTCTGATCTGCCACTTAATTCCTCCCACCAGGTGGGCCTGGAGCCGGAAGTAACAACAGCTGTAGCTGCCCCACCTCCACTGCCCCCGGGGCTGGAAGCCTAACCTGGAACTCCTTCCACTCCCGCAGCTTTTCCCACTAACCTTCTCCGCAGTCTTTGGTGTTTGTGGGTTGAGAAGTCTGGTAACTGCTGCAGCTCACTGAATCAGGGCGCTAGGGCCCCCTTCGCCCGGCTTCTGGTCTGGATGGTCCACGCCGCTCAGGCTGGGCTCTGCTCCACTCCGTTCCCAGCTCCCAGCTCCGAGCTCCGTGTGGGATAGACCTCACCCAGAGACCATCCAGGCTGTCCTGGGCTGGAGCCCTGCTTCCCTCTGCTGTTTTGTGGGTTCTGCCATTCTAGAATTGGTTCAGAGCCATTTTTTATAAGTTTTTGGATGGTCTCAGTAGAGAGCTCACACTATTCCCTGCTTACCAGCCGCCATCTTGGCTCCGCCCTGCCTCCTCTCTAGTCTATTTTTTAAGGTGTTATTTTCTGCAGTATTTTTTGGGGTCTCCTTTAGCAAGTCATTGACTTGTTTTTCATGGTTTTCTTGCATCACTCTCATTTCTCTTCCCAATTTTTTCTCCACTTCTATGACTTGCTTTTCCAAATCCTTTTTGAGCTCTTCCCTGGCCTGAGACCAATTCATATTTTTCTTGGAGGCTTTTGATGTAGACTCTGACTTTGTTGGCTTCTTCTGACTGTATGTTTTGGTTTTCTTTGTTACCAAAAAAAAGATTCCGAAGTCTGATTCTGAATCTGGGTCTGTTTTTGCTGCCTGTTCATGTTCCCAGCCAACTACTTGACCCTTGAGCTTTTTGTAATGGTATGACTGCTTATAGAGTAGAGAGTGCTTTGTCCCAAGCTTTAGGGTCCAAGCGCTGTTGTTTTCAGAGCTACTTCTACTCCACCATCACCTCAGGCTCTGTCCCAGCAGTGTGCCTCCTCCCCCAACAACCACCAACCAGGACCGCAATACAGATCCAAGCAAGGCACAGCAAGAGAATCTGCCTTTGTGCCCACAAAGCACTCCTTGCACTCCTGCTCTGATCTGCTGCTAGATTCCTCCTACCCTGTCAGCCAGGGACTCGGGAAGCAGCTGACGCTGTAGCTCTGGCAGCAGCCTCAGGAGTTTCCTGCCGCTGTCACCTCAACCACCTCACCACCTCTCCCACCCCCAGGGCTGGTGATCGGACTGCTCTGAACTGATTCCACAGTTTCCCTCTAACCTGCTCTTTGGCATTTGTGGGCTAAGAAGTCTGGTAACTGCCACAGCTCACTGATTCATGGCCCCAAGACCTGTTCAGGCTGGCTGACTCGGGGTCTGGTCCATCCTGGCTCGGCTCACACTGGGCTGTGCTCTGTTCCCAGCACCATGCGATAGACCCTTCCCAGTGACCATCCAGGCTCTCCTGGGCTGGAGACCTGTTTCCCTCTGCTATTTCGTGGGTTCCACAGCTCTAGAATTTGTTCAGAGCCATTTTTTACAGGTGTTTGGAGGGATTTGGGGGAGAGCTTAAGCAAGTCCCTGCTTTCCAGCCTCCCTCTTTGCTCCACTCCCCTAAAAGATTTTTTAAAAAGAAGAAATATCAGTATAACTGATCAATATATTAAGTCTGAAAATGTAGGTACTGTGTCACCCTTGCATACCTTTACCTCTACAAAAGTATGAGTTGGAAATGTCTTGAGCCATGCTTGCTCTTTATAATTTTGCAACATTTACTTTCGATGTTTAAATAATTGTATTTGGTTATTCTTTCCATTTATATTGTTTTAATCAGTGCCTATATTGTTTTCTTGATTCTGCTTACTTTATTCTGCATTAGTTTATGTGGATCTTTCCATGTGTCTCTGTATTCATCATAGTCATCATTGCTTACAGCATAGTAGTATTTCTTAACATTAATGTACCACAATCTGTTTATCCATTTCCAGTTGATGTTCATCTACTTTGTTTCTAATTCTTTGCTATCACAAAAACTGTTGCTATATATTTTGATATATGTAGGAACTTTGTTTTCCTCAATGACTGCTTGGGGTATAAACCTAGTAATAGAAACTCTGGGTCAAAGGGTATGGATATTATTTTGATTTGCAATTCTGTTATTGTTAGTACTCTCATTATTGGAATATTCTTTCATATTGTTAATAGTTTATAATTTTTTTTGAAAACTATGCATATTTTTTATCACTTATCTTTGGAGAATGGCTTAAAAAGTTGTTGTTTTTTTTAATGAGATGATTCCTGGGAGCACTAGGGGTAGGGATAAAGGGAAATGTAGTCAATGTAAAAATTATGTCAATAAAAACATTTTTAAATGCTATTTTGTTGCTATTTTTTCTTAAAAAATCTTTGAATGATTTTCCCATTTCCTAAAGCAAAACATCAAACTATGGCTTGAAATTCAGTGGTCAGGTCGCAACACTCAACTATCACAACTATAGCCAAAGTGAACTACTCACCATCACCTGATTAGGCCTTAAAATTTCCTGCTTGGAATTTATGCACAATCTTTTCCTCTCATCTGTAAATACCTTTACCTTGCTGCTTACTCAAACCTTACCATCCTTGAATATTGACTTTCCTGAAACCTTCCTAGACCATTGCAACCTAGAATCCTCTTCCTCTTTCCCATTCATTTGTCAAGTAATCATGGAAGGGGAATGTGAAAATTACCTTAGCTGTAGCTTTGCTGCGTTCTACCTGTGTGACACTCTAGTGTCCTACTGTGTCATTTAGAATCCGCATGATTCTATCACAGATTAGTAGATGAAAGCTTCCTTCTGAGACTACCTGTCTGTGTTCTCGGACCCATTCATGTCAGTTCTCTAAAAATTGCTAGTATTTATATAATGTTTTAAGGTTTGCAAAGTGCTTTACATATATTATTTCATTTGATCTTCATAAAAATCTTATCCCTCCCGTGTATTCCTGTCCCACTCTATCCTCTCCTATCATTATGCCTTGTAGAGTTAGACCTCTTTCTTTCTCACTCCTTCGATCTTCTTGCAGTCACAGAAACTTGGCTCCCTCTCCTAGGTCCTGTGGTTCTGGTTCTGTCCCTATGTTCATCCTTTCTCTTTCCCCAGTTTTCCTGGCTTCTTAATGATTTTGCTTTACTTACCTTGTGTTATTTATATTCCAGCCAAATTGGCCTAGTTTCTGTGTACCCTGTATGTGACATCCTATTTACCATCTCTGTGTTTTTATAGGTAGTCCTCCAAGTGTGCAATGTTCTTCCTCTTGGAACCCCAAGCTACCTTTAAGGTTCAACTCAAATTCCACTCCCTTCTAGTAACCTGCTTCTGTTACATTGTATTTATGAAGGTTTTTTTTTTTTCGTTTTGTACTTGTGTACATTAATTACTATTAAATGTCAACTTAGTAGATTTGTTCTATCATTTTAATCTCTCAAGATCTTTTTGGATTCTGACTCTCCATACAGTCCATGTGTTAGTTATCCTTAGCTTTGTGTTATTTGCAAATCTGATAAATATATTCTCTCTGCCATTTTCCAAATCATTGATAAAAATGGGGCCTCACAGGACCAGACATAAATCTTTAGAGCATTTAATTTAGAGACCTCCTTCTAAGTTGACATTAAACCATCAATGAGTAATCAAACGATTAATGACTAATAGATTAGCCATTTAACCCTTTCCAAACCTGCCTAATTTTATACTACCATTGTCTAGCTTGCAACTGTCCATCTATTCCTCAATAATAGCATGAAATAACTTTAGCAAATGGCCTTCTAAAATCTAGGTAAACCATATCTACAGCATTCCCCTGATTTGCTAATCTATTAATTTGTCCAAAAAAAAAAGAGATTAGGCTACTGTGACCTGTTTTTGATGAAAATATGTTGGCTCTTTGTGATTAGTGTTATCTTTTGGGGGTTTTCAATATCTAACTCCTTATATAACATATTCTAGAATTTTGCTCAGAATCAAAATAAATGTGAATGGCCTTGAGTTTGCAGATTCCATTCTCATCTTTTTTTAAAAAAAAAATTTTAAATAGCATTTGCCCTAATCCATGGAACTACTCCAATTCTTTAGTCTTTCAAAGACTACTAAAGAGAGCTCAGAAATCACATTTCCATTTCTTTACACTTACTAGGTTATCTGGATCATCTGGGCCTGGTGACTAGAACATCAAGGGCAGATAGGCATACTTAACTCTCTTCCTACTTACCTAAGAATTTACTCCCTATTTTCTATTTTTGATTCCTTTTAAAAATTCATTGCATATTATGAAACTTTTAAGTTTTCTTATTTTGAAATGTCATAATAGTTTTTTCCCATTCAAATAGTGATCAGAACAATAACTGAAATGAGCTAATTACATCTAAAAATGGAGTAACCTCTTTAACCATGGGTGATTTTGAAGAATAATTATATAAAACATAAATTTGTTGCTCATTAGATTGCATTATTTGATTGGTTCAAATCAATTGGAGGAAGAGACAGTTGTTAGGCTTAATGTGCTTCTGTTAACTGCATTGACAAATATATATTGTGAAAAGCACAAAATTCATATTAGCGAGACTGGAAATTTTTTATCAATGAGTGAAATGTTGAGCTTTTCCATGTGAATATTGTATTTTAATCCAAAAAATAACAGCAGACATTTCTGACTTCTGTAAAAAATTAAATTTGATACTCTATTCAATTCAGAAGTCTTTTTTTTTCCTTGCATTTTAAAAGTTACTTATCTAAACAGCAACATTTATTCGTACTCAGGATAAGATTGGTGCTGAAGGTATTCAGGATCTATATTTGGAATTAGCAGGTAAATGTACTTAAGGATTTCCCTTTGCCTTTAAATGCTGAAGAGTAAGTTACCATCTTGTTATGTCTTAAGGACAGTTCATGAAGTCATAAAAACATTCTCAAAGAGTATTTCTTATGTGTATATATGAGTTGTGCTTGGAAAAAGGACTATATATAGAGAAGGAAATTAGATTTTTTAAACTTAGCACTTTTGTTAAAATTTATCTCTTTGAGGCAATCTTGCTTTGTGGATAGAGATTTGGCCTCAGAGTTATAAAGACTGGGTTCTAGTCCTGCCTCAGACACATATCGTTTGTTCATACAGTCATTGGGTGAATCAATTAACTTCAATGCCCCCAGACAATTTTAAGTCAATAAGCATTTATTAAGGGCTTCCTAGGTGCCAAGCACAGTGCTAAGCACTTGGGAATATAAAAAAAGGTGAAAACAGTCCCTATCCTCAAGGAACTCACAATCTGATGCGGGGAGACAGCCTATGTACAAAAAAAATAAATGCAGGAGAGCTTGGAGGTCACCTCAGAGGAAAAGCATGAAGGGAGACTGTAAAGGCTTCTTGCAAAAGATAGAGTTTTAGCTGAGACTTGAAGGACTACACAGGAAGGTACAGATAAATAGAGGGAGCATTCCAGGATTGGAGGATGGCCAATGAAAACTCATGAAGTGAGGACATAGTGTCTTATTTGGGCAACAGCAAAGAGACCAATGTGATCAGATCACATAGTATGTGGAGGGGACTAAAGTTTAATACTAGAAAGGGCCAGATTATGAAGGGCTTTGAAATAGGAGGTTATATTCAGTCTAGGCATTAATTAGGAACCACTGGAGTTCATTGAGTGGTAGATGGCATGGTCAGACTTGTGCTGAAAGAAGATTTCTTTCACTGCTCGGGGTATGATGGATTGGAATGGAGAGAAACTTGAGGCCAGAAGATCAATTTTTCTATTGCAATTGTCTAGGCATGAAGTGATTAGTGCCTATAGTGGGGTGGGGTGGCAATGTTTGAGGAGAGAAAGGGGTATAATTTAGAGTTGTTGTGAAGGTAAAATTGACAAGCTCTGCCAACAGATTGGATATGGGAAGTGAGAGAGTATGAGTGGAAGATGTTGCCTATTTAGAGAGCTTGGATGCCTGTGAGGATGATGGTGCCCTGGACAGTAACAGGGAATTTAGAAAGATTATACATTGCAAGAGTTACCTATCTGCAGAGTTAGAGTTTTCTAAACCAATGAAATCAAGGATCTAATTTTGAAAGGAAGAAAGAAAAAAGAAGACAAGAAAGGTTATACTTGAATAAAGGTTATCAAGGAATAGACTGTCACCAGACATTGATAGGTGATGTCAGTTAATTGATGAGAAAGAAAATGACTTTTTTTTCTGGATCTTCTCATTTTCTGAGACATTTTGAATTAAAATTTTTGCCTGTTTTTCCCTCTAATGTCTTTTCCTCCTCCCCAACTACTGGGTTTAGGAAAGGGGTTGGAGACTATTTTCATACCAAATTTAGATTTTTAAATTTATAGTAAGTATGTGATTAGGGGCATACGTAACCAGAATAAATTAAATCTCCAAAAATAATTTTTCGAAAAATCGCATTTTAGTTACACTCTCCCCCCTCCCCCCCTTTTAGGCCTTTTATCAGTATAAGGATAGAAGCTATGGGGCAGTTAGAATGAGAGGACACATACTTCTACCTCACTCAATCCCTGGGTAATGATATTGTCTGTATTTGAAGATAAGATCTTATGTTCACAGAGGTACAACTCCCATCATTTATAAACACTACCATGGTGATATACTATTTTTTCATTATTGTGAGCCCATCTTATTTTACAAAATGTTCCCAAAGTCTTTGTGCAATTTTGCTGTTTACTCTAAGACTTTTGGAACATCCTATATTTGAAAATAATAGTAGATATACAGTTATTTTAAATGATACCATAAATGTCATTTATAATTATTTACAGTGACATTTATAAATATTATTTTATTTAATTTTTAAAAACATTTTTAGAACTTTAATTTTTCTTGGTAACCACCAACATTCATATTTGTCTTTTAGATTTGAGCTCTTTCTACTTCATTTAGTTTAAAGTTAATTTTTCTGTAAATGTTATTATATTTGAAAATGACTGTTAGTAGTCATTTATAGAATTATAACATTTTAGGATGGGAAGATTATGTTAGAGATCATCTTGTACAGTCCATTTTACAGATGAGGAAACTGAGTCCTAGAGTGGTTGTGTTTTTGTCTGTCACTAAACTTGATTCATAACTCTTTCTACAGTGATTACATATATATTTTGCCTGTTACCTAGTCATCTTTTGTTGGAACTGTCTTTGATTCCTGGATTAATAATTTCTTTACTAGTAATGAATTCCCTTTTTAGTTCATTCTACCTGTATCTCCCAACTTTTAAAAACCATAATATACCATTTAATGCCCTTCCTCTCCTTTATAGCATTTCTTCCCTTTGCCTCTCCAAAGTTACTTTTCTCCACTAAGGAGCTCTCCAATATAGGATTGATCATGAAATATATAGCTGAAATGAACCATATGGCTATGCTAAGATAAGACCCTAGTTTTGCAGTTGAGGACTGAGACCCATATGTAAGGTAAAATGACTTGGCCAAAGTTGCAGTTAATAATTAATGAAGCTGGCATTTGAACTCAGGACTTCTCAAAATCCATTATTTGGTCATTCAGTTTTAGTTTCCAGTAGTAATATGTCTATGGAATTTATTGCAGGTAGCTGTCTAGTTTTTTAAAACTGTAACTTTTACTTTACTTTTAATCATAAATTTTCCTACTCAATAAAAAAAAAGAAAAAGGAGAACTCTTGTAACTAAAATTCCTATACATATAAGACATTCTTTCATTAGTGTAGGCCATCTTTACAATATGGCCTCATTTCAACTTAAAAATAAATTTTGTTATTAAATCCATTTAATAATCTGGATGTGACCACTTTTTCCCATGGACCTTGGCCTTGGTTTGAATTCTAATGTCATTCTGATTAATTTGATTTTAAAATGTTTTGGATGTTTACATAATGTTTTTTGTATGATATTAGGTCATTTATCAATATTCGAATAAGTTAGTAGAATTCTGTGATAGTCTTTAGTGTGCATCTCCTTTGCCGATGTAGGAGATTTCCTTGGTCAAGGCAGATTGATATTAGTAGCTTCCTGAAAAAAGACTAAGTAGACGTTTTGACCTTTGACACTTATAGTTTGAATGAAGAATTTGTTTTTATAAATGCATTGCCCTGAGCACTATTACTTCAAGAATTAATACAATTTTAATTAATAAATAGTCGAGGAAGTAGTGGATTTGAAGTGTCAATTGTATTGGAATCAGCCTCTAACCTGTGGGTTTCAGAGCCAAACAGAGCAGGCTAGAGACAGGAGAGTCAGGACACAAGTAGAAGTGTAGTTAATTTCAGAGTGAGGAAAATGATGTATGCATATGGAAGCCCTCACCACCCCACCCCACCCCCACCCCCGCCCCAAAGGACTTAAGGCTGCTAAGGTTGGGGTCACTTATATACATGAAAAAGGTTGAAATAGTTCTCATGGTTGACATTTCTTGTGACATTACAGGCATTCTTGGGTCGGGTGGGAACAGTCGTTGCCTCAAGCCTTAGGAGTCATGGCCACCCTGCCAGGTATAGAACCAGAGCTCTGTGACAGGAATATGAGTACAGCCCCTGTCAGTGACAAGGAACGGGGATTGTGATGTGATGGATGGCTCTAGGAAATAGGGGGACCTCAGTGAACACCTGGTGCTGGTTCAAGCAACACACTTTGCCAGAGGGTGATATCATCTTGAGCCAAAAGGATTATTGTTATGCCAAGCTCAGGGCACAGCCTGCTTCTTAGACCTTAGCTCTGGAGAACAGGTTATCTCCAAAATATCTTGACCAAAGTCAAAGGACATGCACTTGAATTCTGGCTTTGCTATTTCCTAGCTATGTGATGCTAAGCAATTCACAACTTCTGTGGGCTGCAGTGTCCACAAAAAGTAAAATCAAGGAGTTGTACTGGATAACCTCTAACCTCCGTTCCAACTCTGAAGCTGTACTGGACTTGAGTTCCAGGAAGAAATATAGGCATAGGCCAGAGAAAGATCTGAAGAGATCTAAGGTGTTCGTTATTATTTTAGTAGCTGTGCTAGAACCTGGTGACAGTCATGTTGTTGGAACCTTGGCAAGATATTCTGATCTTAACTTGGTTATATATTTTCAAAATACTTTCTTTTGAAGTAGTTCTTTTCTCCCTCACCTCCCCTTACCCCCATAATACCTATATCCTGGTACACCCAGTGAACATTTGGTAAAATGAATGAGATTATTTCATATTCATGAATTCTCTTTCTTCACAACTATCTGAATTTGCTCAAGTCAGTTTGATTTTTTAATGGATCAATATTCATTATTACAATAATAACTAAAATGCCAACATTAACCTACTGATTGTACCAGACATCTCAACCACTTCAAGTTTCTGGTCCTAACAGGGACCCTAACTACAAAGCACATAGCTGCTCAGTCCTAGGATAAATGTGTATTATAAATTCTCCACATATTTACAATAAACTCTCAATGATCTGCACCATTGAAGGGAGGGAAAATTGACATCAATGGATAATTAGTCCAGCTGGTGTTGGACCATGAGAAACTTATTCAGGGGATAAGGCTGTGGGATTAATCCAGTTGTTTAACAGACAAATCTTTAGTGAGGAGTCATGTTCCCAGTAACAGGATTTCTCTTCAGCCACACCAGCTGGAAACTTTTTTTTCAATTAATAAGCATTTATTTTCTTTCCGTTCCACATCTTCTTCCCACACCCAACTGGGGGAAAAGGGGGAGGGGGAAACCTAACATGCATGTATTCTAGAAAAACAAATTCCTACCTTTGTCATAACCTAAAATGTAAGCCTAGCCCAGCGTCTTCAGTCCATAACTTCTCTGTTAGGAGATGGGTGGCATGCTTCATCTATTCTCTTGAATTATGTTTGGTCTTTATATTCATTGATCAGAGTTCTCAAGTCTTTAAAAGTTTTTTTGTCTTTGCAATGTTGTTTGATTGTTATTGTTTAAATTATTCCCTTGGCTCTGCGTACTTCACTCTGTATCAGTTCCTACAACTTTCAGTTTTCTCTGAAATCATCCCTTTAGTCATTTTTATGGCAATAGTAATTCATTAAATTATATACCATAGTTTGTTTGGTTCTTTTGATGTTCATTACTTTTCAATTGATGGACGCCCACTCCCTCATTTTTTCTTTGCTTTGCCACCACAGAAAGAGCTGCTATTTTTGTAAATAGAGCTTTTTTTCTTCTGATTTCTTTGGGGTAGTGTCTGTCTTGATGGATCAAAGGGAATGTGCAGTTTTCTAACTTTGGGGGCATAGTTCCAAATTATCAGTTGGAAGTTTAATGAATTGTACTGACCTAGAGGAGTGATGTGTGTTTGCCACAAGCATCAGGCAAGGTTCTAACTAGCATTCTTACAAAAGGGTATTGAGTACAAAGAATGTTCATTAGGATTTGTTCAGGGCTCAGTAACCAGGGATTCTTCTGGAAGGAGTAACGGGACATACTTTGTGGCAAAGTTGTCTAGATAACCACATTGACTGATTAGGAATTTGGAAACTCAGTTTCTTAGTACAAATACTCTAATTGAAAGAATAGACTGTCATTACCATATACCTGGATGGACTGTGGATAATGGTGTCTGGGGTGGGTAGATCATAAGTTGTTGATCATAGTAATATAAAAACAAAATGAGCCTCATTCATTCCCTCAGACTTTATATTCCAGAAAGACTCTGGTTAAAGGTAAACATGTTTTTGCTATTTAAAAAAAGTTTGGCACAGGTTAAGAGCTTAGGACACTATTTTGTGCTTTTGAAAGAAGGTAGTATTAAATAATTAATAAGTCAGAAGTAGGGCTGGTGCATGAATGAAGATCTTTAGTTTTATACCAAAATGTGAAGCCAGATTATCTTAGGGTTGTTTAGAGTGTAAAATCCTACAAGCTTTCAGAAAAGTAAGTTTTGTGCTTTCATGTTAGTTAATAAATTTTTGGTCCTCACATTTACTTAAGATGTTATCTTGATGGAATGTTCAGGATTAAATGACAGACTGTGGTTTTAGCTTTCAGAATTTAATAAACACTTGGGACTGCAGCAGTGATTTATGTGGTTTTTTAATTAGTCCTGCTAAAAGATATTAACACATTTTGAGAAGTGTGGCACCAAGTGCCATGCTAATCAAGTCATGTGATCATCACGTGTTTTCAGCTTACTATCAACTGCTGTGGGTTGGAAATTTTTTGTATCACTATTGAATAGTTCTCTAAATCTTTTCATTGAGTTACAGAAAAGTTTTTGGTGGTGGCACAAATTTAAGCAATGCTGAGGTGTAAACAAAGCATGAATTATCTGTTACTTTGTTTCACTGTTCTACACAATTCAAGCTTTTTGGTTAACAAATACTACATGTAAAGCACCTAAAATTTATTTCATAGTTACTTTCTGACCTTTCCCTCTTTCATCATTGGAGAATTAATCTCACTCAACAATTCATTTTAAGAATAGGAATTTTTTCCAGTTCCCCCTCTACCTATCACTGCCAACTAGCATTCTTAAGGAGGTTTCTATTATTTCTTTTTTATTTGGCTACTAATAGGAGATGCATAAGCTAACATTCTCAGTCTTTTCAACTCCTTACATTCTGGAAGTTAAATATCAGTTCATTTTAAAATCTAGGGTATGGTTTTTGGTGCCTTTTACTATCTTTCTGTTTAAGCTTGCATAGTTGAAAGTTATAGAGCATTTAAAGCATGAATGATAATCTATCAAATGATAGCATCATTTGTTAAAAATTGTTTCATCTTTAGGACTCGCCTTCACTGCTCTAAAGGAGCAGGTATTTCCTTCTTCCTCTCCATTTACTGGTCCTGAAAACAGGAGCTCCCTAATCTCAACCTCTGATCTCAGAGCTAAGGGGTTAGTATGAACCTTGAGGTTAGCTGGGATGGGTTATTTTCTGTGCCAAAGGGCACAGAAAAGGGGTAGGAGTAAAAAAAAAAATCTTCACACCCTTTCCTTCCTGTTTCCCTTGTGAGATCCCAGTTCCAAGCCTTTTGCTTGTATGGCATTCTAGGGAACTTTTCTCTGACTCACTGATTACACCTTTTTTTTTCTCTCTTTCCCCTCCCCCCATCCCCCCTTTTCAGGTCTAAAAACTTATTTCCTTCCCTTTTCCTCTTAGCATTAGCCTAGACTCTAGGGTCTCTTTGTCTCTAGCCCGCTGTGGAACTGGATGTCTCTCACTGTTCCTGTACCTGAAGCAAGCATGCAGACTTTTTTGAGGTTTTCTAAAGATTTTCATGACTAGAAACAATAGGGGAATATTTGGTTCGTTTTAAAAAAAAACAATAAAACAAGGCAAAAGACTTTCACAATAAAACTTATCCCTGTTACATATTGAAATGGAAAGAGAACTAATTTTTAATCTTTCCTGTAGGCCTCAGTCACATTCTTTTTCTGTTCAGTCACTCAATTATTTAGCAATTCTTTTGTCTTTAGCTAGATAGAGCATTTATTAAGCACTTATTATGTGCCAAGCACTGTGCTAAGAGCTAAGAGTATAAAACTTCTTTGGCACTTAACTCCAACCTCTGTAGACTCTCCCCTCACACTATTCAATAATCCTCTGATTGGTCTCTCTGCCTTAAGTCTTAACCCACTTACCTCCATCTTCCCTTCAGCTGTCATACTGATTTTCCTAAAGGACAGGTTTTATCATGTCTACCCCCTTTATTTAATAAACTTAAGTGGCTTTCACCTCCAGGATCAAATACAAAATCCTCTGTTTATTTAAAGACTTTCATAACCTGGCCCCCTCCTGTCTTTCTAGTTTGCTTACCCCTTCCTCCCTCGTCCATTCTACCTTCACTCCTAATATTCTTTAATATAGTCACACTGGCCTGCTTGCTGTTCCCAGAACAAGATACTCCCTAACCTAAATCAAGGCTTTTTCACTGACTGTTCCTCATCCCTCGAATTCTCTTGTTTCCTAACAACCTAATTGAAGAAGACAGCACTTTAACTGGGAACTGAAAAAAGGAAATATAAAAGTAGAAGCGTGACCAGCATGAAGATGGCTACTAGGGTGGAGGTCTAGAAGAAGACTGCTCATGGGCAGGAAAAATTTGGAGTAAGCATGGCTAGTGTGTTTGCTTCTTCAAATGGAGGCTCAGCAATGAATTCACCAATCAGAAGAGGAGACTCTCACAGATTCCATCTCTCCAGTACCCCCTCTGTACTTTCTTCTATTTTGTACTTTCTTTTGTTCTTCCTGTGAGGCTTGGAGAAGACTTACTAAATAAATAAACTGTGAGTCTGAAATGTAAGATGTCACTCTGACCCCTTTATCAATATTTTTTTCAGTTACCTTGCTTTTTCATTTAAACACAGCAGAACCTGTTCCTCCTTTCTCTCATCTCCTTCCTTTGTCACTGTCCTTTTTTTTAGCACTGTATTTTCCAACTCACCAATAAATAGTATGGCACAATGAGAAAAAATGAGTTGAGGAAGGGATATTTCCAAGCTACAGGTGGGTTTTCAACAAGAAGGCTGGAAAGAGCCTTCTTTGTCAACTGTTCTCATGTTTTAGAAAATGTAAGCTTGTCTTTGAATACATAGGACACTTAAGATGAAGATAGAGACTGCTCCTGTGATTTCATTAACATAGGTAAACTTCTCAGTGAGGAAAGGTTACATGATTTACCCAGCCCCTGTGTTAGTGATAGAACAGAACTTGAACCTTCTTGGCTCTGAGACTGGCTTTGTATCCATTATGCTGCACTGACTTTGTGTCTTACACACAGCATAGCATTGTGAGAATTACTTGTGGCAAGTAATAATTTTGATATGGTTCATTGACATTAATGCTCATGTCAATGTGTTTCTGATGTTGTGTAATTCAGAGCATCTAAACTTGATTAGATAAAATTGGGATTGTGCTAGTTTCCCCACACTAAAGTTTTCTGTTAGTTGACTTATGAATTTTGTGCCATGCAATATAATACATAATTTCATGTTTCATTGCTCTCTTTTGATATATTTTTAATTCTATGGTCTTTAAAAGTAGAGAAATCTGTTGTTTCCTTTTAGAAATTATTGTGGTTCTTTGGTGTAAAGACTACACCTCTTAAAGAGCACATCTTAACAACTGTTAGAGTTACTGCCATGGCTGTTAGTATGGAGAAGTCAAGCATTTGTTTCAAGGAGTTTTGAAACCCTGCAGTGAAGCAGAATTGGTTTCACTGAAAAGCACAAAGGAAAATTATCAAAAGCAAAAGACAAAATCAGGAAAATTACAGATTTTATTTTTCTTAAATTTTTTTGGTTTAGTGCATATAATTCACAACTAAGAGGTAGGTTTATTTTCCATTTTTAAAAGAACACATCATACATTTTGAAAGCAGTAGGCTCCCCACCAGATTAATTTTATAGGTATATCAGAAAACTGAATACTTTGATATATGCAGACATGTTCTAGTCATCATGAAAGCAGCATACTCAGGAGCATTTCTCACAATGTTGCACTTGAATTTCTTGCGTTTTTATTGTACAGTTTGAATTTCGCATGCATGCTTGTTGGAGAGACAGGTAGAAAAATTTAATGAAAAAAAATATGGTCTCTTTCAGGTTGCTGACACAGTTTTTCATCCTATAATTATACTGTTCTCTCACAGGGTTGCAAGTCAATGGAAAGATAATCTCAAAAACTTCTGTAATCTGTTTTATATTCCAGTTTCTCTTGATTTATCTAGTTTCTTCTCTTCCTATTTTATATTTTCTTCCTCCTTAATAGTCTTACTTGTTAACCTTGACATTTTCTCAAGAGGCAAAAGCTTGACTATTAATAATTTTCAGAGAGAGAATAGAACTTACAGAATTATAAGCTATAATAGAATTATAGAATAAAATTGTAATAACAATTTTCTACATAAGTAGAACCAACAAAAATCAAGTAGCAATTTTATTATTTTCCATCTACCTCCTGCATTATGATCTAGGTCCTGACTGATAAATCTTCAAATAGCTAAAAGAAGCCTTAAAAGTAGAAGAATCAGGGGCAGCTAGGTGGCACAGTGAGTAGAGCACCAGCCCTGGAGTCAGGAGTACCTGAGTTCAAATGTGGTCTCAGACACTTGACACATTTACTAGCTGTGTGGCCTTGGGCAAGTCACTTAACCCCAATTGCCCTGCCTTCCCCCCTGCAAAAAAAAAAAAAAGAATCAAAAAGGTGTACATAATCTTCAGTTGATTAATCAGTGCCAAATTATTTAAGAGTTGACTAATTCATTATTACCCAATGAAAACCAGTGATGGGATCTTTTGTTCTTCATAGCTTCCTTTATTACTCTACTGATTTTGGTGACAATGCCAGATATTTTGGGGGACTATCTTTTTTTCTTCTTCTAATATTTCATCTTTTTAAGCAGACATTTTCTTACCTGGCTTTTTAAGATTAGGAACATCTTAGGAACTAATAAACCTAGTTTACCTTCCAGGCCAAATATGCCATCATATTCCTTTTCTCAAAAAAGTTTTAATATGGCTAACCCTAACCCTAAATTCATGCTGTGTGATAACTGAGCTAGGTGATAACTGTGGATAGCTAGTCTGAGGCAAAAGCAGCTAGGTAGATAGAATACTGAGTCTGGAGTCAGGAAGACCTGAGTTCAAATCCAGCATGAGGTACTTACTAATGATGAGATGCTAGGCAAGTCCCTTAAATTCTTTATATCCTGTTAATTGATAATAGTATGTTTCTCACAGGTTTTTGTGAGGATCAAATGATGTCATACAGGGAAAACACTATGCAAATGTTAGCTGTTCTTATTTCATTACATAATAAGTTGACCCTTTGTATATATGATATTTTTAAGAAGTGATATTGAATAGTTCTTTCTTTATAGGTATTCTGTTACTAGTGAAACTGTTTTCTAAAGCAGTCATCTCCAAAGTAGAATCTTTGCATTCCTAGTGGGACAGTGGCATAGTCCCAAGGAGTTCATGATCAATCAGAGGGTAAGAAGATGGGTTGCATCCCATCCTTCCTGTAGCTAATGAAGAGGCTTGTCTCCAGCACAGTCATACCACCCATGTCATTGGCTAACATGCCCACTATACCCCAACCAGTGGCTATGTAAGCTCCTAAGCTCCCTCTTTCTGTTAACCCCTTAAGGTGGATATAACCTAATGTGACAAGGATACCTACACCATCAGCTGTACCAGTACTGTTGGGAAAATCCCCTCCATATACTGCCATCATGCCTCTGTTTTGCCCTTCTCCAAGTCATCTTCCACACCAGTGCTCTAGGGATTTTCCCAGAGCTCAGATCTGATGGCATTACTCGCCTGCTCAACTTCCTGTTACTTTGGGATCACATACTATTTCTTACACAGACAGCTAGGTGGTGTCATGGGTAGAATACTTGCTCAGGAATTAGAAAGACTAAAGTTCAAATTTGTCCTTGGACATTTATTAGCTGTGTGACTGCCTCAGTTTAAAATGGGGATAATAATTGCAGCTACCTCTCAGGGTTGTTGTGAGGATCAAAGGAGATACTCAGAAGTGCTTAGCACAGTATCTGTCACATGCTAAATGCTTAATAAATGTTTTTTCCTCCCCTCCACTTTTATCTCATACTTTAAAAATTTATATTTGTGTATTTTTAATTCTTTTTCTTATTTTTGTATCTCACAATTTACATACTTGTTAATACAATATTAATAATAGCATTTATATAGCAGTTTAAGGTTTACTAAGTGATATACATATATATCATTGTATATATGTGTATATATATATATCATGTGTGTATATATATATATCATGTGTATATATATATATACATATACATATATATACATACACACACACACACACACACACACACACACACATTATTTGATCCTCATGACAACCCTTGAAGGAAGGTGCTATTTTCTCATTTTACAGATGAAAAGCCTGAGTCTGAGAGGTCAAATGACTTGTTGAGGGTCACATAGCTGGTGTTTGAGGCAGGATCCCTGCTCAGATCTTCTGACTCCCAAGTTCAGGACTCTACACTACCTAGCTATCTGTATGTAACTTCATATTAAGCTAATATATATTTATTTCAGATGCATGCTCAGAATTTCTTTTCTAGTAAGAGGTAATGAAAAAGCTTAGAGATCCCTGCTGTAGTAAGAGAGATGTTTGTGTAATACATCAGTCATTGCTAGGTTCTCTAAAGGTTGAAAAATGCAGAATAATTTGGACTGATAGCATTGTCTATAGAAATGTGTCAAAAATGGAAATTTTGGAGTAGAAAATTTTTGCAAATGGAACTTAGAAGAAAATACGCTGAAATGTGTTTGAGAGAAAATGTTAAAAATCCAGCATTTTTACCTCTCAGTCTCAAAAAGAATCATCTTCCTTGAGAACCAGAGAACTTGAATTATAATACCAGGATTCTCTCTGTGTCCTATCTGCTTATTTCATATAGAGAAATAAAATACATCATAGTATTTTCATTTTTCATTTTTAATATAGAGGTTATTATATCCCTTCTTTACAGGATGCTATGAGAAATAAATATTTGTGAAAAACTTTGAATTCTAAGAATTGACCTAAAAAGTGTAAGATAAAACTGTTATCAAGAAGATGAAACTTAGATTCTTTCCAGTTTGATTGGGAGGCAGGTGGAAAGAGTGTCAGCTTTGGAGCCCTCAAGTACTTGGGTTTGAATCCTAGTTCTTCCAGTTGATACTTTTATCAGTTTAGATAAATCACGACTCCTGAGCTTCAGTTTTCTGACTTGTAAATGAAAGGATCAACATAGGTTTTAGCTCTAAATCTATGATCCTGTGATCTCTAAGAATGTTGTAGTAACAAACTTAAAATGCATAAAATTAAAATACATTTCATTAAATGTAACTCAATTATTTTAGGGTGAAGTCTTTTCAAAGCCTATCCTATACTCTGGCGAGGGGGAGGATTTAATTTTTTTTTTTTTTTTTTTTTGGCTTTTTGGCAGGGCAATTGGGGTTAAGTGACTTGCCCGAGGTCACACAGCTAGCACATGTGTCAAGTGTCTGAGGCCGGATTTGAACTCAGGTCCTCCTGACTCCAGGGCCGGTGCTCTACTCACTGCCCCACCTAGCTGCCCCGAGGATTTAATTTTTGAACAAGAAAAATCAGTTTGCTTTCTGTTTCAATTACATTAAATTATTAATACTTAACTATATATAATGATTAATACTGAGGTAATAAAATCCATATAGTATCTAGAATTTAGGAGCAGGAATAGATAGAAACTGAAAGTGCAATTTTATACTGCTGTTTAATTTATAGAAAGTGATGATTAGGGGGTGGAGCCAAGATGGCGGCTGGTAAGCTGGAACTCGTGTGAGCTCCCTACTGAGTCCCTCCAAAAACCTATAAAAAATGGCTCTGAACCAATTCTAGATCGGCAGAACCCACAAAACAGCAGAGGGAAGCAGGGCTCCAGCCCAGGACAGCCTGGATGGTCTCTGGGTGAGGTCTATCCCACACAGAGCTGGGAGCTGGGAGCTGGGATCGGAGTGGCGCAGAACCCAGCCTGAATGGCGTGGACCATCCAGACCAGAAGCCGGGTGGAGGGGGCCCTAGCGCCCTAAATCAGTGAGCTGCAGCAGTTACCAGACTCCTTAGCCCACAAACACCAAAGACTGCAGAGAAGGTTAGTGGGAAAAGCTGCGGGAGTAGAATGAGTTCCAGGTTCGGCTTCCAGCCCCAGGGGCAGCGGAGGTGGGGCAGCTACAGCTGTTGTTACTTCCCGCTCCAGGCCCACCTGATGGGAGGAATTAAGTGGCAGATCAGAGCAGGAGTGCAACAGCCTGCTGAAGATCTAAGCCCAGGCTGGGTTGGGGGTTGGGGAAGGAGCAGTGCTGGTGTGGCAGAGCTGGCACCTCCCCGCCAAGCATGGAACATAGAACTCTCTAGTCTACAAGCAGTCATACCCCACTGAAAAACTCAAAAGTCAAGTTAGTTGGTTTGGAATATGGCCAGGCAGCGAAAACGCACCGAGATTCAGTCTCAGACTTTCCATTCTTTCTTTGCTGACAAGGAAGACCAAAACATACAGCCTAAAGAAGTCAATAAAATGCAAGAGCCTACACCAAAAACCTCCAAGAAAAACATGAACTGGTCCCAGGCCATGGAAGAGCTCAAAAAGGATTTGGAAAAGCAAGTTAGAGAAGTAGAGGAAAAATTGGGAAGAGAAATGAGAAAGATGCGAGAAAACCATGAAAAACAAGTCAATGACTTGCTAAAGGAGACCCAAAAAAATACTGAAAAATACACTGAAGAAAACAACACCTTAAAAAACAGACTAACTCAAATGGCAAAAGAGCTCCAAAAAGCCAATGAGGAGAAGAATGCCTTGAAAGGCAGAATTAGCCAAATGGAAAAGGAGGTCCAAAAGACCACTGAAGAAAATACTACTTTAAAAATTAGATTGGAGCAAGTGGAAGCTAGTGACTTTATGAGAAATCAAGATATTATAAAACAGAACCAAAGGAATGAAAAAATGGAAGATAATGTGAAATATCTCATTGGAAAAACCAGTAACCTGGAAAATAGATCCAGGAGAAAGAATTTAAAAATTATTGGACTACCTGAAAGCCATGATCAAAAAAAGAACCTAGATATCATCTTTCAAGAAATTATCAAGGAGAACTGTCCTGATATTCTAGAGCCACAGGGCAAAATAGAAATTGAAAGAATCCATCGATCGCCTGCTCAAATAGATCCCAAAAAGAAATCTCCCAGGAATATTGTCGCCAAATTCCAGAGCTCCCAGATCAAGGAGAAAATATTGCAAGCAGCCAGAAAGAAACAATTTGAGTATTGTGGAAACCCAATCAGAATAACCCAAGATCTGGCAGCCTCTACATTAAGAGATCGAAGGGCTTGGAATACGATATTCCGGAGGTCAATGGAGCTAGGATTAAAACCTCGAATCACCTACCCAGCAAAACTGAGTATCATGCTCCAGGGCAAAATATGGATTTTCAATAAAATAGAGGACTTTCAAGCTTTCTCAGTGAAAAGACCAGAACTGAATAGAAAATCTGACTTTCAAACACAAGAATCAAGAGAAGCATGAAAAGGTAATCAAGAAAAAGAACAAGAAAAAGAAATTGCAAGGGACTTACTAAAGGTGAACTGTTTTGTTGACATTCCTACATGGAAAGATGATGTGTATGATTCATGAGACCTCAGTATTAGGGTAGCTGAAGGGAATATGCATACATATATGTTTATGTATATATATGGGTGAATGTGTATGTATGTATATATCTATGTGTGTATGTATATATGTGTGTGTGTATATATATATATAGAGAGAGAGAGAGAGGGAGGGAGGGAGAGAGCGGACACAGGGTGAGTTGAAGATGAAGGGAAGATATCTAAAAGAAATAAAATCAAATTAAGGGATGAGAGAGGAACATACTGAGAGAGGGAGATAAGGAGAGATAGAATGGGATGGATTATCTCTCATAGAGGTGGCAAGAGGAAGCAGTTCTGTGGGAGGACGGGAGAGGGCGGATGAGGGGAGAATGAGTGAACATTGCTCTCATCAGATTTGGCCTAAGGAGGGAATACCATACATACCCAATTGGGAATCTTACCCCACAGGAAAGAAGAGGGAAGAAGATAAAAAAAATGGGGGGGATGATGGAGGGGAGGGCAGATGGGGGTGGAGGTAGTCAAAAACAAACACTTTCGAAAGGGGACAGGGTCAAGGGAGAAAATTCAATAAAGGGGGATGGGTTGGGAAGGAGCAAAATATAGTTAGTCTTTCACAACATGAGTATTGTGGAAGGGTTATACATAATGATACACATGTGGCCTATGTTGAATTGCTTGACTTCTTAGGGAGGGTGGGTGGGAAGGGAAGAGGGGAGAGAATTTGGAACTCAAAGTTTTAAAAACAGATGTTCAAAAACAAACAAAAATGTTTTTGCATGCAACAAGAAAGTAAGATACACAGGCAATGGGGCATAAAAATTTATCTTGCCCTACAAGTAAGGAAGGGAAAAGGGGATGGGAGGGGAGTGGGGTGACAGAGGGGAGCGCTAACTGGGGAACAGGGCAACCAGAGTATATGCCATCTTGGAGTGGGGGGGAGGGTAGAAATGGGGAGAAAATTTATAATCCAAACTGTTGTGAAAATCAATGCTGAAAACTAAATATGTTAAATAAATTTTAAAAAAAATAAAAAAAATTAAAAAAGAAAGTGATGATTACTCAAAAACATTTGTCAGGTTGGTTTCTAAATTCATACTGATAACTCAGGGAAAAGTAGTTTTAATTAGTTGTCTGAAAATTATCCTTAAATGTGATAAAATTAATATTAATATCAGGATGAAGGATAGAAATAGTCACAGAAACCAGCTTTTTTGTGGTTCTTATCTTTAATCCTAGTGATGTTAAAGATAATCAAAATTTGCCCTTTCACTTTTCATTTCAATTTGAATCAAGATGGCAATTAAGTCCTTTGTAGATATGTTAGTGTGGTGTTAATGTAGCATCAAGTAGTATATAAAATTGAATATGTAAAGCTATAGTAGTGTATAATTCTAAAACCTGGATTTGCCAGATATATCCAACTTCTTGAGGGATGTTTTAGTGTAATTAAGAAATAAATATCATATAGTAAGAGTGTCATTAATAGAGAATGATTCCATTTGGAAAAGATCTTGGGATTCTGTTAGACTACAAGGTCAGCATAAGGCTAGAAGGTGATAACCTGAAATTGTAAATAAGTTAACCAAAAGTTAACCAAGCTCACCAGAGTTAGCGTATAAGGTGTGAGCTTAATTTTGATTATTCTGTGATATATTTTTAAAACTAAATTTAAATTGATAATTTATATTGATAACTTATTTTTGCATGATCGGTATTTCTCATAATGAAGACTAGAAGAGGAAAAAAGTTAAGTAATACTAATAATCAATATATCAAAAAAGATCATTTATACAATATTACATGCATAGCCCCTCACCTCTGCAGAGAAAAGGGAGGTATTTCTCATAACTCTCTTTAAGATCTTTTCATGTATGTTGTTGCAGTTGTATATATTAATTTCCTGATTCTTTTCATTTTTCCTCAGTTCATATAAATATTTTCATAATCCTTTGTATTTATGATGTTCATTGTTTGTTCTAGAACATTGATATTACATTACATTCATGTGCCGCAATTTGCTTAGCCATTCCCCAAAGATGGTATTTACTTTGTTTCTACTTTGCTATAATAAAAGGTGCTACTTTAAATATGTTGATATATCTAGAACCTTTCTTTATACTCTTGACCTCCATGGGGTTTATATCTAGCAGTGGGATTTTTATTTCAAAGGATAGTTTACATTTTAGTCACTGACTTAGCATAGTTCCAACTGCATTCCAGAAAGGTCAGACTAATATATAACCAACAATACATTAATTTGCCTGGCTTTCCACAATCCCTCTACTGGTGACTAGTTCCATCTTTTGTTTCCTTTTCTAGTTTGCTAGTTGTAAGGTGAAAACTCAAAGTTGTTTTGATTTGCATTTCTCTTATTTTTTTAGTGATTCAGAGCATTCTCCCAAATGGTTATTAATAGTTTGTAATTCTTTTGAGAATTATCCGTACTTTTGATTACTAATTTATTAAGTAATCAAGGTTGGTTGGTAATCGAGATGAATGAGTAGTCAACAGTAGGGCTGCATGTAGTTAAGTACCTAAAACATACTTGGCCCTGGGTTAATCACGAAGAAAGATACAAGACATTCCACTGCCGTCAAGGAATTCATAGCCTTACATATTTCAGGTAATTGCCTGTTTCTTGAATATCAGATGCTTAGAGACACTAGATACAAATATTTATTTTGTGATTAGCTGTTTCTTTTGCTAGTTGTGTTTATTTCATTCATCCAAAAGCTTTTCAGTTTCATGTAATCTAAATTAACTATTTTCTCTTTGCTGATCACCTTATTTGGTGATCTCTTATTTGTTTAATAATTCACCCTCTAGCCATAATTATGAAAGATACTTTTGTAATTTTCTTATTGCAAGAGCTTTAAAATTCAGATCACATACTTTTTAATGTTTAGTGGTTTTTTTTTTTTTTTTTTTTTGCTTTTTGGCAGGGCAGTTGGGGTTAAGTGACTTGCCCAAGGTCACACAGCTAGTACATGTGTCAAGTGTCTGAGGCCGGATTTGAACTCAGGTCCTCCTGACTCCAGGGCCCGTGCTCTACTGACTGCGCCACCTAGCTGCCCCTTGTTTAGTGGTTTTTGATATAAGATTAATCTCAACTTAATTTCTTCAAGACTGCTTTCCAATTTTTCCAGGATTTTTTGTCAAATAGGGAATTTTTTCCTAAGTAAATAGCATTTTTAGGTTTATCAAAGATTGGGTTATTGAATTCAATCAAACAACAAACATTTATTAAGCACCTACTTACTATGTGTCAGGAACACTGTGTTAAGCACTGGGGATACAAAAATAGGAGCTTATACTGCCCTCAAGGAACCTATACTCTAACAGGAAGTAACATTAAAACAAAATCTATCCAAAGCAAGCTATGTACAGGATAAATAGGATCTAATTTACTAAGGGAAAGCACTACAATTAAGAGGGATTGGGAAAGGCCTCCTCTAAAAGATGAGATTTTTATTTGGGACTTCAAAAGGAAGTCAGGGAAATCAGTAAGTGGATTTGAGAAGGGAAGAGCCTTCCAGGCATGAGGTACAGCCAGAGAAAATTCGTGGAGCTCAGAGATCTTATTCTGGAAACAACTAGCAGGCCGGTGTCATTGGGTGGAAGACCTAGCACCTATGGGAAGAGGAAATTGTCTTTTTTTATTTTTGTTTTTGTCTAGGCTATTCCATTGATTTACTTTTTGGTCATTTAACCAGTACCAGAGATTTTGGTATGATATAATGTGAGGCTTGCAAATGCTATTCTCCACCTCATTCTTACTTTTTATCATTATTTCTCTTGATTTTCTAGATCTGTTGTTCCCCTAATGACTTTTATTTTGTCTAGCTCTGTGAAATGTTCACTTGATAGTTTGGTATGACAATAAATCTGTAAACTTTTTAAGTAGTATTGTCAATTTTATTATATGGACCTATTCTAACCATAAGCACTGAATATTCTTTGATTTGTTTATTAAATGTGCCTTGGTATGGTAGAGCCACTCCTAGACATTTTATGTGTTTTCTAGTTATTTTGAATGGGTTTTTCCTTTCTCTTTTCTCCCTCTTGGAATTTTTGGGGGGCCTAGGGGATGTGGGAAGTGATATAGTCAAGTTAACAAGCATTTATGAAATGCTTACTAAGTGCCAGATGTTGTACTAAATGCTGGTGATGCAAAGACAAGTGAAAATGCTCCTTGCCCAGAACTCACAAAGTAATGGGAGAAACAACATTCAGGTAGCTCTGTGCGTGTGTGCGCGCGCACGTGTGTGTGTGTGTATGTGTAATAACTTGGAGGTAATATCATAGGGAAGGCATGAGCAATCAATAAGGGGGACCAAGAAAGGCTTCTGACTGAAGGTGGGATTTTAGTTGAAACTTTAAGGAAATCAGGATGCATAGGTGAAGAGGGAGAGCATTCCAAGCATAGGGGACAAAAGGCAGTAAAATGCATGGACTTGGGAGATGAAATGTCTTGTGAGGAGTTGCAAAGGCCATTGTCATTTTGGATTATAGAGTATGTGGAGGTGAATGATGTATAAGAATGGAAAAGGAGGAAGGAGCCAGATTATGAAGAGCTTTAAAATCCAAACAATAGATTTTATATCTGATTCTAGAGGTAATAAGGAGCTACAGGAATTTATTGAGTAGTGGGGGTAATAACATGGTCAGATCTGTGCTTAAGGAAGACCACTTTGACAGGTTAGTGGATGATGGGGGAAAACTTGAGGCAGGGAAACCAGCTAGGCTATTGTAGTAGTCTAGATATGCAACTATATCAAACAGCAGCATGACATTCTTGTTTTATTGGGAAAGTTTTCGTGTTTCCCCATTGCATATAATATTACTTCTTGATTTTAGAAATGTATTATACTATACCATGTCATAGTTTTAAAAAGTCTTCTGGAAACATTTTTGTTTTATTTTGAAATTATATGTTTTTTTTAATCAACAAAACTCCCAATTTCTCACCCTTCCACCCCACCTCTGAGAAGGAAAAATAAACCTCATTACAAATATGTATAGTTGATCAAAACAAAATTCCGCATTAGCCACGTCCAAATGAAATATTTTTCTGATTCTGAATTCTGAGTCCATCATCTATCAGGAGATAAGTAGCATGTTTAGATTTAACAATTAACTTTAAGAGTGATGACTAGAGAGTTAAATTTAGCCTATTCTGAAAGGAAACTTGAATTTATAGAAAATTTCTGTACAAGATGAGGCCATATATCTTGAATGATTGAGTAATATAGTATTTACTAAGTACTTGTGGTATACAGAATATCATCCTTGTCCTCATGAAGTTTACAATTTATGATGAACAGAAATAGGTAATTTCAGTGTGTTACCATATTTCACAGGATGCTTTTCAGGAAAACAGTCAACTAAGGATGAAATTATTTTTAGCATAACTGAATTATTTACATTAGAAAATTCAAATACATAGGAAACTTAAGAAAGTATATATATGTCAGTTTTACAAGTAAAAAAGGTTGGCTACACAGTGTTATAAAAATAGTGATGATCCAGCTTCTGGGCTAAGAATTCACTATTCCATAAAACTACTGGGAAAATTGGAAAATGGTATGGCAGAAACTGGACATCGATCAATATCTTACACCATATACCAAAATAAAGTCAAAATGGGTTCATGATTTAGAAATAAAGGCTGATACTATAAGCAGTTAGGGAGAACATGGAATAGTTTACCTGTCAGATTTATGGGAAAGGGAAGAATTCATGACCCAACAAGAGATAGAGAGCATTACAAAATGAAAAATGGATAATTTTGATTATGTTAAATTGAAAAGTTTTTGTATAAACAAAGCCAATGCAACAAAGATTAGGAGGGAAGCAGAAAATTGGGAGAAAATCTTTACGACCAGTGTCTCTGATAAAGGTGTCATATCTAAAATATACAGGGAACTGAGCCACATTTATAGGAACACAAGTTGTTCCCCAATTGAGAAATGATCAAAGGATATGAACAGGCAGTTTTCAGAGGAAGAAATTAAAGATATCTATAGGCATATGAAAAAATGCTCTAAATCACTATTGATTAGAGAAATGCAAATCAAAACAACTCTTAGGTACCACATCTCTCTTTTCAGATTGGCTAACATGACAAAAGAGGAAAATGATAATTGCTGGAGAAGCTGTGGAAAAAGTGGAACATTAATACATTATTGGTGGAGTACACAGTTGGTGAAGTGATCCAGCCATCCTGGAGAGGAATTCAGAACTATGTCCCAAGGGCTATAAAAATGTGCATACCCTTTGACCCAGCAATACCACCTGTAGGGCTATATCCCAAAAAGATCATACATGTGGGAAAGGGACCTGTATGTACAAAAATATTAATAGCAGCTCTTTTTGTGGTAGCAAAGAATTGGAAATCAAGGGGATGCCCATCAATTGGGGAATGGCTAAACAAGTTGTGGTATATGAATGTAATGGAATACTACTGTGCTATATGAAATGGGCAAGATACGGACTTCATAATAACCTGGAAAGACCAACATGATAAGATGCTGAGTGAGAGGAGCAGAACCAGGAGAACATTGTACACAACCACAGACATATTGATTCTGTGATGACTAACTTTGATAGACTTAGCTCTTCTCAGCAATACAAGGCTCAAAGACAGTTCCAAAGGATTCATGAGGGAAAAAGCCATCTACATCCGGAGAAAGAATTGTGGAGTCTGAATGCAGATTGAGGCAATCTATTCACTCTCTCTTTTTTTTTCTCTTTTCTGGTTTTGTTTCTTCTCTCCTGATTCATTCCATTGATCATTATTCTTCTTTACAACTTGATTATTGTGTAAATAAGTTTAATGTGAAGGTATATGTAGAACATGTATCGAATCCCATACCATCTTGGGGGCAGGGGGGAGGGGAAGGAAGGGAAGAAAATTTGAAAGTCATGAAGATGTAGAATTGAGTTTTGTAAACTAAAAATAAAAAATCTAATAAAAATTTTAAAAAATCCTAAAAATAAAATAGTGATGAATGTAGATTGTTTTAATCTCAGTTTAAATTCCTGTGACTTTGGGTTAGTCAGTCGAATCTTTTGTGGGTCTTTTTTTCTCCTGTGTAGTCTATATTGTTTGTATTGGTTGATCTCTAAATATTTTCAGTGTTAAAATGCTATTATTCTAAAACAATGCTGATTTTATCTGTTTAGGGAAACTTTATTCCAGAAGGTAAAAGAGTCAGTCAGGCTTATTTTTTTGAAACATCCAGAATATTGATATGACTTAGTGATTGGCTCCTTCTCAATGAAGATTACACTGGTGCACAATGCTCTATTTGTGAAAGTTTTTGAATAAAAATGGAATTACCTAGTTTTATCTACTACTACCTTTATGCTGAACTGAAAGAAATAACTTTTTGATGTTATAAAACCTTTTTAAAGTTCTAATATCATATATCAACAAAGAACTTCTCTATATCTAAATCCTCTTTGTGTAAGAAATGAGACACCAAAATTAAGATAGCAATAACTTTTGTGCAATTATACTCTTAGAGTAAGATTGTTTGGACAGACTTATGAATGGCAGAATGATTACTAAGAAAAGCTGGAATACTATGTAAGGCTGACTGACATATATTCTTTCTCCTAGCATATTCCTTGGGACCTCTTTTGGCAAAGAATACTTGGCTGAATGGACCTTAGTCTTATCCATTATGGCAATATAATTTAGCCACTTATTTCACCTTATCCACTTATTTATTCCTACTTTCCTAGAACATTTTCAGAGTTTTACTTATACACCAACTCTCATAGGCTTGTTAAGAGATGGAAATGAAATAACGTGAAACAGTTTTGGAAAAGATAAAGTACAATAAAATAGAAGTCAGAATTTTTGAGATGAAAGTGACAAAAATAATACAAATGCCACCAGAGGGATACAAGCTGTGTGATTTGTGGGCATGACAGATGTAACATGTAACTAACCACTTTAGCACCTAGGCAAATTTTATTTTGCCTGTGGGACAGAAAGGGGTCAGACATAATCTAAAGTAGAGGTGTCAAACTCTGGCTAGTCCCACCAAATACAGCTTGACCAAGATTAAAATGTAATTGGGAAATGTTCAACAATATAAATAGAAATACAATACAGTATAGATAATGTTAATTTGTGGTTTTCTAGGTCAATATGGGGCTGGGAGGGAATCATTTCTACCTGAGTTTGACATCAGTAGTCTAAGCATGATTGAGATAGTCTAGAGACAGAGGTCACAAAAATTGAGGTTTTAAGAAACTAGAAGGGCTAGGGTTTTTAAAGGAGGGAGAGGTTGGGAGCAAAGAAGACTTGATACTGAATTTATTGAGGAGGAGGGTGAATGACCTGGATGTTCATAAATCACAGCAACAAGGATCTGAACAGGTTGAAGTACACTTAGGATCACTTAGTTTCCTTATATCACAATTGTAAATGAGGTAGAAGAAACAATATCTAAGGTTCATCTTTCACCTACAGGGGCATACACTAGCACTACTAAGCTTGTTAGCTCAGATTTATGTATCTTTTCTAACTGTGCTATTCTTTGTTATAAATACTCTTACGCTGTCTAGGAATAAACAGTACTCTTTGGAAAGTCAAGAAGTTTTTAAGTACATTTTGTATTTATTCAGTCCGAATAAATGGGTACATCCCCTGAACAGAGTACAGGAGAGTACAAGGACTCAGACAAACACCAGTTCTTTTATCGACTCCCAGTTTGAATCTCCCGCCTGGCTTTTCATTGGCCAGATGCAACCCCCTCGCTGCCTGTGTCATGCCATCCTCAAAGGGCTCATTAAGCCTCCAACCTTTCACTGGATCAGAAGCCTGGTCTCTGCTAGATCACAGCTCTGATTAGAACCAGTCATCTGACTTACAATCTGCTATCACTGTCCTGTGAAAGCATAACTCCTTCCAGCATTTCTCACACTTGGAATTATACTAGTACTTGGAGTGCCATCTGAGTTTTCCAAATGGTATATATTGGACAAGATGGATTCTGAGGTCCCTTCCAACTCAGAATCTGATAAGAGAGAGTCTGAAATGTACCTTTGTACTTTTGGAAGGGTGTGTGCTAATAACACATTTATATAGCTCCCTAAGTTTTGCCATGCATTTTGTAAACCTTTCATCACATCAGTCTTTGAAATTAGGCAGTGCAAGTATTATCCTCATCTTGCACAATAGGAAATTGAGATGTAGCTAGATGAAGTGATTACCCAGCTAAGAGGTATCTTAGCTAGAGCTCAGCTCACATCTCATGACTCCAAATTCACTGCTTTTTCTGTAACACCATATATCTTTTATAATGGCTCACAGTTTTATAGTTTACAAAGCGTATTCTGTACTGGAATAGTAAGCTCCTCGAGGTCAGGGACTATTAAATTTTTGTCTTTGAATCTTTAGTTTTGCTACTCACAACTTTTATCCCCAGTGACTTGAACATAATATGCATCCAATAAGTTTGCTTGAATTGAAGATCTCTGTGAAATAGATAATGATACTAATATTATATGTATTATGTTGAAGATTAAGTGATTGGGCTGCATTCTTATTTTTTAGGAAGTCAAAGCGGAGACTCAAATCCAGTGTTCTCTCCATCATAGCACATATGTGAATGGTACAGTGGATACAGTGCTGTACATGAAGTTAGGAAGACCCAAGTTCAAAAGCAGCTTCAGACATTAGCTGTGTGACTCTGAGAAAGTCACTTAATCTCTGTCTGCCATACATAGTTTCTTCATTTATAAAGTGGGATAATAATTGCTCCTATAATCCCAGGGTTGTTGAGATAAAGTGTAGACATTTTAAAGTGCTATATTATATACATTCTAGCTATTATTTTTATTACATAATTGTAATGTAATTTGGGATTAATAAGCAGCATTAATGTTTTGATATAGTAATTGATCATATTTTTAAAAATCATTAAACCAGTACCTCAGTGGGCAGCTAGGTGGCACAGTGGATAGAGTAAGGAGCCTGGAGTCAGGAAGACTCATTGTCCTGAATTCAAATGTGACTTCGACACTAACTAGCTGTGTGACCCTGGACAAGTCACTTAACCCTGTTTGCCTCACTTTCCTCATCTGTAAAATGAGCTGGAGAAGGAAATGGCCAACCACCCCAGTATCTTTGCCAGGAAATTCCCAAATGGGGTCATGAAGAGTCAGACATGCCTGAAATGACTAAATAACAAATTTACTTTGCTTTCATATAAGCTATTATTGGTACTTGAATAATTGTAGAAGACCTGAGACTAGAAACTTGAAACTGAATTTAAATGCAGGGCACTTTTCAATATGTCGCTCAAAGTAATAATACTGCATTTCTTTCATGTTTTTAGCTATATCAGATTGGTCAGTCTTTTTACCTCCCTCTCTCTTCATTAATTCAAATTGTTGAAGCCTTAGTTTTTAGCAGATAATTGGGTATGCTATATAACACAAATGACATTTTCCATTCTAGAAAGGTAGCAAGTTACCTCACATAGCTTTTCTTTTTTATAAGCTGAAATTTAAATTTTAGCTGAAATTTATTTAAACTGTAATTTAGAATATAAATTTCCTTTTAAGGTGAGAAATTAAATGAATGAGAATGCATTAAAACAAAAAAAACCTTACATTTCTAAGACCTGATGGGATTATAGGTCATATTAATCAATTGCTAGAAGTTGCTAGAATTTTCTGATACTTTGTTTTGATCATATCATGTGGCAAAAATTGCCAGAGTACAGATACAATTTAACTGATTTGCTTTTTAATGTCATTGTCAGTAGTGATTTCAATTATTTCCTCGATTACCCTGAAATGCCCCAAATGACCATTTTTTGAGAAAGTTAAGGATACTGTAAAAACCACCCTAATTCAGAATAATGAGGAGGATCCAATATCTTGGAAAAAGTTTTAATTGCTGAATATTTTTAAAGGAAAAGCTTTTCAATCTTGATATAAAGATCATAAGTTTTTATGAATGGAAGTAAATTGATAAAACATTATAGAAAGACTGGATTATATAACAATGTTCTGTTTGTAAAATGTTGTTAAATATAAAGGTGACTTGCCAACTGCCAAATTTGAAATCATTATCAGTCTGTCAGTCAGCAAACACTTATTAAGTGCCCGATATGTCCCAGACTATGTGCTAGATACTTAGGGATACAAAAAAAAGCAAAAAAAAAACAACAACCCCCCCCCCCCACCAAAAAAAACATTCCTTGCTCTTAAGGAACCCACAGTCTAATGAGAATGTCTCAGAAATGCTTTGTTTCTTTAGGCCTTCATTTTAGTAAGCTGGAAATTCTTGTTTTGATGCTTCTTAAATTGTGTAAAATCCAAGTATTTTTATTTTTTTAATTGAGAATCATACATACTTTTTCAAGTTATCCCATTCTGAGTTACTGGTATCTGAACCAGATCTTTTCTACTTAAAATGTATAGAATATATTTAAAAGTCAGGCATGCCATAGAATTTTTAATTAGTTTGAGGTTTTCCAGGTTGATTGAAAATGTGTAGAGATTAACATTCCTAGCATTATTAAGTGATATGTTGGATAGTAATTGGGGCTGTTTAAACAAAGTCTTATTTATTTTTTCTTTTTAAGTGCTTGTTGTCTCTTCCCCTTTCCCTGCCACATCAAAGTGCAAAAATTTCGAACATATCTGGAATCTACTAGTTATTTATTAAACTTTTAGTTACTTTAAAACACTATTAAGTAAAATTCTTTTACTTAGGAAATTTAAGTGGGAATAGTGTTATAAATGAGTGAGTGGCTGAATACCATTCCAGCAAGACTTCATGATGGCTCTTTGTTATGGTATGTTAACATTGTGGTGAACCTTACTTGGTTTCTTAGACTTCATTCAGGCTATGTCTGTCTTACTTTGAGACTGCCCACTTTTTTTCACTTTCCCTGTATAGACCGGGTAATATCTGTAACAGCCCTGCACCTCAAGGAACTTATTTTCTGTAGAAAGATATGCTATTGATTTTGTAGTATGTACATCATGTTTCTTCCTGGTCCAGAAAATATTAATTCCTTGAGGGTCAGGGGAGGTGCACCTCCGCATTTGACAAGTATTGAATCAAATGAAAGGAGTAAAACTTTAATATTGAGCATTTTTTGCATTATATTTGAAACAAACCTTTGCTTACTTGGATTGTAAATTTCTAAGGTGTTAAATTTGTCTATATTTGTTGACCTAACATTATCACTAGTAGGTTTATATCCCAAAGAGATCAGATTAAAAAGGAAAAGGACCCCATGTATGAGAATTGTATAGTAGCATTCACACTGTAGAAAAGAACTGGAAGTGAGTTGGATGCCCATCAACTGAGGAATAGCTGAATAAACTATGCTATGTAAATATAATGTTATTATGTTGTAAGAAATAATGGGGGGGGGGGGGAAGGAAGATACTATTTCAGATAATCCAGGGAAAAATTTTATGAACTGGTGCAGGGTGAAGTGAGCAGAATGAAGGAGAAAAATTTATACAGTAACAACATTGTAAAGTAAAACAATTTCAAAAGACTTAAGAAACCTTATCAGTGAAGTGACCAGCCATGATTCTGAGCTTTTCAGAATGCTCAGATGAATCGACAGTTCTACCATTAGTTCATTAGCATGCCTGTCTTTCAATAACCACTCCAATATTGACTATTGCCATCTTTTGCCATCGCTGTCAGTTTTCTAGATATGAGTTTAAATGCCAAAGCTATGTTCATTTGTCTCTTATTAATAGAAATCGTTTCCATTTATAGAGCTCTCTTAAGTGTGCAAAGCAAATTAAACAGTTCTGTGAGTTAGGTGCTATTATTATCTTAATTTTACAGATGAAGAAATTGAGCCTGAAAGAAATTAAGTGACTTGCTGAAGTAACACAGCTAGCTGTTAAGAATTCAAAGTCAGGACTTCCGTACTCCAAATCCCAACACTTACTGGGCCACCTTATCAGAAATATAAAGGTTTGATATAAGGATCTGATCAAAGCCTTTTCCCCGATTAACTCTATAGGACCATTGCTAGAAAGGATGGTGGGGTATAGGTGTTTTGTTTTTAAGTTGGAAGATGGTTACATGTTTTTAGGCATCAGGGAAGGAAATAAGGAGAGATGGATGATTAGAAAGAGAGGGTGATTGTGGCAGCAAGATGTTGGAGATATAAGGCAATTGGATCAAGGGACAGACCTTGGTTAGGAGAAGGGCCACCTTACAATCTGAGACTGAATTAAAGAAAGAAAGAATGGGGAATTTGATATCAAGGGGTAAAGAGATGGAGAGTAGGAGAGAAAAGGAAGCTCATGAAACAGTAGCCATGAATTGCTGAAACATAGGAAATATTAATGATTTCTGTCAATGTCTGTTCTTTTCCTCTCTCATTTTTTCTTCAGTATTTCTTCATTTCCTTCTTTTTCTTAGTAAAATATATAGGTAATGTATTCCAACCCCCCCTCACCCCACCCCCCACCTTTTATGGGTGAGAAAACTGAAGACCAGAGAGCGCAAGTGACCTGCATGAGGTCACATAGCTAATGATAACAAAAATGTAATTATTATTATACATTTAATATAATATGTAATTGGGGCAGCTAAGTGGTACAGTGGAGTACTGGGCCTGGAATCAGGAAGCCCCATCTTTGTGAGTTCAAATCTGGCCTGTATGACCCTGGGCAAGTCACCTAACCCTGTTTGCTTCAGTTTCCTCATCTATATAATGAACTGGAGAAGGAAATGGCAAACCACTGCAGAATCTTTGTCAAGAAAACCCTAAATGGGGTCACCAAGAGTCAGACACAACTGGAATGACTGAATGACAACAATTAAATTAATAGAATTCAATAATAATAAAAAATATTTATGTAGCACCTGCTATGTACCAGGTACTATGTTAAGCACATTACAATTATTACCTTATTTGATCATCACAACAAGCCTGTGAGGTAGATGCTCTTGTTAATCTCATTTTACAGATGAGGAAACTGAGTCAAACAGAGGTTAAGGTACTTACCCAGGGTTGCACAGTTACTAAGTTTCTGAGGCAAGATTTGGACTTTCATCTTCCTGATTCCAAGCCTGGTGCTTTATCTACTGCCACCTATCTGCCACATAGGGTACTAAGAGGAAAATCTAGTATTCAAGTCCAGGACAGTCTAAATCTAATTCTTTTTCTCTCTAATTTTCCTTTTTTAGTAGAACATACTGAAAACCAACTCTTGATTCTCTTATGAATTCTATTCACCTACCATAAGGTAGGCATGTTTTTAATTGGGTTTCCAATGTTGATAAATTTCAGCTAACTCATTTACATTCCTTCCTTTCATCTCCCTCCAACCTTCTTATCACCAGCCACATGAATTTTCAAGACCATAATTAAGATGTAGCCTTTGACCATGAAACAGAGCAAAACTAACAGGCTCATTCTGGGATTGATGCCATGACCTTGTCTTGCCTGGTAATGATAGGGTTCTATATTATTTAACAACAAAATGTGTAGGAGCACAATGGTAAATGCAGTAAAAAATAAATAGGAAAAATAAAGACTGCCTATAGCATCTAGTTCCTTTAAGGAAATTCTGAGAAGTGAAATTACTTGCCCAGGGACACTCAGTAAGTCCTGTGAATCTTTTAGCCCTATTATTCAAAATTGATTTTAAATTTAAAACAGTGGCAGTATTTGTGTTCAAATAACCTGAAAGCAGTACAGTGGCACAGACATGCTGACCAAGCCCACGTATTTTGGTCATCTAAAGCTGTGGTGTCAAATGCAAATAGAAATGGGGCCCACTAAATCATAGGTAAGGATCCAAGTGGATATTGACTTACAAAACCACATTTTAACATCATCTATGTTTTGTTTTATTTTATTTTTAAAACTATTTCCTATAATCTGGTTCTGGCTACACTTAATCCTGTGACACTTCTGATCTCAAACACCTGAAAATTTTGGAGTACTGAAAGTACTGAAGGGAGTACTGAAAGTAACTTCTTTGCAAGTTACTCCGCTATTACATGACTCCTAATACCTTCTTTTAATATATTTATATAACTTGTCCTGGTACAGTGGAAAAAGCACTAGTCCTAGTCTCTTACAACCCATATTCAAAACTTGCCTCTGATGTTATTTACTACCGGTGTGATCTTGAGGAAGTCACTAACCTCCCTCAGTTTCAGTTTCCTCATCCTTCAAATTGAAGGCTGGACTTAGCCTCTCACATCCTTTCTAGATTTAGATGTATTATCTTAGTGTCTTGCTTATTTGTATTGATCCACTTGGTTGTAACTTTTAACTTGTCCATAACCAATATTACTTCCTTAAGTCTTGAATGTATATTTAACTAGAGAAACTTACATAGGTAGAGGTCATCTTTTTTCTGGGGGTGGGTAGAAATGTCATCACTCACCAGACTAGAAGCACTGAAGTAAATGTAGGTTTCTCCCATATCAGCTTTGTACTTTTGATAGTTTCCTAGGTTGGTGGCAGAAACCATTGATTTCTTATGCTCCTTAGAAGAATTAGACAGTTGTCAGATTTCTTAAGAATATATGCAATTTCATGAAAGCATTAAGTTTACGAACCAAACCAAAGCATTTGATTGTAGTAGAGTCTAGAAGGGACATTAGGATCGTAGATTTGGAGTTGGAAGGAATTCCAGAGATCATCTAGTCCAAGTTCCCTCCTCCTTTTTTTTTTTTTAAACATAATGAGAAAACATGTCCTGGGAGGTTAAGCTATTTGCTTAATATTATGCTTGAAATCTTTTGTTAAATATTCTCTTTTGTAAAATTCTGCTTTCTTAGGAATTGAGCAAACATTTCAGTAACCAAAGAACATAAAGATTATATATATATATATATATATGTATATATATATGTATATATATATATATATGTATGTATATATACATATATATATATATATGAATGATTTTCTACTATGGATAGGTTTTTTTTTAGTTAAATTCAGACATTTATTAAACACCTACTGTGTGCAGAACACTGTGCCTACCCTTTAGGCATTGGGGAAAGATGCTTAAATTTGAGATTGGGGGGTGGGGGTGAGAGGGGAGATCTTAGTCTTGATGGATTTACTGAAGAGCTCTGTCAAACTTGTAGTACTAGAAGGACTGGAATTTAAGAATATGTCAAAGGACCAATCTAGGTGAATTGACATAGTGCTTTTTGATTATTCTTAAGATAAAGAAGATAGAGAAAGGAGGAAAAATTTTATTTCAAATTAACGTAATATATGTTTGTAATTATTTATACTTAAAGGACATTTGTAGAAAAAGATTAGGAAAAGAAATAAAGCACATTTGCACAGAGAGGAGAAAAATACTTATCAAATATCTTTCCTTTTGATCACTAATTTGTGAATCGTATTTTATACTTTTTTTGTCATGCATTTGCTACAAATGGATTTTTTCGCAAATAAGTATACATCTGGGGTGTCCTGGCAATTTGTAGTGTTTAAAGTACAGGTATTTTGGCTGGAGTAGTACCTGTGCTGTGTCTTCAACTATAGTTGATTTAACTTTGTATTTGTCACTTAGATGGTCTCCATTAAGCTCTTCCCTCACCTTTTGGATGTATTCTTGACTGTTAACGTTTGAGTTACAAATTTTTAAATATACTATCAAGTTGTTGATGAACATTATATTATTTAGGACATTATAGAAAACATGAATAAGCCATCTCTCACTTTCTGCTTTCACTGAGTAGTAACACCTTATAGTTTGCTTAATAACATATCTTATCTTTGTTATAAATAGGAGGGGCTCTGGCTCTTGCTTTTGGTTGTTCTCTTTTGGAATCTGAACATCTGGGTGAGGGTCCTCATAATAGTTACAGACTTGGATCTCTTACACTGGGATGAAGTTAGGGTCACGTTCGGCTTCTGGAGATTTTAAAACCAGAGTTTAATTTAGTGGCCCATGTATTTTTATTACTTCTAGAACTACTCTATTAATATGTTGAAAAGCTGCAACTATGCTGCACCATTGCTTTGCACATATCAAGGAAAGATCAAAGGATGTAAAACAATTGCCATAGGTGATGTAGCTTTTGTTGAATATTAGTTTCATGGTATTAAACACAACATCTGTAGGTACATTAATATCATTGCTTCAAGTGTTTTGTCTCTTCCCATTTGAGGGAATCTATTGAACAAGTATTAATTCTTAGTGTCTATTGCCAACCAAAATTTCAGGACGAGTTTGTCTGGCTTGCTTGATAAATACTGAATAAATCAATGGACTGCCTTGTGAGGCAGTGATTGTTCATCAAAAATTACATAGTTATATATAATTAATTTATATAGTGTATAATTATGTATAAATGTATATATGAGAATAAATGGTTTTTGACAATTTTCAGTAAAAAGTTTCCATGGTGAGGATACTAGATAAAACTTTGTTGAGATACGTTCTGCTGCTTTTCAGTTTGGAGGTCAGAGTGAAGATAACTCCTTATACCTAGTAATTGATTATATTACACAATATTATTGAACAAAGGACACTGCCAGAAGCTATTTCTCATGCTTGTTATAAGTAGGATTCTGCCATTGATAACCACGTGAATGACATTAAGATCAATGCACTTTTCTAATTCATATAATGGATAAGCTATCATTGCCTATTATTAGTTTGTTCTCAGCACCTGTATATTTCTGAATATTTATAGCATTGGCTCACTAAATAAAATTAGAAAAGAAGAAACAGGACTTTTTTTTTAATGACATAGGTTGAAGATTATGCAGTAGAGTATACTAGAATATGATAATATTTAGCTGTTGTAGGTGTCATTGCACTGTATCCCCGTTGCCAAAGAAGAACCATCTTAACTTCCCAGACAGTATGGCTCTTCATCTCTTTTGTCATGAATTTAGGTTCAGTGAAATCTGAATTTCTCATTACCTTTCAAATTGTCAGTTGTTGAAGGAACTTCATTGATGTTTTCATTGTCTCTAGAATCAGATAAGTGAATATGTTCTCTCTGCCTCATGAATTATAGTTGTAGCATTTACATAATTGAGTTAGCTATCTGAAAGTTCACCATTGGATGAGTTGAATGGGATATTTTTATTAGTTCTAAAATCTGTTCATTAGAGAATATCAGGATATTCTATCTGTAAGTGTGCAAACAACTGTTACCATGACGGCTAAACCATAAATTCTAAACATTGAAAAACCCCATAAATAAATTTGTGAAATAATAGAAATCATGTAAAAAGATTAAATTTTATTTTACTCTATAGATAGATTATTCACAAAGTTTTACAAATGTTTGAATTCTACTGATTCTTCAAGGAGACAAGATTAATATGAGCAAAGAAATAACATAATAGAAATAAATATAGGGACTTTTTCTTAATTACATCAAAGGTGTTTGAGCATATACATCATTTGATGCATTTAGTCCTTTGTATAAACACATGTAGAACCATGTGTTTTATTTCTATTTTTTAAAAGTCTTTTAGAATGCTAAGGAACATTGATAACAAAAGGTATAGAAAAAAATCAACAATTTTGCTGATCAGAGTTCTAAAGTCCTTCAGAGTTTTTTGTCTTTACAGTTTTGTCATTTTTGAGTTGTCCTCCTGATTCTACTCATTTTATTCTGCAACAATTCATAGAAGTCTTCCTAGGTTTCTCTGAAACTGTCTCCTTCATAATTTCTTATGGCATAATAGTATTCTATTTTATTGATAAACTATAATTTGTTTAGCCATTTCCCAATTGATGAGCATCCTCTTTAGGTTCCAAAATGTTGCTACTACATAAAGAACTCTTAAGTATTTTTGTACTTGGAGTTCTTTCTTGGGGTTTTTCTTCTCTTTCTTTGATCTCTGGGTTCTAGGCCTATTTGTGGTAATCAGTATGTCAAAAGGTATGCACAATTTAGTAACATTTTATGCTTAGTTCTAAATAGTTTTCCACAGTGGCTGGAACAGTTAACAAGCTCTACCAATAGTCATCCACCCTTTCTTGAAGACTTCCATTGAGGGGGAATGATTGCAGCCCAGGATAGCCCATTGTACTTTTATATAGCTCTAATTCTTTGACAGTTTTTCTTTACATAAAATCCAAGTTTTTGTCTTTATAACTTCTACCTATTCCTGGATCCTAGTTTTGCCCTCTAGGACCAAACAAAGCTAATTTCTCATCTGTCTATAAATCTTTCAGAAACCTGAAGACCTATAGCATGTTTTCCCTGAGTTCTTTCATTTCCAGACATACTGTTCCTTTAACCAGACCTCCCTAATTAAACTCAAGGCTCTTCAGCTTGATTGCCCTTTTGAATGTTCTCCAGCTTGTCATTGGTTTTTCTAAAATAGGATAGCCAGAACTGACACAATATTCCAGAATTTGCCTTAACAGGGCAAAGTTCAGTCTTGCTCGTTATAATTACTATGCCTCTCGATAGTCATTTGTACTTTTAATTGCCTACTATTGCAAAAAGAGACAAAAGACAGTTTCTGTCCTCAGTGAACTCAGTCTAATGGGTCACACAATAAACAAACAAATATGTAATAAAAGCTATATGGGATAAATAAGAAAAGAAGGAAGACATTAGAATTAAGAGAGGTTGGGGAAGGCTTTTTGTAGAGGACAGGATTATGGGGTTGAGACTTGAAGGAAACCAGAGAAGCTAGTGATGGAGAACATTCCAGGCATGAGAACAGCAAGAGAAAATGCCTGAATCTGAGATGTGGAGTGTTGTTCCATGGAACATTAAAGAGGCCAGTGTCACTGATGATGTCAGGGAGTGAGTTATAAGAAGATTAGAAGGGAAGTTAGGTTATAAAGAGGTTTGAAATGAAACAGAATTTTGCATTTGATATTAGAGACAATAGTGGAGGGGGAAGTACCATGACCTAGCCTATTATTGCATTAGCTTTCTTAGTCATATAATAATACTAATAATAGCACTTCTGTAGCTCTTTACAGAGTGCTTTACATATTATCTGATTTGATCTTATTTCCTTTTTACCTTTTTAAATGTAACACACACACAACTTTTCTCTTCCTCTCATCTCCCCCATTAGGGGGAAAATCTTTTGTGACAAATATGCACAGTCAGATAAAACAACTCACATCATCCGTGTGCAAAAATGTATGTCTCATTCTGCATCCTGAGGCAGGAAGTGTAGTATGCTTCATCATTGGATCTTTGGAATTTTAATTGGTCTTTGGAGCAATCAGAGTTATTAAGCCTTTACTTCTGCTGAGACATAACAGATTTTGGTCGGTATGAATCTTTGTGTTTCAAGTGTGTTTTCTTGAAAACAACAAATTATTAGATTCTACTTGCTAATCTAGTCTTCTATCCTTTTTATCTTATGGCTAAGTTCATACCATTTACATTCACAGTTAAGATCATCACTTGTGTGTTTCACTCCATCTTATTCTCTTATATTTTCTTTGTACTCTTCTTATTCCCTCACACAGAGCACAACCACAAGTTCTTATCTTTTTGAGGTTCTTTTAAGCCCCAATTTGTGTTCCACTCATCTTGAAGTTTGTTTTGTTTAGTATTAATCCCTCCTAAATCTACCCAGTCTGTTATTCCCTTTCCCCTTTGTCCCCTTTCCTTCCTGTTTGCATATTGATTGAAATGTATTTCTGTACCCAACTGTGTATGTATATGTATTCTTCCTTTGACCAGTTCATTTTGTGTGGGGTTCACTTGTCCCACCCACCCCTCCCCACCTCTCTCTTTCTTATATGTGTAGACTTTTATTTGCTCATCTGAGTGAGAAAATTTCCCCCACTCTTCCTTTTTTCTTTTTCCCCCTAGTGTATTCCTTTCCTCCTTTCCATTACATTTTTAAGATTACCAAGCATAAGAAAACTACTCTTAGAACTTGTGTCTTGTACAAAAAACATTAAGTACCTACTGCATGTTAATCATTGTGCCAATCTCTGGGGATACAAATAAGAAAAAGACAGTCTTTTCCCCCAAGGAGCTTACAGTCTAATGGGGAAAACAACACACAAAAGAAAGCTGAAAGTAGGGGATCACATGGGCAGAAGGTGCCCCTAAGGGACATAATGATGGTGGAATCACAACCAATCAGTCAACAAGTAGGAAAGCAAAAGTTGGCTGGGATTCTGCACCCTTTTTAAAGGGAGGCTTTCGTTTATTCCAGCCTAGCCAGGATGGCCATTGTCTTAGTAAGCCTGAGTTTCCTCACAGCTGTTGATGAACTCCAAATAACTTCTGTGGGACTAAACAGGATACCATAACATCCCTTCTTACATCTATCACCCATTACCTCCCTGCAAAGAGATCAAAACATTTCATCAATCATACGAACTCATGATTGGTCATTGCATTGATCACATTAAATCTTTCAAAGTTTTACTTTGCATCATTGTCCTTATATTAATTGTGCTCCTCATTCTGCTTACTTCACTGTACTTCAGTTCATGCAGCTCTTCTCAGGTTTCTCTGAATTTGCTATTTTCTTCATTTCTTACAACAATAATATTCCTTTACGTTCACATATGGTGATTGTTTAGCCCTTGCCCAAATGATGGGCACCCACATTATTTTTAGTTCTTTGCTGCATAAAAAAGTATCCATCAGGCTTTCCACAGTACCACGATGACATATAACATTAGATTTGGAAGAAAAATATGAAGATAGATATGATTCGTAAACTGCTAATAATTCAAACACGCTGAACATTTTATGGGCTTCCTACAACTACTAGTTTTTTGTACCTATTTAGTCCTACAAATTTATCTAGTTCTGAGTGGAATGAAGAATAGTAATGCAGAGCTAGCAGAGTGTGGGGATTTGGAAGGATAAGTAGCAAGGTGGAATAATGGGAAATCTGGAGGAGTATATACATGCTCTGAATAAACCACTCTTTTTTCCAAACTTGAATTTATAACTTTTGTCTTCTTTGTCATGCACAAGAATATAATGTATAAAATAGTGAGATGTTAATTTTACAAATATAGTAGCAACTTCTAATTAGTATTTTTGGGTATAAATTAATAACTAGAAATGACCATGTAATTGATAAGTAAGTTAATTATTTGGTAGACAGTGTGGTTTTATTTTATACTTTGTGTACTTGAAAAATTAAGCCAGACTAATAATCTTGCATTCTTGTTTCATAATTACTCTACTTTCATCAGTATCATGATTTCTTTTGCAGAAGTGTAATGAATGATTGCTACACCCTCAACTGCACACAATATCTATCTCTAGTACAATGATAAAAATGAAACCAAAGAACATTGAGTTGTTTCTGTAGAAAAAGAAATTAATCCTCATAAGAAACTTTTTATTATGTGAGTCAAAGTTTATTACTCAAAATTTAGAGTTTCTTTTTTCTTTCTGCTCTCTTTTCTTTTTGGCTTTAAAAATCAGCTTTGCTTTTTGGTAAAGATAACCCCCAAAAGTCACATGTTCATTATTAGATAAGTTATTTCTGATGAAATTTTGCTTGCCACAAGAAACTGTGTTTCCCTTAATTTATTTTAACAGTAACCTTATGGAAAAATCAAAGATGTGTGAAGTAATAGCCTCCATTTGTCTTATGAGACCACTGAGGCATAAAGAGTTTGTGAAATGCTGCTCTGTGTCAAAGATTAGACATAAGTTGGATCCCTCTGATTCTGGTCTAAGTCTTTATTTACTTTATTATGCTGTTCTTTAAAGTGAATCTAAGAGACACTTGAACCTGAACTTTTCTGCCTTCACTATCTGTAGCTGATTAACTTTTTGTGTAATATTGAGCCATCTAGAAATGCTATTTTAAGCCTTTCTTTTCCCCATTTGAATCTATACAAAATGTCTTAGGAAGGGGGAGGAAGTGTAATATATTAGGGGAAAAATCATTGTACTGGATGTCTTAGTATAACCTCTCCTGACTTGGGTCTTGAGTATGTCACATTCTTGTTTGTAAAATGCGATGGGGAATTGTATTAGCTCATAGGATCGAGAGCTATAAGAGACCTTAGAAACCATCTAGTTCAACCCCTATAGAGAGAAGGGTAGATTTATAGCTGAGAAAACTGTGGCCCATGATGTTATGGTACATCATTTGTTCGTAGAAACATAAATTCAAGTTGAAAAGAAGCTGAGCATTGAGGCAGCATGGTACAGTATAAAGAATGCTGACCTTGGGAGTCATGGAAGAAAGAGAGAGGGAGGGCATTATGTGCCAGGCACTGTGCTAAGCCCTTTGCAAATATCATCTCATTTGATTCTTACAATAATCTTGGAAGGTAGTCACTATTATTATCCCCATTTTATGGTTAAGGATGCTAAGGCAAACAGGTTGTTTCTGAGCCTGGATTTGAACTCAGATGTTCCTGACTCGAGGCCCAGTACTTTATCCACTACATCACTAGCTGTCTTATGGGACCTGAGTTTGAATTCTAACTTTGCCATTTAATAGCTATGTGACCTTGGGCAAGTTACTTAAGTTCTCTGGCCCTCACTTTACTCATCTATAATATGAAGGAGGGTGACTTAAATGATATCTCTTTCAAGCCTAAGTCTGATTTTTCTATGTAGGAGTGGTAATTATTGTGAATGCATGCCATACAATAAAAGTCACACTCCTTTACTAAAAAGTAAGATTGATTTGTATTTTCATTAACAGAATCATTGTCTCTCTTTTTTTTTGCATTCACTTATTTTTTTCCTCAGCAAAATTTGTATAATTTCTTTGCAAGTTACACTGTTATAATTTATTTAGCACTAAGTTAAATAGGGTCCTTTTCCTACCCTTTAGAAGATAAGACAGTAAGATGCATAAAATTCAAGAAATATAGTCAAAGAATAAGTCACATTTATTACTCTTTATTAATGTATTTGTATTAGTGTAAATATATATATTTACATTAATAGCAAGAAAAGGAGTATTAGTGATTTGGCCAATGAAAAGGGAGTAAATATTTGCATTTCAAGGGAAATCAATTAACAATAATAGTTAGCATTCACATAGTACCTATCATATGCCAAGCACTGTGCTAAGTGCTTTACAAACATTATCTCATTTAATTCTAACAACCCTTTGTTGTAGGTACTACTATTTCCCCCATCTTACAGTTGAGGAAACTGAGCCAAATTAAGGTTAGATTAAATGATTTGCCCCAGTCATTCAGCTCATGTCTGAGATTGGATTTGAACTGAGATATTCCTGACTTCAGGAACCACCTAACTGTATAATTTATTCCAAGCAGTTAAGAAAGTTTTTCAGAAGATGATAAAATTTCAAAAGTTTAATGTTAAAAATATTAATTTCTAATTTTGGTCCTTAGAAACCCCGGGGAGGAGGAACTGTGATAGCTGGTAGATCCATTGGTCTTCAGATTAAATTTGGAAAGATGCATCAAGAGTTACTAGTAAAATCACAGTGGAAAAAGGTCCAAGTTCAGGCCCAGAAGTGAACTACTAAACAGGTGGAATTATGTTCCTCTCAAGCCTGTTTCAGTTTTGTGCTGATGTCTCAGAATATCCTCACTCTTGATTGTATAGACAGGGTCACCTGTTGGATTTTCTTGATTTTTGACAGTGGCTCTTGTGTTTAAACAATAAAGGAAAAGGCTTTTTATTAAGAACTTATTGTGTGCCAAGTGTTGGGGTTGTAGATTCAGAAGTGGAGCCCTTGCCCTCCAGACCTTACATTGTAATAGAGGGAGACTGAGAATGTAGAGTGGTTTTGGTTTAGGGGACTAAAGGGTTATTGAGTGTAGTCATGAGGGAAATGATTGACATAGCCTTACAGTCACAATAGCAGTATTTGTTTGATTATTGTTCTATAGGTGGAGGGGGCAGGCATCAGGGAAGATGGCAACTAGATGGATGGTATGTAATGTAAAACCTGGTAGGGGCCAGGTGACTATAGTGGGCTATGTGACACACTCACCAATCTGGACAGAATGAGCCCCTAGGTTGAAAATTCAGTAGTGGAAAGGGTTGAATTGCTCAGGTGGACACAATCTATCACAGGGCAGATGGCAAGTTTCAGTGGTGTAGACGCAACATGATTCTTAAACCGTGGGTTGAGACCCAAATTTGGCAACAGTAAAAGGTTTCTGAACACAATGGCCAAAAACTAATTAAAAATCAAATGTGTAATGAATCTGAGGTGTTTCTGGCAGCACTTCACTGGAGCCTTGGTTCTAAACACAAAGCATGTGCACTTCACTGCAGACACAAAAAGCATTATGAGTAGAAAAAGTTTAAGAAGTCCTGGTCTAGAGACCTGCAATGGCAAGCAGGACAGATAGCAATAAAATAACCAGGGTGGATTGTGAAACATGGCTGAATAGTGAAAACAGTTTTTGTGACTGACACATCAATTAGGACCATATTTTAAAAGACCAATACCTGACTAGCACTCCTGTCTTTTAGAACTCACATAAGACAGACCCTGTTCTATAGGTGTAGCTTTTGTGGAGGTGAGGGCACTGGCTTTTTTTTTTTCCCTCAAAGCATGCCCATCAACATCTTAGAAGGAGGCATGTTATTCCTAATTATTATATGGCATCTTCGTGTATCTACTTCTATTCTTAAAATTCCACAAATGCCAGATTACTTTAAGTCATACTTTAGTGTGTCTCTATAGAATTTCCTCTCTCTGCCCAGGGTTAAAATCTCCTTACCTAGGTAGGAGCCGGCATACCCTGTTGACACATCCATCCATACACATGTCCAGTCAACTGAAGTAAGCTGAAGTAAGCATGAGTTCAGTACTTGAGAACTGGCCCTAGTCCAGGATTTTATCATTCTTGTCTTGGCATTTACTGTTTTTTTTTTTGTTTGTTTTTTTAGAACATGCTTGTTAAATTGTTCAAATGTGTTAAGATCAAGGCTCAAATACTTATTTGAAGGCAGCTTAATATTCTGAAAATACTGGGAGTCAGGAGACCTCATTTGTAGCCACAACTTGGCTATGAACTAGTTGTATGACCTTGGGCCTCTTTTTCCTCATATGTAAAAAGAATTTGGAGTAGATGATTCCTGTTTACTTTCAGCTCCAATATTCTAAAGGTTTCCTTTTAAGATTGTTCCTTTCTCCCAAAAGATGAATTGCCTTTACTAATTCAGTTTCATATATCAGTACATTATTGGGAGTAATTTGGAGGTAAATTTTTAGGTTAGTGTCACCAATAAAAACTTTTGAATCAGTATAGTATGTGATCAGGACATTGATCTTGTTTACTATTTGTTTCTTAATTCATTACTATTCATTTATTAATGCTATATTAACCTTGTAAAGTGGTCTGTCACCTGTTTCTTTCTTTGATGCATACATCCCAGAGTTAGAACACTTTATAGATGGTTTAAAACAACTTTTGATGATACATTTTAGACCTATTGAGTTTTCCAGAGAACTTGAAGCGTACTTGTGGTACCCTTCAGCGTGACTGAATAAAATTCAATAAAATCTGCTCCATTATAAGAACTTGTTTTGCTTCATTGGTGATGGGTTCAGACTATGTACATTGATTTAAAAAGACATGCAAATAATGTAGATTGAGTATCTTAGTGTAGCAACAATTGGGCTAGCAGCTGCTGTTGGGGGTGTAAGACCCAACAAGACCAGCAACAAAAGCTGCCAGCACAGGGTTTTTGATCTGCTTTACTAAGGAAAGTAACTTTAAGGGCTTAACAATCTCTCTTTAATCACACATACAAATATCATTCACTTAATTCAGGAGGAAGAGCCAGCAACGTGAACTTCAGAGCAAAAACATACACAATATAAACAGACCAAATCACAATTCATGGTTACCAAAGAACCAATGGGTCTGGGTTAGCAAAGTCAGGGAGCAGCTACTACAGCTTGCCCAGAGTCCCGCCACTTTTGCAAGTGACTGAGAGCCCCAAAAGTCAAACGGCCAACCTTGGATGTTCTATACCCCTCTTAGGGCCCTGGGGTACTTAATTATCTCCATGCTGAGAAGCACTCAAACAAAGAACAGTGGAAAAATCCCTAGATTATTTAGATATTTATTTTAACATGCTTGCTATACTCCAGATTATTCAATAAAGTTTTCCGGGAGAAGATGGTTTTTAAAATTATTGATGCACCTCCATTTATGCTATATTTTTGTAAAGTAAGTTATCCTCACTTTGAATTTATGTTCTTATGTTGTCTTGTACTTGAGCTTCAAATTTCTTTTTTCTTCACTCTTCCAATTGCCTTTTTTCCATAGCCTCTCTGTCAGAAAGTTTTAATCTTTTACAAAGTTGTAAATGAACTGAAGAAGCCTACCATTTTATACCGACACTGAATCCCTTTATAAACCAAAGACTCTTTTTTGAAGTGTGAATAATAACATGACCCATCTTATTTTTGTAAATTGTCTAAAATCAGGGCCCACCTGGAAAATTTTTCTCATTGGTATATACTTCAGAGAAGAATCTCTTCAGAGAAATTTCGAGGCAAAATTTTGTAGTAGCTTATATTTTCATAGCATGCTTAATTTAAATTATAAATTATTACAGCTGGGCAAAGTTCATGTTATTTAACTAGTAATATTTTATTTCCAACTATTTTAGGATTAAATTAATTAATTTAAAACTGAAACACGGTATAAATACAGCATTCTGCTTCCTGTGGCTATATCTGTTGAATTAAACATTTTAAATATTTTTCTTATTCAAAACATCTTCAAATACCATTGAAAATCAGTTCTTATCAAAAAGTTTTTCCTTTCTCAGTTTTAATTTTTATACTTACAATATTTCATTATTTTTGAATATTGTTTGTTATTTTAAGATGACTACTAAACACTTGTCCATTATAAAAGAGTATAGACAAGAGAGTTTTAAAATTTCCATCATAAACTTTACATTCAGCAAAAGTTAAATATGAATTGCTTCTTAAGTAGTTTTCTAAAGTTCTCAGAAGACTGTATATTCAGTTATTTTTGGTTTAATGTTTATCAAGTATATTATGAAAAATAATCCAGGAATCTTTTTTAAAAAGTATATATATATATATATACATATATATATATATATATATATACATACATACATATATATACATATATATATATATGCTTTAATCTTAAACACTCTATAATGATTAATCATTATAACTCTTTAACCATTATTTTCACTGCAATGTAGACTTCACATTAATGTCTTAAAGATAGTATTTGTCTCTATTGAGAAAGAGATACTTATAAGTTAATTTGTTTTTAACCTCCTGAGCAACCCTCCCCAGAGCGCTTTCCCATTTTCAATGAGGCATTAGTGTATACTTGTTTTTTTTAAGACCCAAACACCAGAACTCAAAATTACAGAATAAAGAAAAGAAAAAGAAATATATCATAAACTTAAATATTGAAACTTAAATACAAAGTAAGAAAAGAAAAGGTATGCCATGTGCACCCCAGAACATGAGAGGATTCTAAATATGTAGCGATAAATTTTCATTTTCAAGAATGCCTGTATGCTCAATACTACATGTTGTGTTGAGAGCTGTCCATCTTTTCTTTGCTTTCTAGTAAGTTTTCTTTTGTTCTCTGCTTTTGAGTGTATACTCGTTGAAAGAGAAGGATATTGTTAATTATTCAGATGCAGCTTATCCGGGTAGGTTTTGATCAGCCTTCCTTCTTACTTTCCTTTCCTCCAGTTCTTTGTATTCTCTTGTTCCTATAGGATGGTTATTTCATTATTCCATTTGTCATAGGCTAATATATTTAGATATATTGAAGAATTTTGGAGATTATGAGAATAGTGTGATGGAAAGAATACTCGATTTGGAGTTAATGATCTGGATTCAAATCCTTTCTATTCCTCTGTGGGACCTTGGGCAAGTTACCTAACCTTTTAGGTTACCTAACCTCAGTTACCTCATTTATGAAGTAGTTGATAGCTGGTGTTTAAGATGAACTCTTAAGGACTCTTCAGGCTTCTAAATGTGCTTCCATGATCTAATACAGCTTCTTCATTTTACAGATAAGTAAACTGAGGCCCAGAGAAATAAAATGATGGTGGCAGTGTCACACAGGTTATATGTAAGCAGCAGAGCTAGGGTCTGAACCAGATCATCTGAACTTCTTTATCTCAAATGAGATATTTGTAGAGTACTTAGCACAGTGCCTGGCATGTGGTAGGTGCTTAATAAATACTTATTTAACTCTCCTCTTCCCTTCCCTTCCCTCTTTGAGAGCAGAGACTATCTATATCCTTTTATCTTTGTATCCACAGCACCTTGCATGGAGCATGTGCCTAGTAAGTACTCATTTGTACAGAGAAAAAACAGTAACTTCAGGTCAAGTGCTTGTTTTGTGCACATTACTGTATCCTGCCCTTTTGAAATTTTTAAACCAGGCCTAAAATTAACAAAAAAGCCTTGTGTTTGTATTAATTGTACTCCAATATCTCATGCCCAAGAAGTAAAGCAGGGTTCCTAAATGTCATACCAGTAGCATACAAATCCTAAAGAGCTTTTGAAATTAGAGAGAATTCTAGAATCGTCTTGATGTTAATTGGTGTTAATTGTTTTCCAACCACCAAGGCCAATAGAAGGTAGGCTACTAGAGGATGGGTTTTTTTTGGAGGGGTGGAGGGTTTGTCCATAGCAACTCATGAAGTCATTCTAATGAAGGTATGAGATTGTAATGTGCATCTGTGGAAAGGGTTTCCACACTGATGAAATCTTTCAAAATAATGAAATAATGCCAGATGTACAGAAAAAATATATAGTGTATATGTAGCAATCTGTGCTCTCCCTCTACAGGTTCCTAGTTAGCTACCTCAAATTTTAGGAAATTTCTGGATCAGAATCATCTCCAAACTATGGTTCATGAAATCCCTATTGATATTTTCTCTTAGTAGATTAGCGATAAAGTTCTTTACTCGTATCTTCTGGTTATTTTCTGGGTGTCATGGCATAGAAAATGTTTGAAAATGTGATCAAGGTAAGCTGATGGATTACACAAGGAAAGCAGGAATGGGAGGTAAATTTGTGCTGTGATTTGGCAACAACAATTTGTGTTGTACCCAAGGAAAATCAACAGTCAAAGGTTGACTAGACTCATCCTCACCAGGATAAAGACATATTTATGGAAAGAGAGCTTGTATATTCAATTAATCAATGAATCTATAAGTATTTGTTTAGGGGCCTACTATGCACCAGGTTCTTTGCTAAGTGTCAGGGATACAAAGAAAGGCAAAAGAGAGTCCCTGCCCTCAATGAGCTTACAGTTTACTGGGGAGAAACAACATGCAAACAACTATATACCAACCTATATGTACTATACGTAGGATAAATAGGTAATAAACAACAGAGGGAATATACTAAAACTAAGAGGGGTTGAGAAAGACTTCCAGTAGAAGGTGAGATTTTAACTGGAACTAGAACAAAGCCAGCAAAGCCAGGATATGATATGAGGAGGAAGAACTTTCAAGGCACTGGAAAGAGCCAGAGAAAAATGACTGGAGTGGAGAGATGGAGTATCTTGTTTGGGGAACACCAAAGAGAGGTCATGTCTTTGGTTTGAAGAGTGTGCGTGTGGGGAAGGGTGTTATATAAGTAGTCGTGTAAGTTATAGAAGTTATATATATGTATATATAAGGTATATGTAAGCTATATAAGCAGTTATATAAGTTGTCTGTCTATATATACATATATATGTATATGTAAGTTAAATGTAAGTATAAGTAGTTATATAAGTTGTAATAGACAGCTTTTGTATGTGGAAACTCCTTTTCCTACACCATAAATGAGCTAAATTACATTGAGTTAGTTTTATATGTCTTATGGTTTTGCTTGTTTGTTTTGGGGGGGGGGGTTGGATCCCTCTATCTAGTTTGTTCATACCTGCTTTCATACTATCTCTGAAGTTCACAGCATAATTAGGAAGTTTAAAGTTCAAAAGCCTGATCGTGGTAAATGAATGAAATTCATGTTTATGTGTAACCAATAATTGACTTGTATCAGTTCCTTTCTTGTTTAGAAGCAGTAGGATGTGAAAAGATATATGAGTCAGGAGTAGAAAAGGGAAGCTGGGAATGTTACTACCTTTGAAGTTTTCTTCAACCACACTTACTTTCAAGGATGCCTGGTGATATTTTTATGCTACACAGCACCCTACATATTCATCATTGTGAGAACATTTCATAATTACGGGATCTGGAGCTAGAATTAATTTAGAGATTATCTAGGTCTAGGACATCTTCTCATCTTATACATGAGAAAACAGCCTTAGAAAGCATGACTCCCAAATTCACATTGATTGTATGTAAAAGGTCTAATATCGAAGTGCTCCAATTCCGAAACAGGGACTGTTTCCACATGCAAAATGCATGCTACTACTGCTTCCCAAGCAGATTCATGGAGATTTAAGTGGTTCTTGTTTTGTGTATATGTGTTTTTTTAAGACAGTGTAGTTCACATAGAATTTGTTAATTAAGAAACTGATGCTTTATCATTGTAAAGTGATTTTGATATGGTACCATAATAGCCATCATTCTTTATTTGATCAAAACTAGAAGTGCCTTGATTTATGGACATTATTAATTTTCCACTTTCTGCCCCAGTTAGCTTATTCCTTCATGGTGTCTGAGAAGGAAGAATGGAATGAGTTGGGTTTGGTTTGGTTTTGTTTTTTTTTAAGCATAGAGCTTTCTTTAATATTTAGATTTTAAACTCTAATGATAGATGTGAAATAGGTGTCACCATATATCTAGTAGTGACCTTTTTTTAGCATAATTTTTCCCTAGTTAATTGTGTTATAAGGTCATATCAACCTAAGCTGAGAAGTAGAGGAGTCAGTTTGAAGGTCAGGAGGGAACTTAGGGGTCGTTCATTGGTTTTAATAGCAGTAGAGATGAAAAAACTGAGGCCAGGAATGATTATGGCTTGCCCAATGTCAAATAACTAGTCAGTAACAGAGATGACACCCATCTATCCTAAATCCCAAATATCCTAAATGACCTTTCCATTTTATGCTACTGCTAACTAATTACTACTGTAGCTGTTGCTTCTTTTGCATACTGACACACCCAACAACTAGGAAAATCCTGCATATTGCTTGGTCCTAAGGAATATAAAGTTTTGATCATCTACTATAGCTCAAAATTGTTGAATTCTGAAAAACCTCTAGTGACTGAGAGCTAAATGTTTGACTCTTAATATTCTTAATATAAAATTCAGGCAGATCATATTTTCATATAAAGCAAACTTCAAAGACTTTTAAAAAATATATGCTAAAGAAATTGGGGGCTTGTTTCACATGATACCAAAAATACTTTGGGCCCAGGTATCTTAAGAGACACACAGATGAGTCAGAAAACCTGTTTTCTAATCACTACCTCTCTGCTAGTTCCTCTGCTGCTTTGAGCCACAGTCTCTCTATCTGTAAAATGAATGAGAATTATACTATATACCCCTACCCAATTCAGGTTTACATACAAGAGGATATATACAAAGCATCTTTGAAGCCAAAACACTCAATACAAATGTCAGTTATGTTTTAGGACTTTATAGATTTTGCTGTCATGGAAAGGATGAAGAATTAAAAAAGAAGGTTTAGTCTTGCCTTTGCCACCAACTATAACTTCGGTCAAGTAAATGTCTTTGCCTCTTTAGATCTGTTTCCTCACCTCTAAAAGGAATCTTTTAAACTAGATAAGTCCTGAGGGTCTTCCTTGCTCTGATAGGTGCTGCTGAATTCAGTTACTTGTCTAAGTGAATTTGCCGTAGGAATTTTCTGGCATATAATTAATCTTAGTTCTTTTGGATAGAAAATGTATTTAATTCTTTTTATCTAATATTATGATAAGAAATTGTATGATTTTACAGCAGAAATATATTTAATATTTTGATCTAATTTTATGGTTTGGTAATATGCTTTTGGATAGAAAAATATTGTTTTTTTTTAAATCTAATGATTAATAATGATTCCTTGGTGATTGGATTCCTAGTATTTAAAATTCCTTCTACATTAAGTTTAGGGTTCAAAATAAAAATTAACTTCATATGACTATTTTCAGTCATTTTTTGGGGGGGGAGAGTACTATTTTAAGTGTACAGTGGGCCTTTTCTCTACACCCTATTGAATCAGATGTCTGAGTGAAGTGTTGCTAAAAAGTTACAAGAGATGTTACTGCATCTAGTATATTTTTAGGGTGAGAGGCAACAGGTGCAGTGGAAAGAGTACTGGCTCTGGAGTCAAAGGACCTGGGTTCAAAGTATGATTGATACTACCTCTGTATTCTTAGACAAGACATTTAACCTCCCTAGGCCTTACTCAGTTTGCTCATATTCATCTGTACAATGAAGAGGTAGACTAAATGGCTTCTAAGATCCCTTCCAGGTCTAGATCTATGATCCTATATTTTAATTTGGAAAATTTGATTTTGGAGTAGAAGAAATAATGTGGTTGCAGGAAGAGAATTATAAATACTTTCCAAAATTATTTGCATGACTCTTCTTTATAGGTCTATTAAATTTAGAGATTATAGTTTTCTATTTAACCAACCAGCACTAATACTTAGTAAAAATAAATGTTTTATTGATGCCTTCTATACATTGCTGTGACTCTCCAATAATACCCTTCTTTCTATATAATCCTCACTTGTGGTAAAGAAGAATGTTTAAGCAAAACAAAGTCTGTCTTGCACAATATATGCTTCGTTCTATACCAAAAGTCCACTTTTTTAACATGAGAAGGGAGGCATGTTTTATTATCAATCCACTGATGTCAGAATTGCTGACTACATTAGAGTTGTTGTTTTCCTTTATATTAATATGGTCTTTCTATAAATTCTTTCTTTTGTTTCTATTTAGTTTTCTGCATCAGGTCATATGAATTATGCTATCTTAATTTATACTTTTAAAGGAACATGGTCACCTGAGCCATAAGTAATTTAATATCATTTGTCAAATCAGGAAAAATAAGCTTAAGTCTAGACCTGAATGTGTTTTATATGTATGTATAAATGATTTGCCACTGCAGAGATAGTAAGATGAGTTTCTAGTTAAGGAGATGACTGTCCAGGTGTAATTTCAGTAACTACTTACAGCAGCTGTTGACCGAAGGTTAGTTGACATCTATCTGGTTTAGATATCACAGTATGGCATGTTGAGAGGACACTGTGAAACCAGGGATGCTCAACATACAGCAATATGAACCCACCCTTAGTTTGTTCTCTTGCTCTCTGTTGTTACTGGTGCCCTTAAATGACATTTTCCCTACCTGAATCTTTTTTTTTAAACTTGCACAAGTTTACAAATCCTGAAGGGTCTTTCTTCTTTATTATCAACTACTGGATCTTTTTGTCAGGCTTATATTAATTTTTCTTGTTTGTAAAGGGTCTCATGGTTCCAGAAGATTCAGACATGTAAAAAAAATTTATTTTAAACATTGTAGATGGAAAGTTGTTTTATGTCCAAAGTATGTAAAGTTCTTATTATGAATGTGGAAACTTCTTCTTAGGCTTGGTCTTACTATTTCACAGCAATTGCGTTCTTGGTAAGTTGGTGTCCATTGTGTACTATGTCATCTGACCTCCTATTGTTTGAGAAGGTCCTACGTTACCTATGTTTTCCATTGTTGTAGATGACTGGCTGAGTGCTTATCAGCAGCCTTGCCAAAAGTAAATATTATCTAGTTCTTCATACCCAAAGGCTTTTTTAGTCAACAATCATTCAATACAAAGAACAAATTTAGGATTGATTAAAAAGACTTGAAGAAGAATTTCAAACTACAGCTTATCATCATACCCATTTTCCATTGAAAACTAGTGTATGTATCTCATAGTTGTGATGTGGGTAAAAAATTGAGTATTAGAGATTCAGCTGCTATACACTTAAAAATATAAAATGAAATGATTGCATTAAAAATTTTCCTTTTCTAGCATTTCCAATGCTAATTCAATTTATTTCCTATGGAATTTAAGTTCTATATCCCATATTCTTTTTGGAATTCTTGGTTTTCAAAATTGTGGGGGTTGCTTTCATTTTCATGTAATTTGTGTATTTTTACTTCCAGACAGATGCTATCAGTTAGTCAAGTATTTATTAAGTGTCCACCTTTTTTGAGGTAACTGTGGTAGGAACTGGGAAAACCAAGACAAAAATGAAACAGTGCCCACCCTCAAGAAACTCACATTCCATGGGAGAGATGGATACAAATAGTATATAAAAGTTATATACAAAGAAAGTGCTATCAGGATAAAACATCTTTAAATCTAGTAGGTTTATTGAACATCAAATTTTATAGTCACATAATTATCTTAATTGCATATAAATTCTAACATGTCTGTGGAAAGTCTTCTAATGTGTTATCTTGTACATACTGCCAAACCAACCTAAATATTTATTAGCCAGACCATTCCATTATTTATAGTATGTAACAGCATACTTCTTTGGTTCATTTTTCTATCTCTCAAAACACAAACTCAAAGAGTCAGATTAGACTACCTCCTAACAACCAATGGCTTTTAAATAAAAGAGTGTGGAGAACCACTGTGTAGGTGAATTAATATTTGTGGTAACTGGGTCAGCCAGTTTGTATTTTCTTTCTACTGTAAATAAAGAAAACTTAAGTATCAGAATCAGCATTTGAACTTGGGTATTCTTATTCCAAATATTTCCATTATCCCAGGCTGCCTTACTTCTACAAAAATACAGACAGTTCTTGAAAAATTGATGTTAAGAATTCTGAAAGAAATATGCATTCTAAAAAAAAAATCCATGTTAACTCTACTGTATAGTACTATGCTTTCTCTTTCCTCTCCTGCCCCTCAACTCACCACTCTATTGCCTTCTATCACCTCACCACAAACGACAAAAAAAACCACCCCCACAACCAAAAAAAACCCAATCACAAACCCAGGTAAAAGTAGGAAACTACCACTTCCACCCCTACGATTATGGCCTTGACTTGAGACCTCCAGCTGAGGGAGGAGACTTTTCCCCTGCTGTGCCCACCCACCCATGTGTCTGAACCCAGCCAGCATGTGGCCTCCTTTCTGCTATCTGTGTCTTTCTCCTGCCGCCATGTCTGTCCCACTGCATGCTTTTCCTCTCGGTTCAGGCTAGGCCCCAACCTGGCTGGGACCAGCCCTGTATGTTCCTTCTTCTGCTCTCAATTCTCTCTTCCAGGCCTCATGTATCCTTGAACCATGAGGCAGCCCTCTTCTGTTTTCTTTCCTCCTTTCCCCAGGTCCAAGGGCTAATTTGCATTACATTAAAATCACTTTATATACAGAGGTCTAATGAATGGTCCACTTACAGAAAGCAAGAACTGTCTGTAATCCAATATTTGCAACTAGTTCTTGGCTTTCTTCTTTCTCTGCCTTCTCTTATTACATCTCCTGTGGATTTAATTATGATTTTCATGCTGATGCCTCCTCAATATATTCTAGCCCTGGTCTTCTTTCTTGGGTATAGTGCTGAATACCAAGCTACCTAATGGACATTTCGAACTGAGTGTCCCACAAACATCTCAGACTCTACATGTACAAAATGGAACTCAATGATTTTTTTCACTTTCAGCTTTTCCAATCCTTTTGAGAACACCACCATACTTGCTATGTCACCTTGCAACCCTGGTAACATACTTATCACTCAGTACCTACATCTACTTGATTGTCAAATCTTCTTTTCAATTCCAAGACATCTGTTGATGATTACCCCTTACCTCTGCTCACATAGCCACTAACTTAGTTTAGGCCTTTATCACTAATCATGTGTACTATTGTTAAGGACTGGTCTCCCTGCCTCAAGTCTTTTCCCACTCTAATCTATTCTTCATCATGAAAGTGACTTTCCTAATTTGCAGATCTTTCTACCATCACTATCCTTCCAAAAAAACCCAAAAAACAAAAAACTCCAATGACTTCTCATTACTCCATGAACAAAGTATAAAGTAGTCAGTTTTGCATTTAAGTCTCTTCAAAATTTTGTCTCAAACTGCCTTTCTAACCTATTACAAATTACTCCTCTCAGTGCATCCAATTAAATATCCTTATTACAATTCCTTACATACAACACTTGTACCTATATCATGCATCTCTGTGCCTTTGTACGTCTGTTCCCCATGCCTGGAAAACATTACCCTCTCATTTCAGTATCCCTTGTTCATGTCTGACCGTGTGTGCCTTACTCTACAGACCTTTCCAGATCACATCCTATTAATTCCTTTCCCACCCCTAAATTCAGCATTTATCTCTTTTGTGTTTACCTACGTAAGGGCATGTTTTCTCTCCCAGTTAAAAGTGTAAACTCCCAGGGGGCAAAGACTTTTTCACATTTTGTAGATTTTGCCATATTGAGTTCATGGAATCCAGGATCCTTCACTTGTGACAAATCCATTGTTGGACACTTATTAGCTCTGTGACTCTGGGAGACTCACAACTTCTGTGTGCCTTAGTTTCTTCATCTGTCAAATGGGAATAATAGTAACACCTACCTATTAGTAAAGCTCTGTGTTATATAAATGATAGCTATTATTACTACTATTATTTTTAGTTGGAAGATTAATAATTTTCCTCAATAGCTTTCACACAAAATGGAACGACTGTCTAAACAAGAGGAATGAAAATGAAATGTGAGCTTTATACCATTTTCAGTGCCAGCTAATGAACAAAGACTTCTTTTAAAAAAGCAGACTGCATGATGTTAGTCTACTTTGAAGTATGGGCAGGTTAATAGCAGTTTTTTCAGTAGGTATACATAAGTTGTTTTGGCTCTATTTCCCATTTTCCTTGACTTAATATGGTACAGTTTACATCAGTCAATAAATATGTGAATCCAGCCTCAGAATACAGTGCTAAGCATGTAAGAGCTATAGAATTACAGAATATAGTCCTTTACCATCTGCTCTGAGAATGAAGAAGGGAATAAATTCATAGCAATGGAGGCAAAATGAGTTAAGGCACACCAACGAGAGGGAGCATATATTCAGAGAATAATATTTAAATGGTGAGGAGGGTAAATGTTTAGTAGTGATCAAGACTGGATAGATAGAATCAGAGATGCTTTATGGACTTGATATGATGGGAAGTTGCAAACTATTGGCAATGAGATTTGGGGTATGTGTGTTTAAGTAGAGGTAGAAATCTGTATAGAAGATAAGTTCATCTTTGTTACCCCTTCTACTTTATGCCAGGCACTGTGCTAAGTGCCTTACAATTATTATCTCTTGTGATCCTCACAATAACCCTGGGAGGTAGGTGCTATTATTATTTTCTTTTTACATAGGAGGAAATTGAGACAGAAGTTAAGCGACTTGTTCATTTCTTTAGTTATACACACACTATTGTGCTTTCACAATCCTAACCTTTTTATTTAAGAAATCATTTATTCTAATACATCTAACTAAAGTTACAGGAGTTGAAAAGAAGTTTCTCATATACACACACACAAGTATGGAGAGGGGGGATGGAAAAGTCCTTAGTACTCATAATTGAGGGCACCTGTGTGCCATGACTGAAAGCAACATACAAAGAAAAGGGGCTGATGTTTAAAGTTTGCATTTAGAATACTGATTTTTAGTTTAAATGTTGTAGTATTTTCATGTATTAGTATTAAAATAAAATTTTATATCTATCTGGGACTACATTTAAGCCTATACATGTAGTATACAATGCATTTTAAAATACTTTTATGCCATAATTTCATTCTTAAATTTAAGTCTTGGAAATTAAGGGATTACAATATAAAAGTTGATTAAGAATAATATCTGTTTTTCCATTTATTAAATTCATGGTTGAATTGAGTTTTTCAATACTTATTGCACAGCTAAAAGTGGTAGACTGATAAGAGAAATATTTATGCAATGATTGGACTGTGAGAAAACATAGGATACTATATCAATTATATGTGATGTTAGACATAATAATAACAGATTCTGAATTACAGACTTATAATTGTGTGTCAATGTGAAATTAAGCACTTAGTGTGCATCAAGTTCAGTATCAGGTCTTAAGATAATGGATAGATATGCTTGCCACTAAATTACTAATTTAAAATTTTTTAATTAAAAATTATCATGTTCATCATTCCCTTCACACCCACCCATCCTCCTACAAGCCAAAACTTAATTTTTCATCATAATTGATCTTTGCTAAATGTAACCATACCTCATAAAGCACTTAATTTATAACTTTGTCACTTATTTGTGTTCCTGTTAACTCACAAATTCCAAATTACTTTTTTATAGTACTTTTATACTTTTCAAAATGTTTGACCTTGAGAATTTTACAGGGAGAAATATGGAAGAGTACTAATTGTGAGACTTGTCATATCCTGACCCATATAGCCAATCTGTAAATTGCAGATAATGGAACTTTCAGCATCACCTGCATCATAAAGCTTTGGAGATTTTGAAGATCAGATGAATTAGAATATGAAATTATAACAGTAACATTAAATTACTTTTGTGTAGACCTTTAAATATTTGAAAAGTGTTTTACACAAATAGATTTAGTTGGAAAGGGTATTACAAGTAGAGGTCATCTCATACAACTTTTTCATTTCACAGATAAGGAAAGTAAGGTTCCAAAAGGTGAAAAGACTTGTCCAGAATCCAACAAGTAATAGTGTAATTGACAGTCAGATTTTGAAACCAGGCTCTCTTACTCCAAATCCACCCTTCTAATTATCATACTGCCTCTTCATTTTTATTTGTTCTCAGAACAACCCTTCAACATTCATTCTATAGTTATTACTATCACTCTGAGCCTAAGGCTCAGAAAGGACAAAGGTCACATGCCATTGGCCATACAGCTAGTAAATATTGGAGGTAGAATTTGAACACAAATCTGAGGACAAAGTCCAAGTGAAGTACCATTTGCAGTGTACCATCTTGCAACAGGGTGTGAAAAAGCACTTTGTCAACTCTAAAAGTGCATATAAATAAATGTAATATGTTGCTATAAATATGAAGCAATTTTTAAAAATATGTATTTAAGACCTGCAAATTCATACCTGTATGGAACTCCCAGGGGCAGCTAGGTGGCACGTGCATAGAGTGACAGGCCTGGAGTCAGGAAGACTTATCTTCATGAGTTCAAATCTGGCCTCAGACACTTTCTACTGTGTGACCCTGGGTAAGTCACTTAACCCTGTTTGCCTCAGTTTCCTCATCTGTAAAACAAACTGGAGAAGGAAATGACAAACCACTGCAGCATCTTTGCCAAAGTAAACTCCAAATGGGGTCATTAAGAGTCAGACAACTGAAAAACAACTGAACAGGGAACTTCTAACATGCCACTTGGCAAACCACCTATCTCCTATTTTAATGTTGACACTTGAAATACATAAAATAAATAGATTTTGGATTTAGTGTGATGTTGTTATTACTCATGTGTACTTGGCAGAAGTCAGCTCTTTTAGCAATAGATATAGGGCCTTTGTGTAGTCTCTTCTATTATACTTTCATTTTTGTTTGTATCTCTTCTACCATCCAAGTGCACTAAACTTCCCCAAAATAAAATAATTCCATTTTAATTACTGCATCCTCTTACAGTTTTATTTCAAGGAAGAACGTATGTTCCAGGTAATGTAGACAGAATGATGGTTAGTTCAAGTGATATACTATCATCTACAATAGTAGTGTCAAACTCAAATAGAAAGGGATCCCTGCAGGCCACGTATTGACTTAGAAAACCACAAATTAACATTATCTCTGTTGTGTTATATTTTTATTTTGTTAAACATTTCCCAATGACATTTTAATCTGGTTGGGCATATTTGGGAGTTTTAAGGGCAGCAAGTATGATTTATATTAATAGATGCCAGTCTATTTCAAGAGGCATTTATATTGTAGAATCAGAAGAAGGCCTCAAACATGATGGGATGATCTTTTATGAACATGGGCAGAAGTACATGGACAAGAACAGATCACAATCAAAATATACTATTGTGCATTTTGCTTTCCATAAACCAGCATTCAGTTATACTACTCATAATTGTTCTTCAGCAAATATTGTTGCTTTTTCTTTGTTCTCTCATCTTTTGTACATTCCGTATTGTACCTTACTGAATTTTAATTTAAGATGGTTATCTTACTGGGACAGCTAGATGGTGCTTTGCTATGGTTGCATGTCTAGACTACTACAATAGCCTGCTAGCCGGTTTCCCTGCCTCAAGTTTTCCCCCATCATCCACTAACCTGTCAAAGTGGTCTTCCTTAAGCACAGATCTGACCATGTTATTACCCCCAGTACTCAATAAATTCCTGTAGCTCCTTATTACCTCCAGAATCAGATATAAAATCTACTGTTTGGATTTTAAAACTCTTCATAACCTGGCTCCTTCCTCCTTTTCCATTTTTATACATCATTCACTTCCACATATTCTACAATCCAAACTATAATCCAAAGTTGCCTTTGCAACTCCTCACAAGACATTTCATCTCCCAAGTCCATGCATTTTACTGCCTTTTGTCCCCTATGCTTGGAATGCTCTCCCTCTTCACCTATGCATCCTGATTTCCTTAAAGTTTCAACTAAAATCCTACCTTCAGTGAGAAGCCTTTCTTGGTCCCCCTTATTGATTGCTCATGCCTTCCCTATGATATTACCTCCAAGTTATTACACACACACACACGCACGCACGCACGCACGCACGTGCGCACGCGCACGCGCGCACCTACCTGAATGTTGTTTCTCCCATTACTTTGTGAGTTCTGGGCAAGGAGCATTTTCACTTGTCTTTGTATCACCAGCATTTAGTACAACATCTGGCACTTAGTAAGCATTTCATAAATGCTTGTTAACTTGACTATATCACTTCCCACATCCCCTAGCCTCCCCAAAAATTCCAAGAGGGAGAAAAGAGAAAGGAAAAACCCATTCAAAATAACTAGAAAACACATAAAATGTCTAGGAGTGTCTCTACCATACCAAGGCACATTTAATAAACAAATCGAAGAATATTCAGTGCTTATGGTTAGAATAGGTCCATATAATAAAATTGACAATACTACTTAAAAAGTTTACAGATTTATTGCCATACCAAACTATCAAGTGAACATTTCACAGAGCTAGACAAAATAAAAGTCATTAGGGGAACAAAAGATCTAGAAAATCAAGAGAAATAATGATAAAAAGTAAGAATGAGGTGGAGAATAGCATTTGCAAGCCTCACATTATATCATACCAAAATCTCTGGTACTGGCTAAATGACCAAAAAGTAAATCAATGGAATAGCCTAGACAAAAATAAAAATAAAAAAAGACAATTTCCTCTACCCATAGGTGCTAGGTCTTTCACCCAATGACACCGGCCTGCTAGTTGTTTCCAGAATAAGATCTCTGAGCTCCACGAATTTTCTCTGGCTGTACCTTATGCCTAGAATGCTCTTCACTTCTCCAGTCCACTTACTGATTTCCCTGGCTTCCTTTTAAAGTCCCAACTAAAAATCTCAAACAGTGCTTTTCTCCCTCCCTTTTTTTCCTCTATGTTTTTGTGTCTCTTCACGTGACTTAATTTACCCTTTTTTACCTCCTCCTTACCTCTTCTCCCAGAACCGTCCCTTTGCACTCCTTAATTATGTTTTTATCAGCCCATCAGTTACTTTATACTGACACTCTCAAGTCTATCCCTTGTATATCCCTTTCAATTGTCATAATAACTGTACGATTCTCAAGATCAACATATGTATAATATATATAAGTAAATATAATCTTATATAAGAATGTAAACTTTTTTCCTTTATTGAATAACATAGTTTTGTTGTGTTCCCCCATTTACCTTTTTATGCCTCTCTTGAGTTTTGTATTTGAAGATCAGATTTTCCTTTGATCTCTGGCCTTTTCATTAGGAAGGTCCATCTTCTCACTCAGCATCATATCATGTAGTTCTTTCCAGGGTATTATGAATTCTATATCTTCCCTATTCCTTATACCACAATAGTATTCCATTACATTCATATACCGCAGTTTGTTTAGCCATTCCCCAATTGATGGGCATCCCCTTGATTTCCAATTCTTTGGTACCACAAAAAGAGCTACTGTAAATATTTTTGTACATTTAGGTCCCTTTCCCACTTGTATGATCTCTTTGGTATATCGCCCTGGAAGTGGTATTGCTGGGTCAAAGGGTATGCACATTTTTATAGCCCTTTGGGCATACTTCCAAATTCCTCTCCAGAATGGCTGGATAAGTTCACCAACTGTGTACTCCACCAACAATGTAACAGTGTTCCAATTTTCCCACATTGTCCCACATTTATCATTTTCCTGTTTTGTCATGTTGGCCAATCTGACAGGAGAGATGTGGTACCTAAGAGGTGTTTTGATTTGCATTTCTCTGATCAATAGTGATTTAGAGCATTTTTTCATATGCCTATAAATTCACATTGTCTTTTGAGGTTTCTGTGGGTATAGTGTCAATGGTGTCCTTTTCTGAATGGGTATTTTGATCTTCCCTATCTCCATAATAGGGATCAATCGCCTTTGGTCTTCTGGTTTGTTTTTTCATGGTGTTTGTGTTTCCCCATTTCCACCACCACCCCACACAGACACACAGACACACAGACAGACACAGACACACAGACAGACTCACACACACACACACACGTCTAAAGTGGATCTCTGCTTCTGGAGCTCAATGGCTTTGTGTGCTGTGTCCTCTGGTATGGTGAGATGTGGGGGAGGGGTGGTCTGGCTGCTGGAAGTCTCCTTTTCCTCTAGGCCTGCTGTACAACCTAGCTGGTCTCAGCAGTTGTCTGTGCTGATGTCTGCCACTTCCCCTGGCTATGCAAAGGCACACTTGGGGTCCCAGTGTTGATGATTGCTAGCTCCACCCCCCTGGGGCCCAGGAACTCCCATTGTTCTGCTGAGGGGGTCCTGCTTGTACACTTCTCTTCCTGCAGTAGTCTCCTTCCACCACCACAAGAGGTGGACTCCTCAGCTTCCTGAGCTACAAGGCAACTGAAGCCCTACCTCTGGCTCCTCTATTTCAGGGTGTCTCCTGTGGGAATATTATCTGGGTTAGGAAGATAGGGAAAGCTATTGTACCTGGACATAGTGGCTCCCAGAAGTTCAAGAAGGAGAATTTCAAACCGTTAGACTGTGGGCTGGAGATCTCAGGAGTAGCTGGTCTGTGGCTGCAGGCTCTGCGCTGGTGTCTCCGGTAGCTCCAGAAGACTCCAGTCCTGGGCTGAGAGGCCTGGGGATCACTGCCATAGCTGGTACTTCCTCCCTGTGTCTGCTCCTTCTCTGCAGTTTCTCGGGTCCACCACTCTTGGAGCCTAGGGCACTGGTTGGGTTCCTGTCTTGCTCCGGTTCTGGTGTGGTCTGTTACTGTTCTGCGCCAGGTGCTGCTGCCCCACTCAGTCTATTAGTGGTTTCTAATCTCTCAGATCTGCTCAGATTCACTTTTTTAGAGGTATCTGAGAGAAGTTGTGGGAGAACTCTGGTAAGAAACTGTTTTCTGAAGGCCATCTTGGCCCCATCCCCTCTCACTCTCTTCTTAACCTTTATAATCTGGCTTCCAGCCTTATCATTTCACCAAAACTTCTCTCTACAAAGTTACAGTTAATCCCTTGTTGCCAAATCCAGTGGTCTTTTCTTAATCCTCATTCTCCTTGACCTCTCCTTGAAGTAGCCTTTGACACTGTTGATCTCTCTCTCTCTCCCCTCCCCCTTTCTCTCCTTCTCCCCCCTCCCCATCTCCCCATCTCTCTCCCCCCCCTTCCTCTCTCTCTCTCTCCCCCTTCCTTTCTATCTTTCTGTCTTCCACCCTTCCCCACCCTCCCCCCCCCCCAATATTCTCTTTCTCTATGTTTTCAGGACATCTCTGCTTTTCCACTCGTTCTGGGTATTCTCCTGGTTCTTCTACCAATCTGATGGTTCATTCTTTTTCTCCTTTGCTGGATTCACTTCCAAATCATACTCTCTAACCAAAGGTATCCCTCAGAGTTCTTTCCTGGGTCCTCTTCTTTTTTTCCTCTCTACTAGTATCTTCAATTGGTGATCTCATCAGCTCCATTGATTCAATTACATTTCTATGCTGGGGATTCAACTGCCTATCCTGCCCCAGCTTCTCTGCTGACTTCAAATCTCATATCTCCAACTGCCTTTTATACATCTTAACTGAATATCCAGTAGACATCTGAATCTCAACATATTCAAAACAGAACTCATTATCCTTCCCTATTAGTATAGAGAGCAACCCCATCCTCTCAGACCCTCACCATCTCTCATTCTCCCCCTTCCTCACACCTTGCCAAGGCCTGTCAATTTCACATTTGCGACATCTCTTGAACATGCCCCATTCTGTCCTCTAACACTGCTGCCACTCTACTTCAGGCCCACATCACCTCATGCCTGGATTATTGCAATAACCTGCTGGTGGGTTGGCTTGCTTCAAATCTCTTCTCATTCCACTCCAATCTAATCCAGTTCATCCATTCAGCCACTAAAGTGATTTTCCTAAAACACAGGTCTGATCATATTGCCCCCATAATCAATAAACTCCAGTGTCTTCCTATTTTCTTGTTGCAACAATTTAGCTAGCAGCTGTTGTGGGGGGTGAAAGACCAACACAAGCCCAACAACAAGAATGCTGCCAGCACAGGTTCTTTTGATCTGCTTTACTAAGGAAAGCAATGTTAAGGAGTTAACAATCTTACTTCAATCCAACATACACGTATAAACTCACTTAGTTCAGGGGGAAAAAGCCAGTACCCTGAACTTCAAAGCAAATACAGACAATTCACAAATATACATTATAAACAGACCAAATACAGTTCATAGTTACCAAGAAACCATAAACATCTGAGTTTAGGAGCCAGGGACCTCATAACAAGGGCTGGCCCAGAGTCAGGTGCCACTCCTCCTGTGGCCCAGATCCCCAAAGGTGCATGCCAACCACTGGGTTTATATATCTTGTTAAGGGTCAAAGGTGAGTCACACATGTAAGTCACCCACATGACCTAAAAGTGTCACAAAAACGTGACAAACCCAGATGGTCTAAAAGCCTCTGATGTCGCAAATATGTCACTCAAACCCATGTAAAGTAGGCTTTCCCTTGAGGAAAGTAGGTTGTCAAGGATTCCTAATTTAATCAAGGAAACAAAGGCCAAACTCTTCAAGGGCACTTGATTGACTAAGTGTTAAAAGCCCATCTTAATTACCAACACATTCCTCCAGGATCAAATACAAAATGCTCTGTTTGGCATTCAAAGGCCTTCATAACTTATCCCCCTCCTACTTTTCCAGTCTTTTTTTTCACCTTGCTCGCTAACATGTTGTTTCAGTGACACTGACCTGGCTGTTGCCAGAACAAGATACTCATCTGTACACTCAGGCCTTTTTCTCTGTCTGTCCTCCATGCCTGGAATGTTCTCCCTCATCTCTATCCTTTAAATCTCAACTAAATTCTCACTTTCTACAGAAAGCCTTCCCTAACCCCTCTTAAATCCAGTGCCTTCTGTCTATTAATGACTTCCTTTTTATCTTGAATATATACATAGCTTGCTCTATTCATATTCATTTGCATGTTGTCTTCCTGGCTAAATTGTAAGCTCCTTGAGGGCAGTGATTGCCTTTTGCCTCTTTTTGTATCCCTACTGTTTGGCACAGTGCGCAACACAGAGTAGATACTTGATAAATGTTTATTGATTGATAATTATTAGTGTTTTGGAGCATTTAAAAGTCTTAATTATTGATAGCTTGGATTTGTTACTTTGTGAACCACCTATTGGTATCTTTTTACTATTTATCCATTGAGGTGTGGCTCCTAGTCTTATATAATTGCATTACTTCCTCATTTATCTTGAAAATAAGACCTTTATTAGATAAAGTTGATGGGAAAATAATTTTTTTAATCCAGTTACCTATTTCATTCCCTTCTAACTTTCTCTTTATTGGTTTTGTTGTTGTTGTTGTTGTTGAAAGATGTTTTGTTTTTTATATAATCAAAATTATCCATTTTATCTTTTGTGATCCTATCTGTTGTTCTAAGTCATAAACTCTTTGTATTGATCTAAAAAGTCATTTCTTCAGTTCTCCTGATTTGTATAACATGTCACCTTTTGTGTATAAGTCATGTTTCCATTTAGGATTTGTCTTCTTATATAGTGTGAGATATAAAATACCCAGTTTCTGCCAAATTGTTTTCCCTTTTTTCAGTAATTTTTCAAATAGTGAGTCCTTACTCCAGTAACTGGGGTCTTTGAGTTTATCAAACACTATGCTATTATGTTCCCTTTCTTCCATATATTGTGTATTTATTTACTTCCATTGATTGACCTATTTTTTAATCAGCGCTAAATAATTTTAATAATTTCTTTGATCTCTTAAGTTAATAAGCTTTGTCATTATAATTATAGGGCATTCGTTATCTTTTGTTATTGTTTTTTCTTTTACATTTTACATTTCTAGTTTTCTTTGCATTAATTCATTTCTTGCTATGATTCTTCATATTTGTTTCTTATGTCATACTTTTCTATTCATTCATGCCTGATGGACAATCAATGCGAAAAGCATGGAAACAGGAAAATTGAGTGTCGTATGGTGGTTCAGTGGATAGAGTGCTGAACTCTGATCAGTACAATGATACAACAGTTCCAGAAGCCTAAAGATGAAACATGTTATCCATCTCCTGCCAGAAATGTGCTGGACTTAAAATAGGAAGAGGCATACATTTTGGACATGGTCAATGTAGGATTTTTTTTTCCCCTGAACTATGCATATTTGTTTTGAGGGTTTCTTTTTTAAAAATTGTTGATTATGGGGAGGGAGAAAGAAACAAGGAAATGTAATAAATGCTTTTAAAAAGAAAAAAAAAATTGATTCATCTTTTGAATTTGAGGCACTGCCAAGAATTTTACATGCATTTTTGATAGACAATTGAAAATGCAGTTCAGAGTGATGTTGGGGCTTGAAATAGAGATTTGGGAGTCATCTTCTAGGACTACTGTAGCTTTATTGGTTTTCCCTTTTGCCTGCCAAATCAAGTCCAAATTATTTAGAGTACCATTTTCTTCTTCAAAGTGGTGGTCCAAAGTTGATAGCTCGTTGCTGATAAAATAGATCTTGTTTACCACTGATGGTAAATTCTTCAACTTGAAAAGGCTACAAGCCAAGACCAAGTGGAGGGAGTATTGTTGCATGATTTTCTGTTTGCACATGATTGTGTACACAGTGCAGCCTCTGAAGCTAAGATGCAACCAAGTATGGATCAGTTCTCTGCTGCTTGTGCTAATTTTGGCCTAACAGTTAACACCAAGAAATCACAGGTACTCCATCAGCCACCACCACACCAATCATATGTGGAACCATCAGTTACAGCAAACATAAAAGTTTTGAATACTGTGGATAAGTTTGCTTACCTTGGTAGTGTACTTTCCAGGGAAGTGCACATTGATAATGAGGTTGACGCACGCATTGCCAGAATTAGCTCAGTGTTTGGGAGGCTCTGAAGGAAAGTATGGGAGAGAAGAGGCATTAACTGACTTCCAAACTGAAGGTCTGTAGAGCCATTGTGCTGACCCCATTGTTATCTACCAGCCTCATGCCAAGAAACTGAATCGTTTTCATTTGAATTGTCTTAGGAAGATTCTGAAGATCACCTGGCAGGATAAGGTATCAGATACTGAGGTCCTTAATTGAACTAAACTGCCAAGCACTCAAACTGTGCTTCAGAGAGCACAACTCTGATGGGTTGGCCATGTTGTTCTAAAGCAAAATGTACGCTTGCCAAAAAGACTATTTTATGGAGAACTCACACAGGGCAAGTGTTCACTTACTTGGTGGTCAGAGGAAGTGATACAAGAACATTCTCAAGGTCTCTCTCAAGAACTTTGGAATTGAATTGTGTGGCCCAGGACTGCTCAGCATACCATGCCTACCTCAGAGAAGGTGCTGTGTTCTATGAGAGGAGCAGAATTGAAATAGCTCTGTGTACTTTAGATATACTACGTGTATAAACAACTTACTTCTTATTCAGAATCCTTATTACTCATTTAAATTTGTATCCTTTCGAATAAATTCTTGTTGGCAATATTTTAAGAAACCATACATTTTGACTTTCTTGTGCCAAATTCTGAGATTGGTGTGTGTCCTAAGCTAATTTTAGCAATGCTTCTATTTCTAGCAGATTTTAAAATATGACTTTGAGTTATATTTGCTACTTCTCAAGTGTTAGAATAGATTCCATATGGTTCTCAAGCTTTTTTTTTTTTTTACTTTTCAGGCACATTCTAATTTCTTAGTATTTTACTTCTTTCATTCTCTGTAATGATCCCAGCTTTATGAAAAATAAAACAACTTCATCTTTGCTGTATGGTGATAAATTTTTAGTAAATTTTTATTATAGGTAGTACAAGATTTTATTTGTTTTCATTTATCTTCCCTCATCTCTTAGACTAATTTTTTTATTACATTTATTCTTTCATAATTTTATTTTGAGGTTTTCTTCCATTTCAATGCTGCTCCACTGCCATTTAGCACTTTTTAATATTTTCTTCTAACATTCAAGCATTATTTCCTATATTTTTAGTTTTAAAATTCTGTTCATCAATCACCATGTGAGAATTCTTGCTGCATATACAAATGACTTTATAAAATCTCCAGTTTAATTCATTAGCTGTGTGTTAAGCACTGAGGATATATCAATGCATTGGTGAATTTGTAATCTCAGTGATACGGGTATTTCCTTCACTGGTAAAGATTGTCAACCGTCCTTGTCTTCTTATCCTGGGTGATGAGATTTTTGTCTTTGTCATCATGTAAATCTTTCATAGAGGATCTACTTAATACATAAGAAACTTTCCTGTAGGTGTTTAAAATTTCTGTGTGTACAACTAAACTATTTGGATTGTCCATTTCCTATTCTTCCCTGTCATTTTGAGAGTTGACCCATTCTTTTTCTGGATGATACTGTTTATACCATTTCTTATAGTAAAATCGTTGCTGATTGGCAATGTGCTGAAGCCTCCTTTCGTATACCATAAATCTTTCTGTTAACCTTGGAGTCACCTGAAATTTAAATCTTTTGGTCTCATGTTCAGTGATTCAAAGGCATTTAGCATCACCAGAAGTAGATTGGTCTTATATAAGCGAAGTCTTTCATCGGGGAGCAGCTTTGCATTACTGCAAATGTTGAATAGTTTCCAAAATAGAATCCAGAAATTTTTTGCATATACTAAATGTAGAAAAACTTTCAACCATGCATCATCCCTTATTCTTATTGAGAGACTTAACAGTGAAAGAAACTAAGTTAAATAATAATAATAATTAATAGACTTGGTAAATCAAAACACAACCTAAAAGGCACACCTTCAACAACACAACTCCAAAGGACATGTTAAGTAATAAATGCATACATAGGAATTCTTCCTATAAAATTTGAGCCCAGTTCATTGGTTACCTGTTACGGATGTCCGAGATAGAGACTGATGGAACTGATTGACTTACCATCTTCGATCTCATAGTCTGAACAGTGAGTCCTTAGCAAAGTGCCTGGCACATAGGTACTATTACTTCCTCCCCCCCCCCCAAAAAAAAATCCATTTGGCTTTTTCTATGTGAATTGTTAGGTTCTCTTTTCAGTACTCACGAATTTCAGTGAAGAGGCTCTGTACGATTGCATAGTTTGATAAAATTTATACTGTCATCTCCAAAGTAACAGCTTCTCTCTGGAAGACTTGATTGTCTGTAGGAAATCTCTTTGATTTTGACTTTATGCAGGATATGTTCTAGGACAGTGACGTACTACTTTAGTACCTAGCAGAATAGAATGCCTGGCATGTAATAAACAATAAATTCTTGTACTTTGATGGGGATGTGCTTCCATGTTATATTCATTTGACCTTAATGATAATAAAGTTGTTGAACAGTTTTTTCTTTGACTTTATCAAAGACTACTGTAAGATATTTTTTAGAATAAATTTTTTAGGTTTCAAGTTTTTTTTCTGCCTCCCACCTCCCCACACCCACTGAAAAAGAGGGAAAGAAATATAGAGTTCTTGTTTCATGTAATCATACATAGTCAAGCAAAACAAGTATCCATGTTGGTCATGTTAGAAAAAGAATGTGTTTCTCATTCTGCATAAATGGTTCTGATTCTCCTCACCTCTGTATCAATTCATACAGATTTTCAACCAGATCTCTGAAATTTTTTCTATATTATTTATAGCATAATTAAATTCATAAATCATAAATTTTCCTTAACATGCCTGGGAGATGCTTTGTGAAGGTGAGCCTTTTAGGTTATGTTTTCATTTACCAAGTTAAATGATTTTTCATAATGAACAAGTATAATTATAGTAGACTTCTATACTAGCTATGCTTGCCTATGAAGATGGAGTTTGGTGTTGAATATCATTCATGAAAGACTGCCTGTTCCATTCTCAAATTTTAATCCACATGTCCTCTATATATGCATATCATTCTCATAAATAATTTATAGAGATGAGAAAGTAGGCATTTGAACTGGTAATTATTGATATTTTTACACCTTTGGGTATAGTATCCTCCCTGCGATCTTTTTTTCCCTAGTATTTATCCTCTCTTTTTGATCATTTGCAAATACTTGTTTTCAAAATTATGCCCAAGAATTATAGTGATGAAAGACTAGAAAATGATATAGAGCTTTTAAGTCAATTGTGAGATGTGAAATGTACATAGATAGTTCTCACATAAGATAGTGTTGGTAAGGAAAGATATGGGCAAAGTGCTCTGGGAAAATTTGAGCCAGAGGGAGAAAGTGGAGGGTGGAGTGGAATAGAGGTGAGAGATCAGGCTTCATGGTTGAGATTGTAGATGTGGTTGAGATTGTAGATGAGTTGAGCCTTGAAGGAAGAAAAGCATTTTGAAAAGCAAAGATAAGGAGACCCTGAATTCCAAACATGGGAATTGGACCTATGTGAATACAGGTAGACAGGAGGAGGTGTCATGTAGAGTGGGTGAACAGAAATGATATAAGGGGAAATATCCAGAAATCCTTTCCAGTTTATGTTATAGGATAAGGGATAAACCTTAAAAGTGATTGCTTTTTGAGTTGCTTGCCAAAAATGACGGCTATATACGAGGTAAATAGAAAGAACTTGGTCTCAGAACTAAATATCTAAAATGATTTTTGTTATATGGGTTCTTCTATAATGTATATACGTATTGGTTGTGTATAAAATTTTGATGGGACCAAACTTGTGATTTCATAAGTGTATATAGCTCTTGGTAAGGAGCTTCCTCTATCATTGCAGATAGGCACCTTTCTAACAGCTTATAATTTTATAGGAGGCACTGAGAGATATCTTGATGACTCCTGGAATGAACTCTCTTCTCATATTTATCTCTTAGAAATCTAAGTCTCCAACAAGGGCTATTTTCTGTATGATTTTTGCCTAATCCCTTCATGCTCTTCCCCCTCCCCCCTCAACCCCCTGGAAATCATCTAGTATGAATTTTTTATTCACCTATATATGCATGTTGTCTCCCCTAGCTAAATGGTAAACTCTCTGAGACATGGAACTATTTTCACTTTGGTCAATATATGGCCATGCCTCACATAGTGCCTGGTAAATGGTCAGTGCTTCTTGATTAAGTTACCTCTCTAGGATCACACAACTAGCATGTGTCAGAAGGCTTTGAAACCAGGTTTTCCTGAGTCCTAGGCTACCTCTCTGGTCACTATACTGTGAAGATACTCTTATCATTGTGGTCCTCCTTCTCCTTCCTCCCTCTCTTTTATACATACATATCCATTATATGGTTATGTGTAATATATATAAAGCACTTTGCAAATGTTATCTATTATTGTTATAGACATTATGTATACATATTTAATATATTCATACATATAGTATGACAAATATGTCTTATATAATGGCTAACATTTGCAAAGTGCTTTACACATGCTATCTTATTTGATTCTCACAACAGTCCTATGAGGTAGGCACTATTATTATCTGTATTTTACAGTTGAGGAAGCTGAGTCAAGAAATGAACATAAAGATATCCAAACCTAGCAACATCTGAGAGAGAGTTCAAATCAGTATAACCTGCACAAGCCATGAGAAAATAAGAACTTGAAGCCTGTTAACAGACTGAAAAAGGAGCAACAGTTTGGAAGATACGAGAAACGAAATAGCAAGTACAGTGAAAAAAGTACTATGGCCTAAGACAAACGCAAGAGGATAATCTGACATAAAGAGTAACTTCACTGGAAACAAAGAGGGCCAAAGAAGAGACATGCCTTGGCCAAAAACACTGCAAGAATGATTGGAAGAGACAAGGCAAGAGGTGAAAAAATGGAGTTAGAATTATAATGTGAAATATGGGAGGAAAGAAAATAACTTAGAAGAGGGGAAAATCTTAACCAGTAGACTCTCAATGACATTTTATCCAATAGAAACCCAGTGAATCCCAGAGACAAAAAGTAATATTAGAAGAAAATCAAAAGATTGAAAAAAGAGGGAAGATAGAAAGAGGAAAGAAGATGTATATCTTCTCTTAAAAACACGTAAACTGAAAAACAGAATATGGAGAGATCATCTAAGCATCATTGGACTCACTGATAATCATGACCAAACAGGAAACTTGGATGCCATATTTTTAAAAATCATATAAGAAGACTTCCCAGATTAATTAGAACAGAGAACAAAAGTAAAATAGAATCCATTTGTCATATCCTAAAAGAAAACCAAAACTGAAAAAACCTAGATAGTCATAGGATTGTTAGTCAAATTTCAGAGTTTCTAGGTCAAAGAAAGAAAAAAAAATTACAAACAACTAGAAATAAATAGTTCAGGTATGAAGGAACTACAATAGGGATCATACATGACTATGCTGCAACTATTCTAAAGAAAAGACAATCTTGAAATCCATTGTTCCAAAAGACAAAAAATTAATGCTTACAACCAGAAGTAGTTTAACCTGCAAAGCTGAATAAAATCCTATTAGAGGCTGGGGTTGGGGATTAGGAGAAAATGGGCCTTTAATGGAATAAACATTTTTCAAGAATTCCTGATGAAATAGAGCTAAGTAAAAACTTGATATGTAAACAGGAGTCAAGAGAAATCTAAAAATATAATTTATATTTAAAGTAACTAAAAGATGAAGTACTTATTCTAATAAAGGGAGAAGAAACTGATATTTCTAAAGAGTCCTAATGGTTTTAAGGGCCACACTGGCAATTAAATAACACCAACAGGGATTGATATTGCTGAGTATGGCTATCTTTATGTTCAGTTCTTGACTCAGTTTCCTCAACTGTAACATACAGATAACAGTAGTGTCTACTTCACAGGATTGTTGTCCCTCAGAGTTCTGTTCTGGGCCCCCTTCTCCCTCTATACTACTTCACTTGGTGATCTCATCAGCTCTCATGGATTTAATTACCATCTCTGTACTGATGATTCAGATCTGCCTACCCTGCCCCAGCTTCTCTGTTGACCTCCTATTACCATGTCCCCCTCCCCTTTACTATTAGTATAGAGGGCAATACCATCCTCCCAGTCCCTCATGATATAATCAAGGAGTCATCCTATATTCCTCACTCTGCCCCCTACTTCTCCATCCAATCTGTTACCATCTATTTAACGTTTGCTACATTTCTGAAATATGCCTCCTTCTCTCCTTTGACACTGACTCTACTCTAATGAAAGCTGTCATCCCCTCACACCTGGACAATTGATTGGAATTAGCCTGCTGGTAGGTCTTCCTGCCTTAAACCCCTCCCACTCCAGTCCCTTCTCCATTTAGCCACTAAAGTGATTTTCATAAAGCACAGGTCCATCTACATCAGACCTGCACAATTTAGCAGTAGGTTCAGGCCACAGACAGGTTAGACTAGAGATAGACTGACTATGGTTGGTTGCTGTGGGTCACATGATAAATAATAGTTGCAGTGGCGACCCTACATTTTTTGGAGGCCGAGGGAAACCCTTTGTGCAGGCATGATCTACATCAACATCCTCCTGCTCAATTGTTCTTCTGTTCTTCACCCTGTTCTTCTGCTTCCATAGTCTTAAATCCAGTGATACTGACTTCCTGTCTGTTACTGGAACAAGACACTCCATCTTTCAACTCAGATAGTTTTTCTGGCTGTCCCTATGTCTGGAACGTTCTCCCTTCTCTATTCTGCCTACTTACCTCCCAGCTTACTTTGAGTCCCAACTAAAATCACTTCTTTTAATGGAAGCCTTCCTCAACTTAATTCCAGTGTCTTCCTTTTTTAAATTTCTTCCTTTTTTTTCCCCTGTAAATAGCTTTCTCTTTATTTATGTTTGCATGTTGTCTTCCCCCATTAGATTGTAAGTTCCCTGAGTCCAAGGACTGTCTTTTGCCTCTTTGTATTCTTAAAACTTAGAACAGTGCCAGGCACATAGTAGTTAATAAAATTTTTATTGATTGATTGAAAGAAATGAGGAAGGAAGGAATTTATTATTTCCTGTATTGGGAATCCAGGAGAGGAATATACTGAAGTGGTGGGAAAAGGGAACAAACATCATAGGAACACCCCTTTTTTCTGAATTAGCATTAACAGTATTGAACTAGTACTCACACTTTTATATATGTACACATACACATTTGCACACATATTCAAGAGTTTGATTCAGCAACACATCAAACTACAGATTAGCAGATGAAGACAGAGTAAGCATAGAACCCATTTTGAGAGGGGAGGATATAGTCACGAGGAAAACAAACTTCAACTAAAGAAAAAATAAGAACTAGTGTAAAAGGTCTGTGGTGTCTAGATGGCATAGCGGTTGAAATGCTAAGCCTAGAGTCAGGAAGACCTGAATTTTAATCCTGCCTCAGATTGCTATATGACCCTGGGCACATTACTTATACTCTGCCTATCTCATTTCCCTCATCTGTAAATTGGGGATAATTATAGCACTTATCTCCCCAGGTTACTTTGAGGATCAAATGAGATAATACATGTAAAGCACTTTGCAAACCTTAAAACAATATATAAATGCTAGATGTTAGAGAGAAAAGGCAGTGAAGTAGAAACAGATGGCTTCAGTTATAGATCATTGGTACTGATAATGTTACTTCTTTTTCCACCACTATTCTCCTTTCTTCAAAGGGTAAACAAAGGAAAACATATGAGTCAACATTAATGGATGAAAATATAAGGTTAAAATTGCTCTAAGACTTTTGAACATCCTCTATACAGTTATAAAGCATAAATAGGATGAACTCGTACAAAAGAGGATAGTAGAATAAATTAGAATGCCGGCCCCAACAAGGTCTAGTATACCAGAAACTTGAACATTTGCATAGCATTAAAATGAGAGTCTTGAGAAAAATCTGTTATGCTTTAAAGAAATTTTTAAAAGGAGATATTATGAGCAAAGTCTCAGCCAAGTTAACAGCGAAAGTAGAAATGGTGAAAAGATACAAGTAAGGGACTATTCCTGAATCTCAGGGACTACATCATCCCTAAGATCCTAGAAAAACAACACTTAGCAACTCAAGAAAGCAGCAGGAGCCAAAAGTACACAACATGTCCAAATATGGCTCACCCATTCCCTCTAGAAGTGAGCCCACCTTGGCCCTAATAAAAATTCTGATGTTAAGAAATCAGGCTGGAAGAATTAGCCAAAGGGAAAACAAAAAGAATCCCACTAGAAAGAGTTATTAATGGTCATGGGACACTCAAGACACAAGCCCGGAAAAAGAGAAAGTCATCTACAATTAGTGACTCTATTTTTCCCACTCTCATTTCTAAACCCTCTACAATCTGACCTCTGACTTCATCTTTCAGCTGAGTCTGCTCTCTCCAAAAATATTCATTATCTCTCAATTGAAAATTTTTAATGTGAAATATATGAATACAGCTACAAAACACTTTTGTGAAAATAGATCTAATATTAGTTGCTCATATGTGGGCTGAACTAATATAATAAAAATGACATAAATTTACTTTTTCAATGCAATACTGATCAAACTACTGAAGTATGATTTTATCTCGCTAGAAAAAATAATGAAATTCATCTGGAGGAACTAATGGCCAAACACCTCAGAGGAAATCGGAAGAAAAAAAAACCAGAAAGAGGCCTAGCAATACCACATCTCAAATTGTACTATAAAGCAATAATCATCAAAATGATATAATACTCATTTAAAATAGATATCAATTAGTAGAATAGATTAGGTACAGAACATGCAGATAGGATTGAATCTCGAAGCCTAATATATGGTATATAAGACCAAAGACTCCAAGTGGGGCAAAGTTGAAAAATTGAAAAGCAGTCTGGCAGAAATTAGATTTAGATCAACACTTCACATATTATGCAAAGATTGACTCTCAATGGACATGCAGCTTATACTTGAGGTCCTTGGATTTGATTTTTTAAATAATTGATCATTTGAATATAATTAGTTTTTTTAATAATCTTTGCTATTTTATTTTATACTTTCAAAAACAATTCTGAGAAAAAAGTCTGTATGTTTCACTAGACTGTCATAGAAGTCTATGACAAAAAAAGTTAAGAACCCCTGGCAAATGTGAAAGTCATATGATAAACACATTAGAAGAATAAGGAAGAAATTTACTGAAGGACTTATGGATAGAGAAATAACTTATAATCAAACAAGAAGTAGAAAGAATTAGAAAAGATAAAATAGAAAATTTTGATTACATAAAATCAAAAAGATTTTATACAAACAAGACCAATACAAATGAAGTTAGAAGGATCATGAGTAATGGGGGGAAAACCTTTCCAGTGCATTTCTCATTTCTAAGATATGTAAGGAAGTGATTCAAATGACTAAGACTTAAGTGTCATTCCCAATAGGTACATGGTCAAAAGATACATAAATAGGGAGTTCTCAAAAGAAAAAATCCAAGCCTTCATTAACAAAATTTTTAAAACGTTTCAAATCACTAATATTAGAGAAATGCAAATTAGAAATAACTCTTGGGGTTCCCGCTTAATCTCATCAGATTGGCAAAGATTACAAGAAACAGATGACAGTTGTTAGACAGGGTATGGGAAAACAAACACACTGATATCCTGTGATTTTTTTCAGCCATTCTGGAAAGCAATTTGAAACTTTGCCCCCAGAGTTACTAAACTATGTATGCCCTTTCCCCCATCAGTACCCCCAACCTGGCTTAATTCCCAAAGAGATAAAAGAAAGAAGAAATGGACCCAGTTACACACACAAAAGAAATTGTAATAGCTCTTTTTGTGATAAGTAACTGCAAACTTAAGAAATTCTCTTCCATGAGGGAATGCTTGAAAATTTTATGGTGTATGAATATAATGTAATGCTATTGAGCTATAAGAAATGATTGAAGAGCTGGGTTCAGAAAAACTTGGGTGGCTTATATGAACTGATGCAGTGTATAGTGTGCAATAGAATAGATTAAATAACAACAATGTAAAGACAAATTTGAAAGATTTAGGAGCTCTGATCAGCCATGATTCTAGATCTGATTATGGTCTATGGATGTTTTTGAGGTGTTAAGGGAGTTATTGTAATAAAAAGACTGTATTTTTGTAATAAAAAACTTTTTCTTAACCACCTAATTCTGTGGCTTATATACTTTTCTTTAAGTAACAGTTTATGTTTCTCCCTTAATTTCTTGTTTATTCTCAAAAATTAATGTCATTGTATTAGTGAAGCTTCTTTCCTACCCCCTTTCAGATTCCTTTTGTGAACATTTTCAAAATTCAATCTTAACAATTCTTGCTTTACCTCCTAGTAATTAAGACATTTACATTTTTAAAAATTGTTGGTTTGTTGCATTTTTATGTAGTAATATTTCCATTCTCTCTACCAATCTCCAGTTAAGATGTGTATTGTTATTTTTTCCATTTGGCAGTTTCTCTTCATAAATCTTTTACAAAACTCTTAAAAACTCATTTGTTTCTCACTTTGTATGTAGCATTTCCCATTGTTATAGATGTACTCCCTCCCTTTTCTTTATCAAAGCACAAATAAAATTTATCTGTAAACCACTTTCCCCTTCCTTTATATTCAGTCCATTGAAGTTACAGTTAAATATTTTTGTGAGCTTTGTCTTTTAAGTGAACATTGATTTATGAAAATTTGACATTGCATTAACTAGACACAGTTGAATCAGTGATATTATTAAAGAATAATAGTGCTTAGAACCATATAGAAAGAAACATAATTTCCATTGCTGAATTTTTGAAGTATTACTGTACTTTTAGAAAAATTCAGCAGCAAATAAATGTATTTAAGTGGAGAGGCAACACAGTAAAGTAGAAAGACTTAGTCACGTAAGTGAGTGACTAAATCCTTTATATCAAACCAAATTATCCTTTTGAAATTTTAAGCTCATGTTTTCAAGCCACCAGACTCTTTTTAATACCCTTATTAATTTACCTCCTTACCTCTTTGATTTAGTTCATCATCAGAAGTTCTCAAAAATTTCAGCAGACTGTATTTTTCATTTTTTGCCATTCTTTTGATACCATCTGAGTACTAATATCTTCTTGGAAAGCAAACTAGCCAAAATATGCCAGTGCAGATTTCATCAATACTTAGTAATATGCTAACATACAATGATTGCCAGAAGTACCTTGAGATCTTTTCATGATACAATTTTGTGGTCTTATATTTGATTCATGGTTCATTAGGAAGGACTAAGATGTTTCTGTCTTCTCTACACAAGCCAAGTCATTTTTTCCCCACCTGTGATATGTCAAGATTGGCATTTTGGTCCCTTAGTATGTCACTTTAGAGTCATCCTGCTTTAACTTTAAAAGACTAGAATCATTAGTGTCAAGTATGAGCCTGAAGTATATTCTAGTAGTACTTCCTACGTTTCTTTGTGTATCAAATCATAGTTGTCCAAAAGAAATCAAATAGCATACCATTAAATTTCTTATTTTTGTTCTTTGTATTCTAGCAGTAAAGTCTTAAATGTCCCTTAATGAACATTCAATGATAATGATAAATGATAAATCACATTTAATGATAAAATATTTTTATTTAATTCTACTTTTGCATCACTCCGACCATATGCTTTGAAATTTGATTAAGCTGAAAGCATTTTATTTGGTTGGCAGCACAGAGTAATGTGTTAACTTGTCTTTTAAATATATATAATTTGCTTGTTAGATGTTGTTGACCTTGAGTCTAAAAAATGAGATATTTAGCAAATTTCTAATCATATACTGCCTTAAATTTCATTGACAATTTTTTATTATCCATCTTATACTATATAGAATTATAATATTCCTCAATTGCTCTTCATCTTTTTGGTTTCTAGTTATTTGCCTTTAATGTGAAATTGTTTATAAATATTAAATGAGTATTTTTTGATTAATGGTTTTGAGAAATTCTGTTGTTTGCCTTTTTTTAATGTTAACTGTTTTATCTGTAAGCCAATAAGTTTTGAGAAACAATTCATGTTTTCTAAATTCAGTTGCTCTTTCAACACTAGTGGCTGAAAGGGTTAACCCTTTGACTGCTTGATTGCAGGAGGAATGCCAGCTCCTGAGCAGACCCCCTTGGTGGAGGAGGGCCTGCAACAAACCAGCCAGGAAGCCTCCACAGACCCAGGCATGGAACCAGAAACCACAGCCACTACTATTCTTGCCTCTGTGAAGGAACAGGTACTTTAACTTTCTCTTTTATTAAATTTTTAAAAATAAGATTAATTTTCTTCAGTAACTTAAAAGTTAATCTCTGGATGTGCTTTAAATTTTTTTTCCTTGACCCATTCACATTTTCTGATTATAAGGTATTTACATCCCTGAATACATTGGGATGACTGAAATGTAGACCTCCTCAAGGTTCAAGTCAGAATTTGACCATGCAGGATACTTATGCATCTGCAAGTAAGAAAACACATCTATATGGTAATTGGTGTCTTTGTTTGCTATGCATTGCATATTGTTTGCATGCACTAAAATATTTGTAAAGCAGACCTGAAATGCTGGTTTTCATATCAGTGCTCTGGCAACTTTGTGACTATGAGACCTTTAAAGATTTTTTTTTACATTGACTAGATATTCAGGGCTGTCTCACTCACTTGTAGAGAAAGGTTGTATTTGTTGTGTTTGTGTGAATCAAAGCATATTCATTTTGTGAGCTGATGTTTTATAATTTGTAAACCTGTGCAAGTTTGCTTTAATGTCATGTTTTATGTTGACTTTGAAAGAGTAAATGATGTTTCTCTTATGCAGAAGTACTTTGCTCTATAAGATACTATGTGTTTTGATTGGAGAAATTGAATTTTCCAAGTTTAATACCTTGATATTTTGAAGCAGAGTTAAGTAAGTGTAAATTTTAAGTTCTCATATACTTGTTCAGAGTACAAAAATCTTAGGAGATCCTAATTAATATTTGACAGGCAAGTCTATTGTGAATTATATTCCTAAACTTTAAAGCCAAGGTGAGAAGTTTTTAATAAACTGGCAAGCTTTTTTCCTTCTTGATTGATGTAGGTCCTTAAAATTGTCTATCTTCTGTGTTTTTCTTAGCAAACTAATATCTAGAGTTGAACAGATGAGAGTGGAAAAACTTGATAATTTTTGTTTAATTATTGTATCGTATGTTAAACTAAGGCTATGGCTTCAATGGTTGTTCTTCTGTTTTGAATTTAAATGATTCCAAAATTTATCAGAATGTATTCCAAGCAGGAGGGGGAATAAAAAAATAGACTGGTTTGGCTCCCATGTAAGCTCTGAGTTGAGCCTAGAAAGATACTTTTGAGCCTTAAAAATACCTTAAAGTTTAAATTCTAGAATTTATATTTTTTAGAAGGCTGTGAGGATCCATTAAGAACTTTTGAATAAATAAGTGTCATAATCAGAATAGTACATTAGGATGACTATTTGGAGATGCTTTGTGGAGCATCGATTGCAAATGTGATAAACTAAAAGCGAGACCTTTTAGGAAACCATGGTAATAATAGAGGCATTTGTCAGTCAGCAAGTATTTATTGTCTGCTCCCTGTTGATTGCTGAGGATATAAGTAAGGGAATGAAATATTTCTGTTTTCAGTGGGCTTACATTCTAATCGAGGAAAAAATAAGTGCATTTAATAATATATACTGCCTGAATATAAAGTTAATAAATACAAATATATGTGAAGAAGCGAAATATAAGGTAATTTGGAAGGAGGGTACTTGTGGTTGGGGGAATCAAGAAAGGTTTCATAAAGAAACTGGTGCTGAGTTTCATTGTAAAGGCAGAAAGAGACTGAGGTGGAGGGTTAGGAAGGAATTCCAATGCAAAGACTGAAGATGATGTGTCATTTGTAAGGACCTGGAAGAAGGATAATTTGGCTAGATTTCACAGTGCAGAAGAAAGAAGAATGTCCAGTGGAAAGATAAATTGGGACCAGGTTAGAAAAAATAGATGTTGTTGAAGTAGAAGTAGGAAGATTTGGCAAGTGGCTGGATGTGTATAGTAAGGAAAAGTGAGAAGTAATTATGAAATTACAAACCTAAGAGCCTGGAAGGCTCATGGTAGCTTCACCAGTAATGTGGCAGTTTTGAAGAGGGGAGAATTTAGAGGAAAAGATACTAAGTTTAAGGTGCCTCTTCTAGGGTATACAGTTTAAAATATCTAAGAGACAATTGTTAATGCACAACCAAAGCTTGGAAGGGGAGGGAGAAAGAGTGTGTTAGAATCTTAAGATAATTAAGGGATCATGATATTGAGAGGGTTCAGTCAAAGGAGAAGCTCCAGGAGAAAATAAAGTGTCACAAAAATCCAGAGATTCAAGAGGATCTGAGAAGAGAGGGGGATCAACAATGTCAGATGCAACAGATAGTTTAAAGAAGACTAGGACTCAAAAAAGACTGAGATATTTGGCAAACTCGTAAATTTGAAGAGAGCAGTTTCATTCAGTGATGAGACAAGAAGTCAGATTACAAAGGAGTGAGGGGAGAGGAAGTGGAGACATCAGTGTAGATAAATGTTTCATGGAGCTTGGCTGAGAAAGTAAGAAGCAATAAGGTGATTGCTAAAGGGGAGGATCTGGTTAAGGTCGGTTTTTGTTTTGTTTTAAATAAGATGAGGGCAATTTGGGCGTGCTTGAATGTACTAGGGAACATACTACTTGATAGTAAGGTCAAAGATTCAAGAGGGGATGATTGAGGATGAATCTTCTGGACAACACCAGAAGGAGTGGGATCACATACGTATCTAGAGGAGTTGACCTTTGCAGACATAGGACCAAGTTGTTAGAGACTGAAGGTAAAAGAGCAGAGAGTGTGATATGATTTCAGGAAAGTAAAGAAAGGGAGAAGAAACAACTTATATAGAATAACCTCAGTTTTTTCAGTGAAGTAAGGTGCAAGGTCCTCTTCTGAGAGATGGGAAGAAAGAGGAAGGATGAGGCTTGGAAGGGATTCTATGGAGAGAGAACTAGGAAATTAATTAGGAAAGAATAAAAGGACTTCCTTTCTATAGAGAGGGCCCCGTTGAGGTTGGATGACATGAATTTGTAATGCACCTAATCAATATGGTTATGAGATTTCCTCTAGCTTCATTAACCAACTCATGGGTAGGTATGTCATAGACAGGCCTGACTCAGGCCAAATCCCTGCTAGTTTAGGTCTGGTATTAGAATGAAATGAGACACTCATTGGTCAATTAAATAGCTAACACAAGGAGGTTCTGTTGTAAAAGAAAAGACAGTCAACAGGGATGTTGCAGCACTTAGCTCAAGCAGACATGACCTCTTTGATCTCTATTCAGAACAAAACTCATTTATTCAGCCAGACAAGGTGTGATAACTTGCACGGTCTTGAGACATCATCCATCAATCTGAAGGTTCCCCAGACCAGGGCATTGGGGTTGGTGTTTTATGACTTGAAGTGACCAAGAAGCTATATTGATGAAAATGTTTGAGCTCCTAGCCCCTGGGCCAATCAAGTCTTGGAAACAGCTTCTTTACCTTTTAGGTAACATATATGGTGTGGAATTGGAAGACCTTGACAAATAATGATCCTGTCATATCTGATCTCTTTCTGGTGAGGTCCTAAGGATCTTTCAGAAGTGACTTGAGGCCTTTTGTTGTTAGACAGTCCTAGTGTTGTGGATGCAATGAACTTGGCATAGACAATACAGAAGAAAAATGAAAAAAGAGCTAAAGACAACAAAAAAATTTAATGACTCACAAAGAAGTGACTGACTAAAATATAGAAGAGAATGAAGATCACAAATTTTAGTCTTTGACAACTCCAAAACACTGGTGATCAATAATAGGGAGGTGGACTCAGGGTGAAGAATGAGGCATACATTTATTTTGACATGTTGAATGTGGAAATTTATTTTGCTTATTTATGTTTATTATAAGGGTTTATTTTTCTTTCTCCTTTTTTTCAAAGTTGGGGAGGTAGGGCAAAGGAAAAGAAAGAGGTAGGAAGGAAGGTAAAAAAATTTTAATTTTAATTAATTTAATTTAATTTAATTTTTAAAAATCCTCGCCTTTTCCTCCCTCCTTCAGAAGAACCCAATCCCAGATCACAGTGACGCCAAATTGACATGAGGTGATCACAGTGAACAAAAACAGCACCAAGACATCAGGTCCACAGCACACAACACATCTTTGGCACAGTCAAGGATTCTCCTTTTTGGGTCAGGATTATCTGTAGTAAAGTAGCTAAGTGGCCATAAGCTGCTTATCTATTACCTGTCCCAGAATATGAAATAATAATAGTGACATTCATATAGCACTTACTATGTGCCAGGCACCATGCTAAACTGATTTACAATGATCTTATTTGATAATAATATTCCCCACTCAATATTCCCTGCTTCATCTGCCAAAACTTTTGACTCATCAAGAGGATAAAAACAAATTTTTGCCTCTTTAGAGACCTCTGCAGAGAGTCTGCCACTTCATCCATAGGATAAAAGCGTACAGAGCCTTCCTAGGGAAAATGGATCTGGAGGGCCAGAGGACTGGTGAAGGAATAAGGAAGAGCTGGTGAAGGTCAGCTGGAACTATATTCAAAAGCAGTCCATTTTTAATGAGTAAATCTTCCTGAAGATTGGATCCAAGGAATTCCTGACTTGGAGAGCCCTAACCCTCTGTGGAAGGGTGCCATTAATTCATCATAGACATAACTTCTGGAAGGTCAGAGACCTGATGTTGCAACTGTTGATTATCAGGGGCAAACTTCTTGCCCTCAGATGGAATAAAAATGCCAATTTGCCAGTTGAGAAGAGGTTAAATGTCACTTGGGTCATAAGGAACTCTGGCTGGAGTTATGGAGATCATTCCCAGCACAGTGAAGCATCACAACTTCTATATCCAGCTTGATAGTAAGCCTCCTCTGCCATTTTTATAACTGCTCCAACTGGGTTGTTTAGTTCAACAGAGAGCATATGATGGATGCCGACATAACTCACAAACAAAAACTATACAGTGGGAGACATCGACAAAGTTCTTTCATTAATCCTGACCTCAGAGGAAAAATCCTCTGATATTCCAATCCTATGTTTTCCAACCCTGAGACCATGTGGCCAAACCCATGTTCCCCATTCAGAAATCAATGCAAACTACTTCTGAAACTTGCATATGCACTTGGAATTCAACTACCAGTAATCTGGTAATAGAGGATATCCCAGGGCATGGGGTCCTGACAAATGCTCTCAGTGGACCAAGCTGCAGGCTGCAATGCTGGCATTAGAGACCCTTGAGAGAGGAAGAAGTGAAAAAAGTGAGCCAGGCCCTTGTAGATAAGAGACAGTTGGGTTACTAGAGCAGGCAGAGTTTCGAGGGCTGCATTGAAAATCTCACTGTTTGCCATAGTCACAACTTGTTTCTGAAGGGAACTAACACTGGAGGGACCCAGGTGAGCATGACTTTGAAAGTACCATTCCTTTTTAATGATAAAGCCCTTCTGTGCCCTGCTTATCTTGTTAGAGAGGCCAATTTCTTTTATTCCTTATCTCAAAATACACAACTCTGATTGAAGAGTGATCATATGACCTTGAGTGATCTTTTTAGTAACAGGTGAATGGTGGCTTTTCAAAAGTAGTATGGTGAATAGCCACTCTGAGGAGCTTACAGCTCCAGAAGCCTAACAGTTGCTTATTCTGTCCACCCTTAGGTGCCTGCCAAAGGCTCCACTCAGTCTGGTTTTTATGGACAGAAACCTCCAGAAACTTGGACCTTATAGGAACATAAGGGTCCAAGAGGAGAGACTGCTGCACAGCCTGTTTCATATCTTCCAGGACTGTATCCTGTTTTGGGCCCTACTAAAACAGAACAGAAAGTTATATTTGCAAGTGACTTAGTTAAATGGAGGGCACCATGATATGTAGGTGAGGAATGTGGATTCTTCAAAACCTAAAAAGTCAAGCCCCTGTGATTGCTTTTTAGATTCCCCAAACTGCAAGAGATATCAGAGGGATCAAAAATAAGGAAAGGTAATGCTAGGAGGTTATGGTCAAGGGAATGTCAGAGTTTCAATTAGGGAAAGATCTAGTGGGGGGGCTATCCTTATGTGTAATTAAGATGAAGTGAAAGAATAGGTTGACCTAGCTTAAAAGTAGGAGTAAAGGATTCAGTAGTTGGAGATAACTCAAAACAGCTTGTGAGGAATTTGCAGGTTGAGCATTTACACCTTACAAATTGGCACAGTCTACAAATCATAGCTTGGTTTATTGTTTTATTGATTTCTGGAATTAAGAAAGTGATAGAGAAAATGTTAATACTTACTTAAAAGTGTGTTGTACGTGGTTTTTTTTTTCTCCCCATTTCTGGAGAGCAGCTTTTTAAACACTTACCATCCCACCTTTGGTCATGGCTATTAAGGAGAGTAGGAAATGCAAGGTTAGGGAGTTTGAGGAGGCAAGAAAGGAGATGAGTCATTGCTGAAATCCTGAAGAATAATCTTGGGAGTGGCAATTCTATAGTTACGAAAATAGTGATTTGAGTGGATTTCCCAGCAGGAAAGATTCCTGAAGAACTTTATTGTGATTGAAAAGCCACATTGCAAAGTCAGTGGAAGGGGAGTGAAAGCCAAGCACAGATAACTCTTTCTAGATATTTGGAAGAAAAAGAGAAGAGAAAGAAAATAATAGCTTTAAGGGACTGCTAATGCATGCGGGGCTGGACAGTATGGATAGATGAAGTTTGAGTATGCTTAATGGCAAGGGTTTTGTAAAGGAGAGTCTTAGTTTATTTTCACAGAGCTATAGAATAGGCAAGACTTTATTACCCTTTCCACAAAGTCTCTTCTATCACTTAGAAGTTGATTCAAGTTGATTGATAGTGCTTTAAGGGTAGTGCTATCTGCAAAAATGTATCATTTTATTACTTTGATAGAAATATGATCTATTTGATGTTCGTACTATCTTTAAAGGTTCAGATAGCAATCTATATGCATCCTCTCATTTAGATGATGCTATTCCTCTTCGGGCCACCCAACTTCAGACTGGGTGACTTCCTTTAAATATCGTAGACACCATTGCATAGATGACAGTGGAAGACATGACCAGTGGATATGTACGTGCATGCTTACTTATTTACCTTGTGTACTATTGCCTTTGGGGTGACATGCAACCCTTAGGAAACTTACTAAACCACAGTAGCAAAGCAAACTTGTGAGACTTCCCAGAGTAGAAATACAGCTCATGATCATGTCAACAGAGCAATAGTAGTATGAGGCTAAAAAACCCGGACCTCTTAATTTATTTATCTTATATAGGTAATAAAAATCAAAAGCCTTTAATGTTTCTTGTATGATCACCTAAGGAGGATATCAATTGATTTCTTAGATTTTTTTTTTTTTAGCAAATGTGTTCTAAATGTATTTTTGATAGTAAATAGCAAATGTGATCATAGCTAAGACAAGAATAGATATTTTTTTGGTCTTGCTGGGCTCAATACCTTAGGATTTCCATATCATTTATGCCACACAAAAATAAATCTGAAGTTATACTTCTGTCTTGAAGAATGTGAGAATATTGTACACCATGTTCTTAGATCCGTTCTGCCCTGCACTATGATCATTCAGTTGAGGAAACTAGACAGACTCTAAATAGACAAATACCCCTTCCACATGATCCTCATGGAGCCAAGCTATCTGCTCTCTCTGTAGTAAATGTATCCCTTGAAACTGCTGTTCTTTATGATCTTACAAATAGAATAAAATACATACACAAAATAAGTAGAAATAAATTATGTAAATACCAAGTAGATTAAATATTTTATTTCAAAATATTATTCATATTATAATCTTAAGTTTTATGTTATAATTAAATAGCACAAAATGTTAATAGCCAGTATATTGAAACCTCTGTAGTCTAAATTTATTTTGTTTCATAATTTTAGACTGTTGTTCTGAACTTAAATGTTTTTCATAATTGTATTTCAGTAGAATTAGTTTCTTTCATAATTCTATGTATTTTATTTACTACATTTAAAGTATTTTGAGGAGTCGATAGGCTTCACCAACCAGACTGTCATGGACCTGGGCATCTGGGTCCATGACACAAAAATAGACTAAAAACCTCTGATTTAGACAAAAGTCTTTCTTTGTGTTATATCATTAGTCGGTTTTGGATCTAAAGAATAAGTTTCTTGGACCTTGTATGGAAAATATATCTCCATAATATTTATACCCATGAAAATCAGTATATACTCATCCATTTTATTTTACTAGTAAGTAGAACTGTAGAGCTAAAAAGGGAACTGTGATCTATTACTTTCATTTACAGAGACTTAACTTGAAGAAAGTAGAAATTTCTGGTATAATCAAGCCCAAAATTATACCAGGAAATAAATTTGTAGATTTATTTATTTTATTGTAAATTTATTTAGTTGATGTTTAGTTGATGCTTTCACTTAATTTTAAAGAGGAGTATATAATTACTAATAATTTGGTATCACAAAAGTATAAATGTTAATGTCTTGGTCTTTATCTCATAAAACAAACTGTACCTTTACTGTCATACATAGGAAGAAAATAGTTTTTTGTTATTGTAAGTAGCCAAAAGAATGGAGAACAGGGAAGTAATATAGATCTTGTGTGCGGTTTGTTTTTTTTTTAGCATAGTTTGTATAATCTTGGAGATGAAAAGGATGTTAGAAATGATCTAACAAATGAGGAACTTGTGGCATAAAAGGTAAGAAGTTAGTTTGTGGCAGAACTCAGACTAGAATGCAGTATTCTTGATAGACGGGTGGCTTAAGCTCAGAAGCCAGAGTTAACACAGACTGAAGGTCATTAGCTCAGAGTACATGAGTTGGTCAACCAAAACACTGGTTTGTTTACGTAACTTTATTTATTTTTGATAATGCAGAGACTATCCCAAATTATCTATTTTCTGGCATTTTAATGTGTGAAAATTTCGTTACTTAGCATTAAAGGAGAATGCAGATATCCTTTATTTGAACATTTTCTGACTCTTACAAAATATTAAAATTGAGCCTTCAGGAAATTATTATAAATTCCTGAAGTTTGAATATTCCACAGTTAAATAAAGAGGGATTAGAAAATCTGAACTTTTAAGGACATAAAATTAGGAAATTAGAATCTAAGTGAAATCTTTTAGTATTTAACTTTGTGTTCAAGTATTTTAACTAGTGAATTATTCTCCCTTCCTGTGTGGCAAAATGCCCAGAGTGGAAGAGATTCCAGTATAATTATTTACTTTATTCCTCTGAAACTGAAACAGCTTAGCTAACTGCTGTGCACCTGCCTCTGCAACATCTCTTTTGTTCAGTCACTAAGTTTATTTACAATAAATTATTTCTGATTGCCACACCTCAACTGAATATAAACCATGGAAGAGAAAGAAAGCTTATATACTACACATGAAGAAACCAAGCTACTAACATAGCCAAGACAAATGTAGCTGTCACTGAAAATTAAATCTAATATATAGGTTTCAAATATTTAAAATGAGGTCAAGGTTATTTCCTTTTATTTTTTTCTCTCCTATTTTAAATTGATATCATTGTGTTCAAAATAGACAAAATTTAGTTTTAGTGCTTTTCATTCATGGATTAATAGATTTTTAGACACATATGAGATATTAGAGACCGTTTAACCCAGTCTCTCCATTTTACACAGAAGGAAACTGAGGCCCAGAAAGGGGAAGCAACCGCCCCAGGCCGTGCCACTAGTTGCACAGTTAGAATCAAAACAGTTTCTTGTCTCTCATAAAAGGAGTCTTTCTTTCTCATAAAATGTAAAAACCTTTTTTAATAGTAGTTGGAAAGTTTGAAATGAGGTATGTTCCAGATTGACATATGATTTTATATTCTGCTTCAAATGTGTTGACTGTTACTTGTATAAATCCAGAACTCTGAGAGTTTTGTTACCTTTAGAGACAAGTCATAGAACCATAGGATTTACCAAGTCCTCCACAAACTGATGAAGGGTCCCCCTTGTGGCTGAGGAGTACAAGAATCCAATAGTTAAACTACCTGAACTGGCACATTCAATTAAGTTAATAGATTAACTGGTTAACCAGCTATAAATATAAAGATCTGCCCATGTGCAGTCATCTGCCAATTTGCATATAGTCTTGTGAGTAGTCCGGACTTTGCCACTATGTTACAAAGTTTTCGTAACATGTCTCACACTCTGCCTGTTTCACAGATATCTTTTGATTGGTACATTGTTATGCATAGTTATCTTGGAGATAATTTGCTATTTGCATTACTGTGTGTTATTTTTCAAAGTACAGTAATGCTACAGTTACTTTTTAGTAGATCTAAAGTTCTGCAGTTGAGTCTTTCATATGTAAGAATACTGCCTACAAACACCCTTTAAAAAGTATAAGAGATAAGTTTATCCTTGGCCTTTTAAGGCATTTCAATACAGGATTCCAAGCTTACTTTTTATTTTTTTTTTCCCTTCATACAGTCCTCATATGTTTACTAAAGACAAATTATTTGCAAAACACTGTGCTCAGGTCTGTAGGAAATATGATATGACCCTGCCTTTTCAGGCATTGGTTCCCAGTTTTTATGTAGGGATGAGCACCCTCTCTTATTTGTTTTTATAGAAAACTCTTTTATGTCCTCACGCTTTCTTTAAAACATTATATACAGCATCTACTTAGTTTGTATTTTATTCAGTTTAATTTAAGAATTTATTGTAATTTTTTAAACAACACATGAGCAGGTCTTAGATACACAACAGAATTACATAACATACACTGGTATTTATTGATATAATTTTCATAGCTTTAAAATTATAATAAAACAATACTAATAAGATAGGTCGGTTTACTTTGTGGCACAGTTTATCAGAACATGTAATATTGCTATTTATAATTCTTTTTCAAATATAAATTGAGATCAGCATTTTTTTTTCTTTATAATAGCTACAACTGAAGATTGTAAATGTAATGCACTATCACAAGATAAGGCTATTTAATAACTTTACCTGTTCAGATGTAGTAAGACCAAGTGTATATTTTTCCATAGCAAATTGATTTCTTATCTATTCATATTTAGAGCTCTCTAGGTTTTTTAGAAAATAAAGATAATTACTTCTCTTGATCCACCAAACGATTAATAAGTAGATCTTTACATGTTTCTATTTCATTTGCTTGGCAGGGAGTTTTAAAATTGGAAAATATTAAGCGTGTTAAATTGCACATAACCTTTCAAAGAGACTTCTTTTTGATGAACTTTTAAAAATAAAGATCATCATTGTAACAACTTAAAAAACCAAATGTAGGTCTTCACTTGTATTTCTTTTACACAAATGATTTTGTATCCAAATTGTGGACTAATACTTATAGCACCTACATTTTATCATTACATTAACTGAACTCTGTCAGTGCAAAGTTCAATACAATTCTCCTAGATAATACAATTTTCATTCATCAATTTTATAGAAAATTTCTCTTAATGATGTGTTGTTGACAATACATTTGCAAAGCAAGAAATCTTTAATGTTTTGTGAAACGAGACTTTAATATGTGTGTCTGGGGGGACAAAATCAAATTACTATCTATCTGTTTCTTCATCCATTTGAAATAGGAAGAACTTGGTTTCAAAATTAATTGATCTCAGTTTTCTTCAGCTATACCTGCAAGTGTTACTATGCATAGTTTTTTGGAATATAATTGTCTAAGCAGCATTTTAACTATAATAATAGCTCCAGGTAGCTTCACCAGTTCTTTTGAATAAGGCTTTTTACCCTTACTGATTCTGTTAGTAATCTTTTTACTGTTATCTTTAAGATTTGGTTTTCAAAATTTATGGCTTTGCTTTTTAAAAGAATCTAATTTTTCTCTGGAAAAATTCTGTCTTGTTAGCACATCCTTTATACTTTGAAGATGTTAGTCAAATTTATTAGATTTCATGGCCTTTGACCATTTATTTGTGAATTCCAATGGTAAATATACTGGATTCTATCTTCTGGATTTAAGCTTTTTCCTTTATGTTTCTATATTTCTTCTTAATTTAGGCTATTGTCTTTGTATTAGTTTTGGTTACTTCAGTGGATGAATCAGTTATGAATTTATCCATCAAGAACGGATATTCTTTCGTTTTTTAAAATAATCAATAAAATTTTAAGGCAAGTCATTTTAAATATAAGTATGGAAAATTTCAAACTATAACAATTTTTTGAGTTATTTTTTCAGTTATTTCATTATACTCACCAAAATATGTCATGGTACTTTTAGCTTCCTTTAACTTTAAGTTAAACTTTACATTCACATGTAGTAATCAGCCTGATGATATAATTCATCTTTATCATACACCTACACTGACTGAGGTTAACTTCACTTGCATATAATAACCATTTATCATTTTACATTATTTGTCAATTGGAACAGATAGACTATATTAGTCTTACTTATTTTTCTTCAGTTTGACCATTGTTTTCAAAGGGAAAAAACAGCTATATTTATGTGTCAATTTTACTTGAAAATATCTAATAATTTTGGCCATTGTTTCTCCTTTTCACCTCTTCTCCGATGAGGTTGTGTGCTCTCCATATATATAGATGGGCAATAAGATGTGTAACTCCATACTAATATCTTATTCAAAGAGCTCACTTTCATTTGCTGTGCATAGGGAAAGCTTCTGACAGGATGTTGCCATGAGCTAGACTTTAAGGGATTATTAAGATTTCACTAGGTTGATGAAGAGCATTCTGGGCCATGTTTATCTAATATCATCTAAGACAGCTTCCTTTCTGCCAAACCAATAACCTCTATTCATTCTAAATTGTTTTTAGAAGAAGTAATTCTCTGAATTTCTACATATTGTTGACTTGACTGTCTCCCTAAAACAACTATTCACAGGTCTTTATCCATATCGCTAAGGGCAGCTTGGTGGCACAGGGGATAGAGCACCAGGCCTGAAGTCTGGAAGACCTGAGTTCAAATCTGGTCTTAGTCACTTATCCCTGTTTGCCTCAGTTTCCCATCTGTAAAATGAGCTGGAGAAGGAAATGGCAAACCACTCTAGTCTCTTTGCAAGAAAATCCCAGATGGGGTCATGAAGAGTTAGACATTACTGAAACAACTGAACAACAAAATCCACATATCCACAATCAGATCTAACAGGTAGTGAAACAAAAATCAAATTTTAAAAATAGGTAAAATAAACTTAATTAAAAACAGTCTTAGAAAAGTACCTTAGAAAAATATTTTCTTTATACGAGAGGAAGCTTGGTAGAATGAACAGAACCTTGTCTTTTGGTCAAGAGACCTGGGCTCATATCCTGCCTCTTGACACTTATTTTCTCTGGGTCTTTGGCAAGCCACTTAATCTCTCTGAATCTCATTTTCCTCATCTGTAAAATGGGGAGTGGCAGGGCGAGTGAATGGACTTAAGAATCCTGAGGCTCTTTCTGACTCTAGATCTATGACTGTGTCCCTGAAAATGTATGTAGTATCAAATTTTTGTAAACTAGATAATATCTTAAGTTTCTTAAGGTAAATTTTTCGGGCTTTGTTTATTTTAGAAATGCTTTGGTAAATCCTGGGATAAAGAGAAAAATATTTCTCTACTGGCTTTCACTACTATGCTGGTTTGTTTTTTTTTAATTTTGTTTTATAAGTTCAACTCTTTGTATATTGGATTTTCTTAGAACTAGTTGCTATTCAACTTAAAAAATGGAAAAGAAATAGAGATTTAGTTTTAAATATTAGCAGACTAGCTAATACATGTCAAGATGTTCAGGGAAGAAGATCATATTGTAGTTGTTCTCTAGTTTGCGTAGTATATTAAGACTATACTGAAAAATTCAAACCACAGAAGCCAAGAATATATAAAATTCTATAATATGAGAGGAAAATTGAAATAGACTACAGGCTTGTCTAGAATCTATTGCTTTGCTTTAAGCATATGAGTTCAAACTGGATTTATAAGATAAGCTTAAAAACATGTTTAAGGACAAAGACATTCTCAGTTTCATTAACTTTGGATTGAAATCCTATATTTACAATTTAAAATAATAAGCCTTTTTTCATTTATTGCTAATATTTAAAACCAAATCTCTATTTCTTTTCCATTTTTTTTAGTTGAATAGCATCTAGTTCACAGTCTCTGCTCTGTGAAATTGAGTGTTGAACCATTGTTGCCCATTGCACATGTGAACCTGTGCTATTAAATTTAAAATGAATGGATACTGAATTATTGAGATTAAATGGCTGGCACATCCGGCATTGAACTTCCTGTTTGTTGTGTTAGATTTTCTTTTCAGGATTACTTGCGTAACAGAAGGTATTGCAGAAAAGCACTGCCTTTATCTCTCACCTCAAATGTTATTATATAGGTAATAGGTAAAATATGAAATTTTTCAAATTGGAAGATACCATAGAGATGACCTAGTTCAACTTCATTTCTCATGTAAGAATCTCCCTTAGCATTTCTGTCTTCTTGCTTCTGTTGAAACACTTCTCTTATATCTCTGGATGGATAAATGTGAAGTGGAAGATCAGAAGTAAAACATAAATTGAATGATAGTGAGGCATCCAGCAATCAGCTGGTTTAATAACCATACTAAGAGTTTTGAGCAAAGAATTACTGTCACCCTTAAGGGACGTCTCTAGTGACATGCCATAGAGATCCATCAATAGCCTTGTCAAAGATTCATGGGATTATAGAATTAGTGCTAGAAGTGATCTACTCCAACCCCCTAATTTTATAGATGAGAGAACTGAGTCTCATAGAAGTTTAATCACTTTCTTTATGTTACCTAGGTAGGAGTGTCAGACATGAAATATGAACCCAGGTCCTTTATCTACTAAGTTTGTGCTCTTTACATTTTACCACTTCATTTCAAACAGTTCTTATCTATAAATTAGTTCTGTTTACATTTGTATATGGAATAAATCTAGGAGGGAAAGCTGATATTTGATAAAGAAGCAGTATCAAAAAGATTTCAACAGATTAGAATGATGGGGTGAAACTAATAAGACTAAGTTAAGGGTAAATAAAAAGTCTTACATTTAGATTAAAAAAAAACCCAACTGTATGTTAGATAATGCAGAATATCTGGCTTGACAGCAGTTCTTGGTTATTACATTTGGATTACTTTGCTCAGTTCTTAATGAGGTCACTTTTTTAAGAAAAAAATTAAGCCTTGCCAATGAATGCATTGGAAAAAAACAGATATTGTGAGCACTACCATGCACTCCCCACCTCTAGAAAGGTAGAGGGCAGAGATGTTTTCTCATCTTTCTTTTGAGGACAAATTTGTTCTGTATAGCTTAGTAACACGCAGTTTTAATGGTTGTGCATCTCTTGTTCTTTCCATTTATATTGTTTTAATCATTGTGTATATGGTTTTCTAGGCACTGCTTAATTTTACTTCGCATCAGCTTATATAAGTCTTTGCATTCATCATGTTCGTTGTTTCTTATATATTAATGTATTACAGTTTAGTCTTACCCTAATTAATGGGCATCTACTTTGTTTCCAATTCTTTGCTACCACAAAAAGTATTACTATAAATATATAGCAACATATTTATAACAACACTTTATGGTAGCAAAAACATGGTGAGCCTCTCAGTGTTCTGTCTTGCATGAAAAACTCAAAAAAAAAATTGATAATCACATAGCAAATGAAACAAGCAAATGAGCTTTATTTTAACTAAAACGAACCTTGTTGGAATAATTTTAAAACCACAAGCACTCCAGCTCCTGTGACAGATAACAGAGTAATATTGTCTCATTTTTTCACCTAATATTTGCAAGTTTGTGACTGTTTTTTTTTAAACTAGGTTTTAAGTGCTTCCAGACATATTTTAGTGAATGTCAGCAAGTTGAAAAAATACTTACTGATCTATAGAACTTTAGAGTTTGCCATTTCTATGATAGAATGTGTGCCTAAACTATATTTGTATTGTTTAATCTGAATTTAATCCAAGGCTGATTATATTTTCTCTGACTTTATTTACTTGACAAAAAAACTTAGAAGTATTCTTCAGATGTTCCTATTGATTTGTCCTTCCAGATAAAATTGTATATTTGAATTGCCTGATTTTTTATGGCTCTAAATAGTAATATAAAGGCTTTTTTTTTCCTCATCCTTTGATCTGAAAAATCTGAAAAATAATTTCCACCCAGATAATAGTGCAGGAATGATATTACCACATTCCTTGGTTTCATTGGCTGTCATCTTCACTGGCCAGAATGATCTATGGTTAAATTTAAAATCTTAAGAAAACTGATAGCATCAAATTTGACTGGTAACATCAAATTGCTTCAGTGTAACATAGCACATCATTTTATTTCATATCTAGAAGTGACACTAATAATCATGTAGTTCAATTTCAGCAAATACATGTTATAGAATATGACTTTTTACTAGTAACTCTTAGCCTGTATTAATGGTTGTATTTACCTCTATTTTGACTGATCTTATTACCTGAAAAGACTATGTGAAATATCCCTATCTAACCTTGCCCACCTAACTGCCCAAAGCTTATTGCTCCATTTTGGCCTCCTTTCCTAAGTCATTGTTTCCATTTATGACCTTTGGAGTTGGCTGCTACTATGTTTCTTTCTTTATTTTACCCCTGCTACCTAATCTTAGAATCATGTTCCCCCCACTTTCCAAGAGAACCATTAGTTAATCTGCTGAATTTATTGTATTGCCATGCTAATAGGTGAAGACTTTCAGAAATCTTCAGATAAGTGCACATTATAACAGAGACCTTCTAAATACAATAAATATTTAAAATCTGCTCTTTCTATTATATTATTTTGCCCTTTATATGTTAATTAAAATAATAATGCTATATAAATGAATACAAATGAATCTAACATAAAACCCTCCCTCACATATATATTGTATCTGTATACACATACATATATGCATACATGTATGTATATATATATATATGTACACATACATGCACACAAACGCACGTAAAATTTAGCTCTCTAAAATATATATATATATATTTTTAGACTACTACCACCACCACTGCCATCCCCTGTGGCTCTTTTCCCTTTAAACAATTGCTGGTTCTTTATTTTTACCCTTTTATTTTATATATAATTGTCAAAATGTAAATGCTGCATCACATAATTTAGCCATATAAAATAAAGAGCCTAAAAATACTATCTATTTAGGACTAAAACTGCCCTCAAGTAAATTTGTCTTTTGTCTTGAGCACTTCACATGTAGACTTTCAATCAGAGCTCATTTCCTCTTATTTTCTAAATAGTTATAGTAAGCCCTTTTATATGATTTCCCAGAATAGTAACAGAGAATTAGCAAATAGATGGGCTGCTAATGGTAAATATATTGATGGCAGTGAGATTTTATCAGCTTGTCATCAATGAGGAGATAAAGAATCAAAACTCAAATGATACACAAATGTGGATAAATTTGATACCCTTGCAAATTTTATTATAGGAGCCCTGTGTATCTCAAATCTTGAAAGCTAACGTTTTTCAAACCTTAAATTGTGTCACGGCAAAGTATAATAGTTGTTCACAATGCTAGTCCTGACTGGTCAAAGAAATTTACCTTTGTATATTTTGATAGAATTTAAGTTTCTCGAAAAAAACTGTTTGTTTTGTCTTTTGAATCCCCAGGCACTTAATGTGGCTTAGCTGATTGTTGATTATACTATTTAAGAAGGCTTATTTGAATAAGCATGATATATTTTGGAAAGATTTCCCTCAATTATGATTTTTTTTAAAAAATTGATGTTTTTAAGAGGTAAACTTTTGGCTATCCAGAAAAATGCTCTCTAGAAACATTCTTTCTGTGAAAGTTCTAGATAGGTGAGTTTTTATAGTACTTTTACTTTTTAATTAACACGTTCACTTGATTACCTGCACCTGATAGAGCAAAAAGGAACATCCACTACAGTGTATTTTACTGCTAAATTGCTTGTTGCTCTTTCTTTCTTCCACAGCATTAAGTTTATTTTTCATCCACATCTACTGGAACCCTTCTGTTCCCAACCCCTACCTCAGTTTGGTGAGTTGAGACAATACCCTTTTCCATCAGAGGTTGCTCTAAGACCCTTCAATACATAAAAGGCATTTTAACATTATTTGGCTTAAGATAATGTAGTTTGATTATACCTAGAGACACTGCCTAGCTCTGAGAAGCTATTTCTTCCTTTGATGATACTGGCTCTCATCCTCTTCTGGTCTTCAAGAAAGTGGGAAAGACAGAGCAGGAAGAAACATTTCAAAATTTCTGTATCCCCTGCACCATCATTGGCAAATGAACATTTGACTTTTAAGAGTATGTGACACTTTTCTTCCATTATTCTACTTTAAGAGTTCAAAGGAAGCAAGTTTCCTAGTTACTTTATGGGAGGGAGGTTCCTTGCATTTCTAGAGTATTATGCATGTAGTAGTAGTAGCAGTAGCAGTAGCAGTAGTAGTAGTACACATCTCAGAATGGTAATTTGTTCCTAAAAAGAGCTCCATATGATCAAAAAAAATTCCTTTTAATATTAGAATCTATATGCCTTGTACAGTGCTTTGCCTTGTGGATTTGCAACAAATAGCTGATAACTTTCTGAAATGCAGTTTTTGGAGAAGTTTCTAAATTTACTTTAGACTTCTGGCAGGTATTCCCTGCCCTTTGTGGTTGAGTGCATAGAGTTATCCTTTAAACAAAAACCACTTTGCTTTTCAGCCAAATTCATTGTATTGATTTTTTTCAGCTGAATGTATGCCTTGTTGGAGATAAAATATGACTATCAGAAAGCTAAAAGACTTCCTTATGGGAACTAAGAGATTATTAAACTTTTGTTTTACTTCAAGATTACCAACCTCTTCCATAACCCCCCTCCTTCACCTGCTGCCATATTAAGAGAATATGCAATTGTCTAGAATTTCTAGAATAGAAACCATGTTGTACTCATTGATGCCTGATTCATAATAAATGCTTGATTTTTTTTGTATTAATTTAATACAGAAAAGAACTCCAGGTAATAGAACCTCAGTGTTAGTAGGTGTCTTACAGTTCACTTTACTCATCCAGTTCTTTTACTAATATATTCATCTTATACAAAAATGTTAGTTCTAGTTGTCCTTTATGACCAATTTTAAGAATCAAAGAAATTATTTGGTAAAGGGTATAAAAACTCTGTGCTTCATATTTTTTCTTCCTGTTTTTAGATGTTTGGACTATTCACATAGGTAACATTTTTTTGTGTTTTTATTAACCCAAACATTTTCAAATTGTTGATCACTTAAATATCAATATGTCAGAATTTTTACTTTTGGGGGGGGGGGCAGGGCAGTTGGGGTTAAGTGACTTGCCTAAGGTCACACAGCTAGTAAATGTGTCAAGTGTCTGAGGCCGGATTTGAAATCAGGTCCTCCTGACTCCAGGAACAGTGCTCTACTCACTGCACCACCTAGCTCCCCCTTTTTTTATTTTTTTATTTTTTTAGATTTTTTTATTTGATATTTTTTAGTTTTCAGCATTGATTTCCACAAGATTTTGAGTTACAAATTTTCTCCCCATTTCTACCCTCCCCCCACTCCAAGATGGCATATATTCTGATTGCCCCATTCCTGAGTCAGCCCTCCCTTCTATCACCCCCCTTCCCTTCCCCCCATCCCTTTTCCCCTTACTTTGTTGTAGGACAAGACAGATTTTTATGCCCCATTGCCTTTATATCTTATTTTCCCATTGCATGCAAAAACAACCTTTTTTTTTTGAGCATCTGCTTTTAAAACTGTGAGTTCCAAATTCTCTCCCCTCCTCCCTCCCCACCTACTCTCGCTAAGAAGGCAAGCAATTCAACACAGGCCACACATGTGTCATTATGTAAAACACTCCTATAGTCATGTTGTGAAAGACTAACTATATTTCCCTTCCTCCTATCCTGTCCCCCTTTATTCAGTTTTCTCCCTTGACCCTGTCCCTTTTCAAAAGTGTTTGCTTTGATTACTTCTTCCCCCATCTGCCCTCCCTTCTATTGTCCACCTTTTTTATCCCCTTCCCCCTACTTTCATGTGGGCAAGATACCCAGTCGAGGGTGTATGGTATTCCCTCCTCAAGTCAAATCTGATGAGAGCAAGATTCACTCATTGCCCCGTCTTCCCTTCCAACAGAATTGCTTTTTCTTGCCACCTTTATGTGACATAATTTACCCCATTCTCTCTCTCCCTCTTTCCCTTTCTCCCTCTCTCAGTATATTCCTCTCTCATCCTTTAATTTGATTCTGTTTTGTTAGATATCATCCCTTCATATATATATATTCCCTTCAGCTACCCTAATACTGAGGTCTCATGAATTACACACATCATCATTCCATGTAGGAATGTCAACAACAGTTCAACTTTAGTAAGTCCCTTATGATTTCTCTTTCTTGTTTACTTTTTCATGCTTCTCTTGATTCTTGAATTTGAGTCAGATTTTCTATTCAGCTCTGGTCTTTTCTCTGAGAAAGCTTGAAAGTCCTCTTTTATTGAAAGTCCATATTTTGCCTTGGAGCATTATACTCAGTTTTGCTAGGTAGGTGATTCTTGGTTTTAATCGTAGCTCCATTGACCTCCGGAATATCATATTCCAAGCCCTTTGATCCCTTAATATAGAAGCTGCTAGATCTTGTGTTATCCTGATTGTGTTTCCACAATATTCAAATTGTTTCTTTCTGGCTGCTTGCAGTATTTTCTCCTTGATCTGGGAGCTCTGTAATTTGGTGACAATATTCCTAGGAGTTTTCTTTTTGGGATCTTTTTCAGGAGGTGATCTGTGGATTCTTTCAATTTCTATTTTACCCTGTGGCTCTAGAATATCAGGGCAGTTCTCCTTGATAATTTCTTGAAAGATGATGTCTAAGCTCTTTTTTTGATCATGGCTTTCAGGTAGTCCAATAATTTTTAAATTATCCCTCCTGGATCTGTTCTCCAGGTCACTGGTTTTTCCAGTGAGATATTTGACATTGTCTTCCATTTTTTCATTCCTTTGGTTCTGTTTTATAATATCTTGATTTCTCAGAAAGTCACTAGCTTCTACTTGCTCCAATCTAATTTTTAAGGTGCTATTTTCTTCAGTGGTCTTTTGGACCTCCTTTTCCATTTGGCTAATTCTGCCTTTCAAGGCATTCTTCTCATTGGCTTTTTGGAGCTCTTTGGCCATTTGAGTTAGTCTATTTTTTAAGGTGTTATTTTCTGCAGTATTTTTTGGGTCTCCTTTAGCAAGTCATTGACTTGTTTTTCATGGTTTTCTTGCATCACTCTCATTTCTCTTCCCAATTTTTCCTCTACTTCTCTATCTTGCTTTTCCAAATCCTTTTTGAGCTCTTCCATGGCCTGAGACCAATTCATATTTTTCTTGAATGTATGTTTTGGTCTTCTTTGTTACCAAGAAATGATCCAAAGTCTGATTCTGAATCTGGGTCTGTTTTTGCTGCCTGTTCATGTTCCCAGCAAACTACTTGACCCTTGAGCTTTTTGTAAAGGTATGACTGCTTGTAGAGTAGAGAGTACTTTGTCCCAAGCTTTAGGGACCTTATGCTGCTCTTTTCAGAGCTACTTCTACACAGCAAGCTCTGCCACACCAGTGCTCCTCCTCCCCCAAGAACCTCCAACCCAGAGTAGACTCAGATCCAAGTAGGCTCTGCACTTCCACTCTGATCCACCGCTTAATTCCTCCCACCTGGTGGGCCTGGGCCCGGAAGCAACTGCAGCTGGAAACAACCCCAGAGCTGCACCACTTCTGTGCCCCCGGGGCGGGGCCAACCATGCATTCCTTTCACTCTGTTCTAGCAGTTCTACCCACTAACCTTCTCTGTTGTCTTTGTTGTTTGTGGGTTGAGAAGTCTGATAACTGCCAGAGCTCAATGATTCAGGGCCCTGTGGCCTGTTCCACCTGGCTCCTAATCTAGTTGGTCCTGGCGCGGTCCTCACTGGGCTCTGCTCCGCTCTGCTCCCAGCTCCATGCGGTAGACCCTTCCCCATGACCATCCAGGCTTTCCTGGGCTGGAGGCCTTCCTCCCTCTGTTATTTCATGGGTTCTGCAGCTCTAGAATTTGTTTAGAGCCATTTTTATAGGTGTTTGGAGGGACCTGGGGGAGAGCTCACGCAAGTCCCTGCTTTTCAGCCACCATCTTGGCTTTGCCTCCATCAGAATTTTTAAATGGGCCACAACTTAAAACCAAATAGATAACTGCCCTTTACCTAGGCAGTGTTTGACAGTGATATTTGCACTTTCTAAACATTTTCGTTTTTAGTATCTAAATTTTTGCTAATCAGCTTGCTACAGGATGGTGCTTTAGGAATGCACAAATTAATGTACCTAGTGCCAATTTGATTTTTTTTTTATGTTAAGGACTAATATGTAATTAGCGCTTCATATAAGGAGACTTCAGTGGCTGCTTTTGGAAGATACATACCCAAAGCCCACTTGGAAGGAAAGATCAAGCAAAGAGTTCCTTACCCAAATAGAGTAACATTCTCTCCTTAAGCTTCCCTAGTTAACCTAAAACTGGAATGATCTAATAAATGTTGTTAATTGAAAAGTAAATAGTTATATTGCCCCCAGAATTGGCCTTGAATCTGAAATGGCAGAGTATGGGGCACAACATGGTGCATTTACTTTTTTTACTTTTAAGCCACATTGCATTTTTTTAATTGAAATAGTTAATTGCAACTTAGTTTTCTTTTCAAAAGAATTTTGTTTATAGCTTTTGTTTATATTCTACCTTCTCTTCCACATAAAATTATCTTTACACAATGAAAAAAAGGAAGTGGGTGGGTAGGGAATGCAATGAAAAAGTAACCACCTCATTAACCAAGTCTGACAGTATAGTGATCTTCCATAGCTATAATCTGAGACTTCTACAAGATGGAAGGGAGATACTTTTTCTCTTCTTTGAAGCTAAACTTAATAATTTTTATTGCAAAACTTTCCATTTTGTTTTTGCTTTTATTATTTTGAGTTTTGGGGAAAAGGGGAGCTCTTCATATTAACATGGTTGTCACTATGCATATTGTTTTCATGGTTTTCTTCACTTTCTATCAGTCCATGCAAGTCTTTTCCATGCTTCTCTATATTTTTCATTCTTATTACAGCATAGTAACGTTCCATTACATTCAGGTAACATGATTTCTTTATCCTTTCTCCATTTGATGAACATCTGCTTTATACCTAGTTCTTTGCTACTACACAAAAATGCTGTTTTAAACATTGCGATGTATATAGACGTCCTTTTTACCTTTGTCTTCATCAGGGTATATACCTAGCAGTGGGATTTCTGAGTTAAAGCATATGGATATTTTAGTCACTTTATTTCTTTAAGTCCAAATTGTTTTCCCTAATGTTTGGACTGATTCAGAACTCCGCCATCAGGATATTAGTGTGCTTAACTTTCTGCTGACCCTCCAATATTGACTATTGCTATCTTTTATCATGCTTTCCCAATTGGTTTCCATTATAACAATTCTGAAAAATCTAAACTAAAAGAATTTTTGTAGCTTTTAGGAGATAAGATAATGTTTCCTTATTAAATGTATGTTGTTGAAGTACCATGAAGAGCATAATTAAGATTTGATCTCTGTCTTAAAATTCTCAGATTCTTAGTCAAAAAACATTTTCTTAAAATAAATAGGATTTGTAAGAAGGTTTCTGCATATGACTTTAGGGCATAATTTTGTATTTTTTTTAAGGCTGGCATAACTCTAGACTCAAAAATACTGACCAGTCTTTTTAAAAAATTAAATTTCTGAATTGTTTTATACTTTAGAAAATAGCATCAAAACTTGCTAAATAATTTAGTCCAGTGTGACCAGTCAGTGTGGCTGTGAGAATCCAAATGTTTCCATTTCTTCACTTCTTTGGTCTGTATTTGGAAAGATTGCTATACTACTCTAAAGTTGTGTGTGTGTGTGTGTGTGTGTGTGTGTGTGTGTGTGTGTGTGTATGTGTGTGTGTGTGTGATTATAAAATTTAGTTAAATATATCAGGGAAAGGAAGCTAGGTACATGGATTTGTAGAAAACAGTTTTTTTTTCACTTACTTTTTCATAAAAATTTCCCCTAATGCTGTACAGTATTTTAATCACAAATTTTACTTTATAAATTGAACTGGAAACCTGTGAATTTTAATTTTTCGCCACTAAACTTAGTTATTCCTACATTTTACTCTGTAGCATCTCACTTAGAAACTTGATCATCTGATTTTATAGTTCATAAAGGATTACCAGTTCAATTCAAAAAAAACTTTTAAATATCTACCTTGTGCAAAGGCATGTGCTAGGTTCTAGGTTTACAAAAATCTGATAAGATAAGTCCTTGCCCTCAGGACTTTACATTCAATTGAAAACAGGAAATTTTAAGGGATTAAGACTTGGCTAATCAAAACAGGTACAGTGATGGCCAGCAGTCTGACATGAAAGAACAAGAGAGATAAATTACCAAGTGAATATAATATTCTTTTTACCAAGTAGTTCAACAGAGATTTTCATAATACTGATAGCCAGCGTCTAAAGTGTTAGTAGCTTCTGTTTCAGAAGTCATGGAAATGTAAAATACAATTTAGAAAGAATTCCATCAAAAGTTCTTTTAAGGAAAAAAAGTTGGGATGAGTTTTAGTTATATAGTAAAGTCAGCTACTCGGCATACTATATCTTCTGGGGCACTAGAAAATATGAGGATTTAAGGTAGTAGGTGGTATAAGAAAATGATGAAATTGTATAAATTTTAACAAATTTATTCAAAAAGTTCAATATTTATGATTGGACTTAATTTGCTTTTCCAAATCCTTTTTGAGCTCTTCCATGGCCTGAGACCAGTTCATGTTTTTCTTGGAGGCTTTTGTTATAGACTCTTTGACTTTGTTGACTTCTTCTGGCTGTATGTTTTGGTCTTCTTTGTCACCAAAGAAGATCCCAGAGTCTGAGTCTGAATCTGAGTCCATTTTCACTGCCTGGCCATGTTCCCAGCCAACTACTTGACCCTTGAGTTTTTCATCAGGGTATGACTGCTTATAGAGTAGCAAGTACTTTGTTCCAAGCTTGAGGGGATGTGCTGTTGTTTTCAGAGCTATTTCTGTACAGCCAGCTCTGCCACCCCAGCGGTCCTCCAACCCGAACTGGACTCAGATCTTAAGCAGGCTCTGCACTCCAGCTCTGATCCGCCACTTAATTCCTCCCACCAGGTGGCCAGAAGCAACTGCAGTTGTAGTTCTGTAGCTGCACCTCCCCCACTGCCCCTGGGGTGGTGGCCAAACCTGGAAACTTCTTTCACTCTGTCCCCTCAGCTTTTCCCACTAACCTTCTCTGTTGTCTTTGGTATTTGTGGGTTGAGAAGTCTGGTAAATGCCACAGCTCACAGATTAAGGACACTAAAAGGGCCTGTTCCGCCTGGCTCCTGGTCTGGTTGGTCCAGGCACAGCTCATGCTGGGCTCTGCTGCATCCTTCTCCCAGCTCCGTGCTTGATAGACCTTACCCAGCAACCATCCAGGCTGTCCTGGGCTGGAGCCCTGCTTCCCTCTGCTATATTGTGGGTTCTGCAGTTATAGAATATGTTTAGAGCCATTTTTATAGGTTTTTGGAGGGACGTGTGGGGGAGCTCATGCAAGTCCCTGCTTTCCAGCCGCCATCTTGGCTGCACCCCCCCCCCCCCAATTGGACTTAATTTGAAGGACAGGATAAGTTGTAGCTGGTAAATATCATTGTTTGATGAAGCAGTGTATACAGTTGAAGACAGAGCTCAGAAGAGCTAATCCATCCACCCATGTTCTAGTCTTTGCTCAGTCAATAAATAAGCATTTGTTAAGTGTTTGCTATATGTCAAGTAATATGCTGTGTCTTGGAGATGCAAAGACAAAACATGTCCTCCACTTCTCAAGGAGAGACATGTCATGAGGGATAGATGTACATATATAAATATACACAGAATAAATATATGTATGTGAACTTGGAACCATCTTTTAACTACTATCAACTTACCTTTATCTTCTGAGAGGTAATAATTTCTGTTCCATCTATCTCATTGGATTGTTGAAAATCTAATGAGATAATCAATGAGAAAGCTCTCTGAAAACTAACAAACAATCCTAGATATTTTAAGTTGAATGTTAAGAAGTATAGAAGTCATCCTTATAACTAAGTTCTCTCTCTCAGACTTTCATATTCATAGTCTGTACATAAAGAAACAGCAAGCTTGGATAACTTCAATGGGAAAAGTACTTGAGAAATATTAAATTGATGGCTAGTTAGTATTAGTGTCTCCAGCTATCAAATCCCAGAGTTGTTCTTATCTCTTTTTGGCATTGTCGAATGATTCAACATCAGAAACTCACATTATTTTCCAATGGAAATGATATTAAAGAAGAGTCATTAGGAGGGCAGAGCCAAGATGGTGGAGAAAAGGCAGGGACTTGCCTGAGCTCTCCCCGAAACCTCTCCAAACAACTTTAAATGATACCCCAAAACAAATTCTGGAGCAGCAGAACCCACACAAGGACAAGGTAAAACAATTTTCTGAACTAAGACAACTTAGACAGTCAATACCTTCACCTTCTCCAGAGTGGAGCACAGTCCAGCCCAGGCCAAGCCTCAGCAAACCAGCAGTATGCCTTGGGGGTGACTAAATTAATGGTTTCCAGACCTCCCACACCACAGTCAGGTAAGGGGGTCAGCTGGTCAGAAGGAGATTACAGGGGGTCCCTTTGCTGGCACTGAGGGCAACACATTGTCGCATTACCAATGAGGAGGAACACTAGCACACCAAAGCTTGTGGCAGCAGGGGAGCTGGGACCCTGATCATAGATCCAAGGCAAAAAAGAGTGCTTGTGGTCACTCACAGACGAGAGCACAGGCCAGGAAAGTAACAAACACACCTCTCCCTAGATCATACCACCTGGAAAGAAGTGAAAACTTACAGGTCCCCAGAATTCTCTCTGAAAACAACCTCAAAAAAATTCTGAAGCTCTCCACTTCAGAAGCAGAGCCCCATTTTAGCATAGAGTTAAAAATCAAGAAATGGGCTTGGAAAATGAACAAACAGCTGAAAAAGATCCTGACTACAGGAACACAAACAGAAAACAATGTCAAAACTTCTACTTCCACAGCCTCAAAGAAAAATATGAATTAGTCTCAGGCCATAGAAAAAGCTCAAAAAGGATTTTAAAGATCAAGTAAGAGAGGTAGAGGAAAAATTGAGAAGAGAAATGAAAATGATGCAAGAAAACCAGTTTGGTAAAGGGACAAAAAAATGCTTAAGAAAATAACACCTTAAAAAAAACAGAATTGGCTAAGTGGTAAAAAGAAGCACAAAAATCCAATAAGGAGAAGAATGTCTTGAAAAGTAGGACTGGCCAATTGAGAAAAAATATACAAAAAATCACTAAAGAAGAGAACTTCCTAAAAAGTAGAAATAGCCAAATAGAAAAAGAAGTATAAAGGTTCACTGAAGAAAATAATAATTCCTTAAAAAGAAGAATTGGGCAAGTGGAAGCTAATGACTTTATGAGACATCAAGAAACATTCAAAGTCAAAAGGATGAAAAAGAAAATGTGAAGGATCTCATTGGAAAACAACTGAACTTGTAAAACAGATCTAGTATAGAGAATTTAAAAGTTCTTGGGACTATGTGAAAGCTATGATTAAAAACAAAAGAGCCTAGACATCATCTTTCAAGAAATTATGAAGGAAAACTGTCCTGATATTCTAGAACCAGAGGGTAAAATAGAAATGGAAAGAATCCACCAGTCACCTCCCAGATAAGGGAGAAAATATTGTAAGCAGCCAAAAAGAAACAAGTCAAATATCCTGAAAACATAATCAGGATAATACAAGATTTAGCAGTTAACTACTTTAAAGGATCCAGATGGCTTGGAATATGATCTTCTGGAGGGCAAAAGAGCTAGGATTACAGCCACCCATCAAAACTGTGTATAATCCTTCATGGGAGGAAGTGAACATTCTTGTATCACTCTCATTTCTCTTCCCTATTTTTCCTTTACTTCTCTTATTTGCCTTTCCAAATACTTTTTGAGCTCTTCCATGGCCTGAGACCAATTCATATTTTTCTTGGAGGTTTTTGATGTGGGCTCTTTGACTTCATTGACTTCTTCTGGCTGTATGTTTTTATCTTCTTTGTCACCAAAAAAAAGATTGAATAGTCTGAGTCTTTCGCTGCCTGGCCATGTTCCCAGCCAACTACTGGACCTTGAGGTTTTTGTCAGGGTATGACTCACTTCAGAATGGCAAGTGCTTTGTCCCAAGCTTTGGGGCTTTGTGCTGTTGTTTTCAGAGCTATATCTACATGGCAAGCTCTGCCACACCAGCACTCCTTCTCCCCCAAGAACTGCTAACCAGGACCACGACCCAGATCCAAGCAGGCAAAGCAAGAGAACCCTGCCTCTGTACCAGCAAAGTGCTCCCTGCATTACCACTCTGATCAGCCACTTGATTCCTCCCACTGGGTGGGCCTGGAGCAGGAAGCAACCACAGCTGGAGCTCTGGAAGCAGCCTCAGGAGCTTCCTGCTGCTGTAGCAGCTGTGCTGTACCAGCTCTGCCACTCCCAGGGCTGGGGCCAACCAGATACTCCTCTCACCCAAGTCCAGTTTTCCTACTGACATGCTAAGTTGTCTTTGCAGTTTGTGTGTTGAGAAGTCTGATAGCTGCCACAGCTCAGTGATTCAGGGCTCCATGACTTGCTCTGCCATATCTCCTTGGCACCTGGTCTGTCCTGGTGGGGTCCACTCTGGGCTGTGCTCTCCTCCCAGCACGGTGCGATAAACTATTCCCAGCAGCCGTCCAGGCCATCTTGTGCTGGAGCCCTGCTTCCCTCTGTTATTTTGTGGGTTCTGTAGCACTAGAATTTGTTCAGAGCCATTTTTTACAGGTGTTTGGAGGGATTTGCAGGAGAGCCTAAGCAAGTCGCTGCTTCCCTGCTGCCCTCTTGGCTCAACCCCCAGGAAGGCATTTTTTTTTTTAATGAAGTCCAAGATTACATTAGTTTTTTTTGGCTGCCAAGTAAAAGTGTTGACTTGAACCAGGCTTTCTATGTACAAAAATCCCCAGATCTTATTCTTGTTTCTTGTGTGTGTGTGTGTGTGTGTGTGTGTGTGTGTGTACAGCCATGATACCTAACCTTAAATATATTTATTTACTTGTCTTTATCTATGTTGAATACCCTTAATAGACTGTAAGCTCCTTAAGGGCAGGGACTGGCTTTGTTTTGTTTAGGGTTTTGGTTTTTGGTTTTTATAGCTCCAGTTTTAGCAGCACAGTGCTTTGTATATAATAGGCTCTTAATAGATCTTCTAATTAAATTGAATTTAGGTTAGGTTATGCAGCAGCAATTTTATGATGAGAACAAGGCTAAACACTCAGTTTTTCTAAGGTCAGACAAGACTAGAAAAAAAGTAGGCAGAATTCATTAGGTATCTGAAGATAAGACATTTAGATAGGCATGAAGCATAAAATCGGTTTTCAAATCACCAGTATAAGCTTGGGTTCAACAATTAGTTTGATGGGCCTGTTTTCCCAACATGGAATTTTCCATGTTGATTTTTGTAACTGCTGGCCCCATTGGGAGAGGCTTTAGACTAGGAGTATTCATTGTAGTTGGCCATGAACTTCTGGTAAACCTCTGGTGTTTAAACCTGCTGAAACTCATGGATTAAAATTAATACGTGACTCCCTGTGACAGATAGTAATGGGGCAGTGGAAAAAACACTGTATTTGAAGTTGGATTGTAATCTTAGCTTAAACATCTAATACTTCTACATTAATTAAGGTGGGTGGGTCGTGGGGTAGATGGACTACCTGGTTTTAGTTTTAACTTGTCTCTTCCTTCTTCTACTCCTTTGTGGGTGATAGAAAAAACCCTGAATATGAAGGTCAAAAGAGTCATTCGTAATTCAGCAAACTGAGACAAAAATAAAGCAGTGCTTTAATTGCAGAAAAATGTAGATACAGATGAATAAATGTGAAATATATACAAATTTTTTTCTGAAAGAAGAGCACTAACAATTGGGTAAACTCAGTGAGATTTGTATAGGAGGCGGCACTTAAGGTCAGTTTTGAAGGAAGCTAGTAATTTTTTGAGTCAGAGGTAAAGAGGGAAAAGGTTTGGGTTCAGAGGAACAAATATCAGAGATAGAAAGCCATGAACATTCAAAAAGGAACTAAGCCAGCTTGTCTGGAAAGGAGGTTGCTAATGTGCAGTAAGCTTGGAAAAGAAAGCAGGAGCTAGATTGTAAAGGGCTTTAAATGTCAAACTGGGTAGTTGGTATCTTAATCTTTATACAAGAGAGAGGTCCTCCATGGAGTTGCTTTGAGAAAGATCAGTATGGCATCTCTGAAGGATTCAGTAGAGAGGGGGAAAACTGGATATAGGGAAACTAATTAGGAAGCTGTTGCAAGTATCCAAGCGAGAAGTGATTGGGGCCTAAACTAGAAATCAGGCCATAGGAATGGAGAGGAAGAGGCAATTACTGGAGGTACTGTGGAAATAAAATTGATAAGCCTTGACAACTGGATATGGGAAAGGAAGAGGCAAAAGCGACTGAGGTTATACACTTGCATGAAAGAAAAGAAATATGGAAGTTAGGAAGAAAGAAGGTTTGGGGAAAGATAGATAATGAGTGCCTGCTTTTGACTTGTGGAATTTCAGATGCCCAAAGTACATTCAATTGGAAATGTTCAAAAGGTAGTTGTCTTAGTGGTTTTGACCATTGAACACTTTAGAAGAGTCCAGTAGCTCCCAATTGTCTTTAGGATAAAATATAAATTTCTCTGACATTTAAAATCTTTCACACTCCGATTCCACTTGTAAATTATTTTCCTTTACAACCTCTACCCTAACCAAATCCCTAGCTTCTTTCCAGTGTCATCTCAAATTCCTCCTCCAACAAAAGATGTATTGTCATTTTGTGTCTTGCTAGCACCCTTTCTTCCTCCCCACCAAACTACTATGTGTATATTTTGTATTTCCTTTAATATGTATGTGGTCTCCTCCCCCACCCTCCTTCCCTGTTAGAAAGTTTCATCCTTGACAGTAAGAACTATTTCATTTGTGTCTTTATAGCTTGAGATCCTTGCACATAGTATGTAGCTGCCTAACAAATGTTTGTTGAACATTGAATGGATGACTATCTCTTAGGAAAGAATCTAGGGCTTTATATATGGTTCTGTGAATCATCTGCATAGAAATTATAAGTTTAGTCCATTGGAGCTAATGAGATCACTCACAGAAAATGCAGAGAAAAGGACGCAGGTCCCAGCCCTGAGCTACACCCACACAAAACTGGGTTATCTCTCACCAAAAGACTTAAATGAATCCAAAGAGGAAGGAGAGGGATCACAGTTTGTTTCTCCCAACTCTGCTACTTATAAACTCTGTGACCTCAGGCAAGACACTTAGTTTCTCTGGGTCTCAATTTCCTTATCAGAAAAATTAAGGTGTTTGCCTGTTTAAGTGTGATGCTGTGTAGTTCTGTGGCTATGATAAAAGCACTGACATGGAGTAATCTAAAGTTGGTACAACTTAATTTAAACATGACAATGATAGAACTTTGGGCCTTGAATTCAGAGAGGATCTCTCAGGTAAGGAGAAAACATGTTTAATTAAGACTTGAGATTAAAAAACTTGTTGTATCTTGAAAGATCTGATGTTTGTGTAGTAAACTTTTTAAGGAATTAGCATAGGTTCTTGGGAAGTAAAAGGTAAGTAATTGTCAGTGAACTTAAGCATAGGATTTCCAATCTCAGTTTTACTAGGCCTCTGGTACCTTGGAGGTAGGGGCCTAAGAATATACTCAAGACTTCTTTCAATATCTACATCTGAACTTCTGACACTTTAAAAATACATATGGTACTCATGGGTGTAGACTGTTGAAATATGCAATTTGCCGGAAAGAAGGCCGTGACCTGATTAATAGGTTATTAAAGTGGGTAATGCCACTTTCAACATATAATAGCAATAGTGAATTTACTGGTGAAACTAAGGCACAGTAAGTAAAATTAAGCAGCTTGGGTAAGCCAGCTATTAAGTGCGAAAGCAGAAATTCAAAATCAAGTGTACTGACTCCAAGTCCACTATTTTCCTCCCTGTCCACTCACTTAAGCAGTGGTGGAAGATGTTACTCGATATGCTAGAATAAACATTGAAGGCAGCATACTTATTCCTTCCCTGCACAGATAAATTTTTTTCATTCACATGCTTTGATCCATTTCCATTTGGAAAGCCATGGCAGACATTTCTGAAACAGGCCAACAAGGTTTAGTGATAAAGGCTGTGGCTGTTAGGGAAGAACCAGCTAACTAACCCACACTGACCTTAGTGACATTAACAGTATGAGTTTTTTTCTTTTTGTATTAACATGAAAAGTTAGGTTGTATATAACTTATATTTTTATAAAAGTGATTTAATTTGTTTAGATTTTTTTAAATTTATGAAGTTAATTTTATGTTAATGTCTTTATTTCTATTGACATAAAATCCGAAACAATATATTCATGTGACTGTCTCGGAAAAATTTTATAAAGCAGTTACAGAAGACCCCAGGACATATTCAGGTCAATTGTTTTTTTTTTTTTTTTTTTTTTTTTTTTTTTTTTTTTTTTTTTTTTTTTTTTCTCTTTTTTTTTTTTTTTTTTTTTTTTTTTTTTTTTAATATTTAATATTTCCAAATAGTGTTTATAGTTTTATTTATTTATTTTTTTTTAAATGCAATTTATTTATTTAACAAATTTGGTTTTCAGCATTGATTTTCACCACAGTTTGAATTACAAATTTTCTCCCCATTTCTGCCCTCCCCCCCCACTCCAAGATGGCGTATATTCCGGTTGCCCTGTTCCCCAGTCAGCCCTCCCCTCTATCACCCCCCTCCCCTCTCATCCCCTTTTCCTTTCCTTTCTTGTAGGGCAAGATAAATTTCTACGCCCCATTGCCTGTGTATCTTATTTTTTAGTTGCATACAAAAACTTTTTTTGTTTTTGAACATCTGATTTTAAAACTTTGAGTTCCAAATTCCCTTCCCTCTTCCCTTCCCACCCACCCTCCCTAAGAAGTTGAGCAATTCAACCTAGGCCACACATGTATTATTATGTATAACCCTTCCACAATATTCATGTTGTGAAAGGCTAACTACATTTTGCTCCTTCCCAACCCATCCCGCTTTATTGAATTTTCTTCCTTGACCCTGTCCCCTTTCCAAAGTGTTTGTTTTGATTACCTCCACCCCCATCTGCCCTCCACTCCATCATCCCCCTGCCTTTTATTTTTTTTTTTTTATCTTCCTCCCTCTTCTTTCCTGTGGGGTAAGATACCCAACTGAGTATGTATGGTATTCCCCCTCAGGCCAAATCTGATGAGAGCAAGGTTCACTCATTCCCCCCTCACCTGCCCACTCCCCTCCTCTCCTAGAACTGCTTCCTCTTGCCACCTTTATGGGAGATAATCCACCCCATTCTATCTCTCCCTATCTCCCTCTCTCAGTAAGTTACTCTCTCATCCCTTAATTTCATTTTATTTCTTTTAGCTATCTTCCCTTCATCCTCAACTCACCCTGTGTCTGCTCTCTTTCTTTTACATATATATATATATATACACATACATACACATACATACATATACACATAGATACATGCATACATACACATTCACTTATATATATACATAAACATATATATATGCATATATATATGCATATTCCCTTCAACTACCTTAATACTGAGGTCTCATGAATCATACTCATCATCTTTCCATGTAGGAATGTAAACAAAACAGTTCAACTTTAGTAAGTCCCTTGCAATTTCCGTTTCTTGATTACCTTTTTATGCTTCTCTTGATTCTTGTGTTTGAAAGTCAAATTTTCTATTCAGTTCTGGTCTTTTCACTGAGAAAGCTTGAAAGTCCTCCATTTATTGAAAGTCCATATTTTGCCTTGGAACATGATACTCAGTTTTGCTGGGTAGGTGATTCTAGGTTTTAATCCTAGCTCCATTGACCTCCGGAATATCGCATTCCAAGCCCTTCGATCTCTTAATGTAGAAGCTGCCAGGTCTTGGGTTATTCTGATTGGGTTTCCACAATATTCAAATTGTTTCTTTCTGGCTGCTTGCAGTATTTTCTCCTTGATCTGGGAGCTCTGGAATTTGGCAACAATATTCCTAGGAGATTTCTTTTTGGGATCTATTTGCGGAGGCGATCGATGGATTCTTTCAATTTCTATTTTGCCCTGTGGCTCTAGAATATCAGGGCAGTTCTCCTTGATAATTTCCTGAAAGATGGTATCTAGGCTCTTTTTTTGATCATGGCTTTCAGGTAGTCCAATAATTTTTAAATTATCTCTCCTGGATCTATTTTCCAGGTCAGTGGTTTTTCCAAGGAGATATTTCACATTGTCTTCCATTTTTTCATTCCTCTGGTTCTGTTTTATAATATCCTGATTTCTCATAAAGTCACTAGCTTCCACTTGCTCCAATCTAATTTTTAAAGTAGTATTTTCTTCAGTGGTCTTTTGGACCTCCTTTTCCATTTGGCTAATTCTGCCTTTCAAGGCATTCTTCTCCTCATTGGCTTTTTGGAGCTCTTTTGCCATTTGAGTTAGTCTATTTTGTAAGGTGTTGTTTTCTTCAGTGTATTTTTCAGTATTTTTTTGGGTCTCCTTTAGCAAGTCATTGACTTGTTTTTCATGGTTTTCTCGCATCCTTCTTATTTCTCTTCCCAATTTTTCCTCTACTTCTCTAACTTGCTTTTCCAAATCCTTTTTGAGTTCTTCTATGGTCTGGGGCCAGTTCATGTTTTTCTTGGAGGCTTTGGTTGTAGGCTCTGTGACTTTGCTGTCTTCTTTAGGCTGTATGTTTTGGTCTTCTTTGTCACCAAAGAAAGAATCCAAAGTCTGAGACTGAATCTGGGCGCGTTTTCGCTGCCTGGCCATATTCCCAACCAACTAACTTGACCCTTGAGTTTTTCAGTGGGGTATGACTGCTTGTAGATTACAGAGTTCTATGTTCTACGTTTGGGGGGGAGGTGCTAGCTCTGTCAGAGCCGCACTCCTCCTTCCCCAAGGACCCCCAGTCCAGACTGGGCTCAGATCTTCGGCAGGCTGTGCACCCCTGCTGTGATCCGCCACTTATTTCCCCCCACCAGGTGGGCCTGGAGCCGGAAGTAACAACAGCTGTAGCTGCCCCACCTCCGCTGCCCCCGGGGCTGGAAGCCGAACCGCGAACTCCTTCCACTCCCGCAGCTTTTCCCACTAACCTTCTCTGCAGTCTTTGGTGTTTGTGGGTCGAGGGGTCTGGTAACTGCTCACGTATTCAGGGCGCTAGGGCCCCCTCCGCCCGGCTTCCGGTCCGGATCGTCCACGCCGCTCAGGCTGGGCTCTGCTCCACTCCGTTCCCAGCTCCCAGCTCCCAGCTCCCAGCTCCGTGTGGAATAGAGCTCACCCAGAGACCATCCGGGCTGTCCTGGGCTGGAGCCCTGCCTCCCTCCGCTGTTCTGTGGGTTCTGCCGTTCTAGAACTGGTTCAGAGCCATTTTTATAGGTTTTTGGAGGGACTCGGGTACGGAGCTCACTCTAGTCCGTGCTTACCAGCCGCCATCTTGGCTCCGCCCCAGGTCAATTGTTTTTTAATCTCTATATTTGTAATTCAGGATTAGGGTCAGTTCTTAACTTTCACCATGACCATGACACAGACATCCAACAATCATTTTTTCATGGTACTAGGTACAGTGAACTTTAGAACTAACAGACAACCATCCAAAAACTGTCTTTGAGTTTTAAAGCAAATCATCTAATTAAAATTTATGGACCTAGTAGATCTCCCTAGGATTTCTCAGTCAGGTGGGGAAATCTCTTCCTTCCTCCCTCAGTAGCAATGACATTTAGAAGCAAGTGGAAGCAAGAACATGTGCTTGGTGAAACAAGCCTGAGAATGAACTTCAAATCTCTGCCTACCTCTTCTGCTTTGTGTTTCATTCCCTGAGAATGGACCATCAAACATCTGCCCTGAGAAATGAATGTTTCCAGTCCTCATGACTTTTTAGAAGTTGGGAATTTCAGAGTCAGAAATTGACTGAGGGATGTGATTCCTGCAATTATACCATTTGTCAGAGAAGATAGCCAAAAACAGGTTTATCTTGAACCTGATGCATGGCTGACCAAGGGATCTGGACCCCTGTGAATTCTGAGGCAGAAGTGAAATATCTACTCCCACCATCCCATAAAGAGCTTTTATTTTTAAGAGATATAGTAGCATGGGTTATAGTTTTATTTTTTAAGGATTCACTAAAATGCACTTATAAGGTCATGAAGGAAATAAACTGCTGTCCTATACTAAAAAAGTAAACAAAGCTTATGGACATTAGTTTGCTAGTTAGAATCAGTAGATGACTAGATCCATCATCCATTAATGGTAGTAGCATTTTCTCCTTGTGTAAAAAAAAAAAAAATTTTCTCCCATTTGAATTTTCCTTAAATTTCAGAAGACATTTCAGAATTGAAAAGGGATCAAAATTTCTCTTTTTCCAACTTATGAATGAATAGGGAGTGATTAAGTTTACACCATAATCCACTATTTTAATTTATTCATGCTGATAGATTGAAATGATTCATTAATTTATAAAATTACCTATATTTCACTTTAAAAGAGTTTAGTGGAAAAACACCCTTCAAAATCATAGTTAAGTACAGCATTTGACATTATATAAAACAATTTAATGTTATTTTAAATAAAACTATTTAAATTGCTGTCTTTTTTAGTGATAACTAATATAGTGTGAAATAAATATCCCCATATATCCACTCTTATCCTGTTGAATTGAAGATGGTTTCAGTGGCTTCACAAATATCAACTATGAGCTTTGGTAAGGAAAGTAACCAATCTTTTGTTTTTCTCAGTAATTATAAAAATTAATATCAGAAACAACAGCAGCAAAACAAACGCTATTTTACAATGTATCCTATAAGCCTTCTAAAAAAATAAGACTTTGATTATCATGCACTTCATAGTGATGTTTATTAAATAGTCCTTAAATGAACAATAGCTGTCTTAAGTGATTTTTATAAACCATATATACATTGAGATATATCTAGTATAGTAGAAAGCTACTTTGCATCGAATAGCTTGAAAATAAGAAAAAAAGACAGACCATTATGACAGTGGTTTAGATTATGTTTTGAAAAATATGATTTCAATAAAATCTTCTTTAGAAATTTCCGTTATAAAACATGGAAAAGTTGTGATGTATCACAAACAAAATTGTGGTATTAAAACTCATTTTCTTTGAATCTGAGTCTGCTGATGTTTACAGTATACCAAACTGAGTTTGGATTACTATAATCCCTCAAAAGAAAATCAAATTTTATTCCATTCTCAAGGAGAGTATTCGTTCTTAAACCATTATGGAAAATAGATTTACTAGGCTTAGAAATCAATTCAATAATGCCTCTCAAGGTAAAAGCTTTATATTTGTTTCAGAATCTGTTAAAGTATCTTCAATATTATAAAGAAAGCATTTGATTTGAGGTAAAATGTGTAGCTTTATAAAACCATAATAATTTAGTGATATTTTTGGTAGGTTATTTTGTTCAAAAGAAAATTTATTTCTATCACCACAGCTGTTATTCTGACCTACATGGTTTACAGTTCTGATGGAACAACTGAAGAGCTGTTCATTTAATTAAGGTTGAGCACTCATAAGTCACTTGTAAAACATGTTGGTATAAATGTGTCTGAATTGAACTTTTCAGGATTAATGGGAAATTTCTGGATTTAAATAAGTCAGCTTACTTCACTGAGTATTTCAGAAAGTTACAGTGTTGATGATCCTATTTAGGCAAATTACAGCTTCAGGAAAGCATGAGAAAGATAATTTTGAGTAATTTTTCTAGAATATTTAGGTTTGTATTTGAGTGTGTAGTGCTTAAGGGCTATGTCATTTGTTGTAGGCATACTGTATAGGCAAGATACCACTATGTTGACATGGTGTTTGGACTCTGGTGCTGTGGTCCAAAAAGCTTGACTTCCTATAGTCATGGATAACTGAGAATGTAGGTTAACATGTTTTTCCATTTCATGTAAAATATTAGTACTAAACTATTACTGCTACTACTAGATATTATTTACATTTAGTGCTTTACAGTTTGCAAAGCACTTTTTGGCATGCATTAAATCAGTCATTCAGTAAATATTTATTAAGTGCCTACTATGTACCAGGCATTGTGCTAAGTGCTAGAGATACATAAAAGGCAAAAAAAAAGAAAATATGTCCTGCCCTATAGGAGATTGCAATCTAATCAGGGAAATAACAAATAAATAAATATGTACAAACAAGTCATATACAGGATAAATAGGAAATAATTATGAGAGAGAAGGCCCTAGATCAAGAGGCATTAGGGAAGGCCTCCTGTAAAAGATGAAATTTTAGTTGAGACTTAAAGGAAGATAGGAAAGCCGGTAGGTGGAGATGAGGGAGAGCATTCCAGGTATAAGGGACAGCCAGAGAAAATGCCTAGAGACAAAAGATGGAATGTCATGAACATGGAACAAAGTGTATGTGTTACCGAGTAAGGTGTAAGAAGACTGGAAATGTAGGAGGGTAGGTTATCCTGAAGAGCCTTGAACACGAAATAGAATTTTATATTGATCCTGGAAAGGATGAGAAGCCACTGGTGGTATATTGAACAGGGGAATAGCTTGGTTGGAATAGCTTAGTGCTTTAGCAAAATCACTTTGGTGGCCAAATGGAGGCTAGATTGGAGTAGGAAGAGACTTGAGGCTGTGGCCATAGTCCAGGTGTGAGTTAATGATGTCCTGTACCAGATTGGTGACTGTGTCAGAGGAGAGAAGGGGTTTATTTGAGAGATGTTGTAGAGACGAAATCATCAGACCTTGGCAACAGATTGGAAGGGGCGGGGGGCGGGGGGAGATAGGGAGGAGTCTAGGATGACTCCTAGGTTGTGTGCCTCAAGGACTGGGAGGATGGTGTTGCCTTCTATACTAATAGGAAATGTAGGCTGTGGGGAGGGGGTGGAGGGAAGAGAGAGGGTTTACAAGTTCCTTTTCGGACCTACTAAGTTTAAGATGTCTATTGGACATCCACTTTGAGATGTCTGAAAGGCAGTTGGAGATGTGAATTTGGAGGTTAGCAGAGAGATTAGGGCAAGACAGGTAGATTTAAGAATTGTCAGCTTAGAAATGATAATTAAATCCTTGGGAACTGATGAGATCACCATATTAAGTCATTTGATCCCCACTATAACCCTGTAAGTTAGATACTATTATTATTATCCCCATTTTATACATGAGGAAACTGAGGGACATAAGTAAAGTGACTTCCCCAGGGTTACACAATTATAAGACTGATGCCAGATCTGAACTCAAGTTTTCCTGACTCCAACTTTATCTACTGTACTTTATCTCTTGTGCAGCCTAACTGGTAATCAATTTAAGTGATACTTTATTTAGAGGAGGATTTACATAACTTCAAAAGTCTAAATACATTTAAATTGACTTTCTTATCGCTGCTTAATATAACTTAATTTTTCCTATGCTTAAGGAGAAAACAGTCTTTTAATTCTCCAAGAATCTTATCCCAGAGTTAAAAGGCCTTTAAGGCATTTTTTTCCCAGTTGTAAGTTTGAGATTTTCCAAATTGATTAATTGAGCTAATATTCATTGAGTGCTTACTCTTCAAGGCACTGTGCCCATCAGAAATTTTTGATGGCTAATTGTAATAGCAGAATGCCTCAGTTGTTCCATTTGCATATCAGATTAGGGCCCAGAGTTCATATTCTTAATACCATTCTCAACATAAAACTGAACCAACTTTCTGTACTTATCTGACACAATCCCCATCAATATACATTACACTCTAAATGGATAGATGGATTAAGTAGTTTGCCAACTCTTATTTATGTTCAACAATTTATCTCTGAATATTTGATTAGATTGTTTCCAGTACTCAGAATGTTCTACCTCTTCCATCAGCTTTTCACCAAATTTCAAATATTTGCCTTCCTCGAGCCTTACATACAAATTTGTATTTTTTATTCTTACATTTTATTGTATATGGTAATGAAAAAGTATGCTTATTTATTACATTTTAGGCACTTTTTCTCCTCTCCCCATAAACAACATGAGGGCATGTAATTTCTTAATTACCTCTCCATTGCTCTCTCTTATTTAGCATATAGTTTCCTACTTTGCAGATAATAAGTACTTAATAAATGGCTATGGTTATTTTAATTAATAAATGAATGAAATAGAAAGGTAAGAGACTCTCCATATAGAAGGCAGAAGTAAACCATTTATTCAGACACCAGAGAACCAGATCCCAAAACCAATAAGCCCAATCCATCACAGCAGCAAAGAATTCAGTACATAATATCACAGCAGAGAACCACTCCATCCCAAAGCCATCTGCCTCACTGCTGGGGCCTTCCCACAAACACACTCACAGCACAGCTAGCTTGCCTCCCTCTGCTCTCTCCCTCAGCTCTAACTGCTCTCTAAGTATTTCCTGTGACATACTTTCCTTTTCCTCTCAGCAAGCTCCTCCCACTACATGTGATTTAGGCTTTCTGTAATGTAAGCAGGTCACATGGACCTCTTAATAGGTGGGAAAGATCTTCAAATTTAAATTGCCATTACAGCTGCTTACTGCCTCATTGCCCTAAGCAGTTCTCTAAGAATATAAGTTACTTGTGATAAATACCGGTCTACCCCTGTGGGAGTGGGGTAGGGGGTCCACACAAGGAATTCCCTACCTCCCCCAATCTAGATGAAAAAAAAGATGGAGAAATAGATTTGCTATCCCTTTCTTATGTGTAGGAAGTGAAACAGGTCAGAGCTGTCCTTTGAGTTTGAAATCAAAAGGTTTGATTGGCTTCTCTACTCATTTCAAGTTCAAAGGTCTCTCATAAGTGAGTAATTATGTGGTAAATTAGAGTTCATAACAAGGAAGAAAAATGGAGAAAACCTATGCACAAGACTTACGTACAAATGTGTTTTATTTAAGATTGTTCATTGGCCTCAGGATTGCTGTAGATGTGAAGGGGTGCTATTGTCCTTTGAGTCTGCATCCAAACTCAAGTCGTCTTGTGGTTGCTTCTAAGATAGCTTCTCACTTTCCTCCCTTTGAACAGGAAAAGTCTCACCTCTGTGCTGGCTATATTCCCTTGTTTTTAGAGACTGTAGACTATCAGTGTACAAGTTTATAGTTTTAGCTATACTTCCATTCTTTTGGAATCTGTTTTGGGATCTTTGGATCATTGTAATTGGTTGACAAGGATAAATTTAATGTGCTTGGAATATTTCCCTATCTATACAAGGTCTCCAAACAAAGGGATGTGGGAATCTTGCTATGGTCATACATGTTATGATGCCTCTTGAGTCCTGATGGATATTTATTTGTGAAGTTGTAACTGGGGAGACAACCTAGGCTGATTTTAGGAGTGAGAGCAGTAGCAAGAAGCAATTAAAACTACACAGGTATCCTGGAAACTAACCAATTATCATGTGCATGAATGTATTCCCAGGGAGTTCTGTTTCTAAATAGCCTAGTCATTGCCAAGGGGATGGTCTTGGTTTGTTCTTTCAAGTGAAAGCTCAAAAGCCTTTTGATAGCAGTGCTTATGGCTTTTCCTTGGGGATTGTACATAAGAATGCCAGCTCTGATTCTTTTAGGGGAGGAGGGCCAATAAACTTTTGAGTAAATCCACCAGAATCCCAATATGGAGAGAAGCTTTAGTTATTTATATAGTTACAAATAAATGTATATATGCATATAGACCTTATTTAGCAAACAATACCAATTCGTTTACATTCCCAGAGGAAGGATGGGATGTGCAGTTATGAAAATTCCGAGAAGCGAAAATATCCTTAAGCAAATCATAAACACCATAAATCATACAAATTCAAATGAATTATAGCAGTTATAGTTCAGTGAACCCCTCAATAAGCGGGGGAGAGGGTAGAGAGGACAAGGAAGACAGTGCATTTCTGCCATTTATGGTAAAATAAAACTCACACTGAAAATACTAGCTTCTCAAATTGCCATGTTATAGAATGTAACAATATAATAAATACAACTTACTGGATCCTATGAAGTATTTACTTATAAAGTATGTTCTTTATTACTTCAGTAAATATGCTGTATCCTAATAGTGGAAAAGACTTTCTTTACAGGGAACACAATGGGTTTCACTGAGATGGGATATTCTGTTAGCTGTAGCTATCTAGTCTTATTTATATAAAAATTTAGGCCACAATACTGCATCTTTCTGTTGACTGGAAACTGGGCTACCATTAGTCCTTGAGAATTAGAAATGGCAATGAGCTTTTTATATTTCTGTGATTATTTTCTGCCTCTTGTTCTGTTGAATTGAGATGATTTTAATACTATTATCTTTTTATTTACATTTCTCTTACTTAGGTTGAAATGTATCAGTCAGGAAAAGTTTATGGCACCAACTGCCATGTATCCTCTCATGGACTTATATGTTTACAAATTAAAATGAGTTTCCCCCTAAAACAATAACCATTGTTAGCATCAGTATTCTACCAGTAATGCTGTCAGGCACAGTAATAGAACACATCATCCAAAGAAATGAAGTTGAGAATCACCGAAAAGCGATGAACAGGTACATAGAGGATATAACCTGGCTGCAACACATTGTAAGCAAAACATTACACAGGAAAAAATGATGTAAAGAGTGATAGGCTAGTCATGTCATTGGTATCCAGGCAATGTTGAATTTGTGGAATCACGACCCCCACCCCCAGCACAATGGGTGGAACTCCCTAGGGCAAAATCATGAGTCAGAAAGGCAAAAGATGGACAGGCATGGACAGTAGTACTTCATAGGAGAGAATACATACATACATCAATGAGATCACAGATCCGTTAGAATTATATGGGTAGTGTGGGAAAATGTCTCCAGGTGTTAATTCTTTAATAATTTTTAAAACTGTATTAGTGAGAATGCTGCATTTGGATTTGACTTAACATAGGTATCTGTATATGTAAAATTTTCCATAGTTCTAGGTAAATCCTGAATTTCATGGCCGTTATCTGAAGTTTGTTAAACTTGTATTTGATCACTTATGCTCAATTTGCAACTAAACATTAGATCCTAAACTCAATCTTACTTTTGATGTTTCAAGATCTTAAACATGGCTACAAACAGGTAATACCCATGAAAAATCAAAACTCACAAACAATGTCTTTGTTCCTGGGATTTTATGACATCTGTAAACCTAGTTTCTGCTGTCATGTTATAGTCATTGGCCAGTAAATATGGCAAAGCACATATATAATTTTCTTCTGAAAACCATACCTAGCCTTTCTTTTTTTTGGAGGGGGGAAGGCAGAGCAATTGGGGTTAAACGACTTGCCCAATGTCACACAGCTAGTCTGTCAAGTGTCTGAGGCTGGATTTGAGCCCAGGTCCTCCTGACTCCAGGGCTGGTGCTCTACTCACTGTGCCACCTAGTTGCCCCAACAATACCTAGCTTATCAAAAAGCTGATCCATACTTGTGCACTTCAAATTCTTGATTGCATATTTATAATGATATGCATTGCATATCACCTGAGTTCTTAAAGTACTTTTCAAATGTAAAGAATTCTTTTAATTTCTATACCCGGCTTGATGTTTAAGAGTAATTTAATTGCAAGATTAGGAATAGAATAAATATATTATACATATATATATATGTGTGTGTGTGTGTGTGTGTATGTGTGTGTGTATATATATATGTATATATATACATATATATGTATATTCTGATATTTATTAATATTTTATCCTGGTTAGAATTATTTCATATTTTCAGAATTTATTTTTATTTTTTTTTAATTTTAAAAAAATCCAGTTTTAAATACTAAATAAAAAGAGTATTTCCGTACATAGAATAACAGAAAAAGCAGATTATACATGAAACTGATGATCTCCATTATGTCCTACTCATGTATGATTCTTTCTGCCCTTCTGTTCTCAGTAAAAAAAAAATTTAATATCCCAGTGACCCTTTTTTGGCTACCCTTTCCCTTTTCCATCTCTCCCTCCTTGCCCCATATTGGAAGGAAAAAAAAAATAAACCCTGCATAACAAATATGCATAATCAAATGAAGTATATTGTCTATGTCCATAAATTTATGTCTTTTATTGGTACCTTGGGTCTTTCATCTCTCTCACAAGATGAGTAACATCATCATTCCTCTTTAACTGCAGTTGGTCATTGTATTAATCAGAGTTCTTAAGTCTTATTTACATAATTTTGGTATTATAAGACTATTTGTCCTTTTCCTGAAAAAAAAATGTATTTGTAAAGAAAAACAAATTCTATTTTTCACTTTAGCTAAAGAGACTTGCAAGCAGACCTTGTTAGCACAAACCATTGTTTAAGAACACTGCATGCGATACCTGTTATCTAATATAGACTGGCATATTTTTGTAATTCATACTTTAGTATGTTCATGGCACTTCCAGAGAGTTTTAGGATTTAAGGTACTAGGGAAAGGTGAGTAAAAAAGGAAAGAAAAAAGATAGATGTATTGCATCAACATATAATTTTACACACCCATTTCTAGGTATACATATAATCCACGTTGTAACGTACACGATGTTTTAAGAGTGCATACTGAATTGGTTCCTATGTGACTTATAATCCTCAGTCTCTAATTCTCTTACCCAGTAGGCTTTTAGGATACTTCCTTGCACTTTTTAGCAGGAGTATATGTGTTCAGGAAATGTTAACTGATTCTAAAATTAAAGCAAAACATAATTAGAGAAGTAAATTTACTGCAGAAATTCCACATTACAAAGCCAAATGCCCCAAAAAAGGGTAGATTCATTTTATTGCACCTCGTATTAACTTGACAATTGAGAATTGATTTTATGAAAATAATTTAAGTATTCTACATGCTTTGATTCAAAAATTCCTAAATTTCTTTATTTTGTTACAGAATTTCTATTTAGTACCCTTTGTTTCCTCAAGATAGAATGTAGATTTTGATAAAGAATGCTGTCTGTCATTTATGAAGATGCTGCTGCTAATTCATCCTCATTTGAATCTGTGCTTGGTGGAATTTTTCTAGTGGTGTTTGATGGTTTTTAAAAAGCCATATATATCTGATTTCCGCTTCTGATCAGTGACATGCATTTGTTAGATGGCTGACTAACATTAGATCTACAGTCTGTGGTCTTGAAACTGAGTTCTTCTGTTGAAGTGTAGATATAGCTGACCTTGATGCAAATTAAATCCACTCCCTCTAGAAGCTACAATAATCAATTGAATTAAATGGCCCAGAAAAGTGATAATCTACTGTAAAAGTGAGAATTATTTTGACAACTCATAATTTAATTCAGCATAGCATGGTGTCAGCTTCTGAATAAAATTTAGGGGTGGTTTGTTCAAAATCTGTTATAATCTGAGTAGGGAATTCTACAAAAAGAATAAATACTAACTTGAATATGTAGTAGTTTTAAAAGGTAATAGCTTCATTATTATAGTTCATGTTATTATCATACCATGTGACACAAGCATGGAGAAAGTATTTAAAAGTTCTTTCCTTGCTTTCCTCAGAGAAAGTAGAATGGGTTATATACAGAAAGCAAATATACAATATGTACATGTAAGTTTCTTCAGTATACTAGTGCCTGTACCATTTAGTTTAACAGCCTTGTGTGTTGTAATCAAAAGTGTGAATAGGCAATCAAATACTTGTGTGAAATTATGTTCCCAGAAGAATTCATGGCAAGCTTGTTGCTATGGTAAAGTCACCTGGGACTTGTTTAGCTTCTCTCTTGATCAGATATATTGACTATAATGAACTCAAAACAGTAATCCACATAGAAAAAACAGAATGGAGAGAACTTGATAAATAAACGGAACAGTCAACTGTCTTTCCTCTCTGCTATCACTTAGATATGTTAATCAAATTTCTTGCATCCCAAAGACTTTTAAAGACATTCAAGTCATTTGTGTAATATCAGAAAATGAACTGTTATGTCATGGAAGGAATCATATAAGAGATTTGATCTCTTAAAAACAACAGATGAAATACTTCCCAAATCTCAGATAGGCACCCTATCTTAATTATCATAATGCTTTCAGTGTAGTGCGTACTTAACAAATGATTGTTGAGTGAATGAATAAAATTTCTGAAGTTTCCATTGTTTCTGGCCACTGAATGTGGTCATCAAAGGGTATCAAGGTTTTGAAATTTACATGTGGTACATTTAAGTAGGAGATTATCATGCTATGCTAAACCACTGGACTAGACCTGTGTACTTAAGTGGCAACTTACTAAATAGAACCTTCCTGAAAAAGGTAATGAAAATTTCAAGCAGTTGCTTAGGCACTAGAAAACTGTCTCACTGTTTTATTGTTAAGAGATTATGATCTCTGTTTCCCTACTACAATTTTCTTACTGTGCAGACATGATAATAATATCCTCAATAAATCTTAATGCCCTTGGTATCTGTTATGAATGTGGACCTAAAATGAAAGAGAAAAACGTGAGGAATAGTCACATTGATTAAAGTGGTATTTTTATTCATTAAAAAGTTAAGTCATGTGAATTAGGGTGATACAACAGAGAAATAGCCAGTTTCTATATATGATCATCTTTCATGGGTGTGTGTGTGTGTGTGTGTATACAGAGACAGAGACAGACAGAAAGAGAGAGAGAAAGAGAGAGAGAGAGAGACAGAGAGAAACAAGAGAACTACTAGTAATGGATTCAGATTTTCAGTGAAAATGTACCTGTGCTTGAATTAATTCCAACTGGGTGCATGGTGTTCTAGAATAGTCATTACCCAGTAAACCAATATCATATATACTTCTAAGAAAATGGTAACTCATGTATTTTACCTACACCTCTACTCAACTGCTACTAAAATACTGATATTACTATTTTATTTAAACATCCTTTGTCAAAAGAGCTGTGATTTCATCCATCTTACTGTTTCCTCCACTAACATAGATTATGAATGTCTAGTTAAAATGCACCAAATTTTAAAGATGAGATAGTATACCTTTTCAGTTATAATTGGAATTATCTTTTCCTGTCACCAGCCTTATCCTTCCAAGCCTCAGCAGCCTCATTCCCACCATCAACTACCTTCACTTCTGTTCCCATGCTACCAAAAGAAGCTGGAGAAACTGAGCTTAATAGATCCACTGCAGATTTATGTTATATAATCTCAACTGACTCTCACTACAATGGACAATCCTTTTTTCACCTCCCTCAACTGATCCACTATCACCAGCAGCTCCCTCTTCTGCGCTATTCCTTATCTCACATCTCCCAGATTCTGTCTGCCACTGTCTCTGCCATCGCCCCTGTCTCACATGAAGAAGTTGCCCTTCTCCTTGCCAAGGCAAACCCCTCTAAATTAGCACAAGTGATTCCCACTTCTGTTCATTCAGAAGTATGTCCCTTTCTACTGATTTGCTTTCCTGCTTCCCCTAAAACATGTCCATGTCACCCTCATCATCAGAAAAAACTCACTTGATCCATCCATCCCAGTTAGCTATCATACCATATATCTCCTCTTTTTTATGTCTGTTTTCTGAGGTAAGGCTGTTGTAAAGGTTCTCTTTCCTCTCACTTTCTCCTTAAATTTTTTACAGTCTAGCCTTTGACCTCATCATTCAACTGAAACTGCTTTCTCCAAAGTCATTAGTGATCTTTTAGCTGTCAAATCTAATAGTCTTTTCTCAATCCTCGTCCTTCTTGGCCTCTCTGCATCCTTTGACACTGTTGATCACTTTTTCCTTAATACTCTTTTCTCTGTAGTTTTCTAGGAAATTACTCTATCCTTGTTCTCCTACCTATATGACTGCTTCTCAGTCTCCTTTGCTGGATCTTCATACACATCATACTCACTAACCTTCAGGTTTCCCCAAAGCACTGTCCTGGCCTTTATTTTTTTCTCTGTATATATACTATATTTTATTTGGTGATCTCATCAACTCATGAATTCAGTTATCTCTATGCTGATGAATCTCAGATCTACTTGTTCAGCCCCAGCCTCTCTGCTGACTTCCTGTCTCAAATTGCCAACTCCAACAGACAAATTAAACAGGATGTCTTGTAAACATCTTAAATTCAGCATGCCCAAAACTGAACTTATTATCTCCCCACCCCACCCCCAACTCCCTTCTTAACTTCCCAATGTGAGAGTATCACCAACCTCCCAATCACCTAGGCTTCCAACATATTCATCATCCTTAACTCCTCACTTTCTCTCAACTTTCCTATCCAATCATTTGTCAATACCTTTCTTTTCTACCTTTGAAATCTCTCACTTGTATTCCCTTCTTTCCTTTGATATTGCAGCTACCCTAGTGCAAGCCCTAATCACCACACACTTGGACTATTAGAATAACCTCTCTGATCTACCTGCCTTTTGCATCTCTCCCCACTGCAATACATTCTCTAGTCAACTGTCTAATTGATTTTAGTAAAACACAAATCTTAACCATATCATCCCCTGTTCGGTAAATCTGATTGGCTTCCTATTACCTCCAGTATCAACCATAAAATACTTTGTTTGACTTTGTTGCCCTTTCTACCCTGGTTCCTTCATATCTTTCTTGACTGCTTATACCTTATTCTTCCCAACATACTTTGGGATCAAGAGACATCAGCATCTTTACTCCTCAAACACGATGTTCCATCTTACTGCTCCCAGTATTTTCATTGGTTTTCACTGCCTGGAACACTCTCCCTCTTCTTTTTTGCCTCCTTGCTTCCCTGGCTTCCTTCAGGTCCCAGCTAAAAAAATTTCATCTTTATGAGAATCCTTTACTTGTCCCCACTAATGCTAGTGCCTACCCTTTGAGATTATCTCCAATTTATCTTGTACATATGTTATTTGTATATAATTGTTTGCATGTTACACATTAGACTGTGAGCTCCTTGAGAGCAATATTTGCCTCAAGTCTTTACTCTTTCCAGCCTGTCAGCTACCAGTTACAATTACAAAGCACAGGTCTGACCATGTTGTTTCCTGCCTAAAAAAGTCTACTTATTTCCTACTGCTTCTGGGATCAAATACAAATTTCTCCGTTTGGTTCTTAACGACCTTCACAGCCTTGGTCTAGTATATATTTTCAGCTTCCATATTACTCCCCTTCTTCACACATGAAATTTAGCCAACAAAGTAAAAGGGTTTTGTTTATTTTTTTAATTTTGTTTGAAGATGTGGAAATTTGGATATGTTTGTACATGTAGTTAGCAGGTAATTTGAACAGGAGAGATGATTCTGAATTCAGGAATGGGCTAAGTTGCTGGAGTAGATTAGATCCAGGGCACAAAAGGAAAGGAGGAGAGTATGGAGGAGGTGTACACTGAGCTTGGTTGGTGCTATAATTGTATAATTTCTTTTGTTATTCTCACTTCCTCAGGTAAAAAAGACCTAGCCTAAATGGTTTTGGTATCAGGCTAGTGGTCAGTTGCCATGATGACTGAGTCAGGATATATATGAATGAGGATCCTGTCTAAGTGTATTCTTTTAATAATTTGTTGTCAATAAAAATTTTTTTCTATTGTATTTTATGGTCCACCAGTGCTTTATTGCATTCTGTCAAGATTGTGTCACTGGACTGGCCTACGTTAGGACTGGCCCAGACTACAAGCCAAGAAATGAAGATATAGAATATTTTAGAAGAGAGCTTTCCTAGTGAATAGCATCTTTTATTCTGAGGCTTAGGCCTTTGCTGAAAGAGAAGGGGGTGGGTCCTAAAATGAAAAGAAGTTTAGAACAGCTCCTACGGGAAAAGGAGAAAAGAGGGTTTGCTTTGCTGCAGTAGAACTATGCACTACATAATTATATCAGTAAGTTAAAATTCATGAGGTCCTCGGAGAGGACCATGGGTATGCCTGAATGGTTTGGAATTGTGAAGTATAAGGAATTCTCTAGGTAGAAGGCAGAGGAAGTGTAACATCTATTAAGATTCCAGAGGCTCAGGTTCAAGGACTAATGCCCCCAATTTGATATTGTGGCAATAATATTCCCAAACTGATAAGCCCACCTCACTATAGTAACAAGGAAATTATAACAAAATATTATAGCAAGGAACCAAGCCACACTTGTGCTTCCCCTCAATGCTAGGGCCTTCCTATAAGAAGATCACTCATGAATCCTAGCTCTCTGCTCAGCACTCTCTCTTGCAGTTCTGCTGACTCCAAGTTCCTTGATCTCCGCAACTCTCTCTTGGGTTCAGCACTCTCTACTCTGCATGCTCTCTTGATGCTGGCTCTCTGCTTCTGAATCCTGCCACTCTCTGCTCAGCTGCTTCCAGCTTCGTTCTTCCAATACCCCTCTCAGTCCTCAGCCCTCAGTTGTCCGCCTCTCCAAGTTCTCTTCTCTCTTTTTATGCAGTCCTAGACTTCATCTGATTGACTAGAAGTCATCTGATTGACTAGAACTCAGGCACATGTCATTGGCTCTGGTCTTAGCAACTCCCCTTAGGGCCCTGAGGGCTTCATGCCTCTTTCAGACTAGCAAACTAGTTTGCTGACTAGCCTAGGGTCTCACATATAGTTAGTGAAAGGGTGTGGGCCTGTCTCTAATCAGACCTCCCTTTGTTGGCCCTACCTTAAGTCCCACCTGAAGCCTGTTCAGTGGGCAAGAAAGATCTTTCACTTACTGATTGGCTTTACAATAATATAACATGAATTTGTAGTTGAACCTATTTAGCAGTTGTGTGACTTCATCTACTACCGTTCAGCAACACATAAATAAGAGTATTCTGATAATGGAGATGGTGAGGAACAATCTGGATTTTGTGCTTGGCGAAAAAGTGGTGATAGAATAAGAGGATAAGGCATTCAGAGTAATGCTTGAGCTAATAATAGTATCAGAATTGAGAAGGAAAGTCAAGACAGGGTGTTGGAGATAGTCTTGCATTGTACTGGGCAGTGAAAGAATTGGACACCGAAGACAAAGAATAGAGGAATGAGGCATGAGAAGCAATGGAAAGGTGAGAAGTTTTGGTCAGAGCAGTTTTCAGAGTTCATGAATATTTAAGTGTTGGTAAAGATCAAGTGTATAACTCTCTCTGAGTAGAGTAAAAGTGCCGCTTATGATAATTATGTGTGTGTATGTGTACTTCGTGTACATTTTTTATCAATATTAGAACTGAATTTCCTCACCTCTACCTTTTAAAATTCTTAGTTTCTTAAAAACTCAGCTCAAACACCACCTTCTGCTAAAGTCCTTTCATGGTCCTCTCAGGCTTCTAGAACCTTCTCTCCAAGGCTTCCTTCTCTACTCGCTATCTTATTTTAGAGGAGGGAATAGTATATGACACATACTATTTACATGATACCTACTATATGGCAGGCACTGTGCTATGATCTCCTTTGTTCTACCGAATTTACCTGTTGTCTTCCCCCATTAGATTATAAACTCCATGAGAGAACACATGTATGATAGTTGTTTCAGTTATTTCCAATTCTTTGTGACCTCATTTGGGGTTTTCTTGGCAAAGACACTGGAATGGTTTGCCATTTCCTTCTCTAGCTCATTTTACAGATTAAGAAACTGGGGCAAATAGGTTAAGTGATGTAGTAGGAGGGCAGAGTTTATAATCTCAAAGAGGATCATAAACATGTCTGAAAGGTTCGGAACCGCCGGATATAAGAAACTCTCAAAGTAGAAGGTAGAAGAATCAAAACATATATTTAGGCTCCACAGTAACCAACCCATGAACCAGCAACCCCATTTTGATATATTGATCAAAAGCTTCCAGGCCCAATAAGTACGCCTTGAAAGAGTAACCAGGAGGCTACAGAGAAGCATGATTGCGTAAAGCAAAATCATGCTTCCCCCTCTATGGTAAAAAGATTACCCACTGGCCTGAAGTCTTTGTTCAGCTTCCTCCCGTAGGTCAGCTCTGCTACTGGCAGCTCCTGCTTCAGCTGTGGCTGTGGCTGTGGCAGCCTCTGGCTCCAACGGGAGCTGCTTTTAAGCATCCAGCTTCTGCGGGGGTGTAAGGTACGCCGGGGAAAGCACAGGTTCTTTCAATCTGCTTAAGCAAGGTGAAGGGGTTGACCAGGAAAGCACAGGTTCTTTCCATCAGCTTAAGCAAGGGAAGCAAGGTGAAGGGGCCGACAAGCTTACTTGTCCAAGATACAAACAGCATTCAGTTCAGGGGAAAAAGCCAAACTAGTCAAGGGCACTTGTTGACTCAGTGCTAAGGAGCCCATTTTTGGTTGCCAATACAAGTGACTAACCCAGGGTCACATAGCTTGTAAGTATCTGAGGTCACATTTGAACTCAGGACTTTCTGACTCCAGGCCCAGCATTCTATTCACTACACCACCTACCTGCTTTACAAAGATGATCTTACTTGTTCTAACTAATTCAGATGCTGTCTCTCCCAATATAGTATAAACTCCTTGAGAGCAGAAACTGGTTTTGATTTTTCTTTGTATACCTAGGCTTTGGCACAGTACCTAGTACACATACAATTAAATAAATGCTTACTGATTAAATTTGTAGTAAAATAATTTATAATAATGCTTTACTATAATGTAAACATGCGATTTCATTTAATTCAGAGTTCGTTTTTCCTCCAGAATCAAATAATCAGAATAGGTATCCTGATGTGGTGGACAAAGGAATACCTCAGAGTTAGTAAGACCTGGATTCAAGTACTACCTTTGATACATACTGGCTATCTGATCATGAGCAAGTCACTTAGTTTTCAGTGTACTGGGCAACAAACTATATGTTGCAGAACAGGTGACATGAGTAGAGAGAGGTCCCTATGTCATTGCAATCATGTTTTTAAAAAAAATAGTGGTCATTATTAATTAATGAAGGGGAAATTTGATATTCATATTTTGGGGGCACAAGATATGCTTCTTCTGACCTTCATGAAAGTTATAGTTCTTTTTTGTTTACCAAGAGATTCAGCAAGATAGGTAACTTGAAAGAATAAAAGAAATTTTGATTTTTCAAAGACTCTTGACTTTTTAACTACTTGAATGACATTTTGTATGTATATATTTGGGCTTAAGATCATATTTGACTTTGCCCTCAAAGTTTGCTGTTACACTAATAGGGTAGAGAAAATATAATAATATTTTTAAGCATTTTCATATTTTGCTTCAGAAGTTTTTTGATGCTTATGGTTTATAAAGAAAATTTTAAGGTATTTTCTTTTATAGTTGTAGTATATCTAAGGGACTTGTTACCATTGCTCTTTTTTAGCAGTTTATGGCAGAAAATTAATTAAGACAACATAGCACATTAGAATGCATCTTTTCATGTATTTTTTTTTTTTTTGGTTAAAGGATTCTGTAACACTTATGAGGAACTTTCCATAATGGAATCTATTAAATGAATCAATTTATTTTCCAACAGGGATTTTCAAATAAGAGCTTCATTACTGTTATCAAATATTTTTTAAAAGCTGTTCTTTGCATGTCCTATTTGATAATTAATTCAACATATTCTTTAACTGAATAGTTCTAACTCTGAACTTCACTCTACTAAAGATCTTAGTCTAACTGTAACTGCCTTGCAGTTCATTTTTATAAAGGAACATTTGTACATGTTATCAGCTCCTTTCTCAGATATATTTTCTCATGACAAGGCAGATCCTTTGTACAAATAAAACAACTTATTGGAACTTTTAGGGCTTTCTCATGCTGTTGAGTTCATTGTGCAACTATATGATATTTGATACTCAGTAACATCTAATGAATTTAAACAGTTAATGCCCATCTAACTAAAAATGGATGTCTTTCCTGTAGCATTTGGCCTTACTTTAAAATAATGCCTAATTGTGTTGCTATTTTGTTATTACATTTTACTTACAATGTAAGAGCTGCACCTTTGCTACCCTTCCAACAGAAAAAAACAAAAAAAAACAGACAAGCTGGAATTGTGTTTGGGAGCTGAAAGGTAGAAAAGCTCAAAATGATGTCTTCAGTTTAGAAACAAAAACCAAAAAAAAACCCCAAAACCTATGACACAAAGATTAGAAACCTGACAATCTTGAAGTGGTAAAGGAGCATTTTTAACTTCTTGCTTTGTATGTTTTGACATACTTCTAAGTAAGATTTTCTTTTATATAAATACAGATACTGTAGAGTAACATAAAAATTCTGCATACTAATCTAAAGAGCTAACTTTTCAGTAATTCCCTTGAAATTCTTGGTCTGAAGCAATAGAATTGACCAATAGGAACTTTTTTTTTCTATTGAACCACTGTGGAGTTCAATAAATCAAAGAGATACTATACAAAATTTTAATTTCTTTATTATTAAGATAGTAATATGATATATTCTACAGACTTTTAAATATAAATAGGGATTATATAATTCATATTATTGACTAAGATAATAAAGTACTAAGCTTTTGTCATGGGTGATTATCAGATATAGATTAGTGAAATGGGGCAAAATGTAAGAGAAAAAACAAGGGTATTCAAAGAAGAAACAAAATTCTATAGATACCAGAAGGAAAGAGACGGTGATCAAAAGGAAAATACAGATGCCAAAATTTTGATCTCCATCTCATTATCAACCTTTAAGCCATGTTGCAGTTTTGTAATTGCAAGTATAAATGAGTGCATTGACATGGCTTGGAAGTTGTAGGCCAGAGCCAATATAGATTAAAAAGTCATAGAATCCTAGTGTTAAAAAGAATCATTGTGACAACCTCATCTCACTCTTCTACAAATAGGAGGAGAATTGTCCAGAGCCATATAAACTTTAAATTCCTCTTTGCTGTTCCAATGCTTTATTCCTCTGATTAAGTTTACATTTGATTTATTGCTGTCAGTAAGTAGGATAGTGTTATATTACTCTAGTTCTTCCCAAGGAGCCCTAGATCAGGTCTAGACAATGGAAAGAGATACATAAAAATATGATAATATCACAGATAAAATGAAAAATTGTCAACTTCTTGGTGAAAGAAAAAAAGAAACCATTTTTTCGTACAACTTCACTTGTGATTTAGCATCTAATAGCCACTTGCTTAGATGGCCAGGGTTGACTCCTAGAATAGTTTTAATTACTATATAATTTATTTCATGCTTAATTTTACTAATGAAATATTTGTACAGAGAGCAGGATGAAAACTATGAGACTAAATGCAGTCAATTAAGATTATCATTATTGGAGTTGATCTTACTCCCAGTTGCAGATACCTTTAATTCCTCGTTTTATAATTCATTAGATTACCTAATTGGAATTGGAATTGACTGGTTGGTTTTTTTTTTTTTAATGATCCTCTCTAAGGTGCTCTTATTAGGTCTAGAAAGCAAAGAGATTTTAGTGGCATTTCTTAACTACATTTTCTTTTTCCTTGTATTTAAAATAACTGCTTAACATTTAGAAAGTATTTGTATTGGTCCTTTATCCATCTCACTTTTTTTTCATTGTGTCGAGTACTAAAGCATTATTATCTTCTGCTTTGCAGTCAGTTAACCCCTTATTTAGCAGCTAACAGGAGGTAATATGCAGCATTGATCTTAATAATATTAAAATATTTATACACTACTACATCAGACATTGCAATTTGGAAAAATCATTATTGGTTTTTGTACTTTCTTGATAAATTTAAAGTTAATGATTAACATAATAGCTCATAAATATTATAAAATGGGCTACGTTTTAAAGTAAATGTTACTTATGAACTTTGTATCAGCTTCACCAACCAGATCATTTATAGGTCTTGAGATAAATTCAGTTCAATTCAGTAAACACTTATTGAGCAAGCCACCTTGTTAAGCACTGGTGTGCTTCCCTTCAATGAGCTTAAATGAAAGCACCACTTATCATTGATACCCCGTGGTCTGACACCAAGTATCTTTTTGCTGTTTAGATGATCTTTATGGCTCCTTCCAAGTCTAAACAGTGAATTTTTTGCTGAAGCAGTTCAAAAGTTACCCCAGCTTCAAAGGACTCCAGGAGTAGCATAAAGTTTCAATTTAGCAATAATTTATATGCACTCTACTTTTCAGAAGGCATCAGATCACCTTCCCTACCCTCCCCCCAAAACAAGCTAATACTAGTAATTTATGCAGTAGAAACCAACTTGTAGATTGTCTTCAAATCAGCATCTATTCTATCAATTTTTCCACATCATACTTTGCTTGATAGAGATAATTGCTCTTCAAAATAATGATGCTAAGGCAATGTAAAGAGAAAAAAAGTTGTGTTTTGTACATCACATTTACCAAAGCAAGGCAGCCAGCCAGTTCCCACTTTTACTTGCTCTATTTAATATCTAAAGAAGGCAACAGCAAATGTATATAGTCAGAATACTGTCTTGTTCCCCATTTAGGAATTCTGAGAAATGTTTTGAAGCTTCTTTGATTTGGTGCAAAATACCTAGTGATTATGTTTTTGTGATTTTACATTTAATATCAAAACCGTCTTATGGTGTGTTTAACAAAGATTAAATAGGCTCCAGGCAAGTGAATTATGAACTAGGGGTTTTTAATCACCCCTATTTCTTTGTGACATTACTTAGGTCTGCTACTGAGCAGTTGTACTTATAGATTTGCATCAACTGATCAAGAAGGACATGAAGGAGGAAGAGGTCTTTTAAGAATGCAACCACTAATTAATGTTCCTTTTTGGAGAAAAGTTATAGCACGATTTACAGTAATCAAATTTCTGTTATGATTTGTCAGAATTCTTGGACCAAAACATAGAGGAATTGTTTACATATTAGGACATCATTGGGGCGCAGTGGATAGAGTGCCCAGCTTGGAGACAGGAAGACTCATCTACTGGGTTCAAATCTAGCCTCAGACACTTAGTGACTTTATGATTCTGAACAAGTAATTTAACCCTGTTTGCCTCAGTTTCTTCATCTGTAAATGAGCTGAAGAAGGAAGTGGTAAGTCACTCCAGTAACTTTGCCAAGAAAACCCCACATGGGGTCACGAAGAGTCAAACAGGACTGAAAATTTCTTCCAAAAGTGGTAATTTTGTTTGTTTTTTGACAACCATTGTCTGTTCTGTCAATTTCTCTTTCTTGTCTTACAGCTTTTCTAGCCATGTATAAAATAATAGATAACAGATAGGCACCTTTTCATTACTCTGTTCTTATTGGAAAGGCATTCAGTTTATTTCCATTAATACAATACTGGCCCTGTGTTTTAGGTAGACATTACTTAGCATGTTAAGTAAAATTCTGTTATTTATATGCTTTTTAATGCTTTTAACAGAAATGGGTATTGTGTTATCTTTAAAATTTTCTGCAGCTTTTGATATAAACGTAATTTTTTTTAAATTTTCTCTATCATATTTATAGTTTTTTTTTAATGTCAAACCAACTCTGCATTGTTGGTATAAATCCAACCTAGTCATGGAGAGAATCTTTATATTTATATGTATGTATGTATGTATGTATGTTGCTATATCCTCTTTTCTAATATTTCATTTGAACGTTTTCCATCTTTATTCATTAGGGTTATTTGTCTATAGTTTTCTTTATCTCTTATGACATTCCATGGCTTAGGTAGCAACACTATATTTTTATCATCAAAGGAATGTGGTAGGAACCCTTCTGTTTTTGTTGTTGCAAACAATTTAGATAATACTGGAATTAATTGTTCTCTTGCTGTTTTATAGAATTTGTTTGTAAATCTATCTGGTCTTAGAGGTTTTTCTTTGGGAGCTCATTATTGGATTTTTTTTTCTAAGATTGAATTAAAGTCTCTATTTTAAAAAATCTGAGTAGTTTATGCTTTTACAAATGTTCAGCCACTTAGTTTATATCGTTGGTTTTATTGGCATTTAGTTGGTTAAAGTAGGTTTTTTTTTTTTAATTTCTTTATTTCTTCATTTGTTCTGAATTCTCTTTTTTTTTTCATTTTTGTTTTTCCTCTTTTAAATCAAATTAATAGTTTGTTTTACTTTACCTCTTCTCCCAAAAAACAGCTCCCAAGTTTTATTTTTGAGTTTGATTTTCTTAAGTATAATTTTGTTAAGTTCTTCTTTGATTTTCAGAATTTCTATTTTGGTGTTTAAATTTTTAAAAATATGTTTGTTTTTCTAGGTTGTTTTTTTAAATTACATGCCCAGTTCATTGACCTGGTTTTTCTTTTCTTAATGAAAGTGTTTAGAGATACACATTTTCCACTGGGGCTATTTTGACTCCATACCAGAAAATTGGTAGGTTATCTCATTATTGTCATTTTTTTTTCCTTTCTTTGTAGTGTAACTTTTTAAAATCGATTAGCTCTTTTTTCTGTGGCTTGCCCATTTATCCACCAGTTCTTTTGGATTGCATCATTTACTCTCCAATTTTCAATCCTTTTTTCAACAGGCCTTTACCAAATACAATATTTTATTGCTTCGTGGTCAATAAAAGATGTCTTCAGCAATCCTGATTTTGTTTGCTTTTTTTCCATGAAGGCTGTACCTTAAAACATGGTCTTTTTTTTTTTTTTTTATAAAAGTGACAGTGCAGAAATGTTCTTTCTATTCCCATTAAGTAATTACCAAGAACTCTCATACCTAATCTTTCTAAAATCCTCTTCAGGTCCTTAACTTCTTTCTTTTTAAATAGATTTGCCTAAGCCTGAAATGGGTATGTTAAAGTATCTAATAATTATTTCTCCAATGCATTTAACTTTTCCCTTAAGTATTTAGATACTATACTATTCAATGCATGTATGCTCAGTATTTATATTGATTAATTATTTGTGGTTCCTTTTAAGTATAATGTAGTTTTCCCTGTTCATCTCTTTTAACCAAGTCTGTTATTCCTTTTGTCTTATCTGAGATCATGATTGCTATTCCTGCTTTTCTGTTTTGTGTTTTTTTGTCTGTTTTGGAGGGGGAAGGCAGAGCAATTGGGGTTAAGTGACTTGCCCAAGGTCACACAGCTAGTAAGTGTATCAAGTGTCTGAGGCTAGATTTGAACTCAGGTCCTCCTGACTCCAGGGCCAATGCTCTACTCACTGCACCACCTAGCTGCCCCAATCCCTGCTTTTCTTTAGTTTATATGAAATATAATAGATTTTGCTTCAGTCCCCTATTTAACTCTGTATGGATCATTATGTTTTAGGTCTTATTTTTGTAAATAACATATGATAGGATTCTGTATTCTAATGTATTCTACTTTTCCCCTTTTAGTTTATAGGTGAGTTGATTCCATTCACATTCACTGTTAGGATCATTAATTATGTATTCCCCGCCATTCCTGTTCTTATAATTTTTCCTCTTTCTCCCCTTCCCCTTCTTGTCAAAGTAGTGCATTATGAGATGAGTGTGATTATAAGTATACATAGCACTGGTGATATATGCTTCATTGAATTTGCTTCTCCTTTGTTCTTTTCTGTCTTTTTTTTTTGTTAATTAATCAACTTATTTTTAGTTTTCAACATGCACTTCCGCAAGATTTTGAGTTCCAAATTTTCTCCCCATTTCTTCCCTCCCTCCATCCCAAGACAGCATGCATTCTGATTAACCCTTCTCCCAATCTGCCCTCCCTTTTATCAAACCCCACCCCTTCTCTTATCCCCTTCCCTTCTGGTTTCCTGTAGGGCAAGATAGATTTCTAGCCGCCTCACCTATATATCTTATTTCCAAGTTGCATGTAAAAACAATTTTTAACAGTTGTTTTTAAAACTGTGAGCTCCAAATTCTCTTCCTTTCTCCCTCCCCCCCCCACCACCCTCATTGAGAAGTCAAGTAATTTGATATAAGTTATACATGTGTACTCATGCAAAACACTTCTATAACTGTCATGTTGTGAAAGGCTAACTATATTTTCCTCTATCCTATCCTGCCCCCTACCCCCATTTATTCTATTCTCTCCTTCTATTTTACCCTCTGGCTCTAGAATATCAGGGCAGTTTTCCTTGATAATTTCTTGAAAGATGATGTCTAGGCTCTCTTTTTGATCGTGGCTTTCAGGCAGTCCTATAATTTTTAACTATTTCTCCTGGATGTGTTTTCCAGGTTATTTGTTTTTCCAATGAGATATTTCACGTTGTCTTCTATTTTTTCATTCTTTTGATTCTGTTTTGTGATTTCTTGAGTTCTCATAAAGTCATTAGCTCTTTTTGCTCCATTCTAATTTTTAAGGAATTATTTTCTTCTGTGAGCTTTTGGACCTCTTTTTACATTTGGCCAATTCTGCTTTTTAAGGCATTCTCCTCATTGGCTTTTTGAACCCTTTGTCATTTGGGTTAGTCTATATTTTAAGGTGTTATTTTCTTCAGTATTTTTTTTGGGTCTCCTTTAGCAAGCTGTCTGTTGACTTGTTTTTCATGATTTTCTTGGATCACTCTTATTTCTCTTCCCAATTTTTCCTCTCCTTCTCTTACTTGATTTTCAAATGCATTTTTGAGCTCTTCCACAGCCTGCAACCAATTCAGTGTTTTCTTGGAGGCTTTTGATGTAGGATCTTTGATTTTGTTGTCTTCTTCTGGTTGTATGTTTTGATCTTTTTTGTCAACAAAGTACAATTCTATAGTCTGATTTTTTTTATGCTGTCTCCTCGTTTTCTCAGCCAATTACTTGACTTTTTAACTCTTTGTTAAGATAGAACTCTGCTTCCAGAGTGTGTGTGTGGGGGGGTCATGTCCCAAACTTCAGGGGTTTTGTGCAACTATTGTCAGAGATACTTCTAGGGGCCTGTAAATTTTCAGTTCTTCCAAGATGGTATGATCAAAGGAGAGATGTTTACTCCTTTCCTGGCCTCTGGCCCTAGCCTGTGAGTGACCACAAGCAGTCTTTTCTGCCTTGGAACTGTGAGGAGGATTTCTTCTGGACCACAGCTACAAACTCTGCCACACCAGCACTCCTCCTCACCCCAGGACTGCAACCCAGATCCAGGCAGGGCAAAGCAAGAGAATCCTACCTCAGAACCAGCAAAGACATCCCTGCAATCCCCTTCTGATCAGCTGCTTGATCCCCCCACCATCTGTGGATCAGGAGCTCTGGAAGCAATTGCCACTGCCACTGCCATCTCCACATCGCTGGGGCTGGGGTCCTGACCAAGCTCCTCTCTCACCCAGGTCCAGCAGACCTTTCCCACTCACCTTTCATGTTTTCTTTGACATTTGTGCATTTAGAAGTCTGGAAACTGCCACAGCTGCCAGTGATTCAGTCCCCTGAGGCCTACTCCAGCCCTGTCTGTGCTTGTACAGCCCACACTGGGCTGCACTCCTCTCCTGGCCTGGTGTAGTAGATCTTTCCTGTTGACCTTCCAGGTTGTCTTGGGCTAGAAATTTTTTTCACTCTGTCATTTTATGAGTTCTGCAGCTCTAGAATTTGTTTAGTCATTTTTTTAACAGGTATTTGTAGAGGCTGGGGGAAAGCTCAAGCAGTTTCCTGCTTTTGTTCCACCATCTTGGCTCCACCACCCCCCAACCCCCCATTCTTTTCTTCATTCCTTAGACACAATCACAAATTCTTACTCTCTCTCTCTCTCTCACTCTCTCTCTCTCTCTCTCTCTCTCTCTCTCTCTCTCTCTGGAAAAGGGAGAGGAGTATTTTAATGGACAAATAATTTCTTAGTTTTATCATGAAAATATTTTTATCTTGGAATTTCCCAGGTGTCCCAGGACCACATTTTGAGAACTGCTAATGTGAACACTTCATCCTTTTGTAGTCCCTTCCAGTTATTCGAACTACTTACTTTCTTTTATATTTCTCATGACTCTTTTGTTTGCATTTCATGTTTTCCTCCATTTTGGGCTTTTCATCAAGAATGCTCAGACGTCTTCTACTTGGTTAAAAATTCGTTTTCCCTCATTAGAAGTATATTCAGTTTTTCTTGCTCCTAAGATTATATATTTTGCCTCCAAGAATATTACATCACAAGCTCTCCTTTCCTTTATCAGTGGATGACTATCCAATTTTGTGTAATACTGATTATGGGTATTTTGGGAACTTGAACTCTCTCACTGCTTCTATCATTTTTCCTTTGTCCTGGGGTTCTGGATTTTTGCTATAATATTGCAGAGTTTTCATTACAGTTTCTTTCAGAAGTAGTTGATTAATTCTTTTTAACTCACCTCATTTCTTCCAGAAATTGTGGTTTATTTTGTGTCAAATTGTATTTTCATTTGAATCTTGGCTTATTGGTATTGTAGTGTTATTCTCTTCTAAATTTTTGTAGTGGGTATCCCTGGCTCTATAACAGCTCGTTATTGTGGGCAGCTTTTTTCCTTCTAATTCTTTCAGCCTTACTTCCAGTTTTGGGACTTTTTGTTAGGAACAGGTTTTGCACATTTCTCAGCAGAATGTTGGGGTTTTGTTTGGTCTTGACTTGTATTCTCTGGGCACCTCTTGCTACTTTGTCCAAGTACTAAGTACTATTTTGTTTAAGAACTTCAGGATCAGCTCAGAACAGAGACCTGCAAACCCTCAATATGCCCTGAAGCAGATCACTTTTCTCCTGGTCCAAGCTTTGCAAGCTGTAGTCCAGGGGTGGGGAACTTGCGGCCTTGAGGCCACACGTGGCCCTCAAGGTCCTCAAGTGTGACCCCTTGACTGAATCCAAACTTCACAGAACAAATCCTTCAGGACATTTGACTGTTGAAGTCTGGATTCAGTCAAAGGGCCGCACTTGAGGGCCTCAAGGCCACAGGTTCCCCACCCTTGCTCTGGAACATGATTTTGTTTCAGGTAACACAACTGTAAGCTTGTTCCAGATTGGAACTTCTTTGTACAGCTACTGGACTCATACTGTCAGCTTACTGGGAGCTTTTTTAGATCCCAGTGACAGAACTGCAGGCTTACCCTTGTTCTGAACTTCTTGCTTGGTTACTCAGCTTCAGTCTTCAAACTGGAGTGAGGGCTAAATTGGTGACTACATTCCCTGCCTCACACAAAATCAGCTGCCACTTGCTGTGTTCCTGTTCCTTACCCAGTACATGGATTCAGACATGGACCGTGCTCAGTCTGCCGTATGTCTTGACCTGGTACACAGCTTCAGGACCCAGGTTCAATTCAAGCTGAATCATAAAGCCTGGCTCCAGATACAGAGTGGCCTGTATAGTTGTTTAGTGGCATCTGTACCACTCCCTACTCAGTTTACAATTCAGATTTCCGTTCCTGATCGATCTTTGGACCCAGCTCCTTGTATAGGTATACAGATCACATGTTTTCCTGATGCATCTCTTCCCCAGGATTATAAGTACTACCTGACTTCTTCTGCTAACTTGTGTTAGAAAAATAACCCATTGTGGTTGTTTCTTGGATTTCTCAAATCAATATTTATTTTAAGACTCTTCTGTGATCTTTTTGGAATAATTGTGGAAGAGAGTTGGGACATACTGCTTTTTACCTCCTTTTTCAATCTGTTCTGGTCTCCATGTCATAATACTTTTAAGTAGATTTTAAAAATTGTTTCTGTGGTTAATATTCACTTGTTTACTGTCTTGAGTCACTGTGTCATTAGTGAGTGTCAGATTAAACTAGTTACAGTTTTTCATTTGCATTAATAGACAACGTGGCCCAACATGACATGAAGTTTTATTGAAGCTAATAGTTGTGGTTTAAAAAATTTGAAATATACATGATTCAGGTATTGTAAAGTATAGAAAATTTTTACAAACATTAAAGTTAACAATAAAAGCTGTATAAAGAAATGTAAAATGTTGTTTCCTAAAATATAATTTTATTTCTTTTTTCTGGTATTATAGAAATTGAGGGGAGCAATGTGATTAGCCAGTTTATCTTATGTTTTAAAAATAATTTAAAACACAACATCGTGGCTTAACTATTTACATTTCTTTACTCTCTTCTCTTAGCATAGTGTTACACATTACTACATTTTTTTTTAACATTACTACATTTTTGACAAAAATTGTGCTACTTATCTAGTAGAAAAAAATAAGGCATTCCCAAAGACTAGAAAAGTGACATTTTTTTCCTAGTACCTTGAAAGGTTTAAAGGATGTGTAAGATATAATGAAATGATTCTTGTCATTTTTGGAATCAGCAACTATAACTGAAATGTTTTTAATGTAGTCCTGGCATATAGTATAGCATCATTATAAATGGCTATCATTAAGAATTAAATGCTGCTCTGGTTTTTGGATGTCTGGTACAAACATTTTGTACAAATAAATTTGTAATGGATTAGGGAATTGTAGTAGAATTCAAGTTGGATGGAACTGTCAACAAAAAATAAGGACAATTAATGATGAGAACACCTTTGTTTACTATACCTAAACAGTGTTTGCTATGCCTAGCCCTTAAAGTTTAAAAAGAGTGACAGATTAGTATTTTTTCCATGCAATTCACAAGAAGAAAGTAAATTTTTCTATACAGGCAAAACTAACATTATAATATTGATTTGTTATTTTATTCTCTGTGGCATATATTCATTCATAACTTTGAGTAGCTAATCCTAGACACCTCATGTGTGTTTATTTTCTTAAATTATAGGAGCTTCAGTTTCAACGACTCACCAGAGAGCTGGAAGTGGAGAGACAAATTGTTGCCAGTCAGCTAGAAAGATGTAGGCTTGGAGCAGAATCACCAAGCATTGCCAGCACAAGGTACAGATGTTGACAGCTGCATCTGCATGTATCCTGAAGTTAAATATTTTATTATTTTAGCATAAACATAAAAATGTTAACACCATTATTATTAACTTGCATTGCTGCATTTGATGTTTAGTAATGCTCATTCCTATCATAGAAAGGTCTAGTATTTTTGAAAAACTTGAATATTATTTGGGCTACTCAGATCTAAATGAAGTAGTAAAACATGTTGCAATGTCTTCATGGACTTGGCTTCTTGTATGTAGGTACAATATATTAATTTTTCTTGTGATTAAATAGTAATTGTTTGGTAAAGTGAATAATTGATCCATCATATTTGGAAGATATATTATTGGGGATTTTTATCCACAGGTGCTTCTTTTAACAAGATAAGTGTTACTTGACACCAGTTTTGAGAATTCAATAACCATTAATCAGGAACTCTTAATAAAGGTATACATCCTTCCATTTTTTTCAAAAACAATTGTGAACAAACTCACTCACATCAGTTCTTCCACTAAAGTGCCCCTCTCTTATCTCCTTCCTCACCACCACCATCACCTCTGTCAATGAAGTTACTTTTTTTCTACTTAGATTTCTCTAATTTTTTGCCTGGCCTTTAGCTTTGTTATTAATTTCACTCTCCCTTGTAATATAGCAATTTCTATATGTATCTTTCCCACATTTAAATTTTTAATTTCTTGAGAACAGGCTCGATGTCTAATTCATCTTTGTGTATCTAGCACTAACATAGTTCTTTGCGTAAATCAAGTTCTTAATTTTGAGTTTGCGCACATGTATATATGCACATATGTATAAAAATTCCACCTGAGGTATGGGAAAAGGAATAGGTAAAGACATAGAAGAAGGAAAACAGGAAAAGAAATGGGATGTAGAATATCCTAGCTATAAGAGAGAATATATGAAGATAACCAATGGCTGTCTGGAGGGCCCAGCAGAAGCATAACTTGGGGAGCCCCTCCCTTCTTCCGGTGCCTAGTTTCCACTGGGCACTACTTTGTGGCCAGGTGCTAATTCTCCCATTCTTACCTGAGTTAGTCCAAAACTCTACTTCATTCCAACTCTCAGGGTCATAACTCCTTTTCATAATAGCTACTAGTCAGGGAATACCTAACCTACCATTGCAATTCAAGGTCCCCTACCCCATACCATGAGTCCTGAAATTTTGCCTCTGTACCATTGGGCGTTGTTATCTCTATGCAGTTACATCCAGAGGACTTTGGGGACTTGTTATCTCCTGGAAAGTTGAACTCTCTTATATGTTTTCTACCCTAATTAGCATTTTGCCTTGCTTGCTTGCTTGCTTGCGATCTAATCCAACTCCTTCATTTCATAAATGAGGAAACGGGGGACTAGAGTAGTTAAGTGACTTGTTTGATATTCCATTGTTTCTATTTTGTATGTATTTTGCATTTATCTTTATATGGCTTATTTTCCTTCATCAAAACATAAGCTCCTTTAGGCAATAGACTGATTTTTATCTTCGTATCCTTACTTCCTAGTACAGTGCATGGCACATAACAGGCACTCAGTCAACGATTGTTGAATAGAGGGCCTTGAATACCTGAAAAATCAGTAATACATATCTGGATTTTCAGGAATTATCAGGTACTACCTCAACATGAAATCCTGCTTTAATGCTTCATTTTGGTATGAAAGTAACCTGCAGTTCTTAAAGATGACTATAAACAGCATAAGCTCACTGAGGGCCTGCCAGAGGTAGAAAGGATATGATTACAGCCCTCTCAATGAATTCTATTTCTAGGAAACAGTTCAAGTTTGAAGAGGCCCATCCCCCAAAAGTTAGCCATCAGATGATGCATTTCTCTGGTCACAGCAATTCATGAAATCACTCTAGAAGGGTTGCAGTATGTCTAAGAAGAGTTATGACACCTTTAAAGTTACAGATTCTTAAACTTTTGAAATTTAAGATACTGTCATTCAAAATATGTTAGTATACTTAATCTAAAATTCCAACACTGTATAAAATCCAAAATGCATTTATAATTATGGGGTGTTAAAAAGTAAATAGTAGATTATATTATGCAGAAAGTAATTTCTGTTAAAATTCATGAGCATAAATTTCTGATGTTCATTATGTAAAATCATTGTGCCTTTATGTGGAAAATAGGGAGCGAAGATAGATTACAATCCAAAGATTAGATGATCACTATAATGTCCCTTCTAATTCTTAGCAACCATCTAGTCCAACATGTACCTGAGCAAGAATCCCCTCCAGAACACAACTGAGTGGGGTGAGAGAGAAATCATTTACCTTCTCAGCCAGTTCATTCATCTTTTTGGATAGGTCTGGATGTCGAAATATATCCAGTCTTTTTTTTTCCCATGTGATAACTCTTTTAAAAAACCTGGAAATAGCATTTTTCCCTCTCCCAAGTTTTCTTTTCTCCATGCTACATTTCCCCTATTCCTTCCATTTATTGTTGTATGGTTTGAACTTAAGGCTTTTCACCATCCTCATTGCCCTACTCTGGAGACTCTGTATTATGAAAACTCATTCCTGTGAAAATTATTCATTCCCATATCTCCTACAGTGCTTTGTTTCCAGGTCACCTCAAAACTTATGATCATCACACTTCTCTATGACCTTTTGCTTCCCTTCTTTTAACAATATAAACTTACTGTGGATGAAGTAGAATATTTCCTGTACTTTACCTTTTCTACTTGATTGTAAGTCTTGGATATAAAAATGAGTCTTTAATGGGGTGACTTATTCAAAGCAGTGTTGTTTTCATAAATAATCTTAGACTGTTATGCTTTAGGAAAAGGTCTAGTAATAGTATAGAAGTTAAGCACCAAAAATATGTTATCAAAAGTATTCATTTGATTGTAAACATTTAGCAACAAACATTTTTAAAAAGTTTGAATATTTCATTTTTTTCCTTTTAAATTTACTTATTTATTTTTAGTTTACCGCTTTCAGTTTCTCAAGTTTTTGAGTTTCAAGTTTTCTCCCTCTTCTTCTCTTCCCCCTCCCCACCCAAGATGGCATGCAGTCTGATATAGGTTCTACATATACCTTCACACTAAACATATTTTCACAATAGTCAAGTGGTAAAGAATTATGACCAATGGAATAAACCATGAGAAAGAAGAAACAAAACAGAAACAAAAACAAAAAAGAGATGGCAAATAGTTTGCTTCAGTCTGCATTCAGACTCCATAATTGTTTCTCTGGATGCGAATCACTTATTCCATCACGAGTTTTTCGGAATTGTCTTAGAACTTTCCATTGCTGAGAAGAGCCTGGTCTATCAGAGTTAGTCATCACAGATACAGTGTGTCTATAATTGTGTATAATGTTTTCCTGGTTCTGCTCCTCTCACTCACCATCAGATCATATAAGTCTTTCCAGGTTATTTATTATGAAGTCCATCTGCTCCTCATTTCTTATAGCATAGTAGTATTCCATTACATTCATATACCACAACTTGTTTAGCCATTCCCCAATTGATGAGCATCCCCTTGATTTCCAATTCTTTGCCACCACAAAAAGAGCTGCTATAAATATTTTCGTACATACGGGTCCCTTTCCCACTTGTGTGAACTCTTTGGGATAAAGCCCTAGAAGTGGTATTGCTGGGTCACATTTTTATAGCCCTTTGTGCATAGTTCCAAATTGCTCTCCAGAATGGTTGGTTCAGTTCACAACTCCACCAACAAGGTATTATAGTGTTCCAATTTTCCCACATCCTCCCCAGTATTTATCATTTTCCAGTTTTGTCATATTAGCCAATCTAAGAGTTGTTTTGATTTGCATTTCTTTAATCAATAGTGATTTAGACATTTTTTTCATATGACTATAGATAGCTTTAATTTCTTCCTCTTAAAACTGCCTGTTCATATCCTTTGACCATTTATCAATTGGGAATGACTTGTATTCTTATAAATTTGACTTTGACTCAGTTCTCTGTATATTTTAGAAATGAGGCCTTTATCAGAGACACTGATTGTAAAAATTCTTTCCCAATTTTCTGCTTTCCCCCTAATCTTGGTTGCATTGGCTTTGTTTGTACAAAAACTTTTCAATTTAATGTAATCAAAACTACCCATTTTGCTTTTTGTAATGCTCTTTATCTCTTGTTTGGTCATATATTCTTCCCTTCTCCATAAGTCTGACAGGTAAACTATTCCTTGCTTTCCCAGATTGCTTATAGTATCAGCCTTTGTATCTAAATCGTGAACCCATTTTGACTTTATTTTGGTATGTGGTGTAAGATATTTGTCTATGTCCAGTTTCTGCCAAGGTGTGGACATTTTAAAAGGGCAAATTTTGACCTGTAGTTCTTCTCTCTAGATTAGAAATACCCCAGGATGCCTCTGTCTATAGGGGATTGAAAAACTATTCAAACAAGAATTCCAATTCCCTTCAGTTTTTTTTTAAAGTTAAATGTATCACTAATCAACAGCAATAGAGTGCTGTGGTCTCTAACTTGCTGTTTTACACATTAAATTAAATTTTAAGAAGAGAGTACATAGTTTTTCAATATTGGATCACTTTTTAATTTTGATTTACTGTTAAATTTAAATATATTGCATGTGTGTATGGGTGTTAATACATAATATAAACTTTACCAGAATTCAAAGAATCCTTTTACTATTGTCTAGTTTTCTAATTTTATCATATTGGTGAAAATTTCCAAGTTAACTATAAAATGTCAATAACATTTATTAACAAAATGTAGTATATACTGTCTAATCATCTTTGCATGTCATTTCCATTTTTACTTTATTGCCTACCAAATAGCTCAATAAAAATTATATACTGTATATATACTGTATACTCCATACAGCTAGGTGGCAGATTCCTGAGCTGTTTGACTTCGGAGTGTGGGTAGGACAGGATATTTTGGCTCATCAAATAATTGTCATTCATATATCATGCTTGGGTTTCTGCTTTCTTCACAAACTTTTTTTCATTTGATTTTCAACAAGCCTTGAGAAAGCTGGCTGCCTCCCTAAGGACAGTTTTTGTGTCCTGTGGCCTTAAGACAAATATATTTGAGAGTAATAGACTGGAGAATATCATGATAGGGAAAACAAGGAAGTTTTTTATTTGCATCTTAGAGATATCCACTTGAATTCTATCATTTCTCCAGCATCTGTCAGCTCCAGAGCTAGAACCTGAAGGCAGGGAGACATTTTGTATACCCTTTTACTTATTTCCTGTCAAATATTCCTGACTTTTGTAAAAGGAAATCTTCTTGTGAGTGGTGCTGTTGTTTGTACCCAGGAAGTTCCCTTTAGATTGAAGATATTATACCAAATAAATCTAGTTACTGAGTAGAAGAATTAGTAATTATGCTTTACCTAGGTACTGATATGAATCCTACTTCAGCCATTCAGGTGAAACATTTATTTTTACATTGAATAGTATTATGCATATATGTTATTGAACATATGCAAATGCCCATGTCTTTCATTCAAATTTTGGTTCAGCCCTATAAAGATAAATGTTTCAAGGAACTTTCCAGATACTGTTATTACATAGATGTTGTTATTGGTGACTTGGAAAAATCACCTTAGTTTTTATTTGATAATCAGAACGGTCAGTTCTGCTACATTTGTTTTGAAAATGTAAATTTATTTCCACCATGACTGATATATTAGGGAACATTTTTAACATAACACGAATTTTGAGTTTGCTTTTGCATGATTTCTTCCTCAAAAAACAGTGAGAATGCAGGACTCTTAAGCCCCACTTCACAATAACTCACAAGCTACAGCCTTTCAGATGCATGCTTCCACAAGCAAACTTCAGGTATTTGTCAAATTAAAGTGCCATGGTTGTTATATATGTCCTGGTGTAGTAGGAACTGTAAGCAGAGATGGGCCCACCACTTCTCCCTGCCCTGTCCCACCCCCCAAGAGTCCTGGAGTTGCATTCTGTCCTACTAGTTAATGTGGCCTGAGACTTCAGAAGGGACCACTATATTTCACAGTATTTATATATTTCTTAACTGTTTAACATGTATAAAACTGTACTGCCATTCTTATTAGATTCCTCTCTTATTTTAATGTGTCACTGACAAAGTTCTTGAGTATCATGCCACTAACTCCAGTTTTCCCATAAATTCTGTTGTTTTGTTTGCATAATTTCGCATCATGCCATGCTTTGGAGAAATGCACATGTCACATTATGGCGGAACTGACTGTACTTTAATGAACATTCGGAAAAATTTACTTCACAACTTATTTTCCTTGAAATATTTATCTTTTGACCTTCAATAAATGTAAATCAAGGTGAAAGTACAAAGTATAAACACTATATATTTTTTTTTCTGAGAACTTCAAAGAATTTCATGTGCTTTTCATTTATCATAACATCTCAACATAGCTAACTTCATTTAGTGGGAGGTGTAGTAGAAAGGGCATTAAACTTAGAAAATCAATGATATTCTCTTACCTTCATTTTTCTCAACTAAAAATGGATAAAATAATATTTATACCACTTTCTTTGCCACATTATTATAATAAAAATTCTTTCTAAATCTTTCAGTGCTATGTATTTATAAAAAATTATATTATAGTTGTGAAAAACCAAATCTATAAAATGCTAAAACAACTGTGAACATTGTGCGATAAATGATAAGTTCCACATCTAATTTGGAATTAACCTGTACTATTTAGAAATAATTTAATAAAAATTAAATTCAACTCGTGCAAAGCACTTGTAGTTGCTAGCGATACAAAAATGATAAAATGACAGTCTTTTACCTCAAGGAACTTACAGTTTCATCAGAAGATAAGTTATATGCTTAAATGTAATTCAAGTTAGACAAAAGTACATAGAGAGGTCAAACAGACAGTTATTAGAGATTGATGAGAAAAGAATCTTTTCAAGCTGGGGGATTCCATGAGACCTTTGAGTTAATAGCACCTGGACTGAATCTTAAAGCAGTGCAAGGTTTTTGACTGGCAGAAATAGGAAGTCAGTCAGTTTTGATGAGGTACTAGAATGACATAGGGAACAATTACATATAAAAACTCAGGTTTATGCAAATCTTCTTGGAGGAGGGGCAGGAACATATCTGTGCTTTCATTGGTTTGAGAAACTCTTCTTGAGAAACTCACCATTAATGCATACTTGAAAATATTCAGCGACCCAGGTTTTCCTTATTTGGATGCAGGGTTCTTTCTACTATGCCATGCTCATTCCTTCCTTCCTTCTCTCATTCTACCTTCCTTCTTCCTCCCTGGCTTCTTTTCTTTACCTTCCCATCTTTTATGCATATATATGTATGTGTGTGTATACAGCTATATACGTATGTGAATTAAATGGGAAAAAAGATATTCCAGTAGATGAAATTACTCATTCCTGATGGGATGGGAAAGGATAGAAGAAAAAAATATTGACGTCAATTATAATTTATACCAAAATTTAAGTGCTGTAAGTTGGTTGCCCTAATTAAGGAACGATTGAAGCTCAAAAGTAACTGCAGTTGGCAAACACTTGATATACTTACCAAATATAAAGTTATGACAGATAAAGGCAACTCCAGTTTAGAAAATCAACTTGTTTTTAAAATCTTTCAGTGAAGGATGATCAATGATTATGAGCAGAATCGTTTCATAATGCATAGAAAAGCAGTAGAGGGTACAACCAGTTTAAGGAAAACTTAGCAAGAGACACAAATAAGCAGTTATAATGAAAGAATTTATGTATGGAGGACTCTAAAATGAAGAATAATAAATACTTCCAAAGATTTTTCTGTCAAATTCTTTCATCATTAAGGACAGTGGAGCCACCACATTTAGTGTCTTAGCATCAGTCTTGCACGTGATCCTAGAGGGCAGGAATAAATGGCAACAAAGAGAACAAAGACATGAAACCATCCAGATTAGACCTCCTCTACATCGATGAGATGGCAAGGTTGAGTGCTGGAGTTAACATTTGGGAGAGCACTGATTCACAAGTTCTGTAAAGGGGAAGCTACTGAAGATTTTCACACTGTACACTTTGCCTTCTACCTATGATGTGGTTTTCCCCAGCTCCCATTCTTGTGCCATCTTCTCCTGATTGGTGACTGATCACATCTTGTTGGCCCTAGATCCACCTAGATCTGATTTCTGCCAAATATGCCACTCTCACTCTTTGGCCAGGTTTTTCTGATTTGTTCACCATATCTAACCAACCCCAGTCTTGCCATCTTGTACTCTAGCCATCTTTCTTCCGTGTTACCATGTGCGTATTGCCCTCTCTCCCTACACTTTTCTAACCCTTTCCCTAAAAACATAAATCATGCCAACACTATGATTCCTAGGAAGAGCATGTCATTCAATTGCCCTATGCTTCCACTTAACATAACTATGACTTCTCAAAGCAAAACACCCCTACCTAGTCACCACTCCCATATATGTTTTGGCTTCCTTAATTAGAATAAGTAAACTCCTTGAGGACAGATATGATCTTGTTTTTGTATTTGTGCCCCCAGTGCTTAGGACAATACCAGGTAAATAGTTTTTTTTTCCATTCATTGACTTACTCATCCTATGATTTATTGAAGCATATAGAGTATGCAAGATCCCACTGTGCTTATTTTTTTTTATGAAAAGCATTTGATTTGATAGAGCAAAATACCACCTTTATATGTTGTTCTTCATCAAGGCGTGTCTCAAGAATGTTTGGCATAGCCATTCACACAGGAAAAACCAAGTGTTTAAATAAGTTTATTGCTCAGTTTATGAGATATAGCTGGATGGGGAAACTATAACCTATAGTATGTGTATGTTTATTGGGGATAGGGGACAAAGGGAGGGAGGAAGCCAAACAAAGAGATGACAAGTTGGGCTTAAAATTAAACAGGAAGTGGAAAGTAGACTGCAGTGACCCCAAGCTTTTATTAGAAACAGAGGCCCACCCTTTTTTTAAACAGTATTATATGTAATTGAAAATACTCATCGCACAGGGCAATGGAGAGGTATTTGGTACAAACAAGCTGAAATATATAACAAAATAGGAACTTCAAAGAATGGCTATAACAAAAGATATCAGGAAAATTATATGATTGAAAAAAGAAAATGGACTGGTAACATGGTAGGGATGAAGGATAGATAGCAAGTAGACAGTCTGAATGATCCACTAGTACCATTGTAATGTCAGAAATAAACTAATAAGGGATAAAGCCTGTTGAATGGACCTCCTATGATCCCATGGTTCCCCTATGAAGAAAGTGGGAACAAAAGTGATAGAAGATCGGCATGGATGGTTTGTAATCCCTATAGTTTGAAGTACCATCCTAATTGTTGAGATCACAAATCCATTTGAGTATGTGTGTATTTGTTATGTGATTCTCAAAGCCTGAAGCTCGAGCATAGAAGACCTTGATCAACAGAGTAATCTGTAGATAACTTTGGAGCCATTGAAGGCTTTTGAGCAGGTAAATTGTGTCTTTCTTGTGCATTAAGAATATCACTCTGCCCATCATATGAAAAATATATTGTGTAGAGACTGGAAGCAAGTAAATGACTTCTTTGTGGACAGACTTCAAGCCAATTAGGTTACTATAACAGTCTAGGAGAGAGATATTAAGGAGAGCCTGAATTAAGATAGCAACAGCTAAGGACAATTTCAAAGGTTCATTTCTCTCTTCAGAATTCTTTACTTTGTTGGTTCCTATTGACAATGGTTGGGTTTGGTTTCCCACTTTTGTCCGTACTTTCCTTTGTATCATGATGTGACTGATCTTCATTGTGGACTCGATTGAGCCATGAACTATTTGATTTCCCCTCACCAACCATCACTGCAGTGTCTCTGATGGCCATTAAAATGTGCTCTCTAAGACAACTCCTTGGAAAAATATCCATTTTTAAAATGTAATTAAAAACAGCAAAAGGAAGCAGTGAAAAATGTATAGTCAATTCTTATCATTCACAGTAGTTATGTTCTATAAAGTTACTACAAACACTGAATTAGTTAATAGTAAACTATTGCTCCTAGAGGAAATACAAGGCTCAGTTCCTGTGAATCTGGCCACATTTACATTAGAACTTTCCAGGGCATCCACACATACATATGGGTGCCAGATTTCTTCTTCCTTTTCCTAGATGTACATATTGTTGATTCATTAACATTGAATTCACAGCCAACAGTACTGTAACTGATACCTGAATGAAGCTTATCTAACAAACATTTTCTCTATAAGGCATATCACAGTCTTCTTGTGTTTAGTTTAGGACTATGCTTGGGGGCCATTTTAAACAGAGAAATCACTAACCCTGATTTCACCAACAAAAATGCAAAAAAAAAAATGGCAATAAATAGACTGTGAAAAAGGCATTTGTTTACAGCAAGCTGTCTAACCTTAGGTTTTTATTGAAACAACAGACAATATGTTTTGATTTGCCATTTAAGTGAGGGCTCTTTGGTAGCTCAGCTTTGTTTACTAAAGCATTTATGTAAATTTCTATGCTTGTAGGTGGGCCGCATAAATCCCACTGCAGGCCACATGCAGCCCAAGGGCAGCATTTTGGAGAGCCTTGGTTTACCATATGAGAGCTGAAACAAGAAAACAGTTTCCCCATTTTGCACATGTTTGTGAGTAACTATGAAAGCACCACTAGTATTAATTTAGCATTACAGATAAATTTTAACCAGTAGGTGAATTCACAAATACAGAATTCACAAATAATCAGGATCTACTGTATATGCCAAAAAATCTGGCATTTAGCTGACAGAGAACTAAAGATGGGCAAAACATCTCAATCCTGTTAAATCTAGTCAAAGTAAAGCATTCAGAATTAAATTCTGAATTCTGCCAGTAGAAATACCATTGCTGTCACAAAATAAAACAGATATAAATTATCGATTGTCCCAGCTAATTTGCACAGCACTGTATCTCTTAGGCTCCACGCTGAGCACTAGGGATACAGAAACTGTAAAGAAGTAGTCTCAGCTTTCAAGAAGCCTGCATTCTATCAGGAGAGAAAACATTTATATAAATGTGTTTGTGTATATACATATGTATGTTATATGTAATATATATACATATTGTGTATATGTGTATAACATTGTGTGTAAATATGAGTATATGCATATATTCACATAAATGTATACACATTTATTTGTGTGTACTTCACCCCTGTGTGCTTCTGTCACTAGGTTAACTCAGAATGCTTGACCTTGACTAGATGAATATATGTATGTGAGGTTGGGGTGGGTATGTGTATGAACAAAAGAAATACAAGTTATTGATTGGAAAGACTAATAGATTGGATGATTTTGTGTAAGAAATAATTTTTGAGCTGAGCATTGAAGGTAATTAATAGTTCTAAGGAATGGAGATGGGGATAAAGCACCTTCCAGGTATGCAGAACAGACTGTGCAAAAGTATAGCAATGGAATGTAGTGGTTGAAGGACAGCAAGAAGACCACCTTGATTAGTCTAATATGGCGGGTGAAAGAGTAATTTTTAGTGAACCTAGAAAATCAAGTTGGAGCCAGGTTGAAAAAGGCTAAAGACCAGAGAGAAGTTTATAGGTGATTCCAGAAGTAATAGAAATATTGTAGCTGAATGGACAAAGAAATAACATATTTAGACTCTTGCTTTAAGAAAATCATTGTGGCAGGTGTCTGGAGGATGAATTGGAGATATTTTAGGCAGGGAGACCAATTAGGAGACTACTATACTGGTATGGGAAATATGCTATAAGGGCCTAAACTAGAGTTGTCATTACAAATGTAGAGAAAAGGGGACAAATGAGAAATGGTGTTGTGATAAGATGGACAAAACTTGGCAGTTGTTTGGATATGTAGGATGAAAGAATGAGAAGTAAGGGATGACTCTAAAGTTGTGAACCTAGATTGGGAAGTTAGAAAGAAAGGTGGATTTGGGGGGAATCAATGAGTTATGTTTTGGATCTCTATGGGATTCAAGTTGCAAATATTTCATTAGGTACTTGGCAATGTCAGTCTGGAATTCAAAGGACTGAGTAGCACTGGATGTATACAATAGATCTGAAGATTTTCTGGATATGGATGATAATTAAACCCATGGGAATGAATGATGTCTCCCAAAGAGAAAAAAGGACTCAAAACAGAGTGTTGGGGTAGACCCACAATTCAGATTTACAAAGCAGGAAATAATGAAGAGTGTGGCTACGTGCTGAAATCATTTGAGAAGTCTAAGAGGAGTTATGAGATTGTCAATAGACTTTCAAGAAGACTAAATAGAAAGTAGTATAAATGGATTATATTCTCGTAGGACATGTGTACAGATTACATTTTCCCAGAGAAATAGTATTATCAAGCATGTTTGTGTTCTAAGCCCTGCCCACAATAATTTATTTAGCAAACAATACAAAATGAATTCTGAGTTCTCATTAGAAATACATAGCTTATGAGAGCAAGATCCCTGTCCCACCCCCTTTCTACATACATACATACATACATACTCTGGAGGGTTTTGAATGGTTTTTTTATCAGGATCATAGATTAGACTGGGAAGGCAGGAAGTATTCTAGTGGTTTATTCTTAGTGGTCAAACTCAAATAGAAAGGTATCATTGCTGCCACATATTGACTTAGAAAAAAACAAATTAACATCTGTGTTATATTGTATTTTTATCTATTTTGTTAAATATTTCTCAATTATATTTTAATCTGGTTCAGGCTTCACTAGGGAGTTTTCAAAGGAGTTTGATACCTAAATTAGAGGAGATAAAATAATAACTCTGACAAGAGGGTAGCCAGGGCCTCAATTAGTGGCAGCTTGATGGGTAGCAGGAGGCATGGTTTTAAAGAGCACCTGCAGGTACCATGGGGAGTAATAGCTGCAACATCCATACCTTGAGCAGCCTCTTTAAAACTTTTATGTATTGGTCAATTTTGATACCAAGGAATAGAGAATTGATCTGAATGAGTTAAATAAAAATGTAACAGGGGAGGTAGAAGAAAAGGAGATTGTGCAAATAGAAATAATAAAATTTAGACTTGGGAAATGAGAGAGGAAGTCAAAGAGGATTTCAAGGTTTTGAGCCTAAGTGACCAGAAAGATGAGAATACCATTGTGTAAATAAAGAATCTCCAGGAAGAGCAGGTTTGGAAGGGAAGATTTGAATTGTTATGACAAAGTAGCATTTAAGATATATTTTAAGACCTTACCTACAGTTAGAATGCTCTTAGAATGTGAGGTTATCCTTCATCACTCCCTTGACTACAATCAAGCACCAGTTATTATTGTACAGTGGTTTTGTTTAGTTTTACTTGCATTTTTTTCTCTTGAAAGTAAATTGCAGATAAATGAATATTTCCAGTTGAAGGATTATAGCATTAAGGCAGAATTCATGACTTCAAAGAAAATCATGAGCATACCTGAATGGTTCAGAATCACAGGATATAAGGAATTCTCTAAGTAGAAGGCAGAGGAATTAAAGCATTTATTCAAGCTCCAAAGTAGCAGACCCATGGACCAATTCGATATCATGACCAAAACCTTCCACATCCAATAAGCCCACCTCACAATAGTAACCAGGAGGTTACAGAAAAATATTATGGCAGTAAGCCAAACCATACTTGTGTTTCCCCCAATGCTAGGGCCCTCCTGTAAGAAGATTACCCACTGGTCTCAAGCCCTTGCTCAGCACTCTCCGGTCTGCACACTCCAGGAAGCTGGTTCTCTGGTCAGTCCTGCTCTCAGCAGTTTCTTCTGCTGGTTCTGCTTCTGCTGCTCCTCCTTCTGCTTCCACCATGTCTGCCTCTCTAAGCTCTGTTCTCTCTTTTTATAGAGTCCTTAGCCATCATCCAACGGACTAGAACGTCATCTGAGTGACCAGAACTTAGGCGCCTACTATTGGTTCTGGTCTTAGCAACTGCCCTTAGGACCCTGGGAGCTTCATGCCCACATTGGCTTAGCACCTAGTAGATAGGGGTTTGAGGCCTACTTAGGAGCTAAGATCTAATCAGAGCTCCCTTCATTGGCCCCACCTGGAGCCCCACCTGAAGCCTATTCAAATGGGGGGGGAGGGGGAAATCTTCTCACTTACTGATTGCCTTTACAAGGATCCCATTAGATTCATTCCAATTAATCAGGGTAATACTCTAGCAGTTTTGATGAGCTTCCTTACCGTTCTACCATTATTTGCATATTTGGAGAACTGGATATTTCAGAAACTATAGCAATAGTCTCAATGAAAAACGTGAGTAGACTCTCTTCGGCACCGAAAGCTTTCCTAAATTCACTATGCAAATTAATACAAACTATATGCCATAATATTTAGAGGGTTCAGAAACTTCCTCAAGAGTATTTCATTAAATTTCATACAGGTTCTAAACTCCAAAGTTAATCTAAACTTTCATGTTATTCTCATGTGGTTTGAAACATTAATATTCCTAGGCAGATAATATTCTAATGGTGGTATAAAATATGTATATTTTGATAGAAATATAATTGTGCAGTATCAACTCTGGCTTTTTTTTTTAAATAGTGGAATAAAGAAATAAATTTAAGAGCATCTGAAATTTCATGTGGAGACTTTTTTCTCACCAGGTGGAGCTATAAAAATTTTATAACCCTACCCTTAGAAGCCCATGGCAGGAAAGCAAATCTATCATTGGTGATATTTTACTAAATACTCATTTTTCTTTGCACTATCAGCTTCCCCATCTCCCCTTGAAGATACTAAGAGTTTCTCATATAAAGGATCAAAAAATTATAAAGGTTATTAGCGTTGGACTTATTCACTCTGTTCATTTCAAATTGACCAACTTTGCTTTCATTTCAAGATGTTAGAATAAAGATATAATGAAAAAATAATCTTAAAGCTCAGAAGATTCTTGAAAATGTTTTTACTTCTAACTTGGTTGGCTGTGGTTTAATTAACATCCCAGTTACTTAGAGAGAAAAAAATTCAAGTGTTAAAAATAATTGTAGAACTTTTTGGAATTTGTGAATTTTGATTCTTTTTACCGATGAGGAAACTTAGGTCCCCAGAGGTGAGGAGAATTGCACAAAATCACATAGTTTGGTGGCAAAGCCAGGAAAAGATTCCAGGTTTCCAGAGTCTCACTCTTACATACATGAGCATGACTGCTTATCATAAGGAAGGTCCTTAGAAATCATCTAGTCTGACTTACTTTATAAATGATGAAACTGAGACCCAGAAAAGTTCAATGACTTGCCCACAGTCACAGGGATGAGTAGAGAGAGATTATGAACCCAGGTTTGTGTGCAGTAGGCTGTGCTACTATTTTTGCTTTCCTCTCATAAGGGAAAAATAAAGTGGCTTTACCCATAATCATTATTTATATATTTTATAGCTAACATGGTTATATATCATCAGTTTTCTCAACTTTCATCCAAAGTTGAAATCGCTCAGTAATTTCCTAGATAAGCTGAAGAAAATGTATAATTATCCATAGTGATTATTTTAATGTCCTATTGACCTAGTTTTATAGTTAATATATATAATTTATTTTAATACAATCATTTTCCTGTACACTTTAAGGCAAAAGTTTACTTTTCTGTCAGATCTACTAAGTAGCTTTTTTAAAAAAGTAGGTTTCTTTAATGCTTCCTTATCCTTTTTAACAATCTTGAAGGACATTTTTTTGTAATTTTTATGTTGCATATTTATCATTAAAACTGATTGTCACAAGAAGCATCTTAGAATATCATTGATAGCTTAATCTTTTGCTTTCTGTAAATATATCTTAGATTGCTCTACTTAACAGCTTTATTCAAGAAGGATCTGACATTTTATAATTTGTTTTAAATTTAATTTTTCAGTTCAGATACTAATTATTACAAAAATGAGGCTGTGTTAAATTGTGCAGCCTAGTAAGTTATGATATTGGAATGATTAACTTTAAAAATAAGTGAATTTATTTAGTCTTTCAGAATTGCATATTTAATTTTTTATTTTAAAATCTCAAGTAAAGCTGTGATAAAGCAAATAAATGTTTCCCTTTTTTTCTTTTTTTCCTCCAGCTCAACTGAAAAGTCGTTTCCTTGGAGATCAGCAGGTACAATCTTCTTTGTGAAAAAAAATTTTCTTATACTTTACACACAAAAAAAAGCAATTTAGTTTCATTGTGCTCTCTTATCATTTACTTATTTTTTTAAAAAAAAAAGTAAATTGAACATATATTTTAATAGTAAAAATCTTGAGCTTTTTCAAGCTTCTTGAAAGAAATGGATTTTGTCCATACCTTGATAAGGATAGTCACACCTCACCTGTTTTAATATGTTCATTTCTAATAGTTTCTTGGTATCTGCAGATTTTATTTTCACAATATTTTTAAAACTGGAGCTTTGATATCCTTGTGCTGTAGAGCCCCAATGAGGAACTTCTTCCAATGCACATAAGAATCTGCTAATCTCCTAATGATCTCCTAATAATGTCAGAGCTCCCTGGGTGCACCTGAAGATGGAATGACCCCTCTGCCAAGGGTTCACATTGCCAATTTGGCAAAGGTATTTCTTGAGCCAAGATTTTCCTGTTGGTAGGCCAGCTCTCTATCCGCTATGATATGCTACCTCTCATTTTCCACAATCTTGGTTTTAAAATTTACTTCTTGGGGCAGCTAGGTGGAACAGTGAGTAGAACACTGGCCCTGGACTCAGGAGGACCTGAGTTCAAATCCAACCTCAGACACTTAACACACTTGCTAGCTGTGTGACCTTGGGCAAGTCGCTTAACCTCAATTGCCCTGTCTTCCCCCTCCAATCCAGATTATAAAATTGCTTTATAAGCATTTCTCCATTTATTGGAGTTTTGAATATATATTGCTTTTTTTGTTGTTGTTGTTGTAGTTACACTTTCAAGTTATCTAAGGAAGGATACACTTTTAAATTTGGTTAAATAAAATAAGAATACCTAATACCTGATATCAAATGCAATTTAATCCCAGTACCCTAGATTTTGACTATTAGTCTCATTCAGTCTTCATATCAATTGAAATCAGTAAGTGTGCTAGGCACTATGAAGAATACAAAGAATATCATGATCCCTGCCTCAATAATTAGTCCATGTCATGATTGAAATTGAATGACAGTTAAATGTGTCACAAGGCAGTATATGATTATAGAAAATTAATTACTTAGCCAATAATTGCTATATTCATTCAATCAGTCATTTCCCTTTGTGCTAGGCAGAAAGATAGTGCATCAGACCATAGTGATTAGGGAAGAATTAAAGAAGCTATTCTCCAGAGTTCACTTCTCTCTCCTCCATAGTTTAGAAGATCTCTGTCCTCATTCATCCTTTTATCTCCTTTTAAGCTGGAGAGACTGAGGAGGACCTTTTTTGTTGCCAGAACTTATTCCTTTTTATGACCTCGATCCCTTCATCTCATTTCTCCTCTGGGACCTTCTGCTCTTCATTCCTTCACTTGGTTGCTTATCTTTAATGTCCTTACTCTCCCCTGACTTCTCTTCTTCCTTCAAGGATTTGTAAATCTCCCCAAATGTTTTTTTAAAAGAATATTGTCTCTGGAATCTGAAGGTTTTGATTTAAGTCATAAGGCACACTAGCTATGTGACCTTGGGAAGTCACTTAAGTTGTCTTGGACTTAGTTTCCTCATCTGTAAAAGGCAATTGGATTTGATCTCTCCCAACTCTAAATCAATACACAAGTTATTCTTCCCCTCCTCCTCCCATCATATTTGTGAAATTGATTCTTGGAGCCCTGGCTTTTAATTTTATGTTTACTTCTATTTAATTTCATCTTAATCAATTCACATGAGAGACCTTGTCAAATACTCTGCTTGGTTCAAGTTATACTATGTCCCTAGCATTCCCCTGATCTACAAGTCTAGTTACACAGTCACAAGAAAATGAAATTAATCTGTCATGACTGTTAACTTTTAGAGTTCACTGCTTCCTTTGCTAAGTGCTAAGAAACCATCCCTTATTTTAAATAAAATATTTTAGAATTTTACCAGGAGTACAGTTAGGCTGTGTCTGGTTTTTGTTTTTTGTTGTTTTGTTTTTTTTTTATGGGGATGACATTTTCTTTTCTCTGGTCCTTTAGCACTTCTTCCCTTCTCCAAGATCTTTCAGGGTTGACCAGAAGTGAGTGATTCCAAAGTCATCTGCCAATTCTTTTCAGGGATCTAGACTGAGGTACAACCAGACCTGGTGTTTTGAATTCACTAATAAGAGTTAAATGCTGCCTGTTTATTTTCTCACATATCACTCCCTGATAATCATTTTTTTTTCCTATCCTTCCCACTCACTTTAGAAGAAAAAGCAGAAGCAAAGAAAGAATTAAGTAATTTTAGTCTTCACTGTGATTTCCCATGGTGTAGCTTTAGAAAAAAATACAATTTTTGCTGTCCTTAATTTTAGCCAATTCTGGCCCTTGGTACCTTGACACAATTTTTCTAGGACCATGCCGCTCATTTGCATCCTTCTTATGGGATCCTAGATTTGAAGCCTTTTAGTGCTCTCCCTTCATTCTAGAAACAACAAAATTGAAACCTAGAGAAAACTCAGGTTTTCCTGGCTCTGTGATCAGCTGTCCATATACTTTGCCATGCTTTTTCTTTATTTGTCAAACCAGACAAAATAATAAAATTCTTTTAGTGACAAAAAGATCTTGAATTAAAATTCATATTTTCTAAATGTCTTTGCTATTAAATTTTAATAGTTGTAGTCACCATATATTTCTATTGTGCATACAAGTATAGAGACACATGGTTTCCTGTCTCTGGTTTACTACCTCCCAGCCTAAGTCCAGATATATACCAAGTTTAAAGACTGAAAGAATAATCCAAAGCGACCTTTCTTTTTTCTTCCTTCCATATTGAAGTAATTTATGACATAGGAAAGTATATACGTGTAATAATTCATGAACTTAAATAAAAACATTTTATGCCTCACTAGACTTGTATAGGATTTATAAGAAATATAATAAGTATGTTTTGCCAAATGCTCATAAGTAGAATATTAGATCAACAATCATGTGTTGAAAATTCTTATTGAGAAATTTGGTACAAGGTTAATCATAGGTTGATATTCTATTTGAGAACCAAGAAATTGAGAGACCTAGATTTCATCAAAATATATCAATCTAAATTTTTTCTTTCTCCTTCCTATTTATTTTTAGCTGCTTTTAATGAATTGCTACTTTGCAAAGGTAACTGTACGCATGTGTGTGTATATACACAATACACAAATACATATACAAATGTCTGTATGTATACACACATATGCATGCATACATACATGAAGGGAATGGCAAACCACTCCAGTATCTTTGCCAGGAAAACGCTCAGTGGGATCACGAAGAGTCAGACACAACTGAAACAACTGAATAACAACACACACACACATACACACACACACGTATGTATGTATATCACATTTATCAAAGTTTTGTGGGAGGTTTTGGAGGCTTTGGGTAATTTCATAACATATCTGAACCTCATCATCATATGGCCAGTATTCATATAGCACTTACAACATGCCAAGCACAGCACTAAATGCTTTACAAATAAACAGGCAAACCAAGATTAAGTGATTTGCTCGGGGTAGCATAGCTAGTACTTGTCTTATTAAAAGAACTTTGCGACTGATCATAGGATTATTGATTTTAGCTCTAAAAGGGACCTTTAAATCCAACCCTTCACTTCACAGATGAGGAAACTAAGCCATGGAGACATTAAACACTAAAAGGCAACCCAGTCCTCTCTCATACTCTTATAGTCATATCTACCTTATTGTCTGTTTTCCATTGTACGTCCAAGGTATACATGCTAATGCAAAGGTTGTGTAGGCTGTCCATCCATATGGTGTTCCTTTATGGACAGTTGGACAAAACTCTTATGAATGATTGATATATATGTATGTATGTAAGATTTTATATGATATAGAATATCTTATTTTAATATACTTACTAATATTTTATATATAACTCTGAAGTGTTGTGAGACTTGATGTGATCAGTCAGATTTACCGTGCTAAGCAGTGAGGATACAAATACAAATAAAAACAAATATGGTCTCTTCCCTTGAGGCATTTACAGTCTAATGGAAGAAGACAACACACAAAAGGAAGCGGGGGGGGGGGTGGGGGGGTGGGGGGTGATATGAAAACAGTACCAGACCCAAGGGCACAATATCACGTTCCAAAAAAGTACAAAAGCAATTTGCCTGTAAATTTGCTTGTAACAAGTAGATAAAAACTATGCTGAGCACTTCCTTAAACAGAGACCCAGGAGCCCCATGGCCCTACCCTCCAGTCAGAGAGGCAGAAGGTATGGATGAGATATAAACACTAGCCAGATTCAATTTTATAGGGTAATGAGAATCATCACAATGTCAGTTGCAAATAGAAACATCTAGAAACCCACAACATCTATCAGTAATCCCTCTTTTGATTTGGATTCTTTTGTGGACCGCTGCATAGTAGTGATGGACCTGTTTGGCAAGCACATATCTTGAGAATCAGTCTATTAACATTCTCAAAATTGTCTTGTCCTCAGGCACATAGGACTGTGAGCCTTTTTGTGATTCATGGGTTGCTTTGCCCAACTGGTTCTTCACCACGTGGCTTGTCTGCTATCAGAATAGCCTTCTAACTATGGAAGTGACTCCATGCTGCACTGCAGCATTGTAACAAATCATCTGTAAAATGGAAGTAATAATACCTATATGCCAATCTCAAAGGTTATGAGACTCAAATGAGAAGTTTTTTAAGCATTGGAGTAGCATATAAATGGCAGTTATTTAATATAACATAGTTTAAAAACAGATAAGATGTTAAAGATATTTCTATCCTTTCCTTCCTTGAAGACTCAACTCAAAATCCTCCTTTCTACAAGTGTCCTTCTATCTGATGTTACCTTCAGTTTTGCCCTCTGTATATCTTGTATGTACATAATAGTTTGCATATTGTCTTCTTCATTAGTACAAACACCGTGCATGCAAAATTTTTTTTTTGCTTGAATACAGACAGTTCTTTGTCTCAAAAATGTGCAGCAGGCAGGACAAATACTAAATAAGCTCAGAATTATGTGACTTTAGGCCCTTTGCATTTGAACCTACTTCATTTCTCAATCACTGTGTCACTTCAGTGTTTTTTTACAATTTGAAGGGTCAGCATCTTTTAAAGCCCTAGCTAATGTTGGAATGGGACAAAATGGCATAGCAAAAAGGAAAAAAAAATGGCATAATGAAAGGTCTTCTTCACTTGGAGTCTGGAGACAACTGAGTTTGATTCCCAGTTGCTAACCCTTATAGCCATGTGATCCTAAGCATGTCCCAGCCTCAGTTTTCTATTTTTTTCTTTTCTCAGAAAATATTATTACTAGTATTTTTTGTTTTCATATTACCTCAACTTACAAATACGTCTCCACCCACCCACCTTCTGTTAGCAATAAATTTTAAAAGGAGAAAAAAACTTAGCAAAATCAGGCAGCATATTTAATGCTCCCCACCCATAGTCCCTTTCCTCTGCAATTTACACATCATTATAAACCTTTCTATTAGCATAATTGCCCCTTATATCCCTTTTTAAGATTTGTATTTTTTATTATGAACTTAGCAAATGTGTTTAAGCATAAATATCTCCATATACAAAGGACCAAAAAATATAAGAAAATATGAATCTATAAGATGTAGCTTTTTAAAGTATATATTAAATGTAACATGGTAATATCAATACTTCCACCCTCCATATCTTTGACTCCTTCCAAACTCATTTTTATTTTCTGTATATTTAAAAAAAATTCCCTTGGCACTCTTTTCTTCTCCTACTCCTTCCCCATCACTCCTCCATGTATTGATTGTCTGAAGATGCATGTCTGATTTTCCTGTCTTTTCAAGGGACTAATTCCTTTGGTTAAATATAACTATAGATATAATACTTAAACTACTTCATTCACTTGAACTTAATCTTTCTCTCTTCAGGCATCTTAATCCAGGAATGCACATTCAGTTTATTATAATATACTTGGGCTTCATGAGATGATGGCACAGAAAGCTAAGTGCTCTTTTTGAGCTATGAAGAGGTCCTTTAATGCTAAGACAGTACTGTCTGTTATTGCCCAATAGTGATTGGTAAATTAGTAGGTGATGCCTACATTTATCTCTCAGTTCCCAATTTAATGATATGTCTCTTTATATAATGGATGTTCATATTAACTATGTCATCTTAAGAAAAGGTCTTTTTTAGCACAGAAATTCTCTGTTAGTGTATCAGCATGGTATTTATTAAGCCTGGCAAAGTTTTAGTTATTCACCAGTTCCCAGAAGTTTAGCCATAACACAGCAGAAGAAATGTAAACCTTTCCTCAACAACAGCATCAGGGATAAGATGGCAGCGATAAGAATGTTATAATTTGCTCAGTGTTAAGTCAGTTCTTCAATTGTTTCTTTATAATTCTGTTAAATGAATCCCTGTTAAACAAAGGATACCTAGAATCACAGTTTCTGTTAACTTTTTAAAATTTAACTATTTATTTATTTTTACTTTTCAGCATTCAGTTTTATAAGATTTTGAGTTTTAAGTTATCTCCCCCTTTCTTCCCCCCGCCCCCCCACGAGACAGCATGCAATCTGATATTGGCCATACATGTACAATCATATTAAACATTTCCACATTAGACATGCTGTTAAGAAGAATTAGAACCAAAGGGAAAAACCATGAGAAAGAAGCCCTCCCCCCCTCAAAAAAAAAGGGAAAAATAATATGCTTTGATCTACATTCAGACTCCATAGTTCTTTCCCTGGATGTGCATAGCATTTTCCATCATGATTCTTTTGGAATTATCTTAGATCAATACATTGCTGAAAAGAGCTAAGTCTATAAAAGTTGGTCATCATACATTGTTGCTGTTACTTTGTACAATGTTTTCCTGGTTCTGCTCAGTTCACTCACCATCAGTTCATGTAAGTCTTTCCAGGTTTTTCTGGAATCTGCCTGCTCATCATTTCTTACAGAACAATAGTATTCCATTACATTCATATACCACAACTTGTGGTTAACTTTTAAATAGTGTCCTTGTCCTATAAATCCTTGATCCATATGCATGGAGAAACACCAAATATAGATGTTCATATTCTATTTTAATTATACTACTTCTAAGAGTAAAGTATATCCTGAGTTCATCACCATGAAAATGTTCATTTGATAAACACATTGGAATATGACAAATAATATTTGTGTAAGAATTAAAATCCATTTTACAGTGACATTTTATTATGTCTGTAAAAAATTGGTATTTAAAATTTGTTTTGCTTTTTAATGATTTGTAGAAAAGAAATTTGCACATTGTAAATAGTTATCTTTCCAAACTAGGTAGGTTGTTAGTAACCTTCAAATAAGATAGTGCCATAGGTCTGAACTGTGTCTGTTAGTTAGCAGCAAAGTTATCAATACTGGCACATTTGAGCATTTCCCCATAATCACACACTATTATAATATGAGAGGTAAAAACCAAACATTTCTATACATGACTTTGGAAACAACATTACAAGGCAATATATGTGGAAATCTCCTTACTGATTTGCCTGGTGATTTTGTACACAGTATACAGCCTTTCTTCTTTGTCTTATACTGTATAAACAGAAAGATATATGAAGATTTAGAAGCATTATTACAATTTCAAATTATTTAGTGAGGCCTTGGCTATCTCTTTAATAGCATTTTCACTCACATTTGTATATTTTAAGGTAATAGTTTCAAAAGGAATCATAATGCTCATTCACTTCACATTTATTCTGCCTTTTGCCATCTGCTGTAGAAAGAGAAGCCTTCTACTTTTACTACTTACCTACTTCAAGCTTAGAAGAAACTCAAGAAGACTGAAATATACTTCTGGTAGTTCTTTCTTAATTGGACACAGATATTGAACTTCTGAGTATAGTGCCAAATTCATATTCTTGCTCAAACAGTTTTCTGATGGGCAATTTGACATATTGAAATATCCCAAAATAATATGGTTATAATTATGTATTTCAAATGTGCCGAAAATATTCTAAAATACCATATTGTTACTCAGTACACTATTTCAAGGACCAGTGTTCACATAACCTGACATTTTCTCTTCCTGCTTATAAAAATGTATTTCCTGTATTGATGATATTTCATTTCAAAGTTCCTATCATGAACTTTTGATATCACAATTAGTCATGTAATTTTGAACCCTTTTCTCTATGTTCTCCATTCTTTTTTTAGGGCCTGAACAAGTGACAGACTTAATAGTCTCTTAGCTCAACTTCAGTAGTTTTCTGTGCCATTCAGCAAGACGAACACCAACTCTCTTTATAAGATAGTCATCTGAAAGTGACATGCAAAATTAATTAGTTATAAAATTTGCCATATTAGAACAAATTTTCATTTAACAGAAATTGGGAAATGGAATGTTCTCCTTTAATGAGGAAAGGTCAGTTTTTTCCCCTCCTGTCTTTCCCTCTCTCTGCCAACTCCCTCACTCCCTGTAATCCCCATTCTGTTTCCCCCACTTGCTCCCCCTTTCTCCAAATGCATATGCATGCATTCAAATTTAGACAATATGCAAGAATTTGAACACACTTAATACTAATGCTATGCTGAAGATAATTTAATCTTTAATTCAGAAGGCAGTTAAGGATTTTATCGTCATCACTGGAAGTATCAGTTATTACTGTATTGGATTATAGATTTGGAAAGGAAAATTTGAAAAAAGAAATTTGATTGACTCTGAACAAACACTAGAATTTCCTTAAAGTTGCTTCTCTAGCTTTCCCAAAATTCTCATTTGCATAAAGTACAAAATATACTTAAAATTGTTTAGGTGTTTAGGCTCTCAGTTATTTTGATCCTGGATAAGAGATCCATTACTGTATTTGTATTTAGCTCTTGTCCTAGATGTTGTTTTCTGTAGTCTCTTTCATTTACATTTTAAAGATGTTAAAAGTAGAAATCATCAATAGAAATGATACAGTACTTTTTACCACTGTGTGTGTGCGCATGCATGTGCATGTGTGTGCGCACATGTGTGTATGAACTGTGTTGGTGTTTATAATAAAGGTTAGGAATACATAGTCATACATTGTTCACCTTGTTCTTGCTCTGCTTAAGGTGGTTTATCAGTATGTTTCCTAGAAAAAAGTTCCATTAAGATTTAAAATGGGAGAGTAGTTTGTCAACTAGTGAGTGGTAGGGCACCTTGTTATGTGAAAGGAATATGAGAATGGGTGTGTGTGTGTGTGTATTCATGGTTTTCCAGCGTATATCCATCCCCTTTTCACATATGTGTAAATATGTATATATATTAATATGTGAATGCTTGTGATAATAAAGAAAATATGGTAGCATACACAAACAGTAATAGCTTCTGGTTTCCATAGTAATTTTTTTCCCAGATTCTGACACATTACGCCACCTGGTGTTCTCAGTCTAAAAACATTTATCAGTTTAAAGTGAGGGAATAAGTGTGTATGTATAATTACCATCTATATAGCAGACCAAATTTTAAACTAAATCAGTTTTTCTTTTTTAAAAAAAGCATCCTACTTTGTTTGAAGTCAAGTGCTACTATGATAGTATTACTTAGCATTTTTAATTACTTAGCATTCTTAAATAATTCTTATTATTTCATGACTGCTATTTCAACATTATTTTCAAGGTAGGAGTAAAATAATATAGGGCTTATCCACATGTGCAATTTTCTGCTATCTTCTGTGCATTTATGCTTTGATGCAATCCGGCTCAAATTCCCTGGGAAACTCTGTCAGATACTTGGCATTCATTCAGGCAGAAGTCCTTTGGAAAATCATTCAAGAATTGCTATGTAAGGATGATTGAAGAATGAAAATACAAATGAGAAAACATGCAAAAAAAATAGGGTCACATTCTAGTTCTGTCAGCCAGATGGAAATTGAGATCTAGCCAGCACCATAAAAACTACACAAAAATTATAATCTTCATTGAAATTTCATACAGTAGGATTCAGGACTGTTGCTGTCAGTTCTGTGACTTATTAAATGTTAAATAAGTAGGCAAGGAACCCTCCAAAAATAACATAAGAAATTTTAACAAAGCATTCTGGACCCTAGTAGACAAAAGTTTAGAATGGAGTTCCCCAGGACAAACTCCAGATTTAGAATGCAGAAGGCCTATTATCTACCTAGTAGGTTTAAAAACTAGGCTTTCTACCCACAGAACATTGAGTTGATAGACTAGCATTGCCAGTTACTTTGCTAAAAATAGCAGACATTTTGTGATGAAAATAAGGAGTTCAGAGAATCATGTGGATACTTATATATGAATTGATGCAGCGTTGAGTAAACAAAACCAGGAAGAATGAGTACAACAGTATGATATTTGTGTTAATGGATTGGGGGGAAACTAAATTGAATCCTTACTGTTAGATTCAAAGAATCTGAAAACTCATAGTTTTATATGTCAAGGATTGCAGCATAATCAGTCAGGGAATACAAACTAATCCTAACATTCAACGATAGCGAATTAGCAAAATAAATTTGCAGTTAAAATACTATGTAAATTATTTTTGGATTAGTCATGCCTCTGTACCTCCTGCTTTAATGTAGTTAATTGAGAGATCACTGCAGCATTGACCTTAATGAGGTATTTGCACTATTGACAGAAGCATTACATTTTTTTTTCAATTAAAGATTATAGTTTCTCTTGACAGGCATTCTAATTGAACTTTTTGCCCCTTTCTCTTTTTGTTAAAACTTGTCATATTTTTACTAGTGCTATTGTTGTATTTAAGGCTTGTAAATTCATCTTATTAAAAACCATGTTATTTCACCATTATATTGTATAGACAATTGCCACTCTCAAGAAGCTTACAGTTTTCAGAAGACAAAATTATCAACATTAGTTGACATAGATACCCATAAGTACAAAGTAATGGAGCATTCCATGGGGGAAAGATGCAGTTTTCATGAATTATCATTAAGAATTTATGCCCATTTATTAGGGTTTAGGGAAAAGCAACTGAACTGAAAATATTGGCAGAAAGAAGGGATAGGATAGCTTTGTTCAAAGTTAGAAGAGGGAATTATTATGAGGGTAAAGATTTCCTTTTTGGCCTGGTTTTTTGGCTGAATGATGAAAGTAATTGTGTGCAGAGTTTTCACCTTTATGACTTTCTCCCTAACTAGCTTGTAAGTAGGAAAGGTGAGGATTTTTTTTTCCTCAGCCAAAGAAAAACAGTTTATTAAATGAGTCCTAATGGGTAGTCTTAGAGATCCTGAGCATTTGTGACGCCGATGCCAGCAGGCCAGATTGAATCTAAGCTGAGCTAGATTGAATCTGAGCACCTTCATGGAGGCAAGATGGAGCTTATATACAGAAAGATTGTGGGAGGGATTGAAGAATGATAAAGTAGTCTGGAGTGACTAGACAAGGGTTTTAGGGAGGGTCTTGAAGAGGAGTCTAAGGAGGATCTTGAAGGCACTGGGGTGAGTAGAGGTCAAGACTCCAGGAACCAAGAGAATGGGATTTTGATGGAATCAAGGGTGGGAAGCAGCTGGACAATAAAGGTCTAGGCTAGATAGAGATTTGGGCCTAGCAATAAGGAAAGGCTTATGGCCTCTGGCGAAGTCGAGATCAAGTGGGAAGATTCAAGGAGAGTTCAAGGGGATTCCCAAAGACTGTACCCATCATTCCCCCCTCAAACAAATGAGATCCAAATTCCTTTTGGGAAGGGGCCAAAGGCCTCAGCTTCTGAAACTGCTTCATGCTGGCAAGGAGTGTAGAGCTCTCCCTGCCTCGATAGGTCCCGTTCAGGGGGTACATAGTCTGAGCAGTCATCTGGAAGTTGATGGCTTGGAGCCCGGAGGAGACAAACCTTCAGCCTTGATTTTGCCCAGGGCTCAGTGAGAGAGGTAGAGAAAGTGGGAGCACTGCCAAGCCCCAGGCTTTCCCCTCCTTCCAAGTCTTGAGAAGACTAGAGGACAGGGTACTAAGAAGCGGCTCTACCACTTTTCCAACCTTGGGGACAATCCTTCTTCCAATGTCCTTCCTGGTCACATGTTGGGCAGGGTCCTGAAGGTGTCGGTCCTGGGAGCTTCCTCCAGGGGACACCCTCAAGGGGCACTACTTGGACCAGTGACCCTCCTTGTGGCATCGAAAACAGGTTTCCTCACTGCCCCTTCCTCCGAGGGGGCGCCCTGGAGGGGTGCTCCTTGGGTCTTTTCCTGGCCATGGCAGCAGCCAAGAATTGAGCATGTTCTCTGGTGTCCATCCATCCTTGTCCTCCATTCTTCGGAAGGTGTGCCCAGGTCCATGGCCTCCAACATAACCACTGGACTGAGAACCTGAGAGTGTCAGGCTGAGTATGAGACAGCCTCGTAGCTGTCTGACCTAGGAAGGCCTGACCGGGAAGTCAGGCCCAAAAAGCACCTCCAAAGTACTTGGAGGGCAAGAAGGGGATAGGGAGAAAGGGAGGCTTACATACCTTCCAGTCGTGGCTGGAGAAGAACTTGAGATTAGCAGTATTGGCAGTGTCAGGGAACGAAAAGTGATGAGGTTAACCAAAATGATGAGGTTAGGGAACCATATGTTTTAGGGGTGCTGGAGACCCCAAAATACGGACACACTAAGTCCTGCCAAATGAATTCAACTAAAGCCTTCTCAGCCGAAGAAAAACAAAGTTTATTAAAGATGAGCCCTAATGGGTAGACTTTCAGAGAACCTGAGCATTTGTGATACTAATGCCAGCGGGCCAGATTGAACCTAAGCTGAGCTAGATTGAATCTGAGCGAAAGGTGAGAATAATTGATAGGAATCATTGAGGACCTTATGATTTGCCACCGAATATAAGTAGAGAGTTACTTTAGGACTTCAAATAGGGAGCCAGAAAATTATTTTAGCACCAACGTATAGGGCAAACTAAATGAAGGAAAGGTTTATTGTTGAAGTTATCAAGGAGCTTATGGTAAAAGAAAAGGAGGAATTAGATGAAATTTTTGGTGTTAGTGAACAAAACAGTATAAATTTACATTATAAGGATTTTTAAATGCCAGGATTTTCGGTTGCTTGCATTTGCAATTCCAAATTAATGAGCAAGTAATATATGGCATCTAGGTGGCACAGAGGATACAATGCTGAGCCTGGCATCAGGAAGACTCATCTTCCTAAGTTCAAATCCTCAGAATACTTCAAGCTCAGAACATACTAGCTGTATGACCCTGGGCAAGTCACTTAACCTTGTTTGCCTCAATTTCCTCATTTGTAACAGGAACTAGAAAATGAAAAGACAGACCACTCCAGTGTCTCTGCCAAGAAAGCTCCAAATAGGGTCATGAAGAATTGGACATGACTGAAATGACTGAACAGCAAATTAATTAAATACTTACTGTGCCCCAGGAACTGTGCTATATACTCTGAGGATACAAACATGAAATAGTCCCTAATTTCAAAGACATTGTGTCAGGAGAGACAACATAGATACATAAATGTTGATTTCTTCTTTTTTAATGTGTTTAATTTATCTCTCCTGATGCGATGTCTTTGAAGTTAGGGGCTATTTGATGATAGACAGGCAGACAGATACACACACACACAATTTTTTAAATGAAGTTTGGGGGAGGGGGGAACCAGGTAATACCTAATGGCAAAGTGTTATATAAGCTGAGTTTTGAATGAAATTAGGGCTCCTACGACAAGCAAGTGAGGAAGGAATGTTCCAGGCATTGGGGACAGCATGTGCAAAGTTGTGTAGACTGGAAATGAGATGTATGTCAGAATTATCTGTAAGATCAGTTTGGCTAAACTATAGAATGCATAAAGAGGATTAATGTATTATAAGCCAAGAAAGATAGGCTGGAACTAAGCTGCAAAAGGTTTTAAATGCCAGGGAAGTGTGTATTTGACCCTAGAGGTAATAAGGAGCCATTTTAGTTTATTTAGCAGGAGAGGGACATGGACTGGACTTTGCTTTAGAAAGCTCTCTTTGTCATCTGTGTAGAGGACAGGAGAAAATTAAACCTAGGAAGCCAGTTTGGAGGCTGTCATGGTAGTCTGGGTGAGAGGTAGTTTGTGAATGGGATAAAGGTCTAAACTAAGGTGGTGGCCTGTGAGTAGAAAGGAGTGGATATAAGAAACAATTGTTGAAATATAATTGATAAGACATGGTGGCAAATGACTGGATTTATTGGGTGAGGAAAGAAGAGGAATAAATCTGGGATAAGTCTGATTTTGCTAGCCTGAATGACTGGAAGGATGATGGTGCCCTTAACAGAAACGGGAAAGCTTGGAAGAAGGGTGGATTTGGGGGGAAAGATGATGAGTTCTACTTTGGACATGTTGAATTTAGGATGCCTATGGGACTTCTGATGTGAAATCGTGCAATATTTTGTGGTGTAGGATTGGAAATCCAGAAAGACTCTAGAGCTACATGTTTAAAGAGTTATATGTTTTGGGATGATAATTGACCCATATGTGCTGATGAGGTCACCAAAAAAGAATGTAAGGCAAGAAGAGAAGAGGAACCTTGACAAATATTTGGGAAATACCCACAGTTAGAGAAATATGGATGATCATCCCACAAAGGTGATTCAGAAGGAGCAGGCAAGCAGGTAAGAAAAGCATCAAGAGCAGTGGTACAGATCAGAGAGTAAAGAGTATCCAAAAGATTAAGAATTGGGGAATGGAGGAGATTGTCTTATTGTTTATTTGGAGAATGGAGTTGTGCTGCTAAATTTAAGGCAGTGGCCAGTTAAAAATTTACAGTAGACATTGAGATGTTTGGAATGAGAAGGTAATATTAAAACTACACTTGTATTCATATGATAGAACTAATAGAATTAGAAGATAATTAGTTAAGGAAATGCATTTAACAGTATTTGCAACTTTGAGTGCTAGGTATAGATTTCTTTAATTTTAGCCTGATAGTTGCTGCCCTCTCCAAAGTTACCAGTGATTTCCTAATTACAAAAATCTGATGGTCCTTTCACAGTCCTAATCCTTCTCAGTCTATCTTCTACATTTGACACTGCTGACTACTCTGTTACATGAGTAGAACTTCCTGGATACCCTTTCCTCTGGGTTTTCATGACACTATTCTCTCCTGATTAACCTATCTGTCTGACTCATCTTCTCACACTCCTTTGCTGGCTTTTCATTCCCATTGTGCTCCCAGCTGTGGGTGTTCCTGAAGATTCTATCCTAGACTCCGTTCTCGTCTCCCTCTATACTTTCTTTTTTTGAATCATCTCATCAGCTTCTGTTGGTTTAACTGTCATCTTTAGGCAGATGATTCCCAGATTTATATATCCAGCCCTAGATTCTTCTCTGAATTTCACTCCTATTAGTCATGTCAAACTCAATGTCTCAGAGATCCTTCAAGCTCAGTATGTCCAAAATAATTCATTAGGTTTCCAAGTAACATGATTAGATCTTGCTGGCTGATATTCCATATCATAAAATAGCCAAAAAAGGCATAGAGACAGGAGATGGATTGTCACATATGAGGAACAGAGAAAAGGCTAGCTTATCTGGACCACAGAGTTCAGGGGGCAAAGAGACAGCACCCTGAAGAGAGGCCAGTTGGTTAAGGGCTTCAAAAGTCAAACTGAGGAGTTCATATTTTATCCTAGAAGCAACAGGAAGCCTTTGGAGGTTATTGAATAGGGAACTGACCTGATTGGTTCTCATTGGCGTTAGGAAAATTATTTTGACAGATGCACGCAGGATGGATTGGAGTGGTGGTTAAGAGACCTAAGTTGGGGAAACCAATTAGGAAACTGTTAAAAGTATCTATGTTAGAGGTGATGGTGGCTTGAACTAAGGTACTGATTGTATGAGTAGAGAGAAAAGTCAGATATGAGAGATGTAGAGGTAGAAATTTTAAGCTTTGGCCACTACTGGTGAAGAACATAAGAATCCAGAATAACAGAAAGAAGAGCTGAAGCATGTGCAGAACCTTTAACTGGAATAAGAAAATTTGGAATGATCAACCATGATTCCAGAGACCCAATGGGGAAAAAAAAAACTTACTCATTTCATGACAGAAATGATGGACTAATGCAGAATGAGAAACACATTTTTTCACATGGCCAACATCAGAATTTGTTTTGCTTAATTATGCTTATGTGATGCAAGGGGTTTTATCTATTTCTATTTTCAGTAATTAAGAAAAGTGGGAGGGAGAAAAAATATGCTTGATAATTGGGGGAAATTTTTTTTTAAAATAATGCAAACGCCTTTTGAGTATGGGTTGTTTCATTCTTAACAGCTGTATTGCCAGTGCTGACTCTTAACATTGCTTAATAAATGCATATTGATTAATTTTTAAGTATACATAAGAGTAGGCATAACAGCATGAAAAGACAAGTCCTTGACTTAATGGAGATTATCCTCTAGTACAGTATTATGAGCTGCATATAGCTTTCCTTTAAAGTTGATGGACATGAAGAATCTTTTTTTAAAAAAAAACAAAAGATTTATTATAAGTGGCCATTAGTTACACTAATTGTTGTAACCTTCCTGAAGAAGTTGGGCTTTGAGGTAATTTTCAGCAAAGGAACAGAGTTGCTTAATAGATGGCAAGGGATTTTTATATTATTAGCTAATTTTTGGCAATTAGTCTGAAAGTGCGTGAAATTTAACAATGTTATTGCAGAATATTCTGGAACTCATACAACTATGGCTGACTAGTTGTATATTTAATAGTTTAAGTACTTATAGATAAGGTTAAGCAAATTATATGTATTAAGCTAAATGATAGTGTATTAATGCAGAGATTAGAGTATGCCATTGATAAATAATTTAAACATTGCTATACGTTATGCAACATCACCAGATTTAATTGACTGAATTTGCCTTTTACAGATGTGCCAAATACTGGAGTAAGCAAACCTCGAGTTTCTGATACTGTCCATCCCAACACCTATCTCATAAGGACAGAAGCAGAACAAGGGACTCTATATTCACCAGAACAAACATCTCTCCATGAAAGTGAGGGTCTGTTGTATATCTTCTAAATATTCTTAGGGGGGAGAGGGATAATCCTAATTTAATTTCCTTTTAAAATTTGCACGTAAAAAATATGTAATGAAGATTTTTCTGTACTGGTTTAAATCCTACAGGATCACTGGGTAACTCAAGAAGTTCAACACAAATGAATTCTTATTCTGACAGTGGATACCAGGAACCAGGTAGTTTCCACAACAGCCAGAATTTGGTCAAGGCAGATAATAGACAACAGCATTCATTCTTAGGCTCAAGTAATAACCATCTGGTGAGAAATTCAAGAGCTGAAGGACAAACTTTAGTTCAGGTAAACATAATCTATCAAGATAATTTTAAAAATCAATGTATTTGATGACATTCTGTGGTCAGTTATGAAAATAGGTTTAGCAGATATTATAAGCACCATGAAGGGGAAAAAAAACACAAAATTTGAATTACAAATGTAGACAGTAATGGTATCTTCATAAAAAACGAGGAAGGTCTTTGGTCCAGGATAAGTTAGAGGATGTGCAGAAATCCTAGAAGTGGCAAAATACAAAGAAAAATGAACTGTTAGATTATATCTATAAATCCCTAGAAGCACACAATAGATATACTACTAGGGCACCCAGTGTTATATGGGAGTGCCCAACATTTTGGAATAGTATTTGCCTTTCAGAAAGTTGCACACTAAAACATTTCTAGTATAAAATAAAGGAATACTAATATATGTGGTAAAGTACACAATTAAAAGCTACACAATTAAAATAATTGATTGTCAATTGTTGCATTTTTTACTTGGCACCAAACGAAAACTATAATAGATTTCAAAGTATAATACTCCATTACTATCCAGTTCTTGGGCCTTGACAAATCCCAAATGAATTACAGGGGGATTTTTTATTTTGTTTTCTTTTGTTTGCAAGAGGTAGTATCTAAAGTATCACTACCTTCTACACTATTGTATTGATTATAAAAATTATCATGTATTTTTCTCCAAAGTGATACCAATAATTAAAAATGATTCTTTTCCTATGTAATATACTTTGTAACTGCAGATGTGAAGGGTTGCCTTTATCAAAGAGGACTTCATGATCATAACACCACTTTAAAAATGAGGAGTAGATTTTGGTCCCAAGGTAGAAGATTATGAATCTGGATTTGGATGTTTTAGTAGAGATTTTCCTATTGTCAGCAATCCTCAGTTTCTTTCTATGTCTTAACCCCATGTCCTTTCCTCATACCTGACTTCTAATCATCCTTTTCCACTGAATTCAGCACAGTATAGGATTAACAGTGAAAGTTTTTCTTTTCATTTTTTGTGTCTCCCTTTTCTATCAAGCTTGGCTAGGAACACAACACAGCCTAAACATTCCTAACAGCAGCAACAGCAAACACTTGCTAATAACCTACTGTGTGAAAAGTCCTGTGCTAAGGACCAGGGGAGATATGTGTTTAATAAGCTATGGTCCTAACACTTACAGAGCTTATATTTTTATTTTGCTTCTTTTTGTAACTGTCATTTCAAGATGAACAGAGCTCAGGTATCAGGGGGAGGAGGCACTGAAGAAAATGAATGAAATCATTAAGTAGATATATTTAAGTGAAAAACATATTTGGGATAAGGTCATCAAGCAGCAGGACCATGCTTTAGGATTTAATTAAGATTATTTATGAGTAAAAGTATGATTGAGAGCAGTCTGAAGACTGAAACTTTACTAATCCAATTCTCTTCTGGAGTAACTAAATCACAAGTGTGAATTCTTATATTTAGCATGAAGTGCTCTCATAGAATGTTTTTGTTTTACCTTAATGTTTACCCTATTCAGATTTTGAGTTCTGGGTTATTTTGATGCAACTACATTAGGAAGGAAAGAAGGATGTAAACATAACTTCTCTGTTGATGAAAATATTCAAAGCCAGAGGAAGACAAAAAAAAAAAGAATAAAGACAACAAAGAAAGGAATATTAAAGGTCATTAGATCCAAATTTGTTGATTGATTCCAGTGTTTTTGGAAGGGAACTGGGTGAAGATTAAACAAAAGGAATATAATGGTAAAGAAAAAATGCTATGGATATAATTTAATTTCTAACACTAGATCATGGGGAAGTAAAGCTCACTTTGTGAAATGAATATTTAGAGTAGCTTTTATTTTGTATTATATTAGTGTTTTTATCCAACTTTCAATATCAAAAATGGGGGGAAAATAATTTTTTTTTCTTTTTACCAGCCTTCTGTAAATATTAGCAATCGAACCATGAGAAGAGTTAGTTCTGTTCCGTCTAGAGCACAGTCTCCTTCTTATGTTATCAGTACGGGCATTTCTCCTTCAAGGGGGTCACTGAGAACTTCTTTGGGTAGTGGATATGGCTCTCCATCAGTGACTGACTCCCGACCACTGAATTCAAATGTATATTCATCTACTACATTACCTGCCCAGCGAGCAGCATCTCCATATGCCACACAAAGACCTGCTTCTCCCACTGCTGTACGGCGGGTTGGTTCAGTCACATCAAGGCAAACAGCTAACCCCAGTGGAACAGCTTCTCAATATCAGACAGCAGTCAGAGTGGGTTCACCTTTAACCCTGACTGATGCACAGACCAGGGTAGCTTCTCCATCCCATGCCCAGGTAGGCTCATCTTCCCCTAAACGCTCTGGAATGACTGCAGTTCCACAGCATCTGGGATCATCACTACAAAGAACTATTCATGATATTGAACAATTTGGACAGCAGCAATATGACATTTACGAGAGGATGGTTCCACCTCGTCCAGACAGTCTCACAGGTTAGTAAAAAGGTAAAATTGTAGCTTAAAGCATAGTGAATAAATCTACTGTAATAAACTGTTGCTTAGAATGATGATAATATAATGAGGACTCATACTTTCATTTCAACTTTCATAGTATATAATGATTTCTGATGCATAAAATTATGTAATATATTTAATATCAATGGCAATCTTCACTTGTAATAAATTCTTAATTTTTCCCCAAAAGACAGTCAATCAACATTACATTGTATGTATCTTGCATTTTTAAAGAATATCATTGGGTCCAAACAGCTTATAATTTTTTAAATGTAGAATTTATTACCAGCTAAAAGTTTATTCATACATACGTATGTTTATGTCTATTTATGCACACCCACATTTATTTTTTTTTTAAATGAGAGTAGATCATTTCAGTTTGTTAAATTTGAAAGTTTAGACAATAGTAAGGAGTCCTTATATCAAGCTGTTTTGATAATAGAAAAGTAATCCATGAGGGACTGCCATATAAGCTATCTTTTGGTGAATTTCATCTATCACCTTGGTTACACTTACTGAAGTTACAATTTTTGCCTCAGTAATCTTCTCTAGGACAACCTCCTGTCTCTATTCTTTTGTAAATTAAGTGGAACTGTAATAGTAGGGAAATCTTAACCCTTTTCATGAAGTCAAGGAAATTTTAAAAGCATGTACCTTACTTATGTTCATAAACAAGCATTTGTTGAGCACTAAATTTGCTCAATAAATATGTGCAAAACAATATATTAGACAATGAGAGTACAAAGAATTTTAAGACATAACCCCTGGCTGTCATGTGCTGAAGTACCAAATAAATTCAAGTGAGAAATTACCCTGGAATGGAGAAGTCAGGTAAAGCTTTATGGAAAAGATGGGACTTGATGGGGAAGAAGAATTATGTAAACTAAAATGGTTTAGGAAAAATATTCTACACAAGAAAAAGATAGGAGCAAAATTGGAGGATATACAATGTGCCAGTCAGTCAACAAGCATTTATTAAATACGTACTATTGGCCAGGAACTATGCTTAGCACTGGCAATGCAAATATAAGTGAAAAGAAAGATAATTCCTACCCCCTCGTAACTTAATTTCTTCAAAGGAGCTAAAAAAGCTTGAGGTGAAGGAGGGAGAGGTATCCAGTGAGTCAAGTAGAGTTGGAAGGGGAACCTTTGTTGGCCAACCTAGACCCCTCCACAAAATGGTGGCCCTCGGAGGAACTCACCATTGGGCAGAAAAGGGTGCTCCACAGTAAGACAGTTACAGAGGAGGAGAGAAGTTCTAGCTTGAGAAGGTAGCTGAGATATGGTGATAAAGTCTAAAGAGTCATGCTCTAAAGGTAATGAATAGCCCAGTTTGGTTGGAGTTAAGAAGGTATTTAACCATAAGACCTGAGAAGTAGATTAGAGCTGGATTGTGAAAGATCTTGAATTTATACTTAATTATCTACATGGGGAACCATCAAAGAATTTTGAGCAAGGGAGTAACATTAAAAACAGTGTTTTAGGATTATTCTCAAACCTTAATAATGTGCAGAAGGGACTGAAGATAGACCCCCTGCAATTATCCAGATACGAAGTGATAAAAAACTATGCTAGTGGTTATGGCAGACAAATTGAAATAAAGAGACTGTGGTAATCTAAGATTATTATGCTTGGATTTCCACAAAACAAAAAAGATGCCTAATAGTCCCTATATTACTGAAATCCTGTGAGTTCATAAGAAGGGTTTTCCTTGGATATCTAATGCTGAAATGAAGGCCTTAGGTAGAGCACTTTCATTTTCTAGTTTGACACAATGGTTTTGATGCTCAGTAAGTGACCTGAAATTTAAAGTCTCCACAACATGAGAAATTAGGAAGTTTCTAATTTATTTAAATCATAGTACTTAAACTTCTATAAAGGTCTTTAATAAAGCAAACAGATTTTTTCATCTCTTCAACTGTTTTATCTTTTTAAAAGAACATAATCTTAGTCAAGCAAAAAATCTACGCATTGCCGTGTCCAAAAATGTTTATCTCATTCTGTACTTTGGTTCCATCACCTCTTCTCTCAGTAGGTGGGTAGCATGTTTTATCTTCAGATTTTTGGAATCATAATTTGTTGTTACATGAGTTCTTAAGTCTTTCAGTGCTCATTTTTATGTTCATTATGTTCATTTTTAAGTCTTTTTCTGTGGTGTATAAATTATTCTCATAGTTCTGCTCACTTTACTCTGCATCAGTTCATGAGTCTTCCTAGTTTTTTCTAAAAAAGATCCCTCTCATCATTTCTCTATAGCAAAATGACTTTCCATTATATTTATATGCCATAATTTGGTTAGCTATTACACGCCCTTCTGTCCAGTTCTTTGTTACAACAAAAATAACAGTTATGAATATTTTATGCATATGGGACTTTTTCTTTGAACTCTGGGTATTGGTTTACCTAAATTCCTGTGACAAAGAGTTTGCATTTTGGTGACTTTGCAAATATAATTTCAGATTGCTTTCCAGAATAGCTGGACCAATTTATAGTTCCACCAAGGCTCTACCAAGGTGCCTATCTTCCTGTAGCTCCTCTTAGCAATTTCATTTTCCTTTTTTGTCACCATTGTCAGTCTCTATGAAGTGAAATTTGGGTGTTTTAATTTGCATTTAAAAATTAATGTAGCATTTTTTTCTTATGGCTATTGATTGATTTCTTACTTTGAGAACTGCATGTTATCATTTGACCATATTGAGGTATTGAGGAATTCTGTCATTCTTATGTATTGGAATCCATTTCTTACATATCATAGATATCAGAGCTTTATCAGAAAATTTATCTTTTAGACTTTAAGAATCTTTTCTATCCCTTGTTTGGTCATGAAATCTTCCTGTAAAGGTATTGCTAAAAGTATTTTCTTCCTTGCTCTTTTTCTTTGTTTGTGATGTGACCTGTTATATCTATGTTATATATCCATTTGTGGGTTATTGTCATGTTTAGTTTGTTCTTGGCCTAAACCAAGGGCTCTTTAACTTTTTTTTTTTAAATCATGGATACTTTTGACAACTTGATGACACCTATGAACCCCTTCTCAGAAAAGAAAATTTTAAATGCATAAAATAAAATACACAGGATTACAAGGAAAACAATTATATTGAACTAGTTATCACAGTTTTTTAAAAAGTTCACTGACCCCTTGTCTAAACCTAAATTCTACAAGACTTTTTTTTTCTATTTTAATATTTTTTAGAATTAACAACCACTTATTTTTTCTCCCATTCCTCATCTCTCACCTCAATTGAAAAAATGTATATTCAAAAAGAAAACCCTTAGAAAATATGTGTAGTCAAGCAAATTCTCTCATTGATTATAGCCAAAATTATATTATTTTATATTTTGAGCCTATCACCTCTCTGTTTAAAGGTCGGTAGCATGCTTCATCTTCAGTTCTCTGGAATCATGGTTTGCCACTGAATTAATCAGAACCATAAGTTGTTTAGAATTAAGTTATTTAGTCTTCAATTAATATTTAATCCTTTCTTCAAATGCCCTTTGTAAAATATAATTTTTATTCATCATAATAAATAAAGTATGTATTTAATTGTTTTGCATTGGTTAGTGAAGTTTTTATGCCCTAGCAGCATGGTTGGGTTTTTTTTTTTAAGGTTCCATTCCCATTCAGTAATCTCCAAAGGTGTGTTCTATTTAAGTTTACTAGAATTCTATTCAGGTCTTTTACTTCTTTATTGTCTTGGTTTTCATTAGATTTGTCTAGACTTGAGAAAAGTACATTGAGAATCCCTAACATTTGTCGTTTTATTGTCTATTTCTTCCTGTAAGCTTTTTACGTTTTTATATGCTATGCCATTCAGTGCATATATGTTACGTGTTGATATTAACTTGTCTGTGATGTTTGTAGGCATAATTTAAGTTTCCTATTCATCTCATTTAATCAAATCTATTTTTGCTGTTACCTTATCTAAGATCATGATTGTTAACTTTGCTTTTTTTAGTGCAGCTAAAGCATTAAATATATTTTGCTTTTACCCCTAATTTTAACTCTATTTGAGTCTTTGTGTTTCTTTTAACCAACATTTTATTGAACTCTGATTTCTAATTTTTTCTACTACCCTACTGTAATTCTACAGGTGAGTTCATTCCATTTGCATTAACAGTTATGGTTCATAGTCAATTACCTATTTCTGTCAAACCTATCCTTTTATGTTTTTTCTTCTCTTTGCCTCCTCTCTCACCTTTATAAAGGAAAAAAAAAGCATGTTGAGAGAGCATTGTGCTAAACACTGGTGATCTGTATTTTATTCAGTCTGTTTTCATTTCACTGATCCCCTTTTCTTCTTCTTGCCAACTCCCGCATTATAGATTCTGATCCTTTCCTTCCTTTCATTCCACACTTAATGTACCACTATCCAAAGACAATTCATTTTATTTAAGATTAATCCGTCTCTAAATCTGCCCTTCCTCTTGATGTCCCTTTCCCCGCTCCCATTTCTCTGTCTTTGTTGAGTTTGATATATTTCTATACCAAATGTTGGCATTCAAACCTCCTTTGTCAAGTTTAGATGAAAGTGAGTGATACAACATGTGAACAGATAAGTAAATGTTCATAAGTAAAGCATTTGACAAGGGAAAGAGTGGAGGATCAGGAAAGGTTTTCCTACAAGAAGTGGGACGTCAGTTGAGAATAAGCAGAGAGAGAATACATTCCAGGTAAGTGGGGATCGCCCATACAGAGAGACATGATAAACTATGGAAAGGCAAGTTCTTGGAATGACAAGTAGGCCAGTTCTTTGGAATATGGACTGCATGAAAGAGTACTAGGAAATCATTATGAAAAGGCAGGCTGATGCTCAGTCATGTAGGACTTGAAATACCAAGCCAGTGAATCAGTTATTTTATCCTAGAGGCAACACGGAACCCTTGAAGATTCTTCAGCCAAGAGGTAACATTGTCAGACATGTGCTCTAGGAAGATTATTTTGGCAGCTATGTGGAAGATGGATTGAAAAGACTGGGAGAAGGAATACCAAAAGGGATCAGACTGTTTCAATAGCTTGAGTAAGAGAGTTGATGAAGCCCTGAAGTAGAGGGGTTACCGTGTGAGTAGAAAGAAGGGGATAGATGCAAGATATTGTAGAGACTACTTTACATCCAGTGGGCCTGAATGAGTGAAAGAAAATATCTTAATTCTGTGCCTTATCCTAGCCCATGGAAGACATTACTCTACAAATTTATAAAAACCTGATTATCTGGCAAATAGGATGAAAAATCAGACGTTGTTGGGGGGGGGGGGTCATAGTTTTATATATACATATACATATATGTGTGTGTGTGTGTGTGTGTGTGTGTGTGTGTATATATATATATTTGAAATGTAAGACATTTCCACATTAGTCATTTTGTACAAGAAGACTTGAATAAAAGAAAGTAAAAAATAGCATGCTTCAGTCTATGTTCAATCAATATCAGTTCTTTCTCTGGAGTCAGATAGTATGCTTCATCATGAGTCCCTTGGGATTATCTTTTATTTTTGTATTGCTGAGAATAGCTAAGTCATTCACAGTTCTTCATTGAATAATATTGTTGTTACTCTCTACAACATCCTCCTGGTTCTGTTCACTTCACTATGCATCAGTTCATATAAGTATTTCCAAAATCATCCTGCTTGTCATTTCTTATAGCCCAATAATATTCCATTATAATCATACACCACAGCTTGTTTAGCCATTCCCTAATTGATGGGCATGCTTTTGATTTCCAATTCGTAGCCACCACAAAAAGAGCTTCTATAAACATTTTTGTACAAATAGGTCCTTTCTCCCCCTTTTTTTTAATGTCTTTGGGATATAGACTTAGCAATGGTATTCCTGGATCAAAGGGAATGCAGTTTCATAGCCCTTTGGGAATAATTTCAAATTGTTCTTCAGAATGGTTAAATCCATTCACAACTCCACCAACAGTGCATTAGTGTCCCAGTTTTCTCACATCCCCTCCAGTATCCAACATTTTCCATTTTTGACATATTAGCTATTCTGATAGGTATGAGGTGGTACCTCAGAGTTGTTTTAATTTGCATTTCACTGATCAGTAGTGATTTAGAGCATTTTTTCATATGACTGTAAATAGCTTTGATTTGTCAAACATTGTTTCAGAAGAAATGTACTCCAACCTGTTTTTTTCCTCTAGATACTTCTTCCTCCACTGATAAAGCCAAAGTTTCTCTCAAAGAAAAATTGAAAATTGATTATAAAAGAATTCCCAGAGTAAGAATGAGCGAGGGTTCTGAGTCGGATATGTGCTGATTTGTTCTGAATAAGATTTTTAAGCTACGTGATTTACCTTTTTGCTTATTTCCAATATCAGAGTTAAGGCACTTCCAAAAAGTGTACTTATCATTTGATTTGCTGCAGTTCTCCTTAAGTTAGTCAACAAAGCTAAAGCAGTATTTGGTAACAGATTCAGATACTAAGGTTTCTGAAGTTTACATAGAATCTAAATGATGGAATAACACGTGTAAAATTGCATTCCTCCACAGAGACTCATTTTGATATATTGAAATATATTAACCTCTATGTCAGGAGTATATTGAAAAAAGAAATTTGAAAGAACCCATGGATGAAAAATAGATTATATTATTTATTTTAATGGGTCTTAACATGTAATAGTACTAAAAAGAGAATTTTTTAAAAGTCACCCTGGTGTGGTAAATAATTTGTGAAACTATGTATGAGACTGTTGTTTAATTCTGAATATTTTTCATTTGGTTTTGGTATTCTTAAAAGTAGGGATGAAACATTAAATTGATAAATGTATGTGAAAATTTATCATAAAAACAAAATATTTTTCCAGCTCCATTTACAGAAAATAGTAGCATTTTGCTTCTCTTTAAAATTGTAGTGTTCTGGAAGACAATCTGGAATCATGTTTTTAAAATTAAGCCAAATGTACATAACTTTTAACTCAGATCTAACAGCTAGGTATGTACCCCAAAGGTTATTTTAAAAAAACTTATTTAATCTCCAAATATTTGTAGTAGCGAGTAACAGGAAACAAAGTAGATGTCTATTAAAAACAAATGGGGAATGGGGCAGCTAGGTGGCTCAGTGAGTAGAGTACCAGCCCTGGAGTCAGGAGGACCTGAGTTCAAATCTGGCCTTGGACACTTGACACACTTACTAGCTGTGTGACCTTGGGCAAGTCATTTAACCCCAATTGCCCTGCCCCCCCAAAAAAACAAACAAAAAAACAAATGGGAAATGGATAAACAAATCATAGTACACAAGCATAATTAAATAAAATTATCCCTTCCATATTGTAGGGGTTAGGGGTGTGGCCCTCCCATGGTCTGGAAAAATCTCATAAAATTTTGTGGTCCTACCTTTGTTCCAGAGATGAAATCTAAATTATTATGGTATTAAAAGATAAGCTATGTTGATATTGTACAATATCATACATAGATTTTATACGTTTCTGATTTTCTTTTTTTTTCCTTTTTTTCTTATTTATTTTTTCAATTGAATTTTATTTTACCAGAACACAAATACAAAATAAAGAAAAGAAACAAAAACATATCATAAACTTAAATATTGAAACTTAAATATAAAGTAAAAAAAGCATGTCATGTGCATAGCAGAACATAGGAGAGGATTCAAAATATTTAACAATAAATTTTCATTTCAACAAAGCCTGTGCTACACCTTGTGTTGAGAATTGTCCATCTTTTCTTTGCTTCCTTGTGTTTTCTTTTGTTTTCTGCTGTGCACTTTTTAACTTTGTTCTTTTTTTCCCTCCCCCCGCCCCTCCAGAAGGCTACAATATAATTTAGATATTTCTTGACATATTAGCTATTCTGATAGGTATGAGGTGGTACACCTCATGCACACATTATTATATACATATATACATGTGTATATAGACATATACTTTCCCAAACATAATCTACTCCTGATCTTTGTTTTTTATGTTTGTACATATCTTTTGTTTCCTATCCATCCTGCCTCCTCTGCTTTACTTCTACCCACTACATCGCCTTCCTATTACTTTCCTACCGCCCTCCTCCAGCAACCACCCTGCCCTCCTATTACTTGCCTTCCCCCCTCTAAGGATCCCTCCCCTATCCCCCCATTCCCATTAAAAATCCCTCCCTTGTCCTCTTCACCCCTCACTAAACCCCTACCATTTTATTTCTTCTCAATTTAGAAGACTTTTTTAACTCTTCTAAATATATATGTAATGTTCCCTCTTAAACCCATTCCCCATGAAAGTAGGTCACCAGAACTACCAGCCTTCCTCCTCCATCTTAATCCTCTGTATCCTTTCTTCTTCTTGCACCTCTCTTGTATTTAATAGTTACTAATTTTAGCTGTTTCTAAGTGGTTTTACTTTTTAAATTCATATCATAGTCAGGTTTATCCCCCTCTTTCTTATAAGCTTGACAATTATTAATAAGAATGTTAGATATACATTTTACATTTTATGTTATATAAAAGGTAAGCAGTCTGTTCTTGTAAATCCCTTATAGTCAGTCTTTGGTATGTACCTTATGTGTCTCTTAGTTCTTGTGTGTCAAATCTTCTATTGAGTTGAGAATTTTTTTTTTAAACAAAGTCTTGAAAGTCTGGGGGGGTGTCAAATGTCCATTTTTTTTTTCATTCAAAATAATACTGAAATTTGAAGGATATGATATTTTCGGTCGGAGCCCCAGGTCTTTTGCTCTTCGATATATTGTGTTCCAAGATTCGTGGTCCTTTAATGTCTCTGCTGCTAGGTCTTGTGTAATTCTAATTGTGGCACCATCATATTTGAATTGTATTAATCTTGATGCTTTTATTATTTTATCCTTGATCTGGGGATTTCAGAATTTGACTATGATATTCCTGTGAGTTTTCCTCATAGGATCTCTTTTAAGTGGTGTTCAGTGAATTTTTTCTCTTTCTACTTCCCTGCCTTGTTCTAATGCTTCAGGACAATTTTCTTTAATTATTTCTTGTATTGTCGTATCAAGATTCTTTTTTTGATCATGACTTTCAATTATTCCAATTATTTTTATATTGTCTCTTCTTGATCTGTTCTCCAAATCTGTTGTTTTTCTTATAAGATATTTCACTTTCTCTTCTATTTTTTCATTATTCATGTTTTGTTTAATTATTTCTTGATCTCTTATAATTTCACTGGCTTCATTTTGTCCAATTCTAATTTTCAAGGTGTCGTTTTCCTCCTTGAGAGTCTGGATCTCCTTTCTAATTGTTTGATTTTCCTTTCATAACCTTCTTGTTTTTCTTGGATTATTTTTATTTTTTTTTTTTGTTTTTCCTCCATCTCTGTCATTTGATTTTTAAAGTCTTTTCTAAGATCTTCTATAAATTCTTTTTGGGCAAGTGACCATTTAACATTACTCTTTGGGGATTTCTTTACTTCAGTATCCTCCTCTGAAGATGAACCCCAGTCATCTCTATTCCCAAAATAGGTTTCTATGGTTGGATTCTTTCTCCTTTGCCCATGCATTTTTTTTTGTACTAATAACTTGATTTTTTATAATCACCTCTGGGGTATGGGAAATGCTGCCTCTTGCCCCAGATCTTCAGTTCCCTCTAGCCTAGAGCCAAAGCCAAACCTCCAACCTCCTGTAAGTGCCCACAGCCAGGGGCTTTCTGCCCCACTGTTTCTGCACTCACTGGGATGTGTTGGTTCCTTCTCACCCCCCACTGCTCTTCACAGCACAGCTGGGTCTGGCATTCTCATCAGGAGAGGTTCCCGCAATCTTCCTGGGCTCAAAGGCATGACTTTTCTCACTATCCTGGGATAAAAAGTTCCAGTGGCTGGGGCCCAAGCAGCCTCTCAAACCAACTAACCCCAGGGCTCGCCGTTTGTTGTTAAAAGACCTAACCTGGGGGTGTTTAGTCCTCCCTGGTACCAAACCCAGTCCTGGGTTTCTTCTTCAGATCTTCTCAGACTATCCCTGGAAGATCCTGGTTGTGCCCCTATTCTTCTTTGTCTCCACCCCACTTTGTTCACCCTAAGGTGCTATTTTAACTCTTCTTTGGGGGATGCATTTCTGATTTTCTAAACTTTTTCTGTGTCATCTGCTGGCCTTCATGTGTTGTCTGTGGCTTCTGCAAAACTTCTCATTTAATTTCTTATGCCGAGCCGTTATATATCATAACCACAATGGGAAAAGTCATAATGTGGAATGGATAACAGGCTGCTGTGCAATACAAAATAAAGAATTTAAAGAATACAGAAAAGTAATGAAAGACTTTATTTGAAATGATGTAAAAGGAAGTAAGCAGAGGTAAAATTGACATTTAATCACTTAGCATAATTCTAAGTTGAATTACAAAATAATTGACCAGACTTCTAGTTAAGATGAGAGTATGAAAAATTGTAGAGAAGCTTAGCTCTTCTGTACATATTGAGCTAATACCAAAATGCCTCACGTTGATATAAAAACAAACAAATAAATAGATGAATAAATAAATAAATGGATGAATGAATGAAGAAGAACAGAAGTAAACTCTCCTGTCAAGACCCAAAGCACAGCAAAAGGTGTCCAGAAGTTTATAAGACAGTGGTATAGGCATCACACTAGGAAAGCTAGCACAAGCTCCTGCAAATAGATCTAAAGTTTGCTCAGAGAGAGTATTCTTGGAGGAGGAGGGGTCACAAGTCAATATGATTTCTACTACTTTTGGACCTCAATCTGGACAGAAATCCCTACCTACCAGAACAGAAGCAGGAAATGGAACCATTGAACAGGGAATTAGGATCTGCCCATCTATTCCACAGAGCACAGGATATAAAGTACCTCAGTGCCAGGGTTCTTGATACAAGGGTTAAGCAGGAGGCCTCAGATCAATATGATCTCCAACATCTGATTGGACCTTTCAGAGAAACCACAAGGGACAGAATGAACTCCTAATTGGGATCTGTATGAGGAAAAGGAGACATAGACTTGCTGGGACCAAAACCCTCAAGATAGCACAGAAACTGAGACAGAACCCAGAGACTGAGACAAAGAGTAGGGCCTAGTACCAGCCATTCCATCCAGTTGAGATAATGGCAATGGAATCCCTACAAAAGAGGGATCCAGTTCAAACAAGTCCTACCCAACCCATCTAAAAGTACTAGAGAGTACTGAAACAAACAAAAAGTTCTAATCTAAGAACTGAAAATGAGTTTTAAACAGAAGAAAACCACAATAAAGAAGTACTTTACCTTAAGAGAAGCCTGAGAAGTAAACCTATAGGAAGAATGTAATCCTACAACAATAAGCAGAATGTCAGAAGGGAGAAGAAAAAAAATTTGGTTACAATAACTACAAAAGTGGCTGGAAGAAATGAATCGTGAGATTTTCAAATGAAATTAGAGCTGAAGAGGTTAGCTGTCTTACCCAAGTAATAGATTCCTTTGCCAGGGTGTGAGAGGGAAAAAGAGTAATAGAAATTTGTGATTCCATGAGGTAATAAGAAATGTTATTTAAAAGTTTAAAAGATTTTTTTAAAATTTGTTTTAAAAAATCTACTGACAAAAACAACTGAACTAAAAACTAGTAGAGAAGAAATCATTTAAAAATCTTCAGACTCTCTGAAATCTACAAACCAACCAACTGATCACTATATTAAAAAAAAAAAAAATACTGCCTATACCCATTAGAACCAGAGGGCAATGTGAAAATACAAGGAATCCACTGATCACCTCTTGAAAAAAAATCTGAAAATATCCAGGAATATCAGAGCCAAAATCAATAGCTTATAAATTAAAGGGAAAATATTGCAAGCAACTAGTGAGAAAGAGTTCTAGTACAAAGGAATCACTATCAGGATCACACAACCGTCAAACATCCCTAATGAAAAGACCAATACTGAGTAAAACTTTGAAAAGGAAACACAAGAGTCAAGAGAAACCAGATAAGACTAAATGTTGAGTAAATGTTTATGTCCTTAGAGGAGGAGAAAATAATTGTCTCTTGGGGATCCTGCTGTCTTTTAGGCTCACCTTGGGAGTTAAGACAAATACAGAGACTGAATATGGTTTTAAGACAGTAAAGAAAAGGGAGGGACTAAGAACAGGGAACAAATGAACAAGGGTGAAGAGTTTACTCCCCTAAATTGAGTGTACTGTGGTGGGGAGGAGTAGGATTCTCATGAAACTCTTATCTAAATAGGACAAAGGAGGGTCATACACACAGAGGTGTGGTGTAAAAATATATTAAATTCGAAAAGGAAATGGGGTCAGGAAAAGGGCAAGAGAGATGTAAAAAGTGTAAAATCAGGCAGGAAATAGAAGCAAATAAACTTCAACTCCAGAAGATTGTTCATGGAGTGGGGGGAGATATAAAGAGATTGAAATTAAAAAAAAAAAAAAAACAAGAGGTTGGCGTCAGGACTTGGGGAAAAGAGGGTTAGGGAGTAGGTACAGGTCACTTCTAGTACAGATTGTAGTGTTGATAAGATTCTTTTTCCTTCTCCCCTTCCTTATTGTAAAGAATGGGATAAGGGAAGAAAGCAAGAAAAAAATATAAAAGAGGTAGGGATGGAGGAAGATAAACAATGTGTAATCATAGCCATAAATGGGAATAGAATGAACGCAACCATAAAATGGAGAGTGGATAGCAAAACAGATAAGAAAGCAGGATCCTGCAATGGGGGGCAGTGGGGGAGAGCTCATTGGAAACATGCTTTCGCACTAAGTTAAAATGAAGGACCCTAGCAGAACTTTTTAATCTTTCAGAAGAATGTTTTAAAAGAATAGTGATCATGTTTTAAGACAAGATAACAATAAAAATAGTCATCACTAGAAGAGATAAGCAAGAAAACTGGTAGGCTATAGAAAATGAAATGGTATCAGTACTTTATATAGATGTACCGAATGGCTTAGCAACAGTTGGGGCATAATGTCATGAACAAATGAAGAAAAGTGGGAATATTAAATATGTCATTGCTTGACCACAGTACAATGAAAATTATCAATAAAAGGTCTTTGAAGGAACTATTCAAATTTAATTGGAGAATGAATAAACATTTTGGTGAGTCGAAGACAATAGATAATTTCATTAAAGAACATGACAGAGAACATACCAAACTATTGGGATGCAAACAAAGCAGGCATCTAAGGGAAAATTTTTATCTCTGAATACTTTTAGCAACAAACAAGAGAAGAAATCAATGAATTTGGCATGCAGTTTAAAAATTTAGAAAAGCAACAAATACCCAAACCTTGGCCAAACACCGAAGTTGAAATTCTTAAAATCAAAGAAGAAAGACAAGGGATGGATGTTTACAAAGATATAAAAGACCCAGATTAACCAAAGAAATAGACATTTTAAATACTTCTGCCTCAGAAAAGGAAATTAAATGAACTGTCAAAGGAAAAACCTTTGGCCAGATATTCAAAAGACACTTAATTCTAATATCAAATAATTTATTTGCAAAAATAAGGAAATACTGCCAGACTCTTAAGAGAACAATCCGGTCCTGTTACCTAAACTAGGGAAAGATAAGGAAGAGAAAAATTAAAGAATATTATCTCTAATGCTTTACTGACACAAAAAGGAAAGAGGTATTTCTTGACCTTATCATTCACATTATTATCACTATGGAAGCTAGGTATTGCAATGGATGGAGTACTGGGCCTGAAGTCAAGAAGACTTATCTTCCTGAGTTTAAATCGAGCCTCAGACACTTGCTAGCTGTGTGACCCTCAGTAAGTCATTTAACCCTGTTTGCCTCAGTTTCCTCAACTGTAAAATGAGCTGAAGAAGGAGATGGCAAACCATTCCAGTATCTTTGCCAAGAAAACCCCAAATGGGGTCACAAAGAGTTGGACATCACTGAAACAATTGAACAACAGTTATTATCACTAAACGTCATTATCACTCATATTTGGCCTCATTTGACCTTAATTCAATTATGACAATGAAAAAGACTCTTTTCCCCAATTAATGACTGTCTGTTATCACCAAAAGTTTAAAAAGTAAGTACACATTGTGTTTCCTGTAACTTCTTATTTCATCTTCATCTGGTCTGAAAGTTGTATTCAGTGTTCCTACTGAATAATAAAGCTTTATTTTATCATGTAAGTTAGCATTAATACTAAAATTACTTTATTTTTTTTACTAACAACTACATGACCAATAAAATATAAGAATACTTTTAATAACACTACAGTCTTATCAATAGCTTGTATATCCTCTTAGCTATGGGATGGCACATAGTAGATGGTTAATAAATGTTTAGTAATTCCATTCCATTGATAGATAGATATATAGAAAATAGATATGAATGACAAAAAGATGAAAGGGATAGCTAATATGTTGGATAACAAAAAAGAGATAAACTTGCCTGTGTCTAGAGAAGTAATCATGATGTAAGGATTTTTAAAACTATGTCTTGTGAAAGTCAACGGAAAGAATGAGAGATATTGATCTGAAATGAAAATACATTATAACTGTTTTCAAATATTTGAAAGGTTATAATTGGGAGGAAAGAATGAACTGGTTCCATATAATACTAGGTGGCATCTTCAGGAAATGGGTAGGAGATATAGAAAAGCCTGTTTTGGCACAGTATAATGAAGAACTTTGTAATAATTTGAACTCTCCTAAAATGGAAGAGTCTATCTTGTCAGGTAGTGAGTTCCTTGTTACTTGAAGTATTGAAATAGAAGCTGGATGACCACCTATCCTTAATAATGTAGAGGGAATACTGCCTTGAGTAAGAAGTTGAACTAGATGCCCCTGTTAGGTTCCTTAATAAGGCAGTATTCACTGGTTATTTCATCCTGTATACATTCCTTGAAAGTAGAGACTGTTTAATTTAGGGAGGTACCTACTGCAGTGCCTTACACATAGTAGATACTATTTCAGGTATTAACACTATATCAAAACCAACAGTATTTTTATCATCAAGAAATGAGAGTATACTCTTTAGTATATAGATTTTAATGAATTTAATAAGATTCTACAGTATGCAACAGCAGTAAATAAATATTTCAAAAAGTCTGCTGAGAATGAAAATAGTATAATCTCATCATATCTTTCTAATCATTAAAACACCCACACTGAATATTTGTGAATTAACTAATGAAAATTCCAATGAAAAACAAAATGTACTTTAAACACTTGGGTGAGGGGCTGGTTGCTTTGAAAAGCATATTTTAATTTTAATTCTAAGAAACAAAGATATCCTAAATTTGGTAAGTTGAATCAAATTTTATAAAATTTATTTTTCTTTCTTAAGAAAATGAGATGCTTGGATTAGAATCTAGTTTTATTATCCATTCCAGATAGGAATGTAATATTAATCATTCCTATATAAGTTTTCCTTTCACAAAACTGGAAGGGACCTCAGAAGCCGTCTTCCCCAAAGATCCTCTCTACAACATTCCAAAATAATCAGCTGCCTTTTGTTCGAATGCTTCTACTGAAAGGAACACACTAATTCTGAGTCATTCCTTTCCATTTTTAGACTGCTTTTTTTTTTAGGAAGTATCCAGCTAAAATCTTCCTCATTGCCACTCCTGTCCTTCATTTCTAGTTGTGCCCTTTTTTTCACCAGTCTGCCAAGAAAACATGTATGTTTCATTAATGAGTTCCTTTGAATTATTAGTGTCTATCACTTTTTAAGTTAAATTGAATTCAATATTTGAGTTTAATAATATTTCATTAGAAATTCAGTTGTTATGGTTGGTATTTTAATGAGATTTCATATTGTAAGTCTTCATTTGATCTTCCCCATGTTTTTATAAAATTTTCTTGCTCACAGGCTTGAGAAGTTCTTATGCTAGTCAGCATAGCCAACTTGGGCAAGAATTGCGTTCTGCTGTATCGCCTGACTTGCACATCACCCCTATATATGAAGGGAGAACTTATTATAGTCCAATATATCGTAGTCCAAATCATGGAACCGTTGAGCTCCAGGGATCCCAAACAGCATTATATCGCACTGGATCAGGTAGGTATGAATTTTTTTACTTGGGCAGTTATTCAGTTTCCCAACAGATTTATCCTATTGAGACTGTGTTCACTATGGGAGAGAAATCATGTTGCCATCAGAATGATTGGTGAATAAAGCAACAACGATAGATCAATAAATATAATAAATCAAGAGTTCAACTACTTATTCAGAGATAATATATTTTTGCTTTGACTAAACCTAATCAATGAATATATAAGTTATACTTTTTAAAAAGCTATAGACTTGTATTTTATGTTAGAAAGACAGCAGCTTTGAAAAGGAAATTAATCAAGTTCAAATTTTCCTTTCTTTTTTTTTTTTGATTCCTAAAGCAAATAAATACTCAGAGAAAAGTTATATTTCATGATTTCAGTGTGCTATTCATATATTTTCAAGCTTATTTAATAACAATTTCTTACACACACACACACACACACGCTGTACAGAATTCCTCTGTATAAAGCATTTGATTTACATTGAATCCTAAAATATATTGAAAGTTGAATACAGGTATTCTTCATAACAAAATCATTGGCAATAATTCTGATACTAATATAAAACAAAAATATTAATTAGATTACCTGCTTAAATCTGTGGTTATGCTAGCAACATAATCTTGCCTAAAAAACCAAGACTAAGTCAAAGTTGACTTAAACAACTTGAGTTATTGTCCATTCTATTATAGAATAAAATTCCTAACTTGAGCAAAATCCTTGTTTGTTAGAATTAAAATCTATTTTTCAAAGCAACCAACCCTTCAACCAAGGGTGTTTTTAGCAATTAGATTTGATGAGATTATACTATTTTTATTCTCAGCATATTTGTTTTTTGACATTATTTTCTGCTGTATACCACATAATCTTATTAAGTTCATTAAAATCTATATTCTGAGGAGAGTTAAATCATAATAGTCTCATTTCCTCCACATAAAATGTTTGTTTTGATAGTGTTAATACCTGATCAAATTTTTAACTGCCATTAGGTGTTTTTTAAATGGATGATTGTGTAAGGCTTACAAAATAATTTTGAGTAACTCATACTACTTGAAGCATAAAAGTTGCTTTCAGATTTTCACGAAAATATATGACCTCATTTAAATATAGTATCAACTTATGTAGAGATTTTGAACATCTTGACTTTATTCTAGGTGTTGGAAATCTGCAAAGATCATCCAGCCAGCGAAGCACTCTTACATACCAAAGAAACAATTATGCTCTGAACACAACAGCTACCTACGCGGAACCCTACAGGCCAATGCAATATCGAATGCAAGAGTGCAATTATAACAGACTTCAGCATGCAGCACCAGCTGATGATGGAACAACCAGATCACCATCCATAGATAGCATTCAAAAAGACCCTAGGCAAGTACCAATGACAATTATCAATCACTATATAATATTAAAAAACTAGTTCTTAAAACTAAACTTTGTTTAAATACCAAGCCTGTAATATCAACAATATCAAACATGTACTACTTTGGGTTGTATTTCAGGTATGATGATCATTCTAAATATGAGTTTCTTTCGTCATTGCTTTAATCAAAGTGTTAAAAAAAATGCATGCTGTTGCTTGGCATAGTTAGGGCATTGGTCATTGAAGTACTTAGGTGCTGGGAAAGCATCGATAGGAAGGTATTTCCCAAATTAATTTATAGGCTGCTGTTACACTTGACCTATTAAGTATTAAACATGATGATTTTAGTATTTTAGAAGCAAATTTTGAATTTTATCATATTGATAGACATACATTTATTAACCAATTTCCTTTAAAACTTATGTTAATTAGCTGAATTTTGGAAAATATGGCTTAATATGAATTTTTGTGATAAAATTCCCTAAATAGATTTTCCTTTTAATTTTGTAACAAGATTTTCCTCCATATTTTCATTTAATGTATCACCCATTCTGAAACATACATGATACATTACTTGATTTCAACAAGTCAATTTCTTTTAGGTAATGGGCATTTAAAACTGAGGAGTAATTGGAAATGTTTTAAACTAATTGTTTTTGTTTCTTAAAAATGGAAAATTGTTACCAAATTTTACTTGTTTCTGATATTTAGATTTTGGTAAGTGTTCATTCCTTGTACCTTCCTCCCTACCATAAAGTTGTTTTAGCTAAATATCATCAATTATTACATATATTCCACCGATTTGTTCTTTTAGATAGTATTATAAAGCATCAGTTAAATGCTTGGGTTCTATTGGTGTTGCTATTGTTGAAACGGAATAACTGAGAGCTATTTGAAATCAAATGTATTAATTGCAGAACCACCAATACTGCCCCTATTTGCAATAAACTCATTTGGTTTTTTTTTTCATCAGTATCCATTTAGCAGAAGTTATTTATTCTTAGTCACAGTGGAAGTACTCAAATACTCTTATTTTCTGATGTTTTGCCAAGTGATGACAATGATCAATTTATTACAAACTGCGATTGCTAGTTAATATTTTTTAAAATATAATCCAGTTATTCTTGGACCACCACCCAGTCCACCCTAGCCATGCTGAGTTATATTCTTTGCCTGATATAATGATCATATATCGCTTCGCAGAATATCACTAAATATAAATGTGTGGGACATTGCTTGCTATTTTATCTTACCTGAGCCTACAAAAATAAATAAGATGACAGTATTTATTACAGTTGAGAAAAGCAATAAAGTGATATGTGCTTTTCTGTTTTATATGTGTCCCCAACGTCTCTATTTTTGACCTCTGAATTTATTCACTATCAACAAGGATTTCATGTATGGTAATGTAGTTCAGTTATTCATAATATGATAATTTCATAGTCTAATGCTTAACACTATTATGGCTAGCTTTGATGATGTGAAACTTTTCCTTATAATGAACTTGATAATATGAATAAATTATTATATTAGGATAATAATAGTAGTGACTGTACTCATAGAAATTGAAGTCAAGGTGAATTCAAAGTTCAGAATTTGAATTTCAAGAAAGCATGAAAATAAATGTAAAATTTTAAAACATTCAGCCAAGTCCTAGTTTCATTATTGAAAATTCCAGGTATGCCCAAAGTCCTAGTACAGTTTTAAGCTTTTAAAGTTTAAAACTGTACTAAGACTCTGGAAACATTTTGTATTTTAAATTGTATTTTCATTCACTTAAAATCTTTACATATTGAGAAAGTAAATTATATGACACTAGTTTATATCAAGGCAAAGCACTACCTTCATTGTAATGTGGGATGTTAAGTTTTTTAGTATTGTATACCAGCATGAAAACTTAGCCTTCGTTGAATTGAGATCACAGCCCACTTATTCATGTCTTTCCATTAATCCACCATAGACCACCTAACGTTCTGAATGACATTTACTTGGTTCTTTTCATGTTTTATAAATATAAGCATATTAACCTAAATTAAGTCATAAAGCAATTCAGGGAAGCTTAAGTCTGACTTACTTGCCCACCACCTCCCTAATTTCCTTTCTATCCTCTTTCCCCAGCCCATCTCTCTCCAGTTTTGGAACTTTGATCAAATCAGCTATGTCATTTTTCCTGGATGTTGTATATCACTGTGACTATCTCTGTACCTCACTGGAACAAAGATTTTTTTTAATTTTAGTATTCCTGTGCCTGGCACATAATAAGTGCTTAAATGCTTTTTCATTCATTCATAAATACAGTATTATAGAAGCATTTCTTTCAGAACTAATTTTAGCATTAGAATTCTAGCCTTAGCTAAAACATATACCATTGAGAAAGCTGTTCGTTATTGACACTATAGGAACAAGTCTTAAAGGTTCATGAGGTCCTAGTAGGAGGATTCAATGAAGCAGCTGCCACCAAAAATTAAATTTAAGGTAATGATTTTCCATGCTTGGTGTATAAGGTGACCCCAATTTTTAATAAGATCTTTTAAAACTTTAAATGGCAACTAATATACTACATTATAGGTATTAGTTTGTGTCCCAAGGGCATGTAAGTAATATCCTTGTTGTATTTTTAAAATTTTAATTTATATAGTAATGTTTCAGTCACAGAATTTATGTGACAAAATCTTCAGATATAATTTCACTGTTTCATTCTTCTTTGTTTTTTAATTCTTCCATGATGTTATCAACACAAGTACTCTTTCTCCACTTCTGTAGAGACTCTTGCATGTTACCCTAGTTTCTATAAATTCTCCTAAGAGTATCCACACACTATATTGGAAGCTTTCCTAAGTTCTATAAATGTTTCATAAATGCCTTATAATGGTTGGACTGCGTATTTAAATCACTTCCTGTTACTCTAATAGGTCTTTTTTTAAAATCCATGTTGTTAAATACTAATTCTTATTCTTATTTCTAATAGATAATAGACCACACAAACTTGTCAGTAAGCATTTATTAAATGCCCACTATGGAGGCACTATGCTAAGCATTGATAGTGCAAAGAAAGGCAAAAGATGATCTCTGCTCACAAGGATGTTTTCATTTACATTCTCATTCATATGTAAGAATAGGTCATGTCAATAAACATAATACTTCTCAAATAAATTATGGTGCTAGATCATAAAAATGGATTTCTAGCTAGATTTTCTTCTTTGCCTCTGAAAGGGAGGCAAGAACTCTTCACTGTCCCGCCAAACTGCAAGTTTGCAAGAAGAAAATAATTGATGTTTCATTAAATTGATCAAAGGATTTCTTTCACACATGGGAAGGAAATGTCTCCATTCAGACATTGAGAAAGACTATGAAGCATCCTCTCTACCATGACTCAGCCACATTTTTGGGGTGTACCCAGATAAAATAAGAGTTGAGTAATTATTGAACCTCTCTTTAATGAGCACCACCAAGTTCAAAATATTGTGCAGGTCTAAAGTCTGCTTTCCTCTCAATTAAGTGACATTTTGTTTTATTATTTTGAAATTATATTAATTCAGTTATCCAGTCACTATTCAAATTAAGCACCATGGCTATAAGGAATTTTAAAAAAATAGTAAGGAAGAGAAATAAAGAAACACGTTGCAGAGGTCCACCAAATGAAGACTCATACTTTGCATATGTGTTGCTCTCCTTGCAAAAATGATCTAATTTGGAGTTCTAGTTTTTTTAATGTTCAGATTAATGAATGAAATTTAAATACAGAAAAACCTGCTTTAATAAAATAAGGTAATAGAAAAGGCTCTTCTTTCTTTTAAAATTAATTTTTTTCCTACTCTAAATATAATTCTTTTCTCAATATTAATGCTTAGATTCTTGGTGAGTTTATTTTTGAGGATTTTATTGTTTGTTTAAACAAGTAGTTTTTTTCTTATCCCTCCTTCAAGGTCAGCCAACTTACTGATTGTTAGATCCATTTTCAAATGAGCTAATATTCTCATAATATAACAAGTTTACTTTTAAAAATCCCTCACATACTTTTCCAAAATTAGGCCCATAAGATTAGCATGATCCTCTTGATGTCACCCTCCCATTCTTTCTTTCTCTATCAGTTCCCTTAATTCACTAAGCTAAAGAACCCACGCTTATGTTAAACACGACTGATAGTTGTTATGTAGATATGTAAATTCATTAAAGTTAAGCCTATAGTCTTCCAAAAGAATTGTAATATTTTGCCTAGTTCTATGAAAAAAATGAAAGCTATGAATAAAAATAATATTTTCTTTTAAATGGAACCACTGGGAAGAAGTTATATGTACTAAGTTTTTCTTTCGTCCCACTATATCTCATTAGTTATACCCTGATATCTTTTTGTCTGAGCCTTTGCATGTTTTTATCACTTTCTTTTTAAACTGTACAAAGATTTTTGGTATTTTAATTATTTTCTTTCTATTACAAAAGAGCTCTTACTTGGCAATAGTAATAATAATTTCATTGTGCCAAAAGTACAAATTTCAAAAGTTCTTGGAATCATATTTTTTTCTCATACAGAGAATTTGCTTGGCGTGATCCTGAACTGCCTGAAGTCATTCACATGCTACAACATCAGTTTCCATCAGTTCAAGCAAATGCAGCAGCCTACTTACAACATCTGTGCTTTGGAGATAACAAAGTGAAAACTGAGGTACAAGATCTCTGAATGAAAACAAAAGGAAGATCACTCTTTAAATTAGAGGTCTCACACAGAATTATTTTATTCAATTAAGTAGTCTTTTAAAAATATTTTACAACAATTTTTATTACTTTAGAATCCAATTACACATTTAAGTAGTTCTCACAAAAGCTGGAATCATAATCTTGGAGTGATTTTAATGTAATTTTCAAATTATTTGTCTTTATAATTAGCTTGTTTTAAACCATAGAAAGTCCAGTCAATTTAACCTTATTTAAGAAAAATATCTTCTGATGCAGAGCTTTGGAACAAAAATGTTCTTATTCCTTAAACTAATAAAAGAGAATATAGTGGAGTGAAGTCATAGGAAGTTATAAACATGAATTGCTATAAACTTTAAATTTTATGAGTATTTTTGTCTTTTCAGAGCAGCACTAAATTATTGATGATTGAGAGCTATACATATTTGTTCAACACGGATGTCCCTTAATCTTTCATTTGACTAATAGAATTACTGCTTTCGACAGTTTATTAAGCTGCAATTTTCATCTATCAGTTTGGTCTACAAAACACTATACCAGTAACTGACCTATGGGTGGATACCTGAAAAAGAACACAGAAATTATGCTCAGCCTCCCTGGAATATGCTCTGTACTTAACAATTTCTGTGTCTTTGTTCACATCATCCCCTGGTCTGAGAAATTTATATCTTTGTCTCAGTTCAGTTCAGATTTTGCCTTTCTTCATGGTCCAACACACAAGCCACCTGTTCTTCTCATGTGACCTTCTCCATAATGTCCTATATACTAACTGTCTCCTGCTGATTTGGATTGAAGGGCAGAACCCATCAAAGAAGTAAAACTTTTATAATCTAGATTTATACTGAGTTTTGGGACATGAAGCAAGAACAGTTGTTAGAGGTACAGAATAGTACATCTAAACTTTGGGTCTTAAACCCAGTGTAAAGAATGTGGGAAATCTTACAGTGTTCTTGCCATCTGTGTCTTGTAGTCTGAATTTTGATGTCTCAGAGATTATAATAGAGTTGTGGTCTAGGGTAGTACACCATCACCACATACTTTTTAAATAAGTACTATGTATAAGACCCTGTAGTACTGTCCTTTTCTTGTGTCTTGCCCTGTGTTCCCAAAGGCTGTTCCAGAGAACTGTAAACTCAGACAGGTCCTAACTATTTGGGAAAATGTCCAGTCCAGGTTAAATGTCAAATTCACCTAGCTAAGTTTGGAAAGGCATAGCACCAGACTGACTTCAAGTTTTCAGCGTTTGCGGTTCTCAAAACTATTTCCATCATAGAGGAATTGGTAGAGGGAACTTTATCCTGGTGAAATTAGAGGTCATTAAAGTATGTGCAAGGTACCATACAAAGTACAAAGACTTTCCATTGGATCATTAAATGTCAGAGCTAAAAAGAAGCTTACAGGTCATCTTGTCCAATGCCTTCATTTACAAAGGAGGAAACTGAGGTACTAAGACTTTTCTTAAGTCACACCACAGTTAGTAGCAGTGCTAGGCCTAGAATGCAAGTTTTTTAATGTCTTGTACAGTACACTTTCCATTCTGCAATCCTGACCTCTAGTCAATTAATTATCTGTTGCCCCAGCAAGGGAAACATAACTACAAGAGGTATCGTTACTCTATCAGTTAAACAAAACCGCAGGTCCCAGAAATGCAAATACAAGGTTCTAGCAAAGCTAAGATTTTTGGAATTTTGATTAGTCATTTGAAAACCATTTTTTCTTCATGTGAGTATGGACAACATTACTGTCTTTCTCTCTTTTAATTCATTTGCAATCTCTGATGGAAAAATTGGTCAGTGCCTAAAACTGTTTTAGAAGGAAGTCTAGAACTAGTACTTATTTTCATTTTATACTCAATATGAGAATCAACCAAGGTCAACTTAGATTTTCTAATATCTGATACTACCTAAAAATAAAGTTTACAAGCTTTTTATAATAATGTAAACCTCTTTCATTCCAGACAAAGTTTAAGATAATTGAGTTCTTTTTGTTGCTGTTCTTAAGTATAGGTATTTATTTGGTTTTCACACAGGAAAATCTTTAGTCCCAGTTCTGTGGCTAAATTTGAAAAATACTTGGAAATTTACTAATCATAATTAGAATTGGCAAACCTAAAAGAAATAATTTTAAGGAGTGCATATGCATGCCCTTAAAAATTAGGAATAATTAGTCAAGTTCTTCATTTTACCACCTACGTTCCTAATATGATCTACATAGCTACTTGGATTCAGATTTTTTGATTCATTATCTTCTGACTAGTTTGATTGTCTTACAGTAATCTCAAAGCTATTGAAGAAGCTATTTTTGACAGCTAAGACTATTTTGTATTAGCACATAACTTACCATCCAAAATATATTTGCATGAAAGGCATATTTCTTAGTTTAAATTTTCTAAAAAATTAAAGGTACTTTGACTCCATATTCATATAGGAATAGAAGAATTGACATTCATTCAACAAGATACCTAATGAACCTATGTTATGTGCAAGGTACTATGAGGAATTAAAAATGAGAATCAAATTGACTGCCCTCCCAAAAAAAATAAATGAGGTCAGTTCACAACAGAGAAGAAATTTTTGAAAATCAGAAACTACTTTGTCCATTTATATGTCAGCAAAACATAAAATTCAAATGCAATTGATGACATACTTCATAAATATAAAACAGTCAGATGAACAAAATAAGAAATTGAGATATTAAAGAGCCTAGTCTCAGAAAAAGAAATCAAGCAAACCATAAATGAAATGCCAAAAAAGAAAAAAAAAATCCTTGAGTTAGATTTGTATGTCCTTCTATAATATAATCAAAGGCATGTGTTTGCAGTGGAGACATACTAGAAATTTGCCCAGTACATTATTTGACATAGTTTTAAAATGCTAACAATAGCAGTAACACAAGGGAACACATAAAAGTATTAATATTGTCAAAGAGGAGACAAAATCATCCCCACTGGCAGATGATATGACATGTTGTACTTAGTAAAGCCTAGAAAAATCAGTAATGAAACTGAAAACAAATAGCTTCAACATGAGAGCCGGATACAAAATACAGTTAATCCACAGAAACGATCAGCATTTCTATATGGTGTGAAGAAAAACTAGGAAGAAATTGTAAGAGGAATTCCATCTAAAATAAATACAAAATGCATATATATCTTTGAGTTAGGCTACCAAGACAGACAGACCCGTATGCACACACAATGTAGGATATAGAAATAATTCACATAATGTCAGATTTTTTTCAACACCTTTCATTGTGCTAAATCTCTTGTTTACTCTTTGTTATATGTGATGGCTCTTTAGGAGGAAGAAGAGGGAAAGATATATGAAGAAATGTAGGTGATAATGTAAAAATAAAATTTTATTTAAAAACAAAAATAATTTTATGCAGTCAGAATTTACCAAATACTTAAATCTTATGATTTCCATTATAGTTTGTTTACTTAAGAATTTGGCCCTTTAATTATAGTTGGCACGTGGCATGTTCTTAATTAATGTTTGTCTTATCAAACCTCTCCTTGTCACCATCCTAGCGTAGGGCCTTATTGCCACCAAATTGAAGTATCGAAATAATCTGCTAGCCAGGCTTCTTGTCTCCATTTCCTCATTTTTCAATAAAGCCACTGTGTCTGAAGTCAAAGGGTCAACAATACGTCCTACCAGCGTGACACTGAGCAAGCTGCTTGCCCTCCGACATCCTTCCTGCCCATTCTACCACTGTCACATCTGTTTTGCGAACAGACTTAGTCCGACTCTTCTCTTTGAAACTTCTCATTGGTTTTCTCTTATCTACCAGATAAATCCTCTAGCTGAAGATTTTCCACATTCTGTCATTGCCCTCCTTTCCAGCCTTACTTCATACACCTATTATCAGTGTGCCCTCCATGCAGGCCCCAGTGGAATGCTTACTAGCTCCTGACGTGCCTCATATTTTCCATTCCCATGCATTCCCTGTGCCTAATTGACTTCTGCTCTCAGTTAAAAACATACCCAAATCTGTGAGACCCAGCTCAAATATTGCATTCTCTATGAAATCTTCCCTCATTTGAAAATGATCTTTTCTTCACTGCACAGCAAGCATTTTCTACATTATACAGTTATGTTCCATTCTTTTTTCAATTACATGCACATATGTTGCATTGGGCAGCACATGTGGTGGCACAGAGAGGATAGAGTGATGGGCCTGAGGTCAGGAAAAATCATCTTTCCCAATTCAAATCCAGCCTTAGACATTAGCTGTGTGACCCTAGACAAGTCACTTAACCTTGTTTGCCTCAGTTTCCTCATCAGCAAAAATGAGTCAGAGAGGGAAATGGCGGTATCTTTGCCAAGAAAATGACCCTAAATTGAGTCACAGAGTCAGACACAACTGAAAAATGACTGAATAGCAAATGTTGCATTCCTCTGTTAGATTCATGAGAATAAGGATTATACTTTGCCTTTCTCAGAACCTGGTCTCATTCGTTACATAGTAGTGATGATAATAATAAATGTGAAATTTTAAGGCACTTAATGACTTAATTTATTAGACTTTTACCTTCACTCATTTGCAATAATGTTGAACTGTTTAAATTATCTTTATAGGTATGTAGATTAGGAGGAATCAAATATCTGGTTGACCTTTTGGACCACAGAGTTTTGGAAGTTCAGAAGAATGCTTGTGGTGCACTACGCAACCTTGTTTACGGAAAATCTACAGATGAAAATAAAATAGCCATGAAAAACGTTGGTGGGATACCTGCCCTGTTGCGATTGTTAAGAAAATCTATTGATGCAGAAATAAGGGAGCTTGTAACTGGTAGGTACGGAATATATAGACAGCTCTTTTTTTTCTTTATCCAAAGAACCTGTTTCCCAGGACCTGAAACTTGAAAACCTACTATGAATAAGCCCAACTTTTGGGCATTGTCAGAGTATTGAATAGCTAATCAAATAATCAGGCTGAATCTACAATAAAGCAGATTTAGCACTATAACTGTGTGGAATATGGTATAGTCTGTCTTCGATGATAAAGACATCTAGGTGGCACAGTGGATAGAATGCTGGAACCTGAAATTAGGATGATCTGAATTAAAATGCAATCTAACACACTTACTTCATCAGTAAAGTGGGCTTGTTATGAGGATAAAATGAGATATTTCTCAAGTGCTTTGCAAACCTTTAAGCACTATATAAATCTTAGTTGTTATTATTATTGATGTTTCAGAAGCCACACTGTCTCTGAATGTTAACTGTTATGTCAGCAAACCTGGAAGTGATGGTTAATGGTTACTTCCAGTTTATAAAATATCATGTAACCTATAATTTATCATATTTGTACCATACAAAAGAAACACACAGCACATGAATAATATTTTGATTCTTTGGGTAATTTCAATCAATAAACATTTATTAAGTAAGGAAGTGTTGGGGTTACGAAAAGAGCCAAAGGACAATCCTTGCCGTTGAGGAACTCACAATCTAATTTGATCAGAATATTTTCAGAATACTTTTTTTTTGGAAGGATAGGAGAATAAAACTATCCTCTACCTGTTAAGGAAAGGGATAGAAAGTACACCTGTGATCTCATTGACATAAATAATTCCTAGAGAGGGAAACTCCTACCAGCGTCAATCAGCACTTTCTCTACAATTTGTAATCTTCACAAGTTGATTGGAGCACTGCGAGAGTAAGTGAGTTGCCCCAGATCACTCAGCCAGATGTGTCAGGGGCTTTCTGGTTTCAAAGTTCCTGTTATCTGTCCATTAAGCCATAATTCTTTTCAGGCCAAACAAGAATATTCAGCATCCTCTAAAGCGACCCACATTCTCCATTCCCCTTGCCTTTGCTCGTGCATTCCCTATCCCCAGTTGCTTCCGGCTCCCATCTCTGTCTATTGAAAATATGCCCATTCTATATGACTTAGTTCTGATACGTCCTTCTCCATGAAACCCTCCCTCATCTTCCCTCAGCTAATGGCCATAATAGAGTCTTATGGGCAAATTATCTGATTAATTGAAGGACTTTTTGGAAGGCAAGAGCATGACAGATATTTTTCCATGTTCTTTCCTCATTTGGAAAAAAAAAAAAAAGATGATTTGTTTCTACTTTGCTTTGCCCTGATTAGGGAGTTAGAAATAAATAATCCAACTGAGCATTCTATCTAAAAGGTGAGTTGAACATGGTTGATAATTTATATATGTTTAGGTATGTGGAACACTTACTCTCATTAGACCCAAGCTGTAGTTTTATTTTACAGGTTTTTTTTTATTCAGTATGTAATAGTCAGTGACTGTGTTTAGCAAAATGAAAGCTTGGCTTTATACCAAGATCTGATATTTCTGTACCAATGTAAAGTACCACTCGGCTGTCCTTATACTCACTGCCTTTTAAGTTGATATTGGGTCTTTTACAAGAGTTATGTGAAACATTTCAATAACAAGTGAAATTCCATTTAATGAAATACCATCCTTCTATCATGTAAGCATTGTTAATAATAAAAAATAACATCTAAATGGATGTCAGTTTAATGAAAATTATTTTCAAAATAAATTTAGCTTTAATTTTGAGTTAATATTTGGTTTTGGCCAAAGATAATTTAATTTTACTTTTTTTGTGTCTGTAAAGTGTGGTGGATTATTGGAAAATACAGTTATAGTCTTTACTTCTTAAAAGGCATACATTGTAAGTTGCTCTGTTTCTAAGACTGGAGTCATTATAATTGATGGTTTTGTTTTGTTTATTTTAATGCATTATTTTGGATCCCCAAGTTGTGTTTTTTTAGTTGTTGTTTTATATTTTTTGTTACAATCAATAGGATTACTAGAAATCACCCCTTCCTCAAGACCTAGAGATATTTTAAATAGAGCCAATTCCCAATTTCTCTTGTAAGGAATTATCCAATGAAAAAAAGTGCTTGGATTTTGTTGTTGTTTTAGTTGTTTGGGAGTTGAACTAAATTTTGTAACAGGGTTAACTGGGATTCACAAAAGAAGGAAGGAAAGGATAATTGCTGTAGTAGCATGTTATCAGGTACATTCATTTGTTACTAAAGATTATTTATTATGCCAAACTTGCATCACTCAGGTTAGCAGAACATTAGAATATAACTTTGTCATATAAAACTATTCTTTGTAATAGTATTTTTTGTCATGCAATTCTTACCTGTACGTACATCTCCTTTTAGAAAAATAGAATGTTTTGCAAATCAAAAATTATTAGGGAACATTAAAATTACTGATTTATTTAACAAAGCCATTGGAAAGCAAGCTTCTTACTCACCATTAGTTTATTGGAGACAATGGCTTAGAAAGACAACACTGTATAGTAACTCCTACTTAAGTGTTTCAGGACTTTAAATGACTAAACGTGGAGTAGTCTTCAGGTGTTAACTCTGGTCCCTGTTCTCTAAGAGTTGTCTTCAAAATGTTTTCAGCTTGGTAGAAGCTGCCATAAGCTTAGGTTCACCACTGGCACAGCTTTCAAAAACTCAAGATCACCTTTATGCCATGGTGAGTTGTTAGAGAACTAGTGAGGAAATGAGCAGCAGTTGCTAAGAATCGCTTGGGATTAGAGAATGCTAATAGTTTTTAGACAGTAAAATTTTAATTTACCTTTTGATATTCTAGATGTGAAAGCCTTCCTTTTCCAAGTAGCAACAAGTGGACTTATTACTGGAGAAACAATCTTACAAATCCATATATCCTTGCCAAAAGCAGAACCAGAAGAAAGAAAAGAAGTTGTAGCTAAATGTAAAGGTGGTTCACAGGTTAATAAACTGGCTGGGTTTTTTGATTTTTGTTGTATTCCCAGAAACTTCAAGAATTTTTATCTTGGGACATTTTTTCATCACATATCACAAGAAATGTTTGTATTTGCAAAAGGACCATTATGAAAATATTGCAACTACACACCAACATCAATTGCATAGGATGATATAGTTGAGAAATGCTATAAAGAACTTAAGGCCCTCTAAAGCAATTCAACATATGTCCTGGTGCTTGGCTGCTTCAGTGTAAAGGTATGTGAATAACTGAGGAAAAGGAGAAAAAAATGGAGAAAGTATGGTTCAAGAAAAAGAAAGAGAAACTGGGGGTCAGAGCCAAAATGGCAGCTGGAAAACCAGGACTCACTTAAGCTCTCCCCAAAACCCTCCAAATACCTGTAAAAAAATGGCTCTGAACAAATTCTAGAGCTACAGAACCCCCAAATTACGGAGAGAAACCAGTCTCCAGCCCAAGACATCCTGGATGGTCTCTGAAAAGGTCTGTTGCACCGTGCTGGGAGAAGAGCACAGCCCAGTGTGGGCCACGTGGAGCAAGCCTCAGGGCCATGAATCACTGAGCTATAGCAGTTACCAGACTTCTCAACCCATAAACACCAAAGACAAGGGAGCAGGTTAGTGGGAAAGCTGCTGGATCTTGGTGAGAAAAGTGTGCAGTCCAGCCCCAGCCCTGGGGCAGCAGAGGTGGTGCAGCAGCAGCAGCAGCTGGAAGCTCTTACAGCTGCTTCCAGAGTTCCAGTGCCAGTGCCAGCTGCTTCCAAAGTCCTGGGCTCACATGATGGGAGGAATCAAACAACTGATCAGAGCAGGAGTGCAGGGAGCACATTGCTGGCACAGAGGCAGGGTTCTCTTGCTTTGCCTTGCTTGGATCTGGGTCACGGTCCTGGTTGGCAGTTTTTGGGGGAGGAGAAGTGCTGGTGTGACAGAGTTTGCAGTGACTGTGGAGTAGAAGTAGCTCTGAAAACAGCAGCACAATGCCCCTAAAGCTTGGGATAAAGCACTCTCCCCTCTCAAAATAGTCATACCCTGACAAAAAGCTCAAGGGTCAAGTAGTTGACTGGAAACATGACCAGGCAGCGAAAAAGGACTCAGACTATAGAATCTTTTTTTGGTGACAAAGAAGATCAAAACATACAGCCAGAAGAAGTCAACAAAATCAAAGAGCCTGCATCAAAAGCCTCCAAGAAAAATATGAATTGGTCTCAGGCCATGGAAGAGCTCAAAAAGGATTTGGAAAAGCAAGTAAGAGAAGTAGAGGAAAAATTGGGAAGAGAAATGAGAGTGGTGCAAGAAAATCATGAAAAACAAGTCAACAGCTTGCTCAAGGAGACCCAAAAAAAAATACTGAAGAAAATAACACCTTAAAAATTAGACTAACCTAGCCATTTGGCAAAAGAGCTCCAAAAAACCAGTGAGGAGAAGAATGCCTTAAAAGGCAAAATTAGCCAAAGGGAAAAAGAGGTCCAAAAAACCACTGAAGAAAATACTGCCTTAAAAATTAGAATGGAGCAAGTGGAAGCTAATGACTTTATGAGAAATCAAGAAATTATAAAACAGAACCAGAAGAATGAAAATATGGAAGGCAATGTGAAATATCTCATTGGAAAAACCACTAACCTGGAGAACATATCCAGGAGAGATAATTTAAAAATTATTGGACTACCAGAAAGCCATGATCAAAAAAAGAGCCTAGACATCATCTTTCAAGAAATTTTCAAGGACAACTGCCCTGATATTCTAGAACCAGAGGGTAAAACAGAAATTGAAAGAATCCACCAATCGCCTCTTGAAAAAGATCCCAAAAAGAAAAGTCCTAGGAATATTTTCACCAAATTCCAGAGTTCCCAGGTCAAGGAGAAAATATTACAAGCAGCCAGAATGAAACAATTCGAGTATTGTGGAAACACAATCAGGATAACACAAGATCTAGCAGCTTCTACATTAAGAGAACAAAGGGCTTGGAATATGATATTCTGGAGATCAAAGGAGCTAAGATTAAAACCAAGAATCACCTACCCAGCAAAATTGAATATAATACTCCAAGATAAAATATGGACTTTCAATAAAATGGAGGACTTTCAAGCTTTCTCAATGAAAAGACCAGAGCTGAATAGAAAATTTCACTTTCAAATATAAGAATCAAGAGAAGCATGAAAAGGTAAACAGGAAAGAGAAAATAAGGGACTTACTAAAGTCAAACCATTTTGTTGACATTCCTACATGGAAAGATGATATGTGTAATTTATGAGACCTTTCTCAGTATTAGGGTAGTTGAAGTGAATATACATATATACAGACAGAGGGCACAGGGTGAGTTGACTATGAAGTGATATCTAAAAAATAAAATTAAGGAATGAGAGAAGAATATATTGGGAGAAGGAGAAAGGAAGAGATAGAATGGGGTAAATTATCACACATAAAAGTGGCAAGAAAAAGCACTTCTATTGGAAGGGAAGAGATGGCAGGTGAAAGGCAATGAGCGAATCTTGCTCTCATCAGATTTGACTTAAGGAGGGAATAACAAACACACTCAATTGGGTATCTTATCCTACAGGAAAGTAGGGGGGAAGGGGATAAGAGAGGGGGGATGATAGAAGGGAGGGCAGTTTGGGGGAGGAGGTAATCAAAAGCAAACATTTTTGAAAAGGGACAGGGAGAAAAATTGAATAAAGGGGGACAGGATAGGATGGAGGGAAATATAGTTAGTCTTTTACAACATGACTGTTATGGAAGTGTTTTGCATAATGATACGTGTGGCATATGTTGAATTGCTTGCCTTCTCAAGCTGGGTGGGTAGGGAGGAAAGAAGGGAGAGAATTTGAAACTCAGAGTTCTAAAAACAAATGCTCAAAAAAAAAGTTGTTTTTACATGCAACTGGGAAATAAAATATACAGGCAATGGGGTATAGAAATCTATCTTGCCCTGCAAGAAAGTAAAGGGAAAGGGAATGGGGTGGAGAGAGTGGGGTGACAGAAGGAAGAGCAGACTGGGAAAAGGGGCAATCAGAATATATACCATATTGGAGTGGAGGTGGGGAGGGTAGATATCGGGAGAAAATTTGTAACTCAAAATCTTGTGGAAATCAATATTGAAAACTAAAATTATTAAATAATAAAAATAAATTTAAAAAAAAAGAAATGATTCACTCTTCCCTCATATACTCCAACAGTGAAGTAAAAGGGAGATCAGATCAAATAATCAGGAAATCTAAAAAGAAGTATCAGCATACTTCTATATCCAGCCTGGCGTTGCACCAAATGTTGACCAAGAGTACTGGGTGAGGGGTCTCACCTTTAAAGTCAGCACTGACTCAGATGAAAAGCCAAAAATCTATAATAGTGCCATGATTGAGGATATCTGAAGATACAGAGTGGAGAAAGGGGTAATAGATGATCGCAGTATTGCCCTGACCCAATGGGGGTTGGAGCAGGGTACAATAAGAAAAGAGGAACCCAGAGCTCTGATTAGGAATCTTTAAGTTTGTCAGTGTTTTGATCATAGACACACAAAATGAAATGGAATCCATTGGTAAGAGCCAAGAAAATTGATGTCAGTATAATTAAACAGGAACTGACCTAAGAATTGTTTTAGCCTTCTCCAGGGACTAAGTCCCAAATTAAAATCTTATTCTGGGGACATTAATACACAGGGGGGAAAAACACTAAATACTATGAAGAAATATTATGGCAAAGTGATACCTAAAAGCTAAACTCAGAAGACAGTAATGCTAGAAAAACTACAGGCAGAGCCTCAAAGAATGGATTGGCTTCAAGTACTGCAAGAGTACCTGCAAAGAAATTAAGCAATAGACTTAAAAAGAGCTTTGGAGGGAAGAATTAGAAGAAAAATAAATAACTTTGAATAAAAAGTGGAAATTTTAACCAAGCAACAAATTCCCTGAAAATGAGAATTATCAAGCAACTCAGTGACTCCATGAGACAATGAAAACTATTAAAATAGATTTAAAAGTGTACTCTCAAAAACAACTGGCCTGGGAAACAGATCAAAGAGATATAATTTAGGAATAATCAGAAGACTCCCTGAACACCATGACCTAAAAAAAAAAAAGTCTGGATATCCTATTTCAAAAGTCATAAATACAAAGTGGCTCTATTTATTAGAACCAGAGTATAAAGTGAAAATAGACTCCAGTTACTTCCTGAATGAAACCACAAAGTGAAAACTCCTAGAAGTGTCATAAGAAAATCCAGAGTTTCTAGGTTAAAGAAAAAAATATTGACAGCCAGCAGAAATAGTTCAAGTACCAAAAAACTACAGCCAGGAACAAAAAAACACTTGACAGCAACTACTGTATTGAAAAAAATCTTGGAATGTGATCATCAAAAAGTTAAGCAATAAAAGCTTACAATCAGCAGTAACTTATCCTGGAAATTTTAGTATAATTCTACAAGGGGAAAAATGTGCTTTTGATGACAGAAAGAAGACTTTGAACTACTGCTATTGGAAAGATCAGAGCTAAGTATAAACTTTGAATTACAAACATCAAGAGAAACCTAGAAAGATAAATATATCTGAGCAATCAAAGAGATTAAATTATGCCAAAGTGCTTACCTTCTCATAGAGGAATAAAACAAGTATCAATTCAGAATTAAGACAAGAATTCACACAGTGGTTTTGTTCTGTCTCAGTAGTATTAAAAAGAAGAAAAGAGGGAAAGTGAAATACTGTAGGAAAGAAATGAGGAAGTCTGGTGAGGAACTTTGTCACATAAATGTACTTGCTTATCCATTCTGCTAACCTCTTCCATTTTATGAGCAAGTTTATCCCATTGACATTTGCAATTCTGATAATCAGTTATTTCCTTCCATTCTTTTCTCTTATACTTTTTATACTTTGGGGGGTTTCTTTGAAGAGCTGATCAGTGGGTTCTTCATCCAAGCTAATGATCTTTCTTTTCCTTCTAGGGATCTTTCTTTAGGTCAGAATTTCCTTTTTCTTGGGTTAGGTTTTTACCTGTGCCTGTTTTGTCACCATAAACTGTAAAGTCTTCCCTCTCCTGTTATTGACCTTAGTTGAAACCTCTTCCTTTGGATAAAGAAAGAGAGGAAGGGAAAGCTTTTTATTTAATCCTCAGTAAAATCCAGAGTTACCCTCCAAAGAATTGTATACTACACAGAAGTTTCACACCTACTTATCATGATTTTTTAAAAATTAATCAAGACGCTTGATACAGTGAGCAATGCATAAGATGGGTAGCTTCTTTCTTAAAACTGAAAATCAAAGTCCCTGGGCCATGCAGATTTTATTAGCTCCTAACTACTAGTAAAATATGTTGACAGAACAGTATTTAATGCAAATCTGAATGGATCAGTATCTTCTCCGACTATATATATTGTTGATAGCCTCATGTCGTGGATTGAGAGCATACCTCAGAGTCAGGAAATCCTGGAAAACTTGGATTCAAGGTCTGCCACTGATACGTACTGACTGAATGTCTTTGGTCAAGTCACTTAACTTTGTAAGTGCCCCCAGGTACTCATAAGACTAAATTGCAGAGCAGGTATCACTCTGTATTGGTAAAGGAGGTTTCTTCAATGGAAGCCCCCTATACCAATTAAATAATAGTTCTAGTCCTAAAAATACACATTCATACACTATATTCAATTTTATTTTTGTTTCTTTATAACACTTAGGAAATGAATACTTGCATGAGAGTCAATAGGATGCTAGATTTGGAGTTAGTAATACCTGAGGTCAAATCCCATCTCTTAACATTTATTATCTATGTAGCTCTGAATCTTCATTTTCTTTTCTGTAAAAAGCAAATAATCATACCCATAGTAGCCAACTCAAGGTTCTTATGAGGCTGGATGAGATGAAATATGTAAATTGCTTTCTAAACTCTTAAAGATATATATAATTATTGTTATAATATTAGAAGGAATAAAAATGAAAAATAATATAATATACAATTGAAAAAAAACCAATCTGACTTATATAAACAATTTATTGGTGCCTCCAAAGTGGGAAATGATTGGAAGAACATCAACACACATTATAGTAATTTCAAACAGATTTAACCAATATAAATCAATTGCCATAACAAGAAGACTAAGATATTCTAAAAATCAGCTTAGTAAATTTAATTGCCAAGCCAAGAGCAACATGTTTAGACTTTCATCTTATTGCAAAGTAAAGTTGAAGAGAACAAGAAGAATGTTGCACACAGTAATAACAGTATTATTTGATGAATAACTATGAATGACTTAGCTATTCTCAGCAATACAATAATCCAAGACAATCCCAAAGGACTACTGACGAAGTTTATTATCTGCCTCCAGAGAAATAATTGATATTGTTTGAATATAGATTGAAGTATGCTGTTTTTCAATTTCTTTCATTCTTTTTCTTCTATTCAAGTCTTCTTGTACAAAATGACTACTATGGAAATATTTTACGTGATTGCACATGTTTAACTTATATCTCAATGCTTAACGTCTCTGGAAGAGTAGAGGGATAAAAATTGGAACTCACAATTTTTTAAAAAACCAAATATTTAAAAATTATTTTAACATGTAATTGGGGGGAATAAAATATATGTGTGTATACATAAAAATTTAATTAAAAAAGATTTCATCTTTTTTATGAAACTTTATGAAAAAGGGTAGTGGAAGATTATAAGCAGTATGGCTTCATAAAATAATGAAAATCAGTGGTGGCAGGGGGTCATTTAATGGAAAAATTAGACCCAACTAAGCAGTCATCCCAGAGTCATTAAGGATGAAATTAAAAAGAGGGCCACAAGCAAACAGGAAGAAAAATACTGATTTTTCAGCATTTTGACAGCAGAGACCCATCTCATTTTATCTCTAGCATCACAGGGCTGCATAAGCTTGGAGAGGAAGTAGAAATGGCAGTAAAAGCAACAAAAAGGAGCTTAAATGGAGCAAGTATACAGAGAAGAGGTTCATGCTGGAGGTGATATAATTATCAAAAAAGGAAGTTGAGAAAACATAACTACTGACTCATATACCTAATTTCCCATCTAAAACTTTTTTTTCTAAGAATAATTTACACACAAATTAGGAGCATCCATAAAAAGGCTATTATAGGGGAACAGGAAGGCTTTTGCAAGTGATAATCCATAGAAGACATCTTGACCATCACAGTTAGCTGAAGGATATAGAGAACACAAGATCTCATTGTTCTTAATATTTATTGACTAAAAAAGCATTTGATTCAAGTAAAGCAAAATGCTTGCAGCTCCCATGTATGTTTCAATATTCGGGTTTCCTTGAAAAATATAACAGAACTTGTTCACATCAAACATGCATAGAGAGAGGTCTGTTGTGGAAGTGATTAGTGATCACTTCAAGGAGAGATTTCCCATAGATAATAATCTCCTCCAGAAGCTCCCATTTACACATGACGTGCTGATTGCATCAAGCCTCGGAGCACTGCAAGGCTTCCTTAATGAGCTTCCTGATCAATTTTAAGATTTTGGCCAAACCATGTAAGTAAGGGCCAATTATTATAAAATTAATAACCTTTAGAGCTAGTTTGGTCCATTGTGTATGTATGTATGTATGTGAATTTGGTGATACGAGGTGTCCCAAAAGTCTTAGTATACTAAGACTTTTGGAATGCTCTGGGAACATGAAATGCACTTTAGAGTTTAGTCCCACCCACTATTCCCAACCAAACTCCTAGAATCTTTCCCTGATGTCAATTATCATAAGCTTTAATAGCTTATTTATTATTTATAACTTGAAACTATTAAAAACAAAGGCATCTAGATTGCAAAGTGGATAGAGTGCTAGGCCTAGAATCAGAAAAATTTGAGTTCTGATCTGACCTCAGACACTTACTTGCTCTGTGACCCTAGACAAGTCATTCAACCTGTCTGCCTCAGTTTCCTCACCTGTAAAATCAGAGTAATAATAGCACCTACCTTGCAAGTTTTTTGTGAGAATCAATGGGATAATATTCTTCCCCCCTTAAAATTGCAATAAGACTAAACATATATATCTTACATCAGGCCTGCACAACTTGTAACCTTCCAGCTGCTTGTGGCACACCAAAAGATTTTGGTTGGCCCTCAAAAAATATAGAGGAAAACACCCTTTGTATGTAGAGGAAATCCTTCGGCATGCTGCAAAGGGCCCGAAGGCTGTAAGCATTGGGCAGCAAGTTGTTCATATACACATATATGTATATCTTTTAAAGACTGCAAATAATCATTGAGTTAGGTCAAGAACCGAGCAAGAGTCAAAGGAGAGGCCTTAACCCTTGAAACAAAGACCTGTATTTCTGATGCTCCTTCCAGGGTTATAGGCATCAAGTCATGGAACACATGAATTGAAATTGTAGATCACTCAAAAGGCAATAGAGAAGGGAATGGTGGCCATGAGCACTTTAAGTAATTACCAAGGTGAAGCAGTTAAAGATTGTCATCCAAGACAGAATATGGGCTGCCACGTCATGAAAGTTATGGGTAATTCTGGACCTTTTGGTCAGTTTTGTTATGAATTTTTTAAAAAAAACCACTTGGGAAAGTACCTGTTGCCATTTTTTATTTTCATCAAAGATTCTTTTTATGTGTACATAGAGCATTCTTATACGAAGTTGAACGTATGGGTCTGTAGTTATTGATTTCACTTTACTCTTAAACTTTCACTTCCTTTTCACTTTTCTTTTTTGGGGAATAATTTCTATGCAGGATTTTTCCCCATTCTTTTGGATTTTCACCCTGATATATCTTATAAAGCAATCTCTTAATACTTTGGGTATTTCATTACCTTCCTCACTGGTTTCCTTAGTGTATATATGGTACAGCCAGCCTCCCTGTTCTTATCTTAACTGCCATTTCACATATAAAGTTGGTGATTTTGCTATCGTTGTAATTAGGAATGTAGATTATTCTAGAACTGATGACATCTGTTTTAATTTCCATTTATCTGGGTTTTTTTTTTGCCAACTTTGAATGCTTGAGGGACAATGTATGTTTCTTGAATTTCAGTCTAACTTTTCTATAGACTTGTCACTTCCTACTACTTTTCACCTTTTTATGTGGCGGCTCTCATTTTTCATGTTCCTGTTCTTTAGTGATTACAAATTATGTACAGTAATCTAGTGTTGCCCTTGACTTACACTTGGCAAAGAAATTGAGTGTTTTCTGGCTGAAGTGATTTCAGGACTTTAGGTGGGGGTGGGGTGGGAGACTCCTCATTTTGGTGACCTTCGTATCTAAACTTTTCTGTCTAAACTTTCGCAGTTAATATTGATAAAGTAATCTCTGCCTTTCCTACTTTTTAGCATTGGTGTCTTGTTTGAATAGGGTAAAGCTGTTGGAATTGTATGCAACTTAGTCATTTTCTCATCATTTCTTCTTTTATGATACAGATTTTGGATTTTGCTCTAATCAATTTGTAGTAAAGGAAGTTTTATTATACCATAGTATATAGTTAGTGCATTCGCAAGTAGCAAAATGGTGCTTTTGCAGTGAAGAGATCATTACCAGCTAGGAGAATTAAGGTGCGTTTGACTTTAAGGGATGGCTAGGAATTCGGCAAATGATGAGGGGGAAGACAGGACTTCTGACTTTGAAGTCCAGTAGTCTTACTCCTACATCAAAAAACAGGCTTTTCCTGTGCTGTGATTTTGCTAAAACATGCGATCCATTTCTGATCTTTATGATCTACAGATAAAATAGAGCTATAAAAATGTTTCAATGTACCAACTATAAAGCAAAGGGTACCACCATTCTAAAATGACTTAATGGAAATTTTCTGGAGTCATGTGTAGGTATCCTTTGCTTAGCAACTAAGACCAAATTTTGCTGTGACCAGGTTTATATTTTAGCAATGATTTTGATATTTGAAGATTTGCTTTAATTAAAATTTTGTATTTCCAGTCACAAATGCAGGTGGAAGGAAAACAAATAATACATATATTTACCATGATGTTACTACTTGGGAGAGCCAGTATTTTCTTTTGCTTCTTAATCATAACAACTATCTACTCATTTACCTTAAGTCTACTTCATTGCATTAACAAATTTGAGCTTTTCGCAGCTAGAGAGAGAGAGCAAATACACATAAATGATATATTTCTGATTCTCTTTTACCCTGTAACTGGAAAGTCTAGTCTCTTCTTTAGGTTTCTCTCTGACTCTTTTTTTTTTCTTCTTGTTCACCTCTGTTTACTTCAAGACAGACCCTAGGATCCCTAGTTAGCCCCATGTCTTGATTTCCATCACCTTATTGCACTAGTCACTAAATTTTTAAAAACAAGAATACATTTGTATATTGTATTTGGAATGGAAATCAGAGTATTCATTCATTATATAATATAGAAAATACTATTCATTATATAAAATTTAGATTTGTATATGATTTTTAAAATCCATATCCCTTCTACATGTCAAAGGATAACTGCATAAATGAGAATCTAACTTTGGTAATTGCAAGACAAAATTGCTGAAATGAAGGAGGGCTATTTTTATCTTCTCTTGTCCATGTTCTGATTTATTTCATACTGTACTTCTCCAAAAAAAGAAAGTATTCTGATTTCCTTTCTGGTTTAATTAATAGTCTTTCATCTTCACTGATAGAAATAGAATTTTCTCTCTACTCCTTAAAATGACCCAGACAGTTCCTAAACATTTTTTCCTTTTGCAAAGGATTCAAACATTCTTTATTTCAAGGAATCTAATAGATTGACTGACTGTTCTGTTAAGTTTTCTTTATTTACCTTGTAGTAGTGTATTTGGTCAATCTGAATAGCAACACTCTGAACTCTATTGAAGGTTTTTTAGTACTCTAAAAACACTTTGAATGATAAATCTGTAAATTCTTACTATAGTTTAAAAGGATGCTCATATAAAATACCATAAATCATTCATATGTATTCAATACACTATATTAGAGGACCCAATTATCCCCCTAAATGTCCGAGTGTGAACTAAACATGGGACAGATTGGTCCAGCATGGCCATTACTGGTAACATTTATTTTATATGTTTTAATTTTTAAGCTACAAAGACCACCAAAAGACGGTTTGGCTTTTTTAATGCAATTCTTTTTTTTTTTTTTAAAGGAGTTCTCTGGAACTTGTCTTCATGTGATGCTGTAAAGATGACAATCATTCGAGATGCTCTGTCAACTTTAACAAACACTGTGATAGTTCCACATTCTGGATGGAATAATTCTTCCTTTGATGAAGATCATAAAATTAAATTTCAGACTTCACTAGTTCTGCGTAATACTACAGGTTGCCTGAGGTAAATTCCTGATTACTTGTTGATCATTTACTTCATAATTGAAATCTATACATCATTTCTTTATCTCTTAGATAGATTTGTTTTATTCTGTTGATAAGGGTTTTTTGATTCACCATTCCTTTCTATTATAGAATTCAGACTATTATGTTTTATTTTCACTTTAGAACAGTGTCAGATGCCAACTAGTGACACAGACGAAGTGCTACTATAAATAATTATTCTTTGAATGGTTTTTTATTACTTTAATCTCAAATTGCTTCCCAAATTCCAGTTTTCCATTTAACTTATATTCATTGTTATTTTAAGTAAATGTGACTTTTAATAAATCTGTAATCATAGGCAAAGAGATTTCATGAAGTAATGAATAGAGGGCTGACCTTAAAGTGAGAAAAACCTGGATTCAGGTCCAGCCTCTAACAAATACTAGCTTTGTAACCATAGGCAATCCATTTAAACTCTTAAGGCCAGATGACTCTCTGATATTCTAATTTATAGGTGAGTTGCCAATCTGCATAAACAGAAAGAGTTTCCATACCCAGAGTTCATAAAACCCAAAGGTAACATGGTACATTGGAAAGAATAAGAGATAGGGAGTTAGGAGAGACATGAAGTTCAAATCCTAACTCTCACTTACTAGCTGTTTGAACGGGGCAAGTTAGAGGTATACAGTTCAATTCTTTTGAATTCTGTTAACAAATTCACATATTTTAAGGGAAATTCTTTTTCTTTTTTTATAAAAAACAGTCTAAATAGTACTTTCCAGAGTTACATTAATTATCTAGAAGTTATTAATAATAATAAAAAATAGGGGCAGCTAGGTGGAGCCCTGGAGTCAGGAGGACCTGAGTTCAAATCCAGCCTCAGACACTTGACACATGTACTAACTGTGTGACCTTGGGCAAGTCACTTAACCCCAATTGCCCTGCCAAAAAGTAAAAAATAAAATAAAATAAAATAAAGATTTCCTCCTGTGTATACAATTGGATATTCTGTTAACATTAACAATAACAACCTTCAGCCAAGAAGAAATTAGGAAAGAAAGCCTTTTAAGCCATTTTCCCTCTTGAGGTATAAACTAGACATACAAGTTTAGAGAGGAAGGACTGCTTTGCTTAGGCTAACATTTTATTTTCCTGTAACAAGTGACACTATGAATACCCAGGATGCAATGGACAACATGGAGTACATAAAAAGTAGGCAAATTAGAGAGGCTAGATAATATTGTAGATGTCCTTTAGGTCTTTACAATGTGGCTCTATTACTTAGTTTGAAGTATAGTCAGTTCCTGATTATCCATGGAAATATCATTTCCTCCAAATTGAGTCTTATGAAGCTTTGCTGATTCTCAGCCACACTTACCAAATCCCCAGAGTCATACTCTTCACATGGGAAGCTTTGTTATCCCCCAGGAAGCTCCTCTGTTTGTGTAATTCACTGTACAGTCCAACTACATTGTACAATTGTATAGCTCAAGTATAGTCCAGCTACATTTTTAGCAACACACAGCATGCTTCAGATCTGTAAATGACATTACACTGAGAAGGATTTTTTAAAATGGCATACAAAAATATTGACAGGCTGGAATGGTAGGCTAAAAAAGCTAATGGAATGAAATTGAATAAAGAAATATGTAAACTCTTACACTTGTGTTCAAAAAATCAATTACACAGGAGGTACAACTAGACTGTGCTTGTGAAAAGGACATATAGGTTCTAGGAGACTGCAGACTTACTGTGAATGAAACAGCAGTGTGAACTGGAAGCAAAAAAAAAGCTAATCCTACCTTATTCTACATTAATAAAGTGTAGTGTCCATAATCAGGAAGCTAATAGTCCTGTACATTAACTAGGTCAAACTACATATGAAGTATCAGGTTGAGTTCTGAGCACCACATCTTGGAGAAAATATCAATAAGCTAGAACACGAGGGGAACCAGAATAGCAGTGCCATAGAAGTATTAGTTGAAAGAACAAGGAATATTTAGCTGGAAAAGTGAAGACTTGTGAAGGCTTGTGGCAACATGACAATCTTCAGATATTTGAAGGATTACAGTGTAGACGAATTAGTCTTATTCTGCCTGCTTGGTCCCAAAGGCAAGAACTAGGGGCAGTGGATTAAAATTGAAGGGATTAGGAGAGGTTAAGGGTTGCAGATTTTGGCTCAGCCTAAGGAAAACTTCTTAAGAAATAGAGGTGTCAAAACTAAACAAAAAATACCCGGATCTCTATCACTGAAGGTGATATTGCAGATAAAATTCATGAACTCTGTAGTCTCTTCCAGCTCAAAGATTCTGTGATTCTGTGACTGCTTTGTTCCCAAGTAGTCCATGCCCTATTCCCTAGTGTACTGATCATTGCTTTCATGTTTGTCTTGGATTTCTCTCCAAGAAAGAAGAGACTTCCTCTGCATGGCAGCAGGGAAATTAATAGAATGCTAAATGGAAGTAACTCCCTATTAAGAGAAGCCCTGAGGCTGACTTTTTTTTTTAGAGCTAATTTAGACTGAGAAGCAATAAAACAACAAAACTGAAGTTATTGAGCTAGCAGATGCATTCCTGGTCCCTATAGATATGAGACGGCTTACCTGGCTTTTCTTAGAAAGTTGTCCAGCCTCACAACCATCTAGATTTTTTAACAAGAATTACGAAGCCACCATTATCTGGCTAGAATTTAACAAGCAGTGTATTTAAAGAAAAGCCTCAAAGCAAGTTTGGAACTCCTGTTATTGATTGCACAAGTGGGTCTCTTTTTTTGTGATATTGACTATAAGTGAAAAGCTGGTGTGGTCAACTCTTTTTCAAAATGTATTTTATTTTGTTAAATATTTCCCAATTACCTGTAAAAACAAATTAACATTCTTTTTAAAATTTTTGAGTTCCAAATTCTCTCCCTCCCTCACAGACTATATGTGAATGAATGAGTTAAGTTGTAAATTTTGAAATTCTCACTATATCTCCACATTTTAGGAATCTCAGCTCTGCAGGAGAGGAAGCACGAAAACAAATGAGGTCTTGTGAAGGCCTTGTGGATTCCTTGTTATATGTGATCCATGCATGTGTGAACACTTCTGATTATGACAGCAAGGTATGGAAGAAATGAAGTCTAATCACTTCAAATGTTAAGGGGCCCTTTTTCCACAAATGCAGCTATGCAGAAGCAAAAAGACATGAGTGACAGCTTAGCCATGGGTCTTCCTCTGACTGTTTTCCTAAATTTACTTGGCAAAGTGACTGTCCTTGTAGAAGCAGCTACTGCCATCTTTCTTTCTCTACGTACCCCCAGATTAAATCAACATTTGACTATCTACACTGTGGTGGGGCTCTTGTCTTAGTCTGCTCCTCTTTCCTCCGTCTATTCTTAGTCAGTGTCCTGGCTCTAGAAGGAAATATCACTACTGTGGAGGGAGCAGTGCTTGAGGAAGGGAAGAAAATGGAGCGGTAAAAGAAGGAAGAAAAAATATTAAGAGTGCAGAAATATATCTATATGTAGCAGCAAGTTCACATTTGGAATAGAAACAAGGAAGGAGATAATTGCTTATTGGCAACATAGGATGGCAACTCAAGAGATTAAAGGGCTAGTTCAGGGAGGCAACCTGGAAGCAGTGCCTGTCACCAAGGAGGGGTGGTAGCCATTGCTTCTATGATGAAGAATTACTTTTGTGATTGAGGTAGAAAAAAGGTAGAGTGAGGCTCCATTTGTCATTTAGTGTCTGATTCTTTCACAACAGCATTGAACTTGAAATGTTCTGAACTGCCACTGTCATTGATCTATTTGGTCAGTTTACCTTCAGGAATTTTACAAACTTTTAGAAGCATACATCCAGATGTAAGAATATGTTAGTCTCAAAAAAAAAAAAAGAAAGAATATGTTAGTCTCAGTTTTTTGTGTATCTTGCAAAATTTCCACAACATAGTGGCGGTTTTAGGATGCCCTATAAGCATGTGACTTTCCTATATAAAGTCATTATTCCATCATCTTTAAAAATTATTATATAATTATAGATACTCGTATATTTAATCTATCATGGTCAGATAGGAAAAGCTTTTTCAGTTAATGTCAATTTGATGTGAAAGTTACTTGTTTTGTTTGGTGGCACTAATGCTAAAATGTATTACATTTCAGACTGTGGAAAACTGTGTGTGCACCTTGAGGAACCTGTCCTATCGATTAGAATTAGAAGTACCTCAGGCACGACTGCTGGGAATAAATGAATTGGATGACTTGTTAGGCAAAGAGTCTCCTAGCAAAGATTCAGAACCAAGTTGTTGGGGAAAAAAGAAGAAGAAGAAAAAGAGGACTCCACAAGAGGACCAAGTTAGCATTCAATCTGACATGAATTCCTAAAGTATCATTTGGGGGGGAGCAAAAAATATTTTGTTTTTCTGAGGAGAAAATGGTAGTTCTTGTAGTGTTTATATAGTTATATTAGAGATGGATCAAATGTTAACATGGTCAAATATCGATCAAATATTAACACAGGCAGTTACTCCTACTTAACATGTTGACTTTATTTCTCTTTCAGTGGGATGGAGTTGGCCCCATACCTGGATTTTCTAAGTCTCCTAAAGGGGTTGAAATGTTATGGCATCCATCAGTAGTAAAGCCTTACCTGACCCTTCTAGCAGAAAGCTCCAACCCAGCTACTTTAGAAGGCTCTGCAGGATCACTCCAGAATCTCTCTGCAGGCAACTGGAAGGTATGACATAGATTCCAAATGATTCTTAAGAGATCACAGTCAACCAGAAAAATCAACAAATTAATGTTTCTAAATATTTGCCATGTGCCTGGCACTCTGCCAAGAAATTCGGTCAGAGTATCACATATGTAGAGTTGCATTGAATCTCAGAAATCATCACATCCATCCCCTTTGCTTTACATATGAGGAAATTGAGACCCAGAGAAGTTCAGGGAAAAACTGGAATTTGAACCAGGTACTGCTTCCAAATCCAGTACTCTTCCCAGTGCACAACAATACTTCTTGAAAGAAAACATAGCCTTTAAGAAAACTAGCAACCTGTTTGATGAGAACAAAATGTACATATATAAAACCACTGAAGAACAGCACAAGACCGTAGATTATCAAGTATTTGATTGTCAGTCTCCTAGGATTTATTGAGCTTCTACTATATGCCAGGCATTGTGCTGAGTACAGAGGATACAAAGGAAGGCAAAGGACAGTCTCTGTTCTCAAGGAGCTCACGGTTGGGGAGACAACATTCAGCTAGCTATGTAAAAACAACATAAATCCAGGATAAATCGGAGGTAATCTCAAGTGAAAGGTTAAGTTAGAACAGAAAAGACTTCTCATAGAAGGTAGCACTTTAGCTAAGACTTCAAGGAAGCCACAAGGTGGAGATGAAAAGGGAAAGAATTCAGGCATGGAGGACAATCAACGAAAACACTTATGTCAGTAGATGGAGTATCATATACAAGAAACAGCAAGGAGCTAGTTTCTGTTGCAGGATCACACAATACATGGAGGTGATTATGGTGTAAAAAACTTGGAAGGTAGGAAGGGGCCAGGTTATAAAGGGCTTTGGAAGCCACAGTATTTCATGCCTGGAGGTAATAGGGAACTACTGGGGTTTGTTGCTTTGGGGGAGGCAGATGAAATGGTCAGACTTGCATTTTAGGAAGAACACTTTGACAACCGAATGGGGAGAAGCTTGAGGCAGGACAGCCAACGAGCCAGCTATTGCAGTGATCTAAGTGTGGTTTGAGTGGTACAAGTAAGTGTGTCCTCCCCTATGAGCCACAGAGCTATTGCAAGGGATCCGTGTCAATATAATAAATCAGTTTATTTTGAATTTCCCTCCCTGTTCCCACCCTCAGATGAATTAAGAACCTTTCATGTAGAGCAGAGGTAATAAACACGCAGAGCAGACGTGGCCTGCAGTGCTCCAGAGTGCAGCCAGGCTAGTTTAAAATGTAACTAGGAAATATGTAACAAATAAAAACACAGATAACGTTACCTTTTAAAAATAAATCATTATGCAGCCTGCAGGCATCCTTGTGTTTGGTTTAGTGGCCCCTATTTCTATTTGAGTTTTGTACTACTGACTTAGAGTCTCTTCTACAAGGTGTTCCTAAAGTCTGGACGCATAGGAAATGGGGAGTTATTGCTTCAAGTTCATGTGAACCTTGCAAAGCGCATCAACCTTTGCATCGCAAATGATGGAAATCATATTGAAGATGTTATTTGTTAATATGCCAATTAAATAAGATATTATTGAAAATTTCATTCATTTCATTCCTTTAAATAAGCATTTTTGCCTATGCGTCCAGACTTTAGAAACACCTTGTATAAGAAAAAATGTAGGAGGTTCCGGGTATGGTTTATTTCGTTGAGGCAGCTGTTGTATTTGGCAGCTGTGGACAATTATGGTCAAGAGCTGAAGCCAATGTGGTAACTAATCGCCTTTCATTGCTAATGAAAATATCAGTGAAATCCAGTCTTTTGCAGGCTTTGTTTCACCTCCAGCTTCTATTGACCCGAAGTGTGTGGAAACTTTTATTTTTAAATGAATGCCTTTGAAGATGATAATAGTGGTGATAATTAAAATTGATGTAATTTGATTCATATCTACAATTTAATTTGTAGAACTGTTTAGCAGGTAAAAATTAGACAGCAAACAGATTTAAAATGTAAATGTGTTTTGATGACTTTTTAAAATTATTTTACATGGTAAATCAAAAGATTGTATGCACTCCCTTTTTAAAAATCAGATAATCATGAAAACAGATGTTACTGAATCAAAGATTATTGAAGGATACTAGGAGATTGGTGGGACTCAGGAAACCAGTATTTCAAAAGCCTAACCTGTTCTATCTCAGCTTGAAGCAGAAGGTATTTGTTGTATCAAGAGACCAGTTTAATAAGCATTTTAGTACATTGATTTTGCAGTGTGCCAAGACTTTTATTCTGTTGATTTTTTTTTAAAAATCACTAATTCATACATTGAATTTTTAATACTTTGGTAAATTTGAAGAATTTTCATAGGAGCATGGGATTTCAATAGACCTCAATTAGAAATCATATGGTCCAACCCTCCCATTTTGCAGAGGAGAAAACTGAGCTCCACTTGAGTGACAGCCTGAGTTTACAAAGGCCGTACAAGGAGCAGAACCACAATTCACACCCAAGTCTTCTGACTCCCAGGACAGGGATCTACCTGTCCATTACCTCACCTCCTCCACCTCTACCATGGTGTCAGATGTCTTTTGTTCTTATTTTTTAACACTAAACTAAGGTAATTCAGTGTTCGTGGAAGTAAACAATTAATTAAAAGGGTTAAGATTAATATTATTGTAAGGAAAAACAGGGAACCTTATTTCCACACAGCTTAACCACCCTAACAACAGTGCACTGGCCAGCATTACAGTCATCTCATTATCTATGTCTGTTAGCTAGTTTGTACAGATTTAAAAGTCTTTTTTTTAAGTGGACAAATAGTCAAATATCTCTTTCTGTTCTGTTACATGGTTTTTATTTTTATGTTCACTTCCAGATCATTTGGCACACAAACAGAATCAATCTGCATAGTGGCCATAGTATTGCTTAAGAGGGTCTGGCTTTAATAAAATGAAAGCTGCTGGGCTTAGAAATTGCTAAATAATACCAAATTGGAAAGCATTATATACACATGTGATTTTTTTTCCTTTTCTTACCAAAATGTGTATTTATGAGTGAATGAAAAGGTATTAAGCACTTTTTATGTGCCAAGCACTGTGCTAAACACCAGGGATACAAATACAAATACCAGTCCCTGACTTCAAGGAGTTTACATTCATATAGAGAGATAATATACTTAAGGCAGTAGTGACAAATGAATGTCACTTTAGTCTCTCAGGGGTGATGAGTGTGACCAAAAGAGTTCCACATATTCACATATTCCTCCCAAGAGCAGTAGCAGAATTGATTTGATCCCGGTTCCAGAACTGGAGGTTGTGGCAATAAGGAAGTTTATGCAGCTTAGCCTGGGTGATCTAATGACTGTGGAAGAGGGAGTAAAGTGAAACATGGTAGAGGCCTACTTAACATAGTGTTCACATTATTAAAGACAACCTCCTAGCCCACAGCTGTTGTCTTCTGTGGCCTCACAAGCTTTGGGTTTCACCATTCCTTATCTCTGTTAGGCAGTGGAAAACCAAATAGAGTCACAGAGGATACACAAGTTATTGAAAAGATGGCCTCCATTAGTGTGCACTTGCTATTGTCTCTGTTTCTGTCCCTGTACCTGGCATATTGCCTAAGCATTAAGGCACATCATGATGTGTCTCCTTAATCATGTTTAGGTTTATGTAATAAAATAAGTGATGTATAGGTTCCTTCCAGGTTTAATAGTCTAAGAGTCTGTCACTGAATATATTCCTTAGGGATTTATTGGTTTGGTTTTTTTTACCCCTATACAAAAATATTTAAGAAATCATTGTTTGAAATTTCCAGACTTGGAGGCAGTAGTTTTTTTTTTAGTCTTTCTATCTTTTCTACTGTTTTTATTCTTTAGTAACATTACAGATTTAATCTTTTAAACATAAGAGGACTTTTAAAGTTTCTGGTTTGTGCTACTTAAAGGATTTATTTTCTTTAATAGTTTGCTGCATATATTCGAGCTGCTGTCCGAAAAGAAAAAGGTCTTCCAATCCTTGTAGAACTTCTGAGAATGGACAATGATAGAGTCGTGTCTTCTGTGGCAACTGCTTTGAGGAATATGGCATTAGATGTTCGTAACAAGGAGCTTATAGGTATGCTGTGAACCCATTCTTGAATTCATGTGAACCATGTAAGAAAAACATAACCATCAAATTTTTTCTTTTGAGAATAGCTTTTATCAAAACCTAAGCACATTAATTTTTCTTTACCCAGTCCTACCTTAAGTGACCATTCTTTTTTTCAGAATGGCAGAGGTCCCTAGATAAACTTTGATAAGGGAAGACACAACCATTTCATAATATGAGGGAAAAGCTATTCATATTGCTTGAAGCTAAATGTCTTTTTTAAAATCCTACAGTTTTGTTTGTGAATCATGGAACCACTTATATTTGGTTTTTAAAATATTTTTTCTTCAAGCATTATTTTTTTCCCAATTCTTCCACACATAGCATGGTGGGGGGAGGGAGGGAAGCAGAATAAGAAAAGAAAAATAAAACTTTTGTAACAAATAAACATAACCAAGCAAAACAAATTCCCATATTCCCTGTGGCCAGAAATGTGTGTCTCAGTCTGTATAGTCCATCACTTCCCATTCTGGAGCTGGGTAATAGTAACAGTCTTCATCACTGATTCTTTGCAATCACGGAGTTCTTAAATCTTGAAAAATTGTTCCTTTTCCACTTGTTAGAGTATAAATTGTTCTCCTTGGTTTTGCTCACTTCACTCTATATTAATTCACACAAGTCTTTCAAAGTTTCTCTTAAAGTGTCTCTTTGAACATTTCTTACAATATGATAGTGTTCTGTTATATTACTATGCCACCATAATTTGTTTAGCCATTCCCTAATTGATGGGCAACCCTTTAGTTTCTAGTTCTTTGCTAATTAAAAAGGAGCTACTATATAAATACTTCCTTGAATAAAGGACCTTTTCCTCTTTCTTTAATCTCTTTGGGGTATAAGTCTAAGAATGGTGTCTTTGGTTCAAAGCATACACATTTTAGTGGCTTTTGGCCATGATTCCAAATTGCTTTCCAAAATGCCTAGACTTGTTCAGCACTCCACCAACAGTGCTTCGATGTCATTTTCCCATGGCTTCTCCAACCTTTCTCATTTTTCCAATTTGTCAACTTTGCCCATCTAATGGGTATGACATGGATCCTCAGAGTTGCTTTAGTTTGCTTTTCTCTTAGTGATTTGGAGAATTTCTTCATATGGCTGTAGATAGTGGTCCTTTGACCATTTATCAATTAGAGACTCACCATATTTTAAGACAGAAGCCTTATAACCTTCTAGAATAAAAATTTTCTAAGATTTTTTTCCCTTGAAATCCACCTTACATTTGTGAATCTCTTTTACCACTGTGCACATTGGTCATAATGGTGCCATTGTAACCAGGTTCTAAGTAGAGCTATTTATAAACTTCAAAATTATAAGTTGATAATCGATCAGGAAAAGTGTTATTTTTTAAAATACCTAAATTAATATGCTCTTAATGTATTATTGTCGTCATGTAGCAATATGTTGAGCCAAATTTTTCTCTATAGAGATAAAGCTTTCTCCATACCCACACTGCTACAAAATCTAGCATGTACTGAGTTGCAGTTTGAGAATTATCATATTACCAGCTTCTGGACTCCTTTGTGAGGAATTTCTTGTGTCTCTAAGGTGTATTTATAAAAATGACAAAGCAAATCTGTATGTACTGAAATTCTTTACCGAAGAGACGGCCCAAGGACATACATGGACCCACTTGAATGTGACCCACAGACATGAGGCTCTTTCCACACTTTTCCTATTAATGTTGTCTTTGAGTTTTTCCTCAAACCTTTTCAGTTCATCCTCCATGTTCCAACCATAGCAAATTGTAGAGGGAGTCCTTAGTTCACTAGGTTTTTGGCAGCCCATGGGTTATTGAATCGGGCAAGAAGTAACAACATAATATTCTGACAGATAATAATTACTTGCTGAATATTTGCTGAGAACCAATAGTACATTAGGCATCTTCTAAAACATAAAATTAGATGCTATCCCTACCACCTGGACTCAATTATTTTTAGGTACTGCCTTGCCTTCCGCTCATCCAGCATTAGCTGTGACATGAAAGATGGAGAAGGGGAGAATGCAGCAGTACTAAAGTGTTTATGTTCATAGTTAGACATTCTAACCCAGGCACAATGATAATAATGGTAGATCCCATGAATCACTGTAAATACACAGTAAATCCTTTACAACCAAGTCATGTTGAAATATCATTGTATGATATGTTGTGCAAAATTCAGCTGCAGTTTCTCACATTTTGTCTTCTCTATTTCATCACAGAATTCATGCCGATGATCTTTTTTTTTTTTAGTAAACTGAATTTATCTGCTTGTTTTAAAATACTTAAAATCATTACTTTTCCTATTAATGTTGTCTTTGAGTTTTTCCTCTGATATATATCAAATTATGCACACGTATAGTTAATGTCTCTTTGTGTGTCTTTCCCATCTGTTGCTCACCATGGTATATAAACAGATGCTTAATAAAAACTCCATTTAGTAGCCATTCATTTATTAGTTCAGAAGAAAATAAGAAAATATTTACTTGAGCTTTACTTAATTTCCTTTTTCTATAGTGCAGTTATTACTGTTTATGAGCTAGTAATTGAAAACTTTAAAAGTTGAGATATAATCTGTTAGAAGGAAGAGAGATGAATAGAATATCTATGAGACCCCTCCTCTGTTCCTATTCTACTCCCTCCCCCCAAGTTTCCCAAAATAGAAAATAGAAAGCTTTATTACTATTGCTGCTATATCCTGTGAGGGAATATTGCCATAATTTTAATTATATGTTTTCTGTTTTGTATTTGAATTGTCTTTATTAAAATTGCTATTGACAAATGGGTTCATATACCCCTAATTAAAATTTAAACATTCCTGTTCACGTGTAAAATTATCTACACAGGTATAATAAAATGACATTTCCTGAACAAAATAATCAGTTATCCAGTAAGTATGAACTAAATACCAGTTACATGCCGGGAACTGGGCTAGACTGAGGAGAGAAAGACCACAATGAAATAGTCCTTGTCCTCAGTGTGCTTATATCCTGTTAATAGCGGCGGTAAAGGATTATATGGCACCTTAACTTGGCCCATTTTTGAAGAGTAAGATTTCAAAAGCTTCCTGAACAATTCATGGCAGTTTTTTTTCTTCAAAATACAAAAATTCAGATAAGAATCAAATTTCCTGTATTCTTTTCACTTTTTTCTACCTGATTTAAAATAGTTCAGCTAAAGGAACTTTGACTGTTATACCTTAGTCTGTTCACTTATTTGTCTTTCCTTTCATTGACATAGGGCCACATAAATTCCAAGTGATTGTTTAATGTCGAAATTAAGGAAATACTGAAGATTGCAATAACTATTTAGAACAATTGTCATTTTCCATTTAGCTATGAAATTTGCCTTTGTCTTTTTTGCTTTTGGAATTTATCTCTTGTGATACATACCATATACCATCAGAATCTTGCAGTAGCTAGTACATTTCATAAATGAATTTAATTTTTGTAATTTGGCAGGTAAATATGCTATGCGAGACCTGGTAAATCGTCTGCCAGGAGGCAATGGTCCAAGCATCTTGTCTGATGAGACCATGGCAGCAATCTGCTGTGCTCTGCATGAGGTCACCAGTAAAAACATGGAGAATGCCAAAGCCCTGGCTGACACTGGAGGGATCGAGAAACTAGTGAACATAACCAAAGGGAGAGGGGACAGGCAAGTGTTCTGTCATGAGGAACCACCACTGTGAGATTCTGTTCCTCTCATCACTTTATGAGAAAGGATCTTCATAAAGAATGAATTTCCTCCAGAAAAGGATTTATTTCTCTATTCCTTACAAGCTGATAAACTTACAGAGTTTCCCACAGCTGCAACCTGTTTTGTTGGTAGAGCAGTTATCTGGCATGTATTCCTTTATCTGTTTTTATTTTATTACAACACCTGCCACTCTCTTGTCCTTGCCACCATTTCTAAAGTGCCGTGTTCCTGTATGGTAGCATACTGTAGAGCCATTGCTTGAACCTCCTAGGATAATAATCATAACCTTAAAATAGAATATTAAGGCTAACCTACATTAGAATTTATCCACTGTTCACTTGTCCCTTTTTCCAGGATCTGCAACTGGCTATAATAAAGAAATAATATCTTTTCCCTCAGAATTCCACTTTCAACTGCATAATATAGCATTAAAACAGTTCTCTTAGTCAATGTTGATCATATAACACCTAGAAGCACCCTTTCTTGGTTTGTATAGTACCTCTTTGCTCCAAGATAAAATCCAATTGAGAAAGTAACAAAGAGGGATATTAGAAAATCAGTAGCACAAGGAATATTTTGGAAAGTGCTGTGGCAATGATCAAGGCTATAAAGTTGCCTTAGACTACTCATTGAGCTTAGCCCACTTAATCAGTGGAATTCCCCAAAGAAATGTCAGGTTGCGAAGGCTAGGCATCTCCTACACCATAATGATAAATGAGCCTCTCAAAACAGCAGGATAACTGTCACCCTGAAATAGGTAGCATCCTAAAACATGCCAACTTATTCTAAATAAGCCTACTCTGCCTAACATCAAAACATCATGGTGGCATTAGTGCAAGCCCCAACCTGGGGGCCACATAACAAATCAAGACCCCCTTTGTTGGAGAGTGCAAATAGACTTTAGTATTTGGACTAATCAAAACATGATGCTTGGCAAGTCTGAAGTGACACCAATAATTACAAGGGATACCCACCCATCTTCTTGCCATCTTCCCCTTCGCCACCCCCTTGAGATTCTAAAGCAAGAGTAGTCAAGTGCAAAATGTTGTTACAGTTCAACTAAGTCTGAGGAATTGGGCCAAGAGGAAGTGTAAAATTATTAGCAATATGAAGAATCCAAAGGAGCCCCCATCCAAGAGCCCGCCATGAACACAGAGGGACATGTACAAGAGTAAATCATACTCATCGTTGGCCAGGTGTGAAACCCTGGAAATGCTAGGGCAAGGGATAAAGGAAGTTGTGACAAGCATGGACTAGATATGACCTTTATAGTCTATTTTTTAAAAAAAAACCTTAAGCTTTTAAAGTCCAAGTTTGGAAAATTCAGAAGTTTTCTGCTATATGTAAAGTAACATGATTCATATGGAACTAAGTGGTCCCTTTACCTCTGATCCTAAACTTATAAAATTCTTGCTTGATGAGGTCGTTTGTAGAAGTTTCAGTAAAGATAATAATAACTAAGATTTGTATAGCGCTTACACTGTGCTAGATGCTGTGCTAAATGCTTAAGAACTGTTGTATCATTTGATCCTCACAACAACCCTGGGAGGTAAGTGCTATTACTATCCCCATTTTACAGATGAGGAAACTGAGGCAAAGTGGCTTGCCCAGGTTCACACAGCTAGTAAGTGTCTGTGGCTGGGTTTGCACTCAGGAGTGTCCGTGGCTCTAGGCCTGGCATTCTGCCCACTGTGTCACTCACTGATAAGAACATTCCCAGTATTGATAAGAAAATTATTATGGCTCTACCACCTAAATTCAGATTTAATTATTTTGTGGCTATCCCATCAACTTTGCCCTTAAAGAAGGGGAATGAGGTCTGTTGTTACAGTGAAACTAAGGTCAGAAGTAGAAAAAGTAGCCTAAATAATGTGACAGAAAGTCCTTCATCAAAAAGTACCACACCCCCCCCACACCCCCAATGGTTTGTCTGGTGTACCTGGAATTTATCATATTTGTTTTTGTTACTCAAAATATAAATTAAATCATTGTAAAACAACTAATCCTAATTAAGTCACTAATTTAGTTTGATTTAATGGGATTTTATCATTTTTTTGTAAGGATGATTGAGCAACTCTAGACCATGGGATGGGGGAATTCCAAAATTTTCCTACTTCACAATGCTGCCATGACCCAGACCTGAATAAGCTTTTTAGGATGTCTCTTCAGTATACACTGAAATAAAAAATAGAAGGAGAACTACTGCTTATTCATTTCTCACCTTATGGCTCCATTTTGTAACTAGGAACAGGTATGGGAATTTGACCAAAATGGTAGGAAAAGGAATTAGACTTGTTCTGCTTGGTTCCTCAAAGGAAAAGTCAGAAGTAATGGGGAAAACATGCCACATCCACTATAGGCTTGATGTTAGGAAAAATATCCTAAAAATAAGAGCTAGGCAAAAGGGAAACAGGGTGCCTCAGGAGCAGGTGAGTTACCGGTATCAGAGGTTTCCAAACAGAAGTTTGAATGACCAGTTATATTGTAGTAAAGGACATGGATTTTTTTGGACATAGATTAGGCTACATGGCCTCTGAAGTTCTTTCTAACTCTAAAATTCTCTTATTCTCCAACAAAATCAAGTGGCTATATCTAAAGTCAAATTTTGTATATTAAAATGAGTTCTCAAAAAAATTTGCATACTCGAGATTGACTTTCTGAGTCCTCAGTTTGTGATTTCTTCTGAATTCCCAAGTAGCTATTGCCCAAACTGTCAGTTTTCCTAGATATTAGTCCTTCATGTACCTTTCTTCCATCACTAGAAAGCTAACCATAGAGCTAGTGAAGCATTAGCACCCATGACACACTCATTAAATGCTAGGAAATGAAGACCAAATTCATTTTATCTTCAGAGCTCATATGGCCTCCAGACCACTCTTCCTTAGACACCCAGGATGTAGGAGGTAGGTAGTAGTTAATGGCAAAGGGAAAGTTAAGATCTAGAAAAGTTGTGTGACTGATACCCAAGGGAACACTTCTACATTGGTTAACCCATGTTCTGCAGACTTCAGTCTTGCTGTGAAAAGCTAGTCACTTTGTGTGTTCACTTCTGAGTTTCCTCCTCCTCCCAAAACTTGAATGTGACCAATTCCCAAACATTAGATTGATTTGATGATTTTTCTAAAGAACTTTTGTGAGCTGGAGTTCTTAGAAGGGTGACCCCCTGTCCATTTGTTTGTGAACTGAATCCTGTCATGTGGAGTCTGATATTTTGCTGTTCAGACAGAAAAGGACCTGAATTCATTACCGTAACTCTCTTCTACATAGATCATCCCTGAAAGTGGTGAAAGCAGCAGCCCAGGTATTGAACACATTATGGCAATATCGGGACCTACGGAGCATTTATAAAAAGGTAAAGTACAAAGATAGCTGTGGCATAATTAGCATTCATTTGAAAACACTTTCCTGATAAATTAGTACAACAAAATATCATGATTCAATGTAAAAGATTTTTTTTTCTCTTTTAACCCCACAGGATGGGTGGAATCAAAATCATTTTATTACACCTGTATCAACATTAGAGCGCGAGAGATTCAAATCACACCCTTCCCTCTCAACTACCAACCAACAGATGTCACCTATCATTCAATCAGGTCAGTAGGGAAACGGGCTCTTGGGAATATATTCATTTCTCTCTCCTGCCTTTTTTTCCTTTGGCTAGAGAAGACTATATATGCCTACTTTAGAACCTATCATTCCCAGTCCTTGAACAGAAGACTTTACTAACTCCACTAATCTTCATTTGTCTCTACTAATTGTGTAGGTCTCCTCTTCTCATCCTTTAAAGCAGCCATTCTTAACCTGGGGTCCACAAACATGGTGGTGGTTGGGGGAAAGGGGAGAATGGGGAGTAAAATATTTATTGTGCATGTATGGTTTTAAAGGAGTTATCCCATCTAATTATAAAAAATACAAATATAACAACAGACTGGAGAAAGAAGCTAGGCCCCTATATTCTCTCCAATTGATGGAAAATACAATAATTACCCTTTAGAAAGAAACAATGCTGTTCTCTAGTTGTCTCTCTCTGTTGCAAGGGAGAGTAATTATAATCTTTCTGTCCAATTTTTCCTCACCTTTTCCAAAGCCAGGAGCCTTAACTAGGTAATAAGAGGTTTTAAAATTTACATTTTAATATATTAGTGATCTGTTTATTTGATTTCATGTATTTTAAAGCGTTCTTCTGAGAAGGGGTTCATATGCTTCACCAGCCTGCTAAGGGGGTCTGTGTTAAGAAGCCCTGCTTTTTAGTAAGGATCCTGTAGGCTGTTGAGCTGTCTACTGTATTTTAGGTTGGAATTGCCTGATAAGTGATCCTTTGCTTTTCTTAATATGTAAACCCTTGTAATAAAAAAAAAAGGGTCCAATCCTCTCCCTGAAAGAACAATAGACATGGTAGTTATACTTCAATCCAAGAAGGCTTCAGCTTGTCAGGTTCGGGTGTCACAGGGACAGATAGATGCCCAATAATTCTAGCAATATGAGTTGGAAACTCTCTCTTATTCCTTCTTTCTGGTAGGTCTTTTAACCACAGAGAGAGAAGCAAGTCCATTTTAAGACCAACAGAAAAGCATGGGAAATGACTATTAAACCAACAAATGAGTTTGATAAATGTAATTCTTAACTTTTAAAAAAGGTGACAGTAGTAGATTTTTTGCGCTCTATTTGGCTTTAAATCAGTTTAATCCGAATTAGCATCCGTTGTACTTAGACGGTCCATAGCAGCATAGCTTATTTCTCATGTGTACAAATGTGACTAAAAAAGGAGAATATATGAGATTAGTGGCTCTTATCACATAATCTGCTATCTCTTTTTATATTGAGAAATCTTTTGAAGTCATTTATGTCCAGACTTACACATGCCTTAATTTTTTTTAAATTGTGCTTAGCTCCTTTAAGGAAACCCCTGACTATTTTACACCTCCTTCTTGAGCTCCCAAATTTAGCCTAAGGCAACTTTGCTTTCTCAGAAGGCTCAGCCTTCTTTAGGGAATAAGGATGCTAGAAATAGCTGTAAGAGAACTGTTAGGTGAGATGCCAGGAGGCATTTGTGTTTGTTCAGGCACCTAGTAAGACATGCATACAAATAATTCTAATACTGCACATAATATCAAAATAAAATATGTTTTGATTTCCATATTTATCATTCTTTGGTAATTCAATACTAGAGCAGTTTCTTACTTTCATTTCTTAATCTTGCTTATGGGACTGATTATAGGTTAGCAGGCACTTTCCCTGTGCTGGTACCATCTTAGTGAAGCCAATGATTAGGAATTTGGCGTTGCCAATGGCATGCTTATGTGCAGTGAATACAGATCCACTCCATGTGAATTGAAGTTTTGCTCCTAATTATGTTCATTTTCCTCTGGTAGAACAAATATTTATGTTAGTCATATCCAAACAAATACAATTCACTGTAAACTTAATGTTTCCAGGGATTATGGGGCATCACTGTCAAAGATTACCATTGGCCATGTTAGCAAATAATTAATTATAGTTACACCAAAAGCAAGGTAAGTTTAAAAATGGAGAAAAAAAGACTTGTGTAAAAGTTTCCCATTCAGATTTGAATTATTCCCTCTGACTCTGGAAAGAATAAAAAGGGTGTAGATAGGTACTTTTTCCTATCATTAAATATTTTAACCTTTATTATAGTAGGCTTCTAAATCTTTTTAAAGAGTAGATCTTCTCATTTTCATTGGGCCTCTTAATTAGCCCAGACTATTAGGTTTTGTAGAACTTAGAGTGGAGTGCACCTTAAATCATCCTAAAATCCCAGTGCTTCTCACTATAACCATGCCATCTCGTAATGGAGGATATGTTTGGAATAATTAGAAAGCAGGCATACTATACCTTTCCTTTATGCAGAAATTCAATAAATATGTTTCAGTGACTTAAGTTTTTATAAGCAACTGAAACAAGTTAATAAAATAGCAAATACAACTCTTGAGTGGCTAATATATTCTTATTTACCTAATTATAACAGAGAAGCTTATTAAAGATGATATGAAGTACTGGCTCTACTAGCAGACTGTCTGCCCAAGCTCTAAGGTAGTTCCATATGGGGCTTAGTTGTATTTTGCTTCTTGACTTGTTAAATGCTTGACTTCTCTTGCATTTCACAGCAACTTTCAGGTCTGATTTTATTATCAAGCTGCTGGGTTATTTCTAATCACTGACCTTTATTTTTCCTGGAAGGGTTTTATTGAGACACTAACAATCTTCTTCCTTTCCTTCTCTCTTTCTTCCTCTTTTTTCCCCCCTCTCTTCAGTTGGCAGCACATCTTCATCACCAGCACTGTTAGGAATTAGAGAACCTCGCTCTGAGTATGATAGGACACAGCCATCTATGCAGTATTACAATAGCCAAGGTGATGTCATACATAAAGGCATATATGCTGGTAAGATACCAGTTAGGTGTATGATGCACTACTTTGCAATGCTGTGTATTTCCAAACATATACTCCGTGTGGGAAGCTATAATATGAGTTATTTGAAAAGTCATTCACTCCTGTATTGAGATATTCCCCCAACAGCAACCAAGAGATGATCAATTCCATTTGCATCTGCTACTCCCCACTTTCCTGGCTATTACCTGGTCCTTTTGTGATTTTAAGCTAAAACGGACTAATTTAGTAAAATTCAGGGCCATCATTGGCTGCAAAAGGATTTTGTGTAAGTAAAAAGAGACATGTATCTAGATGGGAAATGAGTTATAACTACTCTGTGGTACAGTTACTTACGTTTCTACTCTTTTCCCCTTTTTATGGTCACTTTATTTCTTTTTACTGCATGTATCAAAACTCTGCTTTCTTTATGACTTTTCTTTAGCTTATATCTTAGAGTGGCAAAGCTCCAAAATTCATGACTAAGAAAGAGAAGGATGTGTATCTTTGCAAAGAACAGACTCAGAAAATAGTCAAATGTATCTCCCGTGAGACTGATATGTTTAAATGGATAAAATGCTATTCTGTTAAATTAATGTTTTCATGCCTGATATAGAAAGTTTTGCATAGAATTTATTTGAGGATCTGGCCTTGAATAGTTATGAAGATTTCAAATTTTCCACACTTTTGACTGTCTTGCAAATTACAATCTAGAGCTTTCAAATAAAGCAGTGAGCCACAAAAGGGGGAAAGGGGGAAGGGACACTTCATGTTCAAAAAGCCTATTTATTAAAAAGAAAGAAATAAAAGCTGGCGGCAGCTTAACTACTGCTGGGGGAGTAATCTCACTCGGTCTGTTGTCTTTTAAATTGTGATTTCGCACAACTGTTTACTAATCATGTATTGTTACTATGGCAATTAATAGCTACATAACATTGCAGTTGCTATATTTCAAACATAAAGCTCTTTCCAAGGAAATGCACATTAAAAACCTGTATTTGTTATTTGAGATTTGCTGCAGCTTGCTTTGTTTTAAAGATCCTTTCCAGCTTGCAAACCCTTCTAATTTTTCTATTTGTATCTTCTTTTACTTGCATCAATAAACTAATTTGTCCCAGGTATGTTTTATTTTTCCTCATTTTGTTTTGAACCTATATTAGCATTAAAAATAGAGTAAAGAGAGCTAATTACAGTATCAAAACTCTTCTCGTGGACCCTCCCAGGAACAAATCCCTAATTTGCCTGTTTCTTGTGACTGTAAACAGGCATTTGGACTTGCAGGAAGAATATCATGTGTATATTTATGTCTTGTAAATTAACCCCTTTGAACTCGTGTTAATCCTCTCTCTTAACTGGGGTATTAGCTCAAACTGATATTTTGGAGGCGTTCAGCTTGGCATATTATATTTCTCTTCCTTTCCTTAGTGATTTAGCTTAGAAACCTTAGAAAGACAAATGTTGCTCCTATTTCCAGCTTGAGCTGTCCTTCTCTAGCCCAAGGGGCAAAGCCTCAGCCCAAGAACCCAACAAGTGAGATCCTTCACATGAAGCTGCCTATGTTTACAAAGATTGAATCACACCTCAACCAATGGGCTGAATTGTTGTTCACACTGCTCAGCAGTTAAGGAGAAAGCTTTCTGATAAATTCTGCATTGTCGCAGCTTCCATTACAATTTTATCACAAAAGTATACATGAGGCATGTGTTTGCTGTAATCATTTTTCTTTGATGGTTCAGAAGAGAATGGAGGCCAAGTTAAGTCTCTGATTCCAAAATGCTGACTTTGGTAAGCCTGAAAGGGCTACAGAGAAGAGCAAGTCTTATCCAGGCTTAAACTCAGGACATCATTGGCCATAGTGTAGTCAAACTGCAAAGGCTAATGGATCTAAGTGATGAAGCACTAGTTTTAACTTCATAAAATATTTTCTTACAGGCTCCAGCAAACCTTCACCAATTTACATCAGTTCCTATTCCTCACCAGCAAGAGAACAAAATAGACGGCTACAGGTGAATTTGCAATCTCATTTTAAAAGAATGCTGATAGCAGGGATCAACAAAACATAATAAAAATCTTTGCGCTAAGCTAACACCACTGAGTAGAATCCCTTTCACTTGATATCAGCTGCTTGAGCAAATTTCTTTTCCGAAGCATTCTCAGATCCTTGAGTCTGGGAATTGATGCTATTAACAGTACCACACAGATGATGGAAAGCAACCACTCATTGCTTTTCTAATCCATTCTGAGAAGTCTTCAAACATACTGGAGATTCATTAATACTGTGATAGCCTTTCCCTGCCCATTTTTCATCTAAGCTTGAAAGTCTTTTCCTTCCTCCTCTATGTGGGGGAGAGTTAGGGGCCACATCCTTCTCTGACCTCACTGTTCACCTCTATGAAAGCACTCTCCTCCTCTGCAGTGGACTCTTCTACAGCTTTTCTGGCTAATGGGTGTATGGGACGTATTGAGTCCTGGCTGCTCTGGGTTAGTTACTGAAGCCAAGATTGAGTTAGTCTGCCAAAGTAGGAACTGAAGGACATTCATCAGCTCAGCTCTCTCTCCTTTCGTGATGTGTTGTTTTTCCTTCTGTCTCTGAGGCCAATCTTGTAAACAACTTGAGGTTTTTCTTGAGCCATTGAAGAATTATTCTGTAACCCACCAGAGTTTTAAGGAATTAAAATGTTGAAAGTACCTGAAGAAGTCATCTAATTCATCTTGTCACCCTCCAGTACAATTTAAGCAAAAACAATACCCCTCCCCCCAAAAAGAGAATGTGATTTAAAACCTCCAGATAAGAAAGTTCCACACTTTCTCTCATTTCACAACTTTCTCCACCAAAGAAGGTTTTTTCATCTGCCCCGAGCCAAGCATACCATAGTTCCTGGGGGTGGGGGTGAAGGGTATTGTGGGGTTTTTTTAAAGGACTGTAAGAATCATATCTCTAACAAGCTGAAAAGGAAGAGTTTAGATATAATTTTCTCTGTAATATTGGAGATTTAATTCTATGTTGTGGTATTGATATCATATATTGTGATTTAAGCATTGCAAAGAAACAAGAAATTGACATAGTGATGAGACAATGGAAGTATTTGAACCATCAAGCCTAATTTTGTTTTTTTAAACCATTTTAAGAAAAAAAATTAGAATGATTATGTTTAAAATGCTAAAAGGTAGCATGATATGCACTGTCATTGTCATGTACTTTCTCCTGACCAGGTGTAGTGTTTGCCTTTTAAATATGTGTGTTAGTATCATGCCTTTTCCTTTCTATCCATATTTACCCCTTAATCTTATTCCTCTCTTAACTAAAGATTGCCTCTGCTTCTATAATTCTTACTCAAAGCAGAATTTCAAAAGCCTCTATTCACCAAAATGAGCAAGGCAGAGAACTTGTCTCTTTTAGAACTGGGGGAATCGAAATAATATCATAGCCTCTAAGTACAATTCTGAAAATTGACTTTGAAAGAGATTGTACAACTAAATCTTATTGTCTAAGGTACATGCCCTTCCACCACTACCTCAACAAAAAAAAAAAAGTTAAATAATTATTTCCATATGATCTTGTACCAAAACAGATAATTGGTCGGCAAAGTCCTGGTCAATCAGAATAAATGTACAAAATCTTAACCCTCTTTTTCATTGTATAGGCATCCAGATACAGAGTACCTGGTATCTTGGGCTTCTCATAACCCCTTGATTCTATTTCTGTGTGAAGTCAGTTTACTCACCTGTAGGTTTAAAGCTGGAGGGGGCTTAGGGTTTACAAAAAGGTTTAAGGTCTTCTAATAAATGTACTGGGTTCTCCAAGACTTTTTTTTTTCAACCTAAGTCCATGAATTACTGTCCTAGACATTTAAAAAAGGAACACACATGTTTTTCCTTAAATTCACATTTCAAAAGATTACTTTTATTTATTTTTTTCATTTTGTCAACAGCATCCACAGCTGTATTATAGTCAAGATGACTCCAACAGAAAGAACTTTGATGCATACAGATTGTATTTGCAGTCTCCTCATAGCTATGAAGACCCTTATTTTGACGATCGAGTTCACTTTCCAGCTTCTACTGATTACACAACACAGTATGGACTGAAATCAACAACAAATTATGTAGACTTTTATTCCACTAGACGACCTTCTTATAGAGCAGAACAGTACCCAGGGTCACCAGACTCGTGGGTGTAGCATCAAGAAGCTCAGTAGAGGAACTCTTTTCTTCCTAACCTTGTTTCAGTTGAGATGGAGAGATGTTTGCTGACTGGATGGTGAAACATGCAAGTGAAATGGAAGGAACAAGGGAAGAGGTGTTTTTTTTTTCCTTTGAGGAATTATCGGGAAAGCGAGGAAAGCATTGGAAGAGAACTTTATAGCTCTGCTTAGGTTTTAGATCTAATTACTTGTAGTTCCTGTAGTGTGGTGAAGGTGTGGGCAATGTGATGAAAGGTTTGCGAAATGGGTAAAATGAGTTGGGAGAATGTGTAGATCAAATCAAATTACAGATGATTTTTATGTGAATAAAGTCATGTTCTGATAGTTTGTACAGAAAAAAAAATAAAATGGATGCCCTTCTTGTTTTCTTGCTATTACTAAATGTCAAGATTGTATGCTATTATGTCTTGTAAATTTCTTTTGTTGGTGTAAATATGGAAATGCCACATTGGTTAAAAGTGCCATCATTTGTAATGCAGTGTGTCATTTTAAAAGAGATTTCAAAAGCTAACAATTAAAAAACAAATGGGAGACCCAAGAAACTATTACCAATTTTAAAAATACCATTTTTCTTTGTTTTTAAAATGAATAGTGTAATTTGGAAGCACAAAGTCCAGTCCAGTATAGCAATGCCGTTCCCATTCCCTGCCTCTTTCATAGGACACTTCACTGCCATTTTCTATGCACATGGAAGAAAAATAAATGTGGAAGTTTCATCCATGGAAAAATGTTCCCTGCTCATTTTTATTTTCTGTATGTAATACGGAGAAACAAATTTAATAAATGTGAAATCTAATTGCATGTTGTAAGCAGCTTAAATATATTAAACTATTTTGACTTTTTCTTAGTTTTATCCAGTTAAACATTTTCATGCCTGGTTGACAACATCAAAGAATAATGCCTCACTATATTTTCTAGCTTAATGCCTTTTCTCCCTGAAAAACTATTATGAATTTCATGTACTCTGAAGTTTTATCATGTTATAGTTTGACTAATTGTGTCGTAAGCAAACTACCTCCTCTCTCTCTCTCCCCCACCCCAGCCCCCAAGAAACTAGATCTAGCAATTTGGCTTCGATCACTTGATATAGATTCTACTTAGCTAATTTGTAACAAAGTACAATAGTCATATGAGAAAGGTATCTAGCAATTTCCCCTTTTGTACTAGTGAATCTTGAAGCCCCAAAACTCCAGATCATTTTAATGAGTGGTTTTATCTAATGTGCCTTTGTTGGAATTCCTCAAGAAAAGGTTGAATGGAAGAATGCCATGAAGTAGGGAGGCTTATCTCCAAAGACTCAGAACAATGGCTCCCATAACTTGAAGCCATATACTGTTCACTGCTTCCTTCCTTTATGTTAGTGGTATAGGAGAGGTAGGACCAGGCCTGATCTCAGGAGTAGAGCCTACTTTGTTACCTTGGGAGCCCTGCCACCAAATTCAGTCAACCACAATTTCTAGATTTTTATATGGATAATTTGTACCCCAGAAACTCCACAAGCAAATTATGGAAGTGTATTGTTTAATCATAGATAATACAGATGTATACATATTTCATGACTATGCCTATAAAGAAACCTAAAGGAAAAACACTTTTCCAAGAAATCATTCTAAGCATACGAAGGAACTCTGCCTGATCTTTGTCACTTAAGGAATATAAATTAAAACTTTAATTCATTGAGATTTAGTCATGACCAACGGGGGTCGGGGGAAGCAGAGCAGTCATTCATACCTGAAAGTGCCTTCCTGAGGTAGTAAGCCTTTGGAACTTTGCATCAAAGAACTGAAGTGAAATGAAAATATTAATTTCATTAGAAAAGAGTTGCCAATTCCCAAATGCTCTTGAAAAATGTAAACATAAACCTACTTTCCTGAGCCATTTTTTTATAAGTATTATCTCAGAGTTCAGAAAGCCCCTTCCAGAAGCTAACCATGAGTATTTATGCTGTGTAATATTATTGCTTAATCACTGAGCAGCCTTTGATTTTCATCAAATGAACATTTTTTGTCTCTGGGTGAAAACTGAATTCCATTGCTTGGGAGAATAGAAAACAAAGGATCCCACCTATCCCTGGACCTAGTTCTATTTGATTAAATCACTCTTGTCTTTTAGTGACCTCTCCTCGTGGACCCAATTTCTTCACTATGAAAGGCTAGCACTGGAAAAACTATACCTGTCTCAGGTTGTACAGGGTCCTTGTCACAGTCACAGCCCTAACGACCAAGGTCTCCAGATGCCCCAGTTTTATTAGCAGGGGAAACAGTGATCTTCCAGAAGCAATAATAGACTACGAATAAGGTATCTCAAATTGAACTTTTTTCCACAATCAGCAAATTCGACTCAAACATTAAGCACCTATGTGCTTGAGGATAAGGATGAAAAATAACCCAGTACCCCTCCACCACCCCCCCATCAAGAAACTTACAGTTTAGTAAAAAGTATATAGGACTTGTGTATTAAGAGCTATGATACAAGGGAGCTATCACTTTCAGCCAGGGGAATCAAGTAAGATTTCTTAAAGGAGATGACACCAGAGCTGGGCCTTTAAGGGGCAGAAAAGTCACAACAGGCAGAACTATGGAGCAAGTCAGTGTCCCTTAATGGATAGTTTATGCAGATTAGTGGAGGGTGGTAGGCACTGGACGAGATCTGTTTTGCTGGAACGAAGAGTGCATTGGATAGGTAGGTTGGAGCTTTAAATGTCAGACAGGCGTCTTTATCTCTTGGCAGTAAGCCACTGTAGGTGTCCAAGCAAGAGAATGACAGTATCAGCAGGAGGAGATTGAGGCTCTTGCAATGCCTGCACAAGCTCGAAGCGGAAGACTTTGCATCTCCGCTGATTTTTGTGCTTGAAAGTTGACGATAGGTTTTATGAGCAAGAAAATGGTCGTGCATGTTAATGAAACCGGTAATCCAAGGTGATGTAGAAATTTCATTTTAACCAGCTGTTTCTCCTTCCAAACGCTACCTATTGCAAGGAAATGACCAAGATTAGAGAACTGAATTTCACCTTCCTTTCCTTCTCACGTATTTGAGACAGTGGTAATGAGTAGGCCTAACCTCTCACCAGCTACCGAGGAAGGGAAGTGGAATCTACTTGAGGGCAAAGACTTCTTTTTTGCCTTCCTAACCCCAACACAGTGTGGCCAACCAAGAAGAAAAATGGGAAGAAAAAAAAACTGCAAAATGACTAGGTAAAGCAAAAACTAGATAATTTGAATGAGTCAACTGCTTTTCTGAGATATAAGAATAAATGAATTTTGTTCATTAAAGGTGGAGTTATTCGTCTTTCCCTACAGCAATCTCAGTGACTTGGGGAATTGCGTTTTTGAAGAGAAATGTGAGCTGGGACTCATGTACCAGGCTATTCAGTTACTTAGCCAGAGCTACTTTTCTATATAAGCCACAGTACATATCACATCATTTGAAAGCTGTTAAAGAATGAAGCCAAAATCGTAACTTTTTTCCTCATTAGCCTCAAACTCACTCTGTGAGCAAGTATTACCTCACTACTTTTGGTTTATAAGAAGTAAGATTTTTTAAAGTTATTATCAGAAGGATATGAGCCCTTTTTTTGGCCATTTTAATGGCATCGGGTGTGTCCCCCTTTGCTCAATTGCTGCTCATGTCAGACACTTCCCTAAAGCGTTACTTCTTAAAGTAGTCAGTAATGAGACTTTAAAGCCCACAGGCCGCTAAATCCAGCCAGGGAATAAATTCCTACAGTGTCGTATTGCAACCTCATTATGGCGTATCTTAAAAAGCTGGATTCTACCGATCCTGACATGTTAGAGCCCTTGGTGGGAATAACAGGAAATAAAGGCTTGGGTTTGTTGTTGGTTTTTTTTTTAATTTGTTAAACTGATTCATTAAAAAATAAGTAACCCCTTCATGGCTTACCAATAGCCGAAATCTGTAGAATGGCAGTTCTCAAATTAATTTGGTCGTGGTAAAACTTGAACTCATAAATTCTAGTTGGGGACTTGGGGCTGATGGAATAGATTCCTTTTAGAAGGGGCTAACGAAATGTAATAGCAAAACAGAGGGATTCAAGACTGTTTTCATACAAGGAAGGTAGATGCCACAGTGGATGGAGTGCTGGACCTGGAGTCAGGAAGACCTGAGTTCAAATCCTGCATCAGATCTTTAGTAGCTGTGTGACCTTGGACAAGGCATTTAACATCTCAGTCTCAATTTCTTTGTCTGTTAAATGAGAATAATAATAGCACCTAACTCCCAGCATAGTTAGGAGGATAAAGTGAAATAGGATTTGTAAAACACTTTGCGAACTTTAAAGCCCTAGCTATTATTCATACTGAAAAACTGATAGGATAAGAATATTTTGATACATAGTTTTATTATTTTAGAGTGGAGAAATAGCAGGAGCGATGAAATTTTCTCTCAGAAATCCTATTCACAATGCATAGAAGACCAGGATTCCACAGAACAGTTTGTAAAATACAGCTGCAGAGAAACACTTTAGTAATTTTACCTCGTTTGGTGAAGCTGGGTTTCAGGGAGTTATCCAGGCCCTTAAAAAAAAACAGCAACAGCCTGGGCTTTTGGGGTTCCTACAGCTGTTCCCCCCAATAAAGAGCTAAATCACTCAAGTACTCAAAATGTGAAAAGCAATTATCAGGAGAAATAACCATGAATTAGGACAAAAAAGCCCATTTTATTCTACTTTAAAAACAAATTTAATACAGAAACTTCAGATCTTACAAAGGAGTTAAATTGGGGGTGATTACTCCCATTACGGTCCCTGCAGATTTTCTTTGCACTGTGGTATCTAGCAGTGTATTTGAAGCTTTACTAGATTTACATAAGTTCAATTTACACACTTTTAAAGCAATGCATCTTGCTGTATACAAGATATAACCTAAGAAAGGCTCATAAGCTTAAAGATTTAGAGTTAGAAGTGACCTCATGTCACCTGGTCCAACCCTTCCATTTTACATCTGAGGAAATGGCAACCCAGAGAGGTTAAGTAAATTATACACAGTCACACACGTAGTAATTGGGCCAGGTAGGGATTCTAATCCAGGTCCTTTGATTCTAAATCCAGTGCTTCCCACTATACCACAAATAGCCAGTATCCTCTGCAATCTTCTTATTCGTAATTTGAGAAGCATGTACAAAAATAAGCATTAAAATAGTCCCCAGAAGTCTATGTAGAACATATTGTGGCCAGAGAAATTTGTGCCGCCATTCTTTTGACCCAATGGCCCAGCTAGAATTGGGGGTAAACATGGCAGCCATCAAGTTCCCCAGAGCAAGTGCCTCAATGGCACTGCTTGAGCAAAGCACTAAAGAAGAGTTAGCTGAGAAGATGGATCAGAAAAATCCGGGACTGAGAAGTTAATGGATTTTAAGATGCTTCCTGGATGCAGAGAAGGCTTTATATTAAATGGCAAACTTTGCTGAGTGTCAAGAAAATAACTGCCGGAGCTCGAATGAAATACTGCAGTTTCTTCATTAGCTTGCAACTGTGCCTCCATGGGAGAAACAAAAGACTCCTGTGATGACTGTCATTTCATAGGCCCCATTTCTGCCTACTTTGCAGAGTCGCTGCTGTTTGCCAGCCTGAGAGAGAGGGAATGTTTTCCTTTCCAGGAGATAAGATGCAGCCATTAGGAAGCTGCCTACAGAGAGCAACTTTAAGAAGTTAGTGCTTTGGGGTTCCTTCTTTATTAAAACATTTCTATCAAACTGGCCCTGTTTGGAACTGTGTGTTTGCTGGCACCTACCACTGTAGTCACCTAAGTGATTGTCTAATAATAGAGTTGATTTTATTCCCTATCATTCTTGGTGTGGTTGTTCACAACCATCCTGATAGATATATCATGCAAGAAGTTTACAAATCATGGCTCTGTTCTTAGCTGTGGGTTTGGCGGTTTTTGTTGGGTTTTTTTTTTCAGCTTTACTTCCTTTAATATCATTAGCTACATTGGAAGCAGTAATTCTGTTCCTGAGGAGGCCATTTGAGCCTGTTCTGTTTGCCTCTTCCAACTTGAAATCACTCGCAAGGTTCTATTATAAGTTTTTGCAGCAGCCATCATTTAATTATTAAAGCCCCATCCAGTGGTTAGAAGAATTCTGATAATGGCTTAATGTTTTTTCTTCCTCCGTTGGTTGAATGCAGATCACCACGATCATCAATGTGTTGCCTCATAAAAAAGAAAATTAAATGTACATTGTTCCAACTGAAAGCTATAATCCTGAGAGATTAATGGAGAAAGGGTCAATCCTTCCTTGAGAAGTGGGTTATAAAAGTTATCCATTCACTGAAAGGCAATACCTCAGAAGATTACATTTCCTCTCCAGCAAATAAGAGCAGTGCTTTCAGCTTTAAAAGCTTTGACATCCTGCCATCATATGAGGACAATTTTAACAAAGTGAGACTATTCCCTCTGGACTCAATGGAGTCCTGAGGACCCCGCATCATGATCCAATCCATTTGGTTTTTGAGTCCTCATTTCCATCAGAAAGTCATTACCATGACAGAACAGAGCCGACCCAAATGTGCATTTATGATATCATAAGGGGGAAAAGGCAAGTGCCAAAATAGTCTCTATGTAAGGAACATGACAAGTCTTTGATGAAATGCTTATTCAGCCAAACCTAGTAGCAATTCTGTAGCTGAAAGCTTTGTGTCTAGCAGCCATCACTGGTTGATGGTTAAAATGCACCATCTTGCTCTTTGAATATAATCAGGCTCCTTTTGTCTACCTCTGTATAAACCCCCGCAACCTCCCAACATCTGTGGGCCATTGACAAGAGTCAGCTGCAGTCAGAGCCAAACCAGTTGCCTAAAATTCAGTTGCATTCTGGTGTAGTACTACTTCCTCAGTAATCTACTTCTTTGAGGTGGCCGTAATGCCAGCAAGATTTTAGTTCTAGTTCTATGTTGAGATGAAATGAGGTATTCACAAGTCATTGAACAAAAGGTTTACTTTTTCCTCAACTTTACCTGTGAGAAAAAGATATGCAACAAAAATACAGTGGTAGTTGGTTGTTCTGGATGGGATCCCCCATCATCTCCATGTGGAAACATGTCTGGTCAACAGAGCAGGGAAAATGACTCGTGGGCTTCAGAAATCCATCAAGTCCAAGGAGTCTAGATTCCATGTGCCTGAGACTTTTTAGGCCTGTGGATGCAGAAAAGCTACATCAAGAAAGTTGAGGCCAATCATATAGGCCAACTAGGTCCTAGGGCCAGCTAGCTTTGTGTTCTTTTAGGTAAAGTCTCCCCACATTGTGGGTAAGAAGAAAGAAGCTGTGTCAGAGAAATCCTGGTCCCATTACACACCCAAAGCCAAGACTTGGGATGGTTTTGAATCATGAAGCATGTTTTCTGATATGTCTATGTCCACTAAATCAATTTGTGTACTGCCAATAAACTGTTATCAGATTAATTTAAAAAGAAACAAGAACTTCTGGTCTGTTCTTAATATGTTTATCAGGTTGGAGAACTTCTGTCCCTTAACTTCCTACTTTGGGGGCACTTCTTTGTTCGTTGATGCTTCCACAGAATAAGTAGAAAAGAAGAGCAGAGTCATGCCTGACTTCTTGTTGGTGTCATGGTCAGGAAGAAGCCCGTTGGCGTTATATTGGAGTCAGTAGCACTGCCCTCAGAGGTCATGGACTGGACAGCATTGTAGGTGAAACTATTGAGTTCTTATCTTCCTGGTGCTCCTGGTAACTAGGTCCCTGGGGACAGAGGCCAAAGACAGGGCCATGTTAAATTACCTCCTGACTATGGAATTAAGCATAATAGTGATATTCTGTAGAGAACCAAAATAAAGTTGTAAATTACCTGTGGGCTTGATGCCCATTTGGGAATGGAAAACAGAGCTGTGTTTATGTTACATATTACTGAGTACATTTTCAGAATTTTTAAAAATTAGGTCCTTTGGAAAATAAGCTTTTTTAATACAGGAGAAAAAATTTAATAGATGTCTTAAATTTGTGCCAGTAGGGTAAATCTGTTGGGAGATATCTAAGTGATATTTGGAGGTAGCTGTACCCTCCACTAGTTCAGGTAATTGGGGCTTGGTGTCTACTACATACACTTTTTTCCCAAGACAAGTCCAGACCCAATGTATACAAAGAACCTTTCAGCAAATCACTTCTGCATTGGCCAGGTGGGTAGTCCTTTGGTCAGCGGGCCTTATCTCCCCACCTGATTATCCAGCCCACTACCAATAATGTGGATAGCCCAGTCCTGATTGGCCCTCATCCCTCTTCCCCTACTTCCTCTCCAGTTTCATTTGAAACCTAGCAAAAGAAAGTCCAAAAGAAAATCCACGATTTCTCCCCAAACCCTCCTTGCTTGCTAGCTTTTTCTATCGAGGTGTCACCCAGGTTTGCAACTCTGCAACCATCCTCCCAGCTTCAGCATTCCTTACAAAGCCTCTCTCCCTCTCCCCCCACATCTAATAAATCTCCAGCTCTTATTAATTGTGTCTCTCCATCATCTCATACCCATGTCTTTCACTCGCATAGCTGATACGCTACTTCAGGCCTTCATTGTGTCTTGCCTGGAGTTTCATAAGAACTTCCCAGTTGGTCCCTTGACCTCAAGTCTCTCCCCTGTTTAATTCACTATCAACACACCTGCCAAAATATTACTAAAGCATGAATGTGACCAATCACCTCCATAACAGAATGCAAAGTCTTCTGGCGTTGAAAACCCTTAAACATCTGGCTTCAGCCCAACTGCGAGTGCTAATGACACATTACTCTCCCTCCCACCTTCCACAAGGCAAACTAGACTAATCGTTTTTCCCCTGGAGGCAGCTAGGTGGTGCAGTGGATAGAGCACTTCACCTGGAGTTGGGAAGACCTGAGATCAAATTCAGCCTCAGACACTTACTGTGTGACTCTGCATAAGTCCCTTACTCTCTGTCTAAGGATAATAATCACATCTACCTTGCAGAGTTCTTGGGAGGATCAAATGAGATATTTGTGAAATATCTAACAGAAGGCCTGGCACATAGTAGACCCTTTGTAAATGCTTATTTCCTTCTTCCTTTCCCCCTTTCCTAAATATGACTGTCAATCTCTGATCTCCATGCCACCAACAGGGTGGGGGGGAAGGTACTGGGAGAAGAAACCAAGTCACCGAAACAACTTTTATTAAATTATACACTGTTTATCCAACTTGTAGGGTGCCGTAGACCATTGCTCCTTCCCTCCTCCTCTTTTCCTTGTACACTGTTGTTCAGTAATGTCTGACTCATTGTGACCCCTTTTTGTGGGGTTTTCTGGGCAAAGATACTAGAATGGTTGGCCATTTCCTTTTCCAGCTCATTTTACAGATGAAGAGGCAGACAGGGCTAAATGACTTGCCCAAGGTCACACAGCCAAGTGTCTGAGGCCAGATTTGAACTCAGGAAGATGAGTCTTCCTGACTCTAGGCCGGACACTCTATACACCGTTGCACTTAGCTGCTACCTCTTTTCATATGCCCATCTTTGTACTCTCTCCCCTCTATCGTCCCATATGCCCATATCCACACACTTTAACAGCTTGTTCAGAGGTTGGGGTAGTGAATGGGGGAGAGTTGATTTACTATAAATATCTCCCTATAAATAATGGAGAACTGGCTGCTACAGCTGAATAAATAATGAATTGATTCCTTAGGTTAAGAGAGAGAGATATATAAGATTGAAGCAAAAGAGATAATTGAGGTGTCAAACGTGCTTTCTTGTCTTCCTCAGAAGTTTTTCAGTGCTACCCTAGAATTTCCTCCCTAACCTCCATTCACTCACTCCCTGCCTGCCAGCCTCCAGAAAGCAGATGGGGCCCTCAGAAATATCACACACACACACACACACACACACACACACACACACACACACACTGGCAAGAATGTTGTTAGCACAGATGATGCGTGTGCTAAGGGTGCTAAGCTTTCAGCAGCTAGCATCCCTGGCTTCTTGGTCTAATGAGGTGTCATGCGTGCCCAGGCAGGAGTGGGTGTAAAGCTTCCTGTCTGGAGCTCCTCTCCCTTGCTCTGTGACAAGCTTCAGAAGACTTTCTAACCCTGTAAGTGAGCCACAGGATGTATCCAGAAGAGAGAAAGGTAAGCCAGTGGGAGAGCAGAGAACCAACAGCAATCTCAAAAGGGCTGAATCAAGTGCCCTTAGGCAACCTGCAACAAGGGGCAGATGGCAAGAAAAGGAAGTTTCCTTCGCTTTCTCAGAAGTACCAGTCACCTTGGTTCTAAGTTAGATTAGTGATGTCATATGTTCAATGGATTCAGCTCCTTTTCTGAGGCCTCTTACACACTGGCCTAACACAGGGACAGGTCTATAGAATGATTAATAACTGTGATCATGAAGGGACCCTGTATGCTAATTTGAGTTAGAGTTGGGTTCAAAATAGGTAGGTACCTACATGGCCCAGTGAATAGAGGGCTAAACCTGGTGTCAGAAAAACTTAATTTCAAATCCGGTTTCAAATATGTATTACCTGCATGATCCTGAGCAAATCACTTAACCTCTGTCTGCCTCAGTTTCCTCATCTGTAAAATGAGAGAAATAAAAGCACCTATCTCCCAGAGGTATTATAAGGATAAAATGAGATGATATTTGTAAAGTGCTTTAGAAACCTTAAAGCATTACATAAATATAACTGTCACTACTATCCAATGATTAGTTACTAGCTGAATGACCACCATGAGGCAAATCACTTAATTTTTCTGAGCCTACTTTTCCTTATTCCTAAGCTGGGAAGACAGCATAGTAGCGGCTAAAGAGATGTCCTCAAAATCAGTAAGACCTGAATGCCAGACTTGCCTCTGACATAAATACCAGGCAAGTCATTTAATCTTCCTATAACCCAAGCAACTTTCTTTTGTTTTGTTTTGTTTTTTTTGCAGGGGGGTAAGGCAGGGCAATTGGGGTTAAGTGATTTACCCAAGGTCACACAGCTAGTAAGTTTGTCAAGCGTCTGAGGCTGAATTTGAACTCAGGTCCTCCTGACTCCGGGGCGGGTGCTCTACTCACGGCGCCACCTAGCTGCCCCCCCAAGCAACTTCCTAAGACAAGAAGTTATAAAACAGATGCAGATTGGCACTGGCAGAGGAATTTTCCTTACTAGGATCCAATTTCATGTATACATACACATATGTAAACACATAAATATATGTGCACATATTCCCACATACATGCATGTGTGTATACATATATACACATATATACATAGAGAGCTCAGAGAGAGAGAGAGATTAAAAGTGTTATTATTTCAATCTTGAACAATTAAAAGCTAACTCAAATCTTCCTTCTCCTCCAGACCAATATTCTAGGCCACTACAACATGGATTTAATGCAAAAGCTACCTGTTTATATCATTGACCTGAGTAGTGCATATGCATTATTTCATTGCCAGAACCCCCAAGAATTTCACCATGAGGCCAAAAAGAGAGGTGAGATCAGCATGAGAATTTTTCCTTTCTCACATATCCAAAGAAACGTTCAGTGCAGGGCAAGCAGAGGGTCCAACTTCACTCCAGTGACCTTGTTTTTAATCACTCTTTCCCCTTTCCCGTGCCAATCTATGTTCGTGATATAAATTTCTTCTTTCACACAAGCAGGAATACAATCAAGTAAATTACAAAGATGTATGAGAGTAAGGCAGAATTGGGTACTCTAGGATGTCAGGAGACCTATGACAACCTGGGCCTGACTCAGGCTAGTAACTGAGTAGTTTAGGCCCAATATTAGAATGAAATGAAACACTGATAGGTCATTCCGCAGGTAACAAAAGGAGGGCAGGTCAGGGTAAGAGGCCTGAGTACCTTGCGAAAGCTAAAGGACCCTGACTTCATGTGGGCAGGTATTTTTATGCCCTTAAATAAACAGGAAACCAGATACAGCCTGAAATCACATCAAGGAAGACTCAGTTTAAGTCTTAGCCACCTGCATCAACCAAGTCTTAGGCCTTTTCCTTGCCCTTTAGATAAAGAAATAAACTAATCTACATGGGGGAGGGAGAACCCTTATAAATACTAATCCTAGAACAACCCCAATTCATCCTTTTGTGCAGATGGGAACATGTTCTACCAATTGCCAAATCCAATGGCTTTTTCTTAGTCTTTCTTGACTCTATAACATGTAACACTGATTACCCCCTCCTTCTAGATAATCCCTTCTCCTGATTTTACTCTTCTCTGTCTCTCTGTCTCTCTGTCTATCTCTCTCTCTCTCTCTATCTCACTTGTTGACTCCTCTTCTGCCTCCCGTCCCCTCAATGTCCCCTCCTCCTAGACTCTGTCTCTTCTTCTCAAGAGTACCAATACCTCTTTACTTGTGAACCTCTCATTTGAAAGCCTTGAAAGGCTTTAACCATCACCACCAGTGCTAATGATTTTCAAAGCTGGATCTCCAGCCCTGACCTCTGTCCAGGGCTCCAGGATCAAATTTCCAGGTACTTCCTGGACATTACCACCTGAATATCCTCTGAACAATCTCAACCTCAACATATTTAAAAGTGAATTCATTCTTTCTCCTCTAAAACCCACTTGTTTTCCTAACTTTCCTATTTATGTTAACGGCCCAATCATTCCCCAGGTCACTCAGACTCAGAAGCCCTGAGTCCTTGTTGCTCCTACCCATCTCTTTGGGTCCCATATATAATCAGTACCCTAGACTTGGAAATCATAAGCAACTTGAGCTGTGTCATAGACATTTTTATCCCCAGCACCTACTCTGGTTCCTTTGCGATAGGATAGAGACTGAGCTGGAGGTTCCATTGATGTAGAGAACTGAATAGGGAAATTCTTTTATCTAATGTAGGTGCATCTTCTCTGTAACTTATGGCTTTAGAGAGCTGCCTAGAGCATTGAGAAGTTAAGTATCTTATCCAGGGTCACACAGCTGTGATATGGCAGGACTTAAACCCAAATCTTCTTGTGTTTTCTTGGTTTTCAGACCTGCTCTCTATCTATATACTATGGTGCCTTTCTAACATATGTTAGAAGTGTATATGCATTATACATATAGACCTTTAATGTTGGTCTGCTTGAATACACTAGAAATAGAAATAAACAGCACAATACTGTGACTCACAATGCCTAACAGCAGAGGAAGTAGATAAAATTCTCAAGAAACAAGGCCAATTAACACTAATGAATTTTTGGTAGAGTTGTGAACTGATCTGGAGGGCAATTGGGAACTATGCCCAAAGGGTTATAAAATGTGCATACCCTTTGACCCAGCAACACTGCTTCTAGGGCTGTATGTCAAAGAGATCATAGAAAATAGAAAAGGACCTACATCTACAAAAATATTTATAGCAGCTCTTTTTGTGGTAGCAAAGAGTTGGGAATTGAGGGGATGCCCATCAATTGGGGAATGGATGAACAAGTTGTGGTATATGAATGCAATGAAATACTATTGCTCCTTAAGAAATGGTAAGCAGGCAGATTTCAGAAAAACCTGGAAAGACTTACAGGAACTGATGATGAGTCAAATGACCAGAACCAGGAGAACATTGTACACAAAGCTCTTCTCAGAAACACAATGATCCAAGACAATTCCCCAAGACCCATGATGGAAAATCCTATCCACATCCAAGGAAAGAACTATGGAGTCTGAATGCAGATCAAAGCATACCATTTTCTCTTTTTTTCTCATGGTTTTCCCCTTTTGTTCTGATTCTTTTTTCACAACATGACTAATGTGGAAATATTCTTAATATGCTCATACGTGTATAGCCTACATCAGATTGCACTCCATCTTGGGGAGAGGGGAGTAGAGTATTGGAATTTAGAACTCAAAATCTTATAAAAGCGAATATTAAAAACTAAAAATAAATAAATGATTCTTTTAAAAAGAATAATATTAGGGACAGATTAGTCACTCAAAGGGAACATTGACATTATTTTTTTTCCTACAAGGGCCGTGAGGCATGAACAGGGAAATGACATATATATTTCATGCATGCAGCGATGCCAGTGATGGACAAGGCTTGAATACATAAGTCTAAAGGATGATATCTAAACTGAAATTTTATGTCATGTGTGTATTTTTTAAATGTATTTTATTTTTAATCTATGGAATAAAACAAGTGTTTCCACAACAGTATAATAAAAAGATGATTTCACATTAAAAATTAAATTAAATAATTCACAGATTTAGATCCCTCCCCATCCAATACCTTCTTCTTCTTCTTCCTCCTGAGGTACCTCCTGGGGAAATGCTAATAGAACCTACTAAAATAGAGTCCTAAGAAAGAAAACAGATGAGAAACAAGAAGGCTCGATGAATATTGAGAAAGCCCTATCTGCCATAAAATTTATTGAAACTTCTGTTCTTCAGAGAGCTAAATTCAAGCAAACTCTGCCAAGAAAAGCAAAAGAAATAAAGATTCTTCTGTACAGACTTTCTTCAGCTTGGCCCCAGGCATATCTACATCCCCAGAATGGTACAGGGTAAACTATGCCGGAGACTACTCAGTCCCCAGATCATGAGCCTTCTCTGTCCTGCTCCTGGCAAAATTCTGGCCTTGGCTGCCAGGTGCCTAGAAGCTCAAGAGGTAGAGTCTTGCTTTCCAGGTGTATGCTCTATAGGACAATATGTTGACAGCAGTCAAACCACATGGTTCCTGAGCAAGGAGCACATACAGAATGATGTTAACTCCCACAACCCCCGAGCCTCGGGAGCCTGAATCTTCTATTTTCTCTGTCTATCGATTGCCCTCTCACACCTCCCAAAATCATTCCACATGGGAGGAAGAAAAGGTAGCTTGTCTGCCCTTGTTAAAATAAATGACATCTTGGAAGGAGGTATCTGTTTGTCTGTTTTGTTTTTAAATAATCCACATCAGGTGAGCAGCTACTCTCAACATCTGTGGCTGGTGGAGAAGAGAATAAAGGTACCCACGGCACTAACACTTCATGCCTGAAGTCTCCATTGAGACCCAGGCCCCAGGCTCAAAGGGTTGAGATAATTTCTTAAATAGCTGTTTAAATAGTCATTTCGAGATCCTTGTGGGGGCAGTTGGGATAAATTACCATGGATCAAGGGTTCATGGTAGATGAAGTCAGTCAGTCATAAACTGAAGAAATAGACTCAGTTTTTGGAGAACAGATTTCAAAGCGTTAAGAGAAATAGTAGGAGGGGCAGCTAGGTGGGGCAGTGAGTAGAGCACTGGTCCTGGAGTCAGGAAGACCTGAGTTCAAATCCAGCCTCAGACACTTGACACATGTACTAGCTGTGTGACTTTGGGCAATTAACCCCAATTGCCCTGCCAAAAAGCAAAGAGAGAGAGAGAGAGAGAGAGAGAGAGAGAGAGAGAGAGAGAGAGAGAGAAACAGTAGGTAGAATGACGTGGCATAACATCCTACATAGAGACAAGTGGTTATTGAAAATGGAATTCTAATGCTCCAAACAAAAATATATTCCACTGAAGCAGAAAAGAAGGGAGGAAAAATTGTCTAAAGGTGCTAAGATAAATACCAAAGGAACTCACCAATTGACTTAAATTTTTTAAATATGTGCACAAGATGGAAGCAGGGACTGGTAGTCGAGGACAAATACAAAAAATGCGGTGTGGTCCTGTCAGGATGAAGTCAGGAATGCTCCATCTCAGAAGACACTGAAGATGCTGGCAAATGCTAGGGGCAAGAAAGTTCTTTATTTGGGGTGGAGGTGGGGAGGATAGGAAGAAGAGCAAGAGGAACAACAAAGAATAATAGCTCCTATTTATATAGTATTTTATGGTTTGCAAGGTGCTTTAAGTACATTACCTCATTTGATCCTTACAACAGCCTTCTGAGGTAAGTCAGTCAGTCAATTAACCAGCATTTGTTAAGTACCTACTTACATACCAGGCACTGTTCTAAGAGCCAGGGATACAAACAAAGGGACAGTCCTCACCTTCAAGGAGCTTCCGTCTAACGGGGAAGACAACATGCAAACAACTAGGTACAGTAAAACTATATACTCAATAAATTGGAAAAAAAAATAACACTGGAAGACACTAACATTAAGGAAGATGGGAAAAGATTTCCTGTAGAAGGAGGGATTTTAGCTGAGATGCAAAGGAAGCCATGGAAACCTGACGAGCAGCAAAGGCATTCCAGGCATGAGGATTTGCCATTTCCTTCTCCAACTCATTTCATAGTTGAGGAACTGGGACAAACAGAGGTAAGATCCTTGCCCAGGGTTACACAGCTAGTAAGTGTCTGAGGTCACGTTTGAACTCGTGAAGAAGAGTCTTCTGGATTTCAAGCTCAGTGCTTTATCCACTGTGTCACCTAGCTGACCCCAAATGGTAAAAGATGCATAAAAATCCACTGAAGAATTCCTTAAAAAGAAGAATTAGCTAAATGGAAAAAGATATTTAAAAATTCACAGAAGAGAACTCTTTAAAAAGCAGAATTGGCCACATGGAAAAACCTATACAAAAATTCACTGAATAAAAGAACTTCTTATAAAGTAGAAATGCCAAATGGAAAAGGAGGTACAAAAGCTCAATGAAAAAATAATTCCTTAAAAATTAGAATTGGGCAAGTGGAAGCTAATGACTCCATGAGAAATCAAGAAACAATAAAACAAAATCAAAAGAATGAAAAAATAGAAGAAAATGTGAAATATCTTCTGGAAAACAGATCCAGGAGAGACTGTTTAAGAATTATTGGGCCACTTGAAAGCCACGATCAAAAAAAAGAGCCTAGACACCATCTTTCAAGAAATTATTAGGGAAAGCTGCCCTGATATTCTAGAACCAGAGAGTAAAATAGAAATGTAAAGAATCCACCAATTGCCTCCTGAAAGAGATCCCAAAATGAAAACTCCTGGGAATATTATAGCCAAATCCCAGAGCTCCCATGTCAAGGGGAAAATACTGTAAGCTGCCAGAAAGAAACAATTCAAATATCATGGAGCAATAGTCAGGACTACACAAGATTTAGCAGCTTCTACATTACAGAATTGGAGCTTGGATTATGATATTCTGGAGGGCAAAGGAGCTAGGATTACAACCAAGAATCACCAAAACTGAGTATAATCCTTCAGGGGAAAAATGAATATTCAATGAAATAGAGGACTTTCTAGCATTTCTGATGAAAAGACCAGAGTTGAATAGAAAATTTGACTTTCAAATATGAGACTTAAGAGAAACATAAAAAAGTAAACAGGAAGAGAAACCATAAGGGATTCAATAAGGTCAAAATGTTTATATTCCTACAGGGGAAGATGAAACTTGTAACGCCTAAGAACTTTATCATTATTAGAACAATTACAAGGAGTATACATAGACAGAGGACACAATTGTGAGTTGAATATGATGGGATGATATTTAACAAAATAAAACTAAGGGTTGAGAAATGGAATGCATTGCGAAAAAGAGAAAGAGAAAGGTAGAATGGGGTAAATTATGTCACATAAAGAGGTATGAAAGAGCTTTTTACAGAAGAAGAGAAGTGGGAGGACGTGCTTAAACCTTACTCTCATTGGAATCAACTCAAAGAGGCAATAAAATATATTCTCAGTCGAGTGTAGAAATCTGTCTTACCTTACAGGAAAGTAGGAGGAGAAGGGGATAAGAAAAGTGGAGTACTGATAAAAAGGAGGGTGGATTGGGGGAGGCGGCAGTCAAAAGGAACTTTTTTAAGGATGGACAGGGTGAAAGGAGACAGAGAGTAGAACAAACAGGGAGAAACATAGGATGGAGGGAAATACACAGTAATCATAACTGTGAAAATTTTTTACAGCAAGTTTCTCTAATAAAGGCCTTATTTCTCTAATATATGGAGAACTGAGTCAAATTTATAAGATTAGAAGCCATACCCCAATTGATAAATAGTCAAAAGATATGAACAGGCAGTTTTCAGATGAAGAAAGCAAAGCTGTCTACAATCATATATAAAAATGCTGTATATCACTATTGGTTAAAGAAATGCAAATTAAAACAATTCTGAGATACCATATCACACTGATCAGATTGGATAATATGACAGAAAAGGAAAATGACAAATGTTGAAGTGGATATAGGAAAATTGAGATACTAATTCAATATTGGTGGACTTGTGAATGGATCCAACCATTCTGGAGAGCAATTTGCAACTATGCCTAAAGGGCTATAAAACCATACATACCCTTCGACCCAGCAATACCTCTGCTAGGTTTGTATCCCAAAGGGATTTTTTTTAAAAGGAAAAGGAAAAGGACCAATATGTACAAAAATATTTATAGCAGCCCTTTTTGTGGTGGTAAAGAATTGGAAATTGAGGGGATGCACATCAACTGGGGAATGGCTAAACAAGTTGTTGTATATGATTGTGATAGAACACTAATGTGTCATGAGAAATGATAACCAGTATGCTCTCAGAAAAACCTAGAAAGACTTACATGAACTGGCGCAAAGTGAAGTGAGCAGAACCAAGAAAACATTATACACATAATATTGTATGATGATCAACTGTGAATGACTTGGCTATTCTCAGCAATACAATGATCCAAGACAATTCTGAGGGATGGACACCGAAAAATGCTATCCATCTCCAGAGAAAGAACTGATGGAGTCTGAATGCAGATTGAAGCATACTTTTTTTTACTTTATTTTTCTTGAGTTTTTTTTGGGGGGGGTCTGTGTTTTCTTTCACAACATGATTAATATAGAAATGTTTTGCATGACTGCACACATATAACCTATATCAAATTGCTTGCCTTCTCCTTTGGTGGGGGAAGGGAGGGAGAGAATTTAGAACTCAAAAAAATTTTAAATGAATGTTAAAAATTGTTTCTACATGTAATTGGGAAAAGAAAATATTAATTTTAAATTAAAAAGAAAAAAGAAATTAAGATGGATAAATTTTTAAAATATTTATTCATTTTAAAATAATACTATGCCCATTACATGTCAACAGAAATAACACATTTTTATTAAAAATGATTATATTTTCCAAAACAAAAAAGTTTTCATGAGAAGAATGACATTATTTTTACATTTTTTAAACATATTTTTACAAATCTCTTTATTTTCTGGCATAATAGAAAAGAGCTGGGTTCTCATATCTACTTCTGCATTCAATCTGTTGTTTGGTTGAAGAATATGAAGAAAATCCAACCACACACAGATTTGTAGTTGGGAAAAGGATGAGAAGCTTGATAGACAAATAGCATCTTAGTATTATTATGAAAATAGTTTCAACCTTGTAGGGTCCCTGAGAAGACCTCAGGGATGCCCAGGGGTCCAAGGATCATCTTTAAGAACCACTACCCAGGTATGTGGTAACAGAGAGCCGCTCTGTAACCATTAAATCAACAGAGTTGTCCTAGGGAGAGTGGGAGATACGGTGCAATGCAGAGACAAACGAGCAGAGAGTGAAACCATGACATCCAGAAAAGATCATGTGACTCCCAGAAAAGAGTGAAGATGACGAATTAAGCAGAGAGCAATGAGACAACATCATCGTAGGAAACTGGCAACTCTTTGGAATCAGAGGTATGGGTTTCTCCAGTCCCACATTCATCCTAGCCACATGTATTCCTGCATCTATGTCTATATATGTGTCTGGTATAGGTAATTTTCACACATGTTCCCTATGTTCTCTACCTATATGTCTGCTTTGGTCATGTGCGTTCTCTGAATGTGTGCGCTCTCCTACTGATAGTGTAGTAACCAAGGGGAGAGTATGTTCTATGTGTTCATGAGGAAATCTTTCTTTTCACTTAATTTGCTATTCAATTTAATTAGATATGTTTTGCTTTGTACTTATGCATTCTCTGGCCCTATAAAAGTAATTGATAGGGGTTCGTGAGCTATAGTTTTGTATGAGAGCTGAACTACCAAGTGCCTGGAACCTTCTGGGGGCCCATATGGGGGGAGAATTAGGTACCACACTGTATTTTCCCAAATGAAATTAGCTTACTTCCTTATTCTGTTATAAGCAGGACCCTGACCAACGGATCTCCTAATGATACAGGGTGTCCCTAAAGTCTGGACGCAGAGGCAAAAATGCATATTTTGAAATATTTGGAATATTAACAGACCTTAGCCCTTTGACTTCTTTTTCTGCGGTATGCTAAAGGAGAAGATGTACTCAATGAAAATCACAGATGCAACACACCTGATTGAACACATAAAGAGTAAATGTGTTAAAATTGACAGCAATGTGGAGTTATTGCATCGAATTCACGTGAATCTTGCAAAGCACACCAACCTTTGCATCACAAATGATGGAAATCAGATTGAAGATGTTATTTGTTAATATTCCAATTAAATAAAATGTTGAAAATTTCATTCATTTCTTTTCTTGAAGATATGCATTTTTGCCTATGTGTCCAGACTTTAGGAACACCCTGTATATGCTAAGCTATTTTCCTACTTGTCTGGTATTCTGCTAGATGGATAAGAACGCTGGTGGGTTGTTTGTTGTTGTTTTGGTCTGGTTTGGTTTGCTTTTGGAGGCGAAAGATCATTTTTAACCACTCCTGGGACAATCCTTTGGGCTCACGGATCACAGACTCCAAAGCAGGAAACTGTTCTCTATTTCTCTGTTGCCTGTCTGATCACGAGTAAGGATGTTGGGCAGCCTTTCCAACCTGAATCTCATCAGACTTTTGTCTCCTGCTGTATCTTTTCCCACTTGTCCTGGCTGACCCCGCATTGGCAAACAGCACTGTCCCAGGCCATTTTCAGGAGCTCTGTGTGGATCTTCAAAGCCTGGATCACAGCTCTGCAAAGTCAAGTCAGGAAGTCCTTAGAGGAGTGGGGGTGGTGAGTGAAGGAAGAGGCAGCCTTGAACTTCTATTTCTTAGAATCCTTTGTATTTTAAAGTTGTTTATTTTCCATAATGCAATCTCCTGGGAGGTGATGGGAAGGGGGAATCCTTGTACCGGATGGTCATTGATCATTATCCCTGGACCCTGGCTTCCTCTTAGGTGAACACCCACAGCCAGTATTGGAGAGGGGGGAAGTGGGTGTAACTCCAGGAATCAGAATTGCTGGGAAGAAATGTTGCTGGTAAATAGAAACTAAGTGTGTGTATCTACGTGTGTATGTGTGTGTGTTGGAAGTCATAAAATAATATAAAAACAGCATCCCCTCAAATATCACAAAAACTGCTTGTTACCTCCAGGGAATCAGGAAAAGGAAATAACCACTTTCCTTGAGTGCTGCTGCCCAGAAAACACCTCTGAGCTTAAAAAAAAAAAAACTGTATTTGTTTCGATGTTTCCCGGTTTCTGGTATTGGCCAGATAGGTGGGGAATCCTCTGGGGAGCTGGAGGCTGGAGAGGGAAGGTGAGAGATTAAATAGTTGAGATCACTGGTTTGACCCTTGGATTGAAAGCAGTAAAACCACTCCTTGCAATTAGTCAATCCTTCCCCAAGGGCAGAAAAGGCCTCCCTTTGTTTAAAAAAAAAAATCCCACTGTCTGCAGGCCCTGGCTCTGGCTGAGGACTGAAATTCCCATATTAGCCACTTCTTTGAGTTGAGGCATTCAAGGTCCCTCAAAATGTAAACATTTTGCAGGAGGGGCAAAGCATTAAACCATAATCAATGAAAAAATACATGAATACTATCAGATTAGCTTTCTACCACCTAGAAAAGTAGCAAAAGAGTTATAAATATACCCACATTGTCTAGGAATACTCGTTGGGAAGCAGGAACATTTTAATTATATTTTACATTTATTTGTTCTGAATAAATGGTACATCCCCTGAACAGAGTACAAGGGAGAGTACAAGGACTCAGATGGACACCAGCCCTCTTATTGACCCCCCACTTCGAATCTCCCACTCATTGGCCAGATGCAACCCCCTGACTGCCCACATCATGCCCTCCTCAAATGGCTTCTTTAAGCATGTGTACAAGCCTCTAACCTTTCACCTGACCAGAAGCCTGGTCTCTGCTAGATCAGTCACCTGACTTACATTCTGCTAAAGCTGGGGGGAGGGGAATACATTCAACTCTGTGGAAACAAAACTGCTTCCACCATTTCTCACAAAGATATAATGAAGAGTTATTGGACTTGAAGTCAGGAGGGACCTAAGTTCAAATCCCAGATCTGACATTTACTAGCGAGGTGACCCTTCTTCTCTGAGCCTCAGTTTCTTAATTTCTAAAATTGAGTTGTTTGCACTACCTACCTCACAGGGTGGTTGTGAGCAAAGCTCTTTGTAAACCTTAAAGTGCTCCATATAAACATGAATTATTGTTATTATTAGTCTCTAAAGCAGGGCTTTTTAACCTTTTTGTGTGTCATGGGTCCCTCTGGCAGTAAGGTGAAGGCTTACGGGACCCCTTTCTCAGAATCATGTTTTTAAATGTGTAAAATAAAGGACATGGCAGTACAAAGAAAATGTATTGAAATACAGTTATGAAAAAATTAAGAAAAACAAATATAGAACCCCTGCTCTAAAGGAACAGGACAAAAAATTTGATTGAAGGGGAGAGGGGTGTGGAGAATTTAGAAACTCATTGCAGGTGAGCAGAGAACAGGAAAAAGGGCCCTGAGAATCAGGGGAAATGTGCAAAAGAAGGAGGAAGAAAGGACACAAACACAAATGTCAGCTTTACAATTTTGCCCTGGGCTGGCCCCAGCAGGAATTCTGCATTCTCCTTTCTTTACAGCTTTTGACAGCTGCCTAATACAGACCTCTGTCCACCCTGGGTGCTCCAAAAATGTGTCTGACTGACCCCAATCTGACCTTCAGGCTGCTAACAATCTAAACCAAACTAGGCCAGGTTTATGAAGGCTTCTCCAGCTCCTTCGTACGTGTGTGTTTCATAAGGAGGATGGATGCTCTGAAAAGAGGAGAAGATGGGCAAGAAAGCGGCAGCCGCCTTCCCAGCGCCTTTGGGCCTAATCCTCTGCAGTCCCTCAGGCAAGACAGCTTCCCAAAGATGCTAGACAAGCATTCTAACAGGGGCATTTCAGAACAGCAGCAGAGGAAATAAGGAGAAAAAATGATCTGTCTCAGTGCTGTTCCTCTCACTGGGAGAAATAAATACATTCCGGGCTGAGATTGTCGGTCAGGCATGGTCTGCCTCTTGACTTTGTAAGAGAACATCTTGAGCACACACATGCCCCAGTCTTTTCTGACCACGTTTTACTCCCACTCCAGCCACCACCTAGGAATAAACTCATGCCACTTCCAGGGTTCTTCTGGCCGAGTGACAGATGTGCTGAGTCCTCCAGTCGGTTAGCCCAGCAGCTCACATCCTCCAGAGATCTTGTCTCGCAGCCCTAGGGACTTACTGTGCTGGACATTGGTCAGCCTGTCACTGCCGCTGTATATGACGAGCTATGCCCAGCACTAGGAGAAGGGCTGTGGGCCATATGAACCAAACAAAATGAAGAGTCCCTGCCCTTGAAGCTTTTTGGTCTCAAAGGGAGGCACTTTCTGCACTGGATTTCACATCAAGTGGAGTGGCTAGGTGAGTGACCATAGACAAGACTCCCTTTCCTTCATCTATAAAGGGTTAACCTCAACATCCGACCTAGAATGAATGGGTCTGACCTGCAGCTCAGGACCAGTGAAGCAAACAAAGCAGGTGAAGCAGGACATAGAAGGGTAGAAGGATGCTGCTATTCTGAGAGGGCAGAGGCTGAAAAGGGCTTGGGAGCCAGACCTTAGTCACAGATGGGGTTACTCAAGTTGAAACTAAAACAAAAAACAAAAACAGGCACATCAGCAGGATGCACTAATGGGTTTTTCCATAAACTAGGTTTCTATAAAAATTGTTTTTTGCAAAATCTAAGAAGCAAAGGTCTGACAAAGAACAAGGCCACTCTCTTTTAACAGGTGTTTTCAATAACTTTATCCTTTATTACCATCGTACAGAAACGTAAAGGAAAGCTTTCAGCCAAAGTAAGGGATCATTTTAAGTCATCAGAATGCCCACGCAGCCTGTTTTAGAAGGAATAAGACTTAGACAAGCTGTCACTCTCAGTTAACAGAGCCTTGCTCTTGGCTTGTTGTTTTCTGCTTCAGTTTACTGGGGAGCCTGGCTCCCTCCATTGAGCTGCCTGGGTAGAATCACAAGGAGTCCAGTGGCCCAAGGTTCCTGACGCTATATTTGCCTTCCCCAGCCCCAGCAAAGTGCAGGGTGGTCCATGGGCTAACGCTCAATGGCAATATGTTGTTCCTTCAACCGTGGCTTCTCAGCCCAAGGGGAGATGGGGAGCACGGGGTCTGACCACAGGACTCAGTTTTCTACTGCTCTGAGACCCTTGCCTTATGCCCCAGACATCATACAAGACAAAATACTCCCCAAAAACCCCATGAATGAGAACTGAAAGAGACGAGATTTGGGTAGGAGACCCGGCTTTGCACCCAGTACTTTTGCATTCAACAAGCTGTGTTACCATCAACAAATCCCTTAACTCTGCTGAGCATCAGTCCAAGCACCAAATCTGACAGAATGAGACGAGTCATGTGGCCTCCCCAGCCTGCCTCCTCATCTGTAAAATGAAGGGGTTGTATTCGAAGGCCTCTGAGGTCTCTTCCAGCTCTAGATCTTCCTTACTAGTTGCGCAACATTGGACAAGTTGAATAATCTCCGGGCCTGAGTGTACTCACCTGTGAAATGGAAAGAATAATTTTACCAGCTACCTCACGAGGTGTAACCACCAAAGTGCCATGTAAACCTTTAAAATGCACAACAAATGTTAGCAATTTATTATTATTTTTTTCTTCCCTCAAATCCCAAGCTTTAGGCTCTCTATAAGGAGGAGCTGGTCACATTTGTAACCACAGGGAATATTTATTTCTTTACTTCTCTCATCCCTTCCACACAAAAGCAAAGTTCTTGCCTAAAAAACAAAAACAAAAACCAAAAAAAAAAACCTTGATACCTGAAAAATAAAATGGGGGCGAGGGGAGAGGGTAATTTAATTATGGCCTTAAATGGACAGAACTTTAAAAGAATCACAATGACCCAACTGAGAGAATCTAGAGAGCTCAAGAGTCCTACCATCCCATTCCAGTGCCCAGTTTTTAACAATAGCTTATTTTATATGTATATGTGTATGTATGTATATATATATATATATTTTACATTTTACAGTTTCGGCATCACTTGATTCCTACTCAGGGAAGCAGATAGTACAAGTGTCAGTCAAGGAAAAGTGATCTGCTCGAGGTTACATGATACCAAGTGGTCAAGGTGACTTCTGACTAGGGTCTCCTGACTCCCAGTCTTTCCAATGTATCTCACTGGCTCTTTAATGCTCATTATCAAAACGGGACCCTCCTAGACTTCTCCCTTGACCCATCCCAAATCCCTTAGCAGTCATTCACGATAAACAGCTGCTGCTGAGTCAAGCTTGGCAGAACCCCTAGGCCTAGGCACAAAAGCCTTTATGAGCATCATGACAAGCTACCATGTCTCACATGTTGAAAGGCAGCTCAGTAGAGTGGAAAGAGCCCTGAGATGGCCATCAGAGGACCTGAGTTCAAATCCTAGCATTGCTACTTAACCACCTGGAAGACCTTGGACAAGTCACTTCAAATGTTTGAAAGGACCAGTTGGATGCAGCCACTCAGTCGCCAATCCATTGGCCAAAGCAATGTCCATCCTTTGATCTCAGCTGGGTTCAAAGCTGATTGTACTTCCAGAGACAGGTAAATTTCCTAAGCTGAAGACTGTAAAAAGAGAGGCAGCCTAGTACAGTGGGAAAGCATTGGATTTTTAGTCAGAGAACTTTGGTGGGAATCCCTGCTCACCTACTTACTCTCTTTGTGACCCTGGACCTCTGGCTCCTCAATATAAAATGAAGGAGCTGAACTCAATGACGTCAAAGTTTCCCTTCAGCTCTGAAACTATGACCTTCTGATCCTTTGACCTCTCTGGACCTGTGTTTCCTCATCTGTAAAATGAGGAGGCCAGACTAGATGACCCCTAAGGTCCCTTCCAGCTCCCAATCTATGCTCCTACCACAACGTGACCATAATCCCACTGAGCAAGCCCTTTAATGGTGGTCATGGTGATGGGCACAGTGAATAGCAGGATGATTCAAGAAGAAAAATGCCTGCATCCCTTTTATTTGTCACCGGATTTGTCCCTTTACTGTGAATAGTGAGCTAGCAGAATTAATCAATCAAGAAACATCTATTAAATATTTACCGTGCAGGCACTGAGGGATACAAAGACAAAGAACGAAGCAATCCCCACTGGCAAGGAGTTTCCACCATAAGGGAGGGGAGCAAGTGCTTTGGATGTACAAAATAAATGTAAAGAAAATAGATACAAATAAAACCAAAGTGATTACTACAAGGTGGAAGGGAGGGCACTAGCAGTCGGAGAATCAGGAAAGACTTCAAGTGTTGGAACTAGGAAAAGAGTTGGAGGCAGAGATGAGAAGGGGGTACACTCCAGGCATGGGGAACAGCAGTTACAGGGGCATGAAGGCCAAAAAATGGAGTGTGATGTGTAAAGAGAAGACAAGAAGAAGAGACCAGAGAGAAGTCCAGTTTGGCTCTATTGAAAGAGTGGCAATGCAGTGCCCTGGCACCTGAGCCCCACGTTAAAGTTTCTAGTTTGGAGGGAAGTCAAAAAAAGGGGAGGGGGAAGAGCCTCCTCACCCCCTTTGGAAAGGACACATGTTCTAGGTTGCTCAGTGCAAGCTAGACAAGAATTAACCTCTCAGGCCATTAAGTACCCAGCCCTCTCTAAGGTAGAGTAAAGAAAAATGTGCCAACTGGGAGATAAATCAAGGCAACTCCTCTCCTAGTGACTTGGGAAAGAAGATGAGACTAGATTTATGGAGGACCCTCGGTCTCCTGACAGCAGTATAATTACCAATCCCAGAGCCATTAATCAGCAATTCGCTGATGACTTTGGGAGTCTGTACATCTCTAACTCTCTCCATTCTAAAATGACACAAAGTTAGGAACAATTATTTGAATGCTACATAGTTAAGCATTTGGCTTAAGAGAAAGGATAAGGAAACCTCCCTAAATAAATCAAATGCCCACATTTATTATTAATCTCCAGGCTCCAGAGAGTCTTTTTTCACAATCTCAACAACTAGATGAACTTCATGTTATATATATTTTTTAAAAAGTACCCTTGTGCAGGAGGAGTCTATAGCCACCAAGTAGCCTATAGTTGGACTGCCCATATTCTCCTCAATGAACTGAAAGTACTCACTTGGTTCCCAGACGGAAGATCCTTTCACTTAAGATTTTGGTATTACACCAAGATGGCAAGGATGGCATCGGGTCTTCACCCTGTGGCCATCTCCCAATGGGAGGAGAGCTTAATGATTTAATTAAAGCATTAGTGGAGTGGAAGCCTTTACTGCCCAGCAAATGGTGTGATGGAAGTTGATGGGTAGAAGAAACAGTTGACCTAGGCACCAAGGCCAACCCGCTGCATGGTGGGGAGGGAGGGAGCGTCATACAATAAACACCATTTAAGCGGCATCTGCCTATGAAGATATTCCTCACTCGTCTTCAACAGGACCTGATAGCAAAGGCAGCTAGGTGGCTCTGTAGGTAGAGTGCTGGGGCCTGAAGTCAGGAAGAGCCAAGTTCAAATCAAGCCTTAGATGCTTATTAGCTATGAAACCCTCTGCAAGACAGCCTCAGTTTTCTTAGCTATAGAATGGGGATACAATAGCTCCTACCTCCAGGGGTTGTTGTGAGGACCAAATGGGATAATACTTAGCACTTAGCACAAGGCCTCGCACATGAGTGTTGTTGTTCAGTCATGTCTGACTCTTTCTGTCCCCATTTGGGCTTTTCTTGGCAAAGATGCTGGAGTGAATCGCTATTTCCTTCTCCAGCTCATTTTATAAAAGAGGAAACAGAAGCAAACAGCAATAAGTGACTCACCCAAGGTCACATAGCCAGTAAGCGTCTGAGACCAGACTTGAACTCACAAAGATGAGTCTTCCTGACTTCAGGCCTAACACTCTAGCCACTTCACCACCAATGCTTATTCCCTTCCATGCTATTAATACATGAATGTGCCAGAGCCAGCTCTAACTGAATTGAAAGACCAATTGGTAAATTGTCAGTGTGAGCATTTACACCTCAGAAATTGGCAATTGCTAGAAATCAGGGCTTGATTTATTGTTCGACTGGCTGTCTAGACTTCAGAAAGTCTTAATAATGCAGATTAAACTTAAAAGTGTATGTCCCTCCATTGCACACCCTCCACGATTTTTCAGTCATTACAAGCCCAGGGGTTATTGCGCTATAAATGTGGCTTGAGCTCAGCAGGAGTTCTGCAGAAGGTTCCAGGAATGCAGTCCTCACTATAGTACTGGAGGCTGATCATAAGAACTGCATTAGACTGCGAACTCTTTTTTCCCTTTCTTTGTACCACCAGTGCTTAGCACAGTTCCTGGCACATAGAAGGCCAGTTCAGTTGTTTCAGTTGTGTCTGACTTTTCAGCACCCCATTTGGGGTTTTGCTGGCAAAGATACTAGTGATTTGCCATTTCCTTCTCCAATTCATTTTTACAGATGAGGAAACTGAGGCAAACAGGGTTAAGTGACTGGCCCAGGGTCACACAGCTAGTAAATGTCTGAGACTGGAATGTAGTATACAGTAGTATACAGTATTAATATTGTAGTTAGATGGGGCAGCTAGGTTGGGCACTGAGTAGAGCACCAGCCCTGGAGTCAGGAGGACCTAAGTTCAAATCCAGCCTCAGACACTTGACACACTTACTAGCTGTGTGACCTTGGGCAAGTCACTTAACCCCAATTGCCTTGCCTTCCCCCATCCATATTGTAGTTAGATTAAAGGTATTAAATATCTGGTCCTAGAAATTCAGATCAAGCAAAAGCATGTGGCATGTACTATCATCCATAAAATGGATTTTTCCCTATCGGGTTTCATTCAATTAGAAGTCCAAATTTATTTTAAAAGGAAATTAAATTTGTATTTATTATTAAATTTAATTAATTAGTTAATTTAAATTTATTTAAAAAGGAAAAACAATGTTATTTTTTTTATGTTCTTGATCCATGACTTCATAAGAGGCAAGGGGGGGGGCGGAATTTATATTGATTTATATAGAGCCTACTATGTGCCAGGCACTGTGCTCAGCTTTACAAACATCTCATTTTATCCTTAAACAACCCTGAGAGCTAAGTGTACTGTTACAATCCCCACTTCACAGTTGAGGAAACAGGTAGAGAGGTTAAGTAACTTGTCCAAGGTCACACAGCTAGTTAGTGTCCGAGGCTGGATTTGAACTCCTGACTCCAGACCCAACACTGCATCACCTAGCTTTAGGGAACTCTAGGTAAAGAAACTCCCTCTTTCATTACAGATATGTGACTGTTCTGCCACTTAGAGTCTTACAGAGTTGCCTGGTATTATAAGGTGTTAAGTAATTTGCCCAGGGTCACAAAGCCAGTACATGGCAGCATTTGAACCCAGATCTTTCTGTAACCAAAGCTGCCTTTCGCTGTGATACTAACAATTCACAAAGTCAAGCTGAACATATATGAAATCAAATATATTCTCTTCATGTCTCCCATACGATCCCTCTCCCTTTCCCTTTCCCTCTCTCTCTACCCATTCCACTAGGATACTTAAAAACAATTTCCCAGAGTGTCAGGAATAATTAGTACCACTGTCTAACATGAATTTGAAGGCCTTCGGTTAAACCATAGCATTTACAAATCCTTTTGCAGAATTACAGATAGCGATTATCCATCACCTTCTTAAACATGAATTTAAATAGTGTCTTCTCTTCTCTTCTTGACTGGGCTGAACTCTGGGAAGCTCTGATTTCCCTCCACACATGTATTTCTTCCCAAAAGTTTCACCTGTGTATCTTCTTCCTCCAGGCTTTTTAATCTAATGCTTTTTTTTTTAAGCATCTCAACCACTGAATTCCTCCTTTCTGACTTTGTGGTCCCACTTCTCAATAATTGTAACTTTTCCCACACCAGCTTCAGGACTCCAACCTCAGTATTTTCCAATTAATCCAGAATGAAACTGGAGGAAAAGATCCCTCTCCCATGTACTGCCAAATTCATATCACTATCCTCGACTTCATTGTCCTTCCTAATTAAGTCTATTCAAGACCCTTTGCCATCTCATCTTCCCCACTCTTCCCTGCAGCTTCCAACTTCTATAACCTTTTCTTTAAATTGAGCCAAATCAGCATCCAACTGGCTCTCTCTTGCTAATTCTGGGCTTTCTACTACCCTATTCCATCACTAGGATTGATAGAATATAAGCTTCTAGAGAGCAGAGAATGCTTTATTTTTTTCCTTCGTGTTTCTACAGCCTAGCATGGTGCCCAGCATGTTTTGTGTGGGAGGGGGCAGACCTATAATTTCTTTCTTTTTTTAAGTTAAAGAATGTTTTGTTTTGCTCTTGACAAACATCTTAAAACACGAGCATTTTCATATAAAAAGAAAAGTAGAAAAAGAGGTTAATACACGAGACCTCAAATCTGTTACTTACTGCTTTCATTTAAAAATTTTTAATTAATTCAGTATGTTAGTTTCCAAGCTGTCCTACTTGAGATCTGTGATTTTATTGATACAGGGGACTTCTTGCTAAGGACATTTCCTCTACCAGTGTTGGTGGGCACTCTAATTGTCTTGGAGAGTTGCCTAGGGAATAGAGAAGCTCACACAGAAGCCAGACTGGAACCCACGTTTTCCTGACTCTGAGGATAGAGCTGTGTCCTTTAACCACAATGACTGTCACCTAGCATCTAGCAGATGCTTAAGGTTCATTGAACTGAACTGAAGGCCTTCTCGTGGGATATATTCTCCTGGAGTAAAGAATGTATCTTTGCTGTATTATAGCTTCACCCACCATTTAGGGTCATACAATCCTCTTAGAACAGGCTGGGCCTATCTTCACCATGTTGAGAAAAAAGAAAAAGGGAGCAGGGTTTCACCGTATCCTGTAGATTAGAGTTTTTCTTTTCTTCCTCTACAATTCCTGTCAGCCTAGCCCCGCTCTATCTCCTTCCCCTTCTCTCTCTACCTTGCAAATTGCAAGTCAAATTAGCCAGTTCCAATTTCCAAGGTGGAGGCAAAACGTCTCTCCATTAATAATAGACACTGCTGTAACCCATAGCTTAGTATCTTTTTCAGGTAGATGTGTTTAGGGAGTGTCTGGTTTCCTTTTACTGTGCATATACAAATACTTCAACCCTTTATTGGTGGGTGGATGTAAGCTTTCTCTGAAATAGCTTGGTGTAGGCCAGTGGGATCACACTTAAACAGAAATTGGGCCACAAATTCACACATAAGGATCCCTGAGCTGTAAACTGATGTAGTTTTGTGATGTTATCCATGTCTTATTGTATTTTCATTTATTTTGTTAAATATTTTCCAATTATATTTTAATTTGTTGGGCTACAATGTGTTCCACAGACATGTGTTTGACACCTCTGGTGCTGGGGGTAGAGGGCTGGACTTGAAGTCATGAAAGATGTTCAGTCTTTGAGTCCTGTCTGACTCTTCATGACCCCGTGGACCCTACCATACTAATATTGTCCATAGGGTTTTCTTGGCAAAGATTATGGAGTGGTTTGCCATTTCCTTCTCCAGTGGATTAAGGCAAACAGAAGTCAAGTGACTTGCCTGGGGCCACACAGCTAGTAAGTGTCTGAGGATGGATTTGAGCTCAGGTCTTCCTGGTTTCAGGCCCAGTGCTCTAGCCACTGAACCACCTAGTTGCCTCCAAAGTCATGAAAACCTATGTTCAAATCCTGCTTCAGACACATACTCGGTGTGTGGCCCTGGGCAAGTCACTTAGCCTTTCTGTATCTCGATTTCCTTATTGATAAAATGAGAGGTTTAGACTAGATGGTCTATAAGGTCCCTTTCAGCTCTGAAGCTGTGATTCTAAGTACAGGTCATTCATTTGAGTTTGAGCTCAAAGCTCAATTCAAGAGCTACCTTCTACATGAAGCCTGTCCCGACTCCTTTCTCCTAGCTACAATCCTTCCAAACTCTGCCCTGCCCCCACACCCTTACCTTAATGTACCTTAAATACCACAATTACCTTAATTTATTTTGTATGTACTTAGATATACCAGTTGCTTCCCCACTAGACTGTAAGCTTCTTGAAGTCAGGGACCACTTCATTTGTTTCCGTATCTCAGGAGCCCAGAATGGTGCCCAGCACACAGTTTTCTAAGACTTTCTTTGAAGACAAACTCTCCTTACCAAAACAATCAGTCTGTTTTAGAGCTCCATCTGTGATCCTGGAAGGCTGAAATGTCCCTTAATTAGAGGGTGGCTCTTCTCTCTTAATTTTTATAATTGGATAAACTAAACCTTCCAACCCATATCCTGTTTAAAACAATCTTTTGGCTTCATTGGGAACAAAGTCAATTTCTCCTCCGTTCTGGGGATTCATGCTTTCTCCTGACTTAGACCGACAATGCAAATTAGCAATAATTCCCCCACTCCAGAACCTAAAAAGAAATCATAGAATAGAAGAGATTCAGATAGCATCCACTCACCCTCCCCCTAATTCATGAATCCACTTGAGCCAAAACACATCAAGCTGTTTGCATATGAAAGGGTTGGGGCAATGAAGCAGAAAGGGGACTGGACTGTATGACCTTGCACAAGTCTCCATTCCCTCTCTAGAACAATTTCCCTTTTGGTAAAGTGGAAAATGAGGGAGGGGGCTGGTTTGGATGATCTAGAAAGCCTCCCTGGATAGCACAGGGGGACAGTGGAGGGAACATTGAACTTGGAGGACTGAGTCTACATCCCAGCTAGGCCATTTACCACTTTCATCAACTTGGCAAATCCAAACCTGAGTCAAGATCTAGCCTTGAACACTTCCTAGTCATGTGACCCTGGGCTGGTCACTAAACTTCTATCTGCCTCAACAGCATCCACCTCCCAGGGCTGTTGTGAGGAAACAATAAGGCACTATTTGTAAAGGGCTTAGCATAGTACCTGGCACACAGTAAGCATTTAATAAATGCTTGGTCCCTTCCCCTTCTTCCTTCTAGCTTTAAAGCCCAAACCTATGAATTTATTGGTGTGGGGAAACTCTCTCTGCTGATGCAAATCTACAATTACCATGTAAATTATTATTTTAGAAAATTGACCAGGCACTAAGAGATCATGGTACTTCCCTAACACTGCCAGTATGGGTCAAGTCTTCCTGTATCCAAACTCTACCTATGATCTGCTAAACCTAGCTGCCTTTCAAACCAATAATATATATTTCAATGGAGCTAGTGTGTGTGTGTGTGTGTGTGTGTGTGTGTATGTGTGTGTGTGAGAGAGACAGAGACAGAGAGAGCAAGAGAGAAGAGAGAGAGAATACAGAAGAGAGAGAAAAGAAAGAGAGACAGAGAGAGAGAGAGAGAGAGAGAGCGCGGGAGAGAGAGAGAGAGAGAGAGAGAGAGAGAGAGAGAAAGAGAGAAGAGAGAGAGAGAAAGAGAGCAAGAGAGAAGAGAGAGAGAATACAGAAGAGAGAAGAAGAGAGAGAGAGAGCACGCGTGTGTGGGGAGTTGAGCAGGTCACGCCTGATGATTAGCTGATTTTCCCCAGACCAGTTGATGTAATCACAAAATAAAAGACAAGATACAGAGACAACAAGATTTTAAATGAAATATAAAGGAAAGTTTTATACTTTCTATATTTTTTGTTACCTCTCTATTAGAAATAAAGATGTTCTTTTTGGAACAAACTCAATGGAATTTGAGCTCAGCTTTCTATTGGTTGGTTAAAGATTAGTCATGTCCCTGGTGGTTTTTCAAAAAAGCTTGACAGCTTTTGAGTCAGTCAGAAAAGGACAGTTTTGGGGAGTGTGATCAGTGGTGTGCTGGTAAATATTTAACAACCAGCTTCCTGGGGGGGGAAAAGAATCCACAACACACTTTCAAATTTAATTAAACTTTAATTTTCTCCATCACTTTCTTTAGTCTAGAAATCAGCAACAACAAAAAATAAATTAAACCCAGATTTGTAGTAGAGTGCTGGGCCTGGAATCAAGAAGACTCATCTTTCTGAGTTGAAATCTGGCCTCAGACACTTACTGGCTGTGTGACCCTAGGCAAGTCATTTCACCCTGTTTGCCTCAGTTTCCTCACCTGTAAAATGAGCTGGAGAAGGAAATGTAAACCTCTCTAGTATCTTTGCCAAGGAAACCCCAAAATGGGGTCACAAAGAGTTGGACATAACTGAAAAATGACTGAACAACAAGAAGCTAATTTCTAAGGTATGAGCGTTCACTGAGAATTTAAAAATCGGCACCAAGTTGAACTGGCTCCAGCACCCTTAATGGTGATCCCTGGCTGTAGAGAAAGAAGAGACCTATAGAGGAAAATTCTAGCTTTGGGGACCTAGGAGGGACTGGCTGTTGCAGAGCTTCGGAGAGCTTTGCCTTTCCTTTTTTCAGCTGTACCAGAAGGCAGTGGTGTTGGGCAGATCAGCAGAACTATTGCTCAGTCAACAACACGTCTTCCCATGGGGAGCAGAAATGGTCTTTGGAGACAGAAAGCAGTTCTAAGGAGTATGTGACCTCTGGCAGCATAAGGAGAAGGAAAAAAGCAGCTTTGGATTCAAAAGAGAATTAGACCTGGCAGTCAGAATGGAGCTCTGGAGAGACACCCCTGGAGGCCAGCTGAGTGACCAGCCCAGCTTGGGGTGGGGGAGGGGAGCAGTATGAGAATTACTGAAAGCAGAAGGGTCATCGGGCCCTGCAGGCCACAGGTGTTGGCTGTCTTGGCCACAAAAGTTCCCTGATTACACGACTTTCTCCCAGTGTTCTCTATGTATGTATCCACTCTTCCCATTGACACTGTATTGTGGGAGAGAATGACCCAGGTTACTTACTATTCTCCCCAGGTCACATCAGTAAATACCTTTGCTTTGAGGAAATTGGCTCTGAAATAATAATTGGCTGATTATTAAAAGGAAGTTTACCAGGAGGAGCCTGTGAACTCTAGTGTTAGGACTGCAGACTCACAGAGGACCATAAACCTCTGATAGTAGTCTGTGGATGCAACCTGCAACCTAACCCGATTAAGGGGATAACCCCAAAGTGGATGCTAGAAGTTAATTAGACAACCCCCCTCTCTCTCTTCGAGTCCGAGTCAGTCAGAACCCATTAAAGGAATGGCTTGCCAAGTCTTGTCCATTCATCTCCATGACATCTCAGGCATCTGTTCCCTTCTAGTCACGTAGGCAGACTCTGGTTCAGGCCTCCACCACCACTCTCTTGTCTTATTGAGACAACCAGCTCATTGCTTCTAGTTTCTTTCTTCTTCAATCTATCCTCCACAGCTGTCATAATAACCTCCCTAAAGTCAGACTGTGCTTCTCCTGTATTCTAAAACCCTAGGTGGCTAATATAAAAGTTTCTTGGCCTGGCATTTAAAGCCCAACCACAATCTGCCTCCAACCTACCTTTCCAACCTTAATTCATACTACTTAACCTTTGCAAACTCTTGTGTTCCAACTAGATAGGCCTATTTGCTGTTCCCCAAACATGATATCCCATTTCCCACCTCTATGTATTGTTACAGGCTGCCTGCCACATCTAGAAACACTTCCTTCTTTCTTTCTGCCTCTCAGAAAACTCTTCTATCTTCAAAACTCAGGTCAGGTGCCACCTCTTCCATGAAGTCTTCCTTCATCTCCATAGGTCCTAATTGTCTCATCTTCCAATTACCTTGTTTGTATACCTGTTGTTCAGTCATTTTCAGTTGTGTATAACTCTATCTGGAGTGGTTTGCCACCTCTTTCTCCAGCTCATTTTACAGTTGAGAAAACTGCGGCAAACAAGGTTATTAAGTGACCTGCCCAGGGTCACACAGCTTGTGTTTGAGGCCAGATTTGAACTCAGGAAGATGTCTTCCCAATTCCAAGCCCAGTGTTCTATCCATTTTGCCACCTAGCTGTACCCTCCTGTACCTGTCGTAGCTCCAACTTGTTCCCAGTAGAATGGAAGCTCCTCATGGGCAGGAACTATTATTACCTTTTCTTTTTTTAAACTTTTTATCCCCAGGGCTTAGCACAGTGCCCAATACAGAGCAGGCTGTTAGTAAATGTTTATTGATTTACTGAATTCTTTGTCTTCAGCACAGCTAGGTAAGGATGAGTGTTTTATCCACACTGCCAGGATCTCTGCGTCCTCATTTTGGGCCACGGACAATAGTTTCTGTGTATCCAGTCCCCAGGGCATGATGGTTAATAAAGTCAATGTTAGTCGGACCAGACTGCTGGGAGCTTGATTCTGTTTTCTGATACAAGTTAAGCATCTCAGACAATAATAGGCCAAAATCTAGATCATTCACACAGCTGGACTCAGAGCTCTGAAAGGAGTTCTTTGTCAAGGCAGAGCACAGCCTGGCAGCAAAGTCAGGGGGTGGGGAGGCGGGTGGCCTAGCCACATGGAAGGGCGTCTTTGCTCCAGGCTTTTAGGGATGGGTGGGAGGCTGTGCCTGTCTGAGACCAGTACTGAACTTCAGGGCTCTGAATAAGCTGGCTTGTAATGGATGGACTGTCCGAACAAGATGGCCCCTGAAGCCCCTGAAACCCATGGAGGGCAGAGACAAATTTTGAGTAACAATGCAGGACCAACAGTCAATTGGCCTCAGGCTACTTTCATTTTCTATATCGTTTTGGGTTAGAAAGGGACTCACAAGGTGGGGGAAGAAAGAAAGAAAGTTGTCAGAAGAGAAACCAAATTTCAGAAAAACTAGTGTCCCTTTTGAAAAGAAACTTATTCTATGAATTTGGCAAGTGATTTCTTTGGTCCCATCTGGGTCTAAAACTCCATGATCCTAAGCCTGTGGATGAGGGTAGAGAAGAGATTCTCTGGGCAGAGAATGGAAGAACCAAATAGCAGCTAGCATCTCCAGTAACAGCTAGCATTTATATAACGCTTTAAGGTTTGCTAAGTGCTTTTACAAATATCTCACTTCTCTCCTTACAACAAGCCCTAGGAGGTAGGGGTTATTACCTCAGTTTTACCGATGAGGAAATAGGCAGGCAAAGGTTAAGTGACTTGCTCAGAGTCACATAGCTAGGAGGTTTCTGAAGCAGGATTTGAATTCAGGTCCAGCATTCCACACATTACTCCTGGCTGCCTCACTACCAAAATTCTACCAAGCACTCTTGTTTCAAGTCGCCTGCTTCTTAAAGCCTAGAACTATGTCTGCCCTGGGTATTGGGGAAAAGCGGCACATTACTGCTCATAGGGCTCTACTAGGAAATGAAGGCAAAAGGGCCGGGTGCTCATAGTCTGGGCCAAGGAAAGTGGAAGGAAGAGTGAAACAGGGTCAGCTTAACCATTGCTCACTAGTGCTGTGCCTGCAGGTGTATAGGTAATGATACCACTAATGCCCCTTCTGTGACAGGGTATATATGTTGTAGGGAGCATTATGGAAAAGGCACTGGTATGACTGAAACAAGTGAACAACAAACTCTACGCCACATTAACTAGTGTTAATACTAGGAGACAAACCACCCATAGAAACAAGACAGTCTCGGACAAGACACGCTGATTTTGCTTTACCACCACTCTCTTGAATTCTAGCCTTGCTCTAGCTCGGGCTCTGAGAGATAAAACTGCACACAAAACCACACAACAGCATTGTGTTCTATCCAGAACTATCGACCAATTAGGTGGGCAGGCTTTGGAAGCCCTTAATAAATGTACCCCTCTACATGAGCAGACCCCAACCACTTTTAACAACACCACTCATGAGCATAAACTGAGGTGTCTTCCCAACCCACATGCAAGCAGGTTGAGTCCCTGGAGAGCCACTTGCTACTGCTCCCCTTAGGGTTCTAGGGGACCCTAACGGGTGCAGGGCTGGGTGAACCTGTGACCTCCAGGCCACATGTGGCCTTCTAGGTCCTTGGGTGTGGCCTTTTGACTGAGTCCAAGTTTTACAGAACAAGGTCTTTTATTAAGGGGATTTGTTCCGTGAAGTTTGGATTTGGTCAAAGGGCCACACTTGAGGACCTAGAAGGCCACATGTGGCCTTGAGGCCAAAAGTTCCCCACCCCTGGTAGGAGGTGGCTTGTTAATACTGTAGCTCACAGGACGCCAGTGATATGCTTCCTTCATTAATTATTAACTAATGTCAATGAGTCAGTCAGAGTTAATTAGCTTAGGATATTTACTAAAGTAAAGTTCCGGACTGGGCCTGACTCAGGCCAGTGTCCCAGTAGTAGCTAACAACTGATAATGAAATGAAACCATCTACATTCAACAGTTTACAAAAGGAAATTTACTTAGATATATAAGGGAAGGATATTTAACCAGAATATATATTGAGGATATCATGAGTCAATTCAGTTAAAAAAACAAAACTCTTCCATTTCTGAGTTTTCCATGGTGCTTTGCCAGCCAAGCATGAAAGAACACCTGAAGTTCATGTCTGTTTGTACTTAGGTGACCAGGAACCAATGTCAACAGCTAGAGCCTTCAGTCGTCTGGACCAATTAAGTCTTGAGGATACCTTTTAAGGAAAAAGTAGCCTAATTTGAATGGATTTGGAGGGAGGGCAGTTAGGTATTGGTCCCACCACACCACGCCCCTTGGTGGGGGCTCTCAAGGTCTGTTACTGATCAACACTGATGTCAGGGATGCAAAAGTTTGACGTGGGCAACACTGAAGGAGGAAAAGAAAAACAGAGACCAAGAGATGGTTAAAAACAAAGCAACCCACATAACAGCTCCCTGGAAGAGGGCCTGATATGAGAGAACAAAGCTCGGAAATCCAAGGGTTAGAGCCCATCCTACCCCATTGTTTTTGAAGGATTGAGTCTCAGAGCTAAATGATCTGGTCCATGCAGTGGATGATACCAAATCCTTGTAGTTTTCAGGTGAATATAAAAAAGAACAGCACCAGGAAATTCAGGGCTACAGGGAAACTGATGACATTCCCAGCATAATCACCATTCCTCATCACAGGTCAGAAAGGATTGCCCTGTGCTACCACCCAGTTATGTTTCTCTAGCCCTCTGGTCAAGACTAACCCTTACCTGAAAACTCCATGGAGGATTTGAGAGAGTATTAAACCTTTGCCCCGATTAAAGGCCTCTGACAAACTGCCCCATTTCTTTGGGGGTGGGTGGGTAGGTAGATAGTTTCACCTTCCCCTCCATTCAAAGAAAGCAAGACCCCTACAAACAATTCCACTGTTTGCCATCTAAACCCTCCCTGGGGAGGAGTTGTCCAACCATTGAGTACTGTACTGGTTGCAATATGGAAGGGCCAATCAGTTCTGGATCATGTCTAAAGTTGGCTTCCCAGTTGAGAAATGGCTAAACAAGATGAGGTACATGATTCTAATGGAATATCATTGTGCTATAAGAAATAATAAGCAGGATGATTTCAGAAAAACCTGCAAAGACTTACATCAACTGATGCAGAGTGAAGCAAGCAGAACCAGGAGCATGTTGTACACGGTAACAGCAATATCATACAATGAAGAACTGTGAATGACTTAGCTATTCTCAGCAATACAACAATCCAAGACAATCCCAAAGGACTCTTGATGAAAAATGCTATCTGCCTCCAGAGAAAGAACTGATTTTGTTTGAATACAGACTGAAACATGCTATTTTGCACTTTCTTTCTTTCTTTTGAGTCTCCTTGCACAAAATGACTAAAATGGAAACGTTTTACATGATTATACATGTATAACCCATATCTGATTGCTTACCTTCTCAGGGAAGGGGCAAAGGCAGGGGAAGGGGGGACAGGGGTAGAATTTGGAACTCAAAACTTTAAAAAAAAAACAAAAAAAATTTTTAACATGTGATTGGGGAAATTTTTATTTATATATGTGTGTGTGTATTTTTTAAAATAAACTTGACTTCCCTTTGCCACTGACCAGCCACACCAGTGCCCACTCTGCTGAGGACCATCTCTCTGCTCACTTGGCTGCCTCTGGGCTGCCACTACCACTAGCTGCCACTGGGACTGTTGCAGCTGTTTGCTGTCTGCAATGTCAGCTATTTCCCCATTGGTCCCTTGTGCTGAGGCCTGAGTGTAGTTAAGGGTTCTGCCACTCCACTCTGTGCCAGGACAAGATAATCGACACTACTGGGATCTGAGCTTTTGCTGCCCTATGCCCAGCTAAGCATTACCCTCCTATGCCAGGAATGAATGTTGACCCCTATCCTAGGACTTACTCTGACCCCCTATGCCTGGCCAAGCATTCCTCTCCTATGCCCAGGCCTGGCTCTTCTCCCTACCCCATGCCAGGGCAGAGTTTCATCACAGTCTGGTGCTGCTGTTGCAGTTTAAGGGGTTCAGGGAACCCCCAAAGACCAGAGTACTGGACAGGGTCATCCGAAATGAATTCACGGACTCAAGCATTCTTTAAGTCAAGTGGCAAAAGTTATTATAACACCAATATGATGAGCAGAGCTCCCTAAGGAGCTTGCCACCTAACAAGAATTATGCTAAAGCTTATGAAGGAAAAGTAGTGGATTACCTGGCAGATATGCTATTTAGGTGATAACTTACCACCTTGGTCACAAGCATCATTCACTATTGGAAACCAGGGGAAGGGGTTTCTCAGGGGTGTATTTTTGGTCTGTTATGTCTGTAGCAAGATAACTGTGAGAGTTGATATCTTATAGCTTGACCTCTGGATTGTATACGATAACTTTGAGAATCAATACATGATAATTCTGTGGTTATAAGATAGTCCTGTTTTTACAAGAGAATTTCTTCAGAAGTCAGCTTGTTCTTGTGATGAGGAAAGATAGTTTGTTTTACTGGAGCCCACTCATGAGTAATTGTGGGGAAAGGTAGTTTGTCTTACTGGGGCCCACTCATGAGTTATTGCTAGACATAGTGTCCTTGAGATGGGGAGAAAACTCTCAGGGGTAGTGTTTTGAGGCTAGTGAGAAATGTGCTCTTGTAATTGAGGTCCAAGCACAAGCACATAAGCACCCCATCACTACCACTGCCCTCCCCCAGCCCCATCCTGTGCTGGGGCAGGAACACCATTGGTACTGCCACACCTGAAGCCAACTCTACACCCGCTCTCCAGTAATGGCTCCTGGCAGTTCTTTTCTCCCCTCTGGAGAGCCCTTATGAAATTCTCCTTAGGCATGGGGTAGCTTTCTCCTGGACTTTTTGTAGGATTTTGACTTCACTTTCCTCCTTAGGTTTAATTTGTCTTCAGCTTCCAGGGCAGACAGACACCAACCACTGTTGCTCTGTATAACTGAGCTAGGACTCCAAGAAGAAATAGAAATCTACTGACCCTCTGAAGTTCACAAGGTCAATCTGTGGTCAAGATGGAAGAGGGGAAGACACATGAGACTTCTCCTTTCCCACCTCACCCCTGCAGGGCTTGGCTAGAACTGATTCCGCAAACTGAAATACTCAGATTCCCAGCTGGCTTCAGAATTGACTTGGTTTTTTATACAGAACCTACAGGACATGACTGGATGTGCGCTGGTTCAATGTCTTGATTGATTCAAAAGAGATGTGTAGGCTTTGTTCACACCTAGCTCATACCTCTGATTGATTGACTGAGGTGTTCTCACCTGCTAAAGGTATCCCTCTTGGTAGTTACTTTAAGTGAGGTGTGCTAATGACTGATTAAATTGAGTCTCATCCTTATGGCAGGACTGAGGTTGGTGGAATCCCTTTGGTCCAAGGGATTATTTTTATGGACTTATTAGTTCAAAGCAAGATAGCTTTGAGAGTTGATGTCTTATAGCTTGACCTCTGGATTGCATGCGATAACTTTTGAGAATCAGTACATGATAATTCTGTGGTTACAAGATAATTCTGTTTTGACAAGAGTTCTGTCTTTTCTCTTCACCAACACCTCCCCCAAGGATCCCAATTTAACTAGCCCAAGTAGCCCCATGTTTTATGAATCCTAAGCATAAATAAAACATGGCTATTCACCCAGTGAACGAAAGCTGACTGATTCAGCACTCCAGCCAAAAGAATTCTCTGTTAGCCAGTTTGTCCACTCGACTACAATGCAATGATCATTGACGATGGTAATAATCACCCTTGAAGTTTCTGCAAAGTCCTTGAAGTGCCTTCTGAGTCATCAAAGAAAGATTAAATTATGTTCAGAATAGTTTCAGCGTTACTGTCCAGTCTCAGTGTAATTAGGAGGTAATCAGCCAAGGTCTAGCCATTAAGGCCAAGGTGAGAACCAAATAACAGAAAGGGCTGAAGTACATTCTTGGGAAGGTTATGAGGGCAGTCCAAAAGGCTGAAAGACTAAACCTAGTTCCAGTGAAAAAAAATTCAAGTGAACATTTATTAAGCACCTACTATGTGCAAAGGAACTCTAGGCTCCCAGGACACAAAGACAAAGAATGATACAGTCCCTGCCCTCAGTGAGTTTACATTCTTCTGGTCTGGGGGGTGGAGGTAGAAGATACAAAATGTATACAAGTAACTAAATACAAAAAAGTATCAAGTGATTTTGAGGCAGAGAGTCCTAAACCCTGGGGGAATCAGGAAAGATCTCATTGACGAGGCTTCAACTAAGCTGTGCTTTGAAGGCAGTTAGGAGAGTACATATTGGAAACTAAGGAACCAGGCCAGGATTATGAAGCAAGACAAGCTTTGTCTGCAGCTGCTAGAGGGGCAGCTGGGGGTGTAGTGGGTGGAGCACCTGGCCTAAGAGTCAGGTAGACCTGAGTTCAAATGCAGCCTCAGACACGTATTAGCTGTGTGACCCTAGGTGAGTCATTTAACCCTGTTGGCCTCAGTTTCCTCATCTGTAAAATGAGCTGGAGAAGGAAATGGCGAATCACTCTAATATCTTTGCCAAGAAAACCCCAAATGGGGTTACAAAGAGTCAGACACAACTGAACAACAACAATGCTTTTATTATCCACATTCAACCCCACCAGTGCTGGGACAGAAGCCTCTGCATAAATCCCGTGGCTAGATCCACACAAGTTCAGGGTGTTTTACTCAACTCCTCTTAAATGGATCTGTAATCTCATTCATTTGGATGATCCCTCCAATGATGCAGATCAAAATCCATTCAATCTATCTACCTAGCCTAGATTACTCTCCTGTCCTCCCACAAATCTGCCAGAGAAGGTCCGCTCAATAGAGTGGAGTGGCCATCAGAATCCGGGCACCATTCAAGCTACCTACCAGTCATCCCTCTACTTTATCACACTACCAGCCATCTTCTCGTTATATTTTACTCTGATTCTTCACTGAAGTTCCTCCTTCCCGATATGTTACAGCCAGCTCACACCTACTATATGCTGCTCCATTACTTCTGTATGATACTCATGTTCAGTTCTCTGGAAACAGGTATGTTCTATGTCTTCCAGTCACACAACACACAACATACAACAGGTAGAATATTAATGATGGGCCTTTGTGTATGGGAAAATTTTAGAGCCATTAAAGGAACTTCGCAATTCCCCAAAGGCAACCCAATCTCTCTCTTCTTCCCAGTTCAGGTCCCAATTTATTGTCTATTTGTACACTCTGATTCATATGCATTTTAAGTACACGTAACAAAAATGCTACTTGCCACTACTGTGGCTGTACAAGGCCAATGACACCAGCACACAGGAGGGCTGCTAGCACAGATTCTTTGATCTGCTTTTCTAAGGAAAGCAACTTTAAGGGGTTTACATATATCATTCACTTAGTTCAGGGGAAAAGTTAGCAACTTGGACTTCAGAGCAAACACAGAGAAAATACAAACAGATCAAGCTACAGGCTTCCGTCAGACCATAGCAATACATACATAGTTACCAGAGAAAGAAGCACCAACATCTGGGTTTTCAAAGCCTAATGGCTACCCAGAGTCTCATCTGGTCAAATCACACGACACTCTTCTAGTGTATGAGCCCCAAGCAAAATTCTCACCTCAGAGTATATATACACTTCTTCAGGGTCAGAGGGTGTTGCAACCATGGGACTCAAACCCATGTGACCTAGGCCTTCCCATGACTTTAGCAGGTCATCAGAGACTCCCAGTTCAATCAAAGACTCTTGACTGAAACAAAGGCAAGACTCAAAGGCACTTGATTGCCTCAGTGCCGAGAAGCAATTCAAAACAAAAGATAACAGAAAAGTCCCACTTTGCTTACCATTACAGCATACTCTATTGTATATAAATTTTTTGGACTCTCAAAAAAAAAAAAGGTGAAAATCAGGTATGGCAGACAAGGAAATTCAGTTAACCAGAACATCTGATTATTATTAGTAATAATAACAACAACAATAACAGATATCACTTGTATAGCACTTTAAGGTTTGCCGAGCACTAGAAAATATCTCATTTGATCCTCAAGACAATCCTGGGAGGTAGGTGCTGTGATTATCCCCATTTTATAGATGAGGAAACTAAGGCAGGCAGAGGTTAAGTGACTTGCCCAGGCTCACACAGCCAGTTAAGTGTCTGAGTTCAAATCTGAACTCAGGTCTTCCTGACTCCAGGTTCAGCACTTTGTCCATAATGCCATCTAGCTGCCTCAATACCCTATTTTTTGACCATTAAGACTATCTAACCTTCTAATTTTATCTTATTTTATTGATGTCTTGTGATCACATCACAGTAGTTTCTGGATATTACCATCTCCCTTGCTCTCCAAAGTGAACGTTCTGTTTGTTTTTTTTGGGGGGGGGCAGGGCACAATTGGGGTTAAGTGACTTGCCCAAGGTCACACAGCTAGTACATGTGTCAAGCGTCTGAGGCTGGATTTGAACTCAGGTCCTCCTGACTCCAGGGCTGGTGCTCTACTCACTGTGCCACCTAGCTGCCCCAAGAGTTTCTGTTTTTCAAGTGTCTAACTATATGGTAACATTCTGCCCTGATAGTCCCCCACCTCTGTGCCAAGAGAGGGAAGGAATGCTTCATTCTCTGTTCTGTTGTGCTATTATTCAACCCCTTCATTTTATGGAGGAAGAAACTGAGTCCCAGAGAGGTTAAGTGAAGATAAAGAAAATGGTAGCCATAGCACAGTCTCAATGATATCATTACTATGATACCCTCTAGTTTAAAAGTATCATCATCTACACTGTTTCCCTAGCATTCTAGCTTCAGACTGCTTTATGAGGAAATTAGCTTTCAAAGGAGGTCTGAAGGCTTTTCCTGTATTCCAAAGGCTTCATCGAAATGAAAGCTTCCTGTCTCATTTCCATCTTTCATCAGAGATTCAGTATATCCCCACATTTAACCTTCAGAAGCAAATAGACTAATGCAGACAAGTGCACTCTCTCTCTCTCCCTGTCTCTGTCTCTCTCTCTCTGTCTCTCTCTCTCTCTCTCTCTCTCTCTCACACACACACACATACACACACACACACACACACACACACACACACTGTGTGAAGATCTGTGTCTGTCTATCTGTCTTCCTTTCTCTTTCTCTCTCTCTTTTGAGCTTGAGAGCATAAGAGTAGCTTGAGAAGGTAAATAAAGAGCAGAACATTTGGAAAATGAAAGCCAAGGGTAAATAGGTCTCTAAGATGCTTTGGAAGAAATTTATTCTTTATGTAAAATAACCTGATCTCAGGGAGTCATTAAGCCAAGTAAAGAAAATTATTTAAATTCCCTACATAGGAAGAAAGGCCATAATAATTAAGGGCATGAAACTTTCATAGAAATCACTTGTATACAGTCTGCCTGAGTTTGATAATTACTGTTTCCCAAGTTTTATGAATAAAAGAATATACTCAACTCAGTAGTGAGGGAGCCAGGGAAAGGACACAATGGTTTCCAATGCAGTTTTACAGGGATCTCTTTTCATTGCCTTTTTGACCATGTAACAGGACAAGAGTGAAAAAGTGATTTAAGGTCACTAAAAGAAAGCGGAGTATCCCTAGGGACCTGTGCTTGCCATTGTGTTATTTAACATTTTTATCAATGAATTGGAGAAAGGCATAAAGGACATGTTTAACACATTCATAAATGGCACAGTGCTGGGAGGGACAGCTAACACAATGGGAGATAAAGTCAAGATTCAGAAAGAGCCTGGCAGCCTAGAACAGTGGACCAAGCCTAATGAGATAAAATTTAATGGGGATAAACAGAGTCTTACTTTGGGTTCAAAAAAATCAACTTTTCTAGTAAAAGATGGGACACAAATGGCTAGACAACAAATTGTGTGGTCATAGATTTCGAGTTGGAAGGGATCTTAGAGCTCCTCTAATCCTACTCCATCATCTGAAAAATGTTCATTTGAAAAATAACTGGGGGCAGCCATGTGGCACAGTGGATAGAGCACTGGCCCTGGAGGAGTAGGATCTGAGTTCAAATTCGGCCTCAGACACTTGACACTTACTAGCTGTGTGACTGTGGGCAAGTCACTTAACCCCAATTGCCTCACACTCACAAAAAAGTCTGAGGATTTTAATGAACTACAAGCCGATAATAACAAGTCAACAAGCATTGAAGAACTTACTATGTGCCAGGTGCTGTGAAAAGCACTAGGAATACCAACACAAGGAGAAGGAAAGACAGTTCCTGCCCTCACAGTGCTTATATTCTAATAGGAAAAGACAACATATAGGAGGACACTGAAAAGTAGGAGGCTTCTCGTAGGGCCATGGCACAGAAAGTCAGGAGAGACAAGAATATAGTCCAGAGAGGAAGGAAGACTGATCTGGGCATCCTCCTCAAAATGAAAGTTCTAGAAGGAACCAACCAATCAGAGGAAGAGGCTACAGGAACAGAGGGGGTAGAATGAACTTCCAGGGTAAAGAGGTTTCTATGGCACAGTAGAGGAAATCTGCAGAGTGAGGAGTACGGCCTGCAGAGGAATGGAAAGTGAAACATAAATCAACAGAGTAACATGGCAGCCAAGATAGTTAATAGATAATAGTTAATAGATAGTTAATATCATTTAAGCTGCATTAATAGAGGCACTGTGTTCAAGACTAGGGAAGTGAAAGTTCCACACCATTCTGTCCTGAGCACCTCAAAAATGACATTCATTTCCCAGCAAAATATTTTAGGAAAGGTGCTAACAAACTGGACAGCTTCCAGGGAAGGTAGCTAGAATGGGGAAGAGCCTTGAATTCACGCCAAAAAAGGTTTAGTTGAAGAAACTAGAGTTGTTCAGGCTGGAAAAGAGACTATGTAGGGGGAAGATGAGAGATGTCTGTAAATACGGGAAAGGCTGTCACGTGAAAGAGGAGTTAGAAGTTCTCTGCTTGACCCTGGGGAAGAAGAATGATGGTTGGAAGTTGCAAAGAGGAAAATTTAGGGGTAATAATTAGAACTAATCAAAAGTATGTCTCTGTCAAATGTCTATGTCAAAAGGCTGTCTCTGAAAGTAGTAGATGTCTCCTCAGTGAAAGACTCCAGACAAAGGCTGGTTCACCTCTTGTTTGAGGAGGATCATCTGGCTCATGTACAGGTTGAGCCAGACAATCACTGAGATCCCTTCCAGTTCTGAGATTATGCCATTCTACATGCTTACATAGATTGATTAGTGGTATCTGAATGCAAAACTTAACCAATCAACAAGTATTTATTGCATCAGTATTTAAAAAACACCAACATAGCATGTTTCACCTGACTGATAGAGACCATTCCTTAGAGCATGTATTGATATTCCCTGCCTGGTTCCTGTCCACCCTTGGAAGCTTGGAGAGGGTTTACTTCCAGCTTTGCAAGCCAACTAGAACCTTGCCCTGCATGATGAGAAAAGACCTCTAACTGGCAGCTGAACTGGAAGAACTCAGAGGTTATGCAGAAACCAGCCAACTTCTGAGAACTAGTAGCTGGTTAGGGGTGTGGGTGGAGCTGCCAGACCCATTCACCAACCTAGCTTTCATGATGTTGGAGTACATGGCAGCTATGGACCCTGTCAGACCTAGACAAATTTGAGTTGGGATTGGGTTGCCTCTCTTGTATTTCCTTCCCTGGATCAGTGACCTCGAGATGGATGCATCCACATGACAACATTGAAAGCTCTGAAAGGTCCAAAGGTCCTGGGAGGCCTGAAAGGGAGCAGCTACAATATCCTTGTAGCAGGAGAAGCATTTGCATTAGGAACAGAGAGACACTCTAAAAACAAACTGTTCAGAAAGAGGAAGAGAGCAGATTCAGGGATTGTGACTACTTGTACCATAGAAGGATGATAGCTATGGACTCAAGAAAGAATGAGACCCTGGGAGCCCAGCTGAGCAGCCCATGCAGTGGGGATGATACACCAAAGGGAAGCTGTGAAAGCAAAAAGCAAAAGGACTTCTGGGCCCTGAAGCACCAAGAGTTGTGTATTACTACATATTTGTCTCACTATCACTTTACTCTTAAGTCTGAGCCCAATCTTCTCATGGATACTACGTGTATTTGAATGAGAGCACACCCCAGACTTTTGGGGAGAATGTTTTGCACTAACTGGTCTTGTTATGTTTTTAAATGTCTTTGCTAAAAGCCAAATCTACTGTCTGATTGTTAACAGAAAGCATGCTGGTAGGGCTTCAGAAGTGATCACAGAAGTTACCTACAAGGTTACTCCTAGAACTCAGTCACCTACATGGAGACCCAATTCAAGTTAGGGGAGTAGCTCAGAAAGGACATTTGATAAGTAATACAAAGAAGTAGAAAACATAGCTTCTGCTCTCAAGGTGCATATAATCAAGAATGTATATTCTTAATGATTAGTCTAGAATGCACAAGCCTAAAAAGATAGCTAGCAATACAAGGCAATTTAGGATAAATGCCTAAATCCAGGAGAGGGAAAGATCTCTTTAAGCTAGAAATTCAGGGAGAGTAGAATTTCAGCTGAGACTTGAAGGTTAGATAAAATTTGAATAGATAGAGAAGACAGAGAAAACATCAAGAAGAAAGCAAAAGAAATGAAAAATAATAATAGTGGCTATTTCTATTGCACCCATCCTCACAAGAGCCCTTTGAGGTATTAGCCCATTCTGTGGAGAGGGAAACTGAAGGGCAGAGAGAGTTTGACTTCCTAAGAGATGATAGCTACTGGATGTCCAAGGTGGGATTCAAAGCCAAATGTTACCTTTCAAGGTCTCCTGTTCACTCCACTATACTACACTGCCTTTTTTAAGTACAAAATATATTCAAGACTGTATTAGCTCAGTTGGTTGAGCTAGAGTGGAAAGCTTAAATAGGATGAGAGTAGGATATAGAAGATCTCACATTTTATCCACATTTTAGGATCACAGATTGTGGACATCAGCAATATCTGGTGCAACTCCCTTACTTTACAAATAATAGAACTGAGGCTGAGAAAGAAGGTTAAGAGATTTGCCTAAGGTCACATAGGTAGTAAGCATCAGAGGCAGGATTTGTACCTAGGTCCTCTGATTCCAAGTTTTGATTTTTTTTTCCTCTCCCTAAATTCTAAGTTGTCTTGCTTTGTCTTCTGGTTGGTGTGAGTGCCTGTACAGGTTAAGAAACTGGGTCCTTAGAAAATAAATAAATTGACTAAAAAATTAAAATTAAAAAAATTTTGAAAAAAGAAACTGTGTACTTGACAGATAACAGGGAGGAGACCTGCAGCTTCACTTTCTTCACAAAAATGCATGCATCTAACTTTAAACTCAAGGATGGTCCTTCCCTCTTACCGAGAATGCTTTTGAGCCACCTCCACCACCACTCTACCCTCAGCTATCAGGTGGTGTGGACTGAGAATTCACATTCATTGTACAGTATTATTAACCTAAGCAAAACATAGGTAGGAAGGAAAATTGCCTGCTGAACTGCATGAACAAACATCCACCCCACAATGTGATGATGATGATCATGATGATGACTATTGCAAAATCTTGCTAAGTGGTCTCTCCTTCTCTCAGATCTCTCCCCCTCTCCAGTCCATCTCCCATCCCACCCCCAGCTACCTCAGGATATTTCTAAAGCATAGATCTGTTCATGTCACCCCTGCTCAAGAAGCTCCTGTAGTTCCTTCTAGCCTCCAAAACAAAATGCAAATTCCCCTGTTGGGCATTTTAAAGCCTTTCACAACCTGGCTCCAGCCTACCTTCCCAGGCATAATGCATAACAACTCCCTTTAATTCACTCTATATTACAGACAAACTGGCTGTTCTCAGTACACTACTGTCTCCTCTCCCCATTCCTGTATCCCATGCCAAGACTATACTCCCTCCTCATCTCTGCCTTTTTAGAATCCCTTTAATTTCCTTCAAGGATCAACTCAAGTGCTACCTCCTAGAGGAGGCCAGAACTGTTACTTCCTTCCCCCAACCCACAAAACTGCTCTGTACTTACTTGACACACATTTTCTATTTCCTGATCTACATTCATATTAACTCCCCATCATAGAAGGGCGTTTCTCTCCCATTCCCAGTAGAATGGAAATTCTTTGACCTCAAAGACTGTTCTGCTTTTCTTTTTTGTATCCTTAGCACATAGCAAATGCCTAGAACAGAGAAGTTGATTAGTAAATACTTATTGGATGAATAAATGAATGAATAATGATGATTTATCTGTTCCCTGAGATGATGAGCTCATTACCACAGCTTTCCTTCTTTAGCATGAGAGACAACAGAGTATACTAGAAAGAACTCTAGACTTGACCTCAAAGGTCCTCAATCTATGAACCTATGAAATGACATCAGGCAAGATCTGGTTTTAAATCTTGCCTCTGAAATATGTCAGGGTGGAAAGAATATTGGGTTTAATGCAGGAGAGCTAGGTTTGCATCCTGGTTCTACCACTGACTTTCGGTCATTTAACCTCTCTGGGGGCTCATCTTCTTATCTGCAAAATGAGGAGAACAGAGCAGAGGACCTCTAAACGCCCTTCTAGCTCTATATTTGTGATCCCCAACTTGCTGACTGTGTAAACGGCAGCAAGCCATTTAACCTTGCTGAGACTCAGTTTACTCACCTGAAATTATGGGTAATGGTGGCACTTATCTCTCACAGGGCTATTGTGAGGATCAAATGAGAGGCTGAATCCCTTCGTAAATCAATATCTAGGACTGAATTAAGAGCTGACTGCATTTTGAACTGAAATCAAAGTTCTCTAGTACAGGGCCACACCCCCAGAACCCAGTAATTATGAAATAAATTGAATTGGGAAGACAGAAACTTTACTTTGATTGTGAGCTATTATCAGAGAACTGGCTTGCTGACAATCTGATTTTTATGTTAGGCATGTGTTGCACACGTGGGACTGAAAATGTAGCAATTGGTTGGTGTTCCTCATGCTGAATGCCATCTCTGCTGTGACTGTGGGAAGCCCCCACGGTCCTCCTGGAAATTTCAGGGCTGATTTGCAAGCAAAGTCCTTCGTGAATTTTAACACTTTCTCAATGAGCTCTCATCTCAGCCACATGTTTGTTCTCAAGATGACATGAGAACATACAACAAAGATTATTTGTTTTTTAAGGTGAGGGAAACTTGGCTACCTCTTCCCCCCTGGGAGCTGAAATATTATGTAAAGGGAGATGCTTAGCACAGCATGGCTTAAAAAATACATATGTTCACTGAAGCAGCATGCCAGTTTGGATCTGAGGGGGAGGGAGGGAAGCACCTCATCCAAAATTGAAGCTGAGGCTAAGCGGGCAGAATGTGAGCTCTAGCCAACAACAAAGCGAAGAACAGGTCTGCTTCCCATTTCTACAGAGATTTTAAAGGAGAAAAAAGCAACCCCCTATCCCCCACACACACCCCCTCAAGTTATGGGCTGGCCTTGACAGCAATCTGGTGCTCTCTCAAACAGAGAGTCTTTGGAGGGAGGGGGAAGACACAGCAGAGGGAGCAGGGACAGCTAGTCAAATACAACCCTCTGGATGTTCAACCTATATTTTTAAGTCAGTCAGTCAACAGCCCCGGTTGACCATCTGCTGTGTGAAGGCAGACCAAGCCCTGAACTCAGAAAAGAGATGAAAGGAAGAAATGATCAAGGCCCTCCTCTTGGGGGTGGAGTGGGGAGGGCCTTAGAAAAGAAGAAAAAAAGAATGAAAAAAAAAGACTTGAGAATACAGACTCATGAAGCATATAAACAAGTACATAATGGCTTACAGCTGTGTAGAGCTACATGTTTGTGGGTAAAAAGGTGGGGAACACTGAGGGCTGCTGAGATAAATGGAGTGATAACAGGTCAACAAGTCTTCCACGAAGGAAGTAGCTTGTGAAGAAGCTTTTAAGAGGAAGATGAAGGGCATGCGATAGCAAAATGGCCAGGATGAGGGCTTTCCCACAGGGGAAGAGCAAATGTGAAGGCTTAGGGGAAAAAATGGGCCTTCTTTCCAATCAGCCACACTCCAGGTAATCAATCCCTTGGAGCAGTGCAAATGTTTATCTGGTGTTTCCAGCTCATTGACTTGATAATCCACTGACACATTTATCCTTCTGTTTATTTATTTATTTTTTCTTTTCTTTTTTCTTTATTAAGACTGGGTCTCTTTATCTCACCCAGGCTGGAAGTGCTGGGGCTACCCATGGCTGGGGCACCATTCCGATCAGCAAAGATGCTTTGACCTACTCCTTTTCCAACCTCAGTCGGTTCACCCTTAGGCAGCTTGGTACCCACTCCCCACCATATTGGTGTCAGACAATATAAATGCCCAACTGATTTAGCCCACTGTGGCTCAGAATTCCAGAGATCCAATGAACCACCAGCCTCCTCCTCAGTAGAAAGGATTACTAGCATGGGCCACCACTCCCAGCACATGTCTCCTTTTTAAAAAGGCATTTGTCAGCTATCCCAGGTTACAAGGCCTTGGGCCAACCCCCCCAGGACCTCTACACAGCTCTCCCGGCAAAACCTCCTCCCTTCTGAGTCAGACAAGGCCCCCCACACACTGTTTTCCCAGCATCTCCTGCTCTGGAGTAATCTCCACTTTTGTCTGTCCTTTTTGGCAACAGCAACTTGGCTCATGAGACAGAAATGTCTTTAATCAGACCAGAAAGATGAAGCCATATGTTCAACTCTCCTATTTATCTGCTCCTCTGTTCTCTTTCTTTCTCTCCTTCTCTACTGCACACATGAGCCATTCTTCTTTTCATTATCATCTCAGAAGAGTTTTTTTGTTCAACATTCTCTGCATTGTTAGGAGTCTTATTGCTGAATATTTTACTGCTTTCATACCATCCCCTCAGTACTGCGCAAATACTTTATAGAAAGGGGCTAGCCCTACCCTGCAGCTTACAACCTAAATGAAGATTAGAATCTGAGCAAGAAAAACAGCCACTGAAAACATTTTTCCTGCACTCTTTGACAAAGACAGACTGGTAATTTCATAGTGATTAAAGCTCCTACCCTCTTCAACTAGCTTCAGCAACAGTCTTTTCCAGACCACAAGTGTGTACTTACTGATTAGAGTAAACTGATGGGTTTTTTTTGTTTCCTATATGAAATTCTTAAAAAAAAAAACCAGAAGGCCTCTGCTTTCCTATTTTTAGTTTGATTCAATTTATTTTTTATTTCTTTGGTTTTAAAAAATATTTTCAAGATCAAGTGTTTTGCATTAGTCGGTCCCTCCCAAAATCCCCATTCAGGAAAAAAAAATTTAGTCCCTTAAAATATATTTACACAGCTCAAACAAAAATGAATGCCCACATTAACCATTCCAAAAATGTAGGTCCCTTTCTGCATTTGAAATTTGTCACTTCTCTGTGAGTAGCATGTTTCCTATTTCTTCTTTTGGACTCATGGTTTATCATTATATTGATCAGAGGTCTAAAGTCTTTCAAAGGTGTATTTCTCTATAACGTTATCATTGTATAAATTGGTCCAGTTCTGCTCACTTCACTCTGTATCAGTTCACAAAGATTTTCTCAATTTCCTTTGAAATTGTTTATTTCATCATTTCTTATGGCACAATAATATTCCATTACATTCACATACCTCAATTTGTTTAGACATTCCTCAATAGGACATTGTCTTGGCTTTCCTGCTATTTAGTGTCAGGATCTCATCCTCTACAAAGCCCACCATTGGCCCAACAGAGTAGAGTCTATACGCTATTCCACGGGAGATGCTGAATAACCAGGGGATGGATCAGTATTGACTCTACTAATAGAAATTTTCCAGGGGATCCCTTCTTGGGCATTTCTATCCATGAACTTGATCCTGATCCTTATTTGAAAGGTTACTCATTTGATGATTTTTTTTTCTTCCTTTCTTTCTCTCAAGGCCATCAGAGTTAAGTGACTTGCCCAAGGTCACATAGCTACTAAGCGTCTGAGGCCATACTGAACTCAGGTCCTCCTGATTCCAGGGCTGCTGTTCTACCCACTGTGCCACCTAGCTGCCCTATCTGATGTTAGTAAGCTGCTATAAGGTGGCTCTATCTCCACGTCCTATCTCCATTCCTCTAGTTCAGAAACACCACATGGTCATTTCACAGATCGTTAGTTGTACTCACAAAAAGAAAATGGATAACTTAAGTTTCAAGGAAAAATCTGTCTCCCTCACTGGTCCCCTGAGCAATCTTCTGCATTTTGGTAAATATCAGTAAAGCTGACCAGTCAGACAATGGTTGCCGATAGGACCAGAGGACCATTCTTTCCCATTTAAAGCATTTTTACAGACAGAATTTTGGCCATCCAGGAAATTTTGGCACAGTGAAAAGAGCATTAGATTAGGAATCAGGAAATTTTCACCCAACATCTCTCACTAGCTAAATGCATGACTTTGGGCCACAAGCTTTTCACTCTCTCTAGCCTTCAGTTCCCTCCTCTTTGAAAGAAAAGGGTGGCACCAGATGATCTCCAAGGTCCCTTCCAATACTCACACTCTATGATTTTGTATTTCCCATTTATGATGTTGTTTCTTATGGAACAATGTGCTCTGTAATGTTGTTTTACCTGTCATATTTTCTGAGAAGCAATTAAATATACTTAAAAAGATTACTAATTTTGAGGCTAGCAGCAACGCATAAAAAGACAGGAATGTAAAAGAAAGAAACTACAGCAGAGGTCACCAGGTCCACCCGGACCTTTCAATCTTACCCCAAGGAGATTTTCATGGCAACTAGTTACATTATATTGTTGTTCAGTCATGTCCCATTATTCATGACCCCCACTTGGGATTTTCTTGGCAAAGCTTTTAGAGGAGTTTGCCATTACCTTCTTCAGCTCATTTTGCAGATAAGGAAACTAAAGCAAATAGGGTTAAGTGACTTGCCCAGGGTCACACATCTAGTAAGTATCTGAGGCCAGATTTGTACTCAGAAAGATGAGTCTTCCTGATTCCAGGCCGGGTGCTCTATCCACTGAGCCACCTATCTGCTCAGGTACATTATAGTGGTTGGAAAAAACCCAGTCAGTTCAGATCCATACGTCTTTGCAGTGTTATTAAGAGAAACTTCTGGAATATTTTGAAAACATACAGAGTAGAAACCAGCTTGTGACAAAGATCAAAAGGAATTTTCTAAACTCGAGTCCAAGAAAAGGCTGGGATCTGGGAGACTGAGCCCACTAAGAACGTACTGTTCCAAAGAAGGATTTAAAATGCCTCTGGCATCCCTACCTACTTGCTCCTGGGTGTTATTTTGATCACAAAAAAGTTCAAGAAGGCCCCTGGGGCTATCGAGTTAGACAGCTGGGGAACCCCCTATTGCAGACCAGCCTCAGAGAGCAGGGGTATCCAGAGGCATCCAGCACCTGGAAGTCCTAGCAGCAAGAACCACAGTGGAGAGAACAAACAGAGCAGCAGGAGACCCCAGCTCAGGTGAGATAACAGCTTTCTGACAACATCACTAGCAGACATTACCAGATTTCCAAAATTGGTTGTGTTATCCCATATGTCTGAATGTTCTCACCCTGTATGTTTCCTACCTTTGTGTCCCATTCTGCCTGTTCCCTGATCATCTGTGTTCCCTAGATATATCCCCTCCTGCATTGGTGGTACAGTAACCTATGGGGTTTTATACCCCTATGGGTATAAAAGGAACGTTTCTAGCACTTATATTGACATTTTGCTTAATTAAAGATCCTTTTATTTTGCATTAATGTATCCTCTTACTGGCTGGGAAAAGAAGCACATTAGTAGTGAGTTTTTACCTAGCACAATGCTTGGCACATGATAGGTGCTTAATAAATGTTTACTAATTGAGTTGGAATCTATGCTTTTAAGTGGATAATGACTAATATCCACAACATGATTCAAACTTGAGGGACTGCCTGGGGGGCCCCTAGTGCTACATACATATCAGTATATATGTATTCACACATACCCTCTCTTTTTTCCCAGCATGCATCTCTGCTCATATGCATGGGCTTCTGAGCAGAGCTGGAGGTCATCATGTCTGTGTACTGACTAGGGACGTTATAAATTCATGCTACCCACTTTCAACTGGGTCCTTATTTCAGAAAGGCAATCCATTCATTCCTCCCTAATTGTCTTCCTATTGCACTACTCATATCAATAAACCAAACCTTCTCTTCTTTCCTCAAGCTTTCTACAGACCGCACCCTCCCCAACTAAAGACCTTGCTTATATTTTACTGAGAAATATGCTCTTTTCCTCTTCTCATTTAACAACCCCTTGACATCACCTACCATACACACTGTTTTCTCCTTTACTCTGGTTATCTGATGAAGAGGAGACCCTTCTTTTCAACTTTCTACATGTACCCTTGATCCCCTCACCTCCTGCTTTCTCAAGCAGATTGCCTCAACAATCATCCCCCCTTTCCCTAATGATCAATCACTCCTTATTTACTGGCTCTTTTACCACTGCATAGAAACAAACAAAACAACCCTTACTAGACATTAACATCCCCTCACACTGTTGTCCGCTGTCTCTGTTCCCTTCTCAGAAGTTTCTCTAGTTTTCCTAGAAAAAAAAAAAGCAGTCTATACTCATTGTCTCCACTTCCCATCCTCTCATATACCCTTTGCAGTATGGCTTCCAACTTCATGGCTCAACTAAAACCACTCCCTCTAAAGTTACCAGTGACCTCTGCATTGTTAAATCAAATTGCTTTTCCTCACATCTTTTTCTTGACTTTTTTGCTGCATTTGACACCATTGTCCTCTCCCTTTCCCTCCTGGATCCACTCTCTTCTCCGAATTTTCCTGGTGCTCCCTTCTCTTGGCTCTCCTCCTTACCTGCCTTCCCTCTCCTCTCCTGACCTGTCTGACCACTCCTTCAAAGTCTCCTTTGCTGGATCATAATCCATGTCATGCCTCCTAACTGTGGGTGTTGGATTCTATCCTGGGCCTTCTTCTCTTTTCTCTCTATACTCCCTAACTTGGTAACCTCTCTAGCTACCATGGATTCAGTTACTTTCTCTATGCACATGATTAACAAATCTATCTATGCAGCCTATCTCCCTGGTCTCACTCCAGAGCTGCAGCCCCACAGGACCAGCCACCTACTAGAAAGTTTGAATTAGATTTCCTGTAGGATCTCAAACTGAACATGTTCAAAACACAACTAATTTATCATTCTCCGAAAAAACTGGGCCTCTTCCAAACATCCCTATTTCTATTTAGGGTACTAACCCTAACCCAGTTTTGCAATCTTGATAATAATACTATTAATAGCTAACCTTTATATAACATTTACTATGTACACAAGCCATGTGCTAAGCACTTTACAGTTACAATCTCATTTGAGCTCATAACAACCTTTGGGAAGGTAGATGCTATTATTATCCCCACTTTACAGATGACAAAACTGAGGCAAACAGATGTTAAATGACTTGCCCAGGGTCACACAGCTAGTGCCTGAGGCCAGATTAAAACTCAAGTCTTCCTGACTCTGGGCCTGGTGCTCTATGTCATACTCAAATCTTGATGTCATACTCAAATCCTCACACTCACCCACCATTCATTTGCCAAATCTTATCCTATCTACCTCCACAATGTCTTGCCTCTCTGTCCCCTTCCCTCCAGTCACACAGCTACTACCATATTTCAGGCTCTCATCACCCCTCCCCAGACTATTTCTCAGGCCTCACGTTTGTTCTCCCTGCTTCAAGCACCTCTCTGTTCCAATCCTTACTCCACACAGTTGGCAAAATGATTTTCCCTAAGTGTGGGTGTGACCATGTCATGCCTCACCCTCTCACTCAGTGAACAGCAATGGCTCCCTATTACCTCTAGGATCAAATGTAAATTCTTCTGTTTAGCATTTTAAAGTTCTTCATAATCTGGCCCCTTCCTGACTTTCCAGCCTTATTCTATATTATTCTTCTCCACACACTATGATCCCACCAAAGTGGCTTTCTTGCTTCTCCTTCGCGTATCTCCACACCTTGGTGCTGGCTATTCCCTAGGCCACTCCCTCCTTCCTTCTGCCCCTTGGAATCACTTGTTTCCTTCAAGACTCAGCTCAAGGCCTCCACTGAGTGAGGGGGTTAGTAACCTCCCATGTTATCTTGTATCTAGCTTGTTTGCATGTTGTCTCCCTCATTAGAATGCAAGGTCCTTGAGGGCAGGGACCACTTCTAGTTCGTGTTTGTCTCCCTAGCTCCTAGCCCAGCACCTGGCACATGGTATAAGAGCTTGATTGATTCCTGTTCTGTGTATGAAGGATAATCCTAGCAACCGGCACAACGCCAAGAGTTAAGAGATCTGGTTTCTTGCCCTGGCTCTGCTATTAGCCAAATATATGAGAAAGTCACATCGTCTCCTGTGTAACTGTAACAATTTGGCTAGCAGCTACTGTGGCTGTGTAAAACCAACAGCAACCAGAAGATTGCTAACACAGGTACTTCGATATGCTTTACTAAGAAAAGTAACGTTAAGGGGTTAACAATCTCAGTTTAATTGAACATACATATATCAATCACTTAGTTCAGGAGGAAAAGCCAGCAGGCTGAACTTCAGAGCAAATACAAATAAATTACAAACATACACTAGAAATAGACCAAATCACAAACACAATTTAGTTACCAGGAAAGCATCAACATCTGGGTTTACAAGCCAGGAGGCTCTTAAAATGGCTGCCTAGAGTCCTACACCACTCTTCCAGTGACTGAGAGCCCCAAGGGAGAACTCAACATCTGGGTTTATATATCTTGTTCAGGGTCAAAGCGTGTCACAATGTGTGACTTAAACCCACGTGACCTAAAAGTGTCACAAACCTGGGACTCAAACCCATGCAAACCAGGCTTTCCCTTGAGGCAAGGAGGTCATCAAAGATTCCTGATTTAATCAAAGAAACAAAGGCCAGACTCTTCAAGGGCATTTGATTAAATAAGTGCTAAAAGAGAAAACAGTAAAAAAAAAAAAGTCCTACCTTAATTACCAATATAGTAATATGAAATCCAGTCATCTCAGAGATCTCTTCTAGCTTCACTTCATTGTATGGTTTTAGGATTCTACTATAATCCCAATCCCCAAACCCATTAATATGAGACTCTCTCCTTATTGGTCAAGATGGAGGCCACCCCCCTGACACAGTCTGGGGACATTGACATCCGCCACTAAGGAGAGAGTCCCATACCAAAGAGGTATGGAACTGGGGTTTCATTCCATTAGGCTCATTGTCTGAGACATGATCCCAAAAGAAATAGGACGGCTACCAAAGAAACAGGAGAGGCGGTCTATGCCATGGAGGAAGCATTTATCTGAGGGGAAGATAAGAGTGCCAAAAAGTGCCAGGAAGCACCAGTTATGACGAATGTGAACATTTAGGATGCAGTGACCAGTCTGCATTGTTAGAGGGAGTTCTGGGCCTAAGTAAGGTGCTGTATGGAGGGCTGGACTTTGAGTCAAGAAGGTCTGAGTTTAAATCTTTCCTTAAACACTGGTTATGTGACCCTGGGCATGTCACTTAACCCCTCTCAGACTCGGTTTCCTCATCTGTAAAATGAAGATAATAATAGCACCTACCTCCCAGGGCTGTTGTGAGTATCAAATGACATCAAATATGCGTAAAGCCCTTCCCAAACCTCTGAGTGCTATATACATGCTCGTTTATTTGAGGTTTTTGTTGTTTGTTTTTTAAAAGAACATACCTGTTATTCATAGCAGCTGCATACAGAGCTGTGTACAGATGAGCTTCTGAATAGATTCAAGAAGTGCTTCTCCTGTGGGGTCATCATAAAAACAAGAAAGCAGTTTGATTTTCTTTATAGTTATGCTGCTGCTTTTCCTCAAAGAAGGCCACCTGCCAGGCCTCCATTTATAGGCCGAATTACTCTTATGAGGCCCTGAGAGGCCAGTCACAGAGAAACAAAAGAAAGGATGGCCACATCTTCTCAGGAGGTCCTTTAAAAATACAATAGAATAGATTTACACCAGCGAGGCTTAATTGTGGGCCTGGATTCAGGAGAATTGAGCAGATTTCTTGAAGTCTTCTCTAAGCCTATGAACCCGGCTTGCCTGATAAGACTGACTCAGCACGTTCCCTCACAGGTGTTTAACCCTTCATCACCATCAACTGACATTCACTCAAAATAAGGGGGAAGACAATCATTCCGAGGTCCCATCTGTTTCAAATAATAGAAACTGTGAAGCTAGGCCACCCAGCAGGATTACCACCTCCACCCACAGGGAGGGCAAAGAGATGTCATCCTCAGCTCTGAGGCTCTTTAAATGCTTCTTTGATGGTCTGTGCCTTAGAGGCGCAGATTTGATTAAACCTGTTGCTGGTGCTCAGAGCAATTTCCCAGAGGCCGATTACCAAGCCAGCTTCTTGGCACCCATGTCCTGCCAGCTAAAACCTCTTCCCCAGGAAAAGAAGCAGCTGCCTTCTCATTTTCCTAACTGCTGATTTCAGGAACGAGTCTGCTGGGAAATACCTCGGCACAGATGTGCTTACTTTTTTGTCCAGAACCTGCCAAATGGCAACCAATAAGGACTGGGTTGGCAGGCTGCAGCTGGAGACTGATGCTTGTCTCCAAGTGGCTTTCTTGCAGATGCTCCTTTGGGGACCCTCTCTGTGGCACTCTCTCCAAACATAAAACCACGTGCACTAAAATGGGAAGGGTTTTGTAAGTTGCAGGTGGAATTGTTCTCCATGACTTAAGCCAAGGATCTTACGTTGATCCTGTGTGACTGAGGAGATGCCAATCCAATCATCCAGTCTACCTCTCCAGGCTAGCCTGGTCAAATTTTCCCCAGAGAATTCTGGTAGATAGGATTCATGCAGCACTGGAAAAGAGCACAGAATTTGTGTGTGCGTGCATGCATACATGTGTATTCAATTCAAAAAAAATGTATTAAGTGCCTACTATATGCTAGGCATAGCGTTTAGCGCTGGTGTGTATACACAGATGCACACATGTATACACACGTGTTCATATATGTGTGTGCATAACATATACATGTGTGCACACACAAATTAACCATCCTTTTCCACTCCTTCATGAATCCTGTCTACCAAAATTCTCCAGGGAAAACTTGAACAGGCTAGCCTCGTAGGATTGACTGATTAAATTAGCAATTTCTCTCCCTCCTTTCCTCCCTCCCTTTCTCCCTCTTTCTCTACATAGATATAGATGTAGATGTAGATATAGATATAGATATAGATAGATATAGATGTAGATATAGATATTGTCAACCTGAAAGTTTGGTTAAAGGAGGCAAACAGGCTAGGTGATATATAATTCATATTGCTTATTCCCTTAAAGCTAGCAAATACATGATCATGGAATCTGATTGACTGAAAGAAGAAAGACAAGGTTTAAGTAACAGTCCCAACTCCAGTTTATGATCTCCATATCATAAGAAAGGAAGTTCTTAAGACAATTGACAAGGTAGTGTCACTTAGAGTTTATGATCCCAAGATGCTAATGTCCCTAGAAAATCAAGATAAGAGAAATCCTACTGTTCTGGTTGCAGACATCCTGTCACCAATAGGAAAGCTACCCCTTGTCAATCTTATCTGGTCTTTGAAGTTGCTGACACAGAAAGGGCATTTTTAGAGTGGAACAAAAGCAGTTTGGATGGTTCAAATAATCTGAAAGGATTGTCAATATAGATATAGATAGATATAGATAAATATAAACATAGATATAGATACAGATATAGACATAGACATAGATGGCATATGTACGTATGTGTGTGTATACTTAGTTATTTGCATGCTGTCTCTTTTATTAGAACGTGAGCTCCTTCAGAGCAGGGACCACATTTTCTGTCTGGCATATAGTAAGTGTTAAATAAACGTGTGTTGCCTAAATTAGCTGAGCTGGAAGTTGTTGTTCAGTCATGTCTGATTCTTCATGACCCATTTGGGGTTTTCTTAGCAAAGATACTAGAGTGGTTTGCCATTTCCTTCTCCAGCTTATTTTACAGATGAGGAAACTGAGGCCAAGAGGGTTAAGTGACTTGCCCAGGGTCATGCAGCTAGTAAGTGTCTAAGGCCAGATTTGAACTCAGTAAGAGACCTAGCACTCTATCCACTGTGCCACCTGAACTGGAAGACCTGGGTTCAAATCTCAACTCAGCCACTTAACTAGCTTTAAGAAGATCAGAACTTTTATGGGCCTTGTTTTCTTCACATGTACAATGAGAGAGTGGCAAGTGACTTCTAAGGGCTCTAAACCTATGATCCTATGATTAATAGTTACTCTAATTTGGCCACTTTCCTGCTCTGTGACTTGGAGTAAGCCATTTCCCTTCAAATTCCTTGGTGACCTAGCTTGCTACTTCACTGAGAAGATTGAGGGTGCCTGATCCAAATTCCTTCAGCTCCCCTCCTCAGCACCACTACCCTCTCTCCTCCTTCCCTCCAGGCTCAGAAGAAATATACCTGTCACTTACTAAGACAAATCTGCCTGCTTGGATCCTTGATCCGGTTACCTTGGACTTTCTCCAGGACTTTGTATCTATTAGTCTTCCTCCCTCTCCCATTTATCTTCAGTCTCTCCCCTCCAGCAGATCCTTTCCTCACTAACTGCTACAAACAAGTTCAGATCATCCCCAGTCCTCCCTAAAGCCTCTCCTTTATGTTTATATACCATCCAGCTACCATCTCTCTATTAATTATTCCATCTCTCTCCACTCCTTTGCTGCTAAACGTTTTGAAAAAAAGTCATCTGTTTGATGTCTTCACTTCCTCATCACCCATTTTTCCTTAAGCCTTTTGTAATCTGACTTCTGCTTCCCCCCTTTTCCACCCTGCCTGACATCTATTAAAATTTCTCTTTCACTAGACTGCCAAAGGGATCCTAAATACACACAAAAAATATGAAGAATAGCGAAAAATTAGCCATGCTCTTTTCTGGATACACTTTCATTCTCAGCCTCAGAGATGCCATCTCTTCCTGGTTCTCCTATCTCTCTAACTACTCTTTCTGTATATCTGTAATTATCTTTCTATTCTCTTTTCTCTCTATAGAGTTGAAGATTTCATCCACTCCCACAGATTTAACTACCACCTTTTTGTAGACAATTTCCAAGTCTTTCCTTCTGAGCTCCAGCCCTACATCTCCCACTACCTGCAATACAACTACACATGGGAGTCACAATGGCATCTCAAACCCAACGGTCCAAAATACAGTTCATTCTCTCCCCTACATGCACCTTTCTCTCCGACTTTACTATTTCTGCATCTGTAGCATTGATATTTACACATATTTGTCATCTTGGTCCCTTATTCATAACCTTTAGCCTATCTTTGGCACTGCAGGCTTTGCTGCTATATTTTGGCCAGGAACCTCACCAAAATACAAGTTATAGAAGGGTTGATGATTTGAGTTAGTGGAAAGGGTTTCCGTACAGAGACACCTCCCACTCCCTGACACAGATTAAATCATAGGTCTTCCCTCCATCCACCTTCCATTCCCAAGCAAAAATAGACTATATGCTATAGGAAAACAACTAACCTTTGTAATTTGGTGTAATGAAAGGGCTTGGAGCTGAGACCTTAGTTCAAATCTCTCCTTAGATACTTACTAGCTATGTGACTCTAAGCAAGCAAGTAACTTAACTTCTCTTAACCTTGATTTTCTCATCTGTAAAACGGGGATAATAATACCTATAGCACTTATCTTGCAAATTGTTTTGAAGACCAAATAAGATAATGTATATAAAGTGATTTGCAAGCCTGAAAGCACCATATAAATGTTGGCTATCATCATCATGATCATCGTCATCAGCATCAGCTGATATCTCCCTCCTTGACTAGTACACAGTCGATGTTGGATAAATATTTGTTGTTGTTGTAATGTTGTTGGTGGAGAGCAGCTTGCTCCAACCAACAAGCCCTGAGGAATGAGATCGGGACTTTTAACAGGAGTTGGGACCAGCTCTGAATTAGCCTACCTTGATGGAAGGACGTGTTCTAGATCTAGGTATGGGTGATTTCGGGAAGTGCCCGGAAAACTGGAGTTGAGGCTGAAAAAATTCAATCTGATCTATCATTGAACTGGCATTGAACAGGTCTGCCATAACTGATTATATTTTGTCCACATGCCTGGTCATCAGTTCTGGAAACATGGTGAAAAAACCATTGGCTCTGGAGTTAAAAGGACCAGGATCCAAATCCTGACTCTGCCACTTACAGTCTATGCAAGTCACGTCACCTCCTGGGTCTGTTTTCTCAACTGTAAAATGAAGGGGGGGGAGGGTTGGACTAGATAGATGGTCTCTGAAGTCCCTTCCGGCTCTAAATCTTGGATTTAGGTTATACAGCTGCCTTGACTCTCACTCCACAACAGTCCGTCACTGAGCCTATCAGACAGGCCTCCAGGATTCTAGATCACAGGAAGAGTTTGGGGCTAGTGAGCCTCCATCTGTTCACGGTCCTGCTGGCTCAGGCTGGAAAAATACAAGTTCACTTTGTTCCTTAAACCCCCAAGCTAATGGTAGATTGCTCTCTGGGGTGGCCCAACCCTGCTTACCCTTCATGAGTCATCACAACATTGTTGCTTTTTTTTTTCAGAAAGTCAGAATTAAAAGCACATTTAAGAGCCAAATTTTATCACTCTGTTCTGCCTAAAGGTGTGTGGCTTCTGTTTGTCTGCAAAAAAAAAAAGACTTTGGGTCACATGACTAATGCCTAACTAGTGGAATAGCAGTTCACTTTTTTTGGACATTCTGGAAAATTATCACTTGAAGGCAAATATTGCTACTTACCTTTACAGTTTTATTTCACATAAATTGCAATAGCCTAGAAGAACTTTTGTTGTGTGTGAATATTTTCTTTTCTTTTTTTTCTGACCTAGTCCTTCACTTTCCTTCCAGGCCATCTATTTCCCAGCCACAGCCATTTCTTCTCTATAGTCCGTCCCTCCGTTCTCTAGTCTACCTTTTCTAGAATGCCTCCCCCGCCTCACCTCCACACACACACACACACACACACACACACACACACACACACACACACACAATATCTGGAATCTTCAATTCCAGGCTAGAAATTTCCATTTTCCTTGTCTATTGGTATCTCTTGCTTGTGACATCAAGGATAGGAAACTAATCAGATTTATCTCAGCAGAGCCCCTTCACTCTCTTAAAAATACCTTTGGCAGAATATTCTGCTCTCAGAGATGCCATGGTCCCCGAAGCTGAATGAGTTTCCGTGACGTAGAGCTATCTGGGAATCATGGAACCAACAGTCTCAAGGAGAATTTAATGGATCCATACTCCATGTCTTGGAAACAGTCTCTCGCTATACCATTGAAAACTCCCTCCTGCCACCCCTTAAAAAGTATAATGCCCAAGGTTCCCTGGAAGCATCCCTGACTATAACCATAAGGTCATAGATTTAGAATTGGAAAGGGCCTTGGAGACCATTGAGTCCAACTACTTTATTTTGCAGATGAAGAAACTGAGGTTCATTAGATTTAAGAGACAGGACCAAGGTTGCCCAGCTTATTAACGACTGAGGCAGGATTCAAACTCATATTTTCATGATTCCAGAACTCTACCTACCATACCATCCTTTCCCTGTCTCTTCCCAGTCCCACTTTGGAAACATTGGTCCTAGCCCTACTATAAAGGACAAAGCAGCGGACTTTTCTAGTGTCCTTCCTTTTTTGTCTGCATTCCATTCCTTTGGGTGCCTCCAGTTAAGCCACATGGCCTTTCCTTTGGAGCTTTCCTTCTGACATAGCAAATAAAAGAATGCGCAGCTTTTAACTTTGACTGGTTCATCTGGTTATGCTATGAAGTCTCAGCAATGGAACCTGATTCTCCCTTTCACAAAGTCTCTATTCCAAACTAATTGGATCATCTCCATGCATTCTCACAAGTTAACCCCCATGCTTAAAATGTCCTCTTTCTTCATCTCTGCCTTTTAAAATGCCTATTTTTCTTTAAGGTTCAGCTCAGATATCTCATTCGTGAAGCCTTCCCTGATTCATACCCTTAGTTGCTGCCAATGTTCTTTAATTCATCAAATTATCATGTATTGTCCTTATCTTCAGAAATGTCATTTACCCGTATTGAATGGAAAGTCCTTGGGGAAAGGGACTGTTTTAATTTTTGTCTTCATAAACCTATTAGGTTTATGTAAACAGTAGGAACTTGATAAATGTTTGCTAAATTAAATTGAATTGGACCCCAAGTTTTCACCAAGTTTGGTTGGAAAAATGCCAGATCCACTTCAGCAGAGGAGTATGATTCATCCTGGCAAACCTGAACCTCGTAGGTAGCATGGAATTGGCTGAAGGGATCCAAAGAATTCCTGAAATTTTCACTGGCTCCTACCTTCCTCTTCCTTCTCCACCTGATAACTCAATAGCCAAGAGACTTGAACTATAATCTCTATCCAAGCAGAGTCCTTAAGACCTGTGGCTATTGAGGCACTTAGCCCCTCCCTACCACCACCATCCCAATCCATCAACCATGGTAAGGAAGATTTATTCAAGAGTCCAAGGTTGGCTGACCAAGAAGGAGGCAGCCCGCACTTTTTTAGGTCTCTCTTCTGTTTGCTTAAGAGCTCCTACACAGGTTTCCTCTTCACTCTTCCCCTTCAACAGAGGGAATAGATTGGATGGAATGAAAAGTAGTCACATTTGGTACTTAAATTCATATGAAATGCTCTGAGATCAAATAGCTTGATATAAAATGGTGGTCTAATAAGTCAAAAAGCATATATTAAATGCCTAATATATATGGAGATTCTAGCTCATATCTATGAAATTGGTAAAGACTGACCCCAAAAAAAGGAAAATGACAAATGTTGGAGGGGCTTCTAGAAAATAGGTACCTTGATGGACTGTTGGTAGAACACTGAATTGTTGTAGCCATTCTGAAATCTGTTTGGAACTTTGCCCCGAAAATTGTTAAATTGTACCTTTTGACCTAATGTTACTACTACTACTGGTCTTCTTCCTCAAAGAGATTGAAGAAATAAGAGCTCCTATATATACAAAAATTTTGTAGCATATTGCTGTAGTGCCAAAGAACTTAAACTAAAGGGGATCTATCAACTAGGGAATGACTGAACAAATTATCGTGTATGAATGTAATGGAATGCAATTATGCTGTAAGATGATGAGAGGCAGTTTCAGAGAAAACTGGGTAGAATTCTATGAACTGATGCAGAGTAAAGTATGTAGAACCAGGAGAACAATTTATACTATAACAATAACACTGTAAAAATGAACAATTATGAAAAACTTAAAGAACTCTCATCAATGTAATGAGAGATTAATGATTGTCCATGATGCCAGAGGGACTCAAGATAAAGAATGTTGCTCACCTCTTCACAGAAAAATGATAGATTCAATGTACAGAATGAAACACATATTTTTAGACATGGCCAATGTGGGAATTTGTTTTGCTTGACCCTGAAGTTTTGTTATAAAGGTTTTGTTTTTCTTTCCTTTTTTCCGATGGGGGGAAAACAGAAGGGGAGAAATGTAGCACAATTAGGGGAAAATAAAAATTTTTTAAAATGTCTATTTCATGGAATATTATTGTGCTATAAGAAATGACAAGTACAACCAGAATATACGCCATCTTGGAGTGGAGGGGGGAGGGTAGAAATGGGGAGAAAATGTGTAATTCAAACTCTTGTGAAAATCAATGCCGAAAACTAAATATGTTAAACAAATAAATTTAAATTTAAATAAAAAAAAAGAAATGACAAGTGGGATGATTTCAGAAAAACCTAGAAAGACTAATAAACTGATACAAAGTGAGGGAGAACATTGTACACAGTAACAGCAATATTGTATAATGACGAATGTGAATGACAGCTTTCTCAGCAATACAATGATCCAGGACTATTCAAAGGACTCATGATGAAAAATGCTATCCACCTCCAGAAAAAGGAAGTTGTCTGAATACATACTGAAACATATTATTTTTCAATTTTATTTCCTTCCTTCCTTCCTTTTTTTCTGATTCTTCTTGCACAATATAACTAATATGGAAATATATTTTACATGAATGTACATATATATAACATCAGATTGCTTACCATCTCTGGGAGGGGAGAGGGGAAGGAGAGAGGGAAGAATAGAATTAGAAACTCAAAACTTTAAAAAAACAACAACAAATGTTAAAAATTGTTTTTACATATAATTGGGGGAAAATAAGATGTTATTTAAAAAATTTTAAAAGCCCATTACAAAGACTGAATCAATATCTATTTTAAAGGAGCTTACATTCTAATGGGGAAGAAAAGTTCATCTATGAGTATATACAGAATAAATATAAAGAGCATTCATACATGTAAATAACTACGTAGTTCACAATCAGGAATACTCAGTCTGAGGAATCGGAAAAGGCTTCATGTAGAAGGTAATGCTTGAAGAACATCTCAAAGGAAGGAAAAGATTCTTTGAGGCAGAAATGGGAAGGAAATCCATCCTAGACATGGGTGACAGACAAAGGAAAAGGCTAGAGACAGGAGATGGATTTTGTGTATAAGAAACAGAGAGCAGGGCAGTTTGGCTGGGTCTGGGAGTGCAGGAACAGTAGTAATGAATGAGACTTGAAAGATAGATTGAGGCCAGGTTGTGAAGGGCTTTAAAAGCTAAACAGTGGAGTTTGTATTTTATTGTAGAGGAAATAGAGAGCTACTGGAGTTGAGTAGGGGAGAGACACGGTCAGATCTGTGTTTACTATGTGCCAAGCCATATGCTACACATTGGACACTGTGCTAGGAGCTATAAAAAAACTAGAATTGGCCCATAGCCACTGAACTAAGATTATCTGAGAAAGAATAGATGTGAAATTATGTCTAAATTTATATTGTAATACTAATATTGTTGTTGTTATTAATTACTGTGAATAGCATCCATGCCCCATTGAATATGTTATTTGGATATGATCAAAATGTTACCTTCTTTGGAGCTATGCTAAATATTACTTCACATTTATATAGCACGTTATTTTTTATTTAATTTTATTTTCTCAATTGACAAAAATCTGTATTTTCTCTCTCCTAAACCTCCCCTCACTGGAAAAAAAAAATAAAACAAAACTCGTAAAAATATATGCACAGTCAAGCAAAATAAATTCTCAAATTGGCCATGTCCAAAAAATATGTCTTAATATGCACTCTGAGTCCATCAACTCTGTCAGGAGCTGAGTAGCATGTTTCATCATGAGTTCTCTGGAATTGTGGTTGTTACTGAGTTCATCAGAATTCTTAAATCTTGAAAGGCTTTTTATCTTTACAATATTGTTATTGTATGAACTGTTTTCTTGGTTCTGCTCACTTCATTCTTCATGAGTTCAGAGAAGTCTTCCCAGGTGTCTCTGAAACCTTCCCTTTCATCATCTTACAGCACAATAGTTTTTATTATTCATATTCCATATTCATATTCATATACCATAATTTGTTTCCCAATTGTTAAGAATTGATGGGTAATACCATTCAATTTCTTCCCAGAGAGACCAAATTCCCCAACTAATGAGCATTCTCTTAGTTTCCAGTTCTTTGCCACTACAAAAAAAAAGCTGCTACAAATATTTTTGTACATATGGGTTCTTTTCCTCTTTCTTTGATCTCGTTGGGGTCTAGACCACTAGTGGTATCACTGCATCAAAAGCCATGAGCTGTTTAGTAACTTTTGGGGTATAGTTCAGAATTGCTTTCCAGAATGGCTGAAACATTTCATAGCTCCAACAATGCATCAAGGTACCCATTTTCCAGGAGCCTATCCAACATTTTGTCATTTTCCTTTTTTCGTCAATTTTGCCAATATGATGGATGTGAGATGGAAACTCAGAGTTGCTTTAATTTTGCATTTCTCTAACTATTAGGGATTCAGAGCATTTTTATATGCCTATAAATTGCTTGGATTTCTTCCTTAGAAAACTGTTTATGTCCTTTAACCATTTATCAATTAGGCATTTTTAGCATCTTAAGCACAAAACACTTTCTTCATCACATGAATAAGGTAGTACAAGTATAGTCATAGCTGTTTTATGAATGAAGAATCTGTTACTCAGAGAGCTGAAATGATTTGGCCAGAGACCCACAGCTAAAAAGTCTCTGAGTTGAGATTCAAACCTAGATTTCTCCTAGGTTAGGAGTGGTTCCTTTTTCTACTATACTACTTTACTTGACAAGATAATTGTACTCATGACTAGAATTAGATGGGTAATGCCATTCGATCTCCCTCCAGCAGGATAGACAATGGCACTGATGGAAATATAGATCAAAATCATTAGGACCATGCCACTAATGGGAGGAGTGACGGAATGGTTCTCTAGAGCACTGGGGTTTGGGTCATATACCCATTTTCCAGAGTCTGTAGGTCTCAGGGTTGCACGGAATATCAAAGGCCTCCTACTCTGTCCCATATCTGACCAAGAATCACCTCTATATTACCACCAAGTGGTGTCTGAGGCTAACCTTGAAAGCTTCCAGTTAGGAGGCAGGAGGGAGGTGTCTCCAAAGATACTGTAGTGCTTAGCCATTTCCTTCTCCAGCTCATTTTATAGATGAGAAAATTGAGGCAAACAGGGTTAAGTGATGCCCAGAGTCCCATAACTAATAAATACCTGAGGCTGGATTTGAACTCAGGTCCTCCTGACTCCAGACCCAGCACTCTACACCCTGTGCCACCTCGCTGCCCTCCTTTAGGACAGTTCTAATAGCCAGGAATTTTTCCTGGCATGAAGCCTAAATCTTCTGTTCAACTTCTTTTTTTAATTTATTTTTTAGTTTCAGTTTACAACACTCAGTTTCACAAGTTTTTGAGTTCTAAATTTTCTCCCCCTCTCTCTTCTCTTCCTCCCCCTAAGATAGCATGTAGTCTGATATAGGTTCTACATATACCTTCACATTAAACTTATTTACACAATAGTCAAGTTGTAAAGAAGAATTATAACCAATAGGAAGGAAGAAACAAAACCAAAACAGAAGAGAAAAAAAAAAGAGAGGGCAAATAGTTTGCCTCAATCTGCATTCAGACTCCATAATTCTTTCTCTGGATGTGGACTGCTTTCTCCATCATGAATCTTTTGGAGCTGTCTTTGAACCTTGTATTGCCGAGATGAGCCAAGTCTATCAACGTTAGTCATCACAGATACCTTGTGTCTGTAATCGTGTATAATGTTCTCCTGGTTCTGTTCCCCTCACTCAGCATCAGATCATATAAGTCTTTCCAGGTTATTATGAAGTCTGTCTGCTCCTCATTTCTTAAAGCACAATAGTATTCCATTACATTCATATACCACAACTTGTTTAGCCATTCCCCAATTGATGGGCATCCCCTTGATTTCCAATTCTTTGCCACCACAAAAAGAGCTGCTATAAATATTTTTGTACATACGGGTCTCTTTCCCACTTGTGTGATCTCTTTGGGATATAGCCCTGGAAGTGGTATTGCTGGGTCAAAGGGTATGCCCATTTTTATAGCCCTTTGGGCATAGTTCCAAATTGCTCTCTAGAATGGCTGGATCAGTTCACAACTCCACTAATAATGTAACAGTGTTCCTATTTTCCCACATCTTCTCCAGCATTTATGATTTTCCTGTTTTATCACATTAGCCAATCTGCTCTGTTCAACTTCTAACCATCCTGTACCCCTACTTTTGCCTTCTAGCATTAAGTACACAAGTCTCACCCCTCCTTGACATGTGATAACCCATCAAATACTTGAAGACAGCCATCATGTTCCTCTGCTGAGTCTTCCTTTCTCCAGGTTCAAAATCCCCAGTTTTTCCACACTATCCTTGTATGAATATGTTTCTGTTTGCTTATAGCCTTCCTAGCACTTTCTCTCCCAAGACGTAGAGGGAAAGGTATGCCCCTGCACCTGAATGAAGACTAGAGGTTAAAGGACCGAGCCAAAGCTATCCAATGTGCATCCTCTTGTGTTTGGGAAGGTCGGAATGGAGCTTGGTTTGGACCAAAGATGGAAGTATGTTGGCATTAGGGATCTGGGGTGTGAACCAGCTGGATGCCAGTGACTAGATAGGGTCGTCCAAAATTAAGTTATCTCTGAGACATATTTAAAGCTGAACAAAGTTATGTTTTGTAATTTCTGACAGTTTAAGTGCTTTGGTTCTTGTAAGTCCTCCCATCTGGATTATGTTCCATATAACTAAATTGAAAATGTGTTAATGCTGATAACTTACCTCTAAGGATGTATATGGCACACAAAGGATAGAAGAGATATCCCCAGCTCTCAAATAGCAGCAGCAAAATCAGGGTCTTGCTCCCCTTTATTCTGCTTTATTTCCCATTTATATATCCCTTTATCATTGCATCATGATCATTGTATCCATACACACTATAGGGACATGTGTAATTGAAGATTTCTCTATATACAAATGATGCCTCACTTTAGTGCTATCCTTAGTCCATGTTCTGAACCATGCAAACACCTTTAATAATAAAGACCTTTGAATACTGGAGAATTACTGAATTCCTTTGGGCAGTATCTGAGATAGTTCCAGCTTTAGCCAAATTCTTCTCAGTGTTCCACTGAATTTCTAGTACAGAACCATAAGGAACCATAAAACTGGAAGGTATTATCCACACTTGCAAAAAATAGGAAAAAGCACACCTAAGTGCAGTTTCTAAAGAGCATGTTTGTGGGTAAGATTTCATTTCTTAAAACCTTGGGAAGCCATTAAGAAGAACATCTTTGGATTCTAATCTTCAACATTCGTGCTGTGAATGATATGACATAGCCCCTCTCTCACTGACTCAGGGTGATGGAGAGATTAATTGAGAGGTAACTAGAATTCCCCTGGAGAAATGGCAGCCACTTGGTGTGTATGCAGAAAACAAAAGTTTTTACCTGATTCAGTTCCTTATTATTCGCCTTGCTTTTGTTCAGTTTGATTAAATATGCTTTGTTCTTAATTCATGTGTCATTTGGCATGATCTGATATATGGGCAGTAAGGTATTGCAGCAGTGGGCTGAAGTCAAGGAGACCCGAGTTCAAATTTGCCCTCAGACACTGTTAGCTATGTGACCCTGGGCAAGACAATTAATTTCTGTTTGGGGATGACAATAGTCCCTACTCCCTGAGTTGCTGTGAGAATCAAATGAGTTGATAACTGTAACACACTTAGCACAGTGCCTGGCACATAGTAAGTATTAATTTAAATATAACATAAATGTTATTTAATTTAAATGTCATTTATTTAACATAAATGTTAGCTATTGTTATTATTAGCATTGGTGGGGACTAAGAGCTGTGGATGTGTACAGATCCACAACCCAAGTAATACTTTGAATTTGGGTATAGTGGAGAGGAGAATCCTATTTCCAAACAAAGAGCTGTTGTCCTATTACTAATTATCTTTGGGAAGGTGAATTAACAGACTCCCTACAGGTCACATTTCAATTTTAGAAGCAGGCTGTTTTGGACATTTTTAACAGCATAGAAACGGTTAAGATTCACCAAGGCTGAATACCGACTTAATCATCTGTTTCTAATCATTTATTTCTTATACATTTGTATTTGACAAACAACTTTCATTAGAAGCTTACCATCTTCAGGCATAACACAACAGAGCCACTCTCCCAAATGGTCTTCCACAAGGGCAGAATTGTTCAACAGTGGAAGACAATGAGGTTGTCAGTGTTTCTTTTCAAGGCTGGAATTTCTATTGCACAAGCAACTTAGATTTTATAGGATGAGACAATGAAAAACGTTTTGCCTGAAAAAATCAGACCCTTTCAGCCTTGGGTGAGTGATATAGAGAACCACTCATTGAGTCCTCTATGGCCAACAAATCCATAAGTCCCTTACATATTAAATTGCCTCTGGGCATGAGAACCTAGCAGGAAACTTGTTTTATGTTTATTTCAGGCTTTCTTCTGCAAGATGGGCTAACCTTTGGTTTCATGAGTTTATTTTAACTGAAACACTTTCCCATAGGATCATCGATCTAGACCCGGAGGAGACTTTAGAGGTGGTCTAATCCAATGGCCTTGTGTTGCAGGCGGGCAACAGGCAACAAGCATTTTTTAAGGGCTTACGTTGTGCCAGATACAGCGTTAAGAGCTGGGGTACAAATACAAGCAAAAAGGAAGATAGCCCCTACCCTCAAGAAGCTTACTTTCTAAAGGGGAAAGAAAATGAATAAACAAAAGGGAGCTGAAAAGTTAAGAGGAAAGGACAGGAGGGAATGAAAGCACCCTCATAAAAGTATAGTATAATAAGCTGGAAAGTCAGAAGCACAGCTAGGAGGGGTATGAAGTCTGGCCAGCCTGAGACCTTTGCTCAAATGGAGGCTCCAAGAGGAAGAAGGTAATGGGAGAAGGTTGCCAGCATGGTGGAGGAATGTTCCAGGGTGAGGCTGCTGAGAAAAATGAGACCCCAGGAGGTTGTGACCTTCCCTAAGTCACACAGGTAAGTGTCCTTGAAGGGTCTGGATTTGTAAGAAGGGTTGGCGGCCCTTCAGAGGCTATTCTAAATCTGAGCATATCTACTAGCTCCTAAATAAAAAGGAAGGAAAATTTGGAAAATTTGTAATTGCTGAGCCTTTGCTCAGATGATGGGGGCAAGGGTGTAACCTGCAAAGTTAGCCTTCCAAGAAGCCACTGTGGAATCAGATGGCCCTACTAACCACCTGACACAGTTAGGGATCCTTTGAGATGATTCCCCTGGGACCTCTGGCTCTCAGGAAGAAATTTGAATACATCGGTGAGGGTGTGCAGCTTAAACCATTTACGACTCTCACCTTTACAAACCTCCACTAAATTCCCATTTTAGAAGTTTCACTGTGCCTTGGAGGCCACCCTAGGTTCTCAGAAAACTCTGACAATGAAACATAACCTCTGACAGGTCCTGCCAGGCCTGGAAGGTCGGTTCCAGGCTTGGTGACAGGCTGTATATCTGTTTTGAGGGACCAGCTTAGCTCAGTTTGAAGCTGACGTCCATCATCAGAGGGCTGGCTGTTAAGTGATGGTTTTTAATTATTATTTTGGCCACAGCAGCTCACAGAGACTGTCTACTAAGGGATAGAGGAATTGTGGTCCACATCAACGAAGAGTTTTACCCACACTGATGAAATCACAGCTCCTCTAAACTCTTTAGAGCCTTAATTGTCAGTAAACACAGTAGGGATGATTAGCTGACAATCTGCAGAGAGTAAAATAGATGCCTTGAAAGAGGGAAAAAAGAAGAGGGTACTTCAGGGAGGGAATAGGGGCTGTTCATGGAGGAAGTGGGAGGGCCCAAAGCCAAATCACTTATTTCCCAGAATTGCCCGGGGCTGTCCCTAGCCCTGATATCCAAAACATCAGAGCCTGTCAGTTATTAATCTCTAATATAGAGAGGGGGCACAGTCTAATTATTTAATGACTGAGACGTAAATCAGCAGATCTGTCTCTGCGCAAAAAAGAAAACGGGAGTGGGAGAGAGAAATGAAGGCTCCACATGGTTTTTAGATGCTCTAACGACTACCTCCATTAAGCATAATTGCCGAGAGTAGCAATTTTTGCAGGTTGTTGACTCTCGATGTGAATGGCTGCCTTCTGCCAGGGTAAAGATAAAAGTTCCAAAATGGCAACATTGTTTAAGTTTATGCCCCTGTTAAGTGTGATTGTGGCAGTGAAACAGATGCTAATCCCATATGTTTCAATGTGGCATTACTAAGTGGACACTCTGCCCCTCCCCAGGAACAAGGCTGTGTGGTTTCCAAAGGATAATTCATCCCCACCTCCCTATCAAAAGATGCAGCTAAGAGAAACAGGAAAGGACTCGACAATGCCTCTCACTGGGAACTTTCTGCTAAGAAATCTCTCTGTTGATTTGTTCCCAAGATTTCTAAGTTGATATTTGTAGGGGGGATGACCTTCATTTTTAGAACGAATGACCAAATGGTATATAGTTGGAGCCTAGAGAAGAGGACAAGCAAGAGAGTCACCAGGGAGAACTTCCTAAAGCAAAATATTCTCAGGTCTGTTTCTGAAGTGCAGAAAGCAAGGAAATCCAAACAGAGATACTGTCGGTAAAAAGTTCTTCAGAACCTGGACCGTTCCGTTCCAGAATTTAATGAGGGTTGATGGTGTGATGAAAAGAACACTAGCTATGAAGCCTGTGTCCTTGACCCAGAGCTAAAAGAGACTTCAGAAGTCTTCTAATATTCATTTTGCAGATGGGGAAACTGAGACTCATGGAGGTTAAGTGACTCACCAAGATTCCAAAGATAGTGATCCAAAGATCTGACTCTTTAGGCAAGGTCACATGGGTAGTAAATGTCTCTGGATCTCAGTTCCCTCATCTGTAAAGGAAGGGAGTTGGATTAGATCAGTGATTCCTAACCTACGGGCCGCTGATGTCACAAGGAGTCTGATCGAAGATTCCTCGTGTGTACTAAATGCTGTCATTTTGATATTTCGCTCCAAAAAATATCTGCGGAATAAGCACTAATATCATGGTGGGTTGAGTAGGGGAGGGGAATCTATGAAACTTTTGGACATTAAGAGCTGTCCACATACTGAAAAAGCACCGGACTAAACGGTCTCCTAGGTTCCTTTTAGTTCCCAATCCTACCTGCCAATAAAATTTAGACAAGTATTTAACACTGTGACTTGTACCTAAAGAAATACCTGTTACACCCAGATCCAGGCTAAATAATGGTCCTACATTGCTACTTGGTGTCTTTTATTGGGCTGTTCACAGGGACAAAAGAATTTTATACCTCTTCTGGCGGTAAGTGACCTTTCCCTTAAGGAAGCCTTGAGCTTTGATGTTTGTTGTTCAGCTGCTTCAGTTGTGTCTGCCTCTTCATGACCCCATTTAAGGTTTTCTTGGCAAAGATAATGGAGTGGTTTGTCATTTTCTTCTCCAGCTCATTTAACCGACGAGGAAACTGAGGCAAACAAGGTTAAGTGACTTGCCCAGGGTCACGCAACTAGTATCTGAGGCTGGATTTGAACTCTGGTCTTACTGACTCCAGGCTTGGCACTCTATCAACTGTACCACCTATCCAAAGCTTCTCACTCATTTTAAAGCAGTGGAGTCCCATAAAGACTGCCTCCCAGGGGGTATGAAACCAAATCATAAACTTTCCACACAATTCAACAGATGATTGGTCTGGGCCCTTTCCAAATGTAAAGAATATTCTCAATATTCTTAACTAGAACCTTATTCCTATTATGTCAAGGCTGCTATTTCTTGTTTTTCTCTTCTCTAGTCATTTTCCCTTTGCCACACATTGATCTAGACCCACCCTACCTCAAACAACTGAGCCTTAAAGGCAAATCACTCTGGTTCTCATTGATTGGCCAATAATAGGTCCCAGCCTCACTTGCTCATAGTTTAGACCCTGACTGGCTCAGAGCGAATGTAAATAGCAATTATTTCTGTTTTGCCCAGAAACCCTGAGAGTCTTCCCCTCCCAGATTAATTTTTTTTTTTACTAAGTAAAAGAGGCCATTCTCTGCCTCATTTCTAACCTAGCCTAAATCACAGAATAGGCTTTTGCCTCAGTCAGACTGAGACCTGTTAGAAAGACCGTTAGCTTAAACAAGGCCAGGATCTCCCACTGCATCCAGGACCATCTCCAGTCATCCTGATCTATATCTTACCACTGGACCCAGATGGCTCTGGAGGAGAAAATGAGGCTGGTGACTTTGCACAGCCCTCCCTCACTTAAATCCAATTCACTTTCCTGTCAGGACATCACCTCCCTGCTGTCATGGTCCTCTCTGAGAATGAAGGACAAACAATAACAACCTCAAACAACAGAATCACAGGAACAAGGAATTGGTGGGAAGGGAAGACAGACCCAACGGGACAAAGCAAGTAACAAGAATCACTTGAAATTAAAGCCATGGGGGAAGAGGGGAGGCCGCAGGCAGCTAGGTGGAGCAGTGAATAGAGCACTGGCCCTGGAGTCAGGAGGACCTGAGTTCAAATCCAGCCTCAGACACTGTATGCTTACTAGCTGTGTGACGTTGGGCAAGTCACTTAACCCCAACTGCCTTGCCTCCCTGCCTCAAAAAAAAAAAAAAAGAAACTAAAGCCATGGGTTGTTGTCTGAATTTAAAGCTATAGATAAGATATAGTAAGCCCCCCTAACTAAGGGGCTTTTCCCAGGGTGCTAAAATGTTGAGCAAGCTGATAGTGTTTGTCCATCTTCCACAGGTATAAACAACTTAATACCCCAGGGAGCTCCATCCCAGACAGATCCTGCCATGCTCCCTCCTGACACAGTCCCAGAGTCTTTATCTTCCCCCATGGAGCCTTGTGTCCTGAAGTTCAAAGTCTCTCCCCAATGTCCTCACCTCTCCCCAAATGAATTTGTCTTAAAAAGTTGATCTTAGAATGCCTTTCATCCCGCTTCCGCAGCTTGTCCTCAGGGTGGATATCTTGCTGTTTACAAGAATTGCTAGTTACAATTCTGCTTGAATTCTCTTCAGAGCCGTTTTGGGAGGGCCCCACCCCAAATTGACTCTAAATGTTCTGCTTTACAGCAGCTGTACCATCCAGGGACTAAAATTGAAGAACTTGGTGTGGCCATCTTCAGAATGTTCCTTCCCCTCAAGAGTTCCAGCTCCTCTTTGGGGCACCTTTTTGGGGATTTTGTGATCCTGAGAAGGTATCTGAGAGATCACTAAGCCACGCCTGTCATTTCACAAATAGCACTTTGTCTCACTGCCATTCAGAAACCTATAATAACTCCCATTTGCCCATTGGAGCAAACACCCAAAATTGTGTTTCAAAGCTTCCTACCAACCACTCCATCTCATTTAATTACTTTTATTTTTTATCCCCAGGCCATCTTCCCCAATTATTTGCCCTCCCACTTACCATTATCCCATTTTCAATGTTCCCTCTGCTTAGCTTCAACATTCATGAGCCTGTCCTTCTTTTAAAACCCTACTAAAAATGCATTGTAGAGACGGCATCCCACTTAAGGACTGTGTTCCAAGAGAGGAGCCTGGATATAATTTAAGCTCCTGGGGAGGGCAGAAAATGTTTTCTTTTTGTCTTTGTGCCTTACCTTGTACCTAGCACATAATAGGAGCTTATAAACTCATGTCAGTTTGTTGAACTGAATGAGTGGGAGAATTTGGATCTCTTAGTTCAATTGAAGCCTAGTGAGAATAATCAGATCATTGAACCTCTTGTATTGCCCACCTCACTGCTTTGGGTGTTTCTCTCAAGGAGACAGAGAAAGAGAAAACAGAGTTTTTAGAAGAGTCACAGGATAGGTAGGGGCCTGATGGGATGTGGTTGCTAAGATCATAGAGCCCTGGCCCTGGAGTCAGGAACACCCAAGATCAAATCCAACCCCAGACATGTACTAGCTGTGTGACCCCGAGGAAGTCACCTAACGGCTATCTGCCTCAGTTTCCTTAACTGTAAAGTGAGGATCACAACAGTACTTACCTCCTGGGGTCGTTGGGGAAATCACATGATATAATACTTGTAAAGCACTTATGTCCTTTGCACATAGTAAGTGCTTTATAATTGTTTCTTTCCTTCCTTCCTTCAAAAGATTGCAGATGCAGAGCCAGAAGGGATCTTAAAGACCATCTAATTCAACCCCATCTTTTGACAGAAGAAGAAACTAAAAGAAGCCCAGGGAGTTTTAGTGACTTGCCCAAAGTAGTAAAAATCACTGGAGAGTTTAGAACCCAGTTCCTCCGACTCCAGAATCAGGGCTCTTTCCCCAAGGAAAGGCTAATGATATTTGAAAGATAAAAAGGAGGGACAACAAGTAAGGAATCCCTACATTTAGCCCCTTTAGAACTAGGTACTCTGCTTGTTTTTCTTTCTCCCCTCTTCCTTTTGTCTGCAGGAGCATCTCTCCTCCCCTTTGCTTTTGTTCAAGGTCCCTTCCAGCTTTAAATTCTATGATGCCTTCTCTTTCTCTCTTTCCTTCACAGTTTACAAGATTTTTGCTATCTCTCTGCACGGAGATATATTATCACTCTCTCTTATCTTTGTTAATAGTATTGTATTGACTTTTTTGTGTTATTAGGCAATTTGACTTAATGAAATTTTCTACTATATGAATGAATTTGGTGGTCACTAATCAGGAGAGCAGGAAGATCACAAGAACTGGAACTGACCAAAGGTTGATCAAATCCACCCAGTAGCATAAACAAATAAAGGCAGAGAGTCAAAGATGTGACCCCAGAGTGCATAGGAGGCCAGAGGATGTATCTACTAATTGGACAGAGCACCAGGGTGCTGAGTGAATATGACAGGAAAGATCTGTCTGTGCTTGATTGGGGCAGGGGCAGGGAAACAGGGGAGGAAAGTCACGCTAAAGGAGGTGGGATAGGAAAGTCAGGCTAAAGCAGGAGGGGGTGTGGGGAGGGGGGTGTTGGTGTCTTAACTTTTTCATATCATGGACCCCTTTGGCAATCTAATGACTGCCTCTGAATAATGTTTTTGGTTTGGGTTTTTTTTTAACTTTTTAGTGCTACTTTTTTTTTCTATGAATTTCTTTATTTTTAATTTTCAACATTCACTTCTACAAGCTTTTAAATTTTCTCCGCCTCCCTCCCCTCTCCCCTCCACAAGAGGGCATGTAATCTGATATAGGCTCTACATATACATTCTTATTAAAGATATTTTCACATTAGCCATGTTGGCTTTTTTTTCCTGAGGCAATCACGGTTAAGTGACTTGCCCAGGGTCACATACCTAGTAAGTGTCTTAGGCTGGATTTGCAATCAGGTCCTCCTGAGCCTCCAGGACTACTGAGGATTCCAGGGGTGGTCCTCTATCCACTGAGCCATCTAGCTGCCCTACATTAGTCATGTTGTAAAGAAGAATTAGAATGAATGGGAGGAACCATAAGAAAGAAAAGTCTTTTGGAGTTGTCTCCAAAACCGATCCAAACCAATTATGTAGAAATATAGTTATCAATTTCTTTTTTAGGTTCACAGGTCCCAGGTTAAAAACTACTACCATAAAGAGACAAGAAGGCTGATTGGGAGGGAGATACGGTATGTTCCCACAACAGGTTCAGGGAGCATGGAGCTTTGGTGAGAAATCCATGATGTAGCAATAAGAGTTCTGGTTTGGTAATCAGAGGACTTGGGCTCAAATCTTTCCTGGCTCTGTTGCTTAGTGACTATGTGACCTTGAACAAGTCACTTAGGCCTCAGTTTTCTCAATTATAAAATATCAGAGGTTAAACTATACGCCGTCTAATCTCCTCTCCAGCTCTAATTCTTATAATCCACAACTCCCTGCTTCAAGTAGATTCCAATGGAGTTATAAGTTCAACACGTAGTTCTTTCACGGTTAATCATTCCCACAACCTTTCATTCCCCATCCCCTACTCACTGCTTAGATGTTTAGTTCCACATCATGCTTATTCACACATTTTCATTCCAACTTTATGCAAGTATTTGCCTTGCAGGGTTGCTGTGAAGAGCAAGTGAGATAATACATGCAAATATATTTGTAAATTTGTAATATTTGTAAGGTGATTAGCACAGCGCCTGGCACACAGCAGGGGCCACATCGATGTTAATTCCCTTTCCCTTCCCTCTTTTGTATTTTAAGCATTTCTTCTGTAGTAGAGGAAATAAATATCTACTACTTTGCAACTTATCTTTATAGAAGGTAAACCATTTTTAGGGAGACCCAAACATGAGCCTACTTGAGATCTGGGTAAGAAATTTTCCCCTGGACTCCAGAGTTAGGGTATAATGAACCAGAGAACGTGAGAAAAAACATGAATCCTCACTTTGGAGTCAAGCTCCCCACTATTCGTCCACATGAATCGAGAGCCAGGGCCCCTCTATGCAAAGGGACATCCTTTCAACTGCAAGAGATATAAATACTTGTCCTGTCTCCCCATTAGTAAGTATTTATTAAGAGATTACTCTATATAAAGCACTAAACTAGACACTGGAGATAGAAGACAAATATGAACCTGTCCTTGCCCTTAAGGTGTTTACAATCTAATGGGGAAGGCAACATTCAAACAAATAAACAAGCTACATACAGGATAGCCGGGAAATAATTAAGAGAGGGAAAGCACTGAAATTGAGGAATTAAGTTAGAGAAGGCTTCCTGTAGAAAGTGGGATTTTAGCTGGGATTTAAAGGAAGCCTTAGTTCTAGGACTACATCATTAACGTCTTTTGTATTCCTCCTAGCACCTAGAACAGCTCTTCATCCTCACTGGATTCTGGATAACTGTTGTGGTTGAGTGACTCTGTTTTACATGAGAATAGTAAGGGAGGCTGATTAGTAAAGGTGAATTCACCCCTCGCCTTGCAAGTGCAAGAAAAATCTGCTGAATTACCCAGGGTAGAGAAACTGTGGCTGGCTCAATTTGCTGCAACAAGTTTACTTTCTTACGGTTCATTATCAGGACTTGTCTTTGTGTAAGTTTGCATGTGTGTACATTAATTGTTTATATAAATAAGGATTGCACTTGCATAGCTGAGGTGGAGCTTTTTCTGAACCTAGCCCCTGACCCCTCCCATCACAGTAGACATCCTAAAGCTTTGTCTCTTGTTCATTTTCCGGACATGCTGAGAAGATAGTAATTTAAAAGGGGTAAAGCCGTACGGCTGGAGGCCATAATAGGGGCTTAGCTGAGATTAATGCATGCTAGTTCCTGACCGTGGAGAGACAGAAACCTCTTCTGCCTTTGTGTTGGGGAAACTGAATCAGACAGACCTAATGCCACAGCTGACACCAGTCACACAGTGAACAATGGTCTCAGAAAAATGTGGCACTTTCATCAGAGGGCCTCAAAGCACTGTAAAAAAAAGTGTCTATATGTAGGCAGAAAAGAAGATTATCCAGACTTTTTAGCACCAGTCAGATATGTGGCAAGGCCAGAATTTTTTCTCCTCATTATCACCATCTTCATCAAATCTTTGTTCCATCTTCCCAATTTTAGACTTAGAGTTGACATCAATCTAGCCCAATCTCTACTCAAATCACCAATCTGGTATATGATATCCCCAACAAATGAGGGTTTATGGCTTTTCAAGGCATATTTTTACATTTTTGGAGAGCTCCAATTGTTAGGAAGTTTGCCTTTCTTGACTTGAAATCTACCTCCCTGCAGTTTCTACCCACTGGTCTGAATTCTGCCCTCTAGCACCAAAGAGAGTTAAGTTGGATCCTTTTCCAAAACAATTCAAGTGTTTTTAACTTGCTTTCAAAAGCTGGAAAAACTTGTTTAGGATAAGAAGTTTTTTATTTATGAAAACCAGCCAGCTGTGAAGCCTACCTCAGACAGTGGTTTGCTGGTGACATTTGTCCTCATCCTGTGTGTATTTATTATGGTCTGGGCACCACCTAGAGGTAACTGTCTTAAATTTGGACAGCAGTGCCAGAGAGGTCTAGCTCTCACTGGTCCTGGCTTATTTTTCAAGTCAAACCAGATGCCTCTGAAAAGCCCTGTTTGCAGAGTAGAATATCAACTTCACTTTTACAGTGTTCAAAGTGGAAGAAGACCTTCCAGTAATACCAAAGATCCACTGGACCAATCACCAGCGTGTGGGCAGGCAGCCTTCAGGCCCCTGCCTCAAATCTGCAGCTTTTCAAATTGCAGCCTTCTAGTCCAGATCAAAGAAAAACAACCTTCCTTTCTCTCTCTCCTGCTTGGCTCCCCTTAACAGCTCAACGACACCCCTCAGAAAGATGAGAAGAGGAGATGAAACTGGTCGCTTAAAGGCTATATCTATACCATCTCTGCTGGGGAGACAAATTTCCAGTCTCTGTATTACACTTTGGCTAGGTCTGTACTGTATATGCAAGGCCAAGCTGTAAAGGCCTAAGAGAGGGGGTCCATCCAGGCCTCACCTGCCTGTACCCTTGCCTCTGCTGTATGATGGGGTACAGGGTGCTTGCACTGTTGTAATAGAGCCAGACAGACCTAATCTTGTAGTTACGTACTGGATTCAGGGGTGCCAGAAAAACTAGCCTTTGTCCTACTTAAGTAGATGATGGAAGGAAGTAGTTTCACTTACTCTCTGGGCATCACTTTCCTCATCAGTAAATGGGGTTAATACTCTCATCACTGACTTCATAGTTATTGACAAATGAGATAATGCATGTGATTATGCTTTGTAATGGGGAAGTGCTATAGGAAAGCAAGCCACGCATGATGAGAATGAGGGTAACAGGGATGGCGATTGTCACTTATCCTATGTAACAGCTAAGGTTCCAGTGGAAAAGTAATTAAATTTCTTTGAACACAGAATAATCAGCCCCTCTTAGTTGTCTAAGATTTCTTGTTTAAACATTTTGGGGTTCTGTTCCATGTTCCTGTGGTGCTGCTTGGCCACGACTTTGAAGACTTCCCCTGACAAATCATTCGTTTAGACATTAATTCATTCAATAGCTATGGAGTTAAAATCCATCAATAAATAAATCGATAAACATTTATTAGGGACCTGATATGATGATTGGGATTATGAAAAGAGGAAAAAAAAAAGATAGTCCCTGCCCTCCTGGAGTTTACAATTTAATGGGGGAGACAACATGCCAACAAATATATACAAAGCAAGCTAGGTATAGGATAAATAGAAATAACTGTTAGGAGGAAGACATCAGAATTAAGAGAGATTAGAGAAGGTTTCCTAAAGAAGGTGGGATTTTCATTTGGATTTAGGAAGCCAAGGAGGTCTACTAGTCAGAGGGATGGAGGGAGAGCATTCCAGACATGGGGGACAGCCAGAGAAAATGACTGGAGTAGAGAGATGCGATGATGGGGTGTCTTGTTTGCGGAATACCCAGAAGGCCAGTGTCACTGGATCCAAGAGTGTGTATTAGAGAATAAGAATACTGGAAAGATAGTTCCCATGAAACTTAGTATTCACTGAGATACTAGATCCAAAGGTGCTTGTATTTCATGTTGGTGCTGAAATGAAAAAGAGTTGGGGTCAGGAGCTCTAAATCAGGGTGAGTGTGCACCCCAACTTGTATGTGCCTATTTGAGTGTGTGTGTGAGAAAGAGAGAGAGAGAGAGAGAGAGAGAGAGAGAAAGACAGAGACAGAGAGAGAGAGAGAGAGAGAGAGAGAGAGAAGAAAGGAAGGAAAGAAAGAAGGAAGAAGAAAGAAAAAAGAAAGGAAGAAAGAGAAGGAATCACAATATCTTTAAGTTGGATCCTACCTTCCAGGCCATGTAGGAACTTCCTTTATACAATCCCTGGTCATTCAGTCTGTAACTCTTGTAATGTGGAGCTCATTACCTCCAAAGATAGTCTATTCCGTTTTTATAGCTCTAATTCAGGGGTGCTTAACCTGGGGTCCATGGACCCCTGAGGCATCCACATATAGATTTCAGAGGGTTTGTGAACTTGGACAGAAAAAAAAATACATCTTTATTTTCACTAAATTCTAACTGAAATTTAGCATTGCCTTTAATTATGAATTTTTTAACAAAACATTCTGAGGAGTCCATAGACTTCACCAGACTGCCAAAGGGTTCATAAAAGATTAAGAACCCTGCTCTAATTTTTAAAGTATTTTTCCTTATATTAAGCCAAAATCTGCCTTCTGTTGGGCTTAGTTCAATGCCCTGGAGCTCAGAAGGATGAGAAGGATTTTCCTCTTCCACCTGTAAGCTTCCCAAAAATCTTAGTGCCACTTTAAACTATTTCAGCTTAATGCGTGTGGATAAATGTTGTTCAACCTTTGTTTTCAAAGAGGACCAATGAGATCAAGAGGGTGATATCTTGACTTGCCTGTGAAGTGGATTTAAGTGAGGCAGAGCTGTGCGAAGTCATCAGCCTCACTCTTTCTTCCAGAGTCATTGAAGTTCAGTGGTAAGACAAAAGTCAGGATGACTATTGATGGCCAGGGATGCAGGGGATAACCTTGGCGTATTTGATGCCTGACCAAGCTCTAACCACTCCACTGTACATGCTTCAGCTGCCTTGTTCTCGTCCACACATTCCACCAGAGGAGGTCTGCACATGCTTGGGGTAGACATCCCCTTTAAATCGTGTATAGGTTTGAGGCTTGTTGGTTACCCTCAACCTGGCTTTGCTCACCTGCTGGGCTAGTTTTACAAGGGTGTGGGTGCTGCACATGCTACAACTTCTTGGAGCCACAGGTGAGAGCTAGGGGAAAGGTGGATACCAAAGGTGAATGAGCAGCCTTGAGAAGGGCTCAGCAAGGCCTCACACCGGAAGTGCTAGCCCTCCCTGAACACCCTATACACCGTGTGTATTTATGTCTACACGTACACACATATATACGAAGAATGAAAGGCATAACTGTCATAAATGGATAGAAGGCCAGACTCCAAGTAGGAAGAGCTAGGTTCAACTCTCACCCCAACAAATACTGTATTGTGACCCTGAACAATTCATTTATCCTCTTAATGATACAGAAAATGGTTTAAATCTTGATTGCGGAATTGCTGCTGATCCGCATCTACATGGTAAAGAAAGTTCCTTTCCCTGGGAGTTCCCCCACATTGATGAGAACACAGAAGTGAACAATTAATAATGATAATAATAATAACAATAATAGCTACAACAAAAACCATGACAATAATGGCTCAGGATTTCAGCAATCCATCATTGTCATCGGTGTTAATACTTTTTCCACCAACAGGAGGAGAGTAAGGTATAACAAAAGACTGAAAAGGTAGGAGGGGCTCCAGGTTATGAAGGGCATTGAATGCCTTCACAGAGGATTTTTACTTGATCCTAGAGATGATAGGAAGCCAGTGGAGATAATTGAATAAGGAGGTGATATGATGAGATCCGTGCAGATCCAGCTCCAAACCTTGGCATGGCCTCTGAGTCAGCCACATTAGAATGGAAGCTCCTTGAAGGCAGGGATTATTCATGTTTTGTCTTTGTAACCCTTTGCATAGTGTCTGATAAATTCAGTGCTGAAACAACACTCTACCCAATATGAGTTTGCTAGTTCTATGTGATCAACATACAGTCTATCTCCAGGCTTGCGCTGGAAACCTTTCCAACATGAAAGGACTTGTTAGTTTATGTTTCACTGGCTTTAGGAACCCAGGCTCATCTTCATGCCAGGAGGAGGCCCAGAAGAGGCTCTGGAAGGGCAGTAATAAGAGCTCACATACTCAAGTATCAATTTGAGTTTTACAATGCACTTTCCCCCCAACAACCCTCTGAGGGATGTAGTAAACAACTCAGCCATGAAGTAATATGAAACCTCAGTCCTTTGATCCAATATCAGAGGTGTACATTCATATCCAGAGCAACTAAGTGGCACAGTGGTTAGAATGCTGGACCTAACGTCAGGAAGACCTGAGTTCAAATCCAACCTCAGACACTAACTGTGTAACCCAGGGCAAGTCACTTAACCCTGTTTGCCTCAATTTCCTCATCTGGAAAATGAGCTGGAGAAGGAAATGGCAAATCACTCCAGTGTCTCTGCCAAGAAAACTCCAAGTAGGGTCACGAAGAGATGGATAAGCCTAAAAAATGACTGAGCAATTACAACACGTTCATATCCAGGTTAGAGATTCTAACCACAATCCAAAAGTCAAATACAAATCATTTTAGGATTATTCATAGTGGGGTATAATTCATGGCTCTTTACCCTCCTTATTAAAGTAAATGATAGAGAACTGACTGCATATTTTGCCACCATCCTCTGCAAGCAAGTCATTCTAGAGCCTCAGTATGAATGGTTCTTTGTTAAAGTAAAAAAGTCTGTGTCAAAAGCAAAGGGCAGAAACAACAACAAGGAAGAATGAGGAAGAGTCTGAAATAGGAAAAAGTTTTCCCCTAAGATTTGTAAACTCATTTTCAAAAAGGGGAGTAGAGAGAAAAAACTTAACTCCCAAGCCAGGGCTCACGGGAAGTTCAACACAGAACTTTCCCAAGAGATCCTCTCTGCCTGGGGAATAGAGGATTGAGGCTGATCCAAATGGAGGTGAATATGGGAGAATGAGGGCCAGGAGATGCCTATCCTGATCTGTGATCTGAAAAACGAAGCAAAACCGCCATGTGAGGGTATAGACAGACGTGTTCCACAAAATGATTACCCAGCTGCTTACAATGGCTGCCAGCCTGGCAAAAGGGCAAAACACAGCTCTTGCTAGTTTCTTCATCATTCATTCAACAACCACAGTTTGAATGGTGACTGTTCAAAGCTGACCAGCTTTGATGTTCCAAGAAGTGTTTGTTATGTTTGTGATTGTAAGGGGAAAAAATAGTGATAAAGAGAAAGGAAAACAAAATAGAAATTCAGGACAACAAAATAGAAGCAAAATGAAGATAGGAAGAACCATACGGAGGCATAAAAAGAGATCACTGCAAACAAGCAATCCTGTTGGTCAACAGACCACTGGGTAATCAGACCATATTTCCCTCTTTCTGTCTTCAGGTAGGTGGTTTTAAAAGCTCTGCTCCACCAGGGATGCTTGAAGTCCCTTCTTTACACATGTTAAAAACCCATTTTAATGTCCTTAAAGTTGGTGTCTCAAGAACTTGTTTGTCACTGAGATTTAGTGGAACAAGCACTGGACATGTTGGCAGGAGACCTGGGTTCAAATCCTGCCTCTTGGGCAAGTTCTGCAGTTTCTTTGAGCTTCATTTTACTTATTTGTAAAATGGAGATGCTATACCCTTTGACCTAGCAATACTACTACTGGGTCTGCATCCCAAAAGACATAAAAACTAAAAAGGAAAAGGACCTGTAGGTACAAATGTATTTATTGCAGCTCTTTTCTGGGGGGTAAAGAATTAGAAATTGAGGGGATGCCCATCAATTGGGGAACAGCTGAACAATTGTGGTATGTGATTGTGATGGAACACTATCGTGCTATAAGAAATGATGGGCAGGATACTCTCAGAAAAACCTGGAAACACTTGCATGGGCTTGATGTAAAGTGAAATGTACTGTGTACAAAGTAACAGCAATATTGTAAGACGATCAACTGTGAATGATTTAGCTATTCTCAGCGATACAATGATCCAAGACAACTTTGAAGGACTATCTATCCCCAGGGAGAGAACTGATGGTGTCTGAATGCAGATTGAAGAATACTTTTTTTAACTTTATTTTTCGTGAGTTTTTTTTCTTGTCTATGTTTTCTTCCACAACATGACTATTATGCATATGTTTTGCATGACTACACATGTATAACCTATGTCGAATTGCTTGCCTTCTCACCGGGCAGGAGGGAGAGAGAGAGGAAGGGAGAGAGTTTGGAACTCAAAGTTTTAAAAACAAATGTCAAAAATTGTTTTTACATGTACTTGGGGAAAAATAAAATACTAAATTTAAAAAATGGAGATGCTACTTCTTGTTAAACCCATCTCAGAGGGTCAAAGTGATTCAAAAGACCTGAGTTCAAATCCCATATCTGAAACTTACAGCTTGAGTGAGCCTAAGCAAGATATTTTCCTTCCCTGGGCCTCAGTATCTTAACCTATTAAATGAGAGGATTTTACTAGATGGTCTCTGAGATCCCTTCGAACTCTATCTAGATCAAGGTCCTTTTTTGTATAAGAGACCCTTTTGGCAATCTGATGAAACCTATGAAACACCCCTTCTCAGAATATTTTTATATAATTGAAAGAAACACTAAATTTCAGTTAGTGGTTAAGGCGAAAGTAAAGATGTCATTTTTTTTTTTCCATCCAAGTTCACAAATTCTCTGGAATCTCTCAGGTTAAGGATTCTTGTTCAAGAGCAAGTTGATCACACCAGGGATGTGCATTCCTAGCCTGAATTTTCTTTGAAGGCCTCTATTCATATTTTAGGCAAGAGTGAGGGACCTGCGGCCTGGAAACCACATGCGGCCCTCTAGGTCTTCAAGCGTGGCCCTTTGACTGAATCCAAACTTCACAGAACATTTATTAGTTGTGTGACCCTGGGCAAGCCATTTAACCCTGTTTGCCTCAGTTTCCTAATCTATAAACTGAGGCTGGAGAAGGAAATGGCAAACCGCTTCAATGTCTCTGCCAAGAAAATCCCAAGTAGGGTCACGAAGAGATGGATACTACTGAAAAATGACTGAGAGATCACAACACATTCATATTCAGGTTGGAGATTCTAACCACACTCCAAAAGTCAAATGCAAAGCACTTTAGGATTATTCATAGTGGGGTATAATTCATGCCTGTGAGTACAGCCCTGTTGGAGTATATTCTCACGTCCAATAGAGACAAGGATTCTAGTCTTTTATCTTCACTGAGCTCATTCTCACTCAACACTCCTCGTTATGGATTCTCCCCTGTGGCTAGGTTACCAAGTGGCTCATAGATATACCCTGACTGAAACTCCACGGCCACCCTGCTTCAGGGTCTACTGGAGTAGAGAGCTCAGCCACCCCAGATTTTCCATCTAGTCCTTCTGGGTTGTGGTTGCATAGACTTAGCTCAGTAAAGACAGCTGACTTACTGATTCTTCCACATGAACTCAGAAGAAAATTCTGTGGAATTCCAAGTACTATGACATGGTGTCGCAGTTGCCCTGTCTCCTGGAGGGAAGGGAGGAAACAGATGACCTTTGACTTTCTACTCCCTTTCTCCTTTCTCATTTTTGACAGCGTGAAGCAGTTTATATTTAGGGACTGAACAGGCTTTAGAAAATTTATAGCAGCTGAACCCACCCTTGTTCATTAGGAACTATTGGGAGCCTGAAAATAATCTTGGTCTCAAGTCAGACACTGGTCATTTCAGTGACTGAGACTAGGGATTCTTATTCGTGGGCATTTAATTTCTTGGAAACAGAATCACTCACAGTGATTAGCAGGTTGAAATTATACTTTCTGGAGCCTTTTATTTATATACCATCTGAGTTCTACACCTACTGAGCCCTGCTGAGCTAGAGAGCCTGGAGGTCAGGGCACGAAGAGACTTCTGACGGGACCAGAACAGTGATTTCACCAGCGTTCTCTTGCTATTTCCTAGATGGCTTTAGTCACTGTTATAAACACAGCAGTCCAGTTGTTGGCTCCTTAGAAGCAGGCGAATGTTGCTTTTATTGGCATAAATCCCTGGTTGGGACCTACTGTTTATTTATTTGTGATATCATTTTTCAGTCATACAGAATTCATTACAACACTGTCTTTTGTATGCATGAAACATTAAGCTCTTTCTATAAATCAAAAGTTTTTTTTTAAAGATGCCGTATTGAAGCAATGACTGATAGAGAGGAGGGAAGAGAGAAGTTGAAATAGTAGCAAAAAGGCCATTGAGAGTACAGATACTGTGAGCTGAATGGATCCCTGGTGGAATGTGTAAGCCTACGACCCAGTCACCTCTGGACCTTGATTTGGGTTCAAATTGTAGGGATATTCAAAGGCAATTTACTTCTCTGGCCCCCACTTTTGCCTCTATCCATTCAGAAGACCTGGAACATGTGGAGTTATCTTAGATCCAGGAATTCAGTGACTTACCATGCTAATAGACCTAGACAAGACACCGTCTTGAAAAAGTAAGATGTTTAATTGGGACAGAAATGAACAATAGAGGAACAGAAAATCCCATCCACATTCCCAAGTGAGTTCATTTTCAGACCCAGCCCCCTCTGTGTAGTCTTGAAATCAAGGTGTTTGAACCTGAGTCACCGGTTGAATAGAGAAGACAAGGACAAAGTGTTGGCAGCCTGAGCCTAATCCTGAATGGGTCCCGGACCTGAAGACCTTGGGGAAGGGCCACTACCTCCTTATGGTTCTTAGCTTGGCTTACCATAGGTAATATTCATTACTCTAAGTCACAGTCACTGTTTGGCATCTTTTTCATCACCAAGAGGTTTCGTTTTCTTGTTCTGCCCAACGTGTGACTATGCATAACATAGAGGCCGACACAAAAACCTGCTTTTGCTGCTGCTATTTTTAAAAGTCTCTGATAATGAAGCAGTCCCACATTCCATCCTTTCTTTGTATTCCCAGAGGCTGATCCAATAGTCTTTTGTACCACAAGGACATGGCTTCCTTGGAAACAGAGTCTTTGCTCTTCCCTGGTTAGCTTTCGTACTGACCCATGGCTTTGGAAATGTACCCCTTTCCCACCTTAGCCATGCCTATTTCAGGAGAAAAGTGTGTGTGGGGGGGTGGAATTCCAGCTGAGACAACAAATAGCATCACTGCCTACACTAACTTCTGGTTCTTGGCTTTCCAATTGTTGCTGTTCAGTTGTTCTGATTGTGTATTTCGCCTAGCTGCCCAAAGGTAAATCTTTCTGATTGGCTTCCCTAATTTATCCATAAAGTTCCCTTCCTCATCCTACGCTAGCTAATGGTATAACACAGGCTTTAGTGCTTGGGTTTTGTTTCCTTGCTTTTTGTCACCCAAAGAAAATGTAGAAAAATCCTTACTTGAAGTATATGAAATGATCTCTTTATCCATCCAGTGAAGTTAGGTGGAACAATGAACAGAGCATAGAGATGGGAGTCAGGAGGACCTGAATTCAAATCTAATCTCAGACACCCACTAAGCTGTGTGACCCTGTGCAAGTCACTTAATCGTCTTTGCTGCTATTTCATCATCTGTCAAATGAGCTGCAGAAGGAAATGACAAACCACTCCAGTATCTTTGCCAAGAAAACTCCAAATGGGGTCACAGTGAGGCAGACGTGACTAATCGATTAAACAGCAACAACAAATCCATTAAGCTTTACTCCACACTATCAGAGAAGCTAGATCTCTATTAGGATAAAGCATAGGTGAAAGACCTCATATATTCAGCTGGAAGGGACCTTAGAGATAATTTAATACAACCACCCCTATTTTATAGTTGCAAAAACAAGAACTTAAATGGGGAAGTAATTCACCCAGGGTCATATAGGCAGGAGGTGGCAAAACCAAGATTTAAACCTAGGTTCTTTGATCTTTTTCACTATATCACCTTCTGGTTCATTATAACAAATTCAAGGCTGGCTGATGAGAAAGATAAGACAGTGACCATCCTATAAAATAATGTGGCCTTGCAGGTATTGCCAGTCAACTGGCTGAACCCCTCACCCAAGTCAAGATAACTTTCAGGATTGAGATCACTGTCTACTGGAAAAGGCTGAATTAATCTCGACACCATTTGGGGGAAAATCAATCCAGACACAGAAGTGGTTGACATGGGAACAAAATGTGTATTCTTTTCTGTCGGGCTGTAAATCCCCACCAGTCTTCATATTGATCTCAACCTTTTTTTAACGCTGTCACTCATACTGAAAAGGTACTGTTGTTTTAACAGGCAAGGATTTGCCTAATGCCCAATTTTGCACACTATTATAATCCCCTTAAGCAGAATGAGAATCAGAGTATTCAGCAACTGTCAGAACAGTAAGTGTGGCTGACTCTGGGTTGTTAATAATGTGAGACACAGAGTCCCAAGAGGAATGATTCAATAGAAAACACCATCTTTTTTCTTCTCTGCCTGGGAATAGGCTAAGAGACAGCCAGCATGGTGTAATGGGTGGGAAGCTAGAGTCAGAAAGACCTGTGTTCAAGTCCTGCTTCTGACAAACACTGACCATGTGACCCTAGCCAAGTCCTTTAACCTCTTGGGATCTCAAGTAAGTCACTTAGTCTTAAAATGGCAGAACAGCTACTAAACTGCATTGGTAGAGGAGTCTCCTCACTGGGAGGTCCCTACACCAAGGACATCCTAAATCTGTCAGTCTGGCTGGCGGATTCTCCAGAAGCTGTAGGTTGTGATGCTTAGCTATCTAGACTGCTAACTAGGCATATGGCTCACTACCAGCCCATTTACACTAATGCAAGGGTTCCCAACCATTTTTGTGTTGTGAACCCCTTTGGCAGCCTGGTGAAGCCTATGGACCTTTCCACAGAATAATACTGGTTTTGTTGTTTGTTTTTTCAAATTCATAATTGAAGAAAATGCTGAATTTCAATTGGAGCTTAGTAGAAATAAAGGGGTAATTTTCCTCCCTCCTTCCCCCACTTTCCTCTCTGAAGTATATCCCAGGTTAAGAACCCTGACCTGGTATATGTTTTGTCTTAGGTCTTTAGAGAGATCACTGTAGCTCATTATGGGCTATTCAGGAAGGGAGGGAGCCCATACAATATAAGCTCTTCCAAAGCCAGCATTCCACAAGGCTAATGTTGCAGAAAACACCTTGGTTTCATCCTATTGCCTGAGAATTTCAAGTAATTGCTCCTTGTTTCTGGGGGAAACAGGCATGTGAGAAATCTGCAGCTGGGTCCTATCATTGGATACTGCAGTCTACCGCAGTCTGAGCAGGGTTGGGTTTTGTCTTTTTTTTTTTTTTAAATCGTCTGCCCTCTAGTGACCATAAATGGGCATTGCGGGTCTCTGGAAGTCAAGATGAGCAAAGCAAGTGTGCTCCATTGAAGTTGGGAAAGGAGAGAGCGACTGTCGTCATCGCTTATGTTAAACTCTGAAAAGCCACCTGCTTTGGAGTTTTGTTTAAAAATACGACTTGTGATCCACAGATATCAAAACAGACAACTCTTAACAAGAAGCTTCACTCAAAAAACATTCCAAAGTGCTTTCTCAGTAGAGGCACTGTTCTGATGAGACAAAAATGTCCCAATAGCTGTTCTCCGGGAGCTTCCTTATTTCCGGGGCCAAGGGGTAGGAGTGGAGATATGACATGTACACAAATAAACATAATATCTAGTGGGGAGAAACAGGAGGCCAGGGAAGATTGAGACGAAATGATCTGAGAATATCTGAGAAAGAACAGAAAACTTTCGGCTGGGGAGATGAGGAGGCAACAAACCTTTCAGTGAACTCTGGCCAAATGTGGCATGAAATGGGTACTGAAGCAGCAAATCCAGCAAGGTTTGAATTGGTTCCAAAAGCCCGATTAAACTCGGTTCATCTGAGTTTCTAGGCCTGAATTTTGCAAAGACATGAAGCACTGAGAAGCAGATTTCAGATGGAAAATGCCATCCCAGAAGTATAAAAATTTACCTACCTCTGTGAGTAATCAGTAACTCTCTTAAAACCACAAAGTAGGTGGCTAAAGATCAATTTCATTAGTCATTTCACTTTCCTGAAGAGATTTAAGGCAGAAGAGATGAAAAGACAAAGACAGAGAGAGGAAGGGAGCTCAGTATGTTTAAGGATTTCACTCAATATGAATAGGCTTAAGGCACAGAAACATACTTGACTTTGCCACATAGTACAGTGAATTTTGTTTTCTTTTTTTTTGTTTGTTTTTGTTTTTGTTTATACAAATGACCCCAGAGAATGATCCCGCTGTGTTACCTTAGTAAAATCACCTAACTTCTAGGTGGTGCAAGTTTGTTCATACATAATTGAGAGAATTGGATTATATGATCTCTAAGGTCCCTTCCAACTATAATGTTCTACAATGATAATTCAAATTTATGTAAGGGTGGGGGTTGATTAAGTCAATCAAATCACTCAACCCCTTTAATGTTTTGTGTTGTCAGAGGGCAGCTAGGTGGTGCAGTGGATAGAGTACCTGGCCTGGAGTCAGGAAGACCTGAGTTCAAAACCAGCCTCAGACATTTATTACCTGTGTGACCTTGGGTAAGACCTGAGTTCAAAACCAGCCTCAGACACTTATTACCTGTGTAACCTTGGGTAAGACATTTAACCCTATTTGCCTCAGTTTCCTCATCTGTAAAGTGAACTGGAGAAGGAAATGGTAAACCGCTCCAGGATCTTTGCCAAGGAGATCCAAAATGGGGTCATGAAGAGTCAGACACAACTGAACAACAACAAAAGTAGTCACCACTGTTTACAACGCTTGCTTTAGGCCCTGTTCTAAGTCCTTTGCAATTAATATTTTATTTGATCTTCACAATAATTCTGGGATCTAGGTGCAGTTATTGTCCCCATTTTACAAATGAAGAAACTGAAGTGAAACGATATGCCCAGGACCACACAGCTGTTAAGTGTCTGGGATCAAATTTGAGCACTATAAGCCCAGTCCACTGCGCCACCCAGCTGCCTCCAAAGTAAGTGCTACAGTGCTAAGTCATGCTGTTTTAACCAGGTGAGGATACTTCCCTCATGAATCAATCAATCTTAGACTTCAGACTAAGTGCCAAAAAAGTCCTTGGTCAACGAGTGACATTTCACAGGACGTCTTGATGCCTTTCCTTACAGCTGAAACCTCCTATCTGGTCGTCTCTTCCTATTAGAATGTGAGCTCTTTGAGAGCGGAAACTGGCTTACTTTTCCATTTATATCCCCAGGGCTTAGCACAGTGCTTCCCACAGAGTAACTAATTAATGAATGCTTTCTTATTCATTCATTCAATCATTCATTCCTTCATTAATAAGAATTTCCCCTATAAAGGTACAGCCTCAGCTGAGTTCAGAAGCTGGGGATAAGAACATAAAATGAAATACAAAAAATGTATAACTCAATGGGTGACAGAAGACACATATAGGAATAAGTACAATGCAAGGAAGAATGTGATAAACACAAAGGAGAGGACTAAAGAAAATAGTATAAGGAATTTGAGAAGAGAGAAATAGCTTGCTGATGAGACAGATAGGCAGAGAGAGATAGGGAGAGAGATGGGGTGGGGGGGTGAGGAGGAGGAGGAGACAGAGAGAGTCAAGTGTTTGCAATGTGTTCATATCACCATGACCCCATTTGTATCCATTCCTCCTCTCCCTCCATCCTTACCCATATGCTCTCCATCATGCTTTTCCACTCTGGTTCATGGGCTTCCCAATTGAAAGCAAACAACATACAGACCCACCTTCAGTCTATCTAATTGTTTATTGTGAGGTGAATTATCAGTTGAGAAGAACTTATAGCCAAACTCTTTTCTCTGATCTAAAAGGACTCTGGTCCTTCTATCAATACATGATTATTTGTATCTGAGAGTAACACGGAAAGAATGAAATCATTCAATAAAATGACATTCAAATGACTACAGATTTTTACAATAGCAAAAATGCTACTGTTTATAGTAGCAATACATAGAATAATTTTCCTCCAAACAATTCAGTGGACCTAGTCAGCAGTTATGCTACTTTCTCCATTGGGTTGGCAGTATGTGAGTAGGAGCAGAGAAGGTGGATGAAGAAATATTCCAAAGTTGGGGTTTGGAAAAGAATGACAGGTGATGGGACATGTCAGGGGGCAAAGAATTCAAGGATAGAGGATACACACACAAAGTTGAATTAGTTAACTACAGGATTGAGATTTCAAAGGAAGAGAAGTGAGGCTGCTGCTGAGTAAAGGTCTGGTCCAGCAGGGAAGGTTACAGAGACTAGAAGTTGTAGCAAGGATGGTGAATAAGTTTAGGAAGGGTGAGGAGAAAGGAATGATGGAAGGCTAGGAGGCTGTAATCAGAGAAGAATTTCAGAGTTATGGATAATATTAGAAAAAGTCAAATTGTTATGGGTGATGTTGAAATCAACAATGGGACCCCCATCCTCCTATGTGGCTGAGATAGAATGAAGGCCTCAGATCACAAGAGTTGAAGTGGATGATCTGGGAGGCCAGGGAGTTTGAAGGAGAAATAAACATAATAAAATCCCCAAATATAAAGGTCGGAAGGAGGGGTAGTAGAGTGGGAGACCATGAAACAATTGCCAAGCTCTGAGAAAGGATGGAAAAAGACCTGGGGGTGGGGGTGGAGAGGGTGAGTGTAAGAGGAGGGAAGAAACTTGAGAGGAAGAAGTCCAGCCCTAAGAGAGGTTCGTTCAGAAGGAATAGCATTGTCTTTTCTGATACTGCCCTAATAAAATATGCCCAGAATGAATCAATGGTTTTAGCCCCTTTATTAGTTGGGTCCCTAGCCACAGCTACACACAGCTGGTACAGAAAAAAGCCCCTTTTTGTCCCACCCACACCATTCCTTCTCAAAGGGAAATCTCCCTTAGACTTGCTTGATATTTTGATTGAGGTGAGAAAATTCCTTTCATTGCCCCTCCAGTGCCTGACAGGTAGTGCCAGGCGCAGGTAAACTACCCTGTAGTCTAAGCAAATCTCAAGAAGGCCATTAGCAACACTGAAGGGAGTAAAACATCGCTGGAATGTCCTGAATTCCTGCTGATTTGCCTAGCTCACTAACCTCCTTACATCACTAAATGACTTAAAACTAAATTAGTATCTCTGCTTCAACACTACCTTGTCTCAATTTTAACACCACCATCTCTCAAAGAGATGTGTTAACTTAGAGAATCAATTTATATCTATCAACAGCAAATCAACTCTTTCAATTTTTCCCTCTCCTTGGTGTGGCATCACTACCCTGACTGCTGGATAGTATTTAGGGTGTTGCCCTCTAGCCAAGTTCTTTGGGACTTCCAGCTGGCACTGTTTTCTTAGGTAATTCTCACCTACTTTTCCCAGCTGAGCTGTGCTCACTCAATTAAATAATGTGCTAGAGATTACCTCTCATCAGCACCTCTGCATTCAACTCAAGCTGAAAATATATTGACTGAAAAAACTGATTATTTTTCTTTCTTCCTTGATGCTTGGATCAAACCTTCAGCAGCACTTCAATGAATATGTGATCTCATCAGTTTAAGCACTCTTGCCCTGGCAGTGGATCTAACCCATCCACACCCTTTCATTTTGCCTAGTCCTTATCCAGACATTTCCACAGACTCCCGGAAAGGACCCACACAATGCAGTAATCATGCATTGGTTCTTTTCATTTCGGGAGCTATGAGGACAATATTCCAGCTCTCCACCAATAGGTAGATAGCTAGAGTGTTGTCCTAATAATCCCTCACTCTTCAGTATATGATTGGTCCGTTTCCAGTCTGGATTCTACTTATATCTGATAGGTCTTTTGTGACACTTCTTATATGCAAGCCATTGTTAGTAATAGGATGCTTATGCCTTTCCACTGACTTTTGGACCAACTGCATTTGAGAGTTTTCTGGGGAAACATTTCATGATTCACAGACACATAGTATCACCAGAAGAATTTTGGCATTAAAAAAATGCAGCAGTTCATTGAAAGTGCTTTGTGGTTTTCCAAATGTGACTCAGCCTACTCTCCCTGTCCCAATTCTGGGTCCATCTATAATTTCCAGTCAAGATACCTGAACAGATGGGCTGATTCAATAGGTTGCCTGTCTGACTCCATGGCCTAATCTAGTCCAGGGCTTCTCAAGCTTTTTCCATTCACAATGCCTTTTTGAGTTTTGGCAGTGTTTGTAGACATTGCGTGGCCTGAGGGCATGTACAGTACAAAGTGTGCATGCTTTGTTTTCAGAACCGAGGCTACTGTGAAGTTGCAGGAGGCCTCCTGTTCATTGCCAGAAACATCTCAGCTTCATTATGAATTTAATTTTGAATTAATATTTGGTTGTTGTGTGTTCAGAAACCTTTTACTGTTGCCAAATTTTTGCATCCCCATATTGGGTCGTGACTCACAGTTTAAGAAGCGCTGATCTAGACAATATGTGTTTTTCATCTGCTTTGGCCAATTTCTTTTAAATGACCATAGATCTTCTTAATAAGACCCTGTGGTATTCCAGGGCCCAGTATAATCAAGACCATTATCAGCAAACAGAAGCATCTATAGAAAACTCCTCCCACAAGAGATAATGCCTCTTCCAATTCCAAAGGACTTATGATGAAAAACGCTATCTGCCTCCAGAGAAAGAACTGACGGAGTCTGAATGCAGATCAAAGCAGACTATTTTTTACTTTATTTTTTTCAGAGGTTTTGTTTTTTTTTTGGTCTGTGTTTTCTTTTCACAACAGGCTAATATGGAAATATATTTTGACTGTACATGTATCAGATTGTTTGTCTTCTTAATGAGGGAGGAGGGGAAAAAGGAAGGGGGAGATTTTGGAAGTAAATTTTTTAAAACAAATATTAAAAATTGATTTTAGATGTAATTGGAAAAAATAAAATATTAAGAAGTAAAGTCTTTTCTATTTGGACTTTTGGCAAGACATCCTTTGTGACACTGGTGAATACCTTTCATGAGGCTATATTGTCCTCCCTTGATGCTAATACTTACTTTATTATTGAACAAAGTTATCTCTATGGCCAGGCCATGGATTTTTGCATGACATTAACAGATATAAGAGAGCCTTTGTTTGAAAAGAGCCTCTATGGCTACATCTGGCTGGCTCTACTGAGTCAAAGGCTTTTTCATAATCAAAGGATAACATAGCATATAATACCAGAAATAATGTTTATAGAAAGTTTAACACTGTGATTCTTAGTGACCACTTCTTTCATCTGATGACAGTGGGACATTGAGTGGTGACACCCTGAGCCTGGAATCAGGAAGACTTGAGTTCAAATCCAGCTCCAGATACTTACTAGCTGTGTGACCCTTGGCAAGTCACTTAACCTCTGTCTCAGTTTCCTCAACCGTAAAATGGGGATAATAATACCACCTAACTTCCAAGGTCATTGTGAAGATCAAATGAGATGAGATTTGAAAAAATGCTTAGCCTAGTACTCGGAACATTTGTAAGTGCCATGTAAACACTTATTCTAGTCCTTTCCCTGTTTGGATTCTACCATTATCCCTGCAGAAGCAGAATGGAGCAAACAGCAATGAGAGTCATGTTCTATTTTGCTTTGTTTCATAGCTCACCATTGCCACAAACATTTGTCACCAAGTAGACAGCCTACTGGGGAAGAGTTTCTCTGTGCTTGGGTAGGTAGGGAGCCATGGAAAGCAGACATAGTCTTGCTTACTCCATGCTTGAAACCTTCTTAATATGGTAAAACCTTCCATCATTACTTTCAAGAACTTAGGATCCCTACTACACCATGACAAAATATTGGAGTAGGACTTTGTGAAGATTTTGCCCACCATAGGCTCTTGAGAAAAGTTTGTTGAATTAAAGATGTGGCCAGTTATAGAAAAGTATCTATGAAAAAACAATTATTGCTTTCTAATACTACCAACCTCAGCTCGATGCCTGCACAGATGACCTCATAAAGATGTTACAGGGATGAGAAACAGACGAGGTTTATTAGTTGCTGATTATCACCTAAGTTCCTTTTTCTGGTAATGGTACCACCATTTTCCATTCTTCCTTAGAGTTTGGCAACTGGTTCATGGTCTTCCACCCCATCACAACCCTTGACTTTATACTTGGGCATTTCAATATATATATATATATATATATATATATGTTTATTTCTCGTTCAAACTCCCTGGCCTCCTGGATCATTTACTTCAACTCTCATGATCTGTGGCTTCATTCTGCCTCACACATACAGGAAGATGGTGGTTCCATTATTGACTTCAACATTTCCTTTTTTTAAAAATTTTCCTTTTGATACCTTGACAATCAGTCCTTTAGTACCTTTAATATTATGCACAGCACAGATTTTTTTCCCTATGTATTTGGCTAGGTTCAGCCATTCTTCCTAACTTCATTTTCTTAACTTCAAGTTTTCCTGTTCCTCACAAAGTTTATTGGATGCTAAGTTGGGGTAAGTTGATTTCAAACGCACTGGTTCCACTATCATTGATAATGAAAGTGTGTCACCAGAGGAATGGCAGTCAATCAATTTCATTTCACATATATTCATTGTCCTTCCAGTTCCATTTGCTAATGATCTTGAGATGAACTGGCTTAACCATCTTTAATATCAAGCTGTCTGCAAACTTGTTTTCCTCTTCTATTGCTTTTGACCCTTTAGCAAGGCAGTACTGCTCATAATCCCTCATTGTCTTAGTCTGTAATGTTGTACAAATGAACTTCTACGCTAAGCCAGTATCACCCTTAATTGATATGTCTCCTCTCTGCTTGCAAGGAGACCAAGTGTTTGCAGGTTGGCCTCCTCATTTTGGTCACTGTTTTGTTTCTCTATGAAGTTTATTCTTTCAATTCCTCCATTCAAATGAGATAATATTTGTAAGGTGCTTAGCACAGTGTGTGGCACATGGTAGACACTTAAAAATGCTTCTCTTTCCCCCCCTCTCCCCCAACAATGAGCATTTGCTAAGTGACAACAACCAAAAGCTAGAGATAAAAGATGGGAGAATATCCACTGCCCTCAATTGAGGGGAAATTAAATACTCACACAGATAAGCAAATATAAAATCCATGCAGAGTAAATAAAGTAGAATTCTCGGTTGAGGAAGAGCACTGACATCCAAGAGAATCAGGACAAGCCTCATGTGAGAGGCCGCCCCTTGAGCTGAGCCTTGAGGGAGCTAGGGATTCCAAGAGGTAGAGGTGAAAAGGGAGAGAGAACATGTCAGGAATGAGGGACAAGCTATTCAGTCAGAGATATGGGAGGTAGAAAATGTCACATGTGGGGAACGTTGAACAGGCAACAACTTGACAATTTATTGGATAGGAGGGTTAAGGGACGTGGAAGAATTAAGGATGACTAAAAATTTGCAAACAGGGTGATTGAAAGAATGGTGCTGAGCAAAGAATGAAGAGTCCTTTCTATGTCTCTCTGAGGGGAGGTTGTGAGCTGTCCTCACATTTAGCTGCAGCTTATGTTTTCTGGTTTTATTTACACTGAGAATGTCAGTGTGAATATGATTCAGTTTCCTAACACCTTGGTCACTGGACAAAGACTGTACATTTAAAATAACAACAGCTAAATTCATGTTTATAGGCAGTTTCTAAACTGTGACTCTTAGCACCCTCTGCCCTCCTTTTGACCACTGTCCCACCGTCAGTGCTAAAATAAAAGGAACTCACACAGGAACTAGTTTTGTATTCTTATCTATTTCATGGGTTGTGGTGGCCAAAAAAATGAATCTTCTGGCAGCCCAGCTTCTACCGATAAGCTTCTTCCCCCATAGCTAAGCAGGCCCTCAGATAACAAGGTTCAATCAGAACTAAGATCTTCTCTGTGCCAGGAGACCTTCTGGGTTCCGTCATTTTTTCCACCATAGGAGGCAGGAGATGATTCCCTCTCCTTAGGATTTGTTGCCTGTCCTGGGAAGAGCTTCTGCAAGTGCTAATAAGATTTCACAGTTCATGTGTTAGAAAAAAGCAGGAGTGGGGTCAGCAAGCAACAGAACCCAGAGATCTCAAAGCCCTGTGCCTGACAACACAAGCAATTCCAAACTAAATAGAGTCTAACTGTGTGGTATTGAACCCCATCTCACCCCAGCTTTAAAAAAATAGCTATTCACATTTACAGTTGTTCTGTTTTTCTTTTAAGTACGTTGTGGTCAGGCACAAATATATATGCATGTATTATATTTACATAGGCTTATGTAGACATACATATGTGTGTGTGTGCGTGTGTGTGTATAAATATATCACAATAGGACCTAGATTCCCAAAGGGTTTGTGCTAACATGCTTGGCTGGGCCTCAAGCTGCCCAAAGATGCCTATTAACTAAGGAAGAGCAAGTGACTGCCGCAGAAAGCAACCCCATGAATGTGCTAGTAATAGCTGCTCTTCTGATCTCCCAAGGTCATGTAAGAGCTTGCCTAGAGAATGTTTAGGAGAAGGCACTTACCTTGTTCTGACATGTAGGAGAAGCTGGCTTCAAAGACACCAGTGAAGCAAGACTAAGTATTATACTACTATAAGTTTATGGTGAACTCTGCACAAATGAACCCAAATGCTGTTCCCCTACCCAGCAGTCTGAGACAGATGTGAATACCAAGGTGGTAAATGCCTGAGCTCTGATTATCCCAGCCTGGATCAGGATGGCCTCCAGTTTGTTCCTCTTGAACAGGTACATGCATGCTCTGAGCTGATTTGGTTCTTTAAGTGAGAGGTGCATTCCTTGAATGTAAATTCTGATCACTGAAACCTCACAAGATATCTTGGGGTTTAAGGGCTAGATTTCTTTCTTAAGGACCATGCATTAAACCCAAATCATTCTGGCTCTCATTGATTGACCAACAACAGGTCCCAGCCCTAGCCTTAATCATTGAATGGGAATTGCCTCAGTCAAACTGAGACCTGTTAAAGACCTTAGCTTATAAAGGCCAAGGTCTCCCACTGCATCTGGAGGCATCTCCAGCCATCCTGATCTATATCTCACCACTGGACCCAGATGGCTCTGGAGGAGAAAGTGAGGCTGGTGACTTTGTATAGCCCTCCCTCACTTAAATCCAATTCACTTTCATGTCATGACATCACCTCCCTGATATCATTCATGATCCTCTTTGAGAATGGACAAACAACAACAGCAAAACCATTCCTTGACAATTTAAGTTATCATTCCCACTAGTCCATTGAAAAGCTTATGGGAAAGCCAATATTGAGAGGCTAATCCAAACTCGAAAAAGATCAAGAAATAATGGGTTCAATAAAACAGAAGTGACGGATCATGGCTTAAGGAACCATTAATTAAAATTAATTAGGCACAAGAACCAATATGGAATGACAATTTGCCCTGAAAGGGAGCAAGCTGAGTACCAAGGAAAAAGATAATACTTCTGTCTTATCCCTCTGTCTGCCTCAGTTTCCTCATCTGTAAAATGGAGGTATTAATAGTGCCTTCCTCCCTAAGTTGTTATGGGGGTCAAATGACATTATAACTCTGAAACCCTTAGCAAAGTTTGAAGTGTTATATATAAATGTTAGCTCTTATTTGCTATCATACTTAAAAGAGACTGAAGGCAACAGGAAGTTATTATAGAAAAGGTGACTTCTTTTTATTCATATAAAGGAGACATTTACCCATTAGAAATTTCTAAGCCTCAGGGAGCCACAGGTTCTGGGAAGTCTAAACTTCCCAGGACTCAGAAATCAGCAGCTCAGTGCTTGCTTCAAACAAGAGGAATATTCTTTGAAATCCAAATTTCCTGTTATTTTTAGATGAAGCTAAGCTGCTAACTTCAAGAGTGAATTTTGTCTAGGCTAATATTTGCTGTCTAAGATGTCCTAACAGACTTCTCTTTCACATCTACCTGTCTAACTACACCTCAGTTCCCTCCTATTTTTCATCATGATCAGTGAGAACTAACATCATTGCCCCATGCTGATATCATCCTCAGTCAACACAGGACCCTGGAAGCTAGGGGCCCTGATCAGAAAGTTCTATCCCTGTTCTACAGATGACAAACTCCTACCACTTATTCCCTTAATACCTGTGACTGGGAGTGCTGAGGTGAAAAGACTGTATCTCTGATTCCTCTCCCTTCATTCTCAACCCTATTGATCTCAGGCCCACATGGTCCCTAAGATCTCTTGCCCTCCCACTTCATTGTGTTCTCTGGGTCCCCTGCTCCATTATTAACAAAATCCCTTTCATCTGGAATATCTCCTTCTTATATTCTTTCCATCTTTGGGCACTCATGGAAACCTACCTCTTCTAAGAAGACACTGCATTCTTCTATAGGTTTCATGATCCAGGTCACATGGACCAGGAGAAGACACTCTACCCCTTGTTCCCCATTATTAATTCCATATTCTTACTCTGCCTCTCCCTTCCAGCTTTCAGTCTCTAATCATATGCTCCTAGAATGCATTTACAGGGTGCAGGGTCCAGATACTACTGTTTACAAGGCATTAGTGATGATAATAATGACCCTCAGCCATTGCACTGGTTGTCTAATGGCCAGGTGCCATGATCATCCTCAATAATGAACATTTATTGAGCTTGTTACATTCTGCCAATAGGCATTACAAACTTGAGGGATAATAACCAACACTCCATGGGATTATGTGAGGTTCACTAGTACACTGCTATTCCTGCCAGGTGATCTAGACGGGAGGGAGCTGAGATGCTCAAAACTGATAACAGCTGCAAGACAGTATCATGGAATAACAAAGCTGAAGGAGTAACCAAGAATGAATGATGAGGGAAGCCAAAAAAGATGCCAGAGAAGACTCCTAAGAATGATCTGAGTCAAAGGAGATATAGACATGTGTAAAATGTAATTGAGTTCTAACATCTAGTAAATTGGCAGAGATGACAAATGGTGGAGGGGATGTAGGTAGGCAGGCACACAATATTGGTGGAGCTGTGAACTGGTTATGGAAAATAATTTGGGATTATTTATTGAATACTTCATTCCATTTTACTCAGAAATCCTACTACCAAGTACATGCCCCAAGAAAATCAAAGGCAAAAATAAAGACCCCATATCTACCAAAATACTCATAGCAGCATTTTTTATGGCACAAAGAACTGGAAACAAAATAGGTGTCCATTGACTAGAGAATACTTGAACAAAATGCAGTTTATGAATGCGATAGATTATTATACCATAAGAAAAAAGTGAATATGGGAAATTCTTAGAAATATGGGAAGAATTAGGAATTGATACAGCATGAAGCAAGCAGTAGCAGGATAAAAGTATATGCAGTGAATATAATAATGTGTATTTTTAAACCACTAAAACAAAACCTCGTTCTAACAGAGACTCCCAAACTTATTTGGCCAACTGCCCCCTTTTCAAAAAAATGTTACCTAGGACCACCCCCACCCCAGAAATCTACTTTTTTAACCCTTTAGCAGTTTTTTTTTGAAATTTGCATCATTTTAAAAATATATATAAAATATTTTTAAATAACACATCTTAAATGTAATAATTTACTACATATTTGAGTTTTCCTGCATTTAAATTTTGATGATGCAATACGGAGTCATGTAACCATACAGTATCATATTGTAAACAAGTCATTACAGTAAATGCTGGACTGCCCAACAACGCGCAATAGACTCTACCTGCCAACACTTGCTTGTTAAGACCTGTCTGTAGACTTGACCATTGATTGCTTATAACTTGCATTTTGCATGTTTATTTGGAAAACGATATAATCAATACAACTTTAACTATGTTATACAACAGATGAAACACGTATGCACAGTTTTTCAAAATTCTCTTCTTCCCTTATGCTTCCACTGCTCCCTTATTTTTATTCAAGGCCCCCCAATTGCACCTGAGGCTACGACTGCCCCCCTGAATCGTTGCAGAGCCTTCCAGATGGTGGTATCAGCCACTTTGGCAACCTAGCTTCTAAATAAATATACTGACCAACCTTGTCCTAGGTCTAGGAGAAGAAGTGAGGAAACATATGAAGGACCATCGGTATGGGATCTACATCCACTGTCAGAAACAATCACTACATTGGGTGGTATTGCTTAACTTTAGGATCATAAATTGAGAGCAGAAAGGGACCTTTAGTGTCAGCCTGTGGACCAAATGTGCCCCACAATACAAATGAGTGTAGCTGAATCTGATTAAAATGTAATTGGGAAATATTTAACAAAATAAATAAAAATACAATAAAATATAGAAAATATCATTATGTGGTTTTCTAAGTAAATGTACAGCTTGCAGTGATGTTTTTGTATGGTTTAGTGTTCTCTGTTTCCATTCTAGTTTGACACCACCGATCTAGTCTAAACCCCTCACTGGAGCCCAGAGATTAAGTAACTTGCTATAGTCACATTGCATTGATACAGAAACAAATCCAATAAGAGAATACTTTCTGTGGTATTCTTTGCACCACACCACACCACACTGCTGGAACTATGTGTTTTGTTTCATTTTTGCAACGAGAATTTTCTTTGGGTAAGTGTGGGGTGGGGTAGAGAGGGAATAGAGAGGAATGTATAACCAGAAATGTCTGTGATGTAAGAACAAAAGACATCAATAAAATATATTTTTAATGTATTATAGACCAGTACAAGTCATAATCAGGCAATACTAAAGCAAATCAAATGTGCCTTAAGGTTGAATAGATAGGGAAGAAAAGCAGCAAACACTTCTGTGTGGATCTCTTCTTAATGGTGATTGAGGACTGTCAACAATTTAATTTTAATTTTATTCATTCATTCATTCATTCCTTATTTATTTATTGCCTCTGCAAGGGTCTGCAAGGTTCTCTTGGAGTAGCAGAAAGAATGCCAGATTCGAATTCAAAGTTCTTGGGTTCAGATCCCAGCTCTGATACCTACAACTGTGTACCTGTGTGTACAACTCCGATATCTACAACCTTGAGTAAGTCACTTAATGTGTGCATCAGTTTTCTCATCTGTAAAATGATGGTATTCAACTAGATGACCTCAAAGATTCCTTCCAGCTTGTACTCTATGATCATATGATCTTATGGTAATTCTCCAGAATGTAGGAACCAAACATTAGCTATTTACAGGACATTGTGTTAAATACTAGGGATACTAAAAGGCAAAGGATTTGTATCTGTCTCAGGCTACACCCATATATATATAATATGTGTGTGTGTGTATATATGTGTGTATTTATATACACACACACATATGTATATATATGTATACACACGCATGCACGCAAGAAGTCGAATAGTACAAGGTAGCTCTTACTGAATGTCACATGGGAGATAAAAATTAAATACTAGAGGAGAACCATAAAGTCAGAATCTCTTTCCTACTTTTTCATTGGTCCCGCCTCCAAACACACACACACACACACACACACACACACACACACACACACACACATCTTTAGACTTAGGAAATTGCTGGGGGTCATTGTTAAGATCATAGAAATGGAGAGGTTGGTGGGGAGGAAGAAGTAATAAGGAATTTTAAAACATTTTTGTCTTCATAACAATGCCTGGCACATTGTAGGCTCTTAATAAATACTTGGTGATTGACTAACTCCCAGGGGAAAAAAAGCACTGAAAGCTGTGTGTTTGCTGGGAAAACACTGAAAACAGCAGAGGCTGATTTCTTGCATCTTCATTAGGCATTTCCAGAAGTAGCAGATCTCATTGGCGTCCTCTACTTTCTTCTTCCATAATGAACCCGGTTTCTAATCTTGGCTCTGGTACTAACTAGCTGAGCATTTTGCTTCTCCACCTCAGTTTACCCATCTGTAAAATTAGGTGAACTCTAATGTCCTGAGTATATCCTGTGGCTCTAGAATTCTCAGACCCAGGGGACCCCCGTCTCCTTTTTCACATATCTCCTTAAATTTGTTTCTTATGTGAAAACTTTCTCATAAGTCCTCATGATTCTTTTTTTTTTGACCTAAATGTTTTTTAACCTAAAAGTTACTTTGGAAGAGTGCTTTTATTTTCAAAATGCTTTCAAGTATAGAATCTAACTCAGTCTTCACCACAACACTGTGAGGTGGGCAGGACAAGTTTTATGATCCTTATTTTACAAATAAAGAAACAAAGGCTCAGAGAGATTAATTATTGTGTCATGAAACAAGGTCATGAAACTAATCCTTGTGATAGAATAATAGTAAGTCTCTAGATGCCAAGTCCAGCATTCTTTTCACAAAATTGCTAGATCTATCCCCAGCCTTGTACTTAATATCTTGCTATCTTCTTCTGGATTTACTAATCTGTTCTTTTTTTCCAGAGATTGACTTTTTTCAAATTTAGGCATTTATTTTTTTCCCTCTCCCCACTGGAAAAAAAGAAAAAAAAATCTTCGTGAAAGATATGCATTGTTATTATTTAGTCATTTTCAGTCATATCTGACTCTTCAGGAACCCATTTGGGGTTTCCTTGGCAAAGATACTGGAGTGGTTTGCCATTTCCTTCTCCAGCCCATTTTTTACAGATGAGGAAATTGGGACAAACAGGGTTTAGTGACTTGCCCAGGGTCACACAGATAGTAAATTTCTAAGGCCAGATTTGAACTCATGAAGATGAGTATTCTGACTCCAGGCCTAGTGCTCTATGCCCTGTGCCACCTAACTGCCCAACAGATATGAACATTCAAGCAAAAAAAAATGCCCTGAATTCTCGGCAGCCAAAAGTGTGTGTCTCATTCTGCCAGAAATGAGTAGCATTCTTGCTCAGCAGTCCTCTGAAACCATGGTTAATCATGGCATTGATCAAAAGTTTTAAAGTTTTTCAAAATAGTTGTATTTACACTGTTGTTACAAATAGTTCTCCTGTTTCTCCTCACGTCATTCTGCATCAGTTTATACAAGTCTTCCATGGTTTCTCTGAAACCATTTCTTTCATTAGTTCTTATAGCACAATAATATTCCATCACATTCATATGACATAACTTGATTTATTCAGCTATTCCCTGAATGATGGACCCTTCCTTAGTCTCCTGACACCAAAAGAGCTTCCGCAAATATTTTTGTATGAGTCCTTTTCCTCTTTCTTTGATCTCTTCAGGGTATTTAGGTCTAGTAGTGGTATTCCCGGGCAACTAGGTGGTACAGTGAATAGAGCATTGGACTTGAAATCAGAAAGACATCTTCCTGACTTCAAATCTGGCCTCAAACACTTACTAGCTGTGTTTTGCTGAACAAGTCATTTAACCCTATTTGCGTCAGTTTCTTCATCTGTAAAACGAGCTGCAGAAGGAAATGGCAAACCACTCCAGTATCTTTGCCAAGAAAACCCCAAATGGGGTCACAAGGAGTCAGACACAAGTGAATAAGTGGTATCCCTTAATTAAAGGATTTACAGTTTTACCTGTTCTTTTCTTCATGATTGAATTCTTGCCTGAATTTCTCTCCTTTAGAGGATGCATCAATAGATAGTCCTTAATCAATGAGCAATTTTTAGTCGTGTTGTGTGATGTTGTGCTGTGTCCTGAGAAGGATATGACAGGATTGTCCTTATTCTCTAAATAGACAGCCCTTATCCCGCAATGGCAGAATTGCTTGCTGGGCTGCAAAGATCACAGAGCTGTTGGGGACAGCTGGCAACCTCTGTTATAAGGCACAATTACTACTCCGAGGAAAGCAAACGTCTGTTTTAGACAGTGAGTGGAGTCACTGGCCCTTACTACAGATGGAACACTCTGGATTATGACTTTGGGTGGCCCCAAATGCAACATCACATCAGCCAGCAAATCCAATCATGTTAAGTATGGCTTAGGCCAAGGACCTACCAGAGTGGTCAGCAGGCTTGGTACAACCTGTGCCAACTCCCCTCCAGCCCTATATGGTAACATAAGATCTGGTCACTTATCTGTGCCCCTCCCTGCTACACTCCTGCCTCAATGGTGGCAAACAACCTGACCAAAATGGTTCAACTCCTTCACAGGGCTGGGCCTCCTGTGGCAGCTGAGGCTGTCTGCCTGGAGCTTAAGGACATCCTTTGGTTCTGCTAAAGTCTTTGACCGGGATCCCCAGGTTTTTTCACCTTTGGATGGTGCTGGCCATGGTATTTCAAGAAATGATTCAGCTTTTCATGCTATATCAGAACAAATGCGCCAAATGATGGAAAGGGAGAGCTTCCTCCCTCCCCATTCTCACTAAAGCTTTGAATAAGAGATTCTGGTGTTCCATCTTTTACCATCAGGATGCCTGGGCTGCCATACTACCCACTATGGAATTTTGTCAAAGTTGCACAATCTACTCATCTACTCTTCCAGAAAAACCTGACAGACAGCACGTGACAGGATTTGGAGTCGGGGGACCTGGGGCCAAAGTCATTTAACTTTTTGGGCCTTAGCTCCTCCCTGTAAAATGAAGGGATTGGACTTGAATGTTTCTGAGGTCCCTTCTGTCTCTAGAGCTATGATCCTTTGGACAATGCTTTCTATCCATGATGTGTTCCTGTCCTCACTCACCTTATACATGTGCCCTGGCTATATGCATTCTCTATGTGTGTTCTTTCTTATACATTCTTCCCACTGATGATGTGTGTATTTCTGGAAGAGCCAACCTCAGGTTTATAGCAAAAATGTTTTTATTCAAACATTATTTAAAATAAAACATTTTTATTGCTATGTTTTCTTAATGTGCTATGTCATTATGTTTCCCTTAACTAATTGTGCCCTCTTGATGACTGGTAAAAGTAAACACATTGGTGGAGTTTCATGATTTATGGTTTTCAGTGGATTCAGTCAGTGCAAACTTGAACCTGGTGTCACCTTGTCTAAGGTTAGTCAGTCAGTCAGTAAGCTTTTATTATACGGGGCTTATGGGGTGTTCCAGGATGATTAGTGCCTCTGGTGTGAGGGCTTGCTTAACCTTTTTTAGAGCTGCTCATCTACCTTTGGTTTCTACTTTTTACTCAACTCTCACCTCTGGCTCCACAAAGCTGTAGCATGCACAGTGATCACAACCTCATAAGCCATTTCAGCAGACATGCTAAACCCCATTGAGGATAATTCATAGACCACAAACCCATCAGTGAATTGGGTGGGAGTTGGGGGGGGGAGTGTCTATCCCAAGTACGTGAAGACTTTCCCTGGTAGAAAGGATAGATGAGAAAAAAATTGTTTCAATGGCCGTGAGGACAGCTTCATGAAGCAGGTTCTGTGGAACACTTAGAGCTTGGTCAGACATCAAAGATACCAAGATCATCCACCACATCTGAGGTCATTGCCAGTCATCTTGACTTTTGTCTTGCCATTGGACTTCTACAACTCAGGAAGATAGTGAGGCTGAGCGCTTTGTGCAACTCTGCCTCACTTAAATCCAATTCACTCAAAAGTCAAGATATCACTCTTATAATGTCATTGGTCCTCTTTGAAAAAAGGATCAACAACAACGAGAAGCTTTTATTAAGCACTATGTTCCAGGCATTGTCCTAAGTGCTGGGGACATGAATAGAAGCCAGAAGAAAAAGAGGTCCTTCCCTCAAGGAGTTGACAGTCTAATGGAGAGAAGATAACTCTGAAAAGTGAGGGAAGAGCAATATACACTGGTGGACATGGTGAAGAAAGAAGTCCAAAGAGTCAGGAGCAGGACCCAGAGAGAAAAGAAGGAGTGAATCTAGCTGGCTTGGGAACCTTTCCTTAAAATGTAGGTCCTGGCAGGATGTGACCAGTCATAAGGGGCTGCAGGGGCAAATGGATATTCTACCGTGAGGAGGAGGCTGTTGGAGCATTATGGAGAAAGAGGTTACAGGGTCAGTAGTAAGGCCCAGAGAGGAATGATGATGACACCTGGGAGTTGATAATGCTCGAAGGTGCTACATTCAGGATATCATAAACTTATGAAAGGGATGGAGCTGCCCCATGTACTAAGTGGACTGGCAAGGAGAAGAAGTGAAAGATGGTACCCCATACATATGCTCTGGAATTTGTAGAGTACTCCATCAACATGAACCTGCCAAGCCACGACTGTCTTTTCTCTCTGGGTCCTGTTCTTGACTCTTTGGACTTCTTTCTTCACCATGTCCACAAGTGTATACTGCTCTTCCCCTACTTTTGAATCTTCTCTCATGTTCCGCTATGCACAGGTCAATGTTGGTTCTTTTTTTCATTTTCTCATTTTGTATTTAAGTGTAAAAATTATGAAAAATTACCAAAAAAAGAGAAAAAATCCTCATTAAGTCCTTGAAATTCTTTTTCCTAGGTCTGAGTGACCTCCTGGACACATACATTAGCCTTTACCCTCACTAACTACACTCTAACCTAGCTGTATCAATTTATTTTACTTACTTTTATTAATTACTTTGATTTACTTGGGATCTTTATGTTCTCAAGGTTTTCTCCTCAATCCTTCTCTTTCATATTGAATCTTTCAAAAATATGGAACGCTTCACAAATTTGCATGTCATCCTTGTGCAGGGACCATGCTACTGTTTTCTCTATATCATTCCAATTTTAGTATATGTGCAAGCAGTGAGGCTAGATTTGAACGCCATTCTTCCTAACTTCAAGCCCAGCACTCTACCCACTGTGCGACCTAGCTCTTTCCAGAAAGCCTTGATTTCAATGCAAATATCTTATGTGGTAGAGAGACAATTAATTTACTAGCTCAGATTCTCACATTAGTGGGAGATCAGAGCCCTGAAAGGCCTCTACCCAGTTCAGGTAAATCACCATAGGAAGGAAGGGGTGGGGGGGGGGCGGGGAGGGAAAATGTGATGCATGACGTGCTGATCAGGGAAAGAAGGTACAGATCAGGAATGACAATGAATGGTTCTCAGCCAAGAAAGAAAGGCACGAATACAAGGAGTCCTAGGAGAGGGCGTGGCCAACAAGGAAAGGAGACCACTGAAAAGGAGGTCCGGGTAAGGAAGACTCTCAAGACCCACGTTATCTACCTCACAAATTTCTCTAAAGCTATCGCTGGTCAATGCTAACAGAGAACAAAATCTGATAGGAACTGAAAACATCATCTCTTATAACCTCCATCCCAAATCTTAGCCTGGGAAGGAGCATCAGTCGGGGTGAGAAGTAAAACTAAAAAAGTCATAACAATGAGCAAAGGAACAGCAATTTGGGGATCTCTAAAAATCAGTTAACAATCATTTATTAAATGTTTGCTATGTACCAGGCACTAAATTCTGGGGATACAAAAAGAGGCCCCAAATAACCAGTTCCAGCTATCAATGAATATATATAATATGCATATATACTTAATGGGAGAGACAATATACAATTATCAAGGTTTATACAAAGTATAGGGGCACCTTGGTGGCAAGTAAGTGCATTAAGTGCTGGGTCTGGAGTCAGGAAGACTCCCCTCCATGAATTCAAATCTGGCTTCAAACACTATCTGTGTGACCCTGGGCAAGTCACTTAACCCTGTTTGCCTCAGTTTTCTCATCTGTAAAATGAGCTGGAGAGGGAAATGGTAGACCACTCCAGTATGTTTGCCAAGAAAACCCCAAATGAGGTCAAGAAGAGTTGGACACAACTGAAAACAACTGAACAATAGAAAATATATAGAGACAATGTGAAGACAAAAGGAGAAGGCATTAGCGGCTGGAGGACCAGGAACGCCCTCCTGAAGAAGGTGGTGCTTGAGCTGAGTCCTGAAGACAGCCACGGAAACTAGGAGGTAGAGGTCAGGAAGGAGAGCATTCTGGACACGTGGGACAGCCAGCACAAAGGAGCAGAGGTGGGAAAGGGAGGGTTGTGTTCAAGGAGCTACACATAGGCTAGTGTTGCTGAAATGGAGAATCTTTGGAGGTGATGAAGGTGTGAAGAAGGCTAGAGAAGAAAGGAAAAAGTTTAAATGTCAAACCAAGGGATTTTATATTTGATCCTGGAGCTAAGAGGGAGCCACTGGAGTTGCTTGAGCAGGGGGTGATGTGGTCCCACCTGTACTTTATAAAGATCAGGTGAGTTGAAGATGGATTGGACTAGGAGAAATGAAGCAAGGAGGCCAGCTAGAAGGCTATTGCAATAGTCTAGGTGAGAAGTGACAAAGTAAGGAGGAATGGAGAATTCCAGAAAAGCTCATTAGTAAATCATGGTGGTTTTTAATCTAAAGCAAATGAGTCTGGTGTACCTCATTACCTCTAGGGAAAAAATCTAGTCCCATGATAGGGTTAGAACATAAACTCTCTTACCAAATGCTACCTACCCATAGCTCCCCATGTTCAGAGACTCCCAGAGAACAATTGTGAGCTCTTTTTCTCCTCCTTTTGAGGGCTGGATTTCCTTTATTTCATTATCATTGTCAGGGATTGCTTCTTGTTCTCCCCTCTCCCTCCTCTTCATCCCAACCAGATATTCCCAGTTGTCTTCCTCTGAAAACTGCCAAGCTCTTCTTGCTAAGGGACTGACTTCGTTTCCACTGGGAGGGAGAGAAATTAAAAGGCACTGAGATCTGGAAGCTAGATCAAATTGCTTCACCTCTCTAGGTCCACTTGATTTCAACACATTAACATCCCTCTTCCTTTCGTTTCTGCCCTGACTCCTTCGCCCCTGTTGACTTCCTGATTTCTTACTATCTGCACGAGCTTGAGATTTCTCTTCTTGATTCATTCATTCATTCATTTATTTGTTTGTTTATTTATTTACTTATTTATTTATGTTAGCTTGGGTGTCTCTATCTCACCCAAATGCAGGGATCACTCACAGGTCCAAATCCACTGTGGGTGCCTGGGAGCATTGACCTTCTCCGTTTCTAGCCTTGTTCAATTTACCCCTTCTTAGGAAGCCTGGTGGCCTTCTGATCAGAAAAGCTGATCATGTTAGCACCAATATTAGTGCATACGCCCAACAAACTTAGCTCTACTGCAGCACAAAACTCCTGAGCTCAAGTGATTCATCAGCCTCAGCCTCCCTATGGAGAGTACTACAGGAACCTGCCTCCACACCTGGCAGCCCTGGATTACTTTGGTCCACTTATCTGCACTTTCTTTGCTTAATGGATTCCAGTCTGCTCACCTGACTCATTGCTTCTCTTGATCCTACTTCCATACAGCTTATCTCTTCTCCAGCTTCTTGAGAACTTCACCTGCCGCCCAGATGACAGTAGGAAGTATCCCCAACCTTTAGCCACCTACAAAGAACAATTTTAGAGTAATGAGACAGAGAATAATAATACCCTATGTTTTCTTTTCTGGCTTTACATGTTCAAAATACTTTTGCACACGTTCTGTGAACTCTAGGTCAGACTTGCTGGAAAGGACTTACCCTTGGAATGTGACAACAGATAATTGCAGCCCTCATGTTTCTAGTCTGGACAGCAAATTCCAGAGTCTTAGAGCTGCCCACAGATAGCTTAATGACAAACTCACACTCCACTAGAAAGAGAATGTGAGATTGCTGGTGTAATTTTCCAATTCATCTCATTTACCAAGAAATTTTTCTCTTTTTGCTTTACTTTAAATCTGTGATTAACCTTTCTTTGCTGTTCTGCTATATTGTTAATGTGAATCCCTAAAATCCAGAGTTGGATCTGAAGAACTACTTGGATTGAAACTTCATACTGCTAAGGGAAATAAATAATCTGTAACCAGTGTTAATAGCATGAATATGAAATAGTTGGAGAGAATGCTAGTGGGAGTAGTTTGAATGGCATGGGTTCCTCCATGTTGCATGGAGAAGGCAAAGGCAAAACCTTCTTGACATCCAGTTGAAGTCAGGCACTCACTCAACATTGTCATGAGCTCTTCTGGGTGAATCTAACCTTTAACGGGTGGGAACCCAGAGCACAACCTTCTAGAGTAAAGACATGAAAGGCAGGATTTTATAGGCCCATGCTTATAAAACGGTAACATTATGAAAAGTTTTACAATCAACTAATTGCCCTATGCGTTTTTCATCTGACACTTGCATGTAGCTAGAGATTCAATAATATGATAATTGTGGAAAAGTACAAAATGCAGGTTTCTTCTTGTACCACTTTCATCTCTTTCTACCCATGGTTAAAGGCTGTCAACTTTTCAGAGGGAACCATCCCCCTGTAAAGAATTCTTTTTCCTGGGAGGAAAGTGAACAAAGTATACTTAAAGTATATTCCTTGTAAGTAAATGTTCATTTTAAGTATATTTATTAAATAGCCACTATTCATTTCAATCCTATAAGCATTATTAAGTGCCTACTATGTATGAGAGAAATGTGTTAAAGCATGCAGAATTTTCTTTTCACACTCTTCCTTTCTTATCCCACAAAACTCTAATGAACTTCATAGTTTCTAATGCAATGTCATTATTTTTAAATGAAACCCCTGTGGATTAAGATGTCCGAGGATGTATATTTACTTTCTGTTGGACAGCTAGATGGCACAGTGGATGGTGCAAATCAGGAAGACTCTTCTTCATGGGTTCAAACATGACCTCAGACACTTACTAGCTGTGTGACCCTGGGCAAGTCTCTTAATCCAGTTTGCCTCAGTTTTTCATCTGTACAATGAGCTGGAGAAGGAAATGTCAAACCATTCCAGTGTCTTTGCCAAGAACACCCAAATGGGGTCATGACCAGTTGGACCCAACTGAAATGACCAAACAACAAAAACTTATTTTCTATAAATTTTAAAGCCAGGTGGCCTAGCAGATGGCTAATTGTATGTGCGCATTCCTTCTCCTTCAGCCTTCTCCCAAAGAGAAAAAAAGTATGTCTTACTTAATATTAAGGCTTTTTCTAAAGTTGAGTGCTACACAGCTCTATCATCAATAGTAATCCTACATGTTTTTCCCATATGCCATCCCCACATCCTAGGAGCACAGGTCCTGGCACATAGTGGGTACTACTTAGAGAGACAGACAGACAGATGTACCCAGAGACAGACAAAGACCAAGAGACAGAGAGAGGGAAACAGAGAAGCAGAGACAGAAATAATAGATGGTAGATAGATAATAGGAGATGGATTGATAGATATTAGAAAACTCTCTTTATTATGAAATGCCATGATGTAGTGGATAGAAAGGCAACCTCAGAGTCAGGATGACCTGGGTTCAAAACTGTCTCTGACATAATACTGACTATATAACTCTCAACAAGTCACCCAATCTTTTGATGCCCTAGGTGACTCTCTAAGACTATAAATTGCAAAGCAAATGTCAACCTGCATTGGTAGTAGGAATTTCCTCACTGGGAGTTCCCTACATCAATTCAATCACAGGTTGTGGTTAAAAGGGGGAAAAAAGATTTAGTGGCAAGAAGAGTGTGGTCTATGGAACTATGCCCAAAGGGCTATAAAACTGCATACCCTTTGACCCAGCAAAAGCACTACTAGGTCTGTCTCTCAAAGAGATCATAGAAAATGGAAAAGGACCCACGTGTACAAAAATATTCATAGCAGCTCTTTTTGTGGTGGTCAAGAATTGGAAATTGAGGGGATGCCCATCAGTTGGGGAATGGCTGAATAAGTTGTGGTATATGAATTTAATGGAATACTATTGTGCTATAAGAAATGATGAACAGGCAAATTTCAGAAAAACCTGGAAAGACTTGCATGAACTGATGCTGTCTGAAGTGAGCAGAACCAGGAAAACATTGTACACAGTAACAGCAACGTTGTGCGATGATCAGCTTTGATAGACTTAGCTCTTCTCAGCAATGCAGTGATCTAAAACAAGTCCAAAAGACTCATGATGGAAAATGCTATCCACATCCAAAGAAAGAGCTATGGAGTCTGAATGCAAATCAAAGCCTACTATTTTTCTTTTTTTTTCTTTCTCTTGGTTTTTCCCTTTTGTTCTGATTCTTCTTTCACAACATGACTAAAGTGGAAATATGTTTAATATGATTGTGCATGTATAGCCTATATCAGATTGCACTCCATCTTGGGGGAAAGGGGAAGGACGGGGGAAATTTAGAACTCAAAATCTTATAAAAGTGAACGTTGAAAACTAAAAATAAATAAAGAAAAAAGAACAGTGTGGTCTAGAAATGAGAGTTGTGTTTTCCTCTCAGCTCTGACACTTTCTAGCTGGGCAGCAGTTGACGAAATCACATAACCCCTCTGGGGTTTCTGTTTACTCATTTGTAAAAATGAGGATGCTTGTATCACCTGGCTCAGGATTGCCGAGTACAAATCACTGTGGTACAATGCAAAGAGCAAATTAACTCTGGAGTAAAAGGACCAAATCTTGCTGCTGATGCTTGGTAATGGTGTGTTCTTTTTTTTTTTTTTGCTGGGGGGGGAGGCAATTGGAGTTAAGTGACTTACCTAGGGTCACACAGCTAGTAAGTGTCTGAGGTCAAATTTGAACTCAGGTCCTCCTGACTCCAGGGCCAGTGCTCAAATCTCCTAACCTCTCTGGTCTTAAGTTTCATAGGATCACACGCCTAGAGCTGGAAGGGACCTCAGAGGCCATCTGGTCTACACTTGAGGAAACTAAAACCCAGGTTAAGTGACTTGCCCAAAGATGCACATGTAGTAAAGGTCAGAAGTGGGATTTGAACCCATATGCCCTCTGACTTGAGTTAGTACATGCCTCTGAGTTCTCTTCTAGTTCTGTATCTGTGATCCTATGAAGCATTTAAAATGCTAGAAAAAATGAGCTATTATTTCCCAGATTTTTTTAGCCTCTCATTCTCCAGTGATTTATTTCACAATCTACTCAATGTAGTTTGCCTTCTGTTTATCAGCTGCAATGCCTCAAACGTCAGCTCCAACCAACCTTCCATCTTGCATTTCCCGGCATCTCTGTCTCTTCCTTAGACATCAAAGAAGTTCCATTGAAGCACCAGATTCTTCTTCTATTGTGAATACAGGATACTGTGCAGTCCAGCGGTAAATGCACTGTCAAGACTCTATCAACAGATGTTGCCCATCCCCCACCCAGAGATAAAAGTAATGGAAAATTACAAAAGAAGAATGTCTGGAATCACAAGGGAAAGTAGACATACCCACCAAGTCTATATGTGCAGAGGATAAGACAGCCCACTGTACTAGAAAGAGCACCGAACCAGACAATTGGGAGAGCTGAATTCTACACTCACCTGGTGGGTCTGTCTCCTCACCTGTAAAATGGCAACCATAATGCTCATCCTACTTATCTCACAGGCATGTTGTAAGTGTAAATAAAACATCTTTCTCACCTGTCTTGTCACTTCCATTTCTGTTCCTATCAGTCTAGGTCAGAACTTTATCACTCCTTCTTACCTCAGTCACTGAAATACCTCCAGTGGTTTTGCAGTGCTCACAGAATAAAAGTCCAAATCCTTAGCATAGTATTCAAGGTCCTCCACAATCTGTCTCCAGCGTACTCTCGTAACTTCATTTCACATTATTCCCCTCCATAATATGCTCCAACCAAACTAGACCACCAATCCCCCTTTTCTCATCCTGTCCTCTCAGCTTTGTGAACATATGTACAAGATACACTTCATGCCTGGTTTTGAGGAGGTCCAGAACACATGAGATTTGCTCCTGACCACAGGCACGTAATGGAGGCCTCTCATTTGGAATCTGGACCTCCAATCTCCAGCTACTGCCATCCTTTTATTCCACCAAGGGGATCTTTACAAATACTATTTTATTTCATCCTCACAACTACCCTGAGAGGGCGGTGTTATTATTATCCCCACTTTACAGATGAGAAAACTGACGTAGACAGAGGTTAAATGACTTGTCCAGGATCCATAGCTAGTATGTGTCTGAGAATGGATTTGAATTGTGGTCTCCCTGACTCCAGGTCCAGCACTCTATCCACATCACCTATTTGTTATTGTTCAGTCACTTTTCAGTCATGTCCAACTCTTTGTGACCCCATTTAGGGTTTTCTTTCTTTCAAAGTGGCTTGCCATTTTCTTCTCTAGCTCATTTTACAGATGAGGAAACTGAGGCAAACAGGGTTAAGCGACTTACCCAAGGTCACACACCTAGTAAGTGTCTGAGGCCAGATTTTAACTCAGGAAGATGAGTCTTCCTGATTCTGAGCCCATTGCACCACCTAGCTATACCCACTAGCTGCCCATAATGAGGAAACCAAGACCTAGGGAGGTTAAATGACTTGATCAGGTGATAATTGAATAGCCTGGTGACTGGGTGAGGCTTATGAGTCAGGAAGAGGTATTAGTGTCAGCCAGAAGTAGCTTGAATTCTGATAAACTGTTAACTTTCTGGCTACCAACACCTCAGCTTTCCGATCTTATCCAGTTCCCCTCACCTTTGACCTCTGACCAGCTACCCACAAATCCTTCATCTCCAAATATTACCCATGAACACAGACTCCTTGTAGCCTCTCTGATAATGATGAGGCCAAGTCTTAGACTTACATTTTTCTCTATCATCTCCAGCCTCACCCCACCTTGCTTCCCAGCTAGGATTGTCCTTTCCCTCTGCTTAGGGATTTTCTTAATTACTGGCTGAGCCTGCCAAAGATGTCGTAAGACATTTCCCTGTTACCATTGTCCCCATCCACCCTTCCCTGATTCCCTCCTTCCTTGAATCTCTGAGATCTCTCCCAGGGACACAGTGGCAAATGACATCAAGGGCATTGGAAAAGTAGCAGGTGCTTAATATATGCTCATTGAATGAATTTTGAATCAACCACCATGCACTTATTATGTTCCAGGTGTTATGCTAGGTTCTAGGGATATAGACATAAAACTGGAAAGGCCCCTGCCCTTAAGGAGTTTATATTCTGTTAAGGGAACCCAACATATAACAGGTAGAGGCAGCTAGGTGATGCAGGGGATAGAGCATGGGCCAGGAAGACCGGAGTTCAAATCCAGCCTCAGACACTGATTAGCTGTGTGACCCTGAGCAAGTCACTTAATCCTGTTTGACACAGTTTCCTCATCTATAAAATGGGGGAAATCATAGCGCCTAACTCCCAGGGTTGTTGTGAGGATCAAATGAGATAATATTTGTAAGGCACTTAGCACAGTTCCAGGTACTATAGAAATGTTAGCTATTATTATTATTATATTTCTCCACTTGCTTTTCTCATTCATTCTTGGACTCTTGCAATAAATAACCTGCTGATTAGTCTCCCTGACTAGTCTCTGTCTATTCTAAACCACCTTCCACTCAGCCACTACAATGATTTTCTTAAAGTACTCATTTGAGAGAGGGTAGAAGAAAAAAAAAGTAAAAAGTGCAGAGCAGAGAACAAAAGAAAACCTTAGAAGGAACCAAAAAAAAAAGCTGGGTAGCTTTGAAAAACAATGTGTAGTATTTATTATATAGGTTTTCTTGAAATGGAAATCCTCTAGCATTCTATTGTATATGTGGAAATGTTCTTTTTTTTTCTTTTCTCATTTTGTATTTAAGTTTAAAATGAATAAAAAATTTATAAAAAATAAAACAAAACAAAGTATACATCTTTAATCATGTCACTTCCCAAACCAAATAAACTACAGTAGCTCCAGGATCAAATATAAAATCCTCTGCTTGGATTTTAAAGCCATTCACAGCCTTGCCTCTTCCTACCTTGGTAACCTTCTTACACACATTGTAAGCACTTGTCAGTTGATCTCACAACTCCATGCATTTTCACAGGCTGTTCCCCTCACCTGGAATGCTCTCTCTGTTGCCTCTCTGCCTCCTGGCTTCCCTGGCCTCCTTCAAGACTAAGTTCAAACCTCCTGCATAAGGCCTTTTCTTTCTTTTTTTTTCCTGAGTAAATTTTTTATTTTCTTTTTTAAAAAATGTTTTTTCTTTTTAATTTACAGAATAAAACAAGCATTTCTATAGCATTTTTTAAAAAGATGATTGCACATGAAACTGTAAATTTATTATGTACAACTTGCTATTCCTTTTAAATATATAACGAAGTTATCACGTAAATTTCTTTTTTTTCTTTTTTTTTTTTCTTCCCTCCTCTCCCCTGCCACCCTAGAGATGGCCACCCTTAGACATAAATAAGAATACATATAGTAGCAATTAAAAGGGTTTGAGAGTTTTTCGGCTTTTCTCCCAAAATCTGTGCCAGGATCTGCTGTTTCAGTCACATCCCTGAAACAAGATGGTGAAGGTCAGAGTCAATGGATTTGAACGTATTGGGCACCTGGTGACCAGGGCTGCATTCACCTCAGGTGGAGTAGATATTGTGGCCATTAATGACCCCTTCATTGACCTCAACTACGTGGTTTATATGTTTCAATATGATTCCACCCATGATAAGTTCAAGGGTACTGTCAAAGCTGAGAATGGGAAGCTGGTGATCAATGGAAAAGCCATTACCATCTTCCAGGAGCGGGATCCCACTAACATTAAATGCGCAGATGCTAGAGCCGAGTGTGTTGTAGAGTCCCCTGGAGTCTTTACCGCCATGGAAAAGGCTGGGGCTCACTTGAAGGGTGGAGCCAAGAGGGTCATCATCTCTGCCCCTTCTGCTGATGCCCCAGTGTTTGTGATGGGAGTGAACCCTGAGATATATGATAATTCCCTTAAGATTGTCAGTAATGCCTCCTGCACTACCAACTGCTTGGCCCCCTTGGCCAAGGTCATTCATGACAACTTTGGCATTGTGGAAGGACTCAGGACTACAGTCCATGCCATTACTGCTACCCAGAAGACAGTAGATGGCCCCTCTGGTAAGCTGTGGCATGATGGGCATGGTCCTTCCCAAAACATCATCCCTGCTTCCACTGATGCTGCTAAGGCTGCAGGCAAGGTCATACCTGAGCTGAATGGGAAGCTCACAGGCATGGCCTTCCATGTTCCTACTGCCAATGAATCTGTTGTGGATCTGACCTGCCACCTGGAGAAATCTGCTAAATATGATAATATCAAGAAAGTGGTAGAGCAAGCATCAGAGGGACCCTTGAAGGGCATCTTGGGCTACACAGAGGACCAGGTTGTATCCTGTGACTTTAACAGCAACAACCACTCTTCTACCTTTGATGCTAGCACTGGTGTTGCCCTCAATGACCACTTTGTCAAGCTCATTTCCTGGTATTACAATGAGTATGGTTATAGCAACCACGTAGTAGACCTCATGGTCTACATGGCCTCCCAAGAATAAAGTGGAAAGCCATGACAAAAGGAAATCCACCACTGGGGAGCCTACATTCCTAACCTATGTTCTTATACTGGGGATCCATATCCCATTTACATTCTTGTCCCAAAGCACCCCTGTAGTAAGCGGAAGAAGCCTAGAGTCCTGTATTGTGTACCATCAATAAAGTCACCACATTCAGTGCAAAAAAAAAAGTTTTGAGAGATATAATTTCTGGGTAATGTAATCATTTTATTAATAAAGCCAGCATGTTATTAATAACAGAATGGTCATTTGGTCAACTCTCATAGAGCAAAGACAGTCACAGCAAGATAGGCTCAGGGCCTATGTGTTCTCTTGGAAGAGGGGTAGCAATCCACTCTGATTGGTTAACACAATGGGAGGTGAGTTATATTAAAATGAAGGGTTGAAAGTGATATCATGTCAGCCTTGGACAGAGAATTTAACCTCTATATCCAGATCACCCCCAGCCTTGGGTCATCTATTCGAAGAATGAATGCCACACCCAAGCCTGAAAAGGAGACAATGGCATGATGGGGTCCTAATCCAATCTCATTATCAGCAATGTCCTTCAGGAGTCTGAACTTTTAAAAATCAGGACTTTAGGAAAGAAGGGAGCTCTGGATCTCCCCAAATCATTGGTTACTAATAATCATTTCTCTCATTCTCCCATTTGATTCTGTTGAGAAGTGTAGCCCCCTCAATGGATTACTAACTGATATGACACTTCATCAAGGATTTCTAATGACGGGACTTACGAAAGGAGACAATGTGAGGGGAAAAGAGAAAGATGGACAGGCACTTTGACAAAATCAGAGGGAGCAATCTCCTTTGATAAGTAGACCTTAGAGTAAAAAGTACAACAGTAACACAAAATTGTCCATTTGAAGCTCAGAAGTCTCATCTCATACAGCTGTCTGGTTCTCAGTACACCATCTGATACAACTCTGATCTGAATGTAGTCTCAGAGCAGTTTCAAGCTGACTGTCTTCTTAGACTCAGGTCACTTCGCAGTGATCTCTCTTCTCTGCTAAAAAATCTCCTACAAAATTGGTCTTAACACAAACTTAAATTTACTTTGCAAATAACTAGGTCACATAATGAAAGTCAGCTCAGACCTTGTGTCTCTATTATTAGAAAATCAAATTTGGAACCTTTTAGACCAGGGAATTTACAATTTTAGGTTGGCCAATTGTCATGTTGAGATATATTTTATTTTTATACTTGCATTATCCATTCATCCATTAGGAGAATGAGATTCCACTAAGGAATTAATAGTGGAGCATTTTTTATAACATGGACTCTAATACAAAAATGAATTCATTTAAAAGTTGTCAGATTAACTTTAGTTGTAACAAAAGGTTCTGGGAGGGGATATGTAATTGATTTTTAAACAATACATATTAAGTAAGTTGTTTATAATAAAAATATTTTCAACTTCTACTGATGTTCAAGTGAATAACCCCCAACAAATGTGAATGTCTCTATAAGGCATTTATAAGATAGACTATAAGCCATTCTTCTTCTAAGATTGTACTGATATTCCTTTCCTTAACACAGAACTGAGACAGATAAGATATTCACTAAATAATAGATAATATCCTGGTTTTACAAGTTTTTGCATGATTTGCCTAATTATCCCTATACCATTGTGAGAAATTAAAGGATGGAATACATAACTAGTAACAGCAGGTGACAAGGTTAGATACTTATTCATTTAGTTGTTCAGAATATAGAAAGGACTAAAATCCTAGGCTAAAGAGCTCAAATCTTATAACTGCGTCTTATGATAGTGACTCAAATGTAGTTCAGCATTAAACTAAGAGATAAAGATCTAATATTATGTTTATCCTGATCATCTGACATGATTATAGAAATTTGCCATAGAAGAAGAATAGGGATGTAACTATATAGTAAGGGATTAATGCTTTCCTAACTTCATGTCTACTCCAGGCAAAAGTTATATAGATAGCCAATTGCATTGAGACAGACTTAAAGTCAGCCAGTTGAGGTATTTTCCATTCAAGGGGAAAGGTCATATTGGAATCAGGAGAATCCTACCTCAGCCCATGTGTAATGGCAAACAAAATGGGACTTTTTGTTGTCTTTTGTTTTGGAGTGCTTTTCAGCACTAAGGCAATCAAATGCCTTTGATTGAGTCTTCCTTTTGTTTGCAGGAAGGCCCACACCCTTTTGCTAATTAGGTCATGAGAGGTGTGAAGCCCTCTGACCCTGAAGAAGGGTATATATATTCTGAGGTTAGCATTTTGTTTGGGGTTCACTCATTGGAAGACTGTCGGTGTGGAGACTCTGGGTAGCCGTTAAGGAGCCTCCCGGCTTTGAAAACCCAGATGTTGGTGTTTCCTCTCTGGTAACTGTGTATACATAGCTTTGGTCAGACAGCTAGAAGCCTGTCTGGTGATTTGTGTTATTTGCTCTGTTTATATTTTCTCTGTTTGTAATTTCTGTTCGTATTTGCTCTGAAGTTCAAGGTGCTGATATTTTTCCCTGAATTAAGTGGATGATATATGTATGTTTGATTAAAGTAAGATTATTAACCCCTTAAAGTTGCTTTCCTTAGAAAAGCATATCAAAGAACGTGTTGTAGCAGCCCTTCTGTGCGCTGGTGTTATTAGCTTTACATAGCCACAGTAGCTGCAAGCAGCATTGTTGTGACACCATGCCAAAAGTCATTCTCCCAACTTTTTTCCATGAGAATTCCATCTGCAGTTCATGCACGTAAATCTCATAGGGTTGCTGGAATCATTGATTCATTGGCTCAGTGGCATTATTTGGTGATCGTATCTGGAGTCAGACTCAGAATAATATCAGTTAACAGCAAGTTCCAATAATCATAGCTTTGAGTGGATTCACTTTTCAAGGATCACATTCCCTAGTATCTACAAGTATTGACTATAATCTCACATTGGTAACAGTAAGAGATTCATCATGAAAAATCACAATTTATCTTGACATAACTAGTACTCATGTTAAGTAGATGCCTTTTCATTCCAAAGTTCAACATTACAAAAATGATTTTGCTTTAAGATGCTTAATAACAAACAACAAAAGACTTGAGATGGAATGTGTTAATATAATAATCCCAAATTATATACAGAGAATAGATTAAATGAAACAGCTCACATTTCTGTAGGGTTTTAAAGTTTTTCCTTACCACAACCCTGTGACAACCCTGTGAGGTAGAAGTACAATTTTTTTTCCTGCCAGTTGACCATTGAGGAATTTGATGAGGTTCAGGTCTCCCAACTCCCATCCCAGCTGATCCTACTGATTTCTTGGCTCCTCACAGCATATTCCTGGTTTTGCACTGAGAGTAACGAGTGAACAACAGGAGGCAAAATCATATAGTCAGTGGAATTGTAAACTGAAAAAGAAAGTCAGGGCTGAGTCATCAGGGCTAAAAATCATAGCATTCAAAAGTCACCACAGATATTAGAGATTATTATCTGGGCCAACTTTCTTATTTTATAAAGTAGAACTACTTAGAGAAGTAAATCAAAAGCCAAAGAAATGATTTGACTTTCCCAAGGTCACTCCACTGGCTAAGGGCAAAGATAAACCAGGTCTCATGACTAGAAGACTGAGATTATTTCCTACTTTACCAAATTATTGAGGCCATTTGACTACAGCAAGAATTAAACCCAGGCCAGCGCTATGGAATCTTTAGCCTGGTGGCTAGGGATCAGAGAAAGGTAAGGGAGCTGGGTGGAGAAGTTGGAGGAAACATAATGGTCATGACCAGAACCCCAGGGTTACAATACCCTTAATATATCCATGATCCAATTGAAGAGGGTAGACTCTCCAACTATGTTCAGATCTCAACCCATGACCATATTCTGAGATTCTTGTCCATGTCTTCCCATAAACTCACAACAGAGGGTCCATCCAATATACTGAGGGACTTTCTCAGGCTCTCTTGATATTTCATGAAAAGCAATGGAGCATAGAACTGTCCTTTTTTCTTACTTTTTTGCTGTCAACAGTCTTTTCTTTTCCAGATGTGTATTTCTCCGATGTCATCTTTTATGATTCCTCATTTGAAAGGGCCTGTAATCTGTTCACACCCACCATGTGCATTTCTGTTACCTTTTGGGCAGGCACATGCTGGTAAATATTTTAACAACCAGCTTAGGGGAGGGGCGGGGGGTGGGGGTGGGGAATGTTCTCACCACCCACTTTTAAGTTTGATCTGCATTATTAACATTTTCTTCATCACTTTTTAAGCAACAAATCAAGCCCTGATTTGTAGAGTTTGTTGGTTTCCTGAGGTGTAAATTCTCTCGCTGAAAATCTAACAATCAGTTCACTCAAAAGCTGGCTCCAATACATCCCTGTTTCTGGGTGAGCCTCAATTTCCTCAGTGAATGCTGTATTCTCTGCTTCACTGTCATACATACTAGGATTGCAGTAGGTAGCAAGAATCAAGTTAATGAGTTCTCTAGTCTGGGACTAGGAAAGAGCATCCTGTTAGAAAACCCAGAATCACAGCTCAAGGTAAAGGCTGAAATTATCAAACTTTGGACTTGTAAAATATAATAGTCAACGGAAGAGGGACCAGGCCTTGGAGTTGGGGAAAGGTTATCCTGAACTAAAGAGCTAAAGCTGAATCTTAAGACAACAGGAAAGAAGGAAAAGGCTGATGTCATTAAAAACCTATATTAGTAGGCAGAGAATCCTGGCTGATATATGGTCTCCCAACTGCATGGGGGAAACAGCATGATTCTGGAGTTGAGTTGGAGAGGATGATTTCTGTCCTAAGAGGAACACTTCATGTCTTTACAGTTGTATCATACCAAGGACTTTTCTTGTTCCTTCAGGCCTTGCTTCAGAGTGTTTTTCATTTCTTCCAGGTAAACATCTTGTTATAAATTGCATGTTTGATTTAGGGGAAATGCCAAGACAATTGCCAATTCAGAAAAGATCGAATCTAATGGGCTAGGAGTCGTTCTACCATCTCTCATGCTACATTTGCAAAACAACAAAAACTGGAGTGAGCCAGCATGTGAAAGAGGGGGGAAAGAGGAAGAGAATAATGTTAAGAACTCTGTCTGGTCTGTATCATATCAGAGTGAAGTTAGATACGCTTGGTTTTTTCTTTCTGTTTATTGTACATGTCAGATCTATACATAAATGAACTAAGTAAAGCATCAACCGTCACCCAAAAGAATCCTTCTTTATAGATGACCTCCAATCATCCCATAAGGACATTTGTTTCAAGTGAAAAAATTTTCCATAACACCACTGTCTCTGTTGCACTTCAAAGATATTTCATCTTTCCTCCCCTACATGCTACATGAACTGCACCCATCTCCACCAAATGAATAACCCAGATGTTCCCTATTCCACATCCACCAATTCAAAGACCATGGTACACACTTGGGAAAAAAGAAGAATTTCTTTTTACTTCAGTGAAACCAGTAGGAGAAAAAGATCATGAATGTTTCATATGTTAATGACTAAAAATTCACATATATACATCCATATGTACATATACATATATATACATATAAACCCACACATGTATACATATGCATGCATATATACCTATTCTATACATACATACATATATCATATGCACACACATGCACATATACTTGTGCAATACATGCACATGCAAATACATACATATATACATTATTAATAATGAGAGCTGGCATTTTCAAGTTCACAGATTGCTTTACATATATTATCCCATTTGATCTTTCCAAATACTCTATTTTGGTTCAGTTTACGGTACATGCAAAATTTCTTTGAATGGTCATAGTCAAACATACAAAACTGGTTTGTGTACTTCAATGCAGGATTATTCAGCAAACATACGTTCCTGCATAAAAAAGAAAAACAAATAATAAGTATAGCCTAAGGATTCCCATTTTCACAGCCTCCTCCCCCCAACCCCTCCGAGGCCACCTCTGGACCTTTCTTGCATTGACTTGTGAACTTTCAATTGTTTTGGCACTTTTGAGATCTACTTTTTTTGGTTCTCTAGGCATCATGATCAATTCTCCATGCCCTGTTTTATGTAATTCGAGGCATCGACAGAGAAAGATGGAGCTGGATCTCTAAGGATAGCCACTTTGATCTCCTTATGGGACAGAGGAGAACACCCTGTTGAACTCTGCAGATTCCAGTTAGATGACAAGCAGAAGGAAAGTCCTATCATCCCCTCAAACTATTATCTTATAATCTCCCTCCCTTTTCACAACTTCACTCCTAGAAAAAGCTATTTTCATTCTTATTGCTAAATCCAATGGCCTTCTCTCAGGCTTCGTCTTTCTTGACCTCCCTGGAGTTTAACACTATTTAATATTACTGAACTCTTTCTGAATACTCTCCTTCCTGAGTTTTTGTGAGCCTGTTCTCCCTTGGGCCTCCTGCCTATCTGATTGAGTGTTTCTGCTCAATCTCTGCCTCTCATTGACCATGTGACTTTAGGCAAGCAACTTCACATCTCTGGGACCTCGGTTTCTTGCATCAGTAAAATGAAGAAGTTGAACTAGTTGACCTCTAAAGTCCCTTCCAGATGGAATCTGTTGCAGAGTATTTATCCATGCCCTGCCTTTACATGTGGGTGTACCATAGAGCCCTACATGGGGCCTCTCCTCCTCTTTCTCTACATTCTCTCTTGGTAATCTCATCAGCTCCCACAGGTCAAGACAAGAAGCATTTATTAAGCACCTCTTATGTTTCAGCCCCTGCACTAAGTTCTGGGGACAAAAAGAAAGGCAATTTAAAAAAAAAATTTAAATAGCATTTTATTTTTTCCAATTACATGTAAAGATAGTTTTCAGCATTCATTTTTTATAAGATTTTGAGTTCCAATTTTTTCTTTCTCCCACCCCACCCCCTCCCTAACATGGCAAGCAATCTGATAAAGGTTATATATATGCAATCATGTTAAACATATTTCCATATTAATCATGTTGTGAAAGAAGAAACAGAACAAAAGAAAAAACACAGAAAAAAAACCATGAAAGTGAAAATAGTATGCTTCGATCTGCATTCAGTTTCCATAGCTCTTTCTCTGAATATGGCTAGCATTTTCCATCATGAATCTTTCGGAATTACCTCACATCACTGTATTGCTGAGAAGAGCTAACTATCACTGTTGATCATTGAACAAGGCTGCTGTTGCCGTGTACAGTTTTCTCCTGGTTCTGTTCAACTGGCTCAGCATCAGTTCATGTAAGTCTTTCCAGGTTTAAGAAAGGCAATTCTAAAATATTTATAGCAGCTCTCTTTGGAAAAAGAACTTTTGGCAAAGAACTAGAAATTGAGGGGATGACCATTGATGCAGGAGTGGCTGAACAAGTTGTAGTAATGATTATGATGGAATAGAACTGTGCTATAAGAAATGATGAACTGGGGGCAGCTAGGTGGCGTAGTGAGTAGAGCACCGGCCCTAGAGTCAGGAGGACCTGAGTTCAAATCTGTCCTCAGACACTTGACACACACTACTAGCTGTGTGACCTTGGGCAAGTCACTTAACTCCAATTGCCCTGCCTGTCCCCCTGCAAAAAAAAAAAACGTTAAAAAGAAAAAAGAAGTAATGAACTGGCTGACTTTAGAGAAATATGGGAAGACTTCCATGAAATAATGAAGAGTGAAATGAGCAGAACCAAGAGAACATTGTATACAGTAGTAGCAATATTGTTCAAAGAACAACTGTGAATGACTAAGTTATTCTGGATATTATAAATACTGAAATCAGCTACAAAGCACCTATAAAGGAAGATGCTATCCACCTCTAGAAAAAAAAAACTGATAAATGGAAGTGTGCATAGTATGATTTTACATATGTGTGTGTGTGTGTGAGTGTGTGTGTGTGTGTGTGTGTGTGTGTGTGTGTGTGTGTGTGAAATGGTAGCCTCCTCTAGTGTGGGGTGGGGAGAGAGAGAAAGAGGGAGACAATTTGGAATTTTAAATGTAACAAAAATTAAATTAAATTTAAAAAATAAAAATGGAGCAATGAAAAACAAAGAAATGCAAAAGCAGTCCCTGCCATCTAGGAGCTTACAATCTCATGTTCTAAGGTCAAACTATCTATCACCTCTGTGTAGGAAGCTCCCAAATCTACGTCTCCAGCCCTCATCTCTCTCCTGAGCTTCAGACCCACATTTCCAACTGTTTCCTGCAAGAATATCTCCACCCGTATGTCATATAGGTATCTCAAATTCAAGGTATCCAAAACATGACTCTTTCTCCCTAAATCTTCCCCTCATCCTCCCAATATCCCTGTGTGTGTTTTTCTGGTCACCCAAGTCAACAACCTTTAAGATGTCTTCAACTCTGTATCTTCACACATGCCCCAGATTCAATCAGTTGCCAAATGATTCTCACTCAACATCTCTCAAATCTATTTTCTTCTCTTTACTCACGGGATCACCACTCTCATCACCTTTTGCCTAGACCTTTAAAATAGTATACTAATTAGTCTCCCTCCATCTAGTCTCTCCTTCTACAATTCAGTTTTCCCCACAAGTGGCCAAATTGATACTTCTAAAACACAGGCTTAGAAATCTGTCACTCCTCTGCACAAGAAGTCTGTGTCTCCCTATTTGCTCTAAGATGAAATACAAACTCCTCTGCTTGGAATTTGTGGTCCTACACATAATTCAGAAGAAATCTTCCATGAAGGCAACCTCAGATGGTTCTTTGGTTCTTTGTTGGGGGTGGGACTGGTGAGTAAGAGCAGCTTTGAACAGTGACTAATTTCTGATGGCAAAACTCCAGCATAAAGAGATTTCTGTATTGCTTGTTTTCAAAATTCTCAAGATTCCACATGAATAGTTGGCCCAGATGTTTAGAATGTCCAGGTGGAATGGATTAATGGTACCAAGCATCCTTTCCAGAGACCTACTTCAAAGGATGAAAAATGTCTCCCCAGGAAAGTAGTCTTGCCTGAGGCTTGGTGGCCCAGAGCCTGACACTCCATCTACCCCTAGCTCCTGGAGCCAGAGATCACCAAACAGTGAAAGGTGGGAGGGGTGGGGTCATAAAGGAATGCTAGGCAGGGTGAGTGGGAAGACAGTAGTTCTCCTTGGAGTACTAATGTTCTGTGTGTATGGCTAAAGCACTTTGGTTTTCTGAGTTCTGGAGCCCTAACAGAACAAATGGGGTAATGTATGGTAATTGATTCTGCTTATATGCTTCCTCTGCATTGTTTTATTTTTTCCTAATGCCACTTTTGAAAGTGGCAAGAGGAAGTTTATTTGCTAGGAACCCCTCTCTTTGGCATTTAAAGACCTTTCACAACCTGGCTCCAAACTACCTTTCTAAACTTGTTATCCATTATTCCTCTTCACTTGCTCTATGTTTGGTCCAGCCAAATTGGCCTTCTTGCTGGTCCTCATGGAAGACTTTCCACCTCTTATATGTGCCTTTGAATATATAGCACCGTTGAGGGGGAAAATACAGGGATTCAGGAATCCCAAAACTAAAGTTCCCAGGACTGGAATTCCCAGTTGAGGGGAAGTGCCCCTCAAGGACCCAAGTACTGGAGAGGGTCGGTGCCATCCAGAATGAATTCACGATCTCAAGCATTCTTTAAGTCAAGGTGGCAATATTTATTAAATTATTCTCTTTTTTTGGGAGGGGGAAGGCAGGGCAATTAGGGTTGAGTGACTTGCCCAAGGTCATACAGCTAGTAGTGTGTGTCAAGTGTCTGAGGCCAGATTTGAACTCAGGTCCTTCTGACTCCAGGGCCGGTGCTCTACTCACTGAGCCACCTAGCTGCCCCTGCAAAGATTTATTATGCTTTACAGAGGGCAAGAGTTCTTAAGGAACCTGCAACCTTAGAAGGGTGCAGGGAGAGCTTTTATAAGAGATTTAGGGTGAAACATGTCAATTTGGTGTTTTGGGGTGGGATTAGGGAGTGGTTAAGGGGTGGTCAGTTCTTAAAGGAACATGCACTTTTTGTATCTACTGCTCAGGCGTATTAACCAGAGTTCACTGGGAAGTAGCCCAAGGTGGGGCAACCTGGAGATGTGGTTTTGACTGTGAAACATCACTAAGTCAACTAGCAGTCAGGGCTGACTGGGTATATCTAGGTGGCTTTCATCAATATCTTGTTAGACAAAATAAATGTAAGAGAGTATACATTTGACTATATCTAGGATGCATATCAGTAAGGTCAGTAAGCAGTAAATCTGGTCATGACCCAGTGCACAGCCAATTATCAGTACACAGGGAGTCAGTCACAGCTACCTACTATGAAAGGAGTAGAGATAAATGTGTTGCTGGGGCATGCTGCCCTTGTGCTAGAGAGACAGTATTTTGAGGCTAGGGAGAGATGTGATTTTAGAACTGGATGTGGTTTTGGGGTTCAGGCACAGGTACCCAAGCAGAGGCTGTTAGAATTAGAGTTCAAGCACAAGTACCCAAGCACCCCATCAGCACCTGCCACCCCCTTTCATGCCTTGTAGAATTCCTAGTTCCTTTATAGCTCAGCTCAAATGCTCCCTTCCACATAGTCCTTTTTTAATGTATATATTTTAATTTTATTGCTATATATCATTATGACATTATCACTGAAATTACAGCATTATTTAGTCTTAAGTCCACAAAGACAATAAAACTGCTATGAAAGACCAAAGGAGAAAAAGGTAATATTTATCTCTAGTTCCTTATATTGTAAACATTTAATCTATATGCTATTACTAACTTCTAACAAGTATTTAGAGATCTACATAGACGATTAATGAAATGATGCCCTGTATTTCCATTCATATTTAGCAGTAGCATATGATGACGGAGCATCTGTTCCTTTTAATTACCCTAGCAGTAAGTTTTCTTCAGCTAAGTATTTAACTTTCAAAAGAACTAAATATACCAAAGTGCTATACAGTTACATCTACCTAAGTCAACACATCTGGCTTTTATCCCATATTCCTAGCTACTAGTGTCTCTACAGAAAATAGTCTCCTTATCTATGAATTTGTTGCCTCTCCTGTTATAATATAAGCTCCTTGAGGGCAAGGATAGTTTCATTCTCACCTTTGCATCCTTAGCCCTCAGCACAGTGCTGGCACATAGGAGGTACTAAATCAATGCTTGTTAGCTGGTGGTTGATGGGGGGACTACATAAGCCACCCAAAACATCAAGCTCATTCACCACTGAGCTAATACGGGGTAAAGGAATAAAGCCAGGGGAGAATATACAGCAAGAGAGAGGGTAAGTACAGAAGAACACATTACTTGCCCCCTTCTAGAGCAAAAGGATAAGTGGATTGATCTCTGCAAATAAACTAACAGGATCTAGCAGAGTGGCAGGTGAACCAAACAAACTCATGGCTTGCACAAGAAAAGTGGAAGAAATGTTATTTGAAAGACTGGATTTTTTTAAAAGAAGGATAAATACCCTATTGAGAAAAGGGGTCCTTTTCTATTCACTAACCCCAAATGTGACTGCACTCCTGCCAGAGATCCCTGATTTTATAGGCAAGGGCACACAAGCCTTATTGACATGACTATTTACCAGTTAAATGGGATATGGCAAAGGAGATTGCAGCTCCTCTAAAGTATTTCCTGCTGCTTTGAAAACACATAATGACAACATTTAAATGGAGCCCTGTGTATGGACGTGAGCCTTCAAAATTTAAGACATTTCTTCATGTTTCATTCTCCCGGGCCTTCTCCCCATCAAAAATACTTTTCATTCAGCCCTATTCCCCCGACTCCTTTCTTAGCTACCCTGTCTCTTCTGCCATACTTTGATGCTTTCATTCCCTGCCTGCCTTTATAACTTTTTCTTGTATTCTCCACAGATCACTTACTAAGATTTCTTCCCTTGTCTCTGCCTTTATGAAGAACATGTTCAATTGCAGAGGAGAGCACTTTAAAATTATCATTCACATTTGTCTCTTTGTTTCCAGTTACATCAAGTGAGATATTTTGGGAGGAGGAGTGGTGTTGAACTTAGCAGATATGATCCTAAAATCTGCCTGAGGAATAGGGGAAATTTGAGGCTACAAGGACTGTTAACTCTTTGCTGATGGCTCTTGTTCCCACACCACTAATAGCTAAACATCTACATTTATAATACAAAAACAATAAAAATTTCCCACTGCTAGTAGTCTATTCCACTATCCTCATCATGGAGTTCCATTTAGTAAGTGTTATTAAGTACCAATTATGTATAAGGTACTGTGCTAGACATAATCCAGAACCAATGTTCTGTGTGGGTTTACATATACGAGATGCAGGTTTTGGGGACTTCTCAATAATTATCTCTCTCTTTGGCTTGTCATCCTACTCAAGATTTCTGCTGGGTCCAGAAGAAAGAAAGTCTTCAGAGAGCAGGGATTTGAAGAAGTTTCCTTCCAGGCATAGGGATATAAAGCTGAAAAATTACATAGTCCCTGCCCTGAAAGAGTTTACAATGTATTAGGGGAATAATAGATGTACACAAGTGATAAGGAGAGTCAAAAAGAGAGAAAATACATAGCAACAGGAGAGAGCAAAATAAAATAGAAAAGTGGTCACTAGTCCCAGTCTGCCTAGATTATAGATCTCAGAGGTTTTGTGGGAGGATTATTTCTAAGGTCTTTTTCAAACCTCAACCCTGTGATCCATTTTCCAGATAAGGAAAACTAGTCTCAGGTTAAGTAACTCACTTATGATCACAGAACTAATCAATATTAGAGTCAGGAGTCCAGTCCAGTTTCCTTGGCTACAGGTCCCTCCCTCCTTCCTCTGCAATGCACTGTCTCTTGGAGTCAAAGATTAAGATTTCAAGACTGAATGACTGGGAACATGGTGCTATTACTACCACCATGGAAAGCACAATAGGGAAGTTAGGAGAGATGATGTTTAAATAGGAAGATGATTTGTTCTGTTTTAGGTATATTGAACATCTACATTGTGCAAGGTGCATGGTTGGCTGACGGTGAGACAAAGATACTGATCCCCTTCACTCAAGGAGTTAGGGCAGAGATATAAAAAGGTAACTACTCACCCCTTTCAGGTTTTCTTGGCGAAGATGCTAGAGTGTTGCCATTCTTTCTCCAGCTCATTTTCCAGATGAGGAAACTGAGGCAAACATGCCAAGCAATTTTCCCGGAGTTACACAGCAGGTAAATGTCTAACACCAAATTTGAACTTGGGGCTTCCTGACTCTAAGCCCAGAGCTCTAGCCACTGAGCCACCAAGCTGCCTCAGCACTAAATAACATATACTTATACTTCAGTATGAAAAGGACCTATAATGCTTTCAATATGGATTCCACTCAGCATCAACACAGATTCTACATCTTACTAGAAATTGCTCCAGAGTCACTGCAGCAAAAAAAAAGTCATCACCTTTATGCCAATCTAATGTAAATGCAACTAGGCTGGTCTTCAGACAACTGACATGCTCATAACCTTTTCAGCTGGGTAGGACCTGGCATTGAGTTGCAGAATACAAGTTTAGCATCATGCTATGATGAAGCATCATGCTGTGAAGAGAGCAGCATGGTTCAGTGATTTGGAGTCAGGGAGCTAAATTTAGATCCCAACTGCCACTTATTAACTGTGTGACCATAGGCAAGTCACTTAGGCTGAGTTTCCTAATCTGTAAAATGAGGGGATTGGACTCTTGAATCACCTAGCTGTAAACCTATGCTCTTGTATATAGGACTCAAGGATAGAAGGTAACAGGTACTTGTTTAATTGGTCAGTTGTGTCTGACTCATCATGACCACATTTGGGGTTCTCTTGGCAGAGATACGGAGTGGCTTGCCATTTCCTTCTCCAGATCACTTTACAGGAGGAAACTGAGGCAAATGGGGTTAAGTGACTTGCTCAGGGTTCACACAGCTTGTAAGTGACTGAAGCCCATTTGAAATCAGGAAGATGAGTCTTCCTGATTCTAGGACCAGCACTTTATCCACTGTACTACCCAGCTGCCCAACAGGCACTCAATTTGAATTATTGACATACAAAATAAAGGTGATTGGTAGTCTGGTGGCAGGCTTTGGGGCTTGTTGCTACTCTGTTTTGGGGACTTTCATATTATCCAGGATGTTCATACATGCACATACACTCACACACACATATACACGCACATACACTCACACACACACACACACACACACACACACACACACACACACAAAATGTAAAGCAATTTTCTCCAAAGTTAGGGATAAGGACTGAACCTGTGATTTCATTGATACAGGGAATTCTCTGATGAAGAAACTCTCTTTACCAATGAAGATAGAGGGTGTCATTAGAAGGGAATTTCTTCAGCTTATTCCTAAAGAGTTGCTGTGGCAAGAAGTTAAGTGACTTTCCCAGAGTAATGCAGCCTGTATGAATTGAGACGATCTTCGAGGGCAAAGGATGAACAATGACAACCCATATGTCTTTCTGGCTCCAAGGCCCGCTCTGTCTACAACACCATGCTGACCACTACTAAGTCCATTGGATTGTTCTCAGTCTCAGTCCTTCCTGAAAAGCAAACACATTTGACAAGGGACAGGGTCAAGGGAGAAAATTGAATACAGGGAAACAGGATAGGATGGAAGGAAATATAGTTAGCCTTTCACAACATGAGTATTGTGGAAGTGTTTTGCATATTGATACACGTGTGGCCTATGTTGAATTGCTTGCCTTCCTAGGGAGGGTGGGTGGGGAGGGGAGAGGGGAGAGGGGAGAGAATTTGGAACTCAAAGTTTTAAAAGCAGATGCTCAAATAAAAAAGTTGTTTTTGCATGCATCTGGGAAACAAGACATATGGGGAATGGGGCATAGAAATCTATCCTGCCCTACAAGAAAGTAAGAGGAAAGGGGATGGGGGAGTGGGGTGACAGAAGGGAGGGCTGACTGGGGAACAAGGCAATCAGAATATATGCCATCTTGGAATGGGGGGGAGGGTAGAAATGGGGAGAAAATTTGTAACTCAAATCTTGTGGAAATCAATGTTGAAAACTAAATATTAAATAAAAATGATAAAACTCAAAAAATAATTCAAAAAAATTCAGTCCTCCCTATCCCTCTGAAAGTTTTATCATTGTAAAACACCCTCCTCTTCCTGAATACCTTTCCCTTTATGGCTTCCATAACACCACTCTCTGGTTTTCCTCCTACAGATCTCAACAATCCTTTTCACTCTCCTTTGCTGATTCAATGCCCATCTCTCACCCTCTAACCAAGGAGGGTTCCCCAAAACGCTGTCCAGGGTTCTGTCATCTTCTCTGTTTCTCTTAATGATTTCATTTCATTCCATGCATTCAGTGATCAGCTCTACTCAAATGACTTCCAAGACCTAATCTTTATTCTGAACTCACATCCATGTTGTCAACTGCCTGCTAGATATCTCCTCCTGGGTGTCCCATCAGCCTCTCAAACTCAAAATGTCCAAAGCAAAATTCATTATCTTTTCCTTAAACTTGCTTCTCTTTCATATTTCCCTCTTTTTGTCAGTAATACCACCATCCTTCCAGTCATCCAGGTTTATGACCTCTGGTCATCCATGATTCACCCCTCTCCTTTACCCTCCTTTTCAAACAGTTGCTCAGTCTTGTTGATTCCATCTCCATAACTCTCCAGACTCTCATCGTTTTTTGCCTAAACCATCACAATAACCTTCTAATTGGTCTCTGCTTCTACTTGTCTCTCACCAATCTCTCTCCACACTGATGTCAAAATCATTTTCCTAAAGCCCAGGCCAGACCATAGCAATCTTCTGCCCAAAGATAGTTCTCAATTGTCTCTGAGATAAAATAAAAACCATTCAACTGGACATTTAAAGCCCTCTGCAATCTAACTCCAGCCTATTTTCCAAATTTAATTCAAATTACTCCCCTTCAGACACTCTGCATTCCAGCCCTGCTTGCCCACTGGTCTGCTAGTGAGTAGGTCTACCTTGGTAGTCAATCTCTCATCTGTATGCCTGTGGCCAGAGTGGCCTTTGTTTTGTTTGAGTGACTCAGTTTATCTCATTGAGCCTCGCTGGGCCATACCTGGGAGCAGAGAACTTCCTGGGTGACCTCTTCTGGGGCAGGAAGCCCAGAGACCATGCCAGGAAGCAGAGAACTTCCTGTGTGATGAGTCATGGGGCTGGCTGAGGGGAGGTGTTACCTCCATAGCCATGCCCTATTGGATGTTAACCTAGGGGAAGGGGCCAACTCAAGAACCAATCGGCCCCGGTCATTCAGGCGGCACTTGATGATGTCAAAAACTCTATAAGAGGGGAGAAGACGGCTTGAAGATTCCTCTTTCCTTTTCCGGTTGGTGCGGGAGCAGTGGCAAGCATGACTCTGGGCCAGCCCTTGCTCTCGGGCTGAGCTAAGATGTTGGTAACTATGAATTGTATTGGGTCTGTCTGTTGATATTTGTAATTTGTTTGTATTTTGTTCTGAGTTCGGGGTACTGGTTTGTTTTCCCCCGACTAAATGAATGTTCTGAACTTCAGGGTGCTGGCTGTTTGTTCCCTGAACTAGCTGACTGTATCTGTATTTGGTCTGTCTCTTGATGCTTGCCTGTATGCTCCCCTGAAACTAACTGAATGCTGGTGTTTTTTCCCCTAAACTAAATGAATGTTGTCTATGTGCTAACTGAATGCTGGATTAAAGTAAGCTGGTCACCCCTTCACCGTGCTTTCCTTGTTTAAGCAGATAAAAAGAACCTGTGCTTTCCCGCATGCCAGCAGCCTCCTGGGTGCTGGCTGTGGGTGGATCTTACACCCCCACAGGAGCTGCCAGCCGGATTATTAAAACAATGCCTTCTAACAAGCTATCCCCCACACTGGAATTCATTTCCTCCTCACCTCCACCTCTTATAAGAATGCCAATTCTTACCTTCCTTCAGGTTCAACTCATTGCCACCCCACCTATCCTTTGGTGACCAGAACCTCAAATCACTCTGGCTCTCATGGATTGACCAGAATAGGTCCCAGGTTGAGCCCTCCTTGGGTTATTGTTGGGCCTTAATTGGCTCAGAATGAATGTCAATAGCAGTTATTTTTGTTTTGGCCAGGAACCCTAAGGGTCTTTCCTTCTCAGGTCTTTTTGTTTTAAGAGGCCACTCTCTACTTCATTTTTTTTAAGCTTTAATCACTGAATGGGTGTTGAATCAGAAAAACCGAGACCTGTTAAAGGCCTTAGTTTGAAAAGCCAATTGCATTCTGGGCCATCTCCAGTCATCTTGATCTATATCTTGCCACTAGACCCAGATGGCTCTGGAGGAGAAATTGAGGCTGGTAACTTTGCACAGCCCTCCCTCATTGAAATCCAATTCACTTGCATGTTGTGGCATCACCTCCCTGATGTCATGGTCCTCTTTGAGAATGAAGGACAAACAGAAAACAAGCACTGCCACCTCTTCTCTAAAGCCTTTTCTAACTGCCCGTAGATGTTAGGCCTTCCTCCCTCTTCGAATCATCTTGCACTGACTCATCTGTGGGCCAATTGTATCCCTCAAAAGAATTTAAGTTCCCTGAGGGCAGGTACTGTTTCCATTTTTTATATTGTCATCCCCAGTGCCTAGCCTAGTGTCTTGCACATGGGAGATACATAATAAATAGTTGTTAAAGTGAATTTAAATAACCACAGGCCACTTGCTACTAACTGAAGTTGTAATAATCTAAGACAGACATGATTTTATTTCTATACTCCATGAAGATGCTTTAAATAATTGCCTGCCTTTTGAGAAATCACTTACTTAGATAATGTCACCTGCTAAATCTGTTTACAGCATACCTTTAAAATTGAAGATAGGTATTTTTAATCTCCTACATATGCTTATAAAAAAAGTTGGAAGTACTCAAATAGCAGGTGCTCACTCTTTTGCTAGCTCTCTCCAGAACCTAATACCTGGATAAATGTCAATGTCAGACTTTCATTTATTTTTCCATTTCTGAAACATATTGGTTGTCCAGGCTGATAGAACTACATATAGTTGCTACACAAAGTAAATCGGAGCAAAAAGTATGAGGTGCTTCCTTTCTAAGCCAGACCTTTTTCCCTTGCCCCAATTATACAATTTTTGGATTGGAATCAACCAATTAACATTTACTAATCTCCTACTATGTGCTAAGCATCATATAACAAAACTAATTTTTGAGACTTACAATCTAGCAAGGGGAGACAACTCTAACAAGGACTGATACATACTCAAAAATGAATACCCAATATAACTTATCTGACAAGTATATAAATGAACTAAAGGCATTTATTAAGCACCAGCTACATTCCAAGCACTGAATAAGGGCTGAGTATAAAATTAGGGAGAAAAGATAGTTTCTGTCCTCAGGGAGCTCACATTCTAATAGAGGGAAACAAACAATAAAGAGGGTTAGCTGCAGGCTGGATGACAAGGCCAAGAGGTCCTTAGGGTAGTTGTCTAGACTCTACTTGAAGGTGGGTGAATCTAATACCTCTGTGGTTGAGTCTTTTCAGTCATGTCCTACCCTGCATGACCCCATCTGGGGTTTTCTTGGCCATTTCCTTCTCCAGGTCATTTTACAGCTAAGAAAACTGATTCAAACAGGGTTCAGTGCTTTGCCCAGGTTTACAGAGCTAGTAAGTGTATGAGGCCAGATTTGAAACTCACAAAGAAGAGTCTTCCTGACTGCAGGCTGGGCACTGTATCCACTGCACCATCTAAGTGACCAATACCTATAGAGGAAGTCCATTCAGTTTCGGGAGCTCTGGTAGGAAGTTTAACTCACTTAAATTTGCCTTTTTGCAGCTTCCATCCATTACTCTCATGGTGCTACAGCTGGGCTATCACATTCCCCTGAACGAACTTTTCTCTAGACCTAATGTCCCCACTTCCTTCAGCCAGTACTAATGTGACATGACCTCACCATCCTAGTTGTCCTCCTCCGGAAGCTCTAGGTCAGGGGTGGGGAACCTGCGGCCTCAAGGCCACTTGTGGTCCTCTAGGTCCTCAAGTGCAGCCCTTTGACTGAATCCAAACTTCCCAGAACAAATCCCCTTAATAAAAGGATTTGTTCTGTAAAACTTGGACTCAGTCAAAGGGCCCCACCCAAGGACCTAGAAGGCCACAGATGGCCTCTAAGTCACAGGTTCCCCACCCCTGCTCTAGGTGGCGCAGTAGATAGAGCCCTGGGCCCAGATGAGTTCAAATCTGGCCTCAGATACTGGTTGTGTGGCCTTATGCAAGCAATTTAACCTGTTTGCCTCAGTTTCCTCATTTGAAAAATGGGGATAATAATAGCACCTACCTCCCAGAATTATTGTGAGGATTAAGTGAGATAATGTTTGTAAGCATTTAGCAAAATGCCTGGCACTATATGCATGTCTGATATTTTTTTATTTCTTTTTCAATGTCTTTCCAAAACTGAGGTGAACAGAACTGAACATATCACTCCATACATGGTCTGACCAGGACACAGTGCCACAGAACTATCAACTCCTTATTCTTGGTTTTAAGCCTCTCTCACCATAGTCCAAGAAAAAATTAGCTTTCTTTTTTTTGGCTGCCATATAATCCTATTGAATAATCTTCAGATCGATGTCCACTAAAAACCCCAAATCTTTTTCTAATAATCACATTCTCTTTCTCTTTCTCTCTTTTTTCTTTCTCTCTTTGCCTTTCTTCTTTCTTTCTTTCTTTCTTTCTTTCTTTTCTTTTCTTCTTCTTCTTCTTCTTCTTCTTTCTTCTCTTCTTCTTCTTCTTCTTCTTCTCTCTCTCTCTCTCTCTCTCTCTCTCTCTCTCTCTCTCTCTCTCTCTCTCTCTCTCTCACTAGGTGGCAGAGTAGATAGAACAGTGGACTTGGGTCAGGAAGACCTGAGGTCAAATCCTACCTCAGACAATTTCTAGCTGTGTGACCCTAGGCAAGTCACTTTACCTCTGTTTGCCTCAGTTTCCTCAACTGTAAAATGAGGATAACAATAGCACCTACCTCCTAGGGTTATTGTGAGGATCAAATGATCTAGTATTTGGAAAGTGCTTAGCACAGTGCCTGGTATATGGAAGGTGTTATGTAAATACCCTTCCCCTTGTACTTGTCAAGTTGATTTTTGTACTCATGTGTAAGACTTCACATTTATCTCCACTAAATTTATACCTCTTAGATTTGGCTTCAATTTGGAATGGAGATGAAATGCCATGTGAAGAACTATTTTAGAAGGCTTGTTTGGCTGGACCATAAAGTGCCACAAAAAAAAGAGTAATATGTAATAAAGGTAGGAAAGGAGGATGGGAGCAGAACGAGTGGCTTTAAATGCCAAGGAAAGCAATTCATTTTTTATCCCAAAAGTCATAGGGAGCCACTGGATGTTATTGAGTAGAGAGGAGCTATGGCTAGGTTCTAGTCCATTAAGATCTTAGATCCCCATGCTATTATCCAACATGTTAACCATTCCTCCCAGCTCTGTGTGAGATACAGTTTTGATGAGCATACCATCATTGTCTTTAAACTTGGATGAAGAATAACAAATAATAAGTGGTTAAAGCATTAATAAAAATGCTAAATAACACAGGATTGGGCCCATATCCCTGTGAAGGTAAAAATGATGGGCCATCTATGAAAACCTCTTCAAGCAAAACCTATTTCAACAGTTTACCACTTTTATCCTTAATAATATGATTATCATAAGAAGACTTATTTTAAAATGTCTCTTTTATGTGCGGTTAAACTAGGATTGACTAAAGGGGTTTAAGGATTATAAGAATATTGGGAAAATGCAGGAAATGAGATTATTCACAGTTGCATCTCTTCCAGCAAACCCTTTTATCTGAGTCAACAGGAGGTTTTTATATAATTATGGTGACCCAAGTATATTGAGCTATGATTGATATTCAATTAATCTGAACATGTAAGGCTCTTTAAGAGACTGCTGATATTACCTTTTCAGAAATCCAGCTCCTAAATCTCCTAGATGTTAAATTTGATTAAGTGTTCCATTTGTTAGATAGACTAGTGAATTGTTTTCACCCCTGTGTTACCCTTCCTTGAAGTCTGGAGTATTTCAAGGAAGCCTCCCAGTCATCATTAGGGTAATTCACTTGTAATCTAGAATGTCTGTGTAGTCTTAATTAGATTTTAAATACTTTAGGGATTACAATACTTTTACAATACAATTTTTTCAATTTAGATGGCAGCTTGATGCAGTTATCTTTTCCCCATTTGAAACAACTGCCTTTGAAGCAACTAAATTTTTAAAACAAAATAAACCAAGAAAAAATATCTGATGCCTTCTGGTCTGTCAACAGTATTCACAGAGGCACCACAGAGTACAAATACTAGATTTAAAGAAATATTGAGGAAGACATAAGGCATCAGGTTTAAAAGTTAGAAATTCTTGCTAACAGCTTTGGAGAAAGTTTCATTAGAATAATGAGATTAAAAACTAGATTAATCATTTATCACAGCATGATGCCCAGTAGCAATGAAATGCCCAGCACAGATACAACCCATTCACCAGGGATGATACATCCAACAAAAAACAGCAGAAAAATAATGGGATGACATCACCAGAGGATGTCATTAGCTCTGCAAAAATGGATGTCTAACCCTAAATGCACTGATGGGGGCTAATAGGTGATGGTTTTGAGTTGTTGCTGACCCGCAGTGGGCCTTGATATTAGGACTGCTTTTCTGTGAGGAGTATCCTAAAGAGCTACATTTAAAATTTACATTTCTCGCAGCCTCTTTGTGATGGTAAATTGGGCCATCTTTTATCTCAATTCTTACCTAGCCCTTAGTCACTGAATGGGTGTTGCCTCAGACAAACTAAGACTTAAGAAAGACTTAATTTAGAAAGGCCAAGATCCTCCATTGCATCCTGGGCCATTGCCAGTTGACTTTTGTCTTGCCACTGGACTTCCATGACTCTAGAGGACAAAATAAGGTGATGAATTTGCTCAACTCTACCTCACTTAAATCCAGTTCATGCACAGCATCAATCATCAGCCTCATGATGTCACTGGTCCTTTTTGAGAATGAAGGGTGAATAACATCAAGACTTCTTTGAATATTTCAGGTACTTCCAAGTTTGTGGGGGAAAGTGAGTAGAAGGTTTAATTAGATTGCACAGACAGAAGACAATGGGTGCCAGCTGGGAGAGTTGTCCCAGGACTAAGAATAGGCTGGAGGAAGAAAGGAGGCCTTTCATATGACCATTAGATACAATTCCTTACTTAATGAGGTCCTAGAATCTGTGGTGAGGCTTCCTTACCTAACTTGGTAAGGTTTCCCCAGTGACTAAGGACGTGACATGATCACTGCCTTCAAATATCTGAAAGGCTTTCATGAAGAACGGGGACTTGGTATTAGATTTATTTTTTATGGTTTCAGAAGGAAGAAGAGAATACAATGAGTGTTAGAGGAAGGCAGATTTTTGATACAATGTACCTCTATGAACACTCACCAGGCAAATGCTTTATGGCCCTGGATACATATGACCCAGTCCTCTCCCCTAAACTCATTTCTGTACCTCCCCCTAAACCTATACACAAGAACAGCAAGTGAAAAACAAAGAAAGGACTAGCCAGAGAGAGTGACATGAAAGAATGACACAGTCTGAGGCAGTCATTTGTGCTAAAGTAAACCAAGTGAGACAGACTGAAGAAAACGCAGAATTCCAGAGAGGCTACATGTTACATAACTTCCAAGTCTTTATTTCTGCTGAGGACAGTGACCTACCCGAAGCCCTGAGACAGGAAGAAAGGGTAAAGTTGAAAAAAAACAGTTTGCCCTCCAGATGTCTAAAAAAAACCTTAAGTCCTGGGAAGAAAAAAAATAGTCAATTACAACATTTCCAAGGCACTTCTGTCTCTGAGCACAGTCTTATACAGAGCTGGGGACAAGGCATTTTGTGCACTAGGAGAAATTTAAATATTGCAACCCCAGTGTGTTTTGCCAAAGGATTTGAGCCTTTGAATTAGAGGATTTAGAGACAGAAGGGAGCTTAAAGACTGTCTAGTCCAAACCCCTCATTTTACAGATGAGGAAACTGAGATGCAGAAAAAAAGATTTGTCCTGGGTCAAGATGAATGGTTAGGTCAAGATTTGAACCCAGGTACTCTCATGCCAAATTCAGCATTGATCCCACTACATCATACAGTAATTCATTGTATTAACAACAGCAGCAGCAACAGTTAGCATTTATGTAGTGATTTGAGGATTGCGAAGTGTTTTTTTTATGTCATTTGATCCTAACTGTTGTTAGAATATATAAAGTTAAGTGCTGTTATTATCCCCATTTTACAGATAAGGAAACAGAGGCTCAGAAAGTTTAATGACTTGACCATGTCCCACAAATAGTAAAGTAATTTAAATACTTACCAAATAGAGAGTATTAAGCAGATCCTTCCAAGTGGATAGTGAGTATCTAAACAGATACTAAATTGTTGTTTGTCTTTTATTCAAAGAGGACTGTGACATCAGGAAGATGATGCCATGACTTGCAAGTGAATTGGATTTAAGCTCATGAGGTCACCAGCCTCACTTTCTCCACCAGAGCTGTCTGGATCCAGTGGCAAGATAGAGATCAGGACTATTGGAGACGCTGCCAGAACAGATAGTAAGTAGATAGTATCTAAAGTTTTATTGTTCGATCCCATCTGATTCTTCGTGACCCCGTGGTACATAACACACCAATACCATCCATGGGGTTTTCTTGGCAAAGATACTAGAGTAGTTTGCTATTTTTTTGTCCAGTGGATTAAGGCAAACAGAGATGAAGTGATTGCCCAGGCTCACACAGCTAGTAGGTGTCTGAGGCCCCATTTGAACTCAGGTCTTCCTGACTCCAGGCCAAGTACTCTAGCCACTGAGCCACCTAGCTGCTTCAAGTATCTAAACAGATATTTACTAAAAGATAGTAAGTATCCAAAGCAAGCTTTGAACCCAGATCTTCCAGACTCCAGCTCCAGCACACCATCAACTTGTGCTGGAACAAATCCTGACTTGCTGTGCCAGCCAGACTTTGTCATTGAAGTTGCATTTTGAAAAATATTTAAAACCTATTCTTCGTTGCTCTTCCCACTAAATGATGTGCCCTAGGCAGCTGTCCACTTTGCCTCCTCCTAACCCAGCCCTGGTCTAGACCACCAAGTTGCTCCTCTTCCCGGATGTAGCAGTGTGTTGGCTGCCTCTGCAGAGAATACTCTGACTTTGGATGCTTAGAAACTCAGCCACAGCTGCTTTCAGAGATTCTGTTCTTCACCTCACTTGTAAACAGCCTGTCATGTAGGTTTCTTTAAGGCTTTTTTTATGTTGACTAGGAAGATTTTGAGCTTCTAGAAAGTCATAAGGGACTGAAAAGACACTTAATCAAGTGTGGATCCCCCTGTGATGTTGAAAACCAATTTCTCTCCCTTTACCCCCATTTCTGCTTGTTGAAATACTGTGAGTAAGCTTTCACTTCACAGAAAGGGAAAGGGGCTGGTGCAGAAATTGATGTTTTCAAACTTCTTTGAAATCTTGTCAGGTACGCATTCATAAAAGCACAAGCTATTATTATTTTCTCATTAAGATCACTTGCCTTTCGACTCTAACATCCACTGTTAAAACTTCCAAAGTCCCAGGGTTAAGAAAAGCTTCACTCTTCTTTATTTGTTCTGCCAAACAATCAAATAAGCAGTTATTAAGCACTTACTATGAGCACAGTAGTGGGCCAAGTGCTGGGAATACAAAGCAAAAGAAAAAAAATGACCCCTGTCCTCCAGGTGCTTCCATTCTGATGGGGAGGGGGAAAATATCATGTACATAACTAGATACACCCTGAGTAAGTAGAAGACACCTTGCAGGGGAAGGCTCAAGCAATGGGGATCAGGAAAGGCCCACCGTAGAAGGCAATATTGCTGTTGTTATTGTTTGTCCTTCATCCTCAAAGAGGACCATGACATCAGGAAAGTGATGCTGTGACATGCAAGTAAACTGGATTTAAGTGAGGGAAGGCTATGCAAAGTCACCAGCCTCACTTTCTCCTCCAGAGCCATCTGGGTCCAGTGGCCAGAAACAGATCAGGATGACTGGAGATGACTCTGGATGCAGTAGAAGACCTTGGCTTTTGCAAGCTAAGGTCTTTAACAGGTCTCTGTTTGTCTGAGGCAATGCCCATTCAGTGATTAAGGCTAGATTTGTCTTAAAGGAAGCCAGGGATTGAACTCCAAGCTTGAGGAAATACCTCGACCTGACCCTGGATACAAAAGTGACCTCTCTGCTACTTGGGAAGTCCTTCCTTACAGCATCAAGCAATCAGCAACACAACACAGATGTTTGTGACTGGAAGATGCCCATTTAATATCTCCAAATTATCCAAAGTTCTATTTCTTTCTAAGGACTAGTACATATAGGAGTATACATAAGAGTGGGGATATTCACAGGGAAAAATGGTCCTGAAGCTAAGCAATGTAAGTGGTTATGATAGTCCTCCAGGGAACAGAGATGCACCTAAGGAGGGAGGAAGAGACAAAAGTGTTGTGAGACTTTGAAAACACACAGAGGAAGCCAGTGAACACTTGAGACACTGAGGGCAGTGGAGCATGTCACTAAAACAGGGGGTGGGGCTCCCCAGAGGGGGCTTCCTACAGAAACACACTTCTCCACCCCAGCTACAGGCACCAGCTTCCTGGTTGGCTTCCCCAGCCCATGACTGCTAATGAGTTTTTCCCAATGCTTTGAGACCTGGGGATTACAAACAGTAACATCCTCTCAACTAAGCAGCTTTTTTTCTTAGGGTCTCTTGGGACTGCTTAAACAGTGATTTGAGAACTTGGGGAGATCCAAGCATCAATCAGTCAGGCAATCTCTTATCCTAAAATATATAGCTGCATTTTAAAAAGCTATCTGGCTTCATCCAACATGGGATTGATTTTATTGGGCGTTTAGCACCATAAAACATTATTTGGAATGCTTTGGTCCTTCCATGAGCCTCTCTCCCATGGCAGATCACTAGACTAACTGCCTCTTAAACACAATGTTAAAAGCCCTGTTAATAGTAATAACATGCTAGTTGTCTTTCATCCAGAAGCATCAAGCAATGCTTTCCCAGACTGAATAAACTAGGCTCCAGCCTATCTCTGAAGGAGTCAGCGCATCTCACAAGGTGAAAGGCAACAGTGGAGTTTTAGACACTGTAATGACAGTCAGATAGGTAGCATGCCACTGTGGACAGAGGACTGGCCTTAGGGTCAGAAAGACCTGGTTTCAAGTCTGCCTCTGACAAATAGTAGCTATGTGACCATAGACACATCATTTAATTTCTCGATGCCACCAGACAACTCTAAGACTATATTTATTCTAGTCTCTTTTACGTGTAGAAAGGAATCACAAGAGACTGGGACAGGATCAAGTTGCTCTATGACTCCCTAGCTTCCTTCAAGATATCTCAAAGGCCTCTTTCTGGAAGAGGTCTTCCCCATCTCCCCAGTCACTTAAGCCTTCCTCTTGAAGTTTACCCACCTTCTGGTCTGTATATATACATATAGGTATTATGTATGTGCATATTTATACATGTATTGTATATACATATATGTATGTGTTATTTATTATATATATACTGTGTGTGTGTATATGTATATACACACACATACATATCGCTTATAGACTAGGAATAAAAATGTAAAGAATTAAAGAAGCACAATGGCAACTGTTTGGGCATTGAAGAAGAGAGTGGTGGGACTTCTGTACCTGAGGTTATTGAGAAGCTAATAGGCTAAAACAGAAGGTCTGAAGGAAACTCAACTTAACTCAATTCAATCAATATTTAAGTGCCTGCTATAGACATTTTACTGGGAGCTGGAGACACAGTCATAGACTAGAAGTGTAGAATAAGGCAATATTTTTAGGCATGGCCAAAATGTTGGTTTTGCTTGACTATACTTATTTGTTACAGGAGAGGCCTTCTAAGGTGGTCGGGAGGGAGATTGGAGTTGGTGATAGGCATGAAGAAAAGAAGACAAGATAAAAGCGATTCAATGAAATATTTTAAAATATAAAGAAGAAAGCAGAAGGAAGTTCAGAAGAAAACAAATGAGTAGGGCAGTTTTGTAGCTACCATGTTAAATTTAGCATACATATAGCCCATTTATGGGGGGGCGATCATCATCCTAATTTCCACTCACATTGGTGTGCTAGGTCCTCAGAGAGTAGTTACTTCTCCCCTCAGGGAGAACCTTAACCCCTAATGGGTTAAGGGCTTTTCTCTAATACTTTTGATCTCAAGCCAAATCTGGTATGTTTCCCCCGCCAATACGATCAGTAAATATCTCTTCAATGTCTAACCAGCAATTATTGCTCCTATGTGATTTTACCAGTTATCTCAACAATATCATTGATAACCAATTAACATCAATTAGCTTTTAGAAAGGAATATTTACTGTGAAGATACAACAAGAAACAAAGTATCAAAACATCACCCTTAGGGTGATGGGCACACTAGGGCACACTCTCCCCTCTCTCCCTCTGTCCTTGGGGAGAATGGACTCAAACTTAAAGTGTTGGCTTACAAAACATTCTTCCCAAATCAAGGTATGCTGTCCTCTACCACCTTGGTCCTTGGGAAGAGAGGATTCAAACTCAAGCAATAGACACAAAGCATTCCTTCTACCAAGTTTATTTCTGGATGGAACAGAGTTGGTAGATAAGTCACTCTCTTGCTTACATAACATGGTGTCTCAGCTACCAAGTTGATCCACTGAAGGGTTGGGTCATGGAGGTTACGCCTCAAGGATGGCTTTTTCCTGGGCTCACCTGCTACATTACCAGCTGAGATTGCTATAAGGACCTCTGAAGTCTCAGCCAACTTTGTGAAGTTTATAAGGTCAGAGCCTGGTCCATTTCATCTTTAATATTCTTTCACCTAAGATCAGGAAACTAATACACTTTACAAAACAGTAGTGCTATGAATTCATGTCACATGGCTACCCAGGTGGAGAGATAAGACTGCCCACAGCAGCACCTGCTATCTCTCTCTCTACCCAAAGGGCTACAACATTTCTTCCTCACTCCCCATCAGGGAAAAGAGGTTATATTCCTGTTAGAGACTTTTGTATGCACACTCAGTTCTCCCTCAGCACCCACTGAAAAGGCCTTCCTTTGCCATGAAGAAAACAGAAAGGGAACAATCACAGAATACCTGTGAGCCTGAAGTGGAATGTTGACCATTACGCTATCACCTACTTCTAAGAGCAGGCCGACCCAGCCCAGGAGTTGAGTGGTGACAGGCAGAGCGGAGTACACATGCTGGAAGAACTGAGCCTCTAATAGTCAGTCTCCTATCTCCCTTACATACACTTTTTAAAAAGCACAAAACGTATCCGCCATTTTGTATATAATCTTCTTTTTTGTTCTTCTTTGCATATTAAAAAGCACCAGTGTGTTGATGCATGTTAAGTTCATCATAAAAAAAAGGAAAAAAAATTAAGTCTTGTCCTTAAAGGGGTAAAGATGGTACTCAGGGAAATAGTCAAAGAACAAAAGGACACTGGCCCCTTTCCCCCTGGCCTCTCCTGTTTCCATAATTAAAGAGGGATGATGTTCCTCTTGTACAAGTCCTTTGCTTCTCTTTCATATTCCTGCTGCCAGTCTTTTGATCGTTTCACTGCTCCTCAGAGGGTAGGCAGGGAAAATGAAAGGTAATGGAAGCCCAATCAGTCCATATTCTTCCTTGTTAGTAGCTCTGATTAAAGTGTCCAGTGAAAGGGAAAGCTGAAGCTATTGTGTAAAATTGAAGGGTCTGAGTTCACTCACAATCTTATTTAACTCGCAGGGCTCCCTGCTCCTCTATCCCTCTGCTTCACCTCATACTCTCTGTCTCTCTTCCATTAGCATAAATAATTATAGATCGGCCCTTTTAAAGATTATCCCCATTACAATTCCTTTTTTCTAAGTGCAAAATAAAAAACAAGGCCAGGAAATTATCCTTCTCAAGGAGACAGTCAATCAATCAGCAAGCATTTATTAGGCTCCCACTCTGTGCAAGGAATAGGGCTAGGCACAGGGGATATAAATACAAAGTATTTCCAGAGTAACAGGAGACTGACCAATGAGAACCCAGCCCCTATGAGCATGCATAGGCTTGATGCAATCCCCTACATGGACTTTGGATCAAACTTCGATACTCTATGACTGTTTCCAATCCACTTACTACCCATAAGTAGAGGCATTTCCATTGGCTTCTGAGTCAGAACTGAGTATGCAAAAGGCCCTAAACTTTCCTGCCTGGCTTCATTTGAATAAGGAGACTGAAACTGCTGTAAGCCTCCAGGTGGAGGCAACTTTTTAAAAAAAAAATTTCATTTTTATCTTCTTCCATATTCCCCCTCCCTCCCCCCTCCCCTCTTTGAGAAGGCAAGAAATACTATACCGATTATGTATGTGAGGTCATGCAAAACTGTTTCTATATTAGCCATGTTACAAAGGAAAAAAAGTGAAAAAAATGTTTTAATCTGTACTCAGAGTTCATTAGTTCTCTCTCTGGAGGAGAGACTCATCACGAGTTCTTTGGAATTGTCATGAATCATTGATCAGAGTAGCTAAGTCTTTCACATTGATTGTCAATACAATATTGGTGTTACTGTGTTCTGCTCAATTCACTTTGCATCAACTCATATGAGTCTTCCCAGGTTTTTTAAAACCATTCTTTTCATCATTTCTTACAGCACAATAATATTCCATCACAATCATATTCTACAACTTGTTCAGAGTCAATTCTCCATTTGATGGTCCATGTCCATATTTTCCAATTCCTTGCCACCCACATGGGGGCAATTTGTAAGATTAGGAGGTAACATTGGACAAGAGTCTTCTCTGAATGATGGTATTGCATAGGGAACAGAAGACAAGTCTTTGGAATCAGGAAGGGGTTCAAGCCCTGCCCTTGACAAACACTAGTTGTAATGACCCTAAGCAAGTCACTTAACCACAAAGTACCACAGGCAACTCTCTAATATAATATAAATTAGAAATAAAGAGAAAAACAACTTTGAAAGACCCCATGAACTCAGATCAATACAATGAAAAACCATGATTCTAGAGGACCAATATCAGCCCTAGCTGACAGAGAAGTGATAAGAACAAAATACAGAATGAGATATAATTCTTTATCATATCCAATGGGGGAATTTTCTTTGCTTGATTATATATATTTAGTTTGGAGGGTTTTATTTTTGTTGCTATTGCTCATTTGGGAGGAGGGGAGGACAAGAGAGGAACAAGGGGAGGGAGAAAAAAATAAACACTTGTTAATTTTTTTAATATTATAAGGTAGACATAAATTTCTGATTGGCTTCCGGGAACCCTCCACACTGCTGAAATCACAAGGCCTGACCTCCCCCGACAAAAAAAGAAGAAATGCTTCCCTATAACCATCCCTGTCCTCACTTAGAAAATCATTGCTGCCCACCTTGACACAACAGAAAGGACTCCCTTTAGCCTCTTCTTTTTCTTATGGTTGAGAAAAAGAGCCCAAGGAACTCCATCTATTCTCTTTTCTCCTTCCCTTGACTTTCATCTGCTGAAGACTTCTGCCCTGCCTCTCCAAAGAGCTGGCAACAGACGTTTGCAAGCCTGAAGGAAATCTATAAGGCCCCACCTCCCCTGAGAGCACAGGGTGGCCAAACCCCGTTGCTGCTCTGCAATGCCCTTAAAGGGCCCTTTCCACTGCCTGTATAAAAGGAGAGTGCAGAGGAGAAAGTGCTACCCAGGCATCCAGCAGAAGCAATAAGGACCACAGGAGCAGCTGCTACAGCCCATGTTATGGCAAATGAAGTAAAAGTCATCCTCTTGCCCCTGAAAGGGGGCCATCCTCCTGCAGGTAGGCTGACCTCTGACCTGCAAGCAGCTCATGGCCTACTGTTGCTGCTGCGCTGGGTTTCCTCATTCACTCTTTTCAGATCTAGAACTTCACCCACAGAAGCAGAGACTTCTGAACCTTTCAGAGGATGTTTTTAAAAATTCATGCCCTTTGATTTCGTCTGGTGTCTTCAGGCTTCTTGGCACCTACATGAAATCAGCATCATATGATTCTTTTGTAAGATAAATACTGACTATTTTCAGAGGAAATTTGAAATTGTGGCAAGTCAAGGGAGGATAGTATGAGTTGGGTCTGAACTTCCCTTCCCTGCTGACCCTCCGATGTGTTAAGAGCATCCTCAACTGGCCAATGAGGTTTGTTGCTATGGAAACCTTCCTCCCAGGGTCCAGGTTATAGGACTCCATTGGCTCATAGATGTAGTGCTAGAAAAGAGCTCAGAGGCTGTCTAGTCCAACCCATCATTCTATAGTTGAAGAAACTGAGGCTCAGGGAAATTTTAATGACTTACCCAAGTCACAGAACTATCAGAGGCAGAATTTGAACCTAGGTCAGTAAACCAGCATTTATTAAGCACTTACTTTGTGCCAAGAACTTTGACACGTGGGGGACACCAAGGAAGGTAAAAACCTAGCTCCTGCCTTCAAGGAGCTCACATTCTACTGGAGGAGATAATGTGCAAATAACTGCAAGATAACATGCAAATAAGTTTACAGTGTAAATGAGAGGCAGCCAGTGTCAGAGGGAAGGATACTAGGTCCTCTGGTCCAGAACAGGTGCCTTTTCCTTCCTGAACCATATTCCCTGAGGCACCTGTGTGGACAGCATCTGAGGGAACCAGACCTAGCCAGACTTTAGAAGACCTCTACTGGCTCCAGATCCTAGGAGCTTATGATTTGTACATATAAGAAGCAGCTTCTAACCCCCAGAATGCATCATATGTTTCTCCTCCTCTTCAGCCTCTGGGTGGGCAAAGTTAAGAATGGTATAGGAAGCTGTGAAATGTCTTTTGATGAGTACGCAAGCACAAGGGGGCCAACTTGAAAAGACGGCTCCCTAGGTATTTTGCAAAGCATCGCACATTTTTTCCCCACATCTGCTATTTATAACAACCTGCTGAAAGCATGGAAATCAGTTCTATTGTAACTCATCTGCATGTGCATATGGATGGGCAACAGCCAAGAAGCCTATTTTTAGGGAGGCCTCTTTCCTTGTGGTGCTGGCATTCTTAATTTCTTCTAAAAGAAATTCTGAAAAGCTCAATGTCTGTGTGCTTTGTTATATCATCTAAGGCCTGGAGATGCCTCCCTTCCCTGATGCAATCGTCTACAAATTGGTCACCAAGTGGCACCAGAGAGATAGTCGGACCACCAAAGAGATGAAGGAAAAGACTAAAGTTCAGGGGTTTGCCACTGGTCACCTAGCTAGCAGAATCAGGTGCTGAAACTTTTATTTCTGAGATCTGCTACAACATAAGAGGAGCTAGGTAGAACAGTGGCTAGAATGCTAGGTCTGGAATCAGGAAGACCTGAGTTCAAATATGATCTCAGATACTTACTAGCTGTGTGACCCTGGGCAAGTCACTTAAACTTGTTTGCCTCAGTTTCCTCATCAGGAAAATGAGCTGCAGAAGGAAATGGCAAACCACTCCAGTATCTTTGCCAAAAAAAAAACACCAAAGGGGCTTACAAAGTGTCAGAAACAACTGAAATGACTGAACAACAAAAAGAACATAAGCTCCTCGAAGAGGCATTTTGTCTTTTTATCCCCATTTCTAGCACAGTCCTTGATACACAGTAAGTATTTAATACATGTTTGTTAAATTAAATTCAATTTTAAAGTTTTAATTCCACACATCCTATAACAACAAAAACTGTAAATAGTTGTAAAGTTATTTAAATATATGTAATAATCAATATATCTCTATATTTGAAGACAATTCAGCTAATTCAGTCACGGATTATAGAGACTATTCCCATTCATGCAGCCATCTGCTTAAAAACCAAGAGATGAAAGTAAAAATATTATTAAAATAGAAAGTCCAAAATTAGAATTGACTAAATTATAATGTACCCATGAGAAGCTTTGTAATGCAGTGAAAAGTGCATGAGATGTGAGGTCAGAAGACCAGGGTTCAAATCCTAGCTCTGCCACTTGCTAATATATAAACTTGAACTGTTATTTAGCTCTCTAGGTCTCAGTTTCCCAATTTGTAAAAAGAGTCGATTGGACTAGGTGACTTCTAAGGTTCTTCCTAACTCCAGAATTATGATTCTATGATTCTATAGACACAACAAAACGGAGATTTGATGAAAATCCTTGTATTTTCTGAGGACAATGGTATAATGCATTGAATACAGCTGAACTTACAGTCAGAAAACTCTAGGTTCAAATCCTACCTTAGATACTCACTAGCTGTGTGATCTGAGGTAACTTCCTGGAGCCTCAGTTTGCCCATCTATATAACGGAGATAAAAATATATCTACCATGTACTTCACAAGAGTGCTGTAAGAAGTACATGGAACAGCAATTTACAAATGCTAAAACACTCCGGAAAAGCCAACTCTGTTATTCTGTCCTGCAGGGAAGTCACTGTCCTTTGGCTTGGCAGTTACTTTGATTATAACAAATTCCTACTCTGTCATTTACTATGTATTACCCTTTCTGGATCTTAATTTCCTCATTTGTAAAACAGGAAGGGTGGACTAGATGGCCTCTGAGGTGCTTCCAGGACTACCTCTATGAGGCTCTGATTTTTTTGTGTCTAAGGTCTGAAGATGTTCCTTGCGGGGTGATGCAACAGACAGTGATCACATAATAGCTATCATAATAACTAGCATTTATATAGCACTTTAAGGTGTGCAAAGAGATTTAGGGAAAGAAAGGGAATAAGCTTTTGGTTAAGTGCCTACTATGTGCCATGTGCTAAATTTATGTGGGTGGTGCGTGCATGTGTATATGCATAGATATGCATAAATTATCTCATTTGATTCTCACAACAACCCTGAGAGATAAGAGCATTATTATCTCCACTTAACAGATGAGAAAACTGAGGCAAACAGAAGTTAAGTCTAAGGTTAAGGTCAAGCGAGAGTCACGCAGCTAGGAGGTCTGTGAATGTGAAATCTGAGAATGGATTTGAACTCAGGTCTTCCTGACTCCAAGACTACTGCTATGTCCACTGAGCCACCTAACTGCCTATCCAAGGTCAAGAAGTTTCTTGGAATTTTTGACCTGATCATTGAGAGTTAAATGATAGAACCTTATAAATGATGACTTGAAATGGAGGTCTTATAAACTCATTACTGTACTCAGACATTAGACTTCAATAATACTGGGCACCAAGGTCTGAATGATTCTGTGTTAGTCACTACTAGAATAGAACAGAAAGGAAGGAAGGAAGGAAGGAAGGAAGGAAGGAAGGAAGGAAGGAAGGAAGGAAGGAAGGAAGGAAGGAAGGAAGGAAGGAAAGAAGGAAGAAAGAAAGAAAGAAAGAAAGAAAGAAAGAAAGAAAGAAAGAAAGAAAGAAAGAAAGAAAGAAAGAAAGAAAGGAAAGAAGAGAGAGAGAAAGAGAGAGGGAGGGAGAGAGGGAAGAAAGAAAGAAGAAAGCAGGAAGGAAGGAAGGAAGGAAGGAAGAAAAAGAAAGAAAGAAAGAAAGAAAGAAAGAAAGAAAGAAAGAAAGAAAGAAAGAAAGAAAGAAAGAAGGAAGGAAGGAAGGAAGAAAGAAAGATTCTATATTCTGAAAGATACTCACAAATGCACAGTGGAAAATAAACTCTACAGAGAAGACAGTCTGACTGTAACTCTCCCCTCCTGATAGGTGCTAAGAGCTGGGTGGCTTCACTTCTACATAGACATAAATATCTTATATTGCACTACAGCTAACCACAGTTAAATTTGTGCTATAAAACAGGAACACATTAAATGTGAATACATTAGGAGGCCCAGGCTGTATTCAGTAAAGCTTAGCTTTGAATTTCCTGTCTCTGTTGCTTTTAGTTTCAAAAGAACCACATTACTTCAACAACATCAAAAGCAACAAAAATTGTACTTAGCAAGCACCCTGGGGAGACCAAATACATGATAAAGAGCAAAGAAGAATAGAGTCGGTGAATAGTTACATAGCTAAGTAACTGTTTGGTTTGGTGTTGAATAAGGGACCCGCTGAGGGTTATTCCACTGAACTCCTAAACAAACCGAGAGCCCTCTATGTCACTAGGAGGCATTTTGGTACAGTGGAAAGATAAAAATTCCAAAGGAAGGCCTTTTTCTATCACTTAGTGACAATCAATCCACAAGCATTGATTAAGTGCCTACTGCATCCAAGCACTGGGAATACAAATGATAATTGCTAACATTTCTGTAACCCTTAAGTTTGCAAAGGGCTCATTACGCATTACCTCATCTGATCCTCACAAAAAACCTTTGAGGTAGGTACTGTTATTATCCCCATTTTACAGATGAGGGAAACTGAGGCTGAAAAAAAAGTAAGTGACTTAGCCAGGATCACACAGCTACTAAGTACCTGAGACAAGGGTCAAACTTAGGACTTCTCGAGTCCAAGTCCAGCCCTCTATCCTCACTGTCCTCAAGGAGCTTCCATTCTATTGGACAATTCATTGTAAGAGGAAGTGTAGTAGAAAGAGTGCTGGATTTGGAATCAGAAGTTGTTGTTCAGTCGTTTCAGTCGTGTCTGACTTCATGACCTCATTTGGAGTTTTCTTGGCAAAGATACTTATTGGTCATTTCTTTCTCCAGGTCATTTTATAGATGGGGAAACTGAGGCAAACAGGGTTAAGTAACTTGCCCAAGGTCGCACAGCTAGTAAGAGTCAGAACACCTAAGTGCAAATACTGGTTCAGACACTAACTGTGTGACCTTAGGCAGGTTGTTTAATTTCTGTAGTAAACTAGATGATCTATAAAGGCCCTTATGGTTCTAGGATCTTTTGATCCTGCCACTTTGTAGAAAGTGGGGAGCTCACCAGGGTAAGGTTAGGAGGGAGAAGGGCATAGGTATTTGTATAGCACCTACTACGTGCCAGGTATTGTGATATATATATATATATATATATATATATATATATATATATATATATACACATATACATATGTGTGTGTATGTATGTGTGTATGTGTATATCATACATACAATATTTTGCAAGTATAAATATATATAATATTTTATAAATATTATCACAACAATCCTGGGGAGGTAGGTGCTGTTACTATCCCCATTTCACATTTGAAGAAACCAAGGCAAACAAAGGTTAAGTAACTTCCCCAGAGTCATACAGCTAGCAAGTGTCTAAGGCCGAACTTGAATTCAGGTCTTCCTGACTCCAGGTCTAGCTTTCTACCCACTGGAGCCACCTAGTTGCCTCACAAAAGTATATGTGGTATGATGCAGAATCAGGGCTGATGCTGGGAATAAACTGGGCAAAACAGCAGCTGCTTAAAGAGTCGGCTCCAAGAAAAAAACTGGGGCTTTCAGTGATATACTGGTGAAACCTATCACAGGAAGTTATGTGTGTGGATTCAGGAAAGGAGTCCAAGAGAACCATTCCCCAACCCAAAGAAGGTTGCAGCCAATGATGATTCAGGGAGGATGGAGAGAGGCTAGTTTGAAGAGAGTCCTATAGGTCCTATTGAGCGTGTTCAAAACTGACTGAAAAGCACCCAGTACGAATGAATAATAATTTACAATCATTTGACCCTTGATAAAAGACTTCAAATAGAAGGTATTGGTTGCAAATCTAAAATATGTACAAAACCTTGGATTTATGCTTTTTTAAAAAACATGCATAATGTCTTCCTGGGTAGGAAGAATTGCACCTAATTTTTTTCCTTCCTTATTTTGATCACTGCCAACCAGAAAATGCCAAGCAAAGTGACCTTGGCTAAGTCATGTGATTTTTCTATGCTTCACTTTTCTCATGCATAAAAGAAGTGAGTAGGACTGGGTGATTTCTGAGGCCCTCTCCAACTCTCTTATATTCTCTAAAGAAATTTCAGCCTAAAGAGTTACACGCATACTTTGAGTTTGGACTTTCCCTAAGATGTAAACTCTTGCAAAAATAGTTTTGGAATTAAAGTATGTTCATTCAAAACCTGAACAGTTGTGCTGTTAATAAGCAAGGCTGATGTGAGTAACACAGCAAAATTTTATTTTCTATAGAGAATTTAAAGTTTTCAAAAGTAGTCATTGAAAAAGCCCAACTTTCCTCCTCCCAATTTCCCCTTTTTGGGAAAAGTGAGATCATTGGGTTAGTGTTGGTAATAAAATGAGTGCCATTTGAAAGTTGAATATTGTTTTTTCAAAGTCTTGCTCTAAGGATCAAAACCTTACTTTGATGATCTACAATTTTATTGGCGTGAGTACTCCCTCCTTATAACGCAGCGATCATCCTGAGTCACTATAGCCTTTCTGGCGTTCAGCCTCTCCAAGTTTGGCAAGCAGATGCAGGAATCCATTATTCAGTTTGTACTGAAACCTCAGCAGCTTGGTCAGACCTACAGGATCCCAGGGCTACCTTGATGCCACAATGAGTCATTGGAGTCAGACATTAGGAAAGGAAGAAAACACAGGGCATTGAATGGGGACTTAGGACACCTGGGTTCCAACTGCCATGTAAACAGCTCAAAATAGACCTTACCTGATGCTAAGCTATGTTGTCAAGAAATGTCTGTTGAATAAACTTAGTTAATCAGATCCCCAGAGGTTTTCTTAATGGCGATGACAGAGTGTGACTGGTATTTCTAGCAGAGTTTGATAAATGAACCCTAACAACTCAGATGGGAGGCTTCCGTTTCATCCAATTTATTCACCCACATGTATGTATCGTGGCTATAACCTCTGCACCTCAATCTATCCATCTGTAACATAGAAATAATGTCTGATTTAAAGAGATAACTTTAGAACAAATATAATTATGTAGTTAAGCATGTACTTTAGAAAATCAATGGTATTATAAAAACATAAGAGATCATTATTGTATCTAAGGCTTCCCTACCATAAACTATGAATCTCTACTAAGGAAGGAAAGAAGGGAAACACAAATAAGCAACTGCTACGTGCCAGGCACAGCGCTAAGCACCTTACAAATATTATCTCATTTGACTCTCACAACAACCTGGGAGGTAAGAGTTTATCCTCATTCACAGATGAGAAAACTAAGGCAAACAGAGATTAATTCACGTGCCTAGGGTCACACAGCTAATAAGTATCTGAGGTTGGATTTGAACTAGAGTCTTCTTAACTCCTGGCCCAGTGCTCTAGCTACTGCACTGCCTATGACAGAAAGAATTCCAAGTTCTAGGACTGGACCAAAGTACTTATCTGGGTAAATTTTTGCAAAGTATTTGCACGTCAGTCATGTTAAAAATGAATACACCTACCATTCCTGGAATTCTTTTTTTATTTGTTTAACTGTTTTGCTTGATTTGATTCTTTGGACTTGTGATTGCAACCTTGTGGGCATTCCTCCCATTGATACAGATCACAATGCTTCCAGATCTTTTCATCAAGTACAACCCCTGTCTATATGTTATCATGAATCCCTCACAGGCACTGGAGCCTTCTTGCTCTTTGAGTAGCTCAGGGATACTAACCCACCAGTTAGAATTTCCATCTGTTGTCTCTCATTCTATTCATTTGAGCAACCAACCTCCTCATACTAATAATAACAATAGACAATATTTATATAGTTCTTTAAGTTTTATAAGGGGCTTTGCATATAGTATCTTAGCCCAGTTTGTAGCTTTCATCATATCTTACTCTTCTTTCTACACACAAGTTGTCGCTGTTTGCTTATACCAACCTTGCATTTTTCCACTGTCCTTTGAGTTGTTTGTAATTTTAATTCTTCTGCAATCATGGTGTTCATTAATTCCCAGGCAAACAGATCATTGGAAGAACGTTGCTGCTAATGAAATAGTTTCTCCCCCCCCCCCCCCGCTCCCCAAGTTTTGATTAAAGGGGCCATTCCTTGATTAACTTCTTAAAGATGCCTATTCACTGAATGGGTGTTACCTCACTCAAAGTGAGAACCTGAAAAGACCTTGGCCTGAAAGGGCCAGGGTCTCCCAATGTATCCTGAGTCATTTCCAGTCATCCTGGTGAGTATCAGGCCACTGGACCCAAATGGATCTTGAAGAGAAAGTGAGGCTGGTGACTTTATTCAGCCCTCCCTCACTCAAATCAAAGTCAACTGCAAGGTCATGTCATCATTTCCCTGATGTCATGGTCCTCTTCAAGAAAGAAGGACAAACACAACAACAACAACCCCCTCCCCCCGCCCCAAGCAAGCAATAGTTTAGGATCAGTGAAGGCAGGGCAGTTTCCTAGGCTTTCTTGAAAGTCTGACTTGATCTTCTCCCGTTTTCTACTTAACCTGGAGCATAGCTCATTATCTATGTGCAGCACTGTCCAAGATACACATATATATGGACTAATTTGGCGAGCTTTTCTTCAAACTGTGTGTTATTTAAGTAACATGTATTCTTCATCCACTGTTTTTTAGTGTGGATAGTTAAACAAAATCCATGTGAAATACTATGGATTTCACTTAGGAGTCTTTACAGAATTCCAGGGCTTGTGCAATTATTATGACTACCTACAAATAAGAACATTAAAAAAAACCTTAGGCAATAAATAACAAAACTTTTTTGTTTATCTGTCCCCCAAAACACTGAGGAAAATATACTTGCCGCATGACACTTCACTTAATATGTTAGATCATTAAACAAGGTTTTTCTATAGTGATATCTATCAATACAATTCAACAAGCATTTATTAAACCATGGAGTCTTATACGATTTTAATATTTGTATGAAAGGTACCATATCTGAAGAGAGTATTCAATGCTGCTATTTATTCTGTTGAAGCAAATGCTTTCTTCAAGTCAATGAACAATAAACACAACAGGACCTTGTGTTCTCTATCCTTCAGTCAGTTTGTTGGCCTTAAAAATTTGGTGGCCTGTTGTAGAAAATTGCCTGTAACTACTTGCCTATTTCCTATCTTCAAAGACAGGCTCCGTGTATACAGACCATTCTCATAAAGATTTAATAGGGATGTTTTCCCCAAAATTGCTTTTTAATGTTTTGGGAACAATATTGCTCATTCTCTGTCCTAAGTTCTTAAGAAGAGAAGAGGGTGTGAGGGAGAGGGAATGAGGAATGAGAAAGGAAGGGAGATTCTATACTAGAACAATAGAATATTAACACAAAAAGGAACGTGAGGCATCATTTAGTCCAAATTTCCATTGTCTACAAACTTTTTGTCAGGGAACATGTACTTAAGTTGGCAAGGGACCAGAGGTATGCTAACCAGCTTAGAAGAGACCATTATTAAATTTTCAATTTGTTTATACCTTAATGTTTACACTTTGGGTAGCTAGATGGCACAGTGGACAGAGCACTGGGCTTGGAATACGGGAAGACTCATCTTCCTGAGCTCAAATTCATCCTCAGATACTTATGTGACCATGGGAGAGTCACTGAACCCTGTTTGCCTCAGTTTCCTCATTTAAAGAAGGAGATGTCACACCACTCCAATATCTTTGCCACGAAAACTTCAAATGGGGTCATGAGAAGTTGGACACGACTGAAATGACTCAACAACATAACCTCAGAAATCAGCAATTGCTTTAAATCAAGGCTTGATTTGTTGTTTTGTTGATTGTCAGAACTTAAGAAATGTAACAATAGGGGTGGAGCCAAGATGGCAGCTGGTAAGCAGGAACTAGAGTGAGCTCCATACCCGAGTCCCTCCAAAAACCTATAAAAAATGGCTCTGAACCAATTCTAGAATGGCAGAACCCACAGAACAGCAGAGGGAAGCAGGGCTCCAGCCCAGGACAGCCTGGATGGTGTCTGGGTGAGGTCTATTCCACACGGAGCTGGGAGCTGGGAACGGAGTGGAGCAGAGCCCAGCCTGAGCAGCGTGGAACAACCAAACTTGGAGTCGGGCGGATGGGGCCCCTAGAGCCCTGAATATGTGAGCTGTGGCAGTTACCAGACCCCTTGACCCACAATCACCAAAGACTGCTGAGAAGGTTAGTGGGAAAAGCTGCGGGAGTAGAAGGAGTTCGTGGTTCAGCTTCCAGCCTCTGGGGCAGCGGAGGTGGGGCAGCTACAGCTGTTGTTACTTCCAGCTTCAGGCCCACCTGGTGGGAGGAATTAAGTGGCGGATCAGAGCAGGAGTGCAACAGCCTGCTGAAGATCTAAGCCCAGTCTGGACTGGGGGTTCTTGGGGAAGGAGTAGTGCGGGTCTGACAGAGCTGGCACCTCCCCCCCAAACGTGGAACATAGAACTCGTTAGTCTACAAGCAGTCATACCCCACTGAAAAACTCAAGGGTCAAGTTAGTTGGTTGGGAATATGGCCAGGCAGCGAAAACGCACCCAGATTCAGTCTCAGACTTTGGATTCTTTCTTTGGTGACAAAGAAGACCAAAACATACAGCCTAAAGAGGACAACAAAGTCGTAGAGCCTACAACAAAAGCCTCCAAGAAAAACATGAACTGGCCCCAGGCCATAGAAGATCTCAAAAAGGATTTGGAAAAGCAAGTTAGAGAAGTAGAGGAAAAATTGGGAAGAGAAATGAGAAGGATGCGAGAAAACCATGAAAAACAAGTCAATGACTTGCTAAAGGAGACCCAAAAAAATACTGAAAAATACACTGAAGAAAACAACACCTTAAAAAACAGACTAACTCAAATGGCAAAAGAGCTCCAAAAAGCCAATGAGGAGAAGAATGCCTTGAAAGGCAGAATTAGCCAAATGGAAAAGGAAGTCCAAAAGACCACTGAAGAAAATACTACCTTAAAAATGAGATTGGAGCAAGTGGAAGCTAGTGACTTTATGAGAAATCAGGATATTATAAAACAGAACCAAAGGAATGAAAAAATGGAAGACAATGTGAAATATCTCCTTGGAAAAACCACTGACCTGGAAAATAGATCCAGGAGAGAGAATTTTAAAATTATTGGACTACCTGAAAGCCATGATCAAAAAAAGAGCCTAGATACCATCTTTCAAGAAATTATCAAGGAGAACTGCCCTGATATTCTAGAGCCACAGGGCAAAATAGAAATTGAAAGAATCCATCAATCACCTCCTCAAATAGATCCCAAAAAGAAATCTCCCAGGAATATTGTCACCAAATTCCAGAGCTCCCAGATCAAGGAGAAAATACTGCAAGCAGCCAGAAAGAAACAATTTGAGTATTGTGGAAACCCAATCAGAATAACCCAAGATCTGGCAGCTTCTACATTAAGAGATCGAAGGGCTTGGAATGCGATATTCCGGGGGTCAATGGAGCTAGGATTAAAACCTAGAATCACCTACCCAGCAAAACTGAGTATCATGTTCCAAGGCAAAATATGGATTTTCAATAAAATAGAGGACTTTCAAGCTTTCTCAGTGAAAAGACCAGAACTGAATAGAAAATTTGACTTTCAAACACAAGAATCAAGAGAAGCATGAAAAGGTAATCAAGAAACGGAAATTGCAAGGGACTTACTAAAGTTGAACTGTTTTGTTTACATTCCTACATGGAAAGATGATGAGTATGATTCATGAGACCTCAGTATTAGGGTAGTTGAAGGGAATATGCATATATATATATATGTGTGTGTGTGTGTGTGTTTATGTATATATATAAGTGAATGTGTATGTATATATCTATGTGTCTATGTATGTATGTGTATGTATATGTACATATATGTGTGTGTTTATATATATGTATGTATATATATATATATATATATATGTAAAAGAGAGAGAGCAGACACAGGGTGAGTTGAAGAGGAAGGGAAGATATCTAAAAGAAATAAAATGAAATTAAGGGATGAGAGAGCAACATACTGAGAGAGGGAGATAGGGAAAGATAGAATGGGGTGGATTATCTCACATAAAGGTGGCAAGAGGAAGCAGTTCTGTGGGAGGAGGGGAGAGGACAGGTGAGGGGGGAATGAGTGAACCTTGCTCTCATCAGATTTGGCCTGAGGGGGAATACCATACATACTCAATTGGGTATCTTACCCCACAGGAAAGAAGAGGGAGGAAGATAAAAAAAATAAAAGGGGGGGGATGATGGAGGGGAGGGCAGATGGGGGTGGAGGTAATCAAAACAAACACTTTGGAAAGGGGACAGGGTCAAGGGAGAAAATTCAATAAAGTGGGATGGGTTGGGAAGGAGCAAAATGTAGTTAGCCTTTCACAACATGAGTATTGTAGAAGGGTTATACATAATGATACATGTGTGGCCTAGGTTGAATTGCTCGACTTCTTAGGGAGGGTGGGTGGGAAGGGAAGAGGGGAGAGAATTTGGAACTCAAAGTTTTAAAATCAGATGTTCAAAAACAAAAAAAGTTTTTGCATGCAACTAAAAAACAAGATACACAGGCAATGGGGCGTAGAAATTTATCTTGCCCTACAAGAAAGGAAGGGAAAAGGGGATGAGAGGGGAGGGGTGAGATAGAGGGGAGGGCTGACTGGGGGAACAGGGCAACCAGAATATAAGCCATCTTGGAGTGGGGGGGAGGGTAGAAATGGGGAGAAAATTTGTAATTCAAACTGTTGTGAAAATCAATGCTGAAAACCAAATATGTTAAATAAATAAATTTAAATTAAAAAAAAAGAAATGTAACAATACAGATCAAATTTAAAAGTATGTGCATGCATTCCCATGCCCCCACCCCTTGTTAAACATTTACCAGCACACAACCTTGCATTACTCTATAAATATTGCTTAAGCTCAGAAAGCGCAATAGAAAGCTCAGAAAATGAAGTCATCTCCAGACCGAAGGCCTGGTGACTAAAAGCTAAGTATAATAATACCTAACATTTATATTGTACTTTAAGGTTTGCAAAGTGCTTTATATCCATTATCTCATTTGAGCCTCACAACATCCCAGCAAGGAATTTACTACATACCTATCATTCCCTGTCATTCTTTTTAAAAGCTTCAATTCTCAGGAAATTCTTCTAAAAATTGAGTCAAAATTTATATCCTTAACATTTCTATGTATTGGTGCTAATTCTGACTTCTGAAATTATAGAAAATATCTAGGGGCTCTTCTGCAAAATTATCATGGAAAGAATGGCAGCCCTTGAATCAGGAGGACTGGGCTTGAATCCCAGCCATGACACATATTAGCTTTATGACCTTGAAGAAGCCTCTTTAACTTGTCTGAACCCCAGTTTTCTGATCCATAAAATAGGGTTAATTATGACTCCATCCCATGCTTCTCCTTCAACAGATTGCTTCCTCTGTTGCCTTCTCACTATAGACTGGTTTGGGGTTGTCATCTCTGGGAAGAGCCTTAGGTACTCAACCCATGTGGTGGTTCTTTTAATGTATTAGATTTTATTATTTTCATTTCTATGTTTGAATAAATGACTGTCTACAGCTAAACTTTACTTGTGTGATGATTGAAAATTGCTGAGAGACAGAGTTTCTGGCTAAATTATAACCAATTTCATTAACTATGTCTAGAAAGCAGTCAACAAAATAGGCTTATCGTTCCCCTTGGTGAACAAAGAGAGCAAGCCTGTCAAACCTTCAACATTTATAAAGTCTTTTGACAAGGGGGTGCACCTGAGGGCAACTCTGATTGGTTAACAAATAATGAGCAAATGAATATTATAATGACAGGTGGACTTATTCTAGCAAGGATCTTAAAATATGTGACACTGAGCAGTCAGTCTTGGTCAAAGAGCCATCAATATTCATATCACCCGTTTGACACAAGGGAGAATCCACATTTTCTCAGACCTGTCAGAGTAAAACATAATGAGTAGGAATCCACCCATTCACCTAAACTTAGAATTTCTTTACTGTGTTTGATTAGATCTTAGCCTTCCTGGTGGGTCAGTCTTTGCCCAAGATTTCCCACACTGGTGGATTTCTGGAAGAGGAAGTAGAAAAGGGGAAAATTCTTGGTCCTAATTCAATAGGTATTAAATACAAGAGAGAAATAATTATTTCTCTCACTTGGGTGGTCAACTCTTATGCCATGCTTACAGTTATATTCCATTGAAACAAAGAAGAAAGGGGAAAAGGAAAAGTTTTCTTAGTAGTTTGTGGCAGAGTCAAAAATCTAATTGTATAAATGCACACAGGCCACACCACTAAACTGAAGAAATAAGTACTAATACCCGTAAAAAGAACAGTTAGGGAATAGAAGTTGAGTGGAGCACCTGAGAACCAGGGAAGAGCTGGGGACTGGAATTACCAAAGTCTTGTTATTGAAAAAGATCAAGCAAGAGGAAAGCAGACCCACCCCTTCCACCCCACCCCTCAGCACTTGGAGGAGAGGTCCATTTACCACAGGTGTTTCTCCCTTCCATGACGTCTACAAGAGCAAGTTTGGAAGTCAGGTGGCTGGTCTGGGAGCCATTACTACTCCTATAAGTCTTGGGCTTAGGGTCCTAGGCTTTTTCCATGAGGTTGTGAAGGGAGATGATGATCAAGGTGGTAGCAATGGTTGAACTCACCTGGCTTATGCCACCTCTTATCTCTCCCTCAAAGTGCCTTGCTACTTCAGCGAGGATGGCTTGCCTGCCCTGTGTATTTCTGGACTCTTAAGAAAAGGTTTCATTCTAGATCTGTAGACTGAATGAGAAGATATAATTTTACTCGTACTTTCCTTTTAGTCTTGTCCTTTGAGTTTTCCTTTTATATGAACATCTAATTGGAATCCAAAGTAGACAAGGTACACCAGAAAAGCCCCCTTTTCTCTTGTGTGAGTGAACCTAGCAGAATTCCAACATAAATCACGTAGGCATTGAATGAAGAATTCCTTGGTCTTTTCAGAAGTGCTTTCAGGAATAGGATAGGTTTTCTTCATTTTTGATATCTTTTAAATAGTTATAGAAAGCTACAGATATTACATATCTACAAGAAAAATTAATGAATTCAAACAAATCTACATATATTCAGGTTTTTTTATCTGACTGCTTTTGAATTCATAGGTTTCCTGAGCATAAAGGAAAAAAAAGAATTTGATTTGACATGTTCACTAAAATAGGTTATTCTTTCTCACAAGTTGATTTCATCTGACATTGTTCAACACTTGAATTGTTGTTGTTAGGTCATCTGTAGCCTAATTAGTGCTAATTGGTTTTGCGAATGGCATGATTATTAATGCAATGTAATTAAGTTAGAACATTTATGTCTGAGTTTTTTTGGGTCTGCATCATAATGAGGGGTGGTCCTTTTGTTTATAGGCACCTATGCTGAATGAAACCCATGTTATCATGACTTTAGGTACATCCCACATTATTTGGTCTTCAGAAACCTTGGCTAAAAAAGATGCCAGCTAAAAAATGGAGATACCACATCACAATTCCCAATCACTACTATGCAAAAACATGGTTAGATAACAATTTTTTTCTCAAGTAGAATGCCTGAGTGAATCTGTATGAATCTGAGTGAATGAATCTTGTCTCTATTGCTTACTCTGTCTAACCTTGCAGAAGTCATTTAATCTCTCGTCTGTTGTTCATCTATAAAACGGGATTGGTCTAGATCACAGGTATGAAGGGCCTACCTGTTGCATGCAGCCACAACAACACTCAGAGTAGGCTGAACCAGATTAAAACATAATTGGGAAATGTTTAACAAAATAAAAATACAACAAAACATAGATAATGTTAATTTGTAGTTTTCTAAGTCAATATCTGACCCTCATTTCTATTTGAGTTTGGCACCGCTCACCTACCCCAGACTCCCTACCCCTCTTCCAATCTCACCCTAGCCGTCATCATGGAGGGGAGAAATACCTGTTGTCTTCTAAAGGAGGGAAAGAAACTCGGTTCTATGAACCTACTGCGTGCCAGGTCCTATGCTAAGTGCTTTACAAGTATTATTTCATTTGATCCTTACAACAACCCTGGGAGAGAGATGCTATATTATCCCCATTTCAGAGCTGAGGAAACGGAGTCAGATAGAGATTAAGTGACTTGCCCAGGGTCACAGAGCTAGTAAGTGTCTGAGGCATAATTTGAACTCACATCATTCGGACTCCAGGCTCCATTGAACCACCTTGCTGCCTTATGATTAATTAGGATTTTATTTCCCAAATATAGGGCCATAAATTTAGAAGTTAGAGCTCAGACGCCAGCTTGTCCAATCCCCTCATTTTACAGCCCAGGGAGATTAAGGAACTTGCCTAAAAATCACAAAGGTAGTAAGTAGGATCTGAACCCTGATTCCTTAGTGAGGGTTCTTTCCATTGTACTGTGCTGCCTTGCAGCAAAATCCCTGAGATTTGTCTATTTTTTTTTTGGTTCTTCTAACCACGTTACTGGGAGAAGACAAACAAGTGGGCTACAGAGACTATTTTTTTAAATGAAAGAAGGTTTTCTTTATGCTGTTTTAACACAACTTTACTTCATTACTTTAAGTAAGGCCATAATTTAGTGATCTTTAAAAAAATTTTTTTTAATCTATAATTCTTAAGCTTCAGGCTATCTATTGCTCTAAAGCTGCAATGTTGAAAACCCAAGGCGGTCAGTAAGAAAGCAAACTCCCTGCAGCTCTTCTATGGAGTTCTCACATTTCTGCTCTTTCTCTTTGCAGTCAAAGCAGGAGGAATGAGAGTTTCCAAAAAACAAGAAAATGCAGTTGTGGAGAGAAACGCCAAAAGAGGAGGACTAGAGAAGGCCAGGTAAGGATTGCTTGTCAGGATGCTAACTTTTCCCCACCACACTACCACCTTTAGATTGTAGAGAGGTCTATCAGGCATTCTACTTCCTGGCCCAGATAGGCCTCTTCTTCTTTTGTACTGGATCAGGGAGGGAAATAGTCTCCTTAGAACAAAGGAGAAGAGAGCTGGCTAGTAAGAAATGAGGCAGAGACACAACCTAGATACAGAATCTAGGAAACCTTTGATCTGTGATGTCAGCAGGACTGGGGGGAGAAGGGAAAGAGAATGAGCATTTAATAAGCACCTACTATGTTCCTGCTAATTACTTTGTAAATACAATCTCATTCGATTCTCACAATGACCCTGTGAGGTGGGTGCTATTATTTATGCCCATTTGACAGTTAAGGAAACTGAGGCAGACAAAGGGTAAGTGTTTTACCCAAGGACACACAGCTAGTAAGTTTCTGAGGCTGCATTTGAATTCAGGTCTTCCTGACTCCAGGCCCAGTGCTGAGGCTGTCTGGGAGCTAGAAAGTGACATGAGATTAAAAGGTGAGATCACCTTCAAGGGCTAGCTGCCTTCCATCACTTTGCTATAAACGCTGACATTGACAGAGCGCTTCAGTGTTTATAGTCACTTGTGGTGCTCCCATCAGCCCTGTGAGCTAGGTATAGGTAACCCAGGCGTTATTGATACCATTTTGCAAAGCCCCAGAGAGATGGAGTAACTTGCTCCAATATCTAAGGGGGCAGGAGCTGGGATTAAAACCTCCAACTCCTAGTCCACCTCTTCTCCATTGCCTGCATCCAAAGCTAATGCGGTTCCCTCCATACTATTTTCAGATCACCTCTTAAAATACTGTCCCTAAAGCTTGACCTGCTTTTATAAGATGCTTTGGGGAACAAGACTCCCAAATTTAAAATGAATACTTTTTTGGTTTTAAATTCACCACTCAATTATTTAGAAACTAATGGTCACTATATTTGGCATACCCAGAAGGCATTGAATTTATTTTCCCCTTGCTGATTCTGCCACATCCTTGACACACTACACTATGCCCAGAGCTAAGCAGAGGAAAATTGTTATTTAATTCTGTACACAAGCATCCAGAATAATTCTAAACACCATTTAAGGAAAGAGGGTGAGAGGGGAGGAATAGTGTATTCAGCAGATAATGAAACACAGACCTTGTTACTCCAGGAAGACATCATTATAGAAAATATTCAAGAAAGGCTTGATTAAATTTATGGATGACAGTTTTGTAATGGGGCACTAAAAGAAAAGCAAGGGTATTTAGGGTCCATCCTTTTTAGGTCAACTTTATGGAGGTTTACCACTGTCAGAGACAAAATATGGTATAGAATGGAACATTGGGTATGACCTTTCTTGTTTTCTTGGAAAAAAGAATATTTAAACCTACTCCTTTTAAAATTATTATTTACCTCCCAACCTCTGTTCCATTTTATCTTGAGGAGGAAATATGCTAAAGACTGTTTTCTACATTCTTAAAATAAAGTACCTGTTTGCCACATTAGCAATAGCTATTTAATAAGAGATAATAAAAGAAAAGTAACAATGATATAGCGGAAACGAGTAATTAAATTAAAACCTGTTTCAGCTGAAGTCACCGGTACAAATATAGGACAAGTTAATTATGATAAGCTGTTCTTTTGTCCAGGCCTGGAGTCTGAGAATTAAAAGTCCATGTCTTAGAGGATCTAAACATAAAAAGCCCCTTTGAAATCAGCTAAGTTTAACAGCCTCATTCGGGAGCTAAGACAGCTAAAATACAGAGTTCAAATGGCTTACCCAAATAGTAATTAGAAGAAGTAGGATTTGAATTCAGGCCCTCTAATTTCAGAGGCAATGTTCTTTCCATCATACTCAACTTACATAAAGTACTTACAGTATCTTATATAGTGTATTTACTTTATGTAAGATGGTTATGGGAGCCCATTCTAACATGGTACTGGCTGATAGATCCTAGGGTAACACCAGGCTGTACGCTAATGCTAGAAACTACTTCTGAGTCGCTCACTGTCAGTCAGTGCTGGATTGCCAAGTAGGCACACAAGCACAGTTTCAAACTGTGGTTTCAAACAAGCTGAAGGTACTAATCCTAGGGTGATGAGCAGACTGTTCTTGGAAAGCTCACTAAGGGCTAAGGGAGCGGGAGTATTTGCCTCTGAAGTTGCTCCCAATGGAAATTGAGGAATGGCCAGGGTTAGGAAGCTCTGGCAGCTTGAGACCAGAAGCGGTGGTGCCTAGTATAAGAGTTGTTGGCCTGAACAACCAGAGTTGGAAAAATACGCCCAAAGGAGAAGCAAAATTAGAACCAGGATCAGAGCAAAGAGACTGGGGCCAGGTTCAAGCTAAAGGGGATAAAGCTAAAGTAAAGAGAGGGATGAACTTGACAAAGGGTCCTCTAGGTCCTCAGGTGCAGCCCTTTGACTGAATCCAAATTTCACAGGAGAAATCCCCTTAATAAAAGGATTTGTTCTGTAAAACTTGGACTCAGTCAAAAGGCCAAACCCAAGGACCTGGAGGGCCACATGTGGCCTCAGGGCTGCAGGTTCCCCACTCCTGGATAGAACAAAGATACCATATGGCAAGCAGTTTCCATGATGTTGACTTCAGTCTCACATGGATTTGTCCCATGAGTGCAGGTCTGACTACCCAGTGGCAGGTTCAGAAGGGTCAGGTACCAGAGATTACTGATATCAAGGTGTCCAGCTTGACAAAGCCTGTCAAGGGTCAAAGGCAAAGAGTATGTCCCTATAACATCCACACCAGGCTTCTAGCATGTAGTCTGAGTAGGGCTAAGGGCAAGAGGCTTATCTATATCCTATAGCAAAGTAGTTGGTAATGCCAGTCACTTAAATTCAATGACTATTTAGAAAGTACACATTGTGTGCCAAGCACTGTGCTAATTGCTGGGGATACAAAGAAGGACATAAAATAGACCCTGTCCTCAAAGAACTTACATTCTACTATGATACAACATGCATGCAGATGGTCAGTTAGCCAGTCAATTTATTAAGTACCTACTATGTGACAGACGATGTACTAGAGATAAGTAGCTGCAACAGATACAAATTAAATGCAAACTAATTTCAAGGGGGGTGGGAATCACATAGGAGGTGACCCCTAAGCTGTGTTTTGAAGGAAACAAGAAATGATTAACAGAGATTAGAGGGGGACCACCTGTGCAAAGTCATGTACAAGGAATAGCTAGCCAGCCAGTTTGGCCAAAATGGAGCATACAGGAAGGGGATTAAAATTTAATGAGGCTGGAAGGGGAAGTGGAAGCCATATCGTAGGGAGTTTTAAATGCCTGGTTGAGGAATTTTTAATTTATCCGAGAGGCAATAAGTAGTCACTGAAGATTTTTTTAGTAAAAGGGAACATAGTTTTAAGAGTATCGGTTTGATCAGATTGCACACCATCTTGGGGAGCGGAGAGAGGAGGAAGGGGGAAAAAATTTAGAACTCAAAATCTTATGGAAGTGAATGTTGAAAACTAAAAATTAATTAATTAATCAATTTTAAAAACAAAGAAAATTCCACAAAAAAAAATAACAGTTTGACAGCAGACTGGAGAGGAGATAGGCTGGAAACAGGGAGACCAATTGGGGGAAAGGAAAGAAAGAGGAGAGAATGAGGTTTTATGTACCACCTACTATGTTCCACGTACTGTGCTAAGTGCTTTTACAAATCTTATCTCATTTATTCCTCACAACAACCTTGTGAGGTAGGTACATTTATTATCCCCATTTTACAGTTGAGGAAACTGAGGCAAACAGAAGTAAAGTGACTTACCCAAGGTCACTCAACTAGTAAATGTCTGAGGTTATACAGTATTTGAATTCAGGACTTCCTGACTCCAGGTCCAAAGCTCTATCCCCTGTGCTAGCTGATTACTGCAAGAAAGTTGGAAGGACTGGGAAGCTTACACTACCAATCCATGTGAGAGGTGATGGAAGCCGGTAGAGGCTGAGTGAGCAGAGAGAAGGGATGGATATGGCAGGTATTGTGCTTGTAGAATTGACAAGATTTGGCAACTGATTGGATTTAGGGGTTGAGAGATTGGAAGGAATGAAAGGATGATGAGGCCTTCACAACAAATAGGAAAGTTTGAAGGAGGGGGTAGGGTATTTTCAAAGAAGACATTTTGGACATGTTGAATTTCCAGCAAAAGGGTCCTAATGTGGGACAGCAATTCAAGGGCATAATTAGGACAAGTTATATAGATCTAGCAGTTATCTACAAAGAAATGATCTTTGAACTCCTGGGACCTAGTGAGACAGCACATGGAGAGACTGTGGAGAGAGAAGAAAAGGTTTCAGGTAGAACCTTGGAAAACACCCACACTTAGTGGTCAGGAAGATGAGGATCCTGTAAAGGAGACTGAAAAGAAAAGGTCACACAAGCAGCAGAAAAATCAAGAGAAAGAAGAGTCGTAAGACAAAAGAGGGCAAAGAGGAAGGGGTATCCAAGAGAAAGGGGTGGTTGACAGGCTCAAAAAATACAGAGATGTAAAGTAAAATTAGACTGAGAAAAGATTATTTAATTTTTCAAATAAGAGATCCTTAGTATCCTTAGGTAGATCAGTGTGAGTCAATTAACGGGGTTGGGAGACAGATTTGCAAGGTTTGAGAAATGAGTGGGAGGTAAGGAAGCGGAGGCAATAAGTATAGACCATGATTTCTAGAAGTTTGGTTGTGAAAGGGGAAAATAATAATCAGGCAATCGTTTGAGGGGAAGCCAGGCTCATTTGAAGAGCTTGTGTTTTTTTTTGTTTTGTCTTTTTTAAATAATGAGAGAGATCTGGGTGTGTGTGTACCCATCATGGAAGGAGCCTTGGATAAAGAGAAATAGAAGATGAGAGAAAGGACTGGGGCAAGCTGCTGGAAGAAACAGGAGAGGATAGGCTGAAGAATATAAATGTCAGGGTTACCTCTGGCCAAAAGAAAGACCACTTCTTTATCAGAGACTAGAACAAAGGAGGAGAGAATAGCAGTTAAATAGGGGGTGTGAGGCGTAGAGTAGGAATAAATAGGAGGTCTTCTGCTGAGAGGGAGAAAGGCAGATGATATGAGAAATCTGAGGGCAGAGGAGGTTTGGAATAGCTAAAGCTGGCCACAAAGCAAGATGGCCCAGCTGAGATAAATAAAATCATGACCTGGTTAATTTAGACTTGAAGGAAAGACTTGAATGAAATAATGAAGAGTCAAGTGAGCAGACCAAGAGAATGTTGTATACTGTAACAGCAATATAGTTAGTTCAAAGAATAACTGCGAATGACTAAGCTATTCTGAGCCTTAAAATATTCAAATCAACTACAAAGGATACATGAAGGAAGATGCTATCCACCTCCAGAGAAAGAAATGATGAATAGAAGCATGCATAGTATGGTTTTACATATATGTATATATACATATGTATGTCTGTGTTTGTGGATATGTATATATGTGTGTGCATATATGTGTGTCTGCATATATACATATACATAATATATATTTGTGTTTAATTGTAGCCTTCTTAAGGTTGGTTGGGGTGAAAATAAAACAAAATAAAAAGTGCACAGCAGAGAACAAAAGAAAACCTAGAAGGAAGCACAAAAAAGCTGGGTTGCTTTGAAAACAATATGTAGGATTTATTATATAGGTTTTGGTGAAATGGAAATTTATTGTTTTGTATTGAATCCTGTCATGTTCTGTTATGTACATGGAAATGTTTGGGCTTTTTTTTTCTTTTTTCTTTGTTTTGTATTTAAGTTTAAAATGAATAAAAATGTTCTAAAAATAATTTTTTTAAAAAAAGAAAGTAGATAAGATAAACTTGTTTTTATTTTTGTTTTTTGATAAGATAAATTTGGAGTGAACTCAGCATGGTTTCATGATTTTCTCTGTATTTAACAGTACATATATAGGAGCACAAAAAGTAGATTGTGAGGGTGAAGTAAGGTTGGGGTTTGGCACATGTTGCTAACAATAGGAAGCCAGTGAGAATTCCAAGGGTAGCTGATGTGTGACTGAACTGGTCAAACATGGGTCAAGTTTTGGAAAGGAGGAACATAAGGCTAGAATAGGGAGGGGCAATGGAGTAGAAGAACAGGGAGGCTGGAGGAACTTCGGGTCAAGATGAACACAGGGAATATGTTTAAGGAGAGTGAGGCAGATAGAGACAATGAGATAGGAGATGGTGGTCAGAGAGGAATTGCAAGTTCCCAGCCATGGAGGCAGAGCAGTTATGGATAATTGTCAGATCAAACACATAATCATCCCTGTGTGTAGATGAATGAAGTTGGACTCATAAAAGTTAAGGAGGTTGGCCAAGATGATTGAGAAGAAATCATTGTGTATGTTAAAATCCCCACTTATGAAAGCAAGAGTTGGAGTGAGAAGAAAAACTGGCACCCAGGGTCTGAGTTCTTTGAGAAAAGAGACCTGGAGGTCAGTCGATAACTGTGGGACAGGGAGTGGGACTGAGTGAAAGTTCCATAAAAATGAGAGAGACAAATGAGGATGAAGAGAACAGAGTATGCCTGCTCCTCTTCTTGACCCAGAAGACATGAGAGAAGGAGCATCCAGTTCTGAGGGTGGCCAGTAATGCAGGGTCTTCTCCTGGAGAGCTAGGTTTCCATTAGCCCAGGAATATAGAAGTGTAAAGTGAAGAGATCTAGGACAAAGGGAAGTTTGTTAAGAAACGAGCCAGGTTTCTGGAGGTCACCATGAAATGGATGGGCAGAGGGAAGATATACATCATAGAGGAAAAGAGCTAAGAGTACAGGGAGTGATGGAACTCAGCAAATGTGAACTATGAATGCTGAAGATAAAGGCAGCCAGGAGTTCGCCCGTTTGCATAGAGAAACTGATATGTTGATGGAGGTCCTCAGATTGTAGCCATCTCTTAACATTATCAGGTGGTGAACAGAATCCACAATTCACTGTCAAAGCAAAAGTAAGCAAAACCAGAAGTAGGCCTGATAAAGGAATGTGAGCTGGGCAAAAAACTTACCTCCATCTGCCGCATCTGCTCCCTCAAATGGGCCATTACTCCAGGGCTCTCCAGCTCACCTTTTACATCCTCCTGAATTCCAGACAATTCAAAAGAAGAACCACAAAGTAGCCACAACCACATGAAAGAATGCTGCAGGTTACTAATAATAAGAGAAATGTAAATTAAAACAACTCTGAGGTGTCATCTCATGCCCTGCAAATGGACAAAAATGACAAAAACTGGCAACAGTCAATGTTGGAAGGGATTTGGGAAGAAAGGCACACTAATATATTGCTGTGAAATGGTACAACCATTTTGGAAAACAATTTGGAATTATGCAAATAAACTGATTAAAATGTCTAAACCTTTTGAATCAGAGACCTCCTTACTGGGCTTATACCCCAAGGAAGTCATTGATAAGAAAAAAGGTTCCATATATTCCAAAATATTTATAGCAGCACTTTTTGTGATAGCTAGGAATTGAAAACAAAGTAGAAGTTCATTGACTGGGGAATAGCTAAACAAATTGTGGTACGTGAATGCAATGGAAAATTACTGTGTTATAAGCAATAGATTGGTTAGTTGTCATCCTTCATTCTTAAAGAGGACCAAAATGACATCACTATGTTAGAGTCAAGTTACAGTGTGTCCAACTGTGGCTGATCAGACCAGTAAAAGCTCAGAATTCTCTACTATAGGTCGGGCACAAATAGTCCATGGGAACATGGAGTGGATTCTCTAAATTTGCACATCTTGTGTTTCCTTTGAGCTGTTTCAATTCTGCTTTGGTCATAAAGCACAGAACCTTCTCTGATGTGGCCATGCCATGCTGGGTGGTCCTGTGCCAGCATCAACTTTGTCACACAATCAATTCAAAAGTGTTTAAGAGAGACCTTGAGAGAAATAATTAAGACATTAAGAAATAATGTATGTGATGAATACAAAGAAACATGGAAAGATCTATATGAAGGAAGCAAAGAAAATACTGTGCACAGTGACTACAATTTAAATGGAAACAGCACACCAAAAAGTGTTTCTCAAATGCATAGAGAACTGAGTCAAATTTAGAAAAATACAAACCATTCTCCAATTGATAAATGGTCAAAGGATATGAACAGGCAGTTTTCAGGCAAAGAAATCAAAGCTATCTAAAGTCATGTGAAAAAAATGCTGCAAATCACTATTGACCAGAGAAATGCAAATTGAAACAACTCTGAGGTACCACGTCACACTTATCAAATTGACAAGTATGAAAGAAAGGAAAATGACAAATGTTGGAGAAAATGTGGGAAAATTGGGACACTAATGCACTGTTGGTGGAGTTGTGAACTGATCCAACCATTCTGGAGACCAATTCAGAACTACGCCCAAAGGGCTATAAACTATGTATACCTTTTGACCCAGCAATGCCACTAAGTCTGTATCCCAAAGAGATTTTTTTAAAAGGCTGGAGGGAGGTGGTGAGAAAGGACCTATATGTACATAAATATTTATAGTAGCTCTTTTTGTGGTGACAAAGAATTGGAAACTGAGGGAATGCCCATCAATTGGGGATGGCTGGACAAGTTGTTATATGTGATTGTGATGGAATACTATTGCGTTATGAGAAAGCAGGATGCTTTCAGAAAGAGCTGAAAAGATTTACAGGAACTGATGCAAAGTGAAGTGAACAGAACCAGGAGCACATTGTACACAGTAATATTGTACAATGATCAGCTGTGAATGACTTAGCTATTCTCAGCAACACAATGATCCAAGAGGATTCCAAAGGACTCATGATGAAAAAATGCTATCCCCCTCCATAGAAAGAATTTATGGAGTCTGAATGCAGATTAAAGCATACTATTTTTCACTTTTTTGTGGGGTTTTTTTTTTTTGGTCTATGGTTGTTTTTTTTTTTTTTACTACATGACTAATATGGACATACGTTTTACATAATTGCATATATATATATATATATATATATATATATATATATATATGTGTGTGTGTGTGTGTGTGTGTGTGTGTGTGTGTGTGTGTGTATAACCTATATCAAATTGCTCATCTGGGGAGGAGAGGAAGAAGGGAAGGAGAGAATTTGGAAATGAAATTTTTTAAATGAATGTTAAAAAATGTTTTATATGCAATTGGGAAATTTTTTTAATTTAAAAAAAAACAAGTGGGACATAAATGAAGAGAAATGAGAAGACACCCCAACCTACCCTTTTTGTAGATGGAAGATCCACAGGTGTTACACATGCCCATGTTTTTGTACTTCCTCAATGTATCAATCAGTTGTGCTGACTTTTTTTTTCTCTCTAAAAAAAAAAAAACCCAACCCCCTATTTGTCATACGGGATGGCTCTTGGGGATGAAGATGGGGAGGGATACCTGGGATACTATGGGAATGTAAGAAACAGATAACATCAATTAAATTTTAAAAAATAAATTAATAAATCCCAGGCAACTGAATCTGAGAGACCAAAACCCCTGGTTTGAGACTAACGAGATAAGGTTTGGATAAAATCTGAAGCCCCACTGACACCCAGCTGTGCACACTCATTGTTCTTGTCTGGTCCTACTGGAACATTGCCTGGGGAGCCTTCGATTCCAGTGACCCAAACGCAGCACAAACATTTCCTTATTTTTCTTTATTGACGCTCCTGTTGACACTGGCTTTGTTTCTGGCACCTCCCTTATTTGTCCTCACACTTATCTCACTGGCACCTCCTTCAGAGAAGCTTTGATTCCAGTGGATTTTGGTCCTTACCCAAGGGCTGAGGCTGCTCTGACAATTGAAGAGATTTTCACTAATCCAAAAGAAGGAAATAGTTCTCTCTCTTTGAAATATATATAGAAAATATAAACAGTACTTACATGTATCTAAATAATCATTTTATATGTTCACACACACCCCACATCCCCTACTTGCTGATTAGGAAATTAGATTGTAGATTTAGATTTGGAAAAGACCTTAGAGATGATTTAGTCTACCCCTCCTCCCCTCATTTTTACAGGAATGAAAACTGAGGCCTAGAGAGATTAAATGACTTGCCCAAAGTCACACATGTAGTAAACATCAGAGGTAAGATCTGAACCTGGATCTTCTCACTCTAAAACCAGTGTTCTTTCTACTATATTACACTGTATCAGGGCAGCTAGGCAGTGCCATAGTGCACGGAGCACCACATTTGGAGTTAGGACGACTCATCTTTCTGAGTTCAAATCTAGCCTCAGACCCTTCCTAGTTATGTGACCCTGGGCAAGTCACTTAACCCTGTTTGCCTCAGTTTCCTCACCTGGAAAATGAACTGGAGAAGGAAATAGCAAACCACTCCAGTAGCTTTGCCAAGAAAACCCCAAATGGGGTCATGAAGAGTAGGACACAACTGAACGACAACATGATGACTAGAAACTGCCTATTATAAATCCATAATTATAGACATTTTCTTTATTTGGTCTTTCTTTTTCTGTCTGGTTATAGTTAATATGTTAAATTATTTGGAAAAATATGTTATTTTGCCAAGATTTTAAAAACTTGATACTTGTCTTTCCTCAAATTCCTTTTTTTTTAGTTTTATATTTTACTGTAATTTATCTGCTTTATAGTCAGTTTCATTGTTTCATTTTCTGAATCCAGATTTTCTTTTTATAATTTTATAACACCTTATTATGGCCTAAAAACAAAAATACACAATTGTATTAGCAGTATTGGCTTATTTTTATATCTTTCAGTCTTAAGATATATACATTTTAAATGCTTAAAAATATACACAATTTTTTAAAAGTATGTTTTCCTTTTTCTAAATGTTGGAACATACATGTATATATACATATGTGTGTGTGTATATATATATGTGTATAATTTTTTTTTCTATGATACCAGGTTGCAGCTAGGCAGCTAGATGGTGCAGTACATAGGTGCTAGAATTGCAGTCAGGAAGGTCTGAGTTTGAATTTAGCTTCAGAAACTTACTAGCTGCGTGACTCTGGGTAAGTTGCTTAACCCCTCAGTATCTCAGTTTCCTTATCTGTAAAATGAGAATGGTAACAGGACCAACTTTCCAGGAATATTGTGAGGATCCAATGAGATGATCAGACATAAAGTACTTTGCAAACCTTAAATCACTAGAAATTCCATTTATTATTGTTGTCTTCTTGTAAGACAAGCCTTCGATCTATGCAGGTAAATGTTTGACAACCTGCTCTCTGCAAAGATAGATAGATAGATAGATAGATAGATAGATAGATAGATAGATAGAGATATATGTCATATATCTATATATGCATATGTATACACAATGTAGACATGACACACCTTTAAATTAATATGCCTTATTAACATTTTCTCCATCACTTTCTTAAGTCTAGACAATCAATAAAAGAATAAATCAAGCTTCCATTTATAGTGCTTGCCAGTTTACAAAATATAAATGATCACACTGGAAATTTAACAAGCAGCTCAGTGGCAGCTGATTCGAAAGGCTCCTGCATAGGCCCAGAAGTCTCAGAGCCTAGGGAACCCCCTGGTGTCTGAAGACTCCCGGGTTCTCAGCGTCCAGATCGTTCCTTTCTCTGGGCCCCAGGAAAATGGAGGCACAGCATTAATACTGACTTATGCTACAGAAATATTGAAATGAGAAAGAAAATGGTAACTGAAATCTACTTTACCAGCTAAACTACAGAAATAATGATTATTAACAAGCAGGAATTGGTCGGGAAATCCGAGAGAGCAGTGTGCCAGTAGCTCAGCACTTACAGACCTACCTTCACTTCTGGAATGAATGTATTTAATCACTCCAATGCAGCATTTTCGTGGGTGAACAACTCTCATTACATTTGCTAGGAAAATTGCCTTTTTAAAAAAATGGAGAGTCCTTCAGAGTAAATAAATAACTGAATGTAATAAATCGTTGTCTTTAATCCTAGTGACTGGGCTAACAAATATGAGCCCTTCAGATGCCAAATGCATGGTCTCCCTCAGGAAATTGTACTGTCAGGTCACACTCGGATGTGATATGACAAACTGCCCTATAGCCCAAAATTCTGCTTACAAAGCTACCTGGCCACCAAGATCCAGAGCCTTGTAGCCATGGAAAGGAGGAAGGAAATGAGTATTTGCACAGCACCTACTATGTGCTAAGTACTTTACAAATATTATCTCATTCAATTCTCACAACAACCCTGGAAGGAGAAGGGAAAGAAGGTAATGAGCATTTGTTTGCACCTACTGTGTGCCAGGCACTGCGCTAAGTGCTTTACTAATATTATCTCATTTGAGCGTCACAACAAGGTAGGCGATATTATTCTCCCCATTTTACAGTAGAGGAAACTGAAGCAGTCAGAGGTTAAGTGACTTGCCTAGGATCAAACAGCTATTCTGGGTCAGAATCTGAACTCAAGTCCTCCTGACTCCAGGGCCAGCTCTCTCTCTCCACTGCACTAGCTAGGCATGGAAAGCAGAAAGTCGTATCAGGCATAGCCAAAGTAGAAAATGCAGTCCACATATCATATATGAATGTTTTAGAGGGGGAAGGAAGGAGGCAAAAATCTCATATGATATTTGTTTTTTGTCTTTTCAGCGCTCTCGCCAATGTTGCTAAAATGCAAAGTATGGTTCTATTGAATGATACTCTAGAGAAGGTAAGTATGGGTAAGGAACATACACAGGGAGACAAGAACATTTATCTCGGAGCTATATAGCTAATACAGGACAATTAGGACTTCTTCTCAGATCACCAAAAATTACAGGGAGCCTATAGCATGTATAATCCTTCAGCATCTAGAAACAACTGAGTTTAGCATCTACTTACTAAGACAGGTAAAACTAAAAGCTACCTTATGGTCCTTATATTGTCCCTTAGTGGCACCTCTGGTGAGCTCCAACTTGGCCTTGCGTGTCTTCCTTTTTTCATCCACTGGCACTTGTGATCCAAGGTCTCTTCTCTCTGTCCGCAGAATTTGTGTTCAAACAAACAGAATAGTTGATGTGGGGTATGTTTTGCACTATTTGTCTCCATGCACCAAAATCGATAGCCATGCCTAACAAAGGAATCAGCTCTTGGAAAAGAAGACATTTTCCATCAATGACAATGGAGCACGGAACACTTTGGCTAAGAGACCACTTTTCAAGGCATTGTTCCTAAAGTAGATGTTTAATAAATCCCTTTGAAAATAGAACAGGAAGCGAAAGCAAAAAATCATGTAGCAGAACTCGCAAAACTGTCCCTTTACCACCCAAATTCATTCTTAAGAACGTTAGGCTTTTTTAAAAGAAAGAAAAAACAGATTGTTCGCCCCATAGAAATCAAGTAATTTTTTCTCCTGATCTTTTTGGCAACGCAAACTGCTTTCCAAATTCACTGCAGAGAGGAAAAATCTGAGCTGAATATTGGATTGGGGGGAGTGACCCAACTCATTTGGGTTTTGATTTGGGACTTGAATAACGGTCTTGTTTTGGTATCCTGTAGTTCCTCTAAGGACCCTCACAAACTCTTTCCTGACAAAATAAGTCTTACACGGACAGCTAAGTGGCACAGTGGATAGAAAGGCTGGACCTGGAATCAACCAAGACCTGAGTTCAAATGCAGCCTCAGATACTCACTAGCTGTGTGACTCTGGGCAAATCATTTAACCTGTTTGTCTCAGTTTCCTCCACTGCAAAGTGGGGATAATAATATTACCTACCTCCCAAGGTTGATGTGATGATCAAATGAGATAACAATTGTAAAGCTCTTAGCACAAATTCCTGGCAATGGTAAGTTTTTATGTGTGTGTGTGTGTGTGTGTATGCATATGTATACACATAGATATATATTTATATTTATGTATACATATATGTATGCATGTATGTGTATATATGTCTATTATATATGTGTATATGTATGTGTGTATGTATATATAAATGGCACATGGCACTTAATATATATAAATATGAATGGCACATGGCACATTTATATATACATATACATATGTATATATATATATAAATGTTAACTACCATTAATATTTTCAGATGTTGGTGATAAATGTTCCTCATCACACTCCTGCAAAGTGTATACCGGAAGTTACATAGACACTGAAGTAAGAAGTTACTGTTAATTAGTCACGTCCAACTCATTGTGACCTCATTTGGGGTTTTATTAGCAAAGATACTAGAATAGTTTGTTCTCCAGCTCACTTTCCAGATGAGGAAACTGAGGCAAACATAGTTAAGTGACATGCCTAAGGTCACACAGCTAGTAAGTATCTGAGGTCAAATTTGAACTCAGGTCCTCCTAGTTCCAGGCCCAGTGCTCTATCCACTGCACCACCTACCTGCCCTAAAAGTAAGAAGACCTGAACTCCAATCCTGGCTCTTCCACTTGCTATGGGGTCACTATGACCTCTCTAGGCTTCAGCTTCCCCATGCATAAAATGAGAAAGTTGGACTTCGAGTCTTCTCGGGTCCCTTCTTGTTCTCAATCTCTAATCCTAAATAACTATACTCCAGATGTTAATGAGCTCTTACATTTATCAAGTCAACAAGCATTTATTAAGCACCTACTGTATGCCAAGGGGGGAGAGACCGAGGAAGATTTCTCAAGCTTATTACAAGGAAGACCTATAGTAACTCTGCTCTCCTTCCTTGTTAAGAACATTATGGTCTCCATGAACCAATGGCAACAGACCTAAACAGAAGGTCTGCAAGATATTACAAAATGAGCCTCCACCACTCCATCTCCCAGGTCCCCTCTATAACACTGTCTGTTTATTGGCTATAATTTCTGGGTCTGTTCAACTGTTTTGTTCTGGGTTTGGTAGGGTTTTTTTTTTTCTATATCAGTAAAATGAAAATGTGCTAACACCATCTGGAATATTAAAGGGAGAAAAACATAGGCTCTGGATACAAAGTACAGCCTTGCAATTTTGACAGCTCATTCAGATCCCTCAAATAGAACCACAGAATTTCGAAGCTGCGTGGGTCCTCAGAGGTCATCTGGTGCAACCCAAACCTGATCAGGGATCTCTCTCCTAACAAAGAGAGGAATGGTGATTGGTCATCAAGCACCCTGCCCCTTTCAGGACTGTAATTTAATCCACTCAATTTTTGGACAAGTCCAAGTGTGAGCAAGTATATCCTTGTATCAAATGGAAATCTGCCTCTAGGTAATTTCCACCCATTGTTTCTGGTCCTGCTCTCTGGAGCAAAACAAGCCAACTCCCTCTTCTGCACCACAGCCCTTCAAATATTTTAAGACAGCAATTACTCTTATTTGCCAAGTCAGACATTCCTCATTCTTTTCCCAGGAGCACAATTTCACAGGTCCTGCCTAGGCAACATAGTCTTTATTTCCTCTTCCAATCATACTTTCTTTTCTCTGTTCACTGATTGCCTTTTTAGCGGGGTGCCACGGATTCAGTGTTGGAAAGTCAGGAAGACCCTGATTGAAATCCTGCCTCTGAAACGAACTAGCTGTGTGACCAAGACGTAGCCATTTAAACTTTCTAAGCCTTAGTTTCTTCATCTGTAAAGTAAGGATAATAATTTCTCTAACACACTGTATGGGACAGAATCTTTAAATAATAGGAGAGACATCTTTAAGAGAAACAAAGTAAATTTATTCTACAAACCTTGCAAGACTTGGGCACACCTCCATAAGGGAGGAGGCGAGGTAAAAGGGTACCTGCCTTAATTTATACTCTTAACGAAAAAGATTCCCACCCACCTCTATCCCTTCTCACCATTGGCTGAGAGGCAGGCTTACAATCTAGGCGTGAAAACTACACAGAGGACCAAGATTGATCCGGTTCGTTCAGGTTTTTCCCTATCAGAACTCAACTGCCAGGGTGGCAGCTGAAAATCTAGGAGGAGAAATGGGATGGGGGAAGGAGAGACCCTTTCCAGAGCAGAGAACAAATAGCTCACAGGAAGTTCATTGTCTTCTAACATCTGAGAGAGAGAGGGAAGGGCATGCCTTCCCAAAATTACAAGGCCAAATCCCAAAACCTCTCCATTAGACATACCCTGTGAAGTCTTCACAATTATCCAACCCACACAACACGCAGTGTTGTTTATAAAACTCAAATTAGATAATGTATGTAAAGCAGTAGAACATTTATTGAACAATCAAGCATTTATTAAGCACTTACTTCTAAGTGCTAGGAATACAAATACAAGAAGAAAGTCCCTGCTCTCAGGGGGCCTACATTCTAATGAGGGAAGACAACACATAAAAGTCTTTTATCAGCATCTTCGTTCCATCATTTCTAGTTGTGCCTTGCTCTTCCTGACTCCATTTGGGGTTTTCTTGACAAAGATAATGGAATGGATTGCCATTTCCTTCTCTAGTTCATTTCACAGATGAGGAAACTGAGGCAAACAGGATTAAATGACTTGCTCAGGGTCATACAGCTAGCCAGTGTCTGAGACCAAATTTTAACTCAGGAAGAAGAGTCTTTCTGACTCCAGGCGTCACGCTCTATCCATATAAAGCTGCCCTTATCAACCTCTAAAACTGCTGTTACTAGCCTTTCCACATTGATTGTCATTTAATGTACTTGAAGAAAGGTAATCCAGAACAATGAGTTGTATTTCTGATCATCATTAAGATTATTCCTTTTGCATTGCTTTACTTTCTTCCAGCCCTAGTCCTGGTGCCCGTGGTCATTTGCATGTTTACTTTAGGACATAAATCGAAGGCATCATTTTCAATGATTTCCACATCATTTCCACAGAGTCCCAAGATTCTAGGAGTTCCTAGAAAGAATTAATGAGGATCATAGTAGACATATTTAATCTGTATCTCCTCAATCATACCAGCCTCACTCCAAAATTTTAAATTTGTGAGGAATGGCATGCAAAACAATCTAAAAAGACTGCCAAGGGGTTGGATATGGGTTGGAATTACATCCACATTTAAGAAAGTCCTCACATGCCCACCCAATTACTGACCTTACTCTCACTCACTGTAGATCTATTCATTTTACAAAGAACAATAGGCAAAATGACTCCTTCTAAATCTTTTTTGTTTGATTGGGGAGTGGAAGGGGGATTTTTGGGGCAGAATTTAAACTAATGACATTCAAATTTATAAATTTAAATTTGTGACATTCTATTTCTGTGAATTTAAACTTATGAAATGTAGCTCTGCTTCCAATTGTAAGCATAAATAAATGCAAATTGTTTTCAAAAGATGCACAAACAAAATGCTTGTTTAGAATGTTGTTTATTTCTGAGGCACTTGATATACTTTACTATTATATTTATAGTGGTGTTTCACAAAGCATTTCCATACCATGATCCTGTCAGTTAGAGAGTACAAGTATGATTATCCCCATTTTGTAGATAAGGAAACTGAGTCTCAGGTTAAGTAGCTTGCTCTTCTGTGGTCACCTAGCCAGTAAGTGGCAGAGCCTGGATTCCAACCCATGGCCTTTGATTCTGTGCACAGTGTTCTTTCTACTACCCCATGCTGTATAGACTTTACAGACCTTAGTTTACCTTCTCACAGATTTAATCAGTACATCCCTAAAAGATGAAGGTGGAGTAGATTTACCACCACCCCTTGTAGTAGGGCACAATCAGTACCATGAAATGAGGAATGGAGGCCTAATTCATGTCTCTAGCTATTAGATTGGATGACTTTATCTCCCAGCCTTTGGGGTTAGTTATATCTCCATACCTAGGCAGGTAGGCAGTCCAATAGGCAGAGTGCCAGGCTTGGAGTTAGGAAGATTCATTTTTGTGAGTTCAAATCTGGCCTTAGACACTTACTAACTGTGTGACCCTGGGTAAGTCACTTAACCCTGTTGGCCTTGGTTTCCTCATCTGTAAGGTGAGTTGGAGAAGGAAATGGCAAACCACTCCAGTATCTTTGCCAAGAAAACCCCAAATGGGATCACAAAGAGTCAGATGCAACTGAAAAACAACTGACCAAAGAAAGAGAGTATATGTATGACTGGGCTAGAAATCAAATCCATCTTCCTCACTTGCTAATCGAATGCTAGGTGGCACATCTAGGCTATACTTGGAGTCAAGAAGACTTGAGTTCAAATCCAACCTTGGATGTTGACTAGCTTTTGTGATTCTGAGTAAGACCTTCTATCTGCCTCAGTTTCTTCATTGGTAAAAATGGGGATAATAGCACCTTCCTCACAGGGTCGTTGCAAGGATCAAGTGAGATAATATTTGCAAAGTGCTTTGCAATCCTTAAAACATGATAGAAATGCTAGCTATTATTGTTGTGCCCTGAAGAACTCATCTAAGTTCTCTGGTCCTCATCTATTAAAGAAAATAAAAACGTGAATCAGATTCTGAGCGTCATAATACCTGACCTTGTAACTTAATAGTTTGTTTGTGATTGACAGGAGCAGCTAGGCACAGTGGAAAGAATACTGATTCTAGAGTCAGAAGGCGTGGGTTCAAATCTCACCCTTGATGCCTACCCCTTCTCCGACCTTGGGCAGGTCATTTAACCTCCAAGAGTTTTTCACCTCTGTAAAGTGAAGGGACCCCAAAGTTTCCTCTAGATCCATGACCCTAAATAATCTACTTTGAAATTAAATGCATCATATAATTAATATTATATTGCTTGCCTTCTCAATGGTTGGGGGAGAGAATTCAGAACTCAAATTTTTAAAAAATAAATAAATTTTTTTTAAAAAGAAAGAAAGTGTGTTCGATAAATTCTAGGCATACAGAGGGTTGTGGGTGGAATCGAGGTGAAAGTTGTGCCCATTTTCCAAGTTACCAGAAAGGTCAGTGAGTCCTTTGTGAAATGGAATTGGCAGGAGAAGGCTCTCAAGAGAAAGCGTTCTGTTGTTTTATAGATGAGGGTCCTGTCGTGGGAGTATCTTTGAGTTTCACTGACTCTGTCTGGATGTTTTGTTGTAAGCACTTTGCTTAACCGTGTGTGGAAATTGAAGTGCCAACAGTAGACTTTGAAGTTAACATCCTGTAAAGATGAATGAGAAGAAATAACTGTCTGGTACTGTCATCCAAATGTGAGCTGTAAAGGAAAGAACCACACTGGTCTCCATGCCTCAAAAGCAGCTTTCACAACCAAAACCAGAAAGGCTTTTATTCTTTTCGATGTTTTCTTTTAAATAGGCTAGTTATAACCAGAGAGGTTGCATGGCAGAGTAGATGAAGGGAGGCCTGGACTTAGAGGCAGGAAAACCTGGGTTCAAGTGCCCCCTGAACAATGTAATCTCTTGGTACCCCCAGGCAACTAAGACCATTCATTGCAAAAGAGTCCCTGAGCTACATCTCTGGAGGGAGTTGCCTTATTGGGAATTCTCGACAAGGGTGAAATCATGGGTCCCACCCTCACACCCCCATAACACGGCCAAACTGGTTAGGCGAATAATTCATATTTTTCTAATACTCTGAGCCTTACAAAGGCCTTTTTCTCCCCAAAACCCTGTGAGTTGGAGGATTTTTGTGTTGTTGATTTTGTTTTGTTTCTTTCTAGGCCTAGATTTCTTTATTGGAGGGTGCTACCCATGAGAAAACTCCCTGTCCCACTGCAGATTCTGCAGCTTGCAGCTAGCTTAGTCTTAGAGTTGCCAGGAGCACTGAGGGATTCGCAATGTGCCCTGGGTTACCTGGACAGTATAGATCAGAGTTAGATTGAACCCAGGTCTTCCTAACTCTGAGACTGCCTCGCAGAGTCTGTAACCATGAGTCTCAGAGCTCTCTATTAATATGTTTAGGACTATTAAGCTCCAAATGAGGGAATATTCTGATTTTTAAAAAAATTTTCTATTGAATTTACTTTGAAATTTCAAGACTGGTGCCCCTTACCATGGAGGCTGAATGGTATCTATCCATTTAGTTCTAACCATGAACTCCTTTTTCATGTGGAATCAAAAGTATATCTCTGCTTTATAAATTTAGCTGCCAAAATCAAGATTATCTTACCCTGAGCCCAAGCAGGGAAGGAAAAAAAAATCTCAATTACTAATAACGTTATTATTCTGCAAGGGGTGATAATGAAAAATTCAGAGCTGCCACAATGTTAAATGCCAAATACCAGCTGAAAAACGTACCCTGCCTCCACACACACACACACACACACACACACACACACACACACACACACACATCCTCTTTCTCTGTGAGTTATGTGTTTGTAAATTCTCAGTACTTCTTGTTAGGTCAACCTTTAATGAATAAATCTTCTCTGGCCTCTGCTCCATTCTGCCAACACATTTGTAGGTCATTTTAATTTACATTCTTTAAAAAAAATTTAATATTTTTTGAACTTTTATTTTATTTTTTAATTATCAAGTATTTTTTTCCCCTGCACTGAAAAAAGTGGGAAGAAAAAGACCCTTGTAACAAAGGGGCGTTGTCAAGCAAAACAAATTCTGACATTGGCCATGTCTAAAACCTCACGTTTCATCCTCCTTCTTGAATCTATCATCTCTGTGTCAGGAGGTCAGTAGCATGTTTCATCATTTGTCCTCTGGAATGATGATTGATTATTAGGTTGACCAGGGTTCTTATTAAGCCTTTCACAGTCATTTTTTTCTTTAAACATTGTTATTAATGTTTATCTTTCTCCTGGTTCTGCTCACTTCATTCTGCATCATATCACACAAGTTTTCCAAGGTTTCTCTGAACCTATCCCTTTTGTTGTTTACTACTTCATAATAGCTTTCTTAATTTGTATTCAATTTAGTTCTGGCTTGAGCTTCTTCTTGGACTCCACCAAACAATTCCAAGGTGGAGATGAGGTGGGAAATAGCATGGGGAACACTGAAGCCTGCTCTGCCCCTTCCAGTGGAGATCTGGCATTAAAAGTCCTTCAGCTTAGCAAACCTGCTCAGGATTATTAAACTATTTTCCTGCTTTCCTAGATAAAGGTATTTCTACTTCCTTCGGAATCCTGATTTTTCTTTTCTTTTCCCAAACTCTATCAGGTCAAGTTGTTTTCTCGACAGAGGTGCAAGGAAACTGACTCAGCCTCCTGACTATTACAGTGAGCAAGCTCTGCACTAGATAAGGGGTAGAACAGTATCATAATAACATTTCCTTAGCTACTTAACTATCCCAGGTTTCCCAAATAATACTGGGGCTTAACAAATGGAAAACAATTATTATGATGATATTAAGCCATATGTGCTTCCAACTTGTGTTTTCCCCCCTTCTTTCCTTCTTTGTTTTTCTAACGCTCAGCTCTCACCTCCTTTCCCCTCTTCCAACTCCACAATTAAATATGATATTACCTGTGGTCCTTTTTCCTTTCTAGTCCTTGCACGTTGCACCACCTCCCCTCTGGCTAACTGCCTGGTTTTCAATTGCATAAGTATGGTTTGGGGTTTGTTTGTTTTAATAATAATTTTGTTAACCTCAGGTTAGACCTTGGCAGTCTGGTGATAGGGAGTCAGTCTCAGAATCTGGAAGACCTGGGATCAAGTCTGAACATTGGCTGTGTGACCCTGGCCAAGTTGCTTAACCTCTCAGGCAATTCTCTAAGGACATTAATTACTGTGGAGCAGACAATCTACCTTAGAGAAAGGAGTTTTCATACCTGAATCTCCTTAAGCTGATGAGGTCATAGATCTGGACCAAAAAAAATAGTTGATCCTCAAGGTTCTGATGAATTACCTGTCAAATTGTCTCCCTGTTTATAACTCCTTGAACCTAACATAAAATTAATCCAAAAGGGGTTTCTTATGGCAGAGATGCCATTCTGCCTAGCTACTGAGCTAGAAGTCACCAAAGTAGGCAACTTCTTAAGATTACTCTAAGTCTCTGGTATTACATTACTATTCTGATAATAATTGATCCCAAATGGAATAATGAAAATGCTGGTCTTAATATTTTTCCCTTAAGGAGGCCAAGTGGACCTAAATTCACAGCCTCTCCCTCAGTTGCATTAAAACCATTCTGCTGACATTCAACAAGGACTTGTCCTTTGGGCTTCATTTGTTAAGAATGGGAGGAAACTATTTTTTTTCTGAGTGGAGTTCCCAGGATAGAGAACTCTCTGTGCCAAGAACCCAAAACAAAAACATTCACTAGGAGATACGATACCCATATGTTTGCAATGACTTTGAATGGCCCAAAATACACCAGACAATTTCTCATGGTTTAGTTCCAAAGCAGTTTAAGACTGAAAGTCAAAAAGAATAGTTTTTCTCCTCTTCCTCTGTGACTTGGAATTCCACAATGAAGGTTGCTATAGAAATTTCCTGAGATTTAGAGAATGTCTTACTTTCTGGAAGATCAAGGTGCCGTTGGGCACATTTGCTATTTTATTTGTGGTGCTTGGAATACTAGAACTGAAAGGAACTTGGAGAGCTGAGCATTGGCCCAAGTTCTCTAGACTGTAAGAAGAAAGGGTTAGACTAATCTTTAAGGTACTTGCCATGCCCAGTGATCATAGATCTAGCCAGGAGGATCTCAACAACCATCTAGTACAACCCCTTCTTTTTACAGATGAGGAAACTGAGGCCATTAAGGTTAAGTGATTTGTCCAAAGTGGCAGAGGAAGGAAGTACCCAAAGATGGAATTTGAATCCAGGACACTTAACCCCAGGTCTGTTGTTCTTTCTACCATACCACATTGCCTCTTGATAAATAGCTCTTATACTCCCTTAATTCTAGAGAAAATTTCATCTAACCTTGAAGTGTTCTTAAAGTGTGCTCCAGGATCCAGGAGGTCAAAACTGTTTTCATAATAATACTGAGATATTTTAATATCTAATGTGATAAGTATCAATGGGTACAAACCCACAAAAATAAAAAGCTTTTAAAGGGAATCCTCCATCATTATTAAGAGTATAAAGGGATCCTAAGACAAAATGTTGGAGAACTGCTGATCTAAATTATTCAGCACCGTTAGTGCCTATTCTTAAAGATGGAAATTCTGTAATATCCCTTAGTTGATGCAATGTTGAATTTCCTACTGCCAAGTAGTTCTTTGTCCTAAATTTGTTACTACCACTCAAGCTCACTTCCTCTAGTTCTTTCTTTATTCAAGATGGCCACTAACATCCTTGTAGTTATTTTCTCTGTGCTTAAGTTATTAAATTATCCTTTGACTTTCTCTTCATTAACTACATAACCTAGAATATCTTAACCGTCCTTCAGAGATCCTAACCATTTTGGTTTTTCTTCTTAGAATGCTTTTCCATTTTCACATCCTTTTTCAAAGATAAAGACACACAGCCACAAAGTGACTACAATCATGTTTTTTTATGCTTCAAGTGACTCATTTCTGGCATGACTGGTCATCTGTGTCTTTAAGAAAAGTAGCATGGGGGTGGAGGTCATGGGGAAGACCCACATTTATACATACTCTAGCCCTTGTAAGGGGTGTGTGCTCAAGGAGAAGTTACTGAGAATGCAGCCAAGCTCAACAGAGCTGTCCATGTGACCTGATGGCTTTCTACTGTTTTAGCATTTTATGGTCAAAAAAGTTTTCTCCCAAGACCAAGGTAGAGAACAGCTCAGGACTGATCATTCTTTCATTTCAGTTTTCTTTTTGTTCCTATCTTACAGATCAGCCACAAATTTCCAGCTGCAGTCCAAGTGGCTCATCAGAAGCCGAGACCTGGCCTGGAAAAGACTGTCCCACCAAAAAGGATCTATATCATTCAACAGCCTCGAAAATGCTGAGCTGTAAAGTAAAATACAGACGTCTCTCTGACAGCATGGAGCGTTTGTACCCAAAGCTCACAGGTATCTCACCTAAAAAAAAAAGAACAAAATTTTCCACAGATTTAAACATATATGTTTGGTAAAGAAAGTGGGGTTTTTTTTGGAATTTCCCTTTTTACTTTGGACAACAAAGTATTCGTGAATGTAAATCCAGTGCTTTTCTGTGTATTTTGGCTTATGTCATAGTTTTGTACTCTAATAAAACTTTTTCCCACTGTTATCTTATAATACGTAATTATGTCATTTTTGCAATAACAATTACAAAAAAATAAAACCTCTTCCATGTCCAAATTCATCTTCCAAGGCAGGATGTTCTCTTCCTAACATTCTTTTTCACAGATTGAGGGACTGCACAGAAATTGACAGAAAGAACTTAAAAGGAAGAGTAGATTATGCTTTCCAAAGTATAAAATGTTTCACAAATATACAAAGTATTATCATTATTACAGACATCCTCAATTGCTCAAGTTAGAGGTTTCCGGTTTTCAAACAAATATGTCATTCAAGTTTTCTCAGGAAAGACTGAAGAGTGAGGTTCACTATAGACTTTTTTCTCCTTCACCTTCAAATCATGCAAGGGCTTGGGGAGAATTATAGTGGCATCAGCCCATTTGCTCAGGATCCATAGAAAATTTATTACTCTGACATTATAGGTTCCACTATGCTGAAGCTTACTGTAGGATGTGAGTTAGCAGCTTACATTATCCATGCCAAAGATGGTGTAAAGCCTTATTTGTGTTGGCAGAGAGAGCATGCCTCTTCTCCCTTCAGTTTCTGTCAGCTTTAAGCCTACACTGCAGGCATTTATTCCTTTCCATACTTGTGAGTTAGTGGCCAGAGATCAAGGGGCAATGCAGTGAATTGGAAAGAGCAGTGATTTGGAGTTGAAAGGCCTAGGTTCAAAACCTAAGTCTGCCAGCTACTATATGACCTTGAGCAAGTCACTTGACCTCTCTAGGCCTCAGTTTCTGCATCTGAAAATGAGAAGGTTGGACCAGATGCCATTTAGGATCCTTTCTAATTCAAAAATCTATGATGAGGTCATAATCAGATGTCTATCCTGCCCCTTTATTCGTGAGAGAGTGGACAATCATGGATAGCACTCATATTCATTCCTTATACACTCTGCACACTCAAAATACAGAGATAGCAAGCCCACTCCTATAAAAGGGGAAGATTTATAACATGATGTCCAATGTTTCTTAATTCTTGGAAGCCCAAGGATCTGGCCAAGAGTTAATAGTTATGTGCCTCCATCTTCTTTTATATATCTCTCATGTGTTCATGTGTGTGTTCTCTCTTTTTTTTTTTGGAGGGGGGAAGGCAGGGCAATTGGAGTTAAGTGACTTGCCTAAAGTCACACAGCTAGTAAGTGTGTCAACTGTCTGAGGCCGCATTTGAACTCAGGTCCTTCTGACTCCAGAGCCGGTGCTCTACTCACTGAGCCACCTAGCTGCCCCCATGTGTGTGTTCTCAAATAATATTCTATAGGGAGAGAATAAATCTGGACAATAGGGAAAGCTGGAATAAGTGATTTTTAAAAATATTGTAAAATACATTTTAAATGACACAAAGTTTGGTTGGGTTTTGTTCCAACATAAGTTGATGGCACACTGTAGTTGGAGTCTGGAAGATTTGGTTTCAAAGCCTGCTTTAGATAGTTACTATCTATTTTGTCATTCAGTCTTTTTTCAGTCATTTGATACTTCATAACCCCATATGGGATTTTCTTGGAAAAGATGCTGGAATGGTTTGCCATTTCCTTCTCCAGCTTATTTTATAGATGAGGTAACTGAGGCGAATGGGATTAAGTGACTTGCCCAGGGTCACACAGTTAGTAAGGGTATGAGACCAGGTTTGAACTTAGAAAGATGAATCTTCCTGACTCCAGACCCAGCACTCTATCCACCACACCACCTACCTGATTATTGCTTCTCAAACACAGGTCTGGAAACCTTCTTTACAATGGAGAATAGAAGTCTTTGGTGCACTTTTTAAATTCAAAACTCTGTCTCAGGTAGAAAAAGTATAGCAAAAAAAAGTGGAGGGAGAGGGAAAGGTACATCTTTTGTCAGACTCCTGAAAATATTAATGGAGCCAACGATATAACTAGAGTGACCATTATCATCAGCAAGGGCAAGAAGGAAGAACCAGAGAAAGGGATAACTAGATGTGGAAACACTGAGACATTCAGTAAAGGCTTCTAGTTAGTGCAGGCATCACTAGGAAAGGTAGCCAATAAATAGCTATTTTAGAAACATTGGCAACCAGATGACACAGCAAGTCAAGTCGAGTCAACAAGCATTTACTACGTCAGGCACTGTGCTAAGCTCTGGGGACAACAAAGAAAGGCAAAAGACAGTCCCTGCTCTTCAAGGAGCTCACAGTCTAATGGGAGAGACAACATTCAAACAAATAGATCAAACACGTTATATACAGAACACACTGGAGATAACAACGAGAAGGCACTGGTGTTAAAGGGATCAAGAAAAGTGTCTTATAGAAAGTGGGCATTTAAATGGGACTTGATGGAAAGCAAGGAGGGCAGGAGATGAAGACAAAAAGAGAACATTCTGGAAATAGGGACCTCCAGGGCAGACGTACTATGAATGGAGGAAGAATATCTATGCTCTGGCAAATGTGAGCTAGTTTTGTCCAGGTACACATAAAGACAAATCAGACAGACAGACAGATAGAAAAACAAACTCACACACACACACACACAGAGTAATAACAATACTACTTGTCCCTACCTGGCTGTGTAAGGCCAATAACACCAGCACACAGGAAGGCTGCTAGTACAAATTCTTTGATCTGCTTTTCTAAGGAAAGCAACTTTAAGGGGTTGACAATCTTACTTTAATTAAACATACATATATCATTCACTTAGTTCAGGGGGAAAAGTCAGAACTCTGAACTTCAGAGAAAACACAAACAGAAATCACAACCAGAAATTATAAACAGAGCAAAATAACACAAATCAACAGACAGGCTTCTAGCCGTCTCACCAAGGCATTACATACATAATTACCAGAGAGAAAGAAGCACCAACATCTGGGTTTTTCAAAGCCCAGGGGCTCCTTAATTGCTACCCAGAGTCTCATCCGGTCAAATCATACTACACTCTTCCAGTGAGTAAGCCCCAAACAAAATGCTAACCTCAGAGTATATATATGCACTTCTTCAGGGTCACAGGGCATCACAACCATGTGACTCAAACCCATGTGACCTAAGCTTTCCCTTGGCTTAAGCAGGTCATCAAAGACTCCCGATTCAATCAAAGACTCTTGATTGAAACAAAGGCAAGACTCAAAGGCACTCGATTGCCTTAGTGCTGAAAAGCACTCCAAAACAAAGGACAACAAAAAGTCCCACTTTACTTGCCGTTACACACACACACACACACACACACACACACACACACACACACGCGTGCGTGCGCGCACGCACACACACACACAGAGGCAGCTCAGTGCTTGGCCTAAAGTCAGGAACACTCCTCTGAGTTCAAACCTGGCCTCAGATACTCACTAGCTGTGTGACCCTGGGCAAGTCACTTAACCCTGTTTGCCTCAGTTTCCTCATCTATAAAATGAGCCGGAGAAGGATATGGCAAACCATTCCATTATCTTTGCCAAGAACACCCCAAATGGGGTTGCAAAGAGTTGAACTCAACTGAACAACAAATATTTATCAAAACAAACCAAAAAATGTTGTGTGAAGAGTATTCCCCTTCTAAGACTTCCTTTCTTCTTCTTCTTGTTACAGCTTAATAGATATCTGAGGTCACATTTGAACTCATGTCTTCCTGACTCCAGACCCAGTGTTCTATCCATTGTACCACTTAGCACAGAAATAGTCAGTACCATGGCTAGAATCAATACTGATGCTGAAGAAAAGCAAGGGAGCTGCCACAACCAGTTACATTGGGCTATCCTTGTGACACCATATGGGGTGGCATTCCTGTAGATGTCTAAGGAGAAAAGGTTTGTTATCAATGCTCAAATTTCTAACTAGGCTGGATGACTTTGGCCCATTAGGCAGTCCACAGGGTGAGATAAAACCTAAATGAGCTTCAGAGACAAGAGTCCTTATCTTTGTTTGCTTTGTTTTACAAAAGTTAGGGATCTTTATTCACATTAGCAAAGTGACATTGCTTAAGCCCAAACCCAAGAGTGAACCCATAACAGAAATGGAGAACGGCAAAGAGGAGGAGAGAAAGGTGGAAGGAAGGACACTGCCAACCTAATCAGGTGGAGCCAAGACCTTATAATTGCTGCAATGCTTTCCATAATCTTTGGTCTCTGTTGTTCTCTACCATTTTGTTAATGCGTGTGTGTCCAGATACATACATATATGTGTGTGTGTATATATATTATATATAAATATATGCCTGTGTGTGTGTATACTTTCATATATGGATATGAAAGTTTTTGTTATTTAGGATTTTTGTCATTGCAAATGCCAATCTTCCACCACAATCCTAAAAGCATGTAAATGAATTTATAGTGTTTGCTAGAAAATATTCATGTACACATTAATCTATGTTAGTAAATGGAGACCTTTGGTTTCCCTAACTTTAGAATTCTGGTGAAATTCTTCCCTCCTCTCCCCTCCCAGATGCCCTAGGGCACCATTCAGTTGGAGAATCCAAGGGGAAAGCAGTAATTCCTTAAAGCAAAGACTCTATTGTTCTCCTCAGAGAAGCAAGCTCCAAGGCTCTTCCCCTTGGCTCAGCTCAATCAAAAGATAGGGAGTAAAAAACTTCTTAGGACACTTTGTTTGCTTCCATTTACCTATGCCAATTCATTATTTTGCCTTACATCCTTAAACCATGAAGAAACCTCCTTGCTTCCAAAATTATGCTTATTTCTTTGTGGCACTCTAGTTCTCATAAATAATAGGTTTTGAAGCCTGAGAAGAGGTAAGAAAGGTGGGCCCCTGGAACCCACTCTCTTACCATCCCACTTAGCCAGTCACTGGCTAGAATCCCTGGGAATTAGAAAAATGGAAACCTCTAATGTGAGTGGTATAAAGAAGGGAAGCTTGTAAGCCATCTTGGAAGATGGGTTCTGAGATTCTACTCATCATACCCCCCTACTCCACCCTACCCCCACTGCCACTACCTATCTGTGGTACTAACACAAGGTGGGGTTTTGTGCTGATATCTTCCCCTCACCTCCCCATTCCTACCCCACTAGCTGATCTGAAACAACAGGCTCCTGCACTGCCCATATTGCCAGTGGAAATCCATCTCTTGTTCTGAAATTCTCCCAAGAAACCTCAGGGTCATCATCCCTCTTCCTTCCCAACTACACCATGGAGAACTACCTACTTTTCCATTCCCACATCCTCTTTCCTCCACTAACTCATCTAAGACCCTGTGTTTCCAGATATCTGGTGGAAATTCAAGTCAAAACCTGAGGAACATCTTATTCTCCACCCATCCAAGATGTCTATTAGCTACAAAGAATATCCTTCAAGAAATCTTTTAGCTTCTTAACTTTCACTCACGTGGTCTATTTCCTTCTTTCCTAGTTGTACAAGTCATTCATTTAGAGCGCAATTACCACTAAACATAGAAAGTAATGTAAACCTTACCCAAAGACAACAAAAAAGGGAAAATGATAGTTATTGGAGAGTCTATGGGAGAAGAAACACACTCATGCATTGTTGATTGAGCTGTGAATTGGTGCAACCATTCTGGAATGCAATTTGGAACTATGCCCAAAGCCACTAAATTGTGCATAGCTTTTCCCACCAGCAGTGGCAATACCACTACTAGGCTTATACCACCCAAAGAGATCAGAGACAGAAAGAAAGGACTCATACATAGAAAAATATTCATAGCATATAAACAGCAGCACTTTCTGTTTCTGGAAAGAATTGAAAACAAAGTAGATATCTGCCCATTGAGGAATGACAGAACAAATTTTGGTTTATGAACAGAATATTATTGTGCCATAAGAAATGACAAAAGGAATAGATTCAGAGAAGAGATCTGGTCCAAAATCCCAAAACTATACATGTTCACATAGATAAGAAAGGGTAGACATATGATCTGTCCAAGGTCTGTACAACAAGCCTCTATAGCTTGGCAGAATTTGCCACAGTTTCTGATCCAGTAGCATAGCCTGAAAGAACTAGGATCAGCTACATACCTTGTTGAAACTTTGGATTAAGATCTTAGTGGAAGATATGATGCTTTCTCTAAATAGAACAAGGATGATAGTGTTGGGACAGTACTTCAACTTCACTTTGGGGAAGCTCATGAAACAACCTTAGCCAAGCTCAGGAAGCAACCAGTATAGTATCTATGAAATCAAATATCAAGAATCAGTTTATAAGAACATTTTATTTGTTTAGAAACATGCTGCCCCAGGGTCAAAGCACATTTTGTGTCAGGATACACTCAAAACCACAGTTCAAAAGCCCCCACCAATGTTCCTTTTACTAAACCACTAAGAGAACACGCTAGTTCAAAACAAAATATATTAGCTACCATAGCAAAGTAAATAATCATTTACATAAAAGTATACTTTCCCCCAGATTCCTACAGCAAACCACCTCCCCCGCAGTATATCTTACAGGTCCTATCCATTCCTACTGCCTCTTTTCACAGTAGAAGGACCCAAGTGGTTTATTGGTATTTGTACTGGACAGTCTTCCTGCCTTGCCAACACAGTGAAAAGAATAATTCAGTTCTCATGGTGAGTGGTAGGAAATCTTGTTGCAACTATTAGAGTACACTGGGAATCTTAGCATCATTGCTATGAAGTTTTGAAGTGGACAACATGGCTTCTTCAGAGGGGAGTCACAGCTGAAGTGGAAAGTTCCCATTTGATCCTTCTCCCAAGGCTGCCAATATAGTCCTGAGAGTAACTGAAAGGAAAGCCTCCTAGAGAAAGAACTCAGCATCACACATCCCCACCCTTAACAAGCCCTTGTGATGCTTGTGGCTATAAGCCCGTAGGTGCAGTGGCTATAATCGTATCCTCTAAGCCTCTTACAACACTTCCTGTGTTCATACCTCTTAATGCTGTGTGCTCCCAACATGACCCTCTGAGATATGACATTTAGAACCCTCTCTAAATGAGTATAGTTTTCTGGACCCCAAAGCTTTGTGTAGGAGGTGTTCTCCAGAAAAAAAAAACATGGAGTCTGTTCCTATCTAGAAATTATCCCTACACTTACCAAAAAGAGCCATTGGCCAGGGCTCACATGAAAGAAAAAAAAGAAGAAGCTATGACATACAAAATGGAAGCAATATTCTTTTTTCATGTTCTGATAATATCTACAATTAATTTCTCAAATCTCAGAAATTTAGCAGAGGCATAAGGAAAATTAGAAAATTCCTGTTAGAATAAGAACAAATTAAAAATATGAGAGGAATGAATCAAGGGAAAGGAAGCCCTGCTTTCAAGATGTCAGAGTTTGATGGGACATGCTAAAGAAAATTCTATAAAGAAAGCTCTTAAGGGAAGGATCAAAGTCAAAGGTTTAAAATAGGAAAAGAGATATTCCCAGCTGCAAAAGCAACTAATGGAGAGGGCGGGTATGAAAGAAGTGAAGAAATTAAAGCAGAAATGCCAAAATGAAAAAAATGAGTTTTTTTAACAAACAAGTTTGGATAGACTGAGTCAAAGAGACAGAAAAACAAAGAGGTGAAGGAAGAATAAAAAGCTCACCTTATGTGTACATATCAGAATATGCATGGAGAAGATGAGATTGAGGATTAAGAGAGAGTAAAGGTAAAATGCCATCAAGAAATTTGTTTCTTAGAGAATTATCTGGAGTTGTAACATGATGACATAATGGTTATAGAGCTAGCCTCAGAGAGGAAGACCTAGATTCAAGTCTCACCTCTGACACCTACTGGCTGTGTGGCCCTAGGCAAGTCACTTTTCATTAATCTAGGCAACTCTTTAAGACTTGAATTATAGAGAAAATAAAGAGAGGGGCAATTAGAGTACTTATGTTGAATATGAACCAGAGGACAAAGAAACACATAATTCAAAGGCAGACATCACAGCTTAACAAGAGAACAGGGTGATCAAAATGTTGAAATGGGAAAAGATTTCCTAGGTCAAGCAGACTAATAATTCAACAAGATTATTCAGGTCTTCCTGAGTAAAACTCTAGCTGCCATTTTCAAGAGGAGAAATTTAGGAGAGAATTGAAATGACCAGGACAATGAAACACAGGGTGCTAATGATATTTCCCACCCCCACCCTCTCTCCATCTAGATTTAGCTGATGACTTAGAGAACCATCCAGATTTTATTACCAGAAAATTTAAAAAGAGAAAAAAAGTTCAACACAACTAAAATTAAAAAAGTTATTTTCAGTGTTCTACACTGAGGGTTCTCCCATCTCTACAAAAAGGCAAGTAGAAGGAGATCTCTTCTCATATATCTTTTTGGAGGCCCAGCTTGTGTCCCTATCAAGTCAGTAAGGATTTATTAAACCCTACTATGTGTCAGGCATTGTGCTAAGTACCAAGGATACAAAGAAAGGCAAAAACAGTCCCTTTCTTCAAAGAGCTCATAATCTAATAGTAGAGAAAACATGTAAACAATATACTGTGTAATCTCAGAGAGAAGGCACTAGTGTTAACATGGAATGGGAAAGGCTTCTTGCACAAAGTGAGATTTTAGCTGAGACTTGAAACCAGTCAATTCAGAGAAACCAGGAGCGGGAGATGAGGAAGGAGAACATCTCAGGCATAGAGGACAGCCAGTGAAATGTGAGATTGTCCTAAGTCTGGCATGGGAAAACAAGGTTAGCCCCCTGAAATTCACTCCCTACCCCACTCCTTTCTTCCCTCCTCTCTATACAAGCTGTTCAGTCAATGGCCAGAAGGTTTTGGCCATATGATCAAAAACAGAAGATGTTCTTATTAGAACATATCCCCCATTCACATTCTCATAAATCTCTCATTTTAAAAACAGTTCTGATTTCAAGATGAATTGGAAAAAAAGTCATCCCATTTGGGGTTAGAAAATATGCTCACTGTATTGATGATCCACCCCAGACCCATAGCTGCAGAACACAACTAACCCTTTGGTGGCTCAGAAACTGTTTCCTAACACTACATGGAAGCTGCTGGTCTTTAGAAGTGAACAGCTTGATTCAATTTCAGCCTGATTTGAACAGATGAAGAATGTCCCCTAGGCAATGATTCAAATTGCCACAAACAGTGAACAAATGGGAGACCTTTTATTGAAACCTACACAATAGTAAATGAAATGAGATGGAAGCACAGTTATTGAAACACACAGCTGAGGGCTGAAAAGAATTCTGTGAAGCAAATTTTCAGGTCCATGTATCAAATTAGTTTCATGATTAATAAATTCTGTAATAATGAATGTACACTATGTGGGTACTGTGACCAGGGCTGGTTCTATTCCATAATCAAAGCCCCTAGGCATGAGGCTATCTTTCAAACACTCAGCCTTATCACTTACACCATCCAACACCACAAGATGCTTTTTTATAATGAACACACTCCCCGTGACTCTCAGAATACCTGGTTGCCCCTTCTCCATGGGCACCCCTTGGACCCTCCCCCTTTGTGGATGGTGTTGGCATTCTTGTCTGTGAAATGATTTGGTATTTCCACCAATTAAATCATGGCTCCACCCCCATCCTACTTGTTCTTCCTTTTGTCTCTTTATATGTCTATGTTTCTGTGAATGGACTTACAAAGACATACTTATAGATAGTCTTTAATCAAAATAGTAGAATTTAATCAGAGCAAATTAACATCTGGACATCTGGCCTGTACTTCCACAGCCCTAACCTAACCTTATTTTTGCTAATCGTAATTCTACTATCTAACGTCAGTCAAAGATCTTCACTTACCAAATCAGCCCCCACCTGGCAGGTAAGCCAAAAGCCCAGAAGTTCAATACCTCCTCCCACACTCCTAGCTAGAAGAAGATGGAAGCTTTCCATTCTCAACCAAACTTTCCTAGCTAAAATAAGATGGAAGCTTTCCATTCTCAACCAAACTTTCACAGTAGACTAGCATCAATTAATGTGATAAGGAAATGCAAGTGTTCCCTGTATATTTTAGAGATGAGGCCCTTATCAGAGACACTAGTTGTAAAGATTTTCTCCCAATTTTCTGCTTCCCTCCTAATCTTCGTTGCATTGGCTTTTTTTATATAAAAATATTTCAATTTAACATAATCAAAATTATCCATTTCACATTTTGCAATGCTCTCTATATCTTGTGTCAGGAATTCTTTGCTTTTCCATAAGTCTGATAGGTAAACTATTCCTTGCTTTCCCAAATTGCTTATACTATCAGCCTTTATTGCTAAATCATGAACCCATTTTGACTTTATTTTGGTATATGGTGTAAGATATTGGTCTATGCCCAGTTTCTGCCCTACCATTTTCTAATTTTCCCAGCAGTTTTTGTGAAATAGTGAATTCTTAGCCCAGAAGCTGGCCTCTTTGGGTTTATCAAAGAGTAGATTGCTATAGTGGTTGACTGCTATGTCTTGTGTACCTATCCTATTCCACTGATCCACGACTCTGTTTCTTAGCCAGTACCAGGTAGTTTTGATGGCTGCTGCTTTACAGTACAGTTTAATATCTGGTATGGCTAGGCTACCTTTCCTAACATTTCTTTTCATTAATTCCCTAGATATTCTAGACCTCTTGTTCTTCCAGATGAATTTTGTTATTATTTTATCCAGCTCTGTAAAATAAGTTTTTGGTAGTTAGATTGGTATGACACTGAATAGATAAATTAATTTAGGTTAAATTGTCATTTTTATTATATTAGCTCGGCCTAACCATGAGCAACTGATATTTTTCTATTTATTTAGATCTGACTTTATTTGCATGAAAAGTGTTTCATAATTATGTTCGTATAGGCCCAGGGTTTGCCTTGGCAGATAGACTCCCAAATATTTTATAGTATTAATAAATAAAGTATTCCCTGAGCCAAATTTATAGGAACACAAGTCATTCCCCAATTGAGAAATAGTCAAAGGATATGAACAGGAAGTTTTCAGAGGAAGAAATTAAAGATATCCATAAGCATATGAAAAAATGCTTGAAATCACTACTGATTAGAGAAATGCAAATCAAAACAACTCTTAGGTACCTCATCTCCTGTCAGATTGGCTAAAATGACAAAACAGGAAAATGATAAATGCTGGAGAGGATGTGGGAAAATTGGAACATTGTTACATTGCTGGTAGAGTTGTGAACTGATCCAGCCATTCTGGAGAGCAATTTGGAACTATGCCCAAAGGGCTATAAAAATGTTCATACCCTTTGACCCAGCAATACCACTTCTAGGGTTGTATCCCAAAGAGATCACACAAGTGGGAAAAGAACCCGTATGTACAAAAATATTTATAGCAGCTCTACTTGTAGCAGCAAAGAATTGGAAATCAAGGGGGTGCCCGTCAACTGGGGAATGCCTGAACAAGTTGTAGCATATGAAGGTAATGGAATACTATTGTGCTATAAGAAATGGGAAAGATATGGACGTCATAATAACCTGGAAAAACCTATACGATATAATGCTGAGCGAGGGGAGCAGAACTAGGAGAACATTATACACAACCACAGATATATGGATTCTGTGATGACTAACTCTGATAGACTTTGCTCTTCTCAGCAATACAAGGTGCAAAAACAACTTCAAAGGGCTCATGATGGAGCGAGCTATCTATATCCAGAGAAAGAACTATGGAGTTTGAATGCAGATTGAGGCACACTGTTTGCTCTCCTTTTTTTTTTCCTCCCTTTGTTTTTTTTTTCTCTTTTGTTTGTTTTTGGTTTTTTTGGTTTTGTTTCTTCTTTCTCTTGATTCATTCCAATGGTCATAATTCTTCTTTACAACTTGACTATTATGTAAATAAGTTCAATGCGAAGTTATATGTAGAAGATATATTGGATTCCATGCCGTCTTGGGGCAGGGGAAGAAAATCTGGAACTCAAAATTATGTGGAACTGAGTATTGTAAACTAAAAGTAAAAAATCTTAATTGTAAAAGAAGAAATGCAAGTGTTACTGCTAGTCTAAATGGTACGAGAAGTTGCAAAGGCAAGACAATGTCCAATCTTGTTTCATTTTCAGGGAGTTGCTTCTACTTCCTGATTCTCAGTATTATCAGATGTATGCATTTAATCTGCATTTATATACTTAGCAGGTCCAAGGAAGTTTCTCCCATTGGAATTGCCTGGCTATTTCATTCATACCAAGGCATCTGGAGGGAGAAACTGACAGGATCCACTACTTACTACTTGTAAAACCGAGGACAAGACATTTAACATCTCAAGGTTTCAGTTTCCTCTTTTGTAAATTGAAGAGGTGAGAACAATTCCTTCTAGCTCTAAATCCAAGACCCATAGCATATGATAAAAGCATGCATAAGTCATTCTTTTGAAAATTTATTTATTTAATTTATTTAATATATTTAGTTTTCAGCATTGATTTTCACAAGAGCTTGAATTATGAATTTTCTCCCCATTTCTACCCTCCCCCCCACTCCAAGATGGTGTATATTCTGTTTGCCCTATTCCCCAGTCAGCCCTCCTTTCTGTCATCCCACCCCCCTCCCATCCCCTTTTCCCTTCATTTCTTGTAGGGCAAGATAAATTTCTAAGCCCCATTGCCTGTGTATCTTATTTCCTAGTTGCATGCAAAAACTTTTTTTTGTTTTTGTTTTTGAACATCTGTCTTTAAAACTTTGAGTTCCAAATTCTCTCCCCTCTTCCCTTCCCTCCCTAAGAAGGCAAGCAATTCAACATAGGCCACATGCGTATCATTATGTAAAACCCTTCCACAATACTCATGTTGTGAAATTCTAACTGGATTTTGCTCCTTCCTAACCTATCCCCCTTTACTGAATTTTCTCCCTTGACCCTGTCCCTTTTCGAAAGTATTTGTTTTTGATTACCTCCTCCCACTATCTGCCCTCCCTTCTATTGTCCCCCCTTTTTTATCTTCTTTCTCCTTCTCTCCTGTGGGGTAAGATACCCAGTTGAGTGTGTATGGTATTCCCTCCTTAGGTCAAATCCAATGGGAGAAAGATTCACTCATTCTCCCTCTTCCCTCCCTACAGAACTGCTTTTTCTTGCCACTTTTATGTGAGATGATTTACCCCATTCTATCTCTCCCTTTCTCCCTCTCTTAATATATTCCTCTCTCATCCCTTAATTTGATTTTATTTTTTTAGATATCATCCCTTCATATTCAACTCACCCTGTGTCCTCTGTCTATATATATATATATATATATATATATATATATATATATATATATATATACATATATAATATACATATATATGCATATTCCCTTCAGCCACCCTAATACTGAGGTCTCATGAATCATACACAACATCTTTCTATGTAGGAATGTAAACAAAACAGTTCAACTTTAGTAAGTCCCTTGTGATTTCTCTTTCTTGTTTACCTTTTCATGCTTCTCTTGATTCTTGTGTTTGAAAGTTAAATTTTCTATTCAGCTCTGGTCTTTTCACTGAGAAAGCTTGAAAGTCCTCTACTTTATTGAAAATCCACATTTTGCCTTGGACCATGATACTCAGTTTTGCTGGGTAGGTGATTCTTGGTTTTAATCCTAGCTCCATTGACCTCCGGAATATCGTATTCCAAGCCCTTTGTTCCCTTAATGTAGAAGCTGCTAGATATTGTGTTATTCTGATTGTGTTTCCACAATACTCAAATTGTTTCTCTCTGGCTGCTTGCAGTATTTTCTCCTTGATTTGGGAGCTCTGTAATTTGGCGACAATATTCTTAGGAGTTTTCTTTTGGGGATCTTTTTGAGGAGGCAATAGGTGGATTCTTTCAATTTCTATTTTACCCTCTGGCTCGAGAATATCAGGGCAGTTCTCCTTGATAATTTCTTGAAAGATGATGTCTAGGCTCTTTTTTTGATCATGGCTTTCAGGTAGTCCAATAATTTTTAAATTATCTCTCCTGGATCTATTTTCCAGGTCAGTGGTTTTTCCAATGAGATATTTCACATTGTCTTCCATTTTTTCATTCCTTTGGTTCTGTTTCATAATATCTTGATTTCTCATCAAGTCACTACCTTCCACTTGCTCCAATCTAATTTTTAAGGTAGTATTTTCTTCAGTGGTATTTTGGACCCCCTTTTCCATTTGGCTAATTCTGCCTTTCAAGGCATTCTTCTCCTCATTGGCTTTTTGGAGCTCTTTTGCCATTTGAGTTAGTCTATTTTTTAAGGTGTTGTTTTCTTCAGTATTTTTTCAGTATTTTTTTGGGTCTCCTTTAGCAAGTCATTGACTTATTTTTCATGGTTTTCTTGCATCATTCTCATTTCTCTTCTCAATTTTTCCTCTACTTCTCTAACTTGCTTTTCCAAATCCTTTTTGAGCTCTTCCATGGCCTGAGACCAGTTCATGTTTTTCTTGGAGGCTTTTGATGTAGGCTCTTTGACTTTGTTGACTTCTTCTAGCTGTATATCTTGGTCTTCTTTATCACCAAAGAAAGATTCCGAAGTCTGAGTCTGAATCTGAATCCGTTTTCACTGCCTAGCCATGTTCCCAGCCAACTTACTTGACCCTTGAGTTTTTCATCAGGGTATGAGTGCTTGTAGAGTAAAGAGTACTTTGTTCCAAGCTTGAGGGGATGTGCTGTTGTTTTCAGAGCTATTTCTATACAGTCAGCTCTGCCATGCCAGCACTCCTCCTCCCCAAGAACCATCAATCTGGACCTGACTTAGATCTTAAGCAGGCTCTGCACTCCTGCTCTGCCACTTAATTGTTCCCACCAGGTAGGCCTGGGGCCAGAAGCAACTGCAGCTGTAGTTTTGTAGCTGCACCACCCCTGCTGCCCCCAGGGCAGTGGCCAAACTGCAAACTCCTTACCCTCTGTTCTCCACAGCTTTTCCTACTTCTCTGTTGTCTTTGGTGTTTGTGGATTGAGAAGTCTGGTAACTGCCACAGCTCACTGATTCAGGGCACTAGGGCCTGTTCCACCTGGCTCCTAGTCTGGTTGGTCCTGCCACTGCCCTTGCTGGGCTCTTCTCCCCTCTGCACCCAGCTCCGTGTTTGATAGACCTCACCCAGTGACCATCCAGGCTGTCCTGGGCTGGAGCGCCACTTCTCCCTGCTATTTTGTGGGTTCTGCACTTCTAGAATTTGTTCAGAGCCATTTTTTATCGATTTTTGGAGGGACCTGGTGGGGAGCTCACGCAAGTCTCTGCTTTCCAACCACCATCTTGGCTCTACCCCCAGGACCTTCCATTCCACATAAGTCATTCTTACAAACCAAAGTCTCTGTCATTCCAAGTTATTCAGGACCTTAGCACAAAGAAATCTAATGTAGCACCCATTGCCTAGCTACACAAAGCTCCAGAGGTAAGTATGGCTAAGATGTATGCATAGCCTTACACCATTTGGAGGAATCCAACCACAAGGGAATTTAAAAGCGACATGTTTTAATGTGGAGAATGAGAGGGCAATGTGCTTGGAAGAGCTAATGCTCTTTCTCCCTCTGGCTGCCTTGTTATGAATGTGACAGCCAGGTAATTCCAATGCAAGAAACTCTTCGTCATTAAGGGTAGCTTGAGTTTTCATCATTGTGTCTATAGAGGAAATCTTTTGCTCAGACCTAGGAGCCTTTCCTCAGTGGGTTGGGGAAGAACCTTGAGAGTTATTATTGTCATTCTGTCATCATTTTAGGGAAGTTTTTACTTATTCGGATAAAGAGGTGGGCATAACAGCTGCCTTTCCTGATTCATCTCACAAAAATGGAAATGGAAGTGGGAAGAGCAGAATTACACCTGATCCTATTACTTTAGTCTGGATCCAAATTAAATACAATTTTCATTTACATTTCATACTTGACTAAAAAGCTACAATTCTACAGGCTTTTAAAGGTGAAGCTCAGAAGGCTTATTTGCTTTCTAAAATACTTTTAGTGGGTTTGAATACAAAGGAAGAAAGTGACTTCAATCACTTTTTATTTCTACTCAGAGGACTAATGACAGAGTAGGTTGGCATCTGGTTTTACTTAGCTTTTCATTACTTGTTCCTAAAGTAATTCATTTTGGGGGGGGTTAGAGTTTCTTTTTTTTCTTTGCCACCCTTTACCCCAAATAACAGAAACCCAGCACTTTCAAAGGAGGTAAAATGTGTAGCTGGCACCATTCACTCCCTCCATTTTTCACCTGTCACTCATTTCTCAACCCCTTGTAATTTGGCATCTGATGAACTACCATAAACATGCATAAACACACAGGCTAAGCATGATGGCACATCTGGGGGTGGAGAGAGCATTTCCATTGCATTTTCCCTTTTTCTGGATACTTTCTCCTCCCTAGATTTTCATGACACTCATCTCTTATGAGTCTCTTCATATCTATCATGCTGACTTTTCTTGGTCTCAGCTACAAGATGTTCATCCTTTTTCCACTCCCTATATATGAGTGTATGCCATGACTCTCTCCTTAGCTTCCTTCTCTTTTCACTCTAATACTCTCTTCAGTGAACTCACCCCTAGATTCAACTATCACCTCTCTTCAGATGACTCCCATATTTATATACCCAGCCCCCATACCTTTCCCAACCTCCAGGCGTGAACCTCCAGCTGTCTGTCAAACCTCTCTACTTGGATGTCCTACAAGCATCTCCAAATCAACACATCCAAAATTGAGTTCATTATCTTTCTCTATAAATCCTCCCTTCTAACATCTATATTTCTGTTGAAAGTACCACCAATCTCCTACTGATCCAAGTTTGCAACCTAAGAGTCATCTTCAACTCCCTTCTCACTCACGTCATATATCCAATAAGTTACCAAGACTTGTTTACTCCATTTATTGACTCTACATCTTTTGCACCCACCCCCTTTTCTCTAGTCACATTATAACAGCCATCCTAGTCCAGGACATGGTCACCTCTTGTCTAAACAATTGTAATAGCCTAATTGTTCCCAATGTCTTCCTCCTAGAGTCCATCATCCACACAACCACCAAATTGTTATTTCTAAAGTACAAGTAGAACCAAGTCAGTCCTCTACTCAAGAAGCAAGCTTCAATGATTTCCCATTGCCTTTAGGATAAAGTATCTGGAGAGTATTGCCCCTCCCAGGGCTCCTGTACCTATCTCATATATGTATGTGTGTATGCATATATTAATATATCCTGGAGTTAGTTATCTGTGACCATGCTATATTTCTCCTGTGGAATGTAAGCACCCTTAAGGGATTGTCCCACTTTTGTATTTGTATTCCCAGGGCCTAGTACAGTACGTGGCACAAAATAGGCACTTAATAAACAACATTTGATGGATTGAAGAGTTCTTAAATTTCTAAAGGATTATAAATTTCCAAGGAATAATTAAGCAAAGGGTTAAAATTCCTTAAAGTCTTCAAAATCAGGACCTTGCTATTTTCCTGCTTATAGGGAGCTCAATATACTTATAATGAAACCTGGTATATTTTGTGTTTGCACAATTGGAGCTCTATAACAAAATAGGAGACTAGTGGCAATGTAGTGTAGTAGAAAGAATATTGGTTTGGGAACCAAAAGTTTAGGGTTCAAATCTCAACTCCTCTACTTGCTACCTATGTGAACTTTGGCAAGTCATTTAATATCATTTTCCTCATACGTGAAAGGTGAGTGTTGAACAAGATGTTCCCTTCCAGATCTAAATCTGTTATCCTATATATGAGATTCAATACATAAAATGGCCTATTTTTATCGATAGAGGCAATTCCTTCATTCCTTGATGGATGATATTCATGAGTTGCCATTGGCAAAAAAAAAAAAATCATTTATTGGCCAACCTTTTGGTGATGAGCCTTTCTAAACTTAGCCAGCAAGCAATACACACGTACACGTGCATATGCACATGTACACACACACACACACACACACACACACACACAAGACTTGCACTCAATGTCTTTACATCTTGGTAGAGCACTTTGGCAGACTCAGAGTTGCCTCCATGTCATGACAAGGAATGGGAGGAAGACTCAACACATGAATAGAATCGATAGGATGATAAATTTGGAGTTGGAAAGGACCTTATACAGATCACTTAGTCATAGAGCCATAGATTTAGAGCTACAACAGACCTTCAAGAAGTCTAGCCCAACTAGTTTTGCAGAAAGGGAAACTGAGGCTCTGAGAGGTTAAGTGACTTAGCTATAGCCACCCAGACCATAAATATCAGAGGCAAGATTTGAGCCCAGTCTCTCATGCCTCCAAGTTTGTCACACTATCCAGCACACCAAGCTGTCTCTCCACCCAAACTCCAAATATAGTACATGACAATGATCACAAAACCCAAACAAATGCTAAATACTGCACGTTAGTTATATTTCATTATGTTTCTGAGAAGTCCTGAAATTCAAGACCATGCAATTAAATATGAGTTTTTATTGCCTATTATACTTCTAAATTTCCTAATAAATTCACTTACCCATCTTTTCACTCTCCTCTTATTTCACAGCAAACACAAAGACAAACATTAACTTTGAAAAGTTTATTTTTAAACAGGTGGAGGTGGATGTAAACTACCAGTTGAGACATTTTTATTTGTTTTTGGTTGGTTTTCCAGATGAAAATTCAGGAGAACTTTTTTTAAAATTGGATACAAATTGTCTAAGTCTCCAGTGGAAAGGAGTAAGCAGGAATAAAATTTTTAAACCTTGTTTTCATTTATTCTGGGTCAAATGGAGTGTCCAGGAAAGAAACCAGACCCTCCCAGGGAAGCCAGATGTACTCCTTGAGCTACCCAGTCAAACACAGGTGAATGATTTTTTTTCCTTCCATAGTAGTCTGTGGAAGACATACAGCAGAATATCCATGTTGATTGCAAGTGAATCTGTACACAGTAAGAGAGGCTCTTTTTTTTTTCTTAACAACTTTCAGCACCTGGCCCAAAGTTCTCCTGTCAAACAAGCTGAAAGCCGACTTAATGCAGCTTGAGAATTGAAACTAAATATTTGTGCATGGTCTGAGAGAAAGGTGAAAGATCAGGTTGGCTGCTGCAGAATGTCTCTGGACTCATCACCACAATCGGTATTGAAAACTATAATGTGGCTATCACACTTTTCCAGATGTCAGCTGGCTTGGAAGTCCCCCAAGTACAGCTTCAAGATTTACTGGTAGACTGTGAGCTCTTTGAGAATGGGGACTGGTTTTTGCCTTTCTTTGAATCCCCAGGGCTTAGTACGATACCTGACATAGGCGCTTAATAAATGTTTGTTGATTGATGGACTGATCAGTGGATCATAATCTCTTGTTTGGAGAAACTTGCATTCCACCAGAGCTCTATACAGGTTTGCTAGAGACATGCTGCAAGGTGCTTGCTTTGGAGTGAGAGAGAGAGAGAGAGAGAGAGAGAGAGAGAGAGAGAGAGAGGGAGGGAGGGAGAGGGAGAGGGGAAGGGAGAGGGAGGGGGAGGGGGAGGGAGAGAGGGAAGGAAAGAGGGAGGAAGAAAGGAAGGAAGGAAGGAAGGAAGGAAGGAAGGAAGGAAGGAAGGAAGGAAGGAAGGAAGGAAGGAAGGAAGGGAATACCAAGATGAGCATGGTACCTATGCTGTGATGATCTCCAAATTCATGGTGCTCCATTTAAAAAAAAACAAAAACAAAAACCTGCTCCAGGACAGCATCATTTGGTAACCTCTTCCTACAGCCACCACCACTTAGCACATTTGAATCAAGAAGAGGCATTCTAGGTAGCCCAGTGGATAGTGCTCTGGACTTATAGTTGAGAAGACCCAAGTTCAAATCCTGCCTCCACTACTTAATAACGGCCTGATTCTAGGTGAGTCACTTAATCTCTTTCAGATTCAGTTTCCAAATCTGTAAAATGGGGACTAATAATAGAACCTGTCTCACAGGGTTGTTACAAGGATCAAAGGCATAAAATAAATAGTGTTTTGCAAACCTCAAAAAGGTATTTAATTGCTGACTAGGGGCCTGGCCTCTGGTAAACTCTGTCCTCAGCATACCAATATGTGGGCCCTATTTTCTGCTCCTGTGAGTAGCCAAGATTTGGCTGTGGGGAAGAGCTCTCAGATCACCCCTAGAAGTGTCCAGGATAGTAGACTCCTTCGTAAAACCCCTCACTGGCTTCAAGATACATTTCAATTGCCACCTTCCTTCTCCACTGTTTTTCCCAGTCTCCCTTATCTTGGCCCTCTCTAATTGCCTTGTTTGTATTTGTTCTGCATTTATCTTGTATGTACCTATACATATATACATATAATGTGTGTACATATATATATATATATATATATATACACATTAACATGTAAGTATGTTAACGCTGTCCTCGCCAATAGGTTGTAACATCTTTGAAGGCCGGGTCTGTTTCATTTTTCGGCTCCTAGCAGGATGCCCGGCCCTAAGTAGGTGCTTAATAAATGGTCATTTATTATAGCCTGGATAAATAAGGGCTGAGCTGAGCTGAGTAGAGCAGGCCCTGGGACAGAACATCTGTTTTTGTATCTGGCCTCAGGACTAAATTGGATAGAAACGCAGAGTATATGCTACCTTTCAAAAACAATTCCAAACCTTTTCTTGGTATTTCAGATATAATGATTTAAATTTTTTATTCCTTTCTAGAGACAGGGTAAAAATTTTTTGTATGTGAGCATTTTCCTCCTTTTTTTCCTCATTAAAATTGCATCTCCCTTTTCGTGTCTCCAATTTAGGGTTACATAACAACCTTCTCGTGTTTGGTTTTCTTGACTTTACAAAGCAGAGACAATAAGTCCAAGTATGTCTTCTCATCCGTAACATGAGGGCATGGATTTTGAGCAAGAAGAGACTTCAGAGGCCATCTAGTCCAAATTCTTTCATTTTACAAATGGGGAAACCGAGGCTGGAATTTGAATCCAGGTTTTCTGACTTGAGGGCCAGAGTTCTAGTGATTGGATGAAGCCCAGAGAAAAAGATGATGTGCTTATGAGACTAGACTTCATCACAATGACTCGTCTGAAAAGGGAATCACAAGAAGCTATTATTCATGAAATGCTTTACATAAAACAAATATGAATAAAACATTTTCTACAGGAAAAAACGGTATGAGTGTTAATACTGATGCAAGGCCAGATGTGCCAAAAACTGAGCCTTTGTTTCTTATTTCTGGAATGTTAAGGGCAGGTGAGGAGAGAGAAGCAAATTGAGGAAACGATAGTGAAAGGAGTTAAGACTTTTCAAATGAGCACTTTGTGATCATTCCAGCCAAAATAAACAATGAATCATTTCAAATGAGACAAATGGGAGCTTTCTTCCCCACTCTGCTTTGCTAATTAGGAACCAGGAGCCTAAAGCTCATGGGATTGGTGGTATAGGTTTACATCGTAGGCCACTCTAGGAAGCATTTCAGAGAGGGCCTTCTTGCCTTCAGTTAAGCATAAATTCAATAGCCCACCAGCAGAGACGGGTTTCTTCTTTGGTGGGCCTTCTGTAACACACAGGCTGCTTCGCCAGTATTGATGTCTCTGCAGACAAATTTAGTAAAAATTTAATAGCTTCCTGGACTGCAGAGCCCCGGGCACCCTAGCTCTGCTTCCTGGATCTTGCCTCTCACACAACTGCCGATTTCTAGACCCCTCCACCACAGTGTGGCCCCGGCCTACTGAAATCCAGCCCATCCTTCAAAGTACAATGTGTTAAGGACTGTGAAGGGGTCCCCTGAACTTATCTTTTTGAGTTGCCATGAAGCATTCTCTGAAGCCCCCTACTAGTAGAAACCTTAAACCTCTTTGAACATACATCACATTGTGTTTGTATTTTTCTTGCCTCTCCTCTCAGGAATAAGGACTAGAACTTCGATTTCATTGATTTAGTGAATGAGGAATGAGAAAAGTCCCTCTTATGTGGCACGTCAGCACCTTCTCTATAACTATAGTGCTAAATAGTTGCCCAAAACACAGAGATACCAAGACTTGCCCAGGATCACAGGTCTTCCCAGCTCTGAGGGCATTTCTCCATCCGCTACATCATGCTGTCTCTTATGCAGTGTGGTACAATGAAGAGTACTGGTCCTATAGTCAGAAGCCTTGGTTTAAATCCTGCATATGATACTATCCCTGTAAATTTGGGCAAGTCAGTTACCCTTCTAGACCTTGATTTCCTTATGTGTAAAATGGAGGGTTGGATTTGATGGTCCATGAGGTCACTTTCAGCTGTAGAACCCATATATTATTTTGTATTACAGTTACGTGTTTCATATTCCCTCTACTGGATTATAGAGTCAAAGGTCTGTAAGCTCAGAGAGCAGGGGTCACATTTTAGCCAAACTTCATGTTTCTCCCAGGCCTTATCACCATGCATGGAACACAGTAGGTATTTAATATATATTTGTCAAATGAATGTTGAATGAATGAACTTCTTGACTATTAGAACAATTGATGGTGGAATAAATTTCCAAGGGAATATGGTAAGAACATATCCCCTGAGAATATTCAGAGTCCAACTAAGGCAAGGAGTAGAGAGTGGTTTTCTGGGAAGCCATACTACCTTGTATGGGGGTTGAAAGAGAAGGTTGATTAATAGAATAATGAAATACAGAGGTGTTGAACACAGGGTCCACTAAACGCATATGGCCCACTGGATTCATTCAGCCCACAACAACCAGAATTCAAATAATTAAAATGTACTTGGGAAATAGCTAACAAAATAAATAAAAATACAATAAAACATAAATAATATTATATTTTAAAACTAAATCAATATGAAGCTTCAGGGCTCCTGATGTAAAGATTAATGTTCTGTTCTTGTTTCAGTCACGTTTGACTATGTGTGACCCCAGTTGGGGTTTTCTTGGCAAAGATACTGGAGTGGTTTGTCATTTCCTTCTCTAGTTCATCTTACAGATGAGGAACTAAGGCAAACAGTGTTCAGTGACTTGCCAAGGGTCACACAGCTAGCAAGTGTCTGAGGCCAGATTTGAATTCATGTCTTCCTGATTGAGAAGCAGATCTCTCTCCATACCTGCTGGTGACCAGTTTGCATCTAGAGAGCCCTGGTTTCAGGACACAACCCTTCAGCACCTACTACACAGAGCCTTGTCTTTTGCCTCAAAATACTGCAGTAATGTCCTCATCATCTTGTTCCAAAAAGGAAAACGGCACCAAGACCACGGGCATAGAGATAGGGTTGACTTACTCTTTGAAAATTTTTGTCATTAGCAGACTCACTATATTTATCTCCTGCCCCATCTTGGGTCCATCAATCACAGAATAAGATTTGACTGTAAACTATGACCACTGGAGACGTGGGCAAGGGGGCATAGGTTTACAATGGAGCATTTTAGTGCTATTTCTGTTCCCCTGGAGGAAGGGGCACTTTTTAATTTTACCTTTGGCTCTCCTCATTCTCTAAGCTCCCCTACACCTGGCATTCCCCCACCTGGCTGCTTTCTCAGGCTAAGCTTTTTTTAAGTAAAACAAAAACTATTACAAGCTGTAAGTTAATATGGAAGGTAAAAAAAATGACAGGTAAGGGGCCCATTCTAGAAATATGAAATACATATGGAGTCTAGTAAATCTTACCAAGATTCCACAAGTAATAAACACCTATTTAGCAAATCACAGAGCCAATATGACAGAGTAGAAAGAAGCAGTACAGTGAGTTCTCCATCAAAACTCCTCCAAATAGATCTCGAAAATACATCAGATTGAATACTGATGAGTAAGTCTAAGAGAAAGCCACACTGAGTCATTTCTCCATACCAGGTCAATGTAGAGAGACATACAAAGAGGTTTGTGGACACTGGAGACTGGGCATGGCCATGTGTGGAAAACTCAGACAGATACAAAAAAGCTGTGCACCTGGGAAAAAGGAGGTCCCAGATTCATACTGTATACCCCTAGAACCATACCATGGTAGATTAAGGAGAGGATATATGCTTGGGGGTGGTATTCTGTTCTAGCAGGAGACTAAAAAAAGCCCTAGGCAGAGTACTGAGAAGGAATAAATTCAAAGGCAAGCAGCAGCTATGTGACTCTGACCATGAGAGCAAAGCAGGGTCTCAGTTCCAGCTTCTGACCCAATCTGAAGCCTACGGAAGAATAAGCAAGGCAGGAATCACAAACCAAAGAGGATCCTGAAGTTCTGTAATTCTGAACCAGCAGGGCTTCCAGCTGGTTGATAGGGGCTGAACCCAAAAGCATTCTACTATTGCTCAAACCCAAGTCAGGAGCTTGCAGAGTTCAGACCAGGAAGACATCAATCAGGCTTTGCCCTGGATCAGACGACTTAGGGAGTACTGAAAGCCTGCAGGTCCCAGTAGGAGCTGTCCCTTATATTCCAGTATTCAATACCCCAAGAAAGCAGCAGCAGGACCAACCCAGACCTTCCTTCCAAAAGTATGCCATGCCCAGACTTAAAATCACATCTGAAGTCAGAAAGTAGGTTGAAGCAAATAAAAAAGGCATCTCATCATGAAAGCTATTCTAGTGATAGAGATGCTCAAGACTCAAATCCAGAAGAAGAGAATGACTCTAACAAAATTATAAGCAAAGTCTCAAAGAAAAACACAGCTTGGGCACAAATTCAATTAGATTTCCTGAAAGAAATAGAGTTAAAGAGTTTAATTTTTTTTAATTAAATGAGAGTACTAGAGAAAAATGGGAAAATAAATGAGTTTATATTTTGTATGACTTCACATCTATGACTGACATCATATTGCCTGCCTTCTCAACGAGTGGGGGAGGGGTAGGAGAGAGGGAGAAAATATGGTACTCAAAATTTTTCTTTAAAAACAAATGTTAGAGATACCCAAAGGGCTATAAAACTGTGCATACCCTTTGAGCCAGCAACACCACTTGTTAGGTCTATATCTCAAAGATATCCAAAAAGGGGGGAAAGGACCTATATGTATAAAAATATTAATAGCAGCTCTTTTTGTGGTGGCTAGGAATTGGAAATCAAAGTGATGCCCATCAACTGGGGGAATGGCTAAACAAGCTGTGGTATATGATTGTAATGGAATATTATTGTGCTATAAGAATTGACAAGCAGGATGATTTCAGAAAAAACCTGAAAAGACTTACATGAACTGATGCATAGTGAAGTGAACAGAACCAGGAGAATGTCGTACACAGGAACAGCAATATTGTTCAATGAAGAATTGTGAATGACTTAGCTATTCTCAGCAATACAATGATCCAAGATAATCCCAAAGGACTAATAATGAAACATACTATCCACCTCCAGGGAAAGAACTGATGTTGTTTGAATATAGACTGAAACACCCTACTTTTAACTTCTTTCATTTTTCTATTCGTCTTCTTATTACAAAGTGATTAATATGGAAATGTTTTATTTAATTGTGCATGTATAATCTATATCTGGTTGCTTCCTGTCTCAGAGAGGGAAAAGGTAGGGAGGGAAAGGGGCTAGAATTTGGAGCTCAAAACTTTAAATAAAACTATTTTTAAAAATTTTAAATGAATGTTGGAAAATAAATGAAAGAAAGAATTGCAAAAGGAATTAAAATGGAGGAAAGAATTGGAAAAGCAATTAATCCAAGAGTTTCCAAACCTTGCTCAAGCAACAAATTTCATGAAAATTCAAATGGACCAAATAGAAGCTATGAGACATGAGAACTCTATAAGAAAACAAGAAATATTAAAACAAAGTAAAAAGACAGAAAAATAGAAGAAAATGTAAGGTATTTCATAGGAAAAGCAACCAACCTGGAAAACAGATCAAAGTGAAAAAATTTAAGAATCGTTGTCCCATCTGAATACCATGACCAAAAACATAGGGAGGAAGGCAAAACAGTAAGCATTTACATAGTGCCTACTATGTGCCAGACACTGTGCCACTTTTATAAATATCTCATTGAATCCTTATAAAAATCCTGTGAGTGAAGTGCTATTAGTATCCCCACTTTACAGTTGAAGAAACTGAGGCAGACAGACTTTAAGTGATTTGCCCTGTGCTGCTCAGCTAATGAGTGTCCAAGACTGAATCTGAACTCATCTTTCTGACCCCAGATCTAATGCTCCATTCACTGTGCCACCTAGCAGCCTCATTGAAAAGAAAAAATTGTAACTTATTTCATTAAAAATGTTAATTTATACCCAACAAGTTTTATAAAATAAATAAATTTAATATGAAATCTTGCAGAAAATAGCAAGCATATGAGGTCTTGCTAGATTACTTTTAATTCTTATAGAATATTCCACATAAAATATTCATAATTATTTAACAAATAGAGTTTTACAATTTTACATTTATAGTGTTTATAACTATAGATAGAATATAATTTTATATTTTGTAATTATATAGTGTAAATTTTAATTTGGAGCTTTTGGGGGCAAAAGTTACCAATGCAGTTATTATGAACACATAATTAACAAATGTAAAATAATATCATGAGTAGAACATCAAATTACCCTGGGGGTTCACAATGCATTTTTTGTTGTTGAAAGAGGGGGGAAAAATCTTTGGAAACCACTGACCTACTAGCTTAGCCTTTGAGAATCCAGTGTCCCCTTCATTCCATGATAAGGCATCTAAATAGGAGTATTACAGAAGGAAATAATAAATGTTTTGGAATAAAATTCATCTTCACGAATAAAAAGAACACAAGAAAGAAAAGGGGGAATGGCAGCAAGAAAAAATGAATTATCATTCTCATAACAATTAGAGATCTGGGATCCAAGCAATCCAACTACAAACACATCCAGAAACACATCATAGCCCTTTTGGAAAAGCTTAACAGAAATACTTAGTATTTTTCCATTTTCCGCTGTCTCCTCAGCCCCTAAGGCATCTCTCAAATGAGGCACAAATGTCTACAGTAGTCATTTTGTTACAGTCTTCATCCTGTACTACCAGACTGGGTACTAAATTTGGCTGCAAGTGGTATATCTTCTTGTTAACAGAAATATTATTACCATCCCTGCTACTTACACTCAGGTGTCAGTCAATCTTAAACATCATTATATCATTTCTGCCATCCTGCGTAGTGCCTTACAATGGTTGACATATGTAATAAGGTTCCATTGTAACATCTGCATCTGGACCACTTCTTATCTCTGGTTCCAAATCACAATATAAGCTAGGCATGGGGAATGACATGGTAGTCAAAAGTGGATTTGCCATTTCAGTGTAAAACGTATACTGATCCTACATCAAGATGTGCGAGAGTAATCTGTTCTCTGGTCTGGTTTTTGGACAGAATTTTCAGTAATGAGTTTAAATTTGTGCTCAGGGTAGAAGGCAAAGAAATCCATTGACCAAAAAAAGGACCAAACCAACTGTTCGCCTTACTTCACATAAACCCACCCAGACAAAAAGTACAAGTCAAATTCAAGAGAAAGGTCAGGTATCAGAACCACTGTGATCTCTATAATAGCTAATAATTTTTGTTCTGTGGTTTCACTTGGGTCTAATTCTTCATGACCCCATTGGGGTTTTCTTGGCAAAGATACTGGAGTGGTTTGCCATTTCCTTCTCTAGCTTATTTTACAGATGAGGAAACTGAGGCAAGTAGAGGTTAAGGGACTTGCCCAGGATCATGCAGGCCAAATTTGAACCTGGGTCTTCCTGACTCTAAACCCAGTGCTCTATATACTGTACTACCTAGCTATAAAAGGTCGAAGAAAGTAACCTTGAGGTAAAGAAAGGTTATCTGAAGTCTAAGAGAAGAAATTTTTAGAGGATGGATAGGGAAGGATCTTTCTCATCCAGAAAGCCATGGGAATGGGTTTTCAAGGACCCTAAAGGCAAGAGTGAGGGAAAGTAAGAGCATTGACTCTCAAATTAGAGGACCTGGGTTCAAATTCCACCTCCCATATTACCTGTGTGACCTTGGACAAGTCATTTAATCTGTCAGGGCCTCAGTTTTCTCATATGTAAAATGAGGTTGACCAAGAGTCCTTTAAAGTCTATTCCAGTTCTGGCTTCATAATCTTCTGACCCCATGATTCCTTGCAGGGTCTATCTCAAACTCAGGTTCCATATCCAGAGCTAGACAGAGAAGATCTTAAGAGTCCAAAAACACCTGGAAGACTTTAAACTTCTAATTTAACAAACATGAATTAAGCACCTACTGTACTGAATACTGGAAGAAGCATAAAGTTAGAAAAGAAACTTGTAGTCAAGTAGGGGGTAAAGATACATAAGACCCAATAACACCTAAGTGCATTAGAGAAGTACAAAATAAAGTGCTATATAAGGTCTGTTCGGGGAGGTCATCACAATAGGGAGGGTGAGGAGAGACTTCATGGAGCAGATGGAATTTCATTTGGTCTTTGAAGTATGGGAAAGGAAGGTGGAGTCAAGATGGCAGGCAGAGTGGTAAAAAACAGTGTGGTCAACTCCCATACACAAACTCCTCCAAACAAATCCAGAAAATGAAGCAGACCAAATCCTGATGAGGCAATCCAGAAGTCACAATGAGGTATTTTTTTCAGCCCAGTTCAGCAGGAGACAGACAGGGAGGTGTGCAAACACCAGGGAAGGCAGGGCCAAGAACATATAGTGCCCAGACCACTCCAACACCCAGGCAGAGGCTGTGCATCAGGGCAAAGGGAGGTCCAACACCTCACCTGGGGTACTACCAGACCCAGACCATAATGGGGACAAGTGCCAACTGACAGCTTTGCTGTCCATTACCCAGTCCTGGGTCACAGAACTGGGAAAGTTTGAGAAGGAATCAGGCCAGGAGTGGTATTCCCAGGTAGGGAAGCACTAAGCTATGTATGGAGGGAAAAAAAAGGAAATTCAGAAGTAAATAGCAGGAATGGTGTGGCACAAAGCAGGATCTCACTTCTATCATCTAACCCATCATACAGAAGAATAACCAGGACAGGAATCCTAGACCAAAGGGAGCCTACTATTCTGCCACTCTGAACCAACAGAGCTTTCCAGCTTGCTGATTGGTCAGAGTCTCCTCGGCAGTAATCTACTCTTGCTGTTCCAAATCCAGGTCAAGAAACTGCAGAGCTCAGACAGGGAAGAAGCAATCACACTTTGCCCTAGATCACATCACTTAGGAAACACTGAAAGCTTGCAGGTTCCTCAATACTCAATAACCCAAGAAAGTAACAACAGAACCAGCCTAGACCTTTCCCCAAGAAGTGTGACAGAGCCCAGCTCCAATATTAAGTCAGAAGTCAAAAAGTAGGCTGGAAGAATGGGGCAAACAAAAAAAGAACCCCATCATAACGAGCTATTGTGTTCACAAAGATACTCAGGACACAAAGGTGGAAGAAGAGAATGACTCCAAAACATCTATAAGCAAAGCCTCACAGAAAAATACAGCTTGGGCAAAAACTCAACTAGAATTCCTAGAAGAAATGAAACAAATTTTAAAAGAGTCTTTAAAATGTTTTTATAATTGGAAAGAGAGTTCTTAAGGAAGAATTGGAAAAGAAATTAAAGCTATGGAAGAAAGAATTGGAAAGAGAATTAACGGCTTGGTCCAAGAAGAATAAAACTTTGTCCAAGCAACAAATTTCCTGAAAATTCAAATGGGCCAAATAGAAAGCAAAGATTCCGTGAGAGAGCAAAATCAAACAATATATAGAAATACATTTCACACGCTTGCATATATATAACCCATATCAAATTGCTCGCTTTCTTAATGATGGGGAAGGAGAGGAGGCAGGGAGAGAATTTGGAACTCAAAATTTAAAAAAATATATTAAAAATCACTTTTACATGTAATTAGAAAAAAATAAAATATTTAAAAAATAAAATAAAGTCAAAAGGCTGAAGGAAAGAAAGAAATGTAAAGTATCTCATAGCCAAAGCAACTGACCTAGAAAACAGATTAGGAAAAAAAAATGTAAGAATCATTGAACTTTCTGAATGCCATGCCCCCCAAAAAGAGCCTAGACATCATGTTGCAAAAAATCTTAAAAGAAAACTGCCCAGATTTCTTAGAACCAGAGGGCAAAGTGGAAATAGAAAGAATCTGCCAGCCATCTCCTTAAAGAAATCTCAAAATGAAAACTCCCAGGAACACCATAGCCAAAACCCAGAGTTTCTAGGTGAAAGAAAAAATACTGCAAGCAGACAGCAAAAAAGAATTCAAGTACAGAAGTACCCACAGCCCTGATCACACATGATTTAGCAGCCACTACTATAAAGAAGTAGAGAGTTTGGAATATGACATTCCGGAAGGCAAAGGATATGGGCTTATAGCCAAGAATAACTTCCTTTGCAAAACTGAATACAATGCTAGAAAGGAAAAATAGACCTTTAATGAAATAGAATATTTCCAAGAGTTCCTGATGAAAAGACCAGAGCTGCAGAGAAATCAAAGTTCAACCATAAGAATGAAGAGAAACATAAAAATATAAACATGAATAAACAGCAATAAAGGACTAAACAAGGATACTGTGTACATGAAAAATATTATACGTGTGTCCTCTCTGATCCCTATCATCATCAGGGTTCAGAGGGAGCCAATAAGACAAGGCCTGGAAGTGGTCCTGTTGTGTCTTGATGATATTAAGGAAAGAATGGAAAGAGAGGGGAAGGGGAATGTACTGAAGAGGGAGGGGAGGGGAAGGAAAATTGCAGGAAATTGTCACACATAAGTCAGAGTATACAAGTCAACATCTATACAAACATCTATATAAGGGCTTGTGGAGAGAGGCTGACACTTGAACCTCTCATCTGAACTGAGCAAAAGAAGGAAGAAAAAATACACACACACACACACACACAGAGCTGGATATAGAAATATATTTCATTCAACAGGGAAATAGGAAGGGAAAAAGAGAAGGGAGGAGGTAAGGGATTAGATGGAGATTAGATTGGGGGGGGTGGTCCTAAACAAAACAAATTCTAAGGATGTCCAGAAGTATTTATAGCTCTTTTTGAAGTGACGAAGAATGAAAACCTGAGAGTTTGTCCTAAATTGGGGAATAGATGAACAAGTGATTTCATGGAATACTACTATGCCAGGATTCCAGGAGTTTCATGATGAAACATGCTCCCCACCTTCTGACAGAGAACTGAAGAAGAATGCAGAATGAAGCAAATATTTTATAGGATATGGCCAACATGAAAGTTTGTTTTGATGTACTTAACTGTACATGTTTGTAATGGGTTTTGTTTTTCTTGTCTTTTCAATAGGGAGGAATAGGAGAGAGGGAGAAGGTGGATTTTGGCTGATTAAAACAAAATTTTTTCAAAAGAAGGAAACTTAGAAACTCTGATTAAAACAATGACCAACCACAATTTCTAAGGACCATGATGAGATATGCTGCTCAACTCCTGACCGAAAGGCGATGCAATCAGGTGCAGATTGAGGCACAGGCTTTTAGACCGTCAAAATAGTCAATGTAAAAATGTGTTTTCCTTGACTATACATACTTGTAACAAACATTTTTTATTTTCTTTCTTTCTTAAATGGAGTGTGGAAGGAAGAGGGAGGGAGAAAAAGCTAATCTTTGAAAATAAAATTTAATTAATTTTTCAAAATAAAGTATGGTTAAGGAGTTCTATAAGTGAAAAGGAGGAGAGAAAACCTATGGATTATAGGAAATGGTCAGAGCATAAGGCATGGAGCTAGGGACATTCAAGACATTCTCTAGGAATAGAGAATAGCCTGATTTGGCTAGAGTATAAAGTGCAATAAGAGGAATAATACAAGATAAGTCTACAGAGAACTTTCCAAACCAAATTCACCTCAGCTAGAAACCTAGCTGAAGCTAGCTGGTGCAGAAGATAGAGTGCCAGGCCTAAAGCCCAGAAGATTCATCTTTGTCAGTTCAAATCTGGCCTCAGATACTTATTAGTTGTGTGACCCTGGTCATTTAACCCTGTTTACCTCAGTTTCCTCCTCTGTAAAAGAAACTGGAGAAGGAAATGGCAAACCAGTCCAGTATCTTCACCAAGAAAACCCCAAATGGGGTCACAAAGAGTCAGACATGACTGAAACAACTGAACAACAACAGCAACCTAGTGCTGACTAGACAGGATTGGACCAGATAAATCTGAAAACAAGAATTCAAACAAGGACCAAGCAGGGGAGGTGAAATAAGCTGTGTTCCCTATATGTTCACATATAAGATCAGAATTCAGTACTAAGACTTTTGCAAACTGTAATATTCTATAAATACTACTCCGACTTGTTATTTTAATTGTAAAGGAATCCAGTAGTCTCTGAACTACATGTCCTAGAAGCCTGTATGTGTTCCAGGAGATAACAATGTTACCTCTGCATGGATTCTGCTTAAATAGGCATACTTTCAGTGCACTGGCTTAAGAAATTATGAAAGAGGTGTCTCACAGAGGAACAAGATGTGGGTTGTAGATCAGAATCAGAAATAGAGAAAGAGAAGGGAAGAAACCTATGTTTAAAAACCTATGTTTAAAAAAATGATTCTCAAAGTATGGTCTCCTGGGAGTCCCAAGATCCTTCCAGGAGGTCTGTGAAGTCAAAACTATTCTCATAATAATGCTAAGACATTTAATTTCTAAAATATTAAATATCAATAACCTAAAATCCACATGAACAAAAGCTTTTGGACATCCTCATTAATTTTTCCCTTTTTTTGGCCATCTAATTTGCTATTTTTTCTCAATTACATGTACATTTTTTAATATTTGGGTTTTTTTTTAATTTTGGGTTCCAAATTTTCTTCCTACCTCTCTCATCTCCCCCTTTCTTGAGAAGGCAACAATTTGACATAGATATCCTCATTAATTTTGAGAGTATAAAGGGATCCTGAGACCAAAAGGGTTGAGAACTGCTGACCTAAACCTTCCAGTATTAGTGTTTCCCAGTAAAAGCAGCAGCAGCAGGAGGCTCTTCCTTGAGCTGTGTCTAGACCATTCTGAGTGTTCACAGGCCCTACAGAAATTGAAACAGGGAGCTTGTCCTGCTCCAATTTCCTACAAGCAGACACTAGACCCTCTACAAAGCCCCACAGTTCTCATGCTGAGAAGCACTGCCTTCAAGGCCCTTAGGCCTCAATATTCACCTGGTTGGCAAGATTCTACCTTGCTTTCTCCTTGCCTTGTGTACCATGCTGAGGAATAATAGAGAAGTGATTGAGCAGCAAAGATGCCGGCAGATACCAACCCCTTTAACAAACCAGTGCATGAGTTCAACAGCCTGTATCCCTTTCCCTGGTTCCCTAACTCTGTTATGTAGAAAATATGAGGTGAGAAATAGATACAATTTCTAGCCCTTAGAACACAAGTTATCAACCTGAGGTCTTTGAATTTGTTTTTATGTTTTGATAACTGAATAGCAATATAATTGGTTTCCTTTGTGATGCTACATCATTCTGAGAAGCGTGATCTTAGAGGTTAAATGACTTACCCAAAGTCACACAAGGCCATAGTGGCAGAGTCAAGATTTGAACCCAAGTCCTCTAAATCCAGTTCTCTTTTCACTATACTACCACATATTTTATTCTGACTTAGGGAGATTTAGTAGAGATGGAGGATTTTGCACTGTGACTTCAGATAAACAAATGGTCCCTTGAGTGGCATGGCTTTTGGAGCAACCAACAGGGCAGCTACATAAGGGGGCTCAGGTCCTACATGACTTTCTAGGTGTTTTACTCTAGAGCAGAGATTTTTGACCTTTCAGTATCATGGATCCTTTAGTCCTTTGGTAGTCTGGTGAAACCTAGGGAGCCACTCTTAGAATCATGTTTTTAAATGTTGTAAAATCAAATATATAAGTTTTAAGGGAAACCAATTCTTTTGGAATACAATTATCAAAATATTTTCTACAAAACAAGTTAACAGATCCCAGGTTAAGAACACCTGCTCTCATTCCTAGTAGTAAAAGCGTAAACAAACAAACTAACTAAAGACTTCTGTGTGGTATTTACAGGGAACAAAGTAAAAGGAAAGAAGAGGAGTGGTGACAGTGAGGAACCAGTGAACCAAATGCAAGGACTTTCCAGTAGATCAGTGGTACCACACCATTTTGCTTCTCTTTTAAAGGAGTCAGGTGTCTTGGTCCCCTTTTCTTTACTCACATAGCTATAACTGTAGTTCGGGCCCTTCTCATCTTTCTCCTAGACTATGGTTACAGTCTTTTAAATGGTTTCCCTGCCTCAAGTTTTTCCCCACTCCAAGCCATCCTCTGCTCAGCTGCCAAGGTGATTTTTCTATAGTATAGCTCTTATATTATACACACACACACACACACACACACACACACACTCACTCACTCATATAAACTCCACCATTTGGCATGCAAACCTCTAAAACCTGGGCTTTTTAGTCTTCTTACATGTTCTCTTCTACACATTCTCTGTTCCAGCAATGCCAGCCTACTAGCTATTCCTCAAACACAACACTTCATCTCTCTGCTTTTGCACTGACTTTCCCCATGACTGGAAAACTCTGACCCCTTACCCATACTTTTTCCATTTCCCTAGTTTCCTTCAAGGCTCAGCTCAAATTCTACCTTCCATAGGAGGAGGACTGTTCAAGTCCCTCAAGTTACAACAGCATTCTGCTTTCAGATTGCCTTCCACTTACTCTCTATATGTCTTATATCAAGTTACTTACATGTTATTTCCCCATCAGAATATAAGCTCCCTGAAAGCAGGGTCTGCTTTTGTGTTTCTTTGTATTACCAGTTCTTTGTACAGTGCCTAACACATGAGATCTGAATCCAGGGGTGCACTAGAGCCAGCTTGAATGGCTGGAGTGGATGGTTAAATTTTCAGAATGAGTATTTACACTTCAGAAACCAGCAAAGCTACAAATCGGACCTTCATCTATTATTTCGTTGATTGTCTAGACTTAATAAAGTGATGGAGAAAATGTTGATAATGCAGATTAAATTTAAAAGTGTACCCTACATTTTTTTTCAGAGAGCCATTTGTTAAACATTTGCCAGCACAGCCCTTTCTGAATCTATAAATGAGATATCTTATTACAGATTGAAGAAAAAAAATTAGAGCTGGAAATGACCTCAGAGGCCAAATGCTTCATTTTAGAGATGTGAAAACTGAGGCCCAGAGATGTTGTGGCTTGCCCAGGGTCACACAATCGATAAGTATCAGAAGTGGGATATGAGCCCAACTGTCTTGGGTTCAAAGAGCTCTACCATCCCTTGCTAGGTGATCTAATAATCCAGATGGGTAAGCCACAATATCCATTCTGGTAGCTTCTAAGCTAGCGGGTTTTGTGCCCGCTATTGAATACCTATTTATTCAGTTTATCTGCCCATATGCTGACAGGCCAGTAGTATAAATACGTTTCCTCCTCCCTGTCTTCTATTTATCTATCTTGTACTTATTTTGTATTTATTCTCTAAATAATCATATATGTTCCTGTCTCTCTTGATTGACTATAAGTTCCTTGATAGCAAGGACTGTTTCACTTTTTTGTCTTTTTATCTGAAGTGCCTAGCATAGCACGTGGCACATAGTAGGTGCTTAATGAATGCCCACTGAATGATTGATGGGCCAGTCTATACAGCCATCCTGTCAACAACAGCCATGAGTTGCCACCAACTTAGCAGACAACACAAAGGATGTGTAGACTCCATCTTTGCAGTAAATTCAACCATTCTTGGCCATTACTTTTATGGTTCAACCTGCCTTGGAGAGCAGTAGTTTGGCCACACCAGCTCCATGAAGGTCAGCCACAAAAGGGCAAACCTATTAACAACTTTGATCTGTTCTCAAGGTGTCATGAAGCACTTAAATATTTCTATTGAGTCAAAAGAATCGGGGCAGATTTGATTCACTCAGGATCCCCATGGGGGCTCACTGGGCAAGGTCCCTAACAGACTTAAAGAAGCAAGGGCAGGGAGTGCCAATAGATAGGATTCATTTTTAAAGGACACTGGGCTATGGCTCAAACTCAGCACAACAAATGTCCATCCATGATAGACTCTGCTCCCAGCTTGATTTATTCTCCCTTGGCTTTCTGGATACTTTATCCTGTCCTGATACTTGGCTTGACTCTCCACTCCTGATCTGAACACAGCTGCCTCCCATTCAGGAGAATGAGGAGATGAGTTGGCATCTCCCACAGAGGCTTTTCAGTAGGTCAATCAGGTCAGCAGACCCACAATGACCTAATTTAAAAGCCAGCACCCACTCCCAGCTAACTGAGCGCAACAAACTGTTGCAGGTTCTTTGTACTTACCTAGGATTCTGCCTTTGATCAGTGTCATTTCTGCTTTTGTTCATTTCTTGTGTGACATTGGAATGTACCAGCTATCAGTGCCTGATCCTCTACCATAGTTGGCCAGGGTATGGGTGCTCAGCCCCCTTGAACTGTGGACCTTTCAACACCAGCAGGTGTGCTAGAATATAAAGAAAGTTCTTCATGTCTTCCTCAAACTGAGAGCTAGTTGTCACTGTTTCCTATGCCCTTTTTTCTATGATCAGAGGCCCAGATTCTAACCCAGAATTTGGTATGGAATTTCAATCAGATTATGGATTGATCCCCACCATTACCTCTAGAAAAACTACTCCTTATTATCCTGTCCCCAATACATTTCATCTAAGATGTTTCCAAAGGTGTAGTACATAAAACTTTAAGGAGAATGTTAAAAATAGATTAAAGCAAATTAACATGAATAAACCAAAACCACATGATTCTCCCCAGATCGGGCATTAACACATCAACAGCAGACTGGTCCCAGAACCCACGGTTAATGTCCCAAAGTAAACTGGGAATTCAGAACACCCTGAAGTTCTGTCCTGGAGAACTATATCACATATACAGATAAATTGCATCCTGCAGTGGTCTCACATCCAGGCAACCTTAGTTCTGCTCCCAGACACCCACAGTCAACAGTGCCCTCTTTCATTTTATGTCTCTGTCCCTTTGACACTAAGCATATATATGAAGGAGATTTTCCCCTATGGAGTATGAAATGTTTGGGCATCAAAATAATTAGGAAGGTAAGATAATAGGGAACCGTTTTTCTCCCCTTCCATCCTTATATTCAGCTGAGTCTTTTTGTTTTAAACCCCTCTAGCTCAAAATCCTCCATTATCACATGCATGCTCCCCTGCCCTACTGTACCCAGAATGGTACAGACTGGCCAATCACAGCTGCTTTGGCGCTGTTGACTCTGATTTTGTCTCTACACTTAGACTCCAGTTACTTTGGTAAATACTTCACTATGTCCTATGAATGAACCCATTCTCTTTGGACCCTTTGGTCTCCATTTTGACTGATCCATCACCAGCCTCTTTAGCACAGACAAGCCCAAGCACCTCCCCCTCCCCCAATCCACCTTCAATCAGCTGAGCCTGATCTGAAATTTCCATGCCCTGAAATCTTGGGAGAGACCACGCTGGACAGCTCTAGGCTTTTCCACACCAAAACCCTTCTCCTGGTTCCACTCCAGGGCTAGAATGAACAGAACAGACTCTTCTAGGTCTTGGCTCCCTATGTCATGTCCCCACGAAACAGCTACTGTAGTAAACAACGTAAGTCAAACAATCAATAAGCATTTATTTTAAGTCATAGCATGTACCAGATGTTATGCTAGACACTGAGGATAAAAACACAAAAATATAATAATCCCTTCCTTCTAGGGGTCTATATTCTGCCAGGGAAACAACATATACATATATGAGCATATTGAAAATAAATACAAGGTAATTTTGAGAGAGTAGCACCAACAGCTGGGGGAATCAGGAAAGGCCCTGTGTAGGAGTTAGCACTTAAGCTGAGCTTTGAGAAAGACTAGGGTTCCTAAGAAGTAGAGATAAGATGCATCCTACGAATGAGGTATAGCCTTTGCAAAAGCATGGAGACAAGAGATTGTCATGTGTGAAGAACAGCAAGAACACTAGTTAGTTTGGCTCAACTGCAGGATGGATGAAGTCTGGAAAATAATCTAAAGCCAGATTGCAAGAGCCTTAAATGCCAAACAAATGAGTCTGTAGCCACTGGAGTTTCTTGCACTAAAGAGTGACACAGCCGGACCTGTACTTTAGGAATGTAATTTTGGCAGCTTTGAGGAGAATGGTTTGGAAAGGAGAGAGACTGAAGGGAAGAAAATCAATTAGGAGGCTATTATAATAATATAGATAAGAGATAATGAGGGCCTGGGCTAGGATGGTGGTCCAATGAGCAGAAAGAAGGATAAAGGAAGGAAGCACTGTAGAGACAGGATGGCCAAGTCTTTGCAAATGATGGGATAGGAAAGGGGTGAAGGAGAGTGAGGAAAAAATAAGTCCTCTATAGGCAAAAATATTTTTTAGCTGCATTGTTTCTAAAAAGAAACAAAATATGTGTCAGATGATTAGAGAATAGCTGAACAAACTGTGGTATATGAATGCAATGAAATATTACTACACTATATAGAAAATTAATATGGGAAAACTTTATGAAGTGAAATAGACTAAAGTAAGCAGAGCCAAAGCTCTATCTAGATACAATGACTACAGTAATGCCAATGACGTCAACATGGAAAGGAAACAAAACTTTGATCAGTTAGGAATGGGGGTAAAGGATGGTGCCACCTGGCATTTCACTGGCGGAGGCAACCTGTGCATGCATGAGAAACCTTCCTCCCCCAATTCAGGTCAATGCTTTCTCTGCAGCTATAGTCCTAGAGAATTGCCTAGAGAACCGAGAGGTTCAGTGATGAACTAATGGTCACACAGATAGTATTTGTCAAAGGCAGGACTTAAATTCAGGCATTCATGCCTTTGCAGCAAGCTCTCTATTCACTATACTATGCTATTTAAAAATGGGAGAGCTAAGTCTTTCCTTTCTGTTAACCATCAACAAGTTTTGGGAAACCATCAAGTTTGGGAAAAGATACTTTGTAAAGGCGTTTGTTGGAAAGCATCTGTTGCTTCAAAGCAAAATATATTAATTTTTTAAATTATATAAGGAGTAGTAGTGTCCAAAATGAGTTGAGGATAGCAAAAATGGGTGCTAAGAACAATAAGAAAATAAATTGTTGAGGTTTGGGTTTTTTAAAAACTATTTGTAGGCAATAGGAGAAGCAAAGAAGGAATAAGACAACTGCTTGGGGTAGATGAAAAAGCTAAAATCCTCACTCTTATTTTGTTTCTGTTTTCTCTTTCAAGGAGGATGAATCTTTAGACAGGAAGGACAGAATAAAAATGGTTAGCAGGAAGTAGAGATCCAAAACAGGAGAAGAAATGGTCAAGCAGTGATGAGTTCAAGCCGCTAGTTCCAGAGAAACAACATTTGACTATGAAGAGAATAGGCAAATGTGGTTGCTAATCTTTGAAAGGTCTTGGAGATTGGAAGAAGGGTCACAGGCCTAGGAAATGTCCAGATTTTAAAAAAAAAATCAAGAGAGTAACGCCTGCAGACTATACACCAATGAACTTGATTTTCATTCCTGTCCACATTCCAGATCATGGGATTAAGGGACTCATTTGTAAACACCCAAAAAGGGAAGGCGTGATCTCTTAAGGATAGCAAGATGTCCTAGAATAGTTCATATCAGACTAACTCCATTTTTTGACATGTTTTTGACTATAGAGGAAGCATCCCACAATGAAAAGAGAGCTGGCCTCAGCTGTCAGAGTTAAGAAGACCTGGGTTCAAGTCCCACCCCTGGTGTCTATCGGCTGGGTCGATGCTGGGAAAATCGAATAGTTTCTTAGCATCCTAGCCAACTCTCTCATTTGTAGAGCAGGGGCCTGCTTGCATTGATTGAAGGAGTTTCCTCTCTTGGAGATCCCTCATACTAATCAAATAAAAGATTTTGTACAAAAAACAAAACAGAAACAAAGGCTGGTAGCTCAAGCGAATGCTCTAGACGTAATAACTTACTTAAGCAGTAACCTTCCTGCCTGCACTGACTCACATCCCCAGAGAGCTGCAGGAGCAGCCGGTCAGCAGCGGAGCATTCACAAAGTGAGAGCAAGGAAGGCAGCTGTGTCCTTCCACTCTCCAGGTCCTTTTGCCAACCCAAGAAATTTTTCTCTGAGTTGCTAAATGTTAGCAGCAACAGAATCAGATGCAGACAAAAGGTTGGTTTGATCCAATGCTGTAATGCCCAATTCTACACAAAGAAATTATTCTCATTGGCTAATAATAAAAGCTATAGGCTTTGTGTTTTGGAGGGGCACCTATGAGATGCACAAAGGCCCTGAAGCAAACAGAGTGGGGAAACAGAGACACTTTGTTTTCTGTGGAATGTAACTAGGTAGCTATGGCCGCTGTTGGCAAAACATGTAACAGTTATGATTAATGAAAATCGTAATTTTGTATCTTGGGGGCCTTTTGGGGAGAGGTTTGAAATCGGAGATGATGATAACAAAAGGATATTGTTCTTCAGGTTCTTATTACAGGAAAAATTCCAAGTTTGGGTTGGTTTTCTTAAAAATATGTATAGTGTAATGGAAACTTGTTTTAATTGACTTGTGTTTGAGGCCTCTATCAATTTTGTAAGTTAGCATTTAAGCAAAGACATCAGAGTGTCCTTAGCACGATTGCTTGAACTAACAATCAGAAGACTCGGATCATAGTCCCATCTCTGTTGTGCCTAGAATTGTGACGTTAGATGAGCAAATGGGATAATACAAGTAAAGTACTTAAGCAGCACCTGACACATAGTAGGTGTTATATAAATTGAGCTATTGTTATTATTAATATGTTTCAAAAATGGGAAGGAGGGGAAGGCTGGGAGGAGAAGTTAATATTTGGTTTTCCTCAACTATAAAATGAACATAATGATAGCACCAACCTCACATTGTGAGGATCCAATGTGATCTTATTTGTAACGTGCTTAGCACAGTGCCTTGCCCACAGTGGGTGCTATGTAAATGCTACTTATTATTATTATTATTATTAACTAAAACGTTCTCTGCCTGGTTAATATGAGTAAACACATTGACAGGGGCAAATACATTTTGATTAGGTGCAATTCCACAGAGTGCCTTTTAAGCAGGGGTAGCTATTTAGGGAACCTGTGCATGATAGGGTGTCCTAGGTGCTATAGTCAAATCATCATTCCTAGATCATATCCACTGCTAATCTTTATGGGTTATTTCCTTAAATTGTCTAACAAGGACTCTTTTTAGTGACATGACTACATTTTCCCCACCCCCTCATGTGCATTTGTGTTTTCTCTGTCCCAGTGTGTTTTGATGACATAGTTCCTCCTGTGACCTTGTGCAAGGAGGAACATGTTTTCTGTCTGGTCTGTACTGGCTGTCAACAGCTAAGCACTTGCATGGTGGAGAAAGGGTACGTTGGTGATGAATCATTGACATTATCATTTTATAATTTCAGCTCATCTAGTTCATTCCTCTTCCCTGAGGTAAGAGCACACTTAAGCCAGACTGACTTATAGAAAGATATAGGTTATCCCTTAAAGAATCCCAATGAAGCATAGTCTAGGCTCCCTTCCCTGATGCATCCTAGTGGGTTAAAAAAGGTGTTGCTTTTAAAAGAAAGTAACCTTTGTACCCTTTGATTCTGAGATCCTAATACTAGGCAAAAAACTCACAAAGAGAGAAGAAAGAAAGAAAGAAAGAAAGAAAGAAAGAAAGAAAGAAAGAAAGAAAGAAAGAAAGAAAGAAAGAGAAAGAGAGAGAAAGAAGGAAGGAAGGAAGGAAGGAAGGAAGGAAGGAAGGAAGGAAGGAAGGAAGGAAGGAAGGAAGGAAGGAAGGAAGGACAGAAGAAAGGAAGGGAAAGACGGAAGGAAGGAAGGCCCCCTAGACACCAACTTATTAATAGCAACATTCCTTTTGATAACAAGAAACTGGAAACAAAGCAAATGCCCATCGGTTGGGATAATCACTAAAAAAAATTGTAGTATAATAAATGGAGTTGAATGTATGAAGATTTACAAGAAGCATGAGAGACAGCTTATATAAACTGATGCAAAGTAGAGTAAGCCCAATCAGAAATACAATACTCATGACCACAGCAATATAAATGAAAAGACCAAACACCTTTCCCCTCCCCATCCCCCAACGGTGTAACCAAGTGTTCTGGGCTGAGTCTGACTCGGGCCAGTCCCCTGCCAGTTTAAGTTTGATATGGGAACAGCAAAAGACACTTGTAGGTCATTCAGCAATGAACAAAAGGAAATTTATTTAACTCCATCAGGAGGCTATTCAACAAGAATATACCTCAGAACACCTTAAGGAGAGTCAGCTCTTTGCCCGTATTGCCATTTCCCCCTCCCCCCAAACATCAAAGAATGCCTGGAGTTCCTTTGGCTGTTTTGTTTTCAGGTGACCAGGAAATGCTGGCAACAGCCTGAGCCTTTCGTGACCTGAGCCAATCAAATGCAATAACTTTTAAGGAAAAACTAGCCTACTTTGTGTGGGGGAGGACTTAAGATATTGCACAACCCCACCTCTATACACATCAGGCTTGGTCTGGAGAAGAGATGCGAAAATTCACCTCCCTCACTCCACAGCAGAGGTGAGAACATTGCATATATTGACAGACTTGGGAAGGATCAATAAGTTTAGAAATGGTATTTGCATAATTCACATAGTTTTACTCTATTTTGTTGCCAGTTGAACTTATTCCTTCTTGCTCTCTATATAAGTATGGGGGAGGAATAGTTTTGTCTGTCTTTCCTTTGGTTGAAAGGCCAAGAGTGAATCAGGCAGGCCCACAACCTACGCTTTTCCAGGTGAAATCCCTAGTGGGCGTTACTGATTAGTTACCTGGGGGGCTAAACTCTGAATGTTCTCCTCTCGCTGGAGAAGAGGCTTTGATATGCCCTAGATTTCAGTACATACCGTCATTATCCAATACACACAACTACAGAAACCTATACTTCTTTTTGACCACAAGAGGGCACCGTAGACCAATAAATTGGTATCGAGCCCAGTGCCCAAGGAGAAAGCAAGGACTATTCCACTCTGAAGTTTTGTCTCCAAGAATGTTAAAAAAAAAAAAAAAGAGTAAATTACTTGAGAATTTGAGCTTTGTCTGTAACCAATATGGACAATTTAGGCCTCAAATTTTGCTGTTTTTAATCTTAGAGAGTAGGACAATCCAAATAACCGTTTCATTTTTCCACTTCACTCTATATAAACACAGCCTTAATTAAGGAATCATATATTTTACTTCCTGGGAGGACGGTTAAAGATCAAAGCTTGTGCTTCTTTACTTGTTGAATTAGAGATCTGCTTTTGTCTTACTCATCACTGAGTGAGTGAGTCACTGAGTGACTATTGGCCTTGACTATTTTGCTCTATACGTTTTTCTGTGTGCTTTAATGCATATAAAATGTTTGAACAACCTCTTTGATCATTCAATTATTCAATTAAAATTTAATTTGAATTTAAAGATAAATATACAATTTTAATTTAATTCAATATTAAAGATACCATTTTAACGAAGTCAAATTTCTCTTTTAAAAATGCTTTATTGATGCATTTCATATTTTTATACTTTCCAGCAATACCATCAGTACTCTTTCTTACAGGAAAAAAAACAGTTAAGTAAACTATACAGTTCAAGTGCCAGGGTGTATGAGATTTGGAACTACCTTGATATATGTTTCAACAATCATCATCATCAGCAATCAACATTGTTCATTGCATCTGACTTCTGTTGTCTCATGGTATTGTCTTTATTTCCATTATCATGGTTATTTTATATATCATTCTCCTGGATCTGCTTTCTTCACCCTATATCAGTTCACAAAAACCATCCCTTGTTTCTACAAATTCCTCATCATTGTCCTGTCTTACAATGCAGTAAATATTCCATTATACTTGAAGATTACATTTGTCATTCTGCAATCAATAGGCATATATCTTTTTTCCCAGTCAATCAGTTAGTCAATTTATTAAGCCATTTATTAAGTCATATATTAAGTCAATTATTAAGTCATTTACTAGACTGCAGGCACTGTGCTGGGGATACAAAGAAAAGTCCAAGAAGCTCACAATCTAATGGGGGAGACAACAGGGAAAAACTATGTACAAACAAGTCATATATAGGATAAATAGGAAATAATCAACAGAAGGGAGGCAATAGAATTAAGAGAGGTTGGGAGAAGCTTCCTGTATAAGGTGGGAGTTTAGGTGGGATATGAAGGAAGCCAGGGAAGCCAAGTGGCAGAAATGAGGACAAAGAGCATTCCAGGCATGGAGAACAACCAGAGGAAATGTCCAGGGCTGAGAGATAGAGTGTTTTGTTCAAGGAACAGAAAGGAGGCCAATGCCATTGGATCAAAGACTTCCTGTGTATGGGGAGGTGTAAGGTGTAAGAAGACTGGAAAGAAGACTGGTAAGGGGTGGGGTGCTAGGTTATGAAGGTCTTTGAATACCAAGCAGAAGTTTTTCTATTTTGATGCTAGAGGTGAGAGGGAGACTCTGGAGTTTATTGAGTAGGGGTGAAACAGATCTGTGCTTTATAAAAATCGCTTTGGTGACTGAGTAAGAGGATGGACTGGAGGGGAGAGAGACTTGTGCCAGACAGACCAAACAGCAGACTATTGCAATAGCCGGGCATGTAGTATCAGAGGAGAGAAGGGAACCATAGCCAAGAGAAGTTGCAAAGATGAAATCTACAAGCTTTCACAACAGATTGGATATGGAGGAGTGGGGTGAGAGAAAGTGAAGAGTCAAAGTTGACATCTAGCTTATAAGCCTGGGGGTTGGGGAGAATGGTGCCCTTGACAATAATAGGAAAGTTTTGAGGGAGAGTTGATGGGAGGGTAAGATTATGAGTTTAATTTTGGACATGTTGAATTTAAGTTGTCTACAGGACCTCTGCTGGAGATGTCTAATAGGCAGATGGAGATTTGAGACTAGAGGTCAGTTTCCTGCTGCTACAAAAAGTTTTACTGTTAATATTGTGATATATATTAGACTTTATTTCTGTCAATGACCTCCTTGAGCTACATACCCGATATTGGGATCTTTGGATCAAAGGATGTGAACAATTCAGTAATTTTCCTTTGCATAGTTCAAAATTGTTTTCTGAAATAGTTGAATCATTTCTGAGCTACAGTAATGATGCATTAGTATGCCTTCCTGTCTATATCACTTCCAGCAGTAACTATTTTTATCTTTTATCATCTTTATTCATTTGATGAATCAAAATTATCTATTTTGTCTCCTCTAATCTCTTCAATCCTTTTTCTGGTTATGAATTGATCCTCTAATCATAACTGTGAAAGATACAATGTTCCAGTTCTCTAATTTTTAAAATGCTATGATCTTTTAGTTCAGATCGTTTAACCTTTTGGAGCTTATTGTAGTTAATATTATAATATGATGATCTAAACCCATTTTCTGCCAGATTGCTTTCCAGTTTTCCCAACAGATTAATTAAGATTTAATTTCTACAAATTTATCAATTTCAATGGAGAATAAAAATTACCACTCTTTTTCTACATTTTATTAAACCTGCTCCAAGAGTTTTGGGTAAATTACTACAATGTTAACCATCTTTTAAAAATAACTAAGCAGCAAATGAATTCAATTCGAAAAACATTTAGGATCTTAGGATGGGACCTTAGAGATCATTCTGTTCAACGCTTTCATTTCACACAAAAGATAAATGATGTTGGGAGAGATAAAATGACTTACCAAGGGCCACAATGGTGCTAATTAGCAAAACTGGGATTTAAATCCACGCCCTCTGACTCTCAGTTCAATGTTCATTGTGTGACACCAGGCTGATTCCTTCTATATTCAGTGCATAACATGTGCAAAGATCAGTGAGTTCCAAGAGCTAAAAATACTGATGACATAACTGAAAAAAAAAAACAAAATTCTCATAACAACTGAAATCTCTTTACCCTGTTGAGGACATTTAGTCACTGACTACTAGCCTTTTTTTTACTGCTCCCTTAGCTCCTTTTGCTAAGACTTCTATCAGGATAGGACAGGGGTGGGAAACCTGCAGCCTAGAGGCCACATGTGGCCCTCTAGGTTCTCAAGCGCAACATTTTGACTAAATCCAAACTTCACAGAACAAATCCCCTTAATAAAAGAATTTGTTCTGTAAAACTTGGACTCAGCCAAAAGACTGCACCCAAGCCCCTAGAAGGTCACATGTGGCCTGGAGGCCACAGGTTCCCCATCCCTGGTTAGGATTTCTCTCATGCAAGTCAATATCCAGCAATAAAGATGGCTATCTGTATCCTGAGCCAAACCCCACTACTTAACTTCCTGTTTCTCTGTTTTTGAGCTCCTTGAGAGCAGAGCCTGTATTTTGCTTTTCTTTGTATCCCATTAGCACAGTACCTGGCACACATTAGGCAATTAATAAATGCTTGTTGACTTTCGTGCCACCCTGGATAGCTCCTCTTGACTGCTCCTAGTTCATGCTTAGGCCAATGAATGGTCCTAATAAATAGAATGTCCTGACTTTGGCCAAAGCTCCCAAAACATTGCAGAGAGTAGAGAAGATTTCTTTTGCCCCAAAGAGATAGATTCCAAAAGGCAATGTTTGAGGTCCATGCAAGCCAATGATTATAATGACTTGATTCACTCTGTTAAGTAGCCAAAAGAAAAAAAAAACATGCCCATTGAGTTAAATTACTGTGGCTGAACACATCTATAAAATCTGAAGTAAAACCCAAAAATAGTTGATCACATTAAAAGGCCAATAAGGAATTTTCATCCACTGTAAAAACTATTCAAAGTCAAAATATCACTTCCCAGACACTATAAAGGGGGTCTTGTATGCCTTCTTACTTGAACATAACTCTCATTGACTTGAAAGTGGCATTTCCAAACTGGCTGCAAGAATGATTGGTTCTCTAAACAAAGCAGACTGGGCTTGTTCTGGAAGAATAGCCTCTCTTACTTCATTGTCTCAGGACAATTTGATACTGGCTCCATTCATTAAAGTGTGACTCTCATTTGAAAAATTTCTCAATGAGACCTTTTTTTAAAAAGTATTTTAACCCAGTACTGTCCTTATTTACTGTAAGGTCCTTTTCATCCTAAAACTTTGTTTTTGGTTAGCTCAGCATAATTAACTGAATCTATTCCTTGGGAACGGAAAATTTTCATGCTAGTTCTCAAGGCCAAAATGATCCTTCCCCTCCCCCCCACCCCACCCTTTCCCCCCATGCAACAATCCTCCAAACTTCCTAAAAAACCTTGTTTGTGCTGTGGGGTGTGTGTGTGTGTGTGTGTCTGTGTGTGTGTGTGTGTGTGTGTGTGTCTGTGTCTGTGTCTGTGTCTGTGTCTGTGTGTGGTTGTGGGAGAGGACAGCAGCAAGTTTTTGAAATTAAGGATTTTCTAGTGAGATCACAGTTCATTGTAATATTGAAGTATTCTACCAGTACTGAGACAGTTTTTGTTTTTTGTTTTGTTGCCAGTTAAAAGGATTTATTGAAGGAGAAGGACACTCTTTTGACAGAGAACTGGTGTTCTCAGCATGCCTGAAGAAATTTCATTAGCTTTAACAAAACTCTAAGTGTTGTGGAAACAGGGCAGCAGAAACAAGAGAAAATAATTTTATTCTCTCTGCTAGGACATGAAAGTCATCCAGGACCATCTTCCTCCCTACTTCCCCTCTCTATTCCTGTGTACTTCCTGACACTGGAGGTCAGAATTCCCATAAATTCCAAAGTCCTGCCTTTCTCTTCAGGCCAGAGGTGAGGGGTAGGCAGGGGGAAAATGGACAAATCACATTCTCATAAACTCAAACAAAGCAGATGTTCACAGTTTACACTGAAGGTCTATGAATTTCCATCATGATGGTTCCTGCTTCTCTTTAAATAAACAGTTTGGAAAGGAAAATATTATGGTCTCTATTCATAGCATTTCATTCTGGAAATAGCTTTTTCAGCAAGAGAGGTGAAGTGTGTGTGTGTGTGTGTGTGTGTGTGTGTGTGTGCGCGTGTAAGCATCAGTCTGCCTTTAGAGCTTGCACTTACTTCATTGGGATAAATCAGCCCATCAGTTACCACGATAGGAATGTCTCAGTATTAGACTAAAATAAAGGGATCCAATGAATACTTCAGAGACAAAGCAAGTTAAATTCGGGGTCAACAAGGAGGTAGTGTTGTCAACATTGAAGTTTCATGCCATTGGCTTTGGTTTTCATCTCATTAATAGGGCTTTGTGCAGACATTTTTAACTAAATGATAAGTATTTAAGATAATTACAGCCATTTAACAGATGAATAGCTTGTCAAGGGGAAAAAAATAAGGCAAAATTTTTTATTATCAAAAAGACCCCCTCTACACTAAATTTTCTCTTGTGAGCAAGATGTAAATGATCAGACTCAATAACACAACATTTATAAAGCTAAATACCTTCTCTCCTTTCTAGTCCCCCTATGACACCACTACCCTTCAGTTGAGCAAATTGGTTGAAAGTGCAAAGTGATCAAAAGAAAAACTTAATTGAGAGCATTGGCTGGTAAGGCTGAAAGGCAGATGAGGAAAATCTTCCTTTAGGCAGATAATGATCAAAAATTAAGGCAGTAGGTATGTGAAAGACCTTTCAGATATTTAGTAAATACAAGAAAAAACTCCAGAGAAAGCCTACTAGGTTTAGCTAGGCTACGAATGTCATAATAAGAGTTGACATTTGGGGAAGGAGCTGCAGTCCCTCAGATTACTCCTCCAGAGATTTTTCCAGGCAGGAGGCAACCAGGTATGATGCACGGCTTTCTCCTGCTTTCTGTGGTAGACAATTGCACATCTGACTAAAGGAAAGGAGGCTCCCTTGTCCTTTTGTCCTTACACATTATTTCTCTGCCCTTCTAATTCCACTATGGAAGCTGAAATGAGGTGAGGACAGTTACAACTAATTCAAGAAGACCTCTCATTAGAAAATAGCATGTAGTCGGGCGGAGCCAAGATGGCGGCTGGTAAGCAGGCACTGGAGTGAGCTCCGTACCGAGCCCCTCCAAAAACCTATAAAAAATGGCTCTGAACCAATTCTAGAACGGCAGAACCCACAGAACAGCAGAGGGAAGCAGGGCTCCAGCCCAGGACAGCCTGGATGGTCTCTGGGTGAGGTCTATCCCACACGGAGCTGGGAGCTGGGAACGGAGTGGAGCAGAGCCCAGCCAGAGCGGCGTGGAACATCCAGACCAGAAGCCGGGCGGAGGGGGCCCTAGCGCCCTGGATCAGTGTGCTGCAGCAGTTACCAGACCCCTCGACCCACAAACACCAAAGACTGCAGAGAAGAAGACCAAAACATACAGCCTAAAGAAGTCAATAAAGTGCAAGAGCCTACACCAAAAGCCTCCAAGAAAAACATGAACTGGTCCCAGGCCATGGAAGAGCTCAAAAAGGATTTGGAAAAGCAATTTAGAGAAGTAGAGGAAAAATTGGGAAGAGAAATGAGAAGCATGCGAGAAAACCATGAAAAACAAGTCAATGACTTGCTAAAGGAGACCCAAAAAAATACTGAAAAATACACTGAAGAAAACAACACCTTAAAAAACAGACTAACTCAAATGGCAAAAGAGCTCCAAAAAGCCAATGAGGAGAAGAATGCCTTGAAAGGCAGAATTAGCCAAATGGAAAAGGAGGTCCAAAAGACCACTGAAGAAAATACTACTTTAAAAATTACATTGGAGCAAGTGGAAGCTAGTGACTTTATGAGAAATCAGGATATTATAAAACAGAACCAAAGAAATGAAAAAAATGGAAGACAATGTGAAATATCTCCTTGGAAAAACCACTGACCTGGAAAATAGATCCAGGAGAGATAATTTAAAAATTGTTGGACTACCTGAAAGCCATGATCAAAAAAAAGAGCCTAGATACCATCTTTCAAGAAATTATCAAGGAGAATTGCCCTGATATTCTAGAGCCACAGGGCAAAATAGAAATTGAAAGAATCCATCGATTGCCTCCTCAAATAGATCCCAAAAAGAAATCTCCTAGGAATATTGTCACCAAATTCCAGAGCTCCCAGATCAAGGAGAAAATACTGCAAGCAGCCAGAAAGAAACAATTTGAATATTGTGGAAACCCAATCAGAATAACCCAAGACCTGGCAGCTTCTACATTAAGAGATCGAAGGGCTTGGAATGCGATATTCCGGAGGTCAATGGAGCTAGGATTAAAACCTAGAATCACCTACCCAGCAAAACTGAGTATCATGTTCCAAGGCAAAATATGGACTTTCAATAAAATGGAGGACTTTCAAGCTTTCTCAGTGAAAAGACCAGAACTGAATAGAAAATTTGACTTTCAAACACAAGAATCAAGAGAAGCATGAAAAGGTAATCAAGAAACGGAAATTGCAAGGGACTTACTAAAGTTGAACTGTTTTGTTTACATTTCTACATGGAAAGATGATGAGTATGATTCATGAGACCTCAGTATTAGGGTAGTTGAAGGGAATATGCATATATATATATATATATACATATGTTTATGTATATATATAAGGGAATGTGTATGTATGTATATATCTATGTGTATGTATATGTATGACACAGGGTGAGTTGAAGATGAAGGGAAGATATCTAAAAGAAATAAAATGAAATTAAGGGATGAGAGAGTAACTTACTGAGAGAGGGAGATAGGGAGAGATAGAATGGGGTGGATTATCTCCCATAAAGGTGGCAAGAGGAAGCAGTTCTAGGAGAGGAGGGGAGTGGGCAGGTGAGGGGGGAATGAGTGAACCTTGCTCTCATCAGATTTGGCTTGAGGGGGAATACCATACATACTCAGTTGGGTATCTTACCCCACAGGAAAGAAGAGGGAGGAAGATAAAAAAAAAAAATAAAAGGCAGGGGGATGATGGAGTGGAGGGCAGATGGGGGTGGAGGTAATCAAAACAAACACTTTGGAAAGGGGACAGGGTCAAGGAAGAAAATTCAATAAAGCGGGATGGGTTGGGAAGGAGCAAAATGTAGTTAGCCTTTCACAACATGAGTATTGTGGAAGGGTTATACATAATAATACATGTGTGGCCTAGGTTGAATTGCTCAACTTCTTAGGGAGGGTGGGTGGGAAGGGAAGAGGGAAGGGAATTTGGAACTCAAAGTTTTAAAATCAGATGTTCAAAAAACAAAAAAACTTTTTGTATGCAACTAAAAAATAAGATACACAGGCAATGGGGCGTAGAAATTTATCTTGCCCTACAAGAAAGGAAGGGAAAAGGGGATGAGAGGGGAGGGGGGTGATAGAGGGGAGGGCTGACTGGGGAACAGGGCAACCAGAATATACACCATCTTGGAGTGGGGGGGGAGGGCAGAAATGGGGAGAAAATTTGTAATTCAAACTGTTGTGAAAATCAATGCTGAAAACCAAATTTGTTAAATAAATAAATTGCATTAAAAAAAAAAAAAAAAAAAAACCTAGAATCACCTACCCAGCAAAACTGAGTATCATGTTCCAAGGCAAAATATGGATTTTCAATAAAATAGAGGACTTTCAAGCTTTCTCAGTGAAAAGACCAGAACTGAATACAAAATTTGACTTTCAAACACAAGAATCAAGAGAAGCATGAAAACGTAATCAAGAAAAAGAACAAGAAACAGAAATTGCAAGGGACTTACTAAAGTTGAACTGTTTTGTTTACATTCCTACATGGAAAGATGATGTGTATGATTCATGAGACCTCAGTATTAGGGTAGTTGAAGGGAATATGCATATATATGTATATATATATATATATATGTTTATGTATATATATAAGTGAATGAATGTATGTATATATATGTGTGTGTGTATATATATATGTAAAAGAGAGAGAGTAGACACAGGGTGAGTTGAAGATGAAGGGAAGATATCTAAAAGAAATAAAATGAAATTAAGGGATGAGAGAGCAACATACTGAGAGAGGGAGATAGGGAGAGATAGAATGGGGTGGATTATCTCCCATAAAGGTGGCAAGAGGAAGCAGTTCTGTGGGAGGAGGGGAGAGGGCAGGTGAGGGGGGAATGAGTGAACCCTGCTCTCATCAGATTTGGCCTGAAGAGGGAATACCATACATACTCAGTTGGGTATCTTACCCCACAGGAAAGAAGAGGGAGGAAGATAAAAAAAAAATAAAAGGGGGGGGGATGATGGAGGGGAGGGCAGATGGGGGTGGAGGTAATCAAAACAAACACTTTGGAAAGGGGACAGGGTCAAGGGAGAAAATTCAATAAAGCGGGATGGGTTGGGAAGGAGCAAAATGTAGTTAGCCTTTCACAACATGAGTATTGTGGAAGGGTTATACATAATGATACACGTGTGGCCTAGGTTGAATTGCTCGACTTCTTAAGGAGGGTGGGTGGGAAGGGAAGAAGGGAGAGAATTTGGAACTCAAAGTTTTAAAAACAGATGTTCAAAAAAAAAGTTTTTGCATGCAACTAAAAAATAAGATACACAGGCAATGGGGCGTAGAAATTTATCTTGCCCTATAAGAAAGGAAGGGAAAAGGGGATGAGAGGGGAGGGGGGTGATAGAGGGGAGGGCTGACTGGGGAACAGGGCAACCAGAATATATGCCATCTTGGAGTGGGGGGGAGGGTAGAAATGGGGAGAAAATTTGTAATCCAAACTGTTGTGAAAATCAATGTTGAAAACCAAATATGTTAAATAAATAAATTTAAATTAAAAAAAAAAAAGAAAATAGCATGTAGTAAAAAAAAAAAAAAAAACTACCGATAAAGGTGAAAAGGATTCACCCTTTACAAGGTGCAAAGGCAGTCCGAATGGGAGGGTCCCTCCTCACCTTTTCCTCTTAGAATCTCCAGATGCACTTAAAGCTCAGCTCACATGTCAACCTTCAATGTGATATCTTTCCTGATTTTTGCCTCCTTTCTGTTCGAGTGCCTCTCCCAGATGAAAGTATCTAGTGTTTATTTTGTATAGATTTTTGGATATGGAGACAGCTCAGAGGATCTGGCCTCAGGGTCAGTAAGACCTGCCTTCAAGTCCCAACTCTGATACATACTGTCTGTGGAATTCTGGGCCTGTCTCTTCACTGCTCAGTGGCCCAGGCAACTCACTAGCACCATGTTGCAGAGTGGGTGCAGAGCTACCTGAATGGACTCCCTATTCCAGTGAAATCACAGGTCCAACACACACCCCCTCAAAAAAACCATATATATATATAGATATATAGATATAGATATAGATAGATATAGATAGATAGATATAGATAGTTGTGTGTGTGTGTACACATACACATATGTATGCATATACACATATATATGTATACATACATATATATACACACATGCACATACACATATATATACTTAAATGTATACATGTTGTCTCTTCCTATAGAATGCAAGCTCCGGAAGAGCAGGGATTATTTCCTTTTCATCTTTTTATACCCAGTGCCTAGCCCCATAAAAGGTGCTTAATAAATGCTTATTGACTGTTTAGTTGATTGATACTGATCTAAATGAGCCAATAGGATATAAGAAATCTCATATTTTTGCTTTCTACTTCCCAGTCTCTTTTGAGGTATTTCTCCTGATTTTCTATTTAAGTCTTTTTTTTTCTTCCTGGAATCTATGCTCATGGGAAGAAGAAAAAACCTACATCAATAACACAGCTTTTCACTCTACCAAAAGATTCCCAGGAGCATCAGAAGCACCGACCCAAGGCAGCATTTAATCAGCCTTGCAAATGGTTTGACAGTCATTAGGCCCACCAATCAGCTATAGTCAACTGACCCTGGATGAGGTGGGTATATGGAGTGCAGGGTCAGAGCAACCCGAAAGCAGTCTTGCAAAGGATCCCACTGAAACTGTTTGAAAAGGTGATTTCATAGCCTGAACAGCATAGGATTTCACAACTAGAATTTTCATGCAGGAGTCCACCTTAGGGACGCAAGGATAGGAAATGTTTCCTTTGCATCGGTATCTAATATTCTGACCCAGACAGACACAAATTCACATAGAGTTCCAGATGAAAAATGGATCTCAGAAAGAGCCTTCTTGCAGTTTATTTTGGTTACCTCTGCCCTAGGTTATTCAATCAAAGTGATTGCTTTAGTTTTTATTTTTAATAAGCATTTATTTTCTCTTCCCCCTGCATTGGCCATATCTAAAAATGTATGTCTCCTTTTGCATTTTGAGTACTACACCTCTCTATCTGCAAGCTTCATCAGTGGTCCTCTGGAACTGTGGTTGGTCATTGCATTGATCAGAGACCTCAAGATTTTTAAAAATTTTCATCTTTACAATGTTGTTATCGTAATAAATTGTTCTTTTAGTTCAACTTACTTCACTCTGTATCAGTTCTTAGAAGTTTTCACAGGTTTCTCTGAACCCATCCCTTCATCATTTCTTATAGCACAATAATTTTCCATTACATTCATATGCCATAATTTGTTCAGCCACTCCCCAAATGATGGGAACCTTAAAAATGATTATTGATGCCTTGTTAATCCATGTGACTCCAGGATGAAACCCACATGAAACTCTGAGAGTTTATTTTCAAAATAAGGTGAAAGCATACTTAGGGGACCTTGGCCAAGTCACAATTTCTCTAGGCCTGCTTCCTTATCTGAAAAATTAGAGCGTTGGACTTGATGGTCTAGTCAGTTCCTCTCAGTTTTAAGACTACGGTCCTATGATCCTACTTAACAGATATCCTTTGAGAGGAGATAAGGTGCCATAAAGGATCAGTACCGAAAGCTACCCAGTCTACCCCAAATCTGTGCTCTCCCTACACATATATGGATCCATTTGTCCAACTGTTTCATATCTATATACAATTTATAAAGTTAAATTTGTGAGCTTTTAAATGGCAGTCTTTCTAAAAAGATAAAGAACTGCAAGCTAAAATATCTAAGCATGACATTGGATATTCATACTGCTATCCCTGCTTGGTAGGGGTTGGATATCTCATGTGAAAGGAGGTATCTAAATAATTAATTAACATCTAAAGTATTTATCAAGGCAAGTTTCCTTTGACAATTAATGACTGAATGTAATAGAAAACACATAAAGAAAATAAGTTAAAAATCATGGAATTCTCTGAGCAAGAAAAGGTCCTCACAAAAAAGGTTTCTAAAAGGACTAATAATTACAAAATTATAGCTACTCTTTGATCCAAGGATACCCCTACTGAGCATGTGGTTCCAGAGAAGCCAAAGACAATTGAAAGATCCCATATATACAAAAATATTTAGAGCAGTCCTTTTGTGGAAGTCCAGCAGTGCACAGTGGATAGGGCACAGGGCTTGGAATCAGGGAGACATCTTCATGAATTCAAATCTGAACTCAGACATTAGCTGTGTAACCCTGGATAAATCACTTAAACCTGTTTGCCTCAGTTTTTTCATCTGTAAAATGAGCTGGAGAAGGAAATGTCAAAACCATTCTAGGATCTTTGCCAAGAAAACCCCAAATTGGGTCACAGAGAGTTGGGCACAACTGAAACAGCTGAATAACAACAAAATACTGGGAACAAAGTAGCTATCCATCGATTGAGCAATAGCTGAATAAATTATGGTATATGATATTAGTAGTACCTTAAGAAACAATAGATAGAGACAAATCCAGATAAACTTGAGAAGACTGATAGGTACTTTTATAGAGCAAAGTAAGAAGAACCAAGAGTCAGTCAGGCAACAAGCATTTATTAAGTGCCTACTTACTATGTGCCAGGCACTATGCTTTCGAGAACAATTTATACAGTAAGCACAATAATGTAAAGGAAAATAACATTGAGAAACATCATAACTGACCAATGCAGTGACTAATTATGACTCTAAGTGAACTGTTGGTGAAGCATGCCTTCTTTCTTTCAACAGAGAAGTATTGTACTATAGGTATAGAATAAGGCCTGTGCTGCCAGACACAGTCAATGTGTTGATTTGTTTTGCTTAACTGTATTTCTTTCTTGCAAGTGAAAGGTTCTATTGAGCTGGTAAAGGGGGGAGTGGAAGGAGGTAAATCAACAGGAAATAGTGATAGTGAACCTAAAATACTGTTGATGTGGCTATGAATTGGTACCACTCTTCTCAACAACAACGAAAATTTAACTGCACAAAAAGTCACCAAATTATTCATACCCTTTGACCCAGTGATGCCACTAGTGACTTATACCCCCAAAGAAATCTAAGAGAGAAAGGATTCATATGTATGAAAATATTTATAGCAGCTCTTTTTGTAAGCTATCATATATTAATGTAATGGAATATTATTGATCCACAGATGATGAAAAGCACAGTTTCAGTATAATTGGGGAAGACTTGAATGAATTGATACAGTGTAAAGTGAACAGACCAGGAAAATAATTCATATGATAATAAAAACATTGTAAATACAAGCAATTGTGAAAAACTTAACAACTTTGATCAAATCCAGAGAACCAATGATTAATTATGTTACCTTTTAACAGAGTGGTGATAGGGACAAGATGCAGAATGAGAAGTACTTTTTTGGACGCGGCCAACAGAGAAATTTGCTCTGCTTGATTGTACTTGTTACAGGGGTTTTGACTTCCTTTTTTACCTTTTTCTAGTTGGTGAGGGAAGATGAGGGGAGAAAAATAAATGCTCGCTAATTTAAAAAGGTAAAATAAATAAAAGTTACATTAAAAAGAATATTGCTGCATTGTAAGAAATATTGAGAAGTATAGTTTCAGAGAAATCCAGCAAAACTTAAACGAACTGATGGAAAGTGAAGTGAGCAGAACCAGGAGAACAATTTATACAGTGACAATCTTATAAAGAAAAAACATGAAACACTTAAGAACTCTGATCAATGTAATTATAACTATGATTCCAGAACATGACTAGTGATATATGTTATCAACCTTCTGACAGAAAGGTGCAGAATGAGAAATGTATTTTCACACATGACCAATGTGGACATTTGCTTTGTCTGACAGTGTATATTTGTTTTTCTTTTTTCTTTCTTTTTTTTTGTTTAGTGGAGGAAGGGAAGCAGGGAGGGGGAGAAGCATTAGCAATAGGCTTGACAAAAAAAAGAAAAGAGAAAGGAAGTCATTGAGGTGTTTTTTAAGGCAAGGCATTGAAGTATTTTTTAAGGCATAAACGAGCAGGAGATCTTCGAAAATTACACCTTGAATTTATGATATACTTTATAGGGAAAATAAGTCTTACATAATAGAGAATTGCAACTTCTTGTGCAATATTTTTCCATGCTATTTCGTGTATGAAGAAGCTTGTTTCATTTGGCATTTTTAAAGTTCAATAAAACATTTATTTTTTGTAATGACCAATCCTGGACCTTAGAAGAAGCGAAGAAGTAACACTTATTTAGAAAGAGAGGTGGGAGCAGAATATCAGATGTGATTACTGTGATTTTCTTAGCTGTTTTTCTTTGTTACACAGGTGGGTTTATGGTATGCATATGTATGTGTATGGGGGGTAGCAGTGTCACATTCAGAAATAAATGGTACAAAAAAAACTTCAATAAACTTTTTTATTAAAAAAAATGCAAGTCAGCTAGGTGGCACAGTGGGTAGAGTGCTAGTCCTGTAGTCAGAAAGACTCTATGAGTTCAAATCTGGCCTTGGACACTTACTAGCTATGTGACTCTGGACAAGTCACTTAATCTTATTTGCTTCAGATTCCTCATTCCTAGAGAAGGAAATGGCAAATCACTCCAGTATCTTTGACAAGAAAAACCCAAATTGACTCACAAAGAGTGGGACACAACTGAAATGATTCAACAACAACAAAAACACAACTTCTTTGAAAGATAAAACTATAAGCTAGGCAGCAAGGAAAAAAAAGAATTTAATAGATTAAGTTGCAGACTAGAAATTCCTAAATTTGACAGAAATATCTTTTTAAACCAAAATAATGTTAATTCCTTAAAGTCTGTATCTACTTATGCATAGCTTATTTTTTTTTAAATTGACTTCAGTTAAACCATTGATTAATGACCAAGAGCAGGGTCTATGTTCCTTTGTATCCCCAACACCTGGCACAGGGCCTTTTTCTTAAAGTAGTGAATTATCCATCAATGTTAATTGAACGCTGACAAACTTCCAGCATTCAGTTGGAATAGCTTTCTGAAAGATGAGTACTTGAAGGGAAGCAGAAAAATATTCCATTGCCTTTTTACAGAGAGATTTATCAAGATGATATTTGAGTTGTCAAAGTTTAGGCAACACCACTAATGGAAAACACTTCTAAATTCTAGCCAAAGGCAGAATGCAAAATAGGCAATTAATTTATGTTTGTTTTTTTTAGCAAAAAGTGAGATTTAATTAAACAAGTTTTATAGAATTATTGTGCTATAGGTTATGCTTTAAGAAAATGCTACGAGAAAAATCATAAATTACCAAACCAGATAAAATGGGTGAGGAGAGACCTACATGGAGAGGATGTCCTAGGATCATTTGAGCTCTTCTAGTCATAATCTCCTTTTGTACATAAGAAAACTGAGGGCCATAATGATAAAATTTGCCCAAGGTTACATAGGCAGCAAAGAGCCATGCTGGGATTTGAACCTATGTCTTGATTTTAAATCAGGTATTTTTTCACAGCATCACACTGATTGATTATTCATGGGAAGACTAGACATGGATACAGAAACTTAAAAAGAATATGTTGGGAATCATTGCCAATTGGCAATCAGTCAAAAATTAAACTAAAGGATCTGAAATTTTAATGTAAAATCTTTCTCCTCTTTGTAGGGGGGTGACAGATTATAAGTGTAGAAAAATAACACATGCCCAATGTGTTGGTTTGGTTTAATTATGCTTCTTCAGTATGAGAGGGTTTCAAGGATGATGGTTGGAAGGGTGACAGTAATCTTTTAGAAAGCATCAATAAACCTTTTTTTTTATTTCATTGTAAGTCAACAAGAAGTTTTGATTCATTTTAAAGAAGATTTTTATTTACATTTCCATTTTCAGAAAAACATTTATTGTGATATAAAGCAAAGTAAACCTGAACCTGACCTTACTCATTGACAGCCATATCTGTGAACCATGAGGCAGAGTAATTTACTCAAAACTGTAGAAAATACATTCATTCAATCATAGTAATAAACTGATTAATGAATCTGTCTCTGAAAATTTTCCACAAATTGGCTTATAAACCTTAACTGGGAAAAGGAATAAAAGGGAAAGGGTTGTGGGAGAGGATATTTCTAAGAAAACTACTATTTGGATAGATCCTCCTTGTCACCGTCTAGAGATTTATGAACAGGATTAATATAGATATGCTATCGGACTCTGAAAGGAGTGTCCTTCCAGAAAAAAATTCCACTTTGGTGAGAGACTAAACACACACAGAACATGCAAAAGGCTTGGTTTTAGCTGAAGCTAAGAACCAGAGATGAGTCATGAGTTCATCTCTGTAACAAGTCAGAAACAATCAACCAAGAAGCCTAGAGACGGGGTTAATATTGCATAAATTAAGGTATATTTTGTCCAGACCTGTGATTTCATTGGCATAGGGAATTCTCTTGTGGAATCTCCCTCCACCTGTGCAAAGGAGCAGCTCCTCTGTAACTTAGAATTTTAGAGAGTTACCAGGGAGTTACAAAGCTAATACAAGGTAGAGTTATTGCTCTTGTTCAGTTGTGTCCAACTCTTTGTGACCCCATGGACTTTGGCAAGGATACTGGAATGTTTGCCATTTCCTTCTCTGGCCTGTCTCACAGATGAGGAACTGAGGCAGATAAGGGTAAAGTGACTTGCCCAGGGCCACACAGCTAGTTAAGTGTCTGAGACCAGATTTGAACTCAGATCTTCTGGATTCCAAGCCTAGTGCTCTTATCTAGCAAGGCAGATGCAGAATTTGAATCTGCTAAGCCAAACTGAATCTTACTTAAATGAATGTAATTAAATAAAAATCTGATAATATTATTGTTGAAGTTTGCCCTAAAAATAAATTTTGTTTTAATAGATAATTAGAAGTTGGAGATAGCAGGATATGGATGGTCTTGTTGAAAATAATAAGTGTAAGTTTTGTGGTTTTATGGGTGTTTTTTCACCTCAACCCAAAAAGTAATTTTTAAATTATGAATAAATTTCACTTTTTTCTTTTTCTCCTCTACAAATAAATCCCCTCACTAAATTTTGCACCAAAAAAAATGGTCATGGGGGGAAAAAGCAGGGGGAGGGATGGAATCATGTTTCTGGAAAGTGCACATTTCATTTTGTGAAATGTAGAAAAACAGAAGAGGCAGTGTAGAGTGATGGACAGAGAGTGTGCCCTTATAGCTAGGAAGACCTGGATTCAATAATGATAATAAATAACATCCAGCATTTACACAGCACTTTAAGGTTTGTAACGGGTTGTACATATGTTATCTCATTTGATCTTCACAAGACTCCTGGGAGGTAGTTACTATTATCCCCATTTTTCTAGACGAGGACGACGAGGCTGAGGGAGGTCCAGCACATTTACCCAAGGCACTGGTTGTTCTTCGAGCTCTAAGAGGACCGATACGACATCACTATGCTGTATCACCCAAGGCACTACTTTTACAACAAATACTGTGACATCACTCCACCCTCCCTTCCCCCAGTTCTTAGTGATCTGGGCCAGTGGACTGTAAGTCACAGAGAAGGTGTTGCCTTGCTTTGATAAGAAGGAGTTTCTATGGAGCAGCTAGGTGGTGCAGTGAGTAGAGCACCAGCCCTGGAGTCAGGAGAACCGGAGTTCAAATCTGGCCTCAGACTCTTGACATACTTACCAGCTGTGTGACCTTGGGTAAGTCACTTAACCCCAATTGCCCTGCCTTCCCCCCTCCAAAAAAAAATTGAAGGAATTTCCTTCCTCAGAAGTTCACTATACATGGTTGGATATATCTTGCTACTCTCTCTGAGTGGAAGGGATGATACCGTTTAAACCAGCCAGCCAGCCAGTAACAGGTTCTCTAGAATCAGAGAAGTTAGGATTGCCAGGGAGCACTGAGAGAATGAAAGAACAGGAGGAGATGCTGAAAGTAAAATGAGCTTCATTTCAGTTAGGAAAATGGAATAAAATTGAAAAATAATTCTAATGAGTGAGGTCAAGAAAGCACATGCACTAAGGTTACAAAAATAGATCCATCTACTGTCTAGGCCACCAAAGAACAGCTTCTCACGTGGAATCTGGAAACAGCTTTTTTTTTTTTAAAGGAAATGCAGTTTGCTTTTGTTTTTGTTCTCATTTTTTTTCCTCTTGAAGACTGTGGTCTTGGGTCCTGGCAGAGCAGAAATAGTTGCGTGAGGAAGAAAGCAGGTTTTAAGTTACCGTTTCAGTTCAGTAGGAAGCGCTATTATCTGGAACAACAGCAGCTGACAGCCCAGGTCAGGAAACAACAGCCAACACACGTCTTCAGGGAGGTAGCTGTACCTGGATAAATACCAAGTCTGTTTTAACTTGATTGATCCAGGATCTTACTTTGAAAAGAGAGCTCTTCTGGACTGTTGGGAACTGTCACATTCAGCACAAGGGAAAAGATGGATTGCTCTATGGACCAGCAGGGTGGAGGAAGGCTTATTAAGTCAGAGACAGCTTGCTCCTAAGCCTGTGAACTAATGGGTGGCAATATAATATTAACACAGTGTCTTTCTAGGAGGAGCCCAGCTTGCAGGAATATTATCATGCAGATAGAAAGTAGTAATTGAACCCAATTCTCCAAACTACAGATGGGAGAGCAAGTTTATATAGGCCTACACGCAGCAGGTGTGTTTCTGAAAAGCATCTAAATTAATTTTTTATAAATCAAATCACATTAAAAATTCAGGAAGGGGGCTGACTATTTAAAGTAAACCTGCAGTGAATCTTTTTGTAAAGTGAAGAATCTTTTTGAAAAACAGATAATCACTCCTTAATTTATCTACTTTGTAAGTTTGGATTTTTTAATGTTCTTAAAGTAAGCTACTCCTATGACATTTTCATTTCTTGCTCTAACCCTTCACTGAAGTTGTCTATAATTCTCCACAGGTGGCACAGCTAGATATAGGGCAAAAAAGAATGGACAGCATCAGGAACCTGGATGAAATGACCTCTGACTTCCATTAACATCCCTTAATTTTTATTATTTTTCTAAACTATAAGGGGCAGGAATTATGCCACTTTTCATATTTGTACCCCAAGAATTTACCAAAGTGCCTTGCATATAGTAACTATGCAGTAAATCTGTATCAAATAGAATTTTATTTACAGTAAACTGAGCAAGATTATGCAAAGGAGCCATATCTGGTTTGTGGTCCTGCATAGAAGGGTAGCCTTTTAGGACATCCTGCATTCTCACTGGAATCCCACACAGTAGTATCTCAAACTGATAGCTTTTCCTTGTTCTGGGTTGGAGGAGCTAATTTCAGAGACTGGAAATGTTATCAGTTTCTTTTTCTCTTTTGGCAACACTTAGCAGAGAATGCTTTCTAAATATATGGTTATGTAGTAAAGTTGGCGTTGTGCTACCCAAAACTGAAATCAGAGCCAGATATACAACCTACGTATTCCTGTGGGGCTTACTGACAGCCATGACATGACCAGGACACAAGGTAAAGAAAGATAGTAGAGTACAATGGCTTCTGATCAGCCTGCTGAGCCAACGATGAATTCTCATACCTCTTCAGCTATCATTTTTGTGAAGGGTAAGAAGTAGGGCATCTTTGGCAAGGTGCTCTTCCAGCAATGTGGCATCTTTTTCACGGCAGAGTGAATTTTCCACTGAATACAATTTGTGGCTCTTCATCATACTTATATAGAAAAAAAGGCTTCAGTTCTGCTATCAGTTTTTAATAAATTCTGAGACATACATAGGTAAAGTGACTTGCCTAGATTAACACAGGTAGTAAGCGTCTGAGGCTGGATTTGAACTCAGTTCTTCTTAATGCTAAGTCCAGCACTACCAATTAAGTCAATTTGCTGCTTCCTAGCATGTGTGTATATATATGTATGTATGTATGTATGTGTATATATGTATATCTGTATGTATATGTGTGTGTTTTTCTAGAGTTCTGACTTCATGAATACAGGTTTTCTCATCCTATTGGATGGTTATGTCTTTCAAGAAGTCCTCCACAGAGATTCTACTTAGAGTGCTAGAAGCTTTTTGTTTTTCCTTTTACTATCTCGAAGGGTACAAATATAAAATGTGATTTGTTCATCCATTTTTCTATCATGTTCCATGACTGACCCGCCAGCTTTTCAGGTCATAAATATACCTGATGTTTGTTATTACATGGGCAGGTCATTATTGGTAATATACTACAGTGCATGTATGTCTACTGTATGTCTTCCTCTAAATATCAACAGTCAATCCATCATCAAGGATTTATTAAGTACCTACTATGGGCCAAGAACTGCACTAGCCTATGGGGATGCAAGTACAAAGAATAAAACAATCCCTATTTGCAATGAGTTTATGCTCTAATGAGGGAGACAAGAATATGTACAAATGTATACAACATAAATATAAAGTTTATACCTGTATATTATATACATAAACACATATAGATGTATATATACATATGTGTTTATATTCATGTGTACATATACATATATACATATCAGTGCAACCTACATTTTGTGAAATTCCATAAGTAGAAGAAAATTAATATTGAGCATAGTCCTCTCAATGTACATATTAAGAATTCATTTTATTTTAAATATTAATTGGGACCTGTCAGTCACTGTTAGAAAAGACCAGGAGGGTAGAGTTCAAGCAAGTTCCTGAGGACCTGGCCTGATCCCTCTCACCCAAAGGAAGCAATACCTCTAAAGTGCTAAGAAGGACATAGGAAAACAAACTAAGAAAACCTAAGAACTGACAGGCAAAGTAAACAGAATTCTAGTAACTTAATCAAATGACCTCCAGGTCACTTCCTACCATCTCCTCACTGTGCCTTCTGCTCTAAGCAGTTCCCATTGGAACCTAGGACTTCTCCCTTGGGTCCCTTCATTCTCCTAGATGAGGTTTTGTCTTATCTTTCTTGGGCTCAGGCCTCTGCTTCTGAGCAAATGCAGGAGACAGGAAGGATGGTGATGCCTTTGCCAGAAATAGGGATGTTTGAAAGGGGGGGGGATTTAGGGGGAAAGATAATAAGTTCTGTTTTAGACATGTTGAGTTTAAGATGTCTCTAGGATATCCAGTTTGAAATACCTAAGAGGACACATTGGCCACATGGTACTGAAGCTCAGGGGAGACATAAGGGCTGGATTTGTAGATCTGGGTGTCTTCTGCATAACCATGATAGTTAAACCCATGGAAGTTGATGAGATTACAGAGAGAGAGAGAGAGAGAGAGAGAGAGAGAGAGAGAGAGAGAGAGAGAGAGAGAGAGAGAGAGAATAGCAGAATAGCAAGAGTTCTTAACCTTTTGGGGGGTCATGGACCCCTTTGGCAATATGGTGAAGTCTATGGACTCCTCAGAATAATGTTTTTAAATAATTAAAGAAAATACTAAATTTCCACTGGAGTTTTATGAAAATAAAGATGTAATTTTTCCCATCCAAGTTTATGCACCCACTGAAATCTACCCACAGATCCCCCTATGGCTCCATGGACCCCAGGTTAAGAATCTCTAGTATTGAGTGAGGAGAGGAAAAGGCCTACAATAGAAACTTGAGGAATATCTACAGTTACAGCATGCTATGGATGAGTCAGCAAAGAGGACTGAAAGGGAACAGTCATATAGGTAGGAGGCAAACCCAGGCAAGAATAGTGTCACAAAAACCCACAGAGAAAAGAGCATACAAGCGGAAAAGGTATCAAAGGTGTCAAATGCAGCAATAAAGTCAAGAAGGATTAGTACTAAGAAAGGACCATCTGATTTGGCAAATGAGATCATTGGTAACTTTGAAAATTGCAATAAAGATCAAATATGCTCACCAAAATATTATTTTTGAAATTAAATTAAAATGCATTTGCAACATTTGGATATGTGAATTACAAAGCCAAATCTAAAGTCACTGGGCTTAATCACCTACAGATTAATGTCTTGTCTCTTCTTCTTTAATATGATGCAGTATGTAGCAGTAGTGGCCAGCCAAGTGGTACAGTGGATAGAGTGTTGGGCCTGCCGTAAGGAAGGCCTGAGTCCAAATCTGGTCTCAAACACTAGCTGTGTGACCCCGGGCAAGTTGCTTAACCCTGTTTGCTTCAGTTTCCTCGTCTGTAAAATGAGCTGGAGAAGGAAATGGCAAACCATTTGTACTGTTAATATATTATTGATACAATTTGAAGATCTTCCCATCCATGAATAGGCCCTTGTGACCTGCTTGAGTCACATGGAAGCCTGAGTCACATGGAGCCTGTGGTGGGAGGAGCTTGCTGAAAGGGTGGAACAGCAAGGGTGGAGCAGAGCTGAGAGGAAGAGAGAGAGAGAGAGAGAGAGAGCAGTCAGAGCTGGGAGAGAGATGGTGGGAGATGGCAGGTAGGACAGAGAGGAGGCAGGCAGAGAGAGCCGCAGTTAGTGCAAATGAGAGCCACGGAGCGATTTTGTTTGAGGGTGTTCATTTGTGGGATGTTTGAATAAATGTTTTGGTTTCGCCTTCGATGAAGAGACCCTGTTATATTTTGCGATTCAGAACTTCGCCAACATATTCATAGCCACTGTAGGCACTGTGAATATCACGTTGGTGCTATACCGTTCCAGCATCATTGCCAAGAAAACCCCAAATGGCCTCACAAAGAGTTGGACGCACCTGAACAATAAATAGTAGAAACGACACCAAATTTTTAGTTAGAAGACTTAAATTCAAATCCCACTTCACCTATTTATTCCCCTGTGACCATGAGCAAGTGACTTCAACCTCTCAGGGACTTAGTTTCCTTACTTTTTAAATAAGGGAGCTAGTCGAATGATGGCAAGCTCAGATGGAAATGGATCTTTGACTTAAAAACCACAGATCAACATTATCTATGTATATTGAATTTTTATTTGTTTTGTTATACATTTCCCAATTACATTTTAATCTAATTCTGGCTGCACTCTGGAGTTTTACGGCTGCTTATGGCCTATGGGCTGTGAATTTGATACCTCTGGGCTAGACTATTTGATCTATAAGGTCTTGTCTAGCTCTAAGTTCTGGGATCATGATGTTCCATGATCTGTTGCAAAATATCAACACTAGAAGAATATTTATGATAGAGAAATTGGATTTTGTGTTACATCAGTTTGGGATCATTCAAAACACTGCTCATTTTCCCAAATATGGTCTAGTTTACTAAATTCTGGGCTGAAGGCTATGTCTATACATAGGTGGGCGAAAGTGAGCAGTCTGCCTTGATACATATCTGGGCAATATGTGTTTTTCATCCACTTTGCTTTTCTGCAATACAGTCAAAAGCACTCTGGATTTAGAATCAAAGAACTTTAAAAGGAACCCTGCTTCTGCTGTTTATTATCTGTATTAACTTGGGCAGCTCACCTTTCTTTCTCGGGCTCCATTTCCTCATCTATAAAATGAGAAGGTTGGCTTTGATGGTTTCTAAGTTCCATTATAGCTCTAAGTCCATGATCCTATGAGAAATTGCAAATGATTAAACCAATTTCTTTTTGAAATTCTTTTGAATTTCGTTAAGAAGACTTTGTAATATTTCCAGCAGCGATGTAATTAATACATTGTTATCCATGGATATGAGCATTTGTATAATCTACACATTAATAGGGAATCTTTGTTTGGACTCTGCACAGTATGTCTCCATAATGCTGGAGAGCATCCTAGATGAGTATATCTTCCTTGTCTTTGGATATGATTTCTTTCTGTCAATGTTCAGTCAATTGCTGAGCAAAGTTATGTCCATAACTATATCTGTCATAGAGTTGTACTGTATGCATGGCAGAAACTTTGAATAAAGCTTCCAGAGCTATATTTTGTTCTACTATGTTAAGTGCAATTTACAAATCAATAAAAAATAGACACAGGTTGTTATATTCTCTACTCCTCCCTGTCAGTCGTGACCATAAAAATAGGATCTGCTTTAGAAAACCATCGACTCAAACATTTGGATCTATTAATTAGTAAATTAATAAAGACAAATGGATCCTTCTGATATTTTGTTTGGGGTCAAAAGTTCTGCCACAGAGGGACTTCTAAAATATTAATCACTTGACATTAAATCATATCTGGAAAGACTGAAATTCTTGACTTTTACCTTGAGCAACTCACATGTTTTCTCTAGCACTCAAATTCCTTATCCAAGGGATGAATGGGATGGTTGGATCATAGTATTATAAAGACCTAGAAATGAAAGGGACCTCAGAGGTCATCTATTCCAACCCTGTCATTTTGCATATGAGGAAACAGGTCCAGGAAGGTTAAATGACTTCCCCAATGTCACACAAATAATAAGTGTTAGAGGCAGAATTTGAATGCAAATTGTCTAACTCCAGGGCCAGAGCTGATTTCACTGGGCTACACTTCCTCCTGAGTTGTCTTTAAGATCACTTCCAACTCAAAAAACTTCATGATCTTAACACATTTCAAGCGTGGTATAGTCTTTAAAACACACCCAAGAATGAATTGCGGTAGACTAAATTAATCTATTCTAATATTTCAGACATTGGAATATGACATCAGGCAAAGAAGTAAGCCTGTGTCCCTTCATTTGGGTAAATTCCACCCACCTCTTTTGCAGGAAACTCCCAACGTACATGCATAAGAACGGCAGCTGCTTCCAGATAAAGTGGGAGCACATGAACTTTGTGAAAAAGAGACAAAGATACTGGGATTCATACAAGACTTATACAGGTGCTGAGTACACATGAAACTCAGTACAACGAAAGGTTCCTTGACACAGAGTTTTCCTAATAGAAAGGAGTTTGGATGTGAGCCTGAATTTTGTGTAGACTTAAATAAACACTATCCCATACAATTTAATGGCTTAAAACTTCACTAAGATTTTTGGAATACTTTTATTTGATTTCTTGTTACCCTACGTGCTTACTTGGGAGCTGAGGGACCTTTTGTACAAAGTAAAACAAACCAAATACTGATTTTTCCATGGTCTTCCTGGGTGAGGGACTGAGAAGATTTTAAGAGGTTCCTCTCTCCTCTTGTCCCCCATCCCAAATATTACTTAGGCTTATCTTATCATCATCCAGGACTCAAATGACACACAGGTTATATACATTTTATTATAATAAAATTTAAAATTACTACTAGGAAAAAATAAAAATCTGAAAAAGCTGCTTATTTCCTTCTTAAGTTTTCATCTAGGATACCTTCAATGAGCAGACCACTCTCTCACAATGATTCTTTAGAGATAAGAACATATATATATATATATATATATATATATATATATATATATATATATATATATATGCTAGGAATTGATGTTTTTCTAGTCACCCTTATTTGCTACCTAAGATCTGAGATATCTTTAACATTGATCCTGAATGCCTTTAAAAATATGTCACCTCAACTATGGATCATTTCTATATATATTTGATCAAGTACAGCTCTTCCTCATGATCTTATCTTTTTTTAGGTGCCATTGCTACTCTTTCGCATAATATATCAGGTAACAACTGAAGTGTCAAAGTCCAAATATGGTGGTCTCATTCTGTAGTGATAAAAATAATCGCAATAAAACATTAGTCAATATATTCCTCTTCACAACTATTTGTTGACTTCTTTCTAATTGGACCTAGTTGAATCTAATACAAAATGCTCTGGAAGTTTATTTTCTTCTCCTAGTTTTGTAAGGTGATGTGTTTCATATTCTTTTGTCATTCCTTCATGATGTTTTGCAAATGAGCTTTTACTCTAACTTGGCATCATCCTCAGTTCCCATATCTCTCTGGTGGCAATGAGATTAAACATTTGTTGGAGGGGGTAGTTTGGGGAATCCTTAGCCTACACATTATATCAAATGCCTTGCTTTAGCTAAACCTCCCTCAGAAATAGTGACAGAGGCAATGTCTTTGCTTTCATATAGCTCTCATTTTTCAGAATTGATGGCTTGTTTAAAAATACTGAAACTGCTATAATCAAGTAGATTATCTTTTCATCTCAGTTCTTTCTTCTAATTTGGTACAGACTTTAACCTTTGCTGTAACTAGTCGCTGATCCTAGACAACAAATTCTAAACATGTATAAACAATTTTTTCCTGTTGATTTAGATCCAATTAATTTCAATTTTATGGTTATTCACTGTCCTTCCATATCCAAGGAGTATGGGACATTTAGATTCTTTGTCTATTTCACCAGATGATTTGTAAAAAAAAAAAAATCATTGTTTGTAGCCAACGTTGGGGTAACCTCTCAGTTATTCATAGAATTGAGGATTTCTAGAGAGAAGAAATCAAAAAGGTCATCAAATCCAAATCCTTTATTTTACAAATGAGGAAACTAAGGCCTAGAGAAATTAAATGACTTACCTAGGAACAAAGAGCAACAGGGCCAAGCTGGTCCCTTTATTGTACAGACAGGCCCAAACTTAGTCTTTCTAGTGTGGTAGAACTTGCAGAGCTTATACTCCAATTTAAAACCTCCAAACACCATCATGATGTATCAGCATTGAATTTTTAAAGAGACTATTAAAATAGCATATAAAAAATAAGACAATAGGGGCAGCTAGATGGCACAGTGGATAGAGCACCAGCTCTGGAGTCAACAGGACCTGAGTTCAAATACAGCCTCAGATACTTGACATTTACTAGCTGTGTGACCCTGGGCAAATCACTTAACCTCAATTGCCTCACAAACAAAAACAAATTTTTTTTAAAAGAAAAGGAAAATTAAAAAAGACAATGAAATAATAATTTCTTACATTTGTATAACACTTGACAGTTAACCTTTCACCCACCCATAGAATTAGATAGAAAAAATATTATGGCTCCTATTTTACAAGTGTGAAAGCAAAGGCAAAGATTATTTAAATGACTTGTTCACAATCATTCAGCTCATAACCAGATCAGATCAGATAAGATTTTATGATTCCATGGCCATGCTCTGTATACTCATGTCCATGCTGCTGCTAATAATAATTTTCCTTCCTTCTAGACATGAACACTGTTCAGGAAGGAAAAGGATAAAATAAGATATCCCATTTTATCCAGAGGTTTTTTAACTTATAATTAGCAGAATTGGTAAATAAAACTAGAAACTTTTTAAAATTAGTTTAAGACAGTTGTTATTCAGTCATGTCCAACTCTTCACGACTCCAGTTGGGGTTTTCTTGACAGAGTTACTAGAGTGGTTTACCATTTCCTTCACCAGATCATTTTACAGATGAGCAAACTGAGGCAAACAGGTTTATATGACTTGCCCAGGATCACAACAAAACTGGTATGTGTCTGAGGCTGGATTTGAACTCAGGTCTTTCTGACTATAGGGCTGGTCCTTTATCTACTGCACCTCATAAATAGACTGCCCTAATAAACAAACAAGCTGGCAGCTAATTTTATCTTATTAAAAGAAAAGAAAACTGAACTGCCAAAATTTTAAAAATGGCAAAGGAGGTTTAATAATGGAAGAAATAAAGGAAATAATTAAAAATTACTTCATCCAGTTATATACCAATAAACCCAACAACTTAAGTGAGATTACAGAAATATAAAATACTCAGATTAACAGATTAAGAAAAAATTAAACAACTCAATCTTAGAAGAAAATGATTTTTTTAATCTCTAAAGGAACTCAGAAAGAAAATACCACAGGAGCAGTTGGATCTACAAGTGAATTCTATCAAACATTTAGAGAACAATTAACTCCAATGTTATAAAATTACTTGCAAAAATAGGGAAACAAGATATACAATCTAACTCTTATGAAGTAAATATTGTTCTGCTACCAAAATCAAGGAGAGAGAAAGCAGAGAAAAAAATTATAGATTAGTATATCTAATAAATTTCAACACCAAAATACTGAACAAAAATATTAGCAAAGAAGTTACAGCAACAAATGAAAAAAGATTATGACCCAGCTGAATTTATACCAGTAATGTAGGGTTGATTCAATTTTGGGGAAATCATAAGCAAAATGGCACATATTAATAATAAAACAATAAAAATAACATGATTATATCAATAAACACAGAAAATAAAACATATAGTTACATTAATAAATTAAAAAGCAGGAATAAGATCTTTCCTTGACATGGCAAATAGTATCTATTTAAAGCCACAAGCTGGTATTATCTGTAATAGAGAAAGTTAGAGCATTTTCCAGTTTGACCAGGAGCAAAGCAAAGACATGTGTTATCAACACTATTATTTGATGTAGTCTTAAAAATACTAGTTTAAAAAAACAATAAATTGAGAGAATAAGCATAAGCAAATAAAAAATGAAATTATTACTTTTTGCAGAGGAGATAATGGTCTACTTAGAAAATTCTCAATTTAAAAAATACTTGAAATAATAACTTCATTAAATAGCAGGATATGAAATAAACAACTAAAAATCATCAGCCTAAAACCCAGTACAAACAAATGAAATTGCATTCAAAATTACTACGGCATATATAACATTTTGGGGTCCTTCTACTAAGACAAATACAGACTTTGTTTGAATACAACCACAAAGCACTTTTTGCAGAAATAGGGATTTAAATAACTCAAGAAATATTTATTGCTTTTAGTTGGGCCAGCTTAATGTAACAAAAATGAAAATACTACTTATTTTATAAATTTAGTGTTATATCATTCAAACTATCAAAGGACTATTTTTATAGAAATAGACAAAAAATAACAAAATGCATCTGCAGGAACAAAAGGTCAAGACTCTTAAGGGGGAAATGGAATAAAATGGGAAGAAGGGCCTAATAGTGCAAGAACTCTAAACTGATTACAAAGTAGTAATCTTCAAAATTATTTGGTACGGTTGATCAATCAATGGAATAGATTAGGAACATAATATATAGAAGCCATCTAACATAGTAACTTGGCCTTTCAACAAGCCTAAGGACACCCAGCACTGGAATAAGGATTCACTAGTTGACAAAAATTGTGGGAAAATTGGAAAGCAAGAAATTAGACTTAGACCAATATTTTATACCATATGACACAATAAAATCCAAGATACATGACCTAGATGTAAACAGTCATATCAGAAATAAGTTAGAAAAGTATGAAAGGAGATGCCATTCACAAGTATGGATTTGGGGAAAGTTTTTGATGAAGTAGGAATTGAAATAATCATGCAAGATAAACTGGACAATCTTGATTACATAAAATTGAAAGGTTTTGAGCCTAGAAAATCAATGAAGTTAGAATAAGAAGGGAAATAGTTTACTGAGGAAAATCTTTGTAGCATATTTCTTTGCTAACTATCTGATATTGAAGACATATAATGAATTGATACAAATGTATAACTAGAGTCATTCCCCAATAGAAAAATTGTCAAAGGATATAAATAGGCAGTTCATAAAAGAAGAAAAGCAAGCTATCAACAATCATATGAAGAAATATTCCAAATCACTAATAGTGAGAAAAAAGTTGTTGTTATTGTTTGTCCTTCAGTCTTGAAGAGGACCATGACATCAAGAAGATAATGCTATGACTTGCAAGAGAATTGAATTTCAGTGAGGGAGGGCTGTGCAAGCTCACCAACTCCACTTTCTCCTCCAGAGCTATCTAGGTTCAGTGGCAAGATATAGAGCAAGATGACTGGAGATGGCCCTGCAGTAAGAGAAAGGAGAATTAAAGCAATTCCGACATAGCACCAATCATTAGATTGGCAAACATGATAAAGAAATAAATAAAATGATTGGCAGTGGCAATAAATGAATGAAGTGGCAATGGACTGTTAGTGGAGCTGTAAATTGGTCCAGTTATTATGGAAGGCAATTTGGAATTACGCCCAAAATGTCATTAAAATGTGTATTCTAGCAATACCACTCTTAGAATATATGCTAAAGAGATCAAAGACAAGGAAAAAAATTATGTTATGTGTATCAGCACATTTTGTTGTAGGAAAGAAGTAGAAACAAAGTGGATGCCTATCAATCAGAGAATGACAACAAATTAAACTATAGGAATATCATGTAATATTATTACATTATAAGAAATTATAAAAGAGATAAATTTAGAAAAATCTAGGAAGACTCATTTTCTTCCTCTGGATTGAGAGCTAGTTCAGATGCTGATTTCCCTAAAGAAATGATGAGTCTCTTGTGGACCTATAATCTCTAGAATAATGGAGAAATGTAAGCAAGATGTGAATACTGTTATGTGTATTTGGATCTAGTGAATGACTAAACTTAAGGAGTAGTTGTTAATGGATTGATGTCATGTTGGAGGAAATTCTCTAGTTGAGCATACCAATGTTCCATCCTTAGTCTGTTACCATTTAATATTTTAATCAATAACTTGAATGAAACTAGAGAAGAGATGGTTGTTTAATTTATAGATAACATGAAGCTCGAAAATATAATTATTATGTTGAATAAAGGAACCAAATAGATCTCAGCAGACTAGTACTAAAACAAGAGGAAATTAATAGATATAATTACTCAAATAAGAGGCAATTAATAGATATAAATGCAAAGTTACACATTTAGTTTAAAAAATAATTTCACAAGTGTAAGATGATAGAGATGTGGCTAGATATCATTTCTTATGAAAAAGATTTAATGATGTCAAAAGTGTAACATGCAGTAAAAATAAATGATGCTAGTATAGGCTATATTAAATGAACAGTATCCAGAATAAGTAAGATATTAGTTCTTCTGTATAGCTAATATATAATTTTGGGAATTACATTTTAGGATGGACAAAGACAAGCTGTGTTATATCCAATCCAGTTAAATTAGGATGATGAGAGGATTGGAAGCCACGTCATATGCTCATTGGTTGAAGGTGAGGACCTTTTGATCAGAGAAGAGAAGACTTTGGTGTAAGTGCAGGAGTGTTGTGAAGGGCGTGACTAGAGTCTTGAAATATCTGAAGAAGAATTAGATTAATTCTATTTAGTCCCAGAGAAGAAGACTAGGAGCAAAGGGTGAAAAATACAAAGAAATAGATTTAGGCTTGAAGTAGAGAAATATCAGTAGTGATAGCTATCCAAAAATGAAATGTGCTGCCTCAAAAGGTAGTTGAATCCATGCCCTTACTCAAAGTCTTCAAGCAAAGACTGGATGACCACTAGTCAGCAAGATTGTAGAAGGCATTTTTTTCCAATTTTGAAAGGTCCTTTCCAACTCTGAATGTCTGTGATTTTGTAAGTCAAGTGTTTTTCCCAATCACTGATTGCAAAGAGCCAGACTGGTCTGGTTTCCTACAATTCTATTTTTTGTAACCTATTGATTTGTTGTCCAGGGTCCTTAGATGGCTCACCTGAGTCCTGGGGTCACAGTATAAAATTCTACTAGGATCAAATGAAATGTTTGTGCAATATTTTGAAAATATAACAGTTTTACATAAGCATGATCTAGAATACATGATAGTTTTCTTAGAGAAAGAAATTTTAAAAGTGTTGTGATGCTTTGTGCATTGTTTTATTCAAATTCAATATCATTCAATATCATTCAATGTCATTGAGTGAATTGAATCATTGAATGAATCAAATATTCAGTGTCATTCAAAGTCCTCTCATCAAGAGAAAATGTAAAGAACGCCGGATGTTCACTTTTCTAACTAACACTCAATATTATAAAAAAATTGGTTTAAATCAGTTTGCAGAATTAAAAGCTGTCAGTAGGGTAGTATACATAAAAAACTGAAGGGAGATTCCATAATAAATTAGACTCCCTTGTCTCTTATCTCCCCTAAAAATCCACATCTCCAAAAGAAAATGGTTTAAAACTTATGATATGTTAATGTGATAGAATAAAATAAAGCAATTAAAATGGATGAGTATGAGGAATACAAAGAAATCTGGAAAGATGTATATGAAATAACGTAAAATGAAAGTAGAAATAGGAGAATTGGTTATGTACTAGCTCCAATCATATAGTGTCAACATCAAGGGGCTATCTGGCAGGTTGGATGTGTATGTGAGCAGGTAAGCCCTATACTTTGGAACTTTGGCATTTTGCTCTGGGATGTAGCCACTCTTCCCAGCCCATACTTTCTTCCTCCCACTTGGTAGCCTGGAGGTATGATCCTCTCTTGGTCCACACCTCTATTCTGCTCCTTGTTCTTAGGGTCCAAACTACACTTGAGATATCTGCAGGTCTTAACACCTGAAACTAGCTTTTCTATGATTCCACAGTTGTAGGCATGAATGGTCCTAGTCACATTGTTTGCTCCTCTGCTATGCAGGAATTTATGAATTACTTCTAAAGTCAAGACCGTAGGATTGTTTCTCTTATGGCTCTGCCCCAAGTCAGGAGGATGGGGGAAGAAAAGAACATCTTTCCTTGTCATGCTGACAGTGAGACAGAAAAGCTTAGTTCTCCATCTCATTTCTGTAGACAAGCCTTTCACCAGTGTCACAAAACACTCCCCTCTTTCCCTTAGCCCCACTACTAAGCTGCTGCTGTGGGGCTCACTCCACTCTGAGCCTGAACTTCTAACCTTCACACATAGCCACTCCAGCTCCTCCTTCTCCTCACAAGCTGGTGTGTACAAACACCAAATTTCTGTGAAAATCTTTCTTTCAAGGCAAGGAGAAAACACTTTTCAGTCCTACAATTCCCAGAATTCACATAGCTAGGCTTTAGAGCCTTTCCTTGCCCATAGGAAAAACACTCTGAATACTTAGTTACATGAGGAAAAATGAATGAAGATGAATGGGTAAAAAACCCTAAAGGGGATCGGAGAATGGAACTGAAAAGGTGTTGTGATACTCTATGCATTGAAATTGATTTCAATGTAAACAGTTGTTAAGCATATATAGTTATTTATGTTGTTTTTTTATGTTAAGGCGCTAGGAAAATATTCAATTTTTCATACAATTCACACCTTTGTATCATTTCAGGAGAAGGGAAAGAAAGATCCAAGAAGAGGCACATGAAGCAGTAGGTGGAAAGTTCATCACATAATGATATAAATTACTGGTGAAACAACAAAGCTATTCCAACCATCACTTGCTTGTTAAGGGATTAAGAACTGGGAGAAACAACTCCAAGGAAGGAATGTTTTGCTATAGTTAATCTCAAAAATCTAACGTATGAGTGATTGTCTTAGTATAAGGAGGTCAGGGGGGTGGGGGGGGGGTTGGCACATAAAAAAGAATGAAGTTTAGTACAAAGTTGTTGGGTTTTTGCCTTTCCTTTTTAAATTTCATAACATGCTGGTACTTTGTTACATCTATGCTAATGGTTATATACATCATCAACCAAGTGACAGCTCTTTATTTAATTCCTCCCGGGAACTCTGGTGCCCAAATAATGCTTGACAAGAAAATCTCTTGTTATGAAAATGTATTTGCTCAGCTAAGGAACCCTCAGAATACCTTCCTTTTTTTTCCTCTAGGTGACTTCAGCACATCAGATTTTCTTTAACTCCAATCATCATTTGCTCAGGCAAAAAGCACATAATGCAAAAATTATAACAACAGAGAATATTTTCATGGTCCCCCAACAAAGATGACTTGCTATTTTTTATGCCTTTTGCTTTTCAATCATATTCATTTCCTGATGTGATCCCTCCATCTTTCCTACCCAGCAAGTCTTCCCTTATAACAAAGATTTTTAAAAAATAACAATTCAACAAAATCTAACACACTGACCATGCCCTAGAGCATATGTAAAATTCTTCACCCATGATTGCCTACTTCAACAAAAGGAAGAATTTGCATTTTCTTATCTCTTCTCAATGAATCTTAGGGGTCATTTAACTATAGAATTTTTCATTTTATTATCTGCTCTATTTACATTGTTATAAACATTGTGTATATTGTTTTCCTGGTTCTGCTTTCTTCATTCTGCATCAGTTCCTACATCTTCTCTTGTCTCTGAATTCCCCATGTTAGTTGGATTTTTTTAAACAGTCTATCAGGGGTCTGATGTATGAACAAAAACAAATAAACCTAAAATAAGTACCAAAGAGAAGATATAAAAAATTACGGGAGAAATAAACAAAGTAGAAACAAAAAATTAAAATTAAAAACTGGTTCTTTGAAAAGACTAACAAAATTGATTAACCCTTAGCCAATCTGATTAAAAAGAAGAGGGCAGAAAATCAATAAAATCAATCAATAAAATAGCAAAAACCAAACCAAGGTGAAATCACAACAAAATCTGGGAAGTAGGTTTAATTCTTATTTCAGTTTTACACATAAGAAAACTAGAGCAAACAAACTGAAGTGGTTTGACTAGCTACTCTTCCAAACCTTTTCATCTCTCCTCAAACCTCCTGTGGCTTCCCTCCTTCCACTCTCTCAGCTGAGAACCTTGCGTCATATTTTACAGAAAAAAAAATTGGACCATGTACCATGAGCTCCCTCTTCTTCCTTCTTCCTAGTTACCTTTCACTTAGATGCCTTCTGACACTATCTCCTTCTGTCTCACGTGATGAAGTGGCCCTACTCTTTACCAAGGCTAACTTGGTGATCTTAATCCATCCTATCTCCTCCAACAAATTGACCTCTTTGTCATCCTCATCACTTATTTTTAGTCTCTTCTTGTCTACTGGTTCATTACCTTCTATCTAAAAAACCTGCCATGTCTCTCCCATCCTGAAAAAACTCTCCCATCCCTACTATCATACTGTATCTCTTCTGCTCTTTGTAGCTAGACTCTTCAGAATGGTTGTCTGCAATAAGTATTTCCATTTTCTCTTCCCCTACTCTCTTCTTGGGGCTGGTAGGTGGCTCAGTGGATAGAATGCTAGACCTGGTGTCAAGAACACTCATCTTCCTAAGTTCAAATCTGGCCTCAGACACTTACTAGCTGTGTGACCCTGGGCTTAACCCTATTAGCCTCAATTTCTTCATTGGTAAAATGAGTGAAGGAGAAAATGACCCCAAAATGGGGTCACAAAGAGTTAGACATGACTAACAATGAATTCTCTTCTTTAGCCCTTATAATTTGGTTTCTGTGTTTATCATTCTACCGAAACTGCTCTCTAAAGTTAATGATGTTCTTTCAATTGCCAAATCCAATGGCCTTTTCTCTGTCTTCTTTCTCCTTAACCTCTTTGTAGCCTTTGACACCATTAATTGCTCTCTCCTCCTTGATGCTCTCTTTTTTCTAGGTTTTTGGGATACTACTTGTAACGGCAAACAAAGTGGGACTTTTTGTTATCTTTTGTTTTGGAGTGCTTCTCAGCACTAAGGCAATCAAGTGCCTTTGAGTGAGTCTTGCCTTTGTTTGTAGGAAGGCCCATACCCTTTTGCTAATTAGGTCACAAGATGTGCAAAGCCCTCAAGAGGTGTGGATCCCTTGGGCCCTGAAAAAGAGTATATATATTCTGGGGGTAGTGTTAAGCTAGAACGCTCAGAACTGTGAGAGGAGAGGTTTTGCTTTGGGGGCTCACTCATTGGAAGACTGTTGCTGTGATTTGGCCAGATGAGACTCTGGGTAGCCGTTAAGGAGCCTCCCCTCCCCCCCCCCCACTTTGAACACCCAGATGTTGGTGCCTCTCTCTCTGGTAACTAGGTATGTACCGCTATGGTCAGACAGAAGCCTGTATGTTGATTTGTTTCTTTCTCTGTTTGTAATTTCTGTTTGTATTTGCTCTGAAGTTCAGGGTGCTTTTTCCCCTGAACTAAGTGAATGATATATGTATGTTTAATTAAAGTAAGATTGTTAACCCCTTAAAGTTGCTTTCCTGAGACAAGCAAATCAAAGAATCTGTATCAGCAGCCCTCCTGTGTGCTGGTGTTGTTGTTCTTACACCTCCACAGAAGCTGCTAGCAGCATTGTTGCTACACTACTCTCTCCTGGTTCTCCTCCTAGTGATCTGACCACTCCTTTTCTGTCTCCTTTGCTAGATCCTCTTCTAGATCAAACCCTCTAGCCATAGTTGTACCCTGGGGTTCTATTCTGGGTCCTCTTCTATTCCCTCTTTCATCTACTTCACTTGGTGATCTAACAGCTCCTATGGATTTAATTACCATCTCTATGCTGATGACTCTTAAATTTACCTATTCTACCCCAAACTCTCTATTGACCTCCAATCTCTTATTTCCAACTGCCTTTCAGATATCTCTGACTGACTTTCTTGTAGATATCTTTAACTCAACATGTCCAAAATGGAACTCATTGTCTTTCCCCTTAAATGCTCTCCCCACCCCTACCTTTCCTATTACTATAGAAGGTAACACCATCCTCTCCTTCCTTCAGGCTTGCAACCTAAACGTCATCCTGGATTCCTAATTATCTCTCACCTCCCGCATCCAATTTGTTGACAAATCCTGCCAATTTCACCTTTGAAATAGCTCTCAAATATACCCCAAACTGTCTTCTGACACTGCCACCTCCCAGATCTTGCCATAGCCTGCTGTTGGATCAGTCTACCTTAAGTATCTCCTTAGTCTAATCCATCTTCCATTTGGTCACTAAGGTCATATTGCTAAAGTGAAGGTCTGACCATGTTGCCCTCCTACTCAATAAACTCCAGTGGCTCCCTGTTGCCTCTAGAATCATACAAAATTGCTCTGTTTGGCATTCAAAACCCTTCATAACTTTGATCTCTGCTACTTTTCCAATGTTCTTAAATCTTACTCCCTGATATGTACTCTGCCATCCAGTGACACTGGCCTCCTGGATATTCCATAAACGAGGCACTCCATTTCTCTGCTCTGGACATTTTTTCTGGATGTCCCCCATATCTGGAATGCTCTCTCTCCTCTGCTGTGCCTACCGATCTCTCTGGCTTCTTTCAAGTTCCAACTAAAATCTCTTTTTTTACTGGAAGCCTTCCCCAAACCACTTAATTCCAGTGCCTTCCCTTGTTAATTACTTCCTATTTATCCTGTATATAGTTTGTTTTGTCTATATTTGTTTGTGTATTGCCTCCCCCATTGGATTGTAAACTCCTTAAGGGCAGGGACTGTCTTTTGCCTCTTTTTGCATCCCCAGTGCCTGACACATAGCAGGGGCTTAAAAAAGTGTTTACTGATTGATTGGTTGGGATATCACTGTGCCATAAGAAATGACGAATGTGAGGAGCATAGAGAAGCATGGAAAAATTTCTATGAACTGATGCAGAGTGAAGTAAGCATAGACAAGAAAACAATATGCACAAGGACTACAAATATGTAAATGGAAAGAACACACATGCACACATCAAGAGCTAATGTGATAAAATTATAAAGAATAAGCATGGCTCAAAAAAAGAGATATTGGAAGACATTCCTACCAGATCCCTTTGCAAAGGTTGGAGGTCAACAAGTATTATACATCCACATATTTTCAGATTATTTGAATGTATTGGTTAATTATGTTGATTTTATTTCCTTTTTTAATCTTTAAAATCTATTATTGTTATATGGAATGGCTCTCTGGGAAGGGAAGGAGGAAGAATATAGGAGGCAATTATGGTAATATAAAAAAGATATCACTAAAAACTTATTTTATGAAATATCAGTTAAATAGAATACATGTTTCTTTGCACGTCAAGTCTCCGCTAGTTCCTTGAGGGAACTGTTTCCTTACTTATTTCTAAATATCTCCCAGCCTAGGTAGGCTCTTAATAAATATTTTAAAAAGTTAAATCGTTGACTCTTTGTTACAAGTTACATCCCTAACTGCTAGTTTTAAGAAGGTTAATTTTGGCAAATATATTGTGTGTGTGCATATGCATATGTGTGTGTATATATACATATACACACACATATGGATAGATAGATAGATGGTTGGATGGATAGATGGATGGATGGATGGATGGATAGAAAGAAAGAAAGAAAGAAAGAAAGAAAGAAAGAAAGAAAGAAAGAAAGAAAGAAAGAAAGAAAGAAGGAAAGAAAGAAGGAAAGAAAACCACACTTTTTTCTTTGGGAGTTTACCACCTTCCCCTCTAAGCTGTGCAATTTCTGTTTAAATGTGTCTCATTTTGAACCTGTTAAAAGGAACTATTTGTGGATCAGGTGTCAATGAAATCCTCAAATTGTACTCAATGATCTAATTCTTCTTCAATGATAACCACAGAAATAGTACATGACCCCAATTTTGAATAATATTTGTGGATTTTCCATTTTACAAGTGCATGCGTGTGTGTGTGTGTGTGTGTGTGTGTGTGAGTGTGTATAACAATCAACTACACATGTATAATTTAAAGGTCATTAACTGGTTAAAATAAAAAAGTTCAGTAAACAACTCCAAACCCTTGACTTTATAATCCTGATGAATGCCTTTTCAAATATGTGGGTTGTAATTCAGCCACATCAGAGGAGACATTAACTGGAGATTTTTGATCTGTAAAGCATTTACTCATCGTCAAGTACTCAGGAAATGATAGAGAACTTCAGAATACACAACACCAGCTCACTTGGAAAGCTTTTGTAATTCACTCAATATGAAGGTCACACTGTCTACTTGGAGGCCAACATTTCATTTAAATAAAATGTAAGAAGGAAAATAACAAATCTGTAGGAAGACAGTCCATGGAACCTCTATTTAGGACATTGCCAGCCCCTCTGCTTTTGAAATTGTCCTAAAAACTGGGTCATATTAACTGAGCTATTAAATGCCAATGTGCATAATTACAATGCTTTTTTATTTTTTAAATGTGTCCTTGATGAGGCTAAGTTTGGTCTTAATTAATGAGACACTGCAATCTTCACTAGTAGCTCTAATGAGGGCTAGTGAATCAACAAACAGTAAATACCTGCTAAGTGCAAGACAGTGTGTGGTAAGAACTAGGGATAAAAAGATTAAGAAATGAGAGCCTTTATTGTCAGGGATCTTACAGTCTTACATGAAGGAATCACACATACACACAAGTATGTTACATTACAAGATAGAATGTGACAATGGTAAAGAAGAGATTCAGACAAAGAGCTATGAGAAAATTCAATCCAATTTTATTTTTTTCAGTTCTGAATTCTCTCGCTCTCCCCTTTTCCTCTCACCCATTGAAAAGGCAAGTGGGGAAGAAACCTTACAAATATGTACAGTCCTGTGAAAGAAATTCCTGTATAAGATATGTCTGAAAAAGATAGAAGAAAGAGAAGAAGGAAAAGAGGGAAGAAAAGAAAAAAAAAGAAAGAAAAGAAAAAAAGAAAAAAGAAAAGAAAGGAAAGGAAAGGAAAAGAATAGAAAAGAAAAGAAAAAAGAAAATACGCTTCAGGCTGCACTCTGAGTTCTCTCTCTGGAGGTGGATAGCATGTTTTATTATGAGTCCTTTGAAACTGTGACTGGTCATTGTGTTGATCAGCATTGCTGAGTCTTAAAAGTTGATTATCTTTACAATATTGCTGTTATTGCATAGACTGTTCTCCTAGTTCTGCTCACTTTGCTTTGTATCAGTTCATACAAGTTGTCCCAGGTTTTTCTGAAACCATTCCTATCATTATTTCTTACACCGCAATAATATTCCATCACATTCATATACCATGATTTGTTCTGCCATTCCCCAAATGACAGAAATCCCCTCAATTGCCAATTCTTTGCCACCACAGGAAGAGCTGCTATAAATATTTTTGTAAGTGTATGAGTCCTTTTCCTCTTTTATCTGTTAGGAGAAAATATAAGGAGGGAAAAATCATTTTCAGTTGGGAGGGAATCTAAGGAAGCTTCACGGAGGTGATGACACCAGAGCTAGAACTAAAAGGAAGAATATGAGCATAGAAGACCCTCTAAATTCAGATACTCCGAATTTTGAATACTTGCATGTCAATGAACAACCTTTCTTTTCTCCCCAATAATGTTTTTTTGATTCTTTGTTTTACTGAGCCCAGTGAATGGGATGCATGCCGTGCGTGTGTGTGTGTGTGTATTGTGTATGTGTGTGTACATCTATACATATAGTAAGCTGATTCCCCAGCAGATAAGGGGGCAGGTAGGGTAGAATGGTGTGACCAAGAGCAGGCAAAGAACACTGAAAGACTCCTCACTCAAAACTATCTCCCACATCAATTAAAGATTAATTTGGGTTAACAACTTCCTCTTTTAAACTTATGCATCCTTCAATGAGAATTATTTTAATCAGATCATAGGCTTAGAGCTGGAAAAGACTGTTGGAGGACATTTAATCCAACCCCCTAACCAGACTCAAAGAAGTTGTGACTTGCCAAGGGTCACATGCATAGTAAATGACAGAGGAAGGATTTGAACCATTTTTTTTTGCTCTTAAGCACATTGTGTGGGCAAAGTGGATAAATTGCCAGACCTGGAGTTAGAAGTTCATCTTCCTAAATTCAAATTTGGTCTCAGATACTAGCTGTCTAACCCTGGGTACGTCACTTAACCCTGTTTGCCTCAGTTCTTCATCTGTAAAATGAGCTGGAGAAGAAAATGGCAAAGCACTCTAGTATCTTTGCCAAGAAAACCCCAAATGGGGTCACAAAGAGTCAGACACGACTGAATAACAACTGAAAAAAACAAACCACTAAACCAAATTCCCTCTGTTAATGCCTATGAGAGAAAAAACATTCCTGGAATATAGTTATTAATCTAGGTGAAAAGAGCCCCAAATATAAAAAACATAAAATCATAGTCAAAAGGTACTTCAGAACCACGTTGGTTGTGAGATGATTGTGAGATGAATGTCTCCACAATGTTTACCTGACTAAGAATTTCCTCCACAGTATAGTTAACAAGAGTTCATCCAGTCTTCCTGGAGACTAGAGAGGCTAAATTTTGCATGAGGAACTTTGAACTATATGAGAGTGCTGGATTTGTGGAGATGAGGATAAAGGTAGAGATACCTGGGGAGAAGAACATTCACCAGGAATGCAAACATTGCCCATGAAGAATTAACTGAGGGAAATCCCCAGAAGGAAGATTCCTCTGTTCATTTTCCTATTAACAAGAGTTAAGGGGCTCTTCATGAAACTTTAGCTTCAGGGCCCCCAATTTAAATTTATACCGTTGTCTAGGCCACTGATTAAAGAAAGGTTTAACATATTCTTAGCACATATCTAAAGTCATCTCTTCTCTAGCCTGGGCCAAGTCCAGCTCTAAATTTGACTTTTTAATAGTCTATTCCAGTGGGAATTTCCAAATTTGTTTTCAGCCTCATAACACTTCTGCCCTATTACCCAATCTCTACTACATCCTCAACCCTTGGGGCAAATTGGCCAAACCAGTCTGGCCAGCTTGCTGAGTGTGGACTTCCTAGGAAAAGGTTCTTTACTTAATGACTTCTTTCTAGGCCATTGCTAGATCTAGTGCCTGTGGAGCTAAAGGCAGCAGGGAACAAATACACATATCCTGCAGTAATCAGTCCTGTTGTTTCTCCTCTCTAGGGACTGAATGCAAAATCTGGTTTTTAGTTCGGGGTCTCATAGTTTCTTGTGATAGTTGTTCTCCATGTACCATATATATGTGTAGGTATAGGTATAGGTATTATATATTTTTGTATGTATATATTCCTCTCCAGAGTGAATATTAGATTTGGCCATGAGAGAAGATAAATATCTATGGTTTCTATGGGCAAGGACACCATCAGGGGAGAAAAGATGAAGTATAAAAGAAGGAAAAAATCTCAAAAAAGAAGAAATGTAATAGGACAAAGGAAGCTCAACTTTTTATGATTTTTTTTCTCCTTTCATCTCACAACCAACATGGTTCTGATTCAAGGGGCCACTAACCTTTTGCCACACCCTATCACCATACATCCAGCCCTGGAGGTACCTCCCAACTCTGTTCTTTACTGGGTATTTCAGGCAGAAACCCAGGATTTTAGACATCTGGCTTCTGGGTCCCTGAGTGTGCATAACTGATAAATCAATTCTCTAAGAATCTACCCTACCACCTTTTGTTAACCCTTTCTTAACACATCCAAAAAATGTGGTGTGTATGGCTTTCAAAGGAGACTGTCAAGATTCCTTCTGTCATGCCTGTGAAAGGATTGGTGCCCTGGCCTTGACTTTTTTATGATCTCATCTGCATTTTGATAGACAAATAAGCGTAAGATAAAGAGATAAAATCCAATTGATTGATTTCTGAAACTCCCATGCTTTTGTGGATTTATTTGGCCCTTTGATGACCCCCCCTTTTGGTTTTATGTTGGAATGTTTCAATCATGCACTAAATTAAGGTTTCTAACAATGTGCACATGTTTAAAGTCAGCTGTCATCTGGATACTACTAGAGATGCTAAACTCATAAACCCAAAGGTCAGTCTGTCTTACATCTTCTTTTCCTTCCTTTAATGTAGAAGGCTCAGAGTTCAGGTTGTCCTTCCTTTCTGTTTTCTCTACTTATTCAAAAGGTAATTTAAATTTTTGTGGTTTTAAGGAGCTTTGGCCTTTTCTCTGCTCGGACATTCCATCTAAAATTGGTTCAAAGTCTCAGGCTCATTCACTGATTATTTTAAGAGTCTTTTGAGTCTCTGATCTTTATGTTGATTCCCATAAATAACCCTAAAGGAAATTTAGGAACAAATCATCTGAAGTTTTGAATTGAATGTTTTCAAGGTTACTTTTTTCTTTTTGGTTTTCAGAATGTTAAGCGTGTCATTTTTTACAAATCAGAAGTAGGTTATGCTCTATCAATAACTTCCACTTCAGTTTGATAAATCAAGATAAACTATTTGCCAAAAATGAGAAACAGTGCAAAGACTCTTTTACACAGCTTAAAGGATCATCTGTTCCTTGCTAGAAATTACATCTCTCCTAGAAGTAGGTCAATGGGACATACTCTTCCAGAAACCACAAAGTATGAACATTTTCATATATCCTTGAACAAACACTATAGTTACAATCAAGAATGTGACCCTCTGTCAGGATGAGTATATATAGAATAATTACTTAGGAAAAAAGAGAGAAATTTGTGATAGCTTTTATACAAATGTTATTAAAGATGGAGGTGCTTATAAAGGATTAAGGCTAAGAATCACGTAATAAGAGTGAGAACTATTTAAAGAAAGGAGAATAGTCCTAAATAATAGAACTTGTGAAGGGTCATATGAGAAGTAGAACTAAAGAGATGCTTCCACTTAAACTTACCTGTTACCTGCCTGACTCACTTCTCAATCACAGGGTATAAGAGTTTGAAGAGACCCCAGAGACCATGTTGTGCAAAGCATATCTGATCAACAGTCTCTTTTATAGCACGCTCAACAAATAGTCATCAAACCTCTGCTGGAAGACCTCTGGTGATGGGGAACCCATTAGCTCCCAGCATAGTCCATTCCACTTTGGGATAGCTCTAATTCCTAGGAAGTCTTTCCTTCCATCTAGACTAAACCTACCTCTCTGAAATTTATTTCCATTGTTCAAACAGAACAAATCTAATTTTCATTTCCCATAGAATAGCTCTTTAAATAGCTTTGGGACATCATATGGCAGGATTATCACCTGCTTAGTCCAGAACAGTTTGCTCCTCTTAATAAAGCCAAATGGAATATTATAGTTCAGTTTAATTTTGGTTTTTTGGGTCTTTTGGCGGGGGGGTGAGGGGGTAGGCAGGGCAATTGAAGTTAAGTGACTTGCCCAAGGTCACACAGCTAGTAAGTGTGTCAAGTATCTGAGGTCACATTTGAACTCAGGTACTCCTGACTCCAGAGCCAGTGCTCTACTCACTATGCCACCTCGCTGCCCAGTTTCATTTTGTTTCGTTTTGGTTTTGGCTGCTATCCCACACAATTGAGTTATATTGAGCTTTTGTTGTTATTGTTCAGTTGTGTCTGACCCATTTGAGGTTTTCTTGGCAAAGATACTGGAGTGATGTGCCATTCATTTCCTTCACCAGCTTATTTTACAGAGGAAGAAACTGAGACAAACTAGGGTTAAGTGACTTGCCCAGAGTCACACAGCTAGTAAGTGTCTGAGGCTGGATTTGAGCTTAGGAAGATGAATCTTCCTGCCTTCTGGCCTGGCACTCTACTGTACTACCTAGCTGCACTATATTGAGCTTGGAATCTACTGAACCTTCAAGATCTTTTTCAAATTATAGGATCATTTATCTAGAGCTGGAAGGGATCTTAGAGGCCATCTAGTCTAACCGCCTCGTTGCACAGATGAGGAACTTGAAGGCTAGAGGGGTGAAATGACTTACCCAAAGTTACACAAGCAGTAAGTGGTGGTACCAAAATTCAAACACAGGTCCTATGTCTCCAAAGACAACAGTCTTTCCACTAGACCGGGGAATTCATTTGAACAGCTATCTTACCAAATCTCCCCCATTTTGTACTTATAATATTAATTTCTTGAGCTCAAATTTAATACTTTACATTTATCCCTATTAAGTTTTATCTTCTTAGATTCAGCCTATAGTTCCAGCCTGCCATGATCTTTCTGGGTTTGTCATTCAAATGTGTTAGCTATCCTTCCCAGCATTCTGGCATCTGCACATTTGATAAGCAATGTCACCTATGAGTTCATCCAACTCATTGATAAAAATGTTGCATGATACATATTATGTAAATAAATATAAATTTAATTAAAATTTGCATCATAAAATTATGCAAATAACTAAAACCAGCACAGAACTCTGGGCCATTCTGCTGACTTCCTTCTAACTTGACATCAAACTAGTCATACCCAGTCATTCAGTCCAGTCTGAATCTATCTCATTGACCTGTTTCCTAGTCCACAGTTTTCTGTTTCCTCCATAAGAACAGCATGAGAGGCTTTGTCAATTATTTTGTTAAAATCTCCTTACTTACCTTGAATTCCAGTCCAAAGATCAGTCTTTAGGGCAGAGAAAACAAAAGCAAATTAAGGATTGAGCAGTTCTGCATTCTCTCTGGCACCCATTATCTCCATCCCATTCACCCTCCACCCAAGCAGGACTTCTATCCCTTCTCTGATTTCCCCAGTGTAGCCTCTTGGCTTTCTTCAAGACTCAGCTCAGATTACACCTTCTCTAGGAGGCTCTTCCTCTTCTACCCCATTATTAGGCCTTCTCTCCGGGGATGTGCTGGAGCCAGTTTGAACAGGCTCCTGAGAGCTGATGGTTAAATTTTTAATAGAGCATTTATGCCTCAGAAATCTGCAAAAGCCACAACTGAGGGCTTGATTTATTGTTTTGATTATCTAGGCTTAAGAAAATGATGGAAGAAATATTAACAATGCGGATTAAACTTTAAATATGTCACAGGTACCATTTTTTTTCTGAATAGCCCAGTTACTAAACATTTACCAGCATACTTCTGCTTCCCTCTGAAATTACCTTCATTAACCCTGTATATATTTCATATGTACAAAGTTTTTGCATGTTGGCTCCCCTATTATAATGTGAGTAATAGTAGCTGCCCCCCGGTGTTCCAACCAGCCTATTTCAGTTGGGCAATGCTATCTCTTCCTCCTCTTTTTCCTCACCCCCACCCCTCCTGTCTCCCCCTCTTCTCTCTCTGTCCACATGGGGAGTCATACCCTTATTTATGGGTGCCCAAAGGAATATAAATTTTGATCACTTAAACTTGAGTTTTGGGGGTGAGATTTTTTTCCTTCCCTATTTATTCTATCATTTTTTTAAATAAACTGAGACAATTAACTCTTTTTACTCATGTGGTTTTCATTTATTATTTCTTGAAATATAGCTGTGGTAAACCAGGCTTTGATAAAGCCCATTGTGATTCAAGTAGAGCTACTTGACTATGCCTTTAAACCCAAATCGCTCTGACTTTCACTGATTGGCCAATAACAGGTCCCCGCTCAAGCCTCATTTGCTCATTGTTTGGTTTTCATAGTTCAGAGTGAGTGTAAATTATTTCTGTTCGGCCAGAAATTCTGAGGATCTTCCCCTCCCAGATTGATTCTTTTATGAAGGCAAACTAGGCCATCTTTTGCCTCAATTCTTACCTAGCCTTAATCACTGAATGGGGGTTGCCTCAGACAAACTGCGAGATGGGAAAGACCTTAGCTTAAAAAGGCCAACATATCCCACCACATCCTGGGCCATCACCAGTTGTCCTGACCTATGTCTTCCCACTGGACTCTGATGACTCTGGAGGAAAGAGTGAGGCTGGTGACTTTGCACAGCTCTGCCTCACTTAAATCTAATTCACTTGCAAGTCAAGACATCACCCTCCTGATGCCATTGGTCCTCCTCAAGAACAAACAACAAACAACAACAATAATGTAAGTTCCTTGAGGGCAGGGACCAGGTTTGTCTTTATTATTATCCCCAGAATTTAGCACAGTGCCCGGCACATAGTAGGTACTTACTTCACAAGTGCCAATGATAGTGATCAGCTAGGTTGAATAGAGTTTGGTCAATAGAGTACTGGACCCAGAGTCAAGAGGACCAGAATTCAAATCAAGCCTGAGACACTCACAAGCTCTGTGATTCTGGGCAAGTTAACTGCTGTTTACCTAATCTCCTGGAGAAGGAAATGGTAAACCACTCTAGGATCTTTGCCAAGAAAACAGAGTTGCATAGGGCTAAATGAATGAAGAACATAGATGATGCTTAAGGTGCCTTTAAGCTTTATGACTAACAGTAGGTTACGGACACTTTTCCAGAATCTACAAAAAATATAACATCTGTGAAATGAAGCTTGAAAAACATAAGCAATCTCAACTCTAATTCCAACCCTTAAAATTGTCTCTTCAGTGGAAATCTACAGTACTATACTGTATCTAAAAAGGTAAATTCCCTTTTTGCAAATTCCCTTTTAATTGGGCTATTCCTTTTCATTGCCAGTTGTCTTGACCTATGTCTTCCCACTGGACTCTGATGACTCTGGAGGAAAGAGTAAGGCTGATAACTTTGAACAGCTCTGCCTCACTTAAATCCAACTAACTTGCAAGTCAAGACATCACTCTCCTGATGTCATTGGTCCTCTTCGAGAATGAAGGACATACAACAGTCTGTGAATAGTAGTAGCTGCTCCCTGGGGATCCAACCAGCCAGTTCCAGTTGAGCAATGCTGCTATTTCTTCCTCCTCTTCCTCTCTGTCCAGATGAACAGTCCTACGCTTACATGTAGGTGCTCTGTCCAAAGGAATATAAATTTTGATAATTTGTACTTCACTTCTTTTCAGCTAGGTGGTGCAATAGAAAGAGCACCTGGCTTGGGAGTCTAAAAGTCTCATCTTCCTGAGTTCAAATCCTGCCTCAGATACTTACTAGCTATGTGACCCTGGACAAGTCACTCAGCCCTGTTTGCCTCAGTTTCCTCATCTGTAAAAATGATCTGGAGAAGAAAATGGCAAACCGCTTCAGTATCCTTGCCAAGAAAACTCTTAAATGGGGTAAGAAAAAGTTGGACATGATTGAACAACAAAAATTCCTTTTCAATCTGTCTTAGATCTTCTATTGCCTTTTTTGGCTCCTGAATTCTATATGAATTCCTTGTGTACAGTGTGGGCTTTTTTACCAGAAAAGAGAATTGGTTTTCTTTTGGAAATAAAGCATCCCACACTTAAACATCTCAAGTGAAGTTTATAGCTCTGTAAGCACAGCAATCTCAGTCTGTCCTGCTGTTGTCCTTTTCTCTGTATGAAGTCTAAAATAACTTTCATAAATTTTCTAGTATCAAGAGCATCTCTATATATTGAGCTTCATAACTGCAGTGTGTCGACTTAAATTGCTTTTAATTTCTTTTCATTCTTTTTCCATGTCCTGGCTTTGATGAACCCTGACTGATTGTTTCTTACAAGTCATAGAACCACATTTCTCCTTGTGTTGATTCAGTTTTTCACTTTCTCTTGTAACACTGTTAATTTTTTAACCTCATGCTTTTCTATTTCAAAATCGTGTTTCATGTTCTAATTATATTGTTAGATTGAATTTCCTTTTTTTTCCCCACTGAATCCATCTCTTTCATAAATTAGTACAGTTTTCTTACGCAGCTCAAATCCATTGAGTCGCTTTGCCACTAGATGATCAGAAGTGAAACTTCCAGGTTTACAGTTTCTCTTTTTGTCATGTCAAACACTCTCCATTTTGGTTTCTTTCTTAAGAACCTCCAACTACATTTTCTATTCTAACCAGGTGACTTTGCTTCTAATTTACCAAACCAATTCACTTCTGCCGAACCTCTCAGAGAAGTCCACTCTTGTCAGGCAAACCAAACTCTTCTAATAAAAATGATTTTTTTTTCTCAAAAGTATTCAGCTTGTCCTTTTCTCTCTCCTCTAGGTTATTTTCTAAAAAATAAAAATAAGCCTATTCCAAGTTGGAGAGGAAAAAAAGCTAAAAATATACCTATTGGGGTCAAAATCTTAAGCATGGGATAAATCTGGAAGATGAAAACTGCAAAATAGATTTAGAGATTTTTTTCTGCTCTGATTCTGGAGTGGTTGGAGAGGAAAAATTTTTAATTGGCATCATAAACAAGTAAAAAACAAAACAGATTCTTTAGCTGGGAAATCACTCATTCACACAACCAAAAAACTATTAAACGGTGCATATCTTATGACCCAGAAATACCACTTCTAGGGCTACACTTCAAAGAGATCAAATCAAAAAGGAAAGGATCCATATGTACAAAAATATTTATAGCAGCTCTTTTTTTGTAGTAACAAAGAATTGTAAACTGAGGGGATGCTCATCAACTGGAAAATGGCTGAACATGTTATGGTGTATGAATGTGATGGAATACTATTGTGCTGTAAGAAATGAAGAGTATAGTTTCAGAAAAACCTAGAAAGACTTATATGAATTGATGCAAAGTGAAATGAGCAGAACTAGGAAAACACTTTATGGAGTAACAGCAACTGTGAAAGCCTTCACAACTCTGATCAACACAATTACCCATCACAGTTCCAAAGGACTCATGATGAAAAATGCTCCAGATGTGAACTCGGAGTACAGATTGAAGCATATTTTTCCTTTCTTTTTCTTTTCTTGTTGTTAGCTGTTGTTGGAATGTGGCTGATGCAGAAATTTATTTTGTATGATTTCATATTTGTAATGCATTTGGTATTTCTTTCCTTCCTTATGGGTAAGGGGAGGGAGAGAATCTGAAACTGAAAACAAAAAAAAAAACTGAATAGAAAAAAATTTACAAGTTCCATTTTTATAGTGTAGAAGGTCCAGGTCCAGAGGCATCTCTACTTTTAGATGACTCATTTCCCATTCTGGAGATCCCTCTGACCTTCAAGTCAGACACATCTATTTGAAATAGGGAGTCTGGCCTCCAAAACACTCACTGGTCAAGAGGGAATTTCATTGGAGTCTCATTCAACCAGGAACCTCTCAGACTCCAAGAATCTGGCCTGAGCTTCATACTGAATAGTTCTGTGCTTTACTCCTCTCATCTATAGCTCTGCTGTGGCTATTTCAAAAGATTCCCAGCTCTACTCTCTGTATGATCTTACATCCACCTCAGATCTTTTATACTTCTAACCACAAAACAAATTCACCCCAAGCAAACATCATGAAAGAAAAAAACTCCACCAGCCTTATCATTGTGGTTAAGTCGTTTCAGTCATGTCTGACTCTTCGTGACCCCATGTGGGTTTTCTTGGGAAAGGTACTGGAGTGTTTTGCCATTTCCTTCTCCAGCTCATTTTCCAGATGAGGAAACTGAGGCAAACAGGGTTAAATGACTTGCCTAGGATCACACAGCTGGTAGGTGTCTGAGGCTGAATTTGAACTCAGGTATTCCTGACTCCAGGCCAGGCGCTCTATCCACTTTGCCACCTAGCTGCCCCGCCAATCTTATCACTTTATGCCAATTGGGAGACCTTGGACAGAAAACCATGGAGATGGTAGAATTTCCATAGGAACTAGGTGTGGTTAAACTCCTTCACAACCACTGGAGTACTGGCCTCAGATTTAATCTGCTGTCCTAAACTACAAAAAAGGATAAGAAAAATCTGTCACCAAGTCATAAGGTTGGGACCATTTCTCTTGCTTTCAGAACACAGTCTGTCCTTTATCCTTCAGCAGTTGAAGAAGTCCTATGCAGCTTTTCCCCTTCATGGGGCTCCACAGTGAGGCAGACGGTGAGGAGCACTTCACAGGGATGGGCCGAAGGTTATCTTCAACTGCGTGTGGCAAACAAATTAAACTCAGAAGTATTTAAAGACACATGCAGCTACAAATGCTTGCAGCTTGACGAGGACAATAGTTTCAAACCTGTAGACTAAAATAAACACATAAATATACTTGGGGTAAGGGTGGGGGAGCCCTTGTTATATTTAAAGGAAAAGTGTGATGAATCTTTTATAAATTGAAATGTTCAGTATTTATATGGATCCAGAACATCTGGGGACCAATCCACAATGCCACATCCTATGTGACTCCAGTCCATATTCTCCCATAAATTCTCCACAATGGATCTAATCAGTTTCCTGTGGGTTTACTTACAGAACTCTTGGAATGAAACAAAGTGGGAAAATTAGGAGATATTAATTCTTGGTATAATCCTATGGGCCAATTCATATTCATTTATCACCTTTCTAAGGGCCTTATCACTTTAGTGTTAAATTATTGTAATAGCCTCCTAACTGGTCTCTATGCCTCCCATTTCTAATCCCGCTGGTCCAACCTGTGAATTGACACCAGATTAATCTTCTTATAACACTGCTATGTTCTTGTCATTTCTCTGATCAAAAACTTTCATGACTCTCAGTAGCTACAGACTAAAGTTCGAATCCAATGACTTCTGAGTATTCTTTGTTGTTGCTGTTCAGTCGTTTTAGATGTGTCCAACTCTTCATGACCCGTTTGGGGTTCTCTTGGCAAGGATACTAGAGTGATTTGCCATTTCCTTCTCCAGCTCATTTTACAGATGAGGAAACTGAGGCAAACAGTGACTTAAGTGACTTGCCTAGGGTCACACACCTAGTAAGGTGTGTGAGGCTGGATCCGAACTCATGAGGATGAGTCTTTCTGATTCTAAGCCCAGTGCTCTATCCTTTATTATTCAACAATTACAGATTTTCTTCTTACTACCCATATCTTGAGGAAGTGACTTATCCTCTTTGGGCCCCATTTTCTTCATTTATAAAATGAGAGAGTGGTATAGGACTGAGGAGCCTTCTGTCTTGAGGCCACACGTGGCCCTCTAGGTCCTCAAGTGTGACCCTTTGACTGAATCCAAACTTCGCAGAACAAATCCCCTTAATAAAAAGATAAATAAAAAATAAAAGGATTTAGTCTGCGAAATTTGGATTCAGTCAAAGGGCCGCACTTGAGGACCTAGAAGGCCACGTATGGCCTCAAGGCCGAAAAATCCCCACCCCTGTATCTAGTACGTCCCTTCCAGCTTTAAATCAATGATCCTATAACTGGATGAATTCTGACTCTTCAATGAAACACCCGAACTGTAGCTTTTTTTATTCACTATTCTTCCAGTCACTCAGGTTCAAAACCCCTGAGTCATCCTCAATTCCTCATTCTCTCTAACCCCCTCCACCTCCAATTAATTGCCAAGTCTTATTGATTCTATTTCCACAATATCTTTTAAATCCATCTCCTTCTCTCCCCTCCCATGGCCACCATCCTAGTTTAGGCTTTTATCTCCTCTTATCTAGGCCATTGCAATAAACTCTTAAAGTGGCCTTTATATTGTCTCATCTTTAATTTTTTTTTCCATTTAGTTGCCAAATTGACATTTTTCTAAAGACAAAAAGCATCGACAAACTTTTAAAAATTTAAATAGAAATGTTTGAAAAAAATTATATCCAGGCAATATTGCTGTATTTTGAAATGCGACAGCTTGGAGCACTGTGTGTGCATGCATATCTGTCTGCATAGTAAACAAAAGAAAGTCAAAGAATAAAAAACAATTAATATTCTTAAAGCATAGGTCTGATGGTGTTATTCCTTTGCTTGATAAACTACAGTGCCTCCCTGTTGCCTGTAGTTTAAAATATTAACTCCTCTGTTTGACTTTTAAAGCCCTTCACACTCTGGTCTCATACTGTCTTTTTAGGTTTCTTGAATGTTACTTTCCCTCATACACTCTATATTCCAGCAAAATAAACCTACTTGAGGATCTGTTTATACAACATTCCATCTCCTTCCTCTGTGTGGTCACTTGTGCTTGGAATGAACCACCTCCTCACCTCTACCTCTTCAAAACCCTATCTTTTTTCAAATCTCATCTGAATTGATAAGGCTTACAGATTCTTCCAGTTTCTTACCCAGAAATTTCTTTGTATCTTGTTTTGTTTTGTTTTTCAGTAGAGTGGACCCAGGGATTAGCAAGTATTCTGTAATTTATAGTCTTAGAGAATTATCTGGGACTGAGAAGTTACCCAAAATTACTCAGAGTTACTTAGTCAGGATGTATCAGAGACAGTATGTGAACTCAAGTTTTCCAGCTCTGGTGCTGTGTCTCTCTATTCATCACCTAGTCCTCTTCTACACTGTCCATTTTGTATATTTTTTGCATTTATTTTTCTGTGTATTTCTTATTTCCCTTAAATAAAATGTAAGTTCCTTCAAGGTAGGAAATATTTCACTTTTTTCTTGGTATTTCCAGTGCCCAGCACAATGTCTAGAAGAACTGAGGACATTATTCCAGATGTGATCTAACCCAGGCAGGGTATAATGATACTATAAACTTCCTCCTTCAAGGTAGTGTGTGTGAGGCCTGAAAAATGACCGTTTTGGCAATTAATAAGCCAATCAATGGTTGACCTTTGAAAGAGACATGTCAGTGAAATGAAGTTGGAAGTCAGACTGTAGGTGGGGTTGATAAGTGTATGAGTGTATGAACTAGGGCAGAGTGAATAAGCAGAACCAGGAGAATAATTTATATAATAACAAAACATTGTAAAGTGAAACAACTATGTAAGACTTAAGAACTGTGATCAACACAGTGACCAATTCCAGTTCAAAGGACTGATGATGAATCATGCTAGCAGTTACTGACACAGGGCTGATAGACTCAGGTTGCAGAATAAAATTTTTTTTTGCACATAGATAATGCAATAATTTGTTTCATTTGACTATGTACATTTGTTCCAATCATTTTTTTTCATTTTTTTCCAATGAGGGAAAGTAAGGAGGAGAAAGAAAATAGATTTTTGTAATTGAAAAAATAAAATAAAATTAGTTAAGTGAAAGAGTCGTGGATATGTTAGCTATCCCTTCTAGCTTTATATCATCATAAGAATGACTTCTTCCATCCACATCATTAATACACATGTTGAATAAATCAGGGCCAAAGATTTTCTTACTAGAAACTTTATCCATTCACTATATCAGTTCCAAATCTACTGAATATCTTCATGTGGCTTATAACTCCCTACCTTGTTCACAAGGATATAAATGAAAGATTTCCTCATATGTCTTTCTCAAATCCAGGTATACCATGCCTAGAGTAGGCTCCTGATCTGTCAGGCTAGTAACCCCGACAAAAGGGGAAATGTAATATCTGGCATGACCCATTCTTGAACCTTTGTTGGCTCATTATAATCATGCTTCTCTTTCTAAGAGCTTGAAAACTATGGCTATAACAGGATCATAGAATTCAGAGTTGGATAAGACAGAATATCTAGTCAAACCCCTTATTTTATGGATGAAGGACTAGTGACGGTAAGTGATTTCCTCATTATGCATGTAACAGAGTTAGGATTTGATGTCCAGTCCAGTGATTCCAAATAAAGGAGTCGTTCCACTATCTGACCTATGGGTTTGAGGCCTGTTGATCACCCTCAGCCTGGTTTTACTGGAGTGTGGCTGCTGGCATGCTACAGCTTTTTGAAGCCACAAGTGAGAGTTGGGTGAAAGGTAGACACCAAAAGTGGATGAACAATCCCGAAAAGGACTTGGCAGGCCTTCACATCAGAGACGTTATTCCCCCCTGAACACCCCAAGCATGTAAGGATTTCCCCCAGTGAAACGGTCAAATTAGAACAATTTGTTTCAATGGGCCATGAAGGTGGCTGAAACACTTAGAACTTGGTCAGACATCAAAGATTCCAAGATTATCCATTGCATCCACTTTTGTCTTTGATGACTCTAGGAGAAAGAGTGAGGCTGACAACTTTGTGCAACTCTGCCTCACTTAAATCCAGTTCACGCACAAGTCAAAACATCACCTTGTGATGGCATTGGTCCTCTTGGAAAAAGAAGGACAAACAGCAACTTTTGCTATATGAATTCTAGAAATTTTCCAAGAATTGAAGTCAAGCTTATTGGCCTATATTTTGAAGAATCTACTCTCTTCTCTATTTAGAAAATTAAAGATATTTGCTTTTCTCCAATCCTGGGGCACCTCTCTTCCTTCAACATAATTTCAAAAGATCAGTGACAGTTGGATAACAATCACATGTCGATGTCATTATGGGAGTGGAAGGGGCTGAAGGGAGGGGCCAGAAATGACAACAAAGATATCAATTAAAGGTATTACAAGGAATAAGCATGGCCTTAAAGAAGAGATACGAAAAGACAAGAAGTCCATGGGTAAGGAACTTTGTATGTATCTTTACACTTTTTCAATATATTGATTTGTTTTGCTTTGTTGTTGTTGTTTTTTCCCCTTTATTTCTTTATTTTTTCCTTCTTTAAAAATATTGTTTATGTGGGATGGCTTTCTGGGATCAAGAGGGGAAGAAATATTGGCAATGTGAAAACAAAAGATTAATAAAATCTGATATAAATGATTAAAGGTATTTAAGATAAAACAATTCCAAGTCAAAGTGTCTTGGGGTTTTTTAGTACCCTGGGATGCAGTTCATCTGTGCCTCTTGGTAAGAGCTCATTGAGGGCCTCTAGGTGTTATGTTACCATCTTCTCCCTTATCTAGGGCTTTGAGTTCCTACTAACCATTTTGTTCTAGCTTATAGATCATTCTCCTTGATAGAGAAATAGAAACAAAATATAATCGAAGATGAGTAGGAAGTAGCAAAAAGTAGCTAAATCTTGTTCCTTTTACCCCCCACAAACATCTCTTGCATCCATCCCTCTCTCTCCATTCCAGTGGTGGCTACCCTAGTTCAAACTCTCGTTTCTTCCTACCAACATTTTTCAACACCTGTGTCAACAGGGCCCAGTTCTCAAACCTTCCCTCTTTCCACCTAATACTGCTGCAAAGATAATAAATGAGGGAAAGTGGAACTACAGCGCTCAGGAGAGATGATTCTACCTCCCCATCAAACTTCCCTCTCTCTCCCCATCAAATGATGCACCACAGAAAAGAAAGTGTTTCTGTTTTTGATGGATAAGAGAGTAAGGTTGTGATTCAACATGGAGACTCAAAGGCAACAATGTTGTGAGGGAAGACAAAGAGGAAGATATTGAAGATAACTGAATCTTTCATCCTCTAATTCTCATTCTCACCTCAATCCAGTCATAAGTAAAGGGGCGAATGAACGTCAGTGGCTAACCACTGTTCACGTGACCTGGCCCTTTTTTCCAGTCTCCTGAGTGGTCCTAGAATCATAGAGTCATAGATGTAGAGTCAAAGGCACTTTATCTGTCACCTAATTCAATCCTTGTATTTTTACAAATGAGGAAACTAAAGCCTTGTAATGTGAAGGGATTCTTCCGAGGTCCTCTGACTCTAAACCCCATCACTCTTTCCACTGGGTTTGTCCACTGAAATATTCTTAGGATCAGGTAACTTGGCAGCCTTCACTTCCAAAGAGATGGGAGAATGGATCTTCTATTCATTTGTGTAAATCAGTGTGGCCCCTGCTTGAATCCATAAAGCAAAACTTTAATATCAGAATTTCCATGCGAAAATTGGTCTTTCTGGCAGGCAGTGAAGGGTGCTGACTTCACCATCAAGTTGAAAGGAGTTGTCACCAACGACACAATTAACAATAGATTAGGCTGAGGCTTCTTGTTTGAGATAAGACAATCCTGATAAAGCATCTGGGAAAGAGAAATGATCTCCTACCCATGCAGAAGAAAGAATGCTCTCCTTTTATTTACTTTACTTTTCTCCTTTTTTTGTCTGTGTTTTCTTTTGCAACATGACTAATATGAAAATATGTTTTGCATGACTTCACATGTATAATCTATATCAAATTGCCTTTTCAAGGAGAGGGAAAGGGAGGGAGAGAATTTGGAATTCAAAATTTCTAAAAATGAATGTTAAAATTTTTTTCTTCATGTAATTGGGAAATAAGTAAATATATGTGCATGTATATTTTTTAAAAAAGAATGTCAGATTTAGGATCAGCAGACCAGGGTTTGAATCTTGAGTTTGCCTTTTACTATCTACTTACTACATATGTGAGCTGGGGCAAGTTAATAAAACAGTTTGGGTCTCAGTTCTTCATCTGTAAAAGATGGAATTGGACTAGATTGATAAGGCTCCTTCCAGCTCTAAACCTATGATTAGGTTAGACAGTCACTCAATCAGCAAAAATTTATTAAGTGCTTACTATACACACCAGACATTATGTTAAGTGTAGCTAAAATCCTATCTTCTATAGGAAGCCTTTTCTGAAAGCCCTTAATGCTAATGCCTTCTCTGTCTTGATTACCTGCCTATGTCTTGTTTGTACAAAGTTGTTTTCTTGTTGTCTCCTCCGTGAGACTGTGAGCTTCTTGAGAGCTCTTTTTGTTCCCAATGCTGAACGCGATGTTTGGCACATAGTAGGCACTTTATAAATATTGGCAAACTGCTGCAGTATCCTTGCCAAGAAAACCCCAAATGGGGCACAATGAGTAGGACACAACTGAAACAACTGAACAACATCAACAAATAAACACTTATTGACCGTCTAAGACAGAAGTGAAACAGTTCTTGCTCTTGAGAAGCAAACATTCTAATGAGGGATACAACAAATATAAATGGATATGTACAGATAAGATAAAAAAAGTGAATACCAGGTAGTTATAGAAAGGCAGGCACTAGCAAAGTAGTGGGGGTGGGATGGGGTGGGGTGAAAGATTGGGGGAAATCAGAAAAGGATTCATGTAGAAAATAGCACTCAAGTTTTTTTGTTTTTTAAATTAATTTTTTTCAACTAATAAGCATTTAGTTTCTCTCCTTTACACTTCCTCAAGTGAAAAAACAAAACAAAACTCTGTAATAAATATGCATAACCAAGCAAAATAAACTCTCTCATTGGCCATAAAGGTACTCTCATTCTGCATATTAATTCTATCACCTTTCTATCAGGAGGTGGGTAACATTCTTCGTTGTTGATCCTTAGGAATTTAAGCTGAGTCTTGAAGAAAACTAGAGATTTCCAAGAGGAGGAGGTAAGGAGGGAATGCTTGCTTCTATGATTATATGATCTTTTTTCTATCATGTCTTTCTGCCTTCAGTCTCTCCCCATTCCAACACATTCGTTGTAGCAGTGGTCTCCAAGTAGGGGGCTAACTTCCAACTTGTGTGATTTAACAAATGGAGTGTAGGAAAATGAGTCTCAATCCACCCTTTCTATGATAGTTGTGTGGGATTTATCGCTAGCACAACCACACTTATCCTCTTGAATTTTTTTCACTCTATTCTTCCCTCTGCTCTTCTAGCTCCCAGTCTCCCCACTTCTGAACTCTGGGTTTGACCCTCAGGAAACTTCTAACTTAACTGCTATCTGAACATCCACAACAGTGGCTCTGTGCATGCTATTGGAAAATAATTGCATTTCTTCTAATCAGGTCAATGCCTTTTCAGAAGCTTTTAGCATTTCCCCAGTTGATACCAAAGTTCAAACTTTTTCACCTGGCATTCAAGGTTTTTCTCAGTTTAGCCCCAATTTACCCTTCCAGTCTTATCTCCCACTATTCTCTTTTACCCACTTTTTGTTTCAGTTGAATGTGCTGAATCACTGTTGCCTAAATCAACTCAACTTTCGTACCCTTCAAGCCAGACAATTCCCTCTACTTGGGACATGGCTAAAATGTACCCAGGAATAGTGTCTGGAGCTCCATACAGGTGGAAGTTCTACTTCAGTGTGCCTTCTGGCATAACAACCACCTAGCCTATATGGAATTATAACTAAACAGAGAACTAAACAGAGAACTAAACAGAGGCAAGCAGCCATATGAGGCTGCTGGCATGAGGGATCTCGTTCTCTGCTTGAGCCTTCCTTTACCTTGAGCCAAGAAAAAAATGAAGACAAAAGGATGATTTCTCCTTTTGTGCCCAAGTGTTTAAATTGGTGATATCAGGCCTCTCTCAAACTCAAGCAGTGAAAATCATTCACTGAAATGGAAAATACTTAAAATTCAAATAATGACAAAAATACAGTTTTTATGACTTACCCCTTCTATTATAAGCTGTTATCTTTATTCATCGGCATCAGATAACCTTAAAGACTTGGAGCCTGCTGTACAATACATGAAATATAGCAAGCAATGAGAAAAGTCTGAGCTCAGTGTACGGCAGCAGAGTCACTGGGAGCCAGCCAGAGTTCTCAGGTTGTAAAGTAAAATCTCCAGACCAATCGGACACTGGCCTCAGGCCATGGCAGTGATTAATGCCAGAGTTGTAAAAAGTGTAATGGTGGGAATTGTTAGCCAGATCTTTTTTTTTTTTAAGAGGGCTGGTTTTTCCTTCAAAGCAGCTTAACTTGAAACACATAATTTTCAGTTGTTTAGGATCTAAAAATAAAATAAAGGATTTTTTTTTAAAAATTAGGAACTTAAGCAACTTTACAGAAAAAAAGGAATCTAAAAACTATTAAAAAGTCTAAGCTACTTAACATCATTTCAGATTCTCTTTCTGGGTCTTTTAAAATGAATATGTATAGGTTTTTATATCACTATGATATATGTGTGCAACTTGGTGCTGCCCTTTTAACATTATCTCCCATAAAGTAGACTAACACGGTTCACATGTTTGTCCATTTTTAATGGCTGTGTAATTTTCCATCATATGGACATACAATAGTTTGCTCTGTCATTGCCTATTGTTAAGCACTGGTGTTATTTCCAATTTTTTTTTACTCTTATTATAAATAGCACTTCTATTAACAGCTTTGTACAAGATACCTTTTTTTTCCACCTCCCTTTTGGGTTGTTTCCTTGGACTATATTCCCCAAAGTGGAATTACTACGTCAAAGGCTATGTGAACAGTTTTGCAGTTCTTGAAACATGTTGTCAGACTGCTCTCCTGTAAGAATAAACCGATTTACAGGGCCACCAGTACTGTATGGACGTATACTTGTTTCTCTATATCCTTGCTAACGACTAGTTGTATAATTTTAACTTACATTTGCTAGTTTAGTAGGCTTATGATGGCATCTTAAGGTTGTTTTAATTTGTATTTCTTAAAGGCTAGCATGGCCATGTTTTTTCTTCATGGGATGTTTGATGCTGTCTGTATTTCCTCATGGGCAGTGGTGGAAGGTGAGGGGAAGCAGAAGGAGAAGGATAGAATGCCTGCTTTTGAGTAGAGAAAACCTGGACTCAACTCCCGTCTTTGATACCTACAAGAGGTATGGCCATTGGCCTCTGTGCCTTAGGCAATTATCTCAAAGTCTAAGGTGAAGACAGGTAGTTCTGAATTAGGAGTTTTCCACACAGATAAAATCAAAGGTCAGGAAAAAAAAATTCCTCACATATAAACCATCTCCTATAACCACTACAATCTGGGTACTGAGTAAAATATATGGACACTCTTTATTTTGGATATTAAGGTTTGGGCTTTTTTGTTTGTTTTGTTTTTACCAATTAGACTTTTCATACATTTTTTTCCCCAGGCTATTGATTTTCTTTTTCTATTTATTTTATTGCATTTTACTGTGCTAAAGGCTTTTTGACTTTTTATATATTCATACACATTTGTCTTGCCTCTCAGAATACTTTCTATTTCTCTAGTCAGAGATTTATTTCTCCTCCACAATAAGCATAAATATACAATTCCACTCTCTTCAAATTGCTTTCTTTCACCCTAAAACAGAAATCTTCCTAACGCGTAGGTCTGACCACCTTATTCTCCTTTCCTGAACTTTTAGGGGCTCCTCACTCCATACCAAATAAAATTCAATCTCCACCTAGTAGTCAAAGCCCTTTACAATCTGGATCAAGCTTACTTTTCCAACCTGATCACATACCACTTCCTTCCCCATACTCTACATTCCAGTCAAATTAGATTACTTGCTGTTTCCTGATTTCACCCAGCTCTTTCCCCACCTCTGTCCTCTTTCACATGCCTATATACCTAAAGGATAGGCAATCCTCTATCTAAATAGCCTATCTTCTATCTAAATCCTTCACTTTCTTTAAGGTCCAATGCAGATACCACTTCTTCTATGAAACCTTTTCTGATTCCCCCAAGAGTGATACCTTCTTTCTCAAATCTCTCACACCACTCTTTTTGGTCTCCCTCCTTGACAAATCTTTTCCATTTATTTGTCCAGGTGAAGATCACAGCCTTCCATTAAATATTGCTCTCTAATTTAGGATTGGATCTTCCCAGGATTCTTTCTGATTTATCATGCAAATAAATTTAAACAATTTTAAAGGTCAGCTAAGTAGCACAGTACACTGGAGTCAGGAAGACCTGAGGTCAAATCTGGCCTTAGACACTTACTAGCTGTGTAACCCTGGGCAAGTCACAACCTCTACCTCAGTTTCCTCAACTGTGAAATGGGGATTATAATAGCAACTACTCAGGGTTGTTATGAGGATCAAATGAGATAATACTTGTAAAAATGCCTAGCACATAGTAAATGCTATATAAATATCAGCTATCATCATTAAATGGAGTCAGATTCATTGTTTTTCACCTACTTAGCTTAAATTCCTGTCTTTATTATGCATTTCTCTCAACAACAAAGCTTCTTGGTTTTGGGGGCTATATATTGGACAGTAGAAAAACCTCCTTTCCATATAAAATTAACATTAGATTAAGAAAGGTAAAGATGAGAAGATTCAGTGTGAAATTAAAACATCTCCAACTTGATGCATTTAAACCAACTATTATCATTGAAAAATAGGAAATGAATAATGGAATAAATATTGAAACAAACTTTCAATACTTCCTATGAGAGTTAACCTATGTAAAAAAAGCAGTCCTCAAAGTTAAGAGGTCCAAGTAGCTTAAAAACTACCCCAACCAGCAAACATTTGATCTCCTTGCAATATGCAGAGATAGAGCAGCAAATGGAAACTCCTACTTAGAATATGAGCTCCTTTGCAAAACCTGACAGAGAAGGATAGTAGAAGATTATTAAATGTTGCCTTATGAAACTTTAAGCAATGGTGGAGCGGTGGAAGGCAAATTTAGAAAGTTTAGCAATTGATCCAATTCAGACATAGAATTCCAAAGATGAAAATGGAAGGAAAACAACAAAGAGAAGAAAAATGAAAAAAATATATCTATAATGGACTATTTTCTTCACTAATGACAGAAGAGCTATCTCATTTGAGCCCTAACATCTTAGTCTCCAGTATGTTGTGTGATTAAGTGGAAATGGAGTAATGAAAAAAAGACAGGAAGTACAGATGAGAAAAATTAAGTAAGAATGGACAGGATAGCCTCTGAGGTTCCTTCCAATTTGAAATCTATGATCCTTAGTATGCACAGATGAGGTGAATGGTAGAAATTGGCATACTTTTGAGAGTACTGAGGGATCAATTCTCAAGATAGCTGAAATAGAAGACAACAAATTATTGGGAAAAATATCACTGACTGTATTGTGACCAAAAACAAAAAGATCATAGTGGATTGAAGAGACATCAATAACTACCAGTCTATTTGATACTCACTTTTAGAGATGATAGCTGGTGAAGTAGCAGAAAGAAAGCTGGGCCTTGAGTCAGAAAGACCAAAGTTCAAATCTGGCCTCAGACACTTACTAGCTGTGGAATCCTGTTGTAAAATAGAAGAAAATAATAACACCTCCCCGGGTTGTTATGAGGATCAAATGAGATGGTATTTGTAAAAAAGCACTTAGCACAGAGCTCTGCACATAGTGGGCATATATAAATGCACATTCTCTTGCCTTTCCCTATAAATTTATCAAATGTATGCTTGATGCAAATATGATCAGGAAACAGGCAGCGTTTCAAAGAAGACATTCTATAGCAAACCACATTTTCATACCTGTGTGACTACACAGGTGACTGAAAGGTTCATAGAATATAAGATCCACTGTGTTTATTGTTTGTTTACTACAAAAGAAGTAGTAATTTAGTAAGGTTAGTCAATAAGCACTTACTAAGTGCCTACCATGTGTCAGTCACTGTGCTAAGCACTTGACTATGTATGCAGAGAAAGGCAAAAAACCAGTTCCTGATCTGGAGGACTTCATAGCCTAATGCAAGAGACAAGATGCAAAGAACTATGAACAAACAAGATGTGTGTGTGTGTGTGTGTGTGTGTGTGCGTGTTTGTATATATAAACAATAGAATCAACAGAGGGAAGGCACTAGCATTAAGGGGGATTGGGAAAGGCTTCTCATAGAAGGTGGGATTTTAACTAGGACCTGAAGGAAACCAGGGAAGCTTGGAGGAAGAGAGGAGGAGAGAGAGAAACCAGATGAATGTTACACATGAGTTATATAACAAAAGATTCCTTGATACATATGACGATAGTGGTAATGTTGTTCAATGCTCCCTTGATTTTTAATACCAAACAATGCATTAAACGGGGACATATATGGTTTCCAAAGGTACTTGATACCATTATGGAGGGTATCTAGTCTAGAGTCCAAATGGAAGAGGAAATCCCTATAGATGATAAGTTCTTGTATCTATTTCTTTTTTTTTTCCAGATGACCTTTGATGATTGCATCAAGCTGTGCCACAATATAGAGCAAAGATTCTATGGACTTTTTTTTTAAAGATATTTTGATTGCTATAGTACAGGATAATTGTTTCTTTTATAATCCTATGTATTTTATTTTATACATTTAAAAACACTATTCTGAAGAGGGATCCATAAGCTTCACTATGTACTGTCAGAGTGATCCATGACACAAAAAAGGTTAAGAACCTCAGATATAGAGCCTCCTAAGTGAGATTCACCCTACTCAAAAGGGTTTGTCCCAATAATCCAGTCAGTGAAAAAAAAAAACAATAAAGAGGACCTGTTGTCCAGACTAGACTATAAGATGCAGTTGGATGGTATGACAGTAGATATATCTTGGACAGAGACTGAAGATGGAGCCAGAATTTAGGCGGCTAGTTGGTGCAATGTATAGTGCACTAAGCCTGGGATCAGGAGTTCGTGAGTTCAAATCCAGCCCCAGACCCTTGCTAGCTCTGTGACCCTGGTCAAGTTGCTTAACTTTTGTTTGCTTCACTTTCCTCAGCTGTAAATTGGGGATAATATCAGCACCTACCTCACAGGTTTGTTGTCAGGATCAAATGAGATAATATTTTTAAAGTGGTTATTCCCTCCTTCTGCCAGAATTGGACAGGAGGATTAAACTACACAGAGAAACCACATTTGAGAAATTACATAGTACTTTCAGCATCTCTGAACTTTTCCCTGAAACAAAAACCTGTCTTCTGAACACCAATCTTTGTTTAGGAATGGTGGGAATCATGCACTGCTACAGTCTTCCAAGAATCTAAATAGGCTTCAGCATATAATTTTTTTTAATTTTTAATTTTTTTAATTTATGGAATAAAACAAGCATTTCCATAATATAGTACAATAAAAAAGATGATTGCACATGAAACTACAAATTCACTATGTACAACTTGCTGTTTCTTTGAAATACACAACCGAGTTGTCATGTAAATTTCCTTTCCCCACTCTTTTTTTCTTCCCTTTCCTGCTCCCCTGCCCCGCCTTAGAGATGCCTATCATTAGACACAAGTAGATACATATTTGGAAAATTATTCTATACATGCTTCTATTTACTAGTTCTTTCTCTGGATGCAGATAACATCTTTCTTCATATGTCCTTCATAGTTAATTTAGGTATTTACAATAGTCAAAATGACTTATTTGCTCAAAGTCATTCTTAAAACAGTACTGTTGCTACTGTATACAATGTTCTCTTGGTTCTGCTCATTTTTCTCTTCATTATTTTGTGCAAGTCTTTCTATGTTTTTCTAAGATCGTTGAGCTCATCATTTCTTATAGCACGGTGGTTATTCCATTATGATCATATATTACAACTCGTTCAGCCGTTCCCTAATTGATGAACATCCCTCCAATTTCCAGTTCTTTGCCACCATGTATTATTGATTGGCAGAGTCTGATCAAGTATGAGGAGCATAACAAGGATGCAGCATATTAGCAGTCTCGTGCGCAAAAAATGGAGTATCATTCAAAAGATGCATGACTGCCATTGGTAGTAGCTGGTCATGTGAACTGGAATCTACTTAACATTAACAGGCCCACAGCGAGGCCAGAGCACATTGGGACAACCTCCTGCAGAGGTTTTAGGGTTGTACATGCACAAGAGTCACAAGGGATGAGAAAGCATGGTTGGATTGGGATCTGTACCAATCAGAATATATTAAAGTATTAGATTGTAAATTCCTAAAGGACAAGAACTGTGTCTTGTTTTATCTTTGTTTCCCTAGTACCTAAGAGAGTGCTTTAAACATACCAGATTCTTAATAAATAGTTATTGAATTTTATTATCCTTTAGTTTTTCCCCTATATTTTTTGGATGTTAACCCTTTGACTAATCTGAATTTTGTTGCTATTTGTGGTATAATGTATGGTCCCATGTTAATTCTTCCTCAAACTGTTATCCGATTGTTTCAACAACCTTTATTAAATAGAAATTTCTTTCTTCATTGTTGTGTTACTTCTAATTTGTCATAAGCTTTTAAAATAATTTGAATTTATTTCTGGAATTTCTATTCTATTCTGTTGAGCAGTTTCTCTAATTTACAATCTAATACCATGTGGATTTGATAACTGTCGCTAAAGACTTGATTTTTTTTAGGTTGTGGTCCTATTTATATCACTCAGAATAATTTTACTTTGGTGAAAAGGAAAGGAAGATCAGATAGATCCTGTCATTGGGTAATTGGTTCTCAGAAGCTTCTGTACATATTTCCATCTTTCCTTTAGAGAGAGTCAGGTTGTTTGCCCTCGCTTTACTTAGGCAGGATTTATTACAATTAGTTCCTGTTCTGTTCTTTTCCTGTCCCATTTTTCTAATGACTCTAATGAACCTCACAATTAGGTCTCTGTGTCATCCATGTTCAGGGGGAAAAAATGCTATTAACTTAGCATTTGAGCTCAGGACATTTAAAATTGATTTATGGTCCTTTCTCCTTATCCATGCCAATAAGATCCAGGGCAGAAGATGAAAGAAAGCCTCAGATAGCAGGTATTTTTCAACTTCTTCTATCTGAAGAGCAAAGTAGTAACTGTACGTAGTGGCCCCCATGCAGGTTCTAGTTCTGTGTCCAAGTTCTAGGCCTTTAACTTTCCTAGAGACTACAGTTAAGGAATAAAGAAGTAAGAAGAAAGATAGAGCTTCCGAGGACAGCATCTAATTTAGACCTCCAGTACATTGTTGTCTTATTTCAGATCCTTGACATCTTGTTTTAACCTACCCCTATTGTAATTCTATCAGTAATCACCTTCCCTTCAGGTGGTCTTTTCAAAGACGTGGAAAGCCTTGAATAGTGAGGGTAATACATTAGCAAAAGGAAGCTTAACTAGAGCTTTGAAAGCATAGACAGATAAAAGGCCTTTAGCTACAGCTCACTAGGAAGCCAAATCAATCTTTACTAAGTGGCTAGTTTTGAGAACTGGTGCTGATGCTGGTGCCGGAGGGAAGTGGTAATTCCTTTAATGAACTATTATCGCTTGAATTTTTCTAGATATTTACCAATATCACCAATTTCCTCTTACTTACATAAATTCCCACTAAAAGTAATAGAGATTTTGTGTGTGTGACGGTTTACAAGAGACTGTAGGAACAGAAATTTAAAGCTAAATTGTTTTTGCCTCTAACCTCAAATTCTACTAATTCTTTAACAGAGAGTTAGGTCATGTTGTGAAGTCTTTTCTGAAAAAACACGAAGTCTAGTTTATCAATCATTTTAAATGGGCCATTCCAAGCATCTTCAATTTTTTCAGTCAAATCATCATAATCAGTATTACTGATGTCCTTAACCTGTGTCTCCCTGTCAGGTTAGCAGTAGGGATGTGATTAAATTTTAATTATGGATCTTCATAATTTTCATTCAAAATGAAAGAACTCCTCTTCTCTGAGCTTAACCTGGAAACTTGGCAACTTGTTTGGCACTACTTTATATTCTCTAACCCATCGTCATCATTTATACAACGTCTACTATGTGGCAGGCACTGTGCACTCAGTCTTCACAATCCTATTTTACAGTGAGGAAACTGAAGCAAACAGGGTGAGTGGTTTGCCCAAGGTCATAGGGCTGGTAAATGTCTGAAGTGAGATCTGAATTTAGGCCTTTTTGACTCCAGGCCCAGTGCTCTATCCTTTGTGTCATCCAGCTACCTATATCATAATGTCTTTCTTTGAGTAAACTAATCAGTTGAATATGATATGCAAAGATGTTTTAATATTCTTTTAAAAAAATCATAGCTATGGGTATACTAGGGCAGCAAGGTGGTACAGTGGATAGAGTGCCTGGAGTCAGGAAGACTCAATTTGATGAATTCAAATCTGGCCCCAGACACTTACTAGCTGTGTGACCCTGGGCAAGTTATTTAATTCTGTTTGCCTATCTGTAAAATGAGTTGGAGAAAGAAATGGCCAATCACTTCACTATCTCTGCAAGGAAAACTCCAAATGGGGTCATGGAGAGTTGGACACAATTGCAAAACAACTTAACAAAAATGTGTATAATAGCTACCTACTACTGTAGAGTACAAGATCTGAGAGAGTAAAGACTTTGCTTACTATTGTATCTCCCTTAGCACTGCCAATGTTCTCTGCCCATAGAAGGCATTTCATAAACATAGAATGGAATGGAAGTAAACTGATATTTCTTTCTAGGGAGGGAAGACTATTTTAAGATTAACATTACATATTTACTTTGCTTTTGGAAATAGGCATATTCCTTGAGAATTGAATACTAATAAAATTTAAGGAAACATTTCATTATTTTAAAAAATCCTCTCGTGAATTTTTTTGTAAAGTGAAGACTTCTGCCTAATTTAGGTGTAGAAATCTGGATTTTCACATATTAGGTTTGCTTAAAGAATGGTGAAATTGTATTAGCAAAATTTTCCCTTCTCCCTTTAGCAGATACTTTACCATTAAATGGGGGGAAATATAATTCATTGGATAAATGATTATTAACCTGGATTAGATTAAAAGCACTTCATTCTTCACCCTTACTCTAAGGCTAACTTTTAACTCCTTGTTCTGATAAGGGCAAGTGGTAGCCAAGAGCTTAATAAATGCTCTAAATCTCACTTTTCTCCTTCCCTCCCCCTACATCAGAGTAAGTAGCAGTTATTCACACTTCCTTTAAGTACAAGAGCTTAATAAGTGCCTTGCTTCTTCACCCTCTCCCCACCCCACCCCCAGGAGTAACAGAGATATTCGCACATCTTTTAAATACTCTTCCTTTTACTTTCAGCAAACAGGGTCTTTGAAGTCTTCAGATCTGTTTTTACTACCACTATTGACCAAAGCAGTGCTAGGTAAATAACCGAAAGAAATAAAGGGGAAAAATCACAATTCTTATTTAGGGAAGCAGAGGACAGCAAGCAGAGACGGAAAATATCTAAGAGATTCAGTTCTAAGATTGCATTCACTCCTATCTTATTATTAATTATCCTAATAATTGTCCACCATACTTATTTAGGTGCTTAATACTACCTGATTGTACCATGTTATAATTTTCTAGCCACAGGAAATTACACGTAGTTTTGCATAGACCATTCAGCCAGCTACAGGTTGGAAAATCATCCATAAAATTTAGCTTTGACTAAGTCTATTTTTTTAAAAAAAATGTTAGAAAGAACTGCTGTAGACTAATGTAAGCTTTAGTATTTCAACAAGGGAACATGCACCAACAACTCCAAAGCCTAACTTTCTTTCTCTAGTTTGTTCTTTCTTTATCTATTTAAATGATTCAGTGCTTAGCGCATAGTAGATGAGCTTCTGCAATACTGGATAGCCATGTGTTAGATCAATTTAGAGATTTTATGTCCCCTTTGCCTGCCAACTACTTCAGTTTAACTGACTGGGCTTGGCTATAGTTTTTGTAATCAATAAATCTATAATCAATAAGTCAATGAACATTTGTTAAAACACACCCGGGCAATGTGCTAGGTGCTGATAAAAGTGAGACAGTTTCTGCTTTCAATGGGCTTACGTTTTACTAACCAAGAATTCTTAACTAGGGACCATGGACTTAATTTTTTTTTTTTGTTAACTGTGTTTCAACCTAATTTGTTTCCTTTGCAATTTTATGTATTTTATTTTGTGCATTTAAAAACATTATTCTGAGAATGGGTCCATAGGCCTCACTAGACTGCCAAAGGGATCCATGACACACACAAAAAATGTTATGAACTTTATGTTAGGGTGATACAACATCTTCACAGATAAACAAATACGAGACATATACAAATAAGCTCAAAGCGATGGGGAAGGCGAGGGGTAGTACACAGAAAGATGAAATAAGATACAATGTTTGGCCTTAGACTACATCTAACGAGTTATTACCTATATATGACCAAATGCCATTACACATGTCCAGACTGTGTTAGTGATATATGATTCTTATCTCTTTATTTTGTCCAAGTTTTTCTGAATTCCATTTACTTTGACTTTCTAAAATCCAGACAGATTCTTCTCCCCAAAATGCTTTCTAGTGCCTTTACTCTGTCATTACTGTCTTTTTTTTTTTTCAATTTTTGTTTAAGGACTACAGTATTCAAAGCATTTCTCCTTTCACTGTCTGTATTACATAGGCTATAAACACTGGCACTGATCCTAACTTTGATTTTTTTTAAACAAAATCAAAGACTCTGGGCCTAGGGAAGCATATATTTCCTTTCAATGAATGGTTTCCTGCTCCAGGCAATAAGCTGTATGGCAAAATGACCTACCAGCTTAATATTTGTTGTTTAATTTCCCCAAGCTTTGAAAAGCTTGCAAACTTGAGGGCAAGAAAATTATCGTAATCTCATTGTGTTTTTAAGTACAACATATAAATATATGGCATAGATGACAAATATTAAGATTTACGACCAAAACATATCATTCTTTTCCAGCTGGGGTTCATACTTCTTAGATCTAGAGCTGTTAGGGTCACAAAAGACCCTCTAGGTCATCTCCCTTATTTTACAGTGGGAGAAACCAAGGCCCAAGAAGACTACTCTGCCCTCAGTCAAACAGGTTATAAATTATGGAGGCATTATTTGAACCCAAATCTCATTCCAAAACAAATATCATTTCTTCTTTCCACATATAGTGTAAAGCCAACTATAAAGCCTTTTAAAGTACAAGAGATGGGGATAATAACAGAAGAAAGCATACTCACCCTACCCACACCAATATCTGGTCCCTCAATCCCCTTCAGTAACACAAAATCAAAGGAAAGGGAATAAAAGAAGATTTGTTTTAATGGGAAGGAGAGTTTATTTAAATTCACTTGAAACTGGACTTATTTAGTATTTTATATGCTTATTTTTTTCCTGTGGTAATACTATGTATTAAGCAGATCACAATCAATTTCTGACCCTTAGTAGACAAATCTGAGAAAGGTACCTGAGGTTCATCAAGTTTAAGTGTCTTGCTTATTTTCACACAACTTGTTTCAGAGGTAGGTTGAGAAATGAGGTCTTCCAGTCTCTCATTTCATATATTCATTCACTTATTAATTCATTCATATAGAAAGCTCAAAAATGTTCCAATCCTTTCTTTATAACATTGATTTCTGTGGGAAAAATTTTAACCAGCAATTTTAAATAATTACTTTATATTGTGATTTTTTCATTCTTTTTGTTTAACCTATATGTTCTTCCCACCCTAACAACAGTTGTTTTGATGTTGTCTCTGTGACATAGCTGCATGTAATGTTAGCTGTTTAAAGTTGGAGATTAAATTGTATAGTATAACGTGTATTTTGAATCATATAAACATTGCAGGAAGAAGGAGAGACGGGGCCCCTCTGTGTACAAATTTCAGATTGCTAGCCATATGACTGCTTAAAATGTTAAACACTGCTTAAAATGTTAATTTATATCAGTGCTCTAAGGGCAATTTAAAAAAATTAAGCCACTAAAGAAAGAACTTAAAGGAATTAATGGTAATTGATAAATCTATAGATTTCTGTCAGTTTCTAGTAATAGAATAACTTCATTAAATTCAACCTGAAATCACCATTGTTGTTCAATTGTGTCCCACCCCATTTGGGGTTTTCTGGGCAGAGATACTAAAGTGGTTTGCCATTTCCTTTTCCAGCTCATTTTACAGATGAGGAAACTGAGGCAAACAGGGTTAAGTGACTTGCCTAGGGTCACACAGCTAGTAAGTGTCTGCGGTTGACTTTGAACTCTGCATTTTCCTGACTCCAGGGTGCGGAGCTCAATCCACTGCGCCACCTACCTGTCCCTTCAAAGCATGATTAAGTAGAATTTTTCATTGCATATATTTGAAGATGGAGCTTGGAGAAAATGGGAAGTAAAAAAAAGTAATGCAAAGAATAAATCTGACCTGCTATATGTTAATTTGTACTGGGAGATGAGCCAGCCAGTCTCTTGCCTTGACTTTATTACTAGTGCTGCTTCTTTTACCTTTTAATATTACACATTTATTAGAATCAGGTAGGAGGGTCTCTTTGGCTTTGTATTCTCCTGTTCTCCCTTTGATGCCTTGCCTACTCGCTCCTGTTAATGGTAATTTGATAACTTTCATGCATTTAAAATATCTTAAAATAACATTTGCAAGACCTCCCTCTGCCATCTTAGTGTATATTAAAAGAGAATGAATTTGACTATGGGTTTCACTAATGTGACTTATAAAGTAGGACAAAGGGTGCCTCCAGCAACATTTTTTTTTTGTTTGGATGAGTTTATAGCTCAAACGTTAGGTTGGTAATAAGTTTGAAACTACAAATGAAAATTCACAAATTTCAGTAGTCCTGTTATACTGACAGAGTTCCCTGTCACTTGGTGTATCTTTTTCCTGAAGTCTTTAAACATGAAGATACTTATTGCTTTTTCTTTATCCTGAGAAATACTGTGCGAGGAGCCAAATTTTATGGGGAACTCGTTTAAAATATAGTTGTCTTGAAAAGAGAATGTGTCACAGACTAGGTTATGGGTTGCCTGTAAACCCGTTTATACCAACTTCTGTATATATATTCCCCAGGCGCACTGATGAGGCAAACCATGCAAAATTCCTTCCGAAAACACGTGATAGTCACAATTCATTGAGGGTGCGCAGGTCAGAGCCATATGGAGCGTTTGGAAAGTGTAGACTACACCACGTGCTAGATTGAGAGCACGGGGGTAGGTGTTACTGTCTTAAAAATGGAGTGTTGGGTGTAAGGAATCCAGTGCTTTCCCAAGCTCGAGAATAAATAGGCATAGTTTTGACTCGGGCTTTGCAGGAATCCCTCCACCCTCTTTTTTTGGAGGCCCAGACGTGTTATTTTATTAGTGTGGGGAACTCCCAAAGTGGAAACTCCATCTACCAATGCAGATCAGCATCTTTCTCTCGACGTTTAATCAGAGTGCCTGGGCTACTGAGAAGTTATGAGATTTGATCAGGGTCACCAAGCCCGCATGTGTCCGAGGCAGGAGTTAAACCCTGACTAAGGGGCCTGCTCCTTATTCACTAAGCCTAGGGGGAATGGATTTAGAAAAGAAAGGGAACTCAGAGGTCATCCAGTTCACACTCCTTGTTCCACAGGTGAGAAGTTAAGTGGTTTACCCAAGACAACTAGATGCAGAGCTGGCATTCGAACTCAGGGCAGCTGTCTCTAAATCCTGTCGCACTCTCTCCTTTACTGGTGAACGTATTTTGAGTCACCGGTTGTTTGATTTACAGTTACAATCCAAAATAGTAATGTTTTAAAAACTGCAAATTCCTATATCCTATAGTGTAAATAGACGACAGTTGCACTCCACATAGGTGCACTTCGGGGGGCCCCTCGGTCATTCCCAAGGGAACGGAACTGCAGGAGACACGGAAAGCTGGGGAAAAGCACGGGTCTGGCCAGGCAGCCACCTCGTTATCTGCATCTCTGCATTGTTTCTGTCGAGGTTGAACAGCAGGGAAGTGATCTTGCCGACGGGACCCTTGCACCGCCTCAGTGAAGTCACCCCCAGCCACAGCCTTTTGCAAAAGGAAAGAAAGAACTAAGCCAACTAGCAGAGGAAACAGGCAGGCAAGAGAAAAAAATAAATAAGTAAAACAAAAAATACCCCCCCCCCCAACAACCAAAAACTTCTGCTCGTCTAATTGCTCCCATATGCTTTCCTCGGTTGTTTCCAAAAGGCAGCCAGACCGGGGGTGGGGGTGATGGTGGGGGAGAGGAGAGAGCCGGATCCCTTTATTGATCTGAAGGAGGAGGAAGGAAGACAAGATCACCCCCTTGCCTATTCCACCCTCACTCTCATTCCTAGGGAAAGCTCAGATCTATAGCGACAAACTCTTTTGCTTAAGCCGGGACTCTGAGTCTGCGGGTGACTGGTGAGCAAGGATTAGAAGAGGTGGGGGAGAAAGGGCAACGCGCGCAGCGTCAATTTAGCGCTGCTCCCGCAGCGCCCCAGCCGGTCCCTTCTGCAAATAGACACCGAGAGAGGGGGGAAGGAGGAGGAGGAGGAGGAGGGGAGAAGGAGGCTGGGGGAGCGGGGCGGGAGGAGGGGATGGAGGAAGGTGCCTTCGGGAAAACGCGCAAGGGCGGGGATTAGCGCTGCCAATGAGGCCCCGGTGTTGGCCCTGCTAGGCGGGGAGACCCGGCTCGGAGCAGCCGCCTGGCAGTAGCAGCTCCGGGAGCGGCTGGAAGAGGAGGAGCAGTGGCAGCAGCCCCAGCAGCAGCGGGGCAGAGGCGGCGGGGGGCGGCCGGGACGCTGTGGGGTTGGGCTGGGCGCTGCGCCGGGCGCTGCGCTGCGGAGCTGGGCGCGCACGCTGGGACCGCTGAGCCGTGCGCCTTGGGGAGCGAGCGCCCCGGAGGAGCTGGAAACTTTCCCAGCGGCAGGTAACTTGGCGCAGTCCGGGGCGCATGGGGAGCAGGGACGCGACTGGCTTCTTAAGATGATTTTTTAAAATTCTTGGGGTGTGGGCAGCAGCACGCGCTGTGTGCAGGGGGGAAGGAAGGATGGGCGTGGGAAAGTTTCTCTCGCTGCACCCCCCTCTCTTCTCCGTACACCCCCCGTTCCCAGCCGCCGGGGAATAGGCTCGGACATGTTGGGTGCTCCGCGGGGCCTCAGGTCTGAGCAGCAAGTCCGCCCTTTTCCCTTCTCTTCCCTCCCCTGCCCCGCCCCGGCCGTGCTAGGCCAGCTGCTAGGCTGGTGGGAATGGCCCTGGGGCCGTACAAGTTTGGGGTCACTCTCCTCAGGCACTTGACCCACCCCGTGCTCTGGGTTCTTTTTCCTCCTCCCAGTTCTGTTGCCCCCAGGTTTGGCAAGGGCCTGGGCTGTGCCTGGTACCTGGGGCGGGGGGAGGTGGTGGGGAGGAGGCTGTAGAGGAGGTGGGAGGAAAGGGGTACCTGGCACCTCCCCTTGGGGGAAGGAAAGAGCGCAGGGGCGTTGGCAACGACAGTGGCAGGGGTCTCTAAGCTGGAGGGGCAGGTGTTGAAGGGAGATAGAGGATCATGTAAGCCACATTTCCCGTAGAAAGTCTCCAACTTTTAAAGAAACAATATGACATCTCTGCCCCCCCCCCCCGCGCCCCCATCTCTCCTCCTCCCAACTATTCTCTTCCCCTCTCTCCCTTTTTTGTTTTGTACTGTGTAGGATGAGGATGGTTTGGCTTGGATAAAGAAAAAGAATTGTGTCAAGAGTGTGTCTATTCACTCTCGGGGAAGTGCATTTCTTTTCTTAATATCAGTGTAAATCATTTCTTAGGGAGATTAAGGATACTGACCTCGGGGTCTAGGCAGGGGCACAGTTTCCCAGGGGTGGAGCATTCCAAAATTTAAGTCTAGAAAGGAAACCCCAAGCGTTGGGTGCTCTCTGTAGATCAAAAAAAGTCTCTTAACTCTCTTTAAAAGTTTACTTGTTTTATTGTGCTAGGCTTCTGCCCGGAAATGGGGTGATTGATAGCCAAGTGGAAGAGCCACTAGGGGTGGCGAGAACCCGGCGTGCACCTAGTCATCCACCTCCACTTTCACCTTTGTTGACACTTACGAGCATAAATGGCTGTACCCGGGATGATGACATTGGAGGTTATCTGCAAACTACAAATTTCTTAACTTTGAGAGCAGAACATAGATCCTTGGGCAGTTAGTCCCCTTTAATCCTGAACTTGACTGACACAGAACTCCCCATCACCTTTAGTTGAAAACTGGAGGACACAGCTGTGAATGAGTTTTGCTCAGGATATCCCCCAGACTCCCCTGCTGAAAGGAGGTGCCGAATTCAAAACTTTTGAAGAAATTTAGGAATTGCCTCTTGTCACCTAATAAGGCTTGTGTATTGGTTTTCTCTTTCGGTGGGCTAGTGGGGGAGAAGGGTGCCCTAGGAAAGAGGGATGTTTGTGCCTTGGCTTTTCTTTTCCTGTATCATCCTTATATTTGCCAGGGTGGCACTATAACGTAAGGGGGAAGGGTGCATAGGACTAGTTACAGATTCAGGAGTAAGTAAAGGCTTCCCCATCTGGCAGAGTAGTGTCGGTCCAGCTACTGGAAAAGTCAGGAGATTTTTGGCCTTTAACAGCTGCCTTTTTTGATTGCTTGGAATGAAAGAATTTATGAGTGGCTGAGAGGTGTTCATTATAGTATTTTGAATGTTTTACTCATGAGCCTTGCAAGGAGATTACATCGAGTATGTTGATTTCTGTGCAGAGTTTCTGTGTGAGCCAGAATGCTTGATGGGTGTCAGCCAGAGTGCTTTTGTGAATATATCCTGGTGGTTTTAAAATTAAAAGTATTCAGAAGTGAAGGAAATAAATATGGTATCTGACATCCTTCAGTGTTTCCGCCCAGCGTCGGTCCAGTTACTCACCTGCCAAGTGATCCCATTCCAGGGCTTCCTGACTCCTGTGATTTGACAATAAAGGATGGGAAGTAGTGTCATTGACTTGTAGTGAAGTCAGGAAAGTCCAGAAATAAATTTAAGGTTCTCTTTAAGTGACCTGGCCTTGCAGATGTGGTGCAACAAACTTAATTTTGCTAGTAGTTGGAAGTGGTAGATTTCCTGCTTGCTCTGGTTTGGTTAAGCCCCAGAATGTCCAGATTATTATTTCTGTCCATTGTACAGCACAAACATGGCATTTTTCATAGCCAGCCTTGCTCAGCTTCCCATAACAGCCTGTAGGGAAGGAACATTTTGTTGGTCTAACCACAATCATTTATTTGGTGCCGTTGCAGCTTTGTGATTCTGGTGATCTGAGGGCATAATTTTTAAGGACAGTGAAGTAATCTTGATTAAATTGTTCATTTTTGTGCAACGTCATCTTCAGAGTAAAGTGTTACTGATTAATACTTCATCTCCCTGGGAAGCCCTAAAACTAGCATCCCTGTAAAGAGAGAGCTGTAATCCATAGTATAATTATGCCTGCTAGCATAGCCAGAGGTTAACATTATGTCAGTGTTTCCATTATACATTTCTAATTCAATTGTTAAGGTTTTGTCTGGGTTACAAATGGACTTTGAAGGTCTTAGAGAGTAGCTTTTTTTTTTTAAACCTAAGTTCATTTTAATTGAGAAGTTAAAGAGGTAAATTTGTGAAAGCAAAACCTAGTCCAAGGTTTTTTTGTTTGTTTGTTTGTTTAACTAGGTGAGTAGTGCTGGTTTTGTTTCCAGATTTTTTTTCCACCTGTAAAACTAGTAAAAAGCAACTCCTTCCCCATCCTTTTCCTAATTAAAAAAGGTACCAAAAGGCATACCACTAGTTGTGTGACCTTGGAGGAAAGTCAGTTCACCTCTCTCTGGCTCTTTGCTGTAAATGAAAGGGTTTGGCCTAGATGAAGATGTTCAGGAAATAGCACTGGTTTCGGAGTCATGATATGGGTTCAAATCTTAGGGAAGTCATGTAATTGTTCTGTGCCTCAGTTTCTTCATCTGTCAAAAGAGGGGATTGAGGCTACTTTATCTCTGAGGTCTCTTATAGCCGAAAGTCCCTTTCTGGTCCTAAACTTCTATTAGAAAATGGGTGAAAACTGGATTTTATTAAGTGCCTAATGTTTGCCACCTTGGCCTCTGTGATTACACACTCTTAACACATTTCTTTTCCTTTATCCAAGCCAAACCATCCTCATCCTACACAGTACAAAAGGAAACAGGGAGAAGGGAAGAGGATATTTGGGAAGAGGGGAGATGAGGCGGGAAGATGTCATATTGTTTCTTTAAAAGTTAGAGACTTTCTATGGGGAGTGTAGCTTACATGATCCTCTATCTGTGTGGTTACATCCTCCAGAGAAGCTGTGTGAAGTTTGAGCAAGTTATTCAATTACTCTGAACCTCAGTTTCCATGTCTGTAAAATATGGGTAATAACTCAGCTCACGTATGTATAGTTTTGCGAAAAGGATTTTTTTAAATGGTCAAAGACTATATAAAATGAGTTATAATTATAGTGGAACAGATTTGGAGTCAGAGCACTGGATTCTGAGCCAGGCTTTGCCACTAATTATGTGTTTGACCTTAGGCACCTTAATCTTGGTTCTGTGCCTCAGTTTCCTTATCTGTAAAATGTGGCTAGATGGCTGACCACTAGGGCTAGAAGGTACTTTCCAGATCTTTGATCTGAATTGTATATTGTTGCAGTGAGAGTAGGCCAGAGCCTGAGAGCCAGGCTAATCTGTGACAGTTTCCTATGCATATTTCTGTTTACATTTGGACTGGTTCTCTTGAAAGAACAATAGTTGACATCTGTGCTTCATCAGGAATTAAAAACCAGAGCAAAATTTAAGAAAAATTTTGTCTTAAAATGAGTTTTTGAAATCAACTTTCTGAGCACATATCCCAGATAAAGTCATCTATCTAGAACTAATAATTATATATTTGACAACCCTTCCTTCCTTCTCTTTCTCTCTTCCTTCCTTTCTTTTCTTTCTACTCCCCTTTTCGTCCTTCCCTTCTCCCATCCCCCCTCCCTCCCTCCCTTCCTTCTTCCCTTCCTTCTTTCCTTCCTTCCTTCCTTCCTTCCTTCCTTCCTTCCTTCCTTCCTTCCTTCCTTCCTTCCTTCCTTCCTTCCTTCCCATCATTGTAACAGAAAAAAATCCTGCACATCTTTTGCCTTTCATCTTGGTATCTTTGAGCCTAATTGCAAAGCCTGGATGAATATCCTATTTCTGTACTATCTTTGCTGTGCGCTGCTTACTGATGTCTGAATAAGTCTGCTTCTGGAGCCCTGGCCTTGTTAAATCTTTCTTTTATGCCATTGGACTAATGATAGAGAAGTGACAAGTTGCTGGTGACCCATTTTTCCCTAGCATGCCATCCCCAAATGATTTTGCTGCAGTCTACTAGTCTATTTATGAACTTTAAGGGGCCTTAAGTGCAGTGTGTAGCTCATCTTGAAGCGCTTATGGATTTTTTAAAAGGTCCTAAAATGAAGTTATATGCTAAGCTTTAGGCCCTCTTCGTTCTGAACACTGTCCGTCTCCTGCACTCCCGAGAGGGTTTCTTGTGTATAAATTTTAAATTTTCAGATGAAATCCTGTTTTAAAGTGAAGATAGTGTTACATACTTATTCTGGCTGCTGAAAAAATACCTGTTGACTAGGAGAAAATGAGGAAGCCCCCATCAAACTTGAAGGCCCTCTCATTTTGTTGTGTTGGGGGTAATATTGAATAAATAGGATAGAATGTTTTTAAAAATGGCTAAGGACTTTATGAAGCTGGCTGCAATTGAGCCTTGGCCCTGAAGAATACTATAACAGGTTTGGGACCTCAGGGCCAGTCAGTTAACCTCCTCATGCCTCCCATTTCCTTATCTGTAAAATGGGACTAGTAACACTTGCATTGCATTGCTTACTTAATAGGGTCATTGGAGAAGGTGCTTTGTAAAACTTCCAAATTTAGCCTGTTTCAGTAGAAAGGGCCATGAATTTAAAGTTATTGGCTGTGGCATTTAATAACTGGGTAACCATGGGTAAATTATTGACTTCATCGCATCTTAGGATCATAGATTTAAAGCTAGAAGGAGCTCAGAGACCATCTAGTTCAATGATCTTTATATTAGCTGTTCCTTTTATCTTCCATCAATTAAAGACTTAGGCTTTATATTCATTCTTAAATTAAATTTTATTTTTTGCATTAATAAAACATTTATTTTTCTGTCTCACCTTCCTCCCCCGCTGAGGGGAAAAAAAAAGGAAAGGCAAAACCCTTGTGACAGATATGTATGGTCAAGCAAAACAAAATCCCTCATTGGCTCTGTTCAAAAATGTGTGTCTCATTCTGCATATTTAGTGCATCATCCCTCTTTGAGGAGATTTTGGGTCAGCTATGTGGTTCAGTGGATTGAGTTCTAGGCATGGAGTCAGGAAGATGCTGTGAGTTCAAATTTAATCCCAGACACTTAGTAGCTGTGTGATTCTGGGTAAGTCACTTCACTTCTGTTTGCCTTAGTTTCCTCAACTGCAAAATAGGGATACCTGCCAGGGTTGTTGTGTGAGGATCAAATGAAATAATATTTGGAAAATGCTTAACATAGTGCCGGTGCCTGGCACATCTGTCGATGCTTATTCCCTTTCCCTTCGAGGAGATGGATGGTGTGCTTCATCAGAGTTTTTGTTGTTGTTTCGTTTTTTATTAAATGGTGCTGTTGGGTAAATTAATCTCCTGGTTCTGTTTACTTCTCTCGAAGCAGTTCATACAGCTCTTCCCAGTTTTCTCAGAAACGGTTTCTTTCGTCATTTCTTGAGGCACAGTAATATTGTATTACGTTCATTGGCCATAATTTGTTCCTCCCTAGCCCAGTTGGGGAACACCTTACTTAGTTTCCAGTTCTTTGCCACCACAAAAAGATAGGCCTTATATCCTTGATGTAGAGCTGGAAGAGACTCTAGAAGCCATCTATGCCATATCCTCTTTTGTATAGATAAGGAAATTAAAGACAAGCAGGCTAGTGCTTACTTAGTGCAGTGTCTGGAACATAGTAGGCACTTAATAAATGTTTATTGAGTAAAATGACTTACCCAGAGTTATACAGGTAGTAAGTTGCAGGGCTCACATTTGAACTTGGGTCTTCTGAGTTTAGAGCCATTGCCCTTTCCACTGTACGTGATACCTTCCCCACTTACGTTCTTCAGCCTCCTTTCTTCCTTTGAAGAAAATAAAAAAGGAGAACATTGGTCTGTATGACTTCTAAGATTATTTCCAGCCCTACATCAGTGATCTTATGATGTTTAAAATGTTAAAGAAATGTCATTGTTATTATTAAGATGCTAAAAGGGACAAATTAGAGGAGTTTTATTCTTCATTATGGACATTTTGGTTAGAGCACCAGGCCTGGAGTTAGGAAGAGCTGAGTTCAAATCCAGCCTCAGACACTAACTGTATGACCCTGGTCAAATCACTTAACCCTGTATGCCTCAGTTTCCTCACCTGTAAAATGAACTGGAGAAGGAAAAGCAAATCATGGGGTGAGGAAGAGTTAGACATGACTGAAATGACTGAGCAACAACAAAATTCTTCCTTTTGACTTTCATAAAGTGCTGGGGAAGTATATGAAGTTGAAGGATTTGCAGAAACATGAAGAGCTTTAACTCTGGTGGGAGTAGGCTACCATGGGTATTTGGTTTGGGGTTGATATTCCAGGGGAGGATTTTACCTCCTTTGTTGAAGTTTGGGCTGAGGAGGAGTGTCCCTTCCCCACCAGGGGGGAGAATTTCCACCCACATATTTTGACTGGATTGGGGAGATTTTTTTTTGAGGGGGGAAGGCAGGGCAGTTGGGGTCAAATGACTTGACAAAGGTCACGCGGCTAGTAAATGTGTCAAGTGTCTGAGACAGGGCCCATGCTGTACTCACTGCGCCACCTAGCTGCCCTGATGGGGGGAGATTTTCAAGGTGAAATATGCTCAACTGTAGTTATGGTTAAATTTACCCTCAGCCACAATTCCCAGGCTGATTTAGCATGTCTCATGCCCCCTTCCCCCCATCAATTAAACACTTGTGAGTAGTGGGGTTAGAGATCATATTTTTAACCCTGAACCCAGAATTATAGACCAGGAAGGGACCTCAGAGAAGTTTAGTCTGAAGTCTTCATTTTGCAGATGTGGAAATTGAGACCCATGACTGCCCAAGGTAACATAGGTAGCAAGGAGTGGAGCAGGAATTTGAACTCAGGTTCTCAGTCTCCAAGTCAAGACCTCCTTCCAAGGCACTGTTTTGCCTCTAATTCTAAATCCTTTGTGCCCAACCCTCATTTTACAGCTAAAGAAAATGAGACCCAGAAAGATGAAATGACTTTTCAAGCTTAGAAAAAGCTAGATAGTTTTAGAATTAGGAATAGAACCCAATATTCTAGTAGGCTTAGTCCTCCCATTTTGCTGTGATACTGTTCTTTCTTCTTACATTTAGATGTCTTCTCCCTCTCTTACCAAAGCTTCAGAATTATCAGTAGTTAGCCTGTACTCTGAGGTTTGACTTATACTCCCTAATTTATTTTATTCTTTTTCAGTTAGCAAGCATTTTACTTTCTCTTCCTTTAACTCTGCTTCCCCATTTAAAAGAAAAACATAAAAATGAAATCCTTATTGCAAAGATGCACAATCAAACAAAACAGATTCATTCCCACATTGTCTGTGACTGAAGATGAATGTTTCATTCTACATCTTGAACCCATCTCTTTTCTATCAGGAGGTGAGTAGCATTAGACCTCTGGGATCCTGTTTGCTCAGTGCATTGATAGGATTTCTTAGGTCTTTCAAAGTTGGTTGTGTTTACAGTGTTATTATTGTATTCCTTATTGTATACATTGTCTTCCTTGTTCTGCTCTCTTCACTTCGCATCAGATCATAGAAATCTTCCCAGGTTTTTCTGTATTCATCTCTTTTGTCATTTCTCAGAGCACAGTGGTATTTCATTATATTCATATATCCCAATTTGTTTAGCTTTTCTCCAGTTCACACTCTTTTAGCTTCCAGTTCTTTGCCTCTACATAAAGAGCTTCTAGAAATATTTTTGTACATATGGATTCTTTTCCTCTTTCTTTGATCTCTTGAAGGGTATAGCTGAGTCACAAGTATGTAGTGACTTTGTGAGCAGAGTTTCATATTGCTTTAAAGAATGGCTGGACTAATTCACAGGTCCACCAGTAGTGCATCAGAGTGTGCCAGTTTTCTCATAGCCCCTCCAACCATCATTTTCCTTTTTGGATATTTTTGCCAATCTGATGGTTATGAGGTTGGAACCTCAGAATCGCTTTAATTTTTGTTAAATTCTTAGCGATTTGGAGTATTTTTTTCATATGACTGGTGATAGCTTGGATAGCTTCTTTTGACAACTGTCTATTCCTGTCTTTTGAGTTTTCCCTTTACTTAGTTCTTCTAGGGAAATGAAGTCTATTTGTGTTTGAAATGACTTTGTGAAGTCCTTTGGATTGAAATTTGATCCTTATACTTTCTTATTGAGGTATTTAACATGAATTGTAAATTTACATTAGCCTAGAATAGAGTCTGGCTGTTTGAGTTAAGTTAGCCGATGGCTTGTTACCAGAAAGTACAGAAGTAATTTTTAAAAAATCCTTTCATTCACCTTGCCATTGGAGTCTACTGATTGATGGTGCAGGCGGTCAGCAATGAAGAAGCCACTTGGATGATAGCTTTAGATTAGGTTAAAGCAATCTGTATTATTGTGTGTAGGCAGGGGCTGGCTGTTCTAGGACTAATTTACTTTTAGTAACTTGGATTAACACTTTTTTGTGTTTCACGCTCCTCCAAAAAAATTAGTTACTTAAAAAGTGATGAAAATGATACGTTGAGGGTTTGGTCTGGTTAGATACTAGTAGATGGTAAGACTGAATATGGGAAATTTAGTCTAGCCCAGGGGTGGGGAACCTGTGGCTTCGAGGCCACATGTGGCCCTGTAGGTCCTCAGGTGCAGCCCTTTGAAGGAATACGGTTTGGATTTTCTATGCCTGGGCTAGCCTCTTCAGTTGGGGGAATACTTCTGCCCCTTACTTATCTGGGGTCTTCTTCCCCAACAGTCTTTTTAAGTTGTTTCTTTTTTTTAAAAATTATTAACTCAACAAAAAGCATCAGACATGAACATTTCAGTATACAAAGAACAAAAAAAGAGGATTGCAAATGAAACTGGGAACTTTTTTTAAAAATGTTTTTAAAAATGTGTAAGGTAGTAGTAACAAAACTACTCCACTTGTCTGTTTCCCCTTCTCAACTTCCCTCTGCTTTCTTCTGTGACTTTTAAGAAATGTTTCATTGAAGGATCTTTTCTCCTTCCCTGCCCCCCACCCCAGTATCTAACACTAACACTCACCCCTCCTTTCTCCCCTCCCCCACCCCTGAAAGCTTCCTTTTTAATAAATTCCTATATTCCAACAGAGTAAATTGACACATCCCAGCTAGTTTTTGCATGGAAGGAGCCACTCAGTACATTCCTGGGCAGAGAGGAGCTCTTACAGCTAAAACCTTGAAGTAGGTTGCTGTACACCCATGACTCTGCTATTTAGATTCATCGCTGCAGGGAGCATCTGGTTCTGCGTTTGTTCCCAGAATGCAAGGTGACAGCTAGCCTGGAGTGCTTTATAGTTTGGATTAGCACCATCAATTATTAATGTTTATTGAGCACCCACTGACTGTACATACTATACACTTGAAGAAAAGCTCTATGGAGATGAGCCAAGGGCATGGTTGCCTGTCCCTTGCGGGTTAACATTTGAGACAGATAGAGGGCATTGATGCTGGCACTCCAGTGACATAGAGAAAGAGAGATGGATGTAGATAGTGTTTATGGAAGAATAGTATTGTGGCACATAGCAGTTGGAAAGATTGGGGCCTTTTTTCCTTTGGTTGTGAAGGGCTGGATACTATACTTGGATACCTTGGAGGTACTGGTCGGCCTCCCTGTCACGCCCCATGGTGTAGCCTCACTCTTAAGAATAAAGAAACATCACAACCACTGTGGTCCTCTTGTGATAGAAAGAACATTGAACTTGAAATAAGCTAAAAACTGGGTTTGAAATTCTGCCTCTGACACTTAACTATGGGCATTATCATTCGAATGACCTGAGGTTCGGTTTTCTTATCTGTAAAATGGGGATAGTAGTGATTATAGTGGTAGCTTTAATCTCTTAGGATTTTTTGTTTTTGTTTTTTGGTCCAGACCTGCGATTTTATCACAGTAGGGAGCTCCAGGTAAAGAAAATCCCTGTACCAATGAAGGCCAGCAACTGGTATGCAATTTATCATCTTAGAGCAGTCGTTCTCATAGTGTGGTCTGAGGACCCTTGGGGATCCCTGAGACCTTTTCAGGGGGCCCTTGAGATCAAAACTATTTTCATAATAATACTAAAACTTTTTAATTTCTAATATGGTATATATTGACTGATTGAGGCAGCTAGGTGGCACAGTAGATAGAATGCCAGGCCTGGAGTCAGGAATATTCGTATCCTTGAGTTCAAAACCAGCTTCAGACGCTTACTAGTTTTAGTTGTAGACTTCGGACCTCTGTTTGTTTCAGTCTCCTCAGCTGTAAAGATGAGCTGGAGAAGGAAATGGCAAACCGCTCCAGTGTCTTTGCCAAGAAAAGCCCAAATGGGGTCATAAAGAGTTGGGCACGACTGAAACAAATGAACAACAAGCAACATGTATTGATTGATGTAACCCTCATAAACAAAAGTTCTCTGTGGGTGGGCTCTGAATAATTTTTTAAGAGTGTAAAGGAGTCCTGAAACCAAAAAAAGTCTGAGGTAAATCTGGGACATGGAGACTTGAAATGACTTGCCCAGGAATCACAAAGCCCATACAAGTCAAAGATCAGACTTGAAGTCCGGTCGTTCTGACTGTGAGGCTGGCTTTCTGTTCTACCACGTATATGAGTCTTAAAAATGAATCTAAAGTGATTTGTAAACCTTAAATCACTATATAAAGTTCAATTCTTAGTATTAACATAACATAAATGAAACTAAAATTTATTTATTGGTTACTTTTCTTGAGGAGAGACCCATTTTCAAAGTTGTTGCTATTCCACTTGCTCATAGGCAGGAATCAAACTTTAGCCTGCTTTAATGTGATTCAAAGTACAGGCAGCTGTAGATTATTTTTCTTACATTTGGAAACATCCACAGGTTTCTTAAATCTGCAGACTGTCATAATAAGAGTATTTTTTCTACAGCTAAAACCTCACCCTGGTGACTTTTCTTGCTGCCCTCCAGGGTTTGACTAGTACTAGAACATTCAACATTGGTCTCCCTGCTTTAACCACATGGCATGGATTTACATGTTTCGTTTCAGAATTTGATTGCAGAAGGAATGGAAGGCTTTGAGAATAGTCAGTGGCTGGATGCAGAGAGTAGTCAGTCATTTTCGGTCCAGTGTCAATCAAGGAGTGTTTCAAGACTGTTTTAACAATTTTGTCAATGACTTGGATAAATGTATATATGGCGAGCGTATCTGATTTACAGGTGGCACAAAGCCAGGAGGATCTGCTATTATACCAGTTGAGTCATGATTTAAAACAGTCTTGAGAGGCTAGAACATTGGACCAATTCTGATAAGATGAAATTTAATAGGAATAAATGTAAAGTTTTACACCTGGACTCTTTGCAAATACAAGATTGGGAGGTGTGGACAGATGGCAGTTAGTTTGAAAAAAGATGCCATTTTTGGGTGGGCTGCATGTTCATTATGAATGGAACATTGTGATCTAAAAGCCAAGAAAACTAATGTGATCTTGGGAAGATTAGTAGAAGGAACTAGGGATGTATAGAAGAAAAGAGAAGACTCGGAGGGTGAGCGGTAGAAGATGATAATTTAGAGCTAGAAGAGACTTTAGAGAATATCTAGTATTGGGCTTTTCTTAACTGTAATTTCTTTTTTTGAAAATTTATTTTTAGTTTTCAGCATTCACCTTTATAAGATTTTGAGTTCCATATTTTTCCCCCTTCTTCCCTTCCCCTCTCCCCAAGACAGCATGCAGTCTGATATAGGCTATACATGTACAATCCTATTAAGTTCCTCATTAGTTGTGTTGTGAAAGGAGAATCAGAACAAAAGGGAAAAGCCATGCTTCAGTCTGCACCGAGACTCCATAGTGCTTTCTCTGGTTGTGGATAGCATTTTCTATCATGAGTCTTTGGGAATTGTCTTAGATCATTGCATTGCTGAGAAGAGCCAAGTCTGTCAAAGTTGGTCATCGTGCAGTTAACCAATTCTATTGAACTTACAGTTTCCTTTGTAACCCTTTGTATTTTATATTATGCATTTATCAACATTATTTTGAGGAGTCTGTAGGCTTCACCAGACTATCAGAGGGGGTCCATGACACCAAAAAGAAGTTTAAGCTGATTTAGGCCAGTCCTCTTATTTTACAGATGAAAAAACTGGAAGCTAAATAATGTGTAGAAGGCCTTACCTGTAGAAGGCAGGGAACGAGGCGGGGGGAGTCATGACAGCTGTAGTCTGTTTTTAGGAAAAGGGAGATTGGGCTTGTGCTGCTTGGTTCCAGAAGGGAAAAGTGACAGCAGTGAGCAGATTTAGGATTGATGAAAAAAAATCTTAATAATTAGAGCTGTTCAAAAGTAGAACAGCCTGCATTAATTTCTTGTCTTCATGAAGAGGCTGTGGGGACGGCCATTTGTCAGGTATAATGTATATAAAAGGGATTGTTTTCATTATGGGCTTGGACTACATGGCTTCTGAACTCCCAATACTGAAATTTTGTGGTTCCGAACCTGAAAAGGGTGACAAACAAGCTGATGTGCAAAGGGCATGTGCTGTTTTCTCTTGTGTGAGGTCAACATTGGCTCTTTGGAAAATAAAACTGGTTTTCTAAAACAGAATCTTGTTAATAGTAATCAAACATTTAAGATTTGTGAGGTAAGGTATCATTAACCAGAATTTCTAAATGGGGCCCATATTTTTACAAAAATTGCTGTGTTCCTGAAAAAATCTGCTAAATGATATTCTTCTGCTCCTAAAACCTCCTCAGCTCCAAGACACAGAGTACATAAAATGGGAAATTCTTTTCTTCAGCAGTCATCGAGTACCTACTTGGTGCTTAACGTTGGGCTAGACAGTATGGGGGGTGGTGGTGGTGTACAAAAACAGGAAGGGAAGGGATTTGATATATATATATATATATATATGTATATATATATATACACACACACACACACACACACATACGCACATATATATGTGTATATATACATATGTGTGTATGTATATATACACATAATCACATACATATGCACATACACACATACATACATATATATGTATATATGTGTGTGTATGTGTGTATATATATGTATGTATATATATGTGTGTATGTATGTGTATGTATATATATATATACACACACACACATAGTTCTTAATATGTGCCAGGCATTACGCTAAGTACTTTTACAAATATTATTTCACTTGATCCCCGAAACAACCCTGCAAGGTAAGTGCTGTTATTGTTCCCATTTTACATTTGAGGAAACTGAGGCAAACAGGATTAAATGACTTGCCCAGAGTCACACATCTAGTAAGTATCTGAGACCATGTTTGAACTCAAGGTATGAGGATGAGACACAGTCCTCTCCCACAAAGAGGTTTTTGTCTAGTTGGGTAGACAAGAGAACATAGGTAGTTTGAAAGGCAACAGCTGAAAGTTTCTTGCGTGGTTCTGTCCTGGGCCCTCTGGTTTTTTCCCCCTTATACTACTTTACTTGGTGATCTTATCCCATGGATTTAGTGCTGACTATCCTGTCCTTAACCTCTCTGCTGACCTTCAGGCTCACATCTCCAACTGCCTTGAACAGAATGTCCGGTAGACTTCTTAAATTCAGCAAGACCAAAATAGAACTCGTTCCCCTCCTTCCCCAACTTTCTATCACCATTCTCCCAGTTTCTCAGGCTCCCAATCTAAGAGGCATCCTGGATTCCTCACTCTCTCACCCCGCCATCCAATCTGCTGCCAAAGCCTATAGATTTCACCTCTGCAACATCTCTCCAGTATGATCCCTTCTCTCCCCTGATACTGCCACTACTCTGATGCAGGCCCTCATCACCTCACTCCTGGAGGTGTTAGCCTGCTGGTAGGTCTGCCTGCCTCAAGCCCCTCCCCACTACAGTCCATCCTTCATTCATCCACTAAAGTGATTTTCCTAAGGCCCAGGTCTAACCATGTCACCTCCCCTGTCCAAGGGCTCCTCAAATTCCATTTTCTACAAGAAGTCTTTCCCAGCCTTCTTAATTCTAGAGCCTCCCCCCATTGATTATTACCCATCTTGTATGCAGCATATTTGTCATTCATTCATTCATTTATTTATTTTACATATTTGTTTGCTTATCGTCTCCTCCATCAGATTGTGAGCTCTTGAAGTCGGGATAGCTTTTACCTCTTTTTGTATCTTTTAGTGCTTACCGCAGTGCCTGGCGCAGAGTAGTTTATTGACTGACTGACAGCAAGTGGCAAAAGTATATGATGTGGTAAGTGGCAAATGGATATAATAGGGTCATTAATTTAAAGCTGCAAAGATCCTTAGAGGTATTGTAGTTTAATCCCGTCCTTTTACGTTTGTTGTTAAGTCATTTTTCAGGCATGTTCAGACTCTTCATGACTCCATTTGGGGTTTTCTTAGCAAAGATACCAGAGTGGTTTGCCTCATTTTTACAGATGATAAAACTGAGGCAAACAGGGTTAAGTGACTTGCCCAGGGTCACACACCCAATAAATGAGTGAGGCCAGGTTTGAGCTTGACTCTCTAGGCCTCTCTATCCGCTGTACCACCTAGATGTCCTATACTTTTACATAGGAGGAAAATAAGGCCTTCAGAACATGAGATAACCTGCCTGAGGTGTTGCAGGTAATAATGCAGAGCCAGAATTAGAATCCAGGTCCTCTAACTCCAGATCCTTTATTCTTTTCCACTGTACCTTCCAGTCTTACCAACAATATAAATTAAAATGAAGCAGTAATCCTTGGGAGCTGGAGGGAGTAGGGAAGGGTTTATGGTTGAAGTGAAACTTGACCTTAATAAATAAAAACTATTGAGCTCCTCCGTAAAAGGTAAAGCCCTCTAGGCAGAGACTGTTTCTTTTTTGATTTTGGATCCCCAGGTGCATAGTGGAGTTCTTCTATATAGTGGGCGCTTAAAATAAATATTTGGATTTGAATCGACTGATTTGAGCTGAGCTATGCTGTAACCCTAAAGAGATGATCATTCCCTTACAGCATAGTAGGGACAAAGTGTCTGTTATAGGTCCAGCCCAGCTGGGCAGATTATTCCTTAATTTCAATTATTTGCACCAATGCCTCCCCTTCATTGGTGTGGATAATTAAGGGTTGACAAGTATAGGGAATTAAAGAGGAAACAGCTGTCACAGGGTCTTACAGGATGGAAAAAGATTGAAAATCAGGGTGCTTGATGAGTAGTGACTTCCAGCTCTGATTAGTGGTATTTTCCACCCCCCCCAAAATTTATTCCCATTCCAAAAAAATACTACATAAAAAATAGTAAACCTGATTGTAACATTGCATGAAGTGATATTTCTAAAAAAGCTGAACTCTGAATAACTGAAATGCCAATAATGAGTTCATATAAGAGGTAATGAACCATACCTCTACAGAGAGGTGGGACCTATTAGGACAGAGAGGTGTATACATTGTCAGAGTTTTTGCTGAACTGTTTTTCCTTGGTCTATAGGAAGATTTAATTTGTATAGGGGAAGCAGGGTATGATACTTGTGTAAAAACAAAAGGCAGCTATAAAACATTTTTAAAAACACTACGAGACTAAAATTTTTTATATGCGAGCTACCATTTGATTTTGCACATTCACATATGAAAACATCCTAATGTTGGATTTGCTGCTTTTGAGCAGGAGTGTTTTGAAAGTTAAATTATAGGATGGGATATGGTGTAAGTTGCCTTGAGTAAACTAGGTGCCACACTGGAAACTTTTAGCTGGAGAGTAGAATTTAGCACAAAGCCAGACCTATCATGAAACCTATCCAAAGCGGTTTTTTATTGAAGTCTTGAAAAGACTTAAGTCATTTGACCTTTTCTCCCTCCTCTGTGGACAGAGGATAGTGTTATACTTCCAGTAAGATGACAGTGTTAGAAAAGAGAAAATCTTTGATAAAATTGTTTAGTTCTTTAATTTCACTTATTGGTTTGTGATAAATTTAGATTTTAGGAGAGGATCTGGAAATGGTTAAGTAACACAAGGAAGGCCTTCAAAAAAAAGTGTTTGATGTTTTGGCTTGTGTGTTACTGTGAAGTCAACAATTTTTATGGCTTGGAGGTAGACAGTGGGGAGTCTTGTTTTTCTTTAGAAGGTTTTGGAAACTTTTGCAATATTTTTTTTTTCTGTTCCTTTGAGGCCAGAAGCCATATAGTTTTTTAAGTATTGAACAACTTTGATGAGATTTAAATCAATCATTTTCTCCAATATAATTTTTCATTGCTAGGTCAGTTAAAGGTGATGGTTTGATTTAATAATTTAATTAGGAGGACTTTTTAATAGAGATTATTATACTTTTGCTTCGGCATTTATCAGTAGGAGCATTTATGGGCCAGAAAAGGACTAGCCTATAGATTTGCACATGTATAGACTTTGAAAGTGAACATCTCATAAAGTAATTTGTAGAAGATGATAGGCTCATAGTGTTTAGAATTGGAAGATAGAGACCCAGAACAGGGGCAGTCTCTTGAAAGAAATAAAGGTGCAGTGGTGAAGTTTGTGAATTTAAGAATCTTTGCCTACTCAGTGAGAGAGAATATGGGTTTAGAGGTGTGTGTGTGTGTGTGTGTGTTACCTCAAAATGACTTCTCAAGTTTTTAGTATAAATCAGTAGTTCTGTAAACTACTGTAAACTAGTACCCCCAAAGCAGTATGAAAGTGAAACATTTTCTCCCTCTCCCCTACTCCTTTTTTTTTTTGGTATACTTTACATGATTGGGCCAGGAATTAGTTTAGTGATCTATTACCAATGGCTGTATCTTTCAAATGAAATGATGGAGAATTAATTTTATTTGCACATTAAGAAGATACAAGTTGATTTATCCCTAGTGAAACTACAGCCAAAACAGTATTCCAAGTTGTTGGCTTAGTTTAATGGATGCATGTCCTCGTGTCTTAAATAAAAAGGATATAAACCATATGTCTTTGGTGCTGAACAGACTTGGATAATAAATGTATATTCATTTTGGTTTTGGAGTTCTGCTTAGATTTAAGGCAGGGGGATGAAGCTGGAATGGGAGTCACTTTATTAGTTTATAAAAGCATTGTACCATCCTTGTAGGTGCGTTATGAAGGAATGCTTGTTGAATTGGATTTTGAACAAGTTAATTTTAGCAGAAAGGCATTGTGGTATGCTGAATAGAGGGTTGGCTTCGGTGTAAGAGGGACTTGGGTTCAAGTCCTGACCCTGACTCATACTATTTATTGATGGGGAGGGAGTTTGCATTATTTTCCCACACAGAGTCCTCCTTCCTCTCAGCAGAAAGTCCAATCAGTGGGAAAAATAAAACCCACAGCAACCTCTATGCACTTCTACATTTTCTCCCCTCCCCTCCATAAATCTTGAGCAGAATTTTTGGTACTCATTTGTATATGTACTTATATATATATGTGTGTGTGTGTGTGTGTGTGTGTATGTATACATGGTAATTTTATTTACATTTGGCTTAACAATAGGACCCCCTGCTGGGAGGCTGATAATTAGACATCCTCAGAACATAAAGCATTTTGTAGGACTACTGAAGCTCCTTGTCAGTAGAGATTGGTTCATTCTTTGTACGTGCATAGCATGGTGCCTAGCACATAGTAGGTGCTTAATAAATGCTTGTTGGTTGATTTTGGCATTTTACATTTCATCTATCCTACTCAAAGAATTCTGGTACATAACTGCTGGTAAAACAGGCTGGTCCTCCTGTCACTAGCTGCCTTCTCCAAGGCAGACATTTTCTTTGCCAGCCAGCTCCCCTCCACCCTCCTGATTTGTGTTACTGTCACTGGGCAGGGAAGAGCAAGGGACCACTCAGGCTTTCCTGTGTCATGTCAGAGTGACAAGTCAGATCACCAGTTCCATCACGACTGGAGGCAGCCAGGAAGTTTTATCATCCTCAAAGGCCCCAGGGAATGACCTGCACCAGCAGTCAGCCAGAACCAGGAAGGGCAGCTCTGAGCGTGCCTGTGGGATGGAGCTTGGAAATTAGGGTATTTCTGTCATGGATTCCACTATTTACATGTCACCTGTTTTTCTATGTCAGCGGTAATGAGTGCCGTGGACCACACAGAATCGTTGTTGAGTTGTTTGAGTTGCTGATTCTTCATGACCCCATTTGGAGTTTTCTCGGCAAAGACACTGGAGTAGTTTGCCACTTCCTTCTCCAGTTAACAGATGAGTAAACTGAGGCAAACAGGGTTAAGTGACTTGGCCAGGGTCACACAGCTAGTATCTGAGGGTGGATTTGAACTCAGGTCCTCTTGATTCCAGGGCCAGTGCTCTATCCACTGTGCTACCTAGCTGCCCCTTAGGCAATTTGTTAAATACTATTAGTCACTGATAAAGTTCTGGCCTGCTTTGGCTGAGTTTCATTATCTGAGAGTTAACCATATCAATGAAATTACTGGTCCAGTTTCTCCTGGGAGGCCACTGGTGGTGGTGGATAGACTATGATAGAACAGTAGGCCTGGAACCAGGAAAACCTGAGTTCAGATATGACCTCAGACACTTATTAACTGCGTGACCCTGGACAAGTCACTCAACCTCTCTTTCCCTCAATTGCCTCAGTTGTAAAATAGGGTTAATTAATAGCACCTACCTTGCTAGGTTGTTGTGGACATCAAATGAGATATTTGTAAAAGGTGCTTGGCATACATAGTTCCTTGCATATAGTAGGTGCTATATAAATGCTTATTCCTTATTCTCTTCTGTTCCTCCCTCTTGCCCTCTATTTTTAAAGAAGCCGTCTGACCTCTTCCCATATGAACAATTTGGGTTTCCAGTCAAATTAGACACAAAGAGATTTAGCTTGTATTCTTTGTGAAGAGGACATCTATCATTTGTGAAAAAGTAATGGCTAGCTTACTAAATATAAGAATAGATACATGTTAGTGAGTGGAAAAACAGAAGCATCCTGTGTTTGTCCTACTTCCCCTGTCCTGTTGTTCAGCACAGGGCAGGCTGTCACAGGCAGGGCCCCAGTTCATTCTTGTTATGGGGAAAACCATTTAGTTAATCTGAATAAAGGAATTAGAAACCCAGCTGTCCTGGGTTTATGGGCTGCAGGAGGTGACTTGCTTTTAAACTTTGCCATGCATGTTTAATCAAATGAAATTAAAATTTTGAGTCCCATCTTTTTCAAATGGTAGTCATTTGAATGTCATCCCTTACTTGAGTTTGGGGTATTTTTTATAGCTATTAAGCTTAATGTACTCACTGAATTTCTATTATTTCAGCAAAACTTTAATAGGATATTTAATGGGGATGGTTGAGTTCATGGAGTAATTTTTTTGAACAGTCACTGAGGAAGCAAAGGTGGCTTATTAGCATTAAGCTATCACTAACAAAACTTAAGGTGTCTGGTTTTTATGAAAATTAACCTTTTAAAGAATTCCATTTATTTACCGAAAGTCTGAGAGCATCAGAGATTCTACCCCCAGCCCAGCCATTAGCATCTGGCCTATTGGAGTGTGGCTGGTGGTAATAAACTTTTATTTCATTCTGCATAGAGTGAGGCACAGTTGAAGCCAGAGTCATAGCAGGAGGTGTATTTCTATACTGTACTAACTTCCAAGCCAAGAGTAAAGATTATACTATATACTTGACAACTGCTGTCAACAAGAGACTCCTTGGTGAATACCTGCCCAGGCATCTCAGACCTCTAACATCTCAGAATGTTACAGAGGGAGGTGGGGTATGCTTGGTGGTAATATTCTGAGCTTATTTCTCTTTCCACAACCAGGTCATCAGCCCAAATCAAGTCATTTCATGCTCAGGCACTGCCCCTGGAATGCCAGGCTAGAATTCATTCTGAAGGAAGGAAAATACGTTTATTAGGCATTTACTATGTACCAGAGTCTGTTGTGAGCTTTGGGGCAGTGAGGGAGAAGAATACACAAAGATCAAAGTAAAGACGAGCCCTGCCTTCAAGAAGCTACTCCCTAGCTGCCTCTGAAAAGTCTTGATAACAATTCTATTTAAATCACTGTGCCCTGTGCAAATAATACTACTCCACCCCTCCCCCATCCCCGACCCCCCTCCCCCCACTCAATCAGTTTCTAGAAACAAGCCCCATGACTTTGGTTATAGTCCAATTAGAGAATTTAAAAAGGAAGCTTTGTCTTGCTTGAATAATGTGGTAACCCAAATATGCTCTTACTGAAGGAAATACCTTATTGGAGAAGTGGATGATGACATCCCGAGTTCTTGTAAAAGATGTATGTGTGTTTGATGGTGACATTCTAAATACAGCAAAACTGTGTTTTTAGTCAGACTGAGATGGAAATACCTCAGATTTCATTGGGCTTGTATATGTAGGATTAACTATTTTCCTGGCTCTAAAAACATATAAGTTATTATCATATGAGGGGAGAAAAAAAACATTTGAAGCACTCTGATGAGAAAATCAGCTTGATGTCATTTTTTTCTCTTCTTTAAAAATTAAGTGTGTGCAGAACTTTAGACTTTTGAAAGTCTGAACTAAAATCAGTGTACAGAAAAACACGTACTTTTTTTGGTGATGGCCTTAGAATTGTATTGTACAACATATTATTTCCAGTATCGAGAATGAGTGCCCTATAAAATATTGATTGTAGTTTAATAATTTAGACTTTTTTATGAGATGGACCTTTTGTTCCTCATTTTTTTTCTTGTTGGCTGTCGTTCTCTGTCAAATTGGTATTCAAGGATCAATGAAGTAATCTCAAAGGTAGGTTTTCTCTTTAATCTTTTGCTAACAATGTCCTCTCCCTTTCTTCTGAACCTGTAGAAATTATCCTTGCTATTCTCTTGCTACAAATGCTGTCTCAAGGTAGCAGAAATTAAGGTTTCAGTAGGACCCTTTTTAATTCATAATTATGTTTATAGAATGTCACCACCTTTCTGTTCATAAGCTATGGAAATCATGTTACATGAAAATGGACAAAATTTAAATGTATATATTTTCCTCTTTTTTTAGAGCTGTTTGTTATCATGGCTTTTTGCATTGTTTCTATATATAGTTTCCAGATACATATGTTAAAAGAATTGCAGGATTTGTTAGGGTGTTCTCCCCCCTTTTTAAACAGTTAACCTCCTTTCCCCTTCCAGTTACAATAAATTAATAATAATTTAGCTGGATCTCCTTTATGGTAGGAGACAGAGAGGGCAGAAAAAAGAAATGACTAGATATTTTAAAGAATTTTGGTGTATTTGCATCTTGATTATAAAATTTTGCTAACTTTCAAAATTATCAGGAAGCTGTTAACTTTAGTGGATTGTTACTTCATAATATGCAACGGATTTTTCATACTCGTGCATGTGGGGATATAATGTTGGTATTGCATATTGTTCCCTTTATAAAGTATGAAAGATGCCTAATGACTATTATTTTGATAAATGATTAATGAGATCTTGCTATGTTTTGATAGCTGTATGGAAAATGGCATATATGTGGCTTCTCATTATTGAATAATTAAAAATAATTTTTGTTAAAAACATTTATGGTATCATAATAAATTAACTGGATATATTGGTTACTGATTAGAGTCTTTAAAATTTTTATTTTTTTCAATGACCAAGCATTCATTTTTTTTCCTCTCCCACATCCCCTTATTAACTGAAAAGAAATACAGAATTCTTATATTATGTACTCAGAGTAAAGTAAAACATTCTCATACTGTTCATGTCCGGAAAGGAATTTCTTATTCTGCTTATCTCTCTCCTGAGAGACAATTTTTGTCTCTCTTCAATTCTTTGCTCTGTTTCAAAGTAGCTTGACTTTGAATTCCATGTCTTCTGTTTCCTAGCTCTGTGACCTTAGGTAAATTATTTCCCATTTCTGAGCCTTAATTTCATCAGCACAAAATTGAAACAATAATACTTTTGCTGTCTGCCACAAAATCTTATATAAATGTGAGCAATTAAAAAACAAAAATCAAATACTTCAATACTTTTGGTGTTGGTATAGGTCATTGTGTATTTTACTACTTTGGGAAGGGAAGAGAATAAGCATTTATGTAGTGCCTACTATATACCAGGGCTCTGTACTAAATGCTTTTGACAAATATTATCTCAAAATGATGAGTAGCTAGGTGGTACAGTAGATAGAGTGCCAGGCCTGGGGTCAGGAAGACTCATCTTCCTGTGTTCAAATCCAGACTCAGATAGTTGCTACCAGTGTGATCCTCGGCAAGTCACTTACCTGTTTGCCTTGGTTTTCTCATGTGTAAAATGAGCTGGAGAAGGAAACGGCAAAACATTCTAGAATCTTTGCCAAGAAAATCCCGACAGGGGTCATGAAGAGTCAGACACCTCATTTGAACCTCACAGCGACCCTTCGAGGTAAGTGCTTTTCTTATCCCCATTTTACAGTTGAGGAAGCAGAGGCAAACAGAGGTTAAGTGACTTGCCCATGGTCACACAGCTAGTAAGTTTCTGAGGCTTGACTTTGATCTCAAGTTTTCCTGATTCTGGGCCCAAAGCTCTTTGTGCTGAACAGTCTAGCTGCCTGCTTTGGGAGATATAAAAAAGTTTTGAGGCCTGGAGCTCAAGAACTTAAAATTTTTAGGATAATAAGATTTAGAGTTGGAAGAAATCTTCGAGATAATTTAGTCCGGCTCATGAGGAAACTGACTTAAAATGGGCCAAGAAGGATAGGTAGCATTTGGAGAGGTAAAGAGAAGGGAGAAAGGCTTTCTGGCTTAGGAAAAAGGGTGTGAGTGAAGGTAGAAATGAACCTGGTGTTTTAGGTGAGATCACTAATAGTCAACTATAACTAATGCCGCTTTTGGGTGGGTAAGCCTTGCTAGTGGCTGCCCATCCCCACCTGCCCTGCTTCCACCCTATCATCCTGAGAAGCAGCCTCAGTAGAGATGTGTCCTGGCAACCGCTCTGAGGGTCCAGCAACCACAGCTACAGAAAGCCTTGGCACTGACAAGTGGCCCAACATTAGAAGCAAGTAAGATTTTATCAGTGGAAGTGTCATTAAAGAGGATACATTACCATCTGCTTTGCTCCTGCACCCTCAAGACCAGGGGACATTTCCATCTGACTTGCAGCTAGAACCTTCTATATGTCATTAGAACGTGATCTCCTTGAGAGCATGGACTGCCTTTTCTACTTGTATCATACCCAGGTGCTTATTGTGGTGCCACATAATTGCTAAATAAAGAGCATTTTTTCCAATCATTCATTCATACTCAGTAGGCAGAAAGGGTGTCTGAATTTTGATCTTTTTGACTTTCATGATTAAATTTATACATAAAGAAGCTGTACCTTGTAGTAATACGAAGGACAGATTGAAGGGCATTTTAGGAGGCTGTTGAAGTAGTTTAACTGAACGGTACTAAGGACCTGTGCTATTTTGGTGGCTGGGGGGAGAAAGGAGGGGATGAAAAGATTCAGAGGAACTGTTATTTTGATCATATGTTACATATATGTATATGTGTGTGTGTGTGTGTGTGTGTGTGTGTGTGTATGTATTAGGGGCTCAGTGAATACTTATTGACTGACCTACCGGCCTTTGCTCAGAGACGGAACCTGAACTTAAGCATTCCAGACCTACAGCCACCATCTCTAGCTACTATAATCTATTCAATAAGCAATATGTCAGTTACGCATGTGAACCCTTTGCAATTGTCTTGGATCATTGAATTGATCAGAGTGGCTAAGTCTTTCATTGTAATTACTGGAACAGTGATGTCCCAGTTCTGCTTTGCATCAGTTCATACGAGTCTTCCCATGTTTTTCTGAAATCATCTCCCCCATTTCTTATAGCACAATAGTACTCCATCACGTTCATATATCATAACTTGTTTAGTCATTTCCTAATTGATGAGCATCTCCTTAATTTCTAATTCTTTGCCACCACAAAAAGAGCTATAAATATTTTTCTATGTATAGGATCCTTTTCCTTTTTCTTTGGTCTCTCTGGGATACAAACTTACTGGGTTAAAGGGTTATGCATAGCATACTTCATAGCCCTATGGGCGTGTAGTTCCAAATTGTTCTCTAGAATGGATGAACTAGTTCACAACTCCACCAACGGTGCATTAGTGTACCTGTTTTCTCTCATCCCCTCCAGCAATTGTCATTTCTGACCTACTAGTGTCTTACCTAAGTTTAGTCTCTTCTCTAGTGCCTTCTAGGATGTCTTTTGCTCTCTAGCCTTCTGAACTGGCTTATGGCTGGCATTGGGATTGGAACATGGTATTCTTAGAATAGTGCTCAGTACACAGCAGACACTTAAATGCTTTTTGAGAGATTGATTGAACTCCTAAGCCACTTTTTTTCTACCATGCAAATTTCAGTTATACTCTCTTGTATTACTTGCTGTTTTTCTATTCACATTAGTTCTCTAGATTATAACCTTCTTGAAAGGAAAGAAGCATTTTCTGGACTGTTTCTTTTTCCCTCACAGTGCTCAAAAGGTAGTGTTATAATGCAACCTTTAGGACACACTTAATAATTACCTTCTGTATTGGTGTATGGTTGTGTTTTTTCTAGTTCATTTCTTTTTTCTGGAGAGTATATATAAGGCCTCTCAGAAAAAAAAATCTCATTTTAAAGTGTTATTAAATGGCTAGTAAATAAACTATTTTAAGATAACAAAGCTACGTTGATAAGCAACAAAGGCAAGTTTTTCAAAGGCAAAGTATTTTATCCATAGTTGACAGCGTCATAACGTATGGGGGAAGAATGAAAGGATTTTAGAGTGTTAGTAATGCATCTTTTAAAAAAATCACTTATTTCAGGAGGTTAAGTGGAATTTGAGAAAAACCACAAAATGAGAAACTGGCCACGTATAGGAAGAAAATCTAAAGAAATAACATAAGTGACTCAATCCTATGTTAAACAGTTATACTACCCAACAGTTTCAGTAATAGGCCCTTACCACAAATGATTTAAATTTTTTGATTAGGTAGGCAGATACTTGGCTAGACTTGTGGTTACAGAGGCACGAAATGTGCTTCTGGCCATTTTCTTGGCATATGTTGCCACCGTTCCTTGCCATCCGGGGGATGTGGTAGCATCTCTAAATGAAGGCATGTGCCAATTCCAGACCTACCCTATGCAAGAATTTCTTTTTCTTGACTGTACATATTTGTTATAAGGGCTTTCTTTTTCCCTTTCTTCTTTTTTTTTCCCCAGTGGGAAGTAGGCATGAGACTTCCAGAGGGGAAGAGGAATAGGTTAGGAAAAAAAAGGAAAATAAATTAATAAAAGATGATTATTGAGGCATATATGTGCATATATTTAAATGCAGAGAAGAGAACAGAATGATGGCCAGAAAGAAGCACAGATCAGTTAGACAGCTTTGAAAGCTACAGGTTGAACTTACTAAATTTGCTTAAGAAAAACAAAGCTATATAGAATAGAGAGCTGCAGTTTTCAAATATAATCCACTTTTTGAGAAAAAAATTTCTGTTTTTGGAAATGGCCATTTTATTTGGTGTTTAAGTTCAGAATAAAGTTAATTAAAAGAAAAAATAGCAGTATGTGATTGGAAAGAACAGAGACTTTTGCTTCTTTGTAGTATTCTAAGCAATAATTCAGTTCCAGTTTAACAAATATTTATTGATTATTTACTATGTGCAAGTCAAGTGGCGAATGAGGCATAGTACTTGTGGGATAAGACCAGTAGTATTAATTTGCATTATATAGCCCTTGAAAGTTTTGTACAAAGCTCTTTCTTCACCAAAACCATGTATTTCTGTGTAATCACTCACATCTCTGTGCTTTGTAAAACACCTAACCCACCACTACCTTGTGGATGGGGAGTAGTGCAGGTATCAGCCCTTGTACTGACTAGGAGAAAGTATTTTAAGTTCCAGAAGGATGCCTAGGCTCTCTGTCAGCAAAGGTGTCTTCATATGCATGTGGGCCAACTGGAGAATTTCTCCAAAAGGAGATAGTTTGGGCAGAGTGATTAACATCCTCCTTCCCATGCTCTCTCCTTTTATAGCTTCTGTGGTTTTACTGGTTTTGCTTTTTTCATTCTGAATCAATTTATATAAGTCTTCCCAGGTTTTTCTGAATCTGCCCTTTATATCATTTCTTACTGTGCATAGTAGTATTCTGTTACATTCGTATGGCATAATTCGTTGAGCTATTCCCCACTTCATCAGCACTCCCCTTGTTCTAAGTTCTTGTACAATAAAATTGCCGCTTTTTAGTATTTTTATACCTAAGGGTCCTCCTCTTCTATCTTTGATTTCTTTGGGCCTATTAGTGGTATTGGTGGGTGGTCAGGTGGTTAGTATGGTTTAGTGGCTTTTTGTTTTATAATTTCAGATTGCCTTCCAGAAGGATTAGGTCATTTCCTGGCTCTGCTAACAGTGTTGGCAATGTTGGTGGTTAGTGTGTCTGTCTTCTTATATCCTTCCTAATAATTGTCCTAAAATTTTTCCTTTTTTGACCTTGTTGCCACCTAGATGGGTGTGAGGTAGAACCTTAGCATTGTGATAATTTGTATTTCTCTAAGTATTAATGATTTGGAGCATCTTTTCATGTGATTGTTTATATAGCTTACATTTCTTCTTTTGAGAATACCTGTTCATATCCTTTGACTTCTCATCTCTTGGGGAATGACTCTTATTCTTCTATATTTGAATCAGTCTCTTATATTTCTTGGATATTAGAACTTAATCAGAGAAACTTGATGCAAAGATTTTTCCTAAATAACCATTTCTTTTCTAATTCTGATTATTGATCTTGTTTTTACAAAATCTTTCCAATTTTCGTAATAAAAAAATGACCATTTTATCTTTTGTGATCTCTTTCTTTTTTGGTCAAGAACCCTTTTCCTCTTCATAGATACAAAAGCTTTATTTCCCTCCTGCTCCTAGTGTTTTTAATGATATGCCCTTTTATGTTTAGGTTGTTTTATTTTTTGTATTTATTTGGGGCTTATTGTGGCATATAATGTGAGGTGTTGGTATAAAATCAACTTCTGTGTATAAAATCAATTGTATGTATACACACACAATTGATTATATACTTATACACATCCATCCATATATATACATCCATCCATATATATATATATATGTTCCAGTTTTACAATCGGTTTTATTGAGTAGTGAGTAGTTACCCCAGTAGTAGGGATCTTTGGGTTTATTGAACTTTACTGCTAAATCTTGTGTTCCTTAAAGGCCTCGCTGATCAATTTTTCTATTTTTAACCTATTTTTATTTCTATTTATTTCTGTCTTTAACTTAGAGTTTAATTTTTATTGTTTTTTTACATTAATTTTTTTCATTAACTATTATTATTTTTTTCCTCCTCTATTTGGACAAGAAAGAAGGAAAGAAAGAAAACCCTGGTAGCAACTATTCACAGTCAAGCAAAGCAAATCCCCTTTTTAGCTATCCATGTCAAAATGTATTCTCATTCTTTATCTTGAGTCCATCCACCTCCTTGTCAGACAGGGACTAGTTGGTATGATGTTTCATCCTCAGTCCTCTGGAATTGTAGTTGGTTATTAAATTGATCAGAGTTCTTAATTCTTTCAAAGTTGTTTTTCTTTATAATGTTGTAGAAATTGTTTTGGTTCTGCAAGCTTTATTCTGTATCAGTTCACACAAGTTTTTACAGGTTTATTCCTCAAACTTCCCAGTCATTCATACAACTAACATTTATTAAGTGCCTTCTGTATGTCAGGCACTGTTCCAAGCCCTGACCATTTAGTCATTTTGTATATGAGTGATTTTAGACTGTAGCCCCCCCCTTTTTTCAGATATCTACTTCGTATTCTGCTTTGTGAGGGCAGGGATTATGCCATTAAATAAAAAAAGAAACCTTAACCCTAGCACCTAGTAAAGTGCCTTGGAAATCCTGGGCAGTAAATATTTACTTTCTAAATATTTTATTGACAGAAAAAAAATTGAGGTGTTAGGACATTCCTGTGAAAGGTCAAAGTGAAGTGATGGCCACCCAACTTTTTTCCTAAAATTCATGGGCCCCTCTCAAGTTGCAGATTGCATCACAATTTAATATGGAGGTTTTTGACTCTTAAGCCAAGGAAAAGCATATTCTTCCTTTTCTTATTCCCAGTCTCACTCACCTTGCTAATAGATGTACAGCTATTAGACAAAATAATATCACCGACCATTCAGAATAGCCAAGGAAAGTAAACTTTCCTTCTTAGCCATGAACTTGAGAACACTGATTCTTCTTTCTTCCCAAGCCTGCTAGTCAGCTGGCTATTTTTCATAAACACCGTCATCCTATTTCTGTCTTTCTGGGCCCACTGGGGAGGAAGTAGTGACTACTGTTTCTGTGTTGTTTTTTTTTTCCTCTCATCTAAGGAAGTCGTGCCATAAAGCGATGTTGCTCAGACCAGAGAAGTGTCATCATTAAATAGTGTCGTAATACATGTGGCCTACTTTGTGTAGTCAAATCTTTAGTTGATACTCTAGAAGTTGCATATTTAAAAACTGGGACTCTTGGAGACAGATGTTAACCACCCTTTGGAATTTGTGAAATCCAGTGCGTGCAGCATTTGCCCTAGTTTAAGTATGGTGGCTGTGTTAGTGGGTTGACAATTGGTTGGCCTGTTTCTTAGGGGTGCTGTTCTTTCAGAATTACAGAATTTCAGAATTGGAAAGAACTTGATCCACCAAGACTCTTCCTGTGTGCTCAGGCACTGTGTTAAATGCTGGAGAGATTGTCTTGCCAACCTCTACCTGGGGAAAAAAAAGGATATCCTCCAGAGTACATCTGGCAAAGAGAACTTCCATTACCTCTTGAGGCAGCATATTCCACTTTGGAATTATTAATTTTAAGAAGTTTTTTTTTTCTGAATTCCAGTTGAAAGTGGCCTATTTGTAACTTCTACCCATTGTTCCTATGAGAGCAAGTAAATTAAGTCTCACTGCTTAAGTAGAGCCAGGTAGGTGGTGCAGTGAATAAAGCCTTGGACCTAGAGTCAGAGACCTCTGAGTTCAAGTCCAGCCTCAGACCCTAGCAGTAAGTGATCTTTAACAAATCACTTAGTAGTAATGATAGCTAACATCTGTATAGCCCTTATGTCCCAGACACTTTGTTAAGTGCTTTACAATTATTATCTCATTCGATCCTTGTAACAACCTTCAGAGGCAGATGAGGGAACTGAGGCAAACATAGGTTAAGTGACTTGCCCAGGATCACACAGCTAGTCAGTTGTCAGGGTTAGGATTTGAACTTAGGTCTTCCTCACTCCAGGCCTGAAGCGCTCTCTATCCGCCGCTCCACCTGGCTGCCAGTATATTTGAACTGTTTTCTAGGTATGTGGAGAAGGATACTTGGACCAGCTCTGGTGTCTTAGCATGTGCTGGTTCTCCCTGTTGCTGAGCAGGCACAAGTTTTAAGGCAGCTTCAGTGAAGGTAGGCCCTGCAGCAGTAGGATTTTATGTATTTCTGGAGCTGAGTGAGTGGTGCCTGGGAGTGACAAGGTTAGGTGAAAACCACTGTCAAGCATTTGAATTTGGACTATAGCAAAATACACATCATTGATTTCAGTTTTTTTTTTCTTTTATGTGAGGAGGAACATTAATCTGCAGGAGGAATTCTCTCTCTTAGGTCCACCACGGCCTTGCTTGAGATCATGGAATCAAAGCCTTTGGAACTTCCTGATCTTAAATGGGGAAAGATGTCAGCTTCTTCCTGTACCCCCCCTCCCCCCAATTGTAAGTCCAGTGAAGTATTTTGGATTTATACAGATATTTGAAGGTGTTTTAAGCTCCTTAGTAGAAGGCACTAGGCCTCTTAAGTGCTTTATTATGGTTCCCCCCCTCCCATGTTTACTTTGGATTCAGCAGAATTCTTATATTATCCTGCCGGTGCTCAAAGTCAAGACTGATTCAGCATTACTTGCTTCATAGCAGTTGTGACTATGGAGAGCAGAGAGAAGAGCCCATGTTTTTCTATAAATATTTTCACAGGACAAAATGGTGTGTTCACAGAAGGTCCTCCTGTGGGCAAGCCTGGAGACTAGGCCCCATTAGGGATTAAACTGTTGTGTGGCTAAATTTTGCAGCTGTCAGGTGCAGAAATAATATCTCAGCTTGAAACTTCCAGGTGGAAAGAAGGAGGTTATCAGCATCATTAGAAAGGTATTGGGAGGGTATAGAATAGTGAAATCCATCAAAGCATAGCTTGGCTATTTGCTGGTCCTTTTGGATGTGTGATTTGAGAGTGCATATCCAGAGACTTACATAGATTTTCACCTTTCTTTCTATCTCTCGCTGCTTAGTACACAGTAAACACTCAATAAATGCTTATTGACTGAAGGTACTCTAAGGATGATAAATTCTGTTTAAATGCCAGTTGCCCATGGACCACTCTTTTAAAAAAAATTCCTGATAAAGTACTGGAATCTTAAGACTTAAAAGTGACTTGGAAATCATCTTGAAACAGTTCTTCCATTTTACCAATGGAAGAAGCTGAGGCCTAGAATGATAAAACTACTTGCTTCAAGTTCACATCCTCAGTCTTTATTCCATGCCTGCTGTGTGGTAGACACTGGGGATGTAAGGACAAAAAAATGAAATACTTCCCTGCCTTCAGGGAGTTTACATTCTATGAGAGTAGACAACATGCATGTATAGAAATATATACAGAATAAATGCAAAATAAACACAAGGCAGTTAAATACTAGATAAGGAGGGAGCGCACAAATAATTGGGGGAGATGTCAGGAAAGACCTCACATTGAAGGTAGTGTTTGAATCCAGTTAATGGCTGAGCTGTTACTAAAATGAGACCTTTTGACTATGGGTCTTCCTCCTTCTTAGTGTCATTTCGTCTTTACCAGTTTTTTTTTTAATTCAGTGCTATTATAAACCAGGTAGGACAGTATAGCAGGAATTGATGACTAAAGAGAAAATGGGTCAGAGGCAAATGGCATTGTGCTGTTATTGGAAATTTATTCAGTTCACATTTGTTAAACATCTATTATGTATAAAGCACTCTGGGTAGGCATACAAAGACAAAAATGGAAATCTCTATCCTCAAATGTTTTATATTCTACTAGTGAAGGGATATAATATGTACAGAGATAAGTGTAATGCAAGACATTGTGAGGAGAAAGCACTAACTCCCCAGGGGAAGAAGAAAAGTTCCCTGAGAAGATGGCGTCTAAGTTGAGCTTTGAAGGAAGACTATGATTCTAAAATGTAGAGGTGAGGATAGGGTGCATTCTGGGAATGGGCTGATGCACAGGGACTAAAGATGGAATTTCAAGTTTGGGCAATAATTAGTAGTCCAGGTTGCCTGGAACACAGCGTCACTGATGTCACTTAGTCAGCAAGCATTTATTAACCCCTTATCCTGTGCCAGGCGCCGACTTAAATACTGGAGATACAAAAAAGGAAAAAAATGTGGTCTTTCCCCTCAAGGAAATCACATTCTAAAGGAAGAGACAACTTACAAATAACTACATACAGAAAGTATACAGTATAAATAGAAGATAATTTCAGAGGAAAAGTAATGATGGTGGTGGTAGACACCAGGAAAGGACTTTTGAAGAAGATGGAATTAGGCCTCAGTCAGGGAAGCTATTGGTAAAAGGTAAAAAAGCTATTGGTATAAGGTAAAAAGAGAATATTCCAAGATGGTCGTGAAGACAAGGCAGGGGAGCAGTGTGATAAACTTGTGAGGGTAAGTGGGAGGCAGATCGTAGGGCGTCCTAGATAGCAGGCTGAAGAGTTTGTATTTAATCTTAGACATAATAGGAAGTCATGGAAGGTTTTTTGAAAGCAGAGGAGTAATGTGGTTAGACCTGTGCCTTATGGAGATTATTTTGGTAGCTGAGGGAAGGATGGATTGGAGAAAGGAGAGACTAGAGGCAGGGAGACTAATTAAGATTAAGTAATTATTTTAATGTTAGTAAATCAAGTGAGAAGCAATGAGGGCCTAATGTAAGGTTTTGATGTTGTGAGTAGAGAGAAAGGGATGAATCTGAGAGATGGATGAAGATGTTAGTGTGGTTTTGAGGTATGGAGAGGGTGTAATGATTTCCTTAATGAGGCAGAAGTTGAGTTTATGGGGGGATGGTGGTGATGGGGATTGGACTGTAACTTGAGAGCGCACTCCTTTTCCTTTCCTTCCTGATGTCAGTAACCTTGTACCACAAATTTACAAAGATCAGAGTTTCATACATTCATAATCCCAGTTTGGGTCTTCATTCTTTACCCTGGTTGGTGTGAATTTTACACCATTGAGTATTTCATCCATATATGAAATTGAATATTCCCTACAAATAGTTCATTGATCACGGGATGTCTTTCTCAGTGGCAGGCTGTTTAAAAAACTTTTAGCCCAGCTGTTATAAGGTCAGAGTCTCGACTATGTTTTTGGTTGCCTGATTCTTCTGGTTTTGGGTTTGGAATCAGCACATTTGTGTTTGAATCCTGGCTTTGTCATTCGCTACTTGAGTGACCCTGCAAGTCTCTTCACCCTTTCTGGATTTCACAATCTATACGATTGTAGGGTTTTTTTTTAAAGGGGGAGAACAAAAGTCCAAATTTCATCAGAAAATTGTTATCTTTAGCTAGATCTTAAGCTGTAGAGAATCTTAAGCCTGAAGATAAAAGAGTTCTCTCTTTTCATATTTCTTCCTGGATGCTTCTGAATTCTTCCCACTTAATCCCTTAATTTTAGAAATTAAGTTCTCCCACTTAATCTCGACAAATTGCCTTCACCACTGCACCATTTTTGTCTCTTTCTCTTATTTGACCTAGTTGTCTCCCAATCTCTCCATGCCTATCTGTTCTGTGGATCTCTTCTCATGGAATTCTGTAAATCTTCCCAGGGTGTAGGGGATGGAAATGGGGGCTTCCTCTAGTTCTTTTCGACATGCTTTGCTAGCTGAATGAAACCCTAGATTCTCTACTGGCTGCTTACCAGCTGTCTCAGCAATCCTGCTAATTGGAGATTTCAGGTTTCTAGACTTCATCAAGTCTGTTAACATCTCCAAGCAGCTCTGTTCAGCCCACTGTCTAAACTCCTTCTTCTCTGCAAAGACTGCTTTCAAAACCTTAAGAGTCTGAATTTTGGTTATCCAGCAAGTGAGCTTCCATTTATTTCACTCTTGGGCTGTAACTGAAACACTATAAAATTGTTTCACTTAATTGAATGTTTTTCAGGGAACCAATAAATATGCCTACGTTCAGAGAGTTGGTAGATAAAGATGAGAATATAGGATGTTGTGTGCGTGTGTAATCAAAGCCTAAATATTTTCAAGTAATATTTACAAGACAGAGGGAGCTGGCCTAGTGGAAAGAGATAACTTATAGTTAGGAAAAACTGGTACACATCTTTCCTTTGGCACATACTCAGTTACCACAGGCGGCTAAGATTCTGAGTTGCAGAGAAATACCAGTCTGCTTTGGTAGAAAAAATTTCCTCACCAGGAGCTCCCATGCCCAGTGAAAACACAGATCTGAGGTGGCGCAGTGAATACAGCACTGGCCCTGGAGTCAGGGGGACCTGAGTTCAGATGCGACCTTAGATACTTGATACATTTACTAGCTATGTGACCTTGGGCAAATCACTTAACCCCAATTGTCCTGCCTTCCCCCCTGCAAAAAAAAAAAAACAGATCTGGTCCCCCCCCAAATTTACCATGATTTAAAAGGTGTCCAAGATCTCTAAAGTTTCATTTTAAATGAGTGTGTAATGTTTTGAGTTATAGGTTTGCATTAAAAATAACTATTTAGAGCTAAAATTAAATAAAAAAATTTTATCCAAAATGAAATAAACAGATTTACATTAAAATGAAAATATAAATAGCAAATTTAGAATTAAAACTAAATGTGATAATTTTGTCAGAATAGGTTTGAAATTAAAACCAAGAATAAAAACTATGTTAAAAATATAGTAACTTTAATAGAGACTCTTTAAGAGTTTATTTAGATGGGAAGAGTAGCAGTTTCAGGAAGACTACTAAAGGTGTGGAGTATGAGTTGAGCAATAATAGTCATAGCATGTGAACTGCATGTGAATGTGAGGAATTTCAGGCTGACTACGACTGAAGACACAAAATGCAGAAAAATTTTAGGAATTACTTTATCAGCCAGACAACTAGGACATAACATTGTAACAGTAATTGTCTGCAGTGTGCCAGGAAAATGCCCTATTATAATAGGGTTATTGTTTATAGAGGATTTGGAGAAATCCAGAGTCAAGAAGGACATAGTAATTTTGTGAGGGAGGATTTATTTGCTTGTTCATTGAGGGCAGTATATATTGGGAAATGGACATTGGAGGTGAAATTGCCAGATGGTTTGGGGAGGAAAGTGCTGACCATCTTTTAAAAATTGATCATTCACATTGAGGTTCTATGAAATTGTTGTTGACGTGTTTTATTTTGTTATCTTTGTTCTTGAAGAGAGTGGCATTGTGTCATAGTGTTAATAGGGTCACTTTGGAGTCAGAAAGACCTTGGGTTCAAGAACTGACCCTGACATATATGAGTTATCTGACCTTGGAACAAGGAAGCTCCCTAATAACCTCACAGTTCCCCAGGCAGCACTCTTAGTAGTGACTTATAGGTGAATTGGTGATTGGCATTCATCATTGCCAGGGACTTCTCTATGAAGATGCAGATGAAATCACAGGTCTGGACCAACTCTCCCCCACCCCAACAAACAAACAGCCCCACCCTCCAAACCAAGAAACAGTAGAAAGCCAATACAGTAGTCTAGACTCTTCCTAAGGAATTATTCTAAAAATAGAGAAAAGTGTGATTTACATAATAATATATAAAATTCCTGATAAAATAAAGTGTATAAATTGTAAAGGAAAGGTGTAGACTTTATTCAGGTCTGCATTGCAGCTAGGAAGCTAAAGAAAGATTACTTTATTGGTATTCAGCAAAACATTTATTGTGTCTACTGTGCACAGTGCTGGGCTCTGGGGAAGATACAAGGATAAGAATAAATATCAGGGTTACTGCCCTCCAAACAGAAAAATCAGTACAAGATGAAAATATTGGATATTTCCAGTATCAGTAGAGGGAGTCAGCATTGTCTGTCTCTTGGATAGGCTGTACTAATGAGAAGCTAAGAGACGTAATTGACTCATCAGAACTAATTTCACCATGTCATAGAATCAGAATGAATGGAAGCTCCTGGAGGGATGGATCATTTAAAATGACTTTGTACAAATAGCAAGTCTAGAATAATCTCTGCATGATAAACTAGTCTTTTTTCTTTCTAAGCTCCTGAGGACAGAGATTGTTGTAATTTTTTCTTTGTATCTATCTTTCAATGCAGTGCCTGACACACGCTTAATAAATGCTTTACATTTTTTTTCCAGCTGTTTTCCTTGTTAGGTTAAAATTGGCCAATAAAATAAATTGATTTCTTAATTTAAAGTCGGGTCAATGGTAATTAGTAAGCAAAAACCCCACTTGCTGTTTCCTGTGGGGAAAAAAATTTCTCCAAAAAGACTAAAAGGTCAAAAGAAAAAAAAATATGTAGATTTAAGAAAGCTTGGAATAGGTACAGCATTTGTAACAATTTCTGACAAGCAGTAAAGATTGTAGATCTATTTTATGTAGCAAAGGTCAATGAGCTCTGCTACAAAGTTTGTTCATCCTTTAAACTACCATGATAGAACAAGAGTTTGAGGTTCTGGTCAGGTTTCAGTAGGGATCAAATTATCTGTGGGCTGAGAGAGAACTGGAGTAGGATGGATGACAGATGAGAGATTCCTACAACCTTAGTTTTCTGATGCAAATGAGGCTTTTTGGCAAAGGAAAAGACCTTCAAGACTAGGTTCATTATGGAGTGGGAAGATAGGATTTTAGGGAATTTCTACAGTACTGAAATTCTAGTGATATTCATAAATGAAATATTTTTTAAGTGTCTTTGAAGTATCTGCATTCTAAGGTAATACAAATAAGAGCCTAGGGATGGAAAAGGTGGTGGATGTGTGGGCCTAGCTGGTGGCAATGGAGGTGAATATACGGGGAAGGGGGATGCAGCAGAGAGAGGCCCATCTTTCACCTCTGTTAACTCCCTGAAGAATAGTGTGTGTATGCGTTTGTCTCTATGTCTGTATATTATTAATAGCCCCTTGACAGCATTCATCACTGAAATGTTTTCTCTAATATTTTAATCATCCTATCTTTCAAGTGAAGGTTAAATGAAAAGTATTTCTAGCTCCATTTTATAGTTTAAGTTATTGTAAAGTGGAAAAAAATATAATGATTTCTCTAAGTGGTCAGTTAGGTCTATGGTCTGTTGATTTTCTCTATGGCTGAGTGGGAGACATAAGGAGCAGAGGGAATAGCTCACATGGTTACAGAGAGGAAGGCAGGGAGGGAAATTCTGCAAGAATAAGCATTTATTAAGGATCTCCTCTGTGCCAAGCCTTGGACTAAGGACTGGGGATACAAAGAGAGGCAAAAAACAGCCCCTGTTTTCATCATCTATTTTTTTTCCACTATGTACAAATAATATACAGAAATAAATTGGGGGTAATCTTGGAGGGAGGCTACTAAGATTAAGGAATACTGGGAAAGGCTTCTTGCAGAGAAGGTGGGGACTTCTGGGAAAGGGGAGGGAGGTAGAAGGAGTTCCAGGTAGAAGGAAGGAGTTAGTGAAAATGCTTGGATCTTACATGTCCTATATGAGGAGCAGCAAGGAGGCAAGTGTCATTGGAGAATCGAGTATATGGCTGCAAGTAAGGTGAGGGATTAATTCCAGATGAATTAACTTTTAGGGAAAGAAAATTGATCTCCCTTTAAACCATACCTTTATGTTAGCTAAATTAGAAGAGCAGTTTCTTTTTCTTCTAGGATGTTGGATTGGGAAAGTATTCAAAACTTTGTACTCATTAGAGAAATGGATAATGTGGTTTAGTCTCAACATTGTTAGTATCCATTTAAAAGAAAAATAATGCATCCTTTAAAATAAAAACAATACCGTATAGTCACATTCTGAAAAGACTGGAAGTTGACCTGTATTGGAGAAGAGCTGCAGGGTGTTGATTAAGAGAGGTGAAATATTTTCCCATGGGGTAATTGGGAAGTAAAGCAGATTTTAAAAGGCAGTAGGGACCTTAAATCCTTCACCTGAAGGTGGAAACGGCTGACTCATCTGTCATTTGGATTAGCCATGAAGTTAGCGTCTAGTTTCACTTGTTTCTGAGGTCAAGAATAATCTTGATTAAACTGCTTGGTTCACACTGATACTCAGCTTTCCTTGAGACACTGTGGCCTTTGTGGAAGTGAAACTTGACACCCCCCTGCCCCCCCAAAAAAGACCACTCTAGAGTGAATTAAGAAAAATAAAAAACTCAGATGCAAAAATACCAAGTTAAAGTATAATTCATCCTCTCGACTGAACTAACTCCGTATGTTACTATGTTAAAGACATTAAATTTTGTATATTGAATTCCATCACATGCTTTTAGATTCTTAAGATATTATGACAGTCTCCATTATGGGAGATCTATTCATCGGGATGAGTAGATAAAAGATTTGGGGTATGCGATAACTGTCATTATCCTTGGATTGATCTTGCCGTCATGCACATAATTTCTTACCATATGAATGGAAGATATTCAAAATGTAAATTTCTTTGGACCACTGGTTTGTCAGCTTCTAAAGTAACATTTACATTCCCCTACCACAAGCAGAATAAGTTCCTTTAACTAAATTATGCATAAGAATTACAAAACTTGTCACTTAAATCTGGATATTCAGGTCACTTAGGTGTCTCCTGAAAATAAAATGCTAAAAATATACAAACTTTAAAGATTATTTGTGGGGAAGTCTAAACCTTTAATTTAGTTTGTCTTATTGAATGTTTATTTTTATATGACTCCTGGGTAGATCTGTAGTGTTCTTTGTCCTTTGGCCCTGGAAAATTGTATAAGTTGTGTCTAGAGCTTAATAATGGTTCTGTGAGGAAACTACTCTTACTGTTCTTACACATTCTTGTATTCCCTGGAAACAACTTTTTCAGCCCTTCCTTGACCTGCTTTTCTCCACCTGGACCTTTGTGACCTCTGGGGTCAGCAGCTGACCTTCTTCAAGGTTGAACTCAACTGTACTGGCCATGTTGCTGCTGATAGGAAGTCTAGGCCCCTAGAGGGGTAGTGGGCTCAGTTCTATAATGGGATCTGTCCTTGTTTTTCCAGCTCCCTATTTCTCTCACCTTTTATCTTTGTTTCTTTCCTTAGTCCTTCCTTTCTCCTCCTGTTCCTTTTATCCAGTAAAAGTCCTTTGTAATGGAGGGGAAAATGTTATTTGATCGCAAAGTGTTGGTTGTTATGTATATTTTATGCCACATCAGAGAGTATGTGCATGCCTGGCATATTTGGTGTTGGGTTTGTGTAAATGAGTCACTTTAGAATGCTTGAAAAAGTTCTGGGATTGTCTGATAAAATCCCAGGTTCATTCTTTGCTTGAGGGAAGCTCTTTGAGTATATATTTATTTCAAGATTAGCTTTTCTGAACTAAAGCAGCAGCTTAAGTATATAAAGTGTTTAAAAATCAATGTAGTACTGAGCTTCTTATTCTAAGAGAGCCCTATTTGGGAAGGAAGAAACAAGTTGATAAATGGAGTACAATATTGATGAAACTGGGACATTACATCATATTCCTGCAATAAAATTGTGACCCAAGGGATGAGATGAAAGAGACTTAACTGTACTTCTTGTAACATAAGAATATTTACCAAAACCTTTCTATTTCTCTTAAAAATATCCTGTTTATAAAAGTGGTATTATTTTTGTATTTGTTAAGTGAAAAGTGTACCATGACATACCTTATTTACAGTATAACTGGTATTGATATTTTTTTAAAGAACGAAGAGGACAAAAGTGCTCTCTCTCTCTCTCTCTCTCCCTCCCCCCTCTCTCCCTCCCTCCCCCTTTCTCCTCTCTCCCCCTCCCCTTCTCTCCTCCTCCCTCTCTCTCTCCTTCCCCCTCCCTCCTCTCTCCCCCTCCCTTCTCTCTCCCCCTCCCCTTCTCTCCCCCTCCCTCTCTCTCCCCCTCCCTCTCTCTTCCCTTTCCCCTCTCCCCCTCCCTCCTCTCTCCCCCTCCCTCCTCTCTCCCTCTCTCTCTCTCCTCCTGTCCCCTTCTCTCCCTCTCTCCCTCCCACCTCTCTCTCAAAAGTCTTCATCAGCAAATGATCTCACCCTGTCTTCCTGTTCCTTTATATACAAGACTCCACCCCCCACCTCTATACCTTTGCTTTTGTTCCCCATGCCTAGATTGTACTCCTTTCTTACATCCCTCTCTTAGAATCTCAGTTTGCCCAGCTGTAAAATGAAGATCATAACAACACCTGCCTCCAAGGGTTGTTGTGAGGATCAAATGAGATAACATTTGTAGAGAGCTTAACATAGTGCCTGGCACATAGTAGGTGCTTCATAAGTGTTGTCCCCTCCCTTTTCCTTCCTTCTTTCCTGTCCCATGATTCTTTTCTTTCCAACCCTTGCTTCCTTCAGGGCATAGGTGAGGTGCCATTTGAGAACTAGTTGATGCGCTTTACCTTTTGAAATTACTTTGAATGGACTTTCTATTCCTTCTTTACATACATGTGGTTTGATTTCTCTAGCAGATTGTAACCTCTTTGTATCAATCAGTCAGCAAGCATTTATTACATACCTCATCCGTGTCAGGCATTGTGCTAAGCACCAGGGATACTGAGATGGAAATATATCAATACCCAGCACAGTGCCTGTCAATTAGGTACTTAATAAATGCTTAAAAGTCTCTTTAGAACCCTCATGGATCTTGAGGAGGCCTTGGTGTATTCTGAAGCCTGATGCAGATTAGTACAGTGTCCCTGAAAACAATCATCTGGGGGACATAGTTTATGCTGGGCAACATCACAAAAAATCAAATTGCCTATTACCAAACAGGAAATGACCAATTACTGATGTAGGAGTCATTTCAGAAATAACAGTGTTTGTTTTTTTTAATCATCGACTAGTTGGAGTGGAGGTCAAAACAAATACTAAATAAGAAGAAAAGCCAAAGATGAGAAGTTGATATCGTTAGCAATCATAACATCTCCAAACTGACTCCTCTAAACAGGCAATTAACTTTCTTTAAAAAAAATGGAAATAGCTTAAAGAAAAGATATGGGCTGTGTTTATTCTCATTTCTTGGAGAAATTCAACCAATGTAAATAACAGTTACCACAAAGAAGAGGCAAAAACAGCCCACAAAACTTACTTAGTCACCAGCCTCTATAATTAGAGAGACATGGCTGCTGAGGGGCATCATCACTTTAAGGGGATGGACTCATTTATAAAATACTATGAAGGAGTGGATGGTAGAGGAATTAAAAACAATATTTCCTTACCAAATTATTAAAATCAGTGTAGGGAAAATGAGCTTACAGAAGATTTTATGTGAGATATAACTAGGCTGGATTATCCCAGGATAATCCAGAAGGAAAACTAAAAGATACAAAAATAGAACAGTTCTGTCTATTCTAGAGGTTTTTAACCTTTTCTGTGTCATGGAACCTTTGGGCAGTTTGGTGAAGCCTATGGATCTCTAATCAGAATAGTGTTTTTAACTGCATAAAATAAAATTACAAAGAGATCAGTTATCAAAATATGTCTATTTTAAAAATTCAGATCAAGAGTAAGTTAAGATTTGTGGTCAGGATGGCCTGGCTTCTAATCAGCCCTAGCTACTTGATAGCTATGTGACCCTATACAAATCACTTAATCTCTCTTGCCCCTTTGTTCCTTATCTATAAAATGAGGGGGGTTGGATGACATGGCTTCTCAAGTTCCTTATGACTCTATTTCTATGCTCTATAACCATGGAACCACTGCAGTTGGCCTCCAGCATCTCAGTACTTCATGTTTTATATAAGTAAGTGGAACTGGCGCTTAAGACAAAGGAAGAGCATCTGGACCCGACCAAATACATGCAAAAGAAATTTGAGCTGGAGACTACATTTAACAGGCATTCAGGGAATGTTCTTTAAATTATTTGAGGGGAATATTCTGAAAGAATGTACAAGATCATGGATAGCATTACCAAAAAAAGGCAAGTGGAAACTGCAACTACTTGACTTATGTCTCTTTTTTTTATCTCCATAAAAATCGTTGAGAATGGTGTCGGTCCTGGTTGTGGATATGTTTAATGAAAATTAAGACCGAAAAAAAAAAAGAAAATTAAAACCAGACAGACTCGAAGACTGATTTCTGACATAGCTGACTTAGAGGGCAGAGAATAGACAATTCCACAATGGATTTTTTTTAATTGATTAGGTAAGCAAAAGTTAGCCTTGAAAAGTCTCTTGTAACGATGAATCATGTTGTACTAAGATCTTGTAGTATTTCTTGGTAGAAGCAAATTCAGACATACTTTTGTTCAACCATCCTTTAATAATTACTATCAAGATGGAGACTTCATTAAAGATGTTGAATACAGAGTGCAAAAGAAAGACCATTTCCTTATAGATGATGTTTTCCAGCTGTAGCTGTTAGGGATGGTTTACTGATCAAACCTTACTACAGGGTCTTCTCAGCCTTTCAAATGGGACATGCCTCACAGTCTCCTCAGAAAACCTGAATTGAATGAAGAATGCATACTGCCCAAATTAGGACCTGCAGTTGGCTGGGCAGCACACTGCATTAATTTATCAGTACATATATCTTGGATAGCTTTTGCAGATGTATAACGAGCAAGGCACAAAATAAATATTAGAAAAGCAGGATCAAGTCAAATCAGCAAGCAAGTATTAAACTCCTACTGTGTTCTGGGCATTGTGATAAGCTTTGGGGATGCAAGTAAAGCAAATGCAGTCCCTGTTATTGGGTCAGTAAGCATTTATTAAGCACTAGTTATGTGCCAGGCACTGTGCTGAGTGCTGGCCAGAGAAAGGCCAAAGATAATCTGCTGTCAAGGAGTTCAGTGTAATGGGACAACATGGAAACAATTACGTATAAAAAAGACATACAGGATAAATTGGAGGTCATTTCAGAAGGAAGGTACTGGGAAAGGCTTCTGGCAGAAGGTGAGATTTAAGCTGAGACTGAAGGGTGCCAGGAGATAGAGGTGAAGAGGAAGAGAATCATAGGAATGGGAGAGATTTCCAGTGAAAAGGCTTGGAGAAACAGTGAGCAATCACTGGATTGCATAGTACATGGCTGTTGTAAGATATAAGACTGAAAGGGTCAGGTTTGAAGGGCTTTCAAAAGCCAAACAGAGGATTTTATATTTGATTTGGAGATGATAGAGATCCATTGGGGTTTATTGAATGAGGGTGGTGGTGGTGACATGGTCACATCTGCACGTTAGGAATATCGGGGTGATGGCTGAATGGAGAATAAACTGGAGTGGGGAGAAACTTAAGGCAGAACAACTAGCAGATTTTTGCAAAATTCAGACTTGTTGTTTAGGGCCCGCACCAGGGTGGTGGCACCTTCGGGGAGAGAAGGGGATATATCTGAGAGAAATTATGAAGGTAGGATTCACAGGACTTGGCAACGTATTGGAAACGAAGGATGAGAATGAGTGTAACAGGGAAGAGAGGAAGATTTGGAACGTATTGAGTTTAAGGTGTCCAGCAGGTAGGTGGAGATGTGAAACTGGAGGATGGAAGAGAGATTGGGGGTGGAAAAATAGACCTGAGAGATGATACTTGAATCCAGAAAGCCCAGGGCAGAGCGTTGGGGGATTCTCACAGTTAGAAAGCATGACCTAACCTGGCAGAAGATCCAGGAAAGGAGACTGAGAAGGATTGGTCAGATAAGTAGAAGGAGAACCAGGAGAGAGTAGTGACACTAAAACCTAGAGGGAAGAGCATGATTGATGTCGTCCAAGGATGCAGAGAGGTCAAGAAGGATGAGGACTGAGAAAAGTCTATTAGATTTAACAATTAAGAAATCACTTGGATTGCATTTGGGAAATTGGGCAGTATTCTCACAATGCTCCCAAGCTGCTCATGACACATGCTTATCTTTTTTTAACAACAATATACTATTCACGATGCCATATGGTTGTGAATCAGGAACACCGTGATCTCCGATGAATCAAAATTGTGGGTAGTCCAGAGGGTAATGAAAAGGCACATGGTAGGATTGTTCTATTCTTTGTCCTTTTAGCTCCTGTGCCTAGCACAGTGAATAATTAGGTGCTTAGTAATTACTTGAATAATTGATCGATGATGGAAGCAGATTACAATGTATCAGCAGTGATGACTTTCATGCCACCAGTGGATTAAAAGACAGCCGGGCTGGTCATGTACTTGGCAGTGAGGTACTCCAGTGGTTTGAACACTGGAGCTTAAATCCTGCCCCAGAAACTTGGTATCTATGTGACCCTGGGCAAGTCACTTAAGCTCTGTCACCTTCAGTTTCCTCATCTGTTAAGTGAAGATAATAATAGCACCCACCTGCCTGGGTTGTTGTGAGGCTATAAAATGAGATAATATTTGTAAAGTGCTTTGCAAACCTTAAAGAGCTATATAAATGCTAGCTATTAATATTACTAAGAGCGAGGGAAGACACTTTGAACTGCCCGGCCCAAGTGTTCAACTGGTATCCAAGAAGTATTCAGAGGTGTAGAAGAAGACCCTCTCCAGGGCAATGAGGAGGAGGAGGTGGTGGCAGCGGAGGGAGTGTGATCTGCATCTGTGAAGGGAGTGTTCCTGTCAGTGAGATCTTGGATCCATCAGAGAAATATTGAATTGGATTGTTTCATCTGTGTAATTGTTTACAAATTCATGATGGCCTTGTTTTTCTGTACCTGCCCTGATGCAGCTAGGAGTTGCCCTGCACAGCTCATTGGCCTTAGAGAGTCTTGAAGCCCTGAGTTTGAATCCTGCCCCAGACACTTAAGTTCTGTGATCCTGAGCAATTCACATAACTCCTATATGCCTCACTTTCCTTATATCCTGAGCAATTCACATAACTCCTATGTGCCTCAGTTTCCTTATCTGTAAAGTGGGAATGATAATAGCACATACATCCCTGGGTTGTTGTGAGGATCAAATTAGAACCTAGGTGAAGTGCTTTGCAAACCTTGAAGTGCTATCCGAATCCCAGTTACATAAAACCAGTGAATGAACGTTAGTAGTAGGGTAGGCCACCTGGGAAGGTCTGTCTTGCACATTTAATTTTTGGCAGAATAATTTAGTAGCTATTGAAACTTTGGCGTCTCATCGGAGTGTTGGTTTCCTTGCCTGTTAAGAAAGACCAACATTATTAGCACCTTCTCCACTGCATGTTATATTTGAGGGCAGAAGTAGGTAACCCTCTCATCTTCTTTTACTTTCACTTTTGGTTTTTAATGGCTTGGGTGAAGGTGATGAGTAGATTATCCTTCTGCTCCCTTCTCCCAAGGGTCTTTGGGCTATAGTGGATGGTTTGGTCCTGAGATACTTCATAAAGTAAAGGCTTCATAGTTATAAGTAGAATATCTGGGGTGATGATGGTTCCTTTTCCTTCAAGGATCACCAAATTGGGAGACAGAAGAGGGTGGGGGAAAGCTCAGAGAATTCTTAAACAGCCTCAAGCAATGTGGCATGACAGATGGTTGGGAAACTCTGTCAACCTACAGACTTGCCTGGAGTGCAGTGACAACCTTCAAGTGCTCTTTCCAGCATGTGTAGGACCGTCTGTATCATTGGGCATGTGTGTCGTGAAGACAGTGGTAATGTGCATGGGGGGGCCACAGCATCAACCAAAGTCTAGAGTAGGTAATCAGTACAGCGTGTTCAGAGGCTAATTGTACTGGTTTGGCAGATATGGAGAGTTAAATGTTGGGGAATAGTGGTAGATAACATTAGAGAAAGTAGGTAGGAGCCAGATTTCTGGTGGCCTTCAGTGCTGTCAAGGGCCTCAACGGAGGCCTTTTTTATTTTTAAATTTCCAAGTCGAACGTAAATAGAGGATTGTATATGCAACAGATTTGTAGATGACAGTTTATAATGAATTGAATATGGTACATTCAAAGTTGTTCTGTCTAGTCTTTTCTGTGTTTTTAATTTTTCTCTTTATTTCTTGTTTTTTCCCCTTATTTTTTGTTGTCACTACGTCTAGTCCTCCCTCTCTTCCTCCAATCTCTGCCCTGCCCCCAATTAAGAACACAAACTACCCATGGAACAAAAAAGGAATAGTCAAAACAAATTCACACAGTATTCATGCCCCCAAATGACTATCTTTCTGCCCCTTGAGTCTCTCTATCAAGAAGTGGGTAATGTGCTTAATCAAAGGGACTCTGGAATAGTAGTTGATCATTGCTTTGATCACTGTTCTTAAATCTTAGCTTATTAACACTTCTCCCCCCACTTAGTTATAGCTTAGACTTGGACTGAGACCTTCTCTAAAGGTAAATTAGAAAAGTGCTTGATGTTATCAGTTATGGGACAGGTTGCTGGGAGAATCTAATGAGACAATATTTGTAAAGCACTTAGCATAGTGCCTGGCATATAGAAAGTGCTTAATATGTCCATCCTCCCTCCCTCCCTCCCTCCCTCCTTCCCTCCCTTCCTCCCTTCCTCCTTCCTTCCTTCCTTCCTTCCTTCCTTCCTTCCTTCCTTCCTTCCTTCCTTCCTCCCTCCCTCCCTCCCTCCCTCCCTCCTTCCCTCTCTTCCTCCCTTCCTTCCTCCCATTTTAATTTTCCATAATTTTTAACTGAAATTTAGAATTTACTTCAATTATGAATATAGTTAACCAAACATTATTCTGAGAAGGGGTCCATAATACTCACAAATGTACTTCTGATATAAACAAATTGAAACAAGATTCAGTAGTCTAACATATAATCCTTACCTATCCATCAATGGAAATCTTGAATAACATGGTACCTTCCATAGAGGGGTGTAGGAAGAGAGATGGAGCCTGAAGAGGTTTCTTTTTAATTGATGTTGCACTCCACCCCTCCTGTTACTGTCTTAGGGAGGGGAAAGACCAAAGGAACCACTCAAAAGTTTTCTATAGTGAATGGAAAGGACAAGTCATTTCAGTGCTGGGCCACTTGACAGGAAGCAGCCAGGAAGATCATCATCCCCAAAGGGCTCAGGTGCTGATTCATCACGTTCCTGCATCTCAGGAAGTATCCAAGGGTATTGCAGGTGTATGTTTCCTGTGATGGGCTCTGTAATCTGGTTCAACCTCTGCTACGCTTAGAGTCAAGGAAAACCCAAAGTCTTTGTTTCAAAACTTAAACTGTAAACCAGGCTGACTCTACTGTAGGTTGAAACAGTTTTCCCAGCCAGTCATGGTTATGCCCCATTGATTTAGACTGTTCTCGTAGTTTTTTCTTTCCCTTCTAGCTCTGTGATCCCTAGGGGGAAACGAACTATAAAAAATATTTCTGTTCACAGGCAGGTCACTTTAAACTAAGCACTTTGCCAAATGAACCTTTACCCTGTAGTACATTAAATTGTGTTTTGCCCTGGTGGAAAGAAATGAACTGGTTCTTGAGTGTATTTATAGGGTACACAACCTACTAGGCCAAGTTGTTTTTTGTTATGCTAACCTGGGGTGGAAGGGCTTCTGCTTTCTAGAAATGCAGCTGTTAAGGGAGTATGATGATGTGTCTTGTGTCCATAAGACTCCTACAGCTATGTGTTGGTTGGTATTGATGAGACTTGTTTCATGGCAAGAAAGCATGTCCGTTTTCACTGTATCTGAACTGGAAGGGATCTTGGAAGTACAGCCTGTACTTGAATAAGAATCCCCGAAACTATACACTTGACAGCCCATTATTGAGCCTTTGGGGGGTGGGGGGGATTCCTTTCCAAAGAAGTCTAATTAACTTTTGGATAGGGATAAATGTCAAGTTTTACATTTGGGTTCTAACAGTCAGATACATTAGTTTAAGATGGAGGCACGAAGGGCCAGATAGCAGTTGGTTTTAATGGACGCAAGCTCAGGCAGGGAATTGTTATAACATAGTTTATAATGCTTAAATAGTTCTCGGGTTAACAATTCCCAAGCCAGATGGTGTATTCTGTGCCCCATTCTCCAAATGGGAGCAGTTTTCAAGGTTAAATGGGTCTTTCGCATCTTTGCCTTTTTGAATCGAAATCAGGTGTGCAAATGCTTTTAGATTGCACCATCTACAAACTTTAAATACTTGGGATGGTTTGGAATACCCTCCTGTGTGAGGTTTATTATAGGCATGTCTAGGGGTGTGTGTGCGTGCGTGTGTGTGCGCGCGCCACACTGATGTGAATGGTTTGGTTTATAAACTGGGCATGAAGATCAAAACCTCCTATGAGCATTTCCCTAGGGACACACAGTTTAGAGGCAACACAGTGCACAGTGCTTGGTGGGAAGCCTCCGATTTTGTATATTTGCAGAGAAGAGAGAGAGAAAGAGCAGCCTGTGTTGAGAAGTTTATAATGAGAGGAAGAGCAGCTCTAGACGGGTATTAAACGTCTATCCTGCTGGCCCCCTCGGAGCACTTTGATACAGGAACATTGTCATGAGACCTTTGCATTTCAAAAAAAGCCCAGTTATACATCTGTGAAAATAGTTACTCCATTTCCTTCAACTACTGTATAATATTAACGTGTGGCTTTTCTAGGTTTTGCAAATACCTCTTTTGATAACTGTAAAGTATTTCAATTGCAAATTATTTTAGTGTTACGCAGTAGGTCCGTCAGGTTATTTTAGTTAACTATTACATCTCCCTGCTTCTTCGAGAGGGTGTCTTTTCTGTTGCTATAAAATAGTTTAGTGAATGTTTTAAGTGGTAGAGGTGCTGGATACATAAGGATTTCCATAAAGACTTGTGTTGCCAGTGAAGGCATTTTTGTATCACTCTGATGATTTCTATCATGTGCTGCCAAGAATCCACTAAAAGTGATGTGGGAAAACAACTGGTTTGGGGGCAGATTTCTGCTCATAGCAGTTGTCATCAGTTGTTTGTTTTGTCTAGTGCCATTGATCTGAGAGTGCTAGTTAGAATCAAAGATATTTAAAGCTGGCAGGGACCTTAGAGGATATTTAATTCAACTTCCTCACCCCTAACACACATTTTTTTTTTCCTTACCCCTCACCTGAAGGAAGCAGGGTTAGGGAGGTTGTGACTTTTTCAAGGTCACATAGCTAATTCATGGCAGAATTGGTACTAGAACCCAAGGCTCTTTTAGTTATTCCATAATTCTAAAAGAAAGTGTAGGTTTTTTCTTCAAAAACATACAAGAGATTTAGGGTTAGCTTCTCAAAAACATAATAGAATTTCAAAATATGGACACATGACCATAATATAAAATAATACACTGTATGAGAGGCATCATGGAGAATTAGAGAGAACTGGGCTTAGAACCAGGTAGACTTGGGTTCAAGTCTTTTCTGAAACAGACAGAATGTGTGATCCTGGGCAGTCATTTAGCTTCTATCTCAGCAGATAGAGTGTCAAGAAGTCCTGAGTTCAAATCTGGCCTCAGACAGTTACTAGCTTTGTGAGCCTGGACAAGTCACTTAGTCCCTGTTTACCTTGGTTATCTCAGCTGTAAAATAGGGTAATGGCACCTACCTGGAAAGGTTGCTGAGAAAATCAAATGAGATAATATTTGTAAAGCACTTAGCATAGTGCCTGGCTTATAGAAGATGCTTAATATGCCCTCCCTCCTTCCTTCCTTCCTTCCTTTCTTCCCCTCCCTTCCTCTGTTATTTCCCTCCTCCCTCCCTCTCTTCCTCTCTTCCTCCCTTCCTTCCTTCCATTTTAATTTTCACTGATTTTTAACTGAAATTTAGAATTTACTTCAGTTATGAATATAGTCAACCAAACATTCCGAGAAGGAGTCCATAGACTTCATGAGATTGCCACAGGAGTCCAAGAAACAAAAAAGGTGACAAACCTCTACATATACCAGTGGAGTCATCACAGGTCTTATCTCTGTCCCTTTAGATACAAGGGGTGTCTTTGTAAGTCTCAGTTACTAGAAAATCTGCTTTCTTGTATTTGTAGTTCCACAATAATGTTGAATAAATGAGGTGCTATGTGCTAGGGCTTAATAAATTATTTGTTGAATTGATTTGCTAATTTCAAACTCTTGTTTATGCATTTTTGAAAGAAATATTTAATCATATTGAATAATTGGGGCCCTTTCTAGGCTTGGTCCACCTCCCAGCATTTTAGCAATTCTTTTCATTGATTGTATTTTGTTTTATGGTGCCTATTTTTTACCTGAATTGTGGAGTTCTGAATACTCTACCTCTCTAACCTCATATTCATTCATTTTCTCTCTCTCTCTCTCTCTCTCTCTCTCTGTCTCCCCCCCTCCCCCCCCTTCCCGTCTCCCTCTCTGTAACCAGTGGATGCACTATTATCTCTGCCAGGCTTTTACTTAACATATGTTTCTGTACCCTCTGCCCTTTCATCCAGATTCTGTTCATCTTTCTTTTTTTTTTTTTTTAGTGATTACATTTACTGCAACTTTATATGATTAAGCTTAGTTTAAAACATTTCCATTCAGTAAATATGAAGTATTGTCTCCATTTCATATATTTGTCAGAAGCCATACAATTATCCCATAAGTATAGAGGAATAATACAACTCTACTCCCTATCTTACTACATAAAACAATACATTATCTGTGTAAAATCCATAGCATATATATATTTTTAAATTTTTCCTTCTTTCTTTTAAGTAGTATTTTATTTTCCCAGTTACATATAAAGACAATTCTTAACATTTTAAATTATTTTTAATTTTCAACATTCACTTTTATAAGATTTTGAGTTCCAAATTTTCCCCCCTCCATCCCTTCCTCTCTCCCCAAAACTGCATGCAATCTGTTTAACGTTTTTTAAAATAAAATTTTGGATTCTAAATTTTCTTCTTCCCCTCCCTCCTCCTTAAGACAGTAAGCAATTTGATATAGGTGGTATATGTCCTGCCCATCTTTTCAGGCCCAGCTCAAGTCCTGCCTTCTTAATAAAGTCACCTGTGTCTACCCAGTTTCCTCATTTGCTAAAATAGGGATAGTAATAGTACCAAATCTGTCTCCCAGGGTGGTTGTGAGGAGCAAATCAAATAAGTCCGTAAACCAGGGTATACAAATGTTAGCTGTTCTCAACACGATCCTGGTTCTGCCACTTGACTAGTGGTGTGACCTCAGGCAAACACTTCTTTCAGGGGGTCAGTTTTCTCTGCTGTAAAGTGGGGGTGATAGATTAGACCTCCATGGTCCCCTCTAGCTCTATGATTCCTCAAACATTACTATTGTTATATTACTATTATGTTATAATATATAATAATTATTATGTAACTATTACTACTATTTCTACTTATGCTGCTACTACTATTACTACTACTACTACTTCTGCCACCACCACCACCAGTACCACCACTACTACTCTAGACATCCATTGTCTTAAGTATAGATACTAGAAGCAAATTAAAAAAAAAATAAATACTTAGCTGGCCACTCAAGGACCAGCTGTGACATTGAGAAGTGTTGGTATTATTTTTAGATTACAATGATTCTGTAATATTTCCTCCCAGGAGTAATAAAGATGCAGGATTCAGTTGCCTGAATTGTTAGCAAGACCAAAAGGCAGTTTCCATAAAGCCTAGAGAGAAAATGAAAATTTTTGCAATATGGTAGAAGGCAGAAAGCTTTAGAATTCTATGAAAAAGTACTTCAAAAATAAATCTGGAGTAGAAAATAAAAGTTCCATTTAGTTAGTAACTGAAATCATGCGGAAGGACATTTGAGCTAGCGAAAGCTTTTTTTTTTTAAACTTATCTGAATTTGAGAGAAATTGCTAAAAAAAAAAAGGCAAATCGAGTTATCTTTCTTTTTTACTGAATCTCTTAACCTTTTCAGCCCTCTTAAAAAATCAAATTATCCAGTTATTCTTTCCCTATATAGCACTTGGTGTTTATAGTTGTTGAAATATTTTTTCAAGTGGTTTTAATGTACCAGTCATGTCCCAATAAAAAAAAAAACCTCTCACCCATAGCTTCCTATAGTGATTGACAATTATGTGTATCTTTTTTAAAATAAATTTTCCTTGTGAACTTAGGCATCATAAAAGAGCCTTGTTTTCAATATTATGGACTTTTATTATGTGTAGTTTGTTTAAAAACCTGATTTTTCTCCACTTTTGTTTCTGCTGAATATTGCCAAAGAAAGTCATGAAGTCACCCCGATACCAGTTTTAGATTCATCCTCTACAGTCTTGGGTGGGTCTTCACAACTCATAGAGTCATAGATCTATAACCAGAGGGGACTTCAGAAGCCATTCAGTCCAGCCCCCTTATTTTACAGGTGAAGAAACTGAAGGACAGGGATATTTTTGTGACTTCCCCAAGGTCACATGCGTAGGAAGTGTCAGAAGCTGGAATTTGAGCCCAGTTCTCAGACTAGAAAGCCAGTGCTTTTTCCATCTATACCTGCTGCCTCTTTTATTTTTGAGTTCAATCTCAGCCCTGGTAGCAAGTGTTAACAAATGTTTTTCTCTCCTCAAGGCCCTAACCCCACACTCAGCAGTTGACTTTTCTCTTGCCTGCTCTAGAACCTTGCCTTATCCAACATCCTCAATTATATCCTTCCTAATGTTTCCTTCCCATCAACTTGCAAACATCTGTAGGTTGTCATAAGAAAAGTCTTCCCTTGACCTTCCTCACCCGTTCAGCTGCCTTTTCATCTCTGTTAAACTTGAAAAAATTGTTTACCCGATCCTTTTATTACTTCACAGTCTCATCAGGCCTTTGCAGTCTGGCTTCCACCTCTCACAGCTCTGCTGAAACTGTCTTCTCAAGGTCACCGGTGACTTTCTGCTCTCCACATCTGATTCTGTTTTGTTCATTCTTCATCTCCCATGACCTCTCTGTAGCTTGTAGCACCACTGATCTCTTTTTTCTGTTGGATATTCTTTCATCCTGTGCTTTCAGAGACATCACAAACTCCTTGTTCTTCCTGCTGCCATTCTTTCCTTTACCTTTCAGTGTATCTTTCGTATTGCTGCTGTTATATGCTAGAGTTTTTTCATTGGCTTCCTGTTGTCTACTAAGTATAGTGTGCGTGTGTGTGTGTATGTGTATGTGTACATGCACGTACACATCTACGTCCATATATGTATGTAAGTATATATAATGTATGTATGTATATACTTACACACATGTATATAAGTATATACACACAAATATTTATGTATGTATGTCTGTAGGTTTAAATTTTATTTTGCTATTGGCAAAGCCATATGCAGTCTGACAGCAGCTTATCTTTCCAGCTTTGTCTTATGTTTTTTTTTTTCCCTTCCATGCATTCTGTATACCAGCAAATATAGACTGGTCTCTTCTGTCTGCCCAAAATGCACTGCGTTCTTCACCTCCTTTTCACCTCCAACATCCTACCCGATAGTTTCCCAGTTCTGCTGAGGACTGAGATAGAATTCTTTCATCATCCCTTGAGATTGGTCATTGCAGTTAAAACCTGAGTTTAGGTGCCTTTCAGAATCATTTTCACTTATGTTGTTGTGGTCACTGTGTCTTGTTCTCCAGGTTTCGTTTTCTTTAGTCTTCATCATTTCACATGAATCTTTCTTTGTGTTTCCCTCTCTCTTTTTACTCTGCTCTGTGACTGTGCCTAGTCCCATGGTGTTTCGAATGAAAAGGTGCTTAATAAATGTTTTTTTGGAATAAATGAGTGACCAAACTGTGGATGATCTTTTAAAATTATTCCTGAGATGATCATTCATTAACATTTTTGATAGGTTTCCTGCCCTCCTGCAGCTTTGCCTTTTAGGTGGATGTGAGACATTTGAGGGATTTGTTGCTTGAGGACCCAATCTGGAATCAGGTGGTTGTTTTTTTTTTTTTAATTTAGTGATGGAGAATTTAAGCCATAGGCTATTTAGACCCTTATAGGGATTTCTGTGATTTTGCAGGGGAGTGATTGGGAGTTGTGCTGTCCTGTCCGCTGATCACTGAATCAGTCAGGAGGGACTTCCGAAAGAATCTGTAAATGTAAGTATGAGAGAAGAGGGGACCTTTAAAATGGTCATGATCTTTGTTAATCTGTAATGGCTCCTCATAGTCAAGATTGAAGTGACTGGGGTGGGGGGAGGTGAAATGTGTAAAACCTTATGGGCCTTTTAAACTCTTAAAGACTAAAGAACTAACTGTATTAACAGGGATAAGTTTGTATAGAATGCCACAGTGTAAGTAATAGTAATAATGATATCATTTGTATTGTGTTTTAAGGTTTTCAAAGCACTTTACAGACGTCTCATTTTAGTCTTACAACAACCATGAGAATTTGGTACTGTTCCTATCCCTATTTTACAGATTAAGAAACTGAATCAAATAGTGTTTGTGACTGGATTTGAACTTGTGTATTCTAACTCCAGGTTCACCGTTCTAGACATTTCGACACCTAGCTGCTGAATTGGAGTCCGAGGACCTGTATTTGAATTCCCATTTAGTCACTAAGATTATCTCCTGTTTATCTTGTCTGTATCTTGTTTGAACATAGTGGTTTGCATGTTGTCTTCCATATTTGGAACTTTTTTTCCCCTTTCTTTGTATCCCCAGTATAAGTTTACTAGTGTATGGTTCATGGCACATAGTAGGCATTTGATAAATGTTTGATGCCTCAGTCTGCCTGCATGAACTTGGTGAAGTCACTTAACCTTTATGGACCCCGGATTCCTCATCTCTGAAATAAGGGATTAGGATGAGATCACTGTTAAGGTATCCTTCATCTCCCATCTTTTCATCTAGTCCACATGCTAAGTATATTCTAGACTCTACAACCTTCTCCTAGAGTCCTTATTTAAAGACTTTAAGTGAGAAGGAATCCCCTCTCTTTAGTTCATGACACTTTCAGACAGCTTTTATTGTAGGAGGTTATTTTATTTTATTTTTTACATCAGCATTAAATCTACCTCTTCGTGACTTTCACTGATTACTCCCAGTTATGCCCTCTGGGACCAAGCAGAAGTCTTAATTTTTCTTCTGTCTGACAGCCCTTCTTGTACTTAGACTGCTTCCTTTCTCCAGGCTAAATACCACCAGTTCCTCCAGGTGCTCTTTACCTGGTGTGGTCTTTAGTCCTCATCATCTTGGTGGTTGGTTGGCCTCTTTTGCATGTATTCCAGCTTATCAGTGACCCTCCTTAAAATATGGCCCCAGAGCTAAACAGTGTTCCAAATGTGGCTTGCCTGCACAAGTACAGTGGGACTGCTGCCTCCCTTGTTACGGATATTATTCCTCTCAAGGAAACCTCATTTCATATTAAATTTTTTGGGGGGGTACTATGTCCACACTATTGACTCACTGAGTTTGCAAACCACTAAAATCCCCAGATCTTTTTTTCCCCTCTAGGAACTGTTGTCTAGTCATAGCTTCCTTATCTTGAGCTCTTGAAGTTAATACGTTTTTAAAAATTTAAGTGTAGGAGTTTAGATTTAGTTCTGTTAAATTTTGTAACAGCATACAGAATTGTCTTTTTCTCTGCTGCACCATAGGATCTTTTTATGTTATTCTTATACTTATGCTTCTATCTCACCACTTTCTGACCTAATTTGGTCATAGAATATATTCTGGCTTTGCATAGAATGATGGACTCATAAACGGTGTTTTGGGTGGGTTATTGGGGAAAGAGTGCACTAGCCTGTGGGACAAAGGGAGAAAGTAGGGAAAATTTTGGAGTAAACTAGGAAATTAAGGCTGTTGTCATACTGAAAAAAGAACTGTGGCCCAAAATAAGCATTTTGTATACATATAGTCTTTTGTATTCTATATTTTAGAAAGGAAAAATATAGCAATCATAGAAATCTTTCAGACAGAGCCCCCTAATCATGTCATTTAGAACAACTGGGTTCCATAGAATGTGGTTTGAGAGATCCTACTCCAACCTTTTATTGAGCACTCGCATACTTGCCACACACTTTTTAAGGGCTAAGTTAAAGGTAAGATGGGGGGGGGGCAGGGGGATAAAGGAAGATTTTTTTTTTCTCACCATAGATTTTAACTTATCTTCTGAGAGAAAGATCTAAGATGGAACTCTTTTCTCTTTTGGAGGATATAGCTGTAGTTGTTTTAAGGCCTTCATGGCAATTTCTGACGGTTCTAGTCTCCTTCTTGGCTTCTTATAATTATAGCATTCCACCCTTCTAACCCATGTAGGACCGAATGCAGAATCCAAACTCTGTGATCTGGCCACCACAAAAACAGGCTGCCAGGGATAGGCCTTCTCTCAGGAAGCTGCCTCCCCTTGAGGACTCTGTAATTTATTTTGGGTCCTCTGACAGTTTCTTAAGCTCCCTCACTTCCCTATTTTTTTTTCTGTATTATTCTTTCCCAAAGTTTGGTTTCCTGTCTTCATAGGAGTAGTTCAACTATAACGGGCAGTTCCAGCTGGGCAAAAGGAGGATGGGGTAGGGGGGAGGAGGGTAAAGAGTATATGTGAACCACAGATTGAAAATTTAATTTTAAGATGCTTTACACATTTTTTTGATCCAGAAATTTAAATTTATTCTTTGTCAGAAGAGAGATGCTGCCTGATTTTAGAGAAAGTATCGTAGGCCAACAAGGACTGTTTTCTGAACCTAGTGGATGTGGCTTAACATGTACAGCATCTCCCTTTTCTTTCTTTTTGGAGGGTGGAAGGCAGGGCAATTGGGGTTAAGTGACTTGCCCAAGGTCACACAGCTGGTAAGTGTATCAAGTATCTGAGGTTGGATTTGAACTCAGGTCCTCCTGACTCCAGGGTCGGTGCTCTACTCACTGTGCCACCTAGCTGCCCCCAGCATCTCCCTTTTCTTCTGTTGAGGTGGTTTGTGTGAAAGGAGAATTGGCTGAAGATCTGTGACAGCTGGGGGGAGGGTCTTGAGTCTCCCCTTCTTAGCTGTTGAGTCTTATTTAGACAAAGCTTCCTTATCACCCCTGCAGATCAAGAGGTAAGTGATCCCTTTTATGGGACAGGCAGGTATTTGGGCTTCTCCTCACTAGGTGGAGCTATCCAGCTGTGAATGGTTAAAGACCAGGTTGACTGAGGTAGAAACCTTAGGCAACTCTATTTGGGATGCTGAGAAACCCTGTTAGGATAGATGAACATGGCTCAATGTGCGTAAGAGCGTTTTAAAGGAAAATGGACAACCTGAATGTGGGGCAGCCACACTTTTCACATATTAGTGGGTCATGTGTTATACTTAAACTAATCATAGAATTATATGCTTTTAGGGCTGGAAGGGTATCACAGAGGTCATCTAATTCAAATTTCTTAGTTAATGTAAGAGGAAACTGTGACCCAGAGAAGTTGTGACTTGTCCAGGACCACATAGCTAGTAAGTGGTGAAGCTGGGACTTGAATTCAGGTCTTCTGACATCAAATCTTGTACTTTTTTCACTGTATACAAATTCTTCCAATAGTCCAACCTGTTGACTACTTTTCCAGTGGGAGCGAGGTGACAGATTCCAAGGTACTGCTCCCTAGTTGTGATGGTGGTTGAACGAAATTTCTTCTGGGAGACTTTTTTTCTTCCTGAGGTTTCTGGGCTATCATTTGTGTCTTCATGGTACGGTTCTGGGCTTTGTCATCAGAACGTCTGGACTTAAGTCCCAGTTCATTGTCGCTAAGTAACCTTGAGCAATTCCAGTTTCCTTATTTGTAAAACTATAGGATTAGACTAGATTATCTTTAGGGAAGGCCTCCATCCTGCTCTAACTTTCTGTGAACCTACAAGCAGGGCACAAACTTTTGAACTTATTTTCAGTATTACTGTCCACCCAGAGAAAAACCTTTGAGCTCCTTTCTCATCTTTGAAGTTATGATGATGGGTTGGGGGATGGTGGTATGGTGCTATGGGGTAGGGGTGGGCCTGCTCCTCCGGAGCTCCTAATTAAACAGGCTCCGAGGGAAGAAAGTGTCCTCCACCCAGCCTGTGCATGCACAAACCTATTAGTACTCTGGTGTCCTGCCAAGATAGTTCTGTTGGCTCATACGTGATTCCACAGGATAAAGCCCTTCCTTTTGGCATTGTAGGCTGGCAGCATTGCTATGAGAGATTTGAGTTGGGAGAGAGCCTGGCTTTCGATGTGTTTGAGCATGGGAAGTATCCTAAAAAAGAACCTTCTTCAAATTCCAGGGCAGGTGTGGCAATCCGAGGGAGACTGACCTTGAGAAAGTTCGGTTAAGGCTTGAGAAACTGGCTTATGTGTGGGGACTTTTTTATTTAGCCTTCAAATAGTTTTTTTTTAAACCTCGTGACCACCTATTGATCACTTCTTCTAGTAGTCTTGTAAAGATCCCATTAAAATCATGATTATTAAAAGTGTATGTTGTCACTTTAGCTGGTGGTGTTTCTCTTAGAGTGGTTCTAAGTGAGGGTTGTTGGAAAATGCACTTATAGTGTCAACATGGAAAGTCTGTTAAGGGTAAGAGTAAACAAAAGTCTTACTGCTCTTTCCTCTGGTTAGAGTAGACCTGGCCCATATTATCATAGCTGTAGAGGGGGATCTCAGAGGGCAAAACTTCATTTTATAAATAAGGAAATTGAGATACAGGGCAGTTAATAGATAGTAAGGAGAAAGCAGAGGGCAGGATTTGAGTCCAGGTTCTCTTGCTAACAGAGTCAATGTTCTTCCTACTCTTTCCTCACTTTTTTTTGAAGAAGCTACCACTGGTCGTGGTGACTGTGTGACGGGTGGGCAGGCTTAGAGCTGCGTGGTTTAGTTCTGCTTCCTTATGGGGCAGACTAGTTTTCTTTTTCCAGTTCTCTTTCCAGCTCTCAGTGGTTGGTTTGCCCAGTGGATGATGTTGGTGGTCTTCTTAAAGGCAACGACAGCCCTTTTTGTAACAAGGGAGCAGTGTGTGGGGGTGAGGTGAGGTGAACAAGGATATAGGCTGACTTGTCTTAAATGGGGTATTATACAAAGAGGCTTTGGGCTTAGAGGCGAGAGGGCCCAGGCTTGAATTTCAGTTCTGCTACTCACTAACTGTGTGACTTTGGCCAACTCACTGAACCTCAGCGAGCCCCTCCTGTAAACTGGGCAGTCATGCTACTTGTTGTACCTAACTAATCCTATCACTGTGAATTAAATGAACTAACGAAGGGATTGTGGTGTAATCCAGGGGTTCCCAACCTGTGAAACATGGACCTCTAGGCCACCACAATGGGGGCAGAGGAGAGAGAAAGGAACACACTTTTTTTTGGGGGGGGAGGGTAAAAGGGAAGGCAGTTGGGGTTAAGTGACTTGCCCGAAGTCACACAGCTAGTAAGTGTGTCAAGTGTCTGGCTACATTTGAACTCAGGTCCTCCTGACTCCAGGGCCGGTGCCCTACTCACCATGCCACAATATATTTTTCTCTATTATTGGATCCTAACAGTACAACTACTGTCGTGGGGAGGGCTGTAGGATTTTTAATCCTAAAAAGGCACCTTCATACTCAAGGGTTAGGAGCCAGAAGATGTGGGTTCAGATTCTGACTTAGAGGCTTCCTTGCTTGCTCCCCTGGGAATGTCATTTAATTTCTCTGAGTTTGTTTTCTCCTGTATAAAAAGGAGATGATAATACTTGTATTTCTTACCTTATTGGTTTGTAAGGAAAGTCTGTAGCAATCTCAAAAACAGTACAGAAAGAAGAGTTACTTACTACTATTGAACATAAACAATACCAATTGTTAGGGTTCTATTGGGGCAGCTAGAGTGCTAGCTAGTCCTGGAGTCAGGAAGACTCATCTTCTTGAGTTAGAATCTGGCCTCAGGCGCTTACTTAACTATGTGACCCTGGGGAAGTCACTTAACCCTACTTCCCTCCTTTTCCTCATCTGTAAAATGAGCTGGAGAAGGAAATAGCAAACCACCTAGTGTCTGCCAAGAAAAACACAAAAAAGGGCCGTGAAGAGTCAGTCATGACTGAAAATGACTGAACAACAAAAAAGGATTCTGTTGTTCCTGTTTTGTCATTTGGTTGGTTTTCCTGTCTCAAATCTCTCCCCCATTCAAGTCCATCCTTCACTCAGATATCACATTGATCTTCCTAAAGTTCAGACCTGATCATGTCAGGACCTCCCTCTCCTCCATTTCAGTAAACTCCAGTGGCTCCCTATTATTTCCAGGATCAAATATAAAATCCTTTGTTTGCTTTTAAAGCCTTTTACAGCCTACCCCTTTCCTACCTTTCCAGTTTTCTTATACCTTACTCCCTCTCTATTTCCATCCTTCCTTCCTCTCTCCATTTCCTTCCTTCTACTTCCTTTCCTCCCTTCTTTCCTCCCTCCCTCCCTTCCTTCCTTCTTTCCTCTCTTCCTTCCTTCCTTCCTCCCTTCCTTCCTTCCTTCCCCCCCAACACTTAGCACAGTGCCTGGCACAGTGTGGTGCTTCATAACTGCTTTTGACCTGATTGATTTATTGCCCCATATTACCTTGCAAAGCACTTTACAAATATTATCTCATTTGATCCCCACAACTATCCTGTGAGGTTGGTGCCATCATGAGGAAAACTAAGAAAGATGCAGGCTAAATGACTTACCCTGGGTCACGCAGACTAGCTAGCTAGTCTGAAGTAGGATTCTAATTCAAGTCTTCTGACTGTAGGTCCAGCACTAGGTGCGCTGTACCACCTAGCTGCCTTACAAGGATCAACTCAGGTGAGCACTTCTTTCTTTAATCCAAATCCCACCAGTTGAAAATTTATGATAAGTCAGGCTGAGGACCCATTAGATTTGACATATATGAAATGTAAACATGGATAAAATGTGTGCATTTTACATACAGTTGTTTTTACACATGCGCGCATGCGCGCGCACACACACACATCCGACTTGGAGCCAGAAGGACTGTGGAAGTCCTCTGGGTCTGGGCCTTAGACACCACTGCAAACCTCCCCCCCCCGCCATTTCTGTGGAGGGCACTACTCCCAATCACCCAGAGACATAACCTCAGAATCATCCTTGACTCTTCTTCAGCTTCTCCCTCTGTCCCCCTTTTCTGTGGAGGGCACTACTCCCAATCACCCAGAGACATAACCTCGGAATCATCCTTGACTCTTCTTCATCTTCTCCCTCTGTCCCCCATATTCAGCCAGTCATGACAGGTCCTGTCAGTTTGAATTCTATAACTCCTCATATTTGTCCCTTTTTCTCTACTTAGCTCCTGCCATTGTTGAGGTCTCTGTCTCTCACCTGGACTGCTCTCCTTGCTTCCTAATTGGTCTGCCTGCTTCTAGTTTTCCTCCATTCCAACTCACTGCTGCCAAAATGGGTCTGATTGTCCTACCCCCTGCTAAACTCCATAGTTTCCAATTTCTTCTAGGATAAAGTATTAACTCAGGCTGGCTTTTAAGGCTCTCTACAAGTTGGTGCCTACCTGCCTTTCTACTCCTATTTTTTTTTATTTTTTGAGAGGCAATCAGGATTAAGTGACTTACCCACGGTCATAATAGCTACTAAAGTGTCAAGTGTCTCAGGGCTGATTTGAATTCAAGTCCTCCTGACTCCAGGTTCTACCCTTATTTTTACCTCTTTCCTTCATGACCTCCCTGTCTGAGCCGAAATGGAATACCTGAACTCCCCTGGTAACTTTTGCCTTCCTGTGTTCACGCAGGCAGTCCACTTTTTTCTACTGTCTCCCAGGTTGTTAGTGCCTTCTTTACTCAGTTTACATTTTAATATTCTTAATTTGTATACATGTTCTTCCCTCATCTTTTTCCTTCCCCCAGTGTAAGCTTTTTGGACCATTTTTTTTGTTGTTGTTTTTATCTGTCTCTAGCAGTCAGTCTAGTACCTTGCGTACAGTAGGTGCCTGCCTCACTTAAATCCAGTTCACACTTACGTCAGGGCATCACCTTTGAGTTGTCTTTTGTCCTTTTCAAAAACAAAGGGCCAATAACAACTCGATACTGACTCTATTGTCTATCTATAGATACACACATACATATATATATATATATGTGTGTGTGTATATTATATCTATATATGTATATATAATATATATAAAATATTTCATTTACAATCGTCTAACTCTGACTTTTTATTCCCCTCCACTAGTCTTGGTTTCAAATTAGTGAGATTTCACTTTGATAGATTAGAGACCAACTTCTTACCAAGTTCTATAGTCTATACAACCCAAAGAAGATGTGGTTTCACCACCTCTGCTTTCTATATTATTATTAATTGTTATTATTGTTGATGGTAAGTGTATGTTAAACTTTATATATCTCCCATCCTTTCTAAAACTTTGTGGTGTTACCCTGCTTGGAACTTTGCCCCCCAACCCACGCTTATTAAAAGCAAAAATTAATCTTAACCTTTGAGAGTTGTTGGGACAAAGAAATGTAGTCAATTTGAAAATTTAATCCTCTTTGAAGAGGAAAAGGATGGCATTTAAGACAATAACAGGATCTTCAGAATTGTTGGCTGCTGGAGGTAAGAGGTGAGAAGAGGTGAGGACGCTGAATTCTCATACTGTCAATTATTTATGCTTAGAGAGAATAGTTCCTATTGTGGAGCTTCTGCTCACCCAGCTTTGTGTCCAAAGCAGGCTGGTTGTGACTTGGTTGATTATGTGGACTCTGGCCACATTCTTGTCCCTGATGTGGGGAGGCAGGGGCAGGAATGAAGCTAAAAGCTGCCAGTGTGTCCAAGGCCCTCTTCTCTTCTCCCTCCTCCCCCTCAGACATTTGAAATGTTGATTCTAGAGATCTGTGGTTGTAGAGATGTGAGGGCTTTCTGGCATTTTAGATGTTTAAAGGCAGGGGAATGGAGCTTGATTATGAAAGCTGCTGGCTTACTTTCTCTTCTTTCCATGGGTACTTGGGGGTGAAGGTAAGAAGGCTGGATGATGCCCCTCTGACTTTGAAATGCCAGTGACTATTGGCGTGCTTTCCTCTCTACTCCTTAGACCCCATACCTCCTCCAGCAGAATTCAGTTTTCTCTCGGCCTCTCTTCCACTTCATTACCCCGTTCTCCCCATCCTCATCCAAATCCCAAATGGCTTCTTAATGTATAAAATTTGGGGACCTCTGCTATATAAAGTATTTAGAGCCTATGATAAATATCCTATTTTATCTAATTTTTAGGAAGTAAGAAAAATTGCATCCTTATCACAGATATTGGGAACCAGTGTTGAAGGCTTAGCCCAGTTGCCTAACAGAGTTTCTTTAAAAAAAAAAAGTCCCCCCACCAATAACAAACATTTATTTCTCCCCTCCTGACCCCTTTTTGACGGAAAAAAGAAAAAAAAAAACCTTTGTAGCAAATGTACACAGTGAAAGAAAAGCATTTCTTATGTTGGCCATTGCCAAAAATCTATGCCTTATTTTGTATATATTAAGTCCATCACCTCTTTGTCAGACTGTGGGTGACACTTTTTTGTCATCAGTCCTTTGGAATCATGATTGGTTATTGCATCAACCAGAGTTAGTTCTTAAATCTTTCAAAAAAAAATTTTTTCACCAAGGTGAGCTAACTTCATATCTAACAGAAGCTTATGATGTAGTTGATTTGAAAGAGAAATAGGAGAAGAGATTAGAGGAGAAAAGTTGTTCTGGTTCAGTGGTACATACAGAAGTATTTGGGTGAAAAAGTGTTCCTTTTCCCCCTTGAGCCAATTTTGGAACTCTCTGGTACTTCAAATCTTTCTATAAAGGAATGAGTTTTCCAGGTTATTATTAAAATTAGAGTTTAGCTTTTGAGATTAATATTTTAGTCTAGTAAACTGAAAGCACACACACATACAGCCTTTTACTGTGTAGCAGATATTTGTTGGGAATTTTTTGAACTGTATGTAACTAGTTTAACCAGTTCATGTTGCCAAGCTAAACATTCCCTTGCTGTGCCATAATGTGTACTATTGTTGAACCATGTTATAAACTTTTAAACTTAAAATGATCCAAGATGACATTTGTCTACAGTTGCAGGCATATGGTCATCTTAAAAGAATTGGGCCATTGCATTTGAAACACCTGGCTAAGTTTGTGGAGCTCAGGAATATTTAGAAGTCCAGGTGCAAGTCTTTTCTTGAAGGATCCCGAATGGTGCTGAGCTGCAGGTAAAAATGAGAACCTGAAGTCTTGTTGAAACACATTTCTAAAACTGATATAGAAGTAATCATCTTAGAAGAAATAGATTGTAAGGGCAAGCCTTACAATGTGATGTAGTGGAAAGAGAACTGGTCTTGGAATCAGGAAAGCTGGGTTTGCAGCTCAGTAGATAGTAAGTGCTTAATGAATGAATGCTTGTCGATTGATTAATTATCAAGCTCTGAGCGTTTTTGTGAAGAAGGTGCTTTATTAAATCTTGAAGTAATTTGTAAATGTGAGTAGTGTTACATTTCTGAATAAGGGAGTTTAGAATTTACACGCACTTATCTTGTTAATAATAGTAACTGGCATTTATGTGTTGCTTTAAGATTTGAGATCTTTTTGCCAATATTATCTCATTTAATCCTCACAACCACCTTGAGAAATAGGTACTGTTATTTTCCTCATTTTACAGATGAGGAAACTGAGATCAAGGAAGGTTAAGTAACTTGCTCCAAGTCACAAAGCTAGTAAGTATTTAGGTGAAAAGGTGTTTCTTTTTCCTTTTGAGCCAATTTTGGAATTCTTTAGTATATCAAATCTTTTCTACATAGAAATGAGGATTCCAGGTCATCATTAACATTAATTAGGTTTTGAGATTAATATTTCAGTCTAGTAAACTAAAAACACATACGCATCTGAGGCTGGATTTGAACTCAGGTCTCCCTGACTCCATGTCTAATTCTCTATGCCCTTGCACCATCTAGCTGCCTCTGTTTAGAAGGGTTGTGTGCAAAGGTCGTTTTTTCCTTTGGATGTAATTTTATGAATCTGATTGGTATACAGGGGGATATTTTCCCCCGCCCCTTTTTAAAATTTGTTAGAGGAAAGGAAGCAGGTACAAACTACATTTTTGGTTGTCCGTTGATTGTTTCTTTGAGATCAGTCTTCATTATCAACAACCATTATTTCAAATATCTATTTTATTTTATGAGTTTTAGCAAGAGTTTGGAGGGTTCATGGATTTTTAGAGCCAAAAGGCACCTTTGACATCTTGTTCGACTTCTTGTTTCATAGATGCCTTGCCTTTGACTAGATCAGGGTGAATCCAAAGGATTCAGCCAAAGGGTTGCTCTTGAGGACCTAGAGGGCCACAGGTGGCCTCAAGGTCTCAAGTTCCCCACTCCTGGTAGATCCAAAGGTAAGATCACAAGCCATAAGAGTAATTCTCTGGTCGGCCCAGCCCCAAGTGGCCCTTCTTTTCTCCCATTTGTGTGTAGTGGTAAGAGGCAGGAGACTTGGGTTTTGGTAGTGTTGACTCTGTTCCTACCTTTTGGAGACTTACTGTTCAACATGTGGCTAAGTTTGTGAAGGTTATTTGTGTGTGTGTGTGTGTGTGTGTGCACGCGCGCGTGTGTGTGTGTCTGTGTGTCTGGGGATGGGTGAGTGATCTGTACCAGTTCTTCTTTTTCTAATTACTTTTGAACTATTCTTGCTAAACTGTATCCAAACGTTACTCCTAACCTTGTCCCAGAAGGCCCCTGAATCATCTTAGCCTCTCCAAGTTTAATTACTTTTAGGGTTAATGTATATAAAGATATCCATGTAGATGCCATAGTGTGCTGGTGGTATCAACCCTGAATTTTAAAGCATATGTTTTAGCATATGATGATGATGGGTTAATTTTGTGATAAGACCAAAAGGAGAAGTACAAATCAACCCAGTTACTGCACTCTTTATGTCATAGGTCTCCCTTCTTTTGTCTGTCCTTTCCTGAATGCTCTTTTGTATTCCACTACTCCCATCCTTCTATTAAGGGAATATAATTTTTATGGGTTTTTTCTGCATGACTTCCTTCTTGAACTAATTGGTAACATGTAAAGGGTTTGTTTCAAGAAATATATGAACATAATTAGTATATTGTATTCTGAGAGGCTGTCAAGATCTGAGTTCAGGTACTGCCAATGACACATATTTTTGTGTATATATGTATGTATTATGTATTTATAACATACCTGTAAATATATGTGCTGTATACACACATGTACAAACATGAATGTATATATGTACATATACACATATAAAATGCTCATTGCCTAATGACTTAATCTTTTCAGTGCTTTGAACAATTTTCTCCAGACTAGAAATTAAGAGAGGAATTGCTAATCTCTGTCCATGGAGGGATTTCCCTACTGATGGGAATTTCTCAAATTATAAAATCATGAGTCTAGGCCAAGAAAAACAAAAGTATAGTATGCTAAAGTTGCTTTCTCCAATTTTTTTCCTTGTAAGTAGTTTAAATATGATTTCTTGTAATGCATTATGTTATTAATTTTATTAGCAAATTTCCCTCAGAAAGTAAAACAGCCCATGTCAAGTTTGAAATTAGTGGAGCACTAATCATAGAGATTTTACTGTTTTTCAAGAAGACAGGGCAGCAAAAGCACAGAGGCTTGATGTATCCACGTTAGAAATGAACCTAGTTAATGTCTGATTCTGTTTCGTGTACTGTACCTAAGACTTTTTCACTTACACATATATATGAGTTTGGTCAAACCTGCTAGGCTGGCTTTATCCGTTTTTTATATTCAGGCTCCTTGCTTTCTTTTGCCTTAGTGAGCTTCCATTCTACTTGAGTGGATAAAGAAGGATGAGGAGGGGACCTGTAATTTCTTTGGTACAGAGAACTCCCAAGAGAGGAAACTCTAACAATGCAAGTCAGCAACTTCTTTGCACCTTACTATTTTAATTGTTTAGAGCACTGGGAAGTTAAGTGATTTGCCCAGAGATATATAATCGTATGCTTCTGTAAAGGTAGTAGAATTCTAGTTATCATCGCTAAGAGCTTTACAAACAGCTGTGGGAGGTGGGCACTATTATTATCCCCATTTTAGTCTGCCAGAATACTGTGGTTTATAAGACTAGCTGTCTCTTATCTGGTACGCCATATGACATGATTTCCCTGTACTGTAGTTTTTCCGAGAGGTATTGACAAAGATTATATGAGTAGAAGTCAATAAAGTGAATTTCAGTGTAACTTCAAAATACCTTAGTTCAGAAATAAAAAGGAAATGGTGACAGTGTTTTACTTAATGCTTAATGAGGGCATATAATAATGTGTATAATAACCTATAGGAACAAAATTTCACGCTATTTCCTCTCAGCTCATGTTTTGAAATTGTTTATGTGAACTGCACAGAAGAGGCCCGTGTTCGAGGTAACAGAATTTTGAGAGTGTTGAGGGATCCATTCTCAAGGTGTCTGAAGAAGGTGTGGAAAAAAATCTTGAGCTTATTATCCAAAAATGTTGAAAGCGCATATCATTATCTACCAGTCCATATGCCTACTTTCCCAGCCGCATATTATATGCATGAGATTAAAATGGGTGTATCTAAAGAAAATCTTTGAGAGAATATTGGAAGGAAAGAGTCAGGCTTTTGCAAGTGATATTTTTAGAGTAGATCATATCTTTACCATCACACTAGTAAGTAGTATAGCAATTATAAGATTCCACTGGCCTTACTGTTTGTTGATTGTGAAAAAGCATTTGATTTGGTAGAAAAGAATGTTGCCTTACAGTGCTCCCCCTACCAGCTGTCCCCCATACATCTATCAAAATCATACAAGATTCCTAATGTGATGTAACAGAAAACTTTGTTCAGCCCTCCATTTACTCATATTCTGTGAGGCATAAAACAGGGATACATATGTTCTCCAGAGGTGTTCACTATTTTTATAGCGCAAATCCAATATTGGGTCCAAGTTGAAAGAGTGGTTCCCTATAGATGATGAAACCCTCCAAAATCTCCTTTTTGCAAATGATATCATATTGATTACATCAAACACTGGAACACTGGAGAGCCTGTAGTTCTTCAGAAGAATTTGGTCAAACCATCCAATCAAGAAAAACTAAATAATTTTTTTTTAAAACCAATCTTTTGTCCAGACTGTGATTTGCTGTGGGATGGGTTAGTAACCTGTGGGGTTTGTTCATTAGTATCGCTATATCTTAGATCCTACAGTTAGAGAATGAGCTGAGCCCAGAATTGAAGAGGAGGAGGGTGGGCTGGATCGCCTCTGGGAAGTTGGCAGGTTCTCTTAATAACCTTAACCTTCTCTCTGAAATGAAGATCTATCTTTTTAATACTGGTATTCTTCCAGTTGATGTTGCTCCGGTTTTGAATTATGAAATTCTACAGTCTTTGAAGAATTAAATTTGAAGATTACCCAAAAGACGATGGTGGACTTGAACAGGCTACAACACATTTCAAAGAATTATGTAGGAGAACTGGTGTAAACATAACACTATAAAGAATATCATTAAAGAAACGAATAATCCAAAAAGAAGATGGGGCGGTCATCGGGCAAAAGAAAGGGATATTGATGGATGGCCCACTTGTTCCATTTTATCCTCATGATCAGTAAAACACAAGGAAAGCTCTCTCTGTTGAGTAGACTTCCTTTGGCAAACTTATGGGAGGTTGTGAAGAAAAATCATACAGGATAGGCATGGATTGGTTATGCTATACATCACTAGAGGGAATATCCACATTGATGTAGATCCTTTAGTATACTAGAATATTCCATGGTTGAGCCAGAAAGGTATATTAGGTTAGTCTGGCATGAGCTGTTCTTGATGAAAGCACATAAACTCTGTGATTGCTGTTTTATTTTGTAGATCTTCATTAACCATCTCTCTAATAAAGTCTTCCACAATTTCGTCAAGAGTCAAAGTCAGGGTCACTGCCCTGCAGTTTGCAGACTCCATATTCTATCTTTTAAAAATTGATATATTTGTCCTTCTCTCACTCCTGCCATACCTCTTCATAGCCTTTCAGAGGACACTGACATTGGCTTAGCATTCACCTCTGTCATTTCTTCCAAAACTCTGGGATATAGTTTTTCTTGGACTGGTGACATAAACTCATGAACTTTAACTCTTTTGTAGTCTAATGAAAAGGTAAACTTTGCTAATTTATTGTGTGATCTTGGGCAAATTGTTTGATCTCCCTGCCTGGGATCCTCATCTATAAAGTGAGGTTGGACTAGATGACCCCAGGGTCCCTTCAAATTGCAAATTTTGATCTTATGAAGGGCATCTAGGTGTCCTCTTAGTACCTTCTTTGTCTTGAGTTTCAACTCCCCATTAACCATTCCAGTTAGGGAGTATGAGAGCTCTGTGCAAGTAATTGAAGAGTTACCACATGGAAGACACAATTAGATTTGTTATATTTGGCCCCAAAGGGCAGGACCAGAAGTAATGACTAGAAGTTGTAGAGAGGAAATTTTTGGTTTGAGTTAAGAAAACTGCCTGAAAACTAGAGCTCTCCCAAAGTGGAATGGCCTTCCCCAGGACATAGTAGGGTTCACCCTTACCACAACAGCAGGGATTCTTGACTGGAGGATTCCTTCAATGTGTATGTGTGTGTTTATATATATGTGTATATATGCATATGAGTGTATGTATCTGTATATGTACACACACATGATGTATACATATAGGTGTGTGTATACTATATTTCATTATAATTAGTTTCTTTTGTAATTCTGTATTGCATGCATTTACAAACATTCTGAGAAGGGGTCCATAAGCTTCACCAGATTACTAAAGGGGAGCTTGTGATCCCCGCCACCAAGGATTAGAGGTTGGTCAGTGAGCTAATGACTACTTCTTGGGTATGCTGTAGAGGGGATTCTTGTTTTCTTTTAGGCTGGAGTAGATGACTTGAGAAATCTCTTCTAATTCTCAAGATCCATGTTAGACCAGATAGCCTCTTTCAACTCTGGTAATCTGTGAATACTAGGTCTTAAGAAAAGGAAGAGTTTAATCCTGAAAGAGAGTTATCTAGATCAAGTATGTTTATTTATACATGTGTATTTGCCATAAGATTACTGTATTACTATAGCAAATATAGGTTGATAGATTTCACTAAAACAGCAGAAATTGGTGACCTTGTTAGTTCCAATGGTTTGGATTAATTAACAGTTATTTGAAATCTTTATTTTTTTTTGAGTGAAGACAAAAATTTTAATATTTTGGGAATATTAGGTACCTTTAATATCCATATAATAAAAATTTTCATGTTCTGTTTTCACGCATACCTACATAACTAGTAAAATCCATATCTTTTTAGTATGTGACTATGAAAGGATAGCACATTTATGTACGTTATTATGGAACAATCTTATAGTCACTATAATCCCAGCTATTTTTATTTTAAAGTGTGTGTGTGTGTGTTTGTTCTCATGTGCTGCTTTTTCTTAAAGGAAAGCAGTTGGACCACACATTATAAAGTTATAAAAATAACTTTATGATGGGTACATGTAAAAATAATTTCATTGTTAGAGTTGAAAGAATATAAGGATACTTTTTGTTTTGGGTTTGAAAAGTATAAGTTTTGTAGCTCTTGCTTTTTTCTATATTGCCTCCTCCCCCCATTTAAAAAAACGACCCATATCTGTTTGTGTGGTTTCTTTTTAAATTGATGTACCATAGTGTAAGTACTGCCTCACAATACTGATTTTGTTCTTTGGATCCAAGATGTATTTATTTCATGCTGTCTGTATGTGGTAAGGGAGAGTGATGACAGAACCGGCGATCAAAGCTTTCACTGAAAATGCTTCTAAAGGCCTTAATTGACCCTTTCAGTAGTTCTTCAGAAAATAAAAATCTGAACCTTTATCCTGACCCACCGGGGGCATGCACCATACATACCTTCAGGCATGGATAATGTTGGAACATTGCAGTGGTGGTTAAAGTTTTATGGATGTTCTAAAAATAACGTCAGTTGTCCTCATGCAAAGTTCTATCCTCATGTCCTCATTTTGTAAAATAAAAATCTAGCTGGAATATTTCCCATCTGGCTGTGTTTTCACTTATTAAATGTTGTTCAGAATGGCTACACCAGCTCTTCTACAGCTTCATGTTGCTTACCAGTTTTCGATAAAGTTTTTTTTTCCATTATTGCAGTGGAAATATCAGACATGCTATGATATCCTTGTTAGTCTTAAAAATATGTATTGCCTTAGGACAGGTCTATTGAGGAAATGGAAGTGACTCAGTCATCTTCATCTCTTTCGTTTTCTTTGTACCGGCAGTCCCTCCTCATCCTTGATAATAATAGGTACTATATATATATACACACACACACACACAAATTATATATATAATTTAAGACTTGCAAGGTGCATCACAGATGTATCTTGATTAGGTCCTCACAGCAGCCCCATGACATAGGTGATATTATATTTCCGTATTTTGCAGATGGGAAAACCTAGGTTGAGAAAGGTGACTTAGAAATCCCTGCCTTGTGAATGTAAGGTTCCCCTTGGCTGGAGAGAGGGTGGAAACCCAAGTCTTAGGTCTCTTTTTTGCCTCAGACCCATGCCAATTCCTCTTTCAAGCATATGAGTTTTTTTCATTCTTCCTAGATTAAATGTCCCCTTTGTTTTCATGTGACATCACCACATTTTGCATATCCGTTTGTTTGGTCGGCTTCTGCTCTTGTTATTGTTGTCTGTCATAGACTATAAACTTCCTGAGGTCTATTTAACCTCCTTTGTGGAATGTCTATCCCAGTTCCATGCACAGATATGTAGGGTTATAGTAAATGTTTTGATATTTTCTGTCTAAATACAAATCTTGTATATTGAATGATTTGAAAATTATGAGACACTTTGTTTGTCACCAGTGGTTTTATTATCTGGAATTCCTGACCCTGTCGGTAATGTGCCAAACAATGCATGATTTTGTCTAAATTATCTTGTGTTTCTTTTGAATTTATGCTGTATGTATTCATATATGTACATGTCTTCTCCAGTAGAACCTAAGCCCCTTGAAATTTTTATTTTTGTCTGTGTATCCCTAGTGCTTAGTATAGTGCCTGGCACATAGGTACTTGTTGATTAAATTCCTGGTACTGTGTAGTGTATCCATTAGACTCCAAGCCTGGCAAGGGCAGGGACTGTCATTTGCCTCTTTTTGTATCCCCAGTCTTTAGCACAATGCCTGGAACATTAGTAAATGTTTATTGCACTGAATTGAATGAATTGGTGTACCTTGAAAGAGCTTGCTTAAAACTGAATGCCTGAGTTATTCTCCAAATGTAGTTTAGGAGAGTTTGAATCTCTTGAGCATGCCTTTCTTTCAGGGACCCAAGTTGGCAACTTTGGAATTATCTTCAATTTTTGTCCGTCTGTCTGTGTCTCCCTTCTTAATATTTAGAAGCCTAATTTATTTTTTCCCCCTGTGACCTTCCCCCCACATATTTGACCATTTATTTTCTGCCATAATTCCAAGGCGTGCCTTGTCTTTGACTTTATGTCATAAGCCCCACCAATACCCTCTTTAGCACTGCCTGAACACTCACTTAAAAAAAAAAATTAGTTAAAAAAAAATCACTTGGCTCAAAAACATTTCTCATTAGCCCCTTCCATGCAACTTTTCTCATCAGATACCCTTTTGCTTTATGCTTATGGAATAAATAAATAATGGCATAGGGCCTGTTTAGGTGAAAAAAGGAATATTGTTGGTAGAATGCTAAGAATATCAGGCTAAGGAGTTGTTACTTGATTGGTTAAGAGGGAGTCACTGATGATTTTTAAGTAGGGATGTGGCATGATCTGAATCAGATTTTAAGCTAAAATCGGTCTCCCTATGTCGTACTTTGGTTTTAAATCCAAAAGGCATTATCCAGTTAGGTTATCCATATTCTTGTTCATCATAAGGTCAGAATGTCTTGTGGCTATATCTAAAATTTAAATCCACCCTCAAAGGTGGAGATGTGTGACCACTGAGGATGTTGAAAACCATGTGCCTCAGCCTCAAAACATTTCCAGAGTAAGATTTCTAAGTCTGTTTTTTGGGCAGCGGCTGCTTCATGGAAATAAATGTGTAGCCTCCCAAGATGGCAGCTTTCGGAAGGGACAATACTTATTTGAATGCATATGTTCTGCAGCATTAAAAAATCCTCCCTTATTCTTGCTTTATAGTCAATCCTCACATATGTCTTTGGAGACTGAATGTTCATCGACTTTGCACACAGGAAAAAAGCAGACTTTAGGGAGGATAGTGTTTTATAATTGAGGATTGAAGTCAAATCCCCGGCTGTTGGTTGGTTTTTGAATCAGTGATGACGTTAGAGAAACAATCGTATACTTTATATTAATTATTTAAACAATATCCATGTTATGTATAATAAATGGGAAGCTCAGAGATAATACAGCTTTTCCAAATTGTTGAAAAAGCCAAGGGCAGAGGGGATTAGGACTCAAAGTCATAGTTGTCTTGTTTCTCCTACACTCATGTGTCGTTTTGCTACTTGTAAATGGTGTTTTATAGGACCCATGAGTCCTCCAAACCTCGGGTTGATGGTGTTGTTTTATAAATCCATTAGAAAAATTTAAGTGCCAGTAATGACATTGTTTTTTAAAAACAGAGCGTCTCTTGTAATAATTTTGATAGTTTTCCATTTACCTGGGAAATAGGAGACCGTTAAATTTCTGTTTAGTCCATTATCTCAAGTATTCCTTTAAAAAAAAAGGCGTGATCTTGTTGTCTCTTTGTTGGTTAGGTGTGCTAGTTTGACTCAGCATTTTAAAGCTGAAGGCCATCCAACCCCTAGCCCTTATTTATAGCTCCTTGCCTAAAGCCATAGAAGGGTACCTCAGAATTGGAGATAACTGTTTACTAGAGTATATTTCAATAAAGCAGTGTGGTAATTTAGCTTGATGATTCATGTGTATGTATACACACATATACACATATATACACACACGTAGACACATGTGTATATATAAAATCACATCTGATTATCCAACTTTGCACATTTGGAGCTTTGAAGACTACTGTCGCTTATTTGTTTGACTAATATGTAGAATCATAGAATCCTTAGAATTCTAGAGTTGAAAAAGATTTCTAAAATTATCAGTTTATTAGTGAGGAAACTGAGATGCAGACAGCTTAAACAATTTGTTCATAGTCATTCAGCTAGCTAGTGACAATCAGCATAAAAACAAAACAAAACACCAGGTTTCTCAACTTCTACCTTAGTATTTTTCTTTTCTTAAAACAATGTTATGCAGCCCTTTCTACTTGAGGCTGTGATTCCCGCCCCCCCCCCAACCCTCTAACACATTTTTTTCCTTCCAAATTAGGCAGGCTGCTTCTAGGTGGAGATAAGTACCTGGGTTACAAATATGACCCTTTTTTATTTTTATAAGATCAATTATAAGTTAAACACAGCAAAGGGGCTGCTAGGTGGCACAGTGGATAGAGTGCTGGGCCTGGAGTCAGGAGTTCAAATCCAGCCTCAGATTCTTGCTAGCTGTGGGACCTTGGGCAAGTCACTTAACCCCATTTGCCTCAGTTTACTCATCTGTAAAATGAGCTGAAGAAGGAAATGGCAAATCACTCCAGTATCTTTATCAAGAAAACCCCCCCAAAAGGGGTCAAGAAGAGTCAGATAGAACTGAAAAATGACTGAACAACAAGAAAACATAGCAGGCATTGAAGAGATACTGTATTTTTTCATAGGAATCAGAGAAAGCTAAGGCCCAGGGAGGTTTGGTGATTTGCCCAGAGTCACACAGGTAATCATTGCCAAAGGCATCATTTGAATCTAGGCCCTCTAATTCCAGAGCCAGTGCTTTCCACGCTGTACCTTTTAAAACATGCTATTTTTTTTAGAACAGTTTTCAAAGAAGTGAATACCAAAGCTACAATTTGATCCTTTTTTCAGTAATCCGTAACTATAATCTCAGCTCAATAGGATCCTCAGATTTTGATCAGAATGTTTCTTTTCAATTTATTCTGACTCTTCTCTTAGAATCTGACTTTGCCAGGCTAGTACAATGCTGCAGAATTTCAGAATTAAAGGTCCCTCTGAGTAATTTTTCTCAGTTGCCAGTAGCTTCTCTAGGTTTTAGCCTCAGGTGGTGAATTCACCCTGCTTTAGCTGTTAGAGCTAATTAAAGGGATGACCTTAGTTTGTCTTTATATCAGCTAAAATGTCTGTCATTAATGGTGTATCTTTTTTTCTCTATTGTGGCAGAACAGGAAAAGAAAGTAAAAGACATGTAACTGGGTCTCCATCCTGAAACTGTAAAATTACCACAATGCCTCTCAAACTAGAAGCTCATTTTCTTCTCATAGGGGAATGAAGTACAGTTTCTTTTCCAGCATTCCCAACAGCTATTAAAGTGGGAATTTGTTTAAACAAACTTAACATGCAGCAATTTCTCTTTGCAATTCTCTAGCAACTTGAAGTGCAGATTTAGGTTTTTTATAATTTTGTAACTCTCTTCCTTAACAAACATATTTCACTGCAGAACAAATTCTATGGGGAGTTTTCAGGTAACTTAACACAATAAAATTTAAGCAATCAGTTTTAAAGTAAGCTTTGTGCTTGAATAATCTTTTAATTAAAATTACCTTTCTTGGGATAAAAGCAGACATTTGCTTTGCTTCCTAATGAATTGCACTCAGTGCTTTAAAAAGTCATTAATATTTGTGGAATTGGAAGTAGTATTTACTAAAATTTTTTTTAGGGAGACTAATACATTGGCATGGCTTATTAATTCATAAGATATCGATCATAAGTGACCAAAACACTATCATATGGCTCAGCTTCATTTACATGTAGTGCAATATAAAAAAAAGTGCTTTGGCACCGACACTATATCGTTGTCACCGCCTAGTGATGGTGATTGTAGGTAGAGTCATAGAATTTTAGAAACCAGGAAGAAATATTTGAGGTCATCTTTAATAGAAGAGTGGGGAGGTTATGTAACTTGTATAAGTCAACAGGCTAGTTAGTAGCAGAACTAAGAATAAAATCTAGGTCTCCTAATCCTCACTCAGTGCTTTAGACACCAAAGGCAACTAATTAGAAAGCTAACTCATAGGAGGGAGAAAAAATATATTTTTGTAATTGAAAACATAGAATAATTTTTAAAAAGCTAGCTCATCTGGTTAGGCAATAAAAGACATATCTTAAACTCTCCAGATAGTTATTAATTGCTTACTAGTGGAACACTAGGCTTTATGGAATGTGTACAAAAAAGGGTAAGAGACATGCCCCCCCCCCTCAGGGAGCATATCATTTTCATATAAAATAGACTAGCACAAGATCAAACATAACCAACTGCCAAAACATGTGGTACACACGTATAATATTTTAAGAGCTTTGAGAAGAGAGAGAGATCATAAAGTTCTCTCATTTTAAGTGCTTGCAACTTAAAAAAAAAAAACCAAACCAGTGAAGTTTAAGGTTTTCTCCAAATGATAGTTGCCTGTGTCTTTGATGCTGATGATTGAGGAAGGGAGAAATGGGAAAACGAGGTAACATCTCTTGCCTTTGGCTTCTACTCCCTCTGTCATTGTACTGGACCTCATTATCACCTGAATAGATTATTACAGTAACCTCTTTACTAACCCATCCTTCCTGCTTCTGTCAGAATTAGCTTTCTTATGCAGTGAAATACTTGAAGTGTATCTTTAAAAAATTGTAATGATTTTTAACATAAAACTCTACTCCTTTTCTTTATTGGAAAGGACTTCTGCTTCCTGAAGGCTATGCCCATGGAACATAAGTTCTGGTAGGCTCTTTCAAGATGGAAAGATTTTATAGTATGGTCCTCATGACAGACTTTATGTTCTCTGTTGTCCAGCTAACTGCAAGAGGCTGCTTGTTTACCATTAGGTTGGCCAGTAGGTGACGGCTGATGGCTTTTTTGGCTATGTTAACCTGCCATTTTCGTTGAACTTCCATAGAGAAATAACATTCCTTTCTCATGGACCTTTCTGGCAATCTGATGAAGTCTGTGGATCCCTTCTTAGAATAATGGTTTTAAATGAATAAATTAAAATGCACAGAATTAGAAAGAAAACCAATTATATTGAAATATATTTATATCTGTCTATCCATCATCTATCTATCTATCGTCTGTCTGTCTGTCTATCTATCTATCTAGCTGTCTTATCTGTGTTTCACAAGTCTCGGGTTAAAAGTTCCTGCCCTGCATGAACAAGTATAAGAAAAAGAAAATAGGGGAAAAAAGGTGATTACTAACGATGGTACATGTAACAAATTCTGTTGTCTTATTATTTTTAAAATTAATTTTCAGAAAGTAGTAACAAAATTGTCTTATGTGTTTTTTTGATTTCCTCTGAATGTCTTTTCTGTGTATTTATCTTTTAAAGACTGACTCAGTAAAGACTTTTCTGAATCCTGACCCCCCCAAAACTTTCCTTGTATAACACTTGGTTTTGACATTCTCAGAAGAATTTCACAATAAAATTCTAAATTATGTGATGTCTATTCCTTTGTCTTATTTTCTACTAGACTGTAATCTTCTTGAGGACAGGGACCATGTCTTAGGTCAGTTCCCTGGCACTTAATATGGTCCAGCTCTGTATATAGTAGGTAATTATTGAATGAGTTGTTGAAGGGGCTAGCGAAGATGAAAAGGGTTTGAGTGCTTTTTGTTTACTTAGGATTTATTTCCTCTTCTTCATCCTCCTACCTACTGTCAGGAGGATTTGAGCTAAATTTCAAGTTATTGCCTAATACAAAAAAGGGGTAACTAAGGATAAAAAACATCCAAAGGAAAGTAGAGGGATTAGATGTTGCCAGGCACCTGAGATGGATGAGTTGATTACTACAATTGGACACTGAATTTGGCTTAAATTTCCTGGCAGCTAAGGTAGAAATGGAAACACCTTGTGTTTTGTAGCTGTCATTTTTTGAAAAAAGAAAGCATATAGCTTCATCTGTAGAGTTTGGGCTGGTTGGTTGAGAAGCAACTAAAAGTTAAAAGCTTCCTGAACCAAGCATGTGCCATCTTATGAAATCTGTCATTTTCATTGCCAGTCTAGGAATTTGGGCTGATTTCCAGGATATTTGGGATTTTCAGGCATAAACATGCATGGATATTGCCAAACACATCCTTGTCACCTCCCTCTCTTTTCTCATTTCTTGTGGCCTAATGAGGTACATACCTGTGCCTCTTTTCTGCACTGTTAAGTCTTGTCCGTCAACAAGGATTTATTGAGAGCACAGAGGATGGAAAGATGTTGTATATTATGGCTCCTCTATATGTATGTATTAAAAAAAAACTTTATAGTTCCTGTGTATTAGCTTACCATTTTAAGTTCTTGTGTGAGTAGCCTGTGTAGTAGTGTAAAAGAGAGCCCTTCCTAATAATACTGTTTGAAAATAAATGGAGTGGCTGTGTGTTTCTTCATTATTTTCTGTTGTGGGTCTCATTTTCTACCAGAGAAAATGGTGTCACAGAACAGAATATATCACATAATCTTACAGTTGGGAAAAAAAAACCACAAGAGGCCATTTAGTCTCACTCACACTTGATCAAGAATCCTTTCTAATAACTTTTTCAACAAGTGGTCACCAGGCTTTGACGGGAAGAATTCCAGTGAGGGAGGACCGACAACTTTCCAAGGTACCTATCCCCTTTATTATATAGCTATATTTTTCTCTTATTTTGAAAATGCGTTTTTGAGCTAATTTTTTAATACCTATTTTCATATGCTTTTATTCCTTTTATATGCTTGACCTCCATAAAGACCTGTAGAATTCTTAAATTTTTAAGGTTCCTTCTCTCTGAGACTGACTACCCCCAGTTATTTATCTTGTACATACATGGTTTTTTGCCTCTTTCCTTCTCTATTAAACTGTGAGCTCCTTGAGAGCAATCACCCTAGTCCCCTTTTATCACAATGCTTAGCCCAATGTCAGGTACATAATAGGGTCTTAATAAATGCTTGTTGGCTGCTTACTGAAGGTGTTAGGGTTGAGATCCTTATGCCAGCATCCTGTTCAGGGTTGACTTTGGGACAAAATGAGACACTTGGACGTTATTGAAGAGTTTATAAGTTAATAAAAGGAAGTTTCCTTAGTCCGTTAACCTAGCCAGACTAAGTAAAAATGGACACTGTAGCACTTAGTTTCTATAGCCTGGCCCCCCTTCTCTCAATGGGAACGCATCTGGTCAGCAGGCCAAGGTATGGCAACCGGAGGTCTTTCAGATATCTACCAAGTTGGAAGGCACCCTGACTCCATGTGTGTGAGACTTCTTATGCCTTAGGTACCTAGTAAGCTGTCTCAAGGGAGGCAGGAGCCAATCAGTTAGCGACAAATTTCTATTGCATGCCTTTGGCAGGAGAGGAGGGGATAACTGGTAGATACTGGTTCTGTCATAGGTGGTACCGTGTTTGAGTTCTCGAACGTTGTATTAGTGGAGTGGAAAAGTGCGATGATGGATTGTGGTCCTGGGGTCTCGAGAACCTCCTTGAGAAGTTGAGAGAGGCTCATCACCAGAAAGTTGGCTATGATTTGAATAACTCATAAAACCATCTACCAAAGAGGAACTACAATTTTTATCATTGGCAAAAATACTTATACCAGTGAAATAATAAATATTTTAAAGTTTTGAAGTACTTGATTTATATATTTACCTAGCATAAAACATTGTAGTTTGCCTATCCTTAAGGAATTGAGACTTCCAAGGAGGGGGTTGGGGTGGGGAGAAAACTAGTCAAAAAAACAATACAATTGATATTTGATTTAGCTGGGAGTAAGGAGGAGGTAGATGCAAAGAAAACTATCAGTAGGTAAATATAATGATGGGGCGGGTACTAAGGAAATTTTTTTGTAGCGAGATGGTAGAGTGAACCATTGGATTTTGGGGGTGGAGCAGGATTTGAATGCTGACTCTGAGAGTTACTAGTTATGTGGATACTGGGCAAGTTATTTTCTCTCTCTGATTCTGTTTCTTTATTTGTAAAATAGTGTTTGTGCTTGTGCAGTTCTGTCACAGGATTGCTGTGAGGAGAGTGCTTTGTAGAGTATTGTTCATTTGCTTCTGTCGTGTCCAACTCTTTGTGATCCCATTTGGGGTTTTCTTGGCAGATACTGAAGTGGTTTGATTTGCTTCTCCAGCTCATTTTACAGATGAGGAAACTGAGGCAAACAGGGTAACAGGGTTAAGTGATTTGCCCAGGATCACAGAACTAGCAAGTATCTGAGGCCAGATTTGAACTCAGGAAGAAGAGTCTTCCCGACTTCCAGGCCTGACACTCTATCCACTGTGCCACCTAGCTGCCCTTTGTAGACTATACAGTGCAATAATTGGGAGTTGCTATTAATAATAGTAATCATTAGCAGCATTAGTGGTTAATGTTAGTTTGTTATTACCAACACTAATAATTTTAAAACTAGTCCTTTTAGTTTGTCAACAGCCATTTATTAAGCACTCTATCCACAGTTTAAGGTACAGTGTTATGTAGTTGGAAATTTGCTATTAGTTTATTGCAGCATCTGCATCCATTTCATTTGGATTAGTGGAGAGGAGGGAAATGAGTAAAGAGAATAACTTCATCCTGAAATAATGTCTTTTTGTTTGTCCACTGCCAGAGAGTAGGTGTCTGGTTTCACCTTAGGAATGGGCCTTTCTGCTGTTTTTACAAGCACAGTAGAACCCGGTTTAAAAAAAATGCAGCTCATTATTGCACAGGTTTGGCCTGGTGCCACGGGCTACTACTTCTTTTCCCTCTGCCTCCCAAAACATAACTACTATATATGATCAAAGACTAATGTCTCATTATTAGCTTTAGGACCTCAAGCAAGTCTCTTCCGTTCTCTAGGACTTAGTTTCCCCATCTGTAAAATGATGACCATGTTTTTACCTTGATTCCCTGAAGTCCCCACTCAGCTGAGAACTTTTAAGATGTTACTCTGGCCCCACAATGTCAATCTTACAGTGGATTCTCATCATACTCCTTTTGAAAATGCTAGCATTTGTTTGCTCCTGAGAAATTTTTCTTTTTTGGTGGCATAATTTAAGTCAATGAATTAATGATAATTGCTTCATTCTTTTGTTTGTAATAATCGCTGCTAGCTTTTGTGTTCCATATTCTCCCCCTTTAGTAAACTTGGGTCAGTAATTAAGTATTTTTGTACTAAAGTATCTTTCAGTAACTCACCCAGGTTTAGCCTTGTAACCTTAATTATATGTGGAATGTTGAGAATGCCCCATGTTGTTTTCCTTTATAATGAGATAGTGAGTGTCTAATCATTTTATTCAAATATTAAAACATTCTTTGTTGCTTTAGCCTTTGGCTTGCTGCTTAACTTATTCATGGAAAATTAATGTAAAGCCCAACATATTTTATATTTAATGACCTCTGAGTGTTTTGTTTGATGTAAGAAATATCTGTTTAAAGACAATGTTCAGGTTACATTCTAACATACGCTCCCCTTCCCCCTTCCTTGTCTCTTCTCTCCCTTTTCTCTTTAGGGAGCAAAAAGTCTATTAAAGATGTTAAAAGCTGTATTGAAGAAGAGTCGAGAAGGAGGAAAGGGAAGCAAGAAAGAGTCAGGTATGTGTGTGAGGAGTCTGTATGTCTGTCCTCTGTCTCAGTCTCTCAGTCTCCAGTTAATGTAGTGGGGAAAACTATACCATATTCTGTTGTTATTTTTGTTGAGTTGTTTCCGTCATGTCCAACTCTTTGTGACTCCATTTAGGGTTTTCTTGGTAAAGATACTGGAGTGGTTTGCCATTTCCTTCTCCAGCTCATTTTACAGATGAGGACATGGAGGCACACAGGGTTAAGTGACTTACCCAGGGTCACACAGTTAGTGTCTGAGGCCAGATTTGAACTCAGGAAGATGAGTCTTCCTGACTCCAGGCCCAGCACTCCACTCTGCTAGCTTTATTGTTGTTCACTTGTTTTCAGTCGTGATCAGCCCTTCCTGACCCCATTTAGGGTTTTCTTGGCAAAGATACTGGAATGGTTTGCTATTTCCTTTCGTAGCTATATACTGTGTACCATATACTGAACAATTAATAGTCTGGTTCTCCCCCTCTGTCTCTCCAATAGCTTTGATTTTAAGAATTAAATGCATTCCTGGTCTTAGAGATTAGATTTAGTTGATCCCCTAAGTGCTGTTGCCCCTTCTTTCCCTAAGAATGCTGTATTCTGTATGTATTTACATATGTTTATATCTCCCCCAGAAGAATGGAAGCTCTTAGGGAGCAAAGACCAGATCATTCTTAGGATTGATGTCCCTTAGCACAGTGCTTGGCATTGAGCAGGCCCTGAATTGATGCTTGTTGAATGACCCAAGAGCACAGGCCCATATATTTAAGACTGCCCAGAGTGAGATGCTTTTCTTAGCTTAAAAAGCAGCTGAGAAACTCTTGGGTTTAGATGCTTTATTGAGCTCAGAAGGCATTTCTCGGTCCAGTGCAAGAAGTGACTTGATTGAAAATTGAGTTTAGACCTGTAAATGTATCCAAATCCTAATTCTTTCTTAGGAAAACTGACATGGGGTAATTTAAAAAGTCCCACAAGCTCAGTTATCTAGATTACAGCTATCCATGACCGTATATGTCTAAGAATCTGGTTTCTAGAAAGTACCCTCTCTTTCCCTTATGTGAACAGTATTTAAGCAAATGCTGGCTAAAAAGCAGTTACCATCCTCCTTTAGAGGATCAGGTTTTGCCAGAGCAGGTGCAGAACCACTTCATGCTGGGTCACTAGTCCCCGTTGTAATGAGAACTACTTAATTTGTATTGAATTTCATTCCTACTATAGAATGTTCTCTAAATAAACGTATATGCTCTGTTACTTAATGACTTTCAAGGTAGGTCATGCCAGAAAGAAAATTCTGTGTGATAGACCTCTCTAGCAGCTTATTTAAAGTCATTTTGATGACCTATGGAATTTTTATAGCTCATTTCCCTTGCCTAGGGAATACCTACTATGTGCCTAAAATGCATAATTAAAATCTCTTAGACCTAATTTACTTGTAAAGGGGAGGGTAAAGGGAAAGGAAAAAGTATTTATATAGTACCTACTATGTGTCAGTCACTGTGTTAAACACTTTACAGATATCTCATTGGGTCCTCAAAAGAACCTCTCAAGGTAGGTGCTGTTATAATCCCCATTTTACAGTTGAGGAAACTGAGGCAGAAGTTAACTCAGGTTGAACTCAGATGTTCCTGACGCCAAGCCTAGCACTCTATATACTATGCGATCTAGCTGTCTCCAATATAGTAGTGAGTGAGCCTCTCAGAGTTCTGGATAGTTGGAAAACATGGTGTTGAGGTTAATGTGATCCTTCTGGTTAGCTGAGTTATAGCTGAAATCATGACCAAAAATTAATAAAACTTATAAGACACACACACATATATATATATATATGTATGTATGTATACACACATACATACCCACATACATACACATATATTATAGGTTTTATGAATTTTGGGTTATAATTTTAATATGTATAATCAATGTGATATAATACACATTTAACACTAAAAGTAATTTGGACATATTCCAAACACAGAAGCCAAACTCTCTAGGATTTAGAAGGTACTTGATTCAAGGGACATCATTATGACATTAGTTGTCATGAAAGGAATAGTGGATTGAGTTCAGGGCTCAGGGTTCAAGGAGGAAGACCTGGGCTCAGATCCTGCCTCAAACATTTAATAATAGTGTAACTTTGCATAAGTCACTCAATCTCTCTGAGCTTCATTTTCCTGATCTGTAAAATGAGGGTAATAATTAACAATTATTTATTGAGAGTTTGCTGTGGACCAGGCACCATTCTATTCAAGGTGCTGGGGATCCAAAGACAAAAATAGCTTATGTTTTTTCCGATAATAGTAGTACCTACTTTACAGAATTGTTTTGAGCATTAAATGACATATATGCATGTACATAAACACATATATGTATACGTGTATAACCACACTCATGCATGTATATGCATATAATGTGTATATATACATTATATATTGTATATACACATGCATATATTTATATATATATGTATATATGTACACACAGCTTTGGAAATCTTAAAACACATGTAAGTGTTGTTTATATTTATCATTGACCTTATATTCATTTTAACGTTAATTATCATTGTTGTGGCAAAAATTTTTTGTCCGTTTTTTATTTTGAAGCTTGTTGGGATTTAAGGTATTGTCCTAAAATAGCCTGTAAATCTTACTGATGAAACCTGAACTGTGTGTACTAAGGTCGTAGCCAAGTTTGAAAAGGGATCTGTTATAAATCTCTTAATTCTAGAATAAACTTAAAAACAAAGGTCTTCCCCTTATTCTTTTTGCCATAAGAACAGGAGGACAGAATTTGTCTCCTTAACCTCTGCCTACTAGGAGCTAATTACAGTTGTTAGTTTGACAAGAGGCCTAATACAGAATCTCTCCCCCTGCTACTCCCACAAAGACACCAGACTCTTTGGACACTTCTTTCCCTCTCCTGGGGCTAGACTGAAGCTTGTTTCTCATTAGTTCCCTAAGCTCTGTTTCAATAAATCAATCCCAGTTTTGGTTTGCTCCACCCATCCTGGGAACTTGCTTGGTTGCTTCTTACAAACCTTTGAAACATCTAGCTTAGACAAATTAAGTCCCAGGCTGCACTAAGGCTGGTGGCCTGGGGCAGTTTTCCTGGGCTCCACAGATTCTGGGACCACTAAACTAACCCTTTTTGTTTGTTTGTTTGTTTTAGTTTCAGCCAGAACCCTCCTCTGTAAATTCTTTTAAAGTAGACCCATTGCTCTTCCTATTATACCCTTTACTAGAACCAGACTATTTCTTCCGGAAGTAACTAGTAACTGGTAATAAGGCTTTCAGACTAAGGCAGACAATAGGAATATTTTGAGTCTGAAACATTTCCAATTTCAAAGCATATGCTTTTGAATTTTTTTCCCCTTTTAAGCTGGTCCCATAAGAGAATGTTACTACTTTTTCTTAATTCTTTGTAATAATTTCCACACTGTAGTTTTCCACTAATACAAACCAACTTGGGAAAGTGAAGAGAAATATTTCTTATAAAACATGAGTACAGAATATGACTTTTTTTTTTAACCCAGGACCTGTTTTTCATAGTTTGGGAACAAAGAAGTTAGAATTTGACTTTTATGGAGAAGTAATGGTAGAAAATACATCTTTGGGAAAACTTTGAATTTGGACAATTGGATCTTAATTCTCTTTTCAAATGGGAACCATTAATTTGATTAAACATAGTTTTTATATATTAATCTGCGTGATTATCTAGTGAGAATGTGCAAACTTGGATAGATATCTCAGAAAATCTAGAAGAAAATTCTGCTGTTCTTAAGTAAAACTAACCTGCAGGGATTTGCAGAGACAAAGAAAACTAGCTTTTCAAGGTACTTCTTTATATCTAAAAGAATTAAATTCAGCAGTTTCATTTAACCAGAATTATATCTCCTATCCCAAAAGATATTTTCTCTTTGGAACTTGTAACATGGAGAAATTGAGAAGTTAAAGTTCCCTGAAAGTTATATTTTTACATTGATAATTAATGAGTACTAACGTGCTTTTCCAGAAGTACTAGGAAAACTGTGCCCCTCTTCTAACTCCCACCCTTTGTTTATTGTTAGTGAATTGTTTTATGAAGGAAAATTTCAGAAAAAAAAATTTTTTTGAGCAGTCAGATGGTGGACCAGGCACCAGACTTGGTGTCAGGAAGATGTGAGCTTGAACCCTGTCTCAGACACTTAATAGCTGTGTGACCCAGGTCACCCAGGCTTATAACCTAGGTTTCTTCCTCACCTCCTTCCCTTTCCCCCTTCCAAACCCCATCTAATCTGTTGTCCAGTCCTATTTTACTTTTCATAACATATCCAGCATATGCCCCCTTCTCTCCTAATGTTGCCACCACGCCAGCTGGGATGCGCCCTCATCACTTAATTCCTGGATTCTTGTATAGTCTGCTGGTTGGTCTCTTTGCCACAAAATGATTTTTTTGAAGCCCTAAGGTAGAGGTTTGATCATGTTACTCCTCTATTCAGTAAACTCCAGTGGCTTTGATGTGGTTAGGGATGCTGGGAACCCCAAAATGTAAGGGTATAGGGCCAGTCTGCCTGGAAAGAATTTGAGCACTCGAGCCTTCTTTCAGTTGAAGTAGTGAGGTTTATTGTAATACCCATAGAATGGTCTGGATTCCAGTGAATCTGTGAGGGGGGTGAGATTGATACTTATATACAAAAAAAGATAGAAGATTTGCATGGGATTAAGGAGTGGTAGATGGCCTGGGGTGGCCTAGGTGAGACTGTGAAAGGAGTTATGTGGTCTGGGGTAGCTTGGAGAACCACAGTGAAAGGACTAAAAGGAAGATTGAGTATCTAGGTGGGCTTGTCTGGGCCAGATGCCGTGGGCAAAGCTCCAGGGACTGGGCTGCTAAAATGTATGGCAGAATTCAGGGTCCAGGTCACATCACCCCATCAGCTTCCTATCACTTTCATGATTAAATATAAAATCCAGTGTTTGGCATTCAGAGCCTTTCTTAGCCTGCTTTCTTACTCAAGCTTTCTGGTCTTCTTAGAACTTATACTCTCATTTAATTCTGGTTCCTTCCTTTTTTGATTATTTATACTTCATTTGATCTATATCTATTTAATTTTATTTATAAATCTTGTTTATAAATTTTATTTATAAATATATTTAGTTAATATTCAATATTTAATACATTTAATTTTATTTATTTAATATTTAATAGATATTTATAAATCTTATTTAGATTTAGTTGTTTTCAGTCATGTCTTATTCTTCATGACCCCTTATGGATCTATAGTTGTCCATATCTCTTGTTTGTAAATAGTTGTTTGCATGTTTTCTCCCCCAGTTAGACTGTGACCTCTTTGAGAGGAGGAATTGTCTTTGCCTCTGGATTCCTAGCCCTTAGCACATTTCCCGGGATATACATAGTAAGCATTTAATAACAGTTTGTTGATTGACTGACCTGGGCAAGCCACTTAGTCTCTGTTTTCCTCAGCTTCCTCATCTGTTAAATGGCGATAAGAACTCTGACCTTATAACTTTGTATGGATCAAATGAGATAATATATGTAAGGTTCTTTACATTCCTTAAATTGTTATTATTTCATATGAATAGCTGCTTGTGGACCATAAGGAGGAAAAAAATTTATCTAGTTTTAAAATTTCAATGGATGTTTTTTGTATGTAATTATTTTTCAGAGGTTGCTTTTACCATAAGGCTTCCAACTATTAAAAGTTGGATGTGAAACTTTATAATTGTTTACTATTCTCTGCCTCTTTGAAAATACTTTTGTGTTTTCTTGAATGTATTCTTTTCATTGGAAAAGTTCATGATTAGTTTGGATGCACAAGACTAGATGCAGTAGAGAATACTATAGTAATGTATAAAAACTTTAAATTGCTTTGAGATAAATGTGTGTGGGTTGTGCTTTTCCTGCCCTTGCCCTATCAATGTGACTGAGTGTTAATAATTCTCTTAACCTTGCATTAGGCCAGAGGGAAACAAGAATCAATATTAAGAATCAATATTACATTGTTGTGCTGAAAGGGACTGAGAAAGGTCATCTGGTTTTGCTTTTTGTTTTTTTAATGCCCCACTTTTGCGTAAGACCTTGACCCTAGCTAGTCTTGAACAGCTAGCCTATTTTTTGGTTTTTTGGAGGGGAGGGGAGATCTATAGAGAATTGCACCGATTATATCATTATATCAATGACTTAAGTTTCTGGATTACTGTATATTTTTCTTCTCTAAATAGAAAAAAAAAGAATTGGATTTCACAGATCGTGGAGTCTAGTGTAGATCTGAGTTGGCATCCTTTTTGTAACCTTCGTAAGTGGCTAGCAGATTATCCAGCACGCTCTTGAAGATTTCTAGTGATGGGAAACTCATATATTTTATCCTGTGGTAACCCCTTCAACTTTTGGACAGCTCCTGCTGTTAATATACCATGGCCAGTTGGTTTGTTACATTTCCATTGATTTTCTCATCTCTCCCTACCGTCGACCCCCAAATTCCATTCGATGAAATATAGAAGGGCCAGGTAAAAGAGAAAACAAGGTGTTAATGTCTGGCAAGAAGAGTTAAGAAGGATCTTCACTTTCTTAGATCTTTACAAGGTTTTAAGTTCTTCCTTGATGGAAATAGAAGGATAATTTGTCATTAGTTGGAAAAAGGTCAGCTATGTTTAGGTATCCCCTAAAAAGCTAGCATGTGAATTTCTGGCTAAGATGGCTGCTTGAATGGAAGCAAACAGACCAACCCCATATACCTACTCCAACAAAAACCTAAAAATAGTGCTAGACCAAATAGTAATCATGAAAGCCTATGATAAATTATGGTAAAGTACTTTTCCCACACCAGAATTGCACAGAAAGTCAGAAGGCCACAAGTAATAGGAAAGGGGGTCTATTGGGAAAGCCAACACCAGCACAGGCGAAGAAGACAGGCACTTCCTGGTGAGGCCAGAGGTGCGCCTGAGACACCTGGAGCCTGCAAGGCTCTGTATCTAGATGCAACAAGAGTGGAAAGTTCCCATGAGAAAACCCCAGGGTACTAGGGAACTGACAATGTGACTGGGAACAGTAGTAACCAGGCTGAGACACCCGAGAGCCTCTGACTTGTTTATTTCTTTTCCTGAAATGCCATAGAGGGTCCCGAGGATGCAGCACTTTGAACATTAAAGATCTGGGTTGGGAGGGAAGAGAAGGGGGCAGTGCTCTTAGTGTAGACCAGGGGAGGGGAGCCTGTTGCCTGGAGACCACATGTGGCCCTCTAGGTCCTCAAGTGTGTCCCTTTGACTGAATCTAAACTTCACCTAACAAATAAATCCCTTTAATAAAAGGATTTGTTTTGTAAAACTTAAAATCAGTCAAAAGGCCACACCCAAGGACCTAGAAGGCCATGTGTGGCCTCAAAGCCCAAGGTTCCCCACCCCTGATGTAGACACACCTTAGATAGTGATGTTTTGCCTAGGAACTCTAGAGACCAAGGTGGGCCAGCTATCTCATCCAAAAGTTTAGCAAGAGATGAAGGCCTAGCCCTTCCATAAAGCCCCAGTTCAGGAATTAAGGCCGGCGACATGAGTAAATAGAAGATTCTGACCACTAACTATAAAGAATTATTACAGAGCTAGATAAACAGAATGTAGTCCAGAGGAAGAGTGTCTGACATGTTTGTCACCACACCCTAAACTCCCTTCAAATATAGCACTTTGTTTAGACTCCTCCTTTCCCTTATCTCATGTTACCTCTAAGAATAGAGATAGGCCTTAGACCTTTGATATCATTAGTATAGAGAGCTTACTGAATGAGGAAACTCTCTAGGAATGCAAGTCTATACCTTTGTAACTTGCCTATGTTATGTATCAGAGGGAGGTCTTGAATCCATGTCTTCTGGATTTGAGGCCAGCAGTCTAGAGGCCTTGGTGATGCTTCCTGTTGTTCATTTGTCTGACTCTTCATGACCCTGTAGACCATAGCACTACACTACTGCCCATAGGGTTTTCTTGGCAAAGATACTGGAGTGGTTTGCCATTTCCTTCTCCAGTGGATTAAGGCAAACAGAGATTGAGTGATTTGACCCCCCTCACATAGCTAGTAAGTGTCTGAGACTGGATTTGAAGTTGGGTCTTCCTGACTGGAGGCCCTGCTATTGAGCCATCTAGCTAACCTTGATAATACTTATTTGTTTTCCTCTCACTCTCACATTAGATTATAAGTTCCTTGAGTGCCTTGTGTTCATGTTTGGTCATTTTTTCAGTTGTGTCCTTCTCCTTATGACCCCATTTGGGGTTTTCTTGGCAAAGATGCTGGAGTAGTTTTCCATTTCCTTCCTTGAGGGCATTGACATGTGTAATTTCATATCTGTATCCCTAGCACAGAACATGTGGTAGGCACTTAATACAGCTTTATTGAATTGAACGGTATTCTCCACTGCTCACAGTCCATCCCATTGTTTATAGCTCCTTTGCTTTCAGAAAACCTTCATCTTTCATCTCCTAAAGCTACATGTGCTGTTTTACCATGATTATTATGTTACTGGATTTTAAAAATACAATAGTCTGAATTATAGCTTTCCTTGACCCTGTAGAAGTTGGCATGGCAGGATTTTCCCCCCGTTGTTAAACTGTTTTCTTAACTTTTGCTTCTCTTTAATTTTAACTTTTATTCTCCTTAAACTGAGCTGGTAGAGGGTAGGCTTGATGGCAAGATTCATTGCTCTTTATCCCTGTCCTCAGGAATCCTCTGGCCACTGTCACCAATACTCTGATGCTGTGGTTGTCAAAGTTTTTGATCTCTGTACTTTATATTCTTAAAAACTGAGAACTCTCTAAAGAGCTTTTGTTTACATGGATTATATCTATCAATATTTACTGTATTAGAAATTAAAACATCTCAGTATTATCATGAAAATAATTTTGACCTCTTAGAGCTCCTGAAAGGGTCTTAGGAACCCCTCAGGGGTCCCTGGACTACTCTTTGAGAACTGCTGCTTTAAATTGCTAAGTAGATGTGAAGCTTTACCCAGCAATGTCAGTAATTTAAAAATCTGGTTTCAATGGATCAAGCTAAATTTAAAAAAAAATAAAAAATGGAATACAACTAATAAGAATAATACATGTTTATTGAATTGAATTGGTAAAGAAAGGTACATATTCTGTTTGAGAATTCCCGAAGCATGAAGCTAACCTTAGGAGTCAGTAAACATCTAGTAAGTGCCTGTTATGTGCCAGGCACTGCGCTACGCACTAGGGATACAAGTATGAAAAAGATAGTCCTTGCCCTCAAGGAGCTTACAATCTAATGAGGGAAGGCTACACACTAAAGAAAGCTGAAGGGGAGAGGGGAGTAGTTGCCCAGCTCAGGTGCATGTTGGAGAAGTCAAGAAATCCAAAATGAATGCAGCTGGAGTCCAAGAAGTCCAAGATGAGTACAGCTGGGGGGCAGGAAATCAGATGTCTGACTCTCAACTTAAGTGTTTTCAGTTAAATTTCTTTACAGTGGAGACGCAGAGTTTGTCCCACATCAAATGTAAGATTCTCGTACTGTAAGATTATTGCTGAAACTGTATAGCTCAGAGGTTCCCAAACTTATTTGGCCTACCACTCCCTTTAAAAAAAATTCCTCAGTGCCCGCCTGGAAATCTACTTCTTTTTTTTTAACCCTTTAATGTGTTTGGGTTTGTTTTTTTTTTTTTTTGGTTGGAAATTTACATCATTTCAAAAAATATATATACATGTATTTTTTAAATGGCATATCTTAAATTTAATAATTTATTATAAATTTGTGGACTTTTTCCTGCATTGAAATTTTGATGACACAGTATTGCATCATGTAACTGTATAGTATCATATTGTAAACAAGTCATTACATGCACATATTCCTGCTGATGCATGCTGTACTTCCTGACATGCTTGCCTTCCAGCCAACTCTTGCTTGTTAAGACCTGTTGGCGGACTTGACCACTGATCAGTTATAACTTGCACTTTGTGTGTTTATTTGGAAAATAATGTAATTACGACTTTAACTCTGTTACGCAACAGTTGAAACATGTACGAATGATTTTTCAGAATTTTTTTCTCTTCTTATGCTTTCACTGCCCCCTTATTTTTATTCAAGGCCCCCCCCCACTTGCATCCAAGGCTACTACAGCCCCCCATATTGTTACAGCACCCCCAGGGGGTGGTATCGCCCACATTGGGAACCTATGAATAGCTGCATACTGTTAAAGTAATAATTCACTGTATGATGCTTTGAACCCTTGATGAATATTGATGGGACCCCACCAAAGTAAGATCACATCCATTTTTGTAGATGGTTCCCTAAGGTTCATTCCTTAATCCTCTTGTCATCATCCTCTTTCTCCCTTGGGGCATTTCATTCACTTTTTATCCCCAGATAATTTTATAGATTACTCTGAGAAAAGCAGTGCAACATTTTTTCTTATTTGATGTTTTAGTATTTTCCTCCCAGTATATTGAGAGGAAGAAAAAATAAGTGGAAAATAATCCCTGTCCTCAGGGAGTTAAAAACCAATATGGTGAGATGATGCACAAGTGTGTAGAATAACTAGGATGGGATTCTTGCTGAATATATAAGTCAGCTATGAGCATGGACAAGTGGTGAAGAAAGTCTGAATAAGGAAAAGAGCATTTAGGGGGAGAAGCAAGAGCTTCACGAAGGAAGTATTCAAAGCAAGCAAGCCATTACCATGAGAAAGAATCTTCAAGATGGAGCCATATCATGGACAGGCATTGAGGTGGGGGTTGGACATATGGCACATGTTGGAGTGTTAAAATTGGGATAATAAATCTTAAATCAGGTTGAATCTGTATTCTAAAACCTGAATTTGACTCTTCCTCCCCTCCTGCTCTCTCCATCATTTCCTAACGTTTTGCCGAACATTTTAAAAATGCCCTGATAAAAGAGAAATTTAATACCCTTTAGATTAAATGATTTCTGCTTGTTTTGTTGCTTAGGAGACATTTTTGGAGTAAGTTTACAGCATCCTACCAAATATCCATGGCTCAGCAAGACAGTCATTGCACTAAATTCTTAAATAATAGTCCACAGCCACAGAAAATGGGCAAAGCAACATGGAATAATCAAAAGCAGCTCCATATTTTCTGGATAAAACAAAGCATCTTTTGTTGCTAGACATTTAGAAAGGTACCACTGAAATTCAGGCTGCAGCTTGAAATGGGTTGAAATTTCAAATTCAGCTTTCGTGCTAATGGTTTTGAACTGTGGTCGCCAGTTTTTTTCCTCCAAATTCAAAGGCCATCATCATCCAAGGATTATAAGTACAGAGCTTCCAGGTTAATTTAGTGTATGGACACCTCAGCGCCCTTCTTCCTCTCCCTTCCCTACTCCAGTCACTCAGTTGATACTCTTTATAAGTCAGATTGTCCATGATTAATGCTGGGAATAAGTTAGTGAGGGTTTCATACACAATTTAAAATAATCACATCTATCCAGAGACAGGGCCTTCTTGCTAAAGACATGTAAATAGATAAGTTGATAAGAGATAAAATTGGAAATGTACTATTTGTCATATAGTAGAAAAGGCAATAAATCGTTGAATCCTTGATTTAGAGCTAGAAGGGTCTTTAGAGGCCAACAGCTGCTTATTTTATTTTATTTTATTTGGAGGGGGGAAGGCAGGGCAGTTGGAGTTAAGTGACTTGCGTAAGGTCACACAGCTAGTGTGTCAAGTGTCTGAGGCTGGATTTGAAATCAGGTCCTCCTGACTCCAGGGCTGGTGCTCTACTCAAACTGCTTATTTTAAAGATAGGAAACTAAGGTATACTAGTTAAATGTTCCCATCCAGGTCCTATGTAACTCTCAAAGGCTCTCTTGTGCCTTAATTTTCCCCATCTGTGAAATGGGGGTAAAGAGGTTGGTCCAGATGATCATTGAGACTCTTTCTATTTATAAGTCCCATGATTCCAGGGGAAACTGAAATATTTAATTTATTATTTGGGTGGCTTAGGACCTTGAGTTTGTTTACTCTAAAAAAAAATAGTTGGTACTTCTTGGAGCTTGATTAAAATGTTAATTGGAACTTGCCCTTCTGGAATAATTGCTTTCCTTTGTACAGGCTACCCCTGCACTCCTTCTTCCCCACTTCTCCTACATCACCAACTTTTTAGTCAGTCAGTTGCTGAAAACTGTCTTTCTCTCTACATCACAGAATGATGCATGATAGATGCTATGCTGCTCAGTATCTTCCTTGCTGGATGCCAAGAAGCTCTAGGTCAGGAGTTTTTAAACCTTTTTTGAGTCATGAATCAGTCTCTTTGGCAGTCTGGGGAAGCTCTTCTCAGAATAATGCTTTTAAATTAAAAAAAATTACATAGGATTACAAAGAAAATCAATTATATTTAAGTATAGTTCTCAAGATTTCTTTTCTTTTTAGTTCGTGGACCTCGGGGTAAACAATCCTTGATGTAGAAGTTAAGTGACTAAACCTATTTTATTCTCTTGCTTTCTCTTTCCTGTTATAGGTTACACTCTTCTTGACCCAACTTGAAGGGGAGATAGGTGAATCTCGAGGTATATGGGTCTGGAAGGGCAATATTTAGTAGCATCACAGCATTGGGAGAAATCTGGGGGAAACTTCATGTTTGTGTAGGGACTAAAGCAACTTCAGCATTCTTTTAAGAGAGAAAGAAGATGAAGGATGCTGCCCCACGAATGTCATGTGGAAGAATAAAAATAGTAAGCTCAGAAAATTCAGAATGAGTTTCTTCTCTACTTTCCTTCTCTTAATTATAATGACACATGGTAATTTCTAAATCACCTACAAATACCAATAAATTCCTGAAGTTCTTTTGTACTAAGTTGCATCTTTTTGGAAAGAGGGAAAGTAAAATTGACTTCCCAGGTCACTCAGAGCAAAGCTTCCTACATTTTTAGTTATGAGACAAAATTACCTCTATACTAACTCAAAGGTGAATAGGCCTAATAGGAAGCAAAATTACAAAGTCTGTGTGGTATTTTCATCTTCCCGAGTCTTTTCTTTCTACATCCTTTTTCCTCTCCAAATGCTGACCCTCTCCCCCAAATTCAGGTCCCCTGTGTGCCGTGGTTCTCCTGCCTGCCTGTATTCAATGCTTACTCATTTCTAAAACAAGGAAAGAGCTAATTCATTTTAAACTTGACAGATTACTTTGATTGAAACTTGGAGTGAAGCTTATTCATACCAGTTTATTGCCTCAAATAAGGGTTTGTGTTTCTAATCCTGGAATAAATTTTTTTTTCTTCTCTCTCATAGTTAATCTGCAGCTATTTTTGGGGAGACGTCTAGGTAGCATAATTAGGGAGGCTTTGAACTCATAGTAGTGTCGCGTGACTGGTTCTGAGGGCAAACTTAATTTCTGCCCCCTTTTTTTTCAATTTCCATGCTGTTTTTATTTTTAAATCAATCACCCAGTATTAAGTTCTTACTATGAGCCAGGCACTATGCTAAGTGATGGGGAGTTAGTCTGTCTTTTTAAAAATAGCAGCTGTGGGGCAGGTGGAAGGTTTATAAAAGATGTTCCTTGAGTTTGGTGTGCTGGGGTTGGAGCTGATAAGGCTCCCAGCATCCTAGTCCATACTTGTTAGAGGAAGGAGAGCTCTTAAAGTTTTTCCAAAACCTGAAACCTACTTTACCCTAGCCCAGGCTTCTTCCTTCTACACTTTTCCCTCTTTTCTTGGGCATCCCCATTCTCTTCTCTTAGGTAACTTCCCCTATTCTACCTGAGAGTAGCATTTCCCTAGCCTTTCACACGTTCCCATGGACATAATTTATGTTTTCTGGAATAGACTTATTTTGGTGGTATTTAATTCTTTTTCCTAATGTAAATTTATCTGACGTACTGAAATACATCCCTATGTGCCCTGGGCTATTTTCTCCCTCTTTTAAAAATGAATTTTATGTGTTGGGATGAATCTTTACTGTTAATAAAGGTACAGGACTTGTTTTGACTGAACACTTCTTTTGGTGGGCTAGGTTTGAGGGAGGTGTGTTTGGGTAAAGGTCCTTTGACACCTGTTTTATATGACTTTATTAGTTTCTTGTAAACTCAAGTCCTGATGGGGTTGTTTCTGGAAGGAACAGAATTGCTTAGTGTTTGAATTCCTTTGAAAACTTAAGTGAAATCTCTTTTTTACAAGAGTATCTTGAAGCTTTGGTTACCACTACTTCCTTTAAAAGCTAGTTTTAGGTTAAACTAAAGATTGATTTATTTTTGTAATGGAATGGTGCCAGTTTGGGAGTTTGGACTTACATACCACGGTGGATGGTTCCCTGCAAGGCTGTACGTACACACTGATTATGGTGTAGAGTTACGGGGCTTTAATATCCAGTCACAGAAGGGCATACCCAGGAAGGTGGAAGGTTTAGGGGAGAATATCGAATTTAAGCTGTTTCCCTTTTATATTGGCTGCATTGTGTAATCAGGTAAAAGCCCAGAGAGCTAGGAGCAAATACTCCCTCTTCTGCCTTGACCTTTCCCATCCCCACATCTATGTGTTGCTTTGTACATTTAAAAAAAAAGGAGAAAAGTCGTATGATCTGTAAAAATTATTTCTTTGAAGCATTCATCTTTTCTCTGAACATGGTTTAAAAATAGTTCATCGTAATCCTGATTTTGTGAAATCCTAATGGGTGTGAAATTCCTCACAGCAAGATTAACTCATTTGCCTCATTTTGAGTGTGGATGACTATGCAACATATATTTATGTGGGATGACCGGGTTAAGACCAAATCAAGAAGAAATAATGAGCAGTTCAACTAATTGAAGTCCTGACTTACTTTTATATTTCCAGATGAGTATGGTTTATCTAAGTTATTTGTTTATTTATTATTATTGTTATTTTCTGTTAGTACCTTTCAGGACATAAAATATATTTGAATGTCTACATTTCTTTTAATGTCTAGAAGTGTCCCAAGTTTAATGACTGTTTTCACATAATGATGTGTTGTAATCACAGCCAACCTAATATGACTGTATTTTGTTTTTTAAAAAATTTATTTGTATTTTTTCTTTTTAATTTAAAAAAATTCAAATTTATTTTTATTTTTCAACATTCATTTCCACAAGATTTTGAGTTACAAATTTTCTCTCCATCTCTACCCTCCCTCCCACCCCAAGGTGGCATATATTCTGATTGCTCCTTTCTCTAGTATGACTATTTTGTAATGAATTATAAATGGAAATTTGACTTAATGCATTTTCTGATTATTTTCTCTTCCAGGGAGGGTGAGAGAAGTAAGTTGAAGGAAGGTCCCAAAATCACACTGATAGACTAGTGTCACAGATACTGAAAGGTTGGCAATTAGAATAGCTTCCCAACTGCCTTTAAGTTTTTCAGCCATAGCATTCCTTGAAAAATGAGGGTCGTGGACATGTCAGTGAGCTGAGGGAAGGTTGTATGAGAGCAGACCCAATATTGCAGTTCCTCGAGCTTTAGGTAACCAGTTCCTTGCCTTAAGTGCCCAATAACTGCTGACTCCATGATTGACTAGGTCAGGTTTTAAAATCAGAACTGATTGGGGAACCCTAGGAAGCATCATATAAATAGAGCACCAGACTTAGGAGAACCTGTGTTTGAATCCTCTTGTGGCCCTCAGATGATCATCTCTAGATGAGCCATTGCCTTCTCTCAACTTCCGTTTTCTCATCTGTAAAATAGGAATAATGATAATAGCACCCTACATAATTATTGTAAGGTTCAAACGAGATAGTGTAAGTAAAACTTTTTTTAAATGTTGACACGTTCTCTAAGTCTGCTGTTATTCATTGAAAGCTTTGTGGGAAGCAGCAATGTGATGAATACCTGCTTTTTTCATAGACTATAATATAAAACTAGAAAAGGTGCCTTTATCTCTTATTTCCATGCTTATTTGAGGATAATCACACGCCAGGCATTCCATGATGGTCACTGCCCTTTCTTCCCACATCCACCAAGGAAAGCGCCTAAATCTAGATTTAGACGATCTGATTCTTCTTCAGGTCCCAGTGACCACAATTACATCTCTTTAAATGGGAAACGTTAACGAGTGCAGGTTAGAGGAAAGGGCCAATGGGTGATACTTTTTTCCTTAGCAGCTATTTGAAATTCCTCACCCTATTAAGGAATGAGGAGTTGGTGCCCAGGAAGTGCCTGTTTCCGAGGGGATCAGTCAACTGCTAGAATTTGCATGTGATGACAGTCTTGGTAATGCAGTAGTATTCCAAAGCAATGAGTCACCTCAAGTGATGATGGCTAGGAAGTATTGATTTATAGTATCTTTGATGCAGACAGACCACTTTGATGGTTTTGGTTCTTGTCTGGAATTGTTACAGGTCGTGGAATTACTGGTAGCAAGAGAGGCTTGCTAAAAGGGCCATCTGCAAACTCGGAATCTTGCTACCCAAGTTCAGGCTCTTGTTACCACCTGCCTAGACTCATAGACCTTCTTGATTCTGTTTCTGCTCCAGACTGCTCACTTCCCAGTCCATCTTTACTCTACTTTTTTTTGCTGGGGGAAAAAAATGTCAGTGGCTCCCATTTGCTCCATCAAGTTCAAACTTGTGTGCCTGGCTTTCACGGCCTCCTGTGCGGTCTGCTTTTACAATTTTATCTGGTGCTATTCACCCCGATGCAACAGTTTGCTGCTACCTGTTTTCATGTTTGTTTTAGCACCCCTGATGGCTAGCAAATGTGCTTAATACGTGTTTAGTGAATTAAACCTTAAATATAGCCTGTACACTCTTCTGTGTTCTCTGTGTTTAGATGGCCTCCTTCACTGCTGAATGGCTGACCCATTGTTTAAAAACCAACTCACCGGCCACATCCTCCAAGAGGCCCTTCTTGGATCTATAGTATTCGATATTATTGTTAACTGTGTTGGTGTCGTATCTTCTGGGTAATGGAATGTAAATTCCATGAAGGCTGGGACCCTGCCATACTTATGGGTACTTCCTCCAATCCCAGCACATAATAGCTGCTAAATAAACGTTTGTGTATTGAGTTGAACCAGATTCATAATATCTTTTTTCCCCATTTGTTTTTTCAGAATTGCAAATTTGCAGATGTTATATTCCTGCAGGCTTGTAGATAAGCTGTGTATAGATTTTTTTTTCATATTTATTATATAGCCCTCTATCCAGATAGAAGCCACTTTGGTCATTAAATTTTGTTTTAATATTGGGAGGAGGCCGACTGCCCCAGGCAGTTTCATCTTAAATATGTTATTGATAAAATAGAAAAGCCACTAGAATTCAGACTTCAAATATCATCCTTCAGCAATCAGGCATCACCAGCCACTCATGTGGTGATTCTTATGTGAGAATCTGTTGCTTTTCAGAAGTAATACAGGATGTCCTTGATTTCCTTGGGTGTCTTTGGATCAGGTCTTGAAATCTAGACCCAGACCCAACATGAATAGTCCTTAGATTTCATTTGTGTTTTTTATTTGAAAACAGCTCTGTTTGTATTCCTAGGATCATCAGTCTAGAGCTGGAAGGTGCCCTCTGTAATTACTGCAAATCCAACATAGGATGCACTCCTTTGTGTGATTGTTGTTAAAGCCATTTTAATTCCTTATTGCTAAGTGAATACCCACAAGGAGTTTTATAGATTGGAATTTTAAACAGATAAATGTATGTGTCATGTTTGATTTCTAACCCTGAAGCTCATATGGTGATTCATTTATTCTTCATTTTTGAAATGAGGATTAGCTGAAGGATTTTGTTAGGTGTGTTAAGGTTCAAATTCGACACTTTAAAGTGTCAAAAGTCATACAAATTATTTTTTTGTTGCAATCAGTCTCAGTTCTCTAGATAGGTTTTGATGATGTTAATCTGATTTAAGCCGTTGATGGCAGCATCCTTCTTTGTGACTGAGGTTTGAGTCTTTTTCCCCTCCCTTTTAGGCTGTTAACATGGTTTCTATGGTTATTCTGACCTTTAAGCAAGCCCCTTCTGTGATTCACATTCATAGGGCCACATGAAATCTTTGGCCAGTGGAAATGTTTGTTAAGCAAATAGTAATATTGCAAATATTTTCATAGGTCTGTAGTTTCTGATGGCCATCTTGTTTCCCTGTGGATTTTCATAAGATCAAGAGCTGGGAAGGAACCTTCAAGATGATTTAGTTTAACATCCTCAATTTACGGACTCGGAAATTAAGAGCTACGAGAAATTAGTGACGTGTCCAAGGTTTTCCGTTAGCTGTGTTTTCACCACCGAGAACTGTGAATTAAATATACAATTACCTCGTTGATTGAACGCAACGTAGAAGAAATCAGAAAATGGGAAATAGAGTCTTACTAAGAGGGGTGATTTAAGCACACTGCTTGATGACTCAGGTAGCTCCAAGAATTTTTTTTCGTCTCCTGTTGTTGTCTTCAGGTCATTGGATAGGAAGCTGAGATGATCATCTCTTCTGATTTTTCCTCCCCTCCTGTTACTAGTGGTTGAAACTTGTAGAACCATAAGTTATTTTATCTGCACTGCCTTTGTTCTTTTCAAGTATTCCATCATTTTGGACAGGAGTGTCCCAACCTGGTTACATAGCAGTAAATCACCGGAGCTGTGAAACCAAGGGGCTTGAAGCAGTTCTGGATTCGGAATCAGAGGTCTTGAGTTCATATTATGTCTGCTACTCACTGTGTAACCATGGTCAAGTCTCTTTTTCTCTCTCCATCAGTAAAATTTGGGAACTGGACTACATGGCCTCTTCCGATCCAACAAAAAGAGCAACTGTTAGAGCAAAATTAATCCCAAGAAGGAGTTGTTTGCTGTAATAGATTTTTAGCAGTTTGTAATAACCCACTGTGCTTTACTTTTTAAATAAATCAGAATAATCTCACATTTGTAGACCACAAAGGGCTAAAAATAAAACTATATCCTCATGACAACCTTGTGAGGTAGGTAAATATTAATTAGTACTCTTAATTATTCTTATTTTACAGAAGAAATGGAGTCTAAGAAACTTGAAATGACTTGTCCCATAGTCATAGAGATTGTAAATATTGAATCTGGGATTTAGACCCAGGTCTCCTGACTCAGATTCCAGGAGTTCTTGCATCTTCTTCCGCTCTTATCCATACCAAAGTGAGATGTGTGTGGATCCTAGTCGAACTGGAGCTGCTGTTTGTCTGGGAGGGAGTGAGGGAGAGAGATAGACAGGCACACAACTATGGAGGGAGGGAGGAGGTAGGGTGTGTGTGTGTGTGTGTGCGCGCGCACGCGCGCGCCTGTGTAGAGGGAGTATCTTGACACCATAAAATCACAGAGATGGACCCTGTAGATGTCATCGTCCAGGACAGTGTTTTCCCAACCACAAGTAACTTTTACCAGGCTGTAAATTTTTACTCTTTATTTGTTAAAACCAAGAAATAGAGCTGCTGTGTCCTCCCTCTCCACCTCAGTCCTGCCTTTCTCACTGCGTTTTCCCCCTTTGGATCTAGATCTTGCTGCCTGAGCTCTAGAGAAACCCATCTCTGAGTCTGCCCAGAGTGTGCTTTTCCTTCGAAGAAAATGTAAACATTTAATTTGTCCACAGTATTGTTTAGGATGGGAAATTCTGACCTTCTACAGCCTTCTTATGTCTAATGGAGGCCAGCCCTGTACCAGCTTGGGTATGGGTGTGCCCATCCTATTCCAGGAGTTCCTTTTGGAAAGAGATTGATTCACAGCCTTCTCAAGAAGAGAGAAAGTTTCAGAAATAGTTTTGAAAATAAGGGAAAGCAAAAGCTTGGTGGACTGGGAGGGAAGACTATTTCAAGTATGTAGTTGTGGTTTGGAGAAAGCTCCTTCCTCTAATTGCTGGGGAGAAATTTGTTGATCATTTGAAAGTCTTTGAGCAGGTTTACCTGCAAACAGTGTAGCGAGTGTAAGTGTGCGACTGTAAAGAGAGCTATGACTGGGATTGTGGGGGAGGATGAGTATTAGAATGATTTTGTTTTGATTTTTATGTGTTTTTTTATATTTAATTTTTAAAATTCTGAAGTTAGACACAAACTAAAATGAGGATATTTCCACATACAAGGTTAGAAAAAGAGTGTTATATATGAAATTGAATCTCTACTCTGTGCAGCCTTCTTTTCCTTTTCAGAATAAGAAATTCAACATGTAACTTTCAAAGCTGTCTTGGTTGTCTGGGCTTCCTACCAACTTTCCTTATGTTAATTCTTTTGTGCATTTAAAATATGCTTTAGTGACCCTCATTTCTTTCTTTTCTTTTATTATTTTGGGAGGAAGAGGAGGACCCTATTGCTCTTTCTATTCCCCCTGCCCAGGTTCCTTTGAAATGAAATCATTGTATCAACCTTGTGGAGTCAAGAAAAACATATTTTCACATTGGCCATGTCTGAAAATGTATGCCTCGATCTGCATCCTACACTGATAGCCTCTGTGTTAGGAGATGGGTAGCATGCTTTATCATCCATCATCTGGTCTAATATTTGGTCATTCATTGCATTCACCAGTTTTCCTAAGATTCTTGTGTTTGTGCCTTCTCATTAAAATTTATCTCTCATGTTTCATTGGTGGGTATAATAATAGAGAATATCTGCTTTTTATATTGCTATTAGATTGAATTAATTTTAATTTTTAAGTTAATATTTATTTATCTGAATGTGGTTGGGGGCAGTGGGGGCAGAAGTATTTTCTCTAGACTGATGCTTGCAGAGTGAGCAGTGTTGCTCGAATGTAGAGCTCACAAAGCACCAGAAGCTTACATTCCTGTTTTGTCTTTGACCAGCCAAGACTAAAGCAGTATGCTAATATGGTTAACTGCAGTGGGAAAATATTGACATAGTTGCTAAGGCATTTTACCAGACATGTCATTGAGGCTGCAGATTTTAGAGGCAGAGCAGTGATTCTGATGGTGGTGGTAGCAGAACACAGCCAACAAAGTGGCAGGAGACCCTGAAGGGAATGGAAAGTGAGTCAGTGAGTGTGTGTGTGTGTGTGTGTGTATGTGTGTGTGTATGCACATGCATGCATACATGTGCATGTGTTTTGTCGTTTCCGCCATAATAGAAGTGAAAAAGAATCTGGTTAAGTAACCACACACACACAGAACTAATTTGGTCTGTCTGTGTGTCTGTCTATAATGTGATTGGAATTGGTCATGTTTCATTTTAATAGCATGTTTTGGAGGAAAGACATTTAAAATGCTCTCCAGACACATGTTATCCATGACACTCTTTTTTCCCCCTCAGAATGTTTATAGCTTACACTTTTCCTTATAAAGTAAAATAAAAGAAATGGTAGCAGTTCCTTCTTTGCCTGGCAATGCTGCCGGTTGGCAGACAGCTCTGAGGATGGTAGAGCCAGAATTTGGATCTGAATAGTGTGAGGAGGTGGTGTACTGCTTACACCATTGTTCTCCAAGCCCTCTTCTCCCCACCTATTTCTCCACCCCCAGAATGTCAACATGTCCAACATGACAGAGTGTTCTTGATGATTATCAGTCACAGAACCCTGCTTATTAAAATATTATCTGCCTTTCATCAGTACCTTTCATTAGGGCTACCTAATTGTGGGAAGCTTTATAACTAAGTACAAAGAGAATTCCATATTTACTCCCTGCATTTGGGGAATTTGTAATGTGGCGTGGAGACACTGAATGGACTGCTAGAGATTGGTAGCTAGGTGGTGCGGTGGTTGATAGAGAGCTGGTTTTGGAGTCCAGAACACCTGAGTTCAAACCCAGCCTAAGACACTCCTTGTGTGTCCTTGGGCAAGTCATTTAACCTCTGCCACAGCTTCCTCATCTGTAAAATGGGCATCATAATAGTATATGCCTCGCAGGGTTGTTTTGAGCATCAGAGGAGATATTTGTAAAGTGCTTAGCACAGTGGTGCTATAAAAATGCTAGCCATCATCATCATTATCATATAGGGTGACTAAATGTCTAAATAATTGTTAGCTATATAATTCTTCAATAAGGTTTGCAAAATGCTTTAATATATCATTCCATTTGGTCTTCACAACAATCCCTGTGTATAGTAAGTATTATTATTATTATTTCCATTAAGGAACCTGAGACTGTGAGAGATTGTGAATTGCCCTGAGTCACACAACTAGTAACTGAGCAAGATTTGAACTCAGGGCTTTCTGACTCTTAGGTTTAAAACTCTGTTCACTGGGCCACTTAATAGTTTGAATAAAAACATAATAGAAGTGCTATATCTAAATAGTGTGTTGTAATGGCAAGCCAAGTGGGACTTTTTGTTGACTTTTGTTTTTGAGTGCTTCTCAGCACTAAGGCAGTCAAGTGCCTTTGATTGAGTTTCGCCTTTGTTTGTAGGAAGGCCCACACCCTTTTGCTAGTTAGGTCATGAAACCCTGGAGAGGGTGTGAAGCACCCTGATCCTGAAGAAGTGTACATATACTCTGAGGTTAGCATTTCGTTTGGTGCTTACTCATTGGAAGAGTGTTGGTGTGGAGATTCTGGGTAGCCATTAAGGAGCACCCCTGGCTTTGAAAACCCAGATGTTGGTGCTTCTCTCTCTGGTAACTATGTATGTATAGCTTGGTTCAGACAGCTAGAGGCCTGTCTGTTGATTTGTGTTATTTGCTCTGTTCATATTTTCTCTGTCTGTAATTTCTGTTTGTATTTTCTCTGAAGTTCAGGGTGCTGGCTTTCCCCCCTGAACTAAGTGAATGATATATGTATGTTTGATTAAAGAGAGATTGTAAACCCCCTAAAGTTGCTTTCCTTAGAAAAGCAGATCCAGGAATCTGTGCTAGCAGCCCTCCTGTGTGCTGGTGTTGGTCTTACAACTCCACAGAAGCTGTTAGTAACATTATTATTACATGTGTGTGAAACATGTTTGTATAAATATGTGTGCAAATATATACACAGATATTCATTTATTTATACTAGTTTGTTTACTTATTTAGTTATTTCCTCCATTATAGGCCTGAAAAGAAGGGGGTTAGGTAAAATTGTACCCTTCTCCTCTGTGCCCCCCCCCACCTTTGCTAATTTGATCTGTGCCCTCTCTATAATGCGATTGGATTGTGATTTTGTGTGTGAGTGCATGCCTTTGAAGGAGAGAATAGCAATAGAAGTTGGCCCTCTAATTTAGGTGGAGGGAAGCAGTCAAGAATTTGATTAGTATGTTTCTCATCAATCCAGAAATGTCTTTTAAGGATGAGCTTAGGTTTCAGAAACTTTTGAATTACAGAAGTAAGAATAGTTACTATATTCCACAAGCTACCACTTGCTGGGTTTGAGTGAAAGACTATTTGAAATGATGCAATGCTGTCAGATAGAGAAAGGCATTTGGGCAACGGAGGGAGGCGATGATGGAGTAGAGAGGGGGGAGGGTGATAGCATGATTGATCAGGAAAGACTCTCAGGGAAGCGATGGAGGAGTTGGTAGGAGGGTTGTGGTGCATCAGAAAACCTAAAAGCTTTGGGAGAATGCCAGATAGGTTAATGGATGCTGACTGTGTTAAGTGAATATTCTCCAGGCTAAGTTTTGCTTTTCTTTATTTTTCTTCCATGGGATCATAGCTCTTGAGTTGGAAAAGACCTGGGAGGCCATCTAGTTCAAATTCCCATTTTATACATCAGAGCAAAACTCTTCTTTCTTCTTAAGACTAAATGGTATTTAGAGGGAGTAGTGATGGGAAGAGGGAATGAGTATAATAACATTTATTTACAATTTGTGGGTAATTTTAGGACTGCCTTAAATATAATGAACATGTTGTAGCTAGTTGCTACAAATCATCGCAATGTTAAAAAAGACCAACGGAGAGAGAAATGATAGGTTTAAGTAGGTTGTGGCATATTTTCAACTATGACCTGTGCATGTGAAATGGGTTAAGACAGTGGTGTCAGACTCAGATAGAAACAGGGGCCACTAACCTATACATAATGATCCCTATGGACTTTGAAAACCATTTATATTTTTCTTTTTAAAAAATTTTATTAATGCATCAAAACATTAAAATGAGATAGGAACTGCATCTTAGTCACCCGGGATACATGATGTTCAACACCTCTGTTGTAAGGCATATACCGTCCTGGAAGTATCTGATTAAGGATGTGGACCAGTCATGCAGTGAGAATGAGGAATAATAACCTGAATGCTGCTTTGATGATCTATGGAGAGCGTGGAAGAAAGCTGTAGGGAAAGTGAAGGCATGGACATGTCATGACCGGTACCAGTGAAGGGAGAATTCCCTCTTGAAATCTTGGAAAATATTGAAGATTTTAGTATATTCAGATACACACATCTAGGCATTTGTAAAAAATGCCTTAACTGTACGTTGGCTAAGCCTAAGGATACTGATTTTAAAGCTTTATTTTGGATAATTCAGAATCTGTTTTTATGACCTGCACGTTTAATTGAAACTGACTCAGTTACTTTCCTCACCATTTCTGTCTTTACCCTCTCCACACCCCACCCTAGATCTCTCTTAGTGACTAGCTTAGCAGGGTTTGTAAAATTTCTGAATGATAGTTATTAATGTGACTGAGTTGTGTCAGCAAATATTCCGTGGATAAAAACATAGAAATTTTTTTTTTTGGCGGGGGTGAGGAGGGAGGCAGTTGGGGTTAAGTGACTTTTGCCCAGGGTCACATAGCTAGCAAGTGTCTGAGGACAAATTTGAGCTCCAGCCCTCCTGACTCCAAGGCCAGTGCCCTATCTACTATACCACCTGTACAGGAATTTAAACTTAAGAATGATATGTGGAACTTTATGAGGAGGGGCAATGGTCATATTGTGTTAGGATGCCTGTAGTATAGCAAGGTGGGAAACAGGAGTGGTAGGTCGGCCATCAGAGTTTTTTTTTTTTTCAGGGGATGTCTAAACTGTGGTATAGATTGACATTCAGCATAGCATAAAGATGATGTAACAGTGCGGCCCAGAGCACTGTAATTATTCATGAATTAAAGGAAAAAAGTTGAAATGAGAAGAGAGTGTTTTATGGCTTAAAATTCCCTCTCACTCCCAGATTCACTTATTTTAAGGCCGTGCGTGATGTGAGAGAAAGAAGATTAATGGTGATTGTAGCTGGGTGGCTTTCAAATTCAGTGTTCCAGGGGTGTGGCGGAACTAATTAATTATTAGAGCACCAAAAATTAAATTAAAACAGATTTGGGGAAGGGATTTCTTTTAAAAGCAATGTGACAAATTGTACGTAGACTTCTACAGGCATTCTGAGACATATGTAGATATCTTTTAAACCTTTCTTTTCTTTTTAAAAAATGAGTAGTGGTCACCCCTCAGGGTTGTTTTTTGGGAAGTTCAGGGAGAGTTATTCTTTTTTATTAAAAAAAAAAAAAGAAAGTTGATGGAGTCTTAGAGCTAAAAAGTAACCTTAGAGCTTGTCCAGTTCAGCCTCATTTTTTGGGAAGTGATGTGGTTTAGTGGAACGAGCATCGGCTTTGGAATGAGAGGACCTGAATTTAAATTAAGCTGCCAAGGGATTCCTAGTATCTGTATGGCATTGAACAAGGCCCTTCACTGGGCCTTGGTCGACTCATTCAATTGGTTTCACCAAAATCTACTCTTTCTCTAACACGTTCAGTCATTGTTCAGTAACGTCTGACTCTTTGTGACCCCGTTTGGGGTTTTCTTGGCAAAGACACTAGAGTCTTTTGTCATTTCCTTCTCCACCTCATTTTACAGATGAGGAAATTGAGACAAACAGGGTGAAGTGACTTGCCCAGGGTCATACAGCTAGTAAGAGTCTGAGGCCAGATTTGAACTCAGGAAGAGGAGTCTTCTTGGCTCTAGGCCCCACACTGTATCCACTGTACCACCTAGCTGCCCACGGAGTCTCTAAGGGACATTTGTAACTATCAGATTCAGTTTTCAGAGGGTTACTTTCTTTTATCTCTAGGAAGCAGCAGGATGCAGTGGTGCCTGGGAGGTTGGGTGTGGGGAGTGGGATGTGGGAAAGGTGTAAGTTTAGAGAACTTGGGTTCTGTGACCTTCTTGAGTATGATGAAGTAAGGCATTTGGATGAGGTGGGTGGGCTTCTTAAGTCCTTTTCCACATCTAACTCCATTTTTTGATAGTTAAAAATTGATTCTGTCCTGTTTTTTCAATATTCAAAAGCAGATGAATAAGCTCTCACCTTTTGAAACAGGATCTGTCTGTGGTGAGGAAATAAAAATAATATTGGTAGTAAAAAAGGGTAATTAAGGAACATATCAATCTGTTTAAAAACACGTATGTGACATATAAAGGAATGCCCTCCTTATACTTTTTGGGGGTTCCAGGACTTAGTATAAGGTATCCCAAAGTCTAATTTTAAAACTGTAGCCAAGGTCTTTGGGATATCTTCTTTAGTGAGTGCTTCGTTCACAGTAGGTACTTAATGAATGCTTATTGCTTGATTGACTATGCTCAGCATGTTCTGTGTCACAAATGTGGCTTAATTGGGATTAATTTCATTGACTTTCCCTGTGATTAGTGACTTAGAAAATTCTCCTATGGAATTTTTTTCAAATGCCTTCTTGACAACTACCAATTATAGTCTTAGAGAGTTTCTTACAGGCACTGAGAAGTTAAATTATTTGCCCAGGGTCACATAGCCTATATGGGGCTTAGGTGGGACTTGAAATGTAAGGTGTTTTCTTGGGGATGTGTAGATTCTTTAAATGCTTTGTTTCTTGTATTTCTTGCATTTGGTTTTGGTTTTCTGAGTTGTCAAGTTCTTCTTTGAACATTAAGTTGTCTCTGTGTGTCCTGCTGTGGAGGTCAATGACTTTTAGTTGCATAGAGATCATATATTCTTTTTATAGCTCTTTTTCTTTTGTCCTTCATTTCACTATTTCATCTTTGGCAAAACTCCAAAATGAAATCATCTCTACTCATGATGATCTTCCCTTCCATTGGGAGGGGACAATGAGGTATACATAAAATATATATTTATATAACAAATATGTAAAATATATTTTTATATTTTATAAAATATATTTATAGTTTGTTTAGCCATTTTTCTGATTGGTGAGCCTATGATAAGACTTCTGTAACACTGCATTGGCTGCTAGGTTACGCAGTGGATAGAGTGTAGGGGCTGGAGTCAGAAGGACTTGAGTTCAAATTTGATCTCAGCTTACTAGCTGTGTGACCCTGGGCACGTCACTTAAATCACTGTTTGCTCCAGTTTCCTCATCTGTAAAAATGAGCTGGAGAAGGAAGTAGCAAACCACTTCAGTATCTTTGCTAAGAAAACGTCAAATGGGTCACAGAGTCAGACATGACTAATTAACTAAACAACAAAAACAGCAACAGTAGCGCATTCCATTTCCTCTTTTCCAAAGTTAGTTTGTGCATTTATGCAGATCCTGCCTGAAGAAATTATTCCCTCTGTCTTTCTTAAATTGATGACTTGTCTATTAAAACAACCTTCTGCTATATAAATCCCTTTTTACAATCTGTCTAGTGAAGGAGACTTTTAAATTGGCTTCCTGGATAGCACATTTGTCCTTTTCTTTTTTTACTTTTCTGAATTGTGTATCTTTTGAAGGGAATCTGGGATATCTGGAGTTTATTTTTATATATGGTATAGAGACCGGTATAATCACTCAGGTCTTTTTTGTATTACTGAGCTAGATTTATGTTTTTAAAACAGATAGAGATTGTATTTTTGTTGTCATAGGAGTTACCTGTGAACAAAGCAGGAAGATGTCTTAATCACTGACTAATTGTTAATGTTTTCTCTATTTCAAGCCACAAAGGCTGCCATGGTAGACACGAGAGTTTTTATTGCAGCAGTAGGCTAGGAAATAGATTGTTGTGTTTTCATCACTAAATTCAGGTGGGGAATAAAGTAGGTCGTGCTTATAAGAAAAGTACATCTACCCGGTGTTATTTCCAAAAAAAGCTACAGTGATGTAGGCTGTAATAAAACTTCTTTAAAGCCTCTTTAAACATCTACTAGTGAATATTGAATTAACTAGTGAGTTTTGGGGTGTTGTGTTGCCCAGAATAGGCATTTTGTTCCATTTTGTATAGATGCTAGTGAGTGTTTTCCAGTCTCTGTTACTGGCGTCATTGTAGTGTGTTTGGACTGATTTTGACCTTACCCCTTTGCCCTCTTGATTTTAAAGTAGCAGGCCGAGGAATGACTGTCTCTGGTTTCTAAGCCTGCTGAATCACCAGGCTACTTCACGGCCTCATGTTCAGAAACAAAGACTCTTCCCACCAACTTTTTTTTTTTTTTTTACTTCCAAGAAAACAGAGGCTGAAAGGCAGAAGTGTTTGTGTTCTCTGCAAAGAGCAAAACAAAACAAAATCTCTTTATGTGGAACAGGTTTGAGACTTTTGATGCTATAGTGTGTATGTAAAAAATACAAAACTTAAACAAAAAAAAGACTCCACCAAAAATCCCTACTGCTAAAACCTCCATTTTACTGCAGACTGACTGTATCAGATCGAAAGTGCCACAGAACAGCTGCTCCAAAGGCCGAAGGTCTTAATGGTTACAGCATGCATTGGAAACTCAATCCTGCCAGATTTTCAGTTAATGAAAATATTTACTTCAAGCGAAGTAAATAAAGTTTATGGGCATAATTTTTAATTAGGAGTGAAACCAAAATTCCACATTTCATCTTCTTACCCCTAATTTTTGTCTGGGACATGCTATGGAAGAATACTCCGACTGGTGTTTTAAGAAAACAAACTCCCCTTTCTAGTAATTTTCCTTGTTTTATATGTCAGATGACATCATTGGAGTTTAATCTCCCCTAGCCCCCATATCATGGTATTTTTTTCTGTTCTGGAAGTTAACTGATCTTTTTGGCGCTTTGTCTAGTCTGCAGAAGTATCCCTGTGTGAATAGGGAGAGGAAGAAATTTAAGTCACAGAGAGGTTATGTTCTGTTTTAAGCCACCCAGACCTCCTGACTCTTACTCAGGCTAATGTTCTGGCTACCCTACAAAGTAATGAGAGAGTTTTTGCAAACTCTGTGTGAAAAATTAGCTTTATGTGCACCACATTCTTATATGTTGGCAGTGCTTCCTGGTGCCCCACACCTGTTTTATGAGATGTCTCCAGTAGTGGGAGACTTGACTCCCAGACTTTGACAGACTCTCTGAGGGTAGGGGATTGCTGTGGTTTCTGGGTACACTGATAATTGGGTTTGCTCATATTTTTTGATACCCACAAATTGGGTGGCATTGATTTCTAACTTCTCATCACTGTAAGGCAAAAGAAACAACAAAAACCCTCAACTATAGATGTACTTTCAAACCTCATTGCCCTGGAACCCACTCTAACGCTTCTGCAATTGAGCCTCATTTCCCTGCTTAAAAATGACTAAACTGTGGACAGTGGAAGGAGGAGAATGGATGACTTGTGTTTTTTAGGCTGGTCTCAGGGAATGGCTTTTCAAGCCCCAAGGCTTAGGGTGATGGAGTGAAACAAGTCATTTCTGCTGTCTTCACCAGCTTTGACAGTTGATTTGATGGTTGGTATATGAATGGTAGGGGAGGGTGATGATGAGGCTGGGGAGGGAAGGCAAAGCGATCCCTATGTACCTCCATCAAATATAGTGTGTATAATTAAGCATTTTTGTTTTCATGATGTTGGTTATTTTGGGATAATTTCTAATAATAGGGATTTTTTTGGTGATCTTTTAGTTCTGGAAAGATGCTAATTAATAGTGTTTGGTCATTTGGATGTACAACTTGTGGTTCTCAACTCTTAGTTAAAACCCCCTCCAAAACAGGGGGGTCCCATTGGAGACCAAATGCAGTTTTCTGTATTTTTTTTTTCTATTGGCTTTTCTTGTTTGTTATGGAACCCAACGGTTTTTCAGGACCTGCATGCCTATTTTGAGTGGGCTAATGAAATAATAGAGGGAGCTTGCTCCCAGGCTGGGATCTGTTTCCATGGCACAGGGTCTTCTCCCCAATCCACTATCTAGTTTGATCTCTCTCCCTTGCTGGGCACATACTGATTTCTTCATTGTATAGTTGGCTGTCATGCTGTGGATTTTTTTCCCCCGTTTGTTTGTTTCTTTATTCAGAAGCCCTTTTGTGGAGTGGGTGACTTTGCTACTCCAAGCCCCCTAGATGTGCTTGTGCAGTTTGGAGGTTGTCAATCTGGGTTACATCCCTTATGAGCATTTTCTGCGGGGCTGTGTTGCTAGTGTGTTTCCCTTCTGACCTGTAGATTTCCTTTCATTTTCCATGGCAGTGACAGAAAGGAATAGTAAGAATAATTGAAGTTTGGAAATAAGTATCAGCTTCTCTTGAAATCAGCCCTTTCAACTTCCTTCCCTCAGACCTTTATCAAGATAAACAGATTTGTCTGCCTAAATCCCTCTGTGGAGCTCTTAAAGGCACAGTGCCCATGCATACACACAAGTGCTTAAAAATAAACAGCTCTATGGTTATGTCTTTGTGGGTACCCCTTTTACTAGTGCACATTGTAATCCCTCTGTGATTTGGAACGGTGTTTTTGAGAGCTGTTGCAGCCAAAAAGTGTATTGCTATTCAGCCACCCTGGGGATGAGCCCCTCCAAACTGAAACTGGTTCTCAGACAATAAGTGCATCCTCAATCATCTTTATTGTAGTTCAGTCAAACTTGCTTGTCGCAGACTTTTGGTCTGCTAACAGCTTTCGAGAGTCCAGGGCTAGCTTTCGAGCACAATGGGCTATTGGTTTATAACCCAAAAGGAAATAGAATTCCTTCAGTTCGATTTAAAAGATGAGTTTTAATAATTAGGATAGTGTTTGGCCTTTCTTACTTGCTCGAATCAGATGGCTATTAACAAATCCCCTTTCCCCCCTTTCGCCCTATGCCAGGAGAACAAAGGAACAAGCATTTATTAAGTGCCTCCCGTGTGCCACGCCCTGTGTAAATGCTTTTACAAATATAAATAAGAGGACAAGCTTTCCTTCATCCAGGTGCTTGAAATGTTCAAGAATATCACTGTAATTTCCATATTTTTTTAGGGTTCTGCCAATACAACTTCTGTTTCATTGAAGAAAGAATCACAGGATGTTAGAGCTACAAGGAACCTTAGCAATCATCATCATGGCCTAGTAGAAAGAATGTTGGATTTGGATTCTGGAGAATTAGCTTGAAATCTCAGCTCTCTAGTTATTACTTACTTGTGTGACCAAGGGCAGACATCTCACCACTCTGCACCCCTCTTTAAATGAGGGGAATTGGATTGATGATTTCCAACCTGCTTTCCAGATCTAATTTTATGATCCTGCAAACTTTTATTCATTCATTTGTTTATTTATTCATGCAGATGAAGAAACTGGCCTAGAGGGGTTAAATGCCCTGACTTAATGTCACAGGATTAGTGGAAAGGGAAAGGAATAGAACATAGGTCTTTTAACTTCAGTTTACTAGCTCTTTTCTCTTAATTGTGCTGCCTTCCTCATTATGTTTGTATTCAGTAATTCAGCTAGGTGCCTGATACCTTAGAATATTTGTGCAGTAGCAACAGACAATAGTTATGCACCTGCTGTGTGGAGAGCACTGTGCCCAAGTGCTGAAGGACCTGGAGAGGGGAGATAAGGTCCCTGTCCTCAAGGACCTTGTAAGGTAGTGGTCTAAGCAGTTAGCACTGTGGTACTAGAAGGCTGGGCATAGAGTCAGCGAGAATTGGGTTGAAATCCTGATCCTATCTCTTACTGCTAATTCAACGGTGCAAGTCGCTTAGTTTCCATTTCCTTATTTGTAAAATTATTGTACTACCTATCTCTTAATATGTTGTATATTTTCGAGAACTATATAAATGCCAATGTTGCGGATATCGCCACTGCCACCATCACCAACATCTTTGGCATCTCTTTCTCTAGACCTAGTTTGGTACTGGCTTAGCTCTAAGCCCGTGTATACCTACTGGGTGGCATGTTATGCAGAATGAGGTGATGAGTGGTGATGAGGAGAGTCCAGCCTAACCTTGTTGTACCAGAAGGTCAAATAGCTTTAGAACTAACCTTGCAGTTTGAATTGTTTCTTGAGGGGAAAAAAACAACCAAACTTTCTTTTGAAGATTTAATAAGCAACAAACCCCTTGAGAAAATGCCACATCAAGCCCAAGGTCACAGTAGCATCTCTAGGCATTTTATGGACTTCACCTTTCCTTGGATCTGAACTTTTGCATTTCTGTCTTGCAAAGTGGATGAAAGCAGGTCAGCCTTGGGAAGTTGGGATGAGGCTATGTAGGTTGTTGAGGCATTTAGTGCATGACATTTGCCTCATAATGAAGTCTTCACTTGTCTCTTGACAGCGTAAAATTAGAGAGGTACCAGGTTTGCTTAAGAGCCTTATATGTTTTATGTGGTCTTAACGTAATTAAATTCTAAGCGTAGCTTTTATGAAGGTAATTTGTATATGTTTTGATCTGAATGGATAGCCTAAGACCTCTTCCTTTTACTTCCAACAGGTGACTTTTGTGCTGAAAATGCACCTCAGATTATCAGCGCATCTGGCCACAGGACAGATTTTTCCATAAGTAATATTTCAGGAGGAGAAGACGCATACAGGACAAACTTTACAAAAGGAGTTTCCATGTCTTTGCCTTCGTCTCCCCTGCTGCCGCGTCAGTCTTACTTGGTGCAGTCAAGATCAAACAAAAAATCTCCAGGTAAAATCTAAGAAGCAGTAATATCCTATTTAATTTTTTAAAGCAAAAAAAAAAATCTAGTTTTCATAAATATTATATAGAGACACTAAACAAAATTGTCAACCAATAAGAACACCAACATTTAAGAAAAGGAAATGTTTGGAAATGAGATTCAATCCGTTCCATAGGTTATTCATTTTAATTTAAACATTCATCTTTTTTGAGTGGCCAGAATATACTTTCCAAAATTTTTTTTAAAAAGTTTGTGTTTTACATAGTACCAGCAATAGTAATTTTGGTTTCTTGATTCTGAACTAAGAACTGTTACAGTTTAAGCTCACTGTAGTAATTTTTTTTTAAAAAAGTACATATTTAGCCAAATAAAATTTGTGGACATTTATTTTATTACTAGCCAGCATTTTTTGGCTACTTGAAAATGTTGAATGAGGTAACCTTGTAAAATCAAACAATTGAACAAATCCTGCATCTTTAAACTATTACTTTAAAATAAAGTCAGTCTTGAAAAGTGATGAAGAAAGGGGAAAGAGCCCTGTGTCTTTAACACCTGATCAGTTAGGCGAGCTTCTTGACTTCTGGGTTTCGCCATGTTTCTTCATTGCAGTCAGTGCAGGTAGCTAAGGTGATTTTGTGTACTCTGGGGTCATCACTTGAATGGTGGGTAACTTTTTTTTCCAAAATGGTGATGCCTAACATTGTTCCCCCATCTCCTCCTTGCCCCTCCTCCTTTCCCGCCCCTCCCCAAAACATCCTGTGCCTGGTTAGACACCTGCTTGAAAGCTGGATGAGTTTATGGCCTGTTTGTCATTTGCAAGTACAAAGATGCTTCTAGATTATATGAAATTATATTTGGGATCTCTGAAATGTGACTATACTGAGCTTGTGAAATTGATGTTTCTATTCTTGTACTCTTTTGGCTTCCTAATCACTTGCATTTAAATTTGAATAGTCATTATTTAATGCCCATTAGCTTTAAAGCATTGAGTGAATATAAAGACATGTGTTATAATTGAATACTGAGAATATGTTAGGAATTGTGAGACCTAGTTAACTTCAAGGGAACATCTGAAATCTCTTTCTCTTGTCTCTTTCATTCTGCAGTCTCCCATCAGACCCCTCACTAGGGCATCCTACAGGGCTCCATCCTGGACCCTTACTCTTCCTTCTCCACTGCTGATCTCATTCCCTTCCATGGTTTCAAAGTGTCATCTCTACACAAATAACTCCCAAGTCTATGTATCCAGCCCTAACTTCTGTCTGAACTTGAGGCCAAGTGCCTGCTAGCCATTAGGGAAGCTGGGTTAGGTACCACCTCTGACCTTAGGCAGGTGTCAGTCTCCTGGGTTGTATTTTTCTCATCTGTAAAATGAAATTCTAGATTCAATGATCTTTGAGGTCCCCTGAGGCTTTAAATCTGTGACCCTAGATGCCTTTGGGGTCCCTTCCTGGAGCTATGACCCTGTTGTCTCATCCTGAATATCTCCTAGACATCTCACATTTAGTGTGCCCTGTCCTGAATTTGTCTGTGCACACCCCACTTCCCCCTCCCTGCTTCCAGACTTCTCTATTTCTTTTTAGGGAATTTCCGTTCCACAGTCACCAAGGCTGGTGCCCTAAAAGCCATCTTTGGACTTATCTTCCTCACTGACTCTTCAGCTCCACATCCAATCTAAATACAAGATGCTGAGTGTGGTCAATTCTAACCCTACAGCTTCTTCGACCTTTATTCCCTTCTGTTTTCTCACCCCTAGTTCAGATTTTCCTCACCTTAGACCTGGTGTACAGTAATAACCTGCTCATTGATCTCCCTGCCTTCAGGCCTTCCCCTCTCCTGTCCATCCTCATCAGAACTGTCAAAATAATCTTCCTAAGGCACTGTGAGTCTGACCTTCTCATTGTCCTACTCGGCAGTCTGAAGTGGTTTCCCTCACACCCCCTCTTGGATAATTGCCCCATCGCTATCTGGCTCCTCCCTACCTTTCACCCTTATTTCATATCCTTCTTCTAGGAAAGCTGAGCTACTAACTGTTCCCGAACTCAGCCGTCTACTTCTCATCTTATGGGCATGGGAACAGGCCATATCTTCTGCCAGGAACGCATGCCTCACTTCCCTTTGTCTCTCGGAATCCTTGCCTTACTTAAAGAGGCAGCCTCGTGGTGGAATTAGAAATCTGAGCTTGGAGTCAGAAAGGTCTGAGTTCAGATTCACCCTCAGACACTGAGTACTTGTTTGATAATCCCAGGCAAGTCAGTTCCCCTGTCTTCCTCAGTTTCCTTACTGCAAAATGAGGATTAATAAGAGCATGATTGATTTTCAGGGTTAATCCTCACAGGGTTGTCGAGAGGCTCCAACGAGATAATCTTTGTAAAGCACGTGGCACAGTGCCTCACAAATGGTAGGTGCTTAATAAATTCTTTTTCCCCTGTTTTCTTCCTTATTTCATGCCCATCTCTTCAGTGAAGCCTTCCTGGTTCTCCCTCTCCCCAATTGTTCATATTTTCTCCTTCCTTAGTTTACCTCATCACATTTATTAGTGTACATATTGTGATTTTCACCCCATTCCATGGAGAATTTAGGATTGTTGAGAGCTGGGATTGTTTGGTTTTGGTCTTTACATTCCCAAGTGCACATAGTAGGCACTTAATAGATACATATTAGTTTGGATTTTCAAATTGCATTTCATCATATGGGAGTTCTTGTAGAAAGTATTTTTTAATTTTAATCTTGAGTTTGGAATCTCTTGGCATATAGAGATTTTTTTTTTGGCAAAGATATTGGTTGTAAAATTATTTGACCTGTTTGTCAATAAGCATTTAGCTAGTATTTAGGGAAATGATTTATTATCTGGGGGATTAGAACCGCTTTGCAAACAGATTTGATATGGGTTGCAAAAGTAATTCTAAAATCAATTCTAGGTCGTTATGTGGTATGGGGCTGTTTCTTGGACGATTTTCTCTGTTATTCGTTGCTATCAGATAAACTGCTGCTAATTGTTAGAGCCCTGTAGCAAGTATTGGGTGTGTGTGTGTGTGTGTGTGTGTGTGTATGTTTGTTACTGTTATGCTAGGACATAGGTGGCAGCTGGACAAGATGGTCAGAAAAAAGTAGGTTAGGGAATTTGGCCAGCCCAGAGAGGTCCAACAAGTGCTGTATGTGAAGCAAGTCAGGCCAACAGAGACCTCTCTTTTGTTACTGACTTTATTTATGTATTCTTAGACAAATTGCTACTCTATTTCTGTTCGTCCTTGGTTCTAAGAAAATTCACCCCATCGGGTTCAAATTAAGTACTTTGAATGCTGTATTAATACAAGACAGTGGGTTTTCTACTGTATCCATCCTTATTAGAATGAATAAGACATACTGCTTCTTTTCTTTGCAGATGAATAACTTATGTGAAGTAGGGAGTAGTGCTTCTAAGAGGGAATGGAATTTTAAGAGTTGCAAGGGACCTTCATAGTCATTAATCTAACCCATTCCTGAAAAGTATCCCACCTGAGAGCGTTGGATCTAGAGCCATAAGATCTGGGTCTGTCACTACCTGCTTGGTTTTAATCGGTTCACTTAATCATTCTGTCCTCAATTCCCTCATCTGTAAACTGAAGGGATTGGATCAGATGACCCTGAGGTCTCTTCCAGGTGGGAAGCCGTGAAACCTGTGAGACCTTTACTTCAAGACCTCCAATGAGGTACTGGAAACCCACTCCTTCCTGAAAACCAATCCTTCCTGAAAAATCCAACTTTACTTTTAGATGGCCCTAATCACTATGAAGTTTTTCCTCATATGAAAACTAAATATGCCTCTTTGTATCTTCTACCCATTATTCCTTGTTTGCCCAAGCAGAACAAGCATAATTGCTGTTCTAAATGACAACTCTTAAATAGCTATTATGGCTCTTGTAAGTCTTATCTTCTCCAGACTAAACATCCTCAGTTTTTTCAACTTCTCCTTTTGTGATGTGGGCTTATGTCACTTCACCAGTCTTCCTGATTTCCCTCTTCTGAATGCTCTCCACTTGTCATCTTCTACCTCTAATGTGACACCTTCTCACTAACACAGGGCCCCAGATAGATTCTGATCCAGAACAGAGTTCAGCAGATGATAGCCCCTGATTCTGGATATTATGCCCTTCATAATGCAGCTGAAGTTTGTAATCATTTTCTTGGCTGCCATGTTACCCTGTTGACTCATTGAGCTTATAGGCCACTGAGACACCAAGATCTTTTTCAGATCTGTCTAGCTGCACCTCTTTTATTATACTTGTTGAATTGAGTCCAAGTGTAAGGTTTTATTTTTATCCCTGTTGAATTGTATTTAAATTTAATTTACCCCAATATTTCAACCTTTCAAAATCTTTTAAAACCCTACCCCTGTGATCCAGTGTGTGTAAGCTCCTTTTAGCTCTGTGTGAATTGCAGATTTGATAAATATGTCCCTTATGCCTTTGTCAAAGTCATTCATAAAAATGTTAAACAGGTGTAGGCTACTCAGTTACTAAACATTTATTAATTACCTACAATGTGCCAGGCATTGTGCTAAACACTGGGAGACAATATACAGAAAACTGTGTGCCAATATAGATAATATACAAATTAGAAATAATCGACAGTACAGATTGCCATGATAAATCATAAATATTTGACAGGATAAATCGACAGGATAAGTCAGAAATAATCGACCAGGAAGGCACAAGAGTTAAGAAGGATTGGGAAAGGCCCCCTCAAGAAGGTGGGATTTTAGCTGGGCCCTGAACGAAGCAAGGTAAGCCAGGAGGCAGAGATGAGGGACAGCCGGTGAAAATGCCTGAGTTGGGAGATGGGACTGTATTGTTTGTGAAACAAGGAGCCTGGTGCCACACAGTATATATTTGTTGGGGGAGGCAGGTGGGGTGGAAGGTATTAGAAGACTGGAAAGGTTGGGGGTGGGTGGGAAGGACAGGTTATGAAGGTCAAACAGACGTGTATTTGCTTAGGGAGGTGATAGGGAGACACTGGAGTTTATTGACTGAGTGGGGAGAAGGGCTTAGAAAGATCACTTTGCCATCTGAATGGAGGAAGGACTGGAGTAGGGAGACCTTCCCGCCAGCTTGACATCACACCATGAATGCATTGTTTCCAGCTGTTTGGTTCAGAATCTGCCTAACAGGACTGTGGTTTAGCCCACACTTTTTTTTTTTTTTAAGCAACAGTAGCATTAGAGATTTTATTCACTACTTCAGTAAAATCCAGGTAAACTTTACCACATTCACCTAATTTACCATTCTAGTTTCCCAGTGAAAAAAGGAAACAGGGCCAGTCTGTTCCGATCTTTCTCAAGGAAGCCATGGTGGCTCATTGTGATCCTTTCTTTTTCTAGGTGTTCACTAACCGTCTCTTTAATAAATGAGTTCTAGATTTTTTTCCTCCAGGAATCTGTCAGTTCTGTGGTTTGCAGACTCTGTTGTCTTCCCTTTTTTGAAAATTGGGACATTGCCTTTTTTGAATTCTGAGGTAACAAAGGTATTGTTATGAGTTAAGTCTAACCAATAAAACCTGATTGGATTCCTGAAAAAAGTAGAATAGAAAAATAGGGGTTTTTTTTTCCTGTAGGTGTCTACCATATTTACATTTCAATATAAACCAGATTGTTGGAATAATATCCAGAAACTGAACATTCTACCTATCTTTTAAAATAGTTAGCATATGGCGGTGAACGTGTGCTGGATTTAAAAATACTCATCTATTTTAAAATGTTAATACTGTTGCTGGTAGTAATCACACAATATCCAGTATTTCTGCATTGTCTGTAAAGTATTGAGCTATCCCTAGTGGGTTGTACGTTCAGCGTTCAGTCCATATCCTGAGCAGAAATTATACTGATGTCTATTCTCATGTTCCAATCAAACTGTGTTACCTATTTTATTAAAGTAAGTTAAAAAAAATAGGCATAACATTAGGCTGAAGGGAAACCTGGTACATAGAATTGACAACTGACTTTGAAGCCGGAAAGACCTGAGTTCAAGTGCTGCTTCTTGACATGCATCGGCATTGTGACCCTGACAAAATCACAACTCCTTAATGTTCTGGGCAACTCTAGGATTATCAGTTGCTGAGAAAGTGCAGACTTGAATGGGCAAAGGGAGCTTCCTCAACTTGTAGAGGGAAAGGTAGGGGAATAAATATTTATATATGTGCCAGACACCGTGCTTTACCAATATTATCTCGTTTGATTCTTACAACCTTCCAAGATAGCTGTTATTATCTCCAGTTTATAGATAAGGAAACTTGAGTCAGACAGGGGTTGAGGGACTTGCCCAGGGTCACACAGCTAGTAAGTGTCTGAGACTAGATTTGAACTCAGGTCTTTCAGACTCCAGGCTCCTCTCTGTAGGCACTGTACCACCAGCTGCTCTGTATCAATGAAATAATGGGTCTGATCTCTATCCTGATACTACACCCAACAGATCAACAGTACCAGAGAAAACATAAAGTCATGTAGCATTGTTTCCACTTTAAGGGTCTCTTTGATAGTCTGAAGATTCAGTGTTACTTAGTGTTAGAAATGTTGATATTTCATAAATCCCTGAGAATGCTTGCTCTAAGAGCTATTATCTTGCAGTGATTTTTACATTGCGTATGATTGTAGTATGTACCTATACACTCTAGTGAGAAGGCAAATTGTCACTGTTTTTGATAACATCTTTACTTTGTATGTTAGTGTTGACATTACCTCATTTACATGGCTAATAACTAAAGAGTTTAACTTTTTTTATAACAAAAAAGTAACATATTTTTCTAGTCATAGAAATGAATAAATTATTAGTAGTTTTAACAATGCTTTGTAAGTTGTGCCCCCTGAAATGACTTTTTAAATTAATGAAGGACTCTTCCTGCTCTGGATCTGTGACTTTATGAAAGAGCAAGGGATTACTTTATATACTTTATTTTAAAAATTAGACCTGTGATTTCGTTGGTATGGGAGCTTCTAGTGAGGAACTTTCTCTGCTCAGCCGGTCAGCCATGACCCATTTCTTAAGCACCTACTGTGTGCTGGGCACTGTGCTGTGTGCTCAATAAGATTATACATACACCCTTTTTGAAATTTATAGTCTTGGAATGTTGTCTGTGGGCACTAAGAGGTTAAGTGACTTATTCCAGGTAACACAGCCTGGAGACTCAGAAAGGATTTGAAGCCAAGTTGTCCTGATTCAGAGGACAGCTTTCTGCTATACCACACTGACTCTCTTAGATCCTTTCCTAACCCAGCAACTGGAAGGTTTCCACCATGTTAAAGATGTGAGAGAAATATTTCTTTATGTGTGGCTTCTCTGTTAGGATTCGTTCTGATCAGACTTGAGATTTTGAGAGAAAACTACTCAAGGAAATGTAGCTTTTGGAGGAATGAGGAAGCGAGGAAGCCTGGACTTGTATATACCATCCCTTAAAGATAGCCTCAGGCAGGGCATTTTAAATGAGTGATCTGTCATCATGAAGTGGTGACTTATACTCCTGGAATTTAGGAAGTTTGGACGTGACTCAACCAGGGCGAGTGTGAGAATTTATACTGGTCCCCAAGGCTTCAGTTTAACATCCTACTAGTTGGGATGGGAAGAAAGAAAAGGGATGGAAAAATTCTTAGCTAAAAGGAAAGAGCAGGAGAGGATGTCAGTGTATTTATTTCCATCTTCTGCTGTTTCTGGCTTCTCATTCATAGCAATTTTTCCAGGGAACAGGAATATGGACTCCTGCTTCCGTTGATAAAACTTCAAAACTGGATCCATAAATTGTTGAGCAGAAGTCATGCTGCTTACGTGATTCCCGTGGCTTCGGCCTTGTTTTCACAGGACGCTCTAAGGCCGATGGTGCTCTATCAGACTAAGTTGGTGTGATACTGAGGAGAGGTGGGAAAGTAGAAAGAAAACAGGGAGGAGGACCCTTGTTTCCTGCCAGCCTTCCTGCCTTCCAGTTCTTCTCCGTCTATACTATTCTGTTTATCACTTTATGTTTTTTACTTTTCATGTTCATGTGGGAAAACCATCACAACAGAGTCAGGGCATCCAGTCAAGTTCTTACTCAGAAAATAATTTGGACCAGTTTCCAGCCTTAGCTAAAGTAAGGAGTCTTTATTGGAAGAAGGTCATAGAGTGTTAGAGCTGGAAGGAAAAGGAAGGGAACAGGTATTTATTAAGCCCCTTCTAGGTGCCAAGCACTGTGCTAAGTGCTTTTTACAAATATCTTATTTGATTCTCACAACTACCTTAGCAGATAGATATTATTATCCCCATTTTATAGTTGGGGTTAAATGACTTTCTCCTGGATCACACAGCCAGCTAATAAATGTGTGGGGCCAGTTTTCCTGACTCCAGACCCATCACTGTATCTTCTGTGCCATCTAGATGTCCTACAGGGCAGAGTACCAGGAAATCTCTGGGAGTGGGGAAGAGCTGGGTTTGGTTCTTGCCTCAGACCTAAAGTAGCTCTGTGACCCTGAGCAAGGCACTCGATATCACTGAGTCTCGGTTTCCTGTTCTGTAATGAGAAGAGCCTCATGCATTCATCATTTTTGAGAACTGGTGTTATTCTTTCTCCTTGGGCATAGCACTCATCTCATAAGGCCATTGTGAGGAATAAATGAGAGAATATATGTAAAATGCTTTACAGACCTGAAAACATCATGTAAAAGTTAGCTGTTAGAATCATACGCATCATCATCATCATCATCATCATTGTTGAATATACTGAAAATTAGAGAGAGATTCAAGTTGCTTTGCTAGGCAGCACAATGGTTAGAGTGTCAGGCCAGGAGTCAGGAAAGACTCATCTTCCTGAGTTCAAATTTGGCCTCAGATGCTAGCTGTGTGACCCTGGGCAAGTCATTTAACCTTGTTTGCCTCAGTTTCCTCATCTGTAAAATAAGCCAGAGAAGGAAATGGCAAACACTCCAGTATCTTGGCCAAGAAAACCCCAAATACGGTTATGGAGAGATGGACATGACTGAAATAGAATCTCATAGGTTAGGGGCAAAGCTAGGAATAGAAACTTAAAGTTTTAACTTCTAGGCTAATGCTTTTTATGATATGCCAGGCATCTTGCTAATTCCATTTTTCCATTATTCGCAAATTAACCATAAACTACATGGAATCAAGTACTCAGTCAGTTGTGCAATATACAGTTCAGTATTCTGTGCATACAGCTTCATACGGAGGCTTTGAGATGGGGTCTTAGGGTCGCATCCCATACATACCAGCCTGTCTTCTTGGGCGGTGAAGAAGCGGAGAGGAAACACGTGGCCGGTGTCTTACTATAGAACTTGGACATAGGCTCTGAGATGTAGTAATGTCTTTCACCTCTGTGTGACCACAACCACAGTCTACCTCGCTGACCTTCAACAAGTCCAGCCGTCCTTGGTGTGGTGAATAGGACGTTTGAGTTGCCTTGTCTTGATCAGCCCAGTACCTCTGTTTCCTTTAAGCCACAGATGCTCTTAACCTTTTTTTTTATGGTATCATGGACCTCTTTGGCATTCTTGGACCCCTTTGGACTCCTCAGAATATTATTTATATGTAAAATAAAATATTTAGGAGTTCAAAGGAGACCAGTTACACTGAGATCCATTTGTCAAATTTTTTTAGGGAACGGGTAAGGGAATAAGCATTTATTTAATATACTAAGTGCTTTGCAAGTACCTCATTTTATCCTTATAAGAGGTTGCTGTTATTATCCCCATTTTACAGTTGAAGCAACCAAGGCAAGAAGGTTAAGTGACTTGTCCAGGGTCACACAGCTAGTAAATATCAGAGGCTAGATTTGAACTTAGGTCTCTTTACTTAGCTGCTGTTTAAAAAACATTTTTTGAAAACAAAACAAAACAAAACAAAAATCTGAGCTAACTGATCTTACTGAAGAATCCCTGCCCTAAGCAGTGAAAAGCTTTGTTGCTGGAATCTTTACTGACAGTTTTCACTGCCTAGTTAAAAAGCATCCACGTTCATACATACACACATAGATAGTCACACAAATCCTTACATGTATGATGTCACACTGCTTTGGAATACAGGGTTTAAAAGATACTGCTTTCCTTCCTACAGGTTTTATGACTCCTGGGCATTATCTACACTTTCACTTCCTGTAAACTTCAAAGCAGGATGTGGCTTACTATTTGTTAATGGCGTTTATTGTCTTAAATCAGTTCTTATTGCTGATTTCTTTTCCATGGTGATGTATTCCCAACCACGTGGACTGCTTTCTTTTTAAAATAAGATTTATTGATATCTTTTGTTATTTACCCCGCCATAGTGTCCAGCAGTATCTTTCCTCTTTTTCCTTCCTTTCCCAGATAACAAAGAGTATTTTTTTTAAAGACAAAAAACAAGGGAACACAAGGGGGAAGCTCAGTACAATTGAGCAATATATTGAAAAAACCTGAAAACGTGCCATACCTGTGGATCTCCCACCTCTACCAGTGAAGGGGTGGGTTGGGGGTGTCCTCTCATCTCTTTTTTTTTTGAGTCATGTTTAATGCCACATTCACTTTTTTGTCTGCTTATATATTTTTTTTAGTCATTATGGATATTGTTTTCCCTGTATTTGTGTACCACAATTTGTTTAGCCATTCCCCAACTGAAGGGCATTTACTTTATTTCTTTGCTATCACACAAAAGTGTTGCTGCTATAAATATTTTGGTGTATATGGGGACTTTCTTCTTATTAGTGGCTTTCTTAAGGTTTAAGGCCAATAATGGAGTCTCTGGGTGAAAGGGTATGGATATTTATTTGATTAATTCCAAGTTGTTTTCCAAAATGGTTGTACCAATTTACAGCTCCACCAATAATGTATTAGTGTACCTGTCATCCTGCACCCCTTCCAGCACTGACTAGTTCCATTTTTTATTGTTGTAATCTTTGCCAGTTTACAGGATATGAAGTAAAACCTCAGGGTTATTTTGATTTGCATTTCTCTCATTATTAGTAACTCAGAGCATTCTTTTGTGTGATTGTCAATACTCTGTAGGACTTAAGAACTATGTGTTAATATCTTTTGACCACTTATCTATTGGGGAGTGGCCATTAGTTTTGTATATGTGTATATGTGTGTATATGTATGTATCTATGTATGTTTCTTATATGTCTTGGATACCAAACCCTTATCAGAGAAATTTGATAAAAAAGTTTTTCCCCATTTAACCACTTCTCTTCTTATCCTGGATATATTAATTTTGTCTGTGAAAAATTTTTTGAGTTTCATGTCACCAAAGTTATCTTTTTAATCTTGTGTAATTTCTTCTGTGCCTTGTTTGGTTTCGAATATATCACCTACTCAATGCTATAAATTATTTTCTTTTATTTTGATGAATTGAAATCTGTTTTATTATAGTCTCTCTTATATTTAGCGTCCCAAAAGTCTTGGTGCATTTTAAAGCTATTCAACTTTAGAGCTTGAAATTGCACCAAGACTGTTGGGACGCTAGATATCTTGAGAGAAAGATTATCAGGTGGTTAAATTTTTATTTTTTGGAGGCATTGGGGCTTGAGTGACTTGCCAAGGGTAACACATCTAGTAAATCCCTATAGCTGGATTTGAACTCAGGTCCTCCTGACTCCAGATTCTGTACTTTTTCCACTGTGCCACCTAGCTGTCCCTAGGTAACTAAATTTTGAATAAATTTTTGTTAAAATTAAGTTACAGTAGGAATTATACAGATTTGGACTAATATGGGATGGAGGAGTAATTTATGAGTTTTCAAAAAATCAGTTATAGAAAATGATTAATTGTTTAAGAATTCAATGATAATGTGCCCACATTTTAGCTAAAGCTTAAATCAAACACAAACACTGTCCTTAGCATTGTGGCCTTCTTAGTTCTTCCCCATACATTGAACACAGGGGCACTGGAATATCAAAGGAAAGTAGAGAGAGGAAAAAGCTGCCCTAATTATTCCAAATTTTGTGACGTCTAAATTCAGTGGATTCTCTAAAAAAAACAAGGACTGTAAACATTCTGCATCTGGATGCATTAGTTTATACAGGATTTTTTAGTACTTCAAAGTACCTTCACTCTCCAAGTACTTTTTACTCCTGGAAGATTTTTTTTAGAAGAGCTTGGTACTAATAAAAATTAAATTGTAATATGGAAAAAGAGTGCTTCATGAATATTTCCTAAGACTGGATCACGAGATACATACTGCTTTTAAAAACATATTTAGTGCTGTTAATTTATTTAAAAATTTATCAGGAATAAATAATATTGAATTTCATGACTTGTAAGCCAGTGGCAGTAAGTAACAAGCCTCTTAATTATGAAGATGTTTACCTGCTAACTTGTCTAATAAATGGAAAAAATATGGAAATGTCTCTAGTCCTGGATTTTTGCTAACTTGGTTTTTGTTAAATTTGACTAAATAAATAGCTTTTAGCAGTAAGATACTGATATGTAGACCTCATGATGTCACATGATAATTTTAGGTTTGCTCACTGATTGGGCCTATTCAGTTTGTTTAAGTATAATGGAGAATCAAGGGTTTAAATATTATTCGCTTTTAGTGTATAACAGTTATTTAACATGAGAACAGTTTTGCTGCTTCCATACCCGATAATCTGTTTCTGTGAGCCTTGAATTTCTCACAGGGAGGAATGGTGCTATCATACAATTACATATCAGATGGTGAGGGTAGACAAACAGTTTAGTTTAACTTGGTTTGGCAGCAACTTTCTCATTTCTGCCTTTCCAGACTCCTGTCACTCTTCCCCTTGTTATGATTTTGGCTTTTTTTTCTTCCATATTTCCTACCACCTGCTGTTAATTATGACTAGAGGTTTTTTATCAAGTCACAGTTTATAGCAATGTCAGCTGCACCCTGTGGTGGTGTCAGATGGCTGAGGGAACAAGCTTAGTACCATATTCAGAAATTGGTACTTTTTGCTGCAAAGAAATAGATTGGGAAAAAAAATTTGTTTTCTCTGTTGTTTATTACTGACCTATCACTCCCCATATAGGGAAACTGGGTGAAACATGAAAGCTCATAGCAGTTTATTACAACTATATTCCAACCTAGTTTAAAGTAGAAACAGGAATCCTAAAAGGATACTCCCATCTGTGACATTTCCTGTTGACTTTGTCCTCAAAATTCAAGTAGTAATCCTATTATTTCATTCTCTAGAACTCCCCCAAACATCCCCTAGATGCCTTCTCTTCTCTCCTGACAACCAAAACCTAATGCTTATCAGCTAAAAACTCATACTTCTTCATAGGCTCTCACTCAAGAGTCTATTTATTCTTATTTTATATATAGTATTAAGATTAATTCTCTGAATTCCAACCTCATAATAGTTTAAGAGAGTCAAATTAGAGCAAATGGACTAACAGTAGAAGGGAGAACAGGAATCTGTAAGAGAAGATATAGAAAAACTAAAAATGATATACTAAAACTCCAAGAGCACAGCAGTGCGTAGCTTTTTTAGTGTAAGAGAAAGCAACCTTCTGTATGTGAAGTGTTGATGATATTGCTTAATTTTGTCTACCAGTTATCTAACTACCCACTTCCCTGCACCAATAATCTGTTAAGAAGGGTGTAGCACCTCAAGTCTCCTAAAGGCCAATCTTCTTTTCATCATCATTATTGTTGAATATACTGAAAATTAGAAGTTAAAGTTGCTCTGCTAGGATGCTAGGTGGTACAGTGGATAGAGTGTCAGGCCTGGAGTCAGGAAGACTCATCTTCCTGAATTCAAATTTGGCCTTGAACACTAGCTGTATGATCCTGGGCAAGTCACTTAACCTTTTTTTGCCTCAGTTTCCTCATCTGTAAAATGAGCTGAAGAAGGAAATGGCAAACTATTCCAGTCAGTATCTTGGCCAAGAAAATCCCAAATGCGGTCATGGAGAGTTGGACATGACTGAAATGACTTTTAATCATCCCTGGCACCAGTCACAAGAATACCTTGTTGTCTGAATTTCGTTAAATAAATACCTGGTTTCATTTGAGAGGGAGTCTAGTTAATGGGAAATTTTAAAACATGTGGACCATAAAGAAAAACTTCTAGCTCATTAAAAACATACAAACAGTGACTCAAATAATGAGAATAGAATCCTTCACAATAATCCTAAAAAATACAAGGCGCATGATCATTTCTGAAAACAAGATGGCCTTGTGTACCTCTTCTGGGCCTGGCTGGGTCTGCCTCGAGGTCACTCCTGGCAGAAAGGAGGAGAGAGGAGAAAGAATGCTGATTTTTCCTTTGCCTGTCAGAAGAGGAGTCTTGTCTCCACAGACAGAGAGAGGAGCCGTGATCCTACCTCCTCCAGAGGAGGACTGCTTTACTTAATAAGCCGAATGACTCCTCCTCTGCAAATTCCAGATAGTTGAGATTTTGCTGTGTTACCATTTTACATTTAAATAGCACTCTTTATGTTTTCAGAGTGCCTTTGATGTTGTCTTGTGTGACAGTCCTAAGAGCCTCTATGTGTCTGGTGGAGTACACCTTATAAACGCATAGATTTAGAGCTGGAAGTAACTGATGAAGTCATCTTACTGAACCACTTCATTTTACAGATCAGGAAAGAGGTTAAGGGACTTGCCCAAAGTCACACTTCTGGTAAGGAGCATAACTTGGAACGGATCGTAAGTTCTTTAGACTCTAAGTGCAGCGCTTGGAAATAAAAGTACACCATGCTGTTTCATCCAGATGAGACAGAGGAGGAACACGAGATAATGAGAGATTATGATGTGCCTGTAGTTGTCGTGTGGCAGAGATGGGGCCTCTGAGTGCCTGCTCCATCACTGGGAAACGGGAAGAATACATCAAAATGCCGTAGGCCAAAGTGGAAAGGTATAATCCTGTTAGGTTGAGTGTCCAACTAAGAATTAAAGGTCATTTTATGCTTTTATTGAGCCTATGGAGAGGAACCAGCTTCAGAGGCCAGATGGAAGATAAAAGGCATGAGCTGGGCTTAGTCTAGAGGAGTCAGGCAGAATCACCTAGGGGGCCTAGCGGAGGTTGTTGTTCGGTCATTTCAGTCGTATCTGACTCTTTGTGATCCCATTTGAGATATTAAAGTGGTTTTGCCATTTCCTTCTCCAGCTCATTTTACAAATGAGAAAACTGAGGCAAACGGGGTTAAGTGATTTGCCCAGGGTCACACAGCTAGTGAGTGTCTGAGGGTAGATTTGAAGTCGGGGAGATGGGTCTTCCTGCCTCCAGGCCCAGCACTCTATCTACCTTGCCACCTAGTTACCCTAGTGGAGGTACCTGCAGACTAAAGAATGACCTAGCAAAAGTCTGAAGGGGATTACACTCTGCTTTAAACATAAACCCTAAGAATTTTAGAGTTGAAATAGACCATAGAGATTTAATTCAACTGGCTTATTTTTTATATGGGGAAACTCAGGCCCATGGTGATTAAGTGATTTCCTCAAGGTCACACAGGTAGCAAAGACCAGCCCCTAGAGGGGTTTGAACTCAGGTCTTCTAACTTTAAATCGAGTGACCACTTTAGTATACTGCCCCCAATGTGTTTTGTATTCAGTCACTTCTCTCAGATCGTGTGTAATATGATACTGTTAAAAACGTTTACTAGGAGGCTATACTTTTAACAAGTTCATTGTTGAAAGTTATTCATTGGTAGAAATGATTTGACATGTGGTTTGGTGCCTCTGGGGCAACATTTGCTGTAACTGTTAACCAGAAGAGTCACATGACGACCTTGGCCCTTGTGGAGTCTACTATAACATTATAACATAGAAACTGGAGAATCTTGAAGGGCCTCAGGGTGAGCATGAAAGAGAAACACATGTGATTTTAAAAGTCATGTTCCTTCCTGTCATAAAGACCTCTGAGTTCCCTTCCAGCTCTCAATCTGTGAAACTATTAGAAAACAGATAAACTGACATCATAGGGATGGTTACGGGCACTATGAACAAATGCTCCAGATAGCCAGATATAGACTGGATATGTTTAAAAAAAGTCTAATCCAGAGTTAAGGGTAAAATCCCACATGAAACCTCCTACTTGTGACACACACCTGGAGATGCTTTTTGGCTCTCTTGACTCTTCACGCCAGCCACCCCGACTCAACCATTTTGATTCAGTTGCCTTCCATATCATTACCATCATCTTTGCTTTCACTTGGCTTCCTTTTTGCCCAATTCTCTTGTGGAAGGGAGGACGGGTTTGGAACTTGTTTCCTACCCTAACTGAACAAACTTTAAAGAAAATACATTTTTATTGATATCTTTTGTTTTTACATTGCAAAAAATTTCTCCCTGTATCCCACCCCTTCTCCCACAGTGAAATCCCATGTAACAAAGGATTTTCTTTTAAAGAAGAGGAAAAAAGAAACAAAAATCAGCAAAACCCATCAATACATCAAGAAGTCTGAAAATATAAGCAGTCTTTTCCAACCATGGCTCTTCTACCTCTGCAAATGAGAGCAAATCCCCAGCGCTTAGCATGGTGCCTAGCATATTATGATGTTTAATAAGTGCTTTGTGATTGAACCAAGGAGAGTATATTCCATCACAGGTGGAGGGAGGAGGCAGGGGAGGTAGTGTTGGTAGTCCCGAGCCAGAGTTCTTAACCTAGAGTCTACATACCCTTTAATATTTCAAGAGTCTGTGAACTTGGATATTTATTTCCACTCACTTCTAAATGAAATTCAGCATTTTCTTCAGTTATGAATGTAGGCAACATGATATTCTGAGAAAGGGCTCTTAGATTTCACCAGACTACCAAAGGTGTCCCCGACACCTGAAAGGTTTGTGTTCTAGAGAGGGTGTGAAGGATAGAGTAATGAGAACCAAGGCTGGAGAGGCACTTGGGAAGCCAGGTTGATAAAGGCCTAAAGGTAGAGTTGAGACATTTCAGTTGTCATCCCATTGTTTCAACTATAAAAATAGTCTATTTTTTGGGATTTCTTAGGGTTAGTAGTGTAAGTAGCAACAAAAGTACGGGTCTACAAGAACAACAAAAAGGGAAACGTTATAAAATTAGAAGAGGTCTGAAGAGCTTATAGAAGTAGAAAGTCCTGGTCTTTTGTAGCTTCCGTCTTTTACTTCCATATCTTTGTTTGTCTCTCAGTTGAGCCAGAAGGCTGCAATCCTTCATGAGTTGTACAGTTGACTGGGCTCTTGGGCTGGAATGGATTTCAGTTGATTATTCTACTAGGATTCTCAGCCCCTTCTAAAACTTCTATTTTAGCCTTTTTTTTTCCCCTGAGTCTGGATCCATTGGGTGCTCGAGGTACTTCTGGTCCCAAAGATTCCTTCCCTAGGTTATAGGCAGTCCTGTATTGACTTACCATTGACTTTGGGCCCTTGGAATGCCTACCTTCCTTCTCTGAATGACCCATTCTATTTACCTAAGGCATTTTTACTAAGTCCTTGAGCCTGGTTCTACATTTTGGGTGGGGCCCCCATATTTCAATTCTTTGTAGGCCTATGTGTAGTCCTTGGGTCATTTCTGTGATGAATGGTGCTACCATCCCTGAGGTCCTTAGCCATCTTCAATAACAGCCTTTATTCTCTTTTTGGTTCTAGGCCCTTTGCTTGTTAGATCTGCGACTAGTCTCCTGTTACTCTGAGGGGCACTACTCTGGCTTTTAGCTCGTTTGCAGAACTGAAATAGGTGACTGACTGACAGGTCTTGAATTGCCTGATGCTTGCCCAGGTTCTTGGCTCCACCCAAGTCCCCAGGTTCTCTTTGACTCATTCAGGCACCCTCCCCAGGGAGTGGTTTTCCAAAATCCCATCATTATAATTTTATAGCTTTATGATATTAAAAAAATACTTCCAGTAAACATAACAATAATCAGATGATTTCCATCAACAGTGAGAGATTGTGCTGTTGCAGAGGCCTCTTTGCTAACTCTTGACTTACTGTTTGCATATATTACCAGTGGATAGAATGGATGCTCCTGTTTTCAGAAGTTGTGTAAATTGAATTTTTGTCAATAGAGTTATATTTCAAATGCAGTAGTGGAGTTTTTTTGCCTAAGCAATCCAGTCTTTCTGTAATGCAAATAATTTTACTCTCACTTATTATTTTATATATTTATGTAAATGTAGATTCTTATATATCTAGATTTTCTTAAAAATAGAAGATATAGTCATCTAAGCAGCTTGTAGTCCATGCGGGCCAGCATCTATCTACTTTGTAACACATTTAAAAGGATGTGTGTGTGTGTGTGCGCGCGTGTGCACACACACACACACATACACACACATATATATATGCATTTCATTTTTAAAAATCATCTCAATGAAAATCCAGACTTACACTTTTCCTACCTTTCTCAGCCAAACTCCTAGAAAAAGTTGCATATATATATATATATATATATATATGGCTCCCTCTCATTTCTCAACCTTTTGCAACCCAGCTTCCACCATCCTCACTCAACTGAAACGGTTCTCTCCAAAGTTGTCAACAATCTTGTAATCATTAAATCTACTCATCATATTGGCTAACACGACAAAACAGGAAAGTGATAAATGTTGGAGAAGATGTGGGATAATTGGAATACTAATGCATTGTTGGTAGAGTTGCGAACCGATCCAGCCATTCTGGAGAACAGTTTGGAACTATGCCCAAAGGGCTATGAAAATGTGCATACCCTTTAACCCAGCAATACCACTTCTAGGGCTATATCCCAAAGAGATCATATAAATAGGAAAAGGACCCATATGTACAAAAATATTTATAGCAGCTCTTCTTGTGGTGGTGCAAAGAATTGGAAATCAAGGGGATGCCCATCGATTGGGGAATGGCTAAACGAGTTGTGGTATATGAATATATACCACATTGTGCTATAAGAAATGAGGAGCAGACGGACTTCATAACAACCTGGAAAGACCTATATAAACTGATGCTGATTGAGGAGAGCAGAACCAGGAGAACATGGTACACAATTAACAGACACATTGAGAGATGAATAACTGATAGACTTGGCAATGCAAGGTTCTAAGACAACTCCAAAAGACTCATGATGGAACAAGTGATTTACATCCAGAGAAAGAATTACAGAGTCTGAATGCAGATTGAAGCAAACTATTTGCTCTCTTTCTCTCTCTTTTTTTGTTTCTTCTTTCTCATGGTTCATTCCATTGGCTATAATTCTTCTTTACATTACAGCATGATTAATGTGAAAATATGTTTAATGTGAAGGTATATGTAGAACCTGCATGCCATCTTGGCAGGGAGAGGGGAGAGTAGAGGAAGAGAGAAAATTTGCAACTCAAAAACTTGAGGAACTGAATATTGTAAACTAAAAATAAGTCAATTTAAAAGGAAAAAAAAGAAATGCTAGTAATAGCAATAAGACAAGAAATACCAAATGAGGGAATAAGCATAAACAAAGAAGAAATAAAATTGTCACTCTTTGTTAAAAAAAAAAAAAAAACCTCCTCATCTTTCTTGATTTATTGGCTACTCTTTGGGGCTATGTTACCTGCTTTCTCTTGGTTTCTCTCCTACTTTTTTGTTCCAAGTCTCGTTTACTGGCTCATCATCCATATCATGATCCCTGACTGTGCGTGTTCCCCAAGGTTCCGTAGTGGAACCTCTTCCCTTGTCCCTCCAGACCAGGTAATCTTAATCTTTCTTGTGTCATGGACTCTTTTTGTAGTCTAGGGAGGCCTATGGAATTCTTTTCAGAACAATGTTTTTAAATGTATAGAATTAAATAAATGGGATTACAAAAGAGACCAATTAGATTGAAATATAGTTATCAGTATATGTAAAGAACAAGTTCACGGCCTGGGTAAGAACCCTTATTCTACGTTCTCTTGGTAACCTCATCAGCTCCCACAGGTTTATAAATCATCTTTTTGAAACCAGTTCAAAGATCCGTATATTCAGTCTAATCCCAGTCTTTCCCTTGATCTTTCGTCATGAATCACCAGTTGAGACATCTCAATCCCAACATACCTAAAATGGAACTCATTATCTTTTCCCCAAACCCTCCCTTCTTCCAGACTTCCCAGTTTCTGTCAAAGGTAGCAAGCACCTTCCTTACAGTCTTCTGCTTTTGAATTGGCATTAACCTCCGTTGCTCCTTCTTCCTTGCCCTGAATATCTCATTAGTTGCCAAATCTTGCTGTGTTTACTACCAAAGCATCTCTCCTATCTAGCCCCTGTCTCTACTCACACAGCTCCTGTTTTAATTTAACTCCCAATCACCTCTTCCTTAGATTTTTGCAGCAGCCTCCTCATTGGTTCCCACCGCGCCCCCCCCCCATTTCTCCCCACTCCAAACCATCCTACTCACTGCCGCTTCAGTGATTTTCTTCTATTACCTAGAAGATAAAATATAAACTCCTCTGTTTAGCTTTTAAAATCCTGCATGACTTAGCCCTTATTTATCTTTCTAGCCTCATTGGCTATTCCTTCTCTCTGCCCCTTTCTGGCATCCTGCCCAACAGCACTCCCATCATCTTCCTGCCTTTTCACTGGCTGTCTCACATCCCTGAAATATTCTTCCTCTTTACCTCTTCCTTTCAGAGTCTCTCTCTGCATTTAAGATATAGCTTGTGTCCACCTTCTATATGAAACCTTTTCAGATTCCCAGCTATAACTGTTCTTCCTCTCAAACGATTCTGTATTCATATACTTTGTATTACATTTTATTTATTTTTAATATTTATACTGTATATGCTTATATCATACTTGTTGTCTTCCCTATTAGCATATAAACTCCGTGTGTGAGTGGGGATTATTTTGTACTTGTATTCCCAGTACCTACCAGCACAGTGTCTGGTGCACTGAGTAGGGGCTTGAAAAATGCTTGTTGTTCGACCGAAAGATTGTTACACTCTATATTTTAAATGAGGACAGTGCATCAAAATGTTTTAGAAAGATTTTTTTTGGCACGTCAGTGCCTAACATATTAACTATATGTTAATATATAACATATCCTGCATATTATAAATACCTAAAATACTTGTTTGGATAAACATGGGTTTAATGGGTTAAAATGGGTTAAAACCATTGTAGTATATTTAACCAGATAATTTCATTCACCAGAACACCTTCTTTCCCTAAGCAGGTTGGTAGGCTTTGTTGTACAATTTATTTTTCTTTATTGTTTGTGTTGGTGGAAATTTAGAGTTTCAAAGAGAACTGTTCTCTTTAAAGAAAGAAAAAGGTCACCTATATGTCATCTAGTTGCCTGGGTTTAGGTTGTAAATATAAGAACTTTTTTTGTGGTAACCTTGTCATTTGTTGGCTGTGTATTGAATAGCTTTGAGGGAATTTTTTTCTTGTAGGTGATGGAGAAGGGCAGCAGAGGTGAGTTATTTACGGAAGAATATCTTCACCATCATGTAACACACCTTGAGCTAGTCATTGGAATAGTTCATCTGGGTTCTCCTGTGAAACAGAGGCGAGGGTGTCATGTCAGTCTCTTATGGGTATAAAATGATTTATTTTTATGAAAAGGAGTTTTTATTTTTCAGAGGGGACAGACTAGGTAGCACCAATGATTGGTGAGCTTTTTTCCTTGGCTTTAGGGAGCTTTTTGAAGTTACTAAATTGGCAATGGAAGTGTGTCAGGAAAGAGACCTTCACACAAATGCGCACACACACACACACGCGCGCGCGCGCGCGCGCGTGCACGCGCAAGTATGCTTATGGTATTTTTTTTCTTGGTCCCTCTACGATTAAGCAAATTTACCTCTTAAGTTAAAATGCCTCCTCTTTGACACATACACTTTCATTGGCAAGAACATGATGTAATTTAAGCAAACAAAATTTTGACTTTGCAGGAAAGACTGTTATGGTTCAGCTCTTCTACAGATCTATGTATATCATTAGTTACATTATATTCTCTAAAATGTAACCACTTATAAAAAAAAAAACCTAATATGATAGGTTTCTCTCTAAGGTATCCATATGGGCTCGTAGGATTATGGGTCCTTAGATTTGGAAGATAACTTTGAGGCCATCCAGCTCAGCTGTCACTAAAGTGGGGAAATTGTAGTCCTTGCCCAAAGGGTATGTAATCAACCAGTTGGATAAAATAAGATAAAATATCATTTTATCTTTATCTCATAATTTAGAAGATTGAAGATGAGTCACAGCTCACTTTTGTAGCAATAGCCAATCATGGGTTGTACTCCCAACACAATGTTACCTACTCTTCCCTCATTCCTTCCTCTTCCAGTCCCTCTGCTGTATAAGCTTCTAAGCCCTTGAGACTTAACCAAAACCTGTGGTAGCAGCTGTACAGGTAACCACTGGGAGCTACTCCTTCCCCAGTGGCTGCGGCAGGTATCTTTCTGAGTGTGGGCTTTTCACTCTAAGGCTGTGACTCCTGAGTAAGGGCACTATCTCACCTTTTCATTTTGGTATGGTCAGAGTGACTCCCACAAGATGGGCAGACATGCATGGCTTACAGTGGATAGAATATCTCATTACATTATCCTCCCTCCCCATATACCCTTCCTCAGCCTACCCTTCTTCTAAATCCTTTAAACTGTTACAGTTACCCAGGTTCTCAACCTTAATGTCAAATTCAGCTCTTCTCCCTCACTATATATAGTCAGTTGCTAAATCTTGTTATTTCTCCTTCCACAACTCCCAAATCATTCATTTTTCCACACAGAGCTGCAACCCTAGTTGAGGCCTTTGTCACCTCTCTCTGGGACTCTTGGAAGAATTACCTTCCAGCTGATCTCCCTGCCTTAAGCCCTTCCCCCTCTCCAGTCCATCCTTCCCATAGTTGTCAGGTTGCTAATATGCAGACCTCAGTCAGGTCTGACCAAGTTACTCTCCTACTCATTAAACTTAAGTGGCTCCCTAGTTACGTTAGGATAAAATGTTATTTCATCTGTCTCTAATAATTTTTTATTTTTTACTCCTTGTAAAAGTTTTATAGTTGTACATAATTACTGGAATAGTAACAGATGTATGTGATTTATAAACAACTAAATACACACAAATTGAAGGTGTATGCTCAAAACTTGTTTTTTGTAAATGGGGCTGTGGGATCCTAAAAGAGAGGAAAATGTTGAGTTGAAGCAAAAAGTTCATCTGCAAAGTAGTCCCCTCCGCTTTAAGACGTGTCTAAAAGGTGATTGGTAATGAACCTAATATCTGCATCTCTTTAATTTTTTCGGCCTTAATTTTCCCCTCTGGGTTCTTGAACACTCAGTCCGCCCAGTAATACCAGCGTAATGGCAGTGAATCAGTGTTGGGTTTTTGAATGTGTCTTAATATCCCACTTGTTTTTATTACATATAGACAGAGAGATTTTGTTTTTGTTCTTTGTTGTCTGACTCTTTATGACCCCATTTGGGGTTTTCTTGGCACAGATACCGGAGTGGTTTGCCATTTCCTTCTCTAGCTCATTTTACGGATGAGCAAACTAAGGCAAACAGGGTTAAGTGACTTGCCCAGAGTCACACAGCTAGTAAGTGTCTGAGGCTGGATTTGAACTCAGGAAGATGAGTCTGCTTGACTCCAGGCCCCAGCGCTCTATCCACTGGGCCACCTAGCTGCCTTTAGGTAGTGTTTGGTTATTATTTAGTCAGCTATCTCAGTGAAGCACAAATAAGTTTTCTGGAGCTGTTAATGCTGTTTCAGATAGACTGCATTTCTAAACTCTGGACAAAAACTAGACTAACTGCAAACGAGTGGCTATTTTTAACTTTCCCCAGTTATACCTTTCAAAATATTTTTTGGTTGTCTGTGTTTTTAGCCCATGTGTCATTTGATGGCTTGCTGATTGTTGAAACTGTTCTTATCAAAATGTGTTTTTTATTAGAATAGCTATACTGAGTGTGTAGTGTTGACACCTGCTTGGAGAATGATCTGGGTTTATGGAGAAGAAACTTTTTAAAAAAAGTTTCCAGCATTGTAGCCTTTTGGGCTTAGTTTGAAATTTAGCATTGAGGGAGCTCCACCTTGTGGTAAAAGCTAGATAAACAAAAATGTGTAGAAGAAGACATTTCCCTGAGTCCTGTGGCCCTTCCTAATTTATATACTGATGACTTCACCCGGTCCTTGTTCAGATAATTTCTTTTTTTTTAAATTGCTTTAAGCTGTCAGGGAAAAGAGAAACTCCTTTTTTGATTGGTGTGACTTTACCATTATTCTGAACCACATATAAATCAAAGTAACACAGTATTTAAAAAAAAAATTCCATTAATAGAGGGTTTTTGTGGGGGAGAGGGTGGTAAGTTACCTTCTGAACTATCTTTTAATTAGAATGTGCCTTTGGTCTGTTTGTTCAAAATTGCTCAATGCCTGAATGCCATCTTGGAACAGACGTGAGCTATTTATTTTATCTTTTGAAATCTCTCACAAGCTGTAGGCAAGTTGGGGAGTTATTACTTTATTAGCTTCCTCTCTTTCTTTTCCCAGGTGCGCAAAAATGTTTTTACATTCATGGGAAGAGGGGCTAAGTAGGCAGCTGTGGAAAAAAGCCAGAGCATCTGATTAATATATACCACAATGTGTGAGAAAGTATTGTGGGGGTGGAAGGAGAAATCACAACTGCCCTGGAGTTCCAGGGCACAGGATAAGACAGCAGGTCATGGAGTGTTTAAGTTGAGAATTAAAAAAAGAGAGAGAGAGAGAAGAGTGAGAGAAGGCTGGGGATTTGTGTGATGATTTAATTTTGCCTTGATCTTGACCTGGGTTAACTGCTTTGTAGTTGCAAGGCAAGGGTTTAGTGTTACAGAGAGTCATTAAATGAAAAAATTCTGGACCAAGAAGCAGCCAGACAGTCTGTTTCAGTTCTAACAACTGAATCTATCAGAAAGACGTGTGCATATACACATGCTGTCTTGAAGACTGCAACCCTAATTGTAGGATCTTAAAACTTTGGAGAGTGAGCTAACCCCAAAGGTTTCTAGACACTTAAGATTTTAGTTTCTTTGGCAACTCGGGAAAAGTAAATGAGAATTAAAGTCATGACTATCTAGGAGATTTAATGTGGAAAACTTTACTCTGTTATGTAGCATGCCCAGTGCATTGAACATATAAATGTGGAATAATAGTGACATTGGAAGGATTGCGACTGGTCCAGATTTCTATTAAGTTGCATAGAAAATTCCAGCCTCCATTGGAACAACAGTAATCCTTAAAAAAACTTATTTTAAAATTCCTGTAGTGGTACTGTTAGCAATTATTCACTCATTTCCAAGTTGTAGAGCTATCCAGAGTATCACTTTGTTGGTGATTCCTTGGGTTCTTAACTGACATCTGTTACTATAAGCATTTAACATAATGTCTTCAAGGTGATATTCCATAGGAATATGTGTCTACCTTAGCCTTGAGGAAAGTATTTTACTGGCATGTAAGCCTAGGTAACTTCAACATGGTTATATCTAGCTGACTTTTCTTGTATACAGTAGGCTTTTAATAAATGTCTATTGATACTGGAAACCAAATTCCAAGTTTCAGGGTGTCAGCTGTTCACCATAGGAATAAAGAAGAAATTTTTTTGAGTGTTTTTTCATTGTGAGGTATGTGCCAGAGTACAGTGGAAAGACCACCAGCTCCTGAGTCAGATTTAGTTATTCAGTCATATCTGATTCTTTGTGACCCTGCAGACCATGGCACACCAGTGCTATTCATGACGTTTTCATCAAAGATACTAGGGTGGTTTGCCATTTCCTTTTCCGTTGGATTAAGGCAAACAGGTTAAATTACTTGCCCAGGGTCACGCAGCTATTAAGTGTCTGAGGCCAGATTTGAACTCAGGTCTTCCTGACTCCAGCCCAGCACTCTATCCACTGAACCATCTAGCTGCCTACATGTTAGAGTACCTGGGTTCAAAACCAGCACCTCACATTTATCAACTGTGTGACCTCGAGCAAGAACTGTAACCTGGACTTCCACTCAATTGTCTCATCTGTAAGAGAGTCTAACTAGATGGTCTCACAAGTCTCTTCTATTTCTAAATCTATGACCCTGTGAGTATAGAATCATAAGCTTTCGTTCTAAACTAATTATGTATTTTCTGTTAATCTTTAATTTCTATTTATTAACTTCTGGAGTTAATTGGAAGTTGCATACAAATATCCAAACTTTAGGGTGGCGAGTCTTGTGACCTCCTCGTCAAGATTATTCTTTGCTTAAAAATCCATCTTTTGTAAATAAATAAGAATGAATTCTTAATGTTTGGTTGGTAGGGATCACCTCTTGGGTGATCTCTGCTTCATTTTTGTAGCAGGGATCCCCCACCTCCAGTTTTTAGTAATTCCAGAGTAGCTTTGCTATTTCAAAAGATATTGAGAAATTCTTTATTAAAAATTAATTTACTTTAAAAAGGAAATTTTTGAAATTCTCTGCATGTAGCCCCAGTGCAGAAGTGCATTTGTATAGAAGACTTAAAAAAAAAAGCTTGGTAATCATTCCTTTAGACTCTCCTCTCTTTTGTTGACCAGACTCTCATTCTCTGCATCTATCTGTCTGTCTGTCTGTCTGATCTCCTTTCATCTCCTGGCCCTCTTGCCAAGGCAGCAAGATAATTGACATTTGTACCTTTTGAAGCCCTTATGTAGTCAGTGGTCAGCTAAACTCTTCACATCTCTGCACTATTTAGAAGCTGTGACCTTTTTTTTTTCCTCCCTTCTTATCTTGGACCTGACCATGATAGCTCTGACCTCCTAGATTGGCAACTCTGACCTCCTGGATTGCAATATGTTCTCTTTGAAGTTGCCCTTGAAAGCCTGACAGAGCATCAAAGGTCTCTAAATTTCAAACAAGATTCCTCTTAACGTACTAAGTACTAGAATGTTTCTGCCTTTGTCCTTAGGGTCCCTGCTGTGGTACTGTTGATATAGATCTTTTTGGTATTCCTTGAAAAGGAGAAAAGAACTTTTAAGGAAATGATAATCTATTGAAATTCCACTATATAACTATTTTGAGTTTCCTCCCTTTTTGGGGGGAGGGGTGGTGTATTGCTTCTGTTACCTTGATAGGGAGACTGGAACGGATTTGTAGTAGGAGGAGGCCCTCAGTTCAAGTCTGTCTGACCATCTACTAATTAAAAGAGTGATGTAGAGTGGTGATATCAAACTCAAATAAAAGCAGATCCCTGCTGGTTGCATATTGACTTTTTGTTGTTCAGTTGTGTCTGACTTTTTGTGACCCCGTTTGGGGCTTTCTTAGAAAAGATACTACAGTGGTTTGCCGTTTCCTTCTCTAGCTCATTTTTAAGATGAGGAAACTGAGGCAAACAAGCAGGATTAAGTGACAGTAACTGAGGTCAGATTTGAACTCAGGTCTTCCTGACTCCAGGCCAGGCACTTCATCCTGCTCCATCTAGCCGCCCCCACATAGTGACTTAGAAAACTAAAAATTAATGTTATCTGCTATATTTTATTTATTTTGTTAAGGATTTCCCAATTACACTCAAACTAATTCTGGCCACACATGAGAAGTTTTTCCAGTGGCAAGTGTGACATCTATGGTGTGGAGCACTGGACTTTGAGTTAGGAGAGACAGATTTTGAATCTTGCATTTGAGTGTGACCCCAGGCAAGCCTTAGCTTCCTCATCTGTAAACTGAAGATAATATTACCTGGATACTTTGTCACACGGTTTTTATGAGAAACAAATCAGATAATATATGTAAAGAGCAAAGCCCTTAGGAAATCTATTACTGCATGATCTTGGGAAAGTCTCTTAAGTCAATCACCAAGTGTTTATTAAGCCCCTTCTATATGTTAGGCACTGTGTGAGGTGATAGAGATACAAATATGAAAAAGTGAAACAATTCCTATTTGCAAACATTTGACATTCAGTTAGATTGACACAAGTGTGTGTGTATACAGCATAAATAGAAAGTAAGTATATATAATATATGCAAAATAGTTAAAAACAAGGCAGTTTGGAGGGAATACACTTTGATTTGGTGGAGAGAATCAAGAAGGATTCATGAAGAAGATGACACATGAGCTGAATCTTGAAGAGAGAAGGGCCAGGTGGGAGTCAGTGAATTTCAGGCCTCTGGGGATGGGCACGGAGACAGGAGATGGTATGTTGTATATGAGGAATAGAGAGAAGAGCAGTTGGATTGGACCAGCGTGTGAGAAGCTATATGTATAGAGGCTGCAGAGACAGATTGTGGCCATTATGAAGGACTGAAAGGCTAAACAGTTGATTTGTATTTTATTATAGAGACCATTAGGAAGTCTGTGGTGTGTTTATGGATTAGAGAGGTCACATGGATTGATTAAAAAATTCACCGGGCCTTATCAGCCCTTATGAGAAATTACTTAACACTATGTGGAGTGATTTGAGATTTGAGGGTAGAGGCCAATTAGGAGTTCTCACCTTTCTGGACCTCAGTTTCTTTGACTATAAAACGAAGGGCTTGAACTAAGTGATCCCTAAAATCCTTTCCAGAAGTAGTTGAGAAACTTTGAGGTTGGAGAACCTTGAGTTTTAAATAAGCCTGATAGTTGTTTGAATGTACCTACAGAACATCAAAAATGGGACTTATCCATTGCAAGACATTATTTTCTTTCAAAGGAAGGATTTGTTATTCTGAATGCTTTTTAAAAAAATAAACACATAAAGGGAATTTATTATTCAGCATATCAAGGGAAAAAGTAGGTGCTTGGTGAGAGTAGGAATACAGATCAAATCTTATTATGTTGATACACAACAATCCAATTACTTTGTTGTAGAGTAATAAACAACAACTACATTACTAAAGCAAATCTTCTGCAGATTTATCTTGGGCAATATGTGCTCTTAGACCTTCATTTTAGTAGTTCTTGCAAAATGAGATCTATGGACTGTGTAGCAGAGTCATTCCTGGGTCAGTTTCTCCCTTCAGAGTTTTCTAGATTGCAGGCTGCCTAAGGGCAGGCACTTGACCTCATTAATATTTTTTATTTCCCACAGTTTCATATACATCACAAGGTGCACAGTACAAATTTGAGGATTCATCTCTCATTTTCTCTATAGACCTGTAGCTTTTAAATGTGATAAGTGACTTGAGAGTTTTGCTAGAAAACTTATTTCCACTAACTAATGACCTATTTTTCCATTCTTTAAACACAAAGTGGGACTCTTTTCTCCCTTGGTACCTTATCTTCTTCCTGAGTAGAGTCTCTTCTTTGCTTATTGTTTACTCAGACTAACCTTTCCTCTTACCAAAGGCCCAGCGCCTATGCTTTCTATGGGTGGGGTGGGAATTCGGTGGAGAAGAATTGAAGGGGGTGGGGAGCATTGAAGGAGGGTCTTAGAATGGGGACAGGGTGGAAAGAAAGAAAGATATTTGAAGTTCTCTGGATTTCTCTTTTAATGCCTTCAAACCAGCATTGCATTGCAATTTCTTGGCTATCCACTCATTTGAAAATGCATCTTTAATATAATTTTCATGGTAAACGACAAAATCAGATTCCCTCATTTACTACTGCTTCCTTCATCCACACCCCCACACCCCTTTTATTTTCCACCTTGTCCTTAACAATTGGTCCTAATATAAAGAAGCAAGCAGCCCTATGTGAAATGGAAACCTTAATGGAATGAAATAGACAAGAACCTTCTCTGTGAAAGATCAAGATGCTGAAAAACTATGAATGACTGATAATGCCTAAGTGTTGCTTTTCACACACTTCAGATACAGCAACTGTGTAAGATCTATTTTAAAGGCAATGAGTAGCCTCAGGTGTTTCCAAATACCAAATATTGCTTTTTCCTTCCTTTTACTGAAATATTCAGAAATGAATACTAACCCCTGCCCTTCTTTTTCACACCCTGGAGATGAAACCTGGTTTGTGTCTTTTCTATTTCTCTGTTGTTGAAAATATTCCTTATTGGGTGGTTTGATAGCCACAGAATAGGCGCTTTTGTTGATTAAAGTGTCAGAAAGGTCAGTAAAACAGACTTCAGGAGAAAATGTATTTGGATATTCACATGAAAGTGAGATGCTGAATCCTGAGGAGAACTCAATGCCTTAGGGGCAGCAAATGGATTTTTAAATCACTATATATAACTGTAATGATGAAAGGATTGACATTTCCTCAGCAAACAGCCTCAAGGTCCATATACAATTAAAGAAGTAGGCAAGTGTTATTCATCTGCAAGTCTGCCCCTTGCCTGGGTGAAGTTTATGGCTGGGTCTTTGGGGTGATTTTAATTTGACCTCTTTTGGTGTTTATGTCTGTTTTTTTTCAGCCTTCTCTGCACCTAATGAAATTTTTGACCATTATTTTTATCTATCAATCTCCCATTTGTCAAATCTATCAGTTTTTCTGTCATATCTATTTGTCATCTCTCTGTTTGCCTTTCTGTCTGTCTTGTTATCTATGTATCTATCTCCCTATGTATCTGTCTACCTATCTACCTATCTTGTCTGTCTGTCTGTCTGTCTGTCTATCTACCAATGTATCTCTCTACCCATCTACCTATCTTATCTATCTGTCTGTCTGTCCATCTACATATGTATCTGTCTACCCATCTGGCTATCTTACCTATCTTATCTATCTATCTTTTGCTATATTTTCCTTTAAATTTAAACATACTAGAGCTGCAAATCTAAATTGAAAGAGTGCACATTTATGGTCTGGTAGGATCAGCTGTTTTACCTTGAGAAATAGAAATTGCTTGTCCATTAGAGACTCATAGTTTGATGCATAGTCCTTTTTTCCTGTTCTACTTTACATATTGAAATATTCATTTGACTTTCAAGATTTAAAAAAAATAACTTTTAAAAAACAAACAAGAAAGAAACTGGCTGCTCAGGAAAGCAAAGTCAGATATCCTGGGAACCAAATAAAATATATGATTTTTATTAATTATATTTTCAACACTGTTTTATAGTGTTTGAAGTATAGCAACTTTGCATGAAAAGACTAAAGTATGAGGAAGATATTTATTTTTGTAGATGGGATGCCTGGTAAATTAAAAACAAAGATGAGGCACTAAATACTGTGCTTGGTTTCCTCGGAGTTGCTCTTTTTCTCTTTCTCTGGGTATTTATTAACCTTGCTTCAGTTCCCTAGGAATGGGGGGAGTGCTGGTCGGGGAAGGAGAGAAGCATTGGTCTGGTATTTCCAAGTGACATTTAAAATTCTTCATCACTGTATCCACTCGAAAATATGGCTACTGAAACTAGGGTAGGCATGCATGTTGCTGCCCACCCTTAATCCTGGGTACCTGAGCCCTGGAGTTCTGAACTGCATTTGATTAGGGTACCAAGTTTGCCATCACTATTGTGAGCCAGCCCCACCTCCTAACAGGCTGCTTGAAGAGGGGCAGACGGGCCCAAATGGAAATGGAGCTGACCTGTTAACGTGCTGATTTGTGGTTGGATTGAGCTGTGAGTAAGCCCCTGCATTTCCAGTCTGACCAAGGTAGGGAGAGACCCTACCAGCCTTTTAAAAACAAATGAATAAATGAATTCAATATGTCTATTGGCCATACCTTATATACTTTGCATGGGGACTCAGATTCTTATTAATTTGGGGTAGGAGTTGGACTAGCTGATTTCTGAGATTCCTTTCAAACCTTTTATTCTTCTATTTATTTCTATTTACTATTATATTCTTACTAAATTTACTTACTAGATTTTATATATTGTTACTATATATGCAGAAATGTGCTTTATTTCACTTGTAGGTGACCGATATTAGAGACGGGGGTAGGGAGAAAATGTGCACATTTGAAGTAATCTGGCATAGATTTCTGAGTTTTGTTGTTTTTCTTATTGTTTCTGGTTCTTTGTGACCCCATTTGGGGTTTTCTTGGCAAAGATACTAGAGTGGTTTGACATTTCCTTCTCCAGCTCATTTTGCAGATGAGGAAACTGAGGCAAGCAAGCAGAGTTAAGTGATTTGCCCAGGGTCACACAGCTAGTAAGTATCTGAGGCCAGTTTTGAACTTGGGTCTTCCTGACTTCATGTCTGGTGCTCTATCTACTTTGCCACCTACCTCCCCAAATTTCTAAATGCAATAGCTGATTGTCCCCATAGGAATTCTCATTTCTTCCCTGTGGGACAGCAGGAAGAATGGCTGGGATCTGTTGCTCTGTAGAGAGGTGGTCAACCTTGGTGCAGAATGAGGCATACAGTCTCATGTGTGAATGAATGAAAAAGCATTGATCAAGTACTACTATGTGCCAGATAACTCTGCTAAGCTCTGGTCAAGCAGGAATGACCGTCACTGACCTCAAGGAGTTGATGTGATCTGTTTGTTGAATTGTTTTGCTTGACTGTACTCATTAGTTACCAGGGGTGGTTTTATAAGTGGGGTAGGAGGTGGACTAGTCATTGAAACAATGATGTAAGAGAGATACAGACAGACACACACAGGCTAAGTTTTCATACATTTGGAGAGCAGTGTTGAGAAAGAATAGCTTGTAGGTTAAGTGTATAGTAAGAGTCTTGCTCAGTTCAACTTGAATGAAAGGTGGTACAACAGGAAACTCCTAGCCGTCCCAGGGAGTGTTCTCTATGAGGGAACTTTCCAAGAGAGAGCCTAGGGGTGGTAATAAAATATTTCTGTACCTACCACTTCCTCTCTGTTTTAAAAGTAAAGATATGTTTTATTAGCCAAAGCCAGATATATACATCCTGGCAGTGACTTAGCAATTATTTTTTAAAGCTCTGTTCAGATAGATAACATAGGCTTGTAGATTTTGGACTTGAAAGTTCCTTTAAGGTTATTTAGCTCACTAGTTCAGCTCCCTCATTTTTAGATTTGGAAACTGAGGCACAGAGAAATCAAGTGACTTGCCAAAAGTTAAATTTTAGTGGTTTGATTATATCATTTACCATCTTTAAAATCGATAGTGTAAAAATCTAGAAGAAATGGGAGGGGGCACTAAACATTTCATAATGATCCTGCAGACCACATATTGACTTAGAAAATCATATATTAATATTATGTTTTTATTTTAAAATCTATTTATTAAAAAATCTTTCCCAATTACATTCTGGTTTGGGTGCGCTTGGGAGTGTTGTAGGTGCTGTGTGTTTGACACCTCTTTTTAAGAACATATAGGGAGCATGATATAATGTCAAGAGCTCTGAATGGAGCCAGTAATCCTCTGCTCTAATCCTGGCTTTGTAAAATGAGGAGCTCAGGTGACTACAAAGGCTCTTTCTAGCAGTAGAGCCTATGAATATGAAATGTTTCAGTCGTCTAATTCAGTGAACATTTATTAAACATCTATAAAGAGCAATGTACTGGGCTATGTGCTAGAGGAAAAAAATAGATCACATTTATTTATTGTGCTTTGCAGTTTACAAAGCAGTTTATTCACAACTCTGCGAGGCTGGTAGCACAAGTGTATTTAGCTCCATTTTTTTTTTCTAAGATGGAAATGGGCTTAGAGAAGTTAACAGAAGTGCTAGATTACCCAGCTAGTACTTGTTAGGTCAGGGGTGGGGAGCCTGTAGCCCTTTTTAGGTCAAATCAGGCAAGAATATTTAACTAAACACATAATAAAAAGAAAACAATATCCTCTACCCAGGTAGATATGCCAATGAATGAATCTGACTCATTGATATGGTTAAGTCCAGCCTTCCATTGGTGCTGATCCCAGACTCCCCATCTATGCTTGCCGGTTGTAGGTGATTCTTGTCCATGTACTCTCATAAGTTTGCCCCAGTGGTCCCACTGAATGAGATAGGGACCCAAAGTGATTGTTCAAAATAAATTTTTATTGATATCTTTTTTTTTTACATCACTAGAGTTTCTTCTACGTTTCCTCATTGCCAGAGAGCCATCTCATATAACAAATAATATTTTTAATTTATTTATTTTTAGTTTTCAAGATTCACTTCAAGATTTTGAGTTCCAAATTTTCTCCCCACCTCTCCCCTTCCTTCACCCCAAGATAGCATGAATTCTAAGTACCCCTTCCCCCAATCTGCCCTCTTATATCACCCCCTTTTATCCCCTTCCCTTCTAACAAGTAATATTTTTTAAAGGAAAAAAGAAAGAGGAGTAAGAGATAAAAAATTCAGCAAGGCAATCAATGCTTTGAAAACGCTTGTAATATTTCATAGCCATTGACCTGCCTTTTAAAAGGAGCTAAGAGTGTCTTCTCTTACTCTTTCTTTGGGGGTAATGTTTTTTCTTTGTAATGTTGCAACATTCACTTTTGATTGTTTTGTGGTTTTTTCCATTTATATTATTGTAGTCTACATGTATATTGTTTTCTTGATTTTGCTTACTTCATTTAGCATCAGTTCATGTAGATCTTTCCATGATTCTCAGTATTCTTCACATTTGTCATTCCTTACAACACAGTAAGTGTTCTATTACACTCACGTACCATAGTTTGTTGTTTAGTCATTCTTCAGTCAGTTGTCATATACCTCACTTTGAAGTCTTTGTTACCATAAAAAGTGCTGCTATAAATACTTTGGTGCATATGGGTACTTTCTCTTTATCAGTAGCTTTTCTTGGGTGACCTTTGGGTCAAAAGGCATGGTCATATTTGTTACTTTCCTTGCATGATTCCAAATTGCTTTCCAAAATGTTTGTGCTGTTTACAGCTCCATCCACAATGTATCGGTGTCCCTAACTTCCCACAACTCCTCCAACATTGACTACTCCTATCTTTTGTCATCTTTGCCAATTGTCAAAGTGTGGGTTAGAATCTCAAGGTTGTTTTAAATTTGCATTTCTCTTATTAATGTTTTATAGTATTCTTTCACATGGTGGCTACTGGTTTGCAATTCTTGTGAGAACTGTGGATCTTAGGATATTTTAAAAATATGTTTGGTAGCGTAACTTTCTTTACAGTTCGTTAAAATACTATTCCAATTGGCTAACTTTAGAATCTGTTCAGATATTTAAAGAAAGGTAGAGAGAGGAAAATAGAACAAAATCCCTGAGATTTTTATAAATTGATTCCATTTTACAGTATTTTAGGCGCAGCTGTGTGTGAGATTTGGCTTAAATAAAAGGACCAATTTGAGTAGAAGATATTTATACTTGCTTACTAATATTAGTCTGCATTTGCACATTCCTACCCTTGGGGTAGTTCAGGTGCCAATGAGTAGCAGAAAACTGGGTGGGAAGCTTTCTTTGTCCTGTCCAGCCTTCTGACACCATTTTGGACCCAGATGTGCTACATTTTTAGGTAATGAAAAAGTTGGCATCTGGAAAGTTTTATATGATAAAAGGTCCTTTAAAAAAAGAGCAAAGACTGGTTTTTCTAAGCTTTCTACATTGCCAGGCTGGCATGGGTGCTTTTTAAAAACCCCTGTCTCCGTCTCACTCTCACTAGAGAGGGGCAGAAAGAGGTGGATTGAAATGAATTCAGGAACAGTAGCAGTTTTCTGCCCATAACTGTTGTATTTTAAGTATAGATACTACCTTTTTGGAAAGAGTTCAATATTAGAAAACTTTTAAACTGGGTTCCTGTGACTCTATGACACTTACATTTGGATTAGGTAGAAAATTGTCCTTCTTTGATAGTTATCTAAATGAGGATGCAGGGAGATATCTAAAGGCCATGGATCTCCTAGGAGAATTGTTTTCCCCTTCTTTGAGTGAATGAGGTTGGCAAAGAGGAGTTTCCCCACAGGCAATGGTGATAGAGGCCAAAAAGTATAGTTGTTTGTTCCTACTTGGCGTAGTTATACTTCCTTAAGACTAGTGTTAATATCTTCTTCCTTGCCCTACTGAAATACGCGACTACCCCCCACTGCACTCCAGTACCTTATTTACAAAAACAGAACAAAAAAAAAACTGAACAAAAAAACAAATTGGATCTGGGATCCTCCAATTTTTTGTCCTTGTTAAAAACAGGCTTAATTTCTTGGATGTGGCAACTTTTAAAAAATATTAGTAAAATTCTGAGAGAATTATTTTCTTTACTATTGGCCCATTTAAAAATAGCAATATAGCTAAATACATGGATTAATAAATTTATAATATAAATATAGAAAGGCATTTTTTGTAATAAGCCTTTAGATGGCAGTATCACTCACTGTTAACCACTTTTTAGGGAGTTTCAAAATTCTCAGTCTAATAGAATGTTTTTGTTAGATGAGACCTCCTAGATCACCCATTCATTGTACTGATGAATCAGCTGAGGCTCAGAGAATTTGAAATAACTTAAGGCCAAATAGGTAGTTAGTTGCCCCCATGTTCCTTAAGTCAGAGTCCATTGCTTTCTATATTACACTGTGTTGTTCTTTTTGTTCATTTAGGATGTTTCTTTTTGCTGTACTTCGGTAGTTGAATACTTTCTGGATTTCTTATTGCCACAATTTTTTAAAGCTATGGATAATAACTGTAACTTGGAAGGGACAGTCAGAATATTAGGTCTTTAATCAAGTTTTTTTTTTTTTTTAATAAAAAGAAAACAGAGTGGAGTAAGGACAGTGAAACGTCCCTTGTTTTGTCAACACCAAATCAGAAGGAGGGAAAGTGACTGTTTCTTTTTTAGGGCAAATGCAGTTAAATTCCAAGAAGATCACTTTTCTCCTACCCCTCCCAATTAGGCTTTGGGTCACTAGCAGGATAAAATGCCCAGCGATAAAACGGGGCTGCTGTGCTGAAGTATTTGCAGTGTGTTAATGTTACAAGCCGTCTGCTTGCACTCTCCATCTCCTGCTTCATAGATACCAGGCAGCCAAATTATCTTCATTCAGGGGGGAAAGCTCTGAATAAAGAGAAGCCCTAACTACAAGTTGTCCAGGTTTGAACATGTCAGAATCACCCACTTTACATGCACTGAAGGCAGCTTTAAGAATGTCACACAGAAAATTGGCAGCTTTTGTTTACCACCAGAGTTTACATTCCCAAACTGAACTAATGTGGTTTCTTCTCTGGCAGCCCTGACTGGACATTCCCCGATTCTAACTGAAGTGGTTTGGCATGGGGTGTGGGTGGGTGCATGTGTCTGGTGGGGGTGGGGGCAGGGGGAGGAGTAGCATTTCCTTTAGACTTATTTGGAGCTTGGTGAGGACACATACTGTACATTCTGAAGCTTTCTTTGCATCTGGAAAAAATTTAGACCCCCTTGGATCTTTCCTACTGCAGGTCCAATCAGGAAGCCCAAGTACGTGGAGAGTCCCAGAGTGCCAGGAGACGCAGTTATAATACCACTAAGAAAAGTGTCAGAGTCAACAGAGTCCAGTCAGAATGGTAAGAATGTGTTTTCAGTGACTTTTTTTTTTAAGAACACACAACAATAATCTCCATTTCAGAAAGAACTAGTAAGGTAATTCCAGCATCTTTTAAAGGAATATTTTGCTGGATTGCATGGTTTTTCCTGAAGTAGTTATAGGGAACCTGGTTATCTGTGTACACTCTCAAAATCCTACCTGTTGCTGGAAAGGTTGACTGGGCGTGTGGTGATTGAGTATGTTCAAGCTCTAGTTATCCTCCCACCCCACCCCTCTTTTGATTTGTCCCAAAAGGAAAAAAAAAAGTAACTGTCATCTAAAGGAATGCTTTTTTTTTTCTTTTTTTGCAATCCTTCCTTCCCTGTTTTAGAAAGTTCAATCAGTTCACTTGGAGAAAGAAAGCTTTTATATAGCAAGGGATCAGGCTTTCATAGTGGCAGTCTCCTCTGTAAAGTGAATTCATATTTTTAAACCTTTTCAAACTCTTTAAATAGAACCAACACGTTAACATTTTAATAATAAGGGAGAGAAACTCTCCAATTGGATTTAATATGATACATTGACAATTGTTTTATTTGTGCTTTTTTCCCCTGGCTGTAAATTTCTGGAAGTATGTGTAGCTGACATTAAATGAAGTCATTGCATATACTAGATTTATTAATAGCTCTCTTTGTTCTTTTGATGTGATTCTAAGAATTCACTTGTTAATTCCTATATAGGCCAACTTCAGATTATAAAAAGAACTATTAAAAAAAAGTTCATCTGTAAATTGGTTTGGCACTTATAACACATTTTTCCACAGTAACAATGTAATAAATGGTGATTAAGTTTACAGGCTAGTCCATTTTGTCTAGTTTCCCCATTTGTAAAATGAGGAAATCTATAATTACTCAAACAGAGTCACTATAAGGAGCAAATAAAATAATGCATATAAAGGGTTTTGTAAACTATAAATCTTAAAAATGTTAATAATGATTGTATATGTGAATACATATTATCTTTAAGAATAACAATGATGATGATTAAATCCATAGTTTAGTGACCAAACTTTGCTGGACTGCATGGTTTTCATAGGGAATAATAAAAGGATTTGTTCTGTGAGTTTGGATTCAGTCAAAGGGCCACACTTGAGGACCTGGAGGGCCACATGTGGCCTTGAGGCCCCAGGTTCCCCACCCCTGGTTTAGTCTACTGGAATATAGTATTATAGATTAAAACCTAACTTCATTCTTAGATTTAGAGCTGGAAAGGACCTTAAAGGTCGAGAGTCCAACCCCCCATTTTTCAGTTAAGGAAACAGACCCATAAAGGTTAAAGTGATTTGCTAGCTGGTAAACTTCTGAAGTACACTTAGAACCAGGTCTTCCTTATTTTAAATCCAATGCTCTATCCACTGCACTGTACTGCCTTCTTCAGTTATTTATTAATTTAGTTGTTTTTGCCAAGGAAAAAGACAAAGTTTATTAAAGGTTTTGCCATATTGGGTTGTCTTAAGAAATCTCACCATTTGTGAGGCTTGTTAGGCCAGATTCAACCTACTGAGCTAGATTGAATCTGAGCCTCCTTTAATTATTTATAAAAAATTCTTTTTGAGAACATGTGAATACAACTTATCCCCCTTGACACATCAACTACCCAAGCAAAGTTGGGAATCTCCTGCCAATAGCAGAGGCTTTCATTGGAGAGGGTTGGTATGGGTGCCCTAATGATGCCGTAACAGGGGTTGGGGATGGAGTAAGGAAGAATGAAGAACGGCACAGGAAAGGGAGTGAGGATATTTGAGTTGAATCTGGGAAGGAATAAGTAGGAACTGTGCTAGGACCGCATGGTAGGGGTGGGGAGGTAGATTTAGGAGATGAGAGAGGAGCAGCATTTGAAATACCTTGGGGTAGGAGAGCCAGATTCTCCCCATTCCTCCCTTTCCTGCCAAGATAGAATGGGTTTTCCTTTCTTCTCATTTCTCCAGGTCACATCCAGTAGAGACACAGCTGTGTCTGTTTATTATAAGTATCTGGGACTGTGTGTGTGTGTGTGTGTGTGTGTATGAATATTCCACCCTCCCCCCTTCTATGTATCCTTAAAATATACATGAAGAGAGAAGAAAATGTACGACTTTTAAAATTTAAGTGAATATTAAACACGCCTGGTTTCAATGTTTAAATCCCTGAGTTCAGTGTTGGAACTTTTCTAGATAAAGTTTTACTGTCATTAACCTCCTCAGTTTAATCAGTGAGTCCAATTGGCTACGCTGCTGCCAGATTGGCTATCTTAGACACCATGTGCTTTCATACAGATAACATTTCTTAATCCCTGCCTGGATAGGGACCCTGCTAAGGATCTATTCAGTCTACAAAATTATGCCTTTATAAAATTCAGTATGGATGGTATTTTCTGTGGGTGGGGAAAGTGACAATTTCTTATTTTGGAGTTCTCTTCCTCTCTTTAAAATCCCAGAATTCCCTATTCTTCCATGGGGATCTTGTTGAATATAGGCCCAATCTGAACTAAATTCAAGTGTATAGATGGCCGCAGGCCAGAAATGTTGTTTGTGACTAGCATAGAATGTGCTCATGTGCTTTTCTCTTCTCTTGAGAACTGAGCCCTTTGATTTAACATCAGCTATTTCCAGTTTAACTGGAGCCGTGACATGACTATCCTGGAAGCATCAGAAAATGTCTTCGTACTTAGGACGAAAGGAGTAAACTGTTTCTCTCCTCCCTCCAGCCCTGGGGAGGGAGGGAGGGAGAAGTTTAGTCGAAGGGGCACAGTTTCAAATTTAAAACTTATGAAATCATCATAGCTTTTAGAGAATAAGGTCATGCACTTTGGGACCAAGGGAAACCTCATCAGAGTTATCTGTACAAAGGCTCGAGGAGGAGGCATTTACGTAAAGGAATGGAACATGACAATTAGTAATGGGCTATGTGGTTAGTAATCCCTGTAGAATTTTTGAAACCTCAGTGGGGTTAATTAATTTTGCCATATATGAAAATAATGTCTTTATACCTAAGTCCTTGTGCCTGGAGAAGCATCTAGTACGAAAAGAAGAAAAAGAACAATTTGAGATTTAAACCCAAGTAGAGGTCCCTGAGTCAACAAAGCATTTTCTATTTGATAGGCAGTTACTAAATGCCACTCATATTCTAAGAGCCTTGAAGGTAGCACCAGGTTGGGCCTTAGAGAAGGTTTTACAGCTAACAATTGCATTTCCTTTTTCCTTTGGTGAAACAAAAATTACAGAGTAACCTCCTTTAAAAATCAACTTTGCATCTTAGGTTAAAATTTAGTATTTTACTTTTGACAAGGGGCAGTTTTGATATACATTTCTACATCTCTGAGAAACACTGCTTTGCTCAATACAGATGAAGTTCAAAGTATAGGGAACCTAGCCTTCTTAACAACTACTTGTGAAGTATCACATTGACTTGTGAAATATTAAGTCATTCCCAAGCTTTTAGATTTATCTTAATCCAGTCAGTTGCCTTCAAACCTTTTTTTAGCATGGTTCTCATTTTAAACTCATTCTTAGTTTTAAATTGTGAAATAATTTGCTTAAAAAAATAAAGCACATCACACCTGAATTTTTGTTTAGGAACATTTAAATGTATTTTCCTTTAGGGTCAGGGTATAAGTCCAAAAGGCCCCTTAGAGATTGTCTAGCCAAACCTCTTCATTTGACAGATGAAGAAACTGAGATGCCAGGAAGCAGTGATTTGTTTTTGTTCATATATATATATTAAGGAGGGCAGCTAGCTGGTGCAGTTGGATAGAGCACCAGACCTGGAGTCAGGAAGACCTGAGTTCAGTTGCTGCCCCAGACACTTACTAACTGAGTGACCCTGGGTAAGTCGCTTAACTCTGTCTCAGTTTCTTTATCTGTGAAATGAGCTGGATTAGGAAATGGCAAACCACTACAGTATCTGTGCCAAGGAAACCCCAAATAGGGTCACAGAGTCAGTCATAAACAACAAAAGATTTTAAGTGCTTAGAATCTATAAGCACTTAATATTTAGTACTAATTAATATTAAGTACTCCAGTACTCAATATTCTTTAATAATGATATGGAAAATGTTAAGAAGATGAAAACACGAGCCCTTGGGAAGACCACTGACCCTGGAGACAGAGACTCTGTGTTCAAATCTTGTCTTTGATGCTTATGACCTATGTGGGCAAGCGCATTTAGGGCCTCAGTCTCCTCTTGTAAAAATGAGGTCTGAGGTCCCTTTTAGTTCTAAATCTTTGACCCTATAGAGTCATGCAGCAGGTGAAAAAAGTGTTCGTGTGAAGAATTAGGGGAAAAAATTCATAACCCATCTAATAAAGTGTTAAACTTGGTCTTTGCCTATTAAAAATGTGATGATTGCTGTATAGTTGAAGTAGGAAATCCCTAAGTAACTGACTTTAAATATATATGAAAAACAGGTTAGTTTGAAGGGATTATGGTGGAGTGTGGGCTGGATTCTTGGTAAGGAAATCACCTCATGGAGCATTGTAGGGTTCAGGCTAGATGTATATATGGCCTAGGCTTATGTGGTGGTAGTGGAATTGGGCTGATCCAAAGGACATTTTATTTTATGTTTTAAAAATATACTTTATTTGAACATTTATTTTTAAAAATTTCGAGTTCCAAATTCTTTCCTCCGGCCCTTCCCCCACTCATTGAGAAAGCAAACAGTATATCAGTTACAAATGTGAAGTCATGCAAAACATATTTCTATATTATCCATATTTCCCAACCCCACCCTCCCCCAAATAAAAGCAAGAAAAGCAGAGTGAAAAAAAATATGCTTCAATCTCCACTGAAAGTTCATTAGTTCTATCTCTGTATGAGGATAGCATTTTTCATCATGAGTCCCCAAAGGATATTTTATAGAAAGAAATTTGTGGACCCATTCATTGGGTTAGGGTATCCCTGACCTCTGTCCCCCTTCCTCAGATATTACTCCCTTTCCACATTCTGTGGTCCATCAAATTGGCTTTCTTGCTATCTTCCCCTACAACATCCTATTTCCTGTCTCTCCATGCCTTTTCCCTGGCCCTACCTCCTGCCTGCAATTTACCCCTTCTTCATTCTTCAGAAAATCTCTAACTTCAAGAAGGAACTTAAGCACTGTCTTCTACATAAAACCTTTCCCAATCTTCCCAAATACATTCTGCCCTTCCTCAACAAGAAGCTTGTATTTATCATGTCTGTATAAGAGACAGTGTGACTTTGTGGATAGAGAGCTGTTTTCAGGTCCAGTTTCTGACACATACTGGCCATGTGACCTCTGGGCTAGTCAGTCACCCTTTCAGTGCCCCAGGCAACTCTCCAGGACTGTTATGAGAGTGTTGACTTGCACTGGTAGAGGGAGTTTCCCAAGAGTTCTCATATACCATTGAAATCACAGGTCTAGCGCCTGTCTCTATCGTTAATACACAAGGTATCTCAAAAAATCTTAGGGCAGCTTATTAAAGTTAGTAAAGCTTACCTAAGACTTTGGCATGCCCTGTATATCTCCCTGGTAGAATGTAAACTCCTTGAGAACAGGGATCTTTTGTTTTTGTACTTCTGGCACATAGAACACACTTAATAATGCTTATTTATTAATTGAGGATGAGAACTAGATAAGATTATTAGATCTTGCAAGAGAGCCATTTACAAACTTCGAAGGGCTCCTTCTTGTTAGAGTGGTAGGGTTGTAAGCCAGATTGTGGGTGTTTAAGGAGGTAGGAGGAGGTAGATAGAAAGTGAAAGCAGTGGCTGTAGACCATGTTGGGTTTGGTAGTAGAAGGAAGGAAAGATTGGATAATTACTAGGATAAAAGGTTCAGTTTTTGTTTGTTTGTTTGTTTTTTAGGGGAAGCCTGAGCACATTTGAAGATGGAAGGGAAGGAACCAATGGAAAGGGAGAGGTTGAAGATGACCGGGAGGGGATATTTTTGGGATCAGAGTTCTAGTAGTGGTGGAAAGGGATGGAGACCAGAGAATAAGCAGAAAGATATTTTGTGTGTGTGTGTGTGTGTGTGTGTGTAGAATCCTTTTTCCCAATACTAGAAGGGAATGATTGAAGAGTAAGTAGATCTTAATCATATGTTGAGAAGACTGGATAAATATGAGAGAGCTGTATAGGTTGTTAATTATTATTATAATCATCATTATTACAGTTTCTACCATCTAATTGTTTGTAATTCAGACATGACCTTTTATCTATTTCAGAAAGGAAAAACTATGAATGAATTACATTTTTTTAAAAAAACTCTTCCAAACAGTAAACATGTGGTGATGGGACATAAGATTGGGGGAAATGTTCATTAATGGCTGTTGGCTGGGAACATTGTTATTACCTGTACTTTTTGTGAAATATTGGAGAAGGGGACAGAATTTGAGACCTATTTTTCTCATACCTTTTGGCGTTACTACTAAAGGCAAACCTTTCAAAGTTTACACAGCTAGGTAAGATGTTTAGTATTTTCTGTTTGTGGCTGATGCAAATTCTTGTTTGCTGTGAAATAAATGGGGCATGACTTTAAAAAAAAGAAACAAACTGGCTCAGATATTAAGTAGTAAAACAGGTTCTACAGTGCTTTGGTATTAGCTGTAGATATAAAAAGAGTAATCCAGAATTTTCTGTTAGGATAATAAAAACTTAAGTTTCAGCTTTTTGGCTCTTCAGGTATCCTCAGTATGGAGAACAGGACAAGAAAAAATTACCATAACATTTTCACTTTGTTACAAGTATTCATAATTGGTGAGCCTGCCTTTCTTAAAATTTTGAGCAGCTATTACCCTTCACCAAAGAATCCCTAAAACTGATATGGAAAATCAGAGTCAGAGAAAAGAGACTGTAAGTTAGAGACCCATTGAATGAATAAGTAGGTTGACCTAGAATATGGAATACAGAAGGACAGGATGATGGAGAAAAAGAGGATGGGAGACCTTCCAAGGGAAACGGAGCTGAGGTAGCAAGAGAATGGATGGGGCCTAATTTGAGAGGAGAGAGGGAAAATTGATACAGACTTTGAAAGATCGGTGACATTGTAGTCCAGTACAACTGTAGGTTTCTGATACTTTTGTGCTGTTGGGCAGACCCTTAGTTAGAAGTGTTAAATTACGTGCCTGTTTTCACTTTCCCCATTTACATTTAGTGTGACATTTGTTTTCCATATTTTCTGGGAAAAAAGGAGGGGTTTAGATGATGGTTTGACTTTTGATTTACAAAGAGTTTTGGACCTCCTGCCCTTAGTTTCTGCTCTTGGCTGAACTCCTTAGCTATACATGCAGGCTTCCCTAGAAATATAGATGTGTTGAAACAGTGGAGACCTGGAGTCCTATATTTTATATGTATGGTTCGGAACTTGAGGGCTCTTAAAAAACCCTACTTGTGGCCAAGATGGCAGTATTGTTTGTCAAGGCAAATTTGGTGATACCAGAGTCCCCAACGTTGTTGTCTCTCCTCCCCTACTTTCTCCCAACAGTTGCTGACCTAGAATATTATCTGGCAAAATTCCTGTATAATTCAGGTTGTACCAGAAATGGATAATTCTGATGCATGGGTGTGACCAGATAACAGTGCAGCAGATGAATGTGTCTTACGGGGAGAGGCCGAGGAAAAGGGGAAGCAGTGAAACTATTCACCCCTCTCTTCTCACCCTCTTACTTCCAAGCCCCACCACACACATTCTTTTCTACTATAGCTTGGAAGTGCATATTGGTCTTGGCCTATTATTTCAGATTGATAAAGTGGATGTCCCTCTTAACTGTGTTAGGGCTTGGGGTGATGGCTTGGGAAAGTGGGTAGGTAGAAGGAGGAGGTGGTACTGATCCTGTTTTCTCTTAGGTGTGCCTGGGCTGACGCTGATTTGGCGTGGTTCTCTCCTTCCTTCACACACATTCAGATATGTATAGATTAGTGGCCTTTTTCCTTGTCAAGGCACACCCCTCTACGTATACAAATGATCCCATTCCATTTTGTTTTCTCCAACAGATCGGCCTTTCTGTTATCCCTAGTTGCACACTGATACTCAGTTGCTCCCCATCTACTGGCTCATTTCCTACTGCCTACAGATATGCCCGGATCACCACCATTATCAAAAACCCAATCTTGATCTGTCCATCCCCACTAGCTGTTGTCCTGTGCCTCACCATCTACAATAGGTTCTACTTCCTTTCCTATCATTCTCTTAAATCTTTGCAGTTTGGCTTTCTAACTCATTCAACCAAAATTGCTCTCTCCAAGGTTACCAATGATCTCTTTAATTGCCAAACCTAATGACCTTTTCTCAATCCTCATTCACCTTGACCTCTCTGCATTTGACACTGTCAGTCACATTCATGAAACTGCTCTCTCCTGGTTCTCCTCCTCCTCCTTATCTGCCTCTCCTTCTCTGTCTTCTTTGCTGGCTCTTTATCCAGACCTTGCCCAATAACAGTGGGCATCCCCCAAGGTTCTGTTCTCCCTCTATATTATTTTACTTGGTGATTTTATCGGTTTCCCTGGTTCCAGTGAACATCTTCAGGCAGACGACTCTCCAGTCTACTTGTCCAGCCCTTATCTTTCTCCTCATCTCTAGTTATCTGTTTGCACCTTAAATGGGATATACAATAGACATTGTAAAATCCCCATGTCCAGAACCGAACTGATCTTTCCCTAAACTACTGTTGAGAGTACCTTCATTCTCTCAGTCTGTAGTGCTCATAACTTAGGTGTCATTCTTGATACCTTGCTCTCTTTCAAACCTATATCCAATCTGTTTCCAAGGTGTCAATTTTACCTTCCTAATATTCCTCCCGTGTGTCCCCTTCTCTCCTCTGATTCTTCCCCACCTTGGGGCAGGCACTCATCACTTCACACCTGGACTATTGCAATAGCCCGCTGGTGGGTCTCTCTGCCTGGATGCTTTCTCCACTCTAATCTGTTCTCTACCCACCTGCCAAATTCATTTTCCTAAAACGTGTCTGACACCCTCTTTAATAAACACCAGTGGCTCCCTATCAGAGAGCATGAGATACAAAATTTTCTGTCATTCAAAGCCATTCATCACCTGGCCCTTTCCTTTCTTTTCAGTCTTTTTATACCTTACTGCACCCCCCCCCCCCTGCTTCCGTGTACTCTGTGATTCAGTGATGCTGGCCTGCTTGCTATGCCCTGTACGGAACCTTCCATTTCCCAACTATGGGCATTTTCATTGACACACACTTAAAATTTACCATTTAGTTGTTTGGGTACTTATTGTTTTCTCCAAATGGAATATAAACTCCTCTAGGGCAATGCCTTTCATTTTTGTCTTTGTATTCCTAATCCAGTGCATGGCACACATGTACTCAATGCTTATCAACGAGTGAATGGCCTGGAAAACAGATGGACTTTCGAATGCAGCACTTCCATATCACACTCTGAGCGTACAGCACACTAAACCCTCAGATCTTTTTCATACAAACTTATCTTCAGCCATACCTCTTCTATTTGGTGAAGTTCAGTTTTTGAACCTAATTGAAAGATTTCACATTTATTCTTATTAAATTTAGCTTTATTAGATTTAGTCCAGTGTTTTAGCCTGTTGAGATGTTTGGAGAGCAGGGCAGTAGGAACAGCTGATTTTTGACATCAGCTGTATTAGTTTTGTGTCATCTGTCAATTTTATAATCATGCTATCTCTTCTTTTGTGCAAGTTTTGGATAAAAACTGTTAAATACCAAAAGGCTAAGGCTGGGCATACACATCCCTGGGGCTAGAGACCATCTTACAAGTTAATTCTTTATACTTGGCCAGGCCACCATTTCTGAGGTTAGCTAATTGTACTCTGTTGCATGGCCCACATTTGTTGGTCCTGGACTCAATGAAGAGAGAGGCAGCATGATACATTGAACTTGGAGTTGAGAGACCTGTGTTTGAATTTCTCCTGACATTTCATTGCTGCGTGACCATGGGCAAGTCACCAAGCCTCTCAAAGCTTTTACCATTTCTTCACCTGTGAGATGGAAGAGAAGAACACTTTTGCTACCTTCACAAGATCGGTGTGAGGAGAGTCCTTTGGCAAACCTTCAAGCACTGTATAAATGAGAATTATTATTTAGAGGATTATAGCTTCTGGTTTCTCAGTGACTATTTTGTTTTCTGTTTTTCATTGTGTCCTCAACTCTCTACCACAAGGGGTGGGGAACCTGCGGCCTCCAGGCCACATGTGGCTTTCTCAGTCCTTGGGTGTGGCCTTTGACTGAATCCAAGTTTTACAGAACAAATCCTTTTATTAAGGAGATTTATTCTGTGAAGTGTGGATTTAGTCAGAGGGCTGCACTTGAGGACTTAGAGAGCCACATGTGGCCTTCAGGCTGCAGGTTCCCCACTCCTGCAAGGTCTGCCCCCTACCCAACAGTTGTAGTCATTTAGATTCATGGGCTACAAAAGAGTGGGTTATGTAGGTGGAGGGGGGCAGGAGGAGTGGGAATAACAGAAATTGAAATGGATGACCTGTTCAGTATTTGCATGTTGCTTACTCTTTTATTTTTTAGTAAATGTTATTTTATCTAATACAATATCTCATTCCCTGGAAGATGTTGATTTAGTGTGCGCAAGAGGTGTTACGGGGTGAATGTCATTTCAGCGAGGTTAGCCATATTTATGTTAGGATTTTGGATATGAGGATAATTTACATGTCTGATGTTTAAATGAAATCCCGTAGCTAAAATTCACTTTGAGGAAAAAAACAAAGTGACAAATCTTTAGGGAGTACTTGAGGAAAAAGGATGGTTTTGGAGCATATCCTCGCAACCTCTCATAATCATTATTTTGTACTACTCAGCAAATTCCACTATGATTTTTTATCTTACTCATTAAAACTAGGACCAGAATTTAATTCTTTGAAGGGCTAAGGCGTATCGATTGATGTAGTGCATTTTTTATCCACAAGGCAAAGAAGATAGAGATATTAAGATGAAAATTTTTATTTCTAAGTAAAATTATAATTGTTTTGTGCCTTTACATATAACTGGTACTTCTGGCATGAAAAGTTCTTTCTCCTTGTTGCTTATTTTTTTTTAAAGGATAGATTTCCCTGTTACTCAGAAAGAATCCTTAATCTCAAGGTCATTTTTTTTCTGGTAACTGTTATTTTATAGTACAAACACCTGTAGCCACCACCACCACAATAATAATAACTACAATTTATATGGTGTTTTAAGGTTTATGAAACATTTTACATATTATCTCATCTGGCCTTTAGAACTACCCTATGAGGCAGGTGCTGTTTTTCTTCCCTGTTTTATAGATGAGGAAACTGAGGTTGAAAGAAGCAAGTGACTTGCCCAGGGTTACACAGCCTGTGTTAAGCAGTATTTGAACTCAGATCTTAGCACCCTACCTCTTGTACCACATCTTGCAATGCCAAGTGTGTTTTCATATTAATGTAGTGACCACATCCTTTCTTTAGTTGTGCTGTGAATAGCAGTTTTACCTCAGTACCGTGACTTTCCTCATGCCTTAATGACTACTCCTGTGTCTTATATCTGATATTTCTTCAGTAAATATGCTCCAATTTTACTCCTACTAGAATGACCTGCAGAGTTTTGGATTTTTAGTGGTTTATAACCAATTTCCTTTGGTTCTGAAAATAGAAACTACTTTGGGAAAATTGTACCTCTCCAGGTTGGATATTTAACGTAAAAGTCTGCATTTGGAGTCGCTACCTGTTAATTAGAATGCATTGCTACCTCAAGGACAGGACTGCATTATCAAACTACGGTCTTTTTTGTAAAGACACGCAAAGACACAAGGACCTGCTGCTGTTGATGCCTGTATGGCATCCAGATGTGGTACCCAGATTCCCTCGACAGAGGGGCAGCCTCATCGTTTCCTTTCTTTGTTACAGAAGCAAAGCCAGACAATGAATCGAGCTGTTCGCCTGCAGCTCAGGAGCTGTTGACGAGGCTGGGATTTTTGCTGGGAGAAGGGATCCCGAGCACCGCACACATAGCCCTTGAAGAAAAAAATGAAGCCATGGTAATGATTCCCATGGAAGAGAATGCTCTTTGTGCTTATCCAGAGGATGAATGAAGCAATAACCCCTGCTCTCCTTGTCTTCCTGTGGGGATCGTGTGTGTAGACAATTAATTCGGTGTTTTTATGTATTGAAATGTATTTCAACAAGGTGGATAGTGGCAGAATCTAAGAATTAATTTATGATTTAACCTTCTGCCTGCCATCATTAGATATTTAAGGCTTAATGTCCCTGATGCTCTCAGCTTTAGCCTATGTTCTTTTTGATCTCTCGGCCTTGTTGCTGTCCCTTCTATACTTTTTTTAAAAATATCTATGAGTTTTTTTTTCAAGGATAGATGGGGTGATTTATGTGAGATGGAGCAGAGACAACATATGATTAGATCAAATGGCTTCTCTAACGAGATAGTACTCCTACCTCCCCAGAAATGCGGTGCACACAGTTTGTTTCATGATGTGTGCTCGTGAATAGAAATGAGTTTGATGCACCGGCTCACCCTCTGCAAAGATGTCATGTGTTGATTGAGATCATGGAGTAGCCACTGATCTCCCCTTACCTTGATCCTGTACCCCATAAATCTTGAAGAATAGAATGCAGATTGCAGTGTTAGTGAAACATTTAAAAAAACCCCAACATAAAAATCCCCAAAAACAGAGTTCCCAGAATTTCATTACAGAGGTCAAACAGCCATCCTGCCTTCTGTAAAATGTCTAAACAAAAGCAAATCTTTGTGGTGGTTTTATTCACAAATATTGAATTTCCATGAAACTCTTTCCAAACCTCTTCCTTTTAAGGCAATATGAAAAAGCAACAAAAAGAAAACAACAGAAAAAAACAGATCTAGCCTTTAAAATCTGAAAGATTTAAAGACTGCACATTTATATGTTTACCTCCCAGATTTTAAAAGCTTTGTCTTTGTGGAAATGATCTTTGATTGATTTATTTTAGTTTCATTAACTCGAGTTAAAAAGAAAAAAAGGAAGCATGGTTTATGATGCTAACTGTTCATTCCATTATCTTGCAGTGTACAGCTCCTAGCCAAGGAATCAGTCCTTGCTCTACACTAACGAGCAGTACAACATCACCTAGCACCGACAGTCCCTGCTCAACCTTGAATAGCTGTGTCAGCAAGACGGCTGCCACCAAAAGTCCCTGTGGGACCATTAGCAGTCCTAGTTCCACACTGGAAAGCAAGGACAGTGGGATTATAGGTAAGAAGCTTAATCTATGGTGTTGTAATGGTTTCATGCACATTAGCCAAGGAATTATCCAGACACTCTATAAAGAAGTGGGCCTTCCTTCCTTTCTTCCTTCCTTCGTTCTTTCTTTTCCTTTCTCTCTCTTTCTTTCTTTCTTTCTTTCTTTCTTTCTTTCTTTCTTTCTTTCTTTCTTTCTTTCTTTCTTTCTGTCTGTCTGTCTTCCCTCCCCCTTCCTTTCTTTCTTTCTCTCTTTCTTTCTTTCTTTCTTTCTTTATTTTTTTCTTTCTTTCTTTCTTCCCTCCCTCTTCCTTTCTTTTTTTCCCTCTCTCTCTCTTTCTTCCTTCCTTCCTTCCTTCCTTCCTTCCTCTCTCTCCCTCTCCCCCCTCCCTTCCTTCATTCCTTCCTGCCTCTCTCTTTTTCCCTTTCTTTCCTTCCTCCCTCCCTTCCTTCCTCTCTTCCTATCTCCCTCCCTCAATGATTGCACTGTTTAACAAGAGAAAAAGTTTGCCTTCCCTCTTTTCTTTGCAAACTGTGTTCCATGTGTGGTCTACAGAAGAGTTCCTCGTCTTTGTCTTCCTTGGTATACTGCATCTCCTTTCTGGCTTTATAAAATTTCACAGATCAGATATAACCCATGAGGTTTTAGTCAATCTTCATCTTCTGTACTCTTCACTGGTTTCTTTTGGGATATATGAAATCCCATTCTGACATCCAGTGAAAGCATTATATAACAAGAAGACTTCTGAGCCTCAGCTGGTGTCCCCACTTACGTCAAATAGCATTTCATGCATCAAAATTACACTATAAGAAAGGAACCTGAAAACCCTTCAGAGTCTGTTGTATTGAGACCTATCCTTCATTTAGAAGCTAAGCATTTCTGAAAATAAATAAACCAAAAAAACCCCAAAGAAACTAGGGGTAAGAATAGTTTTAGATTAGGTCTCAGCCCAGACTTGACCACTGGCTAGTTGTGTGATTATGGGAAATTTTTTTTAACTTCCCTGGACTTCCAGTTTCCTAATCTAGAAATAATAATACTAATAATATAGTGCCCTAAGGTTTGCAACCCTCATGACACATCTAGGAGGTAGGTGCTGTTGTCATTCCCATTTTACAGATGGGGAAACTGAGACTGAAAGCAGTTCATTGACTTTCCCAGGATAGTAAGCATCTGAGTCAATATCGGAACTCTTTCTTACTCTGAAGTCATATGCTCTATCCAGTACTCCACTACAGTAGCTGCCTGTTTCTGATTAGACTAATTAATCTATAGGGTATCTTCCAGTTTTTGTATTTTACAATTTTAATAACAGTACTGTTCCAGGCAGGTCAGTGCCTTTCCTCAGTATTTCTGAAAACTTGTTTCATTATGAATTTGAAACCCCCTGAATGTAAAGGAATAGCAATTTAAACTTTAAAAAAAACCCTTTAAATGAATTTTCCCTTTCAAGTGCTATTTGGAAATCAGATATTCAATCTTGCTCATTCTTTATTGTGTAAAATTATAGAAGGTTAACTCAGAGTTGGTGGTTAAAATTTCTGGGAATGTGTAGTGGTTGTTGTTGGTGCATCTCATAAACATCTTTGAATTAGTTACCCAGCTTATGAAGGGCAGACTTCCACCTGGCTCTCACTTGGATCAAAATTGTCAGTGGAGCCATTGGACTTTGTGGCAAATTTAAGCTGTTCAGCCTGGCTTCAAGTCCCTTCCCCAATCATATTCTCTGAGTGCCCCCTTTCTTCCCAGCTGCTGTTTAGTAAACAAGGCTTCTCAACATCTCGTTGGTTCTCACACTTGTTCAGCTTCCTTCCAGGATTTTCACCAGGTACAAGCCTTTCCTACTTCCACCATGTCTGCCACGTTACTTTCTTTACCCCATTCAGAACTCTTCTGAAATCTCATCTCCTTCAGGGATCATTCCTGATTGTTCAGCCACTTTGTTCAAGTTGTCCCACATTACAGTTTTTAATTCTTTTTCTGAATTGTGATGATAGAGGATTGAGAAACATAGTAACTCTGTAGCTGGTCTTTTGTTCTGAGAACAGAAAGGGAAAGAGATATTATGTCTCCTGGTTCAATCTAACAATGGTTGTCCTAATCCTGATCTTTCAACCTGTTACTCACTTTATCAGGGTTCCATTCCAATACCAATCCTAGGCACTAAGGGAAATACAAAGATAATCGTAACATTCTCTGGCCAGAAGAAGTTTACAGTCTGTTTTGTTTGGTCAGTAAAACCACAAGCCATTGAGTAAGTGCCTACTGTGTGCTAGGCACTGGGCTAAATGTGGCTTAGAAAGAAGTCATGAAGAATTTTGAAATAGACAATTTCATATACTTAGTTTGGAGGGAATCCTTTCATATCTCTTTGTCCTTGAACTGCCAAGTGTAGTTAAAAGTTGAATGTCAAACTTCAGATTATTTACAGCTGCTCTTTTCCTTTTTTGTGGACATTGTGCCTTCTTAATGTAACCATAGATAAAAAGTTAGACAATTTCCATCCAATCCTGTGGGGGTAGGGGTAGGGGTAGCATTAAGTACTCAAAAAAAAATGAGACAGTTTTAGGTTTGGAAATAACCTTAGAAACTTTTTAGTAGTACAGCAGTTTCTCATTTGGTTTCAGGATCCCTTTACACTCTGAGAAATGACTAAAGATCCTCTCAGAGAGTTTTTGTTTATTTGGATCATGTCTATCGATATTTATAGTGTTAGAAATCAAAGCCACTTAAACTATTGTAAAGTAGTTTTGACCTTATGGACCCCTGAAAAGTTCTTGGAGACTCCCCAGGGGTTCTGGGACCACATTTTAAGAACCATAAGTCTATTAACCACTTCATTGCACAGATGAAATTGAGTCTTGGAGAAATTAAATTATCCAACGTCACACAGCTAGTAAATAGAAGAGCTGGGACTGGAACCTAGGTTTCTTTTTAACTTTAAAAAAATATTTTATTCCCCCTGTTATATGTTAAAACAATCTTTAACATTTTAAAAAGAGTTTTGAGTTCCAAATTCTATTTTTCCTTCCCCTTCTCCCTCCCTGAGCAGTATGATATAGTTTATACATGTGCAGTCATGTAAAACGTTTCCATATTTGTCATTTTGTACAAGAAGACTCGAAGAAAAAGAAAAAGAAAAACAGCATGCTTCAGTCTGTATTCAGACTATCAGTTCTTTTTCTGGAGGCAGATAGCATGCTTCATCATGAGTCCTTTGGGATTGTCTTGGATCATTGTATTGAGAACAGCTGAGTCTTTCACAGTTCTTCATTGTACAGTATTGCTAATTACTGTATACAATGTTCTCCTGGCTCTGCTCACTGCATCATTTCATGTAAGTCTTTTCAGGTTTTTCTAAAATCATCCTGCTTGTCATTTCATATAACACAGTAATATTCCAGCACAGTCAATACCACAGCTTGTAGAACCTAGGTTTCTTGAAACAAAGTCCAGCGTCCTTTTGCCTATATCATGTTCCCTGAAACACCAAGTAATCCTGCCAAATAGAACTTAATATATTTTTTCCTCTTTTTTTTTGGAAGATGGAGGCTTCTTTTGATTTGGACTGATTAAAACTTGTTTTAGAAGCTAAATAAACCAGGACTGACCTATATTGCAAACTGTGTACAGTTAGTGGATGGGGAAGGAGCAAGAAGAATACAGTGTTGGAGATAATTTTCCCATGGTACCAAATTTTACATCTTATTAACTGATAGAACAGAGGCATCAGAATGAGGGAGAGGGAGGGAAAGGAAAGGGGAGAAAGAAGATGGGAGTGTTGAGGAGGATTTGTTCTCTTGAAGCTGCCTGGTCGATAACATACTAAATGTTAAACTAATTTCAATGGGGATAGTGATTTTTGTCATTTATGACTCCATTCACAGTTTGAGCAGCATTCAGCTTACGTTATAAGGATCACATTTGGGAGGGAGGGGTTTAAAACAATATTAACCCATGCCCTTGAAAATTGCATAGTCTACCCAGCAATACCACTTCTAGGGTTGTATCCCAAAGAGATCACACAAGTGGGAAAAGGACCCATATGTACAAAAATATTTATAGTGGCCTTTTTTGTAGTAGCAAAGAATTGGAAATCAAGGGGATGCCCATCAATTGGGGAATGGCTGAACAAGTTGTGGTATATGAAGGTAGTGGAATACTATTGTGCGGTAAGGAATGGGGATGATATGGACTTCATAATAACATGGAAAAACCTACATGATATAATGCTGAGTGAGCAGAGCAGAACCAGGAGAACATTATACACAACCACAGATATATGGATTCTGTGATGACCAGCCCTAATAGACTTTGCTCTTTTCAGCAATGCAAGGTGCAAGGACAACTCCAAAGGACTCATGATGGAGAGAGCTATCTACATCCAGAGAAAGAACTATAGAGTCTGAATGCAGATTGAAGCATGCTGTTTGCTCTCCTTTTTTTTTTGTTTTCCCTTTGGTTTTTTTCTCTTTTGTTTGTTTTTGTTTTTTGTTTGTTTTTTCTTTCTCCTGATCTATGCCATTGGTCATAATTCTTCTTTACAACTTGACTATTGTGTAAATAAGTTCGATGTGAAGTTATATGTAGAAGATACATCAAATTCCATGCCATCTTGGGGAGGAGGAGAAGAAAGTCTGGAACTCAAAATTATGTGGAACTGAGCAGTATGAACTAAAAATAAAAAATCTTAATTATAAAAATATTGCATGTTCTACCTTACAATTTAAGATGATTTCCATTGTGTTTTTCTATTTCATCTCAATTATTCTGGGCCAGAAAACTCTAGGATGGAAAATCAGTGCTGCTATTTCCCTAGACTATCTGTCTCTTGGAACCTTAAATACAGTAGCCAGACTCTGATCTTAGACTGAGTTTGACTTAATGGAGGTAGAACAGATTTTTGTCTTTAGGAGCAAACTCAATAGGAGAAAGCCTGGGCTAAGGGCCAGTGAAATACTTTCTTGGAAAACTGCCATTCTTTCACTATGGACAGACTTGAGTTTCAGAACTCTTCCCCACCCCGCAACTTTATTATTTTAACCAGAGGGGAATCCTAGTTTATCATATTTCAGAAGGCCCCAGTTCTTCTGACATAAATGTCTTTAGAAATGTAATAATTCTGTCATGAAGAAATACAGTCTAAGCTGGATAAAATTAAACAAATGCCTTATGTATACTTTTTACAGTCTTTAACTCTTTTGATATCTAAAATTATTGGCATTACCCACAATGAGGGCCTGATATTTTTAAGTATGCCATATTAAAGCCTTGAAATGTTACACCCAGCTGAACCCAAACATTTTATGGTAGCTATTTAAATAAATTGTCTCAAAAGAAATTTCCTTTATACAAAGTAATTTTTCCCTGTTTAAGAATACATGTTCTTAAAAATAAGATACTCCTTCGAGTATTTCTCTTTTTCATCATTTCACAAATCAGTAAGAATCATGTAAAATGTGTATATGTATAGATAATGTATGGAAATAAGCATACGTGAATACTTTGATGGATGCATGATCATATTGGTGTGTGTCCTCTCTCTACTGGTACAGATTGAAATTCCTCTGCACCTCTTTGTCTTTTGTGATTCTTGTCCGTGTCTTTCTGTAAATCTTTCATGAAGGAATTATCCGACACATGGATGCATTCATTGGGTTCTATTAATAGTTCGATGGGTACCAGTACATTTGGTGTCTCTATTCATTAACTTCTTCTTTAACAAACATGACTGTCCCATCTTCTTTTCTAGTCATATAGTTCGTTGATGATGTCTCTTATACCACGTCCCACACTAGAGTCATGGTTCATCATAGCCTACTTACACCTATCTTTTGTATTTCCATTGAATTTCTGGGTTACCTCTGATTTTTCTGAGATTGTGGTGTTACCTGAGTAACTTCCATAGGGCTTCATGGAGATAATATTGGGTTTTGTGAAAAAGGAATTCTGTACTAGCAAGTGGCTCACAAGTATCGCTGAAAGTGCTACACAAGAACCAGTAGAACATTTAATGCAGCAGGAGCAATATTGTATGATGATTAATTGTGAATGACTTAACTATTTTCAGCAATATCATGATCCAAGGCAGTTCTGCAGGACTTATGATAGAAAATGCTATCTACTTCCAGAGAAAGAACTGATGGAGTCTGAATTCAGATAGTAGCTTACTTTTTAAAACTTTCTTTCTTTTTTCCATTCCCTCCCTCTCTGTCTCCTTCCTTCCTTCCTTCCTTCCTTCCTTCCTTCCTTCCTTCCTTCCTTCCTTCCTTCCTTCCTTCCTTTCTCTCTTTCTCTTACTTTTCTTTCACAACATGACTAATCTAGGAATATACTTACCATGTCTGACCTACATTGAATTGCTTGCCTTCTCAATGGGGGGAAGGGGGGGACAGAGGAGGGAAGAAGGGAGAGAATTTCAAACTCAAATTTTTTTTAAAAATGTTAAAATTTTTCCATGTAACCAGGGAAATATTAAATAGAAAGTGTGGAATACATTTTAAAAAGTGCTACACAATTTCCAAATCAAATCTGAGTATTGCTCCAAAAAGGGGATGTGGCTGTGTGTGTATGTATCCAGTTTGTTTTTAAAGTGTAGATGACTAAACCAGTCTCTTGCATATCCATGAATCTTATTGTGTTGTGTAATCAGTACAGTGTTATCTACTCACAGGAACATCTGGAGAACATCAGTGATCTGTTTTATTTGTCTTTGATGTAGAACATCCCCTATGACATGGACCAGCACAAATATATATATAGAACTTACATAGGCCTGTGTAAGAAAAATGAATTTAGCTTTTAAAAGAGTAATGTTGAAAATATTTATATTCATAGTCTCTAGAATTCCAGATGGAGAATTAGAAAAAACAAACCCCAAAACTTATCACCTGAAGAAGGTTATTTCCCAACCCAAGGCAAAAAAATGATAAAGGTAGTTAAGGGCATAGGAGCAGACAAATCCTACTAAATTTTCCTAGCTAGATAAAATAAAGGTTTCTATTTAATAAAAACAGTTTCATTGGGAAGGGGAAATGAGGAATGGTCTAGAGATGAACAGGATTACAATCAGGGAAGGAGATTTTTCATAGTTTGTCTTTTCCTAAGAATCCATTGTATGAAATAGCTTAGTGGAGTTATGAAAGCTTCAGTGAAAGGAGGAGGAGAAAGGAGTCAGGTGCATCTCAGTGGGAGGTGACTGCCTTTTTCCAACTTGGGGAAGTCAATGTCAACATAGAGCAGGTGTGTCTGGCTGCATGAGTTGGGTGTTTTGTGCAACTGAGCTGGGATTCTAAGCACTAGCTTTGCAGAAGACCATGTCACCATCAGCCTGAAGGTGCCCAGAGCCTGAAGAGGGTAATTTGGAGCTTAGGTTCTTGGCTTGACTTTCCTTTTTATTTTGCTGTGAGTGCCTCCATTTACCTGTTTTCTTTCCTTAGTTTGAAGTTGGAAGGGAAGAGTAAATTTTTTGGTGGTGGCATGCCTCTTAATGTTTTCTGCAAAAGTGGCCAGTGTTATAGTAGATGGCGTTGATGTTCTTGTTTAGTGTCCTCCTGGGAACGACCAGAATTGGGACATTTTCTTTTTCCTTCTCAGTTGCTTTGGGCATTAAGAGTGATAATTTGCAGTTTGTTTTCCTCTTGATTTTTCTCTTCAATAGACTTTATTTTGTGATTGTCAGGTGTGAGAGATTTTATAAGTATCCTTGGTCCTCTTTTCTGCTGGGTTTCAGGCTTTTGCTTGTTGAGAGGCATAAAGCACAGATGTGGAGGTACAAACACAGATTATGCGAGTTTTATTCTGTTTGGTTTTTTTTTTGGTATACTCATTTTGCTCATCAAAGTAGTGGAGATAGATAGATGTTAGCTAGCTAGCTAGCTAGATGGATGATGATGTGTGGTGTGCCATGCCTTCTACCAAATTCAGATGCGTTTAAAGTTGAGATCATAATGATGCTTTGCAGTGTACCAAATCAATTTTGTTTTCACTATACTGTCTTAGCTATGTGATTTTATAATAATTTTTAATTACAGGAGGATTGTTTCCCCACTTCCCATTTGTTATGGAAGGAGATTTTCTGCAAGAATTTTAACCAATTATGTAGGTGATTTCTTGTATTAGTTTTGAACCACAGAGAGCAACAGCTGCCTTTGATGACCTGTACAGTCAGTTACGTGGGTGCTGTGCTTACCAAGAGTACTTGCTCGTGAAGGGATCAGAAGGTGTGTTTTGTCCTGTGGCACTTGTGAGACTTGTTTTACATTCAGTCATGACCGTTGTCTGTGAAGGAACATGTACATTGCAGGCTGATAATAGTGGTAATGATAATAATTCATAATAATACCAATTAATATTTATGCCTCCTGTTTCTCCCCAGTGCTTCTCTGCAGTGAGCCATGAATCTTTTGAGTACTTCAGAAACTATGTTGTCAAGCATTTTACTTGGGTACTTCAATCACTGCTGAATTGCTACTTGTTAAACAACTTGTTTTCTTAAAAAAATCCATAGAATTTGTGGGTAGCCTCAAACATTGGAGGTGAGTTGGAGGGTGTAGATGAATAGAGTAGGGGAAGGTGTAAGAGAGAATCTTTCCCTCTACCATTCTGTATGATAGGCCCCTCCCCTCTCTCCAACCATTCCTTTAAATTGTTTCCAAAACAAAACTGACTTGATGAATGCTGTATTGATTCATCATGCCCATTCCTAGGCTTACTGCAAGTTGTAGCAAGGCATGAGTTGTGTAATGTGCTTGTGTCTAGTGGGAAATCTGGTGCCACAACCTATCACATTTGGAAGCACAGGCTCCCCTTCGAAACTGCCTGCAGGGGAGGGGAGGGGAAGGGAAGGCAGGGGGTTAGAACAGTACATGGGAAATGGCCAAGTGTTCAACAGGACTAACGAGGCCAAGGTGCCTCGCTGTTTCCATGGGCAATTAAAAAGGGAGAAAACATTTTCTTAAAAAATCTAAATCGTCCACATTTAGGGGTAACTTTTGATCACTGCTGATATTTTGTGCTTTGTAGGTGGAGTAAGTGAAATAAGTGGGGGGGGGGCACGAGGAGAGGATGTAAGTGGTAAGTGTGTGAAATAGATAGAGTGTCTGGGTGGAGCATTCATTTTACGGGGCCGGGAGGAGAGGCAGAATTCAAAGCTGGAGTTTCAGGTGAGATAATGGTTTAGTTCTTTTTTGAGGGGATGGGGCAGAGGCAAGGATAAGGAGAGGGGGAACAGCAGGGCATTTTTGGCTGATCTGATTGAACACATGGCAGTTTCATATGTGGAGTTTTTTCCTCCCGTCACTCTTATAGGAATCCAAAGTATAGCATGTCAGTGTGAACTGTTCTTCATGTAAGAAGGGGAAAGCCAGGTGGGGATACCTTCTGTTATGTTTGAGAGGATATTAGGGTTATGTCCTGTCACTCAGACTTTTGTCTTTCCTCCTGGATCTTTTCTAATCTTCTTTAGACATTATCTGTCGAGCTAAAGGTGCCCCCTTTATTTACTTACTGCCTGTGTGACTTTTAAACTCTGAGCCCCAGATACAGCCATTTGTAAAATGAGAGGTTTAGGTTAGAAGACATTTAAAGACCCTTCTAGCTCTTTAAAAACATTTATGGTGTACTTGTGTACTTAACTAAACCGTGCTGGACGAAGAGGAAACCTAAGACATAGCTAACCTTCAGAGTCAAAACTAATACATTTAACTTGTGAATGACACTAAACAGACTAAAATTCAGTATTGTTATGACATATATAGGTTAGATTGTTAAATGTAGTGGACTGGCAGGAAGGTTGGCTGAGGTAAAGCAAGGTTGTGAACATTTTCAGATCATTATTCCCTACTACCCCAATTGAAGAAACAAGAAAAAAAATACCTGTTACAAACATGTATAGTCAAGCAAAACAAATTCTTGCATCAGCCATCTCTCTTCCCCCCAATCTCCCAAAGTCTCAGTCTTTACTGAGTTCATTATTTCTCTATCTGGAGGTAGGTGACACATTTCTTCTTCAGTCCTCCTCTGGAGTTGTGCTTGTTACTATGTTGATCAGGGTTTCTAAGTCTTTCGGAGTTGCTTGTCTTTACGGTGTTATACTTATATAAATGGTTCTGTTCACTACACTTTGTGTCATTCAATATAAGTTTTCCCAGATTTCTCTGAAACTATCACCTTTATCATTTCTTATAGCACAGTAGTATTCCATCACCTTCATATGCTGTGACTTGTTCAGACATTCCCAATTGATGGGCATCCCCTCAGTTTCCAATTCTTTGCTACCACAGAAAGAGCTGCTATAGATATTTTTGTACACTTGGGTCCTTTTCCTCTTCTGTCTTTTAGGGGTTTAGACCTATAGACCTTTGGAATATTTCTGGGTCAAAAGATATATACAGTTTAGGAGTTTTTGAGACATGATTCTAAATTTCTTCCAGAATGGCTGGACTAGCTCACAGTTCTATGACCAGTGCATTAATGTACTTATTCTTCCCCAGCCCCTCCAGCATTTGTCATTTTCTTTTTTTGACATCTTTGTCAATCTGATGGATATGTGATAGTACCTCAGAGTTGTTTAAATTTGTATTTCTCTAATTATTGATGATTTAGATTTCTTCATATGGATATTTTCTTCCTCTGAAAACTGCCTATATACATCCTCTAAAGGTAATCCTTTCTAAAAGGAACCAAGTCTGGATGACAATGATAGTATGCATGCACACGTATGTATCTGTACACACGTATGTACACCTACATGTATATTTGTCTGTTACATTCTAGCTTCCTTTATTGATTTAGACAGAAATTTGTCCTGGTTTTAGAGATATAGCATAGTACCATAGGCTTTTAGAACTCAGTGTGTAAGGCAGTACGTTAAGTGCTGGTCTGATACAAAAACAAAGCAATTTGCCCTCAAGCAGCTTACATTCCACTGAAATGACATCCATTCTCCAGAGAGCAGCCAGTGATTTAAGATTTAAGTTCTTTTATAATCACAAAAGCTTTGTTTGTCTGGGATCATGGTAACATGGTACTCTATTTAATTTTTTCCCTGAGTATTGTTTTATTTGGTATTTGAGTCTCTCTTTGTCTGAAGTAAACCCACAAATCTTTGGAAGCAGCTATTCACCAATGCCAGCAGCAGCACAAACCATCTTTTTAGGCCTCCACAGACTTCTGTTAGATGTGTTTTTTAGGCTGCATAGGGAAACTTCAGACATTTGCATTTTATCAGGGCCAAGTAGTTCTATGTATTTCTGCTTATTCACTGCATTATTTGATTTCAGAACGTAGTGACCAATTTTCAAACCAGACAAGTTGGACGTAGTATTATTCGGTAAGGGAGCAACATTTGTGAGGTGGGGGTAATCTCAGCGGGTCATCTCCTCTGGGAAGGGCATATGACTATGAAACTTCTCGTGTGCCCTGTCCATCTCCATTCTGTCTCAGGTCCTGGTTAATACTGAACCTTATAGAATTAGGAATATGTTTCACTTTACCTATCTCAGTATTGGGGTAAAGGAATGATGAGGCTGCTGTGTTCTTAGCCACCCCTGGGAATCACAAATTTACCAACATCTGACTTATAACCATTCAGTCCTCATAAATTATTGTCCTCTCTAAAGACTCATCTCACCATTGCAGCCACCACACATAACCTTCTTATCACAACAACTTCTGGGACCACTTCCTTCTTGGCCACTGCAGAATCAGGTGAATATCCTCTTCCATTTTTCCTATCCCTGTTTCCCCCATTTTCCTGGGTTCTTTTGCTTAGACAAGATGCAGACTGTTACTGCTTCTTCTTCTTGTACCCATCACCTGGCATTCCCTTTTCCATATCCCTGACCTTTCCTAGGAACTCTTATTAGAATCTAAGACCCCCAGCCCAATTTTCCCTCCTGATTCTGGGGAACTTCTGCTATGTATAATATCAAAAGGGGAAGGAATTGATGGGGGTCCTTGTTCTCATATAGAGCCGCAAGTCAGAAATCAGGATAGGTTTTCTCAGAAAAACATAATTGTGAATAGTGAATAGTTGTGAATTTTTAATAGTTCTATAGTACTTTAGTATGGTACTATTTTAAGCTTTGTTATTGATTAAATATGCTTCTTTGGGCTGACCTTGGGTACCTCAGCATTCTTTATGACTAATTTCATCGGGAAAAAGATCCCCATATCTCCAGACACCTAACTTGCAAATTTTAAAATATCAACATTAACAAAATTGTAACAATAAGCATTTACGTATCACTTTAAGGTTTAAAAGACATTTTATATACATTATCACATTTGAGATAACATAGGAATTCCTAAGTCTATAATATTTTCTAAAAAATACTGGTGAGAAGAAGGGAGAGAATCTGGAACTCAAAAAAGTTTTTTTTTTAAAGAATGTTAAAAAAATAGTTTTTACATGTAATTGGGGAAAACTAAAAAACTAAAAATAAAAAATACTAATAGGTGGTTTAAATGATAATAGTGTCACATGTGTTACATTTATCACCTGACAAGGATAGTAATAACAAAAACTCACTAATATCATGCTTTATAAAGTGTTTTCCTTCCAACCTTGTGAGTTACATAGGTCAGAGGTCCGTTAAAAAATTCTTACCAATACAGTGAAGTTCGGGTGACTTTAATGCAATAGCATTGTTATCAAAAGCTCAGCTTTGGCAACCCCTGTGTAAATTTAGATGTGCAGTGAAGTTAAGACTTGAAGAAATAATGATTGGCCAGTTGGGTAAGAATTAGTTGTATTACATTGGATGGGTTTCCCATGACTCAAAACCAGTTGGCCTTGTACAAATAGCTAAGTCTTCCTGGGCCTCAGTTTCTTGATATATAATGAGTTGATTGGATTCGGGGACCTCTGAGGTTCCTTCCTTCTCTGAATTTATGGTCCTTTAATTGTTTGGCTTCATGGAGATTCTGAGGCTTCATTTTGATAAAACCCTGTTTGAAGACTTGGGATGAAGAACTACTGAAGAGGTGAGATTAGTAGTTTGGTTTTCTTAAGCCAAAAATCAGCCAGCATGTATTTATTAAATATACTCTCAGCCACTTTGGGGACACAGGACATGGTCTCTATTTTCCATCCTCTCACAGAGAAGGCAGCATGATAGAGTGGATGGTGTGGGCTTGTAATTAGGAAAGCTTCAGTTTGAATTCTGTTTCAGACAGTTACTAGGTATGTAATCCTGGTAAAGTCACTTTCTTTGTATGCTAACAGCATCTGCCTTATAGGGTTGTTATGAGGATCAAACAGATAGTATATCTATGTGAAGTGCTTTGTAAACCTTAAAATACTACACAAATGCCAGCCATCAATATGGCCGGGCAGCTAGATAGAGTGGATGGAGTCCTGGGCCTGCAGTCAGGAAGACATGAGTTCAAATCTAGCCTCAAGACATGTACTAGCTCTGTGACCCTGGGCAAGTCACTTAACCTTGTTTTCCTCAGTTTCCCTTTCTTTAAAATGAGCCGAAGAAAGAAATGGCAAACTGCTCTAGTATCTTTGCCAAGAAAACCCCAAATGGGGTCACAAAGAGTAGAACATGACTGAACAACAGCAATTATTATTGCTATCATCATTATCGTCAATATTGTCACAGTTTTCCTATAAATTTGACTCAGTTCCGTGTATATTTTAGAGATGAGGCCTTTATCAGAGACACTGCTGGTAAAGATTTTCTCCCAATTTTCTGCTTCCCTCCTAATCTTTGTTGCATTTGCTTTTTCTGTACAAAAACATTTCAATGTAACATAATCAAAATTATCTATTTTGCATTTTGTAATGCTCTCTATTTCATGTTGTATCATGAATTCTTTGCTTTCCCATAAATCTGATAGGTAAACTATTCCTTGCTTTCCCAAATTGCTTATTGTGTCAGCCTTTATTCCTAAATCATAATCCCATTTTGACTTTATTTTGGTATATGGTGTAAGATATTGGTCTATGCCCAGTTTCTGTCCTACCATTTTCCAGTTTTCCCAGCAGTTTTTGTGAAATAGTGAATTCTTAGCCCAGAAGCCAGATTCTTTGGGTTTATCAAAGAGTAGATTGCTATAGTTGTTGACTACTACATCTTGTGTATCCACGGCTCTGTTTCTTAGCCAGTACCACGTAGTTTTGATGACTGCTGCTTTATAGTACAGTTTAACATCTGGTAGTCTAGGCCACCTTCCCTAGCATTTCTTTTCATTAATACTCTAGATATTTTAGACCTCTTATTCTTCCAGATGAATTTTGTTATTGTTTTATCGAGCTCTGTAAAATAATTTTTTGGTAGTTCAACTGGTGTGGCACTGAATAAATAAATTAATTTAGGTAAAATTGTCATTTTTATTATGTTAACTCTGCTTTCCCCAGTTGAGAAATGGTCAAAGGATATGAACAGACAGTTTTCAGAGGAAGAAATTAAAAATATCTATAGGAATATGAAAAAAGGCTCAAAATCACTACTGATTAGAGAAATGCAAGTCAAAACAACTCTTGGGTACCACATCTCTCCTGTCAGATTGGCTAAAATGACAAAACAGGAAAATGATAAATGCTGGAGAGGATGTGGGAAAATTGGAACACTGTTACATTGCTGGTGGAGTTGTGAAGCTATCCAGCCATTCTGAAAGGCAATTTGGAATTATGGCCAAAGGGCTGTAAAAATGTTCATACCCTTTGATCCAGCAATACTGCTTCTAGGGTTGTATCCCAAAGAGATCACAGCTCTATTTGTAGTAGCAAAGAATTGGAAATCAGGGGGATGCCCATCAATTGGGGAGTGGCTGAACAAGTTGTGGTATGTGAAGGCAATGGAATACTATTGTGCAATAAGAAATGGGGATGATACGGACTTTATAATAACATGAAAAAACCTACACGATATAATGCTGAGTGAGCAGAGCAGAACCAGGAGAATATTATACACAACCACAGATATATGGATTCTGTGATGACCAACCATAATAGACTTTTCTCTTCTCAGCAATGCAAGGTACAAGGACAACTCCAAAGGACTCATGATGGAGAGAGCTATCTGCATCCAGAGAAAGAACTATAAAGTATGAATGCAGATTGAGGCCTACTGTTTGCTCTCCTTTTTTTTGTTTTTCCTTTGTTTTTTTTTCTTTTGTTTGTTTTTGTTTTTGTTTTTTTGGTTTTGTTTCTTCTTTCTCCTGATTCATTCCATTGGTCATAATTCTTCTTTACAACTTGACTATTGTGTAAATAAGTTCAATGTGAAGTTATATGTAGAAGATATATCGGATTCCATGTCGTCTTGGGGAGGGACAGGGGAAGGGTGGGGAGGAGAAAATCTGGAACTCAAAATTATGTGGAACTGAGCGTTGTAAACTAAAAATAAAAAATCTTAATTATTAAAAAAATAAAGAAAAAAATATTGTCACGGTTTAATCAGGAAGACAAAACTAGCAAATTAGAAATAATTAGAAAACAAGTGCTGCTGAGCTCTGTAAGTGCAGTGTGACGTGTGGTAGAGGGAGAAGTATGGGCTGTACTGGTCAAGGTCAAATCCTGTGGAGGCATTTAGAGTATTTTGTGGAATAGGACATTCAAACGAGTGTATGAGCAAGAAAGATCTTGGAATGAGCAGGCAGGAGTTCTGATAGCATATGTTGGAGACCCTGAGATTTATTTTGGTTGTCCCAGGTCATTTAAAGCTCTGAAATGTTGTGTTTGTTCTGGCTTTGTCATTTTTCAGTTGTGTCTAATTTTTTGTGACTCCTTTTGGGGTTTTCTTGGCAAAGATACTGCAGTGGTTTGCCATTTCCTTCTCTAGCTTATTTTATAGATGGGGAAACTGAGGCAAACAAGTGGCTTGTTCAGGGTCATATAGCTAGTAATCATCTGAGGTCACATTTGAACTCAAGTCTTTCTGAGTCTAGACCTGGCACTCTATCCACTGTGCGACCTGGCTGCCTAAAGTGTTGTGTAAATAAGGTTAAAATCTCTCCCTGTTTTTTAATTATCAAGTGACATGTTGTACTTCATTTTCTTTATTTGCATTAGCTTTTAACACTTAAAAATACAGTGTATAAAATAATCCTGTCCTGGTGTACTGGGTTCATGTTCATCCTCACCATTGTGCTAAGGACTTTACTAGGTAGTATTTGAGATACAAGGAAAGTGGTGGGTACAGTCCTTGCTTTCCATAAACTTGAAATGTTAAACGTAGCAGAAGCTGTTAGAATGCTGGAAACTGCTAGAGAATAATTGAAAGGCAGTGTTTATGCAGTTGTGCTGTAGTGCATGGTCTGGTGACTTTGTGTTGACTTTCAGTGTACAAAGGAGCATTGGTCCAGAAGGTTTTGAACCAATGGTGTCATGTTAGAAGCTCTGGCAGATGGATATTTCTCCTGTCTTTTAATCACTTCCTTATTATTATGTTAAAAAAAACTTAAAATTTAAGCTATAGGAAAAACAATAGAGGTTTTCGAAGTTCTAAATTCACAGAATGCTTTGTATTTCATCCAGTCAACCTTACCCACTCATTATGTAAATATTTTCCATTCCTAATCCCTGAAAAAATATGTCTGCTGTAGACAGTCCTTCCTAAAAGACCTTGTAAAGTTTATTTGAGCAATCAAATTCCCCACTTGATTCTTTGCTTTTATTAACTGTTTTTGCATGTTGGTGATTCATTTTATCTTATTTCTCCTTCCCTCCCTGCCCCCGCACCCAAGACAAAACCTCAACAAATCAACAAACCACTACCACCGCAACAGAGATTAGTTTGGAGAGAAAATGTCCTGGTTCAGAGGAATTTTATGAGAGACACTCCTTTGAGAACAGGTTACGCCTTGTTATAAAGAAATAGATTCATTATCATATCCAAATTACGTAGATCTACAGTATCTCTCAGATGCTTTCAAACAGCTTTTTTTCATTGTCTTCGTGTCTGACTCTTTCCTTCTCCATGGAGTGATTTATTACTTTATTTTCCCCTCATAAGTAGCATTCTTCTAATTTAACAAAACATATTGTGTGAAATCTACTTTGATAAAATCTGTTTGCACCAGAAAGCTTTCTGTTGATAGTGAAAAGTTCATCTTATGTTTAAATCTCAAAACAGCCACAAGTATGTTATGCCTCCTTCTAAGTATTTTGGTCTTTCTTGTTCAGCCACAATTACGAGTTCATCTGAGAATGATGACCGGAGTGGCTCCAGTTTGGAATGGAGTAAAGATGGAAGCTTAAGAATTGGAGTCCAGCAAGGAATCCTTCATGATCGGAGGACAGACAATTGTTCCCCGGTGGCAGAAGAGGAGACAACTGGATCAACAGAGAGTCTGCCCAAAGCAGAAGGATCTGTTGGAGATGGTCCTGTTCCATATACACAGAACTCTAGCTCCCTAATCATGCCACGGCCTAACTCAGTTGCAGGTAAGGTTTTGCCTCCAAAATGAGGATGTTTCTGTTTTTGTGAAGGGAGGTGAAGGGTAATGAATATCCTTGACTTTGAAGATTTTGTGTTTTTGTTTCATTCACTATTGAAGAAGGATGTCGTCTTAAGGAGAGCCATAGTCAGTGAGCCTAGGTTCTGAGTTTGGTTCTGCTACTTTTGACCTATATGACCTTTAGAAAATTATTTCAACTTTGTGGTGAAATGGTCACCTATTAATGAGGGAGTTGGATTACAGTTTTCCTAAGATCGTCTTCCAGATTTCACATTCAGTGGTTTTAAGTGTGTACAGTCTGGTAAGATAGAGTAGAGATTATGGGACAAGAATAGTCCCTTCACAAATGAATATTTGGGACTTTCACTCTAAACGTGATGGACAGTAAGTATAGTCTGAACCTGTGAGAGTGTGTGGTGTAATTTTGTGTAGTGGAAAGAGTAATAGAGGACATGAATTCACAACTACCTTTGTGACCTCGGGCAAGTTAAGGTCTTTGGGCCTCAGTTTCCTCACCTGTAAAATAAGAGAGCTGGACACGGTGGACCCTTGAGGTTCCTTTCAGCTCTAGATCAGTGAGCCCATGATCGATAATAAATGAAACCATTTTCTTGGGTTTTTTTACCATCCTTTGGTTTAGATTACCTCATAAAAGGAAATTAAGTGTCGTTACAACAATTGCATTAAATATTGTTTTCAGCCAATACCATAGACGGTAAAAACCCAAATGGGTTTTGGTCATCCAGTCTGACCTTCTAATTTTATACAGGAGGTACCAGAGGCCTAGAGGGGTGACCTGCTTTATCCAAGGTCACAGAGTTGACGAGTGGGAGAGGCAGGGCCTTTGTCTGGGTGAGCTTAGATTTCTAGGTAATACAACTACAGTCAGCATCAAGATTGGAAACTCAGGTCATTAGAAATGGAATACTTTGTAACTGGAACATATAACTCAGACCTTTCTTTAAACAGATGTGTTGACAAGAGGATTGTAGCTTGCATTAGGTGGAGGGGTAATAAAGATTGCCTTTAGCTATTAATGTTCGCCAGCCAGAGGGTGAAAAAAGTAGAGATAAGATTGTATGTCTTAGTGTTGGGAGAAGGAAAAAAAAGAAAAGAAAACTACATCTTGGCCATTATTTGTAGCTTAATCTGGTGAATTTCTATGTTTCGTGTTCTCCAGTGTGTTAGCAAAGGGATCTGCTAAGGTTTTATTTTATTTTTTTCTTTGTAGTTGATACTTTTCTTGAATTAGCTGTAAGAGGAAGGGAGATTTAGTGGACAGGTTGCTGGGTTTGGAGTGAGGAAGACCTGTTTAAAGTCTTGCCTCTGACCCAGTAGTGATGGGATCATGAGCACATCGCTTAAGTAACCTCTAAGGCCACTGTCTCTCTAAGACCACAGATTACAGAGTGGTTGATGCTCTGTAAGTGTGGAAGATTTTTTTTGAAGTTTTATTGTGCCTTTTCCTTTTTATATCATACTCATTTGCAGATATATCCCAGCTGGAGAGAGCCTCCTTCCCTTGTTACAAAGATTGTTTTTTTAAAGTTCAGAAAAACTAACCAACATTGACCTTGCTTGACAGTGTGTGCACCACCTCCACCCCCAACATCTTTTCAACAGAAAGAGGGAGATTCCTCAATTCCTTCCTTCTTCTGCCACTGAGCTTGTTCATCATAATTACACTGCATTCAGTTTTGTTCTCTTGTTCTTTCTGTTTACACTGGTGTCGTCTTTGTGGATGTTGTTTTTCTGGTTCTGCTTACTTCATGAGGTATCATTTCATGTAAGCCTTCCCATGAATTCTAGAAGAAGTTTCTGTACCAAAGAAACCCTAAATGACTTTACCATAGGATTTAACAGTATTGGTCAGAGCAGAGGGGCATAGGAAAGAGAGAGCCAGTTGTAGAGTTAGGAGGGCCCAGGTTCAAGTTCCGCCTTCTGACGTACAGGCTATGTGACCCTGGGCAAGTCACTTAAACTCTTAGTGTCCCAGGAAACTGTCTTAAAACTTCAGGTTACGGAGCATCTGATAAGCCACATTGGTAGAAGGTGTTTATTCACCAGGAGTTCTATACTCTAATGAAATGATAGGTCAGGGACAACAGCAATAAAAATAAAAACAACAATAAACCTTTAGTATTGACCCATATTTCATAGTGGTAGCCTAGTTCTATGGTAAATATTTGTTGTTGTCATTGGTGATGGTGGGGTGTGTGTGTTTGTGTGTGTGTCTATGAGTGGTGGTGGTGTGTTGCGTATTCTAACTCTCTAGTAACAGATAAATAGCCTGAATAAAAGAACCTCCAAAATGCCTCCTTTAATTCACTTCCAATTGGCAGACAATGGCTCCATTCCAGAAAAGATTCTCATCCTACCACAAGTTAGTACTGCCAGGGAAAAACACTGAAGAGTGTAATGAGTACTGAGTCATGATTATTCCATGGTGCTTTCATTTTTTTCCCCATTAACCCCGATAGATTTAACCCTGGTTTTCAGACACTCTTTACCTGTTTCTGTTGATTGACTGGTTCATTTGCGTTAGTGTAGAATAGAATTTCATCTCTCCGTTAAATCCAGCAGAAGGCAAAGTTATGTTCAACTTAAGCTGTTTTTAAAACTGAAAATCCATTAGGACGTTAATTTTGAGACAGAAAAAAAGCCCTATTTGGGGACTGTTTTCTGCATGGTGTTTTCCTCTCCAGTCCCCTGCCATCTGAATCGACGATGCATGTGAGCCAAGATTTTCCAGTACACTGCTGTGATTATGGAGCTTAGCTTCCCAGTTTTCCGCTATGCTTGTTCATTAGCCTCATCACATTCACTCTTGAGTTAGACCTCCTGTGGCATGAAGACTAAGCCAGGGACTAAGCAGGGGCAAATTAGCCTAATGGATTTGTTCATTTTTTCCTAGTTTACCATCACTGAAAAACTAAAAACATATCCTGAGTTGGGAAGGGGGGGAAGCGAGTACTATAATTTTATGTGTTTATTAATGGGTTAGATGTATAATGCAGTGTTGGGTATCTATGGTAAACTAAATGTTGTGTAATAAGGAACCATGGAACCTGCTGGGTATCATATTGAGAGAGTAAGTTAGTTATAAACTATAACATGACATCAGCAACTTATGGCATGTGTCCCAAAGTTGGAACTGGTTCTCAAGAGGAATGATTTAGTGGAAAGGGCACTAGACTAAGAGTTAGAAAATGTAGTTCTGAGGTTGCATTGCTGCCTTTTACAGGTGACTGTAAATTTCCTACCCTTTCTGGGTCTCCATTCCCTGATCTGCTTAAAATAATAAAGGGGAAGGTTATAGAGTGAGACTAGTTGATCCTCTGGGCAGCTAGGTAGTGCAGTGGATGGAGCGCTGGGCCTAGGCTCAGGAAGACACACCTTTCTGAGTTCAAATCTGGCCTCAGTTTTCTCATCTATAAAATGAGCTGGAGAAGGAAATGGCCAACCACTCCAGTATCTTTGTCAAGAAAACCCCAAATGGGGTCATGAAGAATCAGGCATAACTGAAACAACTGAACAATAACAACAAAGTCGATCCTCAGTGCCTTTTTGGCTCTATGATTCTTTGATTCCCCCTGCTATAACCACAACCATGGGTAAAACTACCAAGTAAGTGAAGTTTGACTCAAGGGTGGGGAACCTGTGACCTAAGGCCACATGTGGTCTCCAAGTCCTCAAGTGCATCCCTTTTACTGAATCCATCCTTCATAGAACAAAACCCCTTAAGAAAAGGATTTGTTCTGTAAAACTTGGACTCAGTCTAAAGGCCGAACCCAGGGACCTAAAAAGCCACTGCAGGTTCCCCACCCCTGTTTCTAGTGTCTTCCTTGCTTGCTTTTTATATCCATCTCTCTGCTCACCCCCCCACAGATGACTCCTTGTTCCTTCTTGTTACCCACTCTGTCCAAAATTCCACACTGGTGGCCTAGTCAGGCCTGCCGTGCTGAGAAGTACCCTTTTATCTGAAGAGACATTTCCATTGTCCCCCCAGTCAAAACTACTCTTCCTTCCATGGCCCTTGTTCTTAGTTGGGTGTTTGTAGGAAAGCAAACTCTTGGTCCTGCTTTGAAGGCTAGTGTGTGAGTGACTGACTGAGAGGCACTTCAGATTCAGTGTGTCTAAAACTGTCATCATTTCCGCCCCTCAAGTGAGTTCTGCTTCCTGACTTGGGAGTCCCAAATGCAACTGTTCTTTCTCTCTCGTGATAGAAACTTGGAAGTTATTTTGTAATTTAACTCAACAGTTGATTAAGTAAAGAGCACATGCCCTGGGGGTATGAAGATAAAAAACCAATCAGCTCTCCCAGTGATTGTATAGCTTCTTCTTCCTCATATCCAATCATTTGCCATGTCCTTTTGTACCTGTTTGCAGTATTTCTCGGATTTGCTTCCTCCTTCTTGTTCCCACGGCCATTGCTCTAATTCAAGCCCTCATTACCTCTTGCCTGGACTGTGGCAATAGTTTCCTAACAGGTATTTCCACCTCTGATTTCCTTCCCTTTTATTCCTTTCAAAAAAAAAAAAAAACTGCTGCCAGGTAATTTGCCCTAATGCGTAGGTCTGCTAACATCACTTTTCTGCCCCAGACCCTTACATCACTCACTCGTTCCCATCAGAGAAAATCTGTTCTCCTTAGCCTGGTGTCCAGGGCACACAGACTCTTGCTACAATTTACCTTCCTTCCCAGACTTACATCATATCATTGCACATTTTCTTTGCTCCAACCCAGCTGCAATTACCTGCCACCCCTCACACGTTTATGTCTGTGCTGTTCCTCATACCTAAGATGTCTCTTCTTCCTTTCTACCTGCTGAAGGACTTAGTTCCAATGCCAATATCCTCTGATACCTTTACCTCAAACTGAGCTATGCGGATTTTCCTTTGGAAAGGGGGAGAAAGATAGGAGTCAGGAAAGATGTGGGTTTTAATTCCAGCTCTTACATTTACTATATATATTATGCTAAATAAGTCACTTGATTTTTCTGTTTGCCCATCTGTGAAACAGGGATAATAATACTTGTACAGTGTCACTGAGATGAAATCCCTTTGTAAATATTAAGGTACTGTCTGGATGTGAGTTGTTTGTTTCTTCCCCAAGTAATCTCACACTTTTCTTACATTGTTATATTCTAATTTATTTTCATCTATATGTTTCATCATCCCTACTAATTCACAGATTGTTTGAGTACAAGCACCATGTGTTATTTATCATTCCCAATGCATTGTGCAAGGCATGATAGATGCTTAATTGTTAAGTGAGTGGATCTCTCTCTCCCAGGATCCTTTGCATTTTCAGATTAATCCAAGTGAATATCTAAACTAGATGACATTTTGTGTACAGAAGTGCTTCCTGATCTTGATCCTAATCCCTCCTCCCCTCCCCCATTCCAGGCTGTCATTCTTCTGCCTTTCTGCCCAATATTTCTCCCTTCCCTGAACCTATGCCAAAGAAATAGAGCCACTAGGCATCCCCTTCTGAACAGTCATCTCTCATTACTGTAGTACGACATTACAGGTTAAATCTTGTTATAATAATAAAGTCATTTGGATATTACGCAGTGTCTAAACTTCAGTTTACTACAAAACATCTTGAATAGGAATAACAAGGTTTAAGTTAGGGTTTGGAATGATTTTCATTTAGAAGAAACTTTTGTTCTTTTAAGTATTTGTTAGAACAGGAGAACTGTTTGAATTTGGTTAAATGCAGTGTTCTGTGAGCATTATCATACACACATGTTTCTTTTATATAGATCTTATTTATATCATGTTATTATGTCATTAGTATATCTTTATCATATCACTTTTATATCCCAGAAATTAGCAAAGTGCCTGGTGTATAGTAGGTGCCCAATAAATGCTTATTGACTGATTTTCAAAATGTCAGCCTCTTATGTATACTATAGATATCTATCTCAAAGCCCCAGGCCCCCCACCCCCCCAACATTTCGTAATCTTGCATAATGGGATTCTATTATATTTAACCACTTTTTTGTTGTCTTGAAATATTCTTAAGTGGGTCATAGGAGACTGAATTTCATTGTGCAGGAAACCCACAAACTCAAATAATTACCATCCAATTTTCTTGAAACTCGAACTAGTAATTGTAGTGGAGACTATTGGCATTTGCCTTTGATGGTAGGGTTGATCCACTACTTACGGTTTCAGCAGATGTTTCGATTTGCTTGGATTTGCTGAAGTCCTTTTTCTTCTCCTTCCAGTGTAACTCTTTCCTGAGCCCTCTGGAAAATGGGACTTGTCCCAGATATTGTGAGATATATTGAGTGCTGAAAAGATGCAATAGAGTTCATCGTCAAGGAGAGTTATCAGTGGATTGATTGCAGCCAGAAGCCACTTCTTTTATGTGTTAGGTGGATCTTCCTCTTTCTTGAGCAGTGTTTTGCATACTGTGGTGATCTAGTTAATACTAAATAATTAAAGAGAGTCTGAACTTCTGACACACCAGCAAAATGCTATCCTCTCTCTCCCTATCCCAGCTTTACACAGTGTTCAGCAGGATTTTCCTTGAAGTGCTCACCTGGCCACACAGTGTCATTGGGTGGGTGAGACATACTTCGAAGACAATGTAACTTAATGTCTCTGGGCCTCCATGTCCTTCTCTGTAAAACAGAAGGGTTAGGCTAGATTGTGGGCGGGGGGGGGGGGGGGGCGCGAAGAGTTTCTTAATTTTTTTTTTTTGTATCATGCCCTGTTTGGCAGTCTGGCAAGCCCACAGACCCTTTATTAGAATGTTTGTTGCCCACATTCATTACTGAAGTAAATGCTAAGTTTCAGTTAGAGGTTAGTGAAAATGAGGGTGCTATTTTTTTTTCCACATCAAAGCTCAAGGACACCCAAAGAATATCCACAGGCCCCAAGTTATCTCCTTGGCTAGGTGACCTCTAAGGCCCTCAGCTCTACATCTGTGACTCTGTGATCTATCACTTCTCTTCAGGCAGATTTCTAAACAACTATGCAAGCCTCTTTAAAAGCTGAACTAGCAAGAAGCTGCTGACTCCAGATGAGTAATACTACATTTGGACTGGCTCTGAGTTACTTTGGATGAGAGAATCAAATAGAGCTGCAGAGAAGATTTTCTCATTTGCTACTTTGAGGCTAGAGGAGTGAGTCAGTTTCTAAAAATAGTGAATACAAAAGGTATTCAGATTGCAAATTCCTTTTCTCTGTTTTTGACAGTCATCTCTCAAATGTCTGCACCTGATGGTGCCCTTGTATATACTGGTGACTCTGCCAACACTGTCTTTCCTGTCTCCTCAGTACCAACACTTATCATAGTTTTCCCCATTGGACTATAAGCTCCTTGGGAACAAGAACTGTTTTTTTGCTTTTTCCCCTTGTTTTGTTTTTTTCTTTTCTTTTCCTTCCTCCTCCCCTCCCTTTCCCTCTCCTCGTTTTTGTGTCTAGCACAATGCCTGGCACAAAGTAGGAGTTTAATGAATGCTTGTGGACTTGAGTTCCTGGCCTCCTTCAAGGGTCAGCTTAAGTCTCACCTTTTTGGGGAGTTCTTGCCTGGTCTCCTCAATTGCTAGAGTCTTCCCTTTGAGATTTCTTCTCATTTACACTGTATATATCTTACTTACATGCACCTAGTTGTAGATACGTTATCTACTGCATTAGAGTGTGAGCATCGTAAGTGCAGGGACTATGTTTTTCCCCCCACCCCCGTTTCTTTTTATCCTCAGAGCTTAAGCACAGCGCCTGGCGTATAGGAAATGTTGAATAAATGCTTTTTGTCCAGTAATTTTATTATTGACAATAGTGATATCTGATATATAGCACTTAAAGGTTTGCAAATCACTTTCCATATACTACGTAATATGATCCTCTTGGTAACACTGTGAGGTAGGGAATATGAGAATTATCATCTTTATTTTATAGAAATTGAGGTTAAGAGAGGTTTAACACAGAATTTCACTGTTAAAGAGACTTTAGTTCACCCCTCATTTGAAGACAAGTGGTCATCCAGCCTTTCCCTAAAGACCTTCAGAAATGTGCAATTGGCCACCTTTCATGGCAGCCCACTTCTCTCAGAATGTTTTCGTAGTATAAATTCCCATTGCTCCTGGTTCTTCTCTACCTCCTCAACACCATAATCATTTTTCTCGTTAGATTGTAAGCACCTTGGGCCTCCTGATTAGAGATCTCAGAAAGGGATATGGGAGTTGTGATTTCTACCTAGGATGATGCAGCTAGTAGATTGTAGAATAAGGTCTTGAATCTAAACCCCCTGACTCCCAAGTTAGGTGTTCTTTTTAGGACATTTCAGTATAGAGTTATCTTCTTTTACAAGTAGAGTTTATTTAATTGTCATATTCTTTATAGTTTCATTTTAAAGTCATCTACTAATACCAGAAAATTTAAAGATGAGTGTTAAATTATTCACTGGAATAAAAAGGTTTCAGATAAGTGAAAAAGAGAAAGGAGACATTATAAGTATTTCTGTTCTCATGGCTTGAGATGAAGAAGCATTTTAAATTGCCGGCAAGTTAGCAGAGTGGTTAGCATAGGCTTTTGACTACTGCTGCTTCTCTTAGCTTCCATCCTTAACTTTTCCCTGTTATATATGAGCCTATATGGTGTATTAAGAGCCAAGCTCTGGTCCAGGGTGCTGGTTGTAATGGGAGTGCATTAGCTCAGGCAGGCATTTATAGGAAGGAGGAAGAAGAGGATAATTACTCGTATTTATATAATGTTTTAAGATTTACCAATCCTTCAGTACATCCTGGTGAAGTAGATTAGGAGTGCCTGAAAATATTCAGAATTTGCTTTGTTGTAGAGATTTTGGGGAGCTATATGAGGTTGTTTATCCACTATGACTGAAGGGAGACAATGTAGCTTTAAAACAACACTGTAGTTAGTGAATAAGTAAGGTATGAGTTCAGTTGGGGGCAAATGTGTTTATGTAGTATGTGTGAGAGAGAGAAGAGTGTGTATGTGTGTGTGTGTGTGCGTGCGTGTTTGTGCATGTATACATATATATATGTACACATTCACAACAAATGTAAACCTATAAATGTGTATATATATATATGCATATATAAAAATTATATGTAATATACTTGTAATGTAACAGTGTACATATATGATGTGGGGGGAGGTGTGTGTGAATATAGCACCTACTGTATACCGGGTACTGTGCTAAGTGCTTTAAAAATATGATCTCATTTGATCCTTAAAGCAACCCTGTAAAGTAGATGTTGTTATTATCCCCATTTTACATTTGAGGAAACTGAGGCAAACGGAGGTTAAGTGATTTGCCCAGGGTCACACATCTAGTAAGTGTCTGAGGCTGAATTTGAACTCAGGTCTTCTTGACTCCAGGTCCAGGGCTTTACCCTGCACCAAATAAGCTGCCTCTTATATAGATTATATCACATTCACACACATACACATATGGGGAAAGAAGACCTGGGTTATTAGTGTCCTAACTCTCATTATTAGCTGGTGATCATGGGTAGGCCTTAATTGTCTCATCTTTTAAGTCAGGATAACAAATGCTGCTTGTTCAATCTACCTTAACAGGGCTACTGTGAAGATTAAATGAGGAAATGTATATAAAATCCATTGAATCATAAAATGCCACATATATTTAAGCATGGATGCAGATGAGAGGCATGCTGGTGTAGTGGAGAGAGAGTTGGCCTCAGGAATCAAGGCTTGGGTCTAGTTCTGCCCTGGACACATCCTGCCTGCATGAAACCAGAAGCTACTTTCTGACAAAATACGTTGCAGAAGAGGTGCCAGCCTGTTGTAGTAGCTGGAGATTCCTCACTGGATAATCATTACACTATTGAAAGCACGGGTCTGTGGCTCCTGCTTTAAGTAAATTGGTGAAGGGTGAGACTGGAGACAAAGGAGACCAGCTTGCAGTTTATTATGGTAGCTGAGTGAAGAGAAGATGAGAGCCTGGGCCGGGTGGTGCTTGTGTGCATGGAGAGGAGGTGACAAAGGCAAGAATGGGGAATTAGGAAGAGGGAGTTGATACTTGGCACCAGATTGGATGTGAGGGAAAGGGATGCATCAGAGATGACTTTTATTTTGGTCTGAAATAATGTCACCCTTGATTCTCATTCACCCTACGTATCTAGTCTGTTGCCGAGTCTTGTCAATTCAGAACACCTCTCAGATGTATCACTTTGTCACCTCCACACAGCTGCTATCTTAGTTTAGGGCCCTTCCCCTCTCTCCCCTCAGTTTTTAACCATCAGTTTTCCCCAGTGTCCTTTCTTTCTTTTTCTAAATGTAAATAGTATTTTATTTTTTCCAATTACATGTAAAGATAATTTTTAACATTCACTTTTTATAAGATTTTGAGTTCTGAGTTTTTCTCCCTCTCCCTTACCTCTCCCGCTCCACACAACGACGAGCAATCTGATACAGGTTGTGTGTGTGTGTGTGTGTGTGTGTGTGTGTGTGTGTGTGTGGTCCCCCTCTCCCCCCCCCCCCGCTTTTACAGAGGGTTTCTGATTGGTTTCTCTGCCTCATCGTTCCCCACTTCAGTTCATTGTGTACTACTGTGAGATGAAATATACCTAATACATACTCTGCTTAGGTCACAAACAGCAATATATAGGATTTCTAAACAATTTCTCTTAACCATATCTAACAGCTTCTTTTCCATCTTATAATAATAGTAGCTTACTTTTGGGGAAGGGGGCAGGCCCTGCAATTTCACTGGTCTCAGAACTCCCATTGTGGAGATACTCACTGCCAAGACTGTTAACTTAGTGTCTGTGTAACCTTGGTGGGAGAATGATGATGCCATTAACAGAAATAGGGAAGTCAGGAAGAGGAGCAGCTTTAAGGGGAAAGTAATGAAATCCATTTTAAATAATGTTCAGCTTGAGGTGCTGGCAGAACATTTAAATGGAGATACTTGAGAGGTAGTTAAAATTCAGGTTTAGCATTGATGATGCAGTTTGAGAGTTATCCTCATAGAGGTGATAGTTGTAAGGAACAGATGAAGTCATCTCTTCTGCCTCTGGCCACCTTCCTTCTCTACCTCCCCCAGAATCCTTCACCTCTGGTCCTCAGACTCTAATGGGTGGTGAACTTTTGCCTTATATTCCTTGGCTCAAGCCTTCTTGGTTCTTCCCTTGATGTCTCTTCACCATGCCACTGCGGATGTCTTCTCTGAGGTGCCACTTCCCACCCCTTTATGTACTTACTCGTCCCATTAGACTGTAAGCCCCTTGAGGTCAGGGACTTTCTTGGTTGATTGTATTGGTCTCCTCAGAGCTTAGCACAGTGCCTGGCACGTAGCGAGTGCTTGATAAATATTCTTTTTGTGGGTTTGTCTCCGTGTATCTGTCTGTCTGTCTTTCTGTCTGTCTATCTATCCATTCATCTATTTACCCATCTGTCTGTCTACCACCAAGGAAAAGGGTATGAAGTCTTAGGACAGATTCTTGGGAAATAGCCATATTAATGAGATGAAAGAGAAGGAATGGCTAGACAACAAGGAGAGCAGGGAGAGCACCAAAAGGAGCAGAAAGGCATTGTCCACCCTGTCAGATACTATGAGGGGCCTATGGATGGTGAGGATTTAGAAAAGGACACTGGATTTGGTAAATGATAGGCCACTGACAACCTTCTGAGAGTCCTTTCCATAGGGTAGTGGTATGGAAACTAGATTACTAGAGACTAAAAAAATGAGCTGCAATGTATTATTAACAAAGCCCAACAGCAAGAGATAGAAAGAATAATTCCATTTAAAATTACTGTAGACATTATAAAATATTTGGGAGTCTGCCTGCCAAAACAAACCCAGGAACTATATGAACACAATTAGAAAACACTCTTCACACAAATAAAGTCAGATCTAAATAATTGGAAAAACATCAGTTGCTTATGGGTAGGCCAAGCTAATATAATAAAAATGACAATTCTACCTAAATTAATTTATTTTTTTGGTGCTGTACCAATCAAACTACCAAAAATTATTTTATAGAGCTAGAAAAAATAATAACAAAATTTATCTGTAAGAACAAAAGGTCCAGTATATCAAGGGGGTTAATGAAAAGAAATGCTAGGGAAGGTGGACTTGCCATACTAGATCTTAAATTGTATAATAAAACAGCAATCATCAAAACTACTTGGTACTGGCCAAGAAATACAGTGGTAGATCAGTGGAATAGGTTCGGTGCATAAGACACAGTAGTTAACGACTATAGTAATCTACTATTTGATAAACCCAAAGAGTCCAGCTTCTGGGATAAGAACTCACTATTCGACAGAAACTGCCAGGAAAACTGGAAAACGGTATGGCAGAAACTGGGCATAGACCAGTATCTTACACCATATACCAAAATAAAGTCCAAAATAGGTACACAGTTTTGATATAAAGGCTGATACTATAAACAAACTGGGAGAGCAAGGAATAGTTTACCTGTCAGACTTAAGGACAACAGAAGAATTTGTGACTAAATAAGAGAGAACATTATGAACTACACAATGGATAATTTTGATTACATTAAATTGAAAAGTTTTTGCACAAACAAGGCCAACACAACCAAGATTAGGAGGGAAGCAGAAAGCTGGGAAAGAATTTTTACAACCAGTGTCTCTGATAAAGGCCTCCTTTCTAAAATACATAGAGAATTGGGTTAAATTTATAAGAACACAAGTCATTCCCCAACTGATAAATGGTCAAAGGATATGAACAGGCATTTTCAGAGGAAGAACTTAAAGATATCTACAGTCATGAAAAAATGCTCTAAATCACTATTGATTAGAGAAATGCAAATCAAAACAACTCTTAGGTACCACATCAAACCTGTCAGATTGGCTAACCTGACAAAACAGGAAAATTATAAATGCTAAATTATAAATGCTGGAGAAGATGTGGGAAAATTGGAACACTAATGCATTGTTGGTGGAGTTTGTGAACTGATCCAACCGTTTTGGAGAACATTTTGGAACTATGGCCAAAGGGCTATAAAAATGTCAATACCTTTGACCCTGCAATACTGCTTCTGGGCCTGTATCCCAAAGAGATCATACAAATGGGAAAAGAATCCACATGTACAAAAATATTTATAGCAACTCTTTTATGGTGGCAAAAAACTGGAAATTGAGGGGATGCCCATCAGTTGGGGAATGGCTGAACGAGTTGTGATATATGAATGTAATGGAATACTATTGTGCTATAAGAAGTGATGAGCAGGCAGACTTCAGAAAAACATGGAAAGACATATATGAACTGATGCTGAATGAGGGGAGCAGAACCAAGAGAACATTGTACACAATTACAGTCATATTGTGTGATGACTAACTTTGATAGACTTGGGTCTTCTCAACAATGCAAGGTTCTAAGATAACTCCAAAAGGCTCATGATGGAAAATGCTATTCACATCCAGAGAAAGAATTACAGAGTCTGAATGCAGATCGAAGCATACTATTTGCTCTCTCTCTCTTTTTTGTTTTGTTTTGTTTCGTTTCTTCTTTCTCGTGGTTCATTCCATTGGTTGTAATTTTTCTTTGCAACATGACTAAAGTGAATGTATGTGTAGAGCCTATATTAGATTGCATGCTGTCTTGGGGAGGGGGAATGGGAAGGAGGGGGAGAAAATTTGGAACTCAAAAGTTTGTGGAACTGAATGTTATAAACTAAAAATAAATAAATACATTAAAAAATGAGCTGCAAGAGGTGAGGGAATGGAGGTCACTAGTAGAATGGCCTCCATTTTAAAAAATTGACAGTAAAAAAAGAAGAGAGAGAGGTTTTGTTTTTTAAATTCACAAAAGACTTTTGAATGTTTCAAAGCAGAAAAGAGTGGAATTGGTGTAGAGGGAAAGACTGGAGCAAAGACTTTCTAACGAGTGAGACGAGTACTGCCGTGATCAGTCTCTGCTGGAAGGATAGCCTCCTTTTCTTCAGAAACAGAAAGGAAGGGAAGAAGAATGGGTATAGACAGCCAAATTTTGAGGGAGGAACTCCCTGATCCCCATAGTTGTTAGGGTCATCCCACCGTGCTAGCATTTATAAGATGTCAGGATCCTCTGCGTTAGAGCTGAAGGAATCTCAGAGACCATCTAGTCCAACTCACTCTTTTTTACATAAGGAGGAAACTGAGGCCTGGAGAAGTTAACTGGCTTGCTCAAGGTCATACAGGTAAGAAATATCAGACCTGGGATTCAAAACCAGGTCTTAATTTAGCGTTCTTGCTGCTCTACCACATTGCCCCTTTATATTTCAGTCTCATTACTCTGACTGAATATGTACTTTCTGCATAGGACGATGGCAACATTTTAAAATGTTCATGTTTCTAAAATAAAGCATTTTGAGGATACTCTCAATTTTTTTTTTGCTTAAACAACCCAGTAGTTCCTACCACCAGCAATGTTATGTTTTTAAAAGAGCACTGAAGTAAAAAATGTACAGTAGGACGAAGTTGCCTTCACCAGTCTGAGGTGGTTAACCACAGGCTCCCAGAAGAATAGATTCTCGTGGTGTGGGGAAAGTGATTAGTGAAAATTTATGCTTACCATATGGAGAATAACGCAAGGGGAATGTGAGCCTGGATAACAGGGAAGTGAGAACAAGGAGTGATGCCAACCAAGGGCAAATGAGGTAATTGAGGCATTCTCTCATGGCCTGAATTTTTTTTAAAGCAAGGAAAGTGTGGTGGCTAGAATGATTCCCCCTCGTCATCCAGCTCTGCTGGTGATTGTGACTAATCCATAGAAGCCCAGGGCCTTGGGATTTTCATCCCTGCATACTGCCTGCTAGCATTGAGGGGACTTAGCTAGAATCAGAATTTGCCTAGCCAGTAATTTGCCATGGCAGAGTGAGATATACCCTTGAATGTAGCAGTAGCATGTGCTCATTATATCAGTTTGACAGAAATCCATTTGTCTGAGGCCACTAGCACTTTTTATTGTGGTTGAGGAAACCCATAAGCCCAATTATGTTAATTTCATTTTTATTTTTTTCACCATGGCATAGGATTTGTAAATAAATCACTCAGATTTTTAAAACAAAAACTTTCGCTGTATGTTTCCCAATTTCAATGAAAATTAACAGTTTCTTTGTGTTGGGTGTATTGTGCACATATATAAATATATGTTTAAATCAGATTGAGTGGAATACGGGTGTTTGGTTTCTCTTCCTATAGATCTCTATTGCTGATCTTGTTTTTGTTCTTTTGGTTTTTTTACCCTTATTTTGCTACCCCAGTATTTAGAACATAGTAGATGCTTAAGAAATGCTTGTTAGCCTGACTTGTTGACCTACTAAATATTGAATGTGACAAATGTTTTTTTTTTCAGAAAAATTTTTTAAAGGTTTTTTAAGATGTAGAGAAGAGAGCAAAAGGAGATTCAGAAAGAAACACAAACAAGCAGGAGAGCTTTAAAAGCTAAAATTTGAATTTACTCTATACTTAAAAAGAAAAGCAAGCTGTATTATAATATAGAGATCTGCAGTTTTACGTACGATCCTCTTTTTCCATTTGACTACATGTTTAGAAATGTCAGTTTTATTTGGTGTTAAGTTCAGAATAAGAATATATTATAAAAATAAAAGGAAGCTGGGGGAGGGATAGTTATAGAGAAATAACAATGCTGTAAAAAAAAGCATCAATAAAAATGAAACTTTTTTTACTTTAAAAGCTTAGAGTGTTACGAATAGGTCGACTTTTAAGAAAGACTCTTAAGGGACCCCCTCTCACTGAGGAGGGTGGTTATTATCATTATGGATACCTTGAAATTTTAAGCACAGTAGCTACCTGTCTGATTTCAGGATTGGGTGTCCTACCAACTGCAGGTAGACCCACTAGGGTAAACAGGAAGTCTAGATGCCTTGCTTGTGTGTTTTTCTCTTGAGTGTCAGACTTTTACTGAGTAGTAAATAATTGCCAGGCTAGTTATTAAGAAAATAGTGTGAGCTTTTGTCTTTTTCTCTTGCCGCTTAGGGAGAACTTGGCTAACCGTGTTCAATTGTACCCAGTATAAGGTGGGGGAATATTTTTTTGGTATGTTATTGTAATATGTTTTTAAAGAGAATGCATTTAATTTCGATAATACAGCAACAAGCTCAACCAAGTTGGAAGATTTGAGCTACTTAGATGGACAGAGAAATGCTCCCCTTCGAACCTCAATTAGATTACCATGGCACAATACTGCAGGAGGTCGGGCACAGCAAGAAATTAAAGGTATTTTGCGTTGAATGTCTCTTTTGTAATGGACATGACTCATTTGTTCAACACATTTATTGAACACTTGTGTAATTGTCAGTGTTCAGTTAATTAACTGTTTTTTTTTTTAAATGCAGCTTAAGATGTATGTGTTTAAATTAATAAAAGTGTAGGCAAAGTCATTGGAAGTGAAAGATTTTATTGAAGTGTTCAGTATTGTTATGGAGTTGAAAAATAAGCATTCTGCAGTGATGCACTGTGAAGTGACCCATGTTCTCTTCAGATTTTAAAAGCACTGACAACTATGAATTTAACTTTTTTTTCCTACCAGCACAGTGTATTGAGTTTACTTTGGTTCTGTGAGTTTGCCTTGGCCACCTATCAGTTTATTTGTTTTAGTTCATCTAACCAGTAACTTGGAATTGTGGATGTCAGCAGCCTTACCTAATAGGGCATTAGGTATTTTAGCCAACAAAGATGAAGCAGTTCTATTGCCATCCTTGCCCAGGGGAAAACATTGCTTACTGTTTACTTACTCATGGTGGTTGTAAAAGACATTCATTAAATATAGTTTCAGGGTAAACCAAACTACCCATGGTGTAACCATTTGTATAATAATCGTTAAACCTTCTGGGTGGTTGTATGTCCCTCCCCCCGTTCTGAGTGACTCAAAATCTTAGGTTTGAAGGACCAAAGGAAAATCAGCATAATAAGAAATTACATTTGTAGATTCCACATGATATATTTTTGCCTGTATCAAAACAGATATATGGGTAACTAAAGAATCTTTAAAGTTATTATATCACTCTAGTACAGGGGTGGGGAACCTGCAGCCTTGAGGCCCCATGTGGCACCGTAGGTCCTCAAGTGCAGCCCTTCGACTGAATCCAAACTTCACAGAACAAATCCATTTAGCTTGTGGTGTATAATTGCTGAGAGTCCAAGCCTAGTGGCTATTCTATCCTTCCTTAGAAAGGAATCACTTAGATTCTTGTAAAGATTTTTATAACAATTGTTCTTGAGGATGAACTGTTCACCATCATTAGATAAATTGTCATTCCCCTCACCCCTTTTAAAAAATACTTTTAGCAAAGCCTGTTGTATTGCCCCAGAAAATTTATAAATCATTTAAGTTGAGCCTTGATTCCGTTGAAAAGAAAGATCAGTTCATCCTGACTATAGGAGTGGTATAATCTTAAGTTTGAAACATAGACCAGTATTTAAGATCTGTGGAGATCTGAGCCTAAAAAAAATGATTTTAAAGAATTTTTTTTCTGGACAAAGTTTTCAAAGTCATTTTTTCTTTGAGATATATTTTCCTTACCCTAAATATTGACCTCTTAATCTCCCCAATAGAATAGTAAGCTTGAGGGCAAGGACTGTTAAAATATGTTTGCCGTCCTCAGCTGCACTGGGCCTGATTTTGGGTAGGGGCTTAAATACTTGTTGATGGGTTGGTTCTCCACCCAGTCATTTAAAAGAGTCCTCAGGGCTGACCTGTCATTTTTGTTCTTGTTATTGTTGTTTTATTGAAACAGTAGCGTGACACTTTTTTGGTGGTCAGGCTTCCAATCTACAAATGTTTATTAACTGCCCACTGTATGTATGCAGGAGTTCTGTTCGAGAGGCTCAAAAGGATCCCGAGGTAAATTGGGACCACTGGAGGAGCCTGGAAAGTGGCTTTTCAGAAAGTCCAAGTAACTTTTTTTCCCCAGGAGAGGTGGAGAACCAGTCTCAGGCTTTCAACCAGACTTATCGTTTTATGAAATAATATTATTGGATTAATTAGCTTATCTTAGGGTTTTTTTTTTGTTTGGGGTTTTTTTGGCCAGAAGGTTGGAGGGGTGTATGGGGAATCCTACTGGAGGCATTGAGAACAGAGAACTGACCGTAAGGGTTGGTAGACCTACACACCTGAATTCTCCCTGAGGGCATCTCCGGGTAATAGTGGGAAGCAATGATTAATCTTCATGGTGATAACACTGAGCCATTTAGAAAAGGTTAACTTTTTTTGTGTGTAAAGTATGGAAGCATGCCATTAATTTCAGAAAGATTTCTTTTCAAAATAGTTTTAAAATTTGTTTTGAACATTTTGTAGTTTTCAGAGGAATGATCTTGAATAATTTGGAAAATCTGGCTAGAAGACAGAGTGACTCAACTTGGTCCTTACACTTTGCAGGTGTTTTAGACCTTAAATATCTTCAACCTAGGGATTCTAATTCAGTTTTGTTAATTTTCTGGTACTATTGGTGAATTAACTATCAACTGAATGCCTTCTGTGTTTTGGCTATAGTCAAGTATATCGCACACAAAAAGATACTGTGGTCCACTGTACCTATCAGGCCTTCAGTTATTAGTTGCTTCCTTGATACTGCCAGATAAACTGGGCATCGTACTGTACACCTGAAGTCCTTGCTATTTGGGGAGGCTGAGGATGGCGAATTGCTTAGGTTAGGAGTTGTGAGCTGTAGTAAATAGGACTAAAGTTGATGCCAGTACAGACATCAAATCTTGCACCAATATGGTAAGCCCTAATTGACCTAGGTTGGAAACAGCAGATCTAAGCTTCTGTGTGGGTCAGGATCATGCCATGAGTGGCTACTGCATTTCCAGCTTGGGCAAGATAGGAGACCAGTCTTCCTCCCATCATTCCCTCCCACCCTTCAGAAAAATGCCAAATAAATGCATTATTGCTGGACTGGAGTTATTAGGTTGTAGTTAACTTGTGAAATTTTCCTAGGTCTAAGTCATTTAAATGTAAGGACCAAGAATCTCTTTTGAATTATTTCGTGTTATCCTGAGCAGACACTGAAACTTTTTATGCTATGTTCAAAGGATTATCTTTGAAATGATGCTGTTAATAGAATTTTATTGCACAAAACCATGGAGTTTCTTCTAATTATACTGTTCTTCCTTCTAGCACGGTTTGTCCCTTACAAGCCACAAGACATTTTGTTGAAGCCACTGTTGTTTGAAGTGCCAAGCATAACAACAGACTCTGTGTTCATTGGAAGAGATTGGCTCTTTCAACTGATAGAAGAAAACTTGAAGAATACAGAGTTGGCAGAAAATAGGGGAGCAGTCGTTGTTGGAAATGTGGGATTTGGGAAGACTGCAATTATTTCTAAGTTGGTGGCACTTAGCTGCCATGGGAGCCGCATGAGACAGATTGCTTCAAACAGTCCCAGTTCATCTCCTAAAAGTATGCTCATCTTTAATTAGTTGCCTAGTTTGTTATTTTATTAATATGAAATGAAATTCAGGATATTGCTGTTGTGGTAAACATAAATTATCAATGTTTCTCAAGTTGTTCCAGCTGCTACATTAAAACAAAAAAAAATTTAATTGAAGTTTTTGATCGTACAGGAAAATTCTGGTTTAACACTATTTATTACATCAAATGCCTGGATGGAACACAGGAGGAGGAAGTCTGTCCTCTTTGTGTTGGCCCCCTCCATCTCTTATTTGGCTCCTTTCCCAGTGCTGCTGTTTTGCTGGACCAGGGAAGGAGTACAAGGGGGTGAGTGGCACTATGGCCACTGCCCTGCTCTCTGAACACAGGTTCCTTCCAGTACTGGTAGGATGGAGGCATCTCCCTTTTGATGCACGGACAGCTGTAGTGTTAAAGGGGGAAGGACATGGAATTGTTCAGAGAACCTGTATTGAGAGCTCTTGGGGAGTGGGGTGTTTGGGAAGGCTGGCTCATCATTGCTTATTAAAATCTAAAGGTTTAGGGTTTCCCAGTTCAGCAGACCAACCCAATGCAGGGGTTCTTAAGGTTCCCAGATCCCCTGGTCATAGGTGTTGAAGGTCCCCTTGTATATCCATCAAGATCACGAAGATTAAATTGGAACCTCAATAAACCATCTAAATGCACGCCCATGTATATGTCCTTTAGGATGTGACATTCTTAGAATCTTGAAACCTTTTTAGTGATTAGGAAGAATATAATTTTTAACACCTGTTGCTTCTTAAACATAGTAAGCCAATTACATTTAAAATATGATGGAAAAAAGTATCTGCTTCTTAAGGAAATGGTAAGAATTAATCAAGGAGTGAACTGATTGGAGAGAACTAGTTTTCTTAAACTATGATGCTGACATAGATACTGGAAAATATTTTTTTAATGGGATCCTGGTTTTATTTGTTCTTCCACAGGTTCTGATCCCTGCCAGGATCTTCCTTTCACTCCATTGTTCTCACCCAATGCTTCCACAGGTGCTCCCAGTGCTGTGAAAGCCCCAAGTTGTCCTAGTACTCCTGAGCATCAGAGACCAGTAGATGGTGCCTTGAGATACCTTGCTTCTAAGGTAATGGGCTTTTGTGTTTGACAGAGTAGATTTGGGACTGCCAGCTAAATGGTATTGTGAGACAAGCAAAAGATTGTGTTAAAAGACCAGATTTATTTCCTATGTCTAATTCTGTGACATCTAATAAGAAACTTCTCTGAGCTCCATTTGTAAAATGGAGCTTTCACTTGTAAAATGGGAATTCTTTTACTTGTACCACCAAACCTCCATCGGTTATTGTGGGGAAAACTTTTTGTAAACTCTGAAGTGTCATATGTTTTCCAAATAGGCTGGAAGAAGAAACATTAAAAAAAAATCTTGTTCAGAAAAGATGAGTTTTAGTAAAGTTTAAGAAGTGTAATGAAATGTGTTGACAGTAACAAATATCTAATGATTTTGATAATAATAGTTGACATTTAAGGTTTGCAAAGCCCTTTACATTTGTTCCTTACAGCAACCCTATGAGGTAGGTCAGCAGACATCTGCCTGTGTTGATTGGATATCAGATTAAGGGTCTAAAAGGGAAACAGAAGTTGCTAATGAGAGTCACTAATATGCCTTTGTTGTGAGTTTAATTTTAAATTTAAACTGAACTTTAAAAATGTCTAAAGGGTATATGCTTCTGAGAGCTTTTACTTGATTGAGAATTCTTCTGACCAAGGCTTCATTCCCCCAAGACCTTGGCTCTCAGTAACTTTCTATTGGATGTTTGTCAGGATGTTGTAAAGGAGGGTTGGCTGACTTTTCCTTTCTAAATTTATGGTCATTAAGGTCTTTTGGTGACATTTTTCTTCTGCTTTAACATCTGTCATTGGTACGAGGTTGCCTTTTTATTCCTAATCCTTGCTACTGCTCTTGCTTTCAGCTAATTGCTTGAGTTTTTCTTAGTGACTTTCATGGCATGAGGTAATGAAGTTATGGGTCCCCAAAGGTGGGGCAGAGATGGAGAAGAAGCCTATAGAGGTAGTGGTCTGCTCCACTTGCCCCCGAGTCCCAGTAGCTCAACTGAGCAGCCCATGGCCTGTCTCCTCTAAAGCTGAAGGTCCTGCTGCTTCTGACCAGTGAAGTCAGTGGGTTTGTGCGGGAACAGCGTTGTCAGATTGAAAGAGGAGAGACTGCCCCCAGCACAGGCTGCCTTGGCTACTAAGTACACCATAGAGAGATGTGTGCTTTATTGCTTGTCTTCTTTCCAGTGAAGACAGAACTTTGTGCTGCTGTGTGTTGATGACTGATTTGTTGGAAAACAGTATGATAGGAATGGTTATAAATTACCCTTGAAAAAAGGATCTCAAACCCATAGTTAGGTGCTGTATTTCTTCTTCTACTGTCAAGACTACCAGGCTTAGAATCCAAAGACCTGAGATGAAACCTATTTCTGTCCCTAACTGTGTTAACCTTGAAAATGTCACTTACCATCTCTGTCACCTGGTTCTTTTACCTTGATAATAGAGATAGTAAGTAATACATACCCTGCCTACCACATGAGGTTGTTAAGGCCAAGTGAAATAAAAACGCCCCAGACTGTATGCCAGTAAGTCTGATAATCTAAGTGAAATGGATGAATGTTTACAAAAATATAAATTGCCCAGATCAGCAGAAGAGGAAATAAAAAATTTAACCCCTTTTTTAAAAAGAAATTGAGCAAGCCATTAGTGAATTCCCTAAGAAGAAAGCCCCAGGGTCAGACAGATTTACAAGTGAATTCTACCAAACACCTAAAGGACAGTTAATTCCAATACTATATAAACTATTTGGAAAACTACATGAAGAAGAAGTCCTACCAAATTCCTTTTATGACACAAATATGATGCTGATACCTACACCAGGAACAGCCAAACAGAGAAAGAAAATTAGAGACCAATTTCCCTAATGGAGATTGATGCAAAAACTTTAAATAAAATAAAAATCAGCAAAGAGATTACAGTAACTCATGCGGATGATACACTGTGACCAGTCAGGGCTCATACCAGGACTGCAGGGCTGGTTCAATATTAGGAAAACTATCAGCGTAATCGATCATATCAATAATGAAAGAAATCATATTATCACAATAGATGCAGACAAAACATTTGACAAAATACAGCACCCATTCCTATTAAAAACACTAGGGAGCATAGGAATAAGTACCTTTTTATTTTTTATTTTTTGGCAAGGCAATCAGAGTTCAGTGATTTGCCCAGGGCCACATAGCTGGTAAGTGTCAAGTATCTGAGGCTCAGGTCCTCCTGAGTCCAGAGCCGGTGCTGTACTTAGTTTACCACCTAGCTGCCCCCATCTTTATTTTTCTTGAGTTTTTTTTGTCTATGTTTTCTTTTACAACATGACTATTACAGATATGTTTTGCATGACTACACATGTATAATCTATTTGGAAAAAAAAAGAAAAGAAAGTTCATTATGACAAAGGTAACAAACACTCCTTGCCTTATGACCAGGTACAGTACCATTCTTCTACCTGTATCTACATCTAGGGTTTCCCAGGATCATAGGTCTAGAGTTGAAAGGGGTCTTAGAGGCCATTTCATCCAGCCCCCTCATTTAACAGAAAAAGACACCCAGGCCCAGGGAAGTTAGTTTGAGGTCATACAGATAGAAAGCCTTAGATGCACAGCTTGAGCTGCTTCAAAATACCTCCTTTAAAGCTTCATTGTCATTCATTCCTCACACAGTTTACTGGTCTTAATTTCTCTGCACTGTTAGTCAGCTGTGCTGTTCGAGTCTCTGTACTTGGAAAACTTGAAATTAGTCACCTATTCTTCTTTTAGAGGAAAGTAGAGACGTTAGTGTATGAACTATGTTCTTGTTGGCTACTCATTTCCTAACTCTCTTTTTGAGAGCAGTAACAAACCAGCTCTAAGGAATTGCCAGGGCAATGCTAACTGCATTTCTGTCCTCAGGAATGTTGGGGTCTACTTGGAATTTCCTGTGAACCAGGAATTGCCTTCAGGCAGGCCAAATTTTGGCTTTTGTGAATGCCTTCCTACCACTACAGCAATGAACCAGGTTGAAACACCACTGACCTGGGAAGCAGGAGACCTGAGTTCCAATCCCAATTGTACCACTTGCTTGCTGTGTGACCTTGAGTAATTCACTTTGGGGAGTTTCTGTTTCCATCTTTGTTGAAATGAGGGGAGATGAACTAAATCATTATGATCCCTGCTCTAACTTCTGAATGTCTGTGATTATTGGTGCTAAACCTTTTTGACATCTTGCGGATTCAACAGCATAGTATCACTTTTCTCCTCAGAGTATGGACCTATGATGGAAATCAAATGCATGCCCTTTTTATTTCATCCAGGGAAAAAGAAATAAATGCTCATTCCTGTTTACTTTAAACTGAGAAGCTGTCCTCTGATGGTGTGTGCTTGCTTTCTGTTCAGGTTGTGGCCTATCACTACTGCCAAGCTGACAACACCTACACATGCCTGGTACCCGAATTTGTGCACAGCATCGCTGCTTTGCTGTGCCGGGCCCATCCGTTGACTGCCTATAGAGACCTGCTGATAAAGGAGCCGCAGCTACAGAGCATGCTGAGCCTTAGGTCATGTGTTCAGGACCCAGTGGCAGCATTCACCAGAGGAGTCCTGGAACCACTTGCCAGCCTCAGAAATGGTAGATCGAGGATGTTACTTGGCAACTTTCTCATTGTATATTTAGACAGGAACAGGAGTGGTCAGTTCTAGGAGGGTAGTGATCATGGTCCCCCAGGAGAGACAAAGGGACTGGAACAGTGATCATCTATTACTACTAATGGAAAGCCAACTCCACCGACCATTTAAAGGCCATGATATATGTGGGTGCTACCTTAGAGCTACAAAGGTCATGAGTGACCTTACTTCTTGTTTGGAATTACTGTTAGTCCTAGCTTAGTCCCATTCGAATGGAGCTGTGAGGATGTTTTTCTGTTTACCTGCTCAGCTGAGTTTGAAGGCGTGGCCACTCTTGACTTGTTCTTTTTTTATCACCTCACATTCCACATTAGAGCTCCTCCCTTTTTTATTACATCTTCTCCCTGAGGAATCCTAGGAGCAGAGGGAGAAGCCAAATTCAGATTTAGGAGATTTTCTTCCATAAGTTATTCTGACGAAAAGTTTGTAGGTTAAGTAGTTGGTACAGAGATTCAATAGGGATTTCAATTGTCCATGTTATCTCTTATCCTTGTTACTATAAATGATCAAGGAATTAGCTGTATCCATATGTGAGTGCTTCTCTACTAATATATGTAATGCAAGATAATATTTCTAAAATCATGCCGTCTGGTGGGCTGCCTCTTGGCTTAGTGTTCCTGTTTTAATTATGAATTTAATAGAAAATATGCTTCGTTGAAAACCATTTCTGCTGCCATGTGTAAACATAACACTTTTGTTAACACTTAAAAAAAACTGTGCATAGACATACAGTGTTTTGTCACCTTAAAGAAATGTGTAATTTCCTGATTTAAAAAAAATTATTTTTATCCTTTAGAGCAGAAAATTCCAGAGGAAGAATACATTATTTTGATAGATGGCCTAAATGAAGCTGAGTTTCATAAACCCGATTATGGAGACACACTTTCTTCATTTATTACCAAAATTATTTCTAAATTTCCTGCCTGGCTGAAGTTGATTGTAACTGTAAGAGCAAATTTTCAGGTAATATAAAAATCTCAACTCTCTCACCCAGTCCCTCTTCCCAAAATTTTACAGTGATTAATATGAACACCAAAAATGCTTATAAATCATTTGACTAATCAGAAACTGTATTAAGACTGAAAAATTAGTCCAGAGGGTTCCAAACTGGCATAGAATATGACCTTATTTTCCAAGGTATATTCATCAAGATGTCAGGTAACTTTCCTATTAGCATTGAATTCTGCCTGTGTTTCTGAAACTGAAATGTCTAGGCCTGATTTACCATAATTTAAGTTTATGAGCTGAAACTAATCAAAGTTTTCCAAAGCATAGTTGTTTTAGATGGCTGCTAATAAGAATTTTTATTTGGGGGATAGGTTTAAAGGAGAGAAACATTTTTAATGCCTCTTCTTAAGGAAGTTATATTTTAGTTATAAAAATTGAGATATGGTTTGACATTTAGCCAGGTCAATAGGAATGAAGAAAAAAAAAGTTCATTACTTTTGGGCATTAAAATCTTGTTCTACATATTGACTTAAACATTCTGGCCTCAGCCCCCACCAATTTATGTCCATGTGTCTCTTTTTTAAGGCTCTTTACACAATTTCTGTACTTTGAAGAGACTTGATTTCATCAGAGTGGGTATCTTTTCTACCCTGAGCCCTCTTTGCCTTAGTATATGGTGTTTATAATGTGCCATGGCTGAAAATAATATCACCTGTTGGTTCTGAGCTGGTATTGGGTTTCCTTAGACTTGACTAAATTGGTCTTTGGACAACAATTGTACATTTTGTCACTGGGCTTATACTTGAAGCCTTTACAAAAAATTGATAGTACATTGTAGAGCTTGGGGCCTTCAGGAGCCGTGTATCACCTCCACTCCATGATGAGGCAGCCTTGTAGAACTTCAGGGAAGCCTTCTGGAGCCTTGTTATAGACATTGGACATTTTTACTTTTCTGTCTCTTTTAGATACTAAACTTTACTTTTTTAAAAAAAAGTCTTGGTTTATGTTTCCCATATTAAGCAGAAATGGGATTAAATTAAGGGTTTTTTTTTTCTTTAAGAGAAAATGGAAACAAGTTCAGTTGTGGCATAGCAGGTAGTTATTTTTTTTTAAGAAACATCAAACATATGAAGCACGATGAAATACATTACAATGATATGATAGCCACATAGCCTCATGAGAAATATTTTTATCCTATGCAGTAGTGAGAATAGTTATTTCACTTATATTTATAAAGGCATAAAATAAGTGTTGTGAATCTGAATGCCATTTAAAAAATAATTTATTTTTATTTTCAGCATTTACTTCCATAAAGTTTTGAGTTCTAAATTTTCTGACCCCCCTCTCATCTCCCCTCCCCAAGATAGCGTGCAGTCTGATGTAGACTCTACATATACATTCATATTAAACATATTTTCACATTAGTCATGTTGTAAAGAAGAATTAGAACCACTGCGAGGAACCATGAGAAAGAAGAAATAAACCCCCAAAAGAGAGCAAATAGTATGCTTCTATCTGATTGCCATTCTTAAAGAACTAATTGCACCAGAGGAAGCATAGATTGGAAAAGCATTGGATTTGTATACAAATATGACAATGAGGAGGACAAAGAATTTCCTGTATGTGTTGTTTTAGCTTTTTGTGAGATCTTTGGTCTTGAGCCTGCAAAGTGTTTTTCAGAGGAAACAAGTACTACCAATTCCCCAGGTTTAAGGAGAAGAGATTAAAAAGTACAAATTCAATCTAGAAACATTTTTTGCCACCGTTTTATTATCTATTGTTAACTTAAGAAAATTACTAATGCTATTGAATGAGGTGTGGCATTTTTGACTGGATTTCATTTATTTATACTTTCTAGATGATCATGATCCATGTCTGAAGTTAAATCCCTTTTCCTTCTGAGTACTATTGGATGATGTGCTAACATTGTATCTTATATTTGCTGTCAAACCAGATACAGCCTTTTGGCCTTTGTATCAAATTCATGTGTTTCATATTTATGGAAAGGAAGAGAGGCAGGGACATACATCAAAACAAGCAAACAAACATAATTGGTTCTAATCTTTAAAGTTTCAAAAAAGAAAGAAAAGAAAAGCATTGGATTTGGAACCAGAGGATATTGGTTCAAATCCTGAGTCTCCCCTTCTTCTGTTTCACTTTTGGCAGGTCACTTAGCTTTTATTTACCTCTGTTACTTCATCTTGAAAATAAGTGGCCAGACTAGAAGGTCTCTTCTAGAAGGTCTCTTCTATCTGCAGATCTACGGTCTTAGGATTCTGTTTGCAGTGTTTTGTAAAGGGACCTATTTTCTCGTTTGTTTTAGGTCATTTAAATAGTTCTCATTGTGTCTTTGGTCAGTGCTGGCAAACTGTGCGTGTGTGTCCGTGTGTGTGTGTGTGTGTGTGTAGTCTTAGGGCTTGTTTTGTCTGAATTCCTCAGATAAGAGCTTTGGGAAGGGCTTTTTCAATTAAATCTTTCAGCGGGATTTCTTTTCAATAAGTTTTTCATCTTCATTTGATCCCATTACATGTTTTATTACAAAACCTTGAATCCCTGTAATCCAGGATAATCTTTCTTGAAAGAAAAGCAATGAATCTGGTTTAAAATGCTACTTCTACTTCCATGGAATGACACTGTGTGTATGATTTCTTTCCCCCCTTCCACAGGAAATCATAAGTGCATTGCCATTTTTCAGAATTTCATTAGATGATTTCCCTGAAAACAAAGAGATCCACAATGATCTGAATGCCTATGTCCAGTATAGGATCAACAGTAGCCAAGAGATTGTCAGCAACATTTCTCTAAATGGAAAAGCTGATGCTGTCATCATTGGAAAAGTGAGCAACCATCTTGTTATGAGGAGCTTGGGATCTTACCTGTACCTGAAGCTGACATTGGATCTCTTCCAAAGAGGACATTTAGTGATTAAAAGTGCAAGCTACAAAGTTGTCCCTGTGTCTCTGTCAGAACTCTATTTGCTGCAGTGTAACATGAAGTTCATGACCAACTCTGCCTTCGAAAGAGCACTTCCCATTTTAAATGTGGCTCTTGCTTCCCTTCACCCCATGACAGATGAACAGATCTTTCAGGCTATCAATGCTGGTCACATACAAGGCGAACAGGAGTGGGAAGACTTTTACCAAAGAATGGAATCCCTTTCATGCTTCCTGATCAAAAGGAGAGACAAAACACGCATGTTTTGCCATCCCTCCTTCAGAGAATGGCTTGTTTGGAGAGCTGATGGCGAAAACACTGACTTCTTGTGTGAGCCAAGGTAAATTCAGAATTGCTTTTGCCTGTTCACGGTTCCTTGCCCTAATTTGGGGAATAGGCTTTTAACACATACGAGAAAACAACAAAGAATGAATAATTCAGTGGTACCATGTGGCGTATTTATTTAATGGGTTGTTTATTTGTTTTTAGGGCAAGCTGGGTAAGAGGCAAATGAAAAATTATTTCTCCTAGCAATTTTATTTATTCATATCTATTCAATGAATATTTACTAGATACCTATTGTGTACAGACCATTACTATAGGAGAGGTTAAAAATGTAGATGTCACTTTACCTCTTCTTAAAATCTTAAGAGTGCTTAACAGTCTGGTGCAACAGGAAGAACACTGGATTTAGAGCCAGAGTTACAGAGTTCAAATCCTGGCTCAGTCACTTAACTACCTTTGTGAGTTGGGCAAGTCACTTAACCCCTGTAGGTCTTGGTTTCCTCATCTGTTGTTAGACTAAGTGATTTTTAAGGTCCCTTTCAGCTCTAAATGTAGGGTTGGGGTTGTATGACCTGTTATATTCAAGAGTACTTGCCAAGTGAATTAGAGAACTGTAGAACAAACTGCTGATTCAGGAAGAAGCACATTACTGATGAAAGGAGGAGAGTCAGGTTGGCTTCACGATGGAACAGATTTCTGAGTTGTTCTGTAAAGGGTAGATAGAATGTAACCAGCACGTAAGGAAAAGAAATATACCGGGTTCAGAGAACAGTATGAACAAAGACGTGGAGATGTAGGGAAAGAGAGGTTTGGGGATGGGGGTGACCTGGAGATCAGTGTAATATAGTTTGGCTGAAGCAAAGAATGTAACAGTCATAAAGCTAGAAAAGTTAGGATGACAGATTGTAGAGGCCCGTGAATGGTGGACAGGGACATTTGCCCAGCTGAAGTTTTATAATACGGATATATAGTGAGTCACACAGACTCAATCGCATGGCTTTTCTCCAAGGTGGGCCAGCAGCTCTGGAGCAAGACTAGAGAAATCAGATGATAACTCAGGGATAAGTATCCCCAAGTTGGCAATGCGGAAGTTCAGTGGGGCAAGGGGATTTTGCAGGGTACTAACTTGTGTAACAGTTAGATGGATGAAGATTGTGTATGGAAATAATTAATATGAAATTAGGGAATTTGAAGAACAATCAAATGACAAAAAGATGAAGAGGAGTTTCTGTATGAATAGGAGAGGTGAAAGGATAGGAGACTGAAATTTCATTCCCAGACTATAAAGCTCTTTATTTTGAAAATGATGCAACTCAAGAAATGATAACTAATTTATGAGTGATGTGTAGTGGAGGTGGAGATGTTGGTAATGAGGAGATAGAGGAATTTAGACCTTCAAGGGATCACAAACATGCGTATTTAAATGCTAGAGGGTGGTAGGGGATAGGATAGAAAAGTCCATGAGCCAGGTAGGAAAATAATTGAGAAATTCACAACAATGACTTAAGGAATACCCTAACTTTTCTTTTTGCTGAACTGACTCATTGTACTCTTTGGATGAAAGAGACTAGATTAAGTCATTTTTCTTTGCTCCCTTCTTTCTTCCTCACCCACTATTCATTCTTTCACAAGAAATTCACTGGATTTCTCAGGAACCTGCTTTCTAGGACAGTACCTCTTCTGATGTCCTATTCTGATGCCCAGTCTTAGTGTGGAAGTAGCTCTGGCTGACCAGACTCTGCCTGAAATACACAAGTTCAGCCTGGTTCTGCCAAACTGAGAGGGCTTCAAAGTATGGATCTGGCCATAGACTGTATGTCCATGGACCATGGGGCTTCCTAGCTTTGAGTGTTTGTTATATTTTTGAGCTCCTGCAGGGTAAGAACAGTCTTTTACCTTTCTTTGTATCCTTTGCGCTTAGCACAGTGCCTGACACACAGTAGATGCTTAATAAATGTTTATGCACTGACTGAATCATGAGCAAGAAACGATTGGCCATCTATTGCAACTTCCTACAAAGGTACAGAATGTATGTCACATTAGTGAAAGCATCAGCCTTTGAAGTATGGTAAGGTACCCTGTATTACATAGGCTGTCAAGCAACAAGTGATATACTTTTGAACGAAGTGACCTTTAAGGTCCCTTTCTACTTTAACTTGCTGTATTTTTCTTATTTTTTTTATTTATTCAGAACTCAATTATATTGTACTGCTCCTTCCCTCCCCTTTCTCACCACCTTGGCATTTCATTACCATTATGCTTGTCCATCAGTTTTACTGATTGGTACTATTTCTGGAGAAATATTTATTTGGGGTGGAAGAGCTTGACTAATATTGATGTTTAGGAATTATTGGTGGATTTTCATTACTCAGTCCCCACTTTGGCACTGACTTTTCTATTGCATCTGCCCTCTACTGTAGACTCACTTTAATTATGCCTTATATGCTTATAAAACTTAATTTCTGGGAATTGCAAAAGGTAAGGGGCATTAAAATGGTCTTGTATGTGCTTGGATAAAGTTGCATTGGGGGTCCATGAAGTAAATCTGTAGCAGACATGGTGACTTGAGTATTTAATTACTATGTAGTCTTAAACGTTGATGAATGAATGTACCGCCTCTTGTTCATCAGAACCAGAAACTGATTTTTTTTTCCACTTACCTGAGAATGAGTTTTTTTTAAAGACTGCCATTCAGAGGGGAAAGAAATGTGAACCTCCAGAGTGGGAAAAGCCAAATTTCTCCCCTCTTAAGTCTAGATCTCTTAGTTTCTCTGTGGCTCACTTTCCCTGCCTGTAAAGTAGTCATCATCCACCCACAAAACAGGAGTGATGTGAAGCAGACATTTAACTTAAAGTAATTTTCCTCTGCTTAAAGTAAACTTTCCTTAATGCAACTTCTTAAAAGTGTTTTTTTTTAAATAATAAATATGTGACTTGGAAATTATGGGCATTTTATCATCCAAATTAACAGCCTTAAAAAGACATCTTAAAAATATTTTCTTCAGGTAGTAAATATTCTTTATTCTACCATTTCCTGCTTTTCCTGGAAAACTAATAGATGACACAGGATTAACAATTTAATAATAATTAAGGCAATAATTTTATGGTGTTCAGTTTGAGATAGATGGCTGGTAATATAGTCAAATTAAGGTATGCAGACGCATTATGCTTACCTGTAGAAATACTAAGTCTTTGCTCTTAGAATGACCAAGCTTTTCATGTTTACTCCAGTCTCTATCCTTCTAATAAGACAAATATTGAGGTGAGGTGCTATTCTGCATGTTATAATGGCATTCAGTAAGGTGTTTCTCTAAGTACTTGGAATGGTTTGGAAGCTCATAAAATGACTTTAAAGATTAAAAAAAAAGTATTTGCATCACCTCTCTGACTTTGACTAAGTGACAAGCCAACCTTTAACAAATTTTTTTCTTCACATAGTGCTGCTCCTTAGTTAAGGCATTTCAAATACTCTAAAAAAGGAACATTTGCTGAAAGAGTTCTATGTTTTCTCTTCTCTCTATCTCTCACCAATTCCCTAGGAATGGACACGCTCTTCTGGCATTTATGTTCTCCAGACAGGAGGGAAAGTTGAATCGCCAACAAACCATGGAACTTGGGCATCACATTCTTAAGGCACATATTTTTAAGGTAAGTCCTGGATTAGTGAAGGGGTCTGGGTGGTGGGAGTCCTATAATGCTCAGAAGCCAGGCCATTGTTATGGAAATTGTTTCTCTTTTGTTCCCCCTCTTTTTCCCAAGTGCTGTAAAACTCTTTTTATGCTCCTTGTGATAATGAGTGGAGACTTTGGAAAAAATTTATGTCCTCAATTAATTCACAGGGTCTCAGTAAAAAAACTGGAATTTCTTCAAGCCACCTTCAAGCCCTGTGGATTGGGTACAGCACTGATGGACTGTCAGCTGCTCTTGCATCCTTGAGAAATCTTTACACTCCCAATGTGAAGGTAAGGAAATGTGTTAAAATGTAAAATCAGAGCTGGAGCAGCAAATACTGTGACCTTTGCCAGTGATTTCGCTTAGTATAATTATCCTTTCTTCACCTTTCAGTGATGGATAGTGGGAAGAGTGTTCATTATCGGAACTGTTCAGTCTAATAACATTTTCTCAGTGAAAATCTCAAAGGTTTTTTTTTTTTGACACTGCATATCAAGGATCCATATTTTTTTTCTTCTGTCTGGGTAGGAAAGGTAAGGAGAAGGCCATGGCAAGGAGCTTACCTCGATAGCCAGCTTCACCTTTTCAGTGGGGTGCTGGATGAAGGCAGTTCTTCTAAGCGAACCAAAAGTAAGAGACTTCCAGAGAAAATTGATTCTAAAAATGTTCTGAATTCACAAAATCCTGGATTCTCAGAGTTGGAAGAGATCTCAGTCATTTATTTAGTTCGGCCTCTTACTGAAGCTTGAATTCCTTTGACATTATCCTTAGTGTAGCACAGCCATTATAAATGTCTTTTATTTATTATTTGTTTGTTTGTTTATTTATTTATTTATTTATTATTATTTTTTTTTTATGTACAGGAAATTTTGTTAATTCCAGGGCTTCCAGCCTCTGCTTAAAGGATTGCATTGATAGGGACCTTTTGAAAGTCTCTTGGGACTGCCCCTTCTATTTTGGGGACAGTTCTAATCAGAAGTTATTTAATTACTTATATTTAAGTCACCAGCTCTTTACTAAGTGTAGAAGGTAAGCTCCTTGAGGGCAGGAACGGTTTCATGTTTGTTTTTGTATCCTCAGCACAGTGCCTTGCACGTGGTAGTAAGCTCAATAAATGCTTACAGTTGTTGGAAGTGCAGTGGCGGAAAACAGACCCGTCCCTCCAGGAGCAGCTGTTCCATGTGCACAAGCTACTAAATGCAGTCATTTTAAGAGGGAGAGAATGCTGGGTGGGGATCAAGAAAGGAATCCAAGCCAGCCTTGTGGGGTCTTAGTTTTTCTTTCTGTGATCAAGCCCAGTAAGTCTAAACTACCTAACTGAATTATCTTAGGATGGCTTGTCATTAATCAAGTTTTGATCATTGTCGCAATACAGATAGGAGCTGGCCTGAGAGTCTAGAATACCTGGATCCAAATCTTGTCCCTGATACATACTTACTGTGTGAACCTGGCTTAGTGCCTTAATGTCTGGGTACCTTGAGCAGTGTTGTAAGACTTTTAAATAGCACTGCAGGTGAATGAAATCACAGGTCTAGTTAAAAACATTTTTTAAATGGTCAGAAAGAGATGGTTATGCAGAGAATACATTTTACTGAGGATTTCATTTTATTACCTGTGTGTTTGTGGTCATTAGTTTTGTCCTCCCCAAAACATGTTCATCAGCTTTCTTATAAAAATTTTTTTTATTGGTCCACACTACTCTGGCCTTGGCCTGGTACCTGCCTCCCTAAGCCATCAGGCTTCTCGGGGTCCTCTGGTACCACTCTTCCTTAACCATTGGGAAGCCCAGCTGTGCCCCATAACAAATGCCTAAAGTTTCTGAGTATGCTTGTATAAATGCATTCATTAGGCAGCTGGTGGCACAGTGGACTGGAGTTAGGAAGACCTGAGTTCAATTCTGGGCTTAGTAACACTCACTAGATGTATGACCTTGGGCAAGCCACGTCTGTTTGCCTCAGTTTCCTCAACTCTGAAATGGGGACGTATTATTGCCTCCCAGAGTTGTGTGGATCAAATGAGATAATATTTGTAAGTTGTTACTGTGTGCCAGGTACTACATATGAATACTGTATTATGTATGGTACTGTATATAAATTCTGCTATTGTTATTACAATATGTGAGGTTTTTTTTGACAATTTTGGTGGTATGTATCAATTATTTTTCCACCTGACAGAACTCACTGTAGAAGTAATACATTTTGCTAATGTTACAGCATTATTATACTGTTTTAATCAGAATAACAAAGTAAAAAAGGATCTAATGCCTGGCAAATCCTTTTAGGCAACCGGTAGTTTTGTACTCTGTGTGGCCACAGCCAGGAAAAGTGGACTCTGCTATTTTGAAAAGCAATATTGCGCTTCTTCTAATCTCTTTAACTAATTTAATTGTAGATAATTGTGAAAGTGGTGCATAGGAATCTTTAGCCCAAGAGAAGGGAGTGCAACAGGTTCTCTCTCCTTTCTAGGCAGAGAGATGTGCTTGGGAGTTCTTTGGTCATGAGCCTTTCTCTTCCAATCCTCATCTAAGTTTACATTTTGTTGAGGCATTTTCTGTTTTTCTTATGTCTATGTATATTCTCTGTCCAAATTAAACCACCTTTCTCCTATTGACTTCTGGTTTATGATAGAAAGAGGCATCCATTTACTAATGCATTTAACATTTGTGTTTGTAATGTATTTTGGCAAATACATCATATGAAAGAATGTGTTGGGAGTGATGTTACTCACACGTAAGCATGTTCTCCTTTGAAAGCAGAGAATTTCTGCTCTCAAACCCTACCTCTTGCCCCCACACCAGACTCTGAGCACATGTAAACTTGAGGCGAATTTGGATGAATTTAAGTTACTTTGAACTGAATTTAGAGCTCTCCATAGGGTTGTGTGAAAAGGAAGCCAACTTCACCCTATTTCTGCAGATTAGCACCTCCCCTTGGAATCACTGGCTCTTTAACATGTACGGCCTACACAAGGCCTTTCCTGCTCTTCCTGTTCCCTTCTTCCCCTCTCCCCATCCTTCCTCAGTTATTAATGCTCTCTCTGTCTTGGAATTTCTGTGGCCACGGTTTTGATTGTATTTTGTAGGTTGTAAACTTCCAGCATCTAAGATAGGGCCTTGCCTGTAGTAGGACCTTCTTAGATGTTTGTTGAGTTTTGATTGAACTCAAAGGAAGGACTACTCTAAACTGTTGCTTCTTATTAAAGACGACTTATTAACCTTTTAAGGTGAAGTAACATAGAAAGGTAGGAGACTCTTATTTTCTAGATTGCTATGGTCAGCCTTCTGATTGCATGGGGTACATATCGAAGAAATAATGTGTTAACACCTGGAATATTCAGCATCTTAGATGTTACTGAAGTTCGAGTTGAAGTTACTGTCATAACACAATGGCAAATACAGCATACCTTTCTTCTAAGTGGAAATTTATAATGTGAGAAAAAGGAAGAGAAAATTAGAATTTAAGAATTACATTGTTAAGTGAAATAAAGACTGTTGGCCTTTGTCAGCCTCTCATAGGTACTGTATGTATACTGAAGTTAAAACTAAGAAATGATAAAAAAAATTATTGAAATGTAAAAATGTAAAAAAGTAAAAATTATTAGGGTATCATTTAAATAATTAACTGTGTTCAAGACTCTGTAACCTTTCTTGAACATGTTGCTTAAAATCTCTTTAGGTCTCAGTTTTCTTCTCATTCATCAAATAAGGGGTGTAGGACTTGATGTCCTTAGATGCTCTTTCAGCTCTAAATTTCTTATGCTTTTATCCAAGTTCATCATTATTTAATGCATTGTCAACATTGAAAACTTGTCATTCTTTCCTATAATTTCTCCAATCTTTACTTTGTAATTTAAAAAATGGAGAAATTAAATGTGAAATGTCTCTTTTTGATGAACAGTATTTTCCAAACAGTATATTAACAGTGGTAATTTATATAATAAGTTTGACCACCTGACTATAAATTCTTTCCTTTTTTTGCCCCTCATAGCTTTGAGATCTTTTGGAGGTTTTGATTTTGTAAAATTTCACCCTTAAACAACTTTATGTTTCTTCCTGCCTACCTCTAACCAAACAATTATGTAACTTGTTCATGGAATCACTCACTTTTCATTTTTTCCTTCTCTCTTGTTTTTGTTATGCTTAAAAAGAAAGGAAAAAAAAGTTTTGTGTGCTTCACAGAATCTTGAACAAATGACAGCACTTTAAAAATAGTGTGTGCAATTAAGAGACTTTTTAAAAAAGAGTATTAAATGTTTTTATAACAGGAATGAATGTGCCATTTTGAGCACTAATCACAGTTTTCCACTTGGGTAAATTAAAGTGATTTAACTCGTTAAGGAGAGATTACTTGGTAAAGTTTTATTTAAATAGGATGAGTTCCATTGACCTGCAAACATATGTCTTGCAGTTTGGACACTCTGCGCTTTGTACCACCCAACCTCCTTCCCCAGCCAGGAATCTTAAATGACCCTCTATTTCCCCTGGCAACAAATGCTGGGATATAAATGAAAGCACTGGGTGAATTGTTTTGCTCACATACCCTGGTGTGAATAACTTGCTAGACAGGGAGGGTGCTTCTCTGGCTCGAGCCTCTGGAGAATCTGTTTCCAGATGGCTTCTACCTTGGAGATTTCAGTCTGTTCATACCCTGAGTTAGGGGAGGTGATGTTTTTGTTGAGGTTGATTTTCTTTTCAGTGTTTTGTGTTCTGAAACAGATCAGGGCCCTTTTTCCCCTCAGGAGAGATAACCTAGGTCTCCTCTGGTTACCCTCAAGACCTGGAACTGGTCCAGGGAAACTTTGGGCTTCAGGATGGGTGTACTCCCCAGCTGGGGAACCACCTGGGCTTATGGCCTGTGGTTTCCTGCTCACAGGCTGGTTAGCCAGTTGAGCTCCTCAGTGGCTCTGTGTTGGCTTCTTTGGTTTTGTTTATTTGTAACATTTAATATACTGAGGAGGGGACTTAAAAGGTTTCATATCCAGGTATTGTCTAGGAGTGGGAACCCCCCCACCCCCAGTTTTTACTTGCATAGATGATCTTTTCACAACAAATAGACCTTTTGGGAGGTTATAAATAGCTACTTAAGCTTTTTTAAAATTTAAAACAACTATCTCAGTTTTGACTTGTTTGAAGAAATAGATGTAGCAGCTCCATGGTGTCAGTTCTTTTCACCTCTGGAGCATCCTTATAGACTATTTTTGAAAAGCTCCCCGTAATTTATGGAATATAGGTGTAACTATTTGAACATCCCTGTTTGAACACAGCGTAGTTTGAAATGGGGCTGTTGCTTCATGGGCCATCCTGCAGTAGTTAGGAACACTGTCATGAGCCCACCATTCCACTGAGGATGAGTCTCATTTCTAGAAGCTTACATGTCCATTTGCCATAGTCACATAAGGGCTTTGGGATGAAACCATAGCCAGTTGTTCAGAGGGAATGCCTATCATGAATTTCTGTAATGGCTAGACTGTGTGAACTCTCTTGGTCTCCTCAGGTCTCTCTGTATCATTGTTATTGAGTAATGTAAAATATCTTTTAAGGAAATGAGCTAAGAGGAAAAACCTCCTCTCTACTTCTGTCTGTTGGGTTCACAGAGTCACAACATCTGAGTTAGATGGTATCTGAAGTCGTACAGTCCTGAGTGCATATAGTCCAGATTCCCTGAATAAAAGGAATCCCTTCTACCTTGTACTCAAAAGTTTGAAAGAAGATTTATAATCTTCTCCCTGTCCATCTCCTCCCTCCCCGTTTGCACTTTGGATAGTTCTGTTAGGAAGTTTTCCTAGTAACTCAAACCTAAATTTGTAAATTTTTCACTTTGCTACAGTCCACATGATTGTACTGTCATCTACCTCAGATCTCTCTCATGTTTTCTATAATAGCATAAAAGACCTCATTAAATGCTTTTCTGATATCTGTGTAAATTATATCTATCACATTCTCCTGTTCTAGTCTGTCACATAAAAGGAACAGGGTTAATCTGACTTGACCTGTTCTTGATGAAGCCATGCTAAATTTTTGCTATGTTCTACCACCCTTCCTAGATGTTCACTAACCATTCCTTTCAATGATCCTTTCTAAGATTTTGTTAAGAATTGGTATCACACTCACTTGACTATAATTTGCACTATGTTCTCTTTTTATGATTTGTTTATCTTTTTATATTATGATCTTTCATATTAAGGTCACATATCCATTTAAAATGTGTTATAGAATATGTTGTAAGTTGTTGATCTAAGCCTCATTTCTGCCATACACTACATTCTCTTAATGTTTCATATCTATAAGGCAGATATGAAGGAAGCCAAATTTCTTGGTGCTGGACTAGATGACCTCTGAAATTCCTTTCGAGCACAACATTCTGTGATTCTTGGAAGAGCACATTATGTGAAAACTGGAATCCAGCTTTTTAAAGAGTGATTCATAAAATTAGATGATGGATCAAATGAATTTCCCATATCGGTTAAAAGAAAAACAACACTGGGCCGATGTGATTAGATGTTTCCTTCCTGGGAAGTATATCAAGCATAAATGAATGAAAATTTTACAGCATGTCATATAGAGGAGGCCGAGGACCTCAGAAGAACTAGACCAGGCCTTGAAGAAATTGATCTATATCTAGGGAAAGAATTTCAATACCCAAGTAAAAGAGTTGGAGATAAAACTTACATTGTCGTTACTGGGTTGCTCTGCCAAATAATTTAACACATTGTTTCTTTGGCTCTTAGGAGAAGCAAGACCAACATGTTCATTTGTTTTGCTTGACTCTACTGGTCGTTCAAAATTTGGTAGATAAGTAATTTAGATGGTATTATCTTATTATCAAATGAGAGAATATTTGTTTAAAAAAAGTGCTTAGCACGGTATCTAGCACATAGTAGGTGCTACATAGATGCATATTCTCTTTTTCTTCCCTCTTTCTCTAATTATGAAATCGGAGTACAAAGAGAGGTTAATTGATTTGCCCAGCTAGTTAGAAGTGGTAGATGTCTGTCTAGGATCTAGGCCTTCCCAAAGACATTACAGAGCCTCCCATAAACTTACCTGCATCTTACCAGTTTCTGTTAATGACTGAAGCTCCAGATAGGAGTGGGGATGTCTGGAGCTTAGAGATCTCCTGACTGGAGTCAGGAGGCTGTGAGTTCACTTCTGCGATAGACATTTCAATGGATGGTAAAGGGTTGGTTGTTGGAGGAAGCCTCATTTAGTTATCCCTTATTCAGGCTGATCAAAAGTGCTTTTGGCATTTTTATATTGTACCATATAAAATATTTTAAAATAAAAATAAAATAGTAAATTTATATAGTGAAAAGATAAAATATAAAAGCTCTTACAACATGCAAGACATGGTGATGGGTACTGGGTGTTTTATAGAATACACTTGGCCCCTCTTTTCCTCACTTTCCCCATCTGTAAAATATGGATAATAATACCGCTTATCTTCCAGGGATTGTTGTAATGATCAAATGAGATTATATTTGTAAAGTGCTTCACCAACCTTAAAGGGCTATGCAAAAGCTAGTTGTTATTTTCGTTAACAAAGCTGCCCTCAGGTGAGTTAAAGTCTGAAGGTATGTTATAATTTAACAAAGAACGTCGATATTAATAATACGAAAACCAGAATGTTAAAGTGTGGATGGAAGGGAGATAGTATTGCTTTTCTGATACCATAGGCACTAAAGGCTTCTTATTGTGGTCGATGACTTTGTGCCCAACCCAGCCTTATAAAAGATTCTTCTAGGAGACCTTCATAGGCCCCAGTGGTGACAGATACCAATTCCTAGAGATATATCATCCAGGAATCTTCTTTGCGTGGGTGTGTGGAGTGCTCACAAGAAATTGTGTCCTTGAAATTTGAATTCATCCAGCCTATTACAATGGGATTGGGGAAGGCAGAGAGTATGCTTGGGTATAAAGCTAAGAAAAATACAGGTTTTGAGAAAGTTTTATTAACCAGTAGTTACTTATGATGAAAAGAATGGTTAAGGTTTTATAGAATGTTCCCTAAGGAACAAGTAACTTGTAAGTTGCCACAGTACTCCAGATAACCTCTGCCTCCAGTTCCTTCAGTAATTTTGAAGTAGTTATATGTTGATGCTAAGGTTTTGAATTCATGTCTCCATTGTATCTCAGATACAGTTTTAAAAATATCTTATTGATGTTCTTTTTTTTAATATCACTTTCACTTACTCCTCCCCTTGTATCCAACTCAGTCCCCAAAAGAGCCCATCCATGTATTATTAAGTGTGGTTAAGCAAAACCAGCATATGGGTGACATTTGCGAATGTCTGCCTCATTCCACCCCTTTAGTCCACCTCCTCTTTGCTGAGGGTCGCAATACGTGCTTCACCATTACTCCTCTAAAATCACCGTTAGACACTGCATTGATCCAACTTCTGAACCTTCTTAGTGTTGTTTTCCTTTATGTTATTGTGGTCGTTATGGAAATTGTTCTCCTGTTTTCTGCCTTCTTTGCATTGCATCATTTCATATAAGGCTTCTCTACTTCTCAGTGCCATTTTCCACTTTTTAGGTAACAGTTTGATTACCCAAACATTAGATGTGATTTCACCATATTGAATATTTTTGGTGCTTTTTAAAAATTTAGTTTTTAATCGGTGCAGTCACATGTGATCAACCCCTGCTAAGGGTCTTACTAGAGAAAAAATTCTCTTTTTGCCTGCATTTTAAGTATCATTTTCTGGCTTAAAACTACAAAATTTTTGTTGAAATGTCTTGTCCTTTTTGACCAGTTCCTTTGTAGTTTATTTGTTGTTGTTAATCAGCCCATGTCCGACTCTTTGTGACCCTGTATGGAGCAGTTTCCATCCAAAAATGGAAACTGAAATAAGAATAAAGGAATGGCTATTTTTTCATGAATTCTGGCTGGTTCTAAGCTAGTTAACATTGTAAGTCGTTCTAGAAAAAGAAAATTTCTCTGTAGACCAGCAGCTTTCAGCAACATCTGCAACAGAATTATTTTGTAGGTGATGATGTAGCAACTGGCCAAACAAACAGCTGGCTTTATCAGAATGTGTTCAGCATTCATAGTCTCAGGGGCAAACTAAAAATCTTTGCCTTTTTTCTTTTAGTAAAACTCCTCCTCTCTTTTCCTTGATAAATGAAAAGCACACATCCCTTCTTTTTGTCCAGTACCATAGCCTTGTTCTTGCTACATGGTTATTTAAATCTCTACATGGTTGTTTAAATCTCTGTTCATAACTTTATTATAAGAATAATAGGTTCTCACGTTGCAGTGAAATCACCAAGTGGAAGAGGAGAAAAAGTTTAGGAAATTACATTCTTAGCAGTTGTGAGGTTTTCAAATCTTACAAAATAAAAAGAGAACATGGAGGGATTGTTGGTGGATTTTTTTAAGCATGTAACATACACAAAGCTTATTTGGCAATTGTCCCACAGGTAAGCCGTCTCCTGATCTTGGGGGGAGCCAATGTGAACTACAGGACAGAAGTTTTAAATAATGCCCCAGTGCTTTGTGTCCAGTCTCACCTTGGCCATGAGGAAGTGGTCATTCTGCTGTTGGAATTTGGAGCCTGTCTGGATGGGATGTCAGAGAATGGCATGACCCCACTCTGCTATGCAGCAGCTGCTGGCCATATGAATATAGTCTCTCTGCTGTCCAAAAAGGGAGCAAGGGTAAGTGGCGTGAGCACACAAGATAGATTTTTATCACATTACTTGTAGACAGAGAGTACTTGTTTCCCAAAGTGCAATAGACTATTAATTTCTTCTCATCTTTGATCCTGGCACAGTGGAGGGTTGGGAGGGGAGAGAGAAAGAGGGAGAGGGAGAGAAAGAAGGAGAGGGAAAGGGAATAAATGTGTGTTTTAAATATGCAGGAGAAGTCTTTCTTTTGTCCCTGCTTTGTAAAATTTGACCAAAAAAATGCAGCGTGAACAAAAAACAGGTTTGAGTGGTTTGTTGTGCATTCCGTTCCCTCTGAGTTGTAAATATATTAGCAGAGAGAGTCACCATATGGGTTGCTCATTAATGGATACTTTTCTTAGTCTGCAAAAAGATATACAATACTGGAAGTGAGTCTGGATTACTTTAAAAGTGGACGGCCACTGGATTTATAAGCATTTAGGTGTTGCTGCTAGGATATTTTCAGCCACATGGGTAGCTTGACATCCAACCCAGCATGGTACCCAAGTTGACTGAGTCCCATAAGGTGTTCAAGATGGAGTAATTGGTTATCCTTCATTTTTCAGTTTTTGGTATTGGTCTTTTAAAAGCAGGTTAAAATGAGCTCTGTTAAGACTGTATTATTTTCATTTTATTCAAAAACTAACCTCTTGGGAAGAAACTTTAAAGAGAAGTATAATTGCTAGGAATAAGAAAGAGAATCGCACACCTCTCTGTCCTTGTCAGACCTCCTCTAGATCACTTTCTCGGCTCAGACCCCTTTTCACATTTAGGCCCCTTTCTTTGGTGTTGTGTGGCCTGAGGGCATGCAAAATGCACATGCTTTGTGTTCTGAACCAAGGCTGCTATGAGGTTGCACAGTGTAACCCGGGTAAGTGCTGCCAGAAATACCTCAGATTTATTACACATTTGGTTTTGAATTAATTTTTGGTCATTGCACATTCAGAAACCTTTTACTTACTGTTGCCAAAATTTCCTCAACCCCATATGAGGTCGTGACCCACAGTTTAAGAAGTGCTGGGTTCTAGAACATCGGTTTTCCTTTTTGGGCACCAAGGTTTAAGGGCATCAGTAAGTGGGATACTCTCCAGAGGAGGGTAGCTATGATAGTGAAAGACCTCCAAGCCATGTTGTATTAGAATAGACTGAAGGAACTGAGCAGCCAGGTGGTTCAGTGAGTAGGGAAGAGAACAAATGTCTATTAAGTGCCTGTGTCAGGCACTAGGCTAATAAATATTTATAAATAGCATCTCATGAAATCCTCACAACAACCCTGGGAGTTCGGTGCTATTATTATTATTATCTCTCCAGTTGAGGAAACTGAGGCTCACAGAAGCTGACTTGCCCAGGGGTCACACAGCTAGTAAGTGTCTTGAGCTGGATTTAAATACAGACCTTTCAGACTCCAGGCCGAGTGCTCCATCCACTGTGCCACCTAGCTCATTTTCTCAACTCTAAAATGGGATTCATAATAGGGTCGTGAGGCTCACAGGAAATAATACTTGTGAAGTGCTTTGCAAACCTTAAAGCACTATGTAAGTTCTAGCGATTACATTTAGCCTGGCAAAGAAAAGATTTGGGGAGAATATGTTGGCTGGGTTCAAGTATTCGAAGGGCTGTCATAGGAAAGAGGGATTAAGCCTGTACTGTTTGGGCTGAACTAGAAGTGGTGGGTAGGAGTTAGAAAGAAGCAGATTTAGGCTTGAAATTGGGAACAACTTCCTAAGAATTGGAACTGCCCAAAAGTGGATTGGACTACTGTGAACCTGTTTGGTTCCCCTTGGTTGAAGGTCTTCAAACCAAGGCCAGCTGACTTCCCTGGCAGCGATGTTTAAGCGGGGGTTCTTCCCTTCAGGCACTAGTTGGAGGTGATGGCTGTCAGGGCCACTCCCTTTTCTATAGCCCAGTATTCTGAAATCCAGTTTCATCAAGCAGTGGGTTGGTATTGAGTTTAGCAAACATCAGCTGAGTACCTGTGGAGGGCAAGCAATATTGTTGCAGAGCTGGACCTGCTTTCATGGAGCTTATGCTCTCGTAAGGGAGAGAATATAAGAAGCATAGATGGTTTTGCTACATGACATTTTGTGTTATGTGCAGAGGAAATAAAAATGTACATTGTGAGACTCAGGAGAGAAGCTTGTTCCTAAAAGGGAGCTCGGGAAAGGTTTCATGGGGGAGGTGTTTTTGAATTCGGCTTTAAGGTATGGAAAGACACCATGCCCAGGGAGCAAAGTCATAGAGGCAGGTAATTGATGAAGATCATTTTATATAGATTGATTTGAGTAATTTTATCGTGAGAGCTTAGTTAAGGGAAAAGATTCTTTTTGAATAATAAAGGGAGTGGAAACTTTCCAGTTTTCCTTGACTGTTCCCCATATTAATAAATTCTGCTAGACAGAAGCCTGGTAGAAATGGTAAAAGTGATTCATAAATATCTTCCAGATTTTCTGAATCATTTTTGTTAAAAATTATACTAATAAAATGGGGTTTTGCTGAATCTGGAATCATAATAATGCTACCTTACTTTGACAATAGCATACATTCAGAAGCAGCTATTGGTGCCGTGGATAGAGTGCTGGGCCTGGAGGCCTTGAGACCTAAGTTCAAATCCAGTCTCAGACAGTAGTTATGTGACAGTGAGCAGGCAGTTCCCTCAGCTATAAAGTGGGGATAATAACTGTACCTACATCACAGGATCATTATGGGGATCTAATGAGACAATATTTGTAAGAAGCACTTTGTACAGTGTTTGGAAGGTAATAAGTACTTAATAAATGCCCACTTTCTTCCCTTTCCCTTCTGAAAAGTTGATGTTCTGTCCCTTTTAACCATCATGGTGGCATGGACAAGCATTATGTGGACCTGAAGGCCTTTACTTGGAGCTATGAGTGTAGTTTTCAAGAGGGCCTACCGTTTTCCATACAGGCAAGTGTATTTGGAATTACATTGAAGAGTAATTTAAGATAGTCTTATTCCATGGCATAGCTATATATTCCTAATTGGTATAGTTTTAAACAGGAACCTCATTTCTTATCCGTGTATCTAGGGACATGGGTTCTTGGACCATAGAAGACAGAAATATTTTCTATATCTCATTGTCACTTAAAACCTCATGACTCATAAGTTCTGCCACAGAACCACTTACACAAGAACTATTGGCCTATGTCAGCTTTTGATTCCATCATATTTAGGAAGTATCCACTTCTGTACAATTTGGAGTTAGAGTAGATACCATTTTATGAGCTGTGTTGTTCAAATACCTCTCTTTTCCACCCCTTCCATTGCTGCTCCTTGTCCTAGCTTTTGCTGGTGAGGACTATCTCCCACGTTCATACGTGTCCAAGCAAATTGAGACATAAGTGTGCCGCCAAATTGAAACTTTCTACATTAGATTCTGTATGGGTTTTTAGTCTGTGCTTTTATAGATTTGCAAGGGAATTTAGAAGTTATATTGGTTTGGGTGACATACAGAGTAAGGAGGGATTTTGGATGGTTCCTCATAGTTTAAAGATTTAAAGCCAAAGAGGGACTTTTAGAGATCATCTAGTCCAGGCCTCTAATTTTGTAGAGGAAATAGATAAGGAAACTGAGGCCCAGAGCATCTTCGGCAACTGATTTTGCCCACACTCTCTTAGATCCTTCCTAATTCATTTTTCATACAGATGGTACTCCAAGCTGAAATCTGAGCCATGGAAATGTGAATTTATGACTCATTATTTAGGGAATAGTTGCATGTATTACAGAAAAAAGTTCAGATTTACAGAAAGAGTCCCTGTGGTTGTTTTAAAATAAATGAGGGCCTCTAGTGCTTTTGAAATGTAATTTGAGTTGCTCACAGCTCTTCTGGAATGTTTCTTTTGTTAATCAAGGTACACCTGTAATCCTTTTAGAAGAATAATGGTCAAATGTTATGGTTCTTTCCTTCCTCCTTCCCTAATGTAGATTGATCACCTGGACAAGAAAGGCCAGTGTGCATTAGTACACAGTGCTTTACGGGGACACTGCGACATCCTTAAATTCTTGCTGAATTATGACTGGGCATCAAGTACTCATCAGCAAAGCATGTTAAGGAAAAGCCAGGCACTTCAGCAGGCATTGACTGCAGCCTGTAGTATGGGTCACAGTGGGGTAAGTACTGATTTGGTTGGAAAAATCCTTCCGAACTTGGTGCTCCTGGAGTCATCTCTCTTTTCCCCTCTAGTCTTGTAAGAGAATACACATTTACAGCCAGCATTTTCAGTGGGAACGCCGTTTCTCTAATTATGATGCCTGTGACATACAAAAGAAAAGAGAAAAGTTTATGATTTTTTTAAAAATATAGACTCTTGGTTGATCTACGTGGAAGAGGCTTTTTGTGTGATGAAACTCCCACAAGGTGAATGTTCAGGTGTTCAATGAAAGTACACAAGTCAGGAACATAGTGTCTTTTAATCTTGATTTTTTGTTTATTAACCAGGCAAGTGAAACCAATGGTTGCCTTCACTCTTATTTTTCTCAGTTCTTCCTTCCCTTCTCTCTTTTCCTTCTTTTACTCTTCTCATCTTAGTCATTCCACCTTTTTCCCTCCTCCTTTTTCACCCATTATGAATATAAGACTAATCATATGGAATCTCAGTTCTAAAATGGTTCATGAATACTTGAAGGATTTTAAAATCCAGGACTTCAAAGCCCTGAAAGGCTATGAGGATCCTGGTTGCCCTAGCAGTCTTCGAGGAAAAACAGCATAGAACTTTTAAACCTGAAAAGCAGAAAGTACAGTCTGGACTGTTCAGCAATGTATACCAGTGCTGCCCACAGCTCAGACTGAGAAGTTGGATTTGTAACAAGGCCTGTTTATGTCAGGTGTCATTTGTTCATATTTCTGTTCAAATCTGGAACTACATTTCTGTTTTTCTTCTTCCAGCTCCCAGTAATCCAACATCTTTACCTCCTTTTTTATTTGTGGCATTTGTTTTTTTTTTTTATCTCCAGTATCTAATAGCTCCTATATTTTGACCAGATTGACTTCCTCAGTGTGTGTCGCAAGGTAGATTTTGCATTGTTTGCTGGCCTTTCTTACAAACCTAAACCCCACCCCACCCCCGTATACATATGCACCCACACCTTTGTGTGTGCACATAGATACGTAGATATAGATATATAAAAGCATGAAGGATTTTTTATTGACTTAAAATTTTTTACTTGGTGTTAACATTTTAGAATCCAGCTTGAGAGGAAGGGTAAACAGAACTTCCTTCTCACTTCATCTTTAAATCAGCCTGGAAGAAATGCTGTGCAAGGAAAAACTTGACATACCTAGTAACTATTTGATTTAAAAGATAGGATTCTTTTACCAAATGAGTTGAGGGTTACGGACTGTGAAACTTGAGGGAGAATCAGAGATTTCCTTCATGCTAATAAAAGTTCTCCTCCCTTCACGTCTTTCTAGCTCCTATCACGGTTGATGAGGTGAAAGCAGCCAATTCCACCTCATTACATCAACAGGCCAATAGTTCAGTATGTGGACACTTCAGTTGATCTCAAAGACAGTGCTACTTTCTGCCTTTGCTCCCTAAAGAGTAGTGGGAGAGCTTAACGCCCTCTTGGATGGAAAGATTCTCATAGGGAAAGAGAAGGATGCTGCTTAGATTTTACCTGTAGTGAAGAAATATGTTCAGCATGACTTTCTTTGTGGGAAAACATGAAATCAGTCCTACTCTTGAGGCTCAGACAGAAACAGTACTTTGTACAATGAATGTATTCTTTATTGGTTTGCCTTTCGTAGTTAAACCATTTCGGAATTTCATAGAATTCTAAAGTTCTAAGAATTCCCATGTGAGGTGGTTATTGCTTTAATCCTTAATAAAGACAAGGATAATGTTTAAAATTCGTGTTTGAGATCTCTTTTTGAGATCTCTTGCTAATGTTTTGTCCCCCTTACGTGGAAAAACAATGCTGGGTTTTTAGTGATTGTTTCTGAAATTCTCTCTCTTGTGATTCATGGGATATAATAAGCCAATGTACTGTGATTACTCATTAAATTGCCTGTTTTTGACAGGTGGTCCAGTGCTTGCTGGGAATGGAAAAGGAATATGAAGTAGATGTCAATGGCACAGACACATTATGGGGAGAAACAGGTAATTATACTGCTTGTAATCTGGAACATCTTTAAAAAAATATTTTGCTCCCATTTTGCCTAAATTGTCTTAAATGTGTATTAAACAGCATGCAGCTTTATTATTTTTGTCACAAGGCAGTTGAAATTAAATGGGAGTTTTTTTTTAAACTGTGAAAATGAACAGACCTGATGTAAATTAGAAACCTGAAATTCAAAGTACTTAAACACACCATATAAAAAGGCCATTCAAGTTTTGGGACAGTTTAGAAAGAAAGTACATTTTAATGAAGACTCCAGTTTATTGTCTGAGTTTGACATGCGGATGATAGACGAGGGGCTGTTTCCCACGTTTAATTTGCCAGCTGACCTGATTCCACAGATATTTACATGAAATATTTACCTCCCAAGTAAACCTAGAGATCCTAACTAAGATGAGTAAGATGTAACCCTGCCCTCAAGGAGCTCACATGGATTAGAGGGTTTGGGAGAGGAATAAGACATGTTCACAAATAAGTATAAGTTAATGTCAGTAGGACTATGAGCAACTGGTATCTAGTAAAAAGAGTGTTGCCATTTGGACTGCAGTCATAAAGTATATGGGATTTATGCATATAAGTGTGTTTAATATGCATTTAAAAATATATAGTCTCTGTGTGCATAGTTATATATACTACACATGGTCTCTGCATTGCAAAGATCTTTATTTCCAAGTGCTTTAAAATTATTTATTAGGTAACAGGTTAGTCAGTACGCAAGCCAGCTGGTGGTGTGTGGAGTTTTTAGCTAATTAGCTATGCTAATTTAGGAAAAGCATCTGGGATTTTCCTGGCCTCAAGTGTAAACAGTCTATTTTTATTAATCCCTTAAGGGCATTACAAGAAAAAAAATCAGAATGGACATATGCCCTTTAAATCTGTGTGCTGGTTGGAAATTAGTTTTGGTCTTTTCACATGGTTATAGTTTGTGGTTATGGTAAATGGTTATTTTTAGAGTGTTATCATCATTGGGATCTTATTTTTATGTCACTTTTATTTCCAAATGTATTTTTTCCCACTACTCTCCCCACTGAGCCGTTCCTTTTATTTTATTTTTTTATTTTTGGAGGTGGGGAAGGCAAGGCAGTTGGGGCTAAGTACTTGCCCAAGGTCACACAGCTACTAAGTGTCTGAGGATGGATTTAAACTCAAGTCCTCCTGACTCCAGGCAGGTACTCTATTCACTGCCCCACCTACCTACCCAGAGCCATTCCTTTTAATCTAAAGTAAAAAGAAAGTAGAAAGCATTTCTGCAAAACTAAACCAACTCACTGAGCTACTTGAACAGGATATGCAGCATTCTACACCCATGGTCCTCCACATTTGTGAAGAAGGGAAGGGAATGCATTTTCACTTCTCCAGGGCCAGGCTTAGTTGTTATAATTGTATATTAATCAGTTTAGGGTTTGTTTATTTTTTATATTTACTTTGTTGTAAACATTTTATATGATTTTCCTCATTCTCCTTAATTTTCTCTGCATCAGTTTGTGACTCTTCCCTTACTTTTCTGTTTTGTTGCTAGTCATCATTCCTTGGGGCTCAGTAATATGTCATTACCCTTATGTCCTGTAGTTTGTTGTGTAGTTTCCCAGTCTGTTGTGTTTCTAATCCTTTACCCCACAAGATGGTGTTGTAAATGAGTTAGTTAAGGTTATAGGATCCTCCTCCCTCCCTTCCTCTCTTTCCTCCCTCCCTTCCTCTTTCTTTCCCTCCTTTCCTCTCTTCCTTCCTTTTCCTGCTTTTCTCTTGATTGTCTTTGAGCTTGAATGATTATTTTCCACAGCTTGTCTTTTAAAGTAAGTCACCTCTCCCCCATAAGGCCACTAAGATGATTGATGCAAGGACCCTGAAAAGAACCGTTGGTGTGAGCTAGTCAAAATGACATTCTCAGTGTGTGGTATTTTGGGACATATATGCTTAGGATTATTAAAGTTTGCATTTCTTTTTTTAATAACAAAAATGGACATTTCTTCATAGAGAAAAGAGGATTATATATGAAAATATCAGCTTTTATAACATTTAAAAAATAACTTTTTTCCCAGTAGTGTCAAAATTGCTATTATGTCTTCCTTTTTGAATTTTTGATTTTCTCCTTTTTGTTTTCAAAATGTCTTATTAATGCTTTTGCTAGTACATCTTTCACTATCCACTCATTTATCCTCGCCTTCCCCCAACATAACCCTTTCTATGTAAGTCAGATTTAGAAATGAAGGGGTTACAAATAACTTTCCAATATAGTCAAATTTATTGTGTTATTTTACTATATACTATATTAAAATGCTATAGTATATCTAGAAATAATATGGTATTTTAAAAACATATAGTCTCTACGTTGATAGTAGTTTTATATTAAAATTTACCAAAATACTCCAAATAGGAGGAGGGGGATCCTTAAATAGCCTTATACCAATCCCTGCATTTTACAGATTTGGAAACTGAGAGTCTGAAAGCTAAAGTGATGTTAGTTCCATTTGTATCGCGAAGACTAGAATTAGCATTATAATCTTGAGCCCTGGCCGTTCTGTGTTGAAGGCACTGTCCCTAATAAATTAGGGGATACATTTATAGAAAAGTAATCCCATCATTTGTTTTCTTGAGTCAGTCTTGTTTGCTTCTCTACTTTTAACACTCCAGGTTACTTTGTAATTGAAAGAACATAAAATGTTCCAACTTTTCTGTTCTCTTTCCTCTTGGAGCCTATTGCCCATAAAGCAAGATATCCCAACAGCATGTTTAACAACGCTTAAACTAGTTACTAAAGGCTATTTAAACTGTAAAGCTCATCTTGCCAGAGGAAAGTGCTGTGTGGTTCACTAAACTGGCTGATTGGGAGTCTTAGAAGTGCTGCTCTGGAGGGGTTGGATTGCAGGAGGCCTCTTTTCAGCCAGGCCTCCATTCTCCCTTCCCTTAAGCCGCTCTTGTGCTGATGGTGAGGGGGCTTGTGTTCACTGGCACAAATTATGGACTTCCCATCAGTCTTAATACAAAGCAAATGATGGTTCAGCCTGTATTGCCCACACCTCATACATAACCATCTATCTTCATATTCCCCTTTTGAAGCCTGGGATGCAGCTCATAGCATTCTTCAGCTGGCTTACCAGTGAAACTCTGATCAACCAATTGGCACTGATGTGGCTTTAAAGACAGAAGACAGCAAGCTCAGCATTTCCTGGGCCGAGAGGAGCAGACGGAACTTTTACCGGGTCGTGTGTGTCATTGTAACTTTGCCTGACTTGTCTGCTCATTATTTCTCCCTGACATTTTTTTCTCTTTGTTCCATCAGCCCCTGGGTACGATGCCTCCTCCTCTCTGTCACCCTTCCCATAAGCATAGCACTTTTCAGTCTAATCTTTCTCCATTGTCTCTTCTTAACTAGTTTCTTCCTAGTGTGCTGCTGACCAGCTTCATTTGTAATATCCTTTTCACTCTTCTGGGGAGGAGAGGCAGTTAGGTGGCTTAGTGGATAGAGTACTAGCTTGGAATCAGGAAGAAGTTAATTCAAATTCTGCCTCAGACACTTAGTAGCTGTGTGATAAGGTGAGTCTCAACCTCCTTCAGGCTTGGTTTCCTCATCTGTAAAATAAAAGGGTTGGATATGGTGGTCTCTAAGGCCCCTTACAGCTCTAAATCTAAGATTCCATGGCCTAGGATCCCTCCTTTTCCCTGGGTTGATAGGGTAGAGCACCAGACTGAATATAGGGAAGACTGAGCTCACTATGAGGTATTGGGTAAAACTTTTAGGTAAAGAATATCCAGAACAAAAGTTCTTGAACTTTTTTTGTTTGTCATAGACCCCTTTGGCAGTCTCATGAAACACACACCTCTTATAATGTTTTTAAATACGTAAACTAAAATATAGAGGTTTACAAAGGAAAACAATTATTTTGAAATAGAGATACAGTTTCCCCCTTTCCAACAGGTTAAGATCCCTTTGATTCTAAGGTGATTTGAGCTTCCTAAGAAAATCTGCTCTGAGTGCTAGAAAAGTCCTCATGTTCAGATTTGTGTCTGAACATAATTTGGCCCTTCAGTTGGTTGGATACAACCCTCTAGATCCATTCACCCCTGAGTGAAGGAATGGGGAAAAAAAACCAAGAGTGAGAAGTCTGGTTGCTTGTGGGAAATGATGGTAGCAGGTGTGGCTCATGAACCTTCCAAACAAATCTCATCTCTTAGAACCACTGTGTGTCCTCTTTCTCCTTTGGTCAGTGTGTTCATGCCTATGCGTTCAGTTATTCCCCCTGTACAGTTGTCTCCCAAATCTCTGTATCCAGTCTAAGTCTCACATGGGAGGCAGCATGACATAGAGGATAGAGAGTTTTCTTTGCCATGAGTAAGGCCTGGATTCAAGTCCAGTCTCAGACACAGGCTGGCTTTGTCACCTTGGTAAAGTCACTTAATGTCTCAAGTTCTCCAAATAGCTAAGAGTAAGCTATAGAGCAGGTTTGGACACGGCCTCTCACCAGAATTCCAGTCCTGTGTCTACAGAACATCTTCTGGATGTCCCATCTCGTCTTCCTGAGGTCCAAAATGTAACTGATTATTTGTCCCCAAAACTTGTGTCTCCACTCTAAAATTCCCTTTCTCTGTCATTCCTGGATCCTGGAAGTCTTCCTTGACCCCTTTGTCTCCCTCAGCCTCCATATCAAATTTTGTTGCTTCTACCTCTTGATCTCTTGTAGATAGTTTTCTTTCCACTAATACAACTGTAATTTATTTCAAACTTCTTACTGTTACTATTGTAAAAGCTTTCTGATATCTCTCTGTTTCTCGGTTTTTCCTTCTCTAAACCATCTTCATTAACAGTGGTATCAAATTCAAACATAAATAGCTATATATCGACTTAGAAAACCACAAATTAACATGATATTGTATTTTTAGTTTTTTAAACATTTCTTAATTAAATTTGATCTAGTTCTAGCCAGTTGAGGCAGCAGATGGGTTTGACACCTCTGCTGTACACAGATACCCAGAGTAATTTTCCCAAGGCATAGGTCTGACCATGTCACTTCCCTGTTCAAAATTTTTCAGTTCCTTCCTTTTTAGTTTTATATAAAATGCAAACTGTTCCTCTTCCCAGCTATTTCCTACTTGTGTGCATTTGCACAAACTTTCCCCCATGCCTACCATTCACTCCTTCCCCATTTTTGCTTCTCACGATTGCTTTCTCTTTGTTGCTGTCCACAGAAACTCCTACCCTGGACTTTACTGTTCTTATCAATGGGAACCTACTCTAGCTGTCTCCAGACCCAACTGGTTTTCAGCCTGACCATTTTTTGCCCTTTCATAGCAGATAGTCCCACTTTTCCATCTCTTTCTTAGGGAATTGTAATCAAATCAACACTACCATTTCTTCTGGAGAGTGTGTGATGATCATTTGTCCTCAGTTTTTTCCAGAAGGATGAGAGCTTTCCATGTCTAGCTGGCCCCAGATCTGCTACACTGAGCTTTAACCATCCATCAGTGCCACACCTGGTCTTCTACCATCCCTTCCCTTCTAACCTTGCTCTTAAAACTAATTAAAGTAACACCAGAAAGGGTATGTCAGTCAGCTCCCCTACTGCTCAAATCAGTGTTGTTGTGACTCACAAAAACATCCCATCCCTCCCAACCCCTCCACTCCACTCTCCTATTAGAATATAAGGTTGGTTGTGCTTAATAAATGTTTATTGATTAATTAATTGACAGATTACTAGAAATAGTTGCTAGCACATAGTAAGCGTTTAATAGATGTTTTGTGTGTATCCATTCATTTGTTCACTTTCTTCTCATTTCTGCTAGTTTTCTCCAAAAAACAAATAGTTCAATTCTGTCACCTATATGTTTGCACATGCAGACACATATTCTCTCTCTCTCTCCCTCTGTGTCTGTCTGTCTGTCTCTCTCCCTCTCCCCTCCCCCCCCCCCCCCCCGTTTTTCCGAAGAGAGTAATCTACAGGTTTATTGCCGGCATACTCTCTAATACCTTTGTAGGTTAGTTTAGTCTAATAATCCTTTTTAGTTTGACTTTTGCTTCTACCTCTCTACTGAAGCTGTTCTTTTCTTCTCCTCTTATCAGGGTTAAGTGACTTGCCCAGGGCCATACAGCTAGTACATATCTGAGGCTAGATTTGAACTTGGATCATCGTGAGGGCAGGGCCAGTGCTCTATCCACTCCACCACCTAGCTGCCCTTGAAGCTTTTGTTTAAAAGATTACTTCTTAACTGTCAAATCATATGCCCTTGTCTCAGTCCTTTCTGCATTATTTGATATTTCTGACTGGGAAACTCCTTTATAAGAGTCTATCCTTTTTTGATTTCTTAGAGATCACATTCTCCTGGTCCTCCTCCTACTTAATTTCTCTGGTCCCTTGTCATTCCTTTGTTTGCACTGCAGGTAGACAAAATGTATACTTAGAGTCTTGGTGAGTTCCCTAGAATGCTGAGAGGTTGTTACATTCCTAGGGTCACAGACCATTATATGTCAAAGATGGGACTTGAACCCAGAGCTTCCTCACTCTAAGGACAGCTCTTTCTCCATTACAGTGTATTACCTCTTACGGGATCTATTCTCTTTTCTTTCAGATTTTTTATTTTTAGTTTACAACACTCAGTTCTAAATAATTTTGAGTTCCAGATTTTCTTCTCCTCCCACTCCTCCCCAAGACGGCATGGAATCCGATATATCTTCTACATATAACTTTGCATTGAACTTATTTACACAATAGTCAAGTTGTAAAGAAGAATTATGACCAATGGAATGAATCATGAGAAAGAACAAACAAAACCAAAAAAAAAATACCCAAAAACAAGGGGGAAAAAAAGGCAAGCATAAAGTATGCCTCAATCTGCATTCAGACTCTATAGTTCTTTCTCTGGATGTAGATAGCATTCTCCATCGTGAGTCCTTTGGAGTTGTCCTTGCACGTTGTATTGCTGAGAAGAGCAAAATCTATCAGGGTTAGTCATCACAGAATCCATATATCTGTGGTTGTGTATAATGTTCTCCTGGTTCTGCTCCGCTCGCTCAGCATTATATCGTGTAGGTTTTTCCAGGTTATTATGAAGTCCGTATCAATCCTAATTCTTATAGCACAATAGTATTCCATTACCTTCATATACCACAACTTGTTCAGCCATTCCCCAATTGATGGGCACCACCTTGATTTCCAATTCTTTGCTACTACAAAAAGAGCTGCTATAAATATTTTTGTACATATGGGTCCTTTTCCCACTTGTGTGATCTCTTTGGAATATGACCCTAGAAGTGGTATTGCTGGGTCACAGGGTATGAACATTTTTATAGCCCTTTGGGCATAGTTCCAAATTGCTCTCCAGAATGGCTGGATCAGTTCACAACTCCACCAGCAATGTAACAATGTTCCAATTTTCCTACATCCTCTCCAGCATTTATCATTTTCCTGTTTTGTCATTTTAGCCAAACTGACGGGAGAGATGTGGTATCTAAGAGTTGTTTTGATTTGCATTTCTCTAATCAGTAGTGATTTTGAGCATTTTTTCATATGCCTATAGATATATTTAATTTTTTCCTCTGAAAACTGCCTGTTCATATCTTTTGACCATTTCTCAATTGGGGAATGACTTGTATTCCTATAAATTTGACTCAGTTCCCTGTATATTTTAGAGATGAGTCCTTTATCAGAGACACTGGTTATAAAGATTTTCTCCCAATTTTCTGCTTCCCTCCTAATCTTTGTTGCATTGGCTTTTTCAGTACAAAAACGTTTCAATTTAACATAATCAAAATTATATATTTTGTATTTTGTAATGCTCCCTATCTCTTGTTGTCTCATGAATTCTTTGCTTTTCCATAAATCTGATAGGTAAACTATCCCTTGCTCTCCCAAATTGCTTATAGTATCAGCCTTTATTCATAAATCATGAACCCATTTTGACTTTATTTTGGTATATGGTGTAAGATATTGGTCTATGTCCAGTTTCTGCCATACCAATTTCCAATTTTCCCAGCAGTTTTTGTGAAATAGTGAATTCTTAGCCCAGAAGCTGGATTCTTTGGGTTTATCAAAGAGTAGATTGCTATAGTCGTTGACTACCTATCCTTTTCCATTGATCCACGGCTCTGTTTCTTAGCCAGTACCAGGTAGTTTTGATGACTGCTGCTCTATAGTACAGTTTAATATCTGGTATGTCTAGGCCACCTTCCCTAGCATTCCTTTTCATTAATACCCTAGACATTCTTGATCTCTTGTTCTTCCAGATGAATTTTGTTATTATTTTATCCAGCTCTGTAAAATAAGTTTTTGGTAGTTAGATTGGTATGGCACTGAATAGATAGATTAATTTAGGTAAAATTGTCATTTTTATTATATTAGCTCAACCTAACCATGAGCCACTGATATTTTTCCATTTATTTAGATCTGACTTTATTCACGTGAAAAGTGTTTCATAGTTATGTTCATATAGGCCTTGGGTTTGTCTTGGCAGATAGACTCCCAAATATTTTATAGTGTCTACAGTAACTTTGAATGGAATTTCTGTTTCTATCTCTTGCTGTTGGGCTTTGATAGTAACGTATAGGAATGCTGAGGATTTATGTGGGTTTATTTTATATCCTGCAACTTTGCTAAAGTTGTTTATTATTTCAAGTAGTTTTTTACTTGATTCTCTAGGATTCTCTAAGTAAATCATCATATCATCTGCAAAAAGTGATAATTTAGTTTCTTCTTTGCCTATTCTAATTCCTTTTTCTTCTCTTATTGCTAAAGCTAACATTTCTATTACCAAGTTGAATAGTAGGGGTGATAATGGACATCCTTGTTTCACCCCTGATATTATTGGGAATGCATCTAGCGTATCTGCATTACAAATAATGCTTATTGATGGTTTTAGGTAGATGCTATTTATAATTTTAAGGAAGGCTTCATTTATTCCTATGCTTTCTAGTGTTTTTAATAGGAATGGGTGTTGTATTTTGTCAGAGGCTTTTTCTGTGTCTGTCGAGATGTTCATATGGTTTCTGCTAGTTTTGTTGTTGATATGATCAATTATGCTGATAGTTTTCCTAATATTGAACCAGCTTTGCATTCCTGGAATAAATCCTACCTGGTCATAGTATATTATTCTCGTGATAAGTTGCTGCAATCTTTTTGCTAATATTTTATTTAAAATTTTTGCGTCAATATTCATTAGGGAAATTGGTCTATAATTTTCTTTCTCTGTTTTGACTCTTCCTGGTTTGGGTGTTAGTACTATATTTGTGTCATAAAAAGAATTTGGTGGGACTCCTTCTTCACCTATTTTCCCAAATAGTCTGTAAAGTATAGGAATTAATTGTTCTTTAAATGTTTGATAAAATTCACATGTAAAACCATCTGGCCCTGGAGACTTTTTCCTAGGGAGTTCATTGATGGCTTACTCAATTTCTTTTTCTGAGATGGGGTTATTTAGAAATTTTACTTCCTCTTCTGTTAACTTGGACAATTTATATTTTTGTAGATATTCATCCATATCCCTAAGGTTGTCAAATTTATGGGCATACAATTGGGCAAAATAATTCCTAATTATTGTTTTGATTTCCTCTTCATTACAGGTGAATTCATCCCTTTCATTTTTGATACTGGTGATTTGATTTTCTTCTTTCTTTTTTTTTAATCAAATTGACCAAAGGTTTATCAATTTTATTGGTTTTCATAAAACCAGCTCTTTTTTATTTATTAATTCAGTGGTTTTCTTGGTTTCAATTTTATTAATCTCTCCTTTGATTTTTAGTATTTCTAATTTGGTATTTAATTGGGGATTTTCAATTTGTTCTTCTTCTAGCTTTTTCAGTTGCATGCCCAATTCATTGATCTCCTTTTTCTCTATTTTATTCATGTAAGCATTTAGAGATATAAAACTTCCCCTAAGAACTGATTTTGCTGCATCGCGTAAGTTTTGGTATGTTGTCTCATTATTGTCATTCTCTTGAATGAAGTTATTAATTGTTTCTATTATTTGTTCTTTGGCCCACTCTTCTTGTTTCTGCATGATCTAAATAATTAGTTATTTAGTTTCCAATTAATTTTTAGCTTATTTTTCCATGGTTCTTTATTGCAAATAATTTTTATTGCATCATGATCTGAAAAGTATGCTTTGACTACTTCTGCCTTTCTGCACTGGATTGTGAGGTTTTTATGCCCTAGTACATGGTCAATTTTTCAGTAAGTGCCATGTACCGCTGAGAAGAAAGTATATTCCTTTTTATCCCCATTCAGTTTTCTTCATAGGTCTATCATATCTGCCTTTTCTAAAATTCCATTCACCTCCTTAACTTCTTTCTTATTTATTTTGAGGTTAGATTTATCAGGTTCAGAGAGGGGGCAGTTGAGGTCTCCCATTATTATAGTTTTGCTCTCTGTTTCTTCCTGTAACTCCCTTAACCTCTCCTCTAAGAATTTGCCTGCCATACCACTTGGTGCATATATGTTAAACAAGATAATGCTTCATTGTTTATGGTGCCTTTTAGCAGGATGTAGTGTTTTTCCTTATCTTTTTTAATTAAATCTGTCTTTACTTTTGCTTTGTCTGAGATTAGGATTGCTACACCTGCTTTTTTTTACTTTAGCTGAGGCGCAATATATTTTACTCCAGCCTTTTACCTCTACCCTGTGTGTATCCCGCTCTTTCAAATGTGTTTCTTGTAAATAGCATATTGTGACATTTTGGTTTTTAATCCATTCTGCTACCTGCTTCTGTTTTATGGGAGAGTTCATCCCATTCACATTCACAGTTATGATTACTCTCTCTGTCTTTTTCTCCATCCTATTTCCTCCTGTTTATGCTTTTATTTCTCCCTTTCCCCTTCTACTCCTCAACAAAGTTTTGCTTTTGACTGCCGCCTTCCTCAGTTTACCCTCCCTCTTAATTCCCCTCCCTTATCTTACTGTTTTCCACTTGCTAATTCTTCCCTCCCTTCTGACCACCTCCCTCCCACCTTTTTTCCCCCTTTTCCCTCCTACTGCCTGTAGAACAAGTTAGATTTCTATGCTTATCTGGATATGTTATTCCCTTCTTGAACCAGATCCGATGAGAGTAAAAGTCAAATACTGCTCTCCTCCCTCCCTTCTTTCACTCTCTATAATGTGTTTTTGTGCCACTTCATTTGATGTAATTTACCCTTTTCTGCTGCCTCCTTACTTCTTCTCCCAGAATCCTCCCTCTTAATTATGTTTTTTATCCTTATATCAGTTATTTTATGCAGACATCTACAGTTTATGTGTATCCCTTTCAATTGTCATAATAACTGTACAATTCTCAAGATTGACATATACATACATATATGTATGTGTGTGTGTGTATAACATACATAAGATGATATAATCCTATATAAAGATTTAAATAATTTGCCCTTATTGATTAATAAGGTTTGTAGGGTTTTTTCCCCTGTTTACCTTTTTATGTCTCTCTTGAGTTTTGTATTTGAAGATCAAATTTTCCATTGAGTTCTGACCTTTTCATCAGGAAGGTCTAGAATTCCCTTATTTCGTTGAATGTCCATTTCCTTGCCTGAAAAATTATGCTCAGTTTTGCTGGGTAGTTGATCCTTGGTTGTAGTCCCAGCTCCTTTGCCCTTTGGAATATCATATTCCAATTTCTCCTGTCCGTTAATGTAGAGGCTGAAAGATCCTGCGTGATCCTGACTATAGTTCCATGATATTTGAATTGTTTCTTTTTGGCTGCTTGTAGTATTTTCTCCTTGATTTTGTAATTCTGAAATTTGGCTATAATATTTCTTGGTGTTTTCAGTTTGGGATCTCTTTCACAGCGTGATAGGTGGGTTCTTTTAATGGCTATTTTACCCTCTGGTTCTAGGACCTTTCGGCAGTTATCTTTGATAATTTCTTCAAAGATACTGTCAAGGCTCTTTTTTTTCATCGTGGATTTCTGGTAGACCTATAATTCTTAAATTGTCTCTCCTGGATCTATTTTCCAGGTCAGTTGTTTTTCCAATCAGATATTTCACATTTTCCTCTGTTTTTTCATTCTTTACATTTTGTTTTACTACTTCTTGATGCCTCATAGAGTCATTAGCTTCCACTTGCTCAATTCTAATTTTTAATGAGTTGCTATCTTCATTTTCTTTTGAATCTCCTTTTCCAGTTGGTTGATTTTTACCTCTCGGGGTGTCATTTTCTCCATTTAGATTCTGACTCTCCATAGCCATTTCGCCGATCTTACTTTTTAAGGACTTGATTTTGTCGGTGTTTTTTTTTTTCTGTTCTTTCCATTTTTTCTTTTACTTCTCTAATTTGGTTTTTAAAATCCTCCTTTAGCTGTTCCAGTAATGTTTTTTGGGCTTGAGACCAGTTCCCATTCCCTTTTGAGATATCAGGTATAGTGTCAATGCTATCCTCTTCCAAATTGGTATTTTGATCATTCCTGTCTGCATAAAAAGAATCAATGGTCCTCGGTTTTTTCGTGTTTTTCACGTTGGTTAGCTTTTTCCTGGCTTTACAGTGAATTTCTGCTTTTGAGGCCCAGGGCTCCCTGTCCCAGTTTTCTTGTTCTGGCCATTATGTCTCCCGGAAGTTCAAGAAGATGCTTTTCAAACCTTTGGGCTGCAAGCCTTAGGAGTTGATGTCTCAAGGCCGGTGGCATTGTGCTGCTGCCTCTTGTTGCTTCTGCAGACTCCCATCCTGTGTTGGGATTCCTGGGGATCTCCGCCGGTTTGGGGCTCCCAGCTTTCCTCCAGCCTGGGTCGCTCAGAATCTATTAAATCTTATGCAAACCTATGATATGTACCCATTTGTGTTTCTCATATGCTCATGCTTTTTAGTTGATTCCATGCTTGAGATTTGGGATCATGGAACTCAGAGTCTGAAAAGTACCTCAAGTGACATCTAGTCCGTTCTTCTCATTTTACAGATAAAGAAATTGAAGCCCAGAAAAGTTAAGTGATTTAGCCAAGGTTACAGTAGATATCAGTGCTGGAATTAAAAAAAACCCTTTTTTGTTTGGTTAAACCACTTCTTTTCCACTTTTCTGTGTACTTTACTGTACTTCTGTATGTACTTTAAGAAATCAGAGGATGTTACAGCAAGAAGAGACCTAACAGTCAGGTTGTCTTCCTGATTTTACAGATGAGGATAATGAGTAAGCTCACATTAAAGGCAGATGACTTGAGAAATCAGCTTTCTATTTTTCTTCGTCACCTGCTGTATCTCCTTTTAGTCCAATGAAGGGTTACATGCATATTGTGGCTCTTCAAATTCAGAGCTTCAAATTGTTGGCCAGTGACTTTGTGGTGTGATTTCTCATAGACGACAGCCAGATGCATGGCAAGACCTTGTCACATGTTCTTGGAATCTCTATCCCAACCATTCTTCTGCAATTACCGATGTGATTCTAGGCCCCAAACTCCCGTCCACTTCGGAGTGCATTAAGTAACGACTTAAATATTGCCATATCCATGGGCAGAGGTGGATTGGCCAAACCTGAAATGATGTGAAATTCTTTGCTGTTTATTTAATTCTATGGTGAGTTTTTAATGAATTTTTCATACACGCACACACACACACACACACGCACACACCCTCCCCGAACTGTTTTGTTCCCTCTATGTGACTGTTAATTGGTGTTTCATTCAGAACTTTTTTTTCTTAGTTGCTATGGCTTTTTTTGTTTATTCTCCCTCTTTTTTTGTCTTGGACCTATGATTTCATTAGTGTAGGGTGCTTCCTGTGAAGAAACTCCTTTTGCCAGTGTGGATCAGCACCTGTTCCACAAAGTAGAGTCTTAAGAGAGTGATCTGTAGCGCTGAGAGGCTAAGTTACTTGTCCAGGGTCCCACAGCCAGTATGTGTCAGAGATGAGATTTGAATTCAGATTTTCCAGATGAGCTCTCTGCCCACTATGCCTGTTGCCTCTCTCAACTGGACCTTCTTTTTTATATAGGAAAATAATTGTTACCTGTTTCTCCCCACAGCCTGCTTCTTTTGGTACAATGTATAGATACTCTGGGGGGTTGAGTGTGTAAAAACAAAGTACCTCATGGTTATGCAGAACAGGCAGCCCTTTCTATAGATCAGTAATGTCCAGCGTGAATACTGTACACCTTCTAATGGTGCACGTCATAACCATTCCTGTCTGCTCATCCTGGATAACTCTTGTCTATCCCATACACCTTTAAGTTTGTCCTCAAGGTCTTTCAAGCAGTTCTTCACCTCTTTTTTCACCTTTGGCAGTCTGGTGAAACTTCTGTATCCTGTCTCAGAATAATCTTTTAAATGAGTACAGTGAAACACATAGGATTACTAAGGAAGCCAAGTGTACTGAAATAATTACCAAAATATAAAAAAGTCAAATTCATGGCGCTCAGGTGAAGTTGGATTGCTCTAGATCTTCTTAAATATAGATGTTTTATTGATTCCCTCTCCGTGCCCTCCCCCCCGCCATGTTGTCACTTACCAACGATTTCTCATGCCAAGCAGACTCCTTCTTTGTAACAAATAAGTACATTCAAGCAAAACGATCCAAGATCATTGTTCATGACTTCAAATGGACACCTTATTCCATGTCATCTGTTGGTTGATAGATCGTCAGATCTTCATCAACTTCTCTGAAATCATCATTGGTCACTATATCTTTGTTGGTTGATAGATCGTCAGATCTTCATCAACTTCTCTGAAATCATCATTGGTCAATGTATCTTTTAGTGATGCTTTCCTTTACACTATTGTGGTTATCATTCTAGTTATGTTTACTTTGTTCCCCATCATTCAATACACATCTTCCAAGATTCTTTGAATGGGCATTTCATGTGGTTCAGCAGTGTCGTGGTACATGCCCATACCCCAGTTTGTTTAGCTGTTCTCAGTCATTGGATACTTACTTTGCTCCCGCTTCATTGCTATTGGAAAAAGGGTTCCTAGGAATATTTTTGTCTTGTATCAGACTTTTCTTTTTGACTTCTTTGGAGAATGGACCTAGTAGTGGTATCATTGTGTTTTTATAATTTTGTTTTGTTTTTTACCATGGTGATGTTTGCTTTGGGTGTGTGTATTTTAGTCACTTTTAAAATAAAATTCCAAATTGTTTTCCCAAACATTTGAGCTAATTTACATTTCTATCAGCAATGCAGTATTTTGTCTGTCTTCCTATGACCCCTTTGGCATTTATCATTTTGGGCTTTTGTCATCTTTGCCAATTTAATAAATGTGAGGTGAGATCTCAAGATGTTTTTCATGTATGTTTATTTTATTAGTAGTGATTTGGAATGCTCTTTCATATGGTTGTTGCTAGCTTTCTTTTACTCCTCTGAAAGTTCCCTATTCATATCTTCTGTCCATTTATATTTTTGTAAGTGGATTTGTTGTTTTTGTTTAGGTGATTTCAGCCATTTCTGACTCTTCTGACCCCATTTAGGGATTTCTTGGCAGAGATACTGGAGTGGTTTGCCATTTTCTTCTCCAGTTCATTTTACAGATAGGGAAACTGAGGCAAACAAGATTAAGTGACTTACTCAGGGTCATACTACTAAAAAAAGGCATGTCAGGAACTAGGGACAATACTCTCATTGTGGCCATGCAGCTTCAAGAACTCTAAGCCATTTACCAGGGTGGCAAGGTGGCACAGTAGATAGAGTGCCAGGCCTAGAGCCAGACACTTACTAGCTGTGTGACCCTGGGCAAGTCACTTAACCCCATTTGCCTCAGTTCGTCATCTGTCATATGAACTGGAAAAGGAAATGGGAAACCACTCCAGTATCTCTGTCAAGAAAACCCCAAATTAGGTCAGAAAGAATTGAACACAACTGAAATGACTGAACAAGATTAGCAGTCAGTGCTGACCACTACCAGCACTCCTGAAAATTTGCTTTCAGCATATTTTGTCCTGATGGTCCCACTGCTCCTCTTTCTCTCACCTCTTCAGTTTCCCAATAGTCTGGTTGTCCTCATGCTCTGGCATTCTATACCTCCTCACACTAGCGGCCCATTCATTTTGCCTTCCATGAAAGTGTTCCCTGCCTCCAAGAATTACCCCCATGGTCAAAATCCCCCTTCTTTCAGCATCCTTTTCTCAGCAAGGTATTAGGAGAGAAGTGATGTGATTATTTGGATTGGCCTTGCCTCCACCCTGAGCCTATATACTAGAAGAACAGAGTTCACGTACTTGATCTCTCACTTTTGAAAAGCTACTGATCATCATCAGATAAAGAGTTAATTTTTCCATCATAAAGTAAAACATTCACTGATCATTAAGAATATATGAAGAAAAATCCTTTTAGTGATACACAAATGATGAAATATTCATAAAGAAATATAGAGCATATAGTAAAATGTAAAAAAAAACTGAATTTGGAGTCATAAGGCTTAGATTCAAATCTTGGCTCTGTTCAACAATGTGTTGGCCTAGATAATCTGTATGGTCCTTCCTAGTCCTAAATGTGGCTTCCCTTTTTTTTGGAACCAGAAGGCAACCTAGAGATTATCCAGTTTAACCCTCTTAATTTTGAGATGAGGAGCCTAAAACCCAAAGATGTTCAGTGATTTTCCCAAGGTCACAGAAGTTATAAGCAACTGATCTAGAATTTAAAACCAGTTCTTCTGACTTCTTTGTACTACAATGGGGCTATTTCTTGCTTCATTTATCTCTCCTAAATGAGTTCATCCAAATAATTTTGTCATTTGTGAATTTGTGTTAACACAAGCTTCACACCAGATTGCCATACCTTATATATACTTTTTATATTCTTATTTAACAAATCTTTCCCTTGATAGGTCACAGATATGTACAGTTCAAAACAGTTAGCCAACTGGTATGTGTACTCATTGCCAATATACCCTCTTTTAAAATTAAAAAAAACTTTTGTACTTAATAGCATTTTATTTTTTTCCAATTGCTTGTAGATATAGTTTTTATCATTCATTTCTGTAAGATTTTGAGTTCCAAATTTTTCTCCTTTCCTCCCTTACCTCCTCCCTCCCCAAGACAGCAAGCAATCTGATATAGGTTATACAGGTGCAATCTTGTTAAACGTATGTCCACATTAGACATGTTATGAAAGAAGAATCAGAAAAAAAGGGAAAAACTACAAGAAAGAAAAAACAAAAAACAAAGTGAAAACAGTATGCTTCGATCTGCATTCAGATTCCACAGTTCTTTCTCTGGACATGGATAGCATTTTCTATCACGAGTCTTTTGGAATTTTCTTGGATCATTATATTGCTAGGAAGCACCAAGTTTGTCATAGTTGATCATCACACAGTGTTGCTGTTACTGTATACAGTGTTCTCCTGGTTCTGCTCACTTTACTTTGCATCAGTTTGTATAAGTCTTTCCAGGTTTTTCTGAAATCCACCTTCTCATTTCTTATAGAATAAAAGTATTCCATTACATTCACATACCACAACTTGTTCAGCCATTCCCCAGTTGATGGACATCCCCATGATTTCCAGTTCTTTGCCACCACAAAAAGGGCTGCTATAAATATTTTTGTACATGTAGGCCCTTTTCCCTTTTTAATGATCTCTTTGGGATATACTCTCTTTTAAGACCTTGAGCAAGATCCTTCTGTGTGTTCACAAAGATGTCCACCTCCACTGCTTAACCAGTAGCATGACTTGGGACAAATCACTCAAACCCTTAGACCTCAGTTTCATCATCTCTATTATGGGGATAACAATGCTCTATTACGACCTTTCTTCCAGGGTTGATGTGAGAAGTGTTTTCTGAACTATAGACTGCTTTTGTAAATGGGAGCAACTAATGTTGTTGCTGAATTGAACAATAGTTGGAAGCTTTTCCCTTATAGGATGTAAATTTAAAAACCATGTTCCTATTTTTAGTGTATCTCAGAATATGTTGTTTCTTGAAGCTTTTCAGATTCTCACCAATTCCCTGGTGTTTCCGTGTGTAGGAGTTAAAAATACTCCAAATTCATTCTTTCCAGTGTCAATGTTTACTTTCTAAGAAACTGCTGTAAGAACGATGGCAGAAAAAATCTCATTGTCCTTTGGAATAAAAGGCCAGGAAAGTAAGTAAGAATAGAGAGAATAAAGTCAGAACACGAGATTAAAAACCCTTTTCTTAGGCATTGGGAGCTGGAGAAAGCTGTTAAAAACTGGGGCTGCCACAGGGAGAATTAATGGGGGAAAAGAGGGCCAGACCATAGGAAAAAGCTGCAAAGGGCTCAGAAATCCAGACTGGGTAATTTGCCTAGGAATGAGAAGTAGTCTGGAGTATTCTGGATTGGATTTGTCATATTGTTTTGGCTTATGCTGCGGCCATTTTTCTAGCTTGTGTCTCACGTTTTACTTCTTGGGAGATTGCACTTCCATAGATGAACTGAGAATACCCTTGGGGCTCTAGGAGGACTACTTGTCCTTAAGGGTTCAGACCAATTTTCAGATCAGTGAGTCTAGCCTTGACCTCACCTACCTTATTATGATATTCAGCTTTTATGGCTGAGCAATTTCAGTGTCATAAGTGCCACAACATCTTTTATCATGTAAATTTTATTCTTTTTTTCCAGCATTTGTATTTCATAGTGTATTTGGCGTACATACCTGTTGATAGTTTTGATTATGAATTTATGAGCCTGGGAAGACACCCTGAGATAGCTTAGGGCATGCGGGCCAATTCAGTGTAATTGGAGAATGGTGAGGCTCTAATGACACTACCAATATAAGGTGTTTTGCAAACTTTAAAAGTGCTACATAAACTCCGTGTCATGCATTGAATATATTCCCCTCTCTTTGTTCTGAGTACAGTCCTTTTAAGGGAAGAAGGAGCAATAGATTGTAGAATCCTTTTCTTCTATCTTGGCGGTGTTTGCTGCATGTTTGTTAGGTTGCATTACACCCATGTTTTGTTTCTTTGAACTGCCTTTGTTTTTCATCACTTTAAAATGTTATTGTTTTTCAGTCATGTCTTACTGAACCCTTGGGACCCCCTTTTTGGGGGTTTTCTTGGCAAAGATATTGGCATGGCTTGTCATTTCTTTCTCCGGCTCATTTTACAAATGAGTAGCTGAAGCAGACAGGGTTAAATGATTTGACCAAGGTAACACAGCTGGTAAGTGTCTGAGGCTGGATTTGAACTCATGATTAATCTTCCTGATTCCAAGCCGATTGCTCTACCTACTGCGCCACCTAGCGGCCCACTTTAAAGTAGTTCTTCTGATTGGAAATCTCTTAGTATTTTTCTGTTTTGTTAGATCATTGTTCTTTTTGTCTTGACATCTAACCATCTGTTTGAGGTTTAAAATTCTCAGTAGCTGTTACATTCTTCCAAGAAAATTTAATGATAATAAAATGCATTGAAGCATAAGCTAAACATTCCTTTAATTTAACAAATTGGCTAGGAGTATTTCTCTAGTATTAGTTGATTAGTGGTTAATCCGTGGGGGAAAAGAGCTTGTAAATGTAGAAGAGGAAGACATAAATAATTGTCTTCGGTATGTGACATTTCAAAATTTGGTGCTCACCCAGGCTACTTGGTAGGAAAAGAAGTCAGTAAGCTGTGTTTTGCAAATGACACAAAGAAGTGATATTTTTTGGCCTGTCAGTTTGTAACTCTGTAGCAGTCTTATTGTTTAGAGTGTTCCATAAATGAATAGAGACCCCAAATTTAATTTATTGTTTTTTATCATATCTAAGTGGATATGTTTTCCAGACACTGAATATAGTATAGGAAACAAAAGTGGCATCTGGAGAATGTTTTATGTGATTTTTCTCGCTCCTCCTCTTCCAAAACATGGCTTAAAGGCTATTGTTTTATGGTACCTACCATAATAATACTGACTTTTCATAGGCAGTGTCAGTTAACTATGGGTATTGTAATGTTTGCAAGGCTGTTTGAATCATATATTTAAATGTTCCTTGCTTTACTGAGGGACGTTTTCAAGCAGAAAACATTAAGAAAGGCTCCAGTAATATTGTTACAGAGAATTTTTAAAATTCAGAAAATGTTCAGAGATGTGCCAGTCTCCCACCTGTTAAAGGACTTGGTGAGGTAAATGGATCTCATAATTAGGCAGCCTATTAGTACCCCTTCCAGGGGAGGGAGATGCTGAATGGAACGCCGTATTGTCTTCAGAGCTCCAAGTGCCCTGCCTAATGTGAGTGTTCTTCCCCTGGGATTTTATGAACATGTGATGTTTGTCTCACAAAGCAGTCACAGGACATAAAGTTCAAAACACATTTTTTTTTGTTGAAAGATTGGCTAGTTCTTTCAACTTTGTGTTAAGTAGATTTGGTATTAGATGAAACGATTAGCCAGTCTTTAAACAGCTGGAAAAATCTTCATTTTCCTAGTGTTTCTGAGTTACTTTTATTCTTCTTCTTCCAGAAATAAAAACATCAGCTGTGTTCTGAGAATCATGGGCCTTAGGCTGGGGGTAAGGCAGCCTCCTGCTGCCTTGCTTCTTTACCAAGATGTGTACTGATGCAGGAGAATGGGCATTAGCATCTGTTCTTCTGCTTTGAGGTGTCTTGGCATAGACAGTTTGTGATTGTTTATGCCCACCCTTGCCACTGCCAGTTGCTCACTGAAACCTAAACAGAACAGATTACTGTGTATCCCAGCATGCTGCCTACTCCATATTCTTCCTGATTCCAAGTCAGAGGAACAGTGACCACCAAGGGTCCCAACAGAGATCTCTTTGTCATATACCTTACACATGTACTTGTTTATGCAGACAGCTGTTTATTTACTGTAATAATACATAATATGTAAGTGTACCTTGCAGTCGATCCTGTGATGTGTTCCTGATAAGTTGTTTGAATTTTTGTAAATCAGTTCATTTTCTATGCCTCGTGAAGCTTACTGTCCAGTAGGTGAATGCTTCTGAAATCTCTGCCCAAAATGATGTTTTGTTAATGTTTGTCATTAGTAATGATTTCATTTTTTTCAGAGTAACTCACTTTAACAAACTTAAAGGAAAAAAAGCTACGTTTTTACCTAAGACAGAAAGTTTTAGATAAGACTCATGATCTTTGCCCTAATGGAGCTTACATTTTAGTAGCAAGAGAACTGTAACAGGGCCAGAAATTTTGAGGTGACAGGGAGTTAAGAGCTTCACTAGTTAGTCCAATCCCCTCATTTTAACATGAGGAAACAGGCCCCAAAATGTTAAGTGGTCCCACAGTCCCACAGTAGCAAAGCTGGAACCTGGGCTCATGTTAATCTGACCCTGACTCCAGCAGTCACAGCAAGTGTTGACCTTGAGAGGTAGAACTTTGTCCAGATTGTCAGGGGCTTTTAAGGTTCTTATTTTATGTAGCTCTAATGACAATGAAATACAATTTCATGTTGGGGTGTTATTGATACTTGGTATCCGTATGTCTTGTATGCTGCAGTGGTCCTTGCTTAACCTTACCTTTGACTCCCCTCACCCCTGACACCCCAGTTGTGCTTCCCCTTTAATCTTTCTGGCCAGGGACCAAGGATCTGCCAAATACCATTTGTATCCCTTCATCTTAATAGGGTGCTCTCATTTTTTCCACTCTGCATCAGTGGTTGATTTAGCAATTTAGCAACTCCCTTAAATCTCCACCCACCCCGTCTATGGCAGAGTGCATTGAACCTTTGCAGAGCATATTAGTCAGTCAGATCAGAGGTGGTCCTTTCCAATAGAATAGCTGGAATTCCTGAGCATAGTTTCGCCATGACTTAGCTTGCTGAGTGGGCTCTAGGCTATTCTTTAGTCTTAATTGTTTCCGAATATGGTATACCCATGTCCTCACTGGTGCTGGAACTTGAGTTCCACCCCTGGATGCCAGAACTAGAAGTGATGGGAAGAGATACATTTAAATCTGGGTTGAAAAGTAGGGAAAAACTCAAGTCTTGTTATGTTTGTCAGCATTGTTTGCAGCTAAGATACCTCCATTAAATAGTTAGTCGCTCCTGTTTAGAGCCTGTGCAGCTCACATCTGCTGGCCACCTATTACCTTGATAGGCATATCTGTCAAGCCTCCATTTTGGAAGGGGGGAGAGAGGGGATTTTTATTTCTTTACTAGCATTCTCTTTTAGCCTGCTTTCATGACTAAAACATTTGACTTTAAAGGGAAAGAGAGAAGAAAAGAGAAATCCCCAACCTGGCCCCCGGACTTGACTTCTCATCTCCCCCAGAGCTCACCATGTAAGGGCTTGGGTTCAGTGTCCTGGCTGTGGCTGACTGGCTGCCTCTTCACTGAAGCCATGCACACATCTATTTTTAGCAAAGTGCTGTCATCACTGATGGTACCGTTTCATGATGAATTCAGTTTCCACACAAGCAGTGACAGAAAAATGTTGATTTAAAGCCCCATTAAAAGTGCCAAATGGACAAGAAATGATGAACTTTTTTTTTCTGCCCAAGTGTTTCTTGAATGCCTGTGCTGTAGTTGTGGTGATTGCATATGTGTGTAGTATGCGTGTTTGTGCAGTGTACGCGTGTTGTTTCGTTCATTATATTGGCATCCCCGCCATTCAGAATTGTGCCTGGCACCTAGTGGGCATTTAATAAATGCTTGTTGACTGATGGGTTAATTACGCATGAGCATGTGCACATGTATGGTGTGTATCTTATTCTTACCTTTTTGGTGAGAAAAGGGGAAAGGTAGCAACATTGACTTCATGGAAGGAAGTGAGAAGGAGCTAGTAAGTTGGAAAAATGGTGATGAGAACTGGAACTGTTCTCTATTCCTGCAGCTCCATTCTAAGGCTTGTGGTTTGGATAGGCCACTGCTTGGTGTGACTGAGGCCCCATGTCGGCAAGGGGGAGGGAAAAGAAAAGAGCCCCAAACTTGTCAATGGAACGGCCAGAGTGGTGTCCTTATTCTGTTTACTAACTGTGGGATCTTGGAAGATTTCCTCTATCTTTCTAAGCTTAAGTTTCTTTATCTTTGAAATGGTGGTGTTGATAATATTTACCTCTTTTATGATGATAGGTATTAGGGTGGGGTCCTCAAGTGCAGCTTGTTGACTGAATCCAGCCACACTTGAGGACCTAGAGGGCCCCATGTGGCCTCAAGGCTGCAGGTTCCCCACCCCTGTATTAAGGTTACATGAAATAAATAATGGCTCTGAAATTGCTGTGTGCCAAGAGAAGTTTGTGTGACTTTTGCATTTGTTTGCAGGTTTTTTTTTCTGGCTCCCCCACTTCCAGCTTTCTTTCACCTCTCTTCTTGAAGTACTTTGGGGATTCCTTCAGCTTCTCTGCTGCCTTTACACTTTTGTTCTTTCAGGAGAGTGCACCCCTTCATACATACCCAGGTGTCATCTCTTCCATGACACCTCCCCTGATTTCTTCCCCTCTCTCACCCTTGTCAGAAATGTTCTCTCTTCCTGTTCACGAGCAGATATGCTCATCAAGGAATAGGCAGCCAACAATTGTGAACTGCTTTGCAGTTTATACTGTGTCCTAATCAGTCTAACTTGTCTTACAGTTATTTATGTCCCTGGATTTACTGCCCAGCTAATCTAAGCTTCTTGAGGGCAGGCACTAGACCTTATTCATCCTGGTGTCTTAAGTTCATCACGTAATTTCTGATATACAGTGGACATTCAGTAAATGTTTCGTGAATTAATGACCCATTATGCCACCTGAAATTTCTCTGGGGTATGGAAGCATAAGGGGAGGCAGTTCTCTATGTCATATATTGTACACTGATTGTACGTGGGAGATCCAGCCCCTTTTCTGACCCCTTCCTGACGAACCACAATTGGCTCTCCTGGGATGTAGGGGTAGAGGGAGCATTTCCAGTTTCTTTGGAGTCTAAGAAGCTGCGAATTACCCGGCCCATTATTGACCTTAGAAAATGATCTTGTTTGAGGCGCACTACATGCTCGCCTTTTTTCTTCTCTTTTGTTTTTGTTTTTGGGTTGTTTTTTTTGTTTGTTTGTTTTTTTTTTGGTTCTGTCTCTTCTTTCTCATGATCCATTCCATTGGTCACAATTCTTCTCCACAACTTGACTAGTGTATAAATTAATTCAATGCGAAGTTATACATGGTTGTTACATGAGATTCCATGCCATCTTGGGGAGGGAGGGGGGAGGGAGGGGAGAAAATCTGGAACTCAAAATTATGTAGAACCGTGTGTAGTAAACTAAAAATAAAAAAAAATAAATTTATCTATTCAGTGCCAAAAAAAAAAAAGAAAATGATCTTGTAGTAGTGGTAGTGTGGTTTTCTGAAGTATTTATAGCTTGGACCTTAGCTTCCTATGGAGGAATGGGGCGGGAAGCTCCAGCTCTGAAATGGAATTGTAGGGACATGGCACCTGACTCTTCCTGTGTACCAAGGAATCATTCTCCTGATGCGTGTTGGACAAGGACTGAGGTAGTGCGTGCCTGGACCCCCTTATTCTGATTCTGGCTTTGAGTAGCTATAAAAATACAGCCCATTTTGAGTACCATAGCACCTAAAGTATTCTGCCCTCAGCCAACAAGACACCTTCCATTTTGGTGCGTTATTCACTTGGGATCTCATTAGCTCTGCTCACTGGCCTTCTCCCCAGAGGTCTCACAAGCGTATTACAGATGATCTTCCCTGATAAGTTGCGTCTGGTTACACCCCTGTTAGCCTTGGAGGTGATTTTCTACTATTGAAGTAGAGAGCAGTAAAGACAACTTGTAATCATTTTAAAAGAAGTAATAAAGGACTGACTATGTGACTGATGCACTGGGCATTCCAACAATTGCTGCTGTTGTAAGTTAGCTATGTGAAAGACACTGAGCATTGGTAGAATGCTACTGCTGGCTCATGTTTCTGGAGAGATTTATTCCATGGACTTGTGTTTTTCTCTTCTATGAGATCTTCTAAAACTCCTTGAATGTGATGCTCCCCTGCTGGGCAGAACTCTTAAGAGCAGCTGTTTTCTCCTTAGAGGCAGCGTGAGTAATGGAGAGACCTGGACTTGGAGTCAAGAAGACTTAGATTCAAATCCCACCTTAGATGCTTACTAGATGTTTGACTCTGAGCAAGTCACTGTATTTCTCAGTTTCTTCCCATGTAAAATGAGAGGGATTGGACTCTATTTCTAAGTGATTCTTTGATCTGCGATGCTCTGATTTTAAAGGCAGTGTGGGAAAGAACTTGAATTAGGAAGTTTCTGTGTCACAGAGAGAAGTATAGAAAGACTCTCACAGAATATTAGAAATACTTAGGACCTGGCAGTATCCTTATCTCTCTCTTTGCCCAACATAAGGATTGGAGAAATTGAGAACTGGAATTCTTGATCTATGACCTCCTTTATTTTTTTTCCCATGCTGTCTGCTGCAAAAAATAGACCAAACAGCTTTAAGTCATCTGTCAGGACAGAAGCCCATTTAAATGCAGTTCTCTGGGAAAATGTGCCTATTTGCCACTAAGCAAAAGCTGTCAGTCACATGTGAGAGAATTAACATTGTGCCACAGAGGGGCAGGCCTGTTGGCCTCCTTCTGATTTTCCTAGTCAGGCTTATGATAGACATCATGTTATAGTGGGTAGAGCCTTGGATCTGGAGTCGGATGATCTGGATTCAAATCTCATTTGGCAACCGACTAGCTTTGTAACCCCTGTAGGCAAGCCACTACCTTCCTGGGACTCAGTTGTCTCATCAATGGAATGAAAACCTTGGCCAAGATATTCACTTAAAGGACTTTCTATAGTAATTCTGAGTACAAATGATCAAGAGGGTCATCTTTCCTCCATTCCTTCCAGGTTCAGAACTATAAGTCAATTACCCAGCATTTCTTAAGGTCCCACTAATTGCCAAGGATTGTGGTAGATGCTGCAGATATAAATATAAGGAATGACACCATCTCTATAGGCAAGGAATTTCTGCTTTAATGGAAAAGACAAGTATTTCCTATAGAAGTACATACAGGATGCAGAAATTGAAAGTTGGGAAGTAGGTGGGGCAGTAACAGTTGCAGGGAGAGCAGCAGGCTTCATAAGGGGATGGCACAGAAATGGGGGATGGGGTGCTGTTTGTCTGGCACAGTGTTATCAAACTCCAGTAAAAACTGGGGCCACTAAACTAACTAAGGATACCTTCAGGCTGCATATTGACTTAAAACTGGCATATTGACATTTGCTGTATTCTCTTGCAATTTCATTTATTTTGTATATATTTTTCCAATTACATTAAATTTTTTTTTAATTTTTAAGCTTTTATTTAGTATTTTATTTTTCCCCGGTTACATGTAAGAACAATTTTTATCATTCATTTTTAAAACTTTGAATTCTAAATTCTCTTGCTTCTCCCTCCTCCCTCGCCTCCCCCCCCCCATTGAGAAGGCAAGCAATTTCATATAGGTTATGCCCAGTAACATTTTAATCGGCACACAGTATGGAGGGAAGGGGGTTGTGGGTTTAGGGGGATGACACAGCCAGATTTGCACTAAAGAAAACCACTTTTGTGGCTGTATGGAAGGTGTATTGGAATAAAGAGAGATTTGAGGAAGGTGATGAAGGCCTGGACTAATGTGAGGAACTAGAATTCATTTGGGTCTTTCAGTTTCTAGGACTTCAGTTTATGTAAGAGTTCTCCTGGTGATGTCAGAGCCAATTGCATCAGGTTTTTAAATTTTTTAAATTATGTGAACGCAGTATTCAGTCATCTGGAGTGTGTTTAACGATTTTTAAGGTCTCCTTAGTTTGATCCTAATCAAGCTGAGAATAGTGGCTTGCTATTGTTGTCAGCATCATTCACAGCTGTTCTTGGGCCAGAAAGGACTCCTAGTAGATAACAGTCAGCCCGAAAGGTGACACCAGTGAAGCTGTTCTTAGTGTCTTCCTTGAAGCTATTTTTAGACCCACCTGTTTAAAGTGCCAAGGACTAACAGGGCTTGTCTGTTTCATAGTTAATTGTTCCTTTGCTGTCGGTGTTTAATCAGATATAACAGCCAACACTGAGTGCCTACTGTACGCACGGTTGAGAGTGCGGAGCTGCTGCATACAACCTAATGGATGGTGGAGGTTTTGAGAAATGTACAAATGTAACTATGATTTTCAGACAGAGTGCTATGAGAGAAAAATAAAGATTGGGTTTGCAATGGAGAACCAGGGTTGTTCAAAATCTCAACTCTGTCACTTCTTTTCTGATCTCTGGATAGTCATTTAACCTCTGTGGGACTTGGTATCCTGATCTGTAAAAGGACGGGGTTAGACCTTAAAGCCCCTTCCAGCTCTATTTATATGTCCCTACAGCCTTAGCTGGTAAGAGAGAACATTGTCACATGTGGGGATGGTAGGTTTGAGGCTGAGGTCTGGATTTGGGAAAGCTGCCAGGGTAGGGTGGGGAGAGGACAGCACTTGAGTTGCACCTTCAAGGAAAGTAGTGACTGAAGCAGGCAGAGATGGGGGGGTGAGGGTATTCCAGGAATAGAAGATAGTCTGGGAAAGGCATGGAGGACAAGTGTGGGAGATAGGAGTAATTCAGTTTGGCTGGAACAGAGTACACAAAGAGGGATTAACAGGAGACCAGAACGTTAGTTTTGAAGCCAGATTGCAGATGGCCTGGAATGTTAGAATCAAGAGTTTGGATTTTACTCAGTAGGCAGTGGGGAGCCACTGAAGGGTCTCCGTTAGAAGAATGACCCAGTTAGAGCAATGCTTTGGGAAGCTCACGTGGACGGTGTCTGTAGATGGCTAGAAGACAGTGAAGATGGAAGGCAAGAAAACCCATTAGGATGGTGTTACCACAATGTATATAATAAGAGATGAGGATCTAAACTAAGTAAGGTTATTGCACTGGGACTGAATGGTAAGAAACAAATTAATTGAAATTTTTTTTAAAGAAAAAAAACCTCCAAATCAGGGAGGTGGTTGGATTTTGTTTGCTTTTTTAATTCACACACTGGTAGCAATTTGCCCAGTGAAGAGTGACAGCTTCTCTCATTGTGACCTGTAGAATCCCCGTTCTGTTTTTCAAGCTTTTGCATTGCCTCTCTCTCATGCCCAGGGCAGTCTTCCACTTCACCCACTGCCCCTTGGAATGCCCAGTCCCCTTCAAAGCTCAGTTCAAGTCCTGCTGCCTTTGGGAAAAAAAATCATTATTTGTGGTTTGTTTTTTTTTTTTTTACATCACCAAAATTTTCCCAAGTATCCTTCACCTTTCTTCTCCTCTCTCCATATAACAAATAATACTCTCGAAGGCAAAAGAAGAAGAAATGAGAGAAAAAAATCAGCAAAATTAATCAGTACATTGCATAAGTAGGAAGACAATGTACCATGGACCTCACTGGTCAACCTTCCACCTCTGCACAAGGGAGGGGTTAGAGGTGTCTTCTCATAGCTCTTCTCTGCAGTCAGGCTTGTTCTTGGTAATTTTGCAACATTCGCTTTGGTTTTTTGGGGTGATTCTTTCCATTTACGTTGTTGTAGTCATTGCGCATGTTGTCTTCTTGACTCTGCTTTCATTCACTCTGCATTAGTTCATGCAGATCTTTTGATGGTTCTTTGTATCGATCATATTCATAATTTCTTTTAGTGCGGTAATATTCCCTTACATACCACAGCTTGCTTAGCCATTCTTTAATTCAGAGGTGGAGAACCTGCAGCCTTGAGGCCACATGTGGCCTTCTACATCCTTGGGTATGGCCTTTTGACAGCATCCAAGTTTTACAGTCCTTTTATTAACAGGATTTGTTCTGTGAAGTTTGGATTCAAAGGGCCACATTTGAGGACCCTGGAGGGCCACATGTAGCCTCGAGGCCACAGGTTCCCCACCCCTGTGTAATCAATAGTCATCTGCTTTGGTTTTGATCCTTTGTTACCACAAGAAGTGCTGCTGTAAGTGTTCTGTGTCCTGTGTCGATATGGTTTTGTATCATACTTCTCTGGAAAGGGATCTAAGATATAGAAATAATTAGTTTTGTGTACACACACACTGTACACATACAAACCTTTTACCATATGTGTGTATAGTTGTGTGTGTGTGTGTGTGTGTAAAATAGGGTAAGGACTCTCTCAGTTTCGTCTACAGTGACTGGCACATAGTTAGTGCTTAATTAATGTTTGTTGAATTGAATTAAATTTAGAGGTATCTGCATGGTGCTTATTTTGAGGAGTCATTATTGGAGTAGGGTCTTGCCCCACCTCACCCCTCCCCCTCGCCCCCCAGAATGTTGTATTTTCTACATAGAAAAAAGCCACTGACCACCATGTGTTGCAGAGTCAGAGTAGGGGGGGGAATCTCCTCTGAGCCATCCCATTCCTCTAGCCGTTTGCTTTTTACTCTTGTCTGAGGTGGCCTTTGGATCCTAGCTCTAGTTGGAAGGCCATCTCTGTTCCATATAGATATCAGTTTCTTTTGCTTTTTGATCAGAAGTCATGATTTAAAAAACAAAACACCATCACTAGAGTGGACTTCCTATACTGTTGTCTTGATAACAATGACCTCTTGGTTCTTCCCCCAGCTTTAACGGCAGCTGCAGGAAGAGGGAAGCTGGAAGTGTGTGAATTGCTGCTTGAACATGGAGCAACTGTGTCCAGAACCAACAAAAGAGGGATCCCACCCTTGTTCTGTGCGGTGCGGCAGGGCCACTGGCAGGTACTGTATATGATGGTACTCTGCTCCAGTAAAGACAAGACAGAGAGTGGGAACTGCATTTGGGAGAGGGTGCATGAGTGACAGCTTGCCCTTGACCCTGCTTTTGAGGGCAAACCTCTCACTAGGCCGATGTCTGTGTTTTCTTCTTGAGCCTTTCCTTCTGTGAACTTTCTGATATTTTCTCCACCAAGGAGCAACTCCCATATCTATAAACTCAAACATCTGAAACAAGATGCCTCCACTGTCTGCAGTATGAGCTGGGGAAGATAGACTTTGATGGCTGGGTGGTAGACAAAGCTTTTTACTTATTTTCTGAATGAAGGCTTCCCACATGTTGGAAGTTGGGAGGGTATTCTTGGGAGAGGACTATAAGGACTGTAAGGACAGGAAAGGTAGGAACGGTTATGGCAATAACTTACCATCATTTACCTTTTTTTGTTGCTGTTGTTTTTGGCAACTGAGCACAGTTGGAAGTGGGCTGTTGTTAGAAAATTTAAAAAAAATGTCCTACCAGCCCCATAGCACAATACAGGTGAAATTCTTTGGCAGTGGATTTTAGGGTGGGGTCCCCTTTAATTCATGGCAGCAGGATGTCCCCAAACCGGAAACAGCATGGAATGCAAGCAGCTGGTCTGTATTCTTTCATTACACAAGGAATTTCCTGGATAAAATTTCCCATCATGGAATTGCTTTTGCAGTGATTTGCAAAAAATAGTTCCACAGCCAGAAGCTGTGAATGACTCTCCATGAGGACTGGACACAAGGACTCTTCCCCAAATTTCTTTTGAGTTTCTAAAGGTTTGGTCTTTAGTGCATTGATGTAACATAAAATGCCATTCATTCCCTGCTTAAGGACTGGCTGCTTCTCCTCTCTGGTGTTTGGCCGAGTAAACTGAGTGGATTAGTATTACAGCCAGAGTGAGTGGCATAAAAGTAATCTGGCTTGTTTGCTCTCTAGCTCCTTCTTTAAACCCAGCAACAGGCACCTCTGTGATGAGAAGCACAATTCGAAGTACACTGAATGAACAGTGGCTTTCAAGAACCTTGACTCCCAAGATTAATTTCTGGCACCTTTCCAAGGAAGTAGGCTAAGCATCACGACATTGTAGCAGAAAAGCCTGCTTATGCAATATCTTTGAATGGCAGAGGGCTTTGTTAAGAGGATGGGTTATCTCCAGGGACAATATTGAACATTCGGGGGCTTTAAAAGAAGTTGTAGTGTCCAAATGTGGCTCATTCTAATTGATTCAATGGAAATTTAGTGTGTTTGATTGTTAAAATGTTGTTTTCTTAACTTTTATCCAAATTTACCTTTCTGTTCCTACTGTGGATCCTGGTAGCTCTTTATTCTCCATTCTCAAGTACCCTTTTCTTCCATGTCGATAACTGTTGGTATGATGTCATTAGTACATTGAGGTCAGAGTTTTTCTTGAACATATTTACTCTGTTCCCCTTTACATGTACATTATGTAAATTAATACTGTATGTTAAAAAAGACCATTTCGTTTAACATGATTAACATTTAAAAGTGGGGTGACCACCTGAAAAACTTGTGTTCAAAGGGTTAACATAGGCTAATTGTGAAAGTCTTACCTGTCACCAAACTAGCAGTCTTTAAAAATAGCATTTTGTTGTGTTTCCTTCCTAAAGGGAACACCTCCTATGGGGTTGGGGCAGGGGGAGGGTAAAGAGTGCATGTGGTTTAAAGTATCATGGAAATAGATTTATTCCAAGTGTTCCTTTTTAGATTGTCAGATTGCTGTTAGAACATGGCTGTGATGTGAACTCAAGTGACAAGCAGGGTCGGACCCCGCTCATGGTGGCTTCTTGTGAGGGGCATTTGAGCACTGTGGAATTTTTGCTCTCCCAAGGTAACATATATCCACATGTTTGTAGATGGACAGAGAGATAATTTATTAGGATCTTTCATTATGGCCTAATTAAAATTAACTGCATTCATGAACAGGCCTTCTTGGCAGGATGGCATGAATGTGTTTGCTTTTTAACGTTTCCTTTTGAAATTGAGACCAACTCTCCTGTGGATGGACTTTTTTTTCAGGTGCAGCTATTTCTTCTCTAGATAAAGAGGGACTCTCGGCATTAAGCTGGGCATGTCTGAAAGGCCATAGGGGAGTGGTTCAGTACCTGGTTGAGAAGGGAGCTACAATAGATCAAACAGACAAGAATGGGCGCACACCCCTAGATCTGGCAGCATTTTATGGTGATGCGGATATTGTAAGTAAAAGTGTAATGTTGAAAAACCCCACCCCCACTTTCTAGTTAAGAGATAAGAATTCTTTCGTGCTTCATAAGGGCTAAAGTTAAGAAAAACTGAAGTAAATATCAAGAAGTGAAAGATTGCCAGGGTGTGGTTGAGGGGGATGTCATCTGAAACATGTAGGTGGCATTTTTATTAGACTTTTGGGGGGAGGGGACCTATCTTTTCATCCACCGTCTCAAAACAAAATAATACCTAGACAAGAACACAAGTGTTAACAGATGGGAATTGAAACGTGACTAAAAGTTATGTCTATAATTCCTTAGATCTATATCCAGACCATAGTAAAATCACCATCTAGAGACTGACAATCAGATAATTGTGTATTGTTTACCATTGATGTAGCAGGCTTCAGAAATAGAAAAAAGTTTTGGGGACTGTTTAAAAGTTATCACATCTTCTTGTGTTTTTGGAATACTTGCAAAAGAAGTGCTTCAAGTATTTGGCTTATTTTGCTAGAGTCCAACTAGGAGTGATGAAAGGATGGAAGGTACAGAGAAAGATTTAGTCCCAATTGAAGGAAAAACTTCCTAACAATTGGTTGTCTATCTATAAGTGGAATAGACTAACTTGGGAGGTATTACTAGGCCTGCCATTGTATGAAGCCTTCAGACAGTCTGCTTGACCACCAAGTTCCACAAAACAATTAGCGATTAATTAGCGAGTCTGAACTCAGCAAATTTTGTCAAGTTTGCTCAAACCGATTCTCAAAAGTATTTTTTAACCCACTTTCTTCTCCCTGTCCTACCTATGCCATTCTTCCTCCCCTTCTCTTCCTTTCTCTTCTCTCTTTCTGTCTCCCTCTCTCTTTCCTTCCTCCCTACCCTTTCTCCCCCTGTCCTCTCTCTTTGGTATCTCTCCTGAAGCATCAAAGTTGAATGTAGGACATTTTCTCATAGAGAATTGTAGGCATTACAAAGAGTGCCTTTTGGATAGAGACCTTTTCCCCTTTTCTCTCATTCCTGTTTCTAGTCATGGCAGTGGCATCAGATCATCACTCCTTCCCCTTGTTGTACTTTCACACTTGTCATTTCAAATGTAACAACACACTTTGATTTCACTTTCCTCTGCCCTGAAGTTAATTATATTCAAGTACATACGGTGGGTGCTCCTGTATTACATATTCATCCTAGCTTCACACCCTCACCTTGTTGATCTAAATCTTTCTAAAATGTCTCTTGCTTTAACCTGTGATGGCAGTAATGCCAGCTCCTAAGTAACATGGCATAAGAATGTGCTTGTGGTTTCCCTGGCCTGGGAATGGGGTGTGTGCGCCCCCATGCATGTGTACACTTGCCTGCACCTGTCTACATGCATGCATTAAAACAAGTCAGCCTAGTATAACAGGATGCTTCCAGCCATAGAATCTGGTCACTTTGAGTTTATTTTCTACATCGCTTCCCTTCAGGAATGCTATTGGTCACAGCTTCTAAGATAAAAATCAGGGCTGTGTCTTTATGTCATTGTATCCAGATGTAAGACAGATTCTTGTTAAATTTGGGCATTGATTGTTCTATAGGAAATTGAGGCACAGAGAGGTTAAATACCTCGTCTGGGGCACAGGCAAGTGTCTGCTGTAGGATTTGAACCTAGGTCTTCCTGACTCCAAGTTTAGTGGCCCATCCTCTATGCACCCATGCCTCTCAACTGTGTAATGGTGACTAAAAGGCCTTGACTTTGCTCCCTGCTACAGGTGCTCTATCTTGTGGAAAAAGGAGCTGTCATTGAGCATGTGGACCACAGTGGCATGCGTCCTTTGGACAGGGCAATTGGCTGTCGAAACACATCTGTCGTGGTCACATTACTGAGAAAAGGAGCCAAATTAGGTTGGTAAAACTCCCTTTTTTTCTCTGGTGGGGGAGGCTCAAGGTTCAGAACAGGTTAGTAGAAAAGCAACAGATTTTTAAAAGTCAAATATTTGGAAATTCCTCTCATTTCAATCTCCATTTGTTCATAGTGACCTTGAGGGTACAGGTAGTTGGCGATGCATTAGCCACATGACAGCCAATTGTGGTTACTCTGAAAGGTTCTATGGAAGAATTAAGACTTTGGCAGAATGTCACATGGGGAGAAAAGAGGAGAATGATTATCTAAAAATACCTGGGCAGGAGTTACTGGCTTCATAGCTAGAAGGAACCTTCAATATCACCTACAGGGAGCATAACAGAGCCAGGATCAAAACCTAGGTCCTCTGACTATAAATCTAGTTCTCTTGCCACTGGATCAATACTGCCTTTGGGGAAAAATATGTTCCAAACCACCATTGTATGAACAGATCTGGAATAGATGCACAGAGTTGTTTTCCATGTTAGGAGTAGTCATTGGTATAGCACAAGTGTGCCAAATGAATTTGGAATGAGGGGATCTGGGTTTGAACCTTGATTAATGATACTTTACCTGTGGTTTGACCTTTCTGAACCTAAACAAAGAAACTTAGGTCCCTCCCTCTGCAAAATGAGGTTGAACTAAAGGGATGTCTCTGGTTCCTTCTAGCTCTGAAATTCTTTGACCCGTATGCTCAAAAAATTAATGTTGGTAACCACCTCAAGCAGGCTTTTGTTTCCCTATGGAAACACTCTGAAAACCATAAGGTGCTATGAAATGTAAGTTGTTACTATAGCTCCTTAACATGATGTTCCTACAACTTAAGAAAATTTGTTTTTAAAGTAGCAGTAATGGAATATTTTGAGATGACTCAGTGATAAGACAAAATGAACTTTGGGTTGTTTGTGTTGGTCCATTTTGTTTTTAAATATGGATAGCCATCCCAGGTAATCTGAAAACAAAAATATGCTTCGTTGTACAGATTGAGGACTTTTTGTTGTTGTTCAGTCAGTTTACAGTTGTCTGATTCTTCATGACCCCATTTGGGGTTTCCTTGGCACAGATGCTGGAGTGGTTTGCCATCTCCTTCTTGGGCTTATTTTACAGATGAGGAAACTGAAGCAAACAGGGTTAAGTGACTTGCCCAGGGTCACACAGCTAGTAAATGTCCAAGGTTGGATTTGAACTCAGGTCTTCCTGACTATAGGTCTGGCACTCTATGCACTGTACCATTTAGCTGCCTGATTGGGGACTACAAACTATTTATATCCATGACTAAGCTAAAAATTCATCTTGAAGGCTCAGCCAGCATCCAGAAGAATTTTTACTCTTGCAGGAATTGCAAACCATAGAAATGAGAGAAGTCCATGTAGTGCTAGATAGGAGCTGCAGCCTTTAAAATTCATCCTCTTTTCATAGAGCCCTTATATGCCTGTTGGTTTGGGCCCACATATGTATGTTAGAATACTTTTAATCCAAGGCATCATTCTAAAAAAGAAAATTATAGAATGTTAGAGAAGGAGGGAGGGGTGCTTAGAGATCATCCAGTCTAGCATTTAGAGCGACAGGAACCTTAGCAGTCAGCAGGTCTCTACTCTCCACATATGTGTTACAGGTTAGGAAGCTACATACAGCCTTCAGTGAAACATTGATGTTAGTAACATAAAGTGGTATGCTTAAGATGTGTCTTGTAAGCTTCTCGGAAGAGGCAAAGGTGGCTCCAGGGACACAAATTTACTACCAATGTTGATAGGGATTTTAGGAAGGAGGAAATCTTTCTTTGGGATCCTCCTACTCCAGGCAGAAGTAAATGCTTGCTATCAGTAACCATTTCTCATGCAGCAGATATCTTCAGATAGATTCATTTTATGGGTGTACTCCCCATATTCTTTCATACCCCTGTTGACTGAATGCTAGAAAACTATCTATTGGTTCTCTTTAATGGCTTGTGTGTTGTTTGCAGGTGCAGCTATGGAAGCCAGCATTAGTTTTAAAATACGATGGGGCAGTCGGAGGATTAGAATTTCTTTCCTTCTTTGTCCCAGAACTGTTGCATCCGGTTTACTATTGAATACATTTGTTTTGTAGGAAATGCAGCTTGGGCAATGGCCACTTCCAAACCAGATATTCTGATTATACTTTTACAAAAGTTAATGGAGGAAGGAAATGTATTGTACAAGGTAAGTGGTGGTGTCCTTTTTTTCTCTGAGGCCATTTCACTCTGAACTTTGGCTGCTAGTTTAGTTACTTTATGAAGGGGACAGCTTTTTGTTACCTCTCAAAGCACGCACAACTTGGTATTAGTAGAAATCCTGTGAGATGCTGACTTGGGACCTCATGCTCAATATGGTGGAGACTGATTAAGATTTTTTTTTCTTTCTGCTATTCAGCTTTAAATAAATTTTAAATAATTTTTCTCACTTTAGTGAGAAAGGATTTTCTCTTTTTATGAAAAAGTTTCAAACTTCATAAACACAAAATGTTAGTTATTTATTTTGAATTGAATGGCAACAAAACTAAACACATTCTGTCTAGATAATCAACACTTGCGTCTCAAAAATGACTATAAGATTGTGTGATAGTTTTCTTTTTAGATCTGACCACCTCATATTTAATAATGGCTAATGTGTTTTTATCTTTAGCAGATATAATTACCAAAGCTGTAAGAACATGTGGCCACACTTCATTTGTTAGCAGTTGCAGAATATGATAAAACTTTGATGTTAACAGTGTCAGATAAAAGGCTAGCTAAAGTGATTTGCTTAGTATTTGCACTCTGCTCTTCCTGTTTAGAAAAATGCAAAATATTTGGCCTTCATTGTTCCTTTGTCACCTTTCTTGTTCTCCACAATCTTTGTTGAGTCACGAATCTTTGAATTACTTGTCAGTAGTTCTTCTGAAACCCTTAGGATATAGTTCACTTACTTTGGATTTCTACTTTTCATCAGACTTCCCACCCCCAAATCATTCTCCACTTGCTTATTGTCTTCCCCATTACATTGTGAGCTCCTTGAGGGCAGGGACTATCCTTTGTTGTTCTCTGTATCCCCGGCACTTATCACAGTCCCTGGCACAAAGCAAGGACTTAAGACTGGCCAGGTCCAGAATGGAAATTCCCCAAATGTGTTTCATCTTTTAAAGGATAAGTTATCATCAAGGCAAGCCAAGATAATATTATCTGCTCAGGTTTTAGTCCCCTCTAGCATATATTTCACCAATCCATCTAAGCATAAATATTATGCTAGGCTTATCACTTGAGTAACTGCTAAAATTTTATTGTCTCTATGAGATATTTACTTGAGATTGTCAGATGATCTCTAGCATTGTTTGGTTTCTAGCTATTCAGGAGACTAACTGGAATTTTTAAAAAAATTCCCATAAACCATTCAATATACATGAATGGACTTGATTTAAAAAAAAATGAAGAATTCAAATTTGTCCACAGGAGGCCTCCACTGTATAATATTATGTTAGTCACAAGTATTTATTTCCACTTCTGGCTAGATGAAATTAAAACTAAAATTTATAAAATTACTTCCTCACCGTTTTTCTGTGGTTGTTACTCTTCAGATGTCTGTTTGTTTCTTTAAAAAAAAAAATCCTTAAACCTCACACAGCATAACCAGCAGGGTTTCTGACTTAAGGAATCAGTTTGAAATTGAGTTCAGAGTGTGTGTTGCTGTGGCTTTGAAGTGATTTTAATATGGATTTGGGTAGGCAATTATGTCACAAATATCAAGCCAATTTCAACAGGCTGCATACCTGCTGTGCGATGGAAATGACTGAGCAAATCGGTTTCTTTAGCACTGACAGTGTGGTGCTGTTCTGATTTTTTAGCCATTGCTTCTGTAGCAAACATAATCTAGGTTTCGTCTTATCTACAAGACTCTACTTGTTTTAGGAATAACATTTTTTTTAATCTGACTCCTTTTACAGAGTATAATGTCTTAGGATGAGATGTTTATGAAACTTTCTCAGAGAATAAAGGGAAATGTTAACATTTATATTAACTGAATATTTAAGTTTTTCTCATACATTTCTTACATATTTATAAAAACATGTCCTGTGTGAATGTGTGAGCCCTGGATAAGGAGTATATGAAAGGAAACTAGTGTGACCCTTTGGCTTCCATTTTAAAATTCTGGATAATTTCTGTTGATGACAAATTTATTATCAAGGTTTAATTAAAAAAACAAACAAACAACAAAACCCTCCTCCCCAATCCTTTAGCAACCAGGTATTTCCGTGGGGTCAAATAACCTCTGGGTCAAATAACCTTTGGGTAATGTGTTAAAAGCAAAACTATTTATATTCCTGTCAGGTACTTAAAATTCCTTTCATTGAATCCTTACACTGAAATCTTTCCTTCTGACTGATAGAAAGGGAAGATGAAGGAAGCAGCCCAGAGATACCAATGTGCCTTAAGGAAATTTCCTCGTGAAGGGTTTGGTGAAGACATGAAAGCATTCAATGAACTGCGGGTTTCCCTCTATCTGAACTTGTCCCGGTGCCGAAGGAAAACAAATGTAAGTTGTGTCTTGCCAACCATGCTATACTCTTAAGCTGTGGAAAAGTGTACTTGTGCTGTCTTTTTTAGAAAGTTTAATTTCTGTGACAAACTTGCTTTTCTTAGTTGACTATGTCATGATCAGTGTTGCCTTTAGAGATTCTTTTCCTTTTGCAGGTGAGGAACCCGAGCCCCAGGGAGATTGATGCACTTGAGATCATCCTGTTAACTGCAAAAGCTGGGACTAATTGTCCGTGCTGTTAAGAGATAGCTTTCCCCTGGGTGTTAATTTTCTCAGTGTCTTTATTTGCCTTCACATTATCTTAACCTTAAAGGTCTTTCCTTCTGGTTTGGACCTGCTAGGGCAGAGATATTATTAATAACTGATATTTCCATACTCTTTCTAACAGTTGTCTTTGAAATCAGCAAAGAGATTAATGTAGGCTTGTGTTTTAATACTTCTGTATAACTAATGTCATTTATATTTTGATATCAGGACTTTGGCATGGCAGAAGAATTTGCTTCCAAGGCTCTGGAGCTGAAACCCAAATCCTATGAAGCTTATTATGCCAGAGCGAGAGCAAAGAGGAATAGCAGGTACTTTATATGCAGGTGGCTAGAGGAGCTGCTTTATCTTTGGCACTGTCCCTAAATATTCACCTCCTGATAAATTAATGGAATTCTATTTCATAAGTATCTATTTCATAAGTATTTCATCACTTTTAAAACTCTCAATAAAGATGAATTTTGTCTCCTGGCATCTCTGTAGTGATGGTGTTCTTGTATTTGACCAGTTGAGATTTTGTGCTAGGTACATATCCTAGTTTGAAGTTCTTTCCCATTACCTGTGTTTCTAGAATGGATTGACTCCTGTCAGTTAAATAGACTTTTCTGTCATCTAGGAAATAACTGCATGTAAAAGCGAGTAGAGGACTTTTCTCACTGCTGATCCATCATAAGGGCCAGTAATAAAAGCACTGAGAACTTTTTAAATAAAGTGTTGATATAACATTACATAAATGGTGAAAGGAGTGAAGTCAGAAGCACTTAACTATTCATTGTTTTTGATGGTTAGGGTGTTCACTCCTTTTTTGCTGGGTTGTTACTCTGTTGTCTCTGCCCATTTGAAGTTCTAGTGGAGTGATATTTCTAAGACCCACTACAACTTTGAAATTATCTGCACCAAAGTTATATACTCCAAAAGTTTCCTTCCTCCCTCTCCCACCCAAGTAAAAAGTGTATTGGATAAAATGCATATCTCACAATTTTAATCTCTCTTTCTTTATTACAAAGGCAATTTGTGGCTGCTCTGGCCGATTTGCAGGAGGCTGTGAAACTGTGTCCTACCAACCAAGAAATCAAGAGGCTTCTGAGTCGGGTAGAAGAGGAATGCAAACAGCTGCAAAGAAGCCAGCAGCAGAAGCAACAGTGCCCCCCCTTGGCCCCAGCCAATGACTCAGACAACGAGGAGGAGGCCCCAGCTCCTGGACTAGATGAACACTTTCCCACGGAGGAGGCTGAAGAGGAGCAGACAGTGCAGTCTGGGGACTTGGTTTCACTGCCTGTGAGGCCTCAGCCCTCTTCCTCAGTACCTGCTTCATACAGCAGAACCCTTCAGGAAGGGCTGCAGCCAAAAGCAAGACCAGCATCACCCCAGAATAGGCCAGGAAGCAGCAAGCTCCCAAGGGAGCCAGTTGTTCAGCCAGGTTTGATAATGCAGCCTACTAAGCGGGCACAGATTGTGAAAACTAACCAGCACCTGAGTTCTCTTCAGTCTAACCTGAGAACTGGAGTAGGTACTAGTGGTACAAAAATTCAGGCTTCTCAGAATCCCCCCCCAAGTCCCATGCCAGGAAGGTCTCCTGCAGTTCTCACTAATAGAAGCCAGCATTTAGAGGGGACAGGCTCTTTCACTGCAGGAGCCAACTCTGGTCTATATGGTGACCGGTTGGGCATCAACCAGAATGCACATCTGCAGCGCAGTGAGGGTGGCTCTGCATATCCTTTACCAAGCAAGGTTAAAACTACAGAGAGGCTTCTAGCTCATGCTTCCTTAGCTATGGATATAGCCCCTCCAAGCCAAAGTGGGTCAGTGAATTGTAGTGATATGAGGCACATAGGTTCTCTGGTTAATTCAGCCTCTAATGGTTCTCCATCTGGCAGCATGAAAATGTCCAATTCAGCCAGCAGTTTAGCTTCAAGTAGCAGTTTTTCAGATGGTTTGAAGGCCCAAGGGGCAGATGCAAGAAATAAGGAGAAGGTGGCTAATAACCAGGTTCAGACTGGTACGGCTGAGCACAGACCACGCAATACTCCATTCATGGGCATTATGGATAAGACTGCAAGATTCCAACAGCAGGGAAACCCATCCAGCCGTACCTGGCACTGCCAGGTGACCGAGGGCTTACTGACAAACCCATCTGCAGCTGGCCTGCAGTCTTCACACTGTGAGCAGCCCTCTGTCAAACAGGCAGGAGGATACAATAACCAAACTAAAATGTGTTCTGCTTCCCCCCTGGGTGGAATTGTCCACAATGGGGCCCAGTTGAAAGAACTTGAGGAAAACAAGTGCCAAATATCAGCCCACTGTCAAGACAGCCGGAGAGCCAAGAATGTCTCTCATTTATATCCGGAGAGTATCTCTAAACAACAGCCCTCTATTAATAAGGAAACCCATCGGAGTCATATCACTTCAGCAAAACCAAAGCGATCATTCATAGAATCCAATGTGTAAACATTAACAGAAATGCCGTGTAAAATAGACAAAACCATGTACTGGTTCCTGGGGTGAATTACTAATTGTGGTGTTTTTATCCTAAATGTAAGGAGAGCTTTTTTAGTTAGGGTTCTTGATATTTTCTGTGGGGCTTATGTGATTTGGTATTGACCATCAGTGGTATCAGAAACAGAAGGATAAACCACTTTAATATGAAGCCAAAAGTCACCATGAACGAGAATGTTAACTGGAATGTCAAGCAGAGCTGGAAAAAACTGACGCAAAAATATGGTTAGCTGTGACTGACTGTAAAGTTAGAAAACAGGGAGCATCCAAGGAGATGCTATCTTGTATTCTTTGCTTCTGAGACTGTTTATAACAATCTCTTTTCTGGGTCTTTGGTATGATGAAAAGTGCAGTATTTATCTCAAGAACACTCACACTTTTCTCACTCCATGTGTGAGAAGCTCTTAGATTTGTAGGTAAAAAGCAGTAAATGTGACCCAGGACTGTAGATAGATGCTTTTTGAATAGGGAGTGATATAATATACCTTATTGATGGTTCAATAAATCCCCAGTTTAATATATGACATGATTTAGCAGTGACTTCTTAAGTCACTTCAAGCTGAGTATGAGGTGGGACTATAAAGTAATGTGATTGTTTGAAAAAAAAAAACCCATCCAAATAATTGTCTTCGTTGAGGAAATTGCCTTGAGATGCTGTGCATTTATTTCAACAATGTTGTCATTGTCCATAATCTTTTGGAACTGCTCTTTTAGAATTCCCTTCAGAGCCCATAGCCCTGAAGACTGACCTTCATCTTTTGAAGGGGAATCTAGCCCAAGGTGAATAAAATCAAGGCTAATGGTGATGTCTCGAGCAGAAGTATTAATTATAAAATAATGCAAATAGTTCTCTCAGTGTGAAAACTGAGTGTAAAGGTAGTTGTAGAAGGAGGGTTCCAGAAATGTGAGCAATGGCAGCATTGCTGGAGTGAAGTCCCAAGGTGACTGCTTTGAAAAATAAAAACTCATTTAGTTGTTTAAATTCTGCTCAGTTCATAAAATCACTCTACTCTACAGTCACACTCTCTTTGAATATATATGTATGTATATATAAAGGTAGTCAGGTTTTACTTAAACATGTAAATATAATTTTATTTTCAAATAGTTAATCCACAAAAATACAGCCATAGATTTTAAATGCATGTTTTGTTTTTTTAAGAGCTTCTACCATGCTGATTATTGCACTGAATAATATATTATTATGGCATGTTAATACTATACCAGTAACCGCACTTTATGTAGTTTATATAAACACCTTTAAGGTGCTAAAGTCCAAAATTATGTTTCATTCATTTGTGGTGATAAGGTACAGGAAAAAGGTGTTTTTATATGAAACATGATGGGTTATTTGAAGGTTTTGCTACAACAGTTTGAAAGCAGTGGATGTGCATTTGTTTTTATAAGATGGGATGTGAAATTTATTTTCCAGAGTTGGGGGGAAGAAAATTCTATATTTACAGAAGTGCTTTCAAAATGAATAGTTGTAATGAAGTTCCTGTGAGGGTCTATTTTGTACAAGTTAGAATATTCCATTGTCATTCTTAAGCATTTGTTCTGTGTGTACAGTGTGTACTTTGTAAAAATAGCTTTATCCATTTTTACAAGCTTTTCATGAGTCTGCATATGATTACTTTGGCTTATTTATTGTTTTCTTTGATATCTGTATGTCTTATTCTTTTGTTATGTAGTTTGTTTTTGCACAGCTACTGTACTTTTCCACATGGAATAAAGACCATTAATATAGTTTGCTCTAAGTTGAACAAAACCCTGGATATGGAGAGAGTGTACTGTTTGAGTGTAATACGTGCACTGATTTAACTTTGAGTGATGTATTACTGTCCCAAGGCCTTATCAAAGTTCTAGAAGCTGAACGCTGACATTAGGTCTCTGTTCCTCTGAAACACATTTTTCATAGATCAAATCTTTATTTTCACTTTCTAGCTGTGCCAAAAAATCTTAGTGTCTGTTTTGACTGGCAACAGGATGGGTAATACTCCAACTCTCAATCATTTTTGCCAAAACACACAGAATACTGAGTGTTACTGTCACAGGTTTGCCTTTAGCACATTTATATTACAATATGTTTCATTTTAAAATGTTTGTCTTCATACCAACATGAATTTTAATTTCAAAGTAAAGTATGAACAAGGGTAAATGGCAGGCTGCGCTACCCGAGATAAAGTTTTAATATATGCAGTCTTGAACTTGATCTTTATATTCATCTAGTCAGCTGTAATACTAAAGTATCTCCAGATCACCTCTTATTTACACTGACTCAGCGTGACTTTTTTTAATCCAGCAAATTCTGTAGTTTGGTTAAAGAAATTACTTTGAATTGAATTTTAAGGCTGTTTTTTGATAAAGATTCCTAACTGAAGGAAAATGGAGGAACATAAGGAGCTTTAAGTTCTGTAGATGGTGGAAAGTTGCATTAGACAAGAGAAGAAGCATTTATTAGGCACTTAACGTATGTTAAGTACTCTGCTAAGAGCTGGGGATACGAACTTACAGGGAAAAACTAGTTCCTGTCCTTATAGCTTATGTTCTAATAGTGGAAGATAATGCACAAAAAGGAGGTGAAGAGCTGGGGGTGGGAAAGGAGGAAGAAAGTATACACATAGGGAATGAAGGCTGGCCAGTCTGGGCCCCTTCACAAAATGGAGGCCTCAGGAAGAACTCAACAGTATGCTACTCAGGGAACTTCCAGCTCCTTCATATATACATTTTCCTGAAGCAAGGTAAGACTCAATTTTCTTTTTATGAGGCCACCTGTGTTGCTTCAAATTGAATAAACCTGTGGTTTTCATTCATTCTTTGATTAAAAGCACTCATGGTTCTGCCTGCTCAGATGAAGTAAAAGGTTCTATAATTATCATTTTTAGTTTCAGTGTCATTTAGAATAACATTTATTTATTCCTATTATAGATTTTAAATTGTCACATTTTCTTGCTTAAAGCAAATCTAGTCTCTTAAAAAAAACAAACACTACAGGTCCCATGGAAATGCTTTTGCATTAATGGTTGATTCTTGAGGTAGTGAACAATACCTTATAATTTCTTTTGAAAGAAGTGTGATCTATATCTAGTGGTATTAAACAGGAACTGAGAAGAATTATATTAGTAAGATGCTGGAATGCAAAAGTAGCAGTATGTAATTATATGTGAATTTAACCTGTTGTAAATGAGATTTTATTTCTGAATAGGATTTTTTTCCTACTAAATTCACAAAATAGGAGCTATGATATTTTTATAATCATATTTTACAGGTGATCTGCTTTTTATAATTTAAGCAAGAAGACTTCTGTGAGAAGATGTTGCTTTCCCTAAGTTTCTATTTCTGTAGATGGAAATCTTTTGATTGTTTAAATGTTTTTTGTTAGCTCATAATTTAGATGTAGAGCAAAGGCTTTCAGACCTAAGAACGATGGTAGGTTTTAATTTGTTCCTTCTTTCTGAAATGAGGCTTATTTTACATAGAGGATGAATAGATTTAGAGGAATGTAGTCTTCCTTTTTCTTCTGGTACACTGACAGAACTTTCCTCATCATAGTTCTGTAAGTTGGATAATTATTTACAAGCTGCTATTCTCATTTCAGAGATGAGGAGAACTGGCCTAGAGAGACTGTGATTTCCCTACAATCTTTCAGCTGGTAAATGCTGAATCCAGAACTAGAATCACATCTTTATAACTCCAAGGTCCTGTGCCCTTTATATTACACCATTTATTTATTTATACAGCACATTGCCACCAAAGTCAGTGGAGGCCACTAAAAGTTAGATCTCATTGGAAATGTGAAAGCCACTCAAATTAATCAAGAAATCATAAAGCTCCTTTAGAATTAGAAATATCTTACTCCCAAGTCTAGCTTCTTTGAACCTAGAATTCCCCACTGGGGCAAGTCTTCTCTAAGTGAAGAGACTAAGACTGTCATGTAGAAAAGTTATTTGCCCACAAGCTTGGAATCGATAGCAATTTGTGGGAAAAAGAAGACAAAATAGCCATTTAAAATATTTTAATGTCCTTGTAAACTCTATCAGGAAGGATGCTTTGTACTTCCCACAAGTTGTGCTTCAGTAGTTTTTTCACTCTGACTTGATTTTTGTAGAAATTTGGTAATTAGCTCTTTCCCAAATGTTCCCTATATTTTCAGTGTCAAATCAGATTTAAATATAATTACTTGCTAGACTTAACGGAACTGATAGCACCTCCCTAAATTCTTACTCAGGTAGGGTGTGGGCCTACCTCTGAAGTCTCTTTCAAACCTGAGATTCTGTGAAACTGTGTACACACACACACACACATTCACAAAGGACTGACGTTAAATTTAGAGTATTTAATTGAGAGTGTATTTTTCATTGGAAAGGACAGTTCAAATGAATATATGTTAGATTCTGCTCAAAATGGGCCACCAGAACAAGAATTAAAGATTTCTTTAGTGTGATATTTGTTGTAACAATATTTGATCCAAATACCTACCAAGGAGCCCACTTGGCCATAGTTACTGTTGCTGAGATATTTAACATTAAAAGACACTGTTATCTAATGTCAAAAGAACCCTTTCTCTGTTGTACATGTTCATTGGATTGCTTTGTACTTATATAAAATGCCAACGTAAATAAGGTTAAATACAGAATTTAATTCACAATGTTTTAAAGGCAAAATATAGAAACTTTAGTTAAACAAAACTTAGCTTCCCTTCTCCCTGTTTGGATATAGCTTTTTGAGTTCATGTTTTCCTTTAAAGCTGCTAGAAATTTACCTCATTGGCATTAAATAAGTACCTAAGTAAGGAAATATAAACAGTTTCATTTCTGATGAGTCTCTAGCCAGCGATCAATGGCCATTTTCAGAGTCCTATTTGGTGTCAGTACCAGTGAAGGAAGAACCAGATTAGTCATAGGACTTGTACGCTTCTTTTTGCTGATCCAGTTTTCTATTGCTTCCTTTTCATAGGAATATCCATCTATAAGAAATAATGAGAAAAATCTGTGGGTTGACCAAAACAAAGAAAACCAAATTTGACTCCACAGTGATTTGAAGTGTAAAATCTATGTCTGATACCAGTTGTCTTAAAGTGATTTAATAGGTACTTGAAAGGTTCCTGTACTCTTTTCTTCCCAACCTGCCTGGAAAAAAACTGAGGCATCAACCAAGTATTATGAAAATTAGGACTATTATAACACTTGAGCTCAAACTTGTTCACCAGATAGTTTGCTGCAGTGTTAGAAAGCTAAGAGCCAGATTCCACTGGAACAATAATTTTTTGTGGGGGAGGGAGGGAAGGGTTAAGTGACTTGCCCAAGGTCACACAGCTAGTAAGTGTGTCATGTGCCTGAGGTCAAATTTGAACTCAGGTCCTCCTGACTCCAGGGCTGGCACTGTACTCACTGCGCCACCTAGCTGCCCCGTGGGAACAATAAATTTTGAGATGGAAAAGAAAGTAGAAAGGAATCCATCACTGCTGTCATAGAAGGCACTCTTGGATGGGGTAACGGGAGGAGAGGTTGCAAGGTGCAGGGATGGTTTGGAAACCTCAGGAAGTAAAAGGACTTTGGGTTCTTGGGTGCTAGCCCATGCTAAGGCACTGACAATTTTTTCTAGGGCTACCTTGCCCAGGACTCAGTGGTCAAATGAGTCCACCATACTTTTTATCCTTTATGTGAATAGTAAAAACAATTTCTTTCAATGGCAAGTGATTCTTGAAAAAGTTCAATAAGAGTAGCCATTAATTAAGTATACTGTGGTGGGCTCTTCCTGGGGGTTGGGAGTGCTAACAGAAGAGACCAGAATATCTGCCCTTGGTGCTTACAATTGGTTTTCTATCCCCACTTAGGTGTTACTTATGCCAAAACATGAGTGGGGTGGGCAGAGAAAAAGTACAATCTAAGAAATTCAATTAGGAAAAAACTATATAAACATGTAATTCAAACAAACAAACATGACATAAAAGAGAAAGAGGCAGCATTTTAAGTGCTATCTTGGACACATACTAGCTGTCTAACTTTGGACAAGTCACTTCATCTCTGCAGACTAGGTGATCCATCTATTTTTGTGTAAAATGGAGGTTCATAACTTTTGTGTGTGTCATAGATGACTCTGATGGTCTGGTGAAGTCTATGAACCCATTCTCACAATGTTTTTAAATGCACAAAATCTACTGGACTACAAAGGAAACCATTTATACTGAAATAGTTATCAAAATGTTTTTTAAAATATGAGTTATATTTAAAATGCAAGTTTCAAATGTGGGTCTAACAGCTACATTAATTCAAAGTAGTGAAGGTGAATGTAAATGATATTTCAAGGTATCTGTTATACTGAAAAAATATTTTTACTGGTAACAGGTATTTTTTTAATACTATTGTAATTTGTTGCTAAATTTCAATTAAAGGTTAGTGAAAATAAAAATTCAGTTTTTTTCCCTTGCCAAATTCAAAGAACCCATGAAATGTATTGATCTCAGATTAAGAATACCCGCTCTAAAACGTAGATTTGAAATACTTAAAAAAAAAAAAAACTCTACTCCTGGACTGTATAGCTTGCCTGAGGAGCCCCTTACTGTTCCATGCTATCCTTGTTCTTGTCCCCATCTGTTCCCAGGAACTTAACAATATAAATTTGAATGTTAATGCCATTTTCTTTTCCAGAGTACAGTTCAATTTATATCATGCATTACTAGTATTTTAACACAGAAACCTTTGCCCCTTGTTGTGGGGGTTCCTTCCATGCCCATTTCACAATTCTGGGGAAAGCACGTTTTTTAATAAAAGAATAATCCTATTAGTGTGTACCAACTAGAAGCCTACATGCATGTGAATAACAAAGTAAAGGTTCCTTTAATCTTACATAATCTTAATATGTGGCACAGATCTTTTAAGTTTTAGGTATTAATATACATCCCTATTAATGAAAATAATGTATTCTGAGGATACCTCTCTTTTTCAGAAATTTGACAAGAAGACAGAAACACATCATTAACTAACAAAATAACATTAATACAAAGGATATAGAATTTCATTTTCTATACTAATGGAGTAGTAAATTCATTGATGTGGATATTTCCTCCACTAGCAGAGATCCAACACTGTTCTATGACTTAGAAGATGGTCTTCAATAACTGCTATAGTTGAAATACTCATCACCCTCCAACCTATGTAATAAGAAGGAATGTATTTGGGTATCTCAGGGCAGAATGATGGGATATCTGACCTAGGGGGGACCGGAAAGAGGGTGGGGGGAAGAGCACAGAAACAAGGAGGGGAAAGCCTGACGGAAAGGATATCTACTGTAACTAATTAAAATAGGTCCAGGATAAGACAGTGAAAAAAGGCACTGAAGACTCTTGTGAGAGACAGTCTAACACAAAAATAAAAAAGCACAAGAAAAATTGGCAGAACAGAAGCCAAAATTAGAAAAAGTCCGTTTATATGTCAGAGTGAATGAACTTGAAAATAAAGTAAGCAGAGGTAACTTAAGGATCATAGCTCTTCCAGAAGAACATGAAAAATCAAAGAACGTGAATATGATACTGCGAGAAATAATATGAGAAAACTGCCTAGGACTTTTGAATACAAACAATAAAGCATTGCTTGACCAAACCAAAAATCACACTTGACTCTTCAAGAAAGTGGTTAAATTTAACAATTTCAATTAAAAAGAATTTGTTTACAAGTATCTAGCAGGGAAAAAACCCCTTCAAATATAAAGGAAAATTGGAGGCGGAATCAAGATGGTGAAGTAAGGCAGGAACTATCTTGAACTCTCCCAAATTCACCTCTAAACAACTATAAAATGATGCCTTAAAATGAATTCTGGAGCAGCAGAACCCATAAAAAGATGGAGGTGAAACAATTTTCCAGCCCAAGACAATGTGTAACATAGACCAGTGCAGGCAGTGTCCAGGCAAGCTAGCAGCAGGCTGGGTCCCTGCAAGCCTGTGGCGAGGCCCCAAACGTAGGTGCAGGTTAGCTGTGAGGCTCCAGGGTCCTGGCACAGCAGGACAGCCGAGAGGCCCAGGCAAGGTCCTATGGCCCCACTCTCCAAGCACATGAAGCTTGGAACAATCCCCTTCCCCGCCCCTCACAACCTAGGAGCAAAGCCCATCTTTAAAAGTCGTGAAATGGAATGGAAAAAGAAAATGAGCAAAAAAGAAAGTAACCATAGAAAGTCACTAACTGTGGTGACAGGGAAGACCAAAACACAAACTCAGAAGAGGACAACAATTCCAATAGGTCTGCATGTGATGCCTCAAGAAAAATAGAACTGGAAGAACTCAGAAGAGATTTTAAAAATCAAGTAAGAGAGTATAGAAGAAAAACTGGGAAAAGAAAGTGACACAAGAGAATCATGAAAAAATAGTCAACCACTTGGAAGCACAAAAAATGGAAAAAAGACGTACAAAAATTGACTGAAGAAAACAACTCCTTAAAAAGTAGAACTAGCCAAATGGAAAAAGGAGATACAAAAGTTCATTGGAAAAAAAATAATTCCTTAAAAATTAGCACTGGGGAAGTGGAAGCTAATGACTCCATAAGATACCAAGAAACAATAAAATCAAAGGCATGAAAAAAGCAATGTGAAACATTTCATTGGGAAAAAAATGATCTGGAAAACAGATTGAGAAGAGATAGTTTAAGAACTACTGAACTATCTGAAAGCCATGATCAAAAAAAGAGCCTAGATATCATAGTTCAATAAATTGTCAAGGAAAACTACCCTGATATTCTAGATCCAGAAGGTGAAATAGAAATTGAAAGACCCCGTCTCCTTAAAGAGATCCCAAAGTGATAACTCCCAGGAATATTCTATCCAAATTCCAGAACTGTTAGGTCAAGGAAAAAATACTGCAAGCAGATAGAAAGAATTCAAATATCATGGAGCCACAGTCATGATTACATAGAATTTAGCTGTTTCTACATTAATTGATATTAACGTGATATTCTGGAAGGCAAAGGAGCTAGGATTACAACCAAGGATCACCTACCCAGTGAAGCTGAGTATAATCCTTCAAGGAAAAAGATGGGCATTCAATGACATAGAAGACTTATACATTCCTGATGAAAAGACCAAAACTGAAAAGAAAATTTGATTTCCAAATAGAAGACTCAAGAGAAGAATAAAAAAGTATACAGGAAAGAGAAAACATAAAGGATTCTAAGGTTACACTGTTTACATCCCTACACAAGATGATACTTGGAATTCTTAAGAACTTTATCATGGTTAGGACAGTCAGGAGGAGTATTTATAGACAGAGGGTGCTGGTATAAGTTGACTTTGATGGGACGATTAAAAAAATTAAGGGGTAAGAAAGAGGATTACACTTGGAGAAAAGGAAAGGGAGAGGTAGAATGGGGTAAATTACTTTACATGAAGAGGTGCAAAAGATCTATTACAGGGGAGGTAAAGTTGGGGGGTGGCATCTTTTGAACCTTACTCTCATCAGAATTGATTCAAATGGAATAACAGTTGGGTAGAGAAATGTATCTTATCCTACAAGGAAGCAGGAGAGGGGACTGATAAAAGGAAGGGCAGATTGAGGGGGTGGGCAGTGGATAGAAGCAAAATATCAGTGAAGAGGGACAGGATGAAGGGTGGGGGGAGGAGAAAGAAAGAGAGAAGAGGATGGAGGGAAAAACTAATCGTAAACTTGAACGGGATAAACTCACTCATTAAATGAAAGCAGATAAAGTAGATTAAAAACTAGAGTCCTACAATATGCTGTTTACAAGAAACATCTGAAGCAGAGAGACATACAGTAAGAGGTTGGAGCAGAATCTATTATGCTTCAGCTGAAGTAAAAAAAAAAAGCAGGAGTAGCAATTATGATCTTGGACAAAACGAAAGTAAAAAGAGATCTAATTAAAAAGATAAGGAAGGAAACTACATCTTACAGAAAGGTAACCACAATGAAGTAATTTTAGTACTAAATATATATGCACCAAATGGCAGAGCATCCAAATTTTTAAAGAAGTTAAATGAGTTAAAGAAGGAAGTAGACAGTAAAACTATACTAGTGAGGGACTTGGACTTTCCCCTCTTGGATCTAGATACATCCAACCACAAAAAAAGGAAGAAATTAGGGAGGCGAATAGAATTTTAGAAGAGTTAGTTATGATAGACCTGGAGAAAATTGAAAGTGGATAAAAAGGAAAAACATCTTTTCCTTATCAATACACAATACCTACATAAAAATTAACCATGTAATCAGGCATAAACCCCACAATCAATACAGAGAGGCAGAAATATTAAATCGATTTTTTTCAGATCATAATGCAATAAAAATTACATTCAATAAAGGGCCACATAAAGATATATTAGAATTAACCAGGAACTAAATAAAATAACCTAAACCTAAAGAGTGAGTGGGGCAAAGGACAAAACCTAAAAATAATAATTTCCCTAATAAGAATGACAATGTGACAACATGCCAAAATTTATATGATACAGCCAAAGAAGTACTTAGGGGAGAATTTATATCTAAATGCTCACATTAATAAAAGGCAGACAAATGAATTGGACATACAGCTAAAAAAAACAGAAAAAGAACAAATTAAACCCCCCCAATTAATAATTAATGCCAAACTGGGAATCCTGAAAAATCAAAGGAGAGATTAATAAGATTGAAAATAAGTAAACCACTGGACTCTGTAAATAAACTGGGAGCAGGTTTTGTGGAGGAAAAAAAAAATTAGCAGCATCAAAAATGAAACAGGTGAATTCAGCACCAATGAAAATGAAATTAAAGCAGTTATTAGAAGCTATTTTGCCCAATTATATGCCAATATTTACAAAAATATAAATTGCCCAGATTAACAGAAGAGGAAATAGAATACTTAAATAACTCCATCTTAGAAGAAGACATTGAAAAAGCCATCAATAAAATTCCTAAGAAAAAAATTCTCAGGACCAGATGGATTCACAAATGAATTCTACCAAACATTTAAAGAACAATTAATTCTAATATTACATAAACTATTTAGAAAAACAGGTGAAGAAATCCTACCAAAATCTTTTTACAACACAAAATGCTGATACCTAAACCAGGAACAACCGAAACAGAGAAAGAAAACTATAGACCAATTTTCTTAATAAATATCAATGCAAAAATTGTAAATAAAATACTAGCAAAGAGATTAGAGCAATATACCACAAGAATCATACACTATGACCAGGTGGGACTTATGCCAGGAATGTAGGGTTGGTTCCATACTAGGAAATCTATCAGCATAACTGTCCATATCAATAACAAAACCAACACAAATCATATGATTATCTCATTAGATGCAAAAAGGCCTTTGACAAAATACAATACCCATTCCTATTAAAAACACTAAAGAACATAGGAATAAAGGGAGCATTCTTTCAAATGATAAGTAGTATCTGTGTAAAATCATCAGCAAGCATTATCTACAATGAGGATAAGCTAAAAGTCTTCTCAGTAAGACGAGGGGTGAAGCCAAGATGCACCTTATCACCATTATTATTTAACACTGTGCCACAAAAGTTAGCTATGACAATAAGAGAAAAAAAATTGAAGGGATTAGAACAGGCAATGAGGAAAGAAAACCATCACTCTTTGTAGGTGATATGTATATACTCAGAGAATCCTAGAGAATCAACTAAAAATCTAGTTGAAATAATTAACAATGTTAGCAAAGCTGCAGGATAGAAAATAAACCCATGTGAAGCATCAGCATTTCTATATATTACCAAAAAAGTCCAGCACCAAGAGATAGAGAAATTCCAATTAAAAGGACTGTCTGACAACATAAAATACTTGGGAGTCTACCTGCTGAGAGAAACCCAGGAACTACAGGAACACTACTACAAAACATTTTTCACACAAATAAAATTAGATCTAAATATTGGAAAAATACCAATTGCCCAGGGGTAGGCTAAACCAATATAAAAAAATGACAATTCTATCCAAATTTATTTAATCAATGCCATGCCAATAAAACTACTAAAAATATTTTATAAAGAGAGAAAAAACAATAACAAAATTTATCTGGAAGAACAAAAGTATATCAAAGGAATTGATGGGAAAAATGTGAAGGAAGGTGTCTTTGCCATTACTAGAGCTCAAACTGCATTATAAAGCAGTAATCATCAAAACAATCTGGTATTTGCTAAAAAATGGAGTAGTGGCTCTGTGGAATAGATTAGGTACACATTACACAGTAGTAGTAAAATGATCATAGTAATTTAGTGTTTGATAAATACAAAGACCCAAGCTTTTGGGACAAGAGCTCACAATCTGACAAAAACTACTGGTAAAACTGCAAAACAGTATGGCACAAACTAAGTGTACATCAACATTTTTTTTTTGACTGTATGCCAAAATAAGGTCAAAATGGGTACATAATTTAAACAAAAAGGGTGATACAGTAAACAAATTAAGAGAGCAAGAAATAGTTTGTTTACATGTCAGATCTATGGAGAAGGGAATTTACAACCAAACGAGATAGAGAGCATTATGAGATATAAAATGGATAATTTTGATTAAATTAAAAAGATTTTCTACAAACAAAACTAATACAACCAAGGTTAAGAAGGAAAGCAGACTACTGAGAAAAATTTTTACAGCAAGTGTCTCTGTTAAAGGCCTCATTTCTCATTAGAGAACTGGGTCAAATTTGTAAAAATTCAAGTCATTTCCCAATTCCCCAACAGGTAGTTTTCAGAAGAAGAAATCAAAGCTATCTATTGTCAAATGAAAAAATGCTCTAAATCACTATTGATTAGAGAAATGCAAATTAGAACAACTCTGAGGAACCACCTCATACCTATCAGATTGACTGATATGACAGAAAAGGAAAATGGTAAATACTGGAGGGGATGTGGAAAAATTCAGACACTAATGCACCACTGGTGGAGTCATGAATTGCTCTAACCATTCTGGAGAGCAACTGAAAACTATGACCAAAGGCCTATAAAACTGTGCATACTCTGTGACCCAGCAATACCACTACTAAGTTCGCCTCCCAAAGAGATTTTTTTAAAGGGGGGATGGGTGAAGGATCTATATGAACAAAGAATTGGAAATTGAGGGGATGTCCATCAACTGGGGAATGGCTGAACAAGTTGTATATGACTGTGATGGAGTACCACTGTGCTATGGGAAATCACAAGGAAACGATGAGTTTTTCCAGAAAAACCTGGAAAGACTTACATAAACTGATACAAAGTGAGCAGAACCAAGAGAACACTGTACACGGTAACAGCAACACTGTATAATAACCAACTGTGGATGACTTAGCTATTCTCAGCAATACAATGATCCAAGACAATGCTAAAGGACTCATGATGAAAAATGCTCTTCATCTCCAGAGAAAGAACTAATGGATTCTAAATGCAGATTGAAACATAAATATTTTTTACTTCATTATTTTTGTGGGGGGTTTTTTGTGTTTTCTTTCACAACATGACTATTATGAAATAGGTTTTGCATGATTTCACCTATATATCCTATATCAAATTGCTTATCATCTCAGAGAGGGTGGAAGAGAGGAAAGGGAGAGAATCTGAAACTCAAATTTTTAAAGATGAATGTTAAAATTGTTTTTAATGTAAGTGTGAAAAATAAATTATTATTGCAGTAGGATAAAAGAAACAAATATAAAGGAAAACCAATTTGAAAAATTCTATAAGGATGAAAAATCTGAGAATTGAAAAGTGTATTCTACAAAGCAAAAGGGCACAAGTTGCAACTTAAATTCATATCTTTCATTGGCTGTGCATTCACTTTTTTCATTTTCGTTACTTTTCTTCTTTCTTATCAAATTATCCAATGACTTACCTATTTTATCTTATTGTTTTCATAAAATCAGCTCCTAGTTTTATTTATTAAAAGTTTTTTTAAACTTTAAATTTTATTGATCTCTCCTTTGATTTTCAGGATTTCTAATTGTGTATCTAATTGAGAATTTTAAATTTGTTCTTTTTCCAGTTATTTTTAAAATGTTCATGTCCACTTTGTCAATCTGCTCTTTTTCTCTTTTACTGATCTAAATGTTTAGCGGCATAAAATTTCCCTACATACTACTTTGCCTGAATTTTTACAAATTTTGGTAGGTTGTCTCATTTTTGTCATTGTCTTTAATGAACTTATTACTTCTATGACTTATTTTTGAACTACTCATTCTTTAAGATTGATTATTTAATTTCTAACTAATTTTTAACTTATGCCTCACAGTTCCTTGTAATTCTTGTTGTATTATGATCCAAAAGGAGTTCACTTAATATTTCTACTTTTTTGCATTTATTTGTCCAAAATAATACCTTTCAAAACTTCCTTAATTATTAGTGTGAAAAGACAGGTCTTCAACAAAAAGGGGGAGAAGAGAATAAACACAGAAATTAAAAAAACAAACTAGAATCCAAGTGGTGAAAGTAAAAACTAACTGAAGGCTCCAAGTATTGACTTATAACAGGAATGGAATAAAAAATTATACAAAAGAGCTAAATGGAAGGAAATAAATCTAACAATAATAACCTTAAATGTAAATGGAGAAAAAAATTCAGCAAAATGAAAGTAATAGAATAGATAAAACAAGAAACTCTTAAGAAAGACAGAGAATAAAAATTAGGTATAGGAACAAAACTGATTAAGCATCAGATAATTTTGCAATCATGTTATCAAAGCAAAAATTAAAATTCATTAAATTCAAAGATTAAACTGATTAAAACTACACTATGTTTAAAGGTGCCACCAAGAAAACAATATCAATACCAAACATATTTGCACAAAATGTCATAGCATGTAAGTACATAATAGTAAAGTTAGCTGAGTTACAAAAAAAGTGTTATCAACACAATAACTGTAGGAGTCTTTAATACTCTGCTCTCAGAAAGTGACAAATCTAACACACAAAGAAGGAAAATATAAGACTGAAAAAACCCCAAGAATTTAGAATCAAAAAAATTATGATGTCTCCTAAATGGAAATAAAGAATATCTGAATTTTTCAGAACAAAACAGACAATGTGCTACACAGCATAATGAAACTGCAAATATAAAAACCATAAATACTAAATAATATTCTTTAAGACCACAATACAATGAAAAGAAGAATCAATATAAGAACACAAGTAAAAGATACAAATCTAAAGAGACTTAATGACATCATAAATAAGGAATGGATAAAGAACACACCATAGAAATAATAGCTGTGTGAGAGAATAACAAATATAGCAAATTTTTTGGGATGTAGCTAAAGTATCCTCAGAGTAAAAATTATCTTTCTGAAGACATATATTAACAAATCAGAAAGGGGAGGAGTTAAGTGCTTACAATGTGCTAGGCAACATGCTAACTGCTTTACAAATATAAACTAATTGGCATGAAGTTAAAAAAAAAAAAGCTAAAAAATAGGAAATCAAGTAACCACAAAAAAACTTGAAAATTAGATTAAATTAAGGGGAAAAAATCAATTTACCGGGAAGCATCTATTAACTGCTTACTATTTGCCAGGTACCATGCTAAGGCAACAGAGAGAAAAATCTAAAAACAGTTCCTGTTCAAGGGAGCTTACATTCCAGAGAGGGAAGACAGCATGTGTACAAATAGGTATATTAAGATACATAAAGAATAGATGAAAAATAAGCACAGAGAGAAAGGAACTAGCTGGAAGGACTGGAAAGGTACCCTGCAAAAGATGGCATTTGAGCTAAGTCTTGAAGGAAGCTGGGAATTCTAAGAAAAGGAGGCAAGGAAAGAAGGCATTACAGATATGGGATACCTAGTATAAAGGCATGTAGATGGGAGATGGAACATTGTATGTAAGGGATAGCACTACAGCTAAACAAGAGAGTTCACTGAGGGAAGCAAGGCATAAAAAGACTGGAAAGATAAGAAGGGGTCAGGTTGTGAAGAGCTTTAAATGCTAAAGAGAGTAATTTATATTTGATCCCAAAGGTAATAACAGCATGCTGAATTTAATGAGTAAGCAAGTGTCATGCCTAGGCCTACTCTTCAAGAAAACTACTTTAGAAGCTATGTGAAGGATGCATAGAGTAGGGAGTGACTTGAGGAATGGAAACTAATGAGAAACCTGTTGCCAATAGTCCAGGTGAGAGGTTAATAAGGGTATGACATGGGATGGTGGTTGTATAAGTGGAGAGAGGGGTAAGTATATGAGAGATATGGAGGGAGAAATCAGCTGAGCAGAGTGGATGAATGAGTCATAGGAGCTGAGTAGATTAAGGAATGTGGAAGTTGAGAGAATTAGAGGGAACATCAATTTGTATACTGAAGTTCTCTAATTTAGGGGGAAGAGTTGGAATGGAGAGGAACATTTAGCTGCACCAAACTCATCAGGAGAAGCGAGAGAATATCATCAATATTGGTATGGTTCCCAGAATCTAGACTGGGTGACAAAAAGATAAAAGAAAAAAAGGAAAAGATAATAGAAATGACAAAACTAAGCTAGTTCTTTGAAAAAAATAATTAAAAATTAATAGACCTTTGGCTAACCTGAACAAAAAGGAAAAAAAAACTGCCAAAATAAAAAATGATTAAGGTAAAATCTAATCATTAAAGAAATAATAATCAGAACCTACTATTCACAATTATATACTAGCAAAACATGATTTAAAAGGATTATCTACAAAAATTAAAAGCACACAAATTAACAGAACATAAAAGATCTTTTCCTACTCTTATAAAATGAAATCAAGTAACTCATAAAGGAAAAACCAAAGAAAAACAACCCCTGGTCTGGGTGGATTTACAGGTAAATTCTATCAAATATTTAAAGAGCAATTAATATCAGTTATATAAATTCTCAAAATTATTTACTTAAAACTACCAAACTCCTTTTATGAGGCAATTATTATCAGTATGCCTAAGCCATGGAAGGCTAAAGCAAAGAAAGAGAAATATAGCCCACATCACTACTTCATGAAAAATTTAAAATAAAATCTTAGCAAGATGACTATAACAATAAACGTTTGCATTTAATATGTACAAATGTGCACACACATATGTAGAATGTGTTTGCATATATATGTATGCATATCTATATGCACATATACTGCATATGTATCTATTTATGTATAAAAAATTATGACCAAAGTGTTTTTATAATGGGGATAAAAGAATGGTTCAATATTAGGAAAAAATACCCTATTAAAAACAAAAACACCCCAAACTACATGATTATATCAATAGATGCAAAAAAAAAACCCAGAACTTTGATAAAGTACAACAGTGATTTATTATTCAAAAACTGAACGCACAGGCATAGGGTTATTTTAATATGGTAAAAGGCATCTATTGAAAACCGAAAGTATTATTTGTAGTTGCAAAACACTTGAAATTTTCTCAGTAAATACAAGAGGAAAGCAAGGATGTTCTCTCTCTCTACTACTACTTGACATAGGTTTAGAAATGCTAGGAATAGATATTATTTAAAGGTTTATAAATATTTTCAGAGGAGACAAAATTATCTCCATTTGAAGATAATGTGGTTCACTAAAAAAAAAATTAAGAATCAGGGAAGAAATATTAATGGAGAAAATCACTTTAGTAAAGTAGCAGGATAAAAAAAATTATCAAAAAATCAACAGCATTTCTATATAGCAAAAACAAAATCCAGGAGGAAATCATTAAAAGGAAAGCACATTTAAAAATTTAAAATGTCTACAAAATGCATAAAAGAATGATTTAAACAGCTGGTAGGTTTTAAGAAAATAACTTTGAGAACTTATATAACTGATATTAATTGCTTTTTAAATATTTGATAGAATTTACCTGTAAATCCACCCAGACCAGGGGTTGTTTTTCTTTGGCTTTTCCTTTATGATGTTTGATTTCATTGCTGAGAGATGCCAATAAAAGTGACAACACTTAATGAATTTACATACTAAACTACCAAAGAAGAACAGAAGTATACAAAATAGTAAAATTAATTTGGAGGAACAAAAAGTCTAGAACTTCAAGAAAAATGTATTTTTTTTAAAAAGCAGGATGAAAATGAAATGATACTTCTAGACTCTGGCATATTTAAAGGAAAATTCTTAACCAAAGGAAGTGATAGAAATCAGAAAAGATAAAATAGATCATTTCAATTACATGAAAGTGAAAAGCTTTTGCACAAATCTTAAAATCAATGCAATTAGAATAACAGGAAGTATCAGAGGAAGGGGGAAACACCACATTGCATCATATCTCTGACAAAAATCTGATAGCTAAGATATACAAGGTGTCCCAAAAAGTCTTAATTTAAAGTGTTAGTATCCCAGCCCTAAGCACTAAGATTTTAGAAACATTGTACATAGGGAGTTAATACAATTATATATTTTGAGACATTTTCTAACGGATAAGTGGTCAAATGATATGAATGAATTTTGATAGAATTAAACTTTTAACAACTATAATGAAAGACTGCTCCAAATCACCAATAACAAGAGAGATGGCAAATCAAAACAATTCTGAAGTTTTCTCTCTCACCCAACAAATTGTCAAAAGTGACTTAAAGACTGAAATAGATAATATGGGCATGGCTGTGGGAAGATAGGGACACTAAAATATATTGATTGCTGAGTTAGGAACTGATCCAACCATTCCAGAAAGCAATTTGGAATTATGACTTTTAAAAACTAACTAAATTGTCCGTACCCTTTGACCTAGTGATCTGACTGACAGGTATATTCCCCAACAAGCTCAAATACAGAAAGAATCATCTTGTAAATACCAAAACATGAATGGTAGTACTTATTTTTTAGTGGAGGCAAGGATTGGAAACAAGACAATATACTCTGGAGAATGAATAAATAAATTGTGGTACACGAAGGTAATGTAATAGTACTTTGTTATAAGGAATAACGAAAAGGAAGAATTCAGAAAAGCATGGAAGACTTGAACTGACAAAGCAGAACAAGGAAATAAATATATATGACTGCCACAATACAAATGAAGATAACAAAATTAAAACCAAAAGCTGTGTTAACAAAAAAAAATTACAACAAATGATGTATAATTATTAAAACTAATGTTGATTCCAGAGAAGAGTTGAGAACATGCACATCCTTCCCCTTCATTTCAGGGGTGGGAGACCACTCATACAGATATACTGACTACACTATCAGACACGGTCAATGCGTTGATTGGTTTTGTAAACTGATTCCCACCCCCTCCCCCTGAAAGTTTTGTTGGAAAGAATATATTTGGAAATCAATGAGAAACAACAATGAACATCAACAAAAAAAATTTTTTTTAAAGATTGTTCATTGTATGGAGTTCAAGGGGAAATGACTATAGCATAAAAACAAACAGCAATACCAAAACACACATACAGATACCCACACACGCACACACACGCACACACATCAATAGCTATGTTGCTGGCAAAGAGATCTCCAGAATATGTCCAGATAGTTTAGTGCTCCATCAACCCCATATCATGCATCTCTGACAAGCCTAATAGCTGTTTCCTCAATAATTTCCTCTTCCTGCCCATGCTGCCTACACCAGGTGTCAGTATGTAGCACACCACTCCCCAGTGTGTCTTGGAACCATATTAAAATGTAATAGGAAAATATTTAAGAAAACAGAAATATCACATAATGTTCAATTTAAAAGTAAATATGCAGGTGGGCAGAGCCAAGACGGCGGCTGGAAAACAGGGACTAGCGTCACCTCCCCACCAAGTCCCTCCAAAAACCTATAAAAAATGGCTCTGAACCAATTCTAAAACTGCAGAACCCACAAAATAGCGGAGGGAAGCAGGGCTCTAGCCCAGGACAGCCTGGATGGTCTTGGGGTAAGGTCTATCCCACACGGAGCTGGGGGTGGAGTGGAGCAGAGCCCAGCGTGGGTGGCACAGACCAACCAGACCAGGAGCCGGGTAGAGCAGACCCTAGCGCCCTGAATCAGTGAGCTGTGGCAGTTACCAGACTTCTCAACCCACAAACACCAAAGACAACAGAGAAGGTTAGTGGGAAAAGCTGCTGGGGACAGGGAGTTCACGGTTCAGCCACCACCCCGGGGGCAGCGGAGGTGGGGCAGCTACAGAACTACAGCTGCAGTTGCTTCTGGCCCCAGGCCCACCTGGTGGGAGGAATTAAGTGGTGGATCAGAGCAGGAGTGAAGAGCCTGCTGAAGATCTAAGTCCAGTTCGGGTTGGGGGTTCTTGGGGAAGGAGGAGTGCTGGTGTGGCAGAGCTGGCACATCCCCCCAAGCTTGGAACATAGAACTCTTTACAAGCAGTCATACCCCGCTGAAAAACTCAAGGGTCAAGTAACTTGGCTGGGAATATGGCCAGGCAGCGAAAACGCACCCAGATTCAGTCTCAGACTTTGGAATCTTTCTTTGGTGACAAAAAGGACCAAAACATACAGCCAAAAGAAGTCAACAAAGTGAAAGAGCCTACAACAAAAGCCTCCAAGAAAAACATGAACTGGCCCCAGGCCATGGAAGATCTCAAAAAGGATTTGGAAAAGCAAGTTAGAGAAGTAGAGGAAAAATTGGGAAGAGAAATGAGAAGGATGCGAGAAAACCATGAAAAACAAGTCAATGACTTGCTAAAGGAGACCCAAAAAAATACTGAAAAATATACTGAAGAAAACAACACCTTAAAAAATAGACTAACTCAAATGGCAAAAGAGCTCCAAAAAGCCAATGAGGAGAAGAATAACTTGAAAGGCAGAATTAGCCAAATGGAAAAGGAGGTCCAAAAGACCACTGAAGAAAATACTACCTTAAAAATTAGAGTGGAGCAAGTGGAAGCTAGTGACTTGATGAGAAATCAGAATCATGCTTTCATATGAATTCTGTGCAGCACATGACAGTTGGTGCACTTCTTTGTTGACAAACTTCTCCTCTTATGCCTCATTTGAAATTGACAAATAATTGTTAAACAAGGTTCTCTGTGGCTGTAGCTATCAAATAATCTTTTGTTCTCTCTGTTTTACAAAGGAAAATATATTTAACAAGTGTCACTTAGTGCAATGCACCTAAAATAAATTCATAATACAATGAAAGATTTAAATCAAAGCCTCAGAAGTTAATACAAATACCAAGACCAAAATCCTAATAAATCTGTATTGCATCTCAAAATTGCCCTCGTTAACTTAAAAAAAAATTTAAACACACATTTCCTTACAGAATATAAAGCTAAGTAACTAGCACATGCCAAATGTTTTGTTTCTGAATTGTAGATGCAGCTCTTATATTTGTTTTGCCAAAAAAGCACATCTCCAATATGCATCTCGAACAGTATTCCATGTAATGTGGTATAAGAGCGACATTTATGCTAACTGAAACAGCTTTAACCTAAATAGACTTACTGTTTAAGTACAACATAACTACCTGGTCACGTTGCTGTTTAATCTCCAATTGTTAACAATTTTATGAAGGTGGTCCTGTAGCAGCAAATTCAATGTATGCTTTTCTGGTCAGTCTGCCATCAAGTCCACTTTTAAATGTGTACTCTCACATGGTTTAGTGGTGAGAAAAAGGCATAAATACTTTCAGCAGGCTCTGTAAGGTAATCCTCTAATGTGCACACAGTGGCCTATCATAATTTACAAGACCACCATCTCCATATATAAACACAGAAACACATATAATACATAAATATACACAAACACATCCATAAGTATATGTATGTATATATGTGGATATGTGGATACATATACATATATGTATATAGACATCTCCATGTATATGTACATGTACATATACATATATACACACATTCACACATACATATCTATTTCTCTCACTCTCTCCATCATTAATCCATTGTGGTCAACATAGCCTTCATACTCTCCACCATAGGCACCACACCTCAGTCTTTCAAACTCAGCTCCTATACCAATTCTATTAAAGCCTCTGCCAGCACACCAGCTACTGTATAGCCTTCAAAGAGGATTATAAGCTTTCAAAGAGGACATAAGTACAAACTTCTGCCTATCTGCTTTTGAAGATTTGTGTGTCTTTGTGTTTTCCTTGTGTTTGTTTAAAGCCTTTTCAGCTATTTTCTATGAAACAAAGTGTACAAAAGCTTCCGATGTGCTATTCCCCTAGAAGTCCACTGGCAATGTCAACCCATTTGGTATGATTTCAACCCTGGAAGAAAAAAAGAACAACTTTTTCGTTACTATGGTCAAATGAAAGGACTCTAAGGTATACAAAGGCTTTACTAGCAGTGTCAGGATCAGAACGAGTCAACACCCAATCTATTTCAATCTTGTTTGAATACTTCTACACATCTGTGTCCCATACTTTCTCCCTTTTTTGCAGTGCTAATTTGAATTCATCCTTCCATTCAAGTTCAACAAACAGTTCTCCATTTGGTCTGCCATCTCTGTTACACATGAAACAAATGCCTTATACTCCATTTTGAATTTTGCATTCTAAGAAGAATTGGACTTCATTTGCTAAGCAGGACCCAAGGACCAGAGCAAGCAGATCTTCACCATGAAGCCTTTTTTGTTTTTGGTGCTCAGCATCACTTTGTCTAATCAGTAGTGGAGGCTTGATACCTGCCTTTGGCATGGCTATGAAGAACTGTGCTATCAAGTAATCTTGTATAATTATAACATATGTAATGGAGATATTTTGTTGTTTTTTTTTAATTTTTTTTTGTGAAGCAATAAGGGTTAAGTGACTTGTCCAGGGTCACACGGCTAGTAAATGTCAAGTGTCTGAGGCCAGATTGAAACTCAGGTCCTGACTCCAGGGCTGGTGTTCCATCCACTGCGCCACCTAGCTGCCCCAGAGATACCTTGTTAAAAGAGAGCTTTTAATGCTCTATCTGTAGTTTGCTCTACTGAGTCAAAATGTTCTTTAAATAAACAATAAATCCAGTATGCTCTTGTAGTCTTTACATATTTCAGTAAACTACATGACTTGAAGATGTGGTCTACTGTAAAAAGCAGTTGTGAAAGACTTCCTAGGGAATAACATACACACTCAACTGGATATCTTACACCACAGGAAAGAAGGAGGAAGGGAGAAAATTGGATAAAGGGGGACAGGATAGGAAGGAGCAAAATACAGTTAGTCTTTCACAACATGAGTATTGTGGAAGGGTTTTGCATAATGATACACAAGTGTCCTATGTTGAATTGCTTCCCTTCTTAGGGAGGGTGGGTGGGGAGGGAAGAGAGGAGAGAATTTGGAACTCAAAAATTTAAAAGCAGATGTTCAAAAAAAAAAGTTTTTGCATGCAACTAGGAAGTAAGATATACAAGCCACTGCTTGGGCATAAAAATCTATCTTACCTTACAAGAAAGTAAGAGAAAAGGGGATGGGGGGGGAGTGGGGTAACAGAAGGGAGGGCTGACTGGGGAACAGGGCAATCAGAATATATGCCATCTTGGAGTGGGGGAGAGGGCAGAAATGGGAAGAAATTTGTAATTCAAAATCTTGTGAAAATTAATGCTGAAAACTAAAAATATTAAATAAATAAAAAAGAAACAAGCAGAGCCAAGGGAACATTGTACATAGTATCAGCAACATTGTGTGATGATCAACTATGAATGACTCAGCTCTTCTCAGCAAAAGAATGATTCAAGCCAACAACAAAGGACTCATGAAGGAAAATGCTATTCACATCCAGATAAAGAACTGATGAACTCTGCATGGAGATTGAAACATACCCTGTTTACTTTATTTTTGTGTATGTGTTGTTTTTCTCCATTTTATCTGTTCCTTCTTTCACAACTGTAACTAATATGCAAATGTGTTTTATATAATAGCACATTAAAAAAAAAGATTAAGGGCTTTCCATAATGCTACCCATAATAGCCATCATACAATTTTAGTCTTGCCCAATGGCTGGCACTGTGGCAGCATTGTGATTTGAGAAAAGCTCTTATGGCCTCTTCTCAGAGGGAAGGCTTTCTATGTTGCAACATGCTGAATTTTGACAGGGTTTTATAAATCTGTTCCTTTAATAAAAAAAAAATCATTTATTACAAAAAAAAAGTTGAGCTTAGGCCAAGCATTAGAAAACTATTCCAGGATATTGTATATCATAAATTATTTTAACATAAACACCCTTCAAGCTTGTCTTCATCATCTAATGAATGTTTTAAAATTCAGTACCCATGGGCATTGGTGGGTAACCAAGCACCTGGTACCAACCTAAACTAGGGAAATATTATTTTAGCAGTTGTTTAGACAAATATAAAATCAACATCTTGCATGGCATTAAAAATACTTCAAAATAATAAATTAGAGATCAAATAGGGATGAAGGATATGTTTAGGTTGATTGAGGCATAGGGAAAGATGGCAATATTAAAGATTGTGATGAGATAAAGTGAGTTCAGCATTATTATGGATAGGAGTGGAACACTTTTAGGTGATGACAAAATCAAGGGCATGACTATTTATGTAGGAGAAGTGAGTGGAGGAGAACTAGGATGTTAGGGTAACAGAGAGGGGAAAGAAAAACCTCTGTCTGTCTAAAGTCCTTTTTAGGCTTCTCTTTATACTAGATGACAAAGTAAAAATGTATATCTTTATATTTTAGCTTTCTTGTAAATCAGTTGTAATGCTGACTATCTTTACAACTATATGTCTATAATTTGCTTTGGATATGAATTCTTGTTTTATAAGCCCTGTTTTGCAATGCAAGAACAAAATCCCCAATCTGAGGAGCTGTCCCTACTACCCAGCCTCCAATAAAAATAAGAACTCCAAAAAAAAATTCCTCAAAATATCTTCGATTTTCAGAGTAGAGCTCCCTTCATTTACATACATCACAACTACTCTACGTCTTATAAATGATTTCATGAGTTGGTGCAGCCAGTCTTCTGATGATGAGATTCTCAAAATGTAACTAAGTCTGTTCTCTGAGCAATAATTTCCATCCCTGGGCCTGTATTCAAAGCCCTTCTACTGTGGGAGGACCTGCTTTGTACTATAATAGCTTTTGAGCTCTCAAGATCACTTCCATACAAATATGAAGCTTTAGAATAGGACATCAATGTATAGCATGATAACATTAGAATATACTAAGGAAAAACAAATACTTTCTTTTGGCAGAAAGTCGTGGCCCTCTGCTAAACGAAAAAAAGCAGGGACTCTCAGCAGATTTATTCCATCATATTTCAATATAATCTTTAAAACAGTTTTTACCAAAGTCACCACAGAGCTATCAATGAAATCATTAGATCTATCAGGCTGTGCCCACAGTCTTTTATGTATAGATAAGGAAGACTGAGAAGAGTTATATGCCTAGCTAGGAAACTGCAATCAATAATCTGATTTAGGAATCTTCACTCAGTTCCTTAAAAAAAATTATGGATGCACTGATAATTTAGTATAACTGCAGTTAGCTAAATTTGAATCAAATTTACAAAAAAGTAAACGATTATAGTAAAACATTTCCTAAAAATATATTATGCACCTCATTAATAACTAATTTTATTTCTTGTTTTCACCACTTCCCCTTAAGGTAAATGCATTGTAATACTAATTTATTAAGCAAACTTACGGAATTTTACATTTAAGGAAAACACATACTATAAAAAAGCTACATAGGTTTAATAACAGAAATATTTAAAAACCAATAAAGTGCACAACATAGAACTAACTGAACTATGCTAAGAGCTGGCAAGTTGGTAATATGTTGAAGTATGCGCTACCCAATAACATAAATATTTTAAAACAGTTTCCACAAGGATGAAATCTTTATCTTTGAAAAAAATTTTAAATAACTTCACTGCTTACTCTGTCCAAGGCATTGTACTAGGTATTTTGTATACCAAGATAGATGTAACATTTATTTTACTCTAGGAATTTACAGTCTAATGTTGGGGTTGGGGAGAATACACATACACAAATAAATGACACCTGAAATAGTACGCTAAGTACAGGAGAAGGTGAAAACAAAATGCTAACAATAAACTGAAGAAGGAAAGATCACTTTCACCTTGGTAGGTGATACTAAATGAATGACTAGATTTCATGTGACCCAAAAATTGATGGGTTAGTACAGACTACACTCAATCTTGGGTTTTGTTTTTGTTTTTAATAAATCATTTTCTTTCATCTGTGCCTCTATCCAAGGTTTCCCTGAGAACATCAGAATTTGGTTTTAGTCTAGGTCTCCTCCTCAAAAAAATGAAAAAAGGTCTCTCAGCTCCCATACAAGAATCAAGGCTATCATACCATTAAATATAAAACAAGCTTCAATTAGCCAGACCTCAAACCCCAAAAGACAAAAAGCATTAATTCATATTCAAGCCTACAAATTGTCAAGACAACTCTACTCCCTGCTACCAGAGTCCTTCACCTCTCTTGGGGGCCTGCCCACAAAGCAACAAAGATTTCTAATACTAACATAGGGCTAAGATTTCCTACAAAAAGAAAGTAATTGCTTTGATGAAAGAGAGACAGCCCTTCTACCTCTGGGGAGCCCTACCTTTCAGACATATCTCTAGACTTGGAATCCTAATCTAACTGACCTCTCCTTGTCAACTATCCCATTAAGAAAAGCACTCAGGGTTGCTAGAGAGTCAAGAATCTATTCCCTTCAGTGAGCTCTACTTTCCCAGACACCTATACAGTCTTCTAACTCTCTCCTACTAATGCCTAGGAGTACAGCTTAGCAATGAACTTTAAGAGCAATGCGTTCTAACCTAAGAAAATAAGTATGATGAACATTATGAAGGTGGGGTTAACTCAATGAAAAACAAGAAAAGGCAAGTTCACAGTTTGACAAGAGTTAACCCTACCAAGAGAATTTCACTCCTTAAAAAGCTATCATAAATAACAGAAGGAAGTTCTTATCAGTGGGTAATAGAGATTGTTATATAACTTATAGGGAATTTCATATGTAGACTCAGGCTGGAGCACAGCCTCTACAACTGCAAAACCAAAAACAGAAGCACAAAAATAGTTTTAAAAAACAATTTTATTTAATCATGTTCCTGGATTAGAATATGGATGATGTTATAGAATTCATTCTCAGTTTAGTGATTTTAACTAAACAAATTTGAGTAACTTGTGCCAACAATAATTTTTATTCAAGGGTAACACTCTTCTTAGCTAAACTGATACGCTCTTTCTTACAGTATGTTTGGGGGGGAAAATGGTTTTCAAAATAGGCAAAGCTATTTAAAAATATACAGCTGGTGGCACAGTGGATAGAGCACTGGGCTGGGAGTTAGAAAGACCTTAGTTCAAATTTGACCTCATGAACTCACTAGCTGTGAGACCCTGTGCAAAAAAATTACCTTTGGTTTGTCTCAGTTTCCTCAACTGTAAAATGGGGATAATATTAATAGCACTTGGTCTGCAGGATTGTTGTGGGATCAAATGAGATAATATTTATAAAAACTGCTTTGGCACAGTGCCTGGGACATAGTAGGTACTATCCAAATGCTTATCCTTTTGCCTTTCCCCTATCGTTATGCTGCGTAACACTTTAGTTCCATTCAAGCCCAGGTAGCTTGATAGCTAACTCCCTTACAGAAAGGCAAGGTGGAAAAGAGAGGGCTTGCCTTGGCATCAGGAAGCCTAGCCTCTAACACTTGCTAGCTGTGTGACCTTGGGCAAATGATATTACTTCTATAAGTCTCTGTTTCTTCATAGGTAAAATGGGGATAATAATAGTACCTCTCTAAGGATTGTTGTGAGGATCATCCAAGTTCATTTAGATAAAGCAAACCTTAAAAAGTTTTCGAACCTTAAAACCTTATATAAATGTGAGCTGTTATTACTATGTGGTTAAAGTTAAATACAATAACATGAGAATAATGCTCACATTATCAAATAAACGTATTTTTCCCTAACAGAAATATTCACTCCAATACCAGTTGTGCATATTATAACTAACATTTGCATAGCATTTTAAAGTTTATAAAATATTTGAAATATGCAACCTCAATTGATCTTTACAACTCTATAAAGCAGTTTATCATATATAATTATTATTACTATATATTATCATTCTCATTTTACCAATGAGAAAACATAGCAAGAGAGTATAATGACTTGCCATGGGTCTGAGGGAGGATTCCAAGGTGTCCGGCTGAGGTCTTCCTGACCCTAAGTTAAACACTCTATCTCTGCCACAGAGCTATCCCATGCAGGGATACACCAAAACAGAATAGGATTCCCTGGTTTTGGCCAAGTAAGTATGATAAGCATTCTAGAAAATACAGAAAAAACTCCAAAACGATCATATCAAATCAATTCAGGTTAAAAAAAATAGTATTACTTATTTCAAAAATCTGACTTTTAAAATGTTTTAATCAAATTCAATATGTTCTTATAAAAATAAAAAGTATAATTTGATCCTTATTTCTTTTAAAGAATAAAAAAAATTAAAATTTTTGGTTAGTTGAGGCCACTGACATACAACTGGAATAATTTATGAGAAATCTGTTTATAACTTAATAAAAGAGTTCTTAATTTAGCATTCAGTGTTTCACAATCTGGTAACTTAAAATGATTATCACATGTTTAAATGAATCCATTATTAAGTAAATATAAAATTTTGCATTTTCTTCCCAAAGAAGCACAATGATCAATTATTTATCATCCTATGGAACTAATGAGTTAAATTATACCAGAATAAAGTTAACAGGAACATCTCCTGAAAAGAAAATGGTTTAACATTTCCCCCTCAAATGGTTTAAAATCATGGTGTTCTTTAGCATAGCAATCTCTCTAAACAAGGGGCCTTTTTAATCATTCTTCACATTTAAGCACACTTCAATAAATACTTTACATTATTCATTTGATATGTTCTGATAAATTTGGTATTGTTTCTATACATACCTGATGCAATCACAGGCTCTTTCATTAGTTCCCTAGTTATTGGACATAGGAATTCATCTGGAATTCCAGAAGAAAGGGATTCCACCTTTACTTTCAGCTCTTCAACTTTCCTCAATACTTTACTCCGTAGACCAAGAGATTCTGAAGAAAGATTAAAAAACTATGTTAAATTCAGCTGACTACAACCGACTAGGCATGATTTCACTTAAAGTAACGAAAAATATTCAGATAATCCTTTTTCCTTTACTTAAGTCTCTTTTTTTAAAAGAAATAACATTTTAATATATTTTCAAAGACTATGTTTTTGTTTACTTAAAGTAAGTTAGAAGTAGAGATTGAATGGCTGTTAGAATAGTTTATTTTTAAAAGCCTTAGACTTTAAAGTTTTTAAAATTTCACGGTGCCCTGAAAAAATACAACAAAAATAGAATAATTCAATTTTCTTTATTCACAAAATGAAACATTTCCCAAATATGCTCATCAAGATTTAAAAGTGTTGGCATCACTCTGAAAAGTCCAAGTACAATATAGCATTTAATGGATATATATTTTACAATATTTTGCATGATTATCTATACTGCTCATTGATCTGTTACATAGCATGATCACAGAAAAAAATGTAGAAGAAAAGTGTGAACAGGACATTCTGTTGACTTTGCTACTTTGGTTTTTATAAAAGTAGGTTTAACTGTTGCTAATTAAGAAGGAAAAAACATTTAAAATATTGTCAGATTTGTAGAGTGTTTTCAAGGGGGAAGGAAGAAAAATGGGATGAAAATGGAGGGGTAGAGGGAGGAGAGTAACTCCCATAAAAATAATAAACTAAACAATCTAACTGAGAAAATAATGAAAACATACTAGCAAACTGTTAGTGTTGCCTATGAAATTTTCTTAATAGAGCCCCAAATTAAGACCTTAGGATATATAAAATGAAGCACCAGAAAAAAAAAAAGGATTTCTTCATGGGACATGACACTACTTGAAACTACTTCTAAGGCTTTATGACTCCATAAAATTCCTTAGATTCTCTGTCATTAGTCTCAAGAGGAAAATTATCCTATTTAAAAGTATCTAAGACTGAGCTATTCTTTCCTTCTTTAGTTGTAAATAGACTTACTAAAATTCAAGGTTATATATAAAAATGAAACATTACAATCATATATACCACAACTTTCAAAAAGTATTTATTAAGCATTTACTATATGCTAGGCACTAGACTAAATGCTAGGGACACAAAGACATTATCCTTGTCCTCAAGTAGTTTACATTTTAATGGGGGAAGACAACATGCAAATAACTGTGTACATACATGTATACAATATAAATGGAAGGTAATTTCAGAGGCAAGGGACTTGGGGGTGGGGATTGGGGAGGAAAGATGCGAAAGAGAGAAAATAAATTTTTAATTGAAAAAATTATTTTAATATAAAAAGAAAACAAAAATATCCTTGTAACAGCGGAAAAAGTGGGATTTTAGCCAAGTTTCAAAGAAATCTAGGGAAGCTAAGGAGGAAGCCAGCCTAGAACCAAACTGTATTCCAAAAGTTCATTTGTAAGTCAGCCATGTAGAAAAAAAGAAACCATTTTTTTCCTACAAAAATTATATAACAGAGTGTTTGTTTTTAGGCTGGCCAGTAAAACCCCACATCTATATTTTAGTTTAATTACTAATGAATACTATCAGCCTGAATTCCGAGTCTCTAGGAGACACGTGCTGCAAGAGAAAAGAGTAAAAATTTCAAAGTTTTCCTCTGATTCGCAAGGGGTGGGCCCTTACAAAACAAAGCTGTAGTAAGCAAATTCTGTCTCTGGTCCATTCAGTGCTCCTCTTCTCCTGCCCCCTAGCTTCATGCTGTCCAAAGCCCACAAATGTAGCATTTCATCTAGCCTTGTTCTTGCCAGAGTGAGAGAGGTTTTTCAAGTTTTGACCAGAATGAATCCCCTGAATGACTACTGGCACAAGGAGCAGTGAACCAACAGATGGTAGTTTTCACACATCAAATTCCATCACAGACTGTGTTTCATTCTCACCCCACTTAGAATCCCTAGCTTCCCTCAAAGGTCAGCTCCTGCCTCTTATAATAGGATGCCTTTCTTGATCTCCCCAGGTGCTACTACTACTTCCATTTCTCCCCATCAAAATAGTCTTATATTTGCTTTGCATATATTTTCTGTTTATTCACGCACAGTTTCCCCCAAAACAACATTAGCTTCTGGAGGGTAGAGGCTGTGCCATTTTTACCTTTGGATTCCTAGCACCCTCATAGTGATTAGCCCAGAGTAGATATCAATTAAATGCTTGCTGATTGAATGACAGAGAGGTGTCATGCAGGTGGGTAAGAGTTAAAACATATATGTTCCAGCAGTTAATTATTTCTAGTTTAGTCAGATGGTATGGAGGTCTACAGAGGAATAGAAAGAAATTTAATCTAGAGAGGATTCAAAATGAGAGCAAATTGGGGCTGGGAGAAAGAGCTGAGCAAGTGACAAGAAGGGGAGAAAGAGGCATAAATAATTATCTAGGTAGGAAGTGAGAAAAGCTGAAGGGGTTAGCAATGCAGGGGTCAGACTGAGGAAAGAAGCAACCACTATAATCTCTCTCATTTCCATCCCCAGAAAAAGGAGCTCTAATTTGACACTAAAGCAAAAATTCTCAACCATTTTTTTGTGTCATGGACCCCTCTGTGGCAGTCTGATGAAGTCTATCAATGATTCAGAATAATGTCTCTAAATGCATAGATAAAATACATAGAACTATAGGAAACCAATTATATTGAAATATTTATCAAAATATTAAAAAAAATTTTACACTGTCCTAAAGGGAATCCAAACCCCTCCCTCCAACCCTGTCTCCACAAGCGAACACAGCCTCCCTTAATATAGTGTCATTAAGTTTCCTTTTCTGTCTCTATAAGGTCTCAAATTTTTCACACGGTAATGGCACCTGGGAATGTGGTGGTATGACCCTAAGCAGGAATATCAATTTTAATATATGGGTTGTTTATAAGTAAGATGTTTTGTAAAGTGGGGACTATCTATATAGCAAACCTTATTTTTAGATCTTGGTTAATCGTGAGAATTAAATGTCTGAATTAATAGAAACTATTAAAATTGAAAAGCAAGATTTACCTCTTATCATTTTAGAAAGCTGTTGCATGCATAAATTATTTTAAAAATTTAATTCAGAATTTAGTCAAATTGTAAAATATGGCATTTCCTTAATGTAAAATGAGCATTTATTAAACTAAAATACTATTTTATTTTACAATTATTTTTAACAGTCCCACTAGTGTGAAAGACATGCATATGAATCAAGGTCAATTTTTAGAAAAGTTTGCAAATCAATTACAACAAATATTTCCCAATAATCAGATATTATGAAAACTATTCTAAGAAATTAACTTTTCATTTTGTTTATTTCTAAGTACTTATTCATTTTTGAGGCACCTATACAAATAAGCTTACACATAAGCTCCTCTGGAAGCCAGTGGCATAATATTCTGACTCTTAATTTAAAAATTTCTTGGTTTGTGGAGATGCATAGTTTGGTTGCTCCAGATGGTTAAAGTAATGAAGTGTATTATTGCAGTTCAGTTTGGTACATGAAACTTTTATTGATTCAACAATTAGTCTTGTAGAAAGAAAAAAATGTAACAGGCACAGTGATTTCATACACAGCTTTCTGTAGTACATACCTACTGCCTTTGTGAATCAACCATTATTGAGAAAACATTATCCTACTATTTTCATAGGTCATAGATAAAAGGGTTGAAATTTTTTCCAAAGCTTTGGGTGGAATGACAGCATAGATGTAGAGCTGGAAGGGAACTTAGAAACCAAGTTAACCATATAATTTTAAAGATGATGAAACTGAGGCCTAGGGAAGCTATATAACTTGCCTAAGGTCACAAAGGCAGTAGGTGTCACAGGTTGGATTTTTACTCAGGTTCTCTAAAGACAGAACCAGGGCTCTTCTACTCTACCAAATAATGATAATTTTTTAGGGGGCCATCTTAAAGTCAATGGAAATATAAAATACACACAAGAGAATAGTACTGAAAAACTCAGAATAATTAACTATCTAAAAGCAACAAAAGCTTTTTGGTGATACTCAACTAATCAAACCATTACTTTCAAATAAGATACCAGACAATACTGTCTACTAAGTAAAATGGAAAGGTCTATCTACTTTCAAGAGAAGGTTGCAGAAGAACAAACAAATAAAACAAAGCTGTACTTAGACTAAGACAAATCTTCTCTGACAGCAACATTCTAAATCACCTTGTCATGAAATTGAATGCCAAAAAAAAAATCTCCCCTGAAAATAGCTTTTTTTTTTCCTCCATAAGCTCAGAGAAGTAAAAGCAGAGGGCACAGAAAGAACATTATCAAAACCTTAATTTTTCCAAGAACAAAGAAAAAGTTAGCCCTTGATTCATGCACGAAGAATCAATCCATCAAGTATTAATGTATCCTACACTGTGTTAGGGGCTGGAGAAACAAAGAAACAATCTCTGTTCCCATGGAACCTACTTTCTATCAAGAAGATGTGCATACTTTGCATGAAATATTAAAATAAATACAAAATAATTATGGCAAGGAAGGAACTGGCAGCTGGGGAAAGAGGATGAGGAATGACTTCATGTAGAAAGTGATCTTTGAAAGAAACTGAAGACTGTAATAACCAGATATAGGGATGATGTGCATTCCAGGCCTGAGGGGCATTCTGTGCAAAGGCTTGGAGAGAAGATATGAAAGAAAAGAATGGACAAGTTTGTGATCTACTGCAACTTCATGCTTATAATAAGCAGCATCCAAACTTGTTAAAGTCAGTTCTGAAAATGGATACTGTCTCTCAAAAGTCAGAAAGACCAGCAACTTTGATCTTTACCATCACCTATGCCTACTTGCTACAGGGAAATTTATGTTTGTATCATTTCTTGAAAAAGCTATGAAGTGACCTTAAAGTCTTCCCAAAGTCGGTTCAAACACTCCTGTCAAACTTCTCCATAGAATCTCTCCAGAATTTGATTTCTCTGATGAAGGTGATACTTTAATGTGGTAGTAGAAAATTAATTCTGAAGGTGAGAATTTTGTACAGTATATTATACCAAATAATATTTTAAAAATTATAAATGGACTATTATACTGCCCTGTTTAATTGATTTTTATGCTATTTAGAAAACTTTATGATTCAACATAAGTTTATGTAACTTAAATTTCTTTTAAATGATATTTATGGTTATTTTTCTAAAAAAAATTGTTCAGGATATGTTTCTATGTTTCAATGGGAAATCAATTTATGTCACTTCAACTTATAGTGTCTCTTCCAGGCATGTAAACTTCCATAAACATGAGAAATGTCTGTATAATTACTTAAAATATATATGTATGTGTATGTATATATATATATATATATATATATATATAAAAAATATCTCTGCATGGACAGTCTCTATTACATGCCAAAATATAGGAATAATGAGGAGCTATCCCACATCTAATTTATTAGCAGGAGCCTCCAGTGCCAGGCAGCCCCTAGCCATTCACTCTGAAGCGATGTCTTTCCTCTGGCAAAAAAAAAAAAAAAGCACCGCCCCAGAAAAAAAATCAATGCCTCTGCTCAGCTAAAAGCATTCTTTTCCAACAGGTAGATGAGTTAGCAGCAGTTCCTTAATATAGAACCTACAAAATTCTCTTTCAAATAAAAAAATCTAACATTCAGGTTTTTCAACTCTTTAAAAATACCCTATTTTAAGTGTCAAGCACAACAGACATGCTAGTCTGGTTTTTAACAGTCCAGTGCATTCTACTTTGGTGCACAATTAATAAGCTTTCTTCATGAAGAGTATTAAATGGAATTCAAATATAGTCACATTGATTCAGAGGCTGTTTTATCTGTTCTGCCACAAAGGAAAAATGTAAAATAGTTCTGCATCTGAGGATTATAAAGTGAAATCTCATTAGCATATTCCTCATTATCACATTTTGCTGTGCAGCACATTTTTTCAATGCTTAGACACAATCTTAGACCCCATTAGTACATTTTCCTGCAGTGTCTTATTTAGTTTTCTGAAAACTCAAGCACTAATAGAATTTCACTACAGCTTAAAATAGCACCTGTGGAAGATTAAAGTTTAGACACTTAGGAACTTTTCAAGATTTCCAAAATATTGTAGGAAAATAAAATCTTTATTCTACTTACTTAGTAATTTACTGTGTTAAATCTGCTGAGAATGCTAAATTCCTGAGCTTTGATAACAAATGAACAGTTATATATTTATTAAAACATTTTCAGACAAAATATCACCTACTGCAATTTTCTTCAATGAGACAACCACAAAGTCAAGGTATTAATCAGATATTGCTCAGTTTTTTTGCTTACACTTGATAATGGCAAAACCCAATTCATTGTACTTTCAAATGAAATTATGTGTCAGATGGGAGACTTTTTTTTTAAATCACACTGATGACCTCTTGGTTCTAAAAAAATCATCTTACTTTCATCGGAACTTCTTTTTATCTGTTAAATGGTAGGGCATGTCAAACTTTTTATTAGAGATTTTTACTGTTACATTTGTAACTATCTTTTATAAACTGGAAATGACTATTTTTTCTTGCAAATCAATTTTACTTCACATGGTAACATTAAATGTCTTGTTATGGTACAGTAAAACTCTTATAATTCAGGATTCGCATAATTAGAATCCTCAACTAACTAGACTATATACTCTATTTTTCAGAGAGATAGACAAATAATAAACTAAGATATCTGAGTCAAAAAATGAAGTTCCAGGGTATGTCCTGGAGGCAGTCCAAATCACTTGATACCTTGAACGGTTATAATATTAAAAAAATAAAAAATCCTAAAGTCAGAAGGGACCATCATCTCAAAGCATAAATGTTTGCTTAAAAAACTATATAGTGAAAGGAACTCATTCCATTCTGGACAGAAGTCCAAATCTGCCTTATTGTGACTTTTGCCTGAGGACAACAGAATAAGATTAAAAAACTCTTCCACATATTCACATTATAAAAATAATGAACTGCAAGATTCTTAATCATCAAACATTTAATTATATTCATAATTTTCTAATTAATGAGGCAAAAAAAACTATACTAGTAGACTCTAAAAAGATTTTTAACAACAGAAGTTTTCAGATAAACCAGAGTTCCCTCTTGACATGGAATTCTGATTAATCAAAGTTCTACTCTATAATATGTATACAGTAGGTAAATGAACTGTGAAAACACTGGATTTGAACTTTAGGTAAATCAGGCAAAGCTCAAAACTTTGATTTTTCATGCATCAATAGACTATACTTCCAAGATCATTAACAGCCAACTGTCTTACAGATGTGTGCTATTGATCATTAGTCTCCACTAGTGGAAAAACAATTCAATACATATGTACTGCAGATGGTGGGTGCTCATAGGATGCATCATAATGCAGTCAAGGCTAACAATCCCAAGGTTAACTAAAATTTTTTCAGTGTCGCCTAGCCTAACTGGGAGATGGAAAGTCCTTACTATAGTGAGTCTATTTTTGATTTTTACATACAAAGTCATTAAAATGTTTTTTCCACTTACATGTCAATTACACTGCTTAGACTGGGTGCCATAATCAGGTTTAAATATTCCTTCTTATTTGTAATTTTAGCTAGCTCTTAATAGTGTCATACGAATTTCAATATATAAGTAACAAGCATTTTTTTTTGTTTAAATACAGAAATACAACAGTCACATATATGTTAGCATATCTAGAGAAAAACACTTTGATACAACTGAAAACAACTTTCCAGAAAGTACTTATACATAATCTTTCCATATATAAAACTGTCTCTTTAATTAATCTTACCAATTTTTAAGTCATCAGTCAGACTTTCTTTTGTAAGATTCAACAGTTCTTTGCCGTCAATGTTGTTCATCTTGAAAATACTAACAAGGTCTTTTAAACCTTGCGCACAAAGCCACGATGAAACTTCTTCTTCTGACCAATCTTCAATAAATTGCTTTGGTTCATCTTCTGGCCTACCTGCTTGAGAAATCATGAGGAAAAAAGCAAATAAAATATGTATAATTTAAAATGCATTTGCTTAAAAATTTTTTTATTTACTTCACAAAGTTATTTATGTCTCCTTAATTTTTCATTCCATTATTTTATACCCTTTCAGAAGATACAAAATGAAATATTTTTCCTTGTACCTTTTCTTTTTCATCTGACACACATGTTTTCTCTTAGATTTTAAGACTGAACAAAGGTGTTCTATTTGACCTGTGGTTTGTGTATCAGTATGAAGGTCTGCACATCTGACAAAAAGTCTGACAGTAAGTTAGCTGCTCCTGCTGCCTGGAGTGGCCAAAATGAAGTCAAGAAAATATATTATTTCTATTCTCTCAGTAAACTGTTTATTCTTAAACAGAGAATTCTAAAAAAGTTATGGAAATAGAGATCGTAAGAATATACTTAGACAAACACACACACAGACACCAAAGGCACTTTCCTATAATTTTAATGTACTTTGGCTATTAATCTTGCCCTCTCTGAAAGGATTTTAAAAATTATACTAAATCTGTATTTCATGCTTTATGTTAAGGAAAGCAATCTGAACAACTTGTCAAAAGATTTGCTGTGTTCCCGAATTAAATGCTGAAAGGGGTGAGTCAGGTTAGAGATAATATTCCTACTAACCTTGACAATGTGCTTTCAGTTCAAATTGCCAGATGTTCACTGTTTTGTCCATTGACCCAGTAGCAAGTAAAAGAATATTGGGTGCAAAGGCACAGGTTGTAACATACCTAGGAAAGAAAAAGAACTAGGGAATTTAATATCATATGTTTTCTAAATAAGAATTTTTCTTGAATAATATTTATAAAAAGTGATGTTAAGGTCATACCTGGTATGTTGAGTCAAAGTGTGAAGTATGCTTCCAGTATTCTGAAAAATGGAAAAAAAAAAAAGTCTTATGTTTGTATAGGCAAGAAGAAATTTTTTATATTTTTTCCTGAATTTAAGTTCACTGCACATAGATTATGTCTGTGTTCTATACAGCATCTATGTTTGATATTAATAATAATTAAGAAAAAATAATGAAACAATAGGCTCTGGTACTACAATTTTCCAGTTATCTGTCTATTCCTTCAAAATTAACATTCCTAAGGTAGCTAGGTGGCAAAGTGGATAGAGTACTGGGCTTGAAGTCAGGAAGCCCTGAGTTCAAATTTGACGTCTAATATTTCATAGCTGTGTAACCCTGGACAAGTCACTTAACCTCTGTTTGCCTCAGTTTCCTCATCTGTAAAATGGAGATAATAGTATCACCTGCCACTCTGGGTTGTTACAAGGATCAAATCATAGAATAATTGTAAAGCACTTAGAACAGTACATGGTACATACTAGGTCCTATATAAATGTTAGCTAATATCACCACCACCACCACCACCACCATCATCATCATCATCTTCATCATTTTCATCATCCTTGTTTACTGATGACCAGGACTCATCAGACCTTTTGATTTTATGGCTCCTTATCTCCTTGATTTTAGTGACTTGCACCTTCATTTCATATGCCAACAGAGTAATGTCAACAGGAATTTAAGGTTATAAGCTAATGTGATCATATAGACCAGATTTAAACTCATATCTCTTCTAATCTCAAGTACAGCACTTTCTATTATACCACATTGATTAAAAACAAAATCAAAGGCATTTAGGAGATATGAAACAAGGAAAGGCAACTGAAAACTTATTTAACAAGTAGCACAGTCATGTAAGAATGGTAAATTTCATAACTAGAAAAGACTGGTAATGAAAGTTAAGGACAAAGAAAAAGGTTGTGGTAGTGGTACAAGCTAGGCTGGAGCCAAGAAGAATATTAAAGGACAGAATCACTACTTGTAATGGATGAGACAATGATGAAGAATGGCACTACTGACTTTCTGTTCTGATTCTAGTTTTTGTGCAAAGAAGAATGGCTTTCAGACTAGGAAAAAGGGAATAAAACTAATTACCAGGGAACTGAAACTCATAATAAGTGAAGAGGTGGCAAGAGAACAACTAGCTGGATTTCTGAGCTCTGACAAATAGTTGTATCACCTTGGACAAATCTTAACCTCTCTGAGCCTCGGTTTTCTCATCTGTAAAGTGTGGATAATAATACACTATCTCCTTCCCTCTGGATTATAGTAAGAACATTTTGTAAACCTTAAAATACTATGTAGATCTGGAACTTCTGGGAGCCAAGATGGCAGAATAAGCAGTAGATTGCTGTCCCTCTCCCATTCTCATCCCTAAACATCCATAAAACATCGCTTCAGAACAGATCCTGGAACAGCGGAGCCAGTGGAAAAATGGGGTGGAGCATCTTTTGATCCATGAGACTTAGGAGGACTGGCACTCGAATACAAAAGGAGCATAGTCTAGGACAGAGAGTGTCCCAGCAAGTCCGTGTGGCAAACTCCACCTCAACAAATAAGCAGAAGATTCTGAGACCAAGAGCCATGGAGCAGGTAAATGCCAACACCAGGACCCCCCCCCCCCCCCAAGCCTTAGCACAGCCAGGGGAACTGGCAGACTCCACCTCAGAGAACCACCCAGCTTCAGAGCAGCCCCAGGTAGGCAGGCATCCTCTAGCAGATGAAGCTCCCTGTGCTTCACCATAGCTCCAGGTGGGCAAGCATCCTGCAGCAGCAGACCTCCCAGTGCTTCAGCTCAGCACAGCTCCAGGGAAATGCAGGAAAACACCACGTGGCCTCAGCACAAGCCAGACACCACCATTAGGACCTCAGCTCAGCACTAGGTAAGGTGCCAGATACCTAAAGCCTACATCAGCCAGCACCTGAGGCCCCAGGCAGAAATCTAGTGACCAGGCCCCTGGACACCAGCATAAGAAGCTTGGGACAGCGCCCCCTGTGCTCCAGCAAGAGAGCTCAACTTTAAAAGCCACAAAATAGGCCACAAAAATGAGCAAGAAGTAAAAACGAATACTGACCCTAGACTGTTTCTATGGGGACAGGGAAAATCAAAATACAAACTCAGAAGAGGAAAACATTGTTGATATACTCATATCCAAAACCTCAAAGGGGAACCTGAACTGGTTTTAAGCCTAAAAATCCTTCTTGGATAATGATACATGTGTGGCCTAAGTTGAATTGCTCGACTTCTTAGGGAGCGTGGGTAGGAAGGGAAGAGGGGAGAGAATTTGGAACTCAAAGTTTTAAAATCAGATGTTCAAAAAAAAAAAGTTTTTGCATGCAACTAAAAAATAAGATACACAGGCAATGGGGTGTAGAAATTTATCTTGCCCTACAAGAAAGGAAGGGAAAAGGGGATGAGAGGGGAGGGGGTGATAGAGGGGAGGGCTGACTGGGGAACAGGGCAACCAGAATATAAGCCATCTTGGAGTGGGGGGGAGGGTAGAAATGGGGAGAAAATTTGTAATTCAAACTGTTGTGAAAATCAATGCTGAAAACCAAATATGTTAAATAAATAAATTTAAATTAAATTAAAAAAAATTGTAAAAAAAAACTTATTAAGTTGTTAGCACTTATCACTGCACTAAAACTCTGGGGTCAGCTTTTATGTAAATATATACGTAAGTATATATGTAAATGCATAGATAGGTGTGTGTGTGTGTGTTTTGCTCCTATTCTCTCAAGACTATTCTGTTCTAGGTGAGAGCTAGTTAATTTGATAAACTAATATATATTAATTTGTTTATTAGTGCTAATGAATTAACCTACCATTAAAAAAAAATCCTTCTTGGAAGAGCTCAAGAAGTATTTTAAAAGTCAAATGAGAGAAGTAGAAGAAAAACTGGGAAAAGAAATAAGAGGTATACAAGAGATAGTCTACAGCTTGGAAAAGGAAGGACAAAAATTGAATGCACAAAACAATTCCTTAAAAAAAAAAAACAACTGATCAAGTGGAGAAAAGATACACTGAAGAAAAACAACTCTTTAAAAAGCAGAATTGGCCAAATGGAAAAGGAGGTACAAAAACTGAAGTAAACAATTTGTTAAAAATTAGAATTGGGCAAGTGGAAGTTAATGACTATGAGACATTAAGAATCAGTCAAACAAATTCAAAAGAATGAAAAAATAGAAGAAACTATAAAATATCTCATTGGAAAAACAGCTGACTTAGAAAATAGATCCAGGAGAGATAATTTAAGAATTATTGGTCTGCCTGAAAGCTATGATCAAAAAAAGAGCCTGGACAGCATCTTTCAAGAAATTATTAAGGAAAACTGCCCTGCATCCTAAAATCAGAGGGTAAAACAGTCATCGAAAGACTCCACTGATCACCTCTTGAAAGAGACCCAAAAATGAAAACTCCAAGGAATATTGTAGCCAAATTCCATAATTAACATGTCAAGGAGAAAATACTGCAAGCAGCCAGAAGAAACTATTTAAATATGTGGAACTACAGTCAGGACTATGGAGAACTTAGCAGCTTCTACATTAAAGGATCACAAGGCCTGGAATATGATATTTGGGAAGGCAAAGGAGCATGGATTACAACTAAGAATCAATTATCCAGCAAAATTGAGTACAATCTTACAGAGGAATGATAGAGGGGCCTTTCAATCATTCCTGATAAAAAACCAGAACTGAACAGAAAATTCGATCTTCAAATACAAGACTCAAGAGAAGCATAAAAAGGCAAATGGATGTTATTCAATAAGGTTAAACGTTTAAACATCCCTACATGAGGAGATGACATTTCCAAGTCTTGAGAACTGCATCTTTATTATGGCATTTAACATAGATGGAGGGTATAGAAATAAGTTGAATTTAATGTGATGATAAAAATAATTAAATATTTAAAAGATGAGGAAAAAAGGATTGTATTGGGAGAAGAGGAAAGAGGGATACAGAATAGGGTAAATTATAACACAGGAAGAGGTGCAACCAACTATTACTGAAAAGGAAAAAAAGAGAGGAAGGCAAGCATTGTTGAACCTTACTCTCATCCAATGTGGCTCAAAGAGGGAATAACATACCCAATCAATTGGTAATAGGAATCTATCACACTCTATAGGGAAGAAGAAGGAGAAAGAAAAGGGAGGGGGTGGATAGTAGGTAGGGAAGAAGTAGTAGGGGAAAAGGGAAAGAAAAGGGAGGAAGGCTGATAGAAAGAAGGGGAGATCAAGGGAGGCTGTGGTCAGAAGGAAAACACTGTTGAGGGGGGAAAGGGTGAAAGGAGAGAGAAAAGTATAAATGGGGTGAAAATAGGATGGCGAGAAAGACAGTTAGTAATCATAACTGTGAATGTGAATGGGATGAACTCTCCCATAAAACAGAAGCAGACAGCAGAGTAGATTAAAAACCAAAATCCTACAATATGATGTTTACAAGAAACATATCTGAAGCAGAGAGATACACACAGAGTAAAGATAAAAAGCTACAGCAGAATATATTATGTGTTGGCTGAAGTAAAAAAAAAAAAAGCAGGGGTAGCAATCCCGACCTCAGACAAAATAAAAACAAAAATAGATCTAATTAAAAGAGATAAAGAAGGAAAGTACATCTTGCTAAAAGGCACCATAGACAATGAAGTAATATCAATACATATATGCACCAAGTGGTAGAGCACCCATTTTCTTGGAGGAGAAGTTAAGGGAGTTACAGGAAGAAACAGACAACAAAACTATCCTAGTTGGGGACCTCAATCTCCCCCTCTCAGAACTAGACAAATCTAACCACAAAATAAACAAGAAAGACATTAAGAAGGTGAATAGAATTTTAGAAAAGTTAGATATGGGAGACCTTTGGAGCAAAATAAAAGGGAATAGAAAGAAATATACCTTTTTCTACACATAAAAACTGACCAGGTACTAGGGCATAAACACCTCATAATCCAATACAAAAAGGCAGAAATATTAAATGCATCCTTTTTCAGATTATGATGCAATAAAAATTACATGTAATAAAGGGCCATGTTAAGATAGACTAAAAATTAATTGGAAACTAAATAATCTAATCCTAAAGAACGAGTGGATCAAACAACAAATCATAGAAACAATCAATAACTTCATCCAAGAGAATGACAATAATGAGACAACATACCAAAACTTACAGGATGCAGCGAAAGCAGTTCTTATGGGAAATTTTATATAGAAAACGAAGAGAACAATGAATTGGGCATGCAACTAAAAAAGTTAGAAAAAGAATTAATTAAAAATCCCCAATTAAATACCAAATTAGAAATTCTGAAAATCAAAGAGATAAATAAAATTGAAATAAAAAAAAAAACTATTGAACTAATAAAACTAATAGCTTGTTTTATTTAAAAAAATAGATAAAGCTTTGGTTAATTTGATTAAAAAAGAAGAAGAAAACCAAATTATCAGTATCAAAAATGAAAAGGATGAATTCACCACCAATGAAGAGGAAATTAAAACACTAGGCGCTATTTCGTCCAACTGTATGCCAATAAATTTGACAAACTAAGTGAAGTGGATGAATATTTACAAAAATATAAATTGCCCAGATCAACAAAAAAGGAAATAAAATACTTAAATAACCCCATTTCAGAAAAAGAAATTGAGAAAGAAAAAGAAATTCCTAAGAAAAAAATCTCCAGAACCAGATGGATTTACAAATAAATTCTACCAAACATTTAAAGAACAACTGACTCCAACACTATACAATCTATATGGAAAAACAGGAAAAGAAGGAGTCCTGCCAAATTCTTCTTATGATATAAATATGGTGCTGATACTTAAACCTAGAAGAGCCAAGAGAAAGAAAATTATAGAACAATTTCCCTAATGAATATAGGTGAAAAAATTTTAAATAAAATATTAGCAAAGAGATTACAGCAACTTATGAGGATAATACACTATGACCAGGTGGGATTTATACCAGTAATGCAGGGCTGGTTCAATATTAGGAAAACTATCAGCAAAACTGACCATATCAATAATAAAACTAACAGAAAACAAATGATTATCTCAATAGATGCAGAAAAACCTTCTGACAAAATACAACACCCATTCCTATAAAAACACTAGAGAGCATAGGAATCAATGGATTTTCCTTAAAATAATAACTTGCATTTATTTAAAGCCATCAGCAAGCATTACATGTAATGGGGATAAGCTAGAAGCATTTCCAATAAGTTCAGAGTGAAACAAGGATCTCCATTATCACCACTGTTATTCAATATTGTACTAGAACTGTTAGGTTTAGCTATGAGACAAGAAAAAGAAATTGAAGGAATTAGAATAGGCAACGAATAAACAAAACTATCACTATTTGCAGATGATAGGATGGTATACTTAGAGAATCCTAGAGAATCAACTAAAAAACTATGTGAAATAATTAACAACTTTAGCAATGTTGCAGGATATAAAATAAATCCACACAAATCACAGGCATTTCTATATATTACTAACAAAGCCCAGCAGCAACAGATAGAAAGAAAAATTCCATTTAAAGTTACTGTAGACAATACAAAATATTTGAGAGTCTACCTGCCAAAGACAAACCCAAAAACTATATGAATACAATTACAAAACACTTTTCACACAAATAAAGTCAGAACTAAATAAATGGAAAAATATCAGTTGCTCACAGGTAGGCTAAGCAAATATAACAAAAATTACAATTCTACCTAAATTAATTGATTTATTCAGTGCCATACCAATCAAACTACCAAAAAATATCTTATACAGCTAGAAAAAAATAATAACAAAATTCATCTGGAAGAACAAAAGGTTCAGAATATCAATGGAATTAATGAAAAGAAATGCAAGGAAAGGTAGCCTAACCATATTAGATCTAAAACTGTATTATAAAGTAGCAGTCATCAAAACTACTTGGTACTGGTTAAGAAATAGAGTGGTGGATCAGTGGAATAGGTTAGGTACACAAGACACAGTAGTCAATTACTATAGTAATCTACTGTTTGATAAACCCAGGCTTCAGCTTCTGGGATAAGAACTCACTATCTGACAAAAACTGCTGGGAAAACTGGAAAACAGTATGGCAGAAACTAGGCACAGACCAACATCGTATACTATATACCAAGATAAGGTCAAAATGGGTAGATATAGAGGGTGAAACTAAGCAAATTAGTAGAGCAAGGAATAGTTTGCCTGTTAGATCTATGGAGAAGGGAAGAATTTATGACCAAAGAAGAGATAAAGAACATTATGAAATGCAAAACAGATAATTTTGATTACATTAAATTCAATGCAACCAAGAGAAGAAGGGAAGTAGAAAGATGGGAAACAATTTTTACAGCCAGTATCTCTGATAAAGGCCTCATTTCTAAAATATAAAGACAACTGAGTCAAATCTATAAGAATATAAGTCATTCACCAATTGATAAGTGGTCAAAGGATATAAATGGGCAGTTTTCAGAGGAAGAACTAAAGCTATGTGTGGTCGTATGAAAAATGTTCTAAATCACTATTGATTAAAGATATGCAAATTAAAACAACTTTGAGGTACCACATCACACCTGTCAGATTGGCTAACATGACAAAACAAGAAAATGATAAATGTTGGGGAAGATGTGGGAAAATCAGAACACTAATGCATTGTTGGCAGACTTGTGAACTGATCCATCCATTCTGGAGAGCAATTTGGAACTACACCCAAAGGGCTACAAAACTGTGCATACCTTTTGACACAGCAATAACAATTCTAGGTCTGTATCCCAAAGAGATCATAAAAAAGGGAAAATGACCCATATGTAAAAAAATATTTATAGCAGCTCTTTTTTATGGTGGCAAAGAACTGGAAATTGAGGGGATGCCCATCAATTGGGGAAAGGCTGAACAAATTATAGCATATGACTGTGATAGAATACTATTGTACTATAAGAAATGATGAGCAGGCAGATTTCAGAAAAACCTGGAAAGACTTACGTGAACTGAAGCTGAGTGAAGTGAGCAGAACTAAAATAACACTGTACAAAGTAACAGCAACACTGTGTGATGACTGACTTTGTCAGACTTAGCTCTTCTGAGCAATGCAATAATCTAAGACAATTCCAAAAGACTCATGATGGAAAATGCTATCTACATCCAGAGAAAGAACCATGGAGTCTGCAGATCGAAGTACATTCTTTTGTCTCTTTTGTTGCTGTTCTTTCTTTTTTCTTTCTCATGGATTTTCCCTTTTGTTCTGATTCTTCTTTCATAGTATGACTAATGTGGAAATATGTTTAGTATGATCATACATGAATAGCCAATATTAGATTGCATGCCATTCTGGAGAGTGGGGAGTGGAGCAAGGGGGGGAAAATTTAGAACTCAAAATCTTATAAAAGCAAATGTTGAAAACTAAAAATAAATAAATTTTTTAAAAATGCCATGCAAGTTTAAGTTATTGTTATTACTACAATCTAAGACAGATGTCAAATAAATGGCACAGAACAGTCCCAGGTGGCCCAAAACAGGTTAAAATGTAATTGGGAAATATTTAACAAAATTAATAAAAACATGATTAAAAATATTAATAAGAGGTTTCTAAGTCAATATGCACCTACAGTGACTGTTAAATCCATTTTAGTGGCTGTTGGTTCTATTTGAGTTTGACACCACTGGTCTAGAAGACAGGCAATAAGTGCCTCAAAGGTATATGCAGTGGAAATGGAAAAGAGAGAAAGGATTAGAAAGATATTATGGAGGCTGAATCAATAGAACTTACCAACTGACAAGATGTGAGAAATGAGAAGGAGGGAAGAGTTAAGTTTTGAGCAGAGTGAGTGAAATATGGTGACATCAAAAGAAATAGGTTTAGGAAAAAAGGCAGGCTTTTGAGAGAGGAGCTGTATTTTTGTCATGCTGAATCTGAGATACTGGTGTCCAGGTGAAGACATTCAGTAAGCAATTGGAAGAAATTCAGTAAGCAGAACTGAAGCTGGGGAATGAGAGTCAGTCTGAGAGTCAACTAAAAAAGATTTGTAATTAAAGCTATAGAAGTGAATGAGTTCCAGAACATCAAAGAAGAAAATATATGTGAGAAAACAGACAAAGACAATTCCAGCAGGTACACCCACATATAAGAGTCAGGTAAGTAGTCAATAAAGAGGACAGAGAAAGTATGGCCAGAGAAGTAAGTGAAAAATCATGAGAATACAACATCATAAAAATCAAGGGCGAACAGAAGGGTATCAAGAAAAGCATTATCAAATGTCAAATACTGAAGAAAGAACAAGGATGATGGTATCTGAAAAAAGGCCACTAGACTTGCTATTAATACTTGCATTAATAGCTTTGGATATGTTTCAATACGGTAGTGGTGAAGTAAGACAGAATAAAAGCAGTTATGTATCAGTCAAGTTAAGAATGAAGAGTGGATGCAGACTATACAACATGTATTCTTTTTAGAAGCTTAGCAGTAAAGGATAGGAGAGAGAAAATAGAGTCACTTGAAGGACAAACTCGGGTCAAAGGGAGTTTTTTTTTTAGTTACCTTAGGAGACCTGAACATTGTCCATCTACAAATGAGGGAAAAAGTCAGTAGTAGAAAGCACCAGGTAAAGAGAAAAGAGCTTGGATTGTGATCAATGAAAAAGCAAGAAGAAAATAGGAACAAGGGAACAGGTGTTTGGATTTACTTTGACAGAAAAAGAATGGTTTAATTGTTGGAAATCTGAAGGATGGAAAAAAGAACAGGTGAGGACACTGCATGGTTAAAAGAAAAAGTGAGGATGTGAGGGAGTTTGCATTGTGATTTCTCCACCATTTTTGGAATGTACTCAAATTCATTAGTACCTCAACAAAGCTCTAAGCCCACTTCAGTACTTTTTCATTCTAAATCAAACCACATACTATACACCTAAGACCAGCCCTGTTCAAAAGATCAATTTTCTCTGTGACCAAAGATAATTTAAAGTTGATTGCAATCCTTTGCTCCTTGGAGAACAATATCTCTACCGACATTATCTGAGGGCCAGGCGCTCTATTTTATTCATTTTCTATCAGCTACTATGCTGCAGAGTAGCTTACATACGATATGCTCGATAAATATTTCCTGAATGAATGAATCTGACTGTACAAAATACTAATGATTAAAGGGAAAAAATGTAGAGTTGTAGGGGCAGCTTGATATGATGGATAAAGCACAGGACTTGGAGTCAGGAGATCTGAATTCAAATAGCACTTGCTTGATGATGACCCTGAACAAGTTAACTAAAAAATTATAGGGTTGGACTTGACAGCACTTCAGGTACCTTCCTCCTTAAATATATGATCCTATGATCTCTACATACATTTTCCTAAAGCACTATTTTCGTGAAGTCACTCCTCCGCTTCAAGGTGCACAAAATCCTCCTTTTGGCTTACTGAATCAAGCCTAGCACTTAAAATTCTTCCATATACTAGCCTTATTTTTCCAATCCTATCTTGCCTCTTGTCACTAGCCAATAGGGAACGTAGGTCCAGTTATATTAGATTCCTCATCCACGAGTTTCAGTTTTTCATATAATTCTAATTCCCAAAGAAAACTAACATTTGGCATGGTTTTATTATTCTTACTATGTCTGAGTGTTAGCTTTATAATTCAGCAATTGTATGTAACACAAAGCATATTAGTAGAGGTAATTTCATACTGTTGTGTGAAAGTGATTTCTATTATTTGAATGTATACGATCTCTTTAACACTATCTATGGCTTATATTATCTGTTTCTGAATGCCAAAAAATATTTTAATTACTCCTTGGATTGTAGCTCCTTAAACCTACATTCTCCTATGGTATTTTGAGGTCTTTATCATAAAGTTGGAGCTAGAAAAGATCTTAAGGATCATCTAGTCCATCTACATCCTATTTTAGAGATAAAACCATCTGAGGCCCTGAAAGGTAAAGTGATTTCCCAAGATCAGTTTTTAAGAAGCAAAATTGTTATGTCATCGTAGGTCTTCTCAATTACATAATGCAGTGTTCTTTTCACTATATCAGACTGTCTTGCCTAATTGAAAAATCACATATTATTTAAGAGAATGATCCCAAACAATTACGTTGCATGTAAAAACATGCAGGAGGACCTGAGTTCAAATGTGACCTCAGATATACTTATTAATTGTATGACCCCAGGCAAGTCACTTAACCCTGTTTGCCTCAGTTCCTCATCTGTAAAATGAACAGTAAAAGGAATCACAAACCATTCTAGTATCTTTGCCAAGAAAAATCCAAATGACGTCATGAAGAGTAGGATGTGACTGAAACAACTCAACAACAACAAAGACAAGAATTCTGTGTTGATGTTTTATCCCAGTACAGAGGTTCTCAAAGGCTATGCCAGTGGGATGCAAACTCTGTCAGGTTGTGTCGCACTAAGAACAGGCTTTTAGTATAAGTCTAGCAACAGGCTGTATAACAAATCAAAAGGCATTTGAGGATCTGCTTTGTGTCAGGCACTGTGAAAATGTGAGGATACAAAGACAAAAGTAAAAATGTCTCCACCCTGGAGGATCTTACAATTCACTGAGGGGAAGCAACATGTACATATAGGTTATTATTATAATTACTCCTAGTATTGTCATGTAGATATACATAGAACAAATATAAGATAATTTTCAGGGTAAGGCACAAGCAACTGGAAGGATTAGGAAAGGCTTCACACAAAAGGAAGCAGTTTAAGCCAGGAAGGAAACAAAGTAGCTGAAGAGGTGAAGGTGAGGAGGGCATGTAACTTATAAGGCAGCAACTTGGTCTACCAGAGAAAAGCTTTTCTGCCATAAATAATCAATAAGCACAATGGGATCTGATATTCTCTATATCTTTCAATTGATCTACTGATGAATATTGCTTGTAAAAGCCTTCTTGCTCCCTACTAATACCCTCACTGAAGATGCCCTCAGATGATGCACTGGTGACCCTCAAAAGACCTCGCATAGATAGGGTAAGAGGCACAAAGGCTGGTAGTCACTGATGTTTTCTTCATCACCTTTTTAGGTACTAATAAAGTTTGAAATTTTTTTCCCTTTGGCTTTGGCATCTCCTCATTAAGATATTTAGCATATCAGTCCCTTAATGCCCTCACAACTATACCACCTCTAGTGACTTCTATACCTATTTCATACAAAATAGCTGCTTCCTCCCCATCTTCCCCCAAACTCAGCTCAACCTTTGTTCACTTTAGTGCCATGTCTACCTTGATAAATATATCCGGGACAGGGAAATTAGGGTCAAAGTATGGTGGTACAACATGCCTTCATAGAGAAAACGAGTTGTTAAAATTTTTTTTTGCAAATCTTTTTCATTTTTCTTTTGTTTATAGTTCTTTCTTTTTTTTTAACTCTGAATTCCCTTTGGATGATTTTACTTAATTAGATATGTTGATGAGCTTTTTTAAGACTGGTTTTACCCTCTTCTGTTTCTCTCTGCTCTATGAGACTATATTGCTTATAATCTATAATCCTTCTTCATGAGATCTTACAAATGACTTTATATTCTAACCTGGTGTGGCCTTTGGCAACCACCTCTCCCTGGAAAGCAAGCTAGATATTTGCTGACTAGGGTGTTTTCTGGGCTCTTTTAATATTCTCGTGGCAATTAATTAACATTGGTTAAACTTATAGTAACTAATTTACAATGCTTAAATGCTGAGCAGAAGAATTTATATTTGATCCTAAATAAGAGAAAGGCTCTAGAGTTTACTGAGTACAGTTGGGACATGGTCAGATGTGTGATTTGGGAAAACATCTGGCAGTTAGACTAGATTAGGGAAGTTCAAAGAAGCTTATCACCAGAACTTTGGCCACTAAGTGTTAAAGTGCTGTTTTATGAGGTTCATAGCAACTCATGAAGATGGTCTACTAAGCTCTGGAAAGGCTTTGATCTTCAAATTACTGAAGTCACAGGTCTTGTAAAGTTTGAAGCAGCAGTTAAAACATTTGAGAACACACTAAATCAGAAAAAAGACTGAATAAAATTATCATCTTGTCTTTTAGATAAACTAAGTTTAAAGGATAGTACTCTAGCATTTTTTTTAATCCATACACATGTACCAGTACTAGATGCTCAAGTACTTACAGGTTCATATACAATCACAGATTTGTCCACAGATCTTTAAAAAAAGAGAAAAGAAAAATGTGTGTGAATATTTCTATAAATAGGGAAAATTTTAAATTTACCTAAATTGTATTTAAAACATTACAAATTTAATAAGGAGAAGAAAGAAGCTTAAACAAATACATATCATTCAAATGGAAAAACATACATAAGTAATATAAAAATATATAACACAGAATATAGGTTATAATAGCAAACCCTTCTAGTGGTATAAAGGTTCATACATAACTTTTCAAATATAAAATTACTCTACAAAATGAAAAATAATCTTATTAAAGGATTAACATGTGTTAATTGCAATTTGCAATAAGTAGTTATAATTGGAACAGTCATCTGTGATTCAAAAATTGTTTTAAATACATTTCTAGTCCCTGAAAAGTAACATCACAAAAGGATAAAACATTACAAAAAGTTATTGTTTGGTATGTTATATATGACTGTGAATAATTCTGCATTTTGATTTTGTTCCTCTTTTTAAATACATAATTCTTAATTTGGCCTTGTGGTTACATGGACTATTCTTAATAACAGCCATTTGAGATCACTCTAAAGGGCAAAAAGTCTTTTATAAATGAAGTTTTATATATTAAAAGGAAGCATAAATAGTCTCATTTATTTTTTTCTCTTTAAAAAAGCATATGAAAATTTATATCATCCCTACTACAAGTTCATAGCAGGTAAAACAAATTATCTAAAACAAAGACTATGACCAATATGTCATGTAGCAATAATGATATTATTTTACTTGCTTTAACATAGTAGCTCATATGGCGGAACAAATTATGGTGTTTGAATGTAATGGAATGTAACTGTGCCATAAGAAATGACAAAAGGGACAATTTCAGTTAAACATGAGAAGACTTGTAAGAACTTATGGAGAGTGAAATCAGGAGAACCCAGAGAACAATTTATACAATAACAATACAAAGAAAAACTACTAAGAGAGATCTAAGAACTCTAATCAATGTAATGACCAATCAGGGCTCCATAAGACCAATGATAAAAGATGGTACCTATTTTCTAACAGAGGTGGTGAGCTCAAATGAGATATGTATTTTTGGACATGAAAAGTGTGATTTGTTTTGTCTGATTAAGTAGATTTGATACAAGGGTTTTGTTTTTTTTCTTCCAAGATTTTTAGGGAGCAAAGGGACTTGGGAAAGAAGTGGAATAAGTCCAAGGTTAACAAAATTTTTAAAAAAAGGAAAGTAATAAAAGGTCATTGAAAGATATTGAAAATTTACTGAAGAAAAGATAAGTTAGTAGAAAACCCAAACAAAACAAGACAGCTTTGGCAATAACTTGTTAAATTGTGAAGGAACCAACTATGTGTGGTATAGATTTGTAGCTATATACGCAATCATGAAATCTTGCTGACTGGATCCACTACAAATTTATGTCACATTAATCTTAACTGGGCCTTTTCCCCTGCAAGGTATTCCTTTTACACCTCCTTAATTGATTCGGTATCCCAATTGCCACAGTAACTTTTCTAAATTTTTTGCATCCCTCCTCAAACTTCCTGTAGCTTCTCCTGCCACTTTCTCACTCAACTGAGAACCTGTCTCATATTTCACTGAAAAAAAAAAAAACAGAAGCACTTTCCAGGGAACTCCCTCTTATCACTTCCTCATCTCACATCATAGGAAAGATAGACAAGGAGGAATTACAGCACCACAATGGATAGGCTACCATTTCAATCTAAAGAAAACAAAGCAAAACAAAAAAAAACCAATAAGTGAGAACACCTCAGAGAACAAGGTTCATTAATTTCACACCGTGCAAATTTTAAAAGTGAGTTTATTTCATCATACAAGTAATAATTTCTTTATGTTAAGTTATTTCCTAAGAGGACAGCCTTTCGACTTGAAAGCTGAGTTCACTTTATTATGTTGCCACTCTTCCCTAATTCAAAATATAATTAAATCACAAAAACCAAATTAAATAGCTTACCCTGAAACTAACATTTGACCATCATAAGAAAAAGCACAAGACAGAACTGGAGCAGAGTGTCCACTCAGTGTACATTTATACTTCAATTCAAAACCTGCAATTAACATAGTAAGAAAAATGGTAAAATAGTATTTAGAATTTTAAATGCCATTTATTAAGAGCAAAAAACTTTAAAACATTCTGATAATTTTTTAGGCACAAATCTCACTGTTTACATATGTCCATTTGTTTTAAATACCTAAAATAAAGCTAACTATAAATATTTTAAAATATTATCTTAAAAAGCAAGGGAAAATATACACATTTTTTACTAACTTCCCTGAAATAAAACTAGGTACCAACAAATAAATTTTCTCTCTAGGTAGTCAATACTTTAAATCTTTAAAGGAGATAATGAAAAATAGATTGTAAATGATATGAGAAAGTAAATCGATGTTCAACAAACTATTTCTAATTTTTTTTCTTTTCTAAGTTATAAATTTCACTTTGCAATATAAAGTTTTGTTCATAACTGGCCTAAACACAAAATAATCTTGAATGGAAATAAGTATTTCAAACTATTCATAAATTGGCATTACTTAATAATATTTCTTTACTTCCCTTTAAAAGGACTCTGATTTAGTCAGTGAGTATTTTCATTACCAATGCAAGATTACAATGCCTCCATGATTGTTTCACAAATTTGTATAATTCATATACATATATTCATAGCAATGCCTTTTGTGATGGCAAAAAAATGGGAAACAAACTGATTGCTCAGTAAGAGAGAAAGAGATGATTCTTAAAAGCAATTTGGAATTATGCCAAAACTGTGACCAAACTACTGATATCCAGTGGTAACCACTATTAGGTGTATCTCTCCCACACCCTCCAAACCCTCCACCCCAAGAGATCACAGAAAGAAGAAAAGGGCCCGTATATACAAACATATTTACAAAGTCTCTTTTCTATAGTACGGAAGAACTGGAAACTGAAGGGGTGCTGATCAACTGGGTAATGGATGAACAAGTTATGGTATATGAATGTTTTGGAATGTTTGTGCTGTAAGAAATGATGAAGGGGATGGTTTCAGAGAAACCTGGGAAGACTATTATGAAATGATGATGCAAAGCAAAGTGAGCAGAACCTGGAGAACAATTTATACAATAACAATGATATTGTAAAGATAAACAACTTTGAAAGATTTAGGAATTCTGAATAAAACAATGCCAATCACAATTCCAGAGCATTCATAATGAAGCATGCTCCCCACTTCCAGATAGAAGAGTGATGGACTTGAAGTACAGATTAAATATTTTTTTTTGATGTGGCCAATGAAGGAATTTGTTTTGCTTGATCATACATATGTGTAATAGGTTTTGTTTTTCTTGCTTTCTCAGTAGGTGTTTCAGGGTGGGGGAAGGTATGAATTGAGAGGAAGAGAATGCAAACCTAAAACTAAAATAAAATTGAATTTTTTAAATAGAAGTAAAAAATTTTAAAAAAGAAAAGAAAAATTGCTGAACAAATTATGGTATATGAATGTAATGAATGTAACTAAATATTGCAAGATAAGAAATGACAACCATGAGAAATTCAGAGAAGTGTGGAAAAGTGTGGGGAAAAAAATAAGTATCAACTGATGCTGTGTGAAATACGAGAAGAATATATGGAATATCTACAGTAACATAAATAAACGCTGACAGCTGAGAGACTGTAATGGCCAATCTTGGTCCTAAGAATGAAATGATGAAAATACTTTCCTCCTCTCAGATCAGAGGTAGGGGACTATGTATTTGTAATGTTGCAATATCAATGGGGCCATTATGTTAGTTATTTTTACTTAACTATTTTTCCTGTGTTCTAATTCTTTTTCTATGTTCAAAGGAGGCAGAAGAGGGTATATCAAGAAATGAATGGGCTGAAAAAAAAAACAAATGAAAAGGCATCAACACAATTTTAAAGAATAGGAAAAACAAGGAAAAAACCTAACATTTTTACTTCAAAGATTTCCTATTTTGAAAGAAAACTGAAAAACATATATAAAATAATCAAGACACTTTATTCTATAAACATTGTGTTAAAACCTAATCAATTTAAATTAAGAATAAAAGCTTAATTTCAGTTTACTACCATGTTGATTTTAACATACACTGTTTTGATATGTTAGCTACCTAATGGGAACAGCTACCAATGGAACAAAACCCTGCTCTTTATCCTCATCCCTACTTCCAAAGACTCCATCCCTCAGTTCTTTCCCAGGCCATTACCCCTGTATTATCTATACTCCTCCCTTCCCCATCTTGATAACTTTGGCAAACCAACTCAATTCTACCTTGACCTCCATTCTTGAGTCTCTTACCCCTTTATTCTATTTTTCCTCACCAAGTTTCAGCCTTGAATTGCTAGGCTGCCTTCATTCCTACTCATGAACTGCTGAGTAAGGCTGAAGAAAATTGTATAACTGTGCTAAATAGGTCGACTTAAAAATTAGGTTACATAAACTCAACTGGACCCTCAGTATGTACATCCCTAATCAATTCATTATTCCACTCACTACAGAGGCTTTTTTAAAAGTAATTTCTCTCTCCTCACATTCCTCATATCTTACCAACATTCTTAGCTAAGAACTTGGTCTTATATTTCACTGGAAAACTTGAAGAGATTTTCTGAAAGCTCCCTCTTAGTCTGTCCTCTTCATCTCACATCACTCAGATGTCTTCTGCCATTACCTTCTTCACCTGCCTCACACAAAGACACGGTCATTCTTGCCAAGGCAAATTCCTCTACATGTACAAGTGATTGCATTCTAGCCTTTCTTCTCTACCAGTTAGTACTCTTTATCATCTTAATTCTCACTTTCTTTCAATTTCTGTTTATGGAATGCTTCCCCCTGCCTACAAATATGCCCAATGTCTCTCCAATCTTCAAAAAACTCACTTGATACATCTATCCCCATTAGCTATCATCCCATATCTCTCTTACATTCTGTGGCTAAACACCTTGAGAAGGGTATCTACAATTGTTGCTAACACTTCCTTTTACTTTCACTCTCATCTTAATTCTCTAAAATGTGACTCCTGACCTTATCATTTAACTCAAACTGGTTTCTCCAAAGTTACAAAGATCTTTTAATTGCCAGATGTAAAGGCCTTTTCTGAATCCTTACCCTTCTTGACCTCTCTGCAGCTTTTGATGCTGTTGATGACTCTCTTCTCCTTGATGCTCTCTTCTCTAGGTTTTCATGACACTGTTCTCTCCTGGTATACCTCTTACCTGACTGCTCCTTCTCCGTTTCCTTTACTGGATTTTCATCCAGGTCATGCCACTAACCATGCGTGTCCTCCAAGGATCTGTCTTGAGTCCTCTTTCCTTCTCTCTCTAAACTATTTCACTTGGTGATCTCACCAGTGCCATTATCATCTCTATGATGATGATTCTCAGATCTAGTTATCCAGTCCTAACCTCTCTCTTCTAACCTCCAGATTCACATTTCCAAACATTTATGAGGCATATTGAATGGAATAACCCATATTTATCTTAAACTCATCACATTCAAAACTGAATACATTATCTTTCCTCTCAAACCCTACCCTATTCCTAACTTTCTTATTACCATAGATGTTATTCTTGACACTTTACTCTCTCTCGCTCCAATAACCAATCTGCGGCCTATTGTTTCTACCTTCCTAACATCTCATTTGACATTTAAAGCCTTACATAAACACCTACCATTATAGTTTTCATATACAACTTATAAACTTCTTGAAGACAATCCAACTCCTGACTCTAGGCATTTTCATTGGCGGTTCCCCATACCTGGAATACTTTCCCTCTTCATCTCTGTCTTCTGGCTTCACTGGCTTCCTTTGAATTCCAGCTAAAATCCAACCTACTGTAAGATGCCTTCTGCAATCCTCTTTAACACTAATACCTTCCTCAGTGGATTATCTTCCGATTATCTGGTATAGATCTTGCTTGTGCACAGTTGTTTTCATGTTGTCTCTCCCATCAGAATGAGCTCCTCAAGAGCAGAGATGGTCTTTTGCCTTTCTTTGTATCCCTAGCACTTAGCACAGCACCTAGCACCTAGTAGGTGCTTAATAAATACTTGCTGACTACAATGCTAAGACTAGAAGAATCTCAATCATGAAATACAAAATTACGTATCTATCTATCTATCTACATGTGGCTAAAACCAATTCATAATGAACAGTGCTTTTCCCATTAAAATTTATGAATATTGTTCATAGGATCAAAGATCTAGAGCTGGAACAGACCTCAGAAGCCATCTGGTCCAAATCCTACAGATGAAGAAAGTGAGGCCCATGGAGGTTAAGTGACTCACAAAAAGCCACACAGGTAGTTCTTTTACTTATAGTCGAAGACAACATTTGCAGAGTCTGCTACTGTTTGTCTTTCTGTTCTTTACTCTTTAGAGTAAAGCTACATCAAAAGGTTTTAAGTATTCTAGTACTTCAATCACAATGAATTTTTCTACTTTTCCACTTTATTGTTTATTGTCTTTGGAGTATTCTGATATGTTCCATTCTCTGCATCATTGACTTTGGTCTACCACTTACTGTGTGACTTTGAGGAAGTCATCTCTATAGGTCTCATCTCTATAGGTATCAAATCCCTTGTCTGTAAGATGAGGGGGTTTTACAAATATATAATCCTATAATTCTGTGTCCTGCAGTGAGAATCAACAAGAAATAGAAACCAATTAAATATGGAGGGAGAGAGTAGAGTTGAGAATGACTCCAACTTTGTGAACTTGGCTTACTGGAAGAATAGTGATGAAGTATAGGAACAGGAAGTCTCCAAAATAAATGCAAGCTATCAACAACCCTATAAAAAAATGTTCCAAATCACTAAAAATATGAGAAATGCAAATTAAAACAACTGAGGTTTTATCTCATATCCAATAGATTAGCAAAGATGATGAATGATGAAAATCGCAATTGCTGGAGAAGCTGTGGAAGGAGAGGCACACTAATGCACTACTGGCAAAACAGTTAATTGACCTAATGTCTAGAAAACAATTTGGATCTATACATAAAAAGTCAATAAACTCTTCATGCCCTTTGATCCAGCAATACCAATAACAGACATATACTCCCAAAAGGTCAAGACAGAGGGAAAGTACTGATACGTACAAAAGATTTAGAGCAGGCCTTTTTGTTGTAGCAAAAGACTAGAGAATTGGAGATTGGAGAATGGCCAAGTAGTGTTATATGAATATAATGGAATGTTATTTATCAGAAGACAAATATGAAGAATTCAGAGAAACTTGGGAATATTTTCATGAACTTATATATAATGTAAAGAATAGAACCAGAAGAAAACTTATGCAAAAGACCACAACAATGCAAAAGAAAACAACTGCGAAAGAAAACTACTTCAGAATTCTGAAATCAATCATAATTTCAAAAAACTAACTAAGAAATACAGAATGAAATACAGATTTTCCTTTTCTTTTCATTATGAACTAGAAAATCGTGAACAAAGAAGGCTACACAAGTATCTGTATGTGATCATCAACATGTAAATTGAAACCTCAAATTATAAGGGCAGATTTTGGTGAAAGGAATACTATGAGCCAAGTACTAAATTCATTGAAAAAGGAACGACCTCATGGGGGCAGAAGAAAACAGTCACAAGGATCTCGGTAGAATGATATATCTGGATTCAATGAAGCTCAAAATAGGTCAATTAGAGGTTGCTTGTTAAATGATGGTGGTAGGAGGAGAATAGAGTATTGAGCAAGAAATATACCTTTTCCTCTTCCTGCCCCAAGTGTTGGGGAAGAGAGGGGTGAGGAGGGGCAGGAGTGAAGGTATATCCCATACTAGAGAGGACAGCAATGGATAAACATTATTATCTGGGAGAAGCCAGGTTTTGTGGATTGCAAGGATATGGGAAGAACATAAGACAAACAGGTCTAATACGAAGGGCAATTTGTTGATAACAGAACAGAGTTCCAGTGGGTTACTACCCTTGGTAGTCAGTCAATAAACATAAAAGTTCCTACTATGTGCTAGGTAGTGTGCTAAGCAATGGAGAAAGGCAAAAGATAGTCTTTCCTATAGAGGGGCTCACATGGGGGAGAAAACATGCAAAGAAGTATGTATAAATAAGCTAAAGACAAGATAAATTAGAAATAATCAACAGAGGGAAGGTACTCTAATGCTTTAATTCTAATTAAGGGGGACTGGGAAAGGCTTCCTGTAAAAAATGGAATTTTAGCTGAGATGCAAAGGTAGCCAGGAGAGACAAGAGGTAGAGATGAAGAGGGAGAATGTTCCAGGTGGTAAAAAGTAGACAATCAAAATGTTTGGAGTCAGGAGACAGAGTATCTTTGTTCAAGGAACAGCAAGAAGGTAGGTATGACTGGGTCAAAGAATATATGAAGTAGGGGTGAGGGAGTGTTATGAAGGGTTTTGAATACCAAGCAGTGAATTTTATATTTGATCCTGGAGGTGACAGGGAGCCAGTGGAGTTTATTAGATGGGGAGGGGAGACATGGTCAGATCTGTGCTTTAGGAAGATGACTTTAACAGCTGAGTGGAGGATGGAATGGAGTGGGGAGAAACTTGTAGCAGGCAGACCAATCAATAGATTATTATAATAGTCTGGATGTGAAATAATGAGGGCTTGTACCAGGTGCTGGCATCAGTGGAGGAAGAAAGAAAGAAATATATTTGAGTGATGTTGCAAAGGTAAAATCAACAGGCCTAGGCAACAGATTGGATATCAGAATTGAGAGAGTGAGGACTGAAGGATGATATCTATGTTATGAGCCTGGGTGCCTGGGAGAATGGTGGTACCCTCCACAGACATAAAGAAGAGGAGGTGGGGAGGGGAAGATGAGTTCAGTTTTGGACACGATGAGTTTAAGAGTTTGAGATGTCCTATAAACAGCTGGAGATGTGAGTCTGGAAGCTGTGAGTCTATAGATGTGAGCAGAGAGGTTAGGGCCGGGAAAGAACTGTGGGATGAAAGGATTGGAGGTCAGAGTGTGGATGAAGAACAGGGTTTGGGGTTGCAAGGCAGAGAGAGGGAGTAGAATGACAATAGACTATGATCACATAAGGGAATTTCAGAGTTCATGTACATAGAAGTGGTGCATTTATGACTGATGGCAAGAGGAGTAGGTCATATGAAAAGAGTAAGCTGAGAAACAGTGAGGTTAAGGTGTTTGAGGGAAATCTCGGAGTATGATGGCAGGAATTGAAAAGAGAAAGCCTGTAAGCCAGACACTGAATTCACTGAGAAAGAAAGGGGAGTATCCTAGAGGTCTACAGCCAATAGCTACCAGGATTTTGACTGGGTGGTAAATGCAGATTATAAAGAACTCAAAGAGGAGGATGGTGGTAGGTGGAGAACCTGAATGTGGCAATGGGAGGGTGGAGGTGGAGGAAGGAATATTTCAACATCTCCACCTCAACTAGTAGGTTGGAAGGAATGAGTAATAGTACAGCCAATGCTAAAAAGGGGACTTCATATCTAGATCCCTCAGAGCTAGATGATGGAAGGAGTGAGAAAGGAAAAGATTTAAGTTTACTGCTTATGGAGCAGGCATTTCAGAGCACACAGTTGAAGGCATGGGTAGCTTTGAAGCAAGACACTGTAAGTGTGGAGAGTATGGGTTGAGGCGGGTGGAAATAAGAGATTAGGCAGTTGGGGACAGAAAATGAAGTTTGAATGATGAGAGCTGGGATTCAGAATCACCAGGATGGGAAAGGTATGACCAGAGAGGAGTCTGTTAATCACTGAAGAATAAGTTCAGGTATGTTTTCATTGTCCATAGAGGGTTAGCCTCAGGCTGCACTTCTCTCTGGGTCTTAAACTGTTTAGAGGGAACAATGAAAAAGTAGGATAGAGTGGGACACGCACAGAAAGGTTGTGGCTAACATGGATGTGTATATAGGCCCTAGTAAAGGCTTTGATTACCACATGCCTGGACTATTGTAATAGCTTCAATAAGTTTTCAAAGAATATGAAGAATAATTTTCATTGTGCATTAATCAAGTAAAACAAACAAAACTCCAGAAACTCTACATTGCCTTCCAAAGTTCAAACTCCTTTTTCCAGGCATTCAAAGCATTATATAAGCTGCCACTACACTACTTTTCCAACCCAACTGGGTCCCACTAATATGCTATTTTCTTGCCACTTTGCTCTGACTACTAGAATGTCCTCCTTCCCTTATTTATCTATTGAATTTCTATTTATCCTTTAAAGCCCAATTCAAACTAAGGGAACCTTTCAAACAACAAATATTTATTAAGTACTCATGATGTGCCAGGCACTGTGCTAGGTGCTAGGGATACAAAGACAAGAAAGAGACAGAGTCCCTGCCCTTGAGAAGCTTACATCATATCTGGAGAGACAACAAATACATACATAAATATATAGGAAATAAATATACAAATACAGAGTAACTTGGGGAGGAGACGTGCTAGATCTCTGATCCTCTCAGAAATAATCTTTCCCTCACTTAGTACTTTGTTTTACAACTCTCTAGTGAAGTTATCATTGATTATATATTGCAGTTATCTGTGGTTTATCTTATCCCATGACTACACTGGAACCTTCATGAAGGCAAGAACAACACTTTATGTAAATTTTTCACCTCACTCAAAGCCTACCACAACTCTCTCTGATGTAAACGATCTTATCTGGTAACAAAAAATATATAAAAACAGTTTTATGATCAGTTTTAAGTTGCCTGCTCACTGTTTTTTAAAAAAGACTAATTAAAATAATCATCATAATTATTTGTATATGACTCTAGATGCATACATACCTAAGAAATCTCTAAGTGTAGTAACCCAAAGTTTGATCTGGCAATCTTGACCACACGATGCCATTCGGAAAAATTGGGGGCCATGCTCACCATCTGGTAAAATTAAATATTTTAAATGAATCAAAATTAATGAAACAGATTAACGATCTTAAGAAAGCAGATTTTCTTTTTCATATTGAGATCTGATAATATTCCTATTCAAGCATTTTTTGTAAGTAGTATTCATTTACCTTGTTTGTCTAATATCAGAAAAAAAGATGATTTTACAAAGTATACTATGACCAAATACATTCTTGCAAGGGGATAGTTCGAGGTCCTGTCTACAAGTGACAGAATATTTGTATATTTACACTCATGCAGAAAGGAAGAAGAGATCAGATAGAGAGAAAAGGAGAAGAGAGAGAAGACTGAACCTGGACAGGGAAGGTTGGTGTTTTTAGGACTGGGAAGGACATAGCTAGTATGGAGGATGGACTGAATAGAGAAGGAAAAGATTTGTTAGAATAACACTTTGTTAGAGGCAGAAAAGAATGCAATCAGTGGTGCAAGCAAAAGAGCCTTAATAAGGAACAGAGATAAATCTCCTGTAATAAGGAGGTAAAAGGATATTAAATTTTTTTTAGGAATAAAGTGATTTGAAAGATCTCTCATGTCAGTTGCCCTCAATCATCTTAGCAAAGTAAACAGCCAAGTCACCATGTAAGGATATGTGGGTATGGCTGATGGTTTCTTTAAAAAGGATAAGTTCTGATGCAATCACTATGGGGAATGATTTAGGAACTGAAAGAGTGTAGACAGTAGAAAAATTACTGGCTGAACTGAGATTATGTACCATAAATTTGTAATGGATAAGAGTCATTTCAACTTCATTACTGTATCCCAAGGATGAGGACTTTAAAGTCAGAAACATAAGATGGTTAAGAAGGCAATGGATTCTAAGGTTGTAGCTAGTGAAATCCTGAGGCAGACCACAAAGCCAGGGTAGGGCTTAGAGATAATGGAAACAAGAAGGGAGAGAGAGAGTAGAAGAGGAATGGGCCAAAACAGGCATTTTTCCCCCACTTAATAGTATTTTATTTTTTCCAATTACATGTAAAGATAGTTTTCAACATGCACTTTTATAAAATTTCGAGTTCCAAATTTTTTTCTCCCTCCCTTCCCAAGATGCAAGCATTTACTACACATGTACAATGATATTAAGAAAAAAATATATAGTGAAAATAGTATGCTTCAAATTGCAGTCAGACTCCATAGTTCTTTCTCTCAATGTGGATAGCATTTTCCAGCAGGAGTCTTTTGGAATTGTCTTAGATCACTGTATTGTTGAGAAGAGCTAGACTATCAAAGTTGATCATCACACAATGTTGCTGTTACTGTGTACAATATTCTCTTGGTTCTGCTCACTTCACTCAGCATCAGTGCATGTAAGTCTTTCCAGGTTTTTCTGAAATCTGCCTGCTTATCATCTCTTATAGTACAATAGTATACCACTACAATCATGTACCACAACTTGTTTAGCCTTTCCCCAACTGATGGGCATTCCCTCAATTTCCAATTCTTGACCACCACAAAAAGAACTGCTACAAATATTTTTGTACATGTGGGTATTTTTCCATTTTCGATGACCTTTTTGGGATATAGACCTAGTAGCAATATTGCAGGATCAAAGGATATGCACAGCAAAACAGTCATTCTTAATAAAATGAAGATCATCCTTTTAATTGCTCTTTTTATTCCATATTAAAAATAATTTCCTGTAAAAGGCATTTTTAAAAAAATCTCTACTTACCAAAGACTTGTTTCACCAAGAACAATGGCCTAAGCTGCTTTTTCTAACATTATAAAAACTCTTGGTCAAAGCTACAACTGTTCTTGCTTCTCGTTCTTAAGAAAAGTCAACCAGTGCGACTGTTCCAAATCTTTTCTACAAATCCCCAAATCCATTTACCTCTCTCCCATTCTCGGATAAAAGATCAAGCCTACTTTGCTAAAAACAGAGGCCAAACATAAAATCTCTCTTATATTCTCCTCTCCAATTCACTTTTTTCCCCTCTGTATCTATCTTTTCCCCTTTTCTTGTTGTCTGAGAAAGAAGTGTCTCTTCTTTTTCTAAAGCTGTCTCCGTTTGTGAGCAATCAAGTTCTTACTCCTTTTTTATTATCTCCTCCTTCTCTGGCATGTCCAATCTCTTCCTCCTCACAAGTTTCTCTTTCACTTCAAACATCATTATTATTTCTCCACTCGAAGAATCTTCATTTGAACCTGTCTCCTCTAGCTTCCAAATTTCTTGAATACAATTACCACAATGTCTCCATTTCCTCACTTCTCATTTTTCTTTTACCTTCAATGTGATATTAGGGTAACTATTCTCCTATTATACAACAATCACGAAGTCACCAAATCCAGTGATTTATTCCTAGTCCTGGGGAACATATATTACCGACCATTGCTTTCTTCAGCTTCCATGCATGGCACTACAGTTTCCTGGTTCTTATTTATTTCTTTCCTCCTGCATTCAAGGCTCACTCTTAAACTTCTAGTCTTTTTTCCAAACTCTAGCCCTGCTTTCATAGTTTTAATTATCCATTGTATGTGATTCTCATATTTTTCTCTTTCACTGTCTAATCTCTTACCTGAACTATTGTCCTCTATTTGCCACTACATGAACCTTTTTGTGTGAATGTCTCAGTATCATAATCATAATAAAAGTTGCTATTTATATAGTTACCTTAAAGATGGCAAAAAGATACAGATATATCATCTGACCTTCAACAATATTCCTATGAAGTAGGTAGTATAGGTGCTATTATTCTCACATTATAGATATGGAAACTCCGGTTAAGAGGTATTAAATGATTTGTGATCACACAGCTAATGTCAAAGGCAAGAATCAAAATCAGACCTCATGCTTTTTCAACTCCAACACTTTGCAACATGGACACAAAGCAGTCTTTATATTAAAAAAAATTCTTTAAAAATCTCTCACAAACACTTTACTTGCCCATTGCTACCATCATTTAATACTATTATAATAGCCATGATCTCTGAGCCAAACTAGCAAAAACATCACTTTCTTTATAACACTACACTTTTTAAAAAACTCTAAATCACTTTTCAGTGCCTAAAGGACAAAGTTCAAATTAATCCCCCCTACTTGGATTTCAAGTTACTGTGTACTCTACTATCTGGCCTTATCTACCCATAATTCAACCTTTATATTTTCTAAATACCATAAACTTGAGAATTCTCATAAACCACAGCATACCAATCAAGCTGGTCTAACTCTATATTCATTTTCATGCTTTTCTTTTCACATTGTTCTCCCTATCTGGAATAGCTTCTTCCATAATCTTTCCCAATGCAAATATGAGTAGCCATTTATAAACATTTATTGAATTTCTTTGAAAATAAATTCCCTTTATCACAAATAAAATTAAATGTTGAAATATGAGGTATTGTATTTTTATGTTATCCTACTGTTTGGAAATAGACCATAGTATTTCTTAAATATAACTCATTGAAATGCAATTAATTATCTATTATGCAATGGAGGGCTTTGGAATGTGTTTAAAGTTACATTTGAATATAAACGTGTTAGACAGTCTAAGCATTTATAATACTTGAAGCCAAATAATGAGGCCACATTGTGAAAATTTTATTAAGACAGAAAAGTTAGGAAGTTGTGCAGCTTTCTGACACATTCTCCCAGTTCAGCTCTTCCTAGATTTCTCACTCCATGCTATCAATGGACAATAAAACTTTTCATAATACTAATACAAAGCAAGAAATGCAAAGTATTATGGGAAAGAGGTAGAAACAAAGGGTTTTAATTTCATAATTATATAAGGAAGTTGAAAGCAAGAATTTGCTAGGGATAATCCATCTGTAATATGGATAATCCCTTTTGAAGATAGTCATGAATTGACCTTAAAAAGGTATAAATGGCTTAGTTTAAATACTTTAGGTTTTTTACCTATGGGTCTTGGATAAAATGTAGTTATGTCTTTGTAACTGATGCTTACTAAATAAATCACAATCAAGAAGTGATTTTAAATCACCTGTGGAAACAGAAACAATTAATGGAATTTATTTATTGAGGTTATATTTAAACAATTAGCTAGATTAATGAATGAATGATAAATCCTTGAAGAGAAATTCTAGAATTTAAGACTGTACTCTTGACCTTTGAGGATGATGTCACAGGAGCAACTATCATGATATAAAAATACCTGATATAAAAATACACACTTTCAAAGAAAAGACACAGAACTGAACATATGCCAGTCTGACCTGGTTTAATCCACAATTTCATTTTTTTTAAATGGACATTTAAAACATGTCAACAAACAAGTTCTTTATAACAATACCCAAAGGTAATTAGCATCCAACTGGAACTTTTAATTTCTATCCCTGTAACAAATTTGACACTCAATAATTATATGTATGGGAGAACTAAAATCAATATTTAAGAGATATTTTTATAACAGAGTTCTTTGGATTTGTATACAGTTAATACATTTTGTCACCATAATATTACTATATCAACTCTGGTTGAAATTAATGATTTAAAAGAAATATAACCAATACATGCCTATTTTAATTCATCCAGGATACATTAGTAGAATAAATATTTTCATATCTTTAAAAATCATTTAAAATGTATATGAGGTAGAAAGAATTAATGAAATAATTTAATATATATTATAAAAATTATGTCATATAAAAGAAAAAATAATTTTAATATAATAATGTGAACCAAAACTAATTTTAGGATTTCAATTTTCACTAAAAAAAACTTTACTAATATCTAAAATAAACAACTTGTTACTTCATTGCTGAATCAGCTGTCTGCACAGAGTGAGACCACTGACTAGCCAGAACAAAGCAAGTTAGAAGAATAAAAACTGGAAAAAGATGTGATTAAAATAACTCCATCCTGATCTATGTAAACTAGCTCATGATGATGAGAAATGCTTATGGAGAGAAGAAAAGAAACAACCTGCAATAATTTCATATCTAGTTTTGATATAAATCAATAGCAATAATAAGGAAACCAAAAGAGCCCCTAATGCACCTTAGCCTTTGGACATTGGACTGATTTGCATGGTAGCAGAAGGCAATACTTATAGGGATATAAACTTATTTGTAAAACCTTAATCGAGAAAGGTGATAGGGAGGCAGCAGAGTACAGTGGAAATAATACTCTAAAAAGTCATAGAACTTGGGTTCAAATCCTCTTATATGACCCTATGCAAATCATTTAGAGCTTCTTTAAACCTAGATTTCCTCACCTATAAAACAAGGGAGTTGAACTACATCAATGGCGTCAACCTCAAATAGAAACAGGGGCCACTAAACTGTACATCAGGAACCCTGTGGGCTGCATATTAGCTTAGTTTTAAAATGTAATATTATATTTATATTTCATTGTGTTATTGTTTTATTGTATTTTTATTTATCTTGCTAAGAATTTCCTAATTACATTTTAATGAGGTTCGGGCAACACACAGGATTGTTGTGGTCCACATGCAGCCCACAGGCTGTCTGACACCTCTGAAACAGATGGCTCAAGATTCTTTCCAGGTCAAGGTCTATGATCCTAAGCCTATGAGCAGTATTGCCCTATATAACAGAGAGATGCAATAGAGTAAAGGACTCAACTAAGTAAAAGTCATCCTGAGAGCATTTATGAATGAAAATGGAAAGAGTTCAAACAAAAGAAAAATAGAAAAGATACACAGATGTGCTAAGATTTTAATAAAGAGGCAGCTGGACGTTCAGTGAATAGAACACTTGCCTGAAGTCAGAAAGATATATGTTCAAGTCTAGAAGTAGACACCTACTAGTTGTGCAACCCTGGACATGTCACTTAGCCTCTGTTTGCCTCAGTTTCCTCAACTGTAAAATGAAATAGCACCTACCTCGTGGGGCTATTGTAAGATCAAATGAGACATTTGTAAAAGTACTTAGTGCAGTGCCTAGCACGTTATAGGTTCTACATGAATACTTATTGCCTTCTCCCTTCCCTAAAAAACACAAAACAATATGTTCATTTTCACACTCAAAGAGAGCAGAGCCATCATAACTGTATTCTAATATTAATAGTCCTGAGTATGCTACTAGGGGAGGTAGAAAGGGCACCAAGGAGAATAAAGATCAGAAAAACTGCTAGACTACAGGAGATCTATGTTGTAGGCAACACAACTGTGAAAGTATTAAGGGACAGGTTCACAAAGTATTTGAAGAAGACACCAAAGGTTTGGAAAAAATCTCCTATCTCCTTAAATATCTCCTTTCCTCATCCCATTCCCCAGAGAATTAAGGGCATATTAACAACTACCAACCTACACACCCACTTACCCATTTATATATCATTTTTAATAAGGATAACCTATGCAAATATTGAGGATACCCTCAATGAGGATATAGTGGGGAACAGGCATGTTTTCAAAAGCACTCCAGATACCCATATCTTTATCATAATTGACTAAAACATTTAGTGAAACTTCTTCCATTAGCTTACAGTATGTTGGCTATGAGAGTATTTGATTTCGTACAGAAAAATAAAAAAGATGTTTTAAAAGTGTCCAAAAAATGTCTACTAAGCATACATCAAAATTAATCAAGATTCCACATAAATCATCGCCATTTCTATATATAAACAACAAAATCTGGCAAGAAGAGCTACAAGGAGAAATTCCATTTCAAATAACTATGGCAGGTATAAAATATTTGGGACTGTATCTAACCAAGATATATACAAGAACTACATGAATTCCACTATAAAATACTTCTGTGGAAATAAAGACAGACTTAAATAATAAGATAAACGTTAATTATTCCTGGATAGGTAAGGCCAATACAATAAAAATTACAATATTCCCTAAATTACTTATTCAATATTATATCAATCAAAAGTACCAAAAGATTATTTTATAAACCTAGAAAAAATAAAAATGATATTCATATGGAAGAAGAAAAGGTCAAACTCTCAAGCATAATAATAAAAAAAGCGAGAAAGGAGAATCTATCAGTATCAGATATCAATCTATACTATAAAGTAGTCATTGGTAAGATAATTTGGTATCAGTTAAAAACAAAAGGAGAGATCAATCAGTAGAACATATCAGGTACACAAAATATAGAAGCAAATGAATACAGTGGCATAGGACCCAACAAATCTAACCACTCTAGTTAATGGGGGGTAAAGACTCACTATTTGACAAAAAGCTGCTGGGAGAACTGAAAAGCAATTAGCAAAAATTAGGCAAAGACCAACTTCTCATACCATATACCAAGAAAAGCTTCAAATGAATATGAATTGGATTTAAAAGGTGATACCATAAGCAAATTTGAGGAGGAAGGAAGAAATTATCTTTCAGATCTATAAAGAGTTCATGACTAAACATAAAATAGAGATTATATAAGATGACATGGCCAATTTTGGTCATATAACATTTAAATATTTTTGAACAAACAAATCTAGTGTAGTTAAAATTAGAAGGGAAAGAGGTTAACTAGGAAAAAATCTTTGAAGTGAGTTTCTCTGACAAAGATTTCATTTTCAAGATACATAAGGCACAGATTAAAATTTATAAGAATAAGAGCCATTTCCTAATTGCTAAATGGTTAAAGCATGTGAACATGCAGTTTTCAAAGGAGAAAATTTAAACTATCAACAACCATATAAAAAATTCTCTAAATCACACATTATTAGAAATGCAAATTAAGACAATTCTGAGGTTGCACCTCACACCTACCAGATTGGCAAAAAAGACAAAGCAGAAAAATGACAAATATTGGTGGGGTTACTCAAAAGAGGCACACTAGTGCCCTGTTAACTGGTACTGTGAACTGGTCCAACCATTCTGGAAATTGAAACTAGGCCCCAAGATTTAACCAATTGTGCATATTCCTTGAGCTAGTTATCACTTCCAGGTCTGTACCCCAAAGTGATCAAAGAAAGAGGAAAAAGACCTGTATTTACAAAAATATTTATAGCAATACTTTCTGAACTGGATACTAAGGGAATGTTCTCCTCCTCAACTATGCCTAATGACTTCTCTGGTTTCCTTTAAATTACCAACTAAAATCCCATCTTATAAGAAGCTTTTCCCAATCCCACTTAAATCTAGTGTCTTACCTCTGTTAGTTTCTATTTATCCTGTATACAGCTTGCTTTGTATATATTCATTAGACTGTAAGCTCCTTGAGGGCAAGAACTGTTTTTTGCCTCCTTTTGTAACCTAGCCTCTTAGCCTGATTCCTACTAGGTGCTTAATAAAATTTTCTGACTGACAATATAAATGGAATATTACTGTGCCATAAGGAATTTTTAAATGAACATTACAGAGGAAACCGGGAAACCTCCTATAACCTAATACAGAATGAAGTGAACAGAATGAAGAAAACAATTTGAACAAGGGCAACAACATTAAAGAGAAAAACAACTTAGACTTTAGAGCTCTGATTAATGCAATGATAAAACACAAGTCTAGGGGCACTGAAGACAAAACACACTACTCGCTTCCTGTCAAGCCAGGTGACAGGCTTAAAATGCAGAACGGAAATACAATTTTGCACATGGCCAATGGAGAATTTTTTTGGTTGGATTATGCATATTTGTTATCAGGATTTATTTTTCTTTATTGCTCAGTGGAGGGGGGAGTAAAAGAGAAAAATAATATATACTTGTAAAAGTAAATATTTTTAAAAGTTTTCATTAAAGAGCTAGCAACATAGATAAGGTCACTAATGACCCTCTGAATGTATTAGATGCAACATAAAATGGGGAGATGTATGCTCACCAAAGGTTTATTACAGACATGGAGAAGATCCATGTAGATTTCAAGTTGCAGAGGAATTCCCTAAAGACGATGAGGTACTCCAAATGCTTCTTAATGTAGATAACAGGGTGCCTGTTAAGCATGTCCCATAACAATGCGAAGCCTCCTGGACAAGTTCTATAACCACTCAAATGAATTTAGTCTGACATAGGAAAAACCAAGTGGATGAAAAAAGACCACTGTCCATTATGATATATAGTTACATAGACAACCTAAAGAGCATAACTATACACACACACACACACACACACATATGCACCATGGATAGACAAAGCAAACAGACAATGAATTGGACCCACAATTCAACAGGAGGAGAGTAAATTGTATGGCCTTTCAGAAAAAGCTCTTGAAAAAGTTATCTTTTTAATACAAATATTCCACAAGCAGTGTTACATGGCTTTGAATCATAGAATACTATGATATCTGAAGAATAAAAAAAATTAGTATTACTCAAAAGACAACGGAGAGGTACATCACAGCATTCTGCTATACTGTGTCAGTACTCTGAAACCTATCAAATATGGAACTACAAAGAACAAGAATAAAAGAGATCATCAGGAAAGTAAGTGATAAAAAAAATCAGTTGATTTATGTGGCAAGAGGGGAGAATAACCAATAGATAGACTATATGCCCTACTGGTATCTTCTTGATGGCAGGAGAAAGTGAGTAAGGCCCCTGGTATGTTAGGTGGATCACTTGTTGCAGACTTGTTGAAAGAGGTGGTCAAAAGCTCACAAGATGGACAAGTAATGAGGTGCTTTAATCGGTAAGAAAGAACATCCAAATCAGTGACCAAGAACGGAGCCAAAAGAAGTCACTCTTGCCCCAGCGCTAAATTCATCCAATTTCACTCTATTTAGGTGAAACAAGTAAATACAGCTAAATCAGAACCAATACCTTTTTCAGCTTGTTACTGGCATGCTGATTCTCCTCTAACACACACCCGTAACTTCAAGCTAGCAATAAAGAAGGAGAAATCCTTAAAGTTGTAGCCAGGGCAGAAAAATGGTTTTGACTCTTACTCTTTCATGGACTACATGGTCCCTCCAATTATTAAAATACTACATGTATGTCCTTTGCACAGTAGACAGCATTTCCAAAGAAAAGTTCAGTCACACAACTAAGACAAGGCTTCCTACAGGAATCTATGTAGGAGTATGATTAGAGCTGGATCCAGGGGGCTTTGGAAGAAGGTAATGGTGCTATGGAGAGAGATGATGTCTTTTCAGCCAACAAATATTTACTGAGTACTTATTTTGTACCTAGCACTATGCTATGATATAAATGATGCAACACAAGAGGCAATAGAGTAATACAGTTCTGGCCATGGAGTCAGAAAGACCTGAGCATAAATCTCATGACTAACATTACTAGCTATGTGAACAAGTCATGTAAGTTCCTTAAAGTCTTAGGTTCCTGATCTATAAAATTGGTAGGAATAATAATGAATGAAAGAATAAGTTTAGGGAAAGAGTAAACAAAACTATTACTTTTTGTTAATGATAAGACACTTAAAAAACTTAAAAGAGTCAAAAGTTCATTAAAACAATGAATAAATTTGACAAAGTTGCAGGAAAAAACCCCACATAAATCATTAGCATTTCTGTTTGTTGTCAATAAAGCTCAGCAGGAAGAGCTAGAAAGCAAAATTCTATTTAAAATAACTATGGAAGCTATAAAATATTTGGGAATGTATCTACCAAGACGCACCCAGGAACTCTATTTATCAATAAAAAAATGTGTACATCTATGAACTATAAAATAATTTTTGCAGAAGTAGACAGACCTAATTAAGTGGAGAAATATTAATTGCTCATGTGTAGGTTGAGCCAACATAATTTTTCAACCAGTACCAAGGCCTTCTAATGACTACTACTTTATTTGATTTCTGGTATGGACAGACCTCCTTTCTTTGCCATTTATTTCATTTTTACCCCTGAAATTCTTGACTTTTTTTCCCTAGAAATGAATGATCACTTTTTCTAGTTGTATAAAGTATTCCTTTGGTATTTTTTACTGGTACAACACTGAATGTGAAAATTAATTTAGGTAATATTGTCTTTTTTTATTGGCTCAACCTAGACATAAGCAATTAATGTTTCTAAAGTTATTTAGATTTGCCTTTATTTCTGCAAAGCATTTAAAGATAGATTTAAGGTACTAAATGCATTAAAACAATGATTATTCATTTTACGCAAAATGCTCTTTAAAACAGTAAGTTTACTTGGTATATTTAAAATAGTATTTGATTTATATTAATTTTTGGAGGAATACAACTACTGCATAAAATGAGCTAAACCAAGATATATTTCTGATGTGCATTCTTTGTTTGAACATTGTTATTTTATAAATTTAATACACCTCCTAGGAAGTAACTATAAATTCATAAATATTAATTTGTTCATTATTATGGATGACTTATGTTAAAGACCTTTTCCTATTAACCAGTGAAAAACTAGATTTCTTATAAAAGCTCTTAGAACTTATAAAAATCTAAAATATTCTTCCAAGTGACTTCAAATTTGGCTAAATAAGCATCTTCAAATGCCAATGTATTCTTCTCTTATGGAATCTGTTATTCATGAAAATCAAATACATTTCCCTGATACTATTTAGATTCTAATGTAAACACATATTTTTAAATGTTAGCTCACTTTCTAAAGTTTTATCTATAGCCTTAGGTGTAATTTATATAATTTTTAGACTACCAGTTTTTCATTACTTAGAATTACTATAAATATATAATTGAATAGCTATAAATTTTAAACTGAGAAACTAAATTTTAAAATGTCAAAAATACAATTTCCACATAGGTTAGTTCAACTTATGCATCCTTTGCCTTTACCTTTTCCATTTAAAATATACCATATAAAATACTTCATCAAATTCTAACCCTCTATGGGTTACAGTATGAAAAACGGAATAAAAGAATGTTCTTCTCCCATAAATAACAGTATTTAATAAATTTGGGTTTATGATACTCTTAGCAGTTGAATCATCCCAGACATACTAGTTTAATTCATTGTTTCTTATGGCATCTCTTTATGATACAGAAGAATAAATTACAGGATAGGATTGAGAACTTAATATTTAACATTTATTAATATTAGCATATAACACATAATCATATGTAAAATATCAATGTTTATTATATTTAATAATGATAAAAAGAAAATTAATAAAGCAATCAAATAGTAGTAGAAAAGAATATAAGGAAGGTGTACTTAAAACAGAAAAACAACTAACCAGAAATTGGCTGTGAAGAAAAATCACAGCAGGTGATTCCAAGATCATGTGCTTTTTCACTATGTAAGCACCTCATTTTATCATCCCAGACTGTTAAGTCTCCACATGACGATCCTGTGACAAAGACGCTTCCATTGGGAGAAAATGCACAGGCCACCAAGGAACCATCTTTAACACTACCACATCTGAAATAAAGAGTTAAGGAATAAAGGAATTTGGTTTTTAAGCATCTTTTGCTTTTAAAATATAACTTCTAACTATAACCTGATAAAGTAAAAAATCATAAACACTAGCTATTATTTAAAAAGGGAGAAAATGGCTATTACTAATTCTTTACAATGAAGAAATTTAACGTTAAGCCCAAAAGGAAAAAAGTGTCTATGATTAAATTGAAACAAGCTCTCTTAAAATGAGAAATTTAATGTTATCTTAAATAATGTATTTCAGAAGACCAAATTGCCTATGTCCTAACCTGAAGTCGATTTACATTTAGCTTTTCATGCAGAGATCCACATAAAGGAGAACAAATGTCAAAGTAGATAACACAAATCAAACATTAAAATCTATTAAACATCAAATACAGACAATATTATCTACCATACCTTTGTCTTCAAAATAACTACAAAACCTGACTGAACCATAATTAATATGGATTTACCACATTCACATTAAGTTTTACACATTAGTCGTGAGTCAAAAAAAAAAATCTTTAGTCTCCCCACATCCAAATAACCATTTAGCAACATGAATTTTTTTTTACTTTAACACTTCTAACACAAATTCATCTTAGAAAAAGAAGGCTGAAGTAAAGGTAAATTTGTCTTTAGAACAGAGGTAAGGGATTATGATAATTATATACTCAATTATTTTCTTAAAATTAGTGAAATGCAACAATTAATGGAGTGCCCCATCCAGTGGCTAAATTTACCATATGCATATCCTGTATATTATCAGCTAAAAACTTAAACTAAGAAAACTAAGCAACAAAGACATAAGCCATCATCCCCTTAGGTAAAAAAAAATTCCCTTAAGATATCTTTAATTATATTAACACAGCCCAAGATTGTAGTATTTTATCATAGGCATCTTTCACTTCATCTTTTACATAATATTTCTAATTATAGCTAGAAATTGACTACTTTTCCTCCATCCTCCCAAATTAGAGAATAGTTGGTATGCTGATAGAGTAATCAATAGTTCTCAAAGGGTCACGTGACAGATTTTTGAACAAAGAGAGGTAGAACAATTTAGTTAATAAAAAAACTGAAATAAACTGTACATTTACATAAAAATCTAATAAAAGATGTGGTAATAACTAACATAGCTTCTCCCTATCTTAAGGCAAAATGAATAAATGGAAACCTCATAACTAGTAAGTTTATTTTTATTTAAACCAAATTACATGAAAACCAATGAGAACAACTTTAGTCTTAGTCTTAATCTTAAACATACAGCAAGATATACCAAGATCCCTGGTCTTTCCTCTTTCTCCTTCTTCCACACTAAAACTTTCTACATAAGCACCCTTCCCGATCTCAACAAATATATTCATACATCTTCGAAGTAATAAGAACTTTAAAAATGTATGTTTTTAAAGCAGAAAGGCAGCATGGCATAGTGGATAGAAAACTAGTCTTGGACTCACAAGAACGGGGTTCATGTTTCACATACGCAATGGCTGTGTAAACCTGAGTGACTTTCTGTAACCTCTCAGTGCCCCAGACAACTCTTTAAGCCTATAAATGGCAGAGAGGTGCACATCTGCATTCGTCCTCTATAATGAAAACTCCCTTCTTTATATGGAGTCACCCATATCAACAAATCACAGGCCCAGTCCCATCACATTCCAATTTTTAAGTGATAAAGTTACTGGTATCAGTGCTTTTTTTTTTTTAAAGTGAAAATAAAATACTTTTGGGCACAAAGTTTCAGTTTTTCCTGGGCTTGGTCATCACAGAACTAATTTGATGGTCTGAAACATTTCCTCATTTTGTAGCCAAGGAGGACTAAAACATTAGAAGGGTTATTAAATAAGAGGCAAAATGACAACTAGAACCACTGAAACCCCAGATAAAGCTTCCTTTTTCCAATGAATATAAAGAGATAAAATGTGTTAATTCAAATACTTAAAGCCAAGAAGCAATTAAACATTAAAAAATAATATTTATAAAATAGGAAGCTGTTGAGATGGCTGGAGGGGAGAAAGAAAGGTAGTATGCACATTGGTCAGAAATTCTCCATAGGGAGTTCCCTATAACAATGTAAGTCCAAGTCCAGTCTCATCCCACTCCAATTTACAAGTGATAAAGTTATGGATATTTCTTTTCTTTTTTTAAACAGATAGTCTTAATCACAAGCAGTCCTTTAAAAAGTGAAAATAAAATATTTGGAAATTAAGGTGATATAAAAACAAAAGATACTGATAACATTACAAAGAAGTCTGAAACACTTAGAAATGTAAACATCTTGGGATAAAATCTACCATGGCCAAAACCATCATAGCTATGCTGAATCTCTATATTCTCTTTTTAGATCTTCTGATGGCTGGTGACCCTCTTAAGTTTCTCTTCACAATTTCCCCAAACCAGGTTTTTATTTTTATTTTTAAAGATTATTTTATTTTTTCCCAATTGCATATAAAAACAATTTTAAACCTTTTTTTTTTTTTAAGTTTTGAGTTCCTGCCTTTCCCCACTCCCTGAGATGGTAAGCAATCTGATATAGGTTATACATGTACAATCACGTAAAACATTTAATAGCTCTTTAAAATACCTCACAGAATTCAGCTTTTTAATGATTGTCTGATTATTCTCCTAATAATGCAAAAATAAACAAAAGGATCCATACCTAAACAACTTGTATGTCTGCATATTCCATGAGACCACAGTGCCATCAGCTGCTCCTGACACCAAATATGTAGAATCTGGAGAAAATCTGCACACCCTTACAGGGCTGCCACTAGGTTGATTCAACACTGCCAAAATGTGCCCAGTTTGAGTATTCCATAAGATAGTTGTACCATCTGTTGAACAGGAAGCTAAAACATGTCCTGAGGGTGAAAAACAGCAGCAGTGGACCGCATATGCATGACACTTTAGTGGAGAATATGGGAGTTCATTAAAGCCATTTAATGAATAGAGACGAATTGTCTTGTCCAAGGAGCAAGTAGCCAAAAGGGAAGAAGAAAAGGCACAGTAATTGACATCATCACCATGATCTGCTAGTGTACGAATTAGTGTCACCATGTTTCTTATGTAATTATCCTGCAATTGAAAATAAAATAAGATAAAAATCCCCTTCTCCTTAATGACCAGATAAATATAACTCATATCTTTGTCAAAGGAATAAAATCTATTTTAAATATTTCATCTTACATACCCTATTTAAAATGAAAATTGCTATTTCGATTACTTAAGGAACAATTCATCTTCCTGGAAATAGAGGTAAGGCTCACCACCAATGACTTCTTAACTGCCAAATCCAAATGCCTTCTCTTCTTCATTTTCCTTGACCTTTTCTAAAAACAAATTTCAAAAACATTTAGCAAGCACTTTCTATATGTGCATAGCAATGAATAGGTTCAGGGGATGATACAAAGTTTATGAGATAAGGTCCCTGACTCTCTGAGACTGAAGATCTATGATATAACACATGCACAGATAAATGTAATGCAAGATAATCAAAGCGCATAATAGGTATAAAGTCTTATGTTAAGTTCAGAGGAGTGGGAGCTATTACAAATTTGGGAGTTAGGGAAGGTATTCAGGACAAAAGAGCATTCAATAAAGGATTTAAAGGATAGACTTCAATGGCAGGACAGGAGATGCCTTTCAGGAATAGAGAGCAATGTGAGTAAAGAAAAAGAAGCAGTAAAATATGGGGCATAGCAATTAGTCAGTAGTCTGGGACTGATAGCGTTAAAATGTCATTTTCTGATTTATGCCATTTGCTAGGAAAAAAGAACTAGATGGCACAAAAGACTTGCTAATACTAGCCAACTCAAAGAAAGCACAAAGGCTGAGAAGCTGCTGTCAAAGACAAGTTGAGTGGAGAAAATGGTCTTAGACTATACTCCAGTGCAACTTCATGAACATTTTCAAAACACATCAACACAATGGCCATGTCTGACAAAGTATGCCTCATTCCAGGACTTAGATTCTACTTCTGGAGTTCAGTCATCTCATGTTATGACTGGTCATTGCTCAGAATTCTAAGGTTTTTCAATACCATACAAATATTTATTTTAGCCAAATCCAATGTTATTAAATTGTATCCAAAACCATTATAACAAAAGTATCACAGGAAAGAAATTAAAAGAATTTGGTAACAGTTGGAAAATTGCTAGACAATATGGCAGTAGTTATCATTGCAGGGAGCTGGTCAGTTATATTTTGTCTTCACTCTTTCCACAACTCTGCTGCCAGATGTTGCCAGACATACCAGATATCAAACTTAAGTTCTCGGGTAAAGATCTTGACAAATAATCTTTGTGAACCACTCCCCCCTCCCATGTAGATTTACACAATGCTCCTTCAGTAGGGCTATCTCTGAAACTACAATTGTTTGTGGAATCCCATTAGCAACAGCAGTTGAAGGTGAAGCACAAAATGCCAAAATCAAAAGAGCACTGGCTATGAATGTGCCTGTGGATAGTTCAAGTGACTATTAACCTCCACAAGGTTAAAACTCTTCTCTGCATGTATCTATGAGCAGGTGGTACTCCCTGGTGAGTTTGTACTCCTTGCAGCTCATTTCCCACTGAGAACACTCTACAGTTTCCAGTTTACATTGGTATAACTGAGTCTGCTGATCTTCTGGGCAAAGCACAGTCAAGCTTTATACAGACTTTTCCTAAAGATGTAGTACTAATTTTTTAATATGAGATTTTGTCTATTTGCTGAGGTATAGAGTTCATTTGTTTTCCTTTTCTTTTGCATTTGCCTCCTAGGCGTACACTTTAAATCAGAGAAATAAAAGTACCTTTAAAACCAGGGTAGCAAAAGGGCTGTTGATGTCACCTCCACATGGAAAGACCTACTGTATCAGAACTAAAAAACAAAATCATTTCAGTACAAATTTCAGAGTATAGACAAAACCAGCTCTGCAACACCAGAGCAAGACATTAAAACAGTTCCTTAACCTATATATCTATTACAAGATTCAAGAGCAAAAAATCTCAAACTCTCTTGAAATATAATGCTTTGAATATTTTTCAGCAACACAAGTTACTGCAATTTAAGTAAAAGAATCTAGCTAATAACCTTTTGTTTCTTTGGTTAATTGTCAAACTTTTTAAACGGGTCTCCCAACTCCCCACTCTGTCACCTGAGCTTTATTCTCCCCTCCCAGGAAACTACAGCCTTCAACTCTAGAAGGGGACTTCTAAACTCACTTCCAGGACTAACACCGGATTTGGTTTAACAAGGGGAACAATTGTTTGTCTGAATGCCCTGGGGGCCTCGCTTGGATCTGTATCGTTCTGGCCAGATTCTGGGGCTTGGGCTTCCAGCCAGAACGCTATTGTTTGTGAGCCCAAACAGGATCTAGAGGAGACAAATAAGAGCATTTCTCAGGGGAGAGCCCAAAGCAGTTAGGTATAATGTGCAACGGGTAGAACCTGGACCCGGAGCAAGGAAGACCTGAGTTCAAATCCCGAGTAAGACACATACTGGACCCCGGGCAAGTCACGGAAACCGTCTCCAGGGTAAAATAGGGCTGTTAGTAGGGTAGTTTGTGAGGATTAAATGGGATGCTCAAGCCCCTTGACAAACGAGAACTATCGTCACCAACCCTAGAACGACGACCCCTCCCACACCAGCCGGTAGAGAGGCTGCACCTGGGGCCACAACAGACGCCCCGGGGTCAGAGAGGAGTAAGGGGAAGCGAGTGTAGACCACCAGTTTTCCGCCAAGTTCATGGAGTAAACAGCCCCAGGGTCTCCCCAGATGCCTTTCAGTCAAGGTAAAGGGCATCCTGGGCCCTCCGGGGCCAGGACGCGTAGCTGGCAGGCCCCCAGCAGAATGTGACCCTGCCCGGAGGCGGCCGGGTCAAGGGCTGCGGGTGGGGGAGGAGGGACAGAAGGAGAGGGAGGAGGGGAAGGCTGCGCCCCGCGCGCGCTCCAGAGGTGGGAGGGAGAGAGGGAAGGGGGCCGGCAGGAGGCGGGGCCACGAGCGTCCCCAGCGCCCTCGCTTCCCACCTGTCACAACGGCGGCCCGTCCGGTCAGCGGGTCGCGGGGCCGCAGCCACTTCCCGCTGCGTCTTCCTGTACAGCTGGCCGCGTGCGGGCCCCTCCCGCCTCGGGGACTGCGCTAATAGCGCCGCTCACGATAACCGGCGCTCAGGTGCTGGTTCCCGGGGGCCGAGAAACGTCACGCGGGCAGGACAGGTGAAGCGGAAGGGAGGGAAAAAGGGGAGGATCCGCCCCCCGTGGGGCGGGGCAGGGGGGGAGGTGCAACAGCGCACGCATGCGCACCCTTTGTTGTGGGAGGGGGAGAGGAGAGAGGGGACAAGGGTGGAGGAAGAGGAGGAGGCAACAGGCTGGAATAAGAAGAAAAAGAAAGAAGAACTTTATAGAACCCTCTGAAATCAGTTCTTTTTTTAGATGGAATTAGGCGTAGGGCGTGGAGGTGTAAAACTCCTTCTTCTAGTGGAGGTCAGCACCTTCCCCGACGCTATCCATACAGTCCTAGAGGGCTGCCCAGGCTCTCTCGGGCCAGTTTGTGGCATAGACGGAAATAAAACCGCTTTCCTTGTCTCTAGCTACCAAGCCAAACTGCCTCTCCTTATGGGGAGGTGTGCTTTTTAAATGAAGTGTCTAATGTCTATAAAATTGGAGCTCTCTCGTCTGCTTGTCTTCTCCCACAAAGAATGGTGCAATGAGAAGACCCCAGGATTTCTAACTAGGAGGAACCTGATACCCTGTCCCTAGAAACAAGTCGCTTATCTCTGAGGGACCCAGTTTCTTCATCTGTAAAATGAAGGTCACTAGATGATCTCCCGGGATATCCCCCCTTCTTTAACTATGGGTGACCACCCTAGGTGCCTATCGCTCTTGAGCTTATTTGCTCTTAAGGTAGACGGTATATCATGGTATTCTATAGAATGTTAGTACTTTAAGGAATTTTTGAAATAATCTAGTCTATAATATGCAGAACGAGTTAGTTATCATTTTGGTCGCAACCAATTCGGTAATTGTTTTGCTTGACTGTTGCTTATTTGTGCCAAGGGTTTTGTTTTTCTTTTTTGGCAGGGAGAGAGAAATGGGAGAAAGAAAAATAAATACTTGATAATTAAAAATAAAATTTAATTAAAAAACAATATAATCCAACCGTACCATTTTGCAGTAGAAAAACTGAGGCCTATAGAGGCAAAGCAAAATTTCATAACACAGCACTCCATGGGTTCTTCTCTGGCCTGTTGAACAATTCCTCAGTTTCTTTTGCTAGGTAGCTATCTGTAGCTCACCTCCCTACTGTAGGTCTAGGCCTTGTTATTGTTTATTCGTTTTAGTCATGCCTGACTCTTCATGACCCCATTTGGGGTTTTCTTGGCAAAGATACTGGAGTGGTTTGCCATTTCCTTCTCCAGCTCATTTTACAGATGAGGAAACTGAAGCAAAACAAGGTTAAGTGACTTACCCAGGGCCATACAGCTAGTAAGTGTTTGAGGCCAGATTTAAACTCACAAAGCTGAGTCTTTATGACTCCTGGCCCAGCACACTATTCATTATACCACTTCACTGTAAGTCTAGGCCTTACATTCATCAGCTCCTATAGGATGTTTTTTTGTGAAGATGAGTTTGCAGCCTTAGCCCCTCCTCACTTCTAGTACCCACATCACCAACTGCCTATTGGACATTTTGATGCTCTGGAAGCATCTCAAATTCAAAATGTCCAAAATAAAGCTCATATTTCCTGAGAAATCCATCTGTGTTCCAGGATTCCTTCTGTCAAGGGTATATTCAATGTACTCCATCTCTTAGAATCCCTAATTTCCTGCAAATCTCAGCTCAAATACCATTTCCTACATCAGACCTTTCTCCATACTCCAAGATACTAATGCCCCCTCCCCAAATTTTATACGATTTATTTCATACATATCTCTCCTGATCAAATGTGAGTTCATTTTTGTCTTTTTGTTTTCAGCACCTATCACAGTACATGCCACCTAGCAGATGCTCAATAAATGCTTGTTTGTTGAATGATTCTAGATAAAATAGAAAGTGAAATATCTCTTCTCATTTACTGTCCTCACCTTTTTCTTTTTCTAAAAGTAAAAGTGAAATAACAAGAAAAATTGCTTTCAACAATCATGTTACAATTTGCTAGATTCTATTCTGAGTCACACAACTTATTTTTTTTTCCTTATGAAGGAACAAACAATGTTTAAAAGTAGGGTTTAACCTGGGGGGAAACAAAATTATATGCCCAAAGAGGGGTAGTCCAAATTGTTTAATTGGAAAATGAAAGGAAGATCCTTGGAAGACAGCAGTGCTGGTGGGCATGGGGTAGGGAATGGGGAAGAAGGAGAAAAAAGAAACTTTAAAATTTGAGCTAATCTTCACAAAATATCAGAAAGAGGAAGATGCTAAAGGCCTAAGGGGGAAAAAGCCTTACTAATCCTGAAATAAATCAACCAAGAGATCATTAAAAAGTACCAACCTATGTGACTACTTTCTTCTTTATATAAAATTTTTATCCAAATCATTTCAGTGTGGAAGAACACATCCTCTATGGGAATATTAGTAAAGACACACTTTTGCATGCAGTGTTCCACAGTGGACCACATCAATACCATTACACAACTTAGTTGCTAAAATAGAGAATACACTATTTCATCATGTGTGTTTATCCATTATGAAAGAATTTAAAATAATTATATACTATAACAGCAACATTGTAGAAAATGAGCAATTTTGAAATACGCCAGAACTCTGATCAACTCAGTGATTAGCCATTACAGAGGACCAATGAAGAATACTACCCACTCTGGGACAAAGAGGTAATAGTATAAATAGACATGAGAATGAGACACATTTTTTGACATAGGGCATTTGTAAATTTATTTTTCTTAACTGTGTAGGCATATTGGTTACAAGGGTCTCCCAATGCATGTCAAAATAATTTAAGGTTATATGAAAACAGATAACCTTCAATTACTACCTGATAATAGACATCAGACATAAAATAGGGAGACTTAACTTCACCAAAAGATTTTGTGTATATGTGGTCCTCCACCTGTTTCTGATTGACATCATGCCAGTTGCATCAAGCCCAGGAAATTGCAGAGCCTGCTGGATGAAATCTATAACTATTCTAAAGAGTTTGGCTAAACCATCCACACGGAAAAATCAAGTGGATGAAAATTGTACTGCCTAGATTAAAACATGCAGTTGCATCAGCAATTTATGTCCCTTGTCCATCTGTATAAGTATGTGTTTGTACATACCTGGGACGGATATTGAAATAGATAATAGGTTGAGCCTAGAATTACGTAAGGGGAAAAAGATCTGGATGGCCTTCAGGAAATTGCAGAGCTTCTTTAATGACCCTCAGTTACTCTCATATATAATAACATGTGAAATTAAAGTGACCACACTTGGTCTCAAAGAAGAGAAATAATAATGGACTTCCCTTCTTTTCCTCTTTGTTATAAGGGATAGCTCTCTGGAAGGAGATGAAAAGACTGTATTGGGAAGTATAGGTGATACAAAAACAAGACATTAATAAAAATTCATTTAAAAAGAAACAAGCTTAACTTTTTAATGTATCTAGCTGACAGTATATGGCTTTTTTCCTACATCATCATTTGTTTTAATATTTTAAAAAATTTATTATTTTTAACATTCTTTTAAAATTTTAAATTCCCTCTCACTCCTCCCCCACTCACTGAGAAGGCAAACAATATATGAATTATACATGTGAAATCACCCAAAACATTCCCACATTAGCCATATATTTTTTAAAAGCAAAAAAAAAGAAAATGAGAAAATTATACTTCAGTTTGCACTCAGAGTTCATCAATTTTCTGTCTGGAGATTGATAGCAGTTTTTCATCATGAATCCTTTGGAATTGTTTTGGACCATTGTATTGGTCAGAATAGCCAAGTCTTTCACAGTTGATCATTACAACATTGCTGGTACTATGCATATGATTTCCCAGTTCTTCTCATTTCACTTTGCATCAGTTTACATAGGTCTTGCTACATTTTTTCTGAAACCAATACCCTCATCATTTCCTATGGTGCTCTTTCACAATCATATGCCACAACCTGTTCAGCCATTCCCCAATTGATAAGCTTTCCCTCAATTTCCAATCCTTCACCACTATAAAAAGAGCTACTATGAATATTTTTGTACATACAGTTTCTTTTCCTTTTTCTTCAATCTCTTTAGAGTACAGACCTAGTACTGGTATTGGGTAGGCACAGTTTGATAGCCTTTTGGGCCTAGTTCCAAACTGTTCTCTATTATCATGATCTGGATTCTCTGTGTATAAGCCATTATCTGATTCCACCTGAATCAGCTCTTCTCAGAGTTGTCTGGGAAGCTAGTTTTCTTATGGGCAGTAATTGATAGTGAATGCATTGTCTTTGGGGCTATTTTATAGATCAGCAGTTTGTCTAGTCTTATAGACTTTTGTGATGTAGCTGTCTTTGCCACTAGTCTTCCAAGGACAAATAGATTAAGGAGGATGTAGCTAATGCTTCAAAATTTATGTCTGTTGGTAACACAACCTGCAATAGAAGACCCAGACTCTCTCAGCTGCACTTATGTAAATGAGCAGCCTAGCTCTATTTGTCACAGACAGGTCACCCTTTTTATGGGAATCACCAAAAGTTTAGCCACATAACATAGGAACAGGGAATTTGATCCTCTATGGTCTTGCATACAGAAGTCATAATTGGCCAGTGCCACTTACCCATTATCTCTAGCCAACAGAGTCCAATTTAGCTCTTATCAAAATATCAGCATTGGAATAATATATGATCTTTCCAAACTTGAAATTGAGTTTCACGCATTCTCAGAATTTGTCCTAAGTAGCACACTTCAAAGCCACGAAGTCCAATTTGTGGCTCTCTCCCTCAAATTCATTAACAGCCTTCATAAGATGTCACATTCAGAAGTGAATATGATAATTCAGATATACTCTGACCAGGTAAGAGTACAATAGGATTGTCACCTTCCTAGTCCTGGACACTAGCTTTGGGGGCTGCCATGTCACCCTGATTTATCATTTATCATCAGAGGACCCAGGTGAAAATCACAGCCCTACCACATTATCTGTGTGACCTAGGGCAAGTTACTTATTCTCTCTGAACCTATTTCCTTATCTAAAATTAGGTCATTTGACCACCATGAGTCTAAGATTTTATGTTATCATTATGAAATTTTATCTTGTTGGATTTTGAATAGTGTCCTGGGTTGTCTAGATCTTCTTTGAATCTTGACTTTGCAAGTGAATTATTCAGTCAAATCAAACTTATTAAACACTGCTAAGCATCGTGGTAGGTAAGTGCTGGATAAACAAAGACTTTTTAAAATGAAAGTTTCTGCCCTCAAGCAGTTTACTTTTGGGGAAACAACATATTTTTTTTTAAATTTTTAAAAAATTTAAAAAACCTGAAGGATTAGGAAAAGCCTCATAGAAGGTGTCTCTTGAACTGGTCTTGGAAAGAAATCAGCCACTTATTTGAGTTGAGGGAGTATATTCCAGGCATGGGAGAGAGCATATATAAGAGACGAAATATCATGTATGTGGAATGAGAAGCCTCTTTTGACTGGATTATAGTGTGCATAAAAGGGAATCATATATGAGTAGAAAGGTAGCTTTGAGACAGACATGAAGTGACTTAAAAGCCAAACAGAGCTGCCTGTATTTGATCCTGTAGGCAATAAGGAATTTATCGAGCAAGGTAATATCCATCATGTAGCTGCTCATGTTATCGCTAATACATAGAGCTGACCATAGAAGGGGGAAGAGACTTGAGGCAGGCATTCCAATTAGGAGGCTTCAGTAAATATTTTAGGAAGAGAGGAGATGAGGGCCTTTATCTGAGAGGTTGCTTTAAATACAGAGGAAACATATGTAAAAGATATTATAAAATATAAAAAAATTTTATTAAAAATATAAAAAAGGTAAAATTGGTGAGAATTAGCAAATGAATGGAAATATGAGATATGGGAGAGTGAGTAGAAGATCACTATTGCAAATCTTGATTACATCTGCCTTCAACAAAAAAAGAAGAAAGGTGACTTTGGGGAGAAAGATAAAGAATTTCGTTTTGGACATACAGTGTTTGAGACATTTACAAAACATACATTTTGAAATTCTCTGTAGGCATTCAGTGCTGGAGGACCAAAGCTCAGGAAAGAGACTGGGGCTGGATACACAGGTCATCTACATAGAGCTGTTAAAACACACGAAGCTTGAGGAGGTGACTAGACATTGTAGAGGGCAGAGGACATAGGTTCAGGGCCTTGAGGAAAGAGCATTTGCTCTGGATTTCATAGGACCTGGGTTCATATCTATCTTGCTCCTGATTAATACCTCTGTGACCTTGTATACATCACAATCTCCTTGGATCTCAATTTCTTTGTAAAATGAGGGGTTAGGATAGATGGCCAATGAAGTTCCAACTCTAGATGTATGCTTTTATAATCCAAGATCCTTTGAAAATCCAGAAAATCTCATGTGTAAGCTACCCCATCTAGCTTTGTGTTACCTGAAGATTTTGTAAGCTTAGTATTTTTTTTATCCAAGTCACCGATAAAAATATTAAAACAACAGAGAGTTAATCAATCCCTGGGGTACCTCCTTCCAGGATGATGCTGAACCACAAATGAATGTTCATTGTGTCTGGCTGTTGCTTGTTGCTTCAGCCAGTTCAAAATCCCGTATCACCATCTATCTTGACCACAATGATAAAATTGCCTCTTTGTCAAACAGTTTGGTAAAATCTAAGTATTTTCCTCAGTCTACTAGTCTTGTACTTGAATACTCAAATAGCCCTGGGATATCATCAATTTGGAAGGTCCCATCAAAGGTGCATCCACACTTGCCCATCCCATATGTGGTCAAAACAATATCCTACCTCATTGCCCCCATTTAAGTTAGGATAGTTTTTCCTTATATACTGAGGCTATTGTCAAGACTTGATTGACTCAGGAGATTAAGAACTCAGGCTATTGACATTTTTTTTCTTATCTGCTAAGATCAAAACAGCCACATGAAGCTCCAGGTACATTCTGATGCTTGGCTTAAGGACCACGAAATGCAACCCCAGAAGCTGGGGAGCTTTGTTCAACTTTGTAAATTATTTGTTTAATATCCTCCTACTATGGCTAAATAAATTTCCTTTTGTTACAATGACTGTCTTATTTCATTCCAACGTTAAACTACCAAGGGACTGGCTTGAGTCAGGTCCAGCCCAGATATTGTATGACTCTCTCTCGTGTCCTCCCAAAAGTTAACTACTCAAATATGCTGGATGCCTTCCTCAGTTTCATCCTGACATTGAGAATTTACCAGTGGAACACTATGGCTATCTACTTCTGATTTCTTGCAGTTGCTGTGTGTGGCTGGCCCGCATTCTCTTTCCATAATACAGTTCTTCATTAATGTCCTTTAACCTGTTCTTTGGAGTTCAATGATTATAGATTGTAGCCTGCTCACATCCACCACATGTCTTTCAATTGCCCTCTATATAATGTTCATCTTAAATTCTTCAAAGGCAGTGTGGTATTCCAGATCTCACTGCCCTACAGAAACAATGATAAAAAGTGAGTATCTACCTGTTTTGTTATGGGAAGTTTGGAATCAATAAAAGTTCTTTGCAATTTACCCAAAGCAATAAGGCCTACTCTTCTCCTCTTTTTCAACTCTGGACCCAGTTCACTGTTCATCTGTAACAGCTGTCCCAGATATACGTACTCTTGGACACACTCCATGGGGTTGCCATTCAGATGCAAGTTAAAATCTGGGTAATAGACATTCTTTATCTGCTTGATCCTTCCTGCATGGATGTGTAGGCCAAATTCTCTTGAGTGATGGCAGACCTTTTCAACCAGGGGGAATTCTTTCCTTAGCTTTTATGTACCTTGGGTTACATATTCTCTATTACAGTGGAGAATACTTCTGATAAGCAGATATCTCTCTCTTTTATGCTTCATCTGATATTCATTATCAAGAGGTCAGTGAAAGTGTTATTTCTGTTGTTACACCTTCCAAGGAATCTTGAATTAATTTGATATATAGATGGAAGAAACTTTGTTGTACAATGTTGTAAAAAGGTGGCCTTTGGTTCAATTGAAGCATCTTAAAAATAATAAACAAACAATAAATATAGGGGGATTTAAAGGAACCCAGGATCACCTTGATAACATGAGGAGGCATCATAGTAGAACTTTTGTGGGGCACCCTTCATAACGCTGTCAAAAAAGGAAATGAGGTTAGTCTGGTATAAATTATTCTTGATGAAGCCATGCCAGATCTTTGTGATCCCTGTTACCTTGATCTATCAATCAACAAAAATTTATTAATACTATATCCCAGACACTGTTCTGAATGTTGGTAACAGAAAAAGAAAATAGTCTATGTCCTCAAGGGGACTAACCATCATGATCTCATTAATAGTAAAAATAATTAATAATTATGGTTAAGAATTTTGTCAGGGATTAAAGTAAAGCTCACTGGATTTTAGATTACACACTCCATTTTCTTATTTGAAAATCAGAGCAACATTTGTCCTATTTACAATCCTATGGCACCTTATCCACTTTCCATGATCTTTGGTAATCAAATCTGCCAGTTCTTTCAGTAACCCAAGATGTAGTTTGCCGGAGACACATGACTTAAATTCAACAAAGACAGCTAGTAAGTATCTACCTGTTATATTGAGCATCAACTCCCTATTTGGCTACTTCTGTCCTTTCCAGTACAGATATTTTTTGGCAGAGAAAGGAGAAACAAAGTGAGAGATGTGTGTGCAGCAATACCCATTTTCTCTATATACTGGGTTATCATGATGGTACTATCTACCCTGAGCAGTGGTCCAATTATTTCTTGGACCCTCATCTATTCTTCAAGACAGCTAAACAAACATTTAGTTCACATTAATGTTTAAAATCCCTAAAATTATTCTTACAGGACTATGCCACACTTCTGCAATTGTCTGTAATAACAGTAAAATCCATAGTCCATAAAGTCCGTGTGTAATTTAAAATAGTTGTAACTTTGTAACTATATATGATAGAAAGAATCTGAAACAAGGATTAGAAAGACTGATGTATCTAGTTTATTTTTGTCTTTAGAAATTTTATATTTATTTAATTTTTATTTTTAGAAATTCAACTTAAAAATTACTTATTTTTAAGGATTACTGTTGACACATGGCTTCACCAGAAAAAAAGTAAACTGTGTTCTTTGGTTGGCTGAACTTAATAAAACCTACCACCGCTGTCCAAAGGTTTAGAACCCAGTACAAGAAAGAAGCACCACACAGGAATTCCATATCCAAGTGGATGAAAACATGTCATGTGATTGCTGGCATTACTGAAAATCAGCTTGAAAGCATTTTCCACGAACTACAGAATTTTATTTCCCTTTGTATTAGTAATGAATGGTGGACATGTTGAAAATTAACAAGAATAATAAAAAAATTAAGTGTTTCATCTTTTTTTTTTTTTTGCTTTTTACAGATTCTTTCTATCATATATAGTTACAAAGTTACAACTTTTAAATTGCGTACGGGCTTTATGGACACCCTGTACATAATAGCGTACGCAGTACTGTGCTAAGCATTTTACAATTACCTCATTTCATCCTCACAATAACCCTGAGAGGTAGGTGCTTATTATTATTATCCTTATTTTATGGATGAGGGAACTGAGCCAAACAAGCAACTCGCCTAGGGTCACACAGGTAATAAGTGTCTGCAGCTGGATTTGAATTTAGTTCTTCCTGACTCCAGGCCCAGCGCTTTATCCACTGTGCCTTCTTGTTTCCATTTTCTCTTAAAATCTAAGTTGCTTGGTGATTTCCTAGTGAGTATACATTGGATTCTTTAGTGAACTCCCCTTTTTCATTCTTATACAAATTCTCTTTGTACCTTCAGAATTTAATTCTTGAAAGCTTCCTATTCTTCCTGAACTGACTACCCCCATAGAATTTTAGGTCAAAGTCCCTAACTTGAACCTTCGAAATCTGCTTTCTCAAAATTTTAGAACAGATTTCAGACTATGCCTGGCTTTTCCCTCCTTTTTAATCTAAATTCTAAGTGGAATTTTACATCTTGCCAAAGTTAACATCATTTGTATTCCAAGATCCAGTTCCTTCTCCTTGTGGAAAAATGCAGATTCAGAATTAAGTTTCCATTATTGGTTCCTCCATGTTTTGAAAGATCAAATTATTATGGCAGTTCAAGACATTATTACTGATTCTGATTTTGGGAAGGAGAGTGATCTAAGAGATGTACAGGTAACCTAAGCCTCCATCACTACAACATCATGCCTCTTTGTGACAGACTTTCGATATTTTAATACATTACTGATGTTCTATATATGCAGCATGATATTTTCACCTTACCTACTTGGTGCTTCAGTGATAAAATTATGCCCATTTCCCCCGTAACATTGTCACTTCTGAACAGAACAGGGCAGAAGCAAACACAGGGAATAGCTATATCTGAGCATTGTTGATAGTTGTAGCAACAGTAGCATCAGTGAAGGTAGATAATGCCCTTTGGGAAATGCCAAGATTTTTGGAGTAGCTTAATTGTTATCTTGGACAACCTAAATTAATGAGCTCATTTGATACTGGGAGGCAACATGGTGTCATGTATAAACTATTTAACAATCAGAAAGGCAGGGGTCAGAATTCTGCTTTCAACATTTAATATTTTCATCACCATGAGCAAGTCTCTCAGTTTCAATTTCCTCATCTGTTAAATGGGAGTAATAATATTATCTGTAATAATTACCTCATAGGAATCAAATGAGACAATTTATGTAAAGTGCTTTGTGAACCTTAAAGTATGATATGTGTCAGCTTAATATGACTATAATCAAGAACTTATTGTACTTATGTATCACATGCATGAAGAAAAGTTAACATTCCCATTTTATTGATACATCTAGGCCTGAAGGAAATAATTTTACAGTATAAAAAAAACTATTTAGGGGCAGCTAGGTGGCGCAGTGAGTAAAGCACCAGCCCTGGAGTCAGGAGGACTTGAGTTCAAATCTGGCCTCAGACACTTGACACATCTACTAGCTGTGTGACCTTGGGCAAGTCACTTAACCCCAATTGCCCTGCCCCCCAAAAAACAAAACAAAAAAACTATTTAAATATTTTACCAAAATGTCCTTTTTTCAAGGATATTTTATTTGCCTTTTAAATGTAGTTATTAACAATTAATAAATCTGGCATCTATATCTTTTTTCATTCTGATATTTCCCCTCATTAAAGAGTTCCTTAGGCAGGTGCTAGAATATACTCATATGTAGTCCCTTTATATTCCATCTAATGTAATTTAATTAATTTAAATGCATAGATCAAGGGTTCTTAACCTGAGATCTGTGAACTTTTAAAAAAATATTTTGATAACTGTTTCAATTTACTGGTTTCCTTTATAATCTTATGCATTTTATTTTATGCACTTAAAAACATGATTCTGAAAAAAGGTCCAGTGACGTCACATAATTGCCAAAAAGGTCCATGACACAAAAAGTTAAGAAACCTGGCATGGAACATATGCAATAAAAAAAAGTAACTAAAGCACAAAGCACAAATAACCCATATGGAGCAACTGACAATTTTTCAAACACAGAAACACATTTGAGTTCTCAACTTCATTTTGTATTTTTTGAATGAAACCTTTAAAATGTTAGTTCAATGTTTAGTTAATGAAAACCTGACATTTACACTATAATAAGCATGCTGATGATAGTTATATAAGTGTTAGCTAACCATTTAAGGAATTTTGGAGGATACTTTGTGTATATCTTGTGGCTCTCAATCCTAAGTTAAGAACAATTTAGTTTTTGAATTTTTTTTATTTTCCCTGTATTTAGCTGTAAATAATAGAAACTCACCTATGACCTTTTGTTGAATCCTGTGAACTAAATTAATAATCTAATCATTTTGATATATTATACTTTTAACACATTTCTTTCTGGTTCTCTATATGGATGTCAATAAAAGCGTTTAGAAATCAGGATTTTAAAAAAATTCTAACTTTAGGGTTACTAAAAAAAAAAAAAAACTTATACTAGTTTGCAAAAGTCTTTTATTGTATCCGTGCCACACATACTAGTGAAAAATAACACTCCTAAAAAAAGGGGGGAAAAAAGTTTGCTACCTTTTCCACAACATTTTATTTTAAATAAAACTTCAAGTACTCTTACATAGGTACAAAAAAAATTCTGATCTATCTGCCTCCAACAGGCCACCACAACACACAGTAGATAAAACACAGTGGTTACAAATGTCTTTTTTTTTTAAATTTATTTCTGTGGCAAGGCAAATGGGAGGGAAATGTTTCTATGAAAAAATACTGTGTGCGTAGGAAATTGTCACAATTTTATTCCACATGGATACAAATGATTATATACTTGAATTTGAGGCCCTGGTGGCTTGAAATTATATAACAAAAATAGAAAAAATGGAAAACTAATATCCCCTACACCCTGTTTCAAAGGCAGGCACTACCAAGATTAAGGAGACTCCACAGTGTTGGTAGAGGATAATTACTGTACAGGCTGTATAGCTATAATTACCTTAAGACTAAAATAAAATGCTACAATCCTTCTAAGGCATAAACAATAATGTCTGCAAACAATATGTACACATCATACATATTTAAAACAATACTTAATATAAACAATAATGAACAGTATATACATGTCAATTTTTCTTCACTGTCTTGAAATACAATTTTAACTACACAAGTGATGCAGCAACATATATATAAATGTACTTGTTACTCTACAGTAAAATTTAATTTTTAGTGCTTTTATAGCACATCAGTGTAAACAGTTTTACTTGGCTTTGTTTTATATTTTAAAACATTCCTTGTTGTATTTTCAAGATTTAAAGCAATTTTCTAATTCTTCCTTTTCACAGAAAACGAAGATTCTGGATGCAGTTTAATCATAAATAATTCATAAAATTAAATACATTCACTAAAAAATAAACTACAAAGTAAAAAAATGAAAAATAGATATTTATTGAGTGGGAAAGGAAAACCATTTCCCAAGTAGAGCTCTGGTGGTTGAATATTCAGTGCGTTTTGATATATTTTCATTTCTATTGCACTATAACACCCCTCTCTTTGAAAATTCTTTGGGTGTGCTTCCCTGTTCTACCTAAATTAGTTGATAAAACATACAAACCAATAACCAAGGGCCATGGTTGCTGTAGGAGTGAAGCCTTTAGAAGTAGTATCACTTTTCTGATACTTAAGAAAAAAAAAGTCTTATGTATGTGCCTTGCACTTTTATGTAAATACAGTTCACATTGCTGGTCTCATCTGTCCTGTTTAAAGGGGGAAGAATAGTTCTGATAACTTCAGCTCACTTTGAAAGTATCTGTCCATTTTTTTTCAAAATACTTCCTCATGTTGTGGCCAGCTCTGCCTATGTCAGAATCATCTTCATTAAAGGTTTCACAGTTGTCAAAAACAAGCCTGACATCTAGAGCAAAGGTTTCGAGGTTAGAGTACCTGGAAGAAAGAAAGAAAGCTTTTGTTATCTTTTTTCCCTCACTGAAACAAAGTCATTTTGATTGTCAAATATGAGAATCTAAATACCCCTAAGTCCAGCCAGCCCACTGTGCCATCTATTCTGTGATGTTTTTATTTTCTATTCCCTCTTTCTACCACTTGCTCTAGGTATAGGAATCAACTTATTATCATCATTGCTTCTGGAAAGGGTCAGTCGACTGCCCTATAGATCAATTCATTATTCCAGTAAATTCTAAGACCAAAGTTTCCTTCCTCAATGTGTAATGTTGAGTCATTTCACTAGTGTCCCACTCTCTGTGACCCCATTTCGTTTTCTTGGCAAAGACACTGGAGTGGTTTACCATTTTCCTTCTCCAGCTCATTTTTACAGATAAGAAACTGAGGCAAACTTGGTTAAGTGACTTGCCCAGATTCACACAGCTAGCATCTGAGGGCAGATTTGAACTCAGGTCTTTCTTACTCCAGGCCTGGCACTCAATCCACTGCACTAACTAGCTGCCCAATGTGTATTGCCTTCCCTTCTCTAAGTTCCTTGGCTCCAGAGGGCTTTTTGTATGGGTGGATTTCTAGGCATATAGTGCCAGAGCATATTAACAATGCTTACTTTTTTTTCTTCCTTTTTTCATTCTTTCATGACAAAAGTGAGCAGAAATGCTAGACTTAAGTTGGCTACATAAAATTCCAATCTGGAATTTCTAAATATAAAATATGAAAATGGAATTCTAGAAAAAGTCATTTTTATGTGGCATAAAGGGATTTAAATGGGGAGCATTCTACAGATCTCTGCAAATCATATTTTCAGACAACCCCATGTTTCTGATATATACATTTTTTCCCAGGTGTCTAGGCCATATTGTGGGGTTTTTTTTGTTTGTTTCTTTGTTTTGTTTTGGTGCTAAGCATCACAAATATCCTTTAGGACTTGTATTATCCTATGTAATCTGAATAAAGACAGTGTGGTATAGTGAAAAGAGGACTTTCTGGAGTCAGAAGACCTGGGTTCAAATGAGGAAACTACTTAATCTCCTTGGGCTTCTTTTTAAGGTTCCTTCTAGTTTCTAGGTTTGTGCTTCTACAATTTCTAGCATGGTAATTACAATAAACAATGTTCAAGCAATTCAAACACTAATAAGATTAATACGGAGTTTGAGTGTAGATTAACAACATACTTTTTTTTTACACAAAGGAGAGGAACAACAGTGCCTTTAATCAGGACACACTTTGTTTCAGTACTTAGGCACTTAACTATACAGTCATCTACTCAAACCTATGCATATATATACATATATACACATACACACATACATACATACATATATATATATATATATCCACTGTGCCTTAAGTAGTTTATAGCTACCTAAGATCTCAGATTTCTACTATCTTCTCAGTATATTTTCTCCCATTGTAAACTTCTCCTACTTTCAAAGTTCATGCTTCTTTCCCAGCAACAAACTCCTTTATTTCTTATTCTTCCAGTTAGCTCCAGGCAGACCAATACAAATAAAATAAACCATGTAAAACTCATTTGCAAGTGATAATAAGTCATAAGAAATAGCCTTCTAAACAGAAAAAGGCATTTTAGGCCTCTCAGGTTTTTTCAGTGTTTCCACTAGGAAAAAGCTCATACTTGGAGCAAGCACAGTGGGAAGGAAACTTCTCCAATTGATAAATAGTAGGTAAGTGGGTATTAAAGCCAAATGAAGTGCCAATATATTTCAAAAGAATGCTTTTAGAAATGCAAATGCCAAATTATTTCTGACTTGGGATAAAGAGTATTTTAAAAAATGAATACATGAGAAGTGAGACTCTCAAGCTTTGAGAATAATGCTTTGATAACACTGAAAAAAAAGCAGCAGAAATTTCTACTGCTTCTCTAGCATTTTCAGAGATTTTAAATTTCATATGAGGAATCTCGCCTCAAAAACCAGAAAGTCATTGCTCTATCTTGAGTCAGAGCTCAATCATTGACTTTGAATGATTCTAAATAAAAAAAAAATCTCACTGCTGGAAGTGACATCTGAGATCCACCCCATACCTCAAGCAGTATAGAAACTCTAGTTATAATGCCCTAACAAAACACCCAGCCTCTGTTTGAGATTTTTCTAGTGGCAGAGGTAGTCTATCATTGCTTCTTTTTTTTTTTAAAGTACTTTGAGGAACTGAGACCTGGGAAAGACCTAAGCTCAAAAAGGCTAAGGTCTCCTACTTCGCCTGAGGCCATTTCCAGTCATTCCTGACCTATGTCTTCCTACTGGATCTAGATGGCTCCTGAGCTGCATTAAAGCTGGTGACTTCGCACCGCCCTGTCTCACTTAAATCTACTTCCCTTGCAAATCAAGACATCACCTTCTTGATATCATGGTCCTCTTTGAGAACAAAGGACAAACAACAACAATATTCTATAAGCTTTGTCTTAATCCCAATTATTCCAATCCTGGACTTTTGTGGCTGCCCCCTCTCTGGCCTCAAACCAATCTCCTCTCCAACATTTCATAAAGAGCATCCCTGGTTCAGAACCCTTTAGATACTCTCAATTATTTCCCACATAAAGGTGAAGCTTTACACAATGGACTATAAAACTCTCTACCAATTGCCTTCCCCAGTGGCTGCTATCAGTTCCTTAACCACAACTTTCCATTCTATTTGCTGTTTTTAACTTCTTTTCAGCCTTTGAAAACATCCTTCAGGCCCCATTTCTTTTCCATTCATTTCTGCCCAGTCACGGGTCTTCTTCCAAATTCTACTAAAGCCCCACCTGGGTCAGGTAACTCCACAAATTCTCAACTCTCACAATCATCTTAGGGTTGGCTAATTTGGCAGTTTTGAGATGCCACTACGTTTAAAAATAGATTTCCATATGGCATGAAGACTTTCTTTGGATCCAAATTGTACAACTGAACAGGGACTCTAAATATAGGATCTGTCAAATGTCATAAAATTTTAAGTTTTAAATTATAACATCAAAATAGTTTAAGATACCTCTAGTAAATATGTTTGACCAATATGGTAATAACAAAGATAAACCCTAAACAAAATTCCAGCCAACTCTTCCAAATTTACTTAGTCCCATGCTATCATCTTAAGGAAAAAAATGTTCAGAATAAAATAATTAATGTATTTATTTGGAGTTTGTCTGATAGCTCAGAATCTTACAATTATAGGTGGTAAATTTATTAGTTGTTCTTTCTCTGGTTATGGAAGGGCACTGTAGATTAAGATCCCAAAGGAAAGCCGTTAACTGGTTTGGAGGAGAGAGGGAAGAAGTGACGTATGAATTCACAGATGGAATGGCTCTGTATGGGTTTGTTCTGCCGGTGAATTGCCCCATCTGCATAGCTCCAAAAGTACACACTGTCTATGGGAGGCAAAACGCACTCATAGAATAAGTATGAGTCCTTATATTCCCCATGAGGAACTCTTCTAAGTTATGGCAAAATGCACCATCCAGTTACTGGGAAGCTATTCTCCCTTTAGTCAATTTACTGGGTAGAGCACGCTAAAAAGAAAAAAAGCATTATTTCTTCTTCTAGTCAAATGGAAGAGTGTATAGCTTATACTCCCAAAGAAATAAAGGAAAAATCAAGATCTCTGCTTTTAGGCATTCCTTAATTAAAACTTCCACTAATATACTACCTTTGCAATTTTGTAATAACCTAGAACCATGATAAAGCCAATTTGGCTATCAACAGCTTATAGCTTTACAATATAATATGTTTACTTACTGTCCACTACTTAGTTTTTCTCTAATGGTAGAAAAATCCATTGGTTTCTTAATAACCTTCTTATAACCAGGGACAAGTTTCAAGTTTACAGGAAGTAGAAAAGGCCATGCATCCTCATGAGTTTCCATTTCAGTCAGGATCATGCTAAATAAAATAATGTTTGAAGCAAATTCATAGTTAAGCATTTGTTGATAAATACAGTACATTTTAATAGAATATATGGTTAAAAGAAGAGAAATATGTTTTAAAAACAAATTTTCTACTAAGACAAGGAAAAATAGCATTCATTGAAAAACTTTGAAAAGTTCCTAATGTAGTAAGAGAATACTGAAAAATTTTTAAAGAAGAATAGAAAACTTACCTGCATAAAGCCAGGTCCTTGGAATCATCTCTTTTAGGTTTCTTAATAGAAGTAAAACTTTCTTGTTTTAACAAGTTTACAGAGACATTTTCCTCCATTTTTCTTTTCTTGGGGTCTTTATTTCCTTTCTTTTGTGAACTACTTGCGGCTGCTGAATCTTCATCTTCAGTATCACCTGTTAGAGATAATTTTCTCCCTTTCTTTTGTTCATTACTCTTTTTTCCTTTGATATTAAGTTTTTTGATTTTTAGAGTTTGACCACTTGCCTATAACAGAAAAATGTAAATAAGGTGTAAACAATATGGAAATTTGATTGATAAATAAATATATTTTCTCTATGCTAAAACAAGTAATGGAACAATGCAAAAAACTCATTTTTAAAACTATTCTTGGAAGAAGGAAAGAATTGCATAGATCAAAGCAAGTGATAAAAAAAAGTTTGATTGTTTCAAAGTGGTACAAAAACTTAGGAATCATATAGCCACTAAATTTCCAGTAGAAATAAGAGTAAAAAAGAATTTTGGAGAGGTCTTGAAACAATTTCTTACTGACTTTTTCACAATGTAAATCATATCCAACTCTCTTCCCATTGTCAAAGAGAATTTTGTACTTATGCCAGCTCTAATGACAAGACTAAAAGCTAATAGAGCAAGAAAACTCTTCCACCCATCAAATTCACCTTCAGAATTGTTAGAATTCTAGTACACTAACACCACATTTTCACTGTAGAACAAGTCAGGAATATTTCTCTAAAGCACTAAGTGAATGAATTTTCAAAGATTATAAACAGATTTCATTTAGAATACAATTTAATTAGGAAAAGCAGTATGAACAAAGCATGGATTTTACATAGAGTTCAAAGATTATTAAAATCCCACAGGGAGATGATAATCACACATATGAAAAAAATGTTTCCAGAAAGAAACTGTATAAGATCTGGATAGGGACCGCTTCTGTTTTTTTATAGGGACAAAAATGATGGCACCTTCTATGTACATATGTGTTTGAACTATATTTGCACATATATGATAAGTATATGTACACATACACAGTTTACTAAGAAATTTTAATATGCTCAGGATGATGCAGAATACGAGAGGGTTCAAAGGCTTCTCTTTAAAAAAAAGAGGGACCGTGTGGTTCAGTAGGAAAGAACACTTTATTAGGAATTTACAGATATGGGTGATAGTTTTCACACTAGTTGTATGATATTGGGCTAATCAATTAACATTTCTGGGCCTCAGTTTTCTCATCTATAAAATAAAGGGGATGGACCAGATAATTTCTAAGGTTTCTTAGTTTAACAATTCTATTCAAAAATCTAACTGTGACTAACATATCTAAGGTCAAAGAAAATACATTGAGCACTTGAAATGAACTGGTTCCCTTAATTTCAAATCTGTTAAACTCCCTTATTTACAGTTATTTTCTTAACTACTAAGGTATATAAGTCTTACAATGATTAGGAAATAGTTGAGCAGGTTATAGTATTGATTCAGCTCATTTCAAGAATATTTCAAAGCCACAATCTAATTTGAGGGAATTTCTCAACTGTCAGGAATTGACCTCTCAAGTTAATAAATTTTAACTAGAAAATAGAAAGAGTGACAGGCAGCTATAGTCTCATTTTTTGAGAACACAGCAGTTTTAAAAGGTGGTACAGTGGGTTCCCAGCTTCTCATGACAACAGGGACCAAGACTGAAATCAAATTTCTAATCATTTCAAATAGCTACTTCAGAGCTAAAGGGCTCAGTTTTTTTTTTCATTATAATGCCAAAAATTGCTCCAAGGAGTTTTCAATGAGCCACAGACTATTGTAGGCATTGAAAATTAGTTATATATGCAATGTGCAAAAGCAATTTAATTTTCCCCATAATGCATATGCACAGAATAAACAAAAAATTGAATTCCTTCACATTTTTAAAAAGTCCAAAAATTATGAAGAAATGAACACAATCTAGTTGACTTTTTTGCTTCTGTTTCTTGTAAATTGAGAATTAAGGTCTGGTCTCAGTGTCTTCAATTTCAGTTTTGGATGTGTGAATGAGCATCTGTTATTTATGATTAAAGGTAGGTACATGTAGACATTCATGTGTACAGATTTTGATTTGCAAATCAACATACAGGATCTTATAATGCAGTACACCCATTCAAAGCAGTCCAAAAGTTTTTTCTGAGTTTTGTGTACTGTATCACAGCCAATGCTGTGATAAAAGGGTGGGGAGATACAAGAAAAATTGTAATATTTTCCTTTACTGCAAATCCATATTTACCATCTTATCAAAATTATAATATAGTCTATTTATTTAAACACAAGCAAAATGACTTCACCGATCATTACAAAAGCATATGATCTCTTACGCAGCAGGTTACATAACTCCTAATTCATGGAATAATGTAGTGTGGACAAACCAAAAAGTCATTTGCATTCGATTCTGGAAAGTATTTATATTTACATTTGTAAAATACCAGGTATTCTAAGAATTTACAGCACTTTTAACAAAACTCTACTGTCAATCTCACTTAAGGGAAAATGGAAAACTGTTCAGCACTGGTATCCTGTCCCCCTGCTTCCCATTCCTTGCTTACAATTTACCAAGTTTCACTTTTCTGGCTAGTGAATTTAGTATCGTCAGACTTCATGATCCATACCTTCCCTCTATAATAAAGGGGCAGCTAGGTGGCAAAATGTAGAGAGCACTAGGCTGGGAATCAGAAAGACTCATCTTTTTGAGTCCAAATCCGGCCTCAGACATTTACTAGCTGTGTTACCCTGGGCAAGTCACTTAACTCTGTTTGCCTCAGTTTCCTCATCTGTAAAATGAGTTGGAGAAAGAAACGACAAACTACTCAATATTTTTGCCAAGAAATCCCCAAAAAGGGTCACCAAGAGTCAGGCATGAATGAAAGGACCAAACAACAAGACCTCTATGAAGAAAGAAATTAACTTGCTATAGTACATATTTTCTGAGTTAGGGAGGAAACTATTTCTGGCTTTTGATTAGCTTTAGAATCAAAAAGATTCTATTAAACAGAATAGATGACAATGTCAGTAAGATACTGAAAAGAGAAATTTATAACTATGATAGCAGTCTGTGATGACAAAGCAAGTGAGAGTATAAATAGATATATGCGCTTATATGCTCATATATATACATAAACACATAAAACAAAGAAACAGTTTAGATAGTTTAAATTAGTTTAAATTGAATTTTAGTTTAATTTTAGCAATATAAAATCAACTAGTTTGAGTTAAAGATGCTAATGACAAATGAAATAATAACCAACAATCATCTAACATTAATCCAGAAAGCACTCAGATAATTTACAAACTGAATAATACTCAAAGAATACTTCAAATTTGGATGTATTCTTTTACTAAATTTTGGGGGAGAGCTTAAGGCTTTTCCATAGGGGTTGTTTCCCCTAAGGTGATCTAGTTAACAATATTTAAAATCTTACGTTTTAAACTAGCCTCCCCATTACAGACTTCTTTTGGAGGACTCCTGTGATGTGAAGCCATGTGGCCCTAAGATCTTAAAAGCTCTACCACTTGTACACAAGTTCTGACAGTTTCTTCTTAGGCTTTGTATATGGACCTAGCAATAGACTGTTGTCCAAGAACAACATAGCTAGGTGTGGTGAGGCTTATCACTGGATTAACTGCAAAGTGATGAATTCCAGGGCTATGAGATGATAGATAGCTGGAAGGGACACCAGAGAGCATCCAGTCCAATTCCCTCAATTTACAGATTAGGAAACCAGGACCCAATAAGGGACTTGCTCAAGGTCACACAGCTAATAAATGTAAGAGGTAGGATTTGAACACCAGTATCACTATTCTTTTCACTTTATTGTCTCCCATGTCACAGAGCAATGATATCAGACTCACACAGAAACAGAACCCTGTGGGCAGCATGTTACCTTAGAAAACCATGAAGGAACATGATATGTACTGTGTTATATTTTTTATTTATTTCATTAAACATTTCCCAATCACATTTTAATGTGTTTCACTGGCTTTGGCAGTGAGTTTGACACCTCCATCATAAGAGAGATTGTTGTCTATTTTTGTACACCTACTTGTAGCATAGCATGGAAGTAAGCATTTTACAAGTGACATTTCATATTATTTTGGCTTTTAATTAACATGTGTAAAGTAAGATGTAAATATAATAGTCATGTTAAAGATTTAAATAATTACTTTAAAAATTACAGATGAAATTTATTCATTTATTTCTTTTTTTTTTGAATAAAAGTTCCATATTAACTAGATCATTCTGACTTTCATGAGCCATTCTACACGCCCCTCAATTAAAAACATCGAGAAAGAATGTTTGATATTTTGATGGAAAGGAGAAATGCTTTTAAATTTTAATCTTCCTATGGATCATAGATTTCCAGTGGGAATGGACCTCAGAGGCAATCTCTTCCAGCTTCCTCATTCCATGGAAACTAAAGCCCAGAGCAGGGAGGTAACTTGCCCAAGATCATGCAGTGAGTGAATGGCAAGAGTCAGGAGTCAAGCCTAGGTTTTCTTGACTTCATTTTAATAATAGTTTTAAGAGTTGAATAATAGTTTTTTAAATATAGTTTAAAAATTTAAGAAATTCTGTATTCTAGGAAAACAGAGGAGAGAGGAAAAAAGAGTAGGGAAAGCAAGACAAGCAATTCCCAAACCTTGGATAATGGACAGAAATTACTTATTATCATTTTGTATTGCTTTAAATGTTATTTGAGCTCATGTCTTAAAAAAAAACCAATCTGATTTTAGGAAATCTGAATTTTGAAATTTATTCATATAATGGTGATGTTTGCTGTTTTTCTAAAACAGTGAATTTTACTAAACCTCTGAGTTGATACTTATCAGCATACTTAGAATCCACTGTAAATACAGGCACATAAATTTATTAACTATTTTAATTCCAATACAACTGTAAAACAAATGGCTGTGCCAAAGGATTTGATGTTGGAAGGGACTTTGGGAATGGCAGGGGTGACTGCAGCCTCAAGGCCACATGTGGCCTTCTAGGTCCTCAAGTGTGGCCTTTTGACTGAATCCAAGAAGGTTCTGTGAGGTCTGGATTCAGTCAAAGGACCTAGGGGGTCACATGTGGCCTTGAGGCAGCAGATTCCCCACCCCTGAACATCCTCATTTGTCAGATAAGGAAACTGAGTCCCAAATTGGTGGAAATTATTTTTCCATGGTCACTGAATAAGTGGTAGAGATAGGATTTAAACCCAGACATTCAGACTTCATATCCAGTATTATTTCCACTAAATTGTGTTAGAATTTAACACTTAGTCCTGAATATGTAGGCTAAGTATGCCTTTTTGAAAGCTTCAGAAATGCATGGTAAATGATAGGTGCATTAAAAAAATCAAAAATTAAGCTGAAGGTATATAAAATTGATGTTCTTTTTCACGTACTGTTAAAATAATGTTGTAATAACAAAGTTAATTGTCAATTTTAGCAAACTCTAAAAGGGCAGCTGTGATTTTGTTCTTATCTTCAAAAATAAAACCAGGAAAACTTTTTGCTTTGGGACAAAGTTTGGCTTGTTTCTTGGCCTTTTAAAGTCATCAATAGAAATTTGCTGGGACTTCAATTGCTATCAGTTATCTTTCACAGCTCTAAATAGTGCCCCGCCCCCAATTAGTTTTTCAATTGCTCTCTATCAGTGCTTTCCAGTTCCTGAGTTAGGTGTAGTTGACCAGCTGACTGAGTGAACTGTATTTCTAGAATGCGTAGTTTTTGCTTTTATTCTCAGTGTCTCCAAAAAGATCTTAATGGAAAATGAACAAAAACAAAATATAGAATCATAAAAGTAAGTAATATAAAAATCCACAAAAATTACTGATGAAGAAACAACATTAGTTTGTATTTAGGCAGGGTTCATTTGACGATTCCTATACAGTTCTTAAGTTTAAAATCATTTTCTCAATATGACAGGCTAGGGGCAGCTAGATGGTGAAGTGAGTAGAGCACTGGATCTGGAGTCAGGAGGACCTGAGTTCAAATCTGGCCTCAGGCACTTGACACATTTACAGCTGTGTGACCCTGGGCAAGTCACTTAACCCCAACTGCCCTGCCAAAAAGCATGCTCCTCATATATATAAGGGAAGACTTACAAATAAGCTATTTAAATGTGCATATGCATGCATATATATGAATATAATAATAGCTATTATTTATGTAGTGCTTATTATGCCAGATACTGTGCTAAGTACTTTAAAATGATTATCTAATTTGATCCTCACAACAATCCTTTGATATGGATTCTATTATCTCCATTTTACAGATGAAGAAACAGGGGCAAATAGGTTAAGTGACTTGCCCATACAGCTAGGAAGTATCTAAGGTCATATTTGAACTCAGTTCTTTCTGACTCCAAGCCCAACACTCTAGGCACTACACTAGCTAGCACACACCCACATACTTCCCAACCCTCTAACAGAGTGTTACCCCCACATATTTATATACATGTAAAAAAGTATAAATATATAATAAAATACATAAATGCAGTGAACTAAGAACTACCAACTTAATAAACATTTATTAAATGCCTACTATATGGGCATCTTGAATATTTCTAAATTATTTTATCAGGCACAACTGTTTTAGGTATTTAATTGAAACCTGAAATATCAAATAGGAAAAAAAAGCAATCTTAAATACTTAGAATCATGCATTTCTTCTCCCCCTTCCTTTCCCCGCCCCCTCCCCTGAGCTGTAAAGGAACAGAGAAATCATTTAATTTAAGGCTCTTATTTTTATAGATGAGAAAAACGAGAGCCAGAAACAGCAAGCCAGTGATAGCGCTAGGGCTCAGACATATTGACTGGCAGACCAGTGATCTTTCCATCCTACTATTAAGTCATAATTGGGTTTTGACTATGGTCTATATTGATGTACACAGAACTTTTTAAAAATGCATTTTTATCAATCCACAATATTACATTTGTGTCTCTAGTTTTTAAATGATAGAGAAAACATTTTAAACTAAATGTAACTGGTTTTCTTCATCCCTTAAGTATCTCTGAGCATAGATAGGTTACTTTGTTATTACTATTTTGACTTCTGCAACTTATTTATAATATTTATATTAATGTAAATATATTTATATTTATAATTTTATGACATAAAATTATAAATATATTATAAATTAAAGTGCTATTTGTAATTGCACTTCAAGATTTGCAGCACTAAAGGAAGCTGATGGAAGTTTCTGATGTATATATGGACCAGCCAGAATGTCTCAGTACTAACATTATGTAGTAAGGGAAACTCACTAATTGCCCGAAACAGAGGACATCTGAATTGACATGACAAGTAAAAAAAAACAAACAACAAACAACTTTCAGTGTACTTGATTACCTTAGCAATGCAAGCTGGACAAAACCAGTCCCCATCTGGAATGGTAGTAATCTTGGGCCTATGGCAGTAAGTATGGCAGCCTTTGTCACAGCCATCACAAAGAAGAAGCAGTTCCTCATTATCTCCCTTTCGGCAAATCTGGCAGTACTACAATACATGAAAAATCATTTAAAATCAATACTATCTTGAAAATTTCTTCTTGGGAAATTAAATGTACCAAAATTCACATTTTGCACTAATAATTAACATTCCGCTTGCTAACATACATACAATAGCCATACACATCTATGTATCTCTCATTACACAGATATGGACCACATGACAGGGTGAGCAAATCTACGGGAGGGGTAAAATGCATATTTTATGTACATTGCAAAGACCAAAGCTAAAGGCTGAATGCCCGCAAACACTTCTGAAGCATATACACATTAACATATGGAATAATTAACATGACATTAGAGCACATAAAGCAATGAATAGCTTTAATACATGATATTTTTTAGGATGATTTTTCTCTTTTGGCCATCTTATAATGATCTTCATAATACCCTGTGAAGGAAGTAAGGGTTAAGGTTACTGTTAAACATTAAAATAAATTAAAGAGGAACCTGTGTCAGAAATAGGATTAAGATTCAGGGTTTTCCCAGATTTTTATTCTACCTAAAAGAATACATTTCTCTTTAATTTTGTGTCTATTTTAGACACTGATGAAAAGGTGAATATGAAAATTGAACCAAATCAAATGTTTGCTACAATTATGCAAATTATCATGAACATGATTCTTACTGAAAGTAAGAGAAAGGGGCTACAAGTTAAAACACAGAATTAAATAGTTCATGATTTCTTTCCCCTTGACTAACTTAAAATGTTATTTCTCTATTCATGAATTTCTGATATCTTTATACTGAAACTGTGATAAGTAGGTTCAAATCTTAAAATTAAAGTATGAGCACAAGAGAAGAAAAATGACAATATAAAAATACAATACTTTTAAAGTATTTTTGAGAGAAAGCATAATTAAAAAACTTCTTTTGAATGACTTATTATATGACTATGTATTCTTACACATTTTTGCTCACATAACAGATAACATCTTGCAATCAATATTTAAAAGAATAAAAACATTTTAACATAAAAATTAATACTAATTTAGAATAGCATTTGCAATCTCATTACCAAGTTAATTTACATGTTCCCATTTATTTAATACAAGAGTAAAATCTCAGAGAATTTAAGATAATTTGAAACATTTCACGACATAATGCATAGAGTACTCACATCTTTAAAATGCAAATACAACTTATGAATTCTGTCAGTAAACCTGCTGCTATAGAGTATTCTGCTCAATGAATATCTGTTAAATGTGTAATATACTAGCAGCCTAACCAACCACAATGGTAAAATAAAGTGGATGAAAAACACAGACTACAAATGCTTAGTAAGTAAGTGAAATAAAACAAAGAAAAGAAAAACACACAATGCCCAAATTGCAACATGAATTTGTACAGTAGACAATAAGCTAGATCCAGAATTTACTCAGAATAGAAGATTAGGTTAAATTATATTTTGAAATAAGCAGCACATTCAACTGGTCATTTTAAAAAATACAATGTTCTCTCAACAGCTGTGAATCAATAAGATTTGTGGTGGTAAAAATAAGATACAGATTTGTGTTCAAGAAATGACACTAAAAAAGTATTACCAGGGACACAATCAGAAAAGAAAATGGACCAGTCAGTAGTGAAAGTGAATGATAAGAGCACAAGTGCTGCTGGAATATCCTAAATATTAAAAGAGCCAGAAGAAAGTCTCAACTAGGTTGAGTGGATGCCTTGTGGAGGATTTATGAAGTATTTCCTGTGGAGATATTTACAGGAATTGTACAGGATGAAAATCTATGGAAAAGCTGTGATTTACACTGATGGAGGGAATACCCACACCAGTGATATCCCAGATCCATTGCATTATGTCATGTACACACTAAAAGTGGTAAAACTAATATGTATTACCTAGATCAGATGAAAAATGATTCAATATTCTTTTGGTAGTAGGTATGTCTTCTACCATAGCCAGGAATACATTGATTTAACAAGAATGTAATGTAATGTAATGGTCTACATTTGAGTCACATTTTTAAAAAAAAGTCTATCATAGAGATATTGAGTAAAAAAAATCTATACCACCACCATGAATATTAAATGTAAATTTCTAAAAAACAAAGCTTACAGATTTCAAATAATTCATATAAAGAAAACTTGTGCTGTTTTCAATAACAGAGAATTAAAACACATTGTAATATTAGGGAAGGATGATAAAGACATTGGGTCTTCGATTTTGTGAAAATCAAGTTTGATATCTGTACTAGAAAATGGTCACTATATGTTAGCATGTACATAAACATTTGGTTGAAATCATTTACTTCTAAAGTTTAAAATTTCTTTTAAACACTAGAAAGCGAGTGCACCCTAGAACAGGGAAGGAGTTCCCAACATTTTAATGAGGTGAACTATTTTTCTGTTATCACAATATGGGAGTGAGGTAGGGGTGGGTCCTTTCAGTAATGGGGCCATTAACATGGATCACATTATTCTCCCTTTTGGGTATCCCTGTCAACTGAGGACAGGTGACCATGACAGAGAAAACAGTTTAATAAAATTTAAGATCTATGGGTATATGGCAATCAACTCTAACACTAAGTTTTATCTGTAAATCTGGTGCTAGAAGTAATCAATCAACTAAGGTGACTAACACTGTAAAGATGGAGGGAGAGGAGAGTGCGATATAAAACAAGGATAAGAGATTAGATCTTGCCCTCGATGTTACAATATAGTTGGGGAGATAAAAGTGACATAGGTGAAACAGCAAGAGAACAGTTGTAGGGAAACTGGGTGCTACTACTTAAGGACTCAGACTATTAGTGCTAGGCAGCAAAGTAGATAGGATGATGGACTTGGAATCAGGAAAACCTGAGTTCAAATCCTGCCTTACAAGTCACACAGCTTAGCTGTATGACTCTGGGCGAGTCACATAATCTCTGCCTCAGTTTTTTCGTCTATCCAATAGGGATAATAATAACACCTCCTCAGGCTGTTGTGAGGATAAAATAAGTAATATTTGTAAAATACTTGGTAAAACTTAAAGTGCTACATAAATGCTAGCCATTGTTTTTTTATTAGTCCCAGAAGAAACCTCAGAGATCACCTTCATATGCCAAACGGAGGTTTACAGAGGTTAGGTGACTTTTCCAAGGTCATACAATAAAATCTCCTGAGTCCCCAGATGAAGATTCTTGTCTTAAACATAAACATTTACTAACCCCCTACTATGTGCCAAGCACTGTGCTAAGTGCTTTCTCTGATGGGTTCAAATGACAGTTTGAAACATTAGTTTAGAAGCAATAGTTTCAACAGCCTAAAACTAGTCCTTACTGGTATTTCAATTTATAAAAAGAATAAAATACATAGCACCATATAGTAAAATTAACATTCTGCATTTTCTTGGGGAATCATTGTAAATAATATACATATGTATACACACATGTATGTGTACGTGTATATATACATACATGTATGTGTACATGTATGTATATATGAATGTAGATTAAAGGAAATTGGTGAAGATACTGTCTATATCTCACATTAATAATAATAAAGCATACTACAACACTGAATTAAATGGTCATTAAGGGCTTTCCTCATGCTAAAAATAGAAAAATATCACATTTTCTCTTATTCAGTGTCATATGCCCAGATAGTATCTCTACAAATATTAAGTTCCTATACTAAATCCCTCTGGCACATGTAGACGGAGAGCCTGTGTGAGGGATTTGCCACAGGAAATAATATAACATATCTCTATAAAAGTGGTAAAGAATTCCCAAATGCTTGTCTAGACAACTTCATAACAAGCAACAGGAGTATACATCAAGCAAATGTTTCTGAAAAATTAAATTATGGAAAATGAAGTGTCAAATATGTTAAATCTGTATTAGGAATATTGTAAAGTTATTGGGATTTCAAATAAGCAATAAAAGTATTTAAAAGTTTAAAAAATGTACTATAAAGATCCCTCAAAGTTGACACTACACCATGCTACCTCTCAACACATAAACAGTTAAGCAAATACAGGGAAGCAAATCTCCAGTGAAGCAGAGAACATCCACAAACTAGAAGGATAAGGATCAGTTTCACATAGTAACTCGAGTTAGTAACCTGTACATGAAACCTTCAAGCAAGATGTGGATTCTGGCAGGTAGAAGGAAGAGAATTTGAGCAAAGGCACAAATTCAGGAGGTTCAAGGTCAGGATTGTGGATAAACTAGTTGGGTCACCTTTATTAGAAAACAGAGTATTCAGTTCGGTGGAGGAATGTGAAATAAGTCTGGGAGGGTAAGGTAGGTTAGAGCCAGGTTGTGAGGGACTGTGTATGGCAGGCTGAGAGTTTAACATATTCTAGAGAAAACAGGGGGCCACTAGAGATTTGGGGGAAATTTTATGGCCAGACTTCTGCTTGAAGAAACTAAGATCCTGAAAAGTGACTTGATGATGAGGTCACAGTACTTGAAAACAGGCTGACTCCAAATGCATCATTTTCTACTATACCACCCAGCTTCCTTAGGTGGGCAGGTACCTGCCTGTCTATCTTGTGAGCTAGGTGCTATTATTACCCCCATCTGACAGATGAGGAAACTGAGGCAAATAGAGGTTAAGTGATTTGCTCAGGATCACACAGTTAGTGAGTATATCTGAGACTGGATGCTTCAAAACTAATGATAAATTCTAATTCATTGTTCAATGGGAAAAAGTGCTGAATTTCCTACAGGAAGATCTGGGTTTCGCTACTTGCTACCTGTGTGACAGATAAATGGCTTCCCCTTTCTATTTCCTTATCGGTGAAATATGAAGATTGGACTAAGGAATCCCTAAGACTTGGTGGATAGGAAGGCATTAAAGGAGCATATTGTGATTAACGCACACTCAATGCAGCCTGAAGGTGAGCAATATCTAACTTTTGGCAGAAGTTAAAAGTGCCTACTTTATTTCAGACAGTGGGGAAAAAAAAGAAAAATACAGAAGAACAAGAGAGGATGTAGAAATGAGCTGGAGATAATGAAAATCTTTAGACTGTATGAATATATTATGTACATCTTATCTTCCCTATCTCCTCTAAAAGAGGAAGGACCTCTAAAATATGCCAGTCAACAACTACTATCCATGTAAAATCTTTAAGAAAATGTCAGTTATAGTTCGATATTTTCTAAAACAATAAGAGGAAACCATACATGTCAACCATTCTGTAATAGAAAAAAAGATATGGCTTGGTGAGATCAGAAATAAATCTTTGAGAGAATACGTCAGATAGTGCTTTACAAAAGATGCCAAACTCTCAAGTGCTACAGCAAATAGTATTTAAACAATAATTCATTCATTCATTCATGATTAAGCTAAGAGAGCTGAAAATTGAAAGAAATGGGACAAAGTAAAATTAGTTATAGTATTTCTTAAGTAAAAACACTTACAACTTTCATAATTGATTTTTCCCATGCTATTGATTTCTGTAACTGCTGAATGCACAGAGCTACCTGTGCAGCACTGCGAGCTTCTGATAATGCCCTTCTCCATACCCTGAGCCCTGGAGCAATATCCTCTTCAATTCTGCATTGAAATATAGAGAAATTAAGTAGGTCATATCCATATTTACTGGGTTTTGAATGTGAAACAATCATCATCACACTGAAAGCCAAGCAATGACAAAAACACGTATACAGCCAATAAGTATAAGGTTTAAGCAACTAAATTTGATGTAGTGCACAGACTGTGGCTACGTGCCTCAAAGCTTAGTCACAACCAGGTAAATGTAAGATCACTTTGCAGGATAATCAACAAACATAACAAAAAATATCTTTACAAAGCATCATGCAGAATAGCATGATCCATATGGATCACAGACATACAAGAAGATACATAGATAACAGGCAATAGAAAATAGGCTCCAATTAGCAAAGAAGCACAATAATTTTTCAAGTTAATCTCAATAACCTACCCGTCACCATCACCACTAATGGATGGTGCAGGAGCAGGGACAGTAACTGTGCCCACATTATCCAGTTTGATCTGAATGGTGGTACTTAAGGGGCTCTTCAGATACCTTCGCTCTATGTTCCGCTCCAAATCAGCCAGCCTGGTTACAGCTATATCTAGAGGGTTGTCACTCTTCCGTTCTAGAGGGCTGGCACTGCTTTCTTCTCCTCTAGTATACTCTCCATCATGCTCCTTGAACAATTTAGTAACTGACTTATGCTCAAAATATACCAAGTCTTCCCTTTCTGATGCAGGCTCTGGACACATCCAACCCTAAATTATCAAGAAAAAAAATTTTATTTCCTGCACCAACTACTTGGAGTTTTTGTCAACAACAAATCTTAATGATCACTAATAAGCTTTTACCTTGTGCTTTCCTAGTGCTAGCCAGAAAACAAAAATGGAACATGTGAAAAGAAATACCTATCCATTACAACTCTGAAAAGTATTAAAAATGTGATCAGAGTAATCTATAAAGCATTAAACAAGATTTTAGTTGGAAATACTGATTAAATTTATGGGATTATAAAAACGAAAACTCCTCTGGAATCTCTGGATATCATCCACTTTGTTAGGCAGAAGAGAATTAGCTTAGGACACATTTAACAATTTGAAATGTCAGACTCTGTTTACCTCTTGTGCTCACTAGACATACCATCAGTATAACCTTTGAAAAATTGAAAGGGATTAAACTCTTTAAATACTAATTAATTGCTGACATTTATCATGCTGTACAGTTTGCAAAGAACTTTACCTAACTTACGTAAGTTCATCCTCACAATATCCCTGTGAATAAGTATAGTTATTATTCCACATTTTATAGACAACAAAAATAAAATACAGGGAGGTTAAATGACTTAAGCAAAGTCACTCAGGGAGTCAGTGATAAAACCAGTATTCAAATCTATGTCTTCTAAATCCAAAGCTCAGGGAGCCTCCATTAGTACCAATTGCTTCTCAGCCCCAACAGCCAATCTTTAGATACAATACTTAAAGTTCAACCACTTATCTCAAAATAAGTATAGAGAGAGCATGTAGATACATGGAGTTGGCAAACATTTTCCTATAAGGGACTGTACCCCTTTTAGATGTTACAAATTTTGATGATACATGAACAATGCACTTAGTATAGAAGAGTAAGAGAATTCTGTTTTTACATTACAAAAATCTAGAATGGATTATTAAATATGTGGTAAACACATAAAAAAGAATGGAATGATCACTAGAAGCCAGTATGGGTTTACCAACAAGTCATTTTTTTCTTTCTAACCAGGAAAACCCAAAGGCAGGATTATCAAATAGAAGACAGAAAGCTGGAAAGGGAACTATACATATTTCATGACAATTAGGATTAAAAAATTCCTTAACAATACTATAAAAACTGTCTAAAAACATTAAATATAATAAAAATAAATGTAAAATCCTACAGATAGTTTTGAAAAATTATTTGCAGAATTAAAAAATTTAGCTTAATAGCAGTTTGTGAGAAAAACTAGAAAGTTTTATACATAGCAAAATTAAGTATGGGACAATTATAATACACGGCTGATGATACACTAGTTCATAAGTACTGCTACATAAATAGCAGTAGTGTTCAGATCAATGGAGGTGAGTCTAAATATAGTAATAGTCCAACTTTTTACATCAATTTATATCAAAAATATTGTGTCTGGAACCACCTTTTTAAGAGAGATAATGAGTAACAGGAAGTGATGGCTGAGCATAAAGGATGAAACAGAATAACTATTTAAAAAATGGACATGTGAATTAAAAAATATGGACATTATTATGACAAAAAAAGGATACGAGAAAACAGTAATTACTAAACTACATATGCATAGAAGAGTACATACTTGATAAGAGAATTAGAAGAAAACAAGAAGACTTTTTCTATTTTCCCATTTTTAGTATTAATAACTGTTTTAATTATATGTCATATTTCTTCTCATTTTTATTCTTTTCTCCAGTTTTGTAATCATTTTGATCTTTGCTCAAATAAGTCAGTAGACTTGACTGCATACAGATAGCTGGTTCAAGCTTGATGCCCATATCAGTAACAAGCCGCTTCCTATATGTTAAAACGTAATCAATTTCATTTCTTTGGGATGCTATTTGATGCTTGCTACATGAAGATCCTTCCAATTCTTTTCCTGAAGAATATATTTATGATGTATAGGTGTGAGGTTTCTGATCAAATAGGTTACAGATCATTGGATTCTTTCATTCCTTACTTCTGAACTACAAGATGGTATAACAACTGGCAATCAGCAGTTTAGGTATCTAGGTGGCACAGTGGATAGAGTGTAGGGCCTGGAGTCAGGAAGACCCACATTCAAATTTGGCCTCAGACGTTTATTAGTTGTCGCTGGGCAAGTCACTTAACCCTGTTTGCCTCAATAACAATCAGCAGTCTACAGCTAGTTAGTATAGGGGTAAAAAACTATTGACACCTCGCTAGCCCCTAAATTTCTCATTGTATTTAGAACAAATAGTACAATATACGCATACCCCCCACCTAGGATCATTACTTGATTCGATGACAACATGACCAAATGAAGGAATTTTGTAATGGGAGATGAGTTGTATACCAACAATATTACAAAACTATAAAACACGTTCCTAGACAATAAGAGTTTAAAATTGGTTTTCTGACACTGGAGGTTAGAAGAAGTGTGTGTGATTACACATTGTTAAAGTTTAAAATAAGGCATAGTGTTTAAGATTAGGGAAATTATTGCTCCTCTTGTAATCTGGCTTGGCCATACCATATCTGGAGAGTCTCATGTACAGATCTCAGTGCCATGTTTTAGGAACAACATTGGTAACCTGGAGTGTTCACAGGAGTGTGCCTAGGATAGTGAAGAGCTTTTAGCCTGGCAAAGAGAAGATTTAGGGAATATATGGAAGCTAGCTATGGTTATGTATTTAAAGGGCCATTAAAGTAAGCAGGAATCATACCTGTTCTTTATTTCATTAGTCAGAACAAGGAGCAAAGATGTATATTCAAGGGAAAACTTCCTAACAATCAGAACTATCCAGAAATAGAATTGAATGCCTTAGTGGGTACTAGGTTTTTCTCTCACTAGAGATCTTCAGGGAAAGGACAGATGGCTACTTGAGTATTTTGTCAAAATTTTGTCCAGTTATGGCCTGGCTTAGATAGCATCTGAGGTCCTTTTCAACTTGGAGATTCTGTATTTCTGAGATGTGGAAACCTAGTATTTTAAACTCTCCAAGGGCCCCTGAGGTTTGCTGCTTATAGTTAACTTCTAATTTATAATCTAGCTAAAGAGAGTAACTCTTAGAAAAGTTTGGGCATTTTAAAAACCAACAAACAAACCCCACAACTGGTATTCGTGTTTTGGGAATATGCAATCCATTTCCCCAGAAGAATGGAACATCAGAAAAAGACTGAATCTTTGTGTGCCTGGGGAAAGAAGAGTGTTATTTGTCAGACCTGGAGCCCTGTCCATCCCATTCCATCAAGAAACTGGCGCAAGAGTAGGGCAGACAACAGGCCAGTAAGTCTGATCTTTCAGAAGCTGATTGAAAAGTCTTAAAAGGCTGGTCTTATCTCCTCCATACTTCTTACATTTGTGTTCCTGAAGTTGCTAGATAGAGTAGTTAACTTGGTACCTTTTTGTGCAAATGAGGTTGCTACGGATAAGGAAGGACATGACTCTCACAGAGGAATTGTTTTTATAAAGTACTTACCATTTCTGTGATACCAAACATCATAAGTAAAAAACAAAAACTAAAGCTGGGCATTGGAGCTAAGATGCACTTGTCTCCACTTATTGCCTGAAATAGGTTACAGAAGGGAACCCTGACTTAAGCATGACTGGCTTATAACTTATTAACAATATCAAAATGATGCTTTTCTGGGTAACTTTATGTTGGGTATGCCTCAATTTAATAGTCATAATAATAACTTTTGAGTCTTCAAGAAAAGGTTAAGTTCTGTTTATATTACTATAACTATAAAGTTCTTCAAGGACTAAGCTTTTTTATGGAAAACTTACGTGTCTATTATGTATCTATTACTGATTTTGATTAAATATCATAGCTGCACAAAGGTAGAAGCCACAATTTAAACTGAAATACTCATTCATTCATTTATTAAGAAAACCTTTATTGAGAACTTACTATGTAAAACATATGTAAGCACTGAGGGAGATATAAAGATAAATAAAGCAAGCTCCCTGCACATAAGGTGTTTACGATCTAGTAAACTTCACATTCCTACAGTCTGAAGTGAAGTCTCTGTCTCTAATGATGTCTTTCCCTCCATTACAAACATGCTCAGATCCTCTCTGTTCTAAAACAAAACCAAACCAAAACCTACTTCTTTCCTTGTCACTCTTACTCCCTCATGTGATCCTCCGTCCTCTGCTTCACTGACAGACTTCTAGAAAGAATTGTCTCCACATGCTTCCTCCAATTCCTCTTGTCCCTCCATCCCTTGAAATCTGCCTTTGGTTTGCACCATTCTACTGAAACTACCCCTTTCAAAAATCACTTCCCACCCATATGTTTCACCACGGATTTGAATGTACAATGTACCAAAAAATGTCCTCTAGAACCTAACTACACAGTGTTAAATCTAATTTAACACAGCTGTTTTTAAAGAAAACAAAACCCACTATAAGGAGTTCTACTTTTAACTCTTTCACAATTAGCACTTATTCACAATATAAATCTTTATTGGAATGATATTTTAAAATAGCTTTTAGTCCCTTTTACCTTCACTTGTAAACTTGCTGATGCAACTCTCCTTTCTAAATCTTCTACCTGCTGAAGAATTGTCAAGTCCATCTCCATTGCTTGTTCATCCACCGACCAGTTCTCTACAATATCTCGAGTTACTTGGTTTTCTTCATTTTCATTTATTTCAATAATAGCGACTATATTTAAAAATGAAATTTTTTTTTAAAAAAAGAACACTGTTTGAATTGTATAAATACAGGATTCCTCCCCCAGTAGTTACTTTCACCATATCCAACTTAAACTTTGAATTACTGCTCTTTTTTATATATAAATTATTTAAAGAATGTTCAACTACAAACTATAGCTAATTGTTAAGAATTACAAAAAAATCTATGCTAATATGATAATGTTAGTAGTTTCCCTGAGCAAAGCTACTGTAAACATTAACACTAGTATTATAGTAATGAATGAAGATATGTTCCAGTAGATTTTTCATTTAATTAAATGAATTACATTTTCCTAAGCAAAGTAATGAAAATGATTTATTTACATACCATCCTTATTTTTGATGCAGGCCTGAGTAATATAATCCAAGTGTTTCTGTATTTGCTTCTGCAATGCCTTTTCCCTTATCCCCCTGAGATGTAGCACTTTAAGCAAAGCTTTTAGGTCCTCTGGGTCAATAATTCTCCACCAACCAAACTGCATTTCTAAGTCAAAATAAGTATGTAAATCTTTTACAAACATTTTGAATGATATTCTAGCATAATTCAAATCAAAAGGCTTACGAACTACATATAACCATTCAGAGATCCAGTTACCATACTGAGGTAGATACAGATTGCATTTAACCTTTTCCCCCAAAATCTGGATAGAATGTGATGTTATTATTCAACATCTTTCCATTTTTTTTCTTTTCAAGAAGAGCCCACTTTAGGTATGTAGCCTGTATTTTATGGTATCTTATATATTTAGATCATCATGGTATACTACAGACATTTTTTAAAAAAATAAAAATTATTGGACAAAAACCATCTGAATGTGCCTACCTTCTGGAATGGGTTTTGGACTAGGAAAATCTACTGGCTTTGCTACTTCAACCGTTCCAGGGATAGCTGAAGATGCCTTTTCATTCTGTGGCACTGGTGATTCACTTTTACATGAAGAAACATTTGGGGTCAAGAATGAATTACCATTTCCTTCTGACAATCCCAACCCTGATCCCAGACTAGGTAAAGGAGATGTAAAGGAAACATTTGAAGTGAGAACTCCTGTTGGCCATCCACAAAACTGAAGTCCCATTATAGGTAATCCACTCTTCATCTATAAACACCAAAAACATTGGAAAATCATTGAGAAACTTCAGTAGAAATTATATAAAATCCAAAATTATTTGTTAAATTCTGAAAATGATTTGCCATATTTATATAATAACCAATATATACATTTAAACATACAACTTCAAGCAATAAAATTTTAAAAATTTTAAAATGCTAAAGACAGTCAGTCAAACATCATCTTTTTATACAAAAATTTTAAAACTTAATTATTAGGAATAATTATATACAATAACTTAAGAAGATATAGTAGTAGGTTTAGGGAGTATGAATATGTTCTGATTTTAGAATCTATATGTACTTCCAGTCAATTTTTAGGAATGTGTCATTTAATTCTATTTTTAATTTTCAAACTGGGCCAAGTATGTTTTAATTGAAAATGCAGTGAAGACGGGTTAAAATGTGAAAAACAAAACAAAACAGTATAAGAATGCTATTGCTACTGGGACTAACCTGAAGTGGTGATAAAGCAAATGGACTGAGGCCCATTGTATTCTGTGCAGAGGAAGACCCAAGAAGGGGTGATGGAACAGGTGAAGGTGATTTAGAAGGAGGCTGAGAATGAGGAGCCAGTGAAGCAGCAGCAGATCCGTCTGCATGGGTAAGGGAAGTGTCATCACAGGGTGTTCTGGGTAAAAGGCTGAACCACTGTCTATTCTTTTCTGTCAGGGTTTTTAACAGTTGGTCATTGGCGATTAATGGAGGGCTATAAAACTTCCCCTGACCACTTGAGACTGGATTAAATAGGTTAGAATCTGCCTTTTCCTTGTTGCTTTGTGATACTGCTGGTTGAAGGCTGCAGAGGGAATTTTTTGCACCATTTTGGTAAGATAATGTGCATCCATTGGCTGCACCACCATTTGGTTTGGGGTTCATAATATCTGACTCGGGAGGCATTTTAGCTACTTCTAACAATTTGCTTAATTTAGAGAAAGAACTAGGTTTTTGGAGAAATAGATTAGTGTTGTCTTTTTCCTTAAGATCTTCTTTTTGCTCACAATGGCTTGTATTTAAACAGTGCAATGTATCATCAGAAGTCTCAAACATTTCTTCTTTGATTTGTATAATTTCAGCTTTTTTCAATTTTTCTTTCTCTTTCGCAATTTCTTCTAGACCTACATAAGAGAAAAATTTCATGAAGACTCATCTACATTTAAACTTCCTCTTTAATTATATTTTATCAACATCATTATTACTCAACAAATTATATGCTTTTACCAGTTTACTTACAATTCCACATAAAAGAGGTTTAAAGTATATCAATAATGCCATCAAAACTGAAAATAATACAGTTCAGATAAAATTAGAATAAAAACCTCAAACTCCTGATGACTAGCAACTTATCTTAAAATACAGTTACAACATTCTAGAACACCAAGATCATCACAATAGACTCAGAGTTTATTGTAATGAGATATGACCAGTTTGATGAAAAAAAATTCTAATCCAAAGTGAAGTTGAGGTGCTTTGTTGTTACACTATGTTCAACCAAAAAAAAATTCAATAAAATGAATCCCTTATTCCCCCAGTTCTTACCATTGACACTAAGGTAAAAAAAGTGTGCTTTTATTTTTAATAATAGGGCGAGCTCTCAGAAAAAACAATACACCTACAGTACTTGTTAAAATATTGCTAATTATCTTTAAATGTAAAGAGTTACCTCTAATCCTTTCCTATTCACCTTTTTTCAGTTCACAATCTTGCCAGAAGATAATTGCAACTGTCATTCGCTTAGGCTGTATTTGGGACTGCTTGAGCATGCTTATGGATCCTAACCATACTAAAGGTATATTCAGGGAATTTTAAATATATATGATACAGTTGCTGGTCCTTCTATGTTTGAAATTAGACCTAGCCCCGCTTTTCTTGGTTTCATGAATGAATACATCAATATTATCAATAGGTTATAGATAGGAAAAAAGTATGACAAAGGTAGTTATGGTGTCCTTGACAATTATTAGTAAAAATTACATGTGATGCAATATATTCTCCCTTAAGTTTAGCTCAAAGTAAAGATGGGTCCTGGGAACACCTTTGCCTTTAGTATTATTTAACACAAATGATATTCCAAGTACAAGAAAATTATTTTACATACTGCTTAAAGTGAATTGTGAGAGTACTTATGTGAATAAAACTTACAGCATACATACATATAGACATCACAAGTTTTGTGAAGTGATTGTATATAGCTGACTACTTCAAAAGGGGGTTTCTGGTGATTTTTAAAATCATGATATAATCAATCATTTAAAAGTTTTGCATCTTACCTGATTACCTTTTCCCCCACTAAAGAGAAGGGCTAGATAGGTGCTCAATGTAGTCAAAAGTAATTTCCACTTAAAGAGATTTGGGGCAAAGGAATGTAGGAGGCCTCTAATGGGGACTGGGACTCACTAGGGAGGGACAAGAACTTGCTGTCTGCACAGTTAGAAAGCACTTCATTTGTTTTTCATAATTCTAGGATTCAAAAGTATGACCCTTCACCTGATGAAAACTGGAGCTTTGAGTATGATCAAGTAAAGAGATCCACCCTGCCCCTGGGGTAACCCTGCACTGTTGCCCTCTCTTCATACTGCACCTCAGGGGTTAGTTAGCTTCAGCACTCTGTTCTAGACCACAGCCGCCAGGCTTACACAAGGGCTTTGGGAGCCAAACATATTTGTGGAAACTGACAGATAATGAGGAAACAAAGGGAAGGTCAGATCTGGCAGGATCATAGGAGACAGCCAAAGGAAAACTAGGAAGTGCTTAAGGTACAAATGACAGAGTTTTACTTTCACTGGACCTTGAAACTCCAAAGAATGGGTTATGTTTATTAAGGGATCAAAGAGTTGGCATAATGGATGTTAAACAAGGAGAAAGAATCATGAGGGATCAAAAGGCAAATATGAAAGAGAAAGAGCAAAGGTCACTATAATGAATAATAGAGAGTGCCAAAGGATGGAAGTAACATTTGTGGCATTATCATTTTAGAGTTGTTTTAAGAAAAAAAAAATTTTTTTTAAGCTTTTGCATGTTACATAGGTTCATGAAACCTTTTTTCTTCTTAAATTAATACTTTGAAAATGAAACCCATATAAAATAAAAGATCAATGAAATCTTTAACATTTTTTGCAGCTTATTTTTAATATTTATGGATGTCTGAACAACTCAGTGGTAGTTAGGAAGCACAATTGATAGAGCACAGGGCCTGGAGATGAAAGAACTGAGTTCAAATGTGGCCTCAGACACTTACTAGCTATGTGACCCTGGAAAAGTCACTTAACCCTGTTTGCCTCACCACTCCAGTATTTTTGCCAAGAAAATCCCAAATGGGGTCACAGAGTTGGACATACCTGTAACAATAATGAACAACTCAACAAAAGAATAAAAGGATTTATGAAAAGTCTAATTTAGGTAGCTTACCTGATATGATATTTAATTGTTCAAAGAGATTTTTTGGGAGGGTTATTTATCTACCACTTTGGGTTTCAACATATACTACCATGCCCTTATCACTCAATGATTTCCCTGAATACGGTCATCTTGGTTGTGATGTCACTATTTTACAGGTTTGGTTTTATAAGAATGGCATTAGGGAGGTGATTGATATTTTTTCAGTACCATTTTTGCAATTCAGGTAAGCTGCTACCAGGTCTAGAGTTGCACCTGAGTTTTGGTCATGTCTGAACAAATTATGGTTCCCTTTAGTGAACCTGAGATGAACAAGTTAGTTCTTCCTTTTACCTAAATTATGCAGAAATTTTAAAGAGTATAATATTTAAGCAGGGCACATAATTTAAAGTTTAATAGAATACAAACATATATATATATATACACATATATATGTACATATATATGTATATAAAAACAGATTTTTCATTTATTTTCAACTGTTGACTAAAGCTTAGTCTAACTGATGTTTGGAAGAATAAGTCCAAAACTGAAATCATTAGCTTGCTTCCCCTCCCCACCAAACCGTTCCTCTATCTAATACTCTTATTTGTTGATGGCACCACCATTTTGCTAATGGCCCAGGCTTATAACCTAGGGTTATCCTCTACACCTCATTCTCTCTTAACCCTTACGTCCAATCTGTTACTGTGTCCTGTTGATTCTCCCATCCCAACATCTCTCAGATATGTTCCTTATTTTTCTTCCTCTGACACAGTTGCCACATTGGTGAAGGCTATCATTTTTTTTTTGGCCGGGGCTTGTGATTTCATCAATGTAGGGATCTTCAGGTATGCAAACTCCTTCCACAGAATGCAAATTAACAGTTTGTCAGTGAATAATTTATAGTCTTAGAAAGTAGCCTTCTGGTTAGTCTCCCTGCCTCAATTTTCTCCCCAATCTTGTCCATCCCCCATTCATTGGCAAAAAAAAGGTCTTCCTAAAGTTCAGATCTTACCATATCATCTCCCTACTAATAAACTCCAATGGCTTCTTGTTAACTTTGGAATCAAATATAAAATCCTGTTTGGCTTTTAAAGCCCTTAATGACCTGGCCCCTTCCCATATTTCTAACCCTTTCATACCTTACTCTCTCCACAGACTCTACAATTCAGCTATACTGGCCTCTTTGCTGCTGCTTCAACATGAGTTCATCTCCTGACTCTTTGCCTTTTCAATGGCTGTTTTCCATGCTCGGAATTCTCTTTTTTCTCCACCTCCTGGCTTCCCTGGCTTCCTTCAAGTCTCAGTTCAAATGTGTCATACTATGCAAATGTGCATCCCTCCCCCCAACCCCAATGTTAGCACCTTCCCTCTGAGATTACCTCCAATTTACTATATATGTATTTGTATGTATGTATATCTGCTATACAGATATTTACATAAAATGTATATGTTCAGAGTTCTTTGCACATTGTCTCTCCCATTAGAATCTGAGTTCCTTGATGGCAAGCACTGTTTTTGCTTTTTTATTCCCAGGGATTAACACAGATCCTGGCATGCAGCAAGCACTAAATAAATGGTGGCAGATTTGACCTGACTTATCCTGTTAGGATGTATCTTCTTTGACAGTGTGAACTGTTTCACTTTTCTTTTTGTTTTTCAGCTTTTAGCAGAGTATCTGAAACATTGCTGTTGAATTGTCTCAGTTAGGTCTGACTTTTCATGACCCTATCTGGGGTTCTCTTGGTAAAGATACTGGAGTTGTTTGCCATTTCCTTCTTCTGCTCATTTTACAGATGAGGAAACTGAGGCAAACACGGTTAAGTAACTTGCTCAGGGCCACACAGCTAATAAGTGTCTCAGGCCACATTTGAACTCAGGAAGATGAGTCTTCCTCACTTCAGGCCCAGCAGACCATTTACTGTACCACCATGTTGGCACTTGGAACACAGTAGACACTAAATAAATGCTGCTTGACAATCCTGTTGTAATTTGTATTATAGTTATTTACACATTTGTAGTACCACCTCTCAAGCTTAACCACCTCCCATCAGACTGTAAACTCCTTGAAGGCAAGAGTGATCTTATTTCATCTTTATTTCCCTAGCATCTAGCACAGTGACTTGCACATAGTAAATACTTAAATAGGTGTTCAACTTATGCTCCCTTAATTCCCTGGCGACTCTGCCTCACTCCTGGCTAATATCTATTTCTGAAAGTACCATCTCATAAGGACACCCACACAACACTAACCTTGACCAGAGGCACTGAATCTGGACTGACAGGCAGGTTAGCATTAAAAAAAAAAGCACTTTGTAGAGCTTATCTCATCCATCAAAAACTGATACCCCACAATTAAAGGGATAGTCATAATAATCCTTCTCGCTCTCTTCTGTTTGACGAAACCCTTGGGACTTGTTAAAATTTATAGTATAGTTTTACTTGGAGATAAAGATTCTGTCCACTACCTTCCTTCACAGCTGTGAGCTGTCTTATCTATGGCTTCATTTTGATAACAACTGGAAAAGTTGAGGTCTTTTTCTTTGGGCTCCTAATCATCTCTGAATGCTCAGTTACTGAATCTTTTTTTGTTCCCTGAGCACAAAGAAGAAAATCACATATTTCCTACATTAACTATCCTTTCCCCAATCAGAAGCATATTTTCTCCAGCTAACCTTTCTTTTTTAGCCTGTTGCCTTTTGGCTGCTATCACTGTCATTCCAGATTTGAAAATAACATATATTTACACATTACTCACTCGGTAATGACTATGGCTCCCCAGCAACATTTTTAGGGTATGGCTTCTGACACAGACTACTTTCTTTTAAAGGGATCATGGCCCTTTCACCAGAAGATCAAAATTAAAAACATATTAAAACAAAAAATGACATAGATATGAAATGAGTTCTTCACATGGGCATAGCTCTCATATGACAGTAGAATTTCTGAACCTAACTCACTCAAAAGCTAATTACTTTGACTTAATCCCTTCTCCGAGCTCTTTACCCCTGCACCATGCCATAACTTATCTAGAAAACTCATGGGGTCATGTATTAAGTGCCAAAAGGGAATCAGGGACACCTTGATCCCAGTCCTGCCTCTGACTCTCCTGGCACTGACCCACAGACAAGTGTCAGGCAATGCTTTAACATTTACCTAAATTAGATATGAGATGGCTTGTCATCCACGTTCCCACATCTACATAATGTCAATGATCCTTGATGTGCTGAAAATAACTTCTGTCTCAATTATCTAATTATTCATGTTTCCAATAGACCTCTACTTTTCCTAATCACTTTGTGAAAGACTAAGACTTCTTTTTTGTCCACATTTTATCTTTTCTTCATAGATTAACATTTGTACTTGAAAACACCGTTAAGTCACACTTTCCACTGGTCAGTGATAATGTGTAGACCCCATCATTCTGCAAGGTTGATCCATCTGTCCATCTATCTATCTAATCATAGCATTTTATGGTGTTACTTGATTGGTGAAACATAATACTAATCTCTCATTTGTTTATAATGAAAGAGACGAACTGATGATGGTTTTTAATTGCATTTGCTCATGGCTGTCTTTAACTTTCAATCTTTAGCAGAAAAGCTTAATTATAAGCAATTAGAAATGCTTTTAAGCTTTCAAAAATAATTTAAAAAAGAAAATCCTGAAAATTTAATCAGTATCTTTAGTGCAGGAAACTTTAAGTCTGAAAAATATATATTATCAGTGTTCTAACTCTGTTACTTTCTTCTTTTTACCTTTTTTCCTTCTTCTTACCTTCAATGGCATATGTCAATGATCAGTAATCAATAAATATCTTCATTAAAAAGAGGCAAAAAGTGAGGACCAGGAAAAGATGGAACAGTATGGCAGCCATTCCTCTGGATTAATTTCCATGTCACTTATTGCAGCTGCATAATTACAGATAACTAAGGTCTTCATTTGAGTTTTAAAATTTAAAACCTCTTGCTAATGTTGTTTGTGTGAACTGCAACCTTTGAAATTCCAAATAAGTGCAAAAAAAAACTATAATTGTAGCTTCTCAAGGCGAGAATGAATTTAGTTATGAATATACATTTCAAATCACCAGCTTACAGGTGGATGCTTACCCCAATAGTATTTTATTAAAATCAATTTTGTTTTCATAATAGCTCTAAACACTACAAAGAAAGTACTTATGGATATAGTTTATAATAATCATAATATCCTGTATTACTTATTTCTTTGCAGTTGCTAACTTCTTCCTTATTGCTGCTTCCTTTTGCACTATCTATATAACAATTAGCATCATATTCTATTTTTCAAAAATCTTCTATGATTTCTCACTGCCTATAGGATAAAGCTGAAATTCCTTAGTTTGATATTCAAGACCTTCCAAAATTTTACCCTTAACTACTTTTCTTCTGCTTTGCAATATGAACTCCTCATTGTAGCCAAACCTATCTCCATCCTGATTCAACATACCCTTCATATTCTGGCCTCTGAAGCTTTGCTTATGCCTGGGCTTTCCTAGGCCTCCCTCCAAGGTACTGTTATCTGCCTTGTTGTTCTTAACGTGTTTGAATCTTGCCCATCTATCAAAGTCAGCTTAATTCCCATATCTCCATCTAGAATCACTAACATTGCTCTACATAGTGAAAAGAACATTTTATTGGAAATCAGAAGACTCAGTGTATGTTAAAAGAAGCACTGGATTTAGGTTAAAGTACTTGGATTCAAATTCAAGCTTTGATACTTACTAGCTCAGTCACCTTGGGCAAGCTCCTTAATTTCCCTGGATTTCAGTTTCTGACTTTTAAAATGAAGGGACTAGAATACATTATCCCTAATATCCCTTCCAGCTCTAAATCCTATAACTAAGTGGTAATTAAAGCCATTAGGTTAGATAAGTACTCTGAAGGAAATACTGTAAAAATTGAGAAAAGCAAAGGGTTAAAGACCCAGCACTGGTTAACATCCATAGTTACAGAGTGGGAGAATGAAAGGAAGGCAGGAAAGGAATGGTCAGAGAAACCAGAGAACTAAGGCAATATGGTACCAGAGAGGCAAAGAGATGAGAAGATCTAAATAAGGAGGGGCTAGGATGCAAGCTTCTTAAGGGCAGGGACTATTTCACTTTTATACAAGTATCCCAAGCACCCTGGCAGAATGCTTGTTGACTGACTGATTGAGAGGGCAGTCAATAGTATCAAATGCAAAAGACTGTGAAAAGGTAAATGGTTAGCATGAACACTGGGTACCTTGGGGCAAGCACTTTCCTAGAATAATTGGAATGAAAACCAAATTGCAGAGGAGGAAAGAAGGAATGAATGGCTGAAGGAATGAAAGTAAATGGTATAGAACAAATACTTGAGAACTTGGGAATGAAAGGAAAGTGAGATCTAAAATGGGTAATACTATTTTTTTTAAAATGTGGGTAATATCTGTACATTTGAAAGCAGTCAGGAGAAAAGAAGAGAATAGAGTGAACAGGAAGTGAATAAGCATGGAGATAAGGTTCCTTTTTTTGGAAAGTAAAGTATCTGAGGTACAAACAGCTTAATAAATCTTTTCCAAGAAGTGTGAAATCTTAAACTGATCCTAAAATCATAATAGAGATTAAAGAAATTACCAGCTTATATTCATATAACTATTGCTTTGGTTGTTCTCAAATAGGCTAATGTATCCTACCTTCACCACTTTCCATGCCTTCCACAAAAATACCCCCACATTGGGGAAGAATCCAGTATCTGCGTCGATAACGATCCTGTCCAAACATCATTGACCGTAAAGAGTGAGAAGCATCAAAGAGTTTCCTTCTGTACTGACTCTGTTGCTGTTAAAAAGAAAAAATCACATGCATATATGTATATAATATTATGGGAGTCAATTGTTTTTAAAATAAACATAAAGATAAATTACTACTTATTTCATTGAAACTGGCAGCAAAGCCATGGGGGAACTGAATCAAAGTATTAGGGTGGCCCATATTTAGTTGAGTTTCATTATCAATCACCTCTTAAAGAAAGCAATTACTTTTAAATGACCAACTTGGTCCTTTTTAATATCAAAAAGATTGGTTTAATTTAGGCAAATATCCTGTAAAGCAATTTTCATATTTGGATATATATATGTGACAGGATGAAATATTTTGCTGAGGTAAGGCAGCTAAAATCTTATCAATTATGCAAAAGAAAAATGTGTACATGGTGAGTTAAAGCTAGCTGAAGCACTGTAATACAGAACTCCTAATGAGAAACTGGTAGAATTTTAACTAAATTAAACAGCAGTGATATCGACAATGTCTGTATATAAACTAGTGTTTTACTGAGTTGGCCAATTTTATATGCTCATATTTAATAAGCCAATACTTTATTCTTACATTTTAAACTTGGTTCACCTTAGTATCCAATATACTGCAGAAGTTTAAAAACAAGCAAGAAGACCAACAGATCAAAATTCCAAATTCAGGAGGAAGTAAAATTCATAGATAAAGAAATGCAAAATATAATAGAAGTTATTAAATTCATTAATATCCAATAGCACTTCATATTTCATAGCATTTGTATGGTGTTAATTTCCAAGGAATAAAGCTATCTTTAGAAATACTTTGAACTTACAGAAAAAAACAAATATGGCTTCTTGTGGGTTAAAAGTATACTTTATGTTTGCAGTTTTTTATATTTAGTATCATTTGCTGCTGAATAACCTTAAGATTGTGACATCACATCTCATGTATGGATTTCAGTCGTGGGTTTAAAACTGCCTGTATTTAAAATTTTTGAATACATTTTTTTATAGTCAGCCACTTCCATTATTCAAAAGGAATGAGCTTTATATATCTTTATTTAACATGCAGAAATGGTAATTCTACACAATTACAACTTGAAAAAGAGAAAAACTTTATTTGAAAAGTGCTTACTTTAGTCAGTTTTTCAATCTGTTTCTCCAGCTCTTCAACACTTGCTGCTTGATCACCATCATCCTACAACAAAATAAAGCATTATTTATCTCTTCTCAAAATAAAAAGAATGACTACTGAACTTTGTGCTTATGCTATAAATATAAAACTTTTATGTAGAATTATAAAAATGTTAATGTTGGAAATTATAAAATACTCTCCCATTAGTTTTTTTTTCTTCTTTAGAAGATTTTCTTTCAGAAAATCATTCTTTCATATATGTTTTAGATAAAAACACTTAGCTATATTGAATATTTCTATTTGTTATCATATTGAATAACAAAATGTGTAATACACACATAAGGAGGGAAGGAAGAATACGTAATAACATACATAATAATAATAAAATTACAAAAACTGACACATGTAGAATTTTAAGGATTTTAAAGTGCTTTACAGGCATTATCTCATTGGAGCCATAAAACAACCTGTAAAACAATATTGCTTGGGGCAGCTAGGTGGCGCAGTGAGTAGAGCACCGGCCCTGGAGTCAGGAGGACCTCAGTTCAAATCTAGCCTTAGACACTTGACACACTAACTGTGTGACCTTGGACAAGTCACTTAACCCCAACTGCCCTGTCTTTGCCCCTCAAAAAAAAACAAAACAAAACAATATTGCTTTCCTCATTTCACAGATAAAGAAAATAAGGCTCATAAAAGTTAAGTCACTTGCTCGGGTCATGCTGCTAATAGGTTCTGAAGTAGGGTTCTAACCAAAGTCTTACTGATCCAGGTCCAGTACTTTAGACAACATGCCATGCCAACCAGCCAGCTTATCCTGAATAGCTCTCCCAAGACCAACATGTCTTATCAGTACTTCATCGAATTCAGTGAAAGGCTATTACCTATTTCACCATACCTTTTACTTCCTATTCCAAAATGGCCATCAGCACAAAGGGAGGATGATGATTAAAAAAAGATAAAATATTAGGAAGCAATGGTAGATTACTCTAAAAGTCATGCACAGCTAGTTCATGCATGGCTATTATTATAGTCAGATCCAAATGGCTAAGAGCAGCTAAGTCAATTGGACATAGAGGGATGCAAGCCACATTAATGAATATGTGGTACAGTAAATTCTTGATTTACTGAGGAGTTGCCTATTAAGCCTATATATAACCCATAATCTTTGATTTTCTTTATCTCTTTTGTAATTTCATTTCAGTCACCATAATGTTTACTAGCAAATATACTAAAAATTGGTGTTGGAAAATAAAATGAAAGCAAAAAGTCTAGGAAGATGATCTGTATTTGTTTTGCTACTGCAACAAAAAGCATTATGAAGATAGGAATTGGAATGCTGGCAAAAGTGAATTCTTGCATCATCAATGGGATTTTGTTAATTTCAACAAATATTACTGTAAATTTTTTATTTGTAAGGTACCCTGTACTAGGATGTTTAAACTATTGATAGCCTGTGTTACTTCAGAAATTTCATTTTATATGGACTAGAAAGAATAAGAAAGGCCTTTTAATCCCTGCTTTTACTTATTAGCAAGAGTCAGCTACCAAAAGTCACCTAAGTAAGTAGCTATCAGCTTTTGCTTTAAAAATAACTCGCATAAAACATAAAGGATATCTTAGTTTGACCTAGATGTTTGTTATACCTTTCAGCAAGATTCAAAGCAGGTATTTTCCACACATTGGTACAAAGATATAACTTTATCAAAATTTTGATTGATAGCAATTGGACAGACTTTTTAGTTTTATTTTAAAAATCATAAGACATAATAAAAAAAAGTTCATAATAAAAAAGGACATGTCAAAAGTTAAAAGGAAGTAGGACAGCAGGCATGTGTATTACTAAATTACAAAGAAACAGAATTGTTAATTCCACAAAGAGATGATTTGGTATTGATCAAAAGGTGATTTTTGTTTTCTATAACAAAACATGCGCTTGTCAAATAAATCAAAAGCCTCCAAGAAAAACATGAACTGGTCTCAGGCCATGGAAGAGCTCAAAAAGAATTTGGAAAAGCAAGTTAGAGAAGTAGAGGAAAAACTGGGAAGAGAAATGAGAGTGATGTGAGAAAGACATGAAAAACAAGTCAATGACTGGCTAAAGGAGACCCAAAAAAATACTGAAGAAAATAACACCTTAAAACATAGACTAACTCAAATGGCAAAAGAGCTCCAAAAAGCCAATGAGGAGAAGAATGCCTTGAAAGGCAGAATTAGCCAAATGGAAAAGGAGGTCCAAAAGACCACTGAAGAAAATACCACCTTAAAAATTAGACTGGAGCAAGTGGAAGCTAGTGACTTTATGAGAAATCAAGATATTATAAAACAGAACCAAAGGAATGAAAAAATGGAAGGCAATGTGAAGTATCTCATTGGAAAAACCACTGACCTGAAAAATAGATCCAGGACAGATAATTTAAAAATTATTGGACTACCTGAAAGCCATGATCAAAAAAAGAGCTTAGATACCATCTTTCAAGAAATTATCAAGGAGAACTGCCCTGATATTTTAGAGCCAGAGGGTGAAATAGAAATTGAAAGAATCCACAGATCACCTCCTCAAAAAGATCCCAAAAAGAAAACTCCTAGGAATATTGTCGCCAAGTTCCAGAGCTCCCAGGTCAAGGAGAAAATACTGCAAGCAGCCAGAAAGAAACAACTTTAGTATTGTGGAAACACAATCAGGATAACACAAGATCTAGCAGCTTCTACATTAAAGGAACAAAGGGCTTGGAATACAATATTCTGGAGGTCAATGGAGCTAGGAATTAAACCAAGAATCAACTACCCAGCAAAACTGAGTATCATGCTCCAAGGAAAAATATGGACTTTCAATAAAATAGAGGACTTTCAAGCTTTCTCAGTGAAAAGACCAGAGCTGAATAGAAAATTTGACTTTCAAACACAAGAATCAAGACAAGCATGAGAAGGTAAACAACAAAGAGAAACCACAAGGGACTTACTAAAGTTGAACTGTTTTGTTTACATTCCTACATGAAAAGATGATGTGTATGATTCATGAGACCTCAGTATTAGGGTAGCTGAAGGGAATATACATATATGTGTATGTATATGTGTGTATGTGTGTATATATATATGTGTGTGTATATACATATGTGTGTATGTATATGTATATAGACAGAGGGCACAGGGTGAGTTGACTATGAAAGGATGATATCTAAAAAATATCAAATTAAGGGATGAGAGAGGAATATATTGAGAGAGGGAGAAAGGGAGAGATAGAATGGGGTAAATTATCTCACATGAAAGTGGCAAGAAAAAGCAGTTCTGTAGGAAGGGAAGAGGGGGCAGGTGAGGGGGAATGAGTGAATCTTGCTCTCATCAGATTCGACCTGAGGAGGGAATACCATACACGCTCAATTGGGTATCTTTCCCCACAGAAAAGAAGGAGGAAGAAGATAAAAAAGGAGGGACGATAGAAGGGAGGGCAGATGGGGGAGGAGGTAATCAAAAACAAACACTTTTGAAAAAGGACAGGGCCAAGAGAGAAAATTCAAGAAAGGGGGATAGATTAGGAAGGCGCAAAATATAGTTAATCTTTCACGACATGAGTATTGTGGAAGGGTTTTACATAATGATATTCATGTGGCCTATGTTGAATTGCTTGCCTTCTTAAGGAGGGTGGGTGGGGAGGGAAGAGGGGAGAGAATTTGGAACTCAAAGTTTTAAAAACAGATGTTCAAAAAAAAAATTTTTGCACGCAACTAGAAATTAAGATACACAGGCAACGGGGCATAGAAATTTATCTTGCCATACAAGAAAGCAAGGGAAAGGGAGGGGAGTGGGGTGACAAGGTAGGGCAGACTGGGGATTGGGGCAACCAGAATATATGCCATTTTGGAGTGGGTGGGAGGGTAGAAATGGGGAGAAAATTTGTAATTCAAACTCTTGTGAAAATCAATGCTGAAAACTTAATATATTAAATAAATTTTTTAAAAAAAAGAACTGAAGGTGACCAACACTTCTATCATACTTTTAGGATCATAGCTGAGAGGTACCTTCAATATCATCTGGTGTAATGTATTCATTTTACAAATGAGGCAGCTGAGCTCCAGAGAGGTTGTGACTTACCTGTAGTTACTTAAGCACTAATCAGCTGAGCTAGAATTCAAACTTTGGTATTCTAATTATTTCCTCTTTACCTTTGCATCACAGTTCCTAAACAAGTTCATTTTTATTCAGTTTTATATAGTAGATTAGAAAATGCATGGCTATGTCAGATGCTGCTGAACTTATTCATTGGATAATATCTGGTTTGTGGCTATGACCCATAAAAATATATAAAATGTATAAAAATGTATAAAAGCACACATACATCAGTAATTGTTTGCTGGTCCAACTCAAAGGTAGAAGACATTCCAGATAAATGAAGTATGCAACAATAAAGTCCTGGAGTGAATGTTAACTGTTTAATGTATCTACAATGTATTTTGAGTCAAGAGGGTTGAATTAATTCTGAAATTGAACCCACGAACAAACATTGTCACTTTTATTCTTTATTTTGCCATGAAGCTTTTTAAAAGCTTCAGATGACCTAGACTCTGAGAAACTCCTTGGAGATCAATCAAGGCTATGAGAACAAAACCTATCTCTATAAAAACAGGCCTAATGTTGGCCAAGAAGTGAGATAGACTCTTTTGCCTTTTCTTTCTGCATCCTTCACCCCCTCAAATAAATACAATGCTCAAAAAAATTCAAAATGCAGACTTCTTACCTTTGTAAGTAAGTCCCCTCAACTGGACTCTGACTAGGATAGTGGTTGTTTCATTCTCTGAGTGAACCTGACTCAAGACTCCAACACAGAGTTTTGGGAAGGAATGTACAACACCAGCGGGAGCCAGGTTGAGGGAAAGAATTTGAGCACTAACTTAAGCAGAATTTGGTTGTCAGAGCAGCTATAACGCAAACATACCCCACTGACTGTCCTGGCTGTTCTCAAAACTGTTCATCTTGAGCAACTCCTCCCTGCCTGGTCAGTGAAGCCGTTTGCTTACACACTGGAGTTTCCCCAAACCATGACAACTTACTTGGGGATTCTTTCATCAGGAGGAGCACAACATAATTCGTTGCCAATATTTCTTAGGATGAAATTCCCCAGAACTATGTAATCAATTAGTAAAACACAACTTTGAATGTAATCGATAGAGATGCCTTTTCCATATACCTAAGACTCCTCTTCCCGTCCCCTAGCAGTCTTCCTCCCTTCTCATCTTCCCTCCCACTTCCTCATCCCACCCTTGGTTGGATATTTTCTGGACCACTAGGGCCCAGTTTCCAAAATAGCAGTTCTAGTGAGTCAGAACTAATTCCTAGGAGAGTGGGGTTTCTCATATGCTAGCTTCTCCTTGCTCCATCTCAGAAAACTGTTTTTGTTAAGGGCTCTTCTCTGTGATTCCTGACCCTGCTGGGTACCCTGGTTCACTTCTCAGTATAGCCCAAAACAAGTCTTTTATTTGGAAAGCATATAACACAGGGAAAAGCAACCCAGGTAACTGGAGCCCCCCACCCAGAACTGAACTGTTTTGCTACAAAGATGATTTACCCAGGCTCTCTTACTTCTTTAAAAAAAAAAAACCTAACCATCAAGTTGTATTATGGGACAACTTAAATACTAGTCAAGAGATGAATAATTCCTCTACTTTTATATATTGTCTATAGGCAGCCTCAGAGTGGGAGAGACATTGACATCCAAGATAGAACTACTGGCAGGACTTGTTGTCTTTCTGGTCCAGAGATCAATTGTGATAACAATGTCAGCATGTATGCAACAATACTTTGAAAAAGTTTAAAGAAGCATACAAAAATAATTATAATTTATGTTAATAAAATAAAAGACAAATCTGGAGAGCTCTGTAACAAATGCTTACAGAGTTACATAAAAAGAATTATTACCACATTTGTATAATGTAGTATTTATTTATATTTGTATATTTTTAATTTTACATTTAAATATTTTAAAATTTATTTTTAAATTTAAAATTTTAAATATACAAATATTTTATATTTATATATATTTATGTAATATACAGAGAATGTAAATTTTATTACCTCATCATCACAAAGATCTATTTTCTTTCCTTTTTTATCATCTTTATCTTCTTCATCTTCATCCTCTTCATCAGCTTGGTCATCGCTATCATCATCATCATCATCATCGTCGTCACTATCTCCCCCTTTCCGTCTTCGCTTGCGTCCTGTGGTGGGTGTACCCAAAGAATGTGGTTCTTCTCCAAGTTCACTTCCACCTGTGGTGTCTCTTTTCCCTGTTTTCTTAGCATGAATGATTCTGAGTCTTTAAATGTAAAAAAAAAAAATCATCATTAACTAAAAGCAAACCTATCTGTAAACTCAATAAAGTGTAAGCCATTCATTCAAGACATTCATCTCAATGTACTTATCTCAGTTAGGAATAAATTTAAAACTAAATAATTTATAACTAAAAATTAGATGAATGGAAAATGAAGAACTAGAAAATAACCAGTAGATAATATTCTCATATTAAAACTTGTTATTGTTTGAGGTATCTCACTTACTGAATTAAAACATATTAAAAACATGACAAATTTTATCTGTCAGGGTTATGAGAACATTATAAAACAGATGAAAACACTGTAAGGCCTTAATTATAACAATGAAAAAGTAATAGCAAACTTAACTCCCATTCTATATTATCAATCTGATTATATATTATTATTCTATAATAAGTAATAATTTTCCTTTTAGTTACTGCAGAAGAGCTATTCTTTTAAGATAATGAGCATAATATTTCCAACATTATATTAATAATGAGGTAGAAAATTACGTTATAATTTTAAATTAAGTTTGAACTTTGGCAGAATCTCTCAAAAATAAACTTTAAATGCAAAACAATGAAAAAAATAAGAAAATGTAATTGGTATAAGGAGATGATAGTCATGTCAAAAGGAACTGCATAGCTCCCAAAACTTTAAAACATGAGATTAACTTTTTAAAAAGAATTTAAAGATAGGAAGGACAGTATTAGTAAATATAAGAGGTGGTTCAGTGGAAAACACTAGATTTGTATTCAAATAACCTTAGTTAAATGCCTATACTACTATTTAATAAATATCTTCATGACCTTAGGCAAGTTATTTTATCTCTCTAGGTCTCAGCTTTCCTATCTTTAAAATGAGAAGTTGGACTAGGTGACCTATAAGAAACAGCCTTTCCTGGCTCTAAATCTATAATCATATGATCTCATTTAATCATATAATTATTTATGTATAATAATAATTCCTGGGTTTGGGCTATATTTATGTGTCATTTAAGTTAAGCACTTCTATTCATTGTATCAAAGTGAGCCAGCTGAATTCTATCAGTGACTTACTGCTCTTGTTGAAGAGTTTACATAAAAACTCTGAATATTAATTTTAAGGAACTATAACTTACTTGCGAAGTTTACCTTCTACCATCCATTTGTCTCTCCTCAAGTTTGACATATAATCAATATTCTTGTCAATTTCACTGCCAATATAAAAAAAATTAGGAACATAAAAACAAACATTACTACATATTTTCCCCAGTATAAAAAAACTTCCAACTTCAGAAAAAATACATAAATATATGTGTATTCATATATGTGTAATGACACATTTGTGTGTGTACATTTACATATATACACATATATCCTAGATACATGTCAATATTGAATACCAAGAGGCAGCGTGGTATAGTAGGATAAAGGTTTAGTTTTGAAGTAAGACCTTGGTTCAAATGCTGTCTCTGACTCATACTAGCTCTCAGTACCCCATGCCAATTCTCTATTAGTAACACAGGAGTTAATGAGCTGTATTGGTGGAAGAAGTTTCCACATTGAGAGTTCCCCACACTGTTGAGAGCACATGCCCAGACCCTTCTTAAAACTAAATTTATATTGAGAACTAGCCTTATAGCCCAGACAACCTGAGTTCAAGTCCTACCTCAGAACATAACGACTGTAAGATCCTAGACAAGTCACTTAACATCTCAATATTCTTGGAAATTCTAAGAGTTCTCTATATCAATGGAATCACAAGTCCAGTCCCTATCCATGCACAAACACACATACGCACACACACACAGAGATATGTGTTCTTATGCAGTCATGATGTAGTATAAAATTTGTGCTACCAAAAGTTGTCAATTCTTAAATGAAATTACATGCTTAAACCCAAGCCTAGAATTTTGCAACAAACAGTGGCAATGATGGTAAAATAATTAGTTGACATCCTTCTCCTTCTTGGATAAAAGCCTTAATATACCTGATTACAACTGCCCTACAGCATCAATGAATACCATCCATTTTTAAAATTCTATTAATACTACAGTATTATTACCAGCCGCTAAGCAATGGTCAGGCACAGAATTGTCTGTTTTATGAAAATATTTCTCCAGGAAAAATACAGTTTGTACATTCTTTGGAATTTAAGCTGTTGTCATTTATAACATGAGACATTATACTAAAGATAAGGGACATTTATTTAATACCTCCTATATGTCATGAACCACACTAAATAAGCTTAAATAATTGCCCAAAAGTAGCATGAATAGATGAAAAATGATGATAATGCAAAAGTGTAGCTAAGAAGGTATTTACACAAAAGTTTAGACTCACAAAAAGTGATATACATAGTTAGCCCTGCATACTTTGATATTTTCTTTTGCCTGGAAACCAAAGGATGGGGAATGGGACATAACTAATCTAAAAATCATGAATGGAAAAGATAAGGTGAATAGGGACTTGGCCACTAAACATGAAACATTAAGGTGAAGAAGCGGGCTTTGAAATTTGAGAAGTTTCAAACAAGAAAAAAGAACTAATATTTAGCCTGATAATCTTAATTATGTTAAATGTTATAATAATGATAATAAATAAATGCAACTGCTTGCTACAAACTAGTGGCAATGGCAGAAAACAAACATATTAAAAATGTTTCAAACAAACTTTTGAATGACAGAGCCATAAATGTCTAATTAGAGAAACTATTATTTAAACTTGAAGGATGATGTCAAGGTAGAAAACCATTAGGTCTTCACTACAGATTATTACATGATGGTATTAGCAAAAGAGTAGTGGCCTATCACAGGTCTGATTCCGCAAGGGAATTCCCATGTTTCAGAACTTATGACTCATACTTCACATTGGCAACTCTCAGGAAATGGAATATTTGGGGCTCGCTGCCTAATAAGGCTTTCCTTTTTAATTACCTTAAGAAAGCATTAATCCAAGTTATCAATAATTAGCATAGTTACAGTATAAACTTGTTTGTTACTACGACTACATAATAGTCAAACATGTAGATCTATTAAATAGATTGTTTATATCTAGCCTATTTGACAATTTTAGGAAAACACCCACAGTTGCTAGAGAAAATGCTCCATGGGAGGATAATTATGGTCATTCGGTCTCATAAAATATCAGGGAATTAAGGAATGAAGAGACAGGAGGTGCAGTTCTCATATCTCCTAATAATGAAAGACATTTCTTGGAATGGTCAGTGTTCACAATGAACTTAAGCAGAAATAACAAAATTACAAGTAATCTTATACAGTTAGTTCATAGTAAACATCTTTTAGTTTAATCCACATTAAAAAAAACCCTACAAGTCACTATAAATGTCAAAGAAGAAATATAAGAAATAACCAATACTAAGGATTATAAAATCATAGGAAAGTGGTTAGGATACTCTCACCTTACAACACTCTTGCTACATGCTAGCTCATTAATGAGGAAAGCAAGTACTGATGCTTTCTGAGCTGGAGTGTGTGCCTGAAAAGCTTTTGTCTTCAGGCTTTCTGTAAGTTCAGTTTGTCCACAGTGGGCTTCCATAAAAATCTGCAAGATCTCAGAAACATTGTCTCGGTTGACACCAACATTCAGTAAGTGTTCCCCAAGAGTTGTTTTGGCCTGCAAAAGTTTTAATTTTTTTTTTATTATTCATAGCCATTTAAAAATACAACCCTTTTCAATAAACACATCAAAGGTAAAATACTAGCATCATAACAAATATTTTGGATAGGGGCCACATGTTCTTGATGGGACTGAGGAAAAGAGGAAAGCAGTTTAGTACTTGTGCATTTTCTGCACCCTACATATGTATTTATGTGAGAGCTCTCATATGCTTCATTAATCAGAAGTCAGAAACCTTCCCATGTGTGAATTTCTGGATTCACTTTTGATTCCTCCTAGTGACCAAATCAAGTTCCTGTATTTTCCATTGTCCTAGGTGTGGATATTGGCACTTGCTATTCTGTGATGTCTTCACTGCCCATCTGGTCTCTAAAGTGAAGTGACAGATGAATGGATGGATCGAAAGGAAATCTGAAAACTAGGTGTCCTGGCTCCTCCTTCTTTTCAGAATATTGTTCATAGCTGAAAATATTAGAACATATGGATATTATTGGAATGTTAATATGTTACTTAACTGGAGCTTGAGATAAAACCAAACATGTGCCTCCATGCTAAAATGTGGTCAATCCCATAGATGTTATACAAATTACATGTATCTAAAGTTGTCAAGAGTTCTTGCTGAATCCTGGAAGTCAGGTCCCAATTACTAAAGCTATTCTTCAAATCTTGCCCAGGGCCCATGGGTGTCTGGATTACCCCAATTATTCAAAGGGATCCCAGACTAAGTATAGATCATCCCAAGAGTGCTAATTGAATTACAGAATATAAAAGCTATGGTCTGGTCTAGGACCACTTGTATTTATCCCCATACCAACAGGGTATTTTGAGATCGTAGCAATTAGAATTACCTAGATAGGATTCCATATCAGTAGTTCTTAATTTTTTTAATTAACTTTATTTTATGGCTCATAGAACACTGGCTATGAACACTGAAAAACTGCAGCAACTGAAGGAAGGTTACCAGGCAATCCGAATCTAGACCCATTTGTTATCTGGGCCTTTCTCCCCCAGACCCTCATTTTCTTCTTAACCTCCCTCAGGCCTGCAGCAGAGAAGGCAGCTTGGGACGGGTCTGAGGAATGTAAAAGTGTAGGGGTGTGTGGGTTCAGCACACGAGTTTGAGGCAGTCATTCAGTCAACGTTTATTAAAAGTGATTACTATGTGACAGAAACTATGATAAATGCTGGAGATACAAAAAAAAGAAAAACACACATTGTAATAGGTAAGACAGGGCAGCTAGGTGATGCAGTGGATAGAGCACTGACCCTGGAGTCAGGAGGACCTGAGTTCAAATCAGACACTTGACCCTTACTAGCTGTGTGACCCTAGGCAAATCACTTAATCCCCATTGCCTCACCCCACCTCCCAAAATGGCTAAGACAACATGAAAGTAGTATACACACATACGTACATGTATGTATGTATGGATGGATGGATGGATGGATGGATAGTGTAGATTAACATAACCTCAGAGGAAAGAGACTGAGGGAAGGGGTACAAAAATAGGTGGACAGGGGACAGCAAAGGCCTCTTCAGAAAACAAACCCTTTGAGAATCACTGCCCTCCTTAAGAGCTCTGGGACAGCCTTGTCTGGGTTCAGACATCAAATAATTCTAATAACTATTTAGCATATGATACTTAGCTTTCTGTGACATGATCTTAAGAGTTATAGGAGCTAATGAAAATAGTTACTTACTCAGTCCACATAGTCTAAAGCTGCTGATGCACCAAAAAAATAATAAATTTAAATCAATGGCTAAATTTTTTTAAGGATTTTGTGTGTATGTGCCCATGTGTGTACATGTGCTTGTGCATGTGTGTATGTGTGGGCGCATGTGTTTACCTTGTATCCTGTTATTAGGCCTGGATCACAGACAGCAGCAGAGAGGAGCCTTACAAGTAAGTCCTGTACTTCACCCATGCTGTCTCCTATATTGAGTAATCCCTCTTGAAGAACACTCAGGTTTGGGACATCAATATTCACATCGAAGCCTAGAACTTTACCAAAATTTCGTAAGAATTGTACCACCATGAGACAATCTGAAAATGTACTTCCAGAGAGAACAAGTCCTGGGATGCGCGGTAACTCTGGCAAAGGCTGGAAACAGAAGGACAAAATCATATGTCACTGCATTCTGAACAGAACTTAGCCATTGCTATAAAGTTCAGCTTCTGTGAAAGGAACACTAAGGAGTTTTTGTTCAGATACCAGTATTTTAAAAGCATGTGGATTGTATGAATTAAATATAGTAGAGAAACTCAATTCCCTACTCTATTCTCCAACAAAGTAAATGAGAACAAAAATGCTGTCATCTGTCTACACAGCAAATGCTACTGTCATTCTAACTGTGATGAGTGATTTGAACTAATCCATCTACATTCTTTTTTTGTGGTAGGGTATGCATTTACAAGATATCTAGATTTGTACTGAGTACAATCTGTGACAACAGGCTATACCAATGATCCTGTGATCCCAGGAGAAAGTCAAGCTGGCCAAAATGATGCTGGCTTCATGAATGCTAAAGCTGACAGTAACAAAAGAAATTTCCAGTAATACTGCAGCGATTTTGATCATTACAGCTTATAGTCAATACAAAACTAGTATTTTGTGGGCTTTAAAAAAAAGCAGGTAACAGAGCACATTTTTCATATTATATTACCCAAAGGAATGTCCAATATGGTTCTAAAGCAGGTATTCTTAACCTGAAGTCTGTGAATTTGCTTTTTTAAATATGTTGATAAATGCATTTCAACAACTGGTTTCCTTGATAATCCTCTGTTTGATTTTATGTTAAAAATGTTATTCTGAGAAGGGATCCATAGGTTTCACCAGGCTGCCAAAGGGCTATGACACAAAAAGGGTTAAGAACCCTTGCTCTAAAGAATCATTGCTTTCCAAACAGCTATAAAAACAACAATGAAACAAAATATTTGCTAATGCAGTGCCTGCTGAACTGGAATGTATACTTTTTATGCCTCTGAGTGAAGTGGAGGTTATCACAGTTCTTGAAGTCTATAACAGAAGAGCATAAGCCCTAACAGATCCTGTTAAGCAAGAAAAGCTCTTAGTACTGGTCCAGACTGGCCACCAGGTGGTGACTTTTTAAAAAATCTAAGGAAGCACAGAGGGGTTTTGATATATGTTGTTGAAGTACGTGCCCAAATCTGATGAAATAGTTCTTTCCAACTACTGATGTATTCAAGGAATTATTATTCATATTTTAGATGAAAATCATGTAAAGATACTATGGGATGAGATATATTACAATCATCTATTCCTAGATCACACATCTCTTGAGATCACAAGAAAAATATCTCTTCACAAATTATTGCCAAGACACAATAAGTTGCTACTTCTAAAAGATGTCTACATGATGTCATGTAAAGCCCTATCAGCTGTCAAGATGACATCTGGTTTCCTCCGACGTTCTATTTACAAATTTTAGTTTCTTTGCCCAAGTTACATTTCTTTGAAGGTCCAAACAAGAACGAGTAGGAAGGAGATATTATGGACGGATATAAGTAAGGATTACTTAACTTTAAGGGTGATTAAACGTAAGAGTGAGGGAGGTCATATTTTTGCAAAGTCTTCAAGAAACATTTAACTATTTGCCCTGGATATTCACCTGCCTGAAGAAAAGGGAAAGACTCAACTAAGATAACTTCTGATCCAGTGATTTTATGTATTTGTCTTGGGGCTTCTATGTATTTAACATTAATATACTTCCTATGATCTCATATGGCTGCAAATCATCAAATGATCCAATCTCTGAAGAGTCAAAATTGTGGATGATCCAAAAGGCAATAAGGTGACAAGTGATAACTGTAAGTAGGCTGCCACATGTAATGACTCATATGTAAAATGTGGTGTAAAAATTATTATTAAGGAAATACTTGCTGAGAAAAGGAGGTGTGGGCTTATCATATAACGTAATGAGAGTAAAGGACATCACTGGTACTCATGAAATCTTAAAGTATCTAGAAGAAAGTTTCAACCATGTCACATAGATCTCTTAATGAAGATTTATGGGAGAACATGGACAAAAATTACACAGAATGAAAAGATATTCTGGGGATGAGATCTGTTGTAGTTGCGGGAAGATCCACACTGATGATGGAAATGGATGGGGTCACAGATCACAGATCCATCAAAGTAGCTTCTATGTTGGTTTTTGGAACGTTACTACTAAATGGGAAACTATATCCATCAAAATTCTGTTTCTTTATTAGTGGTTGATGCTATAATCATTAATATTCATTTAAGTGTAGGGCAGCTTGCAGAATGCCACCTATACATAATAAAGGTATTAATGACCAGAGAGGAAGAAAATAATGACCCTGTTATTTGGGTTTAGATGTTGTGTCTCCTCATTTTATTTTATATGTCAAGTCCCAAAGGATTAGGGGGATATAGAAGAAAAAAAATTATGGTTGGTAGACACGCATAGCTCTGAGGAGTTTTTTTCGATAGTCTTCCTGAAAAAGGTCTGAATCCCCTCTCAGAATGTTTTTAAATATATAAAATCAAATATTAAGAATTACAAAGGAAACCAATTATTTCAACACTGTAGTGTTGAAGCAATATTATCAGAAGACACCAGGATCCATAGAGCATCAGATGAAAGAGTTACTCTTCCACATGTTTGTTACCTACAAGTTTGCCCAACAATGTTTGTGCTCCAGCCCCATATATTTCCCATCGGTGTGCCCCCTGGATGCACATGCCCCAGTAATGCAGGTTCTCTAATATGTATCATGCTAGTTTACCTGTGTGCCTCTCTATGTGTAATCTCTAGATGTGTTCTCTCTCCTCACTGATAGTATTTATATTTGTGGGACAGTATACCAGTTTTGTGGGGGAAGTGTTCTATTAATATTTCCTTACTATAATATTTCATTAAATTCCTTTGGTTTGAATGAATTGTGTTCTATGGTTGAATAGTACAAGTTAAACACATTAGTGGAGGCACATGAGCTATGTTTCTTGAGTTGATATGGACCCACACTGAATTACTTGAAGAACTGGGATAGCTTTTCTAGGACGACTCTAGTGCAAGAGGGGTTTGATGCCCCTAGACATTATGTAACACTAAAACTAAAAGGTAAACATTCAAAAAAAAAAAAAAGGAATTCCTGATAAAGCCTGCTTACATCTCAGTTTAAGGGACCAGAAATAAGACTCTGGGGGCAATGTTTCTAGCTAGGTAAAAAGGATAATTTTCATATGAGCAATCTGGGGTAAAAAAAGTGGGGAAGAGGTCATAAAATTTTTTAAATAGGGTAAAATGGTAAAGATTACCTTTTGATCTGCTAAGCACATATCTTCATTAGGCTTCTTTAGTTCCTTTGCCATTTCTAATTCTAATCTTCGTTGCTCTAATTTGCGTTCTTTATTTAATCTTTTTTCATCACGTTTTTCTTGCTTCAATCTTTCTTTTTCCTTTAATGAAAGAAAAAAAAAACCTCCATGTATTTCTGTTAACGTATTATGGACATTTGAAAAAGCCTCGATGAAAATGAAGAGGGACACACAGGACATATAAACTTGGTATCCTTGGCTTGTTGAGTTGAGGAAGGCTTGCAACCACTTTAACACTCAGTTTTTTCCACTGTAACACGGGAATAATGATATTAATCATACTTCTCTCTCAAGGTTGTAGGAAATGTGCCTTATAAATCACAAAGTGATTTATAAATAATGAATGTGAATTACTGTTATTAATTTTATAAACAAAAGCATGGGTCAAATCCCTTTTAGGAGATTTATTTATGAGATCTGAAGAGTAATTATAGTTTCCTGTTAGAGACTATCTTTTATGTTTCAAATGAGGACTCTTAAGATATCTTTGTCTATTAGATGTTCTCCATCTGGATTGGGCTCATGAGACCTAGTCCATATCCCATTATTCTAAATACAACAAAATGCAACTGACACATACAACAAAGTTAGCATAAAGGATCCCATACTACAATGTATCACATCAATGATGTGAGTACTCACTCCATCAATGCAAATCATCCTGTTTCGTAAAAACAATAGATAGTGTATAAAGCATTTTAAGGCTCTGCAAAACTCTTTAGAAATATTATCTCACTTTATCCTCACCATGATCCTGGGAGGTAGGTGCGATTATTATCCACATTTTAGAGTTAGGAAAATTGAAGTAGACAGAGGTTAAGTAACTTGCCCAAGGTCACATAGCTAGCTGCTGAGGCAGAATTTGAATTTGCGTCTTCCTAATTCCAATACTCTCTGTCCATTGTGTCACCTCGTTGCTTAGGTGACTCTAGTTTGACTCTTATCTAAATTCTACTACATATTCACCACACAAGGTCCATACAAAATACTATGTACAATGTACAATATATTGTCTACTGGTTATCCCTCACTCTAACCTCTCTCCTTTTTTTCACATGGAGAAAGTCATACATTTCTCTGATGACATCCTCTGTCTCTGATGTCATCCCCTTCTCCTGGGTTAATTCCTCATATGTAAAGTGTTTCACGTTGCTCAATCCCACCATAAATTTCTCCATAGCTCTTTGTATGATCCCTGACTTTCATTCTTTAGACATTATAGTATTCTATGGCTTGCTGCCATAGTACATTAACTCTCCCATATTCACCTCCAAACAACCATAAAATAGTGCCCCAAAACAAATCCTAGAACAGCAGAATCAGCAAAAAGACAGGGTGAAACAATCTTTTAACCCAAGAAACTTGGAAGATTGCCAAGAAACATCTGTCTCACTTAGGGAACATAGTCCAGGACAGGAAACATCCCAGTAAGCCAACAGCAAGCCTCACCTTAGCCAACCAGTGTGAGATCCTGAGCCCCAGTGTCATAGAGCAGGCAAATGCCAACACCAGGACCCCCCACTCCCCGTGTGCCTCAGCATAACCAGGGGAATGGGCAAATTTCAGATCCAAGAGCCACTATGTGATTCAGCATAGCCCAGGGAAAACAGGCAGACTCCAGCATCCAGACCGCCACATGTTTCAGCATAGCCCTGAGCAAACAGGCAACCTCCAGCTGCCAGACAGCCACATGCTTCAGTGTAGTCCCAAGAAAATGCACATGCCAGACGCCAGCATTAGGACCCTGGCTCAGTAGCAAGCAAGCTGCCAGACCGCTATGGCCTCCAGCAGTGCCAGCCACCCCCACCCTACCCCCTCAGTGCAGCACCAAACATGAGGTTTCCCCATGGGCCTCAGGGCAACACCAGTGCAGCATCAGGTAAACAGCCAGGACCTGCAGCCTCTGATACAAGAAGCCTAAGACAGTGTGGAGCAGAACTCAGATTTAAAAGAAAGGAAAAAGGCCAAAAGAGGTGAGTAAACAACAACAACAACAAAAGAATCTGTCCGTAGAAAGTTATTATGGTGACAGGGAAGATCAAGACACAAACTTAAAAGAGTACACCAATGTCAAAACACCTATAGGCAAAATCCCAAAGAAAAATGGGAAGTGGTTTCAAGCCCAGAAAGAACTCATGAAAGAGCTCAAAAAGTAGCATAAAAATCATATAAGAGAGGTAGAATAAAAAATGGGAAAAGAAATAAGATGCAAGAGAATTGTGAAAAAGGAATCAACAGCTTGGAAAAAGAAGATGACTGCTTAAAAAGTAGAACTGGCCAAATGGAAAAGTAGATTAAAAAAAATACACAGAAGAAAATAGCTCCTTAAAAAGTACAATTGGCCAAATGGAAAAGGAGGTACAAAAACTAACTGAGGAAAATAACTTCTCAAAAGGTAGAATTGGGAAAGTGGAAGTTAATGACTCTGTGAGACATCAAGAATCAATAAAACAAATTCAAAAGAATGAAAAAAACCCGGAAACGTAAAATACTTCATTGGAAAAACAACTAACCTGGAAAACACATCCAGGAGGAACAATGTCAGAATCATTGGATTACTTGAAAGCCATAATCAAAAGGAGAACCTGGACAGCATCTTTCACGAAATTATCAAGGAAAACTGCCCTGATATCCTGGAACCAGAGGGCAAAATAGGCATTGAAAAAATCCAGTGAACACCTCAGGAAAGAGATTCCAAAATAAAAACTCCAAGGAACATTATAGCCAAAATACGTAATTATCAGGTCAAGGAAAAAAGTACTACAAGCGGTCAGGAAAAAAAAAAACAATTGAAATATCGGAGAGCCACAATCAGGATTACAGAAGACTTAGAAGCTGCAACATTAAAGTACTGAAGGTCATGGAACATGATATTCCAGAAGGCAAAAGAGCTAGGACCACAACCAAGAAGCACTTACCTGGCAAAATTAACCATATTGTATATTAAGGGAAAAATGATCCTTCAACGAAATAGAAGAATTTCAAGCAATATAATATAAAATAACCAAATGCCCCTTCCTATTAGTTTCTTGTTGCCTGCAGATATGTGCCAAAACCAACTGTGCCAAATCACTGATCTCCCTGTAATTCTAGAGATGGAGTTAATCGTAGTAGTCTCTGCTCCTGCTTTCTGCTACTGTGAAACTGGAGGGGAGCCCAAAAGGACCGAGGTCCATTTTGTGTTTTTGTTTTATTAGTTACTATCTCCAAAGAATTCATGACCGAGCAGTAAGACTATTGATGCTGAGCCCCTCTATGCTTCCTGTGGCAGCTGTGAGCCCTCCTTCATGATGCTGGAATACAGCCCCTTATATATTGTGCCTTGAAATACTAGTTGATGATAGTGCCTCTTCAGCATGGTAGAACCTGTCAGGGCTTCTATTCTATAGGCATAACCTTTCAAAACCCATAGTCACCGCCACACTATGTTGAGGCATAATAAAAAGTAAGTCATTGAATGTACTGCCTTACATGCTGAACTCTGACCTCTACTTGAGGAGGAAGGGAGAAAAACAGGGAAGTGAAAAAGGCAAAACCTCAGACTCACTGTTATACTCCACTATGTTGGCCACTCTTAGAGAAATGCATTCCTCAAATTGCCCCCCCCCAAGTATCTTCATTGTCCCCTCTGCCCCCCCCCATTAATGTTATTTTCCCTATTTCTATACCTCATCCTCTTCCTTTACTGGATAGGTTAATATAAGGAGGTTTGGTATAACACAGATTTTGTTTAATTTCACATCTAGGTGCTAGAAATGCTGTGAATACTGTTTCTAGACATTTTTTTTCTGGCATTTATCACGCCAGATATTTTATACTTAAGAATGATACCATAGTGCTTACTAACTATGAACTTAGAAAATCTAGAAGGTTGTAGGGACAGGATTTATGCATGATTCAGGCTCAGAAGTTATTAGCATTTGTGACAGATTCTCATGCCATTTGAGTCCCAGGACCATAGCTCTAGAGCTAGAGGTGCTCTTAGAGGTTATTTATTCTAGCCCTCTCCATTTTACCAAGGAAGAAACAGAAGCCAAGGGAGGTTAACTGACTTGCCCAAGGTCACATAAGAGGAGGTAGATAGCGTTACTAATGCTTACAACTAAGGATCCCACAGAGAATCAGCACAGGTTCTTCATTTTCAGAAGTGGATTTTAGCAATGCAATACTGGAAAGATGACATGTGTGATTCATGAGACCTCAGTATTAGGGTAGCTGAAGGGAATATGCATATATGTATATATGTTTATGTGTATATATATATATAAGTGAATGTGTATGTATGTATATATCTATGTGTACATATATATATATATATAGAGAGAGAGAGAGAGAGAGAGCGGACACAGGGGGAGTTGAAGATGAAGGGAAGATATCTAAAAGAAATAAAATCAAATTAAGGGATGAGAGAGGAATATATTGAGAGAGGGAGATAGGGAGAGATAGAATGGGGTGGATTATCTCGAATAAAGGTGGCAAGAGGAAGCAGTTCTGTGGGAGGAGGGGAGAGGGCAGGTGAGGGGGGAATGAGTGAATCTTGCTCTCATCAGATTTGGCCTGAGGAGGGAATATGATACATACCCAATTGGGCATCTTACCCCACAAGAAAGAAGAGGGAAGAAGATTAAAAAAAGGGGGGATGATGGAGGGGAGGGCAGATGGGGGTGGAGGTAATCAAAAACAAACACTTTCAAAAGGGGACAGGGTCAAGGGAGAAAATTCAATAAAGGGGGATGGGTTGGGAAGGAGCAACATATAGTTAGTCTTTCACAACATGAGTATTGTGGAAGGGTTATACATAATGATACACATGTGTCCTATGTTGAATTGCTTGACTTCTTGGGGAGGGTGGGTGGGAAGAGAGGAGGGGGGAGAATTTGGAACTCAAAGTTTTTAAAAACAGACATTCAAAAACAAAAAAAAAATTTTTTTGCATGCAACTAGAAAATAAGATACACAGGCAATGGGGAGTAGAAATTTAGCTTGCTCTACAAAAAAGGAAGGGAGAAGGGGATGGGAGGGGAGTGGGGTGACAGAAGGGTGGGCTGACTGGGAAACAGGGCAACCAGAATATACGCCATCTTGGAGTGGGTGGGGGGAGGGTAGAAATGGGGAGAAAATTTGTAATTCAAACTCTTGTGAAAACCAATGCTGAAAACTAAATATGTTAAACAAATAAATTAAATTAAAAAAAAGAATATGATAGGAAAAAAAAATACAAATACAATGTTTGAGATTACTAAAGGTATTCAATCAGTTATCACCAAGATTTTTATTAGCCATCTACTATGTGCTAGTTGCCTGGGACAGATATACATGGAATGAAATAATCCCTTCTTGAAAGGGCACTATAGTTTAATGGGGGAGACCACAAATACACAAATTAATACAAAATAAATGAATAAATGCCATTCCCACAGTCAGGATGACCTGAGTTCAAATGTGGCCTCAGACACTTATTAGCTGTGTGATACTAGGCAAGTCACTTAACCTTGTTTGCTTCAGTTTCCTCATCTGTAAGATGAACTGGAGAAGGAAATGGCAAACCACTTCAGTATCTTTGCCAAGAAAACACCAAATGGGGTCATGGAGAGTTGGACATGACTGAAACAAGTGAACAACAGCAATCACACAAGGTTTGGAAATGAGGGCACATAAAGTACTTCATGTAGAAGTTGGTGCTTAAGTAGTATCTTAAAGAAACAAAGGGATTCTATGAGGTAGAGGGGAGGACAGAGTAGAAACTAAGGATTAGGGACAGGCAGAATAAAGCTATAGACATGGGAAAAAAGCATGTCATATCTGAGGAACAGAGAGATGGCCAGTTTGGCTGTTCTGTGGGTGGGGGAGGGTAATGTCCATTGAGGCAAGGGCTTTTCAAAGATAAATAAGAGTTCAGATTTATTTAGAGGTAAGAGGGAACCACTGGAGTTGATTGACTAACTTCTAAGAAATGGCTAGCACTTTATTTTTCAGGTAGTGAGGAATCATAAAGAATCACAGCATGAAACAGAGTTGGCTTCACTGTATTAATGTAATTACACTAGCATGGTAACATGATATCCACAAACTGTCTATGGAGACTTCCAAAACAGTGAGAACTATAAAATTCTGCTGTGATGACTATGATTGTGGTACCAGATTTTAAAATCCAAAGATTTCAAGGACAGTTGTGTGGATGCTGTAAAGGGGCCAGAAATTAACTAACACCATGGGCACTTTATGAATATTTGTAGATCAATAGATATGGCAGTCATCAAATTCCACATAAATTAAACTGAGGTAAAATATATCAGTGGCCTCCAATATATTCACTTGACAACTGGCTTTATGCGTTGCCATTTCATTATATTAATACATAAAACTGAGGAGTTAATATTTTGAATAAATGTTTTCTGCCCAGAAAAAAGGATACATTTACCAAGAAAATATAACCAACTATATTTATAAACTTATAAACTATTTAAAATAGAAAACTAAGTCTTTCTCTTCTGTCAACTTTAAAGTTGGTGATTTATCATTTAATTATATAAGAAATAAGTGATTTGATAAGCTTGTGAAGGAAAAGTTGTCTTTCTTTTGTATTTAGGCCCTATATTCAAATGCATTTGAAGAATCTCATTACTAAAATCACTTCATTTTCTTCATAGAAAGTAGGGCCTATAGTGGCATCAGTGCTTCGGGTGAAGTCTAAAATTTCTAAGCCAAGTTTAGTGTTGTTTACACATGGTTTCAGCTAATTCTTGAAATAATATTAACCATGTATACTCCTTCTTTGGTCACTTTCCCAAAATAAATTATGCTTCTTTCCTTTATCCTATAGCCAATTTATATTAACTCTATAACCTATTGCCAAGTCACTAATTATGGCTTAAAAGTCAACTATTTTGACTTCAATTTTGATGAGTGAATAACTGAGAAAGAGAACACTTACCAAAACTAAAGATAAATGGAATATCAAAAGATATAGCTTATGGGATAAACTGCATTGCAGAAAATCATTAGAAACTGTTTCTACCAAATTGTTCTCAAAATATTTTCTAAGATGTAAAAAAAATATTTTCAGTATAGTGTATGTCTAGGTAGGATTAGTGTTGCTTGGTTAAAATGTGGACTGGGCTACACACAATCCTTAGCAATTTGCTTTCCTCAAAAAATGTTCATTCTCCTAATATTTCATATATAGTCATTCTATACATATGCACAATATAGATGGATTTATAGAAAATATATGGGTTTAAAGAGAATTGAAGTTACTCTTGAAATCTAAATATTGATTTTGGGACAAACGTCTTGACAGTGAGAGTGGTCCCAAAATGGAATGAGCTGCTTTGGGAGGGTGAGGGTATCTTTCTTCCTTGGATAGTCTCTTGTCAGGCATCTTGAAGGCTTGTGAAGTCTTCCAATTCAATAAATTCTCTGTGTTTCTCATTAACTAATCACAACTATAACTACAGGCTTTTCCTCTCTATCTAATACCTTTGTTGGGAATCAATTTAAAGTATTATTTTATGCTTAAAATACCTTACTGAAAAACAGATGCTCAAATGTACTACATATAGTACATTTGAGCATAAATTTTATACAATACACACACACACACGTTGTCCTAAGAGTGCTAAATAATGTGAAAAATTTTTAAAATCCTTTATTTTTTCCCATGAAAGGTTTATTTAGAAAACTAAAGTATCTTAAATGAAAGTAGTTATTAAATGAGTTTAGTTCACAGGGTTGTTGCAGGGAAACTATAAACATTAACATAGTAAACGAATTGTTGCTATTATTATTATTGTTACATGAAAAAAGCTTCTCTCTTACATAAGACAGTGTTGTAATAATAAAAAAGAATGTGATAGAACAAAACTCAGATGGCTTTGAGCTATCATTGTAAAGCTTTACAACTTAGGGGACCAGGAAATTTTGGGGCAGGCTATTTTCCTGAGACTACGTTGCAACAATTCCTCCATTTTTGCATTTTATAATTCTTTTGGGTGCCTTACAAGTTTGTTCTGGGCATAATTAGAAGTGAGAATACATTTCTTATGACAGCAACTAGTACTTAATTTTAAAAGGCATAAATATAATTTAAGAGGCACAGGATTACCTCAGGGTACAGGAAGAATAAAATTGTAAATGAGATTAATAAAACAGAAACTATTTCTAGAAGACAGATCCAAAGGGGGAAAAAGTTAAGGGCATGTGTTGATTATGTTTGAATTTACCTAGCATTGTACAAGAAGAGCTGACTTTTTTAAAGTGTGCCTTCATTTTTCTATTTTATTAATATGATAAATATTTGTGATAAATTATAGTCTCTTTTATAGGGTATGTTTTTCATAAGTCTTTACAGGGAAAAAAGACTGCTAAAACACAGCCATAAATAACTATTAAACCCCCTCTAGGTTAATTTTTTTTTGTTTTTATCTTAGGTCAATTTACCTTTCAGTACCATACTAATTATATTATACAAAGTAACTTTTCAAATTACATTTCTTATGAACTGAAAAATTCTTAACGTATAAAAATATAAGGATGCTGTACGCTTCAGTGAAAAGTAGATTTGCTTATGCACAAATATCTGGGCAGTATAAAATATTTTCACTAAGAAAGGACTGCTATAAATTCAGACTGATGAAATATTCTCATCCCTTGAATCACTTGGGGGTTGTGAATTTCCCTCTGTTTTCAAACTGCTTATTAGACGGCTTCTGTAAGCTCAAGTATGGTCTTCTAGATTATGGTTATGTCGACTAAAATGCTGACATAGTCATTTTGTGAGAGATGCATGTTTAACAACCTTTTGTTGTTTATTGGGCCTTAGGGAGACATAACTCTACTACAATTACTATAGTCTGTTATTCAGTTTACACAAATAAAGAGATTACAAACCTGTGCATGACATAATTGCCAGTCTTAATAGATGAAACTGAGATTCTGGACCTATTGTAACTTTCCAGACAATTGTTCAAACCACTGAGTACTCATGGATTATTAAGAGATAAGTCATATGTCAAATCACTTGAATTATGCTAAGATAGTGTGTATCTTTTGTCCACAAACCAAAAACACAGACCACAGACTAAAAATGATTAGCTATTTTTACAATATGTCGAAAATAACAATTAAGACTGAGGTTCACTAATACATTTAAACTAACTTCTCGTTAAAAAAAAAACCAACAACAACAGCACGGCAATGGAAACAAATAAAAATACTTTAGCTCTTTTCTAATTAACAAGATTTTCACATAAGGAAGAAAAATAAGGATGATAACTATATTTTATATATGATAATTTGGGGACAATCTACTTAGGAAAGGCAGAGAATAATTCAGTAATATTTATCTTATTGTGTAAAACCACCTCAGAGATATCCTGCTTATAGTGTCTCTATATCTTCATGGATGGACAATTGGGTATTTTAATTAATTAATTTAGGGTAATTTGGGATACCTATTAAAGACATTTGGGGCAGCTACATGATGAAGTGGAGCACTGGGTCTAGAGTCAGAAAGACCAGAGTTCAAATTTGACCTTGGATTCTTACTAGCTGTATGACCCTGGGTAAGTAACCTAACCCCTGCCTGCATAAAACTGAAGAAGGAAATGGTGGAAGAAGGAATGCCAAGAAAACTCCATGGACAGTTGATCCACAAAGTGATGAAGAGTCTTGACTGAACACCTGAACAACAACAACAACAACAACAACAAATTTAAGGCATCCATAAGTGGTTTGTAGTAACAGAAAAGTTACAGTCCTTTATGCTTTACACCTACTCACATAAACACTTATGGAGCAAAAGCACAAGTCTGACTATGCTAGTCCTTTGCTCAAGAAGCTTCAGTGGCTCTCTATCACCTTTACATTAAATATAATCAGCTCTGTTCGGCATTTAAAACCTTTCCCAACATGGCGCAGTCTATTTTCTCAGATATTACTCTTCTTTACTGATTTCCAGCTAAATTGGGTTTTGTTTTTTCCTGTATACAACAACCCAGTACCTGGCACATAACAGGCACTTAATGTCTGTTCCTTTGAATTGAATCAAGGAATTAAAGGGGAAAAGATTCACAGCCACACATATTATATTAGGTAGTTAAGTCCTCTAAGGACTTTGACTAAATTTAACCTAGAATATTATTTATGTGTTGGTCTAACAGTTCTTTCTTGATAGCTTATTTATGGCTCAGGTTAAAATAAATTATACAATTCTGTGTACTTAATTTAATCTGCTCTGATTAGCAAAGTGTAGGTAATGGTTTTGTCAGGACATGCCCTTCCTGATTCTGTGTTCTTCTTTACACTTGTGATTATAGAAGTCATGTGGTTTAGTTTTCATGCGTCACTCAGCACAGAACAGGCTAGAGATAGGATAGGGACTGGAAACTGCACCTGTGATTTCATTAATATACGGAACTCTCAGGTGAGCAAAACTCCTTTTACCAAGGCTGATCCATATCTTTTGTTCTCCTCGACCTAGGGCAATGAGAGATTCAGTCTCCAGCATCACACTGCCTTAAGGGTGGCCTTCCTGGCTCTAAGACCAGCTCTCTATCCACTACACCATGATGCCTCTCTGTAACATAATAAGGAAGCAAACAATTATATACATGGGGATATGCTTACCTTTTGCTGTTGTCCATGCTCTCTGGAGGCCAAGGATTATCTTTAAATCACTAGATTATAAGCTCTTTAAGTGACGCTTTGTGGACTGGAGGAAGTTAGAAGGAAATTTTTAGATCTCTTTAGAGTCCTATTACTGTTCTCTGATGAGACATGAAATCCAACCTACATAATTTTCCAGGTATAATAGCATGATGAGTTGGGTTGTATTGGGTTAGGGAGGGCTAATTATTTGGACTTTTATAATATGGAATTGGTTTACCAGTTATGGAAACTCAGGCTACTTTAGATCTTAAAATTCAGTACAAGAAAATTCATCCTGGGGAAACCCCCTGATCAATATAATGAATATGAGGAAGCATTCATTGACTCCTTCCTTTCTATTAAGCATCAGAGAACACATAACGAAGAGAAACCTTTTTTACATATGATGGAACATCCATTACTCATTTCTTTTTAAACATCAGAGAGAAATCCTGTGAATGTAATGAATGTGTGGAAAGTCTTCAGCCAAAGCTCAAACTTTGCCATCATATAATTTATACTGGGAAGAAACCATGCGAATTTAACAAATGTGAAAAGGACTTCACTCCTCAGCTCTCATTTATCATCACAAAACTGAGATGTGCAGAAATGTGAGAGGAACTATATAAATGTAATAAATGTGAAAATCTTTGTCTGTGCACATAAGGCTCACACATAAGAGCCTTTGTGCTGGGAGGTAAGGCTCAGCAGGTAATAAATATTGAGAAACTCTTGAATAACATCAGGAGAACGTAAACTCCTTGAAAGCAAGGGCTGCTTTGTTTTAATCCCTGACACACAGTAGGCACTTAAATGCTTGCTGAACTGAATTTAAATGGGTGACAAATGACCAGAATGGATCTGAGTTTGGGTTGGCCTCAATGTGTCCCATATTACGATTGTTGCAAAATGCCTGGTTTTATGTTACACAGAGAAAAAAACAGTACCCAAAAGGATGTTAGTAATAGTCCCACTACATTCTACTATACCCCAGGGCCCTACCTGGATAACTATATTCAGTTTGGGGCACAACATTTTAGGAAAGATTAAGAATCTGGAGTGGGTCCACAAGATTGTCCCGGGATTTATATCTGGAAAAAACCTCAAAACTTATTGAATCCAGTCCTCTTGTTTTACAAATAAGGCCTAGAAAGGTCAAATGACTAAATGACTTGCTCAAAGCCATATAGACTGTAAGCAGAAAAGCAAAGAATTGAACTTAGTGATTTCAAATATGACACTCTTTCTACCGCACGACACCAAAAACAGACTAGGATGGTGAGAAGGTTGGAGAACGAGTCATAGAAGGATCTGGTGACACTGAGTCTAGGAAAAGGGAAGAGTTAGAGAAGGCATGAGATAGTAGAGTGGGCTGGCCTAGCAGGTAGTGGCCTCCCCTTACTGGAGCAGAAGATGTATGACTACTTTGAGGGGATTTGGTAGAGGGGATTCTTTGATCAGCTATAAGTTGGCCTTGCAGGTCCTCTTAAAGCTCTTAAGACTCTGTGAGTGAACTCGGGGAAAAATTATGCACAAGGTCATAACATAGTTACAGGCAGCATAGTAGATCGACAATGATAATATTGAGCTTGGAGGCCAATATTCTATATATCTCCATCCCTCTTCTGGTCTATGTGGAAATCCACTGTTATGTTGATACTTTCTTCTAGAAAACTGGGACTCTATGGGAAATACCACTTGTCAAGGAAACGGGAAGTCTCATAATGCACAAAATGCACAAAAATGTTTTTTTATTTCTTTAAGAAAGAGAATCAAGCCCCTAGAAGATGAAATAAATTAATAAATCCTTAATGCAAATTTGTCTCAATAAACTCCTAGAAGGTCCTTATCTTTAGCTCTATAAGGAGTATCCTACTAGGATTAATATCTCAAATACTATTTCAGTGGTACAGCCATAAGGGGGACAGAAGTATCTTGACAACAATTCAATTCAAATAAACATTTATTAAGTACCTAACATGTGCCAGACACTGTGCTATGCATTGGACAGGAGGACTAAACAAATTTGAGAACTTTTCAATGGATTCTGAGAACCTCTTGGAAGAAGGGAAGCCAGGTGTTATAAAGAACAGTTGTCTCTTGAGTATTCCTGACAATGACAAAGAGGTTTTGTGTCTTCTCTGTCACTAGGTCTAAAACCAGGAAGAAAATGATAGCTTTAATTACAATGGAAAATTGAGGTGGGATAGAGCACTACTAATGGAAGTTATCATGGAAAGCTTTTCAGAGGAAGGAGGAAGGAAGACAAGAATTCTGAGAAGCAGAGATGAGGAGGAAGTACAATCCAGTAAAGGGAGATAGTTCAGGGAATGACAGTCTATTTTAGCTGGATCTCTGGAGGGCAGCAGTAGGAATAAGACTGGGAAGGCTGGTGAAAGCCCAGCTACGGGGAGGCTTCAAACGCCATCCCGAGGGATCTGTGTCTTATCCCATAGGCAGTGGGGAATCATTGAAAGTTTTTGAGAAAAGAAGTGACATGGATAGACCTGTGCTTTGTTGTTGTTAGGAAGATGATTTTTGTCAGTTGTGTGGATAATGGAAGCTACTTGAAGACAGAGACTGTTTTTCATCTTGCCTTTTTCTCCCTATAGCTCTTCAACATAGTTTGGCTTGGCTCAACTTGACTTGGAGTGTGAACTGAAGAGGGGAGACCAATTAGCAGAATACTGTAGTGCAGTAATCTAGATGAGGATTGATGAGGCCTGTAGTATTGATGAGGGTGGCGATAGTGTGAGAGAAGAAAGGGAGTCATATAAGATGTGCTGTGAAGGAAGAACAGCAGGATTTGGTAAATGGCTGGTTAAGGGGTATGGAAGAAAGGGAAGAATGGAGGATGACTCTAAGGTTCTGAATCTGGGTGGTTGAAAGGGTAGTGATACCCTCAATAGAAATCAGGAATCTTATAAGGAACAGCGAATGTGGGGTGGGAGACAATGAGTTCTGTTTGAGGCATAGTGAGTTTGAGATACCTATGGGATATACAGGAACTGAAATACAGCAGTAGTTAGTGAGACAGAGATTAGGACTGGAAATACAGATCTGGGAGCCAACTGTATAGAAATAATACTTGAACCCATGGAGGCAGATGAAGTCAATAAGGGCAAGACTGTAGAGAGAAAAGTGAATAGGGCAGAGGACAGGGCCCTGGAGGACACCTAAACTAAAGAGGCAAGGGATAAATGGTGCTACATTTCCTCTTAGTAAAAAGTTTCTTAGAGATAAAGACAGGTATACAAATGAACATTCATATGAAAGGCTAGGAGAATTAGTCAAACAAACAGGTTCCAAGGCTGGCTAAACTTAGACAGGTGGGCTGAGGAGTAAGACTAAGTTGAACATAAGGCAAGGGGTGAACCATGCAGGCCAGGGCAGAACATAATTTAGACTGAGGTCAGGTACTTCTTATTGAAGAAGATAAGCTTAGAGGAGAAGGTATTAGGCAGCAAATAAGCCAAAGAAGATGGCAGGAAGTTTGGATATATGATCAGGATGGGAGAATGGCTTTTCTACTTCTATAGGAGCTGATAGAAAGTTTTCTTCCCTAAATGGACTCATAGAATTAGAGTTGGAAGGTATCTTTACCACGCCTAGAGAAGTTAACTATTTTGGCAAAATCACACAGATAATAAGTGATTGAGCCTGGATTCAAATCTAATTCCTCTAATGTAAAATCTAGCATTCTTTCCAAGATAGCAAGGTTCTAGAAGCTGGTATGTTATTGCACAATGAAAAAAATAAAAAGAGGAAAACTTGAGTTGAATATTAATCTAATTTCAAATACCTTACAGAAAATAAATTTAGGTACACACATATATAGTTAATATAGTAAACTATTTTATAATGTATTTTGTTTTCCTATGTTTTTATCCAAAATCATCATGATTGTAGGAATAATTTGAAGAAAAAAATAAGTTTAGATTTTTGTGCGATTAATTTAACAGGCAATTTTTTCTTGTCAACAAATTGAGATTTAGGGCATATCATATATTGATTTAGCAAGCTAATCCTGTTTGTTTTTTTATTCTTACTATTCTTTCTGATATTAATTATAATTGTTTTGAGCTTTTATAAGAATAACTGAACTAAGATGAAATTATTTTTAGAGCATAAGCATTACAAAAAGGACTACTGTGAATACAAATAATTACATGACATGCAAGTTCTAACAATCCTAGTTATTTTGACTTAGCTAAATTGACATCTACTATACCTACACAGAGTAGATACATTCCATTAAATCTAATGAAATTCGTAAATACAAAATAGCTTTAAAGGCATAGTTTTAGTAAGTATTCTAATAATTTACATAAATCTGGAACAAATTTTAATGACATATATAGCAACATGGTCAACTTGCCAACCCTAAGACAGTTCTCTATTTTATAATTCACCCTCATTCCAAGGATTTTTTTCCCTAAAAATAAAGTATTTGAATGTGGATCTAAAAATTTGTCTATTGTACATATAGGTAAGGAAATAAAAAGCTGCCCACTCAGTCAACTTCAACTTCACTTATTTTTTTTCCCACATTAAAAATTAATGCAGCACAGAATCTCATTATTTGAAAGCACAGAAGGTATGTTTTCATTCACTGATGTTGCCATTGGAATGCTGGCATGGCATGGGGTGAGTAATGTAAAATGGGGACGAGCTTAGGAAGAAAAAAGTCAGGGATAGAGGTACAGTTAAATAGCTCCATGAAAACATGTTGAGCAAAACAGTGCAATTAGGAGTAAATAGCTCCATGGAACATAACAAATGGATGATTAGCCAAAGAACATTACACTGGTGTTGCTATAGCATTAGGTAGAACATGGTTAAAATCATTAATAATATTAAAGTTAAACAACATTGGCCAGCACGATGTTATTCAGGGCAGTCTATTGTCTAAAGACCAGGTACCAACATATGACTTTATCTTGTTATAGGTATAGTAGCCCTCTCCAAAAAAATTTTCCCCTCTTTCATCACTGATGACTGGTTGGAAGCTAATTTCTTTTTTTTTTTTTAAATGCAATTTATTTATTTAACATATTTGGTTTTCAGCATTGATTTTCACAACATTTTGAATTACAAATTTTCTCCCCATTTCTACCCTCCCCCCCACTCCAAGATGGCTTACATTCTGGTTGCCCTGTTCCCCAGTCAGCCCTCCCCTCTATCACCCCCCTCCCCTCTCATCCCCTTTTCCCTTCCTTTCTTGTAGGGCAAGATAAATTTCTACTCCCCATTGCCTGTGTATCTTATTTTTTAGTTGCATGCAAAAACTTTTTTTGTTTTTGAACATCTGATTTTAAAACTTTGAGTTCCAAATTCTCTTCCCTCTTCCCTTCCCACCCACCCTCCCTAAGAAGTTGAGCAATTCAACCTAGGCCACACATGTATTATTATGTATAACCCTTCCACAATACTCATGTTGTGAAAGGCTAACTACATTTTGCTCCTTCCGAACCCATCCCGCTTTATTGAATTTTCTCCCTTGACCCTGTCCCCTTTCCAAAGTGTTTGTTTTGATTACCTCCACCCCCATCTGCCCTCCCCTGCATCATCCCCCCGCCTTTTATTTTTTTTTTATCTTCCTCCCTCTTCTTTCCTGTGGGGTAAGATACCCAACTGAGTATGTATGGTATTCCCCCTCAGGCCAAATCTGATGAGAGCAAGGTTCACTCATTCCCTCCTCACCTGCCCTCTCCCCTCCTCCCATAGAACTGCTTCCTCTTGCCACCTTTATGAGAGATAATCCACTATCTCCCTATCTCCCTCTCTCAGTATGTTACTCTCTCAACCCTTAATTTCATTTTATTTCTTTTAGATATCTTCCCTTCATCTTCAACTCACCCTGTGTCTGCTCTCTCTCTTTTACATATATATATATATATATATACATAAAAACACATATATACATATATATACATATACATACACATACGCATAGATATATACATAACAACACATTCACTTATATATATACATAAACATATATATATATACATGCATATTCCCTTCAACTACCCTAATACTGAGGTCTCATGAATCATACTCATCATCTTTCCATGTAGGTGGAAGCTAATTTCTTGGTGTTTGTGATGGCATATGGACAAAATGAGGACAATATTGGCATAAGGCTTGAATCAATTTGTGGTATGAATCAGAAAGAATGATGAGTTTGAGCTCCCGGTTCTGAACACCTGGGAAGTCAAGAGACCCAGAGATTGGAAATGAGTATAATTAGTGTCAAGTAGTGAAGCACTTATGAGTGTAAATAGGTTCCTGTCAATGGGCTTGACAGATAATTTTCCACTGTAGGAAGGAAGGGAGAGAACAGAAGGATAAGGGGCACCTGAACCTAGGGAAAGGCCACCACTGAAAGGAAGATGGGTGAAGAAAGGCAAAGAAGATGAAAGCAACAAAAGGCCATGAGAAGCAGAGCAAACAGAAATGCTGCTTCACAATTGTGACTAAGCTTAACACGATAAGTGTTCAGATATCTTGATTTGGATGGTAAATTCTGGAGGATAGGAGCTATGCTTATTACTCAAGTCATCATCTATCAACAAATAGCATGTAATTTAATAAATGCTAAATGACTCAATTTTATTTTCTGCAATAATAACTTAAATACAAGTTGGTTCTCAGGAAAAGAGTTGTGCTTTCGACCCAGTATATTCAGCAGAAGGTCCTTAATAATTTATCCAAATAGCTTAGGTCTCTCAGTATAAATGATTGTTAAGGTGGGGGAAAAAGTGACTCATAAATAAAAAGAAGTAGCCTTTTTAAACTAATGAATTCATATGCATGACTTTTTTTTAAAATTTGGCCACAAAACCATCCCAAAGTCACATTTACTGAAAATATTTTGGCTGCTACAAGGCATTTTTATATACATCACAATCTTGGGAAGTGAAAGATCTGGGGGGAAAGTTCTGACAGTTTTCATTAGTCAAACAAATAATTAAAAAAAAAACAACGATTTTGAAAATGTGACCCAATGGACTATGAAATGTTAGCCTGAGAAATCAGTGAGCAGGTCTTACCTAATTTGTAGTAAGAGACTATCTGTATTTTTATTTCTGGCATAAATAATGATGATATTCAAAATTGATGCCTTTAAAAAGCATTTAATGACATTTTAATTAACTTTGATGAGGTGGTGTTGTTATTGTTAAACAACTGCTACAAAAGCCCATTTAAAAAGACTTATAACAGTCTCCCAGTTACACTACCACTGTGAATTATGGAACACAACAATGGTAGAACTAAAATAATGAATGACTCTGCAATGGAAAGATGCATGCTGGGCATTAGCAGGTTGAAGTCTATAACTAATAACAACTTGCATATAAAAAGATTAAGGATACATATGACCTATCGTGTATTAAGAATTTAACAGACAACCCAGGTAGTATATTGCTATTCTTGGTATAATCGAAAAACAACTAGAACAAGAAGGAAAGGTTTACAATGCATTATGGAAGGTTAATCACAAAACATGGATGATCCATGCACAAGATGACAAGATGGGAAGAGATTATGATCTGCATCAGTATAGCAAGTACCCATAAAGAGAAAATCAGTTATTATCTTAGGTATTCTAAATAAAATGCTGGGCAAGTATAGATGGTCTATTTATATATTATTGTTTTTTCTTTACCCCAACTGAAGAAATATACAGACACAATAAATTTAAGAAATTCTTTCTTAAATACTTTCCTCCTAGTTAGACTATAAGGGAAAGCTGAGTGCCACAGAATTGAGGTTTTGGAATTGTGGTGCTGGAGAAGACTTTTGAGAGTCTCTTGGAGAACAAGGAGGTCAAATCATACAACACTTAAAGAAATTAATTCAGGCTATTCACTGCAAGGTCAAATACTGAAGCCTAAATATTTTAAATAATTTAAATACTTAAAAATTTTGGCCACATAATAAGAAGATAGGACTTATTTGAAAAGATCCTGATGTTGGGAAAGATTGAAGGAAAAAGCAAAAAGGAAAGGATGAGATGGACAGACAGTATCATGAAAACAACGAAACATGGACCAGGCATGCTATGGTTCCTGAGATCATGAAGAGTAGGACATGACTGAATAACTAAACAACAACAAAGTAAGTTTATGCTTATCACAGAATACTCATAAACTACTGCCTAACCTATGCCTAATTTGTGTGATGTTTTGTATAGCATGATTATTTCAGGTTATTCTACTAATAGCAAAAATTAACCTAAGTAAATTGTTTTTTAATCATGAATATATCAGAAGACCAGTCTACTAGCAATTTAGACTTGGATACATATTATCTTTTAAGAACTCTAGCCACTGGGCTTAACATCTCACTCTCATCCAAACAAATTGTAATAGTTCTAAAAAAGAAATGTAAATGTGAGCCAGAAAAGCAAAACAAAAACTAATACATTGTGGGAGCCTTCCCATGCCCTTTTGTATTCTAAAATTCAGTTACTATCTCCACCTTTCAGTATGCTTGTGGAACTGGCGAATCAGGCACAACTTTATTTCAATGTAACATCTATTTCACAGATTTAAAAAAAAAAACCCTTAAACTGCAAGGAATTTTTTCATCCATATGCACTTACTTCTGCTTTTTTACGAGCTTCCATAGCTTTCATAAGCATCATATGTTGTCGTCGTCTTTCTCTTTCCTATTAGAGCAGATAAAATTAGGAAAAAACCTCAACCACAGTTAGCAATATGATTTGTAATTTTAAACTTGGTAGAGCATGTTTAGCATTAATAGACAAGTCATGGTAAATACTAAATAGAAGACAAGAATGGCCAAGTCTGTGCATGTTTTAGTTCAGGTTTAGAAAGCAAATACAAGAACAATCAAAAGCAAAAAGGTAAAGCAATGAACATGGAGACAGTGTAAAACATAAGCATACAGGATTTACTTATGGTCAGTTGTGATGCTCCTTCCAAAGCTGGCAGAATGAAAAGCATAATGGTTGGCTGGAACAGGTCAGTTACCTTACATCTGCTATTCGAAAGCCTGCAGGTACTTACATATTGCCAATTAAACAGAAGGCTGGACTTCTGGTCATTTTTGAGAGCAGATATAAGATGATATGTGATCATTTCAATTTTGTGGTTTTAGAGAGATGATAATTGTCTTTGAGTAGCAAAATCTAATTTGTAAAGCCAATAAGGCACCAACAAATTAGAATGCTGAATTTTCTCAGTTTTTATAGCAATTTAATTACACTAGTCACAGTTTATACACAAACATGAATGGAAGAGGATTTTCTTATTTACTGATGTCTGTCCCTTGGTGCACTACATAAGGTGACAAATGCTGCACCAGGGGCTCTGTTGGTAATCATTAAGTGGAACCTGAGCTACAAGTAATAAAACATTAAAATGAAGTTTGCCCCAGTGGAATTTGAAAGTCTGGTTTTATTTCCAGATCAAAATACTATACATTTTTATGGTAACTAATCAAAAATTTTATCCAAAATTTAAATTCCCTTCCCACAGAAGGGATGTATTTCATATAACTTAGCTAAACAAATTTATCTGCAAAATTAGGTCTTAGAAGTGATATAAATTTCATAACCTCCCATCAAGCTGTATCCAAAATTCCCATTGCTTTTAATGGCAGTTTTGCATCTAGGATGATGGGAGAATATGGTTCATAGTAACTGAATACTTAATTTTACAAGAGGTCCAACTTTATATAATGACATCAGTAATATAGATTTCTCATTAGCAGCCTCATAAATGGATTCAATTTATAAACATTTGAGACAAGTCATACTTTCTTTATAGACAGACAAGCAGATGTATGCAATGCACTGTGCTGTAAAGCCATGCAGCAGTATGTAATATGACAGCAGCCAGTGCTACACTTTATGCATTGCTATGACAACCATATCACAACCAAATCACAATGCGGTGTTAGATGTACAAAAATAAACATACCCATACCATATCTAGTCTATGCCTCTCCAACTCCTGGTAGAAAGAGTTGGCACAACATTATGAAACAGAAATCACAAAGTCATAAAACCATTTTATAATTCCCAAAAGACCCCAATACCAAAGCAGGCAATACACTGTAAGATAAAGAAAAAAAAACTTAGGCAGGAATTTTATCAGAAATTTTTAAAGAAAATATTTTGAAGATTTTCCCCAAATAGCTCAAGAAGTAGTTAAAAATTAGCATTTGCAACAGTTGGGCTAACTGCATGTATACAGACCTGATGCTTCAAAAGTACAGCTTGTTGTCTTCTCATTTCTTTTTCCTTAAAAATAAGAAAAAAAGTGTAATATGCAAGTGTCACCCAGAACATTTTAGAAAACACTGAAAGCAGTATTATTTATGTTTGACTTCTCTCACTTGAATAAAAATTATATGACCTAGAAAAAGAGTCATTAATGTCCTTTATTACCCTGCATTAAGATGACATGTCCCAATATCAATCCTCAATAGCATATTTACTAAAGTAACTTTCCAGAATCTAAGGACATCCCATATACAACTCTTTGGTAGTAATGAAACTATCAGTTATATTCTTTAGCAAGGTGATAAATGAAACACCTGTTAGGGGCCAGGACTCAAATCTGGGTCTATTCAAAATGATGAAGGCTTTTTATTCTTTGACAGACTGAGATCGAAGCAAACATGATTAGTAGCATTTATTTGAATCTCCAAACATAATGATACCATAATAGTTTTCAATGTTAGTTGTTTAAAGTGAGAAGCACATAGGATCACAGGCTCTAGGGCTAGAAGGGAACTCATCTGTAATTTAGTCCATCCTCTTTCATTTTACAGGAGAGGAAGCTGATTTCCCAACAGATGAAGTGACTTGCCCAAAGTGACACAAAGCGGTAAGAAGTGGAGTCAGTGGAATCCAATTTCACTGATGCCAAAGCCACTGCCCTTCCCATTCTACTCCTCTTTCCAAAGGCCAGGGTGAGTGACAGTATGGGCTCCAACCCACATTCCCAAAACTCTTTACTTAATTGAAATTAGGTAAAAGAAAAGAATGAAGCAACATAAGGTGAAAAGTCTGAGAGAGAGATATGAAAGAGGAAAAAGGCAGTACCATTCACTTCCCTCTAGTGACGGTCACCAGCACATATAGGCTGATCATAAAAGTACATAGGAATTTTAGAATTTTTTAGCACCAGTTGGTAGAACTACCACTTCTTCCCTTCTATGTTCAGCTTCCTGCTAGAGTCACTCTTCTACTACTAGGAGCACCATTTTGCAGGACCTCCAAATTGACATTCGTCAAACCCCGTAGACAACTATTTTTCTACATGATACCATGCAAATATAACCAAACAGCCCCAATATATAAAAAGGTGGTAATTCCTAATTAGTAACTGCTGTTATCAATGGCTTGGTGCACTGTCAAAGAAATATTAAAAACTCACATTTATATAGTGCTTTAAGGTTTACAAAGCACTATCATAACAACTCTGGGGGACAGGTAATGCCTAAGTTCTTATGTATGTCCTTTTAACATATGAGAAAGATTAGGCTCAGATAGGTTAAACGATTTGCCCTTGGGCACATATCTAGTGACTGTCAGAACCCTCATTTGAACCTGGGCTACCTAACTCTTTCCCAGGATTTTTTTTACTACCCTGTGGGGATATAGTTAGGTAATTTTAAATAAATGAAAATGTTGGTCAAGATTCTGGTTTGTTCCTGGTTTGGTCACTAAGACATAAAGAACACTAATAAGTAAGGGGAAAGCAAGACAGGGTCGGGGTAGGGGACAGATTGTAACATACAATGCAATGAAGAAAATGAAATTTGGGGCGGCACTTGGCCCAAATAAATTTGTTCACAGGTTTTATATAGTAGTTCGTATTGAAAATAAATGTCTACTTTTGCTCAAACCAAGCATCAGACAAAGCACGTACGACAAAAACATTTATGTTACTATAGGCAGAAACATACATATAATCCACACATTACAGGTTTGCTAAACATTTTCAGAGAAGTTTGAGAACGACAATTCTCATAAATTTACATATCATAAACAATCACATGGTTTTTATTTTTCAAAAAATAAAAACTCTGATGCTCAGCTAAACTAACCTTTATTCGTTTCTCGGCCTCCAATAATTTGGCATTTGCCGCTTCTTCCTTCTTTTTCTTTTTAGCCTGTGCATGCAAAACAGGTCTCAAAGTCATGCAACAGCACCACTATAACTTGAAAATAATCTTAGAATCGAAAGGAAGCTATATGCCTCACAAGGTGCAAAACAATACATGACACATGATATTATAACAGAGTTTTTCACCGATATACATTAGAAAGATTTGTTTCAACTTGTAATTTGGAATTTACACATTTAAAATGTATTTCCTCCAGTAAAGTGTGACACAGAAACAATCTTGTGAACTCCAAGACCACGTGAGTGGAGTGAAAGCTTTGGCAGGTCCCACTAAAATGGCAAGACTTCAAGGATGAGCCAACCACACTCTATGGCTGTCTTCTGATGACCAACCTCATGAAGTCTAAAGATTATTTTTTCTAAAGAAATTTATGAAACAGGTAGTAAGTGGTGGAGAAGACTGAAATCTGCATTGAGGTAATTTATATAAAGCACTTTGCAAACCTTAAGGCACTATATAAATGTTATCTCTTATTATTATTAGGAAAGTAAGTACCACGTGAACAAAATTATAGTTCCTTTATATAACAAACTATACTTATTTTATTTAGAGCCATATAGTAAAGAACTAAAATATACCAAAAATTCTTAAAGCAAAAATTTCTAAATTAAGAATAAAAAGCTTTTTAATTTATCTATTCAAGGTTAAGTTTTATAATTAGTTTATGTTGTTTTTAAGTCTTAAAAAAAGTAACAACTCAATGCATGTAAATAATGTGTGTAAAGAGCTTTGCAGGTCTTAAATCACTATATAAGGTGTGCTGATATCATCATTATAATTGGCAACTTTCCATTTATTTGGATTTCAATATTTAGCATTATCCATTTGATATATTTTAACATCTATGGAATTACAGATCAGAAATATCTGAAACTGAAAACATAATTTTAAAATTTCCTATACCTGAAACAAGGTTAAATTATAAATAGTTTTTCCATTTTACAGGAACTGTTAAATTTCTTTAAACATGCAGTTTTGGTTATCAAGATAATGTAAACAACAGCTTTAAACTCAACTTTTAAAATATTCACTATTTTTAACCCATCGTTTCAAAAATAATTGCTAAATTAGAAGTAAACTAGACCATATAGTTAGATAAATATGGACTAAATTGATATTTCTAAATGAAAATGTATAATAGAATTAAACTTTGCTATCTGTGACACTCTGGAAAAATGAGTCATTCTAGATGTCTGAGTTCTGTTGAGGGTTTACCCCTTTGGACATTACAATTTGTTTTATTTTAATCACTTTGGAAGGAAATCTCTCTTAAACACATTATATATTTTCCCTTCCCTCCAAAATAGAGAATAACGAGTATCATTTAACCTTTTCTTATGTACTCATATTTAATATTATGAATATCAATGAGGAAATCTACTGTAGTATTGTAGGCACTGGTAGCCAGTTTGGTTGTTTAAGCTGTTTTGTTTCTGGTTTTGTTTTTCCCTTAAATTAAATGGCCCCCAATATTATCCTTTTTGAGTTCTTGCACAATTCTTTTTTTGTTTTTTTTAGAAACTTTACGTCCTTTTTCATTGCTGTCACCTATCCTGAAATTTCACTGTTGTCATTGTAATTGACAACCCATCTCCAACGTCAAGTTAACTACTTTTAATTGCCTCTGTGCTTCCTGAAAATCCGATAAACAGACTTATTACTGGTATCATTTGTATTTTTGCAATAACAAGTAGATTTTAAGTGTGTTACTAAGGGACTTCCCTACTGAGTACAAACCACATGAACTTTGTGTCTTTTATTTCAGCTGCTCAAAGGTTTTTTATGCTTGTTTCTTCATTCTCTAACATGATCTGTGTGGATGAGGTTGACTTGGGAGATGTTATTATATATGACTAGAAGCTTAAGAGCATTTTGAAGGACAGACTGAATTAGACTTCTGACAAAACATGCAACTATGATTTTTGCTCATAAAAATTTTGAGAAGTATGAATAAGTTCTTAATTGTATTAAATCTGAAATTTCTACCTCTAGAATTTGCTGGGCTCGAAGTTCTTTTTCCATTCTGATTTGCTGTATTCTCTTAATTTTCTCCTGTAGGGAATTTTTTAAATATTTAAGATATTAAAATGACATTAAAATCAGCAAAAAACTGTTTAGACAGACTAATCCATGTTTAAATAGATTTTAAAGTTCACATTTTTTTAAAATAGCTTAAGTAGATGGAAAATATACACTTTAACCATATACGCTTTAATCCATACACACAATTCTACATTTTACACTACTAAAGGATAACGTTTCCAAAATTGTTTATATAAAGTAAACAATTATCTGCATAAAGTTTAACGAAAAATTATAAAATATTGAGTGCCTACTACATGCAAGGCACTATTCAATCAATCCATAAATCAATTAATAAGCATTTATTAAGCACCTACTATGTCCCAGGCACTGAGGATACAAAGACAAAAATGAAACAATCCTTGCTATTCAAGGTGCTTTAGAGTACACAAAAATGAAGCAGTCATGGCCCCTGCCCTCAAGGAACTTATAATCTAGTAGTGGAAATAAAACATGTAAAGAAATAAATTTGACAGAACACAGTAAGTGCCAGAGGAAACATTCAAGCAAAATACTACACACAGTTGACAATTTTTTGTAAGTATATGCAGTAATAAGAAAGATAAAAGTAAAAGAGAGACAACAAGGAATAATACAAAGAGGAATATACCATGCATCAGGAAAGCTGAGTTCTCATCCTGGATCTGTTATTAACAGTGTAACCTTCATCAAGTAAATTCTCTAGACCTCAGTTTTCTCATCTGTAAAATAATGCCTGCCCTGTTTCACTGGGATGTTGTGAGGATCAAATCAAAAATATTTTTTAAAAGTGTAAAGCTGTGTACAAATATAAGGGACTATGAAAGATAATTTCCATAAATTTTGTTTCTACTTGATAAATAAAATGTCTTTAAATCTAATTACTGATCATTAACCAATTTCTGAAACTAACTGAAAATTCATTAAACAGAAACTAATGTTCCGTGAAAATGTACATACATTAAATTTGCATGTTCAACTCCTATACTAATTATATTCTTTATTACATTTATTTTTTTTATTAAATTGTAAGGACTTTCTATTTTGGGATTCAAAGGAATATATGTGAAATTATATACATGCATATGTATGTATATAAAATCATCAACAATGGCCTTCTAATAAGCACATCAAAAAAGATGTTGGAAATTCTGCCACTAGCCTTAGAATTTTAATTCTGAATAAACACCCATTTATATGCTAATATTCCACAAGGAAAAAGACAGATAAGAGTTAAATACAAAACTCATTGGTCTAGGAAGATTAGTGTCCAAAAAGGCATGATCTCCTCATTTGTGTGTATCATCATATTTCAGGCATGAAGATGATTTTATTAATGGTGATCACTATTTGAAAATGAAATGACAGATGCACCTCTAGTAGTCCTTCCAGTCTGTACACCTGGTTTGTGGCTCTAACATCAGTTTGCAAATATGAACCTTTATCTCCTGTTCTATCGAGAACCACCTTAACACCCACTGTTGTTCTTTTTAGAGAGGCACATGCATATTGTATATTTTGAAACCATCCTTCCATGTGACTCTGCCTGATCTGCTTCTGGTTTCTTCACCACATTTGTACAGTAACTATCGTGGTGCATGGCTGTATTTTGTTTTCTGCAGAAATCTAGAGGAGTAGATTTGTATTTCACCAATTAATCTTTAGAAGCTGACAGGTTGTCTACATCCCAAGGCCTTAGTGTGGTGATCGTAACATCTTGTTCAAGGTTATGGCTTCTAGATGTAAAGGATTTGTATCTGGATAGGCAAAGACTCTCTGGACTACATGTGCCAGAATGCTTTCCCACAACAAGCATTAGAACACTCACTGACTAGGAAAAGATGCCAAATATCATGTCTCAGAGGCTTTGAATGGGTATGCAATGTGGGGAATTCTTAGGATAGGTTTTAAGTTTTACTGATGCCTAATTATTTTTATATCAAAGTCATTTCCTGACATAATTCCTCCCCAATGAACCCTTAACTGTAACAAAGAAAAGAAGTAAAGGAAAATTAACAAACATAATAATATGCTTAACTTATATACAACATTCTATAGTTATAGACCCTCATTTCTCTCATAGGAAAGTGTATTTGATCATCCATTCTCTGGAATCAATATTGGTCATTCTATTTAGAGTCCAATTGCCTTTTTGTGTTATCATTTACAATACTGTAATTCTTGTAATTACTTCTATTATCAGTTAATAACAGTCATCCCATAATTCTCTGAATTTTTCATATTGCTTCATATTGTATAATTTATATACCACAATTTGTGCAGCCATTTCCCTACCAAAGGGGACTCACTTTATTTCTAGTTTTTGCCACTCCAAAAAAAAGAAAAAACAAAAACCAGTTCTATGAATATTTAGATACGAATAGGCCTTTTCCTTGTGTCTTTTATTTTCTTGAGGAAGATAAGATATCCAGAAGTGGAACTGAGTGAAGGATTTTTTTTAAGAGAGCTAGGAAGAGGCTAGAAGGTAATAGCTACTGCACCTACCATTTAAGGTAGGACTAGTACACACGGCAAAAACCAATAGCACCTGGTGGCAAGATGTGGCATTGTTATTACTTTCCTTTCAGGCAAGTCCAGACAAGAGATGTAAAACTCAAATAAAAATACATTGCTGCTGGCCCATATTAATATTATCATTTACATTTCTTTTATTAAAACGTTTACCAATTACATTTTAATCTAGTTCGGCCTGATGTTTGATGCCCTTGAAATAGACCATGCCAGTGCAGTGCCTCCCTAGGCAGCAGGAAGCTTTTGCCTTCAGGTGGGCTATGACCCTAAGAAAACACCCCAACTACATCAATCCTTCACAGTTCAAGACCTAATATTTCTCCAGATTTCTTACTACCCTTCAAGTGTAATTAATCTACCTTCACAGCCTCAAATCCCCCACTAGCTGTATTTTGCCATGCTGTTTAACGAAATGACTTTGGTCAAGTAAAAGAAAACATTGGAGGTTGGTTTATAAACTATGATTGCGAGTAAAAGCTGAACCAAAGAGTGCCTTAAACCTTTGGTAGCTTTCATAGAGCCCACGACTGAGGGCTCAGGCTACATGGATGATACCAATTAAATTTAATCTTAAAGAATATTAAACAAAACCACAATTCAGTTTGGAACATAATGCCAGGGTAACACCAAACTGTTTACCAGTTTCTCTAAGGAAAATAGGCAGCTAATATAGCAAAATTCACTAATGGTTTTAAGTTCTGTAATGCAAATGACAAAAAAGTACTGGTTTTATACAGGTTTCCTATTGGTAGGCAGGTGAGTAAACCAGAGACCTATGCTGTGTTCAGATTTCTCCTTCGTTCAGAACCAGTTCAGTTCTACCTGTCCAAAATGGTTCACAATTATTTGCAGAGTTGATACAATAGCCCTGTTATTAAAGGGCTTCTGGCAATAGTCCCCCACTTCAGCTTTATATTCCTGTAGGACAGAACTATGAGTGGTTTTGCAAACTTGATATTCCGTGTCCCACCCATTCTCACAAACTATCCCCTATGCCTCTCTAATCCTCATCTTCTTTCAAGCCTGGGTTCAGGTGCCAACTACTCTGTTGAGTCTTTCTTAATAACTCTTATTTCTCACTGTTCTCCCAATTTCCTCAAAATACTTTATATTTACTTATCTCCATACAGGCTGTTTCGATGTATAAAAAAGCAGCATAAAATGTGTCATCATCAAGACATATGACCCAAAAGGGAAGTGGACTAGTCATATAGAAAAACAAGGGAGGGGAGGGTAATGATAAAGGAAAGAATGAAAAACCCAATGTATGGTAATCATGCGCTCATCTCCCTTTTATTGCTAACACCTAATAAAAGGGACATGGGAAAATGTTTCATACAATCCTTTATTTACAAAGATGAAAACCTTGTCAATTATAATATTTTGCTTACACAAGGTTAGTTTGAAAGTTACCTCTTAACTTTATATAGAAAGGATATTATAGGAAGAAAGAACTCCAAATGTGCTAAAAGAAAGCCTTTTTTAACCCGGAGTGTTTCCAAGATTTTGTTTTTCTATTGTTGATGCCTTCTAAGCAACTCTAAAGGCACTTAGGCAATGAGACCAGAGCAAAAGATTTGACAATGATTTATACCCATATATTTTTTAAATTTTAGCTTTTCTTAATATCTTACAAGCTTATATCAGAAAAAAAAATTTTCACATAAAACTCTTAAGTGATAAAAACAATGCTAAAATAGTTATAAAACATCTGTTAGAATACCAATTAAAACCGTTTGGAAGCTAAAGTAAATCACACATCTTATAAGTAGCTACATCTGATTGTTTCTTCCATATTCAAGATTTGAATACAAACTCAAAATTCAATTAAATATTAAAGAGCTTTTAAATTAACATTTATTCTTAAATAACCATGACAGCAAACTTCTTATATCTCTCTTGTTTATCTGCAGCTATTTCTAAAAAATCAAATAAACAGAAATACTTGCCTTCAAAAAAGGAAACAAAATTTTGCTTAAAGAAATAAAAGGGTCTATAAATGTAAAATAATATGTAAAACATTAATCTTAGAAGTAGTTATTTATGAAATTTAAATGAAAAATCATACAAGCAGAATCAAAAACATGGCTTTCATTATGGAAAATTAATCGCGTGTCCAAACGTACCTGCTGTTTCATTATCTTAATCTGTTCCTTTTGCTTTCGTTTCTCTTCAGCCGCCATTATTGCTATGAGGGGAAAAAAAAAAGCCAAGGGCAGATGTCACCCAAAATGGAATAAAGCATTGAACCCTGCTATTAAGAAGTTCAATTCTGACAACTACAAAAATTCACAATCTTCTACAATTGATCAGTTACCTTGTTGCTTCTTTGCTTCTTTGGCAACTCGAGCCTGTTCCTGCTTCTGAAGTTTCCTCAAAAGCTTTATTTGCGCTGCTTGTCTTGCTATTTCTGAAAGATACAAAAAGGCAGAGCATATAAATGATAATTTCACACCACATCTAATTTGAATGGTCTCAAATAATTTTGCTTTTAATAAGGAGTATTTAATGAAAATGTCCAAATTTGTTTTGCACATCTACAATGATTTTTATGGGGTTTTCTTACACAATGAAATTATAACTGTCTTATTTCTGTGTTTGACAGGAAAAAATGTATACTCTAACAATAATGTGACAATAAGGATTTTAGAAACAGCATAAAGAAGAAATCCAGTTTACAACAACAAAGAAATTAAATATTTGGGGATTAATTTACCTTGACATACAAATAACCTTTATAAAACTGCTGGAAACGAAGGAAGAGCTAAACAATTGGAAGGTCATTCAACGTCCATGAACAAGCTAAGATTAACATAGTAAAGATGACAGTGTTCTCAAAAACTTAATTTATAGATAATGAAATAGCAATCACAATACGAATGAGTTTCTTTATAGATCTGGATAAAACCATAATATGATTTATATGAAGAAAGAAACAGGCAAGAAAATCAAGGGGCACTTAAAAAAAAAGATGATTAAAGTAGACTTGCATTTTCAGACTTTAAAACTAAATATTTTTCATGGAAACTATTTGGCACTGTAGACAAAATAGAAAAGAGATTGATGAGACATAATATATCCTAGAAATACAACCAAATGCATACAAATGATTGAAAAAATTGTGGAAAAAAGGATTCTTTTTTTTAATTGGGAAAAGTGGTTAGCAATATAGTAGAAGATAAATTTAAATTTATATTGTAATACATGCTGCATAAATTTCATCTGGATTATAGATGTAAATATAAAAACTATAATAAGATGGAAAAAAGAATAACATTTATCTTAATTGTGGCATACGGATGAATTTTATCTATTAAAGCACATTTGTCTTGTCCATGATGATTTAGAAGAAATTATATAAATATAGATGAATTGCTCATCTATTAAAACAAAGGAAATTGATAGAGGCAATGTTGATATACTCAGTTACATAAAAATAAACCATAAAATAGTGAAGATAGATTAAAAAAAAGAACAGATTGGTAAAGCATTTATTGTAAATTACAGGAATGGGGCTGTATCTGTGATTTGAATGGCATAGTGAACTACTTCTACCAAAGCCGAGAAGCACATCCTCAATAATTTATAGTCTTAAGCCAAAGGCACTGAGAAGAACTGACTCAATCTTGATAACATAATCAGTATATATGTCAGAGAAAGGAATTCAATTCTGCTCTTCTCATTTCTGAGACCAGTTCTCTATCCACAACTATGCCATGGTTCCTTTCTGTGGCAAATACAACAGGTAAAATTTTAACTTCTTAAAAATGATTTTAAAACATTAATAATAAAAAAAGAAAATTTAAAAAATTGAGGTCTCTATCTCAAATTTGAAAAAAAATAATTTAAATGAAAAATTAATGTTGGCATGGCAGTGGAATAATAAATGTTAGTACACTGTAGAAAAAATGTCAAATTAATGGAAATGAAGTATGTTGAAGGAATTACCAGAAAAATCACACTCATCTAGGTTCAAAACAGCAAATTAGCCTGGCATGAAAAGGCCCTAAAACACTGGTTCAGGGAAGGAGCATTCCAAACCACATGAGCCAAGTTCAAAGGGTAGAAATGGCTCTCACCTGGGCCAGCTCTCACACTCCTTGAATTGAGAAATGAACATAGTCATGCACCAAAGTGGGCTGGAATACTTATTTCACATCCTGGATTCTTTCTTATGAAGGCCCTGAACCTTGACTTGAAGGCACCTATTCAAGCTCACTGTGCCAAAGCTCAGTTGACCCCCAAGGAAGGGGCAAGGCAAATAAATGGGTGGAGTTTCTGTTTGTATTGTGTCATGTCAGCCTAATCACCACCAGGAAAACTGCAGCACTCACATCTTACAAAGGGATGAAATGAAAAGGTTCCACAGTAGAAAAATATACAGTTATATCACTTGCTTCTTAGGCTCAGCCTAGTAGAACATTTCTTTTCATTCCAATGATCACCAGAGTAAAAATGATGATTTTCTTGTGGCAAAGATATTAATTTCTGAGGGGTGGGGTAACAATGTTGGAAGGTGGATATAATTCTATCACAAGGAACACTCATAAATGTATTGGCCTTAGCATGGTTTTGCCACACACTGCTGACAGCTCATTCTTGAGTTCTCCTCGACTTCCATTCACCAATCTGAATGAAAAAACCTAATAATTTCTAGGAATTCTTCCTATAACATAAGGGGCATATCTTTTAAATGTTTTATTGATGTAATCTTTTCATGTCAATATACATCCCTTCCCTCCACCCAGTGGGCCATCCCTTACTACAAAGACTTTGAAAAAAAAAAAAGCCCAGCAAAAGCAACCAATACATTCACTATACCAGTATATGAAAGACTCTACCCTCAGAGACTTCCAATGCTACAAAGAAGGAAGGGAAATCTATTTTCTCACGTGTTCTCCAGAAGTGAAAAGCATTCTTTTTAGCCATCATTAATGCACAGCGTTCAGTTTCATTTTTTATAGTCATTATGTATATTATTTTCCTAGTTCTGCTTACTTTACTCTGCATTAGTGCATAGAGCTCTTCCTATGTTTATGTTTCTCTTAATTCTTTATATTCAACCCTTCTATATGGTACAATAATATTCCATTAAGTTCATGTACATAAGAGATTCTAGTAAATGTCTAAATTCATACATTTACTTTGAGTCTTTTATCACCCCCCAGAAAGTGTTGTCATTAATACTTGGATGTATAACTGACCTTTATTTCCTTCTTAGTCTTCCTTAAAGTATATGTCTAACAGTGTGATTTCTGGGTCAAAGGGTAGGGCCACTTTAGTTCCTTTTTAAAAGGAACTGCCTTTCAAAACAATTGGAACAATTCACAGCTCCAGTAACAGTGAGTATATTAGTGTGATTCTCCCTTCATAGCCAGCTGCTCCAATACAGACTATTTCTTACTTTTCACATCTTTGCAAATTTTTCAAGTGTGAAATAAAATCTAATAGTTATTTTGAGTTGCATTTTTCTTATGATTAGTAATTTGGAGCAATGATTCATATGGCAATCATTTGTTTATATTCTTTGACCACTGAGGCGTGGCTCCTAGTTTCTGTTAATTCTCTATTATGTCATGGCTATCAGAACCTTTATCAGCAATATTTGATGCAAACTTTTCTTTCAGTAGTTTTTCCTTCTTATCCTAGCTGCACTGATTTTGTTTGTGCAAACACTTTTCAATTTCACATGAATGAAATTACCTATTTTATTTTTTGTAATAAAATTTATCACTCATTTAGTTTAAAATTCTCTCCCTAGTCAGAGCTATGAAAGATACCTAATTTCATTCACTTCTAACTTTTTATGGTGTTACTTTTCCAATTTAGGCCATCATGTTGAGTTTCTTAGAGTATACGTATGAGTCATAAGATGTCATTTGAAGCTAATTGTTGCTTCAGGCTGCTAGGTGGTGCTGTGAGTAGAGCACAGGTCCTGGAGTCAGGATGACCTGAGTTCAAATCTGGCCTTAGGCACTTGACACACTTACTAGCTGTGTGACCCTGGGAAAGTCACTTAACCCCAACTGCCCTGCCTTCTCCCCTGCAAAAAACAAACAAACAAAAAAAAAAGCTAACTACTGCTAAACTGCTCTCCAGTTTGAAAAACTACTAGTTTTTCCAAATAATGAATTCTTCCCTAAATAATTTATGTTCTCAGTTATGTTACACTGAACAATGGATTGCTGAGCTTTTTGGGTTTTTTTGATTATTCCTTATCTAGATCTGATCCATTATCCTAGTTTCCTATTCCCCCCTCCTATCAAATATGTTTGAAGATTAGTTATTTATAATATAATTTGATATTCAAAAGTCCTAACACCCTAGAGGGGACATTTCAACAACTTAAGCAATAAATCATCATTAAGCATTTTCTAACCTACTCCAACCAATATAATATCTTTGCTGTGGAAGTCAATAATTCCACTACAAAGAAGGTTAAGCTGAATAAGATGAAATTTAATGAAGGCATACATAATAAGTTATACATTAGTGTTAAAAAAGAAACAGCTACATAAATGTACCATGAGGCATATATGGCTAGCTAAGTAATCCTTCATCTTGGGATTTTAGTACTCAGAGAATCAATAGTATGATAGGGAGCCAAGAAAACTAAAATGATATCAAACTTCATTAAATACACAGGAACATTCCTCTGCACTCTACCCTGATCTGACCGTATTTGGAACATTGTAGTCAGTTTGGGTTGTCATATTTTAGAAAACAGTGGCCCAGGAGAGTAAAGGGCTCTAAATTGGGTGAACGTGTATAGGTAGAAGGAACTAGGGATACTTAGCCTGGAAAAGAGAGGACTGGGAAGATAGGGAAAGGAGAGCTGGGAAAGCATAGCAGTCTATAAAATATCTGAAAGACCATTATGGGGAAGAAGGATTAGATCTAGTCCATGAAGCCTTCAAGATCAGAACTATGACTAAATACAGAAAATTGTTGAGAGGAAGATTTCAATCAGTCAGTCAAGAAATATTTATTAGATGACTACTATGTGCCAGGTAAGGCAGTCAGGTGACTTAGTGGATAGAGCACTGGGCCTGGAGTCAAGAAGAACCAAGTTCAAACTTGGCCTCAGACATTTACTAGATGAGTAACCCTGGGCAAGTCACTCAACCTCTTTGTCTTAATCAACTGGAGAAGAAAATGGCAAATCACTCCAGTATCTTTGCCAAGAAAACCCCATCGAAAGTACTAGCATGCTATGGTCCACAGGGTCACAAAGAGCTGAACATGACTGAATGAACAACAATGTGCCAGGTACTGTACTAAGTATGGGGAATACAAACAAAAGTGAAAGACAGTCCCTGCTTTCAAAGAGTTTAGTCTACTGGGGGAGATAAGAGGAAAACAATGATTTTCAAACATAATATATACTGGAACATAATCAAATCACTGCTCCCAGAATAAATTGGGGATAATACACAAGCATTAAGAAGGATTGGGAAAGGCTTCTTATTTATAGAAGGTGGGATTTAACCATGACAAAAGGTAACCAGGGAAGCCAGGAAGCAGTGGTGAGGAGGGAAAGAATTCCAGGTATGGAGGAACTTCAGCTCAAGAAATTCCTAATAAAAAGAGTTATCCAAAAGTGGAATGGATAGAGTGGGTTTCTCCTCACTAGGGGTATTCTTGCAGAAGTTGGATGAATATTTGCCAGAGCATGATGAGAGGGAGTTCTTATTCAGATAATGGTTGGACTATATGGTCTTAAAGGTCCCTTCAAATTTAGAGATTCTGGGATACTACCTCAAATCTCATCACCAGCACCCCAACCCTAAAACCCAAATCAATACATGCTCTGATCCACCATGCTCCTGAGCTTTCTTATTCTGAAAGCTTTTGGCTACAAAGTATAGCTACAGTCTGAATGGAGATACTGGATATAACAGTGGCTTTTCAAAATTTGGTACTACCAGCTGAAGGGAGATCCATATCCCATCATTGTACAACCAGATGACTAACGTGGGGACAGCCCCATGGCTGAATCAGTGACAGGTCAGGTAAGCCATTGCCTCAAGTTGTTTTATTTACAGGTCTATGGCCTTTCATGGAAGCCTGAGTTTGGGCATTTGGTAGGGTACCCAAACTATCCTCCTCCCAGCAACTATGTGATCAGAGAATTTCAGTCAGCCAGAGCTGGCTTAAGTGAACAAGAGCATTTGACAGCCAACGTAAACACATGATTCCTTCATGCAAGGCTCTGTAGATGGAATTGCTCACTCCCTAGAGGTGAAATTCATACTTGATGAAGCACTCATGCTTTTTCCTAACCTGTTTGTGCCTTTGCAGGAAAGTACAGAAGTCTCTTCCATGAGGGGTTACCTATGGGTCACTAAAGATTATGACCAATGGTCTCCCAGGTGACCTCTGACCTAGTGTCTTCTAGTTAACCTTGGCCTGGTAGGACATCAGCCAATGAATAATGAATACAGAACTATGTGCTGAGATCAAGGACAGGACGGGGAGTTTGTAGGCTCTTGCAGGTGCTCCCTTTCATGAAGCACTTTGATTGAAACATCCCTAGACTTTTCTAGAGACCTATTCCTATCCAAGGAGAGTGATTTCATGGTGATAGTGGACATTCTCAAAGAAAATGGTTCAGTTCCTCTATGACAGATTTCCCACAACCAATGAAACTGCCCATCTATTCTTTTAGGGAATTTTTATATTTCTGCAGCTTTCCAGAGCATCTTATCTCTGACAAAAGACAGTTATTATTTTGTTTCTAGATGATACTGATCACTAATATATCAGTTAAGGTATCAATCATGTACAACCTCCTAGCCAAATCTCTGCATGCACAAGACTTATAAGATTCTCAGACACACCTCTTTTATACTTCCCACCACTAAGACAACTGGACTACTTTTTCCTCTCAAAGTAATTCGTTTTCAATCACTTGATGAACATATTCAACAAGATGCAACTTTCATCACTAATTATGGTCTTGCCCTTATTTCTCTCCTGATCACATAGAAACCTGACAGAATTTTGTGCTGATAAGATAGCTTCAACTTAGGGGAACTGGAGACTGTTCAGACAGACTTCCCAGGCACTCCATCATGATCAAATAAGCAAAAGATGAATCATCACTGGACACAAAGTGAAATACTATCAACCAAGAATGCAGCTATCTGAATGACATTTTCTTTCTTTACTATCCCTCTCAAAAATTAGACGGAAGAGGAAATCCCAACATATAAGCACTATGGTCTTTCCGTTAGAACTCTCTACGTCAATGAGGTTTCACTGATCTTTGCTTCAGAAGTCTCAGAAAAGCCCATACACTCTTCAAAGGCTTCTAATGCTGAGAGATGGTCCAGAAAATATTATGACTTGAGAAGTATTTGATTCCCAGAGGCAGACTGAGAAGGCTTTAAGTCTAAAAAACAGTAAGAAAACCTGCTCCAAATATCCTTGTCAAGGAAGTAAAGACATAATTACCCCAATATTACCCATGCATTTTACTCTGTAGAGGTTATAGAAGTTGACCTGGAAGAGAAAAGCATCAGTGCCACCTGCCATTGGCAAATCTTCACTGAATACACAGAAAAAAAAACTTTTAAAAAGAGTGAATCACAGTGAGTGTTCAAGGTGATACTCACTAACTCTTTGGAATGTTCCTCCCTTTTTACCAATTCCTCATCTCTGATTCTTTTCATGGTTAATTGACACATCTCTTGTCAATTCTTTTGTAATAAACCATAAGTTCTCCTGAAATTGATTAATTCTTCTGCTTATTCTTTTTCCAAAACATCTTTACATGGATCCTTAGTGTTTCTGAGAAGAACTAGGAAACCCACACTTTTCTAATCCATCCTCTTAGGGGCTAGGTTCATGAAAAAATGTCATTTTCTTCTTGAAAGGAAAAAAAAATGAACTCAACCTCCTTCCAAAAGTAGGTGAAATTGAATACCATTGTGTGAGAATACCTGAATAGGATCTTAGAAATAGTTAGGCAGTGCTCCCTCTCTGACAACGTACAAGGTGTATAGTGGTATATTTTCCACAATGTGTATGCCATGCCAAAACAATCATAAAATAGATATAAACAAAGGGGTGCTCTGAATATGTTAGCAGTACAATAATCAGCATAATGGTTGTAATGGCTGATGATGCTGAGTAGATTTCACAAATGAAAAACTGTTTTAAGCAAAAATGTCACTGGATCAAAGAGTAGTCATTTAGAAAAACTCACTGCATATCAATGTCTGATAAGTTGATCATTATTAGATTTTTCTGTGAAAATGTCAGCAACATTGATGATTTATAGAGAGGTCAAAGTCATTAGACCTTCTGGACTGGGAAGTTTGCAAAGCATCAGTATATTATTTACATCATTTTCAGCCCACCAAAAAGCAGGTAAATCACTGATATGCATATGGTATATGATTATAATTGGCTTGCAATAGAGTCTAAAGACCTTAGTAAGCAATTAACAAATTCTTCTTATTATAACTATGTTATGGCACTGGGTACTACAAACTATTTCTTGAAAAACTCTAAACTCTAGAAAGCAATACAACCAAAGAACTATTAAAGAGTACTATTGGAAAATAAAAATGTCCACATAGTAACTTTGTAGCAGCACTCCTGTTTGAAGGAACTTCTTAGCTTAGATATGAATATGAATGGTGGAGTGCTTCATTCTTTGAGCTAACATCTACCAAATAGTATATTGGGCATAATAGATATCATGAAACAATGTACTCACAATTGATCTGACTACTACTATGCACAGAATAAAGAATAATTTTTAGCAAAGTAATAGTTTGTTTTATTCATTTATTAAATATTTATTAAGCATTTTAAAAATACAAAACACTCAGATGCTGAATAGACTTTTAAAAAATACAAACAAACATAGTTTCTGCATTGAACTTACGTTGTCTTGAGGATACAACATATATAGAGATACGTATAAAATGACCTGAGGAAGGAGAGAGCACTCACAACTTGGGAGAAACAGGAAAGGCTCAAAGAAAGAAGTGGCACTTGAGCTGAGTCTTTAAGGAAAATAAGAGTAATTAAAGATGGAAGTGAGGAAGGAGGATTTTCATTCCAGATGGAATCTTTCTGTACCTATCCAAAACATACTGTCTTCACTTTTGCCATCATCCCCATATGCCATGCACCAGAGGCATGTTTTTAGGATATTGGGCTTTCACTTCATCTTATTCAGTGCCAAGCAAGCCTCCACACCAACACCCGGCGAGCTCTTCCACCATTAAAATATAAGCTCTCAAGATAAAAACTGTCTTCCTGGTATTTGCATTCCTAGAATTTGGCATATAGCATTTATCTATCTATTTGTCTGCCCGTCTATCATTGTGGAGAATTCTATTTGAAGCCACAGAAATAAGAAATAGGAGGAATGGAGATAGGAGATCAAATGATGAGTTCAAGTTCAACAACTATTTAGTGATTAAAACCCTTTATAGTACTGATTAAAGGGTTGGCTATAGAACCTTGTCTTTCAATATAAAGATATCTATCTATCTATCTATCTATCTATCTATCTATCTATCTATCTATAAAACAGAATGAGCCATGGGACACAATATAGTGGCCAAAGACATCTAGAGATACTTAGGCAGCTATTAAACTCAAGGCTTCTATAAAGTCATCCATATTGTATGTGATTCCATGAAGTACTACAGAATTATAACTCATTCAAATCTCTCATGAGGAACAAGGTCATCTTAAAGAGTTAGATATCATAATTCAGTGATCACTTAAATATACCTTTCTCCACTATGAATAACCTCAGTTAAAGTATGACAATATAGACTTAGTTATTACCTTTAAAATGGTAACATTCCTAAATCCGACAGATCACCTTTGAGGTTTTTCACACACAGAAGGGAGAGACTGATTAGTTATCAGCACAAAGCGTCTCCATGACAAAAGAATTATGAAAGAAATATCACAAGATTTCAAAGACAACATCACAATCATTCTGATTATCCACTAGAAGAAAGGTTTACATATTTGATAACTATCACGGAATTGCATTTTTCTTCTAGCAAAATCTTGGCCAAAGTTATTCTGAACCAGAATAAGCAGTACCATGCTGCCTGCCATTTTCAGTAGAGCTTTGCAACCCAAGACTTTACGGTGGCACGGATTTTACTATGGGGTAAATCTGGAAGTTCAAGAAACAAAATCAACGTTCCTACGCTGTACTAATTAATCATGTCAAGCATCTGCTAGCACCAATAGCTTAAATATTAAGCAGATTTGAGTGCTCAGAGATTTTAACTAAGATCTTATAAAGTTGTATCCTTGTGACAGAGCTAGTTGTTTTAGAATTGATGGGGTTTATTTTACCCATTCCTCAACACTAATACTGCAGAAGAGGATATAATTGTATTTCATCTCTGTAAAAGCCAATGCTAAAATACAGTTTCAATCCTTCAAAAAAAATCTTCCAACTCAAGAGACTAAAAGCTTCATCAAAAGTACCTCAAACATTGGGTACATAACTTTTTGGATGCTGTTGACTAAACCCTGGAAAAATACTCAAAAGGACATACAAAAAAAGATTGCAAACATGTGTCATGGGAGGGCTGTCAGTTTCACATAGACCATAGTTACCCTTTCTTCAATACCTATTGTTCTGGCTGAAGCTGATGGTGGGGGTAAGTTATTTTTATGCCCCATTTAAAATAGAAAGTAACAAGGCACCAATAAGAGCTCAGGAGCATAAGGCACAGCTACACTATGGTGCAGCCTGTTTTAGAAATGCTACAAGTATAACCTCCCTTACTGAACTACAGTTTTCTGATGTTTGACTACTGTATCCATTAATATCAGGAATGTACTCCTTCCTCATCTCTGCCTTTCAAAATGGGCCACTTCCTTCGAGGCTCAATTTATGTGTTACCTCATAAATGATCCTTTCTCTAACTCTCCCGCTGCAAATTTCCTTATAGCACTTTGTCTACATGTCTTATTTTCCCTATTCATACTTTATCTTGCATGATAATTATCTGTATGTGTATCTTATCCATCAGAAGATTTTAAGCTACTTGAGCTGTTTTTCATCTCTACATTCAACAGTTCCTTGCACATGACCAGGTGCTTATTGTTTGTTGAACTATTCTGAAGCTGCTTTATGGGGGCCATATGATAAATGATAAGTCTAAAGAACTGTGGTAATACGTAAGTCAGCATCAGGGAAAGATGTTCATTTAAAAACACAGAACCAAAAGCATTCCTTGAATTTTGCAACCTAGACTATGTGCTAATTGATAAAGTCCAATATGCTTTCTATAATAATTTCATTCTCTGTATTTGTATCCCTACTCTCAAGGAGGTTACATTTTATGGGAGGCATATGACATTTAAACAAATTTAAATTACATATGACAATTTGAGCAGGGAGAGAATATTAAGAATTAAAGGGATCAGGAAAAGGGTTTTTTTTTTGTAGAATATGGTACATGAACTTATAAAGGAAGCTACAGATTCTAAATGGCATAAAAATGCATTTGAGGCAAGGGGACAGCCTTTGCAAAAGTATGAAAGTATTGAATTTTGTAATAAGGATGCCAGTTTGGTTGGAATGCAGAGTCATAAAGGGGAATTATACATTATGTTTCCAAAAATGGCCTGGAGCCACACTGAAAGGCTTTAAATGCCAAAGATTTTTGAGTAGGAGAGTGACATGGTAAGTTCTGAGACAAAGGAAGACTATTTTGGTCACTATTTAGAGATAGTAGAAGAGGGAAATGTCTGGAAGAAGGGAAAACAATTAGGAGGACCTTACAATAGTCTAGTTCAGAGGTGTCAAACATGAAGCTGTGCAGCCCAAACCAGATTAAAATGTCAACTTGAAGCCCACAGGGATCCTTATTCCTGGGGGGAGTGGCCCACAGTTTCTATTTGAGGTTGATGGCACTGGTCTAGGTGACAAGTGATAAGGGCCTGAGCTAGGAAGGTAGCTGTGTGACTGGAGATAAGAGACCAAGAGAAAGGATAGAGAGGAAAAGGCGAGAGCCTGGAAAGATATCATGGGTTCAGGTATGGGGCACAAATGATGACTGAGGAGTGGTCAGGCAGGTAGAAGGAGCACAAGGAAGTCATATCCAGGAGGAAGAGTACATCAACAATTTCAAATGCTACAGAAAAGGAAAAAAGGTTGATGTCTAAGAATAAGTCAGTGGATCTAGCAATTAAGAGATCACTGATAACCTTGTAGAAAGCAGTTTCAGTAGAGAGGTGAATGGAGAGAGAGGAAATGGAGGTGATATTATAGAAGTCTGTCTATGAAAGGGAAAGATACCTAGAATGACAGCTTGAGGTGCATAGTGAAATCAGGTGGAAGTTTTTAAGGGATAGGAAAGAGCTGAGCACCTTTACAGGAAGCAAGGAAAGAAATAATGAGACTTATATCCTTGACCTAATTGATATGTTCTGAAAAGCTCAAATTTGAAGTACCAATGGGTTATTCAGGTTGAGATAGATATCCAGTAGAATTTTTTGGTCAGAAAGTTGGGTTGGAGACAGACATTTGGATATCATTGCTATAAATAAAACATTGGAGATTAGGTTACCAAGAAAAAAATTAAAGAGGTAAGAAAGAAGTCCAAGAATACGGTGCTGCAAAACATATATTTTCAGGAGAAGGATTGGTCAGAAACAAAAGAAGAACTAGAAGCATCATGTCATTGAAACCAAAATAGGATGAAGTGTCAAAGAGGAAAAATCAACAGTGTTAAATGCTCCTTAAAATTTAATTCTTACCAAAAAGGCATTAAACAAACATCATCATACATATTTTACAAGGATTACAAAGAATACAAATAATGGATTTGCAAGACACTGTACAATGCAATGATGAAGGACAAAGCAATACAAATGTTTATACTCTAATAGCAATTAGTTTTTGTCTCTATTTTAAGAATAAAAATTATTCTAATTATCTAACAGCATCATTTAAATACTTAATAATAATATCATGCAGGCATAGTAAGCATAAAAGGTAAAGTCTATTCATGTTTCAAGCAGAAGAATATCTTAAGTTCTCATAATAAAGTTTATGCAAACCATTCACCATCCATCCTTTCACACATCCTTCATAATATCCAGTTGCCTAATTACATAATGGGAAACTAAAGTTTGCACTTACCCACCATTTATACTTGTCAAAGTATTAACTTTTACTTGTTCTAATACCTATTTGTTAAGGCATAGGCCTTCTTAAAAGAATTTAAAGAATAAACATGGTGACAAAACTACGATACTAGTGCAACAGATAGAACAAAATGAAGTAGTCCACACTATAAAGTATCCCGAGAGTTTTTTAAAAAAGAACTTTTTTTTAAAGGTTCCCTCAACATTCTGGTTTTCATTAGGGGGCGGAATATTATTTTTTATAAATACTGATTAAAGATAAATTAAATCCCATGATTGTTTCAATTTTTAGGTATAAAACTTCACTGTGTGTACACGTGTATACACTATATACACTCTAACATATGTATGCATATGAGAACATTTATATGTGTTATCAGAAACCTTTGATATAATTTCTGATGGTTAAGCATTGAAATCCCAGAATGGAAATGCTTATTTCAGCTAGCTTTTTATATGTCAGGGATGACAAGGAAATTTTTTCTTTATCATAATAGCCATTACATATCATTCAGAATCATAACTAGATCTGATGTCATTATGAGCTCTTTCAGCTTGACAAGAAGGCACCAGTTACAGAGAAATATCCTCTGATGCACTTAAAATATTTCTTGATTCTAATCTTGAGCTACTTGGGCATTATGAAAAAAATATAGAGGAAGTGTGCCTTGTAATTATGATTATAAAACTACCTGTAAAAGCTGAAATAAAACTAATTTAGAGGACTAGACAAGAATCCAAACTAGAAGACTGGGTTACTTACCAGTAATGGGAGTTCTCTGACTGAAAATTTACTCCACAGATCCATACATATTGGAGTTATTCACATGTACCACCTCAAGGAATCGGGAGCTGTTGAAATGAGAATTTCCAGAAGGTTGGCACGTGCCTTGTAGCATGTGCCAAGTGCTGGTCGATTCCCTCCCTGTGCAAGCCATAGCAGCTTGACCCCCAACTCTGTAATTTGAATTATATGGCTGGGACACATATTCTAAGCACACAAGGCAGGGTGTGGTTGTGAGAGTGGCTCTTAAAAGGAGATTACCCAATCAAAGAACTCCAGTTACTAGTAGGTAATCCTTATTTTACCATTGTTTTGTTCTCTTCCACATTCTCCACTCTTTGGAAACTAGAAGTGGCACCCTAAGGAGATGTGGATGTAGAACTAAGTTCCCAAGTCTAGCTCACACACATACAAAATGTATTAAGGTAAAGATATAAAAAATACTTGTCTTCAAAAAGTAGATAACTTTTCACACATACTAAATTAAAATTTCCAATCATACATACTATATTTCTTACCTTGGGCTTGCAGCTTCCGTAAGAGTTTGGCATCTGTATTATCAAGAAATTCACTGCTGCCAACATTTGGAGGTCGCCCTTTGCGCCGTCTCATCCTAGATTCCTCTCTAGCACGTTGTCTATCTGGATTGGGTGGTCGTCCTCTACGACCTTCCATTGACCTGATTCGGGGGATGACTTCCTCTTCCTTCAGAAGACACCACTGCATTCCCTTTTAATTAATATTTCACAGAAATATATAATGAACAAAATGAACACAAAATATCAATATATGTAGGTAAAAAATAGCAATATGTCGAGGTATACAAAATTCATCTGCTTGACAGAACTAGGGTAATTTCATAGAAATTTTCAAATGTACACAACTGGAAACAATTTTATACAATTTATATTTCAGATCATAAGTAATTATTTCTGCTTTTGGAGTCTGCTTACACATATCATTTAAATAAACTTCCCAAACACCGTGAAGGTAACTTCTGGTTGAATTGATTTGGTGCAGTGTGTCAGCAGTGTGGTAACTGTCAGAGCATCAGCAGCATTGGCTGTTCCAACACATCAATATGTTTAAGAATTATGGGGAATAGGAAGATTCTAGCTTACCAGTTCAACTGAAAGCTAAAGGAAGAGTGGTTGAGGAACCACTATATGGTAATTTGCTTCAATAAAAATGAATATATCAATAGCTTATTTATATATCAAAGGGATATGAATCATTGTCTTTATCCTTTTTCTCTTCTCAGGTTGGCATAAAACAAGGACAAAACCTGAAAAAGTGAAGTGCTTGGACAAAGGAGAGGTGATATTTTCAAGAGGGCTTCTTATGGTTTAGTTTTTCTCCTGAACTGATAAGGCTATAGTGATCACTTTTTCTGAAAGGACAAATACCGTCATTGATGTTTTATTTAAAATAAGTATAATATAAAGCCTTCAGAGGATATTAATTTATTTCAGCAAATCAGAATTAAAAAACAATCTTAAATCCTTAAGTTACACTTTAAGTTACACTGTGCAAGGCATCACTGAAAAAGTAACTGAAAAAGTTACAGGTTTTAAAATTTCTATAAGCCTTCTATCTACCTTTGAATATAGATCACTATTGCTACCCTGTATTTCAAATGCGGGATAGCTTTCACTGAGCTGACATGAAAGAGATCTCATATTGGGTGGTCTCCCTTGCCATTAATTAGGTATGGGTAGTTGTTTGATCTAGCTATGCTAATGATAGGTAAAAGTCTCTCTCTTAAGCTAAGGTGGTTTCTTTTTTTTAATAAGTGATTTAGAAAATAGCAGATAGTTATTTCCAAAGTGAACCATTACATACCGATGAAAACCCATCAAAGACTCTGGTAGGCAGAGGATTGTGCAAAGCAAAACACCAATTAATCCTGTTATGCCTATATATTAAAGACAATCTCTACCCTGATTCTTTTAATTAATTTTCAATTTAAAAAGACAAAATGAAATTAATTCTGAATAATATGAGAATTCTTTACCTGAACTTAAAATAAAGTCAATATGAACAGTTGCTGCACCAAAGGCATTTTGAGGCTATAAAGCCCTGAGAGGTAAGCCATCACAACAGTTTTATGCTCCCCAGCATGGGAAGCTTTTGATTAGTTTAGGTTTTCATTTTTGTATCATGCACTTAGGAACCAAGGCAGCATGCATCACATAAATTGAAAAATATAAAAGTGACATTTGTGGTGCTTGGAGTAGAAGAAAGAGCCCAATAAAACAGACTGTAAACCAATCTACATTCCACTTTAAAACTACTTTATTAATAATAAAATCAATTTTAGGCCAAGTTTTAAAGGAGCTATTGGAAGGCACTTCTTTTTTTTAGAGATACAATTTTGTACAAAGTTATATTTTACCCAGCTAGCAAACCAATAGGAAAAAGCAGCCTATGGCAAAAACTGAATATACACCATAGGCACAATTTTTCAGCCAAATTATGAAATCATTCATTGTTTTAAATATCACCCTTAGTATTTAAAAATTCAGTACTCTATATTAATTATACACAGTACCTTCTGTCTAAAAGCATCATAAATGGAATGCAAAAAACCTAGACCCCATTTCCAGAAAAGAAGAAAGAAGGAGAGGGGGAAAGGAGCAAAACAGCTAGTTCAAGAAATTAGGAATACATCCAAAATCCTTTATCTCAGAGATGTGAAAATCCTATTGCACTAAAACATTTCTAATTTTTCAAGGATATACAAGAAATGAATTAATCTTTATCTCAAAAGATTTCCATTTTGAAAAGAAAATAAAAAACTTTTTATTAGTTCATATATATCAGAAAACCCTAGACATTCACAATAGTCTATTCGAAATTCAACTTAGCTTTGGCAACCCATAAAGCAAAGAAAATACAAAATGGAGTTTGGTTCTGTTTAGCCCCACCTGGTTAAGCCAGGATTGAAAAAAAAGGCAGAAAGGCTGAAACACCATTCAGTTCTTAGACTACCTAAAAATCTGTATCCTAAATACGATCTTTAGTCAATGACCAAAAAGCTGACAAATTATAAGAGGTAAACCACTGCCAATATTGCCATTCTTGCTCTAAATTTGCAGTTAAATGTAAGGAGGGCTCCCATTATTTCACAAAATCCTTGGTCGGCTGGGCTTGCACATCCCTTGACTAGAAGAAAGAATCATCACTGGATCACAGAGTTAAAGCCAGAAGGGATTCATCTATTTGAACCCTCTTATCTCACAGATGAGGAAATTGATGACTAGAGAGGTGAAGGGACCTGCCCAAGGTGACAAGGTGGCAAATAGAAGATTTAGAACTTGAACCCAGGTTCTCTGATTCCAAAATTCTCATTTTTTCCATCATACCACAGTGCCTCCCATAAGAGATTAGTGTGGCAGGACTGAGTGGATTACAATGAGGTCAGGGAATCAGAAACACTGAATTCTTCTACCCCAACTTTTATTTTTATTTTTAATGTATGTTTTCTCACTCTAACACGGTGTGAATTAAGTCATTTAAGGCTCAATTTGACAAAAAGGCATTAAGTTATAGAGGAAAGAACAATGAACTCAGAGCTAAGAGACTAGAAATCTATCTTCCAGTCTGCCAATCACTCCTTCAATCCCATGGGAAATTCAATTAGCCACTCTGGGACTATTTCTTAAGGTGTAAAGTGAAGGTGTTAAACTATTCTTTAAGGTGTCAAACTATTCTTTAAGGTGTCTTCCAGTTTCAGAAATCGATTAATCTACTCAAAGCAATTTTGTTTAAATGCCAATTTATTAGCTATCTATTAATAATAATAATCACTAAGAGAAATATAAGTAATTAATCATAATTATTAATAACTTACAAAAAGAAAGCAGAAACAATAAAATCTACAATTCAGAAATATATGTGAATAAACTTTTAAAATGGATTTAGACTTCCAAAGGAAAGCTCTAGTTCTTATATTGGAAATCACACAGTTACGCTGTGTCTGCAATCTATATTTAACTAAAGTGTTTTCTAGTAAGTGTAGACAACCTGATTTTCAAAAAAAACCTGAACATAATTGAAATTTATGAACCACTATCTATAGTAGGACACGAAGATATAAATGAATTCCGTAAGAACTTGAAAAGATCCTTTAGTCCAAAAAATATATACAATGGTAATCAATGACTTTAATGCAAAGATGAGCACAGGCTATACACATCAAGGACCTGTGATTTCATCAATATGGTAATTCTCTTCACCAATGTGGATTGCAACCTATCTATAATTTAGTCTTAGAAAGTTGTCTGAGGCATTGCCAATATCTGAATCTAAGTCTTGCTCATTCCAAATCTAGCCAGCACTCTGTCTACTGTTCTAAGCCACCTCAACATAAGTGGAAGAAGATAGTGAAAACAACACTGGAAGAGATGATGCATTATTAAACAACGACAAAATGTTTGTAGGTTTAGATGTTTCATGCCTATAAATCATGAATACTTTGTTTAAGAGAACTAGAAGACAGTGGACTTGGTGAGCATCAAACAACATCACAAAAAGTGAAATGGATTACATCTTAAAAGAGAGGAAAGAAGAGGTTATAGACATGGGAGTCATTTCAATCATTCAAAAAGCATTTGCTAAGCACCTACTACATGCTAGGCACTATGCAAATTACTAGGGGTACAAAGACAAAAATCCAACAGTCCTGGTGCTCAGGGAGTTTATATATACTTGTACAAGAATATAAAGAGTAAAAAATAAATAAAAAGTCATTTGGGAGTTACAGCATTAGCCAACGTGGTGGGTTACGAAAGGCTTCTTGTAGGATGAATTTGATATGGGTCTTGCAGGAAGTATTCTATGAGGCAGAGAGCAGGAGGGACTGTGTTTCAGGTATTAGCGACAGTTACTTGGAGGCACCAAGAAGGGAGATGGAGTGTTATGTGTGACAATAGGAAGATAACCATTTTGGCTGGACCACAGAATTGTATAAGGGGAATAACATGTGCTGCTGCTCAGTTGTTGCAGTCATGTCTGGTTCTTTGTGAGCCCATCTGAAGTTTTCTTGGCAAAAATAATACTTTGTTTTAAAGTTTCAGATTAAAGTAGGGTAAATCTAACTAGGATTCTCAAATATACTGTTTATTTACTTATTTGTGGCATTCTTTTATTTTTAAATTTTGAGTTCCAGATTCTATCCCTCTCTCCCACCCCTCCTCCACTGAGAAGGCAAACATTATATCAATTAAACATGTGAAATCACACAAAACATATTTCCATGCTAGCCATATCACAAGAAAGTAAAATAAAAAAAGCAAAAAAATTATACTTCAATTTGCACTCAGAGTTCATCAGTCCCCTCTCTGGAGGTTGATAGCATTTTGTCATTATATGTCCTTTGGAATTGTCTTGGATCATTGTATTGGACTAATCAAGTCTTTCACAATTGTGTATCATTACAACATTGTTGTTATGGTGCACAATGATCTCCTGGTTATTCTCACTTCACTTTTCATCAGTTCATATAGGTCTTTCCATGTTTTTCTGAAACTATCCTCTCATCATTTCTTACAGCACAATAGTACTCCATAAAAATTATATGCCAAAACTTGTTCAGCCTTGCTCCAATTGATAAGCATACCCTTGGTTTTTAATTCTTTGCCACCACAAAAGGTGCTGCCATAAATATTTTTGTACATATATGTTCCTTTTCCTTTTTCTTTGATCTCTTTGAGGTACAGACTTACGAGTAGTGGTATTGTTGGATCAAAGGGTATGCATACTTGTATAGCCCTTTGGGCATAGTTCAGGATTGTTCTATAGAGCAGTAGGACCAGTATACCACTTTAGTAACAGTTCATTAGTGTATTTTTCCCTCATCCTCTCCAGCATTTGTCATTTCTGATAGATATGAGATGGTACCTCAGGGTTGTTTTAATTTGCCTTTTTTACTCAAGTGATTTACAGCATTCTTTTCATATGACTATACATAGATAGCTTGGATTTCTTCTTCTGAAAATTGCCATATCTTTTGACCACTGATCAATTGGGGAATGGCTCTTATTTTTACAAATTTGACTCTGTTTGCTGTAAATTTGAGAAATGAAGCCTTTATCAGAGAAATGTGCTGTAAAAATTTTTGATAGTACTTCATTGTCTATGATATCTTTTAGCATATGTAATTTTCTGATTATCTCTTTTTATTAGGTCTATTTTGACCCACTTGTTCGGGAAAGCATTTTGTATTTTTGCCCAAAGGGTGATAAATTGTACATACCCTTTGACACAGCAATACTACTTTTAGGTCTATATTCCAAAGAGATAAAAAAAAGGGAAAATATTTACAGCAGCTCTGTTTGTGGTGGCAAATAAATGGAAATTAAAGAGATGTCTATCAATTGGAGAATGGCTGAACAAGGTATGGTATGTAATTATGATAGAATACGATTGTGTTACAAGGAATGATGAACAAGGGGGCAGCTACATGGCACAGTGAGTAGAGCACTGGCCCTAGAGTCAGGAGGAACTGAGTTCAAATCCAGCCTCAGATACTTGACACATTTACTAGCTGTGTGACCTTGGGCAAGTCACTTAACCTCAATTGCCCTGCCTTTCCCCCTCAAAAAAAATTTTAGAAATGATGAACAGGGTACTTTCAGAAAAACCTCAAAAGACTTACATAAATTGATACAAAGTAAAGTAAGCAGAACCAGGAGAACACTGCATATAGTAAGAGTAGTAGTATACAATGATCAACTGTGAATGATTCAGCAATACAAAGACCCAAGAAAATTCTGAAAGACCTATGATGAAAAATGCTAATCTACCTCCAGAGAAAGAACTTATGGAATTTGAATACAGTTTGAAGCACACTGTGTTGTTTTTTTACTTTCATTTTTTTTTGTCTGTTTGTCCATGAACAATATGGAAATGTTTTGCATGACTGCACATGTATAACCTTCATCAAATTGCTTCCCTTCTCATTAAGGAAAAACTAAAATATTCTAAAAATTAATTAGGTCTATTTTTGCTTTTGCTTTGTCTGAGATCATGATTTCTACCCCTGCCTTTTTTTACTTCAGCTAAAGCATGATAGATTGTTCCCCAGTCCTTAATTTTAACACTGTGTGCTTCTGTTTCAAGTGTGCCTCTTGTATATAACATATTGTTGGATTCTGCTTTCTAATCCATTCTTCTTTCTGCTTCTGTTTTATGGGTGAACTCACCCCATTCACTGTTATAATTACTGTGCATTTCCCTTCATCCTATTTTCTACTGTTTCTCCTTTTTTTTTAATCCTGTCCCTCCTCAAAACTCTGTTTTGCTTCTGACCACTGCCTCCCTTCATGCACCCACTCTTTTGCTATTTTTCACCCCCTCCCAACTATTTCCCTATTAGGTAAAATACATTTATATATCCAACTGAGGGGTGTGTGTGTGTGTGTGTGTACATATGTGTGTGTTTGTCTTCCTTCTGTGAACCAATTCTGATGACAGTGAGGTTCAAATATCGCTACCCCTCTCCATTTTCCACTTCACCATAAAACCTCTTTTATGTGAGAAAATTTTCCCCATTCTACCTCTCCCCTCCCCCTTCTACCAGTACCTCACTTTTTCTCACCCCTTCATTTTTTAGTAGGAATTATTTCAACATAATCTCCTTATTTCCGCGCCCTCTCTGCAGACTCCTTCTAACTGCCCTGATAATAATAAAGTTCTGATGAGTTAAAGGTATCTTCTTCCCATATAGGTAAGTAAACAGTTTAACTTTATTGAGTCTCTAATGATTACTCTCTGTCATACCTTTTTATGCTTCTTTTGAGTCTTCTGTTTGAATGTCAAATTTTCTGTTCCACTGTATTCTTTTCATCAGGAAGCCTTGGAAATCCTCTATTTCATTAAATATCCATTTTTCTCCTGAAGAATTAGACTCAGTTTTGCTTGGTGGGTTATTCTTGCTCCTTTATCTTCTGAAATATCATACTCCAAGCCCTCTGTTCCTTTAATGTGGAAGCTACTAAATCTTGTGTGATCCTGATTGTAGCTCCATGATATTTGCATTATTTCTTTCTGCCAGCTTGCAACATTTTCCCCTTGACCTGGGAGCTTTGGAATTTGGCTATAATATTCCTGTGAGTTTTCATTTGGAGATCTCTTTCAGGAGGTGATCGGTAGATTCTTTCAATTTCTATTTTATCATCTAGACCTAAGATATAGGGGCAAACCAGTTTTCCTTTAAAATTTCTTGATATATGATATCTCAGCTCTTTTTAAAATCATGACTTTCAGGTAGTCCAATAATTTTTTTTTAGTTTACATTTTTTATTTTTTTTTCTCAAATACATGTAAACAAAAATTTTTAAGATTTAAAAAAAATATTGATGTCTATATTCTTTCCCTCCCTCTTTCTCCTCCCACTCTTTGAGAAGACAAGCAATTTGACATAGTGCAGTCATGCAATACATTTCCATGTTAGCCATGTTACAAAGAAAAAAAACCAAAAAATTAAACATAGACCAAAAAAAAAAAAACCAACCCAAGAGCAATAAGGTTTAAAAAGTATTTTACAATCTGCATTCAGGCACCATCAGTTCTTTCTCTGAAGGCAGATGGCATTTTTCATCACAGGTCCTTCAGAATTGTCCTGTATCATTGTACTGCTGAGAATAGCTAAGTCATTCACTTACAAACATAAAATATTGCTGTTATTGTGTACAACGTTCTCCTGGTTCTGCTTGTTTCACTTTACATCAGTTCATGTAAGTCTTTCCAGGTTTTTCTGAGAGCATTCTGCTCATCATTTTTATTATTCTCAAATTACCTCTCCAAATTTATTTTCTAGTTCAGTTGTTTTTCCAGTAAAATATTTCACATTTTCTTCTGTTTTTCATTCTTTTGCCTTTGTTTTATTATTTCTTGGAGTTTCATGGAGTCATGAGCTTCTACTTTCCCAATGCTAATTTTTAAGAAATTATTTTCTTCAGTAAGCTTTTGTACTTCTTTTTCCATTTGGGTAATTAAGCTTTCTAAGGAGTTCTTTTTCTTCAGTGAATTTTTGTGCCATTTTTTAAAACCATTAGTCCAATTCTATTTTTAAGGTGTTATTTTCTTCAGAATTTTTTTTGTGCCTCTTTTACCAAGTTGTTAATGATCTTTTCATAATTTTCTTGCATCACACTCATTTCTTTCCCCAATTTTTCCTTTGCCAATCTTATCTTTCTTTAACTCTTTTAAGAATTATAATTAGCATTTTTCTTTGAGGCTTTTTTTTGTATCTGTTTTCACACTGTCATCTTCTTCTTAATCTGTCTTGGTCTTCCATAGTAGCTTTTGATGGTCAAGTTCTCTTTTTCCATTAGCACATTTCTCCAGCTTATTTTCTTCACTATGTACATTGTGTCACAGTTGGACTTTGCTTACCTTGGGGTGGGGAGACACTGTGCCAAGCTTCAGGCTTTTTGTGCTGCTGTTTTCAGAGCTAGTTGGTGAGAGGGGGAGGTCTGGAAGTTTTCAGTGCTTCCAAGGTGTGGTCAAAGCTCTCTTTGTCTTCACTCTGGTTTTTACCCAGGAAGGGCCCCTACTCCTCTATAGCCACAAGTACTAATACTCTTCTTGGTCCTTTTTTATCAGGTCCTCTGTTTTCCTGAAGCCACAAGAACGACTCTCCACCCTAGAACTGTGACCAGGGCCCCTGCTCCCTTGTGACCAATGACAAGTATACCTTTCCACCTTGGAACTGCAACTTAAAACTGCTTATGGGCAATAGAGTTGCCAGTCAGTACCAGCTGCACCCAGTGCTAACAAAGAGTCCCCTATAATCTCATTCTGATCAGTTTTCTAAGCCCCTTACCCTCTCTGGATGAAAGCTCTCGAAGCTGCTGCTACTACTGCTGTCACAACTACCTCCAAGGCTACTCCTACCACACTCTAGGACTGTACCCACAGACCTTTCCTGCAGACCTCCTAAGTTGTCTGAAGCTGGAAAAAATGTCTCCCTTTTACATTTAGTTGGATCTACTGGTCCAAAATTTTATTTGAGGCGTTATTTTTAAACTGGCGGGGAATGTTGGGGGAGTTCAGCTGGGTCCCAACCTGTGCTCCACCATCTTGGCTCTACCTCTAAGTAGTATTTTTTCAAAGATAATTAGAAAGAATAGAACATAATTGAAGAAAAGTAAGTTGTGCCATTAACAATTTGCTCATAGAACAAGAAAGGAAGGTCCATATATAATTGGTTCCTTTAACTCTACTTCCTGATTCATTGTTTCTGTCTAAATCTGGTAAAACAATGGAATGGGAGTTAGAGATTACTTTAAGAAGGAAGGATAGCTGGAAGGCTGCTGAATCACACTGCATTCATGGTAGATGTCTCTCCATGTAGAGAGCAATGGACAATTTCACCTATCATCATCATGTCCTTCTTCCTTTCATTATACCCCTCACCCCTGCAAAACAAAACAAACAAAAACCTGCCAAAAACTACAATGAAAGGGAGATGGGAGAAAGTAGTGCAGTAAGGGAGAATTGGAAGAGTGCTTCAAAAGGATGTAGGAGTCCTCTCTGAGTGGCTTCCATTGTTCTCCAGCTCCAGAAAGCTATAAGCTTCTTTTCCTGAGGTAGACACTTGATAAAGACTCACATTTATATAATACCTTACATAAAGCTTTACAAAGTGATTTCTCTACAACCGTGTGAAATAGGTAGAAAAATGTTGATTTTTTTTCCCAAAGACTCAAAGATTAAGTTATTTGCCTAAGGTCACACAACTACTAAGTATAAAAATCAAACTTAAAACCCTTTCTTCTGTCTCCAAGACTAATGTAGCTTTCCAGGACACTGTCTCTGTCAGGTAAGTAACACTGAGAAGGTTACTGGTATATCCTGAGGAAATAGCTCACAATTTTGGGGGGCTAAATATTTGGGAGGTAAAAGTAAGAAAAGTGAGAAATATGATTAGTTTTGCAGGGGTGGTTGTTTAAGGTTAAGTTCTCCAAGATCACACAGCTAATAAATGTGAGAGTCATCTGATTTCAAGACCAGTGTTTAGAATGGTATATTGGAACAATGGCACAATCTGATTTCTCTTAATTAAGAGAAGTAAACACTATTGGCATATTCTTGTGAGTGGTTTTGATTTCTATGCATTGCAAAGACTGAGAATGAGAACCAGGCAAAGGAGGCACCAACAGGGCAGGGTTGCATGTACAACTGAGCAGCATGAGTAATCTGTAATGAGTAACAGTAATCTGTTACCTGTTATTGACATGTGGTGCATAGGTGACCTCCTGTTTGTCCTCCCTTTGTGGGCTGAACCACAGGGTTTAATGTTTCTGTCCCTGAGGTGCTGTGTCCTTCAGGGCTCATATTTCCAGTTTCCTAGGAGATGGGACATCTACATCCAAAAGGAAGGGCTGGTGTAAACAGCAATTACTCCCTCACCACATAAGGGGGCATGCCAATGCAAGTTGTCATAGGATCCTGATAAACACATCATGCATTGCAAAGCCTTTTTAAATCTTTTTACTTCCTATTAATTCTCACTTTTAATTTTTCATTGATTCTCATAATAAACTTATAACATTAAAAATCATAATACCATATAAAAAGAATGCACTATTAACCTCATTTTCCAGATAAAGAATTTGAGGGAAAAGAAGATGAAATGACTTGCTTAGTATACACTTAGCTAATAAGAGAACAAGACCTAGCTCCAAAGTCTCCTGACTCTTAGTGAAGGCTTCTTTCCAAGGAGATGATGAAGATAAAGAGAAAAAGAAGCAATACAGCAAAACATGTTATCAAGTACTAAAGAGAAAATAATATGAAAAAATAAAGAAACAAAAAATATTGAAACAGAACAAAAATGATAGTGATGTGGCTAATTCACAGCACAGGTAGACTGTACACATTCAATAAATAGTTATTGGCTGATGTGGTTACCTGCCCTGCCAACCATCTTGGTCAAGATAAGGGGTGACAACATTGAAAATTAAGAAAACTCAGAATGCCTTTAGTTAAATAAATCTTGACAGGAAACTTACCTAATGAGTTTTAAAAACCCAAGAAAAAAGGAAACAATGGGAAATTATCAAATTTGTGAAGAAGTCACACAGCATTGCAGATAACATTCTTCCGTTAAAATTGTCTTTTCACAATTATCTTATCCTCTTTGAAGCAGAGATATTCTGATTAAGTTAATAAATACTTTTATTATGAATCTAATATTGACTACTTCAAATCTCCTTAGTTATTTTATCACCACACCCAGAAAACAAGACATTTTAGCAACACAGAAATTATGCTTACAAAAATTCCTTACATCATGATTAAAAAAAACAAAATAGGCGGAGAAAAGTTTTTTTTTTTAAGAAAATATAATCTCAAAGCTCCTTGTTACTATAAGATAGTAATTTCAGTCCTTAAGTGTTCAGTATAAAGTATAGCTTTATGAATTAACTAACAAGAGGCAATGTTCCAGAGTGCAGTGAAAATCCCTTCCTCTAGATTGTTACTACTCCGTGGATCAAAGACTTTACTTTTTTAAAAAGTGGATACCTGCGGTCCATCTCTGGCTTCATAGAAGTCACCCACTCTTATTTTTGCACTGAAGCTGAAATTGTCCCTTGAGATATCCATTATTCCATTTCTGCTGAGATACTGAAAAAATCACATATTTTTCCACTTCAGGTTTTAATAATTACAACTCAGCTCTGATGTACAGCTATCTTCAGGAGTCATGTTTTGCATATTCTATCAAGGGGATATGCAGTTATAAGTGGTCAATTTAGAAATAGGTTAAGGTAGATTAGACTCACATGAGAGGATAATTTTGTATCAAGGAACTTTATTTGAGGAATGAGTACACATTATTTCACTGTAAGCATGCTTAATAGATACTGAACGTACTAGTCATTTAAAGAAAAGTACACACCTTTATTACTTCAGGATACTGTCTAAGTTTCTTTCCACATGGAGCATAATATGCTACTTCTCCTTGTAGGCGCCCTCCAAAGTTCCTTATCCGTGTCTCCCTCTGCCAGCTATATGTAACAGAAATGTAGGTTATGAAATACCTCATTTAGAACAATATTTCAATATTGTAAGTCATTAAATGTTAATCTGATATTTAATTTACAAATATTAATCTGCCTAATCTTCACAGTTTTAGGAAATAATACTTTTCAATACCTCAGTTTAGTACAGATAAGGCATTTGAAGTTTCAATGTCAAGAGAGAAAAATTTATCTCTCAGTTATCTTTTCTCTGTAGTTAATGTACTTAAAAATTTTTTTTATTTTCAGTTCCAAATTCTTTCCCAACTTCTACCCCTTTCCCTACTCATTGAGAAGGCAAAAAATTTAATACCCCTAATAGATACGAAGTCATGTAAAATGTATTTCCACATTAGCCATATGCAGGAAAAAAAAGAAGCAAAAAAAATAAAGAGAAAAAAAATCCTTCAGTATGCACTCAGAATCCATCATTTCTCCATCTGGAGGTGCACAGCATTTCTCAACACGAGTCGCTGGGATTTGTCATGGATTGATCAGAGTTAGCTCATGTATTTTTAATAATGAGCTGGTATTATATCTCAATCCTACTCTAATCATTACCATTTGGTTTTGTTCTGTTGCTTAGTTCTATTCACTGTGGTTTCCTAATTTTGCTTTTAACTCTCTCCTTACTACTCCTGGTACTACTTTCCTGAGATTCTGCCTTCAGCCATATTTATTAATTTTCAGCTCTCTTGCCTTTTTGTTCTGTTTCCACTTCACTGTTTGTTCATGTTTGACTCTACGTATCCTACAATTTCCTCCTAATATCAACTTTGTAAACACTGGGACTTTTTAGAAATATTAACTACTCTCCCTGACATCTCTGATTTACTATGTAAAACCTTTTTATTTGTTTTTGCTAATGAGCAAGAAAAGGAAAGTAGGCATAATGTTTATGAAACAGTATTTTAAATAAATATTTGGGGGGAAAAGAGCAAGTTCATTAAGCATACCCATATTCCAAAGGAATGCGCAGTTCCCGCTCATCTGTTACTCTCCTCCTTTTGGAAGTACCTTGGAGAAAGTTCAACTGATTAATATAAGAAAAAGTTTTGAGAAAGGTTAACAATTAAAAAATTTTTTTAAAGCTTTTATGAAATGTTTTCTTTCTGTTTTGTCAATTTGGAAAGGGTACAATTTTGTTATATTTCATGACTTTTACACAGCTTTCATGGAATCCTTCCATAGCAAAGTTCTTCAAAACGAGCAAACCATCTGTTAAGGCTACATTTAAAAGAATTCTTTGGAAAATTTGGGAGATCGGAAGAAATGACCCATAAGATCACTTTTGACTTGAAGAGTCTATGATCATTACTCTCTAGAAAAAGGAACAGAATACAATCTAAGGAATGTATTGGCTTCTCCTACGGAAGAAATCACTGAAACAGGACGGAGGACTTATTAAGCAACATAAAAATGTCTAAACTGAGAATAGATTACAGAAAAACTTTTTACCTAAGACATTAGTATTCAGTGTCTTCAAATCCAATAGTTTAATGTACAAATATTTTAAAAAGCAGGTCTACAAAGTTAAAGACATTTAATTTAAGTCACATGGATCTGAGGTGAAAAGCTGCATAGTAGGGCCTTGTCTGATAAAATGGAAAGGAATATGATCATATGGACAAATGTTTATCACTTTAGGTAACTGGCTCTGTTTCTGTCTATGATATATACATATATATGATATGCACACACATATATTTTTGTATATATGCACATACACATACATACACACATACAGAAAAATCAGAGCCTTTTCCAATTAGATGGTCAGTTGGCTGACTAAATCTTAAGTAACATTTCAAATTCACCTGTAAAAATATAAAAAAATATAAATCTATAATCAAATTCTACAAAAGCACAAACTCTACAGTTACTAAAAGCTAAAAAATGTTCACATTCTTAAATTAACTGCATCATATGGTAAAAGTTCTTAACTTTAGAGAACAATCTCAACCTGAACTAGACAACACTTATCCAGGTACAACATTTTATTCCACTGAGATTATCTATAGAACACTTTTACAAATAAATCTTCTTGCCTCAGTTTTGACACTGTATTTTATAAGATAAAAATAAAGTTTAAGTACCACAGTGTGGACTTGAAGCAAGTGTAGAAGAAGGAGTGCTGAGGAAAACGGGTGACTGGGATTCAGGACATAAGGCAGCAGGAGCAGAGCCTGGAGGTTTGGCTACTTGGAGATTAAGTGGTGTTGAGTGAGCCGTGAGACTGATGGAAGAGCTTTTGACAGAGGAAGTTGTTTTATTCAATTGCATTGGGGGTTTCTCTCCTTCAGTATCACTATCTGATTCATCTTGATCCTTATCATCCTCGTCATCATCATCTTCTGACCCTTCTGTATCGGATTCAGAATTACTATCTGATTCTACAAAGGGGAAAAAAAAAGCAATTGTAGATTATAACGGGCCCATGACCTCTAGATTCCAGCTTGGCCATTCTCATACCAAATGAAATATTCCAATAGCCAGCACTTTCAGGAAAGAAACTAACATGTGGATGTCTGCCATGCAAAATTGCTTAGTTTAGTGCATAGCGCAGTCCCTAGAACATGTAAGAGGTGTTATATAAATGTGTACTCTCTCCTCTTACCCCTCTATCATTTAAAAATCATACTTTATTGTTGTTCAGTCATGTCCAACTCTTTGTGACCCCATGGACCATAGCATGCCAATGCTGTCTATGGGGTTTTCTTGGCAAAGATACTGGAGTGGTCTGCCATTTCCTTCTCCAGTGTACTGAGGCAAATAGAGGTTAAGTGACTTGCCCAAGGTCACACAGCTAATTAAATATCTAAGGCCAAATTTGCACTTGGGTCTTCAGACTCTAGGCACAAGTGCTCTATTCACTGAGACACCCAGCTGTCAAAATTATATCATTAGGGTCTATTTGATAATAATAATAATAATTAACAATAATAATGATAGCTAGCATTTATGTAGCACTTTAAGGCTTGCTTTACAAATGTTTTTTCTTATTTCAACCTCACAACAACCCTCGGAGGTAGATGCCATTATTATCCACATTTTACAGATGTAGAAACTGAGGCAGACAGTGGGTAAGTGATTTGCCCAATGTCATACAGCTAGAAAGTATCTGAGGCAGGACTGAAACCCAGCTCTTCCTGATTCCAGGTCCAGTGGTCTATCTCCTGCACCCCTAGCTGCCAGTGTATGCAGTGTATAATTTAAATAGCCACATTTAAAATACTGTTAATATTATTTATTTTTTAAAACAACACATCTTGTTATATTGCACTTTACATATGATAAACTCAGATTATAGAGTACAAAATCATTTTGGTCCAATGGAGAAACTAAGGCACAGAAACATCCATAGTCAAATGAATGGAAAGTGTCTCAATCACATGGCAAATTAACAAAAGCAGGTAGTTTACACAAGGAAATTTGTGAAACTATCTGGTAGAAGTTCAGATTAAATATAATTAATTCTGAGCCACCATTGTTTTTTTTTAATCTTAGTGATATGATGAACAGTAGTGGAAAAGGAGGAGATAGTAACTTATGATTATGCCTAGATGCAGTGTAAACTGACAATTTTTTGTGTGTGGATGTACACATGAGGTGAATCAATTTTAAGGTTGTTAATTTGCCCAATGTCAACCCAATGACAAAGCTGAAGATAAAACTGATGCATCAGGAAGGCATTTTCTAGCAGTAATACTTTTTGGAGTTATAAGCTTAAAAATATACTGATATGTAGAAATTTGAATGACAAAATGTGTATAGTGATTTACAACTGTGAGGTTTGTCCAGTTAAAAGACTCTGGAAAAAATTTTCTTTCACAGATCTCTCATAGTAAAACTTTTAATCATTTAAAAATAGAAAATAACCTGATTGGCTGTCATCAGAATCATCATCTTCATCATCTTCCTCATCATCCTCTTCATCCTCATCATCCTCATCGTCCTCATCATTGGAGTCATCCGAGTCTTTACTACTGGGAATGTCTGAGTCTGTTCCTCGAAACTGTTCCACTATGGATTTTGTGGAAGGAAGGTGATGCTGGGGATTTACTGTGGTTATAACATTATTGCTGACTGATTTTTCCTTCCCTGGACCATGCAGTACAGGAGAGGTAGAGGACATTACAGGGGTCCGATTGCCCGATGTTTTTCTCCCACATGTACTTAAATTTACAGGTGAAGAAAAAGGGATATTACTTGAAGTAGGTACATTTTCATTTATCTTGCTTTGACTTTTACTTTTGGTGGTAAGTGCTAAAGGAGCTTCTTGAATGACACTCTGAATAACTCCATTTGGTTGGTGATTACCTAAAAGTGCATTTGTCAAGAATGGATTAGAATGGTTATTTTCTAATGTTGTTTGTTTGGGATGCGCTGGTGAGCTAGAGATTGCTTTTGGACTTGACAAAGCTGAAATAACCTTCTTCAGGCTCTTAGATGATTCTTGTTTCTTTATCTGTGCTGGGAATGTCTGTTTGAACTGTTCCTGTTGAAACATAAAAAGTCAATACTACAATGTACCGTGCCTCCTCCCATCAAGAAATTGTTGGTTTTTCCTTCAGTATTTGAGAATTACAAATTATATGTGGCAACATGTAAATCATTTTAAGGCAAAGCATAATGGCAGATAGAGCTTGGTCTATAGAACTGAGTAGCCTTATCATGTCTGCAGTTGGCCTTCTCAACAGTCCTTTCCTACTGTCTTTGTCCAGGCATGACATCTTAAATTCTATTCCCCTTAGAGACTATATCTAGTCATCAAAACTTGACATTTTCCCTCTGAATCCGTTTTTCCCTTCTCATATCCATTGTCCACTCTCTGGTTCAGATCTTCACTATCTCACAACCAAACTACTTTATAGCCTTTAAAGCCTTATAGTCTTTCTAAATTCTACTTCAAATCTCACCCTTTTAGCCAGTTTTTATATTGTGCTTTAAAGTTTTCAAAATGCTTTATGTAAACAATTTACATCAGAGGCAGCTAGGTGGCTCATAGATAGAGTACTGGACCTGGAGTCAGGAAGACCTGAGTTCAAATCCTGCCTCCAGATACTTTTTAGCCATGTGACCATGGGCAAGCCAGTTAGGCTCTATTTGCCTCAGTTTTCTCAAACATAAAGTGATGATAACAATAACACCTACTGTTTAGAGTTGTTATAAAGAAAAATGAGATAATATTTGTAAAATGCTTTGCAAACCTTAAAGTACTACATACATTCTAACTACATACAAACTAACTATATATTACAGATATTATTACCTCTGTAAGAAATCGAGGGCCATGGTCACAATCGATAAATGTTAAGAGGTAATATTCAAGCTGAAGTTTCTCTGGCACTTTCCACTTGCAGATTAATCCTCTTACAGACCAACTTTACCCATGTTATGTCGGTGATGAAAAACCTTCCAGTTATTCACTACTGCCTAGCAAAATAAAAATCTACTCTGTATTCTGTCATTCAAGGCCCTCTTCTGATCTAGCCCTAATCTACCCTTCCATAGCTATGCTTTATATTTCAGCAAAATGTGATCACTTGCTATTCTCCATGCATATCTTCTAGAATGTTTGCAGTTGTTCACATGGAGGAAACCCTCTACACCATTTGAAATATCATCCATTCTTCAAAGCACAGTTAAACTGTCATCTTCCATGAAACCTTTACTGATAACCCAAAAGGGAAGCATTATCTTCTTCATCGGTACTCCTGCCTCTTTACTCATAGTGCTCTTTTTATCTGTTACTTACTACATATTGCAAGTCATTTAACTGCAATAAGTGACATATCTGTCATCTCCTTTATTAGAGAGAAAACTTCCTGGGGGAAGGAGCTAAACTCCATTCATTTTTCTATCCAACCAGAGCACCTTACCTAATGCTTTACCCTTAACAGACAGTCAACAAATATTTGTGACATGTTGGAAGAGGGACAAGCATGCTTAGAAGAGAAATTTAAGAAAATTAGTTGAATTAAATAGAGTCATGTGCCACTTTATCTACTCAATAATGTACCTTTACAAAAAATTTTCTGTGTATGGGGAATCAGTAATTACAACTGTACCATGCAATTTATTTCTATAAATGATGGGGGAAAACACTGTTAGCTCTAGAGGATCTTTCTAGTACAAGTAAAACAAATTAAATTTCATTAAACCACCATCAAAAGAGTATATGAAAAATTTAATTCCCAAATGGAATTATTAATACATTTTAGATCTAAAGAAGAGCTTGAATTTCCAAAGTTAAATTCTTCCTGCAAAGATGAAGATAGCTTTGATATGGAAAACAGTGAGTAATATAACCAAAACCTTGTGATACTCTAGTCAGTTATAAATCATGCCCAGGCTCCTGACTCAGTTGGCACAATGGCAAATTTGACTATGTCGTATGACTTGATTTGATTTTGTAATGAACCTTTACATAATAAAACAGTAGTACTGAGAAGCAACCAGAGACTCTTGTCTAATTTCTTTAGTAATTAACAAGCCTACTTCCACATGGAGCTGCAGGGATTAAGAAAAAAAAATCAAACAACTTAAATGGCTATAGAATGAGTGAGGGGAAAAAACAAAAATTCTAACTCAGAATTTTCGTTTGGGTTTAAACTCTTATATGAAAAAAAAATGTTCATTTTATTACTATATCATAAGTGCCTTTGTTAGATAGATGTCTTTGAAATTCTCACAGTATCTACTATCCTGTCTTGAACATAGGAAGTAGGGGCTCCATATTTGTTAAATAATGAACAAATTAATGAACCAATGTAATTTGGAGATAGTATTAAATGGTTAAGGATGGCTAGTATTAGTTTCCTATATACGAATTCCTCCTGCTTAAATTTCTTCACATTTCTGATCTTCATTATTTTTTAAAAATATTTAAGCAGAAGGCGTCTTTTGCTGATTCTCAGACAACAGTGCTTTATCTGAACATTTTTGTGTCCTTATTGGTTTCACTTTAATACATCAAGTATAACATATATATTAAATTTCTCTTTATATATTGCATAATCAGGCAATGAAATATTTTTTGTTTCCTTAAATCAAAGATTTATGATTTATCATAAAACCTTTTTTGATTTTTCCTTAAATCAAAAAATTTTTAAATGTTAAAAACTTTTCTTCAATCTACAAACCAATTTTCCTGAAAGTTTGTGAGGCAAAATCCCAATAACTGAATGCTAGTTACATATTAAACAGTTCAAAAAACCTTTCATCAGCTACAATTTCAGTCTCAGGACTGAACAAAAAATCCATTAATTTTTGCTTACCCGTTTGGATCTCAATTCACTGGTCAAAGGGCTAGATTCTTCAGAGGTATTTTTATTCCCTGCTTTGGGTATATCAGGAGAAGGAACTACGAGTTTCATGTAAGTTTCCTTTTTGGCTTGATTTACCAAAGACAAAGGTTTCACATTGGACACCAATCCCGTAGACTGTATTACACTGGTATGTTTGTTCACAGATTCCTCCTTTGCCTGAGAGCTTTGGAAAATAAAGGGAAGCTGCTGTGACAAAACCTGAGGCTGCTTCTGCTGGGATTGGAATGATGAGTGAGTCTGAGGTTCAGACACAAGAGGTATTGGCTGGTGTATTCTTTTTTCTTGGGACTTTTCAGTTGCTTTTTGTCCATCTGACTTCAGGTCCATAATACCATGCAATAGCACCTGAAAGGAAATTAAAAAATTCTTTTAAACATCTGTAGAACAGAGACTGCATAGGGTAATCACATAGAATATGACAGAATAGAAGGGATTTAAAAAAATTTTAATGATCAAATGAAAAAGCTGTAAAAATATTTCACAAAAAGGCCATTAATTCTCTTATTCATGTTTTCTCCCCAATCTCCTATTTTTTTTTCTATTTGATAAAACTGCAGCTCCTAGGAATGGAGAAAATATTAGTCTGGAGGTGGGAGTTAGAAGAAAGTCCTATGTCTCAATCTGTAATTGAATCTGCATGGAAACCTTGCTCCTCTTAAGTGGATTCACATTTTGTAGGTTAACCTATAGTCTCAGAGGACTGCCTAGGCCAGGGGCACTTAGAGGTTAAGTGACTGGACCATGTCACACAGATAACGTATATAAGAGGCAGGACTTGAAATCAGGTCTTCCTGATTCCAAGATTGGACCTCTATTCACTATTCCATGTTGCCTCTTCCTATGTAGTAGATGGTAAAAATAGGAGGGAAAATTTTATTTTAAAAATAACATTTATGAGGCAGCTAGGTGGCGCAGTGAGTAGAGCACACTTCCTAGCTGTGTGACCTTGGGGAAGTCACTTAATCACAATTGCCCTGCCTTCCCCACTTCCAAAAAAAATTTTTTTATGATTGATTCACAAAAAAAAATTAAATCGATTAATTTAAATTTAAAAGTACCCAAATCTAGATATGGTGGTTTTACCTTGGTTTTATTTTTATGTTGTGCTTCACTTTCTGAATCAGAATCGTCATCTTCACTTTCTTCAACAGTTTGGTCTTCTTCTTCCTCTTCATCTTCCTCTAAATCATCTGAGTCACTGCTACTGATGCCTTCACTTGAGGTGTCTGAGGATGTGCCTGAGTCACTGTCACTGTTGCTTGAACTTTCCATGGCCTTCTTTCTTGGTTTCTGGGAAAAACAGTTTATCAAGACTTTACTTTCAAAATGGAATCCAATTTTTAGTACATAAATATGCTTTCAAATAATGTTTTATTCGTGAAATGAAAGAAGAAAAGTGATAAATGTAATCATTTAAACAAACTGATCCAACTGAACTTTACCTACTGGGAAGCCCTCAATCTTGCCTATGATAGCTAGCCCATATAGGACACGAGAAAAGAACTGTATCGACGACACATTTCTAGGTTTCTACTATGTTTCTGAAACCAAAAAAAATAAATAAATGTGACATTGTGTATTGTTTGATGGATGTGCAAGGCAAGCTTACAAATGAACATTTTGAAATACATTAAAGTGTTGATTTCCTTATTGTAATTTGTGTTTGAAATATATTGAAATTACAAATTCAGTTCTATTCCCTTTCTGTGCTAAGGACAGCAATTGGTTGAAGAGGCTAATAGCTTAGATAACTGAGGCTCTTAGGAATGCTAAAATTAGGGAAACGCTCCATTTTTCTAGCACAGTGTTGCCTAAGTATATTTACTCCCCATATGCTTTAGCTTGCCATGTCATCTATTCGATATTAAAGGAAAGAGAAGGTTGACAAGGCATATGCACATAAGAAACAAAGATGCTAATTATTTTTTTCATAAAGAAAATATTATTCATTACATAATAATATTGTAGTATCATAAAATTGTTCAATGTATATCAGAACATAGTCAAATAAATATCCCATGGTTCTGTTTCTTGTCAACCAAAAATTCTATTCTTACTCTAGTTTTTGAAAGAGACACCTACTTATCATGTTTCATCTATTCACGGAATTGTTAATATAAATGGAATTAAAGCCTTATTAACATTCTTAGTAAGAATGGGATATGCTTCTCCAAGGACACAGCCAAGATTTTTTTTAACTTCATTATTTGGAAAACAGTCCCAAAAAACAAATTATAGTATTCTCTTACTCCTCTAACAAAATTTTTTGTAGCCATTGGGACTTGGACTCCTGATCTAGCAAGACATAGGTTTTGTCCTCTAATGGATATCCAATAACACAACACCTAGAATCACTGAAGCTATATGGTCACCAACTCTGCCATGGCTTTTAAGAAGGCCTAATTCCATTGCAGAAATATATTCAGTATCCATTACAAACATCATTATTATCACTGAAAAGTATTTATTATATGCTTTATAGTATGTAATAAATGCAGAGACAAGTCCAGATTCACTCATCCACCCTTTAAAGATCTTTCTATCTAAGGCATTCACACATTCATACACACAAAGATATAGATACACACACAGACACAAAAAATATGCACAAACACACACAGTCTTGCATGCACTTCAGAACAAATGGGCACAAATAGTAAAAGAAAACCAATAAACCAGTAGGATCTGGATTCACATTTAATGAAATAATTTTGTTTTCCTATTTTTCTCAGTCTTCAATGTGGTGCTGCTGTTTGTTTTAACATTCAAATGCAATTGCTGAAATTCTAAACATTTTTATGAGATAATTGTATATGTTCTAATTAAAATTACAAATTTGGCAGCAGAGGTAAAACTCAATACATAAAGGGGAAAAAGTCTCATAATACTAAAAACATCATTTTTAGGCAATACGTCGAGTAGAAAGAACAGGTGAATAGGAGTCAGAGGACATGGGTTTGAAGTCTGAGATGCAACTACATGGTCATAACACCCTGAAAAAGTCACTTAACTTCTCCAACATTTAGTATCCACATCTTAAAATAAAAAGAAATAATATCACTCCTGCCAATATGCTCTATAACTTGTAATGGGTGCATAAGCTATTATTGTTCTTTACTATAATTATTAAAATAATTCCATTCAATTAATATTTCAAAGTTTTGGGTGTGTGCCTATTTTAGGAAGTAGGAACAATCTATTAGATCTGCTATATCACTGGACAATTTGATAAGCATGCCATCTATACTTTTATTCAAGTTTTATAAGTGTGTGGATTCTGATTTCTATGTCCCTTTCGCTTGATATGTGAAAAGATTTCTTTAGCTCCTGGGGAATACAGATGATCCATTACTGCTTGCTACTGGATATATTCATGCATATACACAAATGTGAATATCTGTATATGTGTGTGTGTGTGTGTGTGTGTGTGTGTGTGTGTGTGTGCTTGCGCGCGCGCGTACATATGTGGCTCAGAAACCATCTTTGGTGGGGATACCATATAGCCAACCCAATTTGGGGAACTGTCAGACCATCATCCCAATTTGGATACAGAGAGCTGTAAAGAATATTCTCTAATAAATATCTATGGGGGTGGGACAGGGATTTTTTTATTATGAACTTAAAACACCAAAAAAAGAAAGCATTTCCATAGTAAAGAGCATGTAAGATGATACTATATGAAACTGTAAATCTCCATTTCATATGTCTTGCTTTAAAAAAAATAACAAATTCCACACATTACTTTCAAAAACATCCCACTTGTCCAAAACTGACATCATCTTTTCCCCAAAGCCCACTCTCTTCCTAACTTCTCTATTATTGTAAATGGCATCACTATCTTCTCAGTGACCCAAGCTCATAATCAGTGTGTCATCCTCAACTGCTCACTCTTTCTTACTCCCTATGTACAATCAATTGCCGAGTCCCATTTACTCCCTTCCTCTTATGTCTTGCACAGGCCCTATTCTTCCCTCTGACACTGCCACTACACTGATGGCTGACCTCATCACCTCACACTTGGACTATTGCAATAACCTCCTGCTTGGTCTCCCTGCTTCAAGTTTCTCCCCAGTATAATCCATCTTTCACTCAGCTGTCAAAGTGTCCTTCCGAAAATGAAAGCTAGACCATGTCACTTCCTTATTCAATAAACTCCAGTGGTTCCTAATAACCTCAAGAAACAAATATAAAATATTATATTTTACTTGGCATTCAAAGCCTTTCACAACCTGATCCCCTTTTCCTACATTTCCAGTCTTCTTACATTTTACTCCCTTCCCTACACTATGCTGTCCAGTGGCACCCTAACCTGTTTGCCGTTACTCAAATAAGACCTCCCATCTCCCAACAATGTGCCTTTTTATGAGGTGACCCGCATGCCTGGAACTCTTTCCTTCTTTGTTCTCCACTTCCTAGCTTCCCTGGCTTTCTTCAAGGTTCAGCTAAAATCTCATTTTCAAGAAGCCTTTCTCAGTCCCCTTAAAGCTAGTACCTTCCCTCAGTGATTATCTCTAATTTATAGCTAGCATTTATCCTGTATATATCTTGTTTGTACATAGTTGTTTGCATGTTGATTAACTGATTAAAATAATGTTTCTTGTAGCATTGGGGCACATAATGAAATCAACTCTGCCAAGTCCTTTATTTGCTTTTCTGAGGAGAACTTGTGGGCTCTCCTATTTACTAATAAAAGTACTCTATTTAGGAACTACTCCTTTAAATTATGTGTAGCAATTTAGCTGCAAATTCCCATTTGATTTAGGGTGAGAATGTCAGTACTGATTTCACTTCCTCCAACTCATTCATCACTGAACAAAGATCTCACATTGAGAATACCAACAACTAGAATAAGGTTTTTAGATGCTCTAAAACTATGTGCTTCTTCATCCCCACTGTCTTCCTCTTCTGCTCCTCTATGGATGGCAGCATCCAGCCAGAGGCAGAGGAGCAGAGCCAACGACTGAGTGATTTTTGTATTTTTCCGAGTTTCGTGGGTTGCTGTGGACAAAGAATAGATCATTTGCCTTTCAACCAGCTGGTCATGAGTTTCTCTATTTCTTAGTCTGGTCTCAGCCAAGAGCCTTTCAACAGGATTTGACTTGAAACTTTTCTGACTCAGAAGAACCTAATATTCAATTTCAATCAATTCAATAAGTATTTATTAGGTGCCTAATATGTGCTGGGAATTGTGCTAAGCGCTGGAGCTAGCAATAAGAAAAAGAGACAGGCCCTCAAGGAGCTTGATGGAGAAGTAAATACACAAAAGGAAAACTAAAAAGCAAGAGGAAGAAGCACCCGAGGGTGATATGAGAAAGTGAGGAGTATCAAAAGCTGGGCCATTCTTCCCGGTGATGGGATTGAATTCCCCAGGCATAGCCTTTAAAAACCTAGGGTCACCTCCTTTACCACTGGAGGAGGTAAAGCCGCATCAGTGAGCAAAAGGAGGTGGAGCTATGGTGGAAAGTGAAAGTGACAGGGAGGAACAAACCCTCACCTCCCCCTTCCTGAGACTGAAAGGGAACACAGTGAGTCAGAGACTATGTAGGTCAGGGAAGGGGAGGGAGGAAATTCACTGAGGGATTGGCTGCTTGACTTTTAAAAGTTTCTATGATGATCCTTTCTGTAGTCATCACTTTGCAAATAAAATTATTATGTTCTGAAGCCTGTAAACCCAAACACTCTTAAACAAGATATCCCAGAAAAGATCAGTGAGCGATTTTCCCAAAGCTTAGCTAGGTGGAAGCAAAGGGATCAGACAAGAGGTTTTCAGTGAGTTGATTCTCTTTGGGTCAAGAAAGAGATTTTGATCCAAGGATTACGTTTTGGAGTAAGACTTTTGAAGAGGCAACAATAGTAACTAATATAAAAATTTAGAAAATCATAAATCATAACAAACTAGTTTATTGACTAATATTAAGACTCAAATTTACATAACACTTTATGGTTTACAGATTTATTCACAACAGCCCTGAGAGTTAGGTAGGACTTATGTAGAGAGATTCTTATTATATTCTACTGGTTAAGGAAATACTTTCAGAGGGATTGATAGTAATCATCTGAGCATTTGAACTCAGTAGATACATGCCCCATTTTTTTTCCCATTTTTGTTGTTTTTAATCATTTCAAAGCAGAAAACTTTGAAATGCAGCTAAGGACTATGTAGAACATTACAAAAATACAGTTTCGTTATCATTTAAGCATAAATGGTATCTTCACATCAAGTTTCATCAACTGTAAAATGGGATAATAATATCACCTCACATGAAGGGCTGTTGTGAGGATCAAATGAGAAATTTGAAAAAAAAAAAAAAAAGAAAAATAAAGAACAACTTAGCAGAGTGCCTGTCAAATAGCAGGCTAAATATTTATTACCTTACTCCCTTATACAAATAAGCTAAGTGAATTACATATAACAATAAATTTTTGTATTTCTATGCTAGCACTATATAATTGGAATCTATAATGAATAATTAAATTTAGTCAAATAACCAGATTTTTCACCTATTTGATAGAAAATTATGAGCCTGACTTGACATATACTTTTCAAATAACTGCATTACCACTATGATTTGGTCTTGAATATTTCTAACAACTTTATGGTTGGGAATGACTTACACCTCCTGGGAAAATTGCTCGATTTTATATATTTTACATTAAGGTCCAAGGGACTGTTAGGCAGCTGTTTATTTCCTAACAAGAAGGCAATGTTAAAGTTTCATCTATCCTAAATTGCTAAATAAAAAGTCAGCATGTTTTGAGCACTCAAGTTATACTTACAACCAAAGAAATAAAACTTCTAAAAAATCTTCCTCAAAGTAGGTAGTATATCTCACTTTAGTAACTAGGTGTATGGTATTAAAAACTCCCACAAAACAATGATGTATAGAACTAGACAAATAGTGAAAGTCTGAATATGATTACATAATTGATATTTCAGATCAGAAAGACAAGTAAAGGGACAGAAATGCCAGAACTTAGTTTCTAAAACAAAAGTCCCTTTTGGAAAATGAAAATACAAAATTCAATGAATGGGGTATTCCTGGATAAAAAGGAATTGGGGGGGGTCTTAAATAACAGAACTGTGTAGTACAATAAGGAAGAGACATTTTATAATGAAATGAGGACTGTGAAAAGTATACTAAAGAAATGGATTTATCAAAAAGCTGCCAAATGGCAGACTAAAATGATGAAATGGTAAAATAACAATGTAAGATAAATGCATACATAAAAAGAAACCTCTCAGAAATAGGGCAACAAGACTAAAACCAATCAAATGGTTACTCAAGGGAAGTTTCTACCATATCTTTTGATGAATGAAAGATAGCAAACAGGTTAAGTGACTTGCCCAGGGTCACACAGCTAATAAGTGTTTGAGACCAGATTTGAAATCAAGAAGCTGAGCCTTCCTGATGCTAGGCCAGGCACTATATCCACTGTGCCACCTAGTACGTTTACAAAAGTGATTTCTGTATTACAGTATGAACGCAAATAAAGCCATTAGCTATTAATGAATTTAATAATAATAATGAGAAAAGCACCAATAGCCCTAGGAGCACCAGATAAGTGGCTGAAAATTAGAAAGAGTTGAGGATTTCAGGGATAATTGTATTAGTACAAGGGTTGAAACAGTAGTCAGAGATTGAAGGGAGGACAATATTACAGGACAATATATCAACAACCACGGTATTTAGTACACAAAAATTTCTACCTTGCAGTCAGAATCAATAGTGGGTTGCTGAGATTGCCCAGTGGGACTTCTAGAACCACACAGAGATCTGTTGTCAATTTAAAAAGAAGATCAAGGGTACACAGGATGTTTTAGGCTTCCCCTAGAAAGACAATGGGTGACAGATTTTTGTGAGATAACTGTACAAGAACTGTAGGAGAGGAAGGGTGAAGAATTTTAAAGAAAGAGACAAAATAAGACAGAATAAACTGACCTGTGAGGAAATAAAGACAAAGAAGGCAAGGAGGATAGAGCAGTGAAAATACAAGCTCTCCATAAGCAGGAAGAGTATAAGCAATGGGGAAAAGATTCAATTTAAAAAACTTTTCATTAAATTGTGTATTGTGCTAGGCACTGGAATTGATGCAAAGTTTAGATGAGACACCCTCAGAGAGCTTTACCTTGTAATAAAGAGATAATGCACATACAAATGACATAATATACAGCAATGTATGACAGTTATATTAAAGAAGTATAAAATAAAATAATACTAGGTCTGACAGTTAAGAATCATTCAGTGCCAACAGAGATATCAGGGAGGCTTCATTCAATAGATGGAATTTGAAATACTACTTAGAAGTTGGGTAGGAATTCAATAGAAAAGAGGGGTAGAAAGGATATTCCAGGCAAAGGGTATGGAATGAACAAAAGCATAAATATGGGAAATTACAGAGCATTCTCCGGGGATGGAGAGCTGACCAGATTTGCTAGAGCATAGAATGACCTGAGGAGGGAAACAAGAAAAGTCCACAAAGGCTGGTTGGTAAAACAATACCTTTAGGAAGGGGGAAAAAAAGAAGAGGCAGATTGAACAAGCTTTTATTGCATATTAAAGCTCAGAATGACCAGGGAACTGACTGGTGATGAATACCAAAAATAACAACGAAAAAGGTCATTTACAAATTACATTCAGTGCAAGGAGGTCAAAGAACAGACAGTATCACTGCTCCATGTTGGAATAAAATGCTGACAGTGAATTTACAACAGAAAGAAAGCAGGACTACTCAACTTCTATTTTGTTTCAATATTCCCTGCCACGGAATATGATCTTTGGATTGGAAAGCTAGAGTAAAAATGGATAAAATGAAGTAGAGATTCAAGAAAAATGGCAAGAAACTACCAAGTTACTGGGCCCAAATGAATTACATCCCAAGCTACTGAAAGAGCTGACAAGGAGCAAATGCTCAGTGACCTTTGAAAGACCATGGAAAGCAGAAGAATGGTCTTGGGACCAGAGAGGGGCAATATACCAAAAGCTTCCTATAAAAAGGCATTGGGTAAAATCTGCAAATTACAAGCCTATGATATTGACTTGGATAGCTGGCAAAATTCTAGAACATATTATCAAAAGTATGATTTGTGAGCCTTTAGAAAGGGAAGTAGTAAATACTGTGCTACCTAGATGCTCTAGAGAGTACATATTACATGTAATAAATGCTATCTGCAAATATATTAGGGAACCTAGGTGGTACCATAGGTAGAGTCGAGGAAGATTCATTTTCCCGAGTTCAAATTTGACCTCGGACATTAACTGTGTCTCCCTGGGCAAGTCACTTAACCCTGTTTGCCTCAGTTTCCTCATCTGTAAAATGAGCTGGAGAAGGAAATAGCAAACCCCTCCAGTATCTTTGCCAAGAAAACCCCAAATGGGGTCATGAAGAGAGCTGGACACAAATGAAAGTGACTGAACAAAAAAATATATTTCAAGCATAAACAAAAATAAAGTACACCTATCTCTTCATTTAATTATTGCTATAATGTTTTATTCTACCATTTGTTGATTTTATATGTATATGTATTTTATATTTATTTGCAAGCCTGTCTTAGATTTTAAGGGCAGGATTCAGGTCTATGGCACAGTTTATAGAGAACAGGCCCTTCATGTGGGCTTTTTGGTGAAGATGATGACCTTGTAAGTATAAGGTAAAGTAGACAGACGCAAGTGGAAATAATTCAAAGCACTTAAGAGGAGCCAGTAGGTTTTCAGAGATCAAAAAATCATAATATCTCCTGCCTAATGACATGTGACTAAGGTGAGTTAGTATCCTCTTCTTGCATCATTACTTATTATCGATAAGTATAATACTATATTTGAATAGAGCCGACACAGCTTATTCTTTAATTCAGATCCACATAATCATTTACCTTTGTGGTATTACAGAAGATATGTATTACTACCCTATGATAAAAAGCCATTTATTTTGGTAAGACTACAACACACAACATTCGATAACAAAGTTAACAAAGATAACAAAGTAGTCCTTTGTCTACTCTATGCCTTGTTTTTGCAGATTATAACTTACCTTATCTTTGATTTTGTCAGCTCTGGCATCCAAAAGCTGATTCTTCGTTTGATCCTGATTGCATTTGCGACTTCCTCCTCCTGGAGTCGCAGCTTTTGTTTGTCCGGTGGAACTTGAAGCTGTAGCGGCTAATACAGATGTACTGACGCCAGATACAGGTGACGGACTATTTCCATTTACGGACCCATTTACACCTTGGAAAAAAAATAAGCATCTCAAAAAACAATTATGGAAATATTTTTTCCTTTTGAAAAGAAGTTAGGCTATGAAATCTTTCACTATTGATAGGGAAGAAATTTTTTCAAAAACCATTTTAAATCTGAAGAAAACCTCCATACAAAATTGGCAATTATTTCCAAAAAAGTAATGGACAAATGTAGTCCGCTGAGATGTTATTGTTGGTATAAGTGATTAGAGCTGAGAGAAGGGCTTTGTAAATCCTATTGAAGGTTTTAAAACTGTTGAAGGGAGGCTGCTTTTGACCCAGAGCTGTGGTTTCATTGAGAAACCCCCTCTGTCAAATGCACCTGCTCTGCAATTTTTAAACTTAAGAAAAGTTGCCTAGGGGCACTGAGAGATAAATGACTTGCCCAAGGTCACAAAGTCAGTATGTGTCAGAGTCACAACTTAAACTTGGGCTTTTCTGATGCTGGCTCTCCATCCACTATGTCATCTGTTCATGAATGACTTACCACAAAATAAATATTTACATGGATGAAGAAAATAATTTTCTGGAATACAAAGTGTATTTTAAAAAAAGATATAAAAAAAAGTCCTTCCTTGAACCTGTTGAATGTTGCCTACTTCATCCTCTTGCCTACCCCCAGATCTGGCTCTTTGAGTGAATCTTAATTACATAAGAATTGACAGGGATAATGATTATTAATTCCATAGCATAGTGAACCATATTTCATTAGACTATCCACACAAGGAATTTTGTTTATTTTCTTTTAAGTGAACTTTATTGAATACTCAATCATAAAAGGCAACACTTTCATTCATCAAACTAAAGAAATTAAACCTCAACTAAACTTGAGCACAACACTTATATACAAGATAAAATCCATATTTTAGAACTAAATATCATACTGCGAGATTAAATTCAAATACAAAGTAACTTTTGGGGGAAACTAGTGTGCACCTGAGAACACCCCACACACATGACAATGCTTGAGAATAAAACTCATAGACACCACTGAAAATTGCTATCACAGGAAAGAGTTTGTAATATTCTTTCAACATTTTTGTACTGTTACCTTTTTCTAGACCACCTCGATTATTTTTTCCTGTATTCCTTGAATGGAATGAAGATGAATCATGATTCTGAGCTGAAGAAGCAAACAGTGGCGGAATCCCCAAGAGTGGTGAAAAGAAGGTTGCCCCTGATCGAGCATGCACATCTGCAGTTCTCCACCATTCTGCACCTCAAATAAAGAAATGCGTGTGTTATTTCTGCAATTAAAGTCACACCAGAACAACAACTCAAAAAAAGAATCGAGTGCTTTTTCAAAACAAAATTACTTATTGAGTTCTGCCTCTTTTAAGTTCTGACAAACTTACTTACTAGAAAGGAATACAAGTGGAACATAAAACACACCAGGTGATCATCCAAATTATGGCTTCTGCTTCTGATTTTACTCTTCTGACCTTAGACAACATCATATCAAGCCCTTCACTAATATGTCTATCAGCAGCTTCTCATAGAATGAGAAGTGTTTGGGGTTTTAAAAAACAACACGGAAAACCTGAAATATGTAGTAATGATTCTATTCTCTAATGACTTTTCGAAAAAAAGAAAAAGATTAAAATTTTTGGTACTATACTTCCCTCTTTTGTACCCCAAAATTTATGGTCAGATTCACATAAAACACAAAGAAGTCCTCCCCAAGTTATGCAGAATGTGAATTTGAACCATTATAGTTCAAATGGTATAAATAATATTCATAGAAATGTTATTTATGTCTCCTCGAAATCCTTTCAGAATGCAAACGTTTTACAATTTAATATATACACATTAATATATACGTACATGAAGGTACATGTATACACTCCCACACTCACCCACTCACATAGTCCAAAGAAGCCTTTTAATGTCATTGTAAAGGAATGGCACTGTTCAAGGAAATTTTCTTAAGTTACGTAACTTTAATACCACCTTAAAACTATGAGTCTCTCCTTAAAAGCTAATAAGAAAAGTCTGAATTTTCTCCTACATCTCCTAACAAATATTAGAAAACAATTACTGACTATCAAACTAAAATGTTGAAATCAATAGCTCAACAGCTAGAATTTAACTCTTTAAATAGGTCCTTTTAAAAGATCTGCCAAATCTTTGGACAAAAGAAGAGTGGGGTTTTTTTAAATTGTATTTTCAGAGAGGTGACTAAAGTAGTTTCATAGCTCAAGGCTCCTTAGAAAAAAAGAGAAACACCACTAATGAAGAAAAACAGGAGTTTTATAAAAAGATCAATACGCACAGAAAACTCACTGAACAACCTAGACTTTTTAATGATGTGTACAGAAGATGGAAGAGCAGATAAGAGAATTGTGTATAAAAGCATGGCAGGGTAATATAAGAAAGGTGTCAGAATGCTAAAAGCTCAAAATGAGCTGAAGCTAGCAAGGAAAATTAATACTAACAAAGAGGGTTGTTTTTGAAGTTATTATGAGAAAAGGAAACATATCAAAGAAGGGGTAGGATTGTTGCTCTAGGTATGTAGGAGGAGAATAACTGATGATAGTTAAGTCACTCAACTTTGTTTTATTTCTGTTTTTTCTGCCAATGAGAATACTCTTTGAAAGACAAAACGAAAGTGGCTATTTGGTATCAGCTAACCAAAAGACGTAAAAGAGACCCTAGCTGACCTTGATGAATTCAAATCCTCTGGCCCAGGTGAATTACATCCTTACCTGCTGATAGAATTGGTGAATGTGAACAGGAGAAGTGCTGTAGGGTTGGAGAAAGGTAAACGCTGTCTTGATTTTTAAAACAAGGGAAGAAAAGGGAATCTGTGAACTACAGGCCAGTGAGCCTGACTTTAATTCCTATTAAAAAAGTTCTAAAATGTATTATTAATGAAATGGTTAGTGAACTCCCAAGATCATAAAGCACCAGCATGACGAATAAGTCACGTCATATTAACTTAACTTCTTTTTTTGATATATGTGTTGCTGATGTGTGTACCTTATCACATTTTTTGGGTCAAGGTTACAAAACTGGTAGATTAGGAGGATACTATAGATACTGAATGCCTACCTAGAAAAAAGGTGGACTACAGAACAACATAATTGGATGGATTCAGAACTGGCCAGGATCAAAGATTAGTTATGAATGGTTCAAAGTTAAGTTGGAAGGATGCCCTATGGATCTGTTCTTGCCTCTAGGCAGCCTAATATTTTTATCAATGACTGAATAAAGGGTCAATGGCATTCTTATCAAATTTTCAGGTGATACAAAGATGGAGGGAAAGCTAATACGACTGGCTAACAGTTAATATCGAAAAACATCTTGACAACTAGAACATTAGGGCTGAATCTAATAAGATGAAATTTAATAGGGATAATTCTAAAATCTAGCATTTTGAGTAAAACAAATTACCATCACAAGCACAAGATAGATTAGGTATGGCTAGGTAGTTTGTCTGAACAAGATTCAAGGTTTAAATGGATTGTAGACTCACTGAGACAAAGTGCTATCTATAGGGAAATTAAAAAAAAATATAATCTTTGATGGAGATAAATGACCCCTCCCCCTTCCAGGAGTCAGGATTTAGTAGTCCCCTAGTACTCACCCCCGTTCAGATCACTTCCGGAATTTTAAGTTCAGTCCTGGATACCAAAGTTCAGGAAGAATAATGATAAGCAAAAGAAAATTGAGACAAGGGCAACCAAAATGGCATTTGTCCATTTGCAGACTGGCAAAAGGAATGGCGTGTGTTTAGCCCAAAGAAGAAACTATGAAGAATAGGAAAGACATCCTTGAATATTTGAAAGACTATCATGTGAAAGATGGATATAAACTTATTTTGTTCATCCATAGAAGGCAGACAAAGCAGTAATGAGTAGAAGTATTAGTTAGAATAAATGCCACTTCCAACTCTGAAATTCTATTTTTCTGTGATAAAATGGTTTGAAAATAATAGCAAACAAACCAACTAAACCTCTGTCCAAAATCTCCTTGAAAAACTTTTTCTTCTTATTTGGATAATCTATCACACTGTCAAAACATTGGTTTGTTGCCTAATATTGCAAGCAAAATAGTGATCTCTCTCCATTGCTAGTAAACTATGGAAATTATTGAAGAATATAATAATGTTAAAAACATATTAATGAGATGTACTATATGTTCTAAAAGCTTTTTTTTCTAAAATTCTAGGCATCAAGTATCCCTATGAAAGAACATACAAAAAGAAACCAAAGTTTACCTGTTTTTAAATGTAAGAATCAGAGAGCTTATAAAAGATAAGTAAATTATTAACTACAATTGTCACCTTAAAAGGACTTTTTTATGAGCCTAAACTGAGTACAACTTTTTCCCCCATGGGGGAAACATCATCATAGGAAAACTTCCCTTTTTATATAAAATCAGCAGTATATAGACATGGACACCAAACCAAAAATCTCTTTTTAAGGCATAACCCTGTATAATTGAATTAAGACTGTTCAGAAATAAAGGGCAAATGTGTGTTAAGTAAACTATATTCAAAATGGTATCTGCAATGACTTTATTTTGATAATTAGATGCATCTATGACTTCATCAGTATAATTTTTCTCTCCATTAATGAAAATTTCAAGCCCCATACACATTTGCATTCCTTGTGATTCTTTTTCCATAAACCCTCCATAGAGGTTTAATATAAAATGCTTGAAATTTTCCTTTGGTTATTTTTATGTCTCTAGGGGTTAGCAAATAGGAAAATAAGATGATTATTTTTAAAGCTGGAAGCATCCTTAAAGGACACCTAATCCAACCTCTTATAATATAAATGGAAAAAAAACATGATGGCTAGAGACGTTAAATGATTTGTCCATGGTCAACAGGTAGCAATTCCAGAGGTAGGACTTGAATCCATGTTTTCTAAACTCCAGATCCAATGTAGTAGCATGTGTATTGTTCATATGTAGTCTGTTATTTCCACTACAGAACTGGCCTATCTCTCTTCAGTCTTTTATGTCATTGATGGCAATATTTATACAGTCTAGTTATGTCCACCATACATCTTTGCATTGTTTTTTGGGTAATATAATTTTGATTCTTCTCAGGTTGCGGTGTTTGATGATTTTTAATCATATCGCATCACTAGAATAATGGCGTTAAACAGGCTTTTGCAGTGATGTACAGTTTGGGATCAATGGAAACGTGACACAATTTTCAAATGCAATTCATCTAGATCTCTTCCTTCTCAATTGTGAGACCAGCTCATTATTCATCTGCAGTGCCTGTCAATGATGTGTTGATAGGTGAATAGGTAGACGGACAAATTTGATTCACTGCCCATCTAATTTCTTGATGCAGTCTTGGTAATATGCATTTTGAATGTACCTTTCCCCTCTATTGTGGATGATAAAGCATCTCTTGCATTGCTGTACATTTCAGCGAGGTAGCTTTGGTGTGTTCTGGAGTCCAAAGCACCCATAATAATTTTATCTGAGAACAGAAGCACTTGGAGAAGGTTGTGGTCATTAAGTAATCCTTTTTTTGTTGTTGTTATTGTTTAAATTCAATAGAGAACATCTGTAACACAGGTGAGCCATTTAGGTGAACATACGTCAGTTTTACATCTCAATTTTATATCAGTATTCAAGGGTTCACTCGATAGTTATTTTTTAGGTTTTTTTGGCCAAAGAATCTTGTATAACTTTAACGTGTATGTGCGTGTGCACATGCACGCATGCATGTATGTGTGAGTGTGTGTGAAACACACCTTGTTTTAGGAGAAATTTCAGGGCTGCCTCTTATTTTACTGAGTTAAATGCTTTTCCAAAATCAACAATTAACATAAAGAGATTTTATTTTCTTTCTATTTCTCAGTCACGTGTATGACTATAACAATGTGTTCTTCATGAGAAAATCTACTTCTCTCTTCTCATGTTTTCAACACAGATGCTTGTGATGTCTGTATAGAATGGTTTCATAAAATGTATCTAGATGAAAAAGTAGACATATAGGTGCCAATTGTTTATAAATATACAGAATTTTTTTGTTTGTAAACTGGAAATTATAAATACTTTTTTGAAATAGTAATTTCTGATGAGGTATTTTGAGTCGGATTTTAAAGTAGCTGCTGCTGATTTTTCAATTTTGTCTTTGTTCGGTTTATTTTCAGTAAAAGCATTGTTTATCATTTTCTCCGCTATTTTGGCATTTTCTCCTCATCTGAAATATTCTCAGTAATGACCCCTGTGTGTCTTTCATGTCATGCCACCTCAAATACAGATTCCTTTTCTATTTAGCTAAGTTTCCTTGATCCTTCTGATTTAATTTTCTTAAGTGGCACTTCCTTACCTAGTACAAAGGTAGTAGAGTACAAATGGCAACGTGGTTGCCCATGAAAAGAAGTTGCTAAAAAGAATGAAAACTTGTGGGTCTTTCCCATGTTGTGTCTCTTGATCTTCTTCCTGGTTTCATCTATAAATTCTCAAGATGATTTGGCTTGGCTGGATCTCATAATAACATTTCTGCAGGCTCATTTTCTTAACTGCTTTTGGCCATTTTGTGAGATGATATTGCTCACCGTCTTCTGACATCCTTCTTTAAAATGTTTTCCAAATGAGACTATATTCTCAATCCAGTGTTACTCTAAGGTTCCATGTCTCCAGATTCAGTATCTCCTGGATGAGGTCACTTTACACTTCTTTTGGCAAAGATGTGGTAACTGTATTTTATTAGTTAACCTTCCCTACGAAATAGTGTGAATTAAATATTTCTACTTCTGTCCCTTTCTCATTTCCCTGAAGGTGAGAGTTTGCTTTTAATAAATTGTATTGGACTATGAATTATGTATTGAAAATTAGGCTCAAAACAGCTGACTAGGAAGAATTAACTTTATAGAAATCACTTAGTGAATAGAGTTTAAATACAAAACATAAAAGACTATTCTAGAAAAAAATATATAAATACACACACATACATATATCATCATCATTATCACTACCATGACTTTGGTGTCGAATTTGGGATTTCTAGTAGGATGCAAGTAATTTAAATACAAGAAAAGCCAAAGGAATCATAAAAAAGAAAACTTGGCATATCAAAATGTTGATGTTGCATTATGCCAAGAACAGACAGGTAAAAGCAAAGAAAGCTATACATCCAGTGTTTTGGTTTAAGATGATACCACCTGATGGTGAAAATGTGTTTTACCTGAAACAAAGCCCTTAAGATCTAACCCACAGTAATATTCAAGTTTCAAAAAAACTCTATAGATCCCTGGAAAAATTCCTCAATTATGAATTAGGAAATTTATTCAAGTTAATCATTTTGTTGAAATTTTCACAGCAAACATGGGACTTTTAAAACTATCACAAAATAGTCTACTAGCAAAGTAATAATTGCATACAATAAATATTGCAAGAATAAATCTGCTAATAGATTTGAAACTATATTCATGGGTAGCATCAGTATAATTTCACTGTTAACTTTGGTAGTAAAAACCCATCTGATTCAGATAATATAAAATTTCAGAGTATCCACTGTATATCCATTTTAACCATAAAGCAGAGGCTTCTGAAACACTAAATCTTGAGAACAGAATGAAATCTAACACCCAAAGAAATGAAATAAATGGTTAATTAATTAAATAATTCCTGCTTAGCTGAACCTTGGGATTCTTCCTTCTAATACTATGGGTTGCACCGCCCCCCCCCCAAAAAAACAACCAAAATCACTAAAATGGAGCAAAAATGGACAAAAAATTGTTTCCATTTAAAATTCCTAACAATTTCTTGTTTGTATTTTGACACTCTTTACCCTCACCTGTTAAAATTTTTTCTAAAGTGGGACATTTTAGCTAAGTTTAAACATCAGCCCAACCTTATTTATTTTAAATCACTACAACAAACCTTTAAAGTGACACAGTCTAAAAAATGATAGACCATTTGATAGGAGAAGTATTCTGGAAAATGTGTGGTCAAGAAATACCCTACTACAATCATAGGGCAAGTAAAATCTTATGATGGATACAGTAAGCATAATTCTATGAAAAAGGGTGTGATTTTAATAGTACTAAGAGAATACTAAGGTTTGGACATGCTGATGTCATGCCCAAAAGGAAAACTTGGCCATTAGTCAAATGACAAATTTAAGATTTCAAGTACTTTTGCTGCTACTATCTTGGCTTCTTCAGAAGGATCTTATAAGATAAAAGTAGTATTATTGGCAGACCTTAATTTTTCCTAATTCCGATTTTCTCAAGTGATTTTTTTTTACAATGTCAAATTCTAAAATCTAGTGTTCTGGAGTGAAACAATCTGATTCATCAAATAAAAGAACAGGAAATACACATTTCAACCATCTGTCCTTCATGTCTGTTTTGAGAGAGGTATTTCTTTCCTAAGATTAAAACAGTTGACAGTTTATAAATCATCCATGTGAGAAGGAACAAATATTGATGGAGGAGCTAGAATAAAATTCAGACAGTCTTGTACACACAAAATCCAACTCATACCTATAAAATTTTGATTAAAACACAGGATCATAGATACAGAATTGGAAGAAAACTCAGAGGTCATCCAGTCTAATCTCATTTGGCAAATGAGGAAACTAAAGCCCAGGGAGGTTATGTGCTCATCAGAACAGTATGGTTTGGATTTGAAAGGATAAAAAAGAAAAGTACAAGTAAATTACAAGAAATAATAGCTTCCAAACTGAGATAATAATGTATTCCTGCAATGAAATTTTGTTAAGCACTTTGGAATAGTACAGATGCAAGCAAAACAGGTGAAGAGAGATATAGATTCAATCAAGCCAATCTCAGAAAAATCTAGTCAGAGTTAGAGACTTTTAGAGTTAGAATAGACCCAAGAGGCAAATAATCTTCTTTCCTAAGCATAAGAGAAATAAGTGCCCCAAAGAGAAAAATATATTCATTATGAGAACTGGGCTTTGGCTTCCAGCTAAAGCATTTAGAAAAATCCATATTTTTTTAAATGGAGTACTTTTAAATGAAAAAAAAAAAAGCACACAACCTATGTCAGTTTGGCTTATTCCCGGTCTTTTAGTATAATTGTGTATTTCTCTAGTTTTAACCACTTCAGTAGCCTCTGAAGGGGTCTGTTCCCTGCTCCTGAACGTAACAGACAGGAATCAGGCATATTCTACATACTGCTTACTGCCAGAACATAGACACTTTTTTCCCTCTAGCACAAGTGTTAGTCTAGTCCTTCTTTCTTTGACTTCTTGATAAAAATAATTATTAATCAAATGCTTATTAGGACTAGGACATTTCAATTGTTCCTTCTTCAGTTGAATACTGTTTGTAACAGATGTTTACCTGGAAAAGGTGCTAGTTGGGGATGTGCTGCTAAGGCTGTAGGGGTACCAAGTGTCCCCAAACCACCAAATTCTGAATGCCCTGAGCTGGCTGTATGTAGACCAAAGACTGGGTGGCTGACCATTGGGAAGGCACTCGACACTGTGGACAGGTTAAACGGTTGATCACCAGCTGCTCTGAATAAATGTCCTGAGGGGGAGAAAAAAACACTTAAAATTGTACTATCAAAACAGATGTTGTATGTGATTTCAACCCTCATGTTTGGATAAATGTTATGATTTTACTTTTTCCACAATATAGATTACATTTTTCTATTGCATTTCAGTTATTAAAAGACTAGAGAAAACAAAGTGTTTCTAAACACAGGAAATAACATCCTAAGAAGAATTAATAAAAATGGATGATATAATTTTCTTTATTTTTGGTGTTTTGAGACCTGAGAAGATGTTTAATTTGGGGAAATAGTTCTTGCAAATGAAATTCAATTGGCTGAATAAGTTCAAAACCTGTTTTCTCATAATAAATTTATTCCAGAGTATTAATACATTTTTTGTCATAAGGAAAAAAATCATTACGGTCATATAGATTTAGAGTGGAATACATTGACCCAGGCTTGAAAATTGGTGACACAGGCCATCAATTCATAATCCTGGAATCCATAGTCAGAGTCCCCAACCTTCCTGTCAGTGGTTCAAGGGATCTAAGAGAATATCAGGTTCACCACATGGCACTTCTCAGCAGTACAGAAAAGCTGAGTGTCGAGAAGTGAGGCAAGTCTAGTTTTCCTCTTTAGAATGTGAGGTGTACAACCTGCTTCTGATATATTGAGGAAAAGTTCCTAACAATTCTAGGGATTATGAAGAACTCCCCAAAGAAACAATTATTTGTGCTTGACACCGGAATTAGGAAACAATACTTTAGAACCTGGTGATCAAGTTCCATGGACTACCAAAACCCTTCTAATCCTCTCATAATTTTAAGGATCATAAGATAAAAGACCTATACCTTGAGGGGACCACAGTGGTCTAGTGGTCTAATTCCTTCATTTTAGAAAGGAGAAAAATTAGGCAAAGGGAGGTTGATCAATTTCCCCAAGGTAATATCAGAGGAGGGATTTGAACCCAAGTCCTTTGATACAAGAACTAATGATTTTCCTTCTGTACTACGCTAAATCAAATTAAATCAGTAAAAACTAATCACACGCTTTAAGTACAAGGAATTATACTGCTAAAAAAGAATATGTCACCATTAACATTTAAAGTAATTTAAGAATTAGCTTCTCCTTGCTTCACCTACCATCTACTTTTTTTCCCATAAACAAGATAGCAATCTGTTGAGTCTAAAGGGAGGTGAGACTTTGTTCAGAAACATGGAGGGTATGGACATGCTCACTGGTTCTTTCTTAGGCTCTTTATGTCTTTTAAGTGCCAGCAATTAGAAATGTATTGACGGGCCTGAATATTGTGGATATACTGGCTATGATTTAGTTGGATCAGGATATCATGAGTCACAGATATACCAGACACAGCTCCAACTGGCTTGTTAAGAGTCAACTGTTAAATTTTCAGTATGAGCATTTACACCTCAAAAATAATCAAATGTTACAAATTAAGGATTGATTTATTATTTTGTTGATTGCCTAGAGACTGAAGAAAATGTCAATTATGCACATTGAACTTAAAAGTGTCATGTGTACGGGTTTTTTTTTTGTTTGTTTGAGCGCCAAAGTTAAATATTCACCAGGACATCCCTGCTCATGGCTATCCTTTTATGCCAGACCTAAAAAAGAAAGGGACAAATTCTACAATTGTCTCCCCATCATCACCACCAGAGAAGATCCTGAAAGAGCTAACCACAGACCAGAATGCAGCAGAGCTAGATCAGACTTGGGAGAAAGCTGTTGTTCCACCTCACTCCTAGGAGCCATAAATGGCAGTCAGAAGCTCTTTCATTCATGGAGCCACATGGCCAGCCTCCTGGAGGGAGGGATATAGGATCCTAAATTTGAAAGTTCTAGAACATAGCTTCAGGAGTTCCTGAATGTATATATGGATTGGAAGAAAGCCAAGGGCCTGGAGACAGAGCAACACAAGATGTGACTTTACTTCTCCTACTACTGTGAGTTATTCAAGTGGTATAGATAGGTCTAATGGGAAGAAAGTTGTACTTCCTTTCTAAAATCAAATCGTGGTTAGTTGATAGAGGAGAGAAAATGATTGGTTTATATTAAGGCAGTAATCATTGTTAAATGGATACTGAAGAGATGGTAACTGGTCAGTTAATATTAGGGCACTAGTCACTGGTTAGACGATACAGAGAAAAATACACAGGAGTGGGGTGTGAGATGAACAGTAGTGAAGAAGACACTTCTAACACCTGTTCTCCATAGAATCCTGATGGGAGCAGTAGTCTTGATCAGTGGACCAGAATTATGAGTCAGAGTGTGAGTTGGGAGAGCAAGCCCAGAGCCTAGATGAGATATAATGCGAAAACCTATCTTTTTAAAATCAAATATCATACATATGGAAAGCACAATGATTATTACTATAACAATTCCAAATCAATGCCATAAGAATTGTTAACTTGCCTACTATCTACCTGCTATTTTTAAAAATGACTTCATATTTTTGCACATCCTTCTTAAATACTCTCCCTTTACTAAATAATAGTATGAGGTATTGGTCTCCATATTAATAAAAATATACATGGAATTTGGAGAAAAAGAATTTCTTAGTTTCTTGCCTGACTTCTTGCATGTTGAGGAATAACCAAGAGAGCTAATACACTTGCAGTTTTTTAATTAAAAGTGATGAACCATTCACTTAGGTTATTTTTTTCCCTGGTGGAATTAGTGAAGGTTTATCTAAGGGAAAAGAGTAGCTTGTCTCTACACGAAGGTGACCTAATTCAATATGTGAGTTTTTTATTCCATTCAGCACTAGAGTTCAGCCTCATAAAGTGGGCATATCAGACAGGTAAGGTAATTACAATTATTCCACGAATGCTGTAAAATGGTACTCTGTTTGAAAATCAGGAAGGTCCTCCTACAGACTGTCTTAGATCTGTACAACAGATAGCATTATTTAGGACTAGATTACAGAATCTGAGTACAAATCAAATTTTAGGAAAAAATAACACCATTGATAAAAATCTAGAGACAGTTTTCTTTAACCAAATATTCATATATAGCACAATTAAAATATAATATTGCTAAAAAAATGTAAGAAATAAATCATTAAAAATAAATACATGTGTCAGCATGAGAATTTATCTGGTCAAGATACACACCAGAGACAAAAGATAACTTTTCACTAGGTTTGTTTTAAAACGAAGAAGCACAAACCTAGTATCCAGTAGTTATGACACTAGCAACAAGTGAACACTCATTCTTATTTTTAGTTTGAAGAACTACTATGAAATGAGTTTATTGCTACATCTCACAAGAATATGTATGTATATGTACAGAATTATATTTACTTTTCTTACCCTACATTCTATAGTGAAGTTGCACCTATGTATTAGATTAAACTCAATAAACATTAAGGCCAAAACACAATGGGTCAAAGATTTCTATCAACCAGACAATATAATTATGTCTTCAGAAGGACAAGAAAACACTCCCTAGATCAAATGTCAGATTTATTATCTTTTAAACTCAATTCACATACATGCTGGGTCCCTAAATATAATTCTTATTTATAATAGCGCAAAAGTGTAATTAGTTCCTTCCTTCTTTAAGCCAGGATCACACTCAAATGAAAATTACTTTTTCAACAATGATTTCATAAGAGATCTGTGACATTTTTGCTTATTAGAAGGGCTACTTAAATTCATTTATGCTTCTGTCGCTTGAGTTTCTGATGCCATAGTAACAATTAAGGAACAATCTTCTGGTTTTAATAAGAAAATTGTTGAATCATACTGGACTCAAAGGTTTATCTTATTTTCAAATTTTTTAAACATTTCTGTATTGTAAACAAAAGAATTTATGCATACTTCTTTCCATTTAACAACTTTTTTAAAATCTATAAAAGAGGATGATGGTCTAAATGCAACAGTGTAAGGTGCAAGAGATACAAAGACAATAATGAAACTCTCTGCCCTTGAGAAGCTTGTATTCCACTGGTTGAATACATCTTAAGTAAATCCAAAGCAATCTGGAGATAGAGAGTACATTAACAACTAGGTAACTGAGGCAGGTTGTAAGAGAAGGTGAATTCTGTGGGGTGCAAATGCATTCCAGCATTTATTATATTCGGAGGTAAGAGATGGAATTTCGCAAGATCATTGGGACATAGATTGAGATCTGAAAAGGAACTCGGATGCTAGCCAGCTCAATACCCTCATTTTTCAGATGAGTAATCTGATGCCTGGAAAGGTTAAATGACTAGCTCATTGTCCCATAGGACTCTGAGGAACAGATGTAGGATTTGAAGCCAGGTCCTCTGATGCCAAATCCAGTGTTCTTTTCCCTGTATAATGATGCCTCTAGGAATAAGCTAGCATTCCAGTTTGGCCAGAATGCAGACCACATGAAAGAGAACAAAGTGGAATAAAAGTGAAGTGCCAGACTGTGGAGAACCTTCAAAGCCTCCTATGGGGCAGCTAGCTGGCCCAACAGGATAGCCAATCAATCAATCATCATTTACCAAGCACTGACAAGGTTTCAGGCACTGCGCTAAGTACCAAGCATACAAAAAGAGGCAAAAGATAGTCCCTGCCTTCAAGGAGTTCACAATCTGTTGGGGGAGACAACATGCTAACAAATATATTCAAAGCAAGCTATATGTAGGATAAACAGGAAATAACTAGCAGAGGGAAGGTACTAGATAGGGCACTGGGCTTCTAGTCAGGAAGAGCTGAGTTCAAGTGTGGCCACATACTTATTACAGTGCGACCCCAGTTAAATCACTTAATTTTATCTCCAGTTTCCCCATCTGTTAAAAAAAATGGGGGGCGGCAGATATTAGTACATATCTCTCAGGGTTATTATGACCAACCTCAAAAAATGAGATAATATTTATAAAACTTTTTACAAAGCTGTATAAAGGTCAGTTGCTGCTATTTACTATCTAGTTAGTTAGCTAGTTAGCTAGCTTCTTCTTGTTGTTGTTCTTATTCCTGAGGAGTTGTAATTCATTCTAGAGCCAACAGGAAGCCAATAAAGAGTTTTTAAAGTAAGGGAATGCCATTATCAGACTTAATCATTAAGAAGATTATTTTGGGCATTGCATAGATGATCATTTGGAGAACAACACTCCTAGAACTCAGAAGACCAATGATGAGGCCATTAAAACGATCCAGGTGAGTGATAATGAGGTCCTGAACTTGGGTGGTGATTGTGAGTGCAGAAAAGGGAATGGATATGTAAGGGACACTGCAGTGGCAGAATGGAAAAAAACAAACAAACTTGGCAACTGATTTGATATGAGGCGTAAGAAAGAGGGACTAGTTAACAATAGCTCTGAAGTTATAAATCTGGGTAACGGAATAAATGGCAGTCCTCCTGATGGGAAAAGATCAAGTAGTAAGTTTAGTTTGGTCCTGGACACTTCGAGTCCGATATGGAGATGGATACTATTTAGGGAGAGATGGACAGCAGACAGCTGACAATACAAGACAGATGATTTCAGGAGAGATGAGGAGGAGGAGAGGGGAGAAGAAAGGAGGGGAGGGGAGGGGAAGGAAGGGAGAGTGGGAAGACAAAGCTAGGTGGTACAATTCATAGAGCAGTAGGCCTAGAGTCAGGAAGACCTGAGTTCAAATGTGACCTCAGACACTTACTAGCTGTGTGACTCTGGGCAAGTCACTTAACCTCCGTTTGCTTCGGTTTCCTCCACTATAAAAAAGGAATAATGATAGTACTTACCTCCCAGGGTTGTTGTGAGGACCACATGAGATAACAACTGCAAAGTGCTTAGCACAGTGCATGGTATATAGTGAGCACTTTATAAATATTGGTTATAATTATAATAATTATTAATACTAATGATAAATGGACTCATGAGAATTGATGAGCTCAATAAGAGGTCAAGTAGAAAAAGACAAAAAGGACTTTCCCCCTCTTTCTACATGGTCTCACGTGTTGACAAAAAAGGAAAATGATAAATGCTAAAGGAGCTGTGGGAAAATAGGTGCATTAACGTACTTTTCAAAGTGTTGTGAACTAGTCCAGCTATTCTGGAAAGCAAACTAGAACTATGCCCTAAAAAGCATTAAACAGCACATACCTTTTGACCCAGTGATACCAGTACTATGTTTATTACCCAAAGAGATCAAAGAAAGAGGAAAAGGACTCATATGAAAAAATATTTATAGCAGCTTTATGTGGTGGCAAAGAATTGGAAACTGAGGAAGTACCCATCAAATGGGTGATGGCTGAACAAGTTATGGCATCTGAATGTGATCAAATACTACTGAACCATAAGAAATTATGAAAGTAGTGGTTTCAGAGAAACCTGGAAAGACATGTATGAATTGATGCAGAAGTGAGAAGAACCCAGAGGACAATTTCTATATGACAAAATTGTAAAGATGATTTTTAAAAGACTTATGAAATGTGATCAAAGCAATGACCAATCACCATTATAAAGGTCTCATGATAAATATGCTACCTACCTATTGACAGAGATGTGATGGACTCGGGGTCCAAGGTAAGACATACAGCTCTTTCTGTAGTGGGAATAACCAGCCATAAGGAAACATAATTTGAATAGCATGGTTTTGTATAGTGCTTTATGCTTCACAACAGCCTCTCAAGATAGGCAAGGAAGATATTTTCATTCCCATGGTGCAGGTGGGGAACCAGGTTGAGAGATTGCATAAGTTGTTCACTTTGGAAGACCAACCTCATACATTGAGTAAATAGTTTGTTGTTGTCCTTTGTTCTCAAAGAGGACCAAAATGACACCACTATGCTGGAGTCAAGTTTCCTTATGTCTGACTGTGGCTGATCAGACCAATACGAGCTCGGAATGCTCTACCACAGGTCAGGCACAAATAGCCCATGTCACCATTTGGGGTGGATCCTCTAAATCTGCGCATCTTGCATTTTTTTGAAACCCGGTTATTCTGACTCCAATTCCAAAGTTCTATCTACTATTCAATGAGGTCCTTTTGAGTGGCACGTAATACATTTTTACTTTTATTTGGTGATCAGCAAATAATCTTCCAAAAGTGAACAATATTTGCTCAGTGGAAGCTATAAGTAAATTGCTTTAGATTTGTTTGAATCCTTCTGATAACATAAGGTCAAACTCTGAAATTATGTCCAGCAAACTTTTTTCAAATGTTGATTTACTCATATATTCTGAACAGAGCCAAAAAAAAATCTGTGGGGCGGCAATTTATTTAGCAACTTATGATGTTAAAAATATCTTAAATTGCATTGCAGATTCAGTCCAATAACAGATCTCTTAGTTAACTGTTTTTGCATAGTCAGTAGAGGTCATTCAAGACTGACTACTTGCTGTTATATTAAAACAGTAGCTTTTGAGTTTCATTTCTGCCTCCAATGTGAACATATTTTAAAGGCTAAAATGACCAGTTGTCTTGCTCCTTTACTGATAATTTAATACCTCATTTTTTTCTGCTCAAAATTTAACAGCAATTTGGTAGATTTACTAAAAATCTTTTGAGTCTGGATAATTCAAGAAGTCAGCATGGCACAGTGGAAAGTATATTGGATATGGGGTCAAAAGACCTAGGTTTGAATGTGGACTCTGCCATCTTCTATATGACCAGTGGCTAGTCACTTAAACCTCTTTGCCTTCCATTTCCTCATTTATAGAATGAGGAGGTTGGACTGTATGCCCGCTGAAGTCCCTATGAGCTCTCAGTATGCAGTTCTTATGAGACCAAGGCTATAGTGTTTAAGCAGGGTGCAAGGAGGCCATTTTGTCCTGATTTCAAAACAACAACAATAACACCTTGATTACATGATCAGAGCCTATGTCTCTAACTTTGGCCAACTAAGTTGCTTAAAAATCCATTCTACTATCTACAAGAAGATTTGCATTACGGATTTATTGCTCAAGAAAAGTCCTTGAAAGTATCTCCTATGGATGTGGATTCTGTTACGGGAAAGAAAATACTCTGTAACAACCCCTCACCAAAAATACACTACCATTAATTTAGATGAATGTCTATAAATCAAAATTGTGTGGATTTAATTAAGGGTACAACATAAAAAGGCTTGTGAGGGAAGTAGAAATGTCATTAAATGCTTATTTGATCTGACATCAAATCACTCCAAACCCCAAATTCTACTTTAAAAAAATGGCTGAAAAAAATTTAGGTTTAAACTTTCCACTAATTGCTTTAAAAAAACTAGCAATGACAACAAATCTCAATACAAATCAAAACTATTTTGGGGAGACAATATTTCCTTTTCAACAGATACTAATATCCAAATACAGTTCAACTACTATTAATACAATGTGTTTGTTTTGGTTTTCAATTCTATTTAAATTTACCATACTGAGTTTGCACATTTTGCATGATGAAAAATAACATAAAACTTCACTATTTAGTTGAATTACAATATAAAAAGGCTGAATATTTTTGAGCAAAGCTTTTTAAATTCTACTAGCCAAAACATAGATAAATGATTGAAAGCATTACCCAAAAGGCCAGCATCCGTTTCTATAGTACTGGTGTCTTAGTAACAAGAAAGGATAACTGCAAATGCTTTATTAATATTAATGAACTTCATGCTGCAATATAATAAGGCTTTTCACAAAACTAAAAAGGATAAATACTCAGCTAATGCCTTAAATATAAAGCATTAATTAACAAAGTCCTTTATCAATCAGGAAAAGTCCCAAATAGCCAAAAAGTCATTTACCAGAACATATAAGTATGTAAGTGCCAGTGATGCTAAAAAAAAAAAAAAATCACTCTTTCAGAAAATCTAAGAGACTGCTAAATGTGACAGAAATTCATATATGTTGTTTTTCCTCCTGTAGTAAATTTTAAAAAATCTTTGCAACTCTACATAAGCTTGTTGCAACATGTCTTCAAACATTAATCTCAAGTACTTTCAAACTGTATGCATAATAATTTCATAACACTTTAAAATTTGCCTGCAGTACTTAGCAAGCCGAAAAGTGTGGGGAATCATCAGAATGGTAGTATATCCAAATAAAGGCCACAGGAATAATTTAATTAATATTTGTGATCATTAAGTATAACAACCAAAGTGAACAATACAATGGCTATAAATTAAAGTGATGTTTAAAATATTAAAGTACTAAAAATTTCAACAACATTTAAACATATTAACTTATTTAAGAAATACAATGGATACACTGTAACCCAGGGACATTAACCTCTTTGGCTAGTCTTCACACAAAGCAGTCCATCTCCAACCTAGAGGCATTGTCACTGGCTGTCCTCCATGTCTAAAACTTTCTCCCTCCTCATTTTAGCTCCCTGGCTTCTCTGGCTTCCTTTCAAGTACCTGCTAAAATCCCACCGTCTAGGAAGACTTCGCTCATTCCTCTTAACACTAGTGCCTTTCTCCTATTGATTCTATATAACTTATCCTCTATATAGCTTGTTTGTACATAGTTGTTTGCATGTTATCTCCCCTATTACACTGAACTCCTTGAAACAGGGACTACGTTTTTCTTTTTCATGCCCAGCTTTTAGCACTGGGCCTGACCCACAGGAGGCACTTCATAATTGTTAACTAACTGGCTGACTGATTTTCTAGAGAATGAAGGATGAGGAAAAGACCCCAGCCAAAAGTACTAAAACCACTTCTTCCTAATAAGATCTTTATATCCACGTGGTTTTAATATTAGTGTAACTTTTTGAGCTTTACATTTTATAAAACTTTAAATAAAATGTATCTAAAAACCTAAATAAATTAGAAATACAATGTTTTTTAGAGGAGGAAGCATGTAAGTTTTATATTGCTTGCTAGTCTCTACTGTTTACAGTATTTAGAAATGTGTAACATGTTAGGTACTGTACTGAATATGGTCTATTTATTCCTGAAGGGATGTAAAAGAGCTGAGTTCCAACCTTTAAGCCTCAGCTCCCTAATTTGTAAAATTGTGATCATAACTGGTAAACTACTGTCACATAAAACTGCAGAAAAAAGTGCTTCACAAAACTTAAAGCACTTAAGTGAAAGTCATGTTTGTATTATGATAATAATTAGAGACACCTTAAAACTAAGGCACTTATGGCTAGCAGTATGTGCCATAGGTGTTTTTTTTTTTAACCTTTGGGGCAGGTTGTGTGGTCTATTAATGGCACACATAGATAGCAATCATCCCTTGATTATAATAATACTGATCTTAATGTTACTAATTATTAAAAATGTTATTATAAGTAATTATTAGTTATATTAGTAAATATTGGAGTTCTTAAATGGGAATCCTACTAAAAAAACAGTTCAGTAAACTTTTTTCTTTATTCAAATGTAACTGCTCTTGCTTTAACATCATGCTGCATTTTTCCGTAGGTCTCTTATTGATCATTCATTTTCAGTGAGGAAGGCTCAATTCCACTCTAATATTCCAAATTAACTAACTCCATAGACATTATGAAAGTAAGATTTTAGAAAAGGCATTGTAGATAGATCATCTGACTAAAAAAACAAAAAGCACTTCCCTATTTAAGGGATTTACTTATACTATCTCATAAGGAATTTATCAAATTATATTTTTGTCATTAAACACTAAGAATGTTTCAAAAATGGATTATGACAGGAGCTCAGTTAAAAAACTCACAGAGATGGCTAACTTTCAAACAAAAGTCCTTCTTTATTCAGATTTCCCAATACTATGAACTCACTGATAAAAGTATTGTCTTATCTCTGATTCTGCTAAAAGCAGGAACGAATATACACTGTATGTAGTATCAACATAGTATATCTTCTCTGATCATAGACTTAGAACTAAAAGGGACCTCAGAAGTATTTTCCTCTTATTTTTCAGATGAGGAAAATGAAATTCAGAGAAACAAAGTGAATTTCCCAAAGTCACACAGTGCCAGAGCTATAGATTAACTTCATTCAATTAAAAAAACCTGACAATTTTGAATTGCTTAGTATATGCACAACACTGTAAAAGCTACACAGGCCTTCCCCTTCTGGAACTTAAAGAGACATCTCATGTACACAAAAACTGCAGGAAGTTGAAGAGCTATATAAGGCAGAATGTGATTAGTGATATCGGAGATGAAAGGTGCTAAGGAACTGAAGAGGAAAGCCAGGAAGGAGGAAACACCAAGCCTCTCAGGCCCCTTCTAGGAAATCTACACACTGTAACCTAACCAGAATAAGAGTTCTTTCTGGGTGTTCACACTTGAAATCCAGAGATGACAATTGCCCAAACCCTTATGTCAGATTGGGTCAGACTGGGAGGAGAGTGAAGCTGGTGGTGCTCCTGTTCTCTTTGTTAGATAAGGACCCAGATGCAGGCACCCCCCATCCCTTTACAGAATCCCTAAAACCTTCTAAGACAAGCCTATATCCAGATTTTACAACCTTCAAAGACCCAACTTATAGTTGGGATGGAATCATTTGCTGCTTGGAAGCTATGGCAAATGCGAACAATAGTCTAAAAAGCATTATCAGCAAAGATCAATGTAGTCAAAACTATGCTTTTTCCAGTAGAAATGTATTGCTGCAAGACTTGGACTGTAAGAAAAACTAAGCACTGCAGAACTGATGCTTTCAAACTGTGGTGCTGGAGAAGACTTCTGAGAGTCCCTTGGACAGCAAGGAGATCAAATCAGTAAATACTTAAAGAGATTAATTCAGGCTATTCACTAGAAGGTCAAATACTGAAGATGAAGCTTAAATACTTTGGCCACATAATGAGAAGACGGGACTTAGTGGAAAAGACCCTGATGTCAAGAAAGATAGAAGGCAGAAGATGAGATGGATACATAATATCATGGAGACAACAAACATGAATTTGGACAGACTTCGAGAGGTAGTGAAGGACAGAAGGGCCTGGCATGCTATGGTCTATGGGGTCATGACGAGTCAAGACACAAATGAATCACTGAACAACAACAAGACTCTGGGGACTCCTCTCCCTGGGGATCCTAGTAAAGCCCAGTTAAAATAAAGTGGTCTGTAGGAGGGATTCTCTTGGAGACAGGATTGCTCCATGCCCCCAAGGCATAGGTAGTTCCCAGGTGGGATGGACAGAGCTAGGCTTTCAGTCAGGAAGACCAGAGTTCAAATTTTGCCTCACACACATACTTAGCTATGTGACCCTCAGCAAGTCACTTAACCATTCATTATCTGTTTCAGTTTCCTCAACTGAAAAAATGGGGATAAAAATAGCATCTGTGAGAATCAAATGAGACAATGTTTGTAAAGAACTTGGTACATAATAGGTCCTTAATAAATGCTTCTTTCCTTCTTTCTTTCCCCTGCATGGGTTTGGAGGTAGACCATCTGTCTGAGGCATTTGAACTTTATATGAAGCCAGCCTCTTTGGGGGTCCTTTTGCCCACATCCTAGACAGTCATCGCTTCCCTGACTGATAAATGCATCATAGAGATTGATTTACTATCACATTTGACCATGCCATCTTACTGTCAGGAATGGCTTCACTCTTACTCAACTCTGAGATTATTGGCCATCAATGCAGTAACGAGGAAGATTATGGTTTCCCATCTATGGACCACCCCCAATTCTTCAATGAGCTTGAATCATTCGAATCACACAGCGCCAAATATTGGGGGTGGGGGGGGCAGAAAGGATATCATTGCCCAATATAAAAATTAGAGTAGGAAAGAATTCCATACCCCACCATTTCCCACTATAACAGTCCTGTTTGGCTAGTCAAGAAAGCCAATGGCACCTGACATTTGACTACTGACTGACTATAGGAAATTGAATAAGGCCACAACTTTGAGTTGCCCCTTTACCCCCAATGTAGTGACCCATAATGAAAAGATGGATATTAAACAAGGAGAGTGGTATGTAGTCATGGAGTTAGCAAATGCATTTCTTCTTTTTTTTTTTTAACTGTCACTCAGAGAGGAGAACCAGGAACAATTTGCTTTCCTTTGGCAAGGAAGGCAGTGAAACTTCACCACCATACCCCAAAGATACTTGAACAGTTCTACAATTTGTCACCAATTGGTGACAATAGTTTGGGCAATGTCCAAGGTCCCCTCATACCCTGGGGTTACAACCCTAGGCTGCATACATAATGTTCCAAATGGAACGAGAGGTGTGGAAAGCAAAGATTGCCCTCTTAAAAACTTTTAAAGGAAATGGCTAGGATACTATTTCCGATAAAATTCAGGAACCTGACAAGCAAGTTCCTGGGGGCCCAAAGGGCTCTTAGAGTTCAGTGGGATATATCTTGGTCAGTAAAGGACAAATTGTTAACTATGATCTCCCCCAAAAGCAAAAAAAGAGACCCATGAAGTGATAGAAATGTAACTGTGTGACCCCAGGGAAGTCACTTAACCTCTCTATGCCTCAGTTTCCTTATCTGTAAAAAAAGGATAATAACAACATCTACCTCCCAGAATTGTTGCAAGGATCAAATGAGAAATTACATGAAAAACACTTTGCAAACCTTAAAGGATCATATAAATGTTTGCTATCATTAAATGCTGAGTTGGAGATGTATATAGGATATCTAATTGTAAATGTCTAGTAGATAGTAATGCAGGACTGGAGATTAGGAAAGACAATAGGACTAGGCATATAGTTCAGGGAGTCATCTCCATAATGCTGATAAATGAACCCATGACAGCTGATGAGATAAAAAATTGAGGCAGTATACGGCATTTTTTGTTTAATGGACTATCTGACAATCTAGTAAAGCCTGTGGATCTCTTCTCAGATTAATGTTTTGAAATGCATAAAACAGGGAACATAGAATTACAAGGGAAACCAATTATATTGAAATAGTTGCCAATTTTTAAAAAAATGCACAGATCCCAAATTAAAGACCCCTGACTTCTACAGAGAAGAGGCCCAGGAACAAGACTTAAGGTATAAATCTAAAATTACAAGGCAGGATATGGATAATGATCTAGCAAACAATGAGGGAGCATCCAGACAGGCATAAGAAGAACCAAGAAGAAAAGGATTATGAAAAGCCAGAGAAAAGAGTTATCTTGGAGGAGTTATAAATAATTTCAAGTGCTACAAATAGGTCAAGAAGGATAAGGGTTGAGAAAAGTCCATTAGACTTGCCAATTGCAGGATCAATAGGACCTTTGAAGAGAGCATGTTCCCTTCAGAGATAAAGCCAGAAGGCTAAGGGCTTGAGAAGCAAAAGAAATGTAGGTTAAAAATGCAGATTGCCTTATAGAGGAGTTTGTCTGTGAAAGGGAGGAGAGATATAGTGGACAATTAGCTCAAGGGTCACGTGACAATATTTTTAAGGATGGGGGAGAACTTCACAGTGGGTCATTTTCTGCAGAGGAATCGGAACACAGAAATGACTTTCATGATCTTCAGCCCTATTAAACAAATTGAGAATGCTCAGTAGCTAGTGGGGACCTAGCACCTAATTTTCAAGCCATGGTCTTTAAAATGCAGTCAACTTCCAAACACTGACAACATATCATCTTTCCAAACTTTTAAAAACATTGCTCAGAAATTCTTAAGTCAGCAACCTGACTGGCAAAATCAAAAGTTGGAAAGCAAACTCTCCAAATCTAAGCAAATATTTGCTTGTCTCGAGAGAAGGTCTGAGCAGGGTTTAAAGAGACAAGTTAACTCTGATGAATAGGAGGGAATACAATCTATTCCCCCAGAAGTGTGGAGTAGGAGAGGAATTAAGCAAAGAAACAGGATGAACAAGTTGGAAGAGAAGAAAATTAATGGGATAATTTCACTATTTTCTTTGAAGTATTGTGAATTCCAGCATGAAAAAATACCTTTATTTAATCTTATTTAATCTTTATTTAATTGCAGAAGTACTTTCCAAAGTTAAAAAAATTAGTAATGTTTAAGTTGTCTATGCTATTATTCCCTTCTAGTCATCAAAGCAAGCATTGACTCCATCAGTAACCTAAAAAAACAATCACCTCTGGTTATCATAACACTGGCCACAGGAACCACAGAAGGTGAGAAGGTGCAAGATATTCCTGAGTGCAAGGGTAACCAGTACCGACACCACATACAAAGGGGTTAAAGATCTATTCTTTGAAGGGCTAAAAAGGAAAAAAACAGGCACTTGCTGCTGTAAGAACAATTTCCTACAATATTACCTACAATATTCTCTAGGATATGGATTTATTAACATCATTTATTTAATGCTAAATATAATTTTACAACTGTAAAAATCACTAGCATAGAGGTTTAGAATACAAGTCTATAACCTCCTAGGTGTGCTGGAAAAAATAAGGCTAGAGATTGGATCTGTGATTTCTTCAGTAAGAGAACTCTTATAAGAAAACCCTTCTTTTTTAAACCAGCAAAAGTCAGCACCTTCTCTGCAATTTATAGCTTTAGAGAGTTGTCTCCAGCACTTAGAAATAAAGTGACTTGTCCAGGGTCATACAGCCATTATGTGTCAAAGGTATCACTTGAATTCAGGCTGTCTTCCTGGGTCTGAGGCCAGATTTCTATCCACTATGCCAGACTGAATCTCAAAAAAAAATACTGTGCTTTATTTTAAATAAACCTTATATACTTAAATTTATAATGATACCACACACACGTATATATCCCAGAAGTAGGCAATATCAGGATTATAGGCTATCGCTAGAAGATTTATACAGGAAATTTCTGTAGCTGCAATGGAACATTAGCTCTAATCTGATGGCAGTCCCAAAACTCACAAAGCTACTGCTATTACCTAATATTGCCATCACTGGCCTCATACTTGACACCTATAAATATTTTAAACAACAGGGCAGGGTAAAAACCTTTCTTTCGTGTATACAAATGCATACTGAACTGATAAAGTATGATGCTTCCTGGAGAATCAAAAGCTAATAAAAGGTAGTAAATCTAAAATGGACTTCCTAAACTCCAGATAAAATTATTTTAGGTCATACTATGAGAAGAGGACTAGGAAAATCTCCAGCTACGTTTTAAAATTCAATATCTGTTGGGCTTATCATATCAATGGATAGAGACTCCAAAGTACAGATGTTTTTTTTAATGAGAGAAAACCATATACTTTTCAAATGATAATTTTGCTTCCTTTTGCTTGTATAAAATGTCTGTAAGATGTATTTTCACAGGCTCAGGCCATTCTCTGAATGTACGTGAAAGAATAAGACTATTTGTGTTATTTTCCCTAATAGAATATAAGCTCCTGGAGGACAGAGACTGTCTTGTTTTTTGATCCCTAGTCCTTAGTATAGCATCTGGCACACTTTTAGTGTTTAATAAATGCTTTTTCATTCATTTACTCATTTATCCAAATTACGAAATTTCTATAGGAATACATGAGATATATAAATCCAAATATATTATCAAATGAATAGTCTGAAACAATAACTTCAAGGGAGGCATAAAGAACTATCGAATATTTGACACTGTTGACATGAAAACTCTGTTAAAGTCTCTTCAAATATATATATTTAGAGTGTTCAAATTTATTATGGTAACACATAAGACATGTTAGCTGAGAGTAGGTTACAGCACAATATAAATAATAAATGGCACAAATTAAGTGCTTTAAAGAAGAGCGGGAGATGTGTGACCCTAAAAAGAGATGGTTCCAGTCAAGTAGAGAGAGTGAGGGATAACTGATAGGATAATTTAGGTACTCCATTTTTATCCATGTAACAAATAGCAAGAGATCTAGAAGAATAGTCCCTGCTTACTGAGTAGATGCCCCCATTGAAGGCTCACAAGAGGACAAGGACAAGATTCACAAAGAATGAGAACATGTGAAGAAGTTGCCATCAGTACTATTAAGACAATGTTTACGCATTAACAAGAACATATATTTACTGAATCATTTAAGTAATGCATCATGAATCATAAACAGATTCCAAAAATCGCTTTCAGCATATATATATATATATATACACACAATCATGAGAACAAAGAATGGAATTCAATCCAGCATTTAATAAATGCCTAAAATAGCACTTGATCTGGAGTTCTAAATCTAGAATGCTATGTCATATAAGATAAGGACTGTGTTCAGTGCTGATGACACAAAGATAAAAAATAAGTCAGTACTCGCAAGAAGTTTGCAAACTGATAAGTTGAATAAGACCTTTATGAAAATGTAATTCAATTCAATAAATGATTATCAAGAGCCTACTAGTGGAAGGCATACAAGAGCAGTGCAACAGGGTAGTGGATAGAGACCTGGTCTTAGAATTAGAAAGAACGGACGCAATTCTATCTCTAACACACTCTGGCTACAGAACCCTAAGCAAGTTGCCCCCAAGTAACTCTTTAAGGCTCTAAGTTACTAAGTATAAATCTAAATTGATGGAGGGAAATTTCTCACTGCCAGTTACTTATATCAATGTAATCACAAGTCCAGCCCTACACACTCCTTTTGGAGAACAGAGGAAATATTCAAGGCCTTATAAGTATGTGAAAAGGTATTATGTTGTGTGGTTTGTCCTTTGTCCTCAAATAGGACCACAATAACAGGAAGATAATGTTATGACTTGCAATTGACTTTGATTTGAGTGAGGGAGGGTGACACAAAGTCACCAGCGTCACTTTCTCCTCCAGAGCCATTTGAGTCCAGTGGCCAGATATCAATCAGGACAACTGGAGATGGCCTAGGATGCAGTGGGAGACCTTGGCCTTTTTTAAGCTAAGGTCTTTCCAAGTTCTCACTTTGATTGAGGCAACACCCATTCAGTGATTAAGTCTGTTTATAAAGTAAGTATGATAAAATAAGGAAAGTACAGATAATTGTCCACTTTGATAATCTAGGGAAGCTTTAGAGGTGGCATCAAGTTGGGGACTGGAAGAAGAGTTGAATAGAAAGGAAAACGGAGGAAGAGTATTCAATGTGTCTCCTCTATCTTCGAACAATATTAAAAAAAACCATTCACTTAACCATGCCATCCCCTCATAGTATCATCTTCTATTTCTTCTCCCTTTCACAGATAATCCTAGAAAAGATCATCTACTCTGTCTCTACTTTCTATTCCCACATTTTGGTCAATCCTGGCAATCTGGCTTGAACTCCACCACTTGATTGAAACTGCTTTCTCTAAAAGTTATCCTGTGATTGCTGAATTGAAAAACCTTATTTCGGACTTCATTCTACATGACTTTCCCGTAGCTTTTGATCTATTGGCCACCTTTTCTCCTTCCTTGCCTTTGGTAACACACAGCACATGCTCTCTCTGGTGCTCCACGTACCTGACCTTCAACAGTCTCCTTTGGATCATCATCTGGCTCCTATCTTCTAGGACTATGTCATGGGCCTTCTTCTCTTCCCTTTACATTCTCTCTCTTGGTGATATCATCAATGTCCATGGATTCAATTATCCTTTGTGTCCATATGATTCCATGTGGCCAGGTCAACAAAATGTTAATGGCTATATTATTTCTCATAATGTCTGGTACCTGCAGTTCCATATCCTTGTTAATAACATAAAGATGTTTGTTATTTAGAATTTTTGCAAGTGAAAGTGATAACCTTCTGTGAAAGTAAAGAGTAGAGGTTGTCTGCTAGAGAATATATACAAGAATAGGTAGATATACTGATAAATTGAGGCCCCTTTCTCTTGATTATTGAAATCCTTGTGAAACTTCCCTACTCCAACCCCTACCTATGTCAGAATATAAGAGGAAAAATATAATTCTTTAAATTAAAGGCAATATTGTTTTACCTTGAGAAGTAAACCAAGACTGTTCTCCCTTAGTACTGGTCAAGCAGTTAGAGACAAAGAAAATTCCTTAGGATACTTTGTTTTCTATTTACCTATACGATTTCACTATTCTGCCTTATATTCCATTCCTAAACTATCTGGGGGGAAAAAACAGGCTAGGCTTAGTCCAAAAAAAAGAAATCTTCTGGCATTCATCTTCTTCTATATAATACATGTCACAACCCTAAGCAAAGTCAAGAAAGATGAATCCCTGATTCCTATCCATCCTATTCAGCCAATCTCTTGCCTTGGAATGCTAGAAACTAGAAAAAATGGAATATATCTTTCACGTATCAGAGATAGGACATTGTATAAAAAAGAAAAAACTTGCGAAACATCTTCAGAGGGATTTGAGTTACAGTGCCATCTACACCCTTACCCCAACAGCTGTTCGGAGTAGGAAGTCTTCTGAACTACCTTCTGAGTCAGCCAGTTAAAAACCATTTCTTGTAATTCTGAGATCTCCACAAGTTACCTTATATCCTTTCCCACCAGCCTCTTGGGAAACTTCCTGCTCTAACTTTTCCAATATATTTTTTCATCCAATGTGAGGTCTTGTGGAGACTGATGAGAATGATGTAAAATAAACATGCTGATGATATAAAATAAATGGGAGAGCTTAATCAATCCCCTTTAATACTTTTTTCAAACCTCAAGAGTAACTATTATTATGGAAGCAAAATAGAACACTAAGGGGCAGCTAGGTGGCGCAGTGAGTAGAGCAGCAGCCCTGGACTCAGGAGGACCTGAGTTCAAATACAGCCTCAGACACTTGACACATGTACTAGCTGTGTGACCTTGGGCAAGTCACTTAACCCCAATTGCCCTGCCAAAAAACTTAAAAAAAAAAAGAACACTAAAATATTCCAAAACTGAGTCCTAATTTTCCTTCCAAACTCCATTCTCACACTGCCAAATGATGATTGGACATCTCTGCCTGGATGACCTATAGCCATCTCAAATTCAAAATATCCAAAAGAAATCTTTTTCCTCCAAAAAGGAATCCTCCTTTTAGTTTAAAGGCAATATTGTTCCAAGGAGCTCCTCCAAAAAAAAAAATCTCTCATCCAAACTTATCTATTTTGTGGATTGTGTCATCAACACCATCCCTCCACCCTTCATGTACCTTCTACTGTAGTCAAAATGTCTTTCTAATAGCTACTACTATCACATGACATTTCAGCTCTAACTTCTGTGACTTTGCACAGGTGGTCCCCTCTCCTTTTTTGCACTCCTCCCTTTTTTAAGTCCAGGTAGACTTTAATTAATTTTTTAAAAAAATTTAAAAGCAAAAAAGATGCAAAATGATACTTGAAAAAACAACTTTATACTAACACTAAAAATTAAGTCTATTTTACTCTTTATGTCAGAAATTTTAAACACTTCAACACTGTTTTTCTAAAAAGCTTTGAACTAGTAATTCTTATAATCCTTTGACATTGGCAAGTAGATATTTCCAAATACACCACATAATATTTTAAACTGGGTAAAATAAACTTATGTTTTATTTTTTAATTCTGCACTTAAAAAAAATTAGCACTTCTGTACAGAAAAAAAGATGATCATACATAACAGTGAATCTCTTGGTTTTCTAAAAGTACACAACCAATTCACCATCTTACTTTCAAAGCTGCCTTTTTGTCTGTATTTACTTATAACATTCCTTCTGTTCTCCAGTATGAATTTTCTTTTAAATACTTCAATGTTCCTCCTTTTTGCAACATTACAACCAACCCCTGTCTCCTCTTGTATCCCCACTTTGGAAGGTTTAAGAATGGTAATCAAACAATTTAAGACAGCCCCCAGCTACTGTACTTAAAAGGCTATTGTTACATAGGATATCAATCTCTCCAGTTCATCCCACTGGGAAGTAAACAAATAGTTTGCTGCAGACTATACTTTTGTCAAGTGCTTTTCAAAAAAGTTTAAAAAATAGGTCTGCTAAGATAAAAGGAAAGAATGGCTCAAGAGAGATGGGAGGCACTTGAGAAATCTATTGACAAAATTTCAAATGATTCTAGTGGAGAAAAGAGGGAGCTATTTAAAGATAGCAATGTGGTCACAAAAGCACAGCTGCAATAAAAACAAAAACTTAATCGGAAAAAGGCACATCTGGCGAGCTCAGATTTTTAAAAGATATATAGAAAGTGATAATAATTGTTCTTATGATAACAATACTAATAGCCTTCTCAAAGTCCAAACCATCATACTCAAAGTAAGGAGCTGCCAGCCAAAGTAATGTATAATGGCGCATTTTATGAGCCCTGAGACAATTATGATATCAATAAAGAATTCACAGGAAACACTGGCAAATTGGGCTATGTGAAACAACTGCCCTTAAAATTTAGAAGGACAGACAAGGCAGAATAAGGTTACAGACCAATCCTATTTTAAATCATTACTATTATTATTAATTTAACCTGGAGAGGAGTGGTGCTGCTTCATGTTCTGATATCCAGTGAAGGTAAGACACCCCAGAACAAATTAAAAATGCTGATACCTCATTCCTAGAATTGTTTCAGTGTAGGATAGACCACTAATGTTGGCAAACTATGAACATGCATGGATGCTTTCATTATGCACTAGCATGAAATCATAATAAAATTCAACTACTTTAGAAGTTATAGGTAAGGGCTTTGTACTGCTTTTTGTCAATGCCTCATATTCATGTTACACAACAGTACAGGGTGTTCCTAAAGTCTGGACACAGACAATTGATGGCAACATGGAGTTATTGCATCAAGTTCACGTGAATCTTGCAAAGGGCTTCAGCCTTTACGTCACAAATGAACTGAAGATGTTATTTGCTAATATTCCAATTAAACAAAATGTTGTTGAAAATTTCATTCATTTCATTTCTTGAAAATATGCATTTTTGCCTATGTGTCCAGACTTTAGGAACACCTTGTATATTGCAGACCAGTTCAGAAAAATCATCAGAAATAATTTAATTGCTGTATCAGTAAAATGACGAGTGTTGCCAAAGTTACCATTAAATGTAGAAATACACTGTAAAAAAAATGAAATAACTTAATCTCCAAATCTAGATTAAATTAAACAAGAGGTGAAACTGAAGAGTTACTAAAATCTGAAGAGGCAAAAGTTGAAGAAACGAAGAGCATTGAAATGACACCTTGAGAGATTCTCTACCTACCAACAAAATGGATGACAGAAAATGATACCAATATCTCAAAACAGTTTTGAAAAGGCAATGGACATACTGAAAATGGACAATTCTGAAAAGCATTTGGTGAGTTTGAAGGCATTACTCAAAAGTAACAGAATAGCTATACTAAATCAGAGTACTTTTTAAAAGCTAGCATTTGTTATCACTATCACCACATTTTCCCCACGTTTTCCAGAAAATGTAAAAATGTTTCAGGACCTGCACACCACAGCATCGAGTAGTGGACAATGTCATAGTAAGAATCATAGGAAGAAATGCTGCATTATTGAGGAATACTCCTAAAGACAAATGAAACTTCCTACATGTATTATCTCCTCTCTGAAAATGTGAATTTCTTAAGAGCAGGAACTCTCTGGCTTTTCTGTTTCTACCCCCAGGGCTTATTGTGTACCCAGTAAGCTCATAAATGCTTTTTCATTCATTTCAGTCATTCATCTACAAAACTGGAAGGCAGTGAGTGGGGTTGAAAAAGATTTATAATTATTGGTTTAAACTCTTTAATTTAGGACATGAAATACAAAGTAAGCACTCTGCCAGCTTCCCCTGAAACCCACGGATGCTCCCATCTTTCTTCAAGAAGACATAAAATAACTACTATCAGCAATCTCTCCAAACATAAGCCATTTATGTGCTTATGGAATGTATATGAAGCATTCACAGCTTGTATTACTAAAAAAAACTATAAATGTTTACAAGAAAACAACATATTGATAGAGGAGCAAAATGGTATGCAAGAATATCCCTGGAATGTGATTATTATCAATTACAAAATTACTGAACAAGCCACCCCAAACCTTCAAAATATTTATACTATCAATTATTGCAAAGCACTTGACTCGGTTGGACACTTATGGCTTATTTCTGTGCTACAAATATAAAACAGACTCAAGTATAGTGAAGACATTAGACTCCATGGAAAACTGTTCTCAAAAACAGGCCATCCGGGCAATAGCATTTATTAAGTACCTACTACATGCCAGGCAATGATAACGTCAAGAACAATTGGTAATGACATGATATTTTTCAGGGAGACAGTCTAAGCCCATTACTGTTTTGCCAGGTCTTAAATCCATTATAACATCTACTAAAAAAGAACCACATATGGGCTTCTAAATTAAAGAGAAACTTGAATAAAGTATCATATAAATAACTTGATATACATGGATCACATCAAGCTGGATAACCACACAATTAGTAAATGAGGGAAGCATTATAGACCAAGAATATCTGGATTCATCAAGGTATATGACAAAGTCTCTCATAACATCCCTGAGTACAGCTGGATGGATGGAGGTTGTAGAAACAAGCCTAGCTAAAGAATGTGGATCTATGTGAATTTGGAAGGTAATCTCTAGAGCTCTGTTCAAAGTCCTGTAGGGTTTTTTTAAAACAATTTTTAAAAATCAAACAGCCATAGATGGCATGTTAATCAAATTTGCAAATTACATGAATCTTGGAAGCAAACTGGTTGTAAGATATAATTAAGATCCAAAACTACCTTGATAGACAAATGATGAAAGATGAACTTAAAGAAGGAATTATATAGCAATTAATGTAAAATTTAACTGTAAAAGTAGAGAATGGGTGAAAAAAAGTAGCTCAACAGCGCAGTACATTGAAAAGACTCAAGGTTTCAATTAGGTATGTTTTCAATATAAGTCAATAGTGGGAAGTAATCTTCCAAGAAAAGCTATTAAATCTTAAGCATTATTAGATAGATAGTAAGAGGGAACACTATATTCTGTGCTATTAAGACCATTCTCTTAATATTGTTCTGGGTGCCACATTTTAGGGGGTGGAGGTACTATAAGATTGGAGTACATCTGGAGGAAGGTAACCAGGAAGATGTGGAGAAGCGAGAATTTGAAGGGTTGCCATAAAAAGTATTAGGATTTGACTAATCCCATGTAGTTCCAGAGGAAAGAACTTGAACTACAATAGGTAGCAGTTTCAGGGATGCAGACTTTTGACTCAGTATGGGGAAGGTCTAATAGAGCAATCCAAAATTCAATGAGCTGCCTCACAAAATAGCAAATTCTCCATCATTGAAAATGCCGAAATAGAGGTTGGAAACTACCTTGGGGCATGTCATAGAAGATATGTATTTGTTTAGCAGGATATAGGGTTTCACATGATCCTTTCAATGCTGATATTAGGTGATAATAGAAAGACTGTGTGGCAAAATGCAAAGGAAATCTGTACTATATTACTTTGATTACATTTTGTACTTATCTTACATGGACTTGAAGTCAGAAGACTTGGGTTGGAGTCCCAGCATTGACAATAATCGTGTGACCTTAAACAAGTCACTTAACTTATCTGAGAATCAATTTCCTAATCTGTAAAACAGGGAAAATAATAATTTACACTATCTACCTCTCAGAGATGTTGGGAGGAAAGCACTTGTAAACTGTAAAATGTCATATAAATGTGATGTCAATGTTACTTTCACTATTTAAGTGAGTCTCTTAGCTTATGAGGGTAACAATTTTTTTTTACCTTACTCAAACTACTTTTATTTCTATTGGTTTCTCTCTACTTTTGCCCATGCTGATGTTTTCATATTATTTTTTAAGATTTCAAAGTCTCAGATATAAAATATTGGTGGGACTAGATGAACTATCAATAATAATAAAATGTTTGGATTAGTGAAAGTTATTCTTTCTTACCTCCCACGGTTCGACTAACACATTATAAATATTGCATAATTGGAATAAAATCCTCTTTGACATTGCTTCAAGTGACTTGCTACATTCAAGTCACCATCTTCCTTCTTATAAATGTTTCTCCAAACCCAGTTACTGGTAATACAATGATTTTTATGATATAAACAGTAATGCCAATTGTAATTAGTACATGTGTAGGATTATGGGCCCTTAGAGCAATAAACAGGTCATAAAAGAAATCAGGCAATCATGCCTTAAAAAAGAGAAATGATTCATTCTCCTTTGTATAAAAGCTCTGTGAATGTTTGATGTAAATCTTTCAGTGTACATGGAAATAAATCAAATTCATGGAATAACCTATAAAAATATTTGTTATTGACAAACTCTTTTCATCAAACAGAAAAACTCAATGAAAATGTTTTGTCTTATTGACTAACCTATATCTGAAGAAGCTACATTCATTCATTCAGCAACCACTTACTGACTAAATATTATTAACCATTAAGAGCACAGGGTGCTTTGGAGGTGTAAAAGAAGTAAAAGCCAGAGTCTCCAGTCTTAAATAATTTACAGAGTAGTGTGGGAAATGAAAACAGGTACATACTAGAGAATAATTATAAAGGAATATAGGAAGATATGCCAGATATGTGAAAAACTCATTCTAAGTTCTCATGTGACAGGAAAGAAAGGGGCAATCAGATGAATCACGGGGGCAGGAAAGAAAAGCTTCCTGGAAGTGAGTTGTGATTCAAACCTTATATAGAACAGGACTATAGAATCATAGATGTATTTGAGTTAGCTGGAAGGATTAGAGTTAATCTAATCAAATCTCCTCTTTCTCAAGATGAGAAAGCTCAGTTCCAGAGAGGTGACAAGTAAATCACTCATGACCAAATAAGTAGTAAGAAATAGAAACAGAATTTGAACTCTAGAGGTAGCATTCTTTCTACTTCAGCAGTAATACTTAAAAAAGTATTTCATCATAATTAAAAGAGTAAACATACAAACACTGGAGTATTCAGGAATATTCCTTTTAATTTGTATATCCTTATATACTTGTAGAATTTGGCTTTATCATATAATAGACTTTAATGAGAGGTGATGGTTATTATGCTAATTTTTTGTGCAGCTTTAAATTCCTTTTATTCTTGTTGGAACAATACTTTGCTATTATCAACTGGAGGAATATATAGTTTGCCCAAAGGATAAAAAAAATCATTTTATATCCTTTGGAATTTCATCTAAATAAATCCAAGTTTGAGATAAACAATTCTATTTTCAATTAAAAATTACAAATTCATGAATTTAGATTTTTAGAACTATTTTGGAAATACAAATGAAATAATCTACACTTGTTTTAGGAGTTATATCACATATCGCAGAAATAACTGTTAAGTTAAAGTGATTATACTTTTCCTCTGGTTTATAAAATGAAACACTAAAAATTAATAATTTAATATATCTAAATAGAGCTAATAACCACCTCAAATTTGAAAGTAGGAAAAGAAAGTTTCAGTCAATGGTTCAGCAAAAATAAAGTTAGAGACATCACTGGGAATGATGAGACATGAGAATCATGGATCTGAAAACCAGGTCCGTTCCCATATCCTTCCTACTCGTGCCATCAGAAATCAAAAACCAGGATGGCTGAGTTCTGTGAAGCAGGCAGTAAATCATTTTCCTCCATTCTCCCTATAAGTCAGTCAATAAAATGGTTATAATTTTATAAATGACTTTTTTGGGGATTAGTTTTGGGGACTGACTGATACGTTGGTCTGAGGTACTATGCATGATTTGGAATAACAACTCTAAAGGAAAAACAAAATTAAAGGACATGCATTTCTTGAATTTTCTTAATGATTTATACTAAAGAGACAGGAATGGTGGTACATGCCTGTAATCCCTGCTCCTAGGGAAGCTGAGGCTGGAGGATCTCTTGAGCTCAGGACTTTTGAATAGCACTGGACTAAGCTGATTGAGTGTCCATACTAAGAGTTTGGCGTTAATAGGGCGGGTCTCCAGAAATAGGGAGTCTACCAGGTTACCTAAGGACAGGTGAACTAGCCCAGGTCAGAAACAAAGAAGATCAAAGTGGCTGTGCCAACCAGAGTGGGACTGGGCTGATGAATGGTCCCTGAACTTCTAGCCTGGAGAGACAGGGAAATGAAGCTTTAAAACAAACAAATAATTTTGATAGGATATAAGCTCCTTAAGAGCAAGGTCTATTTTATTACTTTCATTCAGGGTTGAGATACACCAGATTCACAGAGAAGTTTAAAAAATAGGATATGTATGTGTGTGACGATAGATTCGAGAGGACTGAACAAGATTTAGCAACCAACTGGATAAGAGAAGTGCTGTAGATATAAGAGCTGAGGATAACTCCTGTGTTGTAAACCTGGATGACTGGAAGAATGGTGGTGTCCTCCACTGAAACAGGGAAGCTAGAGAACAAGATCAGATGAGGGAAAAAGATAACGACTTTTGTTTTCAATATGTTGTTTGAGAGGCCTAAAGTGGAGATGTTCAACATTTCAGAGGTAGAACTAAAGCAATGACTGAAGTAAATGCTTATGTAAATCAATTCAAAGTCAGTAAATTTTCACTATTATGCCCAAAGTTCAAAAAATTATATGAATATAATATAAAATACATATAAAATGATATAATTAAATTGAAGCGATTACGGCTCCCCACAAATGCATGGGAAACAACAATATGCTATAACCAACAGACTAATGCAAAGAAATTTGAAAGAATTTAAGGCTAACGTTACATTTGCATCCTTAAAAAAGAAAATTTCCCCTAAATATATTACCTTACTTGAATAGTTCATAAATAATTTCAATAACAATTTTTTTAAAAATAGTCACGGCTTCATATTATAAAATCTGTTTCAATTTTTTTCCTTGCCCAAAAGGCCATAAAGCTATAAAATCTTCCATCTGTATGTAATAGGTAGCAGGATGTGTGTGTGCATGAGTACTGGAAGTTCTATATAATGAAACAAAACTGAAAAAAGTTTCTCAACATAATTCTATTCCATAAATAGTTATCACTGGCAATTGGGAAACTTTAGTCTTTCTCTATAGTTTCTGTCTCTTATCAATATCAAATCAACTCATTATATTCATTTGTGAGCTGTGGCAACAAGAGGATTTTGGTGACTTTTTGATGACTATTACATTTTGGGAACGTTTAAAACTAATCACCTAGACTCAGGAAAACTTGTCATGCTTACATGCTATTTTATGCCAATATATGCAGAACTTTAAAAATATTCCCAAACAGGATCCTAAATAGATGATGCTGCAAAACAAAGTTAAAGAAAAGTATTCACCACACGTGTTGATTGTGGAGCTGAGTGAGGCAGCTCCAGTGGAAAGGCCACCTTTGGAAACTGCTGAAGCTGCAGAAGGTGGAGAAGATGTAGAAGATGAAGTGGGTGCAGTCGAGGAGGCCGTCGTTGAAGTTAACCGCTCTCCAGACTCCATATCTAAAAGAAAAAGAGCAAAACTTTGAATTTTCAAGACGAAGGACTGAACTACTTGTTAATTTGATTTAAGGAAATCATGTGAAGCAGAAATAGTTTAAGGAATAGAATCTTATTTTGCAACACTGCTGTAAATACAAATCATTAAGAAATGTTTCTACAGGAACAACAAAATAGTAAATTTAGAGTGGAAAAAACGGTAACAATGAAAAATCTCAGAAATATGCCAAATCTTCACACACTTACATATTCATGATATATGTGTATCCATTACACATACCATATATTCAACTCACAGGAAGGTAGCTTGCAAATATAAATTAAATGTATACACACGTATACAGGCACATCCATAAAAGTAGGATATTATCACTGTATTTTTTAAAATTAATATCTTTCTATGCCTAAACCTTTCCATTTACCATTCATTGTCCCTTCCCAATAACACCACACAACAGCAGCATGAATCAAAGAAATACCAACCACTATTAAATAAATTCCCAACTCTATAACTACAGAGATTAATTTGATTATAGGCACGAAATGAACTGACCTAGTGTTCTGTTCCTAAACATGTGCCACTGCACCCCTGACCCCCATCCTGAGGACCCTCACCTTGAGTAGGCTGAGCCCATCTAGGGGCCATGGTTAAGAGGTGATTAGAATAAAGGGAGTTTAAGGAGTCACCTTAAGAAGAGGTTCTTTCATAAAGGAGAACAAAATCTTCAAGAATAAAGACACGATATACAGGTGTCCCATGGGAAGTTGTGGGAGCCAAATTTATATAATGTACTGTAGTGCTTATTAAGAGAGGAAATAAAAAGGGCAGTCTAGAAGTCCCTTTGGCATTCAGTGTCTCCTAGGCTTTTCCTTACCATCACCAGCTCCTTTTCCTTTCCTTCCTTCTGTTATAGGCTTGACTCACTTATTTGCTCTATCCTCTGTTTATGTGATTTATGTCCTTAAAATCTTAATGATATGATATGAGTGTTGTAAACTATTTGGCATTTCAACTTAAATGTTTTATTCTACACAAGTACGACACATCCAAATGGAAACATGTACGATGGTCACTGATCAAGCAAAAAGACAAGCTGAGTAAGCTGAAGGAAAGACACGATGGGCATTAGGCGGGAAGACTGATCCTGAGTAGTCCAAGGCAGGGGTTGGGGGTAGAGGTATACCCTCATGAAAACAGGAGACCAAGAGGATGCCAAGAGAGTAATCATATCCAATGTGCTGTCACAGTAAACTGAAGACAGAAATGCTCTACACCTAAGTGTACAGAAGGACTGACCTTGCTAGAGAAGCAATTAGTACAGATACTTCAGTCAGGTAGTCCAATATCTGACAGTCAGAGAAATAGACTCCAACCCTCTGGCCCCAAAGGACAACTCAATTCCAGGGCACTAAGTGCTGAGGGGAGATAGAAAGTTTAGATTAAGACATGATCCCTAACCTCACAAGTCTTACAGTCTATTTAGGGAGCTTATTTAGTACAGTAGTTAACTTTATTCCTTAGAAACTTAACATTGGACTACTTCAATAGGCTGTATACCAACCTTGCAATATAAGGGGTACTTTAAAAAGGAAAGTTTAGAATCTAATGCAATGGTCACTCTAGTACTCAGAACCATAGTTGTGGCCATTTCAACCTCCTTTCAGAAGCGACAGTCACACTGAGAAATAATTAGTGAAATTCAACTCTAAATCTCAAGTCCATGCATTCACAATGCCTTTCACACAGACAGTGACATAGATGATCACAAGATGCTGCTTGGCATACTTGCTGAGACCATTACTGTTGAGCCTTCCAATCTTGTGAAGTCTAGTTACTGTTCTCTATATTTTGGCACTGCTGTCAATTCAAGTGATGAATTTTTCAGGACAATCAACAGATAATGGTATTGCTGTGATGAGTCTGTCCATATCCTTGAACAATTTTTCATTCTCCTCCTCAGTATTCACCATGGTGAGGGCATATGTGCTAATGATGGCTGCATAGCACTTCTGTTTTAAGGGCAGGCTTTGGGTCACCAGACAGTCACTAATGAGCTTTGAGACATGTGGCTGTCTGATTACAAAGCTGATGGCTGACACCTTTCACTACCAAGTATTCTCATCAATAAATCTAGATTCACCAAATGCAAAAATATTGATTTTGAACCTGGATCATTTGTGGGATATACTACCTATTCTCTCTCAGTGGTTAGTGTTCTTGTTGTCTCATAACATCCTAATATTGATGACTGCTAGCTATTTTTATTATAAAAGGTCACTTTCCACTTACTTTTGGACTACACGGATAAAAATAACCTTATGAGTGTTTTTCAACATGTGATATACAAGATTAAGGCATTTTTCACTAGTCCTTTCTCCTATAGAAAAGTGAAAAATTGCTTAAATTTTAAAAGAACAACAAATCTCCTATACTGTCTTTTTTTTTTACAGGATTTTTGTTTTGGAATATCCCAGCATTAACATAAAGTATAACAAGCAACAAATCACAGAAACTAAATTCTTTTGCATTGTTAAAGTGTGGAGTCAGGCCTTCAATAATAATTAGATAGTTCAAGTTCCCCAAAGCCTATAATACTTACAGCTGAGCCAAATAAGTTCTTGCCATTTAAATAAATTTCATTATGAAAAGAGCTATATCTGTAGAAAGTTCACATAATTATTTATGCCTTTTGTTACAAAATGGTTCGATGCCTCATTATGGTGCGGAGTTGGCCCTTAGCTTTAAAGTAAATGCGAGCTCCGGTAAAATTTACCAAGTAGAATGTATGGGTATGTAGCATAGGCCAGTGAAATGCTATGTACTAGTTGTCTAAGGATCAGCCTAGCTAAATGTGGAAACAACAACCACCAGTTAGTCACAGGGAGACGATATTTTGGTGTTACCAAAGGACATATGTTCTTTCTGAGAGCACGGTTGTCCTCCCTGAAGTCAACCTCAAAGTTAGGAATAAACTCTTAGCTATTTTTTAACTCATTTATATTTTGGGAAAGCATCATCTCTGAAGGGGGTAATTAATGAGTTTCAAAATTTTACTACTCACTGTGTAGTATGTAGTGTGTATATACTTGTCCCGAATTTGCCTGTAAGCTTCAAGGGCTTTTCCTAGTTCAGATATTCTGGTTGATGATCTGTGTTCACATAATTTACACAATTACTATGTAGACTTATCATGCCCTTTGGTAGATTTTGTCACCTCCTACTAAAACCTTTCTTGAGCCTTTATTTGCCAGTGTTCTCTCCCGACTCAAATTGTGTATATAAATATTTCATACACACCTCTCCTCCAATATAATGTAATCTCCTTGAGGGTGGGGACCATTTCTCATTTTGTCTTTGTATTCCTTACCCTAGCACAATAGGTGCTTGATGCTTGTTAAATTGAATCTGTCTTTCCAAGCAGAAAAGTACAATTTTTTTAGTCTGTTCTCATGTATCAGCCAATTCCCTAACTATCTGATCACTGTAATGCCATTTTCTAAACTTTCTCCAGGATGGGCCCTATTTTCTTATTTTAAGTCTTTAAGATCATTATAGATTTGGTCGTATTTGTGTGTGTGTGCGCGTGTGTGTGTGTGTGTGTGTGTGTGAGTGTATATATATATATATATACACTATATATATGTATATATATACTGTCTTATAAAAAACAGAATTAAATGTCAATACACCTAATGCACTTGCTTTGCAACTATTTACATTTAAATAAATGAAATTCAACCCATAAGATGTCATTCTCATTTATGTCTTTTGATATGGTGCCTCAATTCTTCTGGCTTTACTTTTTTTTCACTTGCAACATTCCCCTGAGTTCTTTCATTATTTGTTTATACTTATCGATCTTCATTGCATTATAGTATTCTATTTTATTAATATGCCGAAATTTATTTTACCATTCCTTATTGTTAGACATTTAGGTTTCTAGTTTTTTGCAATTACAAATTAAGCTCCAGTGAAAGTCTTTAAAAGAGAGTTAAAAAAAATCACTTAGTTTATATCCTCAATAATGCAGTAATTATGTCAATCCTTATAACAGTCTTAAGATAAAGTAATGATAGCTAACATATTATCTGTAGTACAAAAGCAATAGGAGATCCACAATAGTTTTTTCTTGGGTTTCCAAGGAGTGCTGGAACCAAACAATTGATTAATGTGCTCTAGGGACAATGAATTCTAATAACAATTCTGTATGTTTTTAAAAAATCTAAACTGATGATTTGGAACCTATTTTTCTGTGCATATATAGAACCTCACTCAGTCATATTCATAAACAATTTTCTGACTATTTATAGTTTCCCAAATATTTTCTCACAGCTTATTTCACTACTTTGAACTTGGTACCCACAAACACTCCAAAAAGTCTTACTGTGCATTCCTTCCTTCAGAATTTTTTTTAAAAAATGTTAAACGAGATTGGTTCCAGCACTCCTTGGGTAAGGGTAAAAGGGAACCACACTATTTGCAATTCCCCAGTGATAGAAGTACCCATATATCTCTAGCCTGTCAATCTCACATCTCTATAGAAGACTCATATCCATGAACAATGGTCTTGCTCCTAGGATCCTGCTATAAATCTGGAGCTGGAAGGAACCTCAGAGGTCATCTACTCCAAATGAGGAAACCAAGGTCAAGAAAGGTTAAGTGAATGATCCAATGTTATAAAGGCAATAAGCATCAGAGATGGGATCTGAACCCAAGTCCTTTTTCTCCAAAACCAGTGCTCTTTCAATGGTATGTATATTCATAGTGATTTAGTTTTTCATGGTATATAAATTAACCAAGACAGTGATATGCTTTCCTTTCCTTTCAAAATTATTAGTTCTATCTAATACTTCAGCAGGTAGATACTAGCACTTTTTACACTGGACAAAATGGATGCTGAAGACAACTAAGTGTGACAGTAAATGTCGCCTTTCAGTGTCAAGACTTGAAAATGACTTTCTGAAAGATTAAATTACATTTTGTGCTTCCCTTTCATTTATTCTTCTTTCTTCTCTCTATTTCTGACTTTTGATGTTGACACTTGAGATGACTATGAATATACATGTCTGCTAATGAAAACAACAATATTTAATAAAATACATAGGTAGCTGCTGACTTTACCCTTAAACTTAAAATTTAAATATACTCTATCAATTTATCACTTAAATCTCAACAGATGGCTAGCACTAAAAAAGTTCTCTGTGAAAAATATTAGTCAGGATCAACAATGAAATGAAAAATTATATAAAGTCCATACACAAAAACGTTTTGGAAAACATAATGCTATTATATGAAGTTTAAATAACACAAAAATGAGCTTTCATTAATTTCTTAAGACATGTTATGTATATGAACTTTCATTAATTTCTTAAGACATGTTATGTATATGGAAGCTGTACATGGACTGCTGAAATAAATGCCTGTAATAATGAGGGAGACAAGGGTCCTAGATTTAAGTCTAGACTTGCCTTCTAATTTGGCTATGTGCTACTATTCTCTTAGACAAGTCACTTCTCTTCACTATACCTCAATTTTCTCATTTGTGGAAAAAAAAAAGGATTTGGACTGGATAAGCTGCATCATATCTTCTGTTAATCCTATGATTCCAAATTGATAGGTCCATACACACTTCTTTACCGAGCTAGTTTATGTTCAAACATGTAACTTGATCCCAACAAATTAGTTTTAGTAGACAACTGTTCTAATTTCCTAGGCTTATATTAATTATTTAAGTCAATTTTCAAAATTCTAGATTTCATATGAAAGGGAAGCTTCCTGGTTACTTAGTGATTGTTCTGCTTTCAAAGCAAATAGCAGTGTGCAAATATAAATGAACTCCCAAAGCAGAAAGGACTATAGTTAAATTATAGCCTTTCACCAAGAAGACATAAGGTAACCTTATTTTGTATTTTGAAAATCTGGCAGTCAAATATACAGTTAGTAATTACAATATCAAAATCTAAATCTCTCTAGGGAAAAAGTATGGAAAAACAAACTTAAATGGTAAAATATTTTTCTAGTCTTCAAAAGCTAAAGTTGTTCAGAATTTTACCTTATTACCTTATCAGGTTAAGTACCATAGCACAATTTATACTAGATTCAAAGAGATGGTTAAGAGCGACAGGAAATGATTCGTTAAATTATTTTTGGTTTATCCTTACCACTGCTGCTTTCCATTACTATGGACATTTAATTGACCAGAAGTTACATTTGCACTGCACAGTTAACAGGCAGCCATTTATAATCTAAACAATATTTAAAAGCTTAATAATTGGGAATGCATCATTAAAAAGTATCTTTCAACCTTACAATAGAATGGTAATAAATTTCTTTATATATGCCAGTAGATGAAGGTATAGTACAGAAACAGAAAGAAAATTTTAACATTTAATTTCAGCCAGGAAAATACTGTAACCCCAGATATTACTTTTCCAAAATTGTAGATATGTTCATTTCTGGATCGCCCAGGTCAGAGATTTTTCCATTCTATTATGTATTATTCTACACTATTACATATTATTCTGAATGTGTTAAATTCTTTGCCACCTCTGGGCTATTCATCATAAGATTTTCTATAATTGTAATGCCCTTCTCCCCTCAGTATCTGCCAATCAATAGCCTGGATACTTTCCTCCAAGGCTGTGTTCAAATGCCATGTGAACAGGCTCCTTATCAAATGCATCATGAATACTCTCAGCTGAGAGATTAAATCTAAAATACACCTCTTATACACTTATCTCATTCTAATTTTTATTACACATCAAGTCCCAAAAGACTTAGTGCAATTTTAAGCTTTAATGACTTGTGAAGTATACCAACTACAAGCCTACAAAAACAACAACTTTATTTCCTACCCAGGTTTGTGAATTTTGAAGAACTTCTTTTTAATTTTAAAATGATAAGAGTATCCTGCCATTCTGCACTACCTGTTCAATGATTTTTAGATGACCCTTTCTTAGACTGGTATATTGACAGAGGAGGTCCTCTTGCTTGGCCACCTCAATCACCTGATCTAGCTCTCTTGGACTTTTTCCTGTGGTGTCATGCCAAAACCATCATGTATGCATAAAAACCTTGTTCTTTATATGATTTTAAGGCTCGGATTACAAATGCAATCCTTTCAGTAACAGCATCAGGAGGCAATGAACAAAACCTTGAAGGAATGTAGGAATTCTAAATGGCAGAGGTGGGGAGAGATAATCTATAAAGGCTTGGCAGAAGGGGATACAGTGCTATGTTCAGGGATTAGTACATAAGCCAATTTGGCTGGAATATAGAGTGCATGAAAGAGAGTAGCAAATGGATTTACTGAACCTGAAAAAATGAAGATTGGAGCTAGATTGCAAAGGGCTTTGAGTATCCAGGTAAATATCTTATTTATCTTTATATTTCCCTCCTACCCCATGCCCTCTGAACTATGTATACATAAAGATCATAAAATTGATAGCTAGATAGAATTTTAGAGATGATTTAAATCCAACAATCTCAATTTAAAAGTTAGGAAGAGACCCAATGAGGTTAAGTGACTTGACCATGATCACACAGCCAGTGAAGCGGCCAATTAAAAATGAGAACCCAGACCTAATAACAGCAAATTCATATTTTTTTCCACTAGCCCACACTGCCATCTTTAATCATTTTTACAAAAAAAAAGTTGTTGAGATTAAAGAAAAGAAAAATACATAATAAAAATCTAATTATAAGATGCTTTATTATACAATAAATCTACTTTTACTGCCAATCAAATAATATCACCTCTGTGCATAATGATAGTGCATCTCTTAATGTAATATAAAGTCAGAAATATGGATACTGTACTGAACAAAAACTTAGAAGAATTCTGCTGCATATCAGTCCATCAGTTGGATAAAAAAGAGTGGTAATCAATCAGTAAACATTTACTCAAGACCTACTGTGTGTCAGGCACTGTGCTAGGTGTTGGAGATACAAATACAATGAGGAAAAGAGTTCCTCTTAATTGGCTTATATTGTGGCAGCACAGATAACATTTATAATATATTTTCAAAACATACATGAACAATTTAAAAGTAAATATAATTTACAAAGTACATATGAAATAAATAAATAAAATAAATGCAGCCAATTTTTGGAGGAAGGGAAACATTAGTAACTGAGAAAATCAGGAATGGTCTGATGTAGAGGACTACATTTGAGTTGAGCATTGAAGAGAACTAGGGATTCTAAGAGGTGGAGGTGAGAAGCAAATGCATTCCAGTCACTGGGGACAGCCTGTATAATGGCATGGAGACTGAGGATGGAGTATCATGTATGACAAGCAGAAATAATGAAAGGTTGGCTGGATCATGGAGTATATTGAAGGGAATAATATATAAAGAAGCCTGCAAAGGTAGATTGGAGCCAGGCTGTGAAACCCACTAAAGGACAAATAGAGGAACTTGTATTTGATCTTAGTGGTAACAGGGAGCCACTGGAGTCTATTAAGCATTATAGTAATATGGTCAGACCTGTACTTTGGAAGTATCACCTTGGCAACTGTACAGATGATTGATTGGAAAGGAGAGCTTAAAGGCAGAGACCAACTAGGAAATGAATGCTGTAGTCTAGGCAAGGCTGATGGGAACCTGGAGAGAAGGGTTAGATGTGACAGACATTGTGGGAGAACAAATTATAAGATTTGACAATCATATGAATATATGAGGTGAGGAAAAATGAGGAGTTGAGGATAAGACCAAGGTTGCAAATCTGGTAGCTGAAAGATGTAAAGTCTTCAACACAAACCAGCCAAGAAGACTAAGATGGAGGGATCATAAAAGTTGGAGAAAAAACAAAAGAGAACAGTGTCAGAACAATCCAGAGAAAGGAGAATTATCTGGTAGATGAGGGTGGTTAATCAATCAAGAAAAAAAGGCCTTATTAAGTGCCTGCGATGTGACAAGCACTCAGGTAGACATTGGGTGAATAATTACAAAAAACAATCACTACTCTCAAACAGTTTACCTTTTAGTCCAGTCATATATGGGAACTAAGAAAAGTCCATATCTGTGGATTTAGCAATTAAGAAATGGTAACTTCAGAGAAAACAATGAGAAGGCAGCCTTTTCTAAAAGTCTCACTGTCACAGGGAGAAGAGATATACAATGACGAGATCAAACTCGTGGGTTTGAGCCTATGTGAGTCATTTTGCTTAGCAGAGAGCAAAATTTTGTTCTATAAATACCTAAATCCTAATCCCAATCAGCTCATAAATATATGTCTTGATCTAGAAGGTGACAAGCTGAAAGAGTGTGCATATGTGCTTCCAGTAAGTCCACAAATCATAACTACCAAAAATTACTAAAAGTATAAATACCAAAAAAAATTTAAAATTTCTTAATATAAAGAGAAAGGGAAGATATTGCTTAATTGCTTAAATAATACAAAATAACCTAATCCACTTATCTTGTATATAAAATATACATCTTAATTAAGAAGTAAACTACTTACATTCCTTTAACTTACCAGCGTTATTATGAAATTCCTGACTCACCTAGTTGATACCACCACCTTTTAGATTCTTTTGATCATAATCTCTGGTCCTTCCACATTTCCACAGCCTCATTCCTAATCAATGTATTCTTTATGCTCATCACCACTTTAAATTCCTCAATTTCTCCCTCCCCACCATTATATTCTTATCTTTGGAGTAATCTATTCTAGCAACCTCCAGGTTCTCCTCAAGTTGCACCCCCAATAATCCCAAAACCTGAGCAACTCCCATTATTGGCTTCCTTCGCCTCCCCCCCACTTTACTCTTAACTCCAGAGTACCACAGAAGTCACAGAATTGTACTACCTACTTTACAAAGGAATGCTATCTTTGACTTTCCTCCCCATTACATCTCATATCCAAAAAGGCACCAAGTCTTATCAATTCCACCTCTGTGTGATATCTAGTATCTGTGCCATCCTCTCTATTCTTACTTAAAACACCTAAACATCATTCATTACTGCTGGCCAGAAATACTGTAATAGCTTCCTAACAGGTCAGTCTTTCTGGTTCCATGCTCTCCCCATCTTCAATCCATCTTTCAGACTCCTACTACAACAAAAGTTATGCATATATCTACTCTCATCTCTTTGCTGAAAATTTTTCAGTAGCTCCCCTATTTCTTATTGAATAAAATTTACATTTCCCTACCTGACATTAAAGGATTCTATCAGCTGGTATCCTCCTATCTCCAGGCTGTTCTTCTATTACTCCCCTCCCCATACACTAATCTCAGTCAAATGTTTTCTATCCACCTGAAAATTCCTATACTATTCTGCCTCTTTGCCTTCCCTTATCTAGGTCCCTATAAAAAGTCTTCTCTCACCTACCCTAGGGAAGCAGGTACAAAGAACAAATATTTTCATTTTACGAATGAGAAAACTCTCGGAGAAGTTGTGCCTTGTCAGTGTCACAAGGCTAATAAGCATAAGAGACAGGACTTTAACCCTGGACTTCTAATTCTAATACCTCTGTTTTTTTTTCTTTTCAAGGTTACTGTCCAAAATTAAAGGTGCTTTCTGATCAAATGCTACCTACCATTAAACCAAATCTCTCTATTCAACAGCCCTTCCATATATTTATAGTAAAGTGACCGAATCTTCATTATGAATCTGAACTAAGACAGAACAATAAAGTTAGATTATGTTTGCTATGTTTTAGTATAAAGTAAAATTGCTTTAATTTTTGGAAATATCTGAACAACATCCTATTAACTAGAATATGTGATTAACCAAAAATATCTACTTGCCTAAACATGCCAGATAAGAAAGTGCTTTACTAAATGCTGAAATGGTCATTGTTGGGATCATGGAAAGAAAAGTGCATCAAACACTACTGAAAGTTCTATCAACTGGTCCTTGAAAGTTTGTTCTAGGAAATTATCTGGAACTTTGCTAAAAAAAATAACAGAACTGTTCACACCCTTTGATCCAGTAACAACACTACCAAGAAAATATCTCAAGGACAAAGGGAAATGTTCTATATATACCCAAATAAACATAGCCACCTTTAAGGCGGTAACAAAAAACTTAAAAGTGTGTGAATCCCCATTGATTAGAGGAACGGCTTAAAAGAATTGTGGCATATGAATGTAACAGAATAATGACTGCCTTCACAGAAACTTGGGAAGACATGTATCAACTGGTGCAGAGTAAAAAAAGCAGAACCAAGAGAATAAATCTATAGGATAGCCAAAATAATACAAAGAAAAACAATATTAAAAAATATCAGAATGTAGATCAATCTACTTCTTCATAGTTACTATACAATGTATTACACAATAAGTACTCAACTCTGTATAGTACAAAGGAAGCATAGACAGAGAGTTGACCTGAAAGTCTAGAAAATCTGAGGGTTCAGAGGGTCTACCTCTAATACAAACTGGCCATGTGACCCTGAACAAACTGGCTAACCTCTTAGTGCCCTGCAGAATTTTCTTTTTTTTTAATTGAATTAATGTCTTTTTCTTATATTTTAAGTTCCAGACTGTCTCCCTCCATCCCTCTCCACCTCACACTAGAGCAGGCCACCATTTGATGCAGATTTATAAATTTATGTAAAACAATCCTACGCATACTTCTATTTAACAATTCTTTATGTGGAGGTGGACAGCATCTTCTTTCATAGATCGATCCTTTTTTAGTTGATTTGAGTATTTATAGAACTCAGATTAACTTGGTTGTTCACAATTATTCTTCAAACAATAGTGCTATTATTGTATATAATGTTCTCTCGGTTCTGCTCACTTCACTTTTCATTATTTCATGCGTCTTTCCAGGTTTTTCTAAAATCAACCAACCAGCTTATCATTTTTACAGTACAGTAGTATTCTATTGCAATCATATACCACAACTTGTTTAGACATTCCCCAATTAAGCATCCCTTCAATTTCCAGTTCTTTGCCACCACAAAGAAAATTGCTATAAATATCTTAGAACACATAGGTTCTTTTCTTTTTTCCCTGATCACCTTAGGAAACACATCTAATAGTGGAACTGCTACGCCAAAGGATATACACAGTTTTATAACTTTTCGGGCATAATTCCAGATTACTCTCCAAAATGGCTGGATCAATTCACAGTTCCATCAACAATGTATTAATGTCCCAATTGTTCCACATCCCCTCCAACATGTCATTTTCTCCTATTATTTTAGCCAAATTGATGTGAGATTACTCAGAATTATTTATATTTGCACTTCTCTAATCAATAATGATTTAGAGCATTTTGCCATATAACTATATATAGTTTTGATTTCTTCATTGAAAAACTGCCTGTTCATATCCTTTGGCCATTTATATTCTTATAAATTTGACAAAGTTTTTTGAGATATGATACCTTTATCTGAGAAATTATCTACAAACTTCCCCCTAATTTTGTGTTTTCCTTCTAACCTTGGCTATATTGGTTTTATTTGTACAAAACCTTTTTAATTTAATGTAATCAAAATTATTCATTTTGCATCTCACAATTCCAACTCGTTTTTTCATAAATTATCCTCCTCTCCCTAAGTTTGATAGGTAATGTGTTCTCTGTTCTAGTTTTCTTACGATATCTGCCTTTATACCTAGGTCATGTATCCATTTTGATACTTTATCTTGGTAAATGGTGTTAAGATATTGATCTATACCCAATTTCTGTCAGATGGTTTTCTAGCTTTCCCAATAATTTCTTTTATCAAACAGTGAATTCTTACCCCCAAAGCTTAAATATTTACATATGTCAAACACAAGGTTACTATTATCATTTACTACTGTGTGTTGTATGTCTACTCTGTTCCACCAATCCACCTTTCTATTTCTTAGGCAGTACCAGATAGTTTTGATAATTACTGCCTTAGAATATAGTATAAGATCTGATACTGCTAAATCTCCTTCCTTTACATTTTTTCATTAATTCCCTTGATATTCTTGACCTTTTGTTCTTCTAAATGAATTTTATTATTTTTTCAAGCTCAATAAAATAATTTTGGTAGTCTAATTGGGATGGCATTGAATAAATAGATCCGTGTAGGTAGAATTGTCATTTTTATTATGTTGGCTCTGCCTATCCATGAGTAATTTCTATTTCTTCAATTATTTAAATCTGACTTTATTTGTAAAAAAAAAAAAAGGGGGGGGTTAACTATGTTCATGTAGTTAATGGGTTTTTCTTAGTAGGTATACTCCTAGTTGTTTTAAATGGGGTATCTCTTACTTATATCTTCTTGCAGGATTTTGTTGGTGATATGTAGAAATGCTCAAAATTTTCTAAGACTATAAGTTACAGAGCATTTACTGACCAGCATTGGTAGAGGTAGTTTCTTCATCTGGAATTTCCAAAACTAATCAAATCACATCTCAAAACAAAAAACTTTGTTTCAAAGGAAAGTTACATTGGAAGAGGGCTTTATTGGGAAAAGATAATGATGTTTTAAAAATCAATGAAAATTTTTTTTAAATGATGATTTCCCATAATATAATAATCAACTATGTAAAAAGTGAAAATTTTAAAATGGCAAGGCAAAGTTTTGATTTCTATTTTGCAAGAGTGGTATCTGTTCCACCAAAGGTCCACTGATCCCCTTTTAGGTTTACATCTGTTGATGTTCACATCTATCACTTTTCCTTATCAGTGAAATCTTGAATACTAACAGCTGGTCAATGAAATCTTGGAACAGGTGCAAACAGAAACAACTGATAAACCAGACAATGTTGGCTGCTATGTGCAAATACTATGTTAGCAGCCTCCAGTGTTCACATTGCCATCAGCTCTTTAAATATTCAAGGACAGACCTTCTCCAGGAAGGAGGAGGACCTGAGGGTCCACATGTGGCCTTGAGGCTGCAGGTTCTCCACCTCTCCTTAAACTAACCAGGTTCTAAGTTCCTTATCAAAGTCCCAAAATTAGAAATTAAACTGTGGAATATAAGCATAAGCTTCCTTACTAACACAATCTCAAGTGACTCAAAAGTCAAAGCAAAAAAGAAAAGAAAAAAGAAAACTGTAAACTGTCACAATGGTATTGTTGACTTTTGTTTATTGGAAAAAATGTGCAGGGAAATTCTATAACTATTTTACTCTATTTCAAATTCTGATACAGATGTCATAATATTATTATTTTAAATAAGAGAATTTAATCAGGGAATTTAATACCTATCCTGACTAAGTTTAATCTTTGATAATAAGAAAAATATTAACTCAGAATTAGCAGGGTGGTAGTACAGGCTTTAACCCTTGAAATGCTTATAGTACAAAAAACATAGGACAGGGCTCAATTAATCAACCAACTAGTGTTTACTACTATATGTGAGGAACTGGTAAGTGAAGAGGTCCAAGGTCATATAGGTAGTAGGTGGGATTTGAACCTAAGTCTTCAATTCCAAATTCCTTTCTCTTTCCACTGTTTCTGTTGCCTGGAAGGGGCCAGGTTGAAAAGAGTCTTAAATGTCGAACAAAAAATCTTCTATTTGACCCTAAATGTAATGGAGGACCACTGGAGTTGATTCAATTGATGGGTGAGACCTACACTTTTAGAGCTGTCTAGGGATGGGTTAGAGAGGGAGAACACTGGAAGCCAAGAGAGTAATTAGAAGACAGTTGCAATAATCTAGGTCAGGTATGAACATGGCCTGATTTAGAGTGGTAATTCTGTGAGTGGAGAAAAGGGACGTGAAAGTAGACACAAAACGTTTAAAGATAGAATGGTTACTGGATAGAACAAGTGAGAGTAAAAAATAGAGGATGATCTTAGAATTATAAACCCAGATACCTGGGATCATGACAGTACCCTTGAAAGTAATAGGAAAGTTTGGAAAAATGAAGAGTTTGAGGTGGAAACATAATGAGTTCTGTTTTGAGTTTTGGATTCTACTTCTGGCTCTGACTCCAAGTTGCTATATGTACTTAGACCAGGCATTTTCTCTCTCTAGGTCTCAATTTCCTTATCTGTTTAAAAAAAAAAAACAAATTAAAAAACCAGTGTTTGGACTAGATCAGAGGTGTCAAACTTGAGGGTCCTAACCAGATTAAATGGTAATTGTGCAATATTTAACAAAGTAAATAAAAATACCACTTCATAGTATTATGTAGTATCTATAGAACACAGGTAGTGTTAATTTGTGATTTTCTAAATCAATATGCAGTCCACAGGGATCCCTTTCTGAGTCTAACACTAATGGACTAAATGATATCTAAGGTCTCTTCATTGCTAACATTCTATTGTTCTTTAATTCTATGAAAAAATGTTGCGGAAATATATCTATTGTGTAAAGTATGATATATCCATACTACAATTTAAATTATAAGTTTTTTGGCCAATTTGTGTTTTGTTTGTTACAAAGGCCAGTCCATTGTTTAGGGGACTAGGGAGGAGTTATATCCTGAAATAACTGTGATATAAAAAACAAATGGCACCAATATTTGTAAAAAAAAAAAATTAAAATTTAAGAAATTTTAAAGAGGCGACCTGACTTCTTAATATAAATGAAGGAGAGCATTCTTTTTGAAGGGATTCAGTTGGCTTTTTTTTTTGGAGGGGGCGGGAGGAGTAGCTTAAGTCACTGTGTATCTAGGTATATACTGACTTAAGTTTGTAAGATACTATCAAATCCTTGATAAATCGAAGGGTTGTTGTTTTTTTGAAGGTAGAGCAGTTCTATTTTTTTCTATATATCTCCAGTAAGTGGCACAGTAAGAGTTGCTTAATGAGTGCTTGTTGACTGAATGATAGGATTTTCTACTTCCTTGTCCTCTGCACAGATGGTAGTGGTGCCTAAGCAGCAATTATCTTCACAGTAACCTATTTTCTTATGCTTGTCTAGAATACTGCAAGGCTTGATGACCAAGAGTCTACAGAGTTATTTCTCCTTGCCTTTGAGGGGCACAAATGATCTCACTCTTTTTATTCACCACTCTGAAAACAAGAATCTATGAGCCTTCCTTTCATTAAACTGAAGCTTTATGTCATCGACTTTCACTGATAGCAATGTCAAGATGGATACAGTTTTGTTTCTCTTACTGTGTATCAGCTCAACAGTCATTGGACAAAAACCTCATTTAAAATACCAAAAGTAAATTTTAAGAAATGACTCCTAGTATTGCTGTTGTTCAGTCATGTTGGACTCTTCTTGACCCCATGGAACATGGCACGCCAATAATGTCTACAACATTTTCTTTATAAAGATGCTGAAGTGCTTTGCTATTGCCTTCTCCTGTGGATTAAGGCCAAAAGAGGTTAAGTGACTTGTCTAGGGTCACACAGCTAGTAAGTGTCTGAGGCAGGATTTGAATTCAAAGTCTTCCAGACTCCAAGACCAGCACTCTATCCACTGAGCCATCTAGCTGCCTCTAATTCTTAGCATGGCAGTTTCCTTTTCTACTACTACCCCATTACTACTTAAGTAGAAGGGTACCGAATCAAACTCAAGGCAATTTTGCTCTATTATCTGAATTCTACATGGCCAAATTCCTGGTGATGTTTGTCCACAATTAATTATGCTGGTCTTTAAAGAGCCAACAGAGACTATCACTGGGACCTTAACTGAAGATTTTCAAAACTGGAAGAACCTATCAGAACTTGTAGAGTTACATACGTGACATATGTGTTGTGACATGTGTTCCCAAAAAGCACTGCCCTAAGCAATAAAAACCACAGAGCTCACGGAGAAAATGAAGTTAGGGGTACTAGGCTCCAAAACTTCAGCAGCGACACAGGAAGAACAAGATAGGAACCTCATAAAAACACTAGCATAGCTTTATACATGTTAAATGGTTAAGAAATACACAATACCACAATAAACAATTCCCAAAGAGTTGGCTGGCAAAATCTCTCACAAGGACAGGTCAACACTCCAGGCCTCAGGGGCCCATGGAGGAAGTAAGCAGCTGTCACAAACCAGCTCTTCTCTATCCACAGTTTCTACTGAAGCACCACAAGATATATATAGTAAATATGACACCCTAACTTGACAAAGACCTGATTGACTGAGGCTGTAGATGCATCCTCCTTGTTTCTTGTGGAAGAAATTTCAAATCAGTAAACACAAACTCAAAGTGTTCCCGAATAAATCAATTGCATTGGAACAACTTCATGTTTTCAAAACAAGCATCATCGCAAATTATGTTCTATTGGCTTAGCTTTTAAGAAATGATGGTCATTGCTGTGCTGAGATCAGACACTGAAGGAGTTTTGTGGGAGAATAAATTACATGTTGAAGAAATGAACTTTCTTTGATAAATTATTTCCCACTAAAACATAAAAAAACCTGGCCTCTGACCAATTAAATAATATTGGAATGAGAGGAAAAAAGATCTGAAAGACATATAAGAATTCATCTAAATTTCTTGTATCAGTTGCAAGTAGAATACCTGAATAGTCTGACTGCATCATAAACATACAATCCATATGCATAATGTATCAGATTTCTGAGGCAAACTTCATTAAACGAAAATGTATAAAAGTATCAATGGAGAATTTAATATATAGGTAAATTATCAGAAATCCCCAAAACAGAAAAATTGGAAGAAAACTAAATCACTGATAAATTTGCAAAAGAACACTTACTAAAAATTAACTTTATATATGGGAAGAGAGGAGTATGGAAGAAAGATCAATTCATGTAGAATTTGGATTGACAAAGGTAAAATGTTCCTTTTCAAATAAAATAGAAGCTAATGGCAAGATGACTTAATTCAATAAAAATTATATCACATTTAACTTTTTAGGAAAGCACTGAATAAGAGGAAATTATAAATACACAATTAGTCCCACTATTCTAGGGCCCAAACATAAATGGGTGTGATTATTTGTATTACAAAAAGCTTTCTTTTAGAAAGAATTTATCACAAGGTTTCTGTTGTAAGGTTGCTCCATCATTAATACTTTAAGTACTTTAAATACTTGACAATGTAGAGAATATGAGGACAGAAGTAAAATATAAATCTAAAGTTCTGTAGGAAAAACTGTTCAGATAATAACTTGGAAAAAATAAAAATTTGGGAGAATTTCAATCAACAAGCATTTATTAAACACCCACTATATGCTTAACTAGCACTGTGCTAGGCACTTGGGATACAACAGAAGCCAAAAAGATCCTGCCCTCAAGGAATTTACATTTTATTGGGGGGGTCGGTCACAACATGTACATAGATGGGTACCTACAAAATAGATACAGTGTAATTTCGAGAAAGGAGGCACTAACCCCTAAGGGGAACGGGGAGTAAAGAGGGATGAGAAAAGGCTTTTCAGGTAGAAGAAGGCAGCATGCGGGTGAAGTCTTGCTACAAGGTTAATGCAATGTATACAACCTTAAATCTCCACTTATAAAAGCCTCTCCATTTTCTTTCATAAACTTGTTTTTTTCTTGATTTATCAGTCCCTGTTCCAGGGCACTCAAAGAACCTCAGAGGTCCACCTAGTCCACTTATCCAAGGTCACACCACAGACAATAAGCACAGAGGCTAAATTTCAACCAAAATTCTCTGGCTGCGGAGACAGTCCTCTTTCCATTGAACCAAGCTGCCTTTCTTGACCTATTCTGATTCTCTCAGATCGTCACTCTAGCTTCCATTGTCACTCTATTCAGACTGGAATCTAGCTTTACATGTTTTGTTGTTATTCAGTTGTTTTTCAGTCATGTCCAATTCTTCATGACTCCATTTGGGGTTTTCTTGGCAAAGATACTGGAGTGGTTTGCATTTCCTTCTCCAGCTCATTTTACAGGTGAGGAAACTGAGATAAACAGGGTTAAATGATTTGTCCAGGGTCACACAGCTAGTAAATGTCTGAGGCCAGATTTTAACTCAGGAAAATGAGTCTTCCTGACTCCAGGCCTGGCACTCTATTCACTGTGCCACCTAGTTGAGCTTTTTTCTGTGTTTGCCATTACCCTAAAATATCTCACCACCCTTTGACTTTCTTCCATTCCCACATCCTGCTAATTCCCAAACTTGGGTATTGCTATTTCCTCTCCTATGACCTGATGCCATGCAAATTACAGAAAATTATAAAGTTAAACAACTCCATGGTATTTATTCAGTGTTTAATCTCCACTACCTTTTAGCCATTATTTATCTCGTTAATTTAGTTCATCATTCTCACATTTACCATGGAAATTGCTCCAGAACAGACTATTTTCTCTGAGGCTTCTCGCCATGTGAGTGGGCCCACAATCACAAATGCAGTACATCTGTAGGGAAGCATATGCATAACACATGGCTAAAGCAGCTCCCGCCTGGAGAACCGCAAGGCCTTCATGGTATCCTCACAAGGACAAACAATAATACTGTTCTCCCAAGGCAAGTAGGTGGCACAGTGAAGCTGGACCTCAAATCAGGAAAACTCAAGTTCCAATTCAGCCTCAGATCCCTACTAACAGGATAACCCTGGGCAAGTCACTTAAACTCTGTCTGCCTCAGTTTCCTCAATTGTAAAATGGGGATAATAATAGAACCTAGCTCCCACGGTTGTAGTGAGGATCAAATAACATATTTGCAAAGCTCTTAGCATATTGCCTGGCTGGTATCTAGTAGGTACTTAAGACATGCTTGTTCCCTTCCCACCTCCACTTCTATCTGCTGGAAATGTAGCTCTGTTGGGTTCCCTGGACCTGTTCCTCTCTACATCTCAATTCAGTTTTGTAGCCAAACTCTTTTTGACTGCCATACGACCATCTCTCAAAATACTCCTCGGACAGGGGGTTCTCCCCTATATATCTTGCTAATCTCATTCCTACTTTATGACTCTACCTCCTACTTTACTGAGTTGAGCTAACTCATCCAAGACAGGCTCTCTTAACTTTCTTCCTCTGTACCTCAAAACATATTTATTTATTTGCTTATCCTCTTCCTCTTTCCCTGCTGTATCAAAGGAGAAGGATTTAATCCTTTCCTAAATTAAGCATGCTATGTCCTTGATCCCATCCCAATTTCTTCCTACCTCTACACCAAAGAGTATTGCTTCATCAGTCATTCCCCTCTCCGTGAATCTTTCGATGTCTCTGTCTCTGATGAATTCCACTTTACAGCCTCACAAATGTGCTTCAATAATTCTGATAGGCACACTGAGCCATTTAGAAGTGCATGGATAAAGAAAAGACTAATTAGGGCCTGTGGTACAAGGAAAAACCTTAGTACAAGTATTTTAACCAATTGATTTTGGTCAAACCTAACCAAGGATAGTGAAAAAGTGATCAAAAAAAGGCGTATTGAACTGAGCCTATAACATGGAGTGTCTGTGCCAAGAAGGGAGGCTGAAAGAACAATATAAAGGATTATCACATAGACCTGATCACTAACAAATTATTGCTTGGACGAAATTAAATATAATATTGGTTAATAATCCATTTGGTATTCCTCCCTTCTACTCTTAAATAAAAAAAACTCAATCACTCTGTGCCTCTGGTTGCAGTGTTATAATCTGTACCCATCTCTCCTTCTAACCTTTCTTAATGGCATATTAGAAAACTTATGTTATTAGATGACACATTAATTAAATTCAATTAAATTCAACAACTGATTATTAATGCACCAATAGATACCAGACACTACGCTATTATGATACACTGGACTGAAGATGGGGTGGGAGTGGGGGGTAAAGGGGAAAACATTTATATAACCAAGTGAACACAAAACATAAACAATATAATTTCAATGAAGAAAGCTCTAACAACTGGAAAATCAAGAAAGACATCAAGTAAGAAGCAGTATTTGAATTCAGCCTTGACAGGAGCTAGAGATGCCAAGAGACAGAAGTGAAGAAAGAAAAGAGTATTCCAGACATGATAGACAATACTATGAAAAGGCAAAAAAACCAGAGATGGAATGTTGTGTTTGGAGAACAGCAAGAAGGTCAATTTCACTGGAATACAAAGTTTACAAAGAGTAATGTGAAATTAATCTGAATTGTAGTGCTATTTCAAAGGGCTTTGAATGCCAAGTTGAGGAGTCTGTATTTTATTCTGGATCCAATAGGAAGTCACCAAAGACTCTGAAGCAAGGGAGAGAAATGGTCAGACTTTACTTTGGAAATATCAATTTGCCACATGTTTGGAGGCAGCTGGAAAGGGGAGTAACTGGAGGCAAAGTCTCTAATATCTAAGGTCACCAATAAACAACCTTCTAACCGCCACATTTACTCAATGGCTCTTTCCTCAATCATCATTCCTCCTGAAATTTTTGCAGATCACACACTGACTATCCCTTTTGTTTCTTTGAACTTTTCCATTTATCTTCCTGGCAGTGCTGGGCTAGTCTATTTACCAGGTATATCCAGTGGTTTTCTACCTCTGTGCCTTTGTTTATACTAGCCTCTAAGCTTGGAATTTCCACCCATTCATCTGTGCCTAATGAATTTCTTCAAAGCCTGCTTCAAATCCATAAAGCATTTTCCATTTCCTCAAACCATGGGTGATCTCTACCTATTTGGATATGTTGTAGTCAGTTTAACTTGGGTTATCATGTAAGCTCTTTAATAAGAACAAGTATTGCTCTGTTCTTTGTCCAAGGGTTGTCTGGCAAAGAGTGTTTAATAAATGCAGCTGATGGTTTGATTAATCATCACATTCTGTACTGTGTTCCATTTATTTGTGTGTAGATAGCCAGTAGTGGCTGGAGAGCAAGTCTACAAATCAAAATGAGCTGGGTTCAAATCTTCTCTGATATATAGCAGCTATGTAACCCTGGGTAAGCTGTTTAACCTCTCATTGCCCTGGGCAACGTTTTAAGTCTCTAAGTTGCAGAATCAATGATGATGTGAATTGTTAGAAGGAGTTTCCTTACCACGAGTTCTCTATATCAATGGAATTGCAGGGTCTAGAACATAAAAAAGAAAGAAAATTCCCTTACTAGATTGCGAAGTCACTGATAAAGCTATGTATAACAAAAAGAACACCAGAATTATAAGCAAGAAGAAGACTTAAGTTAAAGTCCCAGTTTTGCCAATTGTTAGCTATATGTGAGGCCTTTTGAAGCATCGGTTACTTTATTTATACTTAGGATTTCAGAATTTTAGAACCAGAAAAGATATTAGGACTACTTAGTTCAAACCAGAATTTTCCCTACCCTATCTTCTAGGGTAGTTAGAGGATATCTCATGAGACATTGTACACAAATCAGTGAGCAAATACAGCACTTAAATGTTTATAATATCTCTCGAGCAATAATCACACGCTACTCTGTGCTATGTTTATTTGTATATGCTATCTACTCCTCTAGATCTTAGATTCCTTCAAGGAGCTATGGAAAGACATAAAAATCACTAGTTTTGAAGTCAGGAGATCAAAGTTTGAATCTTGATTCTGTCACCTCTATGTTCCTCAATTTCCTCATCTATATAATGGAAATAATAATAATACAGGCAACTGCTACCTCCCAATTTCATTTGTGGACCAAATGAGAATATGGAGAGTGCTTTAGAATCTGAAAATGCCTTATAAATAAGGCTATTATTGAGGACAGGAGCACTATTCTTCTTTATTATTAAAAGATAAAGAGGCAAGTCTTCATCAGACCCATAATGGCCACATGATCCTCTGGTAAATGTTCACCCTTAGTATTCCAGGTAGTTCTTTAACACTATCACTTGTACCATAGTGGCCAATCTGCATTGGTAGAGGGAGTTCCCTCACCCGGAGTTGCTTAAAGCAGAGAAATCACAGATGGCACTAATAACAACGATAAGAATCACAATAACAATAACTCTGTGTGTGTGTGTGTGTGTGTGTAAACCTTTGTTGCAAATAGGTACTATCTTGTCCATTGTACAGATGAAGAAACTTGGGGCTCTAAGAGGCTAATTGACTTGCCTATGCTCACAGGCATGACTTGAATCCAGGCTTTAAGATTCCAAGTAAAGCATTTTGGTCATTAAACACACTGCCTCTTGCATCTCCCTCAGCACTTGTCATGGTGTTTTGTACACAACAGATACTAATACATCTGTACTGGAGCAAAGTGACTCTTGCATAAAATATTAGTAAAGAGTAAATTAAGAAATTAGTAATACTGGATCACTAAATTATTAAATTAAGCTGGTTTCTAAAATGCACCTAACATAACTGGAAGTTGATCTAGCACTAATCGAATTCAGTTCCTGTATTTTAAAGTCATATTCTATTTATACTCTTCTTCTCACCCTCAATAACGGATTTGTCTATTATGTGAATGCTGATTCTTAGAAAACAATTCTGCATACTAATAAATTAATTATAATCTGCTTAAATATAGTTAAACCTTATATGCACAATTCTTGAAAACATAGAGAATGAAATTTCATATACCAATTTCATTTTTCTATTTACTTACACTTTAAGAGATGTATGCCCATTTACAAAAAATGCCCCTGAGACAAAAGAAAATAATGTATAAGAATAGAGAGCAGGTGGGAGCCTATCATTATAGACTGAGAGATAGAAGTCCAACCCTCTCATTTTACAGATGAGGAAACTGAGGCTGAGAGAGGTTAAATAACTTGCCCAAGGTCACATGGTAGTTAGTGGCAGAACCAGGACTCAAACCCAGGTCCTCTGATTCTAAATCCAGCAGTGTCTCCACTGTACTACACTGCCTCTAGGATGTGGTGGGGAACTTGTGGCCTTGAGGCCACATGTGGCCCTCTATATCCTTAAGTGAGGTCTTTTGACAGTCCAAATTTTACAGAACAAATTGGATTCAGTCAAAAGGCTGTACATAAGGATCTAGAAGGCCATATTCTGTGCCCTCAAGGCCACAAGTTCCCCACCCCTGCTCTAGGAAATTTTAAAAAAGGATTATATAAACAAAGAGGTATTTCTAAGAACTAAAAAAATTGCAAAGGCATTAAACAAAAGCAAAAATCAGAGCAGTAATGCAGAATTTTCAATTGAGTATTTAGCTCTATTTTCCAAAGTTTCAAGTAACTCTTTTAGGTAAAAAGGAGAGAAACGCAAGACAGAAACAGAGACATGAACAGAGTCAGAATCAACAAAACCAATTGGCTCTTGGAACGACTTTTTCTTTCTAAAATACTCTATGATCAAAGTGACTTTTAGGATGGGGGTGACATGGAACTTGTATTCTCTTGTATTTTCTTCTCCTTCTTATGAATGAAGAAAAATTTAACTTCTAAAAAGCACTTCATTTCCAGATGGCTATTCTTGAAATTTCGTGAATGTGAACAGATTTAGAAAAAAAATGGTAAGTTGCTTGTCTGCTTTATTTCTTAAAATAAAATTTTAATGCCTCAACTACAGCAACTTTGTCCAAAACAAAATGTATTATGCATATTGATGCAACATACCAATCAACCAAAACCCACCACAAATGAACCGCTTACAGAAAGTTTCCAACCTCCAGCTGAGAGTACTACTACTATTCTGAGAAAAGCAAAATTCCTTAATTGGAAAAGAATATAGGTAGGCCCTTAAAGTATTTTGCAACAGATTTGCCTTGTACATCTGGTTAACCTATGTGCCTTAGACAACTCTTTAGGATTTATCTATCACGTGTATTAGAAACTGTAATCTCCAAGTTCACACACCTGGAGTTCTCCAGCTGAGGAAATGCCAGATTCTTCAGTATTAGATTTCTCAAAAGCTATTATGAATTTCTCATCTGTGCTTGCTGTAATATCAATTAAGGTGGGGCTTTCTTACTGTCTTTAAATGATTAAGTGTCTTTGATTGAGTCTCACTAGGTGCTAAACCACAGGCCCAAACCCCTATCTGCTAGGTGTTAAGCCTATGTGGGCGTGAAGCCCTCAGGGGTCCTAAGGGGAGTTGCTAAGACCAGAGCCAAGAGTAGGAGCCTAAGTTCTGGTGGGCTGTATAAAATGCTAGAACAGAACTATTTGTGGGGGCTCTCACTCTTGGAGGTGTGTTGATGTGGAGACTCTGGGCAGCTGTAGCTTGTAAACCCGGATGTTCAGACTTTGTTAAAACTCTGGTAACTATGCGTTGAGATTTGAATCAGACAAGGTATGTCTGTTGATGTTTGTAATTTGTTTGTATTTGCTCTGAAGTTCAGGGTGCTGGCTTTTCCCCCTGAACTAAGTGAATGATATTTGTATGCTGGATTAATGTAAGATTGTTAACCCCTTAACGTTGCTTTCCTTAGTAAAGCAGATCAAAAGAACCTGTGTTGGCAGCTTTCTGTGTGCTGGTTGTTGGTGGGTCTTACACTCCTTCAGCAGCCACTGGCAGATTGTTGCAACACTTGCATATCTGATAAGATCTGAAGTGATCACTATAATTGTTTCAAAACTGGGATGGTAATCCTTGATAAACAAATCACAGAGTATCAAAAATCATTACATCTATCAAAGCCTAATTAGGAATTCTTGTGTCTTCAGCAAGTACAGTAAACCCTGTGGGCAACAGTAAGAAAAGGCACCCTCTGCAGACTCACAGAAGCATCACTAGGGAGAGGGAGGAAAAAGGGGAGAGAGACACTGGGCCAAAAAGACAATATGCCACTAGACATTTCTTTGCAATGAAGACTGCCACAGTCATTTGGTCACTTCCTATTTAATTCCTTATAACTTGTTCCTCTCCAGTTGATCAGTCTTCTATTTCTAGCATCCATTTTCCCTAATGACATTCTTTATTAATATTCTTCAACCTCACACCCAACCATGTTCCTCTCCATCACCTTCCCTATGTTATTCTTTTTCAATTTTTTTGTTGACTTGTATTCCACCCCTCTGTTTAACCACAATGTAACACTGGTAGAATATTGGTTTTTAACGAGAAACTGAGTCCAAGAGAAGTTAAGTGACTTGATCCAGTTAGTAAGTCTCTGAGGCAGAATTTGAACTCAGGTTTTCTTAACTCTTAAGTCTAGTATTCTGTCCGCTATGCCACAGACCTCTGTTTGCTGGAGAAGACTGGGCCATTAAAGGAACTTTGAAATTTCTTAAAATGCAATCCCAGCCATTCTCCTCCTCTCCTTTAATTCTGGACCCAAAACACTGTCCATTGGTATTTCCTGTCTCACATATACATAATGGTGGACAAGTTCAATAGTCCTTCCAAATTCATGTCAATCTAGAAAATAGCCATTCTTCATCTACTTGGTCTTCCCATGTTGATAACCAAATTCTTAACTGGTTATAGATCTCTTCCAGAAAACTATGTAATTTTCTGCTATCAATGAAAATAGCACAATGCTATTAAAAATAACACGATAATTTGGAGGACTTCATTACGAATGAGGAATCCTTCGACTCTGCTCTGAATTACCTTCATGTCTGTTGAGATCATCTTCTGTAAGCATGTATCACTCTGTTTTATGCCACGTCTGGTAAATATCACCAGAAGGTTGTTGAGCAAGTTATTTCTGTTGTGAAGTCTTTCAAAGAATTTTGAGTGATTTTGATGTGTGGCTAAGACACATCTTGTTGGAAGACAGCCTGTAACGTAGCTTTTTGCTCTATTGAATTAAATGATTATTTTAAAATAATAATAATAATAATAATAACAAACAAACAATAGGCACAGTGTAATCTCGTATTTTCTATAGCTTTCAAATGAGAGATGGTACAGATGTGGTCCACTGTGGATTATTACTTGCAAAAGGCTGCCTACTCCTTACTACTACCCTCAAACAAGGATTTTTCAAATTTGTATGTGGGTGATTTGTAAAGACTTTTGTAGAGATGGGAAAGCAGGCCTAAAGGCCAGTCATTTTATATATTCTCCTGGTCACTACCTTTTTGTATTAATAAGGTATAATATTTTCCCCACACTTTTATGTTCCCTCTTTCAGATACCTTGTGAATTGACCATCAATGCCCTCACGACTGTGTCACCTCTACCATAAGTGTCCTTTTGGGTTTTTTTTAAGTGTCATTTCTACTTCTCTCATTCCAATAGGTTCAGCACTTGTGATATTAGAGCCCAAATGTGAGGAGTCTATTTGTTCTTGATGGTAAAACCATTTGTAAATTTCTTTGCACATATTTTTCAGTTTTTCTTTCCTTCTTGTTCTATTTTCACCCCTAAATGTTCTCAGTTTGCCTTTTCTTAATTGGATTTCCTGACAAGCTTTCTTCAAGTTATTTTTACTATCCACTATGCCTCTATACTTTGTCAGGAAAATACTACTGATGAAAATCCATCATTTTTCTTTGGAAAAATTTTATAAACAAGAATATGTGGTGTTGCCTTTCACCAGCATCTTTCTGCTTGGCAATTAATTCAAGTGTTTGCTGATTACAAAGCTCTACAGGAAGTTTTGGTCTCCTTGTTTTGGCTACTAATTTACATTAAACTTCTGTAACAACTTATTATAAATGGTGTCAATGTCATTCGTGTAGTACTACTATCAGCCTGGTTACCTCATGATGGCAGGAGAAGTCAGGAAAAGCCTCCAACATGTTTCACTGACTCTCCTGTGGCAAACTTATGGGAGTATATGAGCAGGCATGGATGGCTTGCAATCAGCATCATCGGAGGGAATAAACAAATCAATGGTATTAACAAATTCATTTGAAAATAACTTCATGACAATCTGGTATAGTCAATTGTTTCTTGACATTAAACATCCAAGAAGTATGATTTGGGGTTAGAGGGAGAGTGGTACTCTTACAGATAGATGCTTCTGGGGAGCAGAGAGAACTCTTATGGATCATGCGGGTTTTCTCCTTGAATTTACGGAGAAAGAAACTGAGACCTCAGAGAGGGGTAGTAACTTGCCCAAGATGAAGGAGGAAGGTTCATTCCAATCTTCTTGAAACTGAGATTGACCTAAGGTGTAGTAAAGAAGAGGTCCAAATCTCATTAACTCACAAACTTAGAACTAGAAAGGACCTTTGACTCTAAACTCCTGTACTTCACTGCTTTGATTATATCTAGAGATAAAACAAGTGGGGAATTAGTGGTTGGAGAGGAAGGGTGTGTTGGGGTGGGGGACACGGGGCAGTACTGGACCTTCTAGCACAGGGGTTCCTGAATTTCATTACTCAAGACAAAAAGCAAATGGGGAAAACTTTGAATACTCAGTCCTTCCTAGTATATCCTGGCCCTAAACCCACCACCATCACCATTCTTCAGGAAAGTTTAAGCTGTATAGGAGAAAAAGCTTTGAGGGAAAGAAAAGTACCAAGGATGAAGGAGTCAGAGGCATTTCCAAAAAAGCGTCAGCTCTCTGGAAATGGCTTAGGACTTGCTGCCTCACATCTTCTACTATCTGATAGTTTTCAGTCGGAGAGCAATGTAGATCAAAGGAAAATGAACCGGACTTGCATTCAATTCTGATACTCAACAATTATATGACTCTTGGAAAGTCATTTAGCCTCTTCACACCTCAGTTTATTCACCTGAACTATGGGAGTAATAATATTTTCACTAGATTTGTTTTGAAAGAAGAACCTTTTAAATCTGAATGAGCTATATAAATGTAAGTTGTTATCATATTTATGCTTTGTATTTATAAAGGAAATAAGTTGTTTTTTTTTTTTAAAAAAGGCCTAAAGCCTTAAAGGAAGTCTGCAAAATGGAACTCTATAGAAATCGAAATTTCTTATGAAAATGTTTTATACTATCAAATACTCTGAAAGCCTAATAGAAAGTATTTAATATAAGATAGAATTTTAAAGTTATAAACCTAGCTAGAATTGAAATTAATGCAAGAGTAGCATACTAGAGCTCTGACTTTAAATGACATGATTTTTTTTCACAATGCTTTAAACAAAAAAAAGAATTTAAAATGTCATCTATATTTGCTAGTAATATTTACAATCTGATACAGATGAATTTAGCAAGTAAAATTAATCTACCTAGTCATAATTCCATTAAATTGCAAAGCTTTCCTGTTGGAAAATTTTCAGTGGACACATTTCAGACTATAGTATTCATAATAAATTTAGTAAAAAAAATTGTTGTTGATGTTGTATTCTGTAGCCACAGAAAATAATTTACATATGATACTTTATCCAGAATCACAGTAGCTGTTAAGCAGCTCAAACATTAATGCAGCCACACTGTCCTCAATCAAGAGAGTCAAATTTAAAATGTGACATTCTGGCAAAATAAGCTATTTTTTTTAAATCTCTATTCTATTAAATATTAGAGGGTACAAACAAAATTCTCAAAATTATTTAATGCTTAAAAGGCAAAAAGTGATTCTGCATTTAATTCAGTCAACATCCCAAGAAGAATTCTCAGGTCAAGGTAAGCTTTTAATACTATCCTAGATTCTAGTTTCAGCTTCATTTCTACTGCCAAACCTTTAAAAAGCTGTGTGTGTTCACAACACAATAGTTCCTTAAAAAAATACCATGTTTAAGGTACTTATTTTCTTTATCAGAGCTGGCTTCTTACCTCTCTTTTCTCCTCAGATTTTTCCTTTATTTTGAAAGGAGACTAAGCTCCCACATTTTTTTTATGGTTTTATCACCACAGCCCTACTCTCTGACCATCTCTACCCCAATAGAAACCTGGATTTCACCCCTAACTTCCTCTGGAATAGGAAAAATGAGAGGTGATGAGGGCTTCAATTAGGCTACTGACTATAAGAAATGAGGAGACATAGATATGACAAAATTTAGCAACTGACTGGAAATGTGAGTTGAATGAAAGTTGAGGATAATACCAGATTTGTGAACCTACGAACTAAATAAACTGAATTTTAAAAAATCAATCAATGCCTTTTTTAATCCACATACTTGTGAATTTTTAAAGTCTTAATTATTATCAAGTATCTGTCATTTATGGTGAGAAGATTTATGAGAGTATATTGGCTGGCACATTTAAAAACAGGCCTACTTAAATAGAATTCTTTTAAAATGATGTAGCATGTAATATGCTACTCAGATTATTTTGATTTTATTCACCTGTTTACAATGTTTTCCTGAGGAGCAACTGGTTTGGTAGAGCTACTATTGGACTCTGCAGGGGGTAGTGGTAATAGACTTGATATTCACTCCTGCATCTATCTTTATTTAGCTATATGATTTGGGCAAAACGCTTTAGCCTCTCTCAATTTCCTCATTTTTAAAGTTGAAGCATCTAGCTAAATAGTCATTAAATTCCTTTCTATCTCTTAAATTCTCTATCTCTGACAAAAGGTAGTTCATATTACTATTGTATTTAGGGAAAATTAATATCATATTTAGTCATTTCAAGATGTCTTAATGCAACTCTTTTTCAAGGTTTTAGGATCTTTAAATTTTTTTTGCTGTAAATTTTCTACTGGTCATTGTACCTATATCCTATATGACTTTTAGAGGCATATATTTAGACAAGAGAAACAAATCCTATTCATTCTACCTCATTTTTGGGTCTCCAAACAAATGGAAAGGAACTAAGTAACTGAAGTAAGGAAGTGAAAAACAACAACAAAAACAAATCTTAGGACTATTCAAAACCAATTGCAATGTCATGGTTTTAAGTACTGATAACAATCCAAATAATAGTAATAATTCTTTAGGCTGGCTTTAGAAGGCAGAAAAACACATAGGGCCAAATTAATTATTTTCTCTAAAACCAGTATTAAATTTTTTTTCCTCCTAAAAAATGTAATTCAATAAACATTTGTTAACTGCTTACTACTTGCCAGGTACTGTGAAAATGCTTGTTTGTCATCAATAGTCATTCTGCTTTTTAAAAACCTTTAATAGCTGCCCATAAATTCAAACTTTGAGCTCAGCCCTTTTATTTAGGGCCATCCACAATCTGGCTGTAACCTACCTTTCTCACTTTATCAGATATGAAATTTTTGCTATCACCTAAAGTAGTGTTTCAGTGTGCAACACTAAATAATGAGCACTGATCTTAGAATATCTCTCTTCCATAAAGTTTCCCTGACTTGAACTTGAAGTGTTTTCTCCCTTTTTGAACTACTATCTTAAATATTGTCCCCTAAAATTATTAATGTCAAATTATTATAATGTCTAAATATTCATACACTGATCTAGTGACATCTCTTCTATCACTGTCTTAAATAAGAATAAGGGATTAAATGATAGTTGACTTTTACATGTTTATCTTAGCTTCTAAACTAGTTTTAAAAATGTCTAACCATTTAAAAGTACAAATTGCAGGATATTTTAGCAATATATTATATGATAGTAGTCTTTTACTCCAAATTGTCAGGAAATGAAATATTAAACAGAAATGGATTTACTTGCCAGAAATGGATCAAAACTTTAAAAACTGTAATCAATTTCAATCAAAATCTTATTATACCATATACTTTACTGATATCTAACACATAGTATATTAAATGTAATTAAATCTACTCTTGGTAATTCAGGAGCATGTTGAGACATTTAAGGCTGTTTATGCCAATGTTAATGGCTGTGGTTTGCTGCTGCTGATTCTGCTGTCTCCCTTCAAAACAAGCTGTGATTTTTCAGTGACAGCACAAAATAGGCCCTTCTTTAAATTTTTTGTTTTAGGAAAATCTGAAGTGGAAATCAAATAATCAAGCTTGTAAAACCACAACTGAGATCGAATTCTAAATCAATAGGCAATATGTGCTGAGGTAGCTTCACTGTACATGTGGTTTATCACATTTTTTCCTCCTTACTCAGAGGTGGGTTTGTGTTTGGGATAGCAGAGACTACCAAAAAGTAGTGCTTCTAGATAACTGTAGTATTACAAGATAATATCTAGTATCTAGTATCAATGTAGTATCTAGATAACTGAAGTATTACAAGTAGATTTGAGCATCGTACATCTCTTTACAAGTCTCAGAGTACTTTACTTAATGTCTTCATCTAAGAGTATAGAAGAATTGTTATATCAATAGATGAAGAAAAAGGCCATGAACAAAATATATGGGGTTCTGAAATTCTAAAAGGCTCAAAAGTATCTGTAAAACCAAAAGCTAGCATTATTTCAATGACGAACACTGGAAACATCTTCAGTAAGTATGGGGGTAAACGCAAGAATCCTCCCCTTGCCCAATCCATAATTATTTGATATAGTAGTAAAAATACTAGCTATCATAAGACATCAAGAGAAAGAAATTAAAGACAAAAACATTTGCAAAGAGGAAGAAAACTCATCCCTTTTTGCAGATGACCTGATGGTTGTAAATGAAAGCCACGGGGAATAAATGAAGAAACTAATCCAGAAAATTAATATGTTCAGCAAAAGAGCACTATACAAATAAATACCCAATCATCAGCATTTCTATACACAGCTAACAAAAGCAGGAGGAAACAATATAAAGTCCATTACAAGAAATTTAAATATACAAAATACCTGGGAGTTCATCTTCCAAGGTCCATTTGAAGCTTAAATAGAACTACAAAAGACTTGATACAGAAATACAGGCAACAAAGAAGTGGAGATATATTCATTCTTAAAGACTTAGTAATGCATATACAATAGGAATAATAATACTACATAGACTGATCTATAGATATAGAACTATGCCAAACTACCAAAAGGTTACATTATGTAACTAGACAAATTATTAACAAAATATATTTGGAGGAACAAGAAAGTATATAATGTTGAGGAAAAGAATGAAAAAAGTAGAAACTAAGGTGGCATTGATCTAAAACTATATTAAAAAGAAGTTCATCAGGGTGGAGCCAAGATGGCAGCTGGAAAGCAGGGACTTGCTTAAGCTCTTCCCCAGATCCCTACAAACACCTATAAAAAACGTCTCTGAACAAATTCTGGAGCTGCATAACCCACAAAATAGCAGAGGGAAGCAGGGCTCCAGCCCAGGACAGCCTGGATGGTCACTGGGAAGGGTCTATTATATGGAGCTGGGAGCAGAGTGGAACAGAGCCCAGTGTGGGCTGCGCCAGGACCACCCAGATCAAGAGGCAGGTGGAACAGGCCCTAGCGCCCTGAATCATTGAGCTGTGGCAGTTACCAGACTTTTCAACCCAAAAAATGCCAAAGACAACAGAGAAGGTTAGTGGTAAAAACTATGGGGACAGAGTGAAAGGAGTTCACGGTTTAACCACCACGCCAGGATCGGTGAAGTTGGTGCAGCTCTGAGGCTGCTTACAGAGCTCCAGCCCCAGCCCACCTGGTAGGAGGAATTAGGCAGCAGATTAGAGGGGGAGTGCAAAGCCTGCTTTGCCCTGCTTGGATCTGGGCTGCAATCCTGGCTGGAGGTTCTTGGGGGAGAAGGAGTACTGGTGTGGCAGAGCTTGCTGTGCAGAAGTAGCTCTGAAAACAGGAGCACAGCCCCTCAAGCTTGGGACAAAGTACTCTCTACTCTACAAGCAGTCATACCCCAACAAAAAACTCAAGGGTCAAGTAAGTTGGCTGGGAACATGAACAGGCAGCAAAAATGGTCTCAGATTCAGACTCAGACTTTGGAATCTTTTTTTGGTGGCAAAGAAGACCAAAACATACAGCCAGAAGAAGTCAACAAAGTCAAAGAGCCGACATCAAAAGCCTCCAAGAAAAATATGAACTGGTCTCAGGCCACAGAAGAGCTCAAAAAGGATTTGGAAAAGCAAGTAAGAGAAGTAAAGGAAAAATTGGGAAGAGAAATGAGAGTGATGTGAGAAAACCATGAAAAACAAGTCAATGACTTGCTAAAAGAGACCCAAAAAATACTGAAGAAAATAACACCTTAAAAAATAGACTAACTCAAATGGCAAAAGAACTCCAAAAAGCCAATGAGGAGAAGAATGCCTTGAAAGGCAGAATTAGCCAAATGGAAAAACAGGTCCAAAAGACTACTGAAGAAAATAGTATCTTAAAAATTAGACTGGAGCAAGTGGAAGCTAGTGACTTGATGACGAATCAAGATACTATAAAACAGAAACAAAGGAATGAAAAAATGGAATACAATGTGAAATATCTCATTGGAAAAACCACTGACCTGGACAACAAATCCAGGAGAGATAATTTAAAAGTTATTGGACTACCTGAAAGCCATGATCAAAAAAAGAGCCTAGATATCATCTTTCAAGAAATTATCAAGGAAAACTGCCCTAATATTCTACAGCCAGAGGGTAAAACAGAAATTGAAGGAATCTACCAATCACCTCCTCAGATAGATCCCCAAAAGAAAACTCCTAGGAATATTGTTGCCAAATTCCAGAGCTCCCAGACCAAGGAGAAAATACTGCAAGCAGCCAGAAAGAAATAATTTGAGTATTGTGGAAACACAACCAGGATAACACAAGATCTAGCAGCTTCTACGTTAAGGGATCAAAGGGCTTGAATATGATATTCCAGAGGTCAATGGAGCTAGGATTAAAACCAAGAATCACCTACCCAGCAAAACTGAGTATCATGTTCCAAGGCAAAATATGGACTTTCAATAAAATAGAGGACTTCCAAGTTTTCTCAGTGAAAAGACTAGAGCTGAATAGAAAATCTGACTTTCAAAAACACAAGAATCAAGAGAAGCATGAAAAGGTAAACAAGAAAGAGAAATCATAAGGGACTTACTAAAGTTGAACTGTTTTGTTTACATTCCTACATGGAAAGCTGATGTGTGTAATTCATGAGACCTCAGTATTAGGGTAGCTGAAGAGAATATACATATACATATACATACATATATATATATACACATACATATATATGTATATATATATATATATATACATACATACATATAGACGGAGGGCACAAGGTGAGTTGAATATGAAGGGATGATATCTAAAAAAATAAAATAAAATTTAGGGATGAGACAGGAATATATTGAGAGAGGGAGAAAGGGAGAGAGAGAATAGGGGCAAATTATCTCACGTAAAAGTGGCAAGAAAAAGCAGTTCTTTTGTAAGGGATGAGGGGGCAGGCATGTGAGGGGGAATGAGTGAATCTTGATCTCATTGGATTTGACCTGAGGAGGGAATAACTACAGGAAAGAAGGAGGAAGGGGATAAAAAAGGGGGGGGATGATAGAAGGGAGGGCAAATGGGGGAGGAGATAATCAAAAGCAAACACTTTCAAGAAGGGACAGGGTCAAGGGAGAAAACTGAATAAAGGTGGACAGGATAGGAGGGAACAAAATATAGTTAGTCTTTCACAACATGAGTATTGTGGAAGAGTTTTGCATAATGATACACATATGGCTTATGTTGAATTGCTTGCCTTCTTAGGGAGGGTGGGTGGGGAGGGAAGAGGGGAGAGAATTTGGAACTCAAAATTTTAAAAGCCGATATTCAAAAAAAATAAGTTGCTTTTGCATGCAACTGGGAAATAAGATATACAGGCAATGGGGCATAGAAATCTATCTTGCCCTACAAGATAGTAAGGGAAAAGGGGATGGGAGGGGAGTGGGGTGACAGAAGGGAGGGCTGACTGGGGAATGGGGCAATCAGAATATGTGCCATCTTGGAGTTGGGGGGAGGACAGAAATGAGAGGAAAATTTTTAATTCAAAATCTTATAGAAATCAATGCTGAAAACTAAAAACATTAAATAAATAAAAAAATGAAACAACATATGTAAAAGCATATGTAGTATAAAAGGCTTTGCAAAACCTTAAAATACTTAAAAAAAAGTAGCTCATCATAAGTATTTTGTATTTCCTAAAAAACAGAAAACTAGGTCAGTGGAACAGACTGGACAAGCAACTTCTAGAGGCAAAGGAAGACTATAGCATGTTTGATAAAGTCAAAGGGGTAAAAACTACAGGGGAAAGGTTTCCAACCCTACAAGAAACTGCTGGTAAAAACTAGAAAGAACATTTTTTAAGTTGCCTTTCCCCCAAGATAGCACCAAAGGTAAAGAAGAAGCGGTGGTTTCCACCCTTAAGACAGAAGCCAAGTCCAAAACTCTGAAGGCCAAGAAGGCCATGTTGAAGAATGTCCACAGCCACAAAAAAGAAGATTTAAAGATTCCCCTACCCTCCAGCAAACTAAGACACTGAAGGCAGCCCAAATCCTGTTAGAAAATGTCCCTAGGAGAAACAAGCTTGATCACTATGCCAACATTAAGTTTCCTTTGACCACTATGTTTGCCATGAGGAAGACTGAGGACAGCAACACCCTGGTCTTCATTGTGGACATCAAGGCAAGCAAGCATCAGATTATACAAGCAGTAAAGAAGATGTATGACATTGATGTAGTCAAGGTTAACACAATGACCCAGCCTGACAGAGTAAAAGACCTGTATCTGACTTGCTGCACACTATGACGATCTGGATGCTTCCAACAAAACTGGAATCATTTAAACTACATCCAAATAGCCCACTCCACCTGCAGTAAAGTTTTCCAGCAACAAAAAAAGATCCTACTTCATATAAAGATCACAGAATCTAAGAGTTGTAATGAACCTCTAAGGTCAATCTTCAATTGAATTCAACAAACATTTATATATGCCAGGAACTGGAATAAAAAGACAAAAATATAATAGTCCTTGTCCTCAACAAAACTATATTCTAGTAGGAAGAAACAACATAGAACAGGTAAATAAAATCAATAGATACACTATAAATATAAAATATTTTGCTGGTAAAAGAGTACTAATAAACAGGCGGATCAGGAAAGACCTCAGAGAGCTATTGATAAGCAAGATTTCACTCCCCAACATTCTAAACAAGTGGTAACCTAGCCACTGCCTGAAAACCTGTGGTAAAAGAAACTACTCTACAACTAAGGCTTTCCATTTCACTTCCAGTCAGCTTTAACTTAAAGAAAATATTTCCTTACACTGAATTTAAATTTACCTCTCTCCAACTTCTGCCTTTTGCTCCTAGTTTTGGTGCATATGGTGCCAACTAGAACAGGTCTTCTACAAGATTGTGCCGCCTTGCACTTGGAAGACAGTGATCATCCCCTTACCCCTTTCTCCATCAAATGATCTTTAAATGGCACAATCTTGACCCTTACTATTCTAGTTGCCCTCCTCAGAATGAGCTTATCAACAATATTTTGATAAAAATGGGGTGCTCAGCACTGCAATAATCCCCCAATTATGGTCTTAACATGGTAGAGAATTGTATAACAGCGGGGATAAGCATTGCCTTTTGCAACTAGGGTTATAGATAGACTTCATAACTAAACAAATGATAGGAGTGATGACAAAAGACTAAACAGGAAATTTCAATTACGTAAAACTGGAAAAGCTTCTGCATAAGCAAAATAAAGGCAATTAGATTAAGAAGAAAACCCATCAAATGGAGAAAAATTATTGAATCAAATACCTGTAATGAAAGTTTGAATTCTAAGATATACAGGGAACTGACACATAGATTGAGTCATTTCCTAGTAGACAAATAGTCAAAGGATATAAACAAACTGCTTTCAAAGGATAAATGCAAGCTACAAAAATTCCTTAAATCACTAAGGAGAGAAAAACAAGTAAAAACAATGCTAACAAATTGCCAAAGTTCATTAAAAAAAATTCCTAAAATTGTCAGTGCCCTGACAGAGACACACAAATTCACCAATGATGGAAATCTGAATCTGGTTTAATCAAACTGGAAAATAATTTGAAGTTATGCTAGAAAAACTATGAAATCATTCATTTCCTTTGATCTAGTGCTCTCATTCCTAGCTACAAATCCCAAAGAGTACAAATAGCCTAACGTCTCATACATACCAAAATATTTACAGCAGTGCTTTTTCCTGGTAATAAAAACTGGAAAACAGTAGATTTCTCATTGATTGGGGAATGGATGAAAAGAAGTATGGCATATGAATGTAATGGGATACGCTAGTGCTAAAACAACAGACAAGGATAAAGAATGAGGAAACTTGAGAAGAATTATGTGAACTGATACATGACGATAATGTAAATGAAAACAACACTAAAACATCTGACCTCAACTAAGATGTACTAACCAATCTTGATTCCAAAGGACAGATGATGAAATACACTTATCAGCAGGGAGGTGGAGTGAATGTGTGTAGAAGGTTATATGTACTGTCAGTTTCAATAGTTGTTTTTGCTTAACAGTAAAATGAGGATAATGCCTGAACTACTTAGCTCACATGTTGTCATAAGGATTAAATGTGACTGTATAAGGAAACATTTTTTATTTTTAAAGCCCTTTGCAACTGGGAGTTATTGGTTGCAAGTTCAATATAAATCAAATGTCAAATGAGTTCAAAAAATGCTTAATCTCAGGCTTAAAGGATGTGATATTAAAGAATGGGGAAAAAACTCATTGGATTTGGATTCAGAGAACCTGAGTTTAAATATTAATTCTGTTACTTAATATGTCTAACCTTGGATGAATCCCCTAAGTTCTCATTATTAAAATGATTGAATTGGATTTGATGACCTTTTCCCCCTCCAAATTCTATGAATTGTTTTTTTTTTTTTTTTGCTTATTGCAAGAGAGGCATGGAAGATGGGATATTGGGGGAAATTGTTTTATAAAATCAAAAGCATCAAAAAAGGTTGTTTGCTTGTTTTTTTAAAGCAGCTCACTAGGTCTGTACTCTAAGCTTCTTCAAGACTGATGGAAAAGTACTCTACCGTCATATACTTAAAGAGAACTCAGGGTCACCTCTGCCACCATGAGACACCACATGGTATTTTAATGGAGCTCACTGTGGAACACAGAGTAGAATTTGCATTATTTAGTATCTTGTTTGGACAGCTCTAAAAACCTACATTTTTGTCATTTGTCTGATAAGAATCTTCAATCTAGTAACAAACATATCTGTTAATATAGCTAGCCACTTAAGGCAACTCAGTTACCAAAAGGCAGGTTCTGGCAATAGGATTAACCTTTCTGGATCCAGGTACAGTAATCTCATCGAATTTATACTTGTAAACTACTGCCCTTTCAAAGCTGCTAGTCTCCAAGATAGGGAAGACTCTGACATCTCCATGAGGTATAAACTGTTTCGATTATTTAGACAGAGAGGCTCCTTTCTACAGGGGAATGCCAACCCCATAATTCCAAACAAGTTTTAAAATTAAAGGGAAACCTCTTGGGAAAACATGAATTAACTCTCAGTTAACAGACATTTATTTTAAGAAGCAGGATTCCAAATTCCCTCAACATGTTGGATAAATAAAACATTCACAGTAAATATATACTAACAAGTAAAATCAGTTATGTTAATTAAAATTTGTAAATCACAATAGGACTCCTTTACATCACAACATAGCTATGCAAATGCTCAAATGAATTTGTGATCTCACTGATGTGTATATTCTTCACAAAGTTATATCTCACAACAAATCCATGCCTGCTCATCCTTTTCAACTCTTGTCTGCTGCGCAGAGCATTGGGATTCTCCTATATCCTGATATTGGAGGATACCAATGAAGCATGTAGTCCACCTACAGGCTATCCTTCACTCTTTCCACGTGACCAAGTAATCTTATTTTTCACTCATGGATTTCTATGTTAACATAGTTCCGTGTTTGGAATGTATTACAACTTGCTCAACACATAGCATGTACCTGTCCACTTGTCCTCTGAGTGTGCCTTGATTTCAATTCTTCAGAAAAATTTCGTGTTCTGTGACTCACAGCTATACTATAACAGCAGAAGAATGCTACCATTCAAAAGATGGGCCTTTGATTGAAGGAGAAGCTTAAGAGTCACTTAACTTTTCAATTTTTACTCCACCCCAAACAACCCAGCCTACCTTCTTCCTTCTTTTCCATTCTAAGCTCCACTTATTATCAGTCCAAAATATACTCACTAATGGACGCACATCAGGGGTTCTTAAGCTGGGGTCCATGAATTTTTTTAAAAATTGATAACTATATTTGAGTTATAATTCGTAACACTGTGTATTTTATTTTGTGCATTTAAAAATATTCTTCTGGAGAGGGGTCTATAGCCTTCACCAGACTGCTAAAGGGGTCCATGATAGACAAAAACAGTTAGGGAGACTCTACATAGGCTATCTAATACAGTTGCAAATAGTCTGGGCTACAAATATTCTTTACCCACTTAGTTTCTACTAAGTGGATAATTAAGTTGATAATATGACAGAAGAAAAAAAGTAATGAGTTAACCACTGTCTTTCTTTTATTGCTGAATAAGAAGGAAATCCTGATTTATGGACAGAGTTCAGAAGAATATTATACAAAGGACAAAGGGAGGGTAAGCACAAAGGACCTCCTAAAGCAACATCTTCTGACATCAGAATTTATTTTGTTTTATTGTGTTTTCTGAAATTTAATACTGCAAAATACTCACATCCTGCCAGATGAAATTTACAATAACTGCCAATTAATAACATATTCAAAATTGTCTTTTGAGTGCTCTAATTTATGTACTGATTTGAAAAGCTGACAACAGAACTGAGAAGCTTTGTTTTGATCCTAGCCCCTCTAATCATGTCATTTGGATGACTGGAAACAAAACAAAAATTTTTAAAGGGAGGGCTTTGGGTCATATTTATCCCCACTTTTCCAATATTTATACCTAGTGAATTTTTTAAAACTATTGAGAAAACCTAAATTAAGAAAACCTAATACTCACCACTCTGACAATTTTTTTCATCTTGAATTTTAAAATAGTAACTGTGTGTGTGTGTGTGTGTGTGTGTGTGTGTGTGTGTGTGTGTACATACACATACATCTTTAGGAGAATGATCAGTTCACATATTAAAAATATCCTTGATGAAAATTTGAAAAAAGAACAGATGGGGCAACTAGGTGATACAGTGAGTAGAGCACCGGCCCTGGAGTCAGGAGGACCCGAGTTCAAAATCTTACCTCAGACACTTGACACGTGTAGTAGCTGTGTGACCTTGGGCAAGTCACTTAACCCCAGTTGCCCTGCCACCCAAAAAAAAAAGAAAAAGAAAAAAGAACAGGCAAGATTTGACAATGATTCTCTACAGATGAAAATTTTAAAGACATGTTTGACTAAAGACAAAGAAAATATAAGATCTTGCTATGATGACTGTTTATTGATGATGAAAAAGCACTTAATATTTCAATAAAGTAAAATTCAACACAAAGACTCTCTTCCAATAAAGCATCTTCTATGCTTTCATTAAAAATGACATAAGACTCCTTAATAGACACAACCACAGACATGGATTTGATAACCCTGTGATAATACAAAGCAAGCAAGGCATAAACCAGGAAGATACATGCTCACCAAAGGAATTTTTAATTCTCACAGAAGATATCCCGTGCAAATTCCAAATTAAAGAAGTATTCCCTATAGGTAATGAACTCCTCTAGACGCTTCTTTTCATGGATGACATTTTACTGATTGCATCACACTCTAGAACACTGTGGAGTTTCCTAAATGAGAGCCATGATCACTCAAAAGATTTTGGCCTAGATATACAATCAAAAAATCAAATGGACCAAGAATGTCTATAGTCGAAATGATGGCATGCAGCAATATGGGGAAACCATAGACCCTGTGCCTCTCTCCCTTTGCTTCTCTTCTCTATCGCTATATGTTTGAGCATTTAAATAAAGAACCATTGGAATTTGGTGAGAAGGGGAGTGATGTGGTTAGACTTGTCTTTTACAAAAACCACTCTGTAAAAGGTGTAAAAAGGATAGCAAGAGACTTGAAGGAGAAGGATCATTTAGGTCTTAGGAGAATATTCAAATAATTCTGGTAAGAGGTGATGAAGGCCTGAACTAGATTGTTCGCTGTGTGAATAGTGAGATCAATGTAAAAGATATTATGGAGGTAGAAACAGCAATATTTGGTAAGTGACTAACTGGGTTGTAAAAGAGTGAGTAATCAAGGACAACCCCAAAGTCGTGAACCTACATGATTATATAGTGCCTTAATTTACCCCAAGTTCTACCTAAAATGAAATTCCATCTTTTTACTGTGAATATTCTTCTGATGGTGCTCTACAGCTAAATCAGGAGATTCCACAATCTCCACAAATTTTACAATGTAAGTCAGCCAAAAGTCAGCAGAGGGATTCAATGCAGACATAAGTAAACTGCAACATGTTTCCAGCAATGATGTGCACATACAAAGTGGATTACAATTGTGGTAATAAAAGATATTATCAAAGAGATAAATAGCCAGAAAAGGAAATGGGCTGATCACATGGAAGAAATGAAGAATGAAGGACATGGCACACATGTAATGTCATGAGATCTAGAGGAAGGGCTCTAGCTGACTGGCTGGCTGCCCTATAAAGGACTTGAGGGCTTGGACAAAAGTTACATAAGGTAAGAAGATGTGAATGGGTTGTACTCTGCCCCAGTGTAAGGGAGCATTCACATTACAGATCTATTGACGTGTTACAAAATATATGCCCCTTGAAGGCAAGAACTAATTTTTTTTTCTATCATCAGCACCATGCACAGTGACTTGTACAGAATAAGTGCTTAATAAATATTTGTTGAATTGATTAAAGGGAGATCGTTTCAAAGGCAATTCTATATCCTGTCACATATAAAGCATGTTTTGTTAAGTTTTTCCACCAACACTGAGGATACCAGACATGGTATATACTTCTATGAGGCCAAAGGTAAATATAGCTGTATTTACTGGCATGTCTTGTCCCAAAAATAGAGGATAACAGAATCTATAATGTTCAAAATGGTCTAATTAGTTGATTAGCTCACCCTTCTGTCAACTTGTCCTGCAAAATAGTAACACATCAATTTCAGTTTTAGATAGGTCAGGCAATAAAATTTCTTTTGTTGAAAGATTAATCCAAAGTTTTATAGCTCTCATGCAGAAATTTTGTCCTACTATTCAGCCTACTGTTTCCTTTTTTCTACTCCATTTCAGTAATTCTAGAAATGATTCCTCTCCATCTGTGATATTTATGGCCTCCAAAGATATCTAGAAAGTTAATATGATGCCCCCTCACAGCCCCTCTTGTGAGATAGTCTGGCCAAATTAGATATTAGGACCTTTAATCTACCCTCATAAATCAGTCCTTTCATCATCTCACTCATTATTTTTATTGTTATTCTCTGAACTCTCTCCAATTTGTCTACATTCTACTTAGTACTGACATGCCCCAAACTTAGCATAATACACCTGGCCATGCAGAGAAAGCAGAAAGCCTAACACCAGATTGCAAAGTGAATCTGTCAGCTGCGTACTCTGTAAAACTGTGCCTAAATATGCATCCTAAACTGGCCTTAACATGTCCTTAATGAAATACACAAAACATAATTTAATAATTGCGTAATGAAATAAAACAATATGTAGAGAAAGTTGAGCTGATTCTACAATAGAAGAAAATTAAGCTGCTGGATATGTAAACAAGAACTAAAATGAGAAAATAACATTTTGAAAATACTTTTCACAAATAGCCCAGTCTATAGGAAACTGAAGAAAGTCACTGTGATGAGAGAATTAGTAATTCCCCTCAAAACTAAAAGTTTAAGTGAATCAACAAACATTCGTTAAGTGTCTACTTTGTCCTAGACACCCTGGTAGAGACTGGGCACACAAAGACATAAAGGAAAGTCACTGCCCTCAAGCAGCTTACATTCTATAGGGGAAAACAATATGCACAATTGAATACAAGATGATTCAGAAGGGGAAAGACTAGTAGCTGGAGGGAATCAAGAAATGCTTCAAAAAGGAGGTAGTGTTTGAGATGAATTTTTAAGGAAATCAGGGATGTGAACAGGCAGAGACGAGACAGGAGTACATTCCAGGACATGGGAACAGTCTGTGCTATTGAAGGCATGAAGACAAGAGATGGAATGTCATGTCTGTACAACAGCAAGAAGATGAGTTTGGCAAGACTGGATGGTAATGCCTAGCATTTATTTAGTGTGATAAGATTCACAAAAGCTTTACAAATATTAAGTGGGACTTTTCATTTTAAATGGGTAAAAATTCTGGGTTAAATGCTTATCTAATATCACTGCCATGGTCTTATGGGCCAGTTAACAGAGCATTCAACTTATTGCATTTCTCTTCACTGTATCTCTTTCCCACCTTCCTTACGCAGGATGAAGGGTGCTGACTTCCCAATATGAAATCTAGCAGTTTATATTACAAGATATTAACCCCCCAAATTTGAAAGCAATTCCGTAAATTCGTCTCTTGGTCAGGACAGTCTCTCATCAGTTAATCTTTAATCTACATTTTAAATACATCTAGATTGTTTCCATTAGATGAAAATATATTAATTCAGTCTAGAGATTAATACAGGTTTAGAAATCATTATACAAGCCCTCAAGCACAAACCAGATGTTATACAAGTCAATCCCAACAGCCAAGTAGTCAGCTCAATTTTATAAAATTAACCTGCTAGAGAAATGAATATAGATAACAGTATAAAATTTGAACCATATCAATTTTCCATTAATGTAATTCATTTTTAAAATAGCTTTTAAAAAGTTCCAATATAGGATAGAGGAGCAAAAGGAAATACAGGAAGAAGCCAAAAGTAGCTCCAATCTATCACACTTCCAAACATCTCTATCATTTGAAAGATTACAAGATTACATACCCATATTTTGTAATTATAATACTTCTACAATAGCTGTTTTCCAAAACTAAAAATAAGACTATCTGAATATTGAGCACATTTATCACATAAGGACCTTTTTAAAAAGCAAACTTTAACTGATGATCTTTTTTGATTATCAACTTATACTGCAGTCATGAAAGCTGTATCACTCCTTTACTTGTATAAAGTTGGTTATATCATATGCTAACCTCACTGCAACATGGGAAAAGCCATACCCACCTGCATCTTTCTCTCCTGGCCAAAAGTAGTTGTGAAGTTAGTAAGAGTATAAATTCCAGAGAAGGAATATATGAAGTTGTTCACATTAGAATATACTAGTAAATTGAGAAGTGGAAAAAGATAGCTGAAGGATATGTGGGGGGTGGGTGGGGGTGGGGACGGTGGTAGTAATACCTATATCTATATTTTGACAGAAGGGGAGATGTCACTACACAAAACAACAAATCCATTAAAAGTTTATAATCTGTTTTACATTCCCACAACTGCCCTATCAATGGTCATCAACAGCATGTGCTTACCAAGTCCAGAGTTGGTTATTTGGTCCTCATTTTTGAAGCAGTACTGAATGCTGAAGATCCAACTTCTCCTTCTGGTTTTCTCTTCCCTTAGCCTCTAAGACAATAAACTTGCATGACTTCTTAAGTTCTTCCATAGCTCTTAAGGCAGTATTCCTTAAAGTTTGGTCTCTCCCCCTTTTATTTTTTTTTATCTCTACTGTCTCCCTTAGCAATCTCATTTATTTCATTTCTACAGTTTTGATATCCTCAGCCCTGACCTTGCTCCCAAACTGCAAGTCATGCATCCCCAACTGCTTGTGTCATTTCTATCTGAAGCACCAGCTGAAAACTCTGCATTTCTTTTCTTTTCTTCAAATCCTGTTCCTCCTAACTTCACTAATTTTGTCAGTGGCACTGTCATTGTCATCTCCCAAGTCAGAAATCTTAGGATTATCTTTAACTGCTATTTCCCCCTCACCTGTCACATCCAGTAAGTTACCGAGTCCTGTACAAAGTTCAAATTGCTAAGACTCACCACATTTCTTTTCCTTCCTTACGACATGCTGTATTACCCCACCATGAAACTTTAAGTCCCAGTCAAACTAGACTGTACACACATACACCCTAAATTTTCGAGCCTTCATGTCCTTGCTTGTGCTGTTACTTATGAGTTCAATATTTTCCTTCCTCATCCCTACATCTTTTGCATTCTTATCTATCCTCAGCTCCTCCCATTGGGGTGCCGTTTGGAGTTAGAGAAAGACATGTAACAATGTTGAAGAGACTACTGTAAGCTTATGTATCCAATCTTAACTGAACCCTCATGGCAACAATGTAGTCCTTAAGGACTCTCTTGTATCGCTCCCCACACCAGATGTTAAACTTTCTTTCTTCCTCAAACCTAACATCCCACCTCTCCCCCAGCCCCTACCCTAAACAGCTAAGGAACCTGCTTCCTACTTTACTAAGAGAAGAAAGGCCATTGCCTATAAGATCCCATTTCATCTCTTCTCTACAACTTGTCATAGCCCCTTGATTTCATCCATTTGCTCCTTCTTCACTAGAGCTTCTGTTCAAGAGGTGGCCCTTCTCTTCACCAAAATTAACCCTTGTAACCCTTGTGATCCCATATTCTCCTTACTTTTCAGCAAACTGCCCCCACAGTTATCCCATTTTTCTCACTTTTCTTGATTCAGTCTCTCCATATATACTGATTCCTTCCCAGCCAGCTACAAACACACAAAAACTACCACATCCTGAAACACCCTTCTTAACCCTACAATTTGCTCAAGCTATCATTCTATGTCTCTCCACTCTCTCTGACAAAGTAAAAAAACAAAACAAACAAAAACAAAAAACCCTGTCTACACCCATTGTATCCACTTCCCCTCTTACTCATTTCTCAAACCTTTGCAATATGGCTTCAAATTCAATCACTCAAATGAAATAGCTCTTTGCAAAGTTACCAATGATCCCTTAATTACCAAATCTGATGGCCTCTTCTCAGTCTTCACCCTTTTTGATGTTTCTGCAGTATTAGACACCATTGACTATCCCCTTTTCTTGGATACCCTGTCTTTTCTGGTTTTCATGACAATACTCTCCCTTTCAACCTGCCTGACCATTCTTCTTCAGTCTCCTTTGCTAGAACATCGATATCATATCCTCTAGTTACAGGTATGCTCCAAGACTGTGTCCTGGGTCTTCTCTCTCTCAGTTGATAACCTCCTTGTCTTCCACAGGTTTTATTAACATCTCTATGCATATGATTAATAAATCTATATATCCAGCCCCAGCCTCTTTCTTGATCTCTAGTCCATCAGTCCATCATCAGTTATCTATCAGAAATTTCTGACTGAATGTCCCACAGATATCTCAAATTCAATATGTCCAAAACATGTTATTTGTTCCCTAAACTCAATCTTATTCTGAATAGTCCTATTTCTGTCCAGCACACCACCGCACTTCAAGTCACTAAGGTCTGCAAGCTCAGTGTCATCCTCAACCACTCCTTCCTCCCCTCCCCCAGTCAACCCCACATACAAAATTAGTTGCTAAATCTTGCCACTTTTACCTTGCCAACATCTCTGGAATCTATCCCCTGCCCTCGTTACCTCTGTCCTGGACTATCCCAACTCCCTACTAATTACTGTCCTTGGCTCATCTTTCACTTTTCCACTCCAGCCTTCACACAGATGTGAAAGTGGTTTTCCTTAAGTTCAGATCTGTCCATATTACTCTCCTATTCCCTAAACCTTCATGGTTCCCTATTAAATCTAGAATCAAATACTTTGTGGTTCAGTTGCTACTGAATGGCTGCTCAGGGTAAGTTCGGACACTATCTTTTGACAAATGAAAGCTAGGTAAAGTCATTTTTTTCAGTCACATTTGACTCTTCATGATCTCATTTGGGCTTTTCTTGGCAAAAATACTGGGGTGGTTTGTCATTTCCTTCTCCAGATCATTATACAAATGAAGAAACTGAGGCAAACAGTTAAGTGACTTACCCAGGGTCACAGAGCTAGTAAGTACCTGGGGGCATATTTGAATTCAGATCTTCCTGACTCCAGACTCTACCAACTGCACCACCTAGCTGCCCCTAGAATCAAATATAAACCCCTTTATGTCATTTGAAGACCTGGCCCCAACCTACCTCTCTGGGCTGATTATACATTATTCCCCTTTTTACACTCTGCAATACAGCCATACTGGCCTTCTTGCTCCACTTCACACATGACACCAAATCGCATGTCTCTCTCTGCCTTTGTACTCACCATTCCTCAGGCCTGGAATGTATTCTCTATTTAATCTCATCTCTGAGAATCCCCTACTTCCTTCAAGATGCAAGAAAAGCAACTCAACTACATGAAATCTTTTTTAAGCTCTTCCTCAATACTAGTACCCTTCCTTCCACACTACCTTGTATTTATTTTGTATATATTCTGAATTTAATTATTTATGTACATGTCTTCTCTGACAGAACATAAGCTCCTTGAAGGCAAGATATGAGACGTTTCATTTTTTGTCTTTTTTCCTCATGCCTGTCACAGTACTTAATACTTATGGATACAGAAATCATCATAACACTTTGGTACTAGTTAAGAAATGGAAAGGATGATCAGTGAAACAGAATAGATACACAACATACAGAAATAAATGAACACAGTAACCTAGTGTTTGATAAATTCAAAAAGCCAAGCTATTGGGGCCATGAATTTACTAACAATGACAACACAAAAAAAAAAAACTGTTGGGAAAACTGGAAAGTAGTCAGGCAGAAACTAAGTATAGACCAACATTTCACACCATATACTAAGGCAAACTCCAAATGGGTACATGATTCAGACATAAAGGATGATATCATTATCAAATAGAAAAGCACAGAATAAATAATCCCTCAGATCTCTCCTTCAGATGTCAACTAAAATACTACTACTGCCAGACACCTTCTTTGATCCTTCTAATTAGTAATCACCTCTCCCCACCAGATCTCACAGAGCATTTTGCCTGCAACTCTCTGATGCATGTATTTTGTACCTTAGTTATTTGCGTATATGTAACAGGCCCTCTATTTGACTAAAAGTCCCTTGAGGGCAAGGACTAAGTCTTATGTTAACATATTATGTTACCTAGTGTCTTAAATAGTTGTCTGGACACAGTAGCAATTAATACATGTTTGTTAAATTGAAAAATACATGGAAAATATATGTATATGCTAAATTTATAAAGCAGAGTAGGCTCATTTTATGCAAATTCTATTATTAGCAATTAGATGTGGTTATTACATGAGGATAGCTATCATACAATGGTGACTACTGTGTTGCGCATACATGGAAAGAGGTAAATTTGCCCACAGAAGGAATCATGGACAGACTTACAACCCATAGTGATAGGCAGTTAATAAAACTAAATAACTACATTCATCTATGCAAATCCCATTGTCATGTAATACTAGTCATAAACAGTAACTTGAAAATGATAGTTTAAAAATTGTGAGGATTTGCTTTTTCTATTTCCTCCTTTTAAAAAGAGATATCTCAATTACTTGAGCAAGACTAACTATATCTGTTTACTAATTTTAATCACCTAACATAAAACTTTTGAGACTTTACTAAACATTTTAACTCAATATTTCAATTATATAAGAAAACAAGTTCCTTATGAGACATTTCTTCTCAATATTTAGCCTCCATGAATTTAAAGATAATCACAGTAACATCCATAACACATACCATATGTACAAGAATGAGTTATTTTGGTAAGATTTTAGATTTACAAAAATTTCTCTTATGTACATAATGTATCTTTCTCTTTATGTTATAACTTACCTACTGATGTAACTCATATGTAGGTAGTCATAATTAAAGATGATTTTCACAAACATATTTATCAACAAAGTAGTAACAAAATGTGTATTGATGTGTTGGTTATTCAAATCATCAAATTTGTTTAAAATCATCATGATTTTAGAAGTAAAACTTCTAAACTGGGGGAGTCAGCTGCTGAATACCAGCCCCAGGATTGATGTTTGGCTCTCCTAAGAGTAACCATCAATAAATACCTTAAGTTTTGTAGGCCTATTTCCTTATCTGTAAAATGAAGGGGTTGGTTGAGCTAATCTCTAAGGTCTCTTACACCTCTCAGATCATAAAATTTAATTCAATTCATCAAGCATTCATAAAGCTCCTAATATGTGTAAAATACGTTGTTAAGTACTGGGAAACACAGAGACAAAATAACAAACAGCCTCTGCCCTCAAGGAACTACTGGAGGAAAACAGATAAATAAATTCAATGTAATTTGAGGAAGGTGATTAACTCTTGGAATCAGGAAAGGTTTGCTATAGGAGATGTCATTTTGAAGGAATTTAAGGATTCTATAGTACAATTCTATGGTACAATTTCTCCCCCCTATTTTCCCTTTCCTATCAGTTTGGATTCTTGCAACTAAAACAAAGATATTAAACACTCTTCAACCTTTTCTTTAATTTTAAAATAAGTGTGGGTTTAAAAAAGAAGAAAAGACATTAGACATTCAAAACTAATACCAATTACTTCATCTTCTAACTTATGAAATTACACAAAAACTTGACAGTGTATATACTGACTTCAAAATAAGCAAAAATCATGTTTAATCTAAAATAGATTTTAAACTAGGAAGAAAATATGTTAGAATCTCATTAAAGTATTTTTTGTTATATAAAATGGAATTCTATGTCAGATCAAAAGGGGTTTACCTAAAGAAAGCTCTTATGTAATTATAGTAAATAGATATATATGTAACATACATGTGTGCATATATACATATATGTATGTATGTATGTATGTATATATACATACATAAATTAGTTTTATTTATAACACAGCATCTTCCTTGATGAGTATTATGGATTTTTCACCAATTTAGAATAGTGTTCTGTTTTTAAAGTTTTGTAAATCAGCTGTTTGGCATCTCTAACATTTTCCCACAGTGATAAAAAATGGTAGACAGTATCTTAGGATAGACCTCCAAAAGCCTCTGTAGTCCATAATGTAGCTGAAATACTGTACAACTGCAATAAAAACTATTTTTAAATGCTGTTTTGATACTAGTAATTAAACAAAACTTAAAGCAATAAAACTGAATTGAACACTAACCTAAAAATGAGTACTTGACAAAATCAGGTTTAATAATGCAAGGGATAAAGAGAAACTTTTTTAAAACTATGAAATGGAAATTGGGGGAACTTTAAGAGCTTTTAGAAGCTAATATCACTGGTTTTCATTATGTGTACTACGAGTTCAAGTTTGGCTGGGTCTGGAGAGCCATCAAGGTTTTTGAGGAAAGGGATAGGCAGTAGACAAACAGTTCTTTGTATGTTGTCCATGTTCACGAAATGTACATTCATAATAAAGGTGTGTCTATTGTGAGACTTCAGCGTGTTTACCTATACAATCTATAACACTTCCACCTTTTCTGTATTTTTGGTGTTTGCATACTGTACTGTATTCTATATTCACTAAGCATTAAAAACTACTTGAATGTTTCCAACCACACAATGCAGAGCTTTAGGAAATAAAGAAGTTTTCTTGGCTTACTGACTCCAGGCCAGACACCTTCTAGATACCTTTGTGCATGCAGTAAAACTCAATGGGTCCGTGTTAGTATCATTCCTAAATCTTAGTACACTATTAAATTTAAGATCTCATATCCTTATTCCCTTATCCAAGTTTACTGTAACCTCATCCACATGACTTCTGCTGTATCCAGACTGTTTTGTAGAACTCTTAGCTTTTCTCCCATATATTTACATTCAGCACATGCATTTACAGTCAGTATAACATCTCAACATGGAAACACCACTCCATATACTCTCTTTGATGAGAGCTTGCTGTGTCAGATTGACTTAAGAGATGTAATGTAGCTCCACATAAGAGGGAATAGAAGGCTCTCGCTCTGTTTATACAGCAAAATGAGTATTTTGTAAAACACAAAATAAAAGGATATTTTAAAATGCCACACGATACACAAATTCATGTGTAATCAGCCCACAGATGTTCTGAGATGTCAGATTTTCATATGTCTGAAGTGTCCTTTGTCCTAATTAGTCTGGATATATCAAGTTAAGAAGCATACTTGGGGACTAAAAATAAGTAGATGTAGTACAAAAATGATGTTATGGGGAATTTTGACATAGACACAAAATCCCCAGGAGGAAAAAGGGAAGGGAAATTTGGGGGTCAAATGGAAAAAATTAAGCATATTTTGGTGAACTGGTATACACAATAAGTACTTTTGATATATACAAGATTTCATATTAAATATTTTAAAGGGAAAAATATGAAAATTTTCCCATTGAACTCCTATTCAAATTATATGGAACACCAGAAGTTCATAGGGCAGAGTTTGACAAACTAATGTAAATCAGTCAATCAGTTTTTATTATTTTACTTGGATATGTATATTCAGGCTGGGAACAATATATAAATATAAGATTTAAACTACGCATCTATGGAGTTTATAATCTGGGTTGGGAAAAGAAATGAATATAGATGAAACCATAGCAAGTAATATGAAGCAGCACAGAATTTCTTTTTCCATCCATCTAATCTCCTGGATTTCATGATTTTCAGAAACTTATTCTGTAAGACTGTAATGGCAAACAAAGTGGGACTTCTTGTTTTCTTTTGTTTTGGAGTGCTTCTCAGCACTAAGGCTATCAAGTGCCTTTGATTGAGTCTTGGCTTTGTTTGCAGGAAGGCCCACACCCTTCTGCTAGTTAGGTCAGGAGAGGTGTGAAACTGTTGAGAGGTGTGGAACGTTCTGACCCTGAAGAAGTATGTATATACTCTGAGGTTAGCATTTTGTTTGGGGCTCACTCATTGGAAGAGTGTTGGTGTGGGGACTCTAGGTAGCCATTAAGGAGTCCCCACAACCCCCCACTTTGAAAACCCAGATATTGGTGCTTCTCTCTCCAGTAACTATGCATGTATAGCTTTGGTCAGACAGCTAGAAGCCTGTCTGTTGATCTGCATTATTTGCTCTGTTTATATATTCTCTGTTTGTAATTTCTGTTTGTGTTTGCTCTCAAGTTCAGGGTGCTGACTTTTCCCCCTGAACTAAGTGAATGATATATGTATGTTTGATTAAAGTGAAATTGTAAACACCTTACAATTGCTTTCCTTAGAAGAGCAAATCAAAGAACCTATGCTAGTAGCCCTCCTGTGTGCTGGTGTTATTGGCCTTATACAGGCATAGTAGCAGCAAGTAGCATTGTTGTTACAAAGATGAATTCAACTTTGTAACTCATACCTTCTCAGATCATTTCAGATCACGGACCCCAGCTATAGGACATTATCATGCCTCCAAACCCTGAGTACCTTCCTCTGTTTCTTCCCATCACCCAATAGCTCTTCAGCTTCTTTTTATGTGTTGTCTTCTCCCATTAGACTCTAAGTGCCTTGAGGGCAGGGGCTGTCTTATATCTTTATATCCCCTGTGCTCAGCACAGTGCCTGATACTAGTAGATGCTTAATGTTTACTGACTCTATTTCTGATAATCATGTTTGAAATTGTGTAACTGAAGTTTTTAAGGCTCTAGAATTTCATAGGGAATATAAATCAATGAAGGCTGAGAATAGTTAGGGTTGGTTTATGGAGGAGATGGGTGTGAATTCAGCCTTGAAGAAGGGAAAGGATTTGAAAGAGGAAATGGGGAAAGGAAAATGCATTTCCTTTTGGAGGCAATTACACATAAAGGTATGGAGATAGAAACAAGTCTGGTATATTGGTGGATCACTGTCAGATAACACACATATATACAGTACTTTATATTTTAATTTTGGTAAGATTCTATCCTCATCAGTTTCTTCATTCAGAAATATGCTCTCAGAGCAGTTTATAATGTACTTCAAAGGATTAGAGATCTAAAGGAGGAAGGGCCCTCAGAGGGCATCCAGCCCTGCCTCATTTTACAGATGAGGAAACTAAGGCCTCAGGAATATTAAGTGACTAACCCCAATCATGTAGCATTATTATGTATTGCAGGTGTCTTATCTCGCTGCTAGACAGAAGTTAAGTTCTCTCCACGCAGGGCAACTAAACTGTCTTCTCTCAGCCAGCCTATGTTTCTGGCTCAGGTATGGATTAGATTAGATGGTTTCTGAGAACCCTTCCAACTCTGAGGTTCTGTGTTTTTGAGTAAGGGTGACTAAAAATGTAGGGTGCCAAAGAATATTAGCACCACAGGCAAAAGCTAAAACATCTATGCATACACAGATACCAATTTGTCCACATCACATGAAAACCTCAAGTGAGCCTTCACTACTAGAAAGAAATCTTTTCATTCATCTTGACTCTTTTCTGAACTTCTTTCTCTCTCCTCAATCTCCCTATTTTATACCTCTCTTTTAGCAATGACCTCCCACCCCCCTTTTTCAGACTGAGACTATTATTCATAAGAACAATCATTTCCCCAATATCATAGCTATACTAAATTTCTCTCTATTTTCAGAGGCTGAAGTGGCCTTTTCTTTCCAAGGTTAACCCCATGCCTAAGATTCCATCCTCTCCAAGACCTTGCAGCATCAGTCATCTCCAATCAGAAACATTATCTCAGAGTTCGAAGAAAGCTCTAAGTCCATCTAATCCAACTCAAAGCAGAATGGGCTACAAAATTAACCAACCAAAATTAACCAATCCTTCTAAGAAATTAACCAACAAATGATTATCTAACTTTTGTTGAAAGACCACTAGTGAGGAGAAAACCACTAACTTCCTTCAAAAACAACTCATTCCATTTTTATATATCATTAATTGTTGAGAAGTTCTTGTACAAGAGTCTACAAAGCCTCCAACATGGACCCTGGACTATTTTAATAGCCTTCTAATAGTTCTCTTCCAGTACTTCCAGTCTCTCTTTCCTTCAATCCACTATCTGCATGGCTGCCAAAATTGCTATTACTACAATGGATATATTGACCATGTTTCTCCCATCTCCCATCTCCCAAGAACCTTCACTGGCTTCAATTCTCTGGAACACAAGGGGGTTTTCTTTAGTCTAGCATTCGCATCCTTCTACAATCTAATTTTTCAGATTTATTTCACATTACTCCCTTCCCTACTACCATCACTTCTGTCCCAGATCTTATCATCTCTGACTCTCAGAAGCTTTTTATTCCTTCAAATTTCAGGTCAACTGCCATCTCCTCTGTTAAGCCTTCCATTTTGCCTCCAGTTGCTAATGCTCTCTCATCAAATTAACAAGTATTTATTTATCAGGGGATATGTTTTATCCAGGCTACTCCACCTCCTCTAGCAGAATCTAAGCTAATTGAGTGAAGGGACTTTTTTATTTTTTTTTTCTTTGTATCCTTGGATCCTAGCACACTTCCTGGACATTACAGATGCTAAGTTTTGTTGAAATCACTTCTCCAATGTCTCTCTGCTTCCAACATCACCCTTAATTGCTACATATTAGTAAAAGACTAATAAAAATGCCTTCTGAATTGAATTACTATCCCACAAGGGAGTAGAGTTGAGAAGAAAGGATCAGAAAATTCTTGACTTTGATTCAAAATGCCACTACTTTGATCCCTCTTTAATTCTGAATACTATAGTTTTCTATTTGTGAGATTCACTACTTCTTTGTGCCCCAATTCTTATTCAGATATAAGTGTGCTCCATTTTAGAGGGTGTAGGAGAACTGACATTTTACACAGACATCTTCTTATTATGTGCTCATTACTACACACTCCTAGTACTGCATGTTTGAACACGCTGAACTCAGTTTCTGTACAAAGTTGAGAGTACTATAAGTGGCAGTTTTCAAAATATCACCTCCTACATCAGATTCTAAAGCAATTCAAAAGGAAAAGTGTTATTTGATTTTTACTGTCAAGTTAGCCCAAGTAAAATTGTCTATAGAATATTTATAATACAATAATAAATGTTGCTCATCCAAATATGGACAAATGATATGAAATGCCAGAAATATCATTAAGCATATTTATTAAGCATAAAGTAAGTGCTTAATAAATGCTTGTTAACTGACTGGCTAGAACACTGTTCTTACTTGCTGGAATTCCACCAAAGTATACACTTTTTTAACATAGAATCTTGGTAGAACTTTTTCCTGAGGTCAGGCTATGCTCCTGGAATTGAAAAATATGAAGATTCCAAAAGTAAAATGACACATTAAGAAGACTGAAAGATAAGACCAATAAAGTAGTTGAAGGGAAATCACCTTTGTGTTACATCTCCAAAGAGAAAAAAAATTAAGAATGACTGTACCAGGTAACATAAAAAGCAACTAATATTCCTAAAAGCTGGTGTGTATACACATACACACACATATATATACAAACATACATACATACACACACATATATATGTGTATGTGTGTGGAGAGAGGGAAAGATACACTTATACATGTATGTATATTTATGTATATAAAATAAACCACCTTTAGCTAATCTTTTTTTTAAGTGTCTGTGGAGACTAGGCAATCCATAGCTATAGTCTTTTTAAGTGTTACAGTAAAATCTTAATTAAATGGAATAGCTTTAGTTGGGAATTCTAACCAGATTTCCCCTCTTAACTCTGCTTATGTATGAATAAGTTATTTAGGCAAGTGCAAATCAAGAATGTATCTGATTGAAAAACAACAACCTAAGTTTTGCTGTCAACACACGTTAGGCTCCCTTCTTCTATAGCAATAGCTAAAAAGAAATAAAGTTGTGAATATTCTGACATATTCTGTATTTTTAAAGTCTTTCACAGATCTGCAATCAATGGGTACTCCCTCGCACGAGGCAGATTGCAACTCTTGTCCTGTCTTCCTCTTGTGTACTAATTCTCCAATGTGACTCCAACCAAATTCTGAACAGCCTCCTCTCCTTCTCTCAACATCACAGTGATATCAACGGAGTATGCAGGCAGTCCTGTTAGCCCTCACTCTTACCACATGACTAGTCCGCCATCTTTTCCAGTAAAACTCTGATGACATCCTTTACATGGCTCCTCTTGAACAGTTAGTAATGTGTTACAACCTTTTCATATCTAGCATACATTTCCCCTCGATGTTTGAATGACTCTCAACTTTTATTCTTTGGAGAGATAATAATAATCAAAACATTCAATGATTAAAGCAAAATTTAAAGTTTGCAAAAATCTTGAAATACATTATCTCATTAAATCCTCACAACAACACTGTGAAGCAAGTATTATTATCTCCATTTTGCAGATAAGGAAACTGAGGCTCAGAGAGGTTGTGTTACTTAAGGTCAAAGAGTTAACAAGTTATCTAAGGAAGGATTTGAATCCAGAGCTTTCCTAACTCCAGGACAACACCTTTCATAGAATTTCAAATTTGCAATAAACTAAACTTCCATCTAGCCTAACCAATACCTAGGTGGCACAACGGATATAGGACTGGGTCTGAAGTCAGGAAGACAAGTTCAAATCTGACCTCAGACACTAACTGTGTGAGCCTGGTCATTTAAACTCTATTTCAGTTTTCTCATCTATAAAATGGGGATAATAATAGCACCTAACTTCCACGGCTGTTGAGAGGATCAAATGTGATAATAACTGTAAGCACAGCATCTGTCACATAATAAGTGTTGTTTTATTACTACTGCTGCTATTCTTCCTCTTCTTCCTATTAATTAACCCTCAAAAATTCTCTCTACATTGTATCTGAAAAATTCCAATGAGAGTCACTACATCATGTAATTCATTATATTCTCTAGCAAATCCTTGACACTCAAAGACCTAACACTATAGGGATGGCTATTTCCATAACAACACTTTTTACATATGTATAGTAGGCAATATAGCAACAGTACACAAACTCTAGCTCAGATTATCAATTATACCATCCAATCGGGTGTCTCTGGCAATCAGCCAAATGACTTCTAGATGGACTTGGGCATGATGTATTTTTTCAAAACAATTTGGTTATTATGGCAAGATTATGTAGGTTTTTCCTTTCTTGTCATTTAATTTTCATGTGGTTCTCCCCAAATAAATTATTACCTCCTCAAAGGGGAGGGCCATGTCTCATAAGTCTTTATATCAAATAAGAGCACCTAGAATAGTAGATATACAATAGATATTTGCTTATCTGATCTAAAATGGATGCTCTGAGGTACTACTATATAATTCTTATAGCAAAGGAAAATCAATTTTATATACTATATTTACTGAGGCTATTTTTGAAATTTCAACAATGAAGGCTTAAAAACCAGATTTCTGGCTAGTAGTACTCGGTTGATCAGAAAGTGAGGTTAATAAGTACACTTACCATCCAAACATTCTAGGTAGCTGTAATTTATTCTAGCATAGTTACTCAGACATAAATATTTATATTCAAAAAGAATGCAATCATCGAAATGGTAGGAACACTTCTAACTGCCAAGGTACTTTCATGTTGCTTACTACTAAATGAAAAAGGGTACAGAGTTCATGAAAAACAATGTAAAAATAAAATGAAACACGAGATAAGGATACATTGTATTATATAGTTTTTTAGTACTCAATAAGTGTAAATGTTCAGCATAGATTGTTCCAATTTTGAACAGGATTATTAAATACTATATCACCCAAAAGCATGATTTAGTTACAGTAAAAATTATTGTTTGGGAGTACCAAAGATGTTTGTGTTTATTTAGAAATCTCATGCAATAATTAAGTATAGTAAAAAATAAATTATGCTTAAAGCTTGAAGGAACAATAGTGAAATGACAGGAAGACTTTAGAGCAAGGGTCATGGATTCCTTTGACAATTTAGTGAAGCCTATGGATTCCTTCTCAAAATAATGTTTTTAAATGTCTAAAATAAACCACAAAGTTACAAAGGAAAACAATTATAATAAAATATATTTACCAAAATATTTTTCAAGTTTATAGACAACAGGTTACCATAACAGGTTAAGAACCTTTGAGAGGAAAAGAAAAGGGATAAGATCCTCAAAATCATAGTTTATCCTTTCCTTAATCATATAAAAAGAAAGTGGACTTAAAGGTTATTTTAAAAGACCCAAACAACCCCATAGAGGTATCATTTATTTGTAGATGGAATAGCAAAGAAAAGCAGAGTTACTAATTACGCTATATCTATATCTATATCTACTAGCTTCATTCTAGGGTGACTTTTTGGTTCTAAGAGAAATTAAGTCAAAATACAGATTCTTCTTTCCTGGGGCTGCCTTGAAGATACAACCTCCAAGAACATAAATTCTGATATAGGTAATGTTTGCAAAAAGTAATCAACCCCAATTTTCTTATCCCTATGCAGTGTACAGCATATAGTTTGTGGTCTTTTGTTAAAATAAAGGCAAAAGAGCTGATTCATATAATTTCTAAAAAAAAAAAAAAACCATAAGTGAATTCAAGAGGTGTATCATGAAAACAGTACTGGATTTTGAGTAGAAGAACTGGGTTCCAATTTCAGCTCTTCTACTTACTACCTGTGAACTTTTGGGCAAGTTTCAAATTCCCTCTGGGTCTCAGTTTCTTAATCTGTAAAACAGACAGGGATAGGCTAGATGATTTCTAAAATCTCTTCCAGCCATATATGTATGATTTTAAGTTAGAAGGCTGTGGTCAGTATTCTAGAAATTGGAATGTTTACCTAAATAAAATTCTGTTTCACTGAAAAATACCGGGTTTATTATTTATTGAAGTAAATCAGTTCAATACATTATCAATTCTGTATGTCATAAAATTTTCCAAATGGACAAATATCATCTGCCCACTTTTGTAGGTAACACTTCCCCTTATTCAAAATTGTCTGTCCATTTCACCTGTTCGGAAGACAGAAACAAGCCACAGAAAAAATACTTTTTAGGCCCCTGGGCAGCCAAAATAGACATCACAAAAGTCAGGGACTTTATTCACAAGGAAGTCCCTCAGACCTTCACTCATTACTTTATACAGAGTTCTAACAAGACTGGTTATCTAATTTTGAAGCCCCAAGAAGATTAGAAGAATTAATAAGTGAAAGGTGGGGGGTGGCAGAGGAAATACTGCTACATGGTAGTCTCATAGCAAAAGTAGAAGAAGAAAAATACAACTGAAAAAAGATACAGGTACTCAAAAAGTACAGTACCCTAAGCCAATTTAATACAGAACCAAACAGTCCCCTCAGACATAAAGCAGTCTGGATTATTGGAAAAGGCACAGAAAATGGAATTAGAAAACTTAGGTCAAAATCTTTGCTCAGGTTCTTTTGGCATATGTGTGACCTTTGAATCACTTTTCAGGGACCTAGTTTCCTCATCCTTAAAATGAGGAGATTGGACCACATCTGCTAAAATTCCTTTCATATTTAAATAATTATCTCAATAAACACTGAGAAATATTACTGTATTCTAAAACAAAAGTATAATTTATATTTATAATAATGACCCAGAGTCAACAAAAAAAAAGTTATACTATGCTTGGTTAACAGAGCACTTAGGTGCTCTGAAGTCAAGGAAAAAAATTACATTTTAGAAATAATTCTATCCCAGCTATGTGGCAAAACAAAACAAAACAAAAGCACCCACTATCTAGAGCTGTTTATACAAAGACTTTGGATAGCCAGGTCTTGGATACTGAAAACTTATTACTTTAGATATTAAAATCAGAGTCATGGAATTTTGGTCCAACTACACCTAACTTCCCAATTTGTGCTTGGAGATAAGTAGCCCAATATTAAAAAAAAAAAAACAAAAAAAGCCATGATTCAGAGTTACTAGGTAAACTGTACCTAAATCTCATCTGTAAGCATCCTTTTACTATATTCCCAAGTTATAAGGGGAAGAAAACAAGAGGAACAAGCATTTATTAAGCACCTACTATTTGCCAGGCACTGTGCTGAGCACTTTACAGATATCTCCTTTGTTCATTTCATAACAGACCCACATGCACTTTAAAAGTTGCATACAATCCAACAGAAAAGCATCAAAGTATAATGAATAGAAAAAGGGCCTCAAAATCTTGGGACACATGGGTTCAAGTCCTGTCTCTGACACATTCGGTCTATATATCTCCAGGCTTAACCCTTCAGTCCCCCCAAGCAACTCTCTTAAGATTAGAAGTTGCCAACCTACGTTGGTAGAGGGAGTTTCCTCACCTGACAGTTCCCCATACCTATATCATCACAGGTCCACATTCTATAATACTCTAATAGATTTTTAAGTGTATGACTTGGCTAAGGATTAAAAAACACGAGGCCAATATCATCCTAGAATGCATCTCTGAATTTTCTTAAAATAGGAGGCTAATTTAGTTAACAGGGATTAATTTAATCTGTCAAAAATCAATAAAGTATTTTTTTCCTAATGGAGGATTATTTAGAATACAGAGACCGATAGTGAACATGAAGGGACCTTAAGAGGTCATCAAGGACACATCTTCTGGTATAACCATATTTAAATCATCCTCAACAGGTTAAGAATCTTACCATATTTTAAATTACATCTAAAACTTGATTTCCAAAATTTTATTCAATAACCCATTATATTATTTAATAACTGCATAAAATCCTTCATGACTTCTAACCATAATATTTAAATATGCTAAACTTTAAATTAATTTCATCTTGTTCTCTCCTTGGTATGTATAAAAAGATCACCACTTATTTAGGGATTTATTGATCAACTACATGTTTATATTTATAAATTACCTAACTTTCTTTAGCTTGAACAATCTCATTTTTAAGTTTTGTTTTTTTTTACACAAATCTTACTGTTCAATCTACTAGTTATCTTGGAGATTATTCTCTGCCTATGTATCCATCTCTCGGGTCTCAATGGACCATTTTTTAGTTAGTGATCTCAGAATCAGCACAATTTCTGGTAAAGCCAGCTTGCAAATTTTGTTATACCCACACCAAAAAAAAGTGAAAAGGAACTAATAATTCCTTTGTGCTATATACACAAACAACATCCTGGTAAATACTTCTACGTTTATGCCGTCAAGCTATCATGCTAGTTCATAATCAGCTGTGGTTCTTAGATCTTTTTCTGTTGTAGCTACACATAGCTGATACCATACTATCTCTTTAGAATTTATTTGTCCTGCTCATGCAGGGTACCTGACATAAAAGGCACACAACACAATAATTTATTTGGTATTTCTACAAACACTCACAGAATAGTAGGTATGATAAAAATGTAATTTTGGAAACAAAAAAATAGGTAAGCAGTTTAAGTGCTTTTCCCAACACTACAGATGGAGTGTCAGCTCTAAGATTATTGCTAAGCAGCTCATTACTCCCTTCCTTATACTCAAACTACTTAGATGGCAATTTTTTTTAGAAGCTAAGTCTCTTAACTAATCTAATCACAAAACTTAACCAAAACAACTGCCAATATAAGGTTCTTTTCCGACAGGCAAAAGCATGCAACAATGTAGCAAGTGCAATGGAGCTACAAATTTACACAGAAATACTGCGAAACAAAATATAGGTGATTATTCACATAGTAGTTAGAGAAAAAAACCTGAGAGGTGGTATGCAGTGCTTTAAACAGAGTATCTACAAAAGTTCTATGCGATTAGAATAGTATCTACGTATCAATTTAACATTTCAAATTTTCCAAAAATACAAGCAAATTCACCAAAATTTATATTAAGCATGTTTTAGCTGTACAAAAGAGCACACAGAGAAACTTCCTCATTCAAAAAAAAAACCCTCCTAACTTAACTCAGTAGTTTCTATTACAATATAAGCTTTTAGTTCGGCTTATATTTAATAGCACAAAACATGGAAAACTGGCAAGACCCTGGGCAGAAGTAAAAAAAAGCAAAACACCGAACACTCTTGCCTGTACAGGGGGAAGAAAAGAGAACAGAATACGAACGGCTTACTGTGGAGAGTGGGTTTAATCAGGAAGTAGCCATTATCCTTTCGATGCAGAGCATTGACAGCATACTCCAGAACAACAAGCCGGGATGTTTTTTTCAGTTAAAAGGAAAAGAAGGACCTATACTATTGTACTCTAGCTCTGCTGACCCCAAAGGTCACCCCCATGGCTAGCAGAAACAGCCCTCATGAAAACAGGATCCAAGCTAGCCTGTACAATGCCCTGTTTGTGGCAACCCCTAAAATCCCTCTCCTACAACCTCTCTCTCTCTCAGTTACTCACAAAACATGGCTGTCTTATTCAGAGATTAGCAATTATTGTAATGAGATACTGTCGGAGAGGGTCAAATAGTACTTCCTGCAGTTTACACATCTTGATTTCCTGGTAAACAAACTGAAAGGCAGGTGGAGCAGTTAGATCACCAGTAAATGTGGAGCTCACGTGACCCAAACCTAAGCCAGGTGAAGGCTCTGGTGGGAGGGCAGGAGGCAGCTGGGCATCACCCTCCCTCCCTTCACAGTCACAACCACAACCACAACATGCGGGAAGGAGATAGAGGGAGGCTTTTCTTCTCACCCTCCTCCCATCCCCACGCCTTTAACATCAAGCAAACCGAACACTCACAGTGGACTGTTTTGTTCCTTAAGAGAACTATTTAAAATGTAGAAAGAAATGAAGTGGCCAGAAGCTTAAAATAAAATGTCACTGAGAAACAGAAATGCCCATGCCATCCTTCACAGGGTTTTTTAAATTTCAACTGTTTCGAAAGCTAAAAAGTTTCTGACTCCCCCCCATGCTCTTAATTCTATCATTAAACCTTATGTAACAGACTCTATAACACTCTTAACTATACTTTTTTAGTCCAAGCTCGGATCAGCTTTTGGCAGCACAAGTTTCTGCACGCAGAACAGGAGAATTTCAAAACATAATGGTACTCAGACTTGAGGAGAAAAATCTATGAATATCTGAAATCTGGATCAGAAAGTTCATTTCTGTTCATTTCTCAAATTTCCTCTTCTTCAACTCACAACTACGGGCAAAGTAGTTTTGCTTGTGTTTTTAACTCGCCTGAAAACCTTAAAAAAATACAAGTTACACTGTTAACTTGAAAGTATCCTTCCATTGTAGGTTACAAGTTACTAACCCACAAATTATATGTGGTTTTACTCCCTTCGAACTTTTAATACGGTTGAATAAGGACTAAGTTAAATGAACTATGGCAAAACGTCTAAAAAGGTATTGGAAGATTCCTTTCATAAGAGACTTTAGTTATTCTATTGTTCTATTATTTAATATTAAAAACATTCTTGATAATGTATTAACTTTTTTTAAAAAAGAATCTTTTACAAGACTAATGTGAAAATGTTTAATCTGAATGTACATGTAGAGCCTATATCAGACTGCACACCATCTTGGGGAGGGAGAAGGAAGAGGTGGGGAAGAGAGGGGAGGGAAGAAAATTTGGAACTCAAAAGCTTGTAGAAGTGAATGTTGTAAACTAAAAATAAATAAAAAATTTTTTAAAAATCTTTTTTTTTAATACCATGGGTTTATAAAGAAGTCCTTTACAAATACCTTGGGTGCTTTTATTTTAATGTGTGGGTGGGGGGGAGATTAATAAGGAGTCTCTCACTTCAGTATAATCATGTCAAAACATAAAAAATTATGTTACTGGATTTAGGTTTCTATTTTTTCTCTTTTCTGTATGAAAAAGAAAGCTCTAAAATATGAAAATGGCAAAAACACAAAGCACACTCTGGGAAATAAAAGCTTGTGCCAAAGGGACAGTATCTCAGGAGAGCACTCATTACAGCTCTTAATATATGCTTTTTCCAAGCACTGTGTATTCAGGCTTGAACCATGGTGATGTTAATAGCCAACATAACTGTGTGTCCATATCATCTTTGCTATGATGAGAATGGAAATGGACAGCAACTTCCCAAATAAACCATGACTGAGATGTTAAGAGCTTCTATTGAATTTCTTGTTCAAACTAAGTATTTCTGAAATGCTATGGTCAACCAGAGTACAAAAAGTAGACACTGGGAATATAATATTTATAAACGACTGAAGACTTCTCTAATCCCTGCAGTTGTTAATACACTCCCCCTGCTCAAATTATTTTGTATTTTACTTATCAAAACATATGTTTGATCCCAAATATAAAATGTTAACTCCTTAAGGGCAGGTTGAGAGAACAGTTCATGTTATAGAAGCTAGCTTTGGAATCTGAGGCCCTCTCTTACTATCTGAGCTCTAACATTTATTTAATCCCTGTGTGTCTCTAGGAAGGTCACTTAGCCTCTCTCTGCCTCATCTATAAAATCGAGATAATGACAGCCTTGATCTCAGGGTTGCTGTGAGGAACAAAGTAATCTGCAGACTTTTTATGGTGCCATTAAATATTAACTATTGTTATTTGGGTTAGTATGGTATGGTAAAGCAAGGACAACCAGCACCGAAACCAGGAAGACCTGGGTTCAAGTCCTACCTCTAAAACATACTTGCTGGATAATCCTGGGCAAGGCCCTAAATCCCTCTAAAAACCTCTCTAAATTGTAGAAAGAGTGCCTACCTTCATTGGCTGATGGAATTTCCTCACTTGGGAATCCCCAGTCCCAAGTCCCATCCCTATCTCTATTGTTGTTGAAGTTAAATCTATTTCTTTTTAAAGAAGATCAAAGGCACTACATGGTGTGCAATGAGTAACCTGCTAGACTCCAAATTAGAAATGTGTTATTTTAAAGGGTCAACTTAAAATATTGGGCAGATTCCTACAGTTAAATTATGAGGTTTCCACATGGCAAGACAGAATCTCATTTTCTCAAAAGTTATGCCAGCAGTGAATAAAATCTTGTTGGGCCTACCCAACTAAAAGCAGTTCAGGTATAGGATCACCAAATCAGACAGAGCTGCCATCATGGACAGCCTATATAAATTTACTTATTACCAGAAATCTAAACCAGGCCCTAGACTTAATGTACATTTCTTTACTTCCAGACTTACTGTACATTACTTCCCTTTCCCTTACTTACTTCCCTTACTCTGCAATCCAGCCAAATAGACCGTCACACATTCTTCACACCTTCACACAACACATTATCTTCTCATCACTTTGCCTTTGCAAAGGCTGTTCTTCAAGCCTGGAATATTCCTTCCTCACCTCTGACTCATCATATCCAATCTGTTGCCAAGGCCTGTCAATTTTACCTTCATAACATCCCTCAAATTCACCCCCTTCTCTCCTCTGACACTGCCACCATTCTGGAACAAGCCCTTATCATCATACACGAAGAATACTGCAATAGCCTACTAGTTGTTTGGTGTTCAAAGTCCTTCAAAACCTCCCCACCCGGACTTTTCCAGTCTTCTCACACCCTACAATCTACCCTACCATCCCCAAAAAGATGATCTGCAATCCAGTGACATTGGCCTCTTTGCTGCACCTAGAATGAGATACCCAATCTCCCAACTTTGGTCATTTTCACAGGCTGCCTCCCATGTCTGGAATTCTTTCTTTCCCTCTCTCTTCATCTCCACTTCCTGGCTTCCCTGGCTTCCTGACTTAAAGTCATGGCTAAAATCCCACCTTGTTTAGGAAACTTTTTCAGATTCTTTTTAATTCTAGTGACTTCCCCATACAAAGTTACAGCTAAAATCAGATTTAATCAAAAGAGAAAAATAGGGAAACTACACTGTCAGCCATATTAATCAATAGTTTTAGACCATGTAAAACAACTAAACAGTATTAAAAATACCTGTATACCTGTAAAGACACAGAACTATATGAATATACACACCAAACACCTTTTATAAAGTTAAATCTAAATAACTGCAGTGATATTTATTGTGCATGTATAAAGCTAATATAATAAAAAATAACAAATTCACCTAATCTATTTATGTAATACCATCCCAATTAAATTACAAAAAAATTGTCTTACTGAGTCAGAAAAAAATAACAACAGTTTTCGTTTGGAAAGGCAGACAGTCAGGAACTTTAAGGAAACCAGGAGGAAAAGATGTGAAGGAACTAGATTCAGCAGTATCAGACCTTAAATCATATTATAAGATGAGGGCAGTATTGAAGTGTAAAATGAATAATTTTGATTATTTTAAATTAAAAATTTCCTGCATGAATAAAACCTATAAATAAATAAAACCTATATCGCCAAGAACAGAAAGAATACAAAAAATTTAGAAAAAAGTCTCATAGACAATCTCCCAGATAGAATGTGACCGGGTCCGAATATTGTTGTGGTGTAGGAAATGATGAGCTGGTAGATTTTGAAAAATATGGAAAGACTTGGACTTATGAAGAAAGATGCCATCCACCTTCAGAGAAAAAGATGACAAGTGGAAATAAGCATAATATGGTCTTATGTATATGCATTTGAGTGTATATGTGTATATATCATCTATCTATATACATATTTATGCATATATGTATGTTTATACATATCTACATATATTCATGTGTAGATATGTATATACACACACACACATGATTAATTGTAGCCTTCGGGGGTGGAGGGAAATAAAGCAAAAAGTGACCAGCAGAGGACAAAAGAGAACATGCAAGGAAGCAAAGAAAAGATGGACAACTTTGAAAATAATGTATAGTATTCATTATATAGGGTTTCTGGAAATGGAAATTTATTGCTCTATATTGAATCCTCTCTTGTATTCTACTGTGTACCTGGCAATGATTATTTTTGTTTTCTTATTTTGTATTTACATTTAAAATAAAATAAATCTAAAATTCAAAAAAATTCTAGTGACTTCCCTCTGCTGATGATCTCCAATTTATTCTTTGTATAGGTTTTTGTACATAATTGTTTGCATCTTGTCCTCCCCATTAGACTGTGAACTCCTTGAGTGCAGGCTTTATTTTACCATTCTTCACATCCCTAGAACCTGTCACAGTGCCTCTTACATAGCAAGAGATTAATAAATGTTTACTGACTGACTGACTGATAGAACATTTCTATTCTTTTGAGAACCAGCCAAATACCACCTGATTATCTAAGAACTAGCATCCTCCCTCCTTGTGTTGAACAACTTCCTATTTATTATCGTTATACTTATGTATGCTCACACACACACAACTTATATATTTGGTTCCCTGTTAGAATGCATTTATTTTGTATATAGATGGGAAAAGCAGCCAGAAGCGATCAAATATGAAGAGATCTGGGTAGGAGGTGATTGACACATTGAGGACTTTATGGATATCTAAAGGAGGGGAAGATACCAAAGGCATGTCACTGATAGAATGCAAGCTCAATGAGGGCAGAGAACTTCATTTTTGTCTTTAGATCCTCTAAATCTAGCACATTTCCTGCCATGTAGTAGATGCTTAATAAATAATGGTTCATTCATTGATTAGCTTTTTGGGCTGGAATACCACACCATTTATTCATTCAGCAATACCTCAATTATTTTTTATGTGCAAAGCACTATGCTGGTCAAGTCAAGACAATCAGCATTCATTAAATACCTCTGACATACCAGGCTTAATGCTAAACTCCAGGAGTACAAAGAAAGGTCAAAAATAATAATAATCCCTTTACTCAAAGAGCTCACAGTCAAATCGCTTGGCACTATCACACTGAGGTAACAGTACATGATACACCCAGATCTCTTTCAGACAAAACCCTATTTCATACCCATCTTGAATTTGTTGAGATTTTGGACTCAGCTGTAAGACTCCACATTTATTTCTAATATGTTTCATCTTACTAGGCTAGGAACAACATTCTAGCCATTCGAGATCTTTTTTAATTCTGCTTCTGCAATCCAATGTATGAGCTCTCTCTCCCAGTTTTGTGCCATCTGCAAATTTGAAAAACATGCCATTTATGCCTTTATCCAAATCATTGATAAAAATGTTAATCAGCAAAGCACAGAGCACAGACTCCAAGAGAATTCCACTGGAGTCTTTCTTTCAAGTTAACACTGAACCATTAATAACTCACTGGACTCTTTGGTTTAGCCATTAAATCTGTTTTGAATTCATTTAGCTGGACCATCATTCAGCCCACATCTCTCAAACTTGTCCATAAGAAGATCATAAGAGACTTTAATCAAATGCTTCTTTTAAAATTTAGGTAAATTACATCAACAGCATTCCCCTCTCAAAAACAGGCAATCATATTAGTCTTGTGTCTGGCATTTTCTGAATGTCATATCTTTTCAATATATTCAATAGAATCTCTTTAATAATATGTTATGAAGCATAAATGATCAAGAAATGAAGTCAAGCTAACTGACCTTACTGTTTACAGACTCTATAGGAAAATGGAACAAATTTGTCCTTTTCTAGTTATGAAACTTTTGTTCTCCAAGATCTCTCAAAGATTACTGACAATGAATCAGCAAACACATATGTTAGGTGTTCGGTTGGTTTTTTGTTTTGTTTTTGTCATTGGTTGCCTGGAATATAATTCATGTGGACCTGGCAAATGGAACTACTCAAGTAGAACTATCTTAATATCTCCCAATCTCTATTTAGCATCAGCTTCCCATTAACTATTTTTATTTAATCCTTTCTAGTTCAAAGATCATTCTCTTTGACAAATAGAAGCAAAATCAGAATTAAAAAGCTCTTTCTTGCCTTCAATTGTCTATAATTCTTGTCCCAGCCAACTTAACAAGAGTTCTTCTCCTTTCTTTTATCCTGCTGTTTCCCAACTTTTTTGTGTTCTCAACTTTTTTTGTCAGCTTTGGCTCATTTAAAGCATTAGCACCCTCTGACACTTTTTTATATGACTATGTTATGCTTTGGTGTTCATTCTCTACTATCCGCCCTTGCTTCCATATTCTGTACTTAGTCTTTTATCTAATTAAACAACTCTCTCTTCCACCTCCTGAGAAATGTTTCTCTTTGTGTCTCTAGAATGTCAGTCTTGATAGCCACCAATGGGTAATGGGACTGATCTCTCTGTAACTTTATGCCACAGAATCCTACCTATCCTTTCTTGGAATCCAATAAAATGTACTCTCCCCAAGTCCAGAGTACATTTTAGATCATACACAGCTCTTCTCTTCTTTCCTATCATAAATTTGAAGTTAGAGTGTTCATTCTCACAAGCTTCATAGCATTTTCATTCCAGTTCTTCCTTGCAGCTGAGAATCAGATCCAGAATAGTTCACTCTATCAGATTCCCCACCTTTATAAGGATGCAATTAGCATTTTTATTCTGTGCTTACATCCTGTATCTAGTACAAAGTGTCTCATGCTAATGCAGGTGGAACTCATTTTTCTTTATAATCATATATATCATATAATCATATTCTTTATAATCATATGCTAATAATCAGGTATGCCCCTACTTGAAGCTAAACGGATGATACCCAATCCACATGTAGTGATTGGCTAAGCTTTAGTACCTAATAAGAAAGGATATTATATAACATACTAAATTTTATAAAATAGTTTACATATTACTTCAATTAATGCCCTTGACTACTCCTACAGCAAAGTATATTTTCCACTGGCCATTTCTTAATGCCATAACAAATCAATACAAGGCTTGTGACAACTGCTGACTTGTTGCTTGACACTATACATAAAGCCTACACAAGCTGTCCCTTTTTTTGTTCAACACAGCATTGAATAGTCAGGGCTTGCAGAAGCAAAGGTGGTCAAGTAAGAAGCAACAGGACAGCCCAGGTCTCTTCCACAATTACTTGGACAAAGATCAAGGGAGATCAACAGACCAGGAAGAAATCATAGTGGGTCATTTTTCAGCGCAGATCAGTAGTATATGAAGATAGTCAGAAACCTCTGAACACTAGGGAAGGAGTCCAGCCAAGAAAGCCATTGCAAAGTTTTCCAGACTGGGTATTGGACTAGGGCCTGTGGCTATGTACAAAAAAAGGAGAAGAAATAAGTATAAATCATCAGCTGTGTCCAAAGTGGAATGCAGATCCAACAAAGACTTGTGAAGAGAGGGAAGACCAACTGTGAGCTGTATCACTCTAAACCCAGAGTAAGACTCTAGCCTCATCTGTAGTCCCTAGGGACTACAGCTGAATAACCAGGGTAAGGAATGTGGACAAGGGATACACCATGTAGCTGTCATTCTGCAAGGCCTGACAGGGGCTATGGCCAAAACTGTATACTAGAACTCTAACCAGAGGCGAGCTCACAATTGTGTCTTTCAGACCCAGGCTGGGGTTAGGAACCTATAAACTCCAAATGAAGGGAGCAGCAATCAGACAGGGCATGCCCTAGATCAGACCATTAGTGTTGCTCTCAAAGTTTGAAAGTTCCATGAAGTGATCTATCCCTGAGATCCTTGAAGAACACAACATTCAATACCAAGAACAACCAGTGTCATGACCCTAGATAATACAAGTCAGGACCAAAAAATGCCCAATTTTTCTCCAGGAGAGTACAAGGCCTCACCCTAAAAGGAAGTTAAATTCACTCCAAAATAGAGCATCTGGAAGGCAGAAGAGAATAAAAGTAGACAATTAATTAGCTACTTTGCTTGTTAAAAAAGAAAACTGGGGCAGCTAGGTGGTGTAGTGAGTAGAGCACCAGGCCTGGAGTCAGGAGGACCTTAGTTCAAATCCGGCCGCAGACACTTGATACATGTCCTAGCTGTGTGACCTTGGGCAAGTCACTTAACCCCAGTTGCCCTGACAAAAAGAAAAAAAAGAAAAGAAAACCATATACCAGTATCAAAAGTGAATACACAGGATTTAAAACAAAAGAAGGAAATTATTGTAGACTATTCTGCCCAACTACATATGTATGCATGTGTATGTGAGTACATACATATTATATCCAATTAACAAACTAAATGAAATGGCTAAATATTTTTTTAAAAAACATAAAATGCCAGATTATTAAAGAAAACTTAACCCAATTTCAGAAAAATGAACTGCACAAGACATAACTGAACCTTCCCCCAAAAAGACCAGATGGATTTATAATCTAATTCTATCAAATATTTAAAGAACAATTAATCAATTAAGTGGTTTGAAAAAATAGGGAAAGAAGGGGTCCTATCAAATTCCTGCTATGACACAAATATCTTGACACCAAAGCCAAGGGGAGTCAAAATAGAGAAAAAAATTATCAATCAATACTGTCAATGAAAAAAATTAGCAAAGATGCTATGGTAACATTTAAAAAAATTATACATTATGACCAGGCTGGATCCCAGGAATGAATAGTTGATTCAATATTAGGAAAGCTACAATTATAATAGACTATATTAATAATAAGAATAATTTAAAATCACATGATCACATCCAAACATGCAGAATAAGCTATTGTTATTGTATTTTAATGTTTTTAAAACACTAAAAAGCAAAAGAATATGAATATTATAGGTAATATCTATATAAAACTAAAATCCAACATTATTTGTAGAGGGGATAAACTAGAGGCATAGCCAATAAAATCAGGAGTAAATCAAGGCTGTCCATTATCACTACAATTGTTACAGTGTTAGAAATGCTAGGTAGAGCAATAAGACAAGACAAACAAATGAGGGAATTAACACAGGCATAGAAAAACAAAATAACTGCTATCTTGCACAGGGTATTGTAGTTTGCTAAAAGAAATATAGAGTTAACAAAAAAGTAATTGAAATAATAACTTCAGCAAAGTTGCAGGTTATAAAATAAATCTACACAAATCATCAGAATTTCTGTATACTACCAATAAAACCCAGCAGGAAGAGATAGAAAGAGAATTTCTGATCAGATTAAGTATAGAAGTTTTAAAATATTTGGGAATCTATCTACTTTACATTTATTCTCTGTACTTGTCCACTGGCCTGTGGTGACTAGATTGTTATTATAAGAACACTATATTATATGCCTATAATGAATATTCAGTTTCTTCTGAAAATGCCTGCAAAATTCTGCTATAAATAGAAGACTGTGATCTGACATTATTAGATAAAAATGATATTCATATAACACTTTAAAGATTGCAAAGTGTTTTACATTGTCTCTCATTTGAGCCTCAAAACAACTCTTGTGAAGGACTAAAGTTATCATTTTCTGAATTTTGCAAATGGGGAAACTGATGATCAGAGATGTTAAGTGATTTATCCATGGTCACATAGCAAGTAAATATCAAAAGAGAAACTTGAACCACAAGTCCAGCATTCATCTAGATTAGATAGTATACGTCAGGAAAATTATTTACTGTAAACAGGACAGTGGTGTATCCTTGGAATGAAAGTAAATTCATTATGGCATTTAAACCAACATGACACCAGGGTCATGAAGAATGAGCAATGGCTGCAAAAGTTCCTAACATATTTGCAAGGATTTCTTTCTCCATTGTCATCAAAAAATGACACTCCTCTGACCAGAATCTCCTATAAATCTATGTCTCTCCTCTCCTTCTTGCCCTTCTACCCCTCAGTACTGTCTCAGGCCATTACCCCTGTTCTGACTTCATTTCCTTTCCCCTTTTCCAATCTTGACCCAATAGTTAGCTAAATCAATACTATATTACCATTTATTCCCAAAATTCCTTATCCCTTCATCATATTGCCCTCATCCCTTGTCAAACTTCAGCCCTAGATCAGGCTACTAAATAGAGTTGGAGAAAATCACAAAACTGTAACTGGGCATACATCATAGATTCATGTTATCCAACTTCAATTGGATCCTTACAGCAGCAGGGAGTCTTTTATTCTTTTTTAATTGATCCATATCTCACTTCCTACAGAAGGTATTTATTCCAAACCTCTTCTCGAGCCTCCCGTATCTCCCTATTTCTTCTTTCCCTCAAATGAAGAGCTTGTCTCTTTACTGAGAAAATTGAGACTGCTCTATGTGACCTCCCTTTTACCCCTTTCTCTTCATCTCAGTCTCCCTTGATACCCTTCCCCCAACTCTCTTCTTTTTCCATAGGGTTTTCAATAATTGGGTGGCCCTTCTCTACATATATTTTTGATCCACTCCCTTCCCATCTTCTCCCAGCAGGCTGAAATCTCAATCATCCTTTCTCTCTACAATTTTCAGCTCTTCCTTACTGGTTCCTTCTATACTGCCTTCAAACATTGACAAGTCTTCTTCAAGCCCCCAAAACCTTCACTGGACCCTACCATTCCCTCAAACTATCATCCTATATCTCTCTCCACTTTTTCATCCAAACGCCTAAAAAAACTATCTATACTCATTATATGCACTTTATCTCTTCTTACTCAATCCTCGTCTTTTTTAATGAGGCTCCAACTTCATCATTACCTGAAAACTGCTCTTTCCAAAGTGACAAATGATCTCTTAATTGCCAAATCTGATGGTATTCCTTCAGTCCACATTCTTCTTCACCTCTTGTACCACAAAATTGCTGACCACTGTTGTTCTCCTCCTGGATAATCTCTGGGTTTTTATGACTAAGCTCTCCTAGTGTTCTTCATATCTGTTATCATTGCTCCTTCTCAGTCTCCTTTGCTACAACAACGCATGTTTGTGAAAAACCATGAACATCCAGATCATACCCCCTGTTAATGTTCCTTAGGGCCCTGTCCTAGTCACAATACTCTTCTCCATCTACATTCTCTCTTGGTAACCTTACCTAATCAGCAGTCCTGGGTTGCATTACCTATATGCTGAAAACTTCCAGTACCTTCCTGGACCTTCATTTTCAGTTGCCTAGTGAACTTCTAAACTAGATAACCTGGAGATATCTCATACTCAACCTGTGCAAAATTGAACTCATTCTATTTCTCCCAAACCTCTACTCTCTTCTAAACTTCTCAATTCCTGTTGGAGTTGCTATTTTTCTACTGCTCTCCTAGGTTTGTAACTTTGAGGTTATCTGCAATTTTTCACTCTCCTTCACCACACATACCCAATATCAGTTGCCTCTGTAATCATGAGTTCCCACCTTAGTTCATGCCCTATCACCACTTGCCAAGACTATTGCAACAGCCTCCTAATTGATCTTCCTCCCTCAACTTTTTATAGCTTTAGTACACATTGCTGCCAAAGAATTTTTCTTAAGGCAGGTGTGACCATGTCACTCCTCTTCTCAATCAACTCCAGTGTCTTCCTAATCATTCTCATGTCAAATATAATGTCCTCTCTTTAGCTTTTAAAGCACTTCAAACTTGGTCCTAGTCTACCTTCCTTCCATCCTCGTTATATATTAATCCTTCCTTCCCTCCCTCCCTGTGATCCAGCCAAACTAGCCTTCTCTGTTCCTCATGCACAACACTCCAAGACTGTAATGGATGTCTTCATGCCTGGAATGCCCTCCATCCCCACCTCTACTCATAGAATCTCTTCAATACATGAAGTAGTTCTTGATCCTCTGAACTGTTCATGCTCTCCTCAAACTACCTCAGATGTAACTATCATGTATATATTCTCATGTTTATTACATATATGCATATAGATACGGATTGTGTGTACACACATATGTATACACGTATACATACACACATAGATATATATTTGTTTGCTCCTCCGTTAGATGTAATCTCCTTGAAAGCAGGGATTTATTCATTGTATAACTGTATCCCCAGTACCCCAGTACCTAGCACAGTGCCCAGCACATAGGAGGTGTTTAATAAATACTTGATCATTCGATTACTCTCCCAATAGGCGCTGAATGAATAGACTAAATAACCTACTGCCCTTAAATGACTTTACCCAGTTACCTTGCCTTAAGTCTGTCCCTTTTTTCCCTTCTCCAAGTAATCGCTCAGTTGAACATCATGTTAATTAGGCCAGGTAGGTCTTCAGGGAAAGTGTGTTCTGGCAATTTATCTTTTCATTCTTAACTCAACCATCTCTTTAAAAGTACCAATAATACCACCACCATCCTATCCTTGACAACTTGAAAAATTAATTAATGTATGTGGATTAATGACTAGGCTCATTGTCAAATGCCTAGCATGGCAGTGGCTCTATCACAGTAGTGGTATAAATATTTGAAGGTTGCTTTTGAAATGCTGGTAATTCATAAAAGAGATAGTTGTTTTCCTCTATCAATGCAACTGCCACTTACGAACTACTCTCGACCATTTGGTCACAATGAATACTACTCAAACCTGATCCATAGCAAAGGAACAGGGCTGAGATTGCCAAAACAAAACAAAAAACCAATCACACTGCCCCTAATGATGCCAATGTCTGCTTCTGCCAGACTCTTGGAGGTATTAATGTTGCCACAACCATAAGTTTAACAGTACCACAGATAAGGTGCTTTGACAAAACCTCCTATTATCCTCTAGAATTCTGACAGCATGGGGATAGCCTATATACCACCTGAACCAACCCATTTTAGGCTTACTGGAGGAGCTGTCTTTATGGGTACTGCTGTTATTAACACTCTGCCCTTTGCTACTGGAATGCCCTAAGGAAAAGAAATGATTTCCAAAGGTGGAATTAAGGAGGCAGCAACAGCTATATTTGTGGCCACTCAAAGCATCACTATTAAACTTCTGCTTTGTCCTTTACTTTCCAGATGATTCCAAAAAGGGTAGAGAAAAATGGGGCCACCTAGGAATCTAGGGATCATGGCAGCCACCATGGATCACTGCCTTAGAGTCTTCTCTCTTCTCACCTGTTACCATGAAATTACTCCTTCTATACTGACAGAATTCTGGGACCATTTTAGAAATACCAGCAACTTTCCTTCTCTCCTCTAAATACACCACTTAATTACCACCCAGTCAGTGCAGAAGCCATTGTTTGCTTCCCAAGGCAAAGGCTGCACCTGCTCCCTTCCCCACCCCCAGGGGAGCATATCCATTGCTTACCCCCACCACGACCAACAACCAAATAGCTCTGAGTTCCTCATGGCATATATAGACATAGTTTATATTTAATCAATCCTTAGGGAAATGTACAAGCTTGTCAAAAACTTACATTGGTTAACTGAATGAATTCTATGAAGAACTGGGCTTATTTTACTAATTTATCTGGATTTGAACTCAGGTCCTCCTGACTCCAGGGCCAGTGCTCTACTCACTGCACCACCTAGCTGCCCCATGACCTTTTAATTATTAGTAAATGGCATTTGTGCCCAACAATGTTTAGGCAACATTTGAATTGTCATCCATGACTCAAAACAATCTATTCTCCACTACCACTAACAAAGCCCTGCAAATAGTCAGATCATGACCAAAAAAATGTTTATAAATTTTCTCTTCTGAAATTAATCCAAGTATCATAGTCATGATCATATGTAATTTCAGCTATTTTGAATGTTATTTTTAGAAATTAAGAATGTACTTTGACTTGCAACACCTGAGACACTTTATTTTGTATACACATATGTATTATCAAAAAAGACATAATGTAGTCAATCATATAGGCACATTTTATTATCATGTTTTATTGCATTTATTTCAAAAAGTTGTAGATAGGCAAAAACAGTCTGATTATTAAACATCTTAGTATGTATCGTGGAATGTTCACAGGAAAATATATCCTTTAAAGAAAAAAAATGGATCTGCTTTAGGACAAATTTAAAAATAAGATAGAATTTTGTTTCTTTTTCATCAAAAGAAGAAAGAAGCAGACACCAAAGAAAGCTGTAAATGTACATATTTTCATTTATCTATCAACATAAAAAAGACACACACAAGGCCTGTGAGAATACAATATTCATTTTGCTGCAGAAGAACAGACATTGCATAACAATGAGATTTGCTAATGAAATCAACCATCAACCTGGAATACATATGTATTAAACCAAGACCTCAGTGTCATTTTCTTTTTGCATCGTTTGTTCTTTCTTTCATTTTTCTCGACCTTTCAATATTGTGTCCTCTTTTAGCTTTTACTGCTTTGGTAAGCCAAAATCATTCAGTACTGTAATATTATACTGCACTGCTTTCAATTTACCACATTTATTTTTTAAAATGTAAATCCTAATTGTTCTGCTTCTATCAGCACTGTTAATGTACCTTTGAAAGAAAAATCAATGGATGCTAGCTATGGAAACAATGCCGGTTTATTTCTATAACAAATTCTTGTAACATGTCTAATAAAATTTTTGTTACAGTTGGAGAATAAATCTCACACAGAAACTTTTACAGCTAGGTTAGTGCTTACCTAGCAGATAATCAATAATAAAATAACAATATTTATTTATATTTGAAAGCCTTCTGTTCAACTTGTAATAACCTAATTCCTTAGGTACTTTCAGCTATTGAAAAGTAGTCAGCGAAATGTCAGTGGCATAAACATGTGGGATTTAGTAGCCAACAAAATGACAACCATTTCCATATTTTTAGTGACAAACAGCAAAAGCTTTGGAAAAATCCATCAAGCTTTTTCTATTTCATCTGGTCTAGGAATGCTCTTTGTTCAATAGTAATATTTATTAAAGGTATGCAATTATAAGTAATTTTTCCAAAATACTTTAAAATTTTATTCAAGAGTACCACTCACAAGGATCCATAAATGTTGAAACGCACTGTAAAAATCTGCAGGATTATAGCCTCTCCTTTAAATGAGAGCTGTGCTATTTGCCCAGGATCCATTTGCATCCTTGTAAATGTAACCTATTTAATAATTAAATGGCTATCTATCCTATTGGTCGCCTGATTGCACAAATTAGATTTTAAATTCACCTGTGCAACTGATAAAATTAATGCACTATCCTGTATATAATTGTTATTAATTCATGAAACCAATAATTGTTAAGAAAACAGCAGTACCACAAACTGAAAGAGCCGACAACAACCACCATAGTAAGTCTACTACCTTCATTTTCATGGTACCTTAGTGTCTAGCTTCAAGGAACAAGCTACATTTTTACAAATAGCAGCAAGAACTGCAACAGAGTCCTAAAAATAGCCATTGTATTAGATATTCTGGGTGAAGACAAATCCTCATCATAAAGTTGCTACAGACACAGTCTAATAGTTCACACTTTATGCTTCCCCTTTCCCACCCCCACCCCCACTGCAGAACAAAGTATATTTGAAACACTAAAGAAGGATTTTAAATGAACAATGTGTGTAGGCACAAAGCCATGACTGCTCCATGAAAGTACCAATAAGGTACTTAATAAGGAATAAGGCCCACTATAGAAGCTATTAAAACTGGCGTGAGGAAATTCAGGTTATAAGCCAGTTTCCCAAATACGACAAAGGAAATACCTGAAGCCTGGTTGCCACAAGAAAAAAAAATTATAATCCTAAAGCTATGGGCTTAAGTTTTGGAAAATCTTGAGCCTTTAGATTAAAGGTTTTGAGCCTGGGGTCCATGAATTTTTTTTAGAAAATATATATATTTTGTCAACTGTATTTCAACTTAATTGGTTTCATTTGAACTGCCATATATTTTATGCATTTAAAAAATCATCCTCAAAGGTGTCCACATAGGCTTCACCAGACTGGCAAAGGGGTCCATGACAAAAGCCTATACGCAAATATCAGAAAACTTGGATGTTCTTAGAATCATTAATGGATCAGGAGTCCAAAAACCATGGTCTGAATCCCAGTTCTGTCACCCACTGTATAAAGGGCAAATCATTTTTCCTCTTTGGGCCTCAGATTCTTCACTGATAAAATGAGGTTGTTGGTCTGATAATCTCTAAGATCCTTTTCAACCCTAAATTCTATGAACTGATAAGCATAACTCTCATTTATATAGCGCTTTGAAGTCGACAAAGTGTTTTATTCTGAACAAGCTCTGAGGTAGCACTATTTCTGAGGCTCTGGGAGTTTAAGGGACTGGCCAAAGGTCAGAGTATCAGAATCAGGACTTAAATCCAGATCATATGATTCTAAGTCCAGTGTTTTTTAGACTGTGATGCCCCTCTATTCACATTAACAATTATTGTTAAATGGAAACATTTTGCTGAACACATTCCAAGTCATTTATGTTGTATGCAAGAAGGAGTGCTGGATTTGAAGTCAGAATAATTAGATTCTGATGTTTACTGTGTGACCACAGGCAAGTCATTTAAAACTCTTTGGGCCTCAGTCTCTTTATCTATGAAATGAGAGGGTATACAAAATGATAACTAAAAGCCATTTCCGTACAAATAAAATTGAAAAGGACTATTTATACTATTTAAGAGAATAAATCTACCTAAAAATTTTAAACAAATATTTCAAAACACCATGGTTATACAATTATTTTGTTAGCCAGAAGGCATTTTATCTATTCATTTAATTCAATCCAACATTTATTAAGAACCAACTACATGTAAGGCATTGTGGCTAGACACTAGGAATATAAAAACAACAGCAGCCTTTGCCTTCAAGGGACTATCAGGCACTTTATATTTCCTTGTTTACATTCCTTAATCCAGGCCCTCAAGAATTTATTCTTGAAATGAATGGCATCAACCCATCCTTAATCTAATTCAAGGTATTTCATGGTGTTTGAAAGTCATAAAACTTCATTTTTTAAAAGGTCTATATTCAAGCTTTCCATTCATTCCGATTGGCCTTTCCCCTAAGGAGAACAGATTTGTTTCTGGATTACATTACTCTATAAATACAGTGACAAATGTTGGTATAGGTCAATGGTGTCATATTCAAACAGAAACAGATCTCTGCTGTTACATATTACCTTAGAAAACCACAAATTAACATTATCTGTGTTATACTGTATTTGTATTTATCTTATTAAACATTTCCCAATTACATTTTAATCTGCTTCAGCAGCACTAGGCTGTGAGTTTGACACCTTTCCTATAGTTGACATATAACTGTAACATTTCTAAAGGCTCATCAATGTATTAAGTTCACACTGAAACAGATAATACTGAAATAGCAGGCAAATATTCATTCATTTTCATAGTTATGGCAATCCATAAAATGACACTGAGAATGTTACTTCTCATCTAGTTATATTTTGCACTGGGAGAGAGTCCTGGCTGGCTGACAGGCATCTATACATAAATGATTTTAAGTATTAAGAACCATTCAGCTTTACCCTTGCTATGCTTCACCTTCTCTCCCTTAATCAAAAAAGGTCATGCTGCAATGTAACTTTATCTTTCATAATTCGTGACAATGGGCACCCATTACAGAACTGCAATACATCTGGGTATATAGGCTGTAAAAAAAAAAATGGTTTCAACAAGTCTTTATAAACCGGTTTGCCATATAATGGGTATCCACATCGTAGCACATGAAATTACATCTCTAGTCTCTGATGATACTAGTCAGATACTGCTCACAGCAAAAACTACAACCTGACTGAAACATTTTAAGAGAGCATACTCTACCACAGCCACCTTGACCCTGTAAAGCAAAGGGTCATTTTCATCTGTGATATACAGTGATTGCTTTCTATAATGTTAACCATTGTCAAGTGGTTTTAGTAGGTTATCGTTGTGAAATGCCTCCACTTTTAATTTTAACAATGAGTTATTACTCTTTGGTATAGGTCAACTGTCCAATTGAACATACTGTATATGATATTGCACACTCTTGGGACTATATATTCTTCTTGAACCGCAAGAAAATCTCATTGACACATACAGCAATTTTGTAACATAATAGAGCATATGACTTTTAAATATTTGCAAACAAGCAGAGCATCTGCCACATGTATTTTTTAAAGACAACTTCTAAATAAGCAATCTATAACATATCCATTTAAGTGACTCTGGTATTTGAGAGATGAAGCTATATAGTTTATGTACATGTATCTTAAATTTAAAGGTATAAAATCAACATAACACAGAAAGATAATTTGTCCAGTAGCCTAATGGTGGTCTGGAAATACTGAAATGGCATGTGTCCATAAAACTGGGTTCACTTCTATAAAAAAGTCAGAAATTTACTTTTGCCATTTCAGCGTGTTTTCCAGGTCACTATTATATTTTTCCCAATTTATGGATTTTTTTTCCATAAAGCTCATACAACTGTATATTTTATAGTTGTGTGATCTGTGGTGTCCCTTTACTTCCTTGGGCCTTGGTTTCCTAATTTTTAAAAATTAAAAAAGAAGATTCAACTAGATGGTCTTTAAGACTTCTTCTATCTAGAAAGTGTCTTTGTCTCTGGGAAAGTTTTATTTTTGCATGATAGCAATCACATACCAACTTAAACATTTCTACCATTTATCTTGCCCAGAATTACAAGCTCCTTTAGAAGTACATTTTGCAGGTTCTAGGTAAGATACTTGTGGTTAAAAAAAAAAAACAATGAAACACTTCAATTTGGACTGAATTATGATATCTACTATGTCTACTTTTAGTAAAGAAGAGCTGAAGACAATTTATTAAAGGCTGGGAGAAATTCTGGAATTAAGGTCACAGCCTTGTGTGTGTGTGTGTTGAACTTCCAGCAAAACATCTCTGATGCTCCAAAGCTGCCATTTTTCTTCCTTGACAAAGACTCCATCTGCCACAGAGCCATTTACAGCTTCAGAGTCAGAATATCAATGATTTCCAACCATTCTGCAAGTCTGCTTTCACCTTGACATCACCTCTGTAATACATCTAAAACAGATGATACATATATCCCCTCTACAAGCTCTAAGCCTATGCTTTATTCAGCTGATAGGTATTAAAGCTGTCCTCTAATGTACCATTTTTTATTCTCACTGAATTGCTGAAGAATTTTTAAAGTGTGTGCATTTTCTATAATTCTTGTTGGTTTACCGATACATTTTAAATCAGTTACATTCACAGTACTTTAAAATTTGAGACTATACTGCATAATTTTCAATATAGGTTTTATGACATACAATTTAGATGACTTATCTAGTTTCCATTAAAATAATGTGGTATTAAATTAATTTAATATAAAGTACGTCATTTTCTTAAAGACAGAAATTATAAAAAATGAAAATGTTTAAAGGAATGAAAACATTAAAAGATGAAATTCTCAGAATTTGGATTTTTAAAAAGATAACTCTAAGCCTTGGAAATTCTCTGAACTTTAGTTAAAGCCATTTTACACCATTTCAAAACACAAAACTAATTAGTTTTACCAATAAAATAATACTAGAGAAATTTTAATTTTATACTTCCATTTGTTATCTAGTAAAGTAAGGTATAATTGATGTTATTCTTCTGAAAAGATGCTATTTACTGACTAAAAAAGTTATCCAAGGGAAGGTGGCACAAGAAAGAAACACAATTCTCTCCCCCTTAAAAAGCTTATAACCTAGCTAAGGAAATCAGAGAGAGAAAAGTTGAAAGATGACTAATGATGCAAAACAGTATGTGTTAAATTGTCAGATGAATATACAGACAAAATGTGCCATAAGAGCACATTTCAGGTTGGGGTGGCCAGTGGAGGTTTGCTTCATAGTGGAAGTCAGTTTGGAGCCGGGCTTTGAAGGATGGGCAGGACTTGGTAAAAAGATTAAAAGGAAAAGAGAATTCTAAGGGTTTCTGTTTTGTTTTTTGAGATTGGATCTCCCTATCACGTCAAAAGCAGGAAATATAATGTTCTTTCATTGACTGATTTCATGCTAATTAGACCTGTTCTGTTTCCAACTTGGACCAGTTCACCCCACCTTACGCTACCAGGTCGTCCCTCCATTACCCTACTCCCAGGGGCTATATTGCTGCCAGACTTAAAGCAGTTAGCACATCAGTTTTAGCCCTACTACAGCTCACAACACCCAAGCTCAAGCAATTTCTCAGCCTCCGCTTTGCTAGGTGCAGGGATTAAATGCATATGTATTTGTGCCATTCATGGCCAGTGGAAAAGGGAATTTTAGGCAGGAGAGATGTATGTACAAAGGTGTGGGAGCAGGAAATTATGAAGTCATTTTGAAAGATTAATCTCATACGGTATGCCCAACTATGTACACCAACTGGATTAGACAGGGGACAGGAACTGAACACAAGAACGTCAATTAGGAAGCTATTTCAGGAGTTCAAACATGAGATGATAAGCGTAGAAGCTGGGTAGTAGAAAGAAAATAGAACGGAAAGGAAAGGATGATTGCAAGAGGCATTTCAATGTAACAAGTAAATCTCAGAAACATTTATTAAGTGCCTGCTATGATATGCAAGGCATTGGCTTACACACCAGGGATACTTTGACACTTTGATGAATTTGTGGCATTCTCATCAATGAGGGGACTCTTTTTAACAGTTCACAATGAAACAGACCTATTCCTTCTCATTTTGTGTGACCCTTGTTCATGTTCTCTCATAAATCTTCCATAGGGAGTCTGCCCAAAATGCTAGGGGCCTTACCCCAGGACCTCTTGTCATAATTAGGATATCAATGGAGCGTATGGACTGACCCCTTTTTCTGGTTCTACATCCTTCATGATACTACCCTTGTCCTTTTTCTCCATTATCTCCATTGATCATATGCTCTAGCCTACTCATGCTCTCCACTGTCTTTTAAGTGACCTGTAACTTTAATTGTTTGGCTTTCCATGACTTAGCCATACAGCATCAAAGGAAAAATATTGTTTAAAAAAAACCCAGATTATTGTTTCATATAAAAGTGTAGGGATATAAAAGCACTGCTTTCCCTTAACAAAGCTATCCATGTTATTATATTTCAAGGAATCTGGTATAACTTTGGCATAAGGCACGGGAAACAGCATGTTGGAGGAAAGTTTTTAAGGTAGCAATTTATCTAAAGAAATCAAGCTATAAATATATGTGTATATGTATGCATGTGTGTATATATCTATACATGCGTACATACACATGTGTGTACACACACGTGTATGCATATATTATATATCTATACACACATATATTCTCTTCACTTTTCAGTCAACTGAGACTGTAAAGTTGTGGTCTGCTATAGACTCCTTTGTGAAAGCCTGATAATTCCTTATTCATATCTTTATAAGAGATGCTCCTGATATATGTGTACATTATTCTCATTAAGATTTTGTAGTGATGGGAAATGGTATATTTCTCAGTACTTAATATTGTTTTCTCTATTTTCTTCCCCCAAAAATAAGGTTCATGATTCCTTCTCAAGCATTTTGTATCCTCCCCTGATTTAACCAATCAATCAATAAGCATTTAAGTTTTTCCCAGATGTCAGGAACTATTATAGGCATGAGAGAAACAAAAGCACAAATGAGAAAGGCCCTAATTTCAAAAAGCTAACAGAAGGTTCACAGATAAGTAAATGTAGGGCATACACAAAATAAATATATAGTGATAGCCAGAAGGAGAATTAGTCATTCAGGGAATTAGAAAAGGCTTTTCAAAAGCAGTGGGGCAGTACTTAAGCTGAGTCTAGAAGACAGCAAGGGGTTACAAGTGGCAGAAGAGAGGGGGGAAACAGTGCGGGCAGAGGGGACAACTTTTTCAAAGACACCAACGTGGAGAAGAAATGTTGTGTATAGGGAAGAGCAAGAAGGTCAGTTTGGCTGATTAAAAAAAACCTAAATGGAGCGAGTTAACATGTAATCAGCCTGGAAAAGCAGGTTTGGAGTGAAACTGCAAAGAGATTTTAAATGGCAAACAGAGGAGTTTATATTTTATCCTGGAGGTTAATGGCAAGCCACTGAAGCTTCCTTAACGGGAGTGACATGGTCAGAATTTGCTTTAGAAATACCTATTTGGCAATGATATGGGGGATAGATTTGAGAGGATAGGCTATATGGGGAGACCAATTAGGAGGCTATTGCAATAGTCAAGAAGAGAGGTTGATGAAATGCTGAACTACTATGATTTTACATAAGTCCAGTGAAAGGCACTGATGCAAGAGATGCATCATTGGTAAAAAGATTAAGAGGTGGTAGAATTGACATTTGGCAACTCATTGATTATAAGGGATAAGTGAGATTGCAGAGTTGAGGATGGCTTCCTTAAGAATGGTGCTGCCCTTGACAGAAATCAGGAGGTTAGGAGGAGGGGAAGCGGGCTTGAGGGAGAAAATAATCAGCTTGGTTTCAGGCATGTGGAGTCTGAGATGCCTGTGGGACATTTCATCAATTTCAGGTATCTTGAGAATCAGTCCCTCAGAATACCAATATAAAAGGACACAGTTCAGTGACTAAAAGAAACTTATAGCATAGCAGGTGAGGTATGGCATATACATGAATAACCCAATGTAATTCAAAACCTAAGTATATAGGAGGATTCCAAACAAAATGCTATGAGAGATTTGAGGAAGAGTCCACATCTGTCAAGGAACTGGAGAATCAAGGGATCTTACTGACTTATTGGACATATAGAGAACTGGGAAAATTTTACTAAAGACTGGAACCCAGGTGATGGTGGTACTATTAAGAGAAATTTTCACTTAAAGGAAATTGAGGGTGAGAGATCCTTTTAATAATCTTTTTTAAAAGAAATTAACACATTAAAGAGATAAAGGAGTCAATCTGTTATAATAGAAAGAACATTGTATTGTAGCCCAGGAGACCTGGTAATTGTAGTTCCAGTTCTGTCACTAATGAGCTACATGATCTTAGATAAGTCATTTTAGTTCTCTGGGCTTGAGCCTTTTCATTGGTAGTCCAAGAGAATTACAAAATTAGTATTATGCAACTTTTTCCATAGAACTCTGATTACCATAGGACATGAATAAAGGTTCCTTAAAAGAATTTTGATTCCAGCTATTTTTAACTTCCAAGATATTAAACATAAAAGTATAGACATATTAAAAGTAGGTTTTACACGCAGCAATTTTTGAGTATGAAATAAGACTTAATTTTCTTTCTTTTGTTGCCTCCAATGGATCTTGGAAAATATTTCACAGAAGAGATCACACCTGAATTGGGTTTTGGTAGGTGAGTAGAAATTCAACAGCAAAGAAGTAAAAGAGAAGACAACATTCAAGACATAAAAGTAACTGAGGTGAGATCATGCAGGGCAAGTTCTAAGTATAGTCCTAGAACATAGTTCAAATGAAAAGGAATATAAAATAAGGTTTGAAAACTGTGGAGGTCCTTGAATATAAGACAAATAAGACTAAATCTTACTTCATCTAAAAAGAAGATCCACTGAAGATTTCTGCAGAGATTTCAATATCCACATGACTAAGAGTGGTGACAGAGTAAAAAGATCACTGGACATTTAATCAGTCAAGAGAGACCTGGGTTCAAATGTCACTTCCAGATACTAGTTGCATTATCATAGGCAAGTCACCCAAGTTTCTCTCTTCAAACCTGTTTCCTCATCTATAAAATAGAGATGATAATACCTACCATGTTGTTCTTTGAGGTTTTTTTTGTTACTAAGGATGAAATGAAGTAACACATGCAAGGCAAACATTAAATGCTATCTAAATATCAGCTATTAACATTATGACGGTGTCTGGCCACACTGCCAACTACTCGGTCAACTCTCTTTACAGAATGTTCTCTGGGAAATACGAAAGAAGTAGCAGAAGACATAACACCTACCCTCAACGAGTTTAAATTTTTTGCTAAAGTAAGATGACACATAATCAACAACTTGAGATGAAAAGTAAATATATTATAATCTGGTCCAAACCACATGCCAAATATTGAGGGGATGTGAACTGTAAGTAGTGATCAGTCAGACTGGAAAAATCTTGAGCCATCCTTGAAGAAGCAATGGGCTTAAGAAGTAAATAAAACATTTGTATATGGCTTCTTTATAAAAGCAACAACATATAAATCAAACAGGGGATGCTAAAACTCTTCAGAGAAAAAAATCTTGCCTTATTAATTTTCACATTGAAACTGAAAGCACATTAGCTAATGAAAATTATGAGATGTATTTGATGGGGAAGTTTTAAAATGTAAAGCAAACTAGTACTATTTATGTTAATATAAAAGTATTGCCATATGCTAAAATAAATTTTAAAACCAGAAACTCATGACTCCCTTAAAATAAATTTTTTCCAGCGAAATTGTGTGCAAATGGGAGAAAAAAAAACCTTTTAATTACTTAAGAGGAATAATTGCTTTCTGTCTTCTATTAAAAACAGGTATACTTATCAAAAACACTTAAAATAGTGTTAACAGAGCTTATTATTCTTGGTTTCTTAGTCAGTTATAATTATTGTTATTATGTTAAAGTAAAGATGTAATTAAATTGGCAGGTACTGAACATGTTCTAAAATTATGAATTATTATTTTTGGTGATATATTTTTTCTGTGCTTCCTTGCTTTTTAATCTGCAATATGACTTTTTCTCATCCAAATACATACTTTCTAGATTTCTTTACTTTAAATAAGTAGGTGATAATTAATGCTTGCCCAGTGGTTTTGCCTAAAAAATAAGAAGGCTCCATAAATTTAGATGACTCTTCTGCTAAGTTGATCCTGGTCCTTGTATGTGAGAACAATGGCTCCTAAATGGAGACAGCACTAAATTAGGCAAGAGATGAATAGATGCCCTTCCCACTACTGTTAGTTTAACTAAATGAGTAGCAATTGAGAATCGTTCTTTAAGACTGAAGTAATGAATTCAAGTGATTACTTCAAGAAGCCTTGGGGAAAAAAGGAGAAAGAAAAGAAGAGAAAAAAGGAAAGAAAAGGAAAGAAAATTAATAACTATGTAAATACATGTCATACTACAGAACTTTTTAAATAAATGTGGATAGCCATAAATGTGTATTATGATATGTGTGTGTACGTATACACATACATATCTCCCCCCTTAGGGGAGGTGCTCTCTCTTAAGAGCCTAGAATATAGGATATGACCATATCCTATATTATATATATATCCTAGACTATATGATACTGGGAAAATAATATCAACAAAGATGAAAATTTAAATGTCTTAGTTATCTCTTTTAAATTTGAATTTGGCAATTTAAATTTTGAATTTAAATTTAAAATGTGAATTTTAATTTACAATTATAAATGTCTTAGTTGCATTTCATCTTTTACAGATACGTTAAAGAATAAAGAAAGAAGAAATCAGTTTAATTCAATTCAACAAAATTTAGCACATACCTATGTGTAGAACATTGTGGACAATGTTGGGACAGAAGCAAAGCTTAGATAAAACACTGTCTTTGCTCTTACATGGACCTTATGTATAGGTGGCTATCTCACATATGTGGATAATCATAATAGAAAAGATTACACAGGTATGTTAAAGGGGTATAGAGTGTTATGTGAAGCCTGAGGAGCAAAAGGTCATTATCAAATGAGAGGAATAAGAAAGGCTATGAAGAGGAAGAGGCGTTTGGGTTGGGCTTTAAAGGATGGGTAGGAATTCAACAAGCAAAAGATGAAGAGATGGAGAAGCTGGACACAGGAAACAATGTGAATAAAGGCATAAAAGAAGGAAAGGGTAGGCCATTTAAGGTGCAAAGACTGATCCAGTCTGACTAGAGCACAGGGTATGCATCAATGGGAATAGCAGAGACAAGGCTGAAACGGTAGAGACAGTGCCAAATTGCAGGGGGTTGAATCTAAAGCAAAATATATTGACTTTTATTTGGTAGGCAATGGAGAGGCAAAAGGCTTTTTAGCAGAACAGTAATGAGTCCAAATCTAAAAATAAAGAAAATTTGTCAAGCAAGTGCCTAAAGTACAAATTAGAAAAGGGATAGAATGGAGCATGGGCAAATTGAAATCTTACTGTATACTAGAGTAGTGATAAGAAGAAGAGAGGAGGGGGAAGCTTCCTTCAAAGCTCAGCTCAGGTACCACCTCCATGAGATGTCCTTTTAGGATCTCCCCAAATTGCTAGCTTTTCCCCAAACTGTTTTGTATTTACTTTGTATATGTTTTCTATCTACATGTTATTCTGCCCCCCACCCCAACACAAGTAAGTCACTTGAGGATGAGAAATAATTGTGTTTTTCCAGGATAAGATTACTGACATAGGGACTAGAAGGGAACTCAGAGGCCATTCATGAAGAATTGTCAATGGTAGCATGTAAAAGGAGTCAGAAGACCTGGATTCAAATTTGGCACTGCCATCTATTACCTGTGTGTCCTTGAGAAAGTCACTCTATTTCTCTCCCTACTGAAAAAATATAGCATAATAATGTTGTGGGGAAGATCAGTTCAATGAACACCACTTTCATTCCTTCCTTAAGCTCATATTTATGAGCAAGCCTTAGAGTGGGATGGAATACTATCTTTTGAGGAGTCCTGAAGGCACTCTACCTTAAAAAAATAAAGATAAAGCAAGGTTAAAGTTGTTCTTGAGCACTAATGAACTATGCTCCAAAAGGCATACTCAGACCACAAAGAGAAAAAAAAAGAGAAAAAAACCCATAGGTACAAAAAACTATTTATAGCTGTTTTCTCTGATATAGCTAAAAACTGGAAACTAAGAGTGTGTCCATCAACAGAGAAATGGGTTGGATTATTACTGTGCCATAAAATGTTTTCAGAGAATCCTAGGAAGACTTGTATGAACTTATACAGAGCAAAGTAAGCAGAATCAAGGGAACAACTTATAAAACACTGTAAAAACAAATAATTTTGAAAGATTTAAGAACTGTAATCAATGTAATGACCAATCATGATTCTAGAGAACTGAAGATAAAGCATACTACCCACCTTCCTCATAGAGAGGTGATGGACTCAAGGTGTGGAAGGAGACAACATTTTAGGCGACAATTGATGTGTGGATTTGATTTGCTGATATTTGTTACAAAGGTTTGGTTTTTCTTTTTTCTTAACTAAGGATGTGGGAGATACAGGGGAGTAAAGACAGAGTTGCCAAAAAAGGAAGCAAAGGAGGGAAGGCAGAAAAGGAAAAGGGAGAGAGGGAGAGAGAAAGAAGAAAGAAGAGAGAGGAAGAAAAAAGCAAGAGGATCACCGAAACATGTTTTTGAAATGCACATAAAGGAAAAGAAGAGTGACCAGAAAAAAATCAAGCAGTATACCTTTGAAAGTAACATGCTGAATTTATTATATACTAAAAAAAGAAAAGCATGCTGAATAAAGTAGGGACTTACAATTTTACATTCTCTTTCTGTTCTACTATGTATATGGAAGTGAGCAATTTAAGTGATGATTGTTAAGTTCAGAATTTTTTTAAATGGGGATGAAAGCTTCATCTGAGGACACAATATCCCAATACCCTTTTCTCCTGACCCCCAATACTTCAAGCACTGACTTGATGAAAGTAAAAAAGAAAGTGGACCAGATAATCTACAATCTGGAAAATGACTCAATCACAAAAGAAAGAATTAATTTTACCCAATATGATATGTGTGTTCTCTGGACAATGTACTGAAGTCTGAAATAGCTTTTGGTCTCACCAGAAGATATTATTGTTTTCCAATTGTTTATCAAAAAATATTCACAAAAGAGATAAAAGTTGAAATGTTCATGCTGTCAGTTCTCAAAATGTGACTTTTACAAACTCGTGAAAAGTATTCCCAAGTAGACAGTGTTTCCTTGTAGAACCGATTCTACTTAGTGGTTCTCAGAGTTCCCATCTTGGGCAAAAAACATGTCTTCTTAATTGGTGTTTGTTCATTTCATCTTTACTGATTTTTAGTATTTATGCAAAATTACTACAAATTTTATTCCTTAACCAGTTTATGTCATCCCATCTGCCACTAACTAATGATATGACCTTGGACCAGTGATTTAACCTCTCTGACCATCAGTCTTCTCATCTGTAAAATGTGAGAGTTGAACTAGATGTTTTCTAAGAGCTCTAAAAGACCGAAACAGAGAAATGATAATTCAAGCCCTTTTCACCTCTCCCCTCGAGGATTGCAATAGCTTCCTAACTGGTCTCCTCCCTCAAGTCTTCCATTTTAATTCATCCTCCAAATAGCCCAAGCGATTTTTTGAAAGTACAGGACTGACCATTTCACTCACCTACTCAATAAATTTCAGTGGCTCCCAAGTGCCTCTAGAATCAAGCTGTTTTTGTTAAGTCATTTCAGTCATGACCAAATCTTCATGTCCCAATTTGGGGTTTTCTTCATAAAGATACTAGAGTTTGTCATTTCCTTCTCCGTAGAATCCAGTGAATCAATTTTATCAGGCAAGGGAGGATAAGTGATTTGCCCAGGGTCAGATAAATTGACAACATGCTTGAACAAAATCAAGACCATTTATCAGGCCAATTTATAAGCCAATATTTTTATCAGCTAAAAATGGATTCTGTACAATAGTGCAAAAATAAAGCATAGTTTGTGGAAAAGTCAGAAAAGTAGCTAGAGTAAAAGTAAAAAAATTCAATTTTATGTAGTAGTAAATAGGAAATACATATTTGCATTGTATTGTATTTTCATTTTGTATTTTCTATTTATATTAATATTTTTTCCAATTACATGTAAAAAGTCTGTAACATTCATTTTTTAAAATTTTGAGTTACAAATTTTCTCCCACCCTTCCTCTTCTCCCTCTCGTTGAGAAAACAAGCAATTTGATACAGGCTATATGTGTGCAGTCATGCAAAACATATTTCCATATTAATCATGCTACAAAAAGAAACAGATTAAAAAACAAGGAAAACAACGTTTAAAAAAAATGCTTAAATCTGCCTTCAGACTCCAGCAGTTCTTTCTCTGGAGATGGATAGCATTTTTCATCATGAGTCCTTCAGAATTGTCTTAGATCACTATATTTCTGAGAATAACTAAGTCATTCACAGTTGGTCATTATACAATATCATTGTTATTGTGTACAATGTTCTCCTGGCACGGCTTACTTCACTTTGCATCAGTTCATGTAAGTCTTTCCAAGTTTTTCAGAAAGCATCCTGCTTGTCATTTCTTATAGCATAATAGTATTCCATCAGAATCATACACCACAACTTGTTCAGTCATTTCACAATTGATGAACATCCCCTCAATTTCTGATTCTTTGACACCACAAAAGGAAGTGCTATAAACATTTTTGTACATAGGGGTTCTTTTGCTTTTTATTTTTTGGTCTCTCTGGGATACAGACCTAGTAGGGGTATTAGTGGGTCAAAGGGTATTCACAGTTTTGTAGCCTTTTGGGCATAGTTCCAAATTGCTCTCGAGAATGGCTGGATCAGTTTACAACTCCACCAACAGTGCCAAATTTTCCCATATCCCCACCAAGATATGTCATTTTCTTTTTCTGTCATATTAGCCAATCTGATAGGTGTGAGGAGGTACCTCAGATTGCTTTAATTTACACTTCTCTAGTCAACAGTGATTTAGAGCATTTTTTCATATACTATAGTTTCGATTTCTTCATTTGATAAGTGCCTAATCACATCCTTAAACCATTAGACAATTTGTAAATGACTCGTATTCTTACAAATTTGACTCAGTTCTCTATACAGCTGAGAAATAAGACCTTTACCGAAGAAACTTGCTGTAAAATTGGTTTCCCAGTTTTCTGCTTTCTTTCTTATCTTGACTGCATTGATTTTGTTTGTGCAAAACCTTTTCAACTTAATGTAATCAAAATTAGCAATTTTATATCCCATAATGTTCTCTATCTCTTGTTTGGTCATAAATTCTTCCTTTATCCATAGATCTGACAGGCAAAGTATTCTATGCTCCCTTAATTTTTTCAAAGTCTAAATCGTGTACCCACTTTGACCTTATCTTGATATACATTGTTAGATGTTGGTCTGTACTTAGTTTCTGCCAAACTGTTTTCCAGTTTTCCCAGTAGTTTTTATTAAATAGTGAGTTCTTGTCCCAAAAACATGTATCTTTTGATATATCAAACACTGTATTACTATAGTCACTTACTACTATGTATTATATACCTAATCTACTCCACTGATACACTACTGTATTTCTTAGCCAGTACCAGATTGTTTTAATGATTACTGCTGCTTAATACAGTCTGAGATCTGGTATGGCTAGGCCACCTTCCTTTACATTTTTTTTTTTAGGAAATACATAATTTGGACAAAAAGGCACTGGGCTAGATGCCCATATACAATGATAAATAAGAGATGACTCCTGGCCATAAGTTTCATATAAACTACTAAAAAAAATTACATCAACAATCTAGTAAAGGATATGAGATATGCAGGGACAGAAACTGGACATCTGATTTCATTTGCATAGGGACTTCCTATTGAGGAATTCCCCTTACTTTTATCATGCAGGGTCCTATGTTATATTCCTATTACTTTGGACTAGCTCTTTACTAAAACTTCTCTCCTTACATACATACCACAAGAAAAGGAATAAGTGACTTGGAATTCTGCTTTGGAAAGTTGTTGGTTCCTAATTTACAGTGCTCTTTCTATAGGTACTATAAGTACCTACATTGTCATTAAGTTCTAGGTAAATAACTTCTAATGCTGATAAATGGGCATAGTGAAAAATAATTAGAAATAAGTTTTAGGATCTTAAGGGCTGATTTGCATCTACCTATGAAAAGAGTGATAGGATGGAATAGAAAAGGAAGAATTAATGACAAAGACCTTAGGGGGATTGGGGTTGTTTGCTTGTTTCTCCCTCTTGATTGATAGGTAAGGTATTCAAGAAATGTAGGAAAGCTTGAGTTGCACCAACCAATATATAGCTACTTTCTGGAAGCCAGAACTATTAATCTGACCATCATTTACTGTACACAGTGAATCTTCTCCTGTAGTTAGTACATTTTACTGATTTATAAGATATATTCTTTTGAAATTCTGTCCTTTAAAAAAACTTAAGGTAAAATTATGTGGAACATAATTCCAAAAACATATTTTAAGGATTATCATCTGCTCCAGGATTCTTGAAGGAGCATGTGAAGTTAAAAGTGCTTTAGTATATATGGAACATGTACTTAAGTGGCTGATTGTGCAAAATAGCTCATACACTCAGATTTCTTTTTTATTTTTCATTAATCTTTCTGGAAGGTTTGTGCCTGGAAATGAGTAATGTTGTTTAATCAACTTTCTAAAGATTGAAGATCTTCCTTCAAACTATTTTCATTATTTCCTCACGGTTCAAATTCTGTGGGAAAAAAGGAAGATCAGTTCCTGCTTTACCTTTCATTCAGAATCTTCAGAATCTCTTCCGCTTTTGTGGTGAATCATGATTTAGCCATGCAGAAAATACTTGGGAGTATATAAATTGGCTTGCTTAGGAAGTCCACAGAAATCTCCTCCACAGTATCCCCAATACAAGAGTCATTGCCTTATTTTGAACTTTTCCAGTGATGGTGAGCTCATTACTATTGGTAAATGAACACTGTCAAAAACATAGGAACCTTAATTTCTTCATTTGTAAAATAAAAGATGGTGGTAAGTCCTGCCTTTCCTACCTTCAAAAGGAAGATTCTAAGGCCAGAATACAGTAAGATATGTAGACCACTTTGTAAATCATAGAGCTAAGAGATATAGGCTGCAGTTATTGTTGTTGGATACCTCTAATTATTCTAAAGGTGTTCCTTATATTAAAGTAAAGCATTCTTCGTGATAACTTTCATCTATTCATTCTAGGTCTGCCACCTGGAACCATAGTCCTTCTGTATCATAATGCTTTACATATTTGAAGAGACCTGTTATGTTTTACTCTAGTCTCCATCCTCAATTTTACCCCATTGCTTGTTCTCTAAGACTAAATAGTCCCAGATGTGCTAACATCCATAGTTTCCAGACACTTTATCATCCTGGTGGGTCCCCCTCCAGAGGCATTCTCATTTATAAATGCCACTCTAAAAAATATTATGCCTAAAACTAAATACAGTACACACCAAATGTTTTCTGACATAGTGTACAATGGGACAATTATCTCCATCATAGATCTTATATTTCTATTAATAGAGTCTAAAATGACATTTGATTTTTTGGGGGCAGCCAAATCAAATGCACTATTAGCTCATAGTGAACTCAAAAGTCAAATAAAATCCACAGGGGCTATTTTGGTATTTAGCTCTGTATCCCTCCCCATTAACTGAAACCAGAGTGCCATACTTTGGAGTTTTGTCTGTTGTTTTTTGTTGTTGTTGTTGTTGCTGCTGCTGCTTTTCTTCGTCTGATTCCTCACTGGCAGCTGTTATCTCTTGTTGCTATCAGCGTACCTACTTCTATCAGGTCCTCCATTCTTTTCTAATTATACACGGACCAGGAAACCAGATATTTAATCTTATTAGAGTTGTACCTAAAAATTATAAAAACACACCTAAAGATTTCTCCTATGAGTAAAAGCACATTAGCTTTATTTATATAGACTTTACGACATTTTTTGGATGCTCAAAAGTTCTTTTTTGTTCCATTCCTGATTTTTGACTTGTGTGACAAATATAATTTAAGACTGTTAGAGTAGTGACCCCTGGACATGGGAAGTATTGCTCAAAGACCTAAAAACCTTTTTTTCCACATAATGAGGAAAAGATAGTATAATAGATGCATAGTCCCAAGCTTTTATGACTATATTCAAAGCTAAACCATTCTTTACCACTTCTTAAACTGCTAAGACAATGGGGAATGAAACCAAAAATGACAGATGTGTAATGTATCTCAAGCAATTTAACTAAAAGGCTGACACTGACACTAAAAAGTAGCTTTAATAAACAAAACATGATTACCTCATGGTAAAAGCATCTGTCAGAAAGCAGGAAGCATGGATTCTATTAAGATCATAATGGATGAAAATGACAGAATTTTAGAGTTGGAAGGGACTTTAAGTATTATCTAGTCCAACTTTATACACAGTAAAAGAATCATTTCTCCAACATCCTTGTCAGATGGTTTGTCCAAATTTTAGCTGAAGTCATTATCCCATAAGACAGCCCATGTGTTCATTGGACAATGTCACTTGTTAGAAAGTCCTTCCTTATAAACACCCAGAGAAAAAAATTCTCCCATAGGTTAGAAGATGATTCACAAATACCCTACTTAATAATATAGCCAATAAAAATATTATATCATTTTAAGAGTTCGATAACCAGGGAAGTTGTAAAGGAAAAAGATATCTTTAGCAGAGTACTCCAGGTATCAGTTCTTGCCCCTAATTAACATCTTTATCAATGACTTGGACAAAGAAAGCAGACTTGTACAATTTTCAGATGAAATAACACTTCGATGACAGAGGAAGGTTCTAAAATAATTCTGACGGTTAAAACAAACAACTGAATAAAAAATAAGAGATTTAATAGGGATAAATATTAAAGTCTTACACTTAGGCTCAACAAAATCGACATCACAAGTGTAAATTGGGGGAGGTATGGTTAAATCAACTGTTTAACTGAAAAAAGTCTGGGAGATTTAGCTGCCTTCAAGATCAATATAAGCTAATTATTTCATACAGCAACCAAAATAAGCTAATTAGAGCCAATGTTGCAATAAGAGTGGAATGGTAGCAAGGATGAAGGATGTCATTTTCTGTTTATATTTGCCTGGGTTAGACCACATCTGGCATATTACAATCAGTTCTGGATACCACATTGAGATGTTAGTGAGTATCTAGGACGATGAAAGATCTCAAGGTAAGGATGAGGAATTAAGAGATGTTTATCCTAGAGAAAAGAATACCAAGGAGGGACTTGATAGTGGTCTTAAAATATGTGAAGAACTGTCATATAGAAGAGGAATTAGACTTGGCCCCAGAGGGAAAAGTTATAGGGGAAACAATAGTTAGAACTTGCAAAAAAGAATATTTAGGCTTAATGTAAGCAAAAACTTCATAGCAATTAGTCAAATCCAAAGAAAACTTATTCAAAAGAAAACTGGGCAGCTTTGTGAGACAGAACTGTGTCAAGAAATTTTAGTGTCTGGGGAAAGCTTCAAAAAATACACTTAGGGAAAGTAGCATGAAATTCACCATTTAAGAAAAAAAAACAATAAAACCACTTCATTATGTCAATACATGTGGAAAAATGCTTATAATAAAATGTAATATATCTAAAAATACTTAAAATTAAGAATAAATGGACTAAATATGATAAATGATATCTAACACCAAAAGCTAGCAATATCTATAACTGTGAAACACCTAGAGACATTCCCAATAAAATCAAAGGTAAAACAAGGATGCACATTGTCACTACTATCTTTAATGCTATAGAAATGCTAGTGATGACAAGAAAAAGTACCTGAGAGAATAAGCATAAGGCAAGAAGAAACAAAAGCACTGCTTTTAACAGATTATATGATTGTTTATTTAAAGAATCTTAAAGATCAAAGTAAAAATTGAAATAATTATTAACTTCAACACAATAGGATATAAAAATAAACCTACGAAAATCATCACCTTGTCTTTGTATTACCAACAAATATAGCAAGGAGTGAAAAATAAACTTTTTTCAAAATAACTAAAAAATATTAAACATTCAATAGCACATCTATCAAGGTACACAGGAATTACATGAATACAACTGCAAATCACTCACTAGAATACTAAAGGAAGTCTTAAAAATTTTTTTTAGAAATGTTTGCTGTTCATGGTTGTCCTGTACTATATAATAAAATGACAGTACTACCATACTTAATTCACAGATTCAGTTCTATGCCAATGGAACTACCAAAGGATAACTTTACAGAACTAGAAAAAATAACAACAAAATTCATCTAGAGGAGCAAATGGTCAAGAATCTCAAAAGAATTTTTATAAGTGGGAAGGAAGAGGACCTCCCAGTAAATAGTCTTAAACCATACTACTAAGTTGTCATCATCAAAACTAGTAGGTAATTTTTTTTTAAGTGACCGGCTGAACAGATTAGGTATAAGATTCTGAAAGCGAACATACTAAGTGTTTGATAGACCCATGGACTCCAACAACTAGGGTAAAGATTTACTGTTTTATAGAAACTACTGAGAAAATCATAAAGCAGTCTAGCAGAAATTAGATTTAGGCAATGGTTGTGCTGGTGCCAGCTCCAACTGGCTTGCTAAATTTTCAGCGTGATCATTTACAACTCAGAAATCAGCAGTCACTAAAATGGACGGCTTGATTTATGTTTTATCGACTGCCAAGAATTAAGTAAACATTAACATTACAGATTAAATTTTAAAGTGTGTTAAGTATGCATGTATACTCCCATAGAGTCTGGCTATTAAACATATACCAGCATATCCCTGTATTGTTTACACTGTTTGAGCTTGGCAGGAATACAATAGAAGGCTCAGGTAATGAAGTTATCACAAGACTAGAAGTCTGCTGACTATAGGCTAACAATAACTGGCATTTATATAGCACTTTAATGTTTGCAAAAAGCTTTACATCCTTTATCTCATTTGAACCTCACAACACTCCTGGTTTAAACCAACATTTGACTCCAATGTCTACATTACAAAGTTTCTACTCAGCTCTGGCCTTTTCATAATGATTGCTTGAAAATCCTCTCTTCTACAAAAGGACCATTTTTTTCCATGTAGGATTATATTCACTTTTACAGAGGAAGCCAATCTTGGCTATAAGCCTTTTATATCTTAAGCCAATATCTTCCCTCCTTTATTGTAAATTTTAGCAAAGTCTTATACAATCTTTCCTATGGTTCCTTAGTATCTGAAATCTTTTTGGCTACCTGAAGTATTTTTTCTTTGACTCCATAGGTCTTGGTTTGGGCAATGACATTTCTTTGTTTTCAGTTTGGAGTTTGTCTCCGGAGACGATTAGCAGATTCTATTTTCACTTTGCCCTCTGGTGCTAATATACTAGATAGTTTTTATCACTTCTTGAAATATTCCACCTAGGCTTTTATGTTTCGTCAAGGTTTTGGGAAGTCTGATTATTTTTAAATTATTTCTCCTTAATCAGTTTTCCATGACAGTTGTTTTTGACAGTAAATAGGCTTTGTTCTAATATTTCTTGTTTTATTAGTCATTGCATTCTAAATCCTCTATTTCATAAATATTTTTCTACCTTCTGCTCTAAGCTACTTATCATCCTTCATTTTTTTCCTCTAGAGCTCTTATTTCACTTATAATTTCACTTCTTTTTTCTTGCTTCATTTCTTCCAGCTACCTATATTCTTTATATGGCCAAGCTATTTCTATTTCTTGTGGAATTTCTCTCTTCTTTTATGTTGACCTCTTGTCTTGGGCTTCTCTTAATCCACAGTATTTCTCTACTATACTGGTATTCTCTCATGTTTACTCATATATCCTGTCTCAGTTCTTGGATTGGGACTTTGTGCTAGTAGCAGTCTTTTTCCCCTTAAGTATATGTGTATAGATTCAGTAGGTCCTGTTGAGTACTATTTATTCACTTTGTATTCTGGATGCTACCACTGCCACTCTGCTTCAGATGGTTATTACTAAGTCTCACTCTTCCTTTGCCTCAATCCTTGACTTCTGTTTAACTCTCTTCGTGGTTCAGTGTAGGTGCTGGCCTCAATCTATCTCTGTCTCCTTTCCTTAGCAAAATTCCCAATCAGGAGGTGGTTCCATCCACTGCTATAATCCAAACAGGCCTGAGTCAAATGGTGGAGATTACACTTGTATCAGCCTCTTCTTATGAGGCTGTTGGGACACTGAGGCTTTGAGCTGGCCCTGTCTTTTGCTATGGCTCCCATAGCAAAGGTAAAATGGCTTATGCCAATCACATTTTAAATACGTGTTAGGATCTGAATGCAGGCACTCCTGACTCAGAGGACAGCCTTTTAGTCTCTCTGCCAAAATGCTTTTCATAAACCATTATATCACATTCAAAAAAGGAGATTATTTTTACTTTACTTATTCCTTTATTTTCTTGATTATTGCTAGATCTAGAACTTTTAAATAATGGTGGTAGCAATGAACATCTTTGCTTTACTTCTTATTAAAAAAAAGGTTTAGAGTGTTTCTCAACTAAAAATGTTAACTCTTGACTTAAGATAAATTTTTTCTCACATTAAGAAAAAGTTCATTTATTACTATTTTTAAAACGATTTCACCTCATATTACTGCTTCACTTTGACAAGGGCTTTTTCTACATCTATCGTCATCATCATCATCATCATCATCATAGCTATTTTTTGTTAACACAAGTTACCACAGTACCAGAGACAGCATGGCAGGTGGATAACCAGCCACAAAGCCAAGAACACTTGAGTTTGAGTCATGCCTCTAACATAAACTAGTCATGTGACCCTCTAGCTATGTCACTTAACTTCTTGGTGCTTCTAGGCAATTCTCTAAGACGGAATGTCTAAGACAATTCTCTAAGTTGCAGAGAATGTGCTAAACTTCATAGGTTGGGCAGGTTTACTCACTGAGGAGCCTGACATGACAATGTAATCACAGGTCCATTCCTTATCACATTCATAGTTTTCCTGTTACTAAATCATCCCTACATTCCTGATGCTCCCATCAGATTTCAGTATTTTAAAAAAAGGTAAATACTCAATATATGCATGCTTTATTTACCTGTTTAGCTCAGAAACTACTTCTTTTAACTTGCTACTGTTCTTTAAGGCCTAAGTTCCCTACAAGTACAAGACTGCAGGGTTTTTTTTCACCCCTTTCCCTATATGTTCCCTGTAGCAGTAGTACATTAATTTCTTAGGTATATAAAGGTGTTTTATGTAGCATAAGAGAAGAAGATAGGATAATGCAGGGAGGAAACATAAAAAAGAAGAGGGTGAGGCAAGAGGGTATAGTTGCAGATTCAAAAGTTTAACAGTTCAGTTTACAAAGATTAATCCTGATCCACCCTGATCAACTTGATTATTTTGACTGGTTTACTTTGGTCCTCAGTCCTGAGCCTATTTTCCCTCTCCCACAACATGTCCTCAAAAAAAAAAACAGTAAGAAGATACTCTCTTCTATTTGGGCCCCAAAGCTGGCTGCCCCAAGCTTTAGGATTGATGTCTCCCTCATATGATGTTGTAGGTCTGCATGGTCTGTCCTCAGTGAATACTATTTACCTCCAAACTCCACCTGTCTGTCAGTTCTACAACAAAAATTGTACAAGAAACAACTTTAAGACAGTTTAGTCATTTGTCTCATTTATGCCACGCAAGCTATAGCCCTTGCATAGCTAGGCTGAGCACTCCCTGAGTCTTGACTTTCTTATCTCGCTCCATGGCTATTTCCTCCTAACTAATTTGTCATCTAGGTATGAACCTACATTTCCAGATGTGCCAGAACCTAGCTCTATGTTATAGGCTTATCTAAAGTGGCAAAAACTGGACTCCAAAAGCCAGTGGAAACTGGCCACCTATCCTTAGTCTTCAATTAAAGCCAATCACCATATTCTTTGGGGTTAGTTACAAGTCACTGAACTTGTTTGTACCTTGTGCACTTGGGTGGATCTCAAAAACTACATGTTCTTACTATAATTACAAACTAAGAATTCATGACTGTCAAAGTCTCACCTCAACCCCCACAATAACAAGGCAGGGCCATTTTTACCATTAATGCCCAAATATGCATATACACTCAAGGATCAGGTAAAATTTAAAATCTTAGATCTGAAAACAAAATAATTTTGGAATGAAATGATGTGCAGCTGAGGACATATATTTCAATTTGCTTAATGAAAACAGAATCTCTAAAGCACAAGATAACAAATTTTTAGCTAAAAACTTAAGAGCTTTTTGCTAAATATAATAATTTGGATCTGAGGGAGCGAATCCACCCAAGATTGGAGAGAGGATATTACATAAGGTCCAACAGCTAAAACAAAAAAAATGAGTTCTTTTTCAGGGTCTATCCATTAAGCCTCTGTGAGAATTGTAAAGAGCTTAAAAGCAAATGTCTTATATTCTGGAAAATATTACTGATGAATTGAAAGCTTTGGTAGACTGGTTCAAAATACCAGAGCAACAGGAAGATGAAAATGAAGACTTTAAAACCTAAACAAAGCTTCCAGAGGGATACAGATAGGTTGAACAGTGTATTTGGCAACTCTGAGACTTTTCTTTTGGAGAGTTTGGTAAACTTAGCATTAAGGGTTAGTTTCTACTGTAAAACTAAAGAAATTGCCAAAGCTGATTGGTTGGTTGGAAAACAATAATAAACTGGAAACCTCAATATCCCACCTATCTGGTATCTAATTAGGAGAGTTATAGATCAAGCAATGAAATGTTTAAGACAAGCACACTAAAGGAAACCTTAATATTGAGCTGTAATCAATATCCAGACTTCACTTTCCAATTTTCCAAGATTTCAGCACATACAGGAAAGTGCAAGCATATAAAAAATTATGATCATTGTATCCTAATAGCATTTATTCAACACTGTAGCATGACAAAAAATCAATCAAATGTACAGAGTACATACCTTGGTCTGCTACATTGCTGGCCCTGAAGAGGAGTGGTACCCCTTACTGCAAACATTTACATATATGACAGTATGTTAAAAAATCTTTTTTCTTAAAAACAAGTCACAGTAAGAGTTAAAGGCCTCTTCTTAAGATAAGGAAAATTTTAATCAGTTGGAAGCATATATACAGGAATAATTTAGAGAAATTAATATAAAGGAAAAGATATCCCAAAGGTTGTTTATGGCAGGAAGAGGGTCTCAGAAAAGGGAAGTTACAGGTTACAGTAAATGATCTGTTGCCTTCTGGGACAAATATTTCAGGTGTGAAACTAAAGAAATCAAAGTATATTAAAACTGAAAAGTTAGTGGGCACAGAAACTGGAAAATCTTACAATCCCATCTAAATAAAGTACTCATGAGCATTATGGATTGGTAAAGAAAGATCTAAGAGGAGTAATAAAGAAAAACTCACTGCTGACCTAGAGAACAGAGGGTACAATCCTCAAATAAAAGAGTATTCTTTTGAGTAATGAACATTTTCTAAGTTAAATGGAATCCATCTGTGTTACAGTCTAAGATTAACAGGTGCTGATTGGGAGACTGGCCATGGCACCAGAAAAGTTAGTTAAGACTGGGCCAAGCTACTGAAAGGAAAAAAATGTGTCTTTGAGTAAATATCTTGGCTTGGATCAATTTGGTTTAGTTACTAGGATGAATCTAACAGATATTAAAAATTTAGAATTAATTCATTTGAATCATCAAGGCTTATCTTCTTTAAAAGTTGATGTTATGTGTGTGTCAATTATGAAGGCATCTAAATATGTATTCTGTGCAGTGAACTTACAAGAAATAACTCGTATTTATAACTAACTTTAATAACAAAATAACTTTTGGTGGGCAGCTTCAAATAATACCTAGGGGAGTACTGTGTGTGTTGAGTAAGACTCTCTGTCTCCTGACTCCATGCATTTTCACTGACTGTTCCCTGTGCCTAGAATTTTCTCCCTCCTCATCTTGATCTCCTGGCCTCCTTTCACATCCCTGCCAAAAATCCCAAACCCACCTTTTTCAAGAAGCTTTTTCTGATTCCCTCTAATGTTCTATTGATTAACTCTGATTTATCCTGTATGAATTACTGTTTGTACACAGTTTTTTTCATGTTGTCTCCCCCATTACACTGTGAACTTCTTGAGAGCAGACTGTATTTTTGCTTTTCTTTGTATTCCCACAGCTTTACCCAGTGCCAAGTACATGTTGTTCTTGAGTCATTTTCAGTCATTTTTGACTCTTCATGACAACATTTAGGGTTTTCTCAAAGATACTGGAGTGATTTGCCATTTCTTTCTCCAGCTCATTTTACAGATGAGAAATTAAGGCAAACAAAGTTAAGTGACTTGCCCAGGGTCATACAGTTGCGAGTGTCTAAGGCCAGATTTGAACTCAGGAAGATGAGTCTTCCTAACTCAGGCCCAGCACTGTATCCCGTCCCACCTACCTGCCCTAAAAAGGGAAATGGTGATTACTAAAATGCATCATGGCTTCATCAAGAATAGGTCATACCAGAATAACCTCATTTTCTTTTATGACACACTAACTAGATGAGTAGTTCATGGGAATGCTGCGGACCAATTATTCAGTAAAGAGTCTTATGGTAACCTTATGGCCAAGAGGGAGAGGTATGCACTAGAAGATAATACAACTAGGTACATTCAAAATTGGTGAAGTGATTGAACTCCAAAAGTCACCATCAATGGTTTGCTTTGAACTTGGATACACACCTCTAATGGAATCTCACAAGGATATGTCCTTGACTCTGTGCTATCCAATATTTTTATCAATAACGGATGAAAGAAGATGGAATGCTTGTCAAATTTGCAGGTGACATAAAGCTGGGATGAATTTGTAACACAAGTTAATAGGCTCTCAAAAGGCCTTGAAAGCCCAGAGGAATGGGCTAGATGGAGGTAAGATAAAATTCAGTAGTCACAAATGTTAAGTTCTGTACTTCAGTTCAAAAATCCGATTTTACAAATACAAGCTGGAGGAGACACAGCTAGAAAACAGAACCTGGATACCTTAGTGATCTCCGTATTTGATATGAATTAAAACAGGAGAGACAAAATGGCTAATACTATCCTAGGCTACGCACACGCACACATGGTGCTTTTACAGTGCTGTGATACTCTATCCTCATCTGATGACCTCAGGAATACCGTGTTAAGTTCTGGACATGACATTTTAAGCAATACAAAGATAAGTCTGAGCTCTTCCAGAAGGAAAGAGAACTGGAGAACATACTATATGAAGACTTGTTGAAAGCAGTGAAGATATTTGACTCGGAGAAGAGGAGACTTAACAGAATAACTATTAGAAATATTTGAGGGATTGTCATGTGGAAGACAGACTAAATTCTGCTTAACCTTAGGAGGCAAACTAGGAAAGCCAGGTAGAAATTGTAGATCTAGACTCAACATAAGAGGAACATTCCTAGTAACCAGAGGTGTCCAAAAACGGAATGTGTTGTCAAGCAAAGACTGAATAACCCTTAGTTGGGTACTCTTGGTTATATTAGAACTGATCTATAGCAATGGTGTCAAACTCAAATGGAAGGAGGGACTACCAATCCATACGTAAGGATCCATACAGGACACATATTGACAGTTTTATTGTATTTTTATTTTGTTAAATATTCACAAATTACATTTTAATCTGGTTTGGGCTGTACTCAGGCCTCCTATGTGTTTGACACTTCTTGTCTAGATGACCTACGAGGTGCCTTGCAATTTTGAGATTCTGGGCACACTCCTTTCATAGCTTTAAAGGGCATAAAAACTTCAGTCATTTAGCATGATATTCAACCAAGGGTCCAAATCCTACAACATGCAAAAAAAGTAACAACAGAAGTCAAAAGCTTTCATTCAAGGAATTCTGAGTCAGGGGAGGTACATCTAATCCTTGAAAGATCAAAGGAGGAAAGAGTAACCTAGGAACATAGACAAAGGTACTCCATTGCTGCTAGAGAAGTGAAATTTTTCTTCTTACTCCTAATATAAAACTAAAGAAGGCACTTCTCCATAATTTAGAGACTTCCATTCACTTTCATGCACTGAAAATGGATTAGAAATGGATTCATTATATTCTTTGTAAAATATCCATGGTTATAAAATTTCTATAAAAATAGAATAAAAGTACTTTTCCTTCACAAAGGCCTGGTGCATGAATTATAGAAGCTCTGCCTAACTAAGTAGCACCTCTTGTACTTAGCCCATTGTTTCTTCTTGCCAACTAATAAATTTTCCCCAACCTGATTCTATTTAATCCCTGTTAAACAGCATTCATTATAAAATGATTCTTTTTTTACTTACAAATCATTTGTTCCTTCCTCATTAACAGAACTACTTTTGCTCTCTCCCTCTCTCTCTCTGAACTTGGTCGTTAGATAAAGATGTTGGTCTTTTTTTGTCCACTCCTAATTAGCTATATTACCCATAAAGCTTTTAGCATCCAGGTCTGGTATACATTTCCTATTTTTTAAAAAAGCATTCCAATTGTTAGGGTTTTAAAATCTAACCTTAAAGTGATTTGTTATGGTCAGCATTTGAAACTGATTATTTTAGCAATTTTTTGTGCTTCTAGGGCTAATTTTAACTTTCTTGATTATAAAGCACCCCTGGGATGCTGGCATGAAGGTCGCTGCTGTTATATACCCTTTGTATTCTATTGTAAAATATTCGGCCAGTATAACAAAGGAAGTTTTGAATCTCCAACAAATCTCAGAGTTAAAAAATTTCTTTAGGCAATAAATGTGTAGGATTTTGTCTCTCTTTTTATACAATGGAAATACAGTGTAAAATTATTAGGATAAAGAAGTTTAAAATAGAATTATAATCCTTTCAAATGTCTGCTAGTATGGACTAAATAAAATTAGCAATCATATCAGAAGTCAGAAATGAACATAAAAACTATCTATATGGGCTTATTTCTTGTTTTTATTTTGCTAATTACATCTTGGTTACCTGACCAATGATAAGGCATTTTTTTCCCTGAAATCTATATATAGAGCAAGATCTTTTGATTACAGCACCACAGTAGGAAATTCAATTGCGTCAAAATTATAAAACTACAACTCAAGGTATAGAGTTTCATAATTAAGAAACTCTTGACTCCTTTTTAGATGACTTTACAATTTAAAATATCTTTCAAAAATACAATAAAACTTCATTATTATAATTCCAACCACAATAATTCTGAATGTGAAATAATTGAGGCTAACTAATGTTTATCTATACTAAACAAATCCTTTCTTTATGGACAGTAAAATTTAATAGTGTTAACATCAAAGGAAGGGGAGGCAACATAATTAAGAAAACAAACATTTTCCCAAGTACTTCCATCTACTTTATAAGGACCATTAACATAATTAATAATATAATTTAATTAGAAATCATTTAAATAAATTCATTAAAGAAACAAATATAAAGATCTCCAGTAAACAACTCTTTGTTGCCTGACCTTGCTTGAGTTACAGAATATACTTAAAATAAAAGTTTATTTCTTCTAGAATACTTCTATAATTCAAACTTTTCACTAACTCAGAACAACTCTTCTTCTAATTAGTTCAAATCTATGATAGTGCCCTATACATCATAAATACTAATAAATGCTTGTTGCTTGTTTAAGATACTGCTAAAGGTGCAATTAAAAAAAAAACTTTGAGTGGATAAACAATTATATTTGACTTATATTTTTTGCTTTATTTTTTGTTTACACTTTTTAGTGTGATTCACTGCTTGCTACAAGGTAAGCGCTTAATAACTGTTTGATGATTAACTTTAGACATTATTTTGTTAAACCTAAGTATTATGTTTCTTTAATATTACAAACTAATGGTCATAAATGAAGATTTGTTTAGTGGCTAAATTAATTTAGGCAAAAAAAAAGAAACAAGTAGTTTAGGTACTATAAAAGTTACTATGACCAGCAATTTGGTCTGTTGTTTAATTAACAATAATCATTTTAGATAAATAAAACAATACAATGTCTGATTTACTGGCAAAATTATTAAGATTAATTAGAGTTGAAAATATTTTACCTATAAATTAAAATTTAATCTTTCAAGGTCCCTTTCAGAGTGCTAAATACACGATCAATCCTACAATTCTTTTTTTAGTTTCTTTTGAAATTTCAACTCTTTTAGCAATATCTTGAGCAAACAATAAATAATTATTCAGGGTCTGAGGATACGCTAACAAAAATCAAGAGTACCTGATCTGCAGGAGCTTAAAATGTTCAAATAAATTACAAGTGATACTACAGAAATAATTTAACCACAGAAAAATTCAAAATTTGATTTTGCAATGGATTGGCTAATCAGTTTGACCAATTAGAAGAACCCATCAATGAATGATATATCTCAGGAGAAAAAAAAAACAGTTTTAAAATGTTAATTACAATTGTGAACTTACTGTGATGAACGTAGTCAGTCTTCCGTCATCACTGTGGCACAATCTACACCAGAAAACAAGAGACATAAATCAGCTAAGTCATTCAGGTCAAAAGATACACAAAGTCTGAATAGGGAGGAATAAATAGTTTACCATACTAAAATAGTTCTATAAAAATCATACAAAAATTCAGGTACAGTTTTCAGGAAATGAAATATATGCATGACACAAATAAATAAATGTATCAATGTGTATTTAACTAAATAATTTTCATTATATTTTATAACATAGAAATGCTTTGGTTGTGTTTATAATTGGCAAGGAAAATGCTAACTCCAGAGTTAGCAAATTACAGAGTGCCTATATTATGAACTTTTATCTTGCTAAAAGAAGAATCACAGAATCACACAAAAGGGAAGTTACAAATGGATCAATGTAAAAAATAAACGTCAAATTTTATTTATAAATACTCCTATCTCTAGGAGAAGTTGCTGTACCAAAACAATGGCTTTTGCCCCTGGTGGTGCTGTGGCCACAAATTGAGTCTACTCTGTATAAAAGAGAAAAGAAAGGTCAAACTGCAAAAACTGATGAGCTGACTGAACTATGCAAGAACCTAAAATGAAAAGCCACTGAAACAAGTGCTAGAATGAATAAGGCTATTACTACCCATGCTTCCAGAGTCTTTTAGATATATATACCTAAGAGAAACATCCAGATAGTTGCTTATAACTTCCAACATTTAACCAGAATCAGTTGACTTCAAATCTTTTAGTTTAAGGATAATGATTTGACATGTGTTTTCATTGGCATAAGAAACTTCAAGGTGAAGAAATGCCATTCTTTCAATCCAGGTCAGCATCATCTCTTAAAACATAAAGTGATAGAGTTGTCAAGAGGACTGAAAGGTTAAGTAACTCAAATTATATTCCCCACCTTGTTGCCTTAACAAAGTAAAAAATGAAATATCCAAACAGCTTAGGAGCCATGTCAAGAACTACAAGATGAATGTAAAACTGAATGAAGGTGTGTCAGAGTTATAAAAACATATAACAGGAGTTTCCGTTGAAAAATTGACAATAGTTCCTCCTTCATACTTGGTCATCACAAGTTTAATAACACACCTGAAAAATTACTTAAAACTAGGTACACCTGGAATCTTTTATGTAGTATTCCACCCATGGTGGGAACATTATCATTCTCTTGAGTTTCATGAGGATACTAGTAGAGGACCTGATTTGTCCATGTTTTGAAATTAGTAATGATAGTTTAAAGTCTGTCTTTAAAGATATAAAAAGAAATAATATATCCTGCTCATATGAGGATTCTTATTGACTCATTTTCCTTACACAGGACATGAATTTGAGCTGTTTTTATAGTGACAGCCATTTACAGTGTCATCTCCTTTTACATCTAGTCACTTCATGATCAACTTGTTGTATACCTACAGTATGAAATAGATTTCCAGGGATATTTTTGTCCAAATTAGCATTATAATCAATCAGCTTATTGAGAGGCAACATGGTGTAGTGGATAAAAGTTCAAGTCCTGTCTCTGACATACTAGCTGTGTGACATGAGCAAGTAACTTGACCTCTCAGTATCCCCAAGCAGTTCTCTATGACAAAGGTTTTAACTTTCTGGTGTCACAAATCCCTTTTGGCAGTATAGCGATGCTACTGGATCCCTTCTCAGAATAACATCTTTAAATGCATAAAATAAAATGTGTAGGATTACAACAGAAACCAACAATATTAAGACACTTCTCTCTAAAAAAATAAAAGTTCATAGATCCCAGGTTAAGAAGTCCTGCTCTTACACAAAGATAAGTTAACTCATTTGCATTGGAAGAGGGAGTTTTCTTACTGGGAGTTCCCTATACTGATGAAATCACAAGTCTTGATCAAAAAAGATTATTTGCCCTGTTGCATTGGTAACTAAGGTGGGGCTCCAGGTGTTCAGACTTTGTTAAACTCTGGTAGCTATGCATTGAGATTTGCATCAGACAAGGTCTGTCTGTTGATGTTTGCAATCTTTTTGTATTTGCTCTGAAGCTCAGAGTGCTGGCTTTTCCCCCTGAGCTGAGTGAATGATATTTGTATGTTGGATTAAAGTAAGATTGTTAACCCCTTAACTTTGCTTTCCTTAGTAAAGCAGATCAAAAGAACCTAGGCTTACAGCATTCCTGTTGTTGGGCTTGTGTTCGTTTTTCACCCCCACAGCAGCAGCTAGCCGAATTGCTGAAGCACCTGTACTGTATGGACTCCATGATACAGAGGAAAGAGAAGCAGTTGTGCCTGAAAAACTTTCAATGTAGCTGGGGGAGATGGGGAGGGACAAACAATGAAAGAATAATTAAAGTGATCAACTGTGTTGTACTGAATATAAATACAACAGGATTTCAGAGAAGGGAGAAATCAATGTGTATTCCAGAATAATGCTTAGAAGCCTTCCCAGAATAACTGGGCCATGAGTTGGGGCATATTTACTGGAATGATTTCTCTAGGCTTCAGTTTTCCAATGTAGTTGTGTAGCAACAAGAATGCTTGATTTGAAGATAAAGGATTGAGAATTCAGCAGAGATCAGGAGGAAGCAATGTTCCATAGAAAGAAAATAGCAAAAACAAAGGTAAGAAAGAAATGGGAATGGTATGTTGCCGGGAACAGTGAAAAAATGATTCTGAGTGTGGACAAAGTTATATTGGGGAGCAGTGAAATATAATTGAATACTAGGATAGGATCTGATTAGGGACACCCATAAAGTCAGCCAGAGGAGTTTGACCTGATCCAGTCTCCAATAGTTAGCCATAGTAGGTAGCTGTGCAGGTGACTTAATGAAAATATAATTTAAAAAAATAAGCCAGATGGTAACATATAGACAGATTGAAGAGGCAAGATTGGCAACAGGGAGAAAAATTCGGAGGGAGATCTTAATGATTCAAATGTGAAGCAGCAAGGGTCTGAATAAGATGGTAGCCATGTAAGGAGCATTTATGAGGAAAATAATGACAGGATTTGGTAACTTCCTGGCTTAAGGGATGAAAAAGAATAAAGTATCAAAGATGACAAAAAAATTCCTAGCCAGAGAGACTAAAAAAATGATGCCACTAAAATGAAGGAAATGTGGATGTTAAGAAGTAAAACAAACATATTCTGTTTTGGAGATGTTAGGTAAACTTGAGATAACGATAGTATATCTAAATGGAGATGTTTCCATTTGCAGTTGTAAATTCTGAGCAAAATGTATAATAGAGGTCAGGATTAGAGTTAAATGAAATTCCTCATCATAGAAGTGATAGCTGAAGGCAAGGGAATGAATAATCTCAGCAAATGAAGAGTATAAAGAAAAAAATCTCGAACACCATAGTTAGCAGGAAAGAGAATGAATGAAGTACTAACAAAGGAGACAAAGAAGGAATAGTTAGAAAACTGGGGAAAAACAGGTGAGAGTTTCAAGAAAGAAGGAAAACATCTCTTCCTTGAATAAAAGCCCAGCTATATTTGGTAAGGGAGACTGAGGAAGAATGGTCAGTTCCTCCCTCCAGTTATGGTGCAAAATTCCCCTACACAAACTACTGAAATTACTCTTTGAATAACTTCCTTCAGGTCTGTTCCTGCCCGGTCTGTTCCTGTCTTAGTTTGTCTTTCTGGTTTTATGAAATACTGACAAAAGAGGAACAGAGAAGGAATCATTGTGGTTACAATTTATGTAATGCCTTATGGTTTCTAAAGCATGTTACATAAAATATCTCATTTGATTTTCACAACAGTCCTACGAGATAGGCAGGGCAAACATGCACTTTGTACAAATGAGTCAACTGAGACTAAAAGATATTAAGTGACTTATCCAAGTCACACAGCTCTTGTCAGTTCAGCTTCAAACCCATGTCCTTGGACTCCAAATCCAGGTCTTTTTTTTTTTTTTTACCACTTTTTACCACAATATCAAAACTTCCCTTCTACAAGCCTACGTAAACTAAGAGTGATATTATTAGGGAAAAAAAAAACCCTTAACTCCTGTGTTCCACCTCTTTTCTTTTTTAAAGAAGAATGATCTTCACGCTGAAAGGGCCAAATGGTGAAGAGGGAACTGACAGTTTAGATTAGTGAAGAGACAATAGGAAAATAGTGGTTGTCTTTAATAAGTTCAAGGTACAAGGCTCTTCTATACTCCATCCCAGAGTACTATTGGTGACTGTTGGTATCAGTGATTCCTGAAGAATTCTGGAGAATAAGAGAATAACCTCAGGAATGGAAATAACAAAATGGCCTGCTTTTCAAAAAAGGGGAAGAAAACACATTGCAAAATTCTAGAATGGTTATTAAATGCATAACTTGTGAACATTTATAAATAGAAGCAGTTATAGGCAGCAAACAACTTGCACTCAAAACCAATAAGAACAAGTCATGACACTAACTTTTCATTTTCTGAAAGGTTTACTAGAGAGTAAGTTCAAGGAATGCAACAGACATAGCCTAAATCTAGATTTTTAACAAAGGATTTGATCCAATCTTTTATAATATTCTTATGGAGAAAATAAATATAGGCTGGGAGATCACCAAGGTAAGTAAGCTGAGAACTAAATGAACCACTAGTTCCAAAGTTTTAATTAATGGATCAATGTTGGTTCATCTCAACAATACTTATTAAGCATCTATGATATGCAGTGATAGATGGTAGGTATTAAAGGACAAAAAAAAATTCTTCCTCCCAAGGAGTTTATATTCTACTAAGGAAAACAAGAATAAATAAATACATGATAATTTGGGAATGGAGGTCGGTAGTGGTTTGGCACAGCACTCTGTCCTCAGCTCCATCCTGCTTGACATTTTGATCAAGGACTTGAAGACACTGATATCATGTTTATTAAACATACATGACAGAAATCTGGGAGGGATAGCCCAATGTATGAAATGACAGAATCAAGAGCCTCAAACAGGCTGAAAACAGGGGTAACTATAATATGTCATTATAGGAACCCAGGTTTTCTGATTTTAAGTCCAGTATTCTTTCTAGTATGACATGTTGCCAGCCCCAATTTATCTTACTCTCCCATAGTTATTTATGTTCTTGTCTGTTCCCACGTTAGAATCTAAGGTGCTTGAATGCACATTCTGTTTATCTACCTTTCTATTTACAATGTGAGATGGTACCTTATACAACATGTATTTACTGTGTTTGTTAAATTTAAAGATAAACATAAAGCTCTGTATTGAAGCTCAGAACTCACCTCCACAAATAAATGATGGCAGCAACAAAGATTGGCAATGGCAACATATTATAGCAGGGAAAGGGCTGGATTTGGGGTCCAAGCACCTTGATTTGAATCCCAGTTCTTCTACATACTATTACCTAACTTTGGCTTAGCCACATAATCTCTTTGAAGCCAGGCTTCTTCATCTATTCAGTGAAGTCAATGAACCAGATGACTATTAAGGTTCTTTCCAGTTCTTGATCTTACAATCCTAGTTCACATGAAAAACACAGTGGTTTGAGTATAAGCTGAATGAGTCAATAGAATGATCCTGCTTCCTCCTCTCCCCCTAAAAAAAATCTCCAAAGTCTAATGTTACCTTAGGCTGAATTAAAAGAAGACTAATGAGTTTCTAGAGAAGAAGTAGAGTTCCACTATACTCTATGGTCTGAAAATATATAGATTATAGTGTTTGATTCTAAGAAGAACAGTGAAGAAAATGAGTGTTAAAAAAGGACAATTTCCAAATCCATAATGATAGAGTAAAAAAAAATGTGGAAAGCCTTGCTGAAATTAAGAATTACTATACTGGTAGCATTTCCTGAACTATTATCCTAGTAATACCCTGTTAAGTAAACTCAAAACTCAAAACTCAAAAATATTATTTGAGGATAACTGAAATAACATGGAAGGAATTGGGAATGTTTATAATCTCAAAAGTAGAAGATTCAAGGAGAAAATTATTGTTGTCTTTAAGTACCTGAAATGGAAGATTACTTAGATATAGGTGTAAAGAAGACAACTATGAACAATGGGGAGAAGTTACAGTGACCCATATATCCGCTCCACATAAAGACTATCACTCCAAAAATGAAAGTCGCCTAAAAGAAAGAAATTAATATCTCTTGAAGATAGGAATTCCCTATCAGTTGAGATATTCAGGTCAAATGACATTTGCAGAGATGTTGAGAAGGTGAATTCATGAATTACACAGGGCTTTAGAGGAGATGAAATATAAGGTGCCTTTCAGCTTTAGAATTTCCATGAATAAAGTGGAAAGATACAATTTTAAATATTCCAAGAATTAAAAAGCACAACACTTCATCTTAAAGCTACCAGTAACGATGTCAATTATATTTAGAGAACACCAAAAAAAGGAAAAACCCTTTAAATCACAAAGACTACTTGGATGAAGTAAATTTCTTCTTCATAATGGTAATTCTATACATGACTTACTAAATTACTTAAAATTTTATGAAGAAATATACATGAAATTTAAATGACAGAGGTTAAAATTATACAAATCTTAAAACTTCCCATAAAAATCCTAAGTGGTTTTTTTTATAACTAAATGGTTGAGTTTTCTTTTTAATCAGCTGAAAACTAGGAAATTTATTCAAATTATACTTATAAAAAGTAATGTTACATTTTATGTAAATATAATTTAAATAACATATTTTGCTACATATTATTTTCCTACTAAAATTGGGTATTTTTGCATACACAGAGAAAATCAAAACTATAATGATCCCCAGTAGGGCCTTCCAAATTTAAACTGCTGCCAAAGAGTCTAATTTCCCTTAACTTGCTATTAAATTGTCTATTTCAGAACTTCCAGCAGTTACTATGTATTATCATTGGTTTGACTTTCTTGTCCCCATTTTAAAGAGATTAAAGTACAATTCAGTTCAGTTGATTCAAATCTTGCCATTCTACACACCTCCAATTTGGCTTCTCTAGGAGACAGTTTCCTCAAGTATAAAAAGTGGATAGTTAAAACATGGCCCTGACCAACTGTTGCTACTTACTGAGTGGATTGCAATAGGTGGAGTATCTCAAATATCACTTGGGGAAAGTTCACCCAAGTGAGAAGTGAAGCCAAGAAATCAGAATAGCATGAAGTTAATAAATACATCAAGCTCTCACCTGAACTCACTTTTAGAAAAAGTCCTCCAAAGAGAACTAAAAAAACAACTAGACCAAATCCTGACTGGGAAATCCCAGAAAAAAATCAAAATGAACTATTTTTTCTAGCCCAAGTTAGCATACGGAGGCAGAGAGAGCTGTGGATACTGGGAATGGGATCTGGCTATTGGAACATCTTAGCACCCATGAAGTAAAAGGGGACCTAAGACTGTATGGGTACCAGACCCATACAGGACACTGACTTTATGCAAGGTGTGGGAACAGGTGCCAACTGGCAACTTTGATGCTCACTACCCAGTTCCAGGTCACAGATCAAGGAACGATGGAAGAAAGGACCAGGGTTCTCCATGCTAAGGAGTGGTTGCAGGTGTTAGGCTATATACTTGCTAAGGGACAAGTTCAGAAGCAAGAAACAGCTGAGTGAAAAAATTTTAATTTAATTTAATGTTTTAAAAGTTTACCAGAAAGGGCAGGGATATTTGCTATTGAGAGGTGCCATGTAAGAATTTAATTGAAATGTTACCAAATCTAAGCCAGAGTCTTTTGCTGAGATTCTGTCTATACAGAAAGGGAAAAATTACACAAACGAGACATGCTGAAAGAATAATGCCAGGATCACTTACCAACTTGCCAGTCTATAATCAAGAAACCAGTAGATAAGGGAAGGATAGAGCCAAGATGAGCTCTCCCACATTCCCCTCCAAACAACATTAAAATACTGCCTCCAAATGAATTCTGGAGTGGCATCACCAACAAAAGGACAAGGTGAGACAATTCTCCAACCCAGGACAACTTAGAAGATGAGCAGTGGGGAATAAGAGAAGATGGGGGCTAATAAAATGGAGGGAAGATTGGGGGAGATGGTGGTTAGAAACAAAGCACTTTTGAGGAGGGGCAAATGAATGGAGAAAGAAGGATAAATGGGTAGGGGGAGAAGTAAGAGGGAGGGATGTAATCATAACTGTTAATTAGAATGGGATGAACTCACCCACAAAATGGAAGCAGATGGCAGAGTAGACTAAAAAAACAAAATCCTACAATATGTTTACAAGAAACATACTTAAAACAGAGAGACACACAGAGTAAAGGTAAGGGGCTGGAGCAGAATTTATTATGCTTCAGCTGAAGTGGTGGTGGTGGTGGGGAAGCAGGAGTAGCAATCATGATTTCAGGCAAAGCAAAAACAAAAATAGATTTAATTAAGAGAGATAAGTGGGGAAACTACATTTTACTAAAAGATACCGTAGACAATGAATTAGTATCAATAGTAAATATACATGCACTAAAAGGCTTGGAATACAATTTTTAAAGCAAAAGCTAAATATGTTATAGGAGAAAATAGACAGTAGAACTATACTAGTATGGGACTTCAACCTTCCCCTCTCAGAACTAGAAAAATCCAACAAAAAACCCAAACAAGAAACTAAGAAGATGATTAGAATTTTAGAAAATTTAAATATGATAGACCTCTGGAGAAAACCGAATGGGAATAGAAAGAAATACACCTTTTTCTCAGTGGTATATAGCACCTACCCAAAAATTGACTATGTGTTAGGGCATAAAACCCTCACAATCAATATTGCAGAAAAACAGAAAAATTAAATGCATCCTTTTCAGATTATAATGCTAGCTATAGCAGTAAAAGAAGAAAAAGAAATTGAAGGCATTAGGATAGGCAATGAGGAAACAAAACTATCACTCTTTGTACATTATATAATGGTATACTTGGAGAATCCTAGATTATCAACTAAAAAACTAGTTGAAATAACTAATAAGCTCAGCAAAGTTGCAGGATATGAAATAAATACACATAAATCCTCAGCATTTCTATATATTATTTCTATATATTGGAAAATGACTTGTATTCTTATAAATTTGATAAATATATATCATATTTTTGGATATAAATATAAATTGGATATAAATATATATCCAATATATATTTCTATATATTACAAATATATTACAAATAAAGTCCAGTATCAAGAGACAGAAAGAAAAATTCCATTTAAAGTAACTACAGACCATATAAAATACTTGGGAGTCTATCTGCCAAAACAAACCCACAATATGACTATGACAAATCCAGAATATGAAAGATGAACACAATTACAAAACATTTTTCACACAAATAAAATCAGATTTGAACTGGAAAAATATTAGTTGCCATGTGTAAGCTGAGCCAATACAATAAAAATGACAATTCTACCTAAATTAATTTACTTTTTCAATGTTATATCAAACTACCAAAAAATTATTTTATAAAGTTAGAAAAAATAATAAAATTCATCTGGAAGGACAAAAGGTCAAGAATATTAAGGAAATCAATGAAAAAAAATTGAAAGAAGGTAGCCTAGCCATACCAGGTCTCAAATTATATTAAAAAGAGGTAATCATCAAAATAACCTGGTACTAGCTAAGGAATGGTGAAATCAGTGGAATTGATTAGGTAACCAATACACAGTAGTAAGTGTTTGATAAACCTAAGGATCCAAGCTTTTATGACAGGAACTCACTATTTAACAAAAACTACTGGGAAAACTGTAAAGCAGTTTGGCAGAAATGGGGTATAGACCAACATCTCACACACCATATATGAAAATAAGGTCCAAAAGGGCACATAATCTAGACACAAAGGGTGATAACATAAGTAGGAGAACGTTAAATAGTTTACCTGCCATATCTTTGGACAAGGGAAGAATTTATAACCAAACAGGAGATAGTGAGTAGTATGGGATAAAAAATGGTTAATTTTGATTACATTAAATTAAAAAGGTTTTGCACAAACAAAACCCATACAGTCAAGATTAGATGAATAGCAGAGAACTGGCAGGGAGAGGATTTTACACCAAGTTTCTCTGATAAGGACTTCATTTCTCAAACATATACATAACTGAGTCAAATTTATAAGAATACAAGTCATTTTCCAATTAATAAATGGTCAAATAATAGAAACAGAAAGTTTTCAGAAGAAGGAATCAAAGCTATCTATAGTCATATAAAAATGCTCTAAATTACTATTGTTTATAGAAATGCAAATTAAAATAATATTGAGGTACCATCTAACCTATAAGATTGGACAATGTGACAGAAAAGGAAAATCACAAATATTGGAGGGGACGTGGGAAAATTGGGACACTAACATACTGTTGGTGGAGTTGTGAACTGATCCAACCATTCTGGAGAGTAATTTGGAACTATGCCCACAAAGCTATAAAACACTGCATACCCTTTGACCTAGCAATATATCACTACTAGGTCTGAATCCCAAAGAGATTTAAAAAAAGAGAGAGAAAGGACCTATATATACAAAAATATTTATAGCAGTTCTTTTAATAGCATCAAAGAATTGGAAACTGAGGGGATGCCCATTACTTGGAGAATGGTTAAACAAGCTGTGGTATATGATTGTGGTAAGAAATGATGAGCAGGATGCTTTCAGAAAAACCTGGAATTACATGAACTGATGCTAAATGAAATGAGCAGAACCAGGAGAACATTGTACACAGTAATAGCAATATTGTACAAGAATCAACTGTAAATGACTCAGCTATTCTCAGCAATATCTAAGACAATTCTGAAGGACTCATAAAGAAAAGTGCTATCTACCTCCAGAGAACGAACTCATGGAGTCTGAATATAGATCTAAGCATACCTCTTTTTTTGTAAAATGCTTTTTTTAAACCTTATTTTTCTTGTGGGTTTCTTTTTTTGGTCTGTGTTTTCATTCACAATATGACTAATATGGAAGTGTTTTGCCTAACTGCACATGTATAACATATATAAATTGCTTGTCTTCTCAACGTGGGGGAAGGGAGGAAGGGAGAGAAGTTGGAACTCAAAATTTTTTTTAAAAAGACAAATTATTTTTAAATATAATTGGAAATTTTTTTTAAAAAAAGGAACCACATGATATATAATAGAGTCAAAGAGGACTTTGGAACTGTATTGTTGGGATTCATCAAGCTACCTTGACCATTCAATCTTTAAAAAACAACAAGAATAATGCTTTGTCCCCATTGATCTCATGAAATATTCTCAAAAAAACAGAAGAGGGGCAGCTAGGTAGTGCAGTGAATAGCCCTGGAGTCAGGAGGGCCTCAGTTCAAGCATGATCTCAGACACTTGACACTAGCTGTGTGATCTTGGGCAAGTGACTAAACCCCAATTGCCTTGCCTTCCCCCCACCTCCAAAAAAAACCACCTGAAGAGATTATGATACTTTCTTATCCTAGAATCTGGAACACAGATCTCCCATTGCTATTTAGCCCCTGTACTAAAAAGCACTTATTTTAATATAGGTAAAGGATTATATGATCATATATCTAGATATGGAAGAGATGTTAGAGGTCATCCCAAATTTAACAGATAAAAAAAACTGATGCTCAGAGAGGTTAAGTAACTTGCCCAAGGTCACTCAGGTACTTTGTGGCAGATCTAAATTTAAACAGATTCTGTGACTCCATGTTCAGAGGTGGATTACTGTTGCTTTTCCTTTGTTTTTTGAAGAGAAGCAATGAGATCACCCCGACTTATGCATGAAAAATATTTAAGTGAGGTAGAGTTGCACAAAATCATTAGCCTCACTCTTTCTCCCAAAGTCATCAAAGTCCAGTGGCAAGATAAAAGTCAGAACTACTGATGATCTCCCAGGATACAGTGGATAACTAAGCTCTAAGCACTCCACAGAACCTGCTCCAGCCACCTTCATGGCCATTGGAACAAATTATTCTCATCCGCCCATTCCACTGGTGGAAGTCGTCACATGCTTGGGGTAGCCATAACCCTAATTCACCTATGGGTTTGAGGCCTGTAGGTTACCCTCAACCTGGTTTAGCCTCTCTCCACCAGCCACTATGCATACCACAGCTTCTTCAAGCTACAGGTGAGAAGCTTTCTGAGCCTCAGACTACCCTCTGTGACATCTACAAAGTTACAGACAAGTTGTAATTTGTATCAAAGGAAGAAATTCTCACACCAATGAAATCATGTAGAAGTATGTACTGAGAGAATACAAAAACAGTAGGGAAGGGAAAAATAAAGAGATATTACTTTGGGAAAGACATGGTCTAAGTAAGGAAAATGCCAAATATTTTTTCCCTTAGCACCCCAGAGAAGTGCTGATGGATGACTCAGCTCTGACTTGTGTTCCAGATAAGGCCAAGACCTCGTTACTGGTAGAGCCTGTTATGTATCATAGTCAGGGGTCCTAAGGTCCAAGAAGCAGCCGATGTTGCTTTGGTGATAGTAACACCTACCTCCCAGGGCTTTTGTGAGGATCAAATGACAAAGTAATTGTAAAATGCTTAGCAACAGTACCAGGCACATAGTAGTTGTTATGTAAATGTTAGCTTTGGTAACAATAATGCTATTACCATTATTACTATTATTATTCTGATGCTATATAACCTTCCAATATACCTGGCCTAAACCTTTCTTTTGGTCACCTCTAGATTTGATGTGAACTTGGACTGGGGAATTGACCCAGAATTGTTATTAGAAATGTGCATGGGAGCTAAAACCACAAATACTAGAGAGAAAATAGAAAAACTCCACATTCCATGTGGGAAAGGTTTATGTGAATTATTTCCATCCTCAGGTAAACTCAAATGTGGTTGGAGGAACAGTTTTCCATGTGCAGATGAGAAGGAAACAGGCCAAGCCCAAAGTCAAGATGGTCCCTTGGAGGATAGCACTAGGAAAAATGTGGAGGAGCTCCTTAACGATATATATAAAGTTCTATTTCACAGTTACAGAGCTGGCAAATGCCCTTTATGGCCAAATGGATGTACTTAAGCATGTGTGCATAATGTATGTGTCTGGAAATGTTTATATAAGCTTGTTGCTTAAATGCTTGTATACCGGTATTACACGTTAATTTAGTTGGAAAGCACTATTTCATTCTCTATCAAATTGCCAAGTGCAAAAGGTCTTGGGGGAAAAATAAATGGTCTTCTCTATGTGAATGTATGTGAGGAAGAGAAGTTAACAACCTCAGCAACAAAAAGCCTTCAAAAAAACTGAGAGGGATTCATAATTAGGCATGCTAGAAGGCATTAGAAAAGATAAAGGGTACAATCTTGAGTATGTGGTATTTTTTAAGGTTTGCAGAAATAAATAATGCAGCTACATTCAAAAGAAAAGACATGCACTAGGAGGAAAAGTCTTTGCATTAAATATCTTCAATGAAAGTATGACATCAAAAACATCCTGGAAACTGATATTAGATAAATCACCATTTCCCTACGGAAAAGTGGTCAAAGGATGTGTAGAAATAATTTTCAAAAGAATACGAGCTAAAAAAGAAAATAATACAAGCTGCCAACAGATATTCGCAAAAAGAGTTCATAATAACTAAAAAAAAGAAATAAAAATAAAAAATCTTATCACCTTACAACCATCAAATTAGGATGTACAGGAAAAAATGGGAAAATCCAGTGCTGAAGAGGCCATGGGAAGCTAATTTACTTATGTTAGAGTTTTGAATTAGTTCAATTACATCCAAGAATTTTAGAATTTTACAAAAAAAAAATTTAATTGTTCATAACCTTGAACCTAGGGAAAAAACCTGAAATATACCTGAAGTTGGTCCCTGACAAAAAATGGCATGCATCTAAAGAGAACCATTATATAAAGTAACAAAAAAGCTAGAAACAAAATACCTGTTCAGTGATTGCAGGATGACTAAACAAAATATAGTGCACGAATGCCATGTAACAACACTACTGCAGCATAAGAATGACAAAGAATTCAGGAAAATATAGGAAGACTTAAAAAACTGTTGCAGAATAAGAAAGCAGAGCCCTAAAAGACCATATACAATTACTACAAAAAATGTAAGGTGCAATAACTGGAAAAAGCCATAGAATTCGGGCTAAATACGAAGGACCATGTAAGAACTAGTAAATAACAAAAGGAGAAAATGGTTCACACTATCAGTTACAATCTTCTTCTAAGGTGATTTCGTGTAAGTGTTTTTAAAGAATAGGTTTTCCAGAGGGACTTGTTTGAGAGTCTGTTGGGAGGTTCTCGTGTCAAAACAAATGGGGGGTAGGGGTATGCTGTGTTTAAGAAGTTCTTGGCACCAGCAATAAAACTGAACTGTGACAGTTTATGGTCTTCCCTGGAGATATTGCCATCCAGAAGAAGCTACCTGAACTGTGGATGGAAATTTGAGCTATGATCAGTTTTGTGATTTGTTTCTTACAAATCTTGAATTCGGAATAGCAACTCATTGTGCAGGTGGTTGAATTTCACTTATTGGCAGTAATATAATTAGATGGATTCAAATGGTTAAATGACTGAACTTTTAATAGTTTAATGTTAACTTGTTGGGAAGTCTCTAGTGGACTGTCCCTAGAATCTATGCTTGACCTTGTGGTTGTTAATATTTTTGTCAACAACTTGGATAAAGGCATAGGTGACGTGCTCAAAAAATTTGCAGATGACGCAAAGCTGGTTGGGAGAGGAAATACAATGGAAAACAAAGTCAGAATGCAAATAAATAAATAAACCCTGACAGGCTGGGACACTGTGCTGAATCTAGGGATATATTTAAAGTCTTACATCTGGGTACAAAAGATGTACTTTAACTGACCACTACTACTCCTGCTCCTAACTTGCTGCAACTCACCCTCCCCACCCACTTCTGTGCCACTTGTTGCAACAAAATAATAGGTAATAATCACTGCCATTTATATAACACTTTAAACCTTGCAAAAACTTCTATCTCATTTGACCCTCACACTGACACTGCATGGGTATTTTTATTCTCGTTCTACAAATTTACTCTACTATAAAAGCCTGATTTTGAAGATACCACACAAATAGATGGTATTGGAAGGAACTCTTATTAACAGTGATTTTCTAGGTACTGTAAAATAAATTTGTTTTATCATTTACAAAAATTCAATTAGTAACAATCACAATGATCATATATCAATATAATTTTGGTGTCCATCTAAAAACATGTAATATGTCCCAACTTATCATATATTTCTCTTGTTTTCCCTTCCTGAAACTGATTGTCTAAAAAAATTTTCTAATTTCTATTTGTCGTCTAAGGTTTTCATTGCTGCCATCTAATAAGAACTTATACTTCATGAAAAGTATAATTGATACAAACTTGTAACTAGATTAGATCAGACAAAAGAAGAGAGACCCCAGACAGCTTACTTATGACTAGTACAGTCAAGAGTGCCTGAGGTCTTTTTATTGTAAATGGATACATTTGTAAAGGATCTGAAGCTCTCTCTGATATTCTGAGCTTATAGTATCTTGAACCAACCTGTAGTTCTAGGGAAGGATGGTTTCCTAGACCTATCATGGATAACTGTTTCAGTTCTCCCAGGAACAGAACCAACGTTGCAACAAAAACATCAGTAAAATGGATTAACATATGTCTCCTTGTATCCTTTTAACTTACCTACATACCATCAATGGTGTATACTATCAATAAACTTAGTAGCTAGCAATAGAATGTGGAGCTGTTTTTCTATTTTTCGAGACCCTACATTGACCTAGCACAAAGAAAGATGGCAAGAGACTATTACTGCTGGTAACTTCCATGACAAAACAAACCCTAAGAAAAATTGTCTAATGCAGAGACAGTCTTTGACCTCAAACCATATGTGGTCCTTTAGGTCTTCAAGCACCACCCTTTGACTAAATTCAAACTTCACAGAACAAATCCCCTTAATAAAAGGATTTGTTCTGTAAAACTTGGACTCAGTCAAAAGGCTGCACCCAAGGGCCTAAAGACCACATGTGGCCTCAAGGCTGCAGGTTCCCCACCCCTGGTCTAATGCATATCATTAATTTATTTTCAAGAGTAAAAATCCAAGCTGTTTCTTCTATTTTCCATTCTAATTGACACCTGTCAAGTTGACCGGGAAAGATTGACTTTTTATATAGCTATAAGTGATCCAAGTCCTCCTAAATTCTACTGAATTCTGGCAGCTGTGATTGCTGAGCCATTGTATATCTAATAGATCTATTAGATCTAATAGAATGGGGGGGGAAAGGCCATATGAATGTAGAAAAGCAAAGTCTTGACTTTTTTAAGGTTGAATATGTGAGTGAGTTTGACTTCTCTTTCTGGCATAGTTCTCTAACACATGGTTTGTGAGCCCTTAGAAATGGAAGCAGTGATTTCCAGACCAAGAAAGGCTTCATCAAGAACAGGTCACACCAAACTAATCTCATTTCCTTTTTTTGACAAAGTAACTAGAAAGGCAGATCAAGGGAATGCTGGAGGCATAGAATATTCAGATCTTAGCAAAATATTTGAAGAAATATTTTATGCTATCCTCATGGACAAGATGGAGGCATATGGATTAAGATGAGGAAAAAAGAGATGAGAATCCCAAAAGCTGTTTATTTCTGCTCTAATAGTCTATAATCTGGATCATATTCTGATTTTTTTTTAACAACTGGAAGTTCATCTTTCTCCCCCTTCCTTGACCAGGAGAGAACCTTGTGAACTTTGGACAATGAAGGATTCAGCATTTCTCATCAAGTGTCCTAGTCCTAGCAATGTCACCAAAACAACTGCTACAGTGTCAGCACTGGGAGCTAAGAACAAACAAGAAACACTGAGGAAAATAAGGACTTGACACTGAAGTCATCAGACAACTACATGATTAAGGGGAATGTCATGAGAGAACCCCCACGAAGGGGAGAAAAGGACTTCAAGCAACCATTAACTGTGAGTTATACTTTCGTTATATGTGCACTCTAAACTTGATCCCACTTATCTCTACATTCTGTATGGACTGGTGGGAAAGGCAGCACAAACTCTGAAGGGGAATGTTTTATAGCAATTATTCTAACTAAACTGCCTTAGTAAAAACATCTTTCTAAAAATTAATTAAGCCTATCTGACTAATTGCTATCAACTGATAATGGGGGGGGGTGGAAGCACAACAATGGGAACTCATGAACTAGAGCATTAGATAAACCATCATCCATCCACAGAGGCTACCATTAGAAGCCTAAGGGAGTTGGTAGCAGTGACCCTCTGGAAAACCAGCCTACCAAGAAAGGGGGTGGGTGGCTTAAGAAACCATCTCCAAAGCATGAGTTATACTTTGTTTTTCTAAATAGTGTTGCCCATAGGCATTTGCTAGTTATGGTGTAATTCCCAGAAAGCAAATTAGGAGGAAGCTATTGAAGGAGAACAATCAAGGGGGCAGGGGAGGGGGAGATGAAGAAGGAGAGGGAAGGGGAGAGGAAGAGGAGGGAGAGGGAAAAAAGAGAGAGAGGGAGGGAGATAGAGGGAGAGAGAGAGGGGGAGGAAGAGAGAGAGAGAGAGAACTGCCATAGCTAGCTGAGGGCTGTGCATTTTAAAAAGATAGAGAAAATTACAAGTCTTCTCACAACTTCTCAGAGTGAAGAAGGAACAGTTAGTTATACCAGAAAATTTATCTAAGCAGTAGAGTCAGTAATAGGAGAGGGAAAAAAAAGGTGGGTTGAACAACCCTGTTCACCACACCATGGTTGCTACCTTGAGAACACACTAATTTGCTTGTTCATAATCTGCAGATTCTAAAACACACTTCTTCAAATTCAGTAATGCAGACTCTTCAGAAAAGGTAAGGAAATTAAAATTAACTTTTAAATGCAAATAATTCTCCCCTTATTTGAAATCTAAAATGTTTAAATGCAACAGAAATCTGTCAATTTGGAAAAAATAACAGATAGTAGTCAAAATGACGCTTACCAAATTATTTTCTATCCCAGTTGCATACTACTGACCTTTGCACACTGGCAATGCCCCTATTCCTACAGCCTCATCCTCTGATTAGTGATTTCCTCTTGGAACATCCATTTGAGAAGGAAACACCCAAGCCAGCCATTCTCACCCCTAATCTGGCTAAGGTCTTTACTTACTCTCCAAGATTGTTTTTCCACTTTCTCTTTACAACATAAACCCCAAATCAGGCTTAGTACAAAGAGCACCTGGCACATAGTGAGTGCTTAACAAATGCATGAAGTTATCTAATCTTATCTTTGATGAGACCAAAAAAAAGAAAAAAAAGCAGAAGGGAAAGAATGTTCATCAAAAATTTCAATAAAGGTAAGAAGATTTCCTTAGAAAAACTGAATACATCTAAAATCACCATTTGAAAAATTGTTTCTACAACCTTAACATTAGAATGTTATGAATTTCACGTGTGAATGGCCCTTTAAGGGGAAGTATGGCATAGAGGAAAGAGACTTGAAATTGGAGTCAGGGAAGATAAAGGTTCCATTCTACCTCAGATATTGGCCAGCTACAACCTCTCTGAGCCTGACGCAACTCTAAGACTAAGATACCTACGTTAGCAGGAAGGAGTTTACATACATACACACACACACACACACACACACACAATAACTTTATCCCGGCCCTTGACAATTTGACTATGGCCCTCTGAAACATATACATGATGAACATATGTTTTATTGATATTACTGCAGTTTTTAAAAGGCAAACATAAGGATCATTAAAGCAACTGTAAATATTGATCCAAGATAGGGAGCACATATCATTTGTTCAAGATATAGCATGTATGTCTTTAATGGGGAATTTATTTGGATTAAAAAACACCAAAGGCATTTTCATTTACAAAATGATTACACAAAGTTTTATGGCTTAAACTAATCATCCTTAATAACTATGAGTTCTTTTGGAAATTCAATTCAACACACATAATCTCTTTAAGTTAAAACCTTTAAGATATTATTTGTAGAAATTAAATTTTTTTACAAACTAACAAAAAATTGAAAGTTTGAATGTCAAAATAAGCCACCATCTTAATCCTGCCAACAAATTCCAAATGTATGGGTTGCTCACAAATCATCTGGGGTCTGGGCAGAAGGAACTCCACAGGATCATGTCGTGGAAGAGCTAAGGTCTTATGAACGCTTATGAATGTTCTCAGAATCACTGTTCCAAAACTAGACCTGATTGCCTTGATTCATGGAGAGGAAGAAGAGGCCAAGGGTTGGCAGCTCTGCTTGGCTGGAGATCACACCAGGAGGGGCCCAAACAAACTGTAGAAAGAGCACCTGTAAAGATAAAACTCAAGAGAAAGGACCCTGAAAGGTAGATCTGTAAGCTGCCACCTTCCTTCAGGCCCATACAAGTCACTAAAATAGAGTACAAGAAGGGTTCATAAAGAATGGACAACAATTCCCCATTTCCCTCAGGAAAAACTTATGGGTGCTACCACCCCACCCAAACTCCCTCCTCTAAAAGGGAGTAAAGGGAGATGTTCAACCCAATAGATATCTATCCCGAGTGAAGGACACTCTTGGAGAATGGAAGAGAAGTCCTAGAAAGAACTTCCAGTTTCACGAAAGCAGGTCAAACAATACCGATGTAGGGGCTATGGTGAAACTTAGATTTTAAGTCTCATTTTAAAATGTTCATCTTGTTCATCACCAGGGAACAATCGCAAGAAAGAAACCATTTAAATGCCATGACTGTGGGAAAGAGCCAGATATCCAACCTTAACATCCACTAGAAAGACCATATAAGGGAGAAGCCTACACCTGTGTGGAATGTGGGCAAGGGTTTATCCACCGGCAAACCTTAATGGATGAAAACGAAGCCCTACAGGTATACTGAGTATGGGAAAGCCTTCAGCCAGACTTCCCAGTTGCATGGATATCAGAGTCCACATGGGAGGAAAACCCTATGAGCGTCTCAACTGGGTGAAATGCTTTAAACAAAGGTCAAACTTCCAAATCAATCAAACAGTCTATAGTAGAATAGAATCTTCTAAATGACCACAGTGACACCAAAGAGCCCCAGGGCCCCTTTACTTCATTCATTCATTCATTTATTCAGCAGTCCATGTTAAAAAAAAAAACCTACTGTATCAAGTCTTATGTTAGGTAAATGAGTACACAAAGATAAATGCATTATAGTCCTTGCTTTAAATAAGCTAAGTCTAATAAAAGGGGTCTGGGGGAACAGATGCACAAGTAAGAAGCAGTGTGTTATAGGGTAAAGATCATTGCATTTTGAGATAGAGGAGATGAGTATGAATTCCATCTCAGTTACATGCTATTTGTGAGATGTTAAACATTTTATTAATTTCTCTGGGCCTCAGTCTCCTTCTCTACAAAATGTCCAGAAACATACAGTGGGAAAGCAGAAATAGTTCAGGATTTGACATCAAAGAATGTGAGTTTGAACACTGGCTCTGCCACCTACTAGCTTAGTAACAGTGGTCACTTAGAGCCACCTATGCTTTCTGATACTCAGTTTCTCATCTGTAACAATTAAAGAGTTGAATCCAGTTAATGGAATAAGAACAAACCTATTTAACAAAAACTGCTCTGAAAACTGGAAAGTAGTATGACAGAAATTAGGTACAGACCAACATCTCACACTAAATATCAAGATATACTTGAAACCGATTCATAGCAGACATAAAAGGTGACATAATAAGCAAATCAGAGGTTCAAGGAAGAAATTGCCTTTCAGATCTATTCACAGGGAAGGAATCCATGACCAAACAAGGGATCAAGAAGATCACAGAAGATAAAATGAACAATTTTAACAATAAAAAAGGTTCTGAACAAAAAAAAATGTACTTAACTAGAGAGAAAACAGATAAATGGAGAAAAAAAAATCCTGCAGTAATTTTCTCTAATAAAGGTCTCATTTCCAAGATATATAGGAAAGTGATTAAAATTTATAAGAATTAGAGCCATTCCTCAAATTAGTAAATGGCAAAAGGATATTAACAGGTACTTTTCAAAGAAATCCATACTATCAACTTGAATCAATGCTCCAATATTAAGGAAAAAATGCTGCAAATCACAAATTTTTAAAAGATATATATAAATTAAAGCAACTCAATTCCCTCCTCACATTCATCAGATTGAAAAATATTACAAAAGATAGAATGACAAATGTTTCAGGGGCTTTAGGGAAAATAGGTACACTAATGCACCATTGGTAAAATTATAAATAGGTTCCCCACAGCAATTTGGCACTATGCCCAAAAAAGTCACTAAAGGTGAGTACCCTTTGCTGCAGAAATATCACAACTCATCATACATGCCAAAGAGATGACAGAAAGGAAGAAGACCCTGATATGCAAGAATATTTATTTTAAGACTTTAGAATTCTGATTGTTGTAATAGCAAACATGTTACATGTTAGAAGCATGTTACCCATCTTGTGACAGAGAAGTGATAAACTCATAACACTACGTGAAAAATATATTTTTGATACACTCAATAATGGAATTCACTGTGACTGGCTAATAGATACGTTATGAGAATTTTATTCTTTGTTGTTCAGTTGGAAGTGAAAAATAAAATAAATGCTTATAAATGGGAAAATATATTTAATTTTTTAAAAACACAGCACTACAACTCAATATTTTTTTTTACTTTCCCTATGGATAAAAAAATTTCAACTGCCCAATGTTTACAGCCAAACAAAACTTAGAAAAACCTAAGCAATTTTAAAAATTACACATGCAAAAGAAATTTAAGAGATTTTAAAAGGCAGAAAAGGTTGGTTTAATTCTCAAAAAACCTAATGCTGAAAATGACCAACAATGCGATGCTTTCAAATTAACACGTTAAATCATGTGATTACCTTTCTTTAGTATTTAAATAATTTATTCTATAAATTTCTAGGTGATATTAATTAAGAACTAAGGCCAATTTTTTCTTAGACTCATTGGTAAGATAATAATAGTCTAGTGCTTACAGAAAGCAACCACGTAATCCTGGTCTGTATTATGAGATTTGACATTCATTGTGGAACTTTGAACAACTTCCTAATGCCTCGATGTAATTTCATCTACAGTATATAATAGACTAATTATCTCCTTCAAGAAGCTGTTGTGAATTTTAGTTAATTACTATGTATAAAGCTCTTTGAGGGCTTCAGATGAAAGAGTAACATACTACTTAAAAGCATACATCCCTTTAATAATCATATAACAGATATTAATGAATATATAATTTAATAAAATTTTAAAATTTCAAAAAAAAGTAGGGAGATTTAGAGTAGCACTTCAAGGAATGGAAAAAAGGGAATATACAAGAGAGATATGGAAGAAGAATCAAGAATATCTAATAGGAGAATGAATATAGAACATGTAGAAGAGAGAAGCTGAAGGTAACTCCTAGGTTGTGAACATGGGTGACTGAAAGGATAGTCATGCCTTCAACAGAAATAAGGAAAGTGAAGAAAAGCAGAATGTTGAAGGTCAAAGGTAATGAATTCTCTTTTGGACATAGTGAGTTTAAGATGACCACAAGACATCGAGTTGGTGATGTCTAACAGGCATTAGTTTTGTGGGACTCAGAAGAGAGATGAGGAATGAAGGCAGATCTTGGATCCAACTGAATAGAGATAATAATTGAATACATGCAAGTAGACAAGATCATAACAAAGAGAAAATAGAGAGTACACCCAGACAAAAGGGGTAGGATATAATTAATGATCATATTTAATGATCTTGCAAGAAAAAGGGAGGATAATTCAAACAGGCAGAGGAGACGAGTTAAGTATTGCATCATGAAACCCAGGGAAGAGAGAATATCTAGGAAGAGAGAGTGGTTCAGTTGCCAAATGATGTACAATAATCGTAAAGTTTATAAAGGTTGAAAAGAGTCAATAGGATCTGCAATTAAAAATTATTAGTAACCTTGGAGAAAATGGTATCATTTGAGTGATGTGATCAGAAATAAGTACATTCTTTTAAAATACATTATGAAGCTTCATAGAAATGTCTCTAAGAAGGCTCCCTCCTGTCAGAGAAATGGAGAATGGAAGAATTTATGATCAAATAAGAAATAGAGAACATTATGAAATGCAAAAGGGATAATTTTGACTAAATTGAAAAGTTTTGCACAAACAAAGCCAATGCAACCAAGATTAGGAGGGAAGCAGAAAATTGGGAAAGAATTTTTATAGAGAATATATATATTCTCCAATAAAGTCCTCATTTCTAAAACATATGGAGAACTGAGTCAAATTTATAAGAATACAAGTCATTCCCTAAATGATAAATGGTCAAAGGATATGAACAGGCAGTTTTAAGAGAAAGAAATTAAAGATCTCTATAGTCATATGAAAAAATGCTCTAAATCACTATTGAGAAATCGAAATCAAAACAACCTCTGAGGTACCACATCATACCTATCAGATTGGCTAACAGGACAAAACAGGAAAGTGATAAATGTTAGAGAAGATGTGGGAAAATTGGAACACTAATGCATTGTTGGAGTTGTGAACTGATCCAACCCTTCTGGAGAACAATTTGGAACTATGCCCAAAAGCCTATAAAAATGTGCATACCCTTTGACCAGAAATACCACTTCTAGGGCTGTATCCCAAAGAGATCATACAAATGGAAAAAGGACCTGCATGTACAAAAATATTTATAGCAACTTTTTTGTGATAGCAAAGAATTGGAAATTGAAGGGATGCCCATCAACTGGGTAATGGATGAACAAGTTGTGGTATATGCATGTAATGGAATACTATTGTGCCATAAGAAATGATAAGCAGGCAGACTTTCAGAAAAACCTGGAAAGACTTATATGAATTGATGGTTAGTGAAGTGAGCAGAACCAGGAGAACACTTTACACAGTAGAGCCACATTGTACAATCACCAACTTTGACAGACTTAGCTCCTCTCAGCAATGCAAGGATCTAAGATAACTTCAAAAAGACTCATGATAGAAATGCTGTCCACATCCAGAAAAAGAGCCATGAAGTCTGAATGCAGATCCAAAGCAGACTAATTTGCTCTCCTTTTTGATTTTGTTTGATTTGGTTTGTTTCTTCTTTCTCATGGTTCCTCCCATTGGTTCTCATTCTTCTTTACAACAAGACTAATGCGCAAATATGTTTAATAAGAAGGTTCACCAGCTATATTTCTTTCAGGCTAACTAAAACAGAGACCTTCCATATAGAAACTATGCTACCAAGAACCTAAACGAAGCTAGATAAGAGACAACGAACGATAAGGAATGTTTTAAAATTTGATTCCAAATTAAATATTTTAGTTAAATAAAGTACAAGTACCAATGTTAAGAAATTGAAACAATGTGTTATAGAAATATATTTTATGGAACAATTCCTACAAGCATCATTTCCTCAATCTACTTATTGGGAACAGTCAGCCCAGTTTTCACTCTACAATAGCAAGAACAACTCCCTAATACATTTTCTTTATGTCATGATGAAATTGGGTTCAATATGGACTTACTATTCATACAGAATTTAAATGCTGTCTAAGTTTGATTTGTTCTTTTAAATAAAAATTAGGTACTCTAATAGGCCTAGGTCCTAGGGCCTATCGTTAAAGATTTCTTAGGTTGTCAGAATATTGAAGTTTTTACCTTAGTTACTATGAAAAAAACTACTTTATAACTTTAAAAATCTTGGCTTTGTTGGAATGTGTTTAAAAAGTTATGTTCTATGTTGGCCCTTCAATCAAAGCAATTCATTTCAACAAACATTAATATCTGTTGAACATGACCTACTACCTGAAAAGCACTGCCCTAAGAAATAAGGAAACAAAAGACAAACAAAAAAGAGTTCCTGCCCCAATTCAAATTCTATAAGAAGAACTTGTATGCAGAAACAAGGCAAATTCTAAATGAGAAAGGGTTAAAAAATAAAGATAGAGAAAAATTTAGGTGGCAAAATTCTTTTGCTATCTGGGGAAAGGAAAGCACAAAACTGGAAAAATTAAGGCACATTAATTATGCCCATGTATATTTATATGTATAATTATTCCTATGTATATAATTTATATCTATGATTTTAGGCAAGGAAAAAAGGAGACATAGGCTTTAGTCTGATGGAGCATGGTAGTACTTTCTAGCAATGTAAGTTTTCTCAGGATAAGCAAGAAGCTGTCATGTATAAGAACCAAACCCAAAGTGGGTAACAGCGAGTTACAAATAGGGTCTTCAACGCCAACTGAGTTGAGCCACTGACAAACAAAGGTTTCCAATAACAACCATAAAGCTGAGCTCAGAGGAGGCAGAAAGATTGTCGAGGGTATCCCTTTAATTAATGGAAGTAAATACCTAAACATCCAAAGTACAGCCGTGCCTGAGTGAAGGAAACTGTGGGCAGATAAGAAAAAGCAAAGGCTTTTCTGGAAAGCTTCTCTCAATCCCACAAGTCCCATGGAGGTTTCTATCTGAGATAAAAGTTGACTCAAGACTAGGGAAAATCTAGGTTTGGATTGATAGTGATTGAGAAAAGTTAAACAGAATGGAGAAAATACCAGATGCTACTACGTATTTGCATTTTTTAAACCTTGTTTATTTAATATTTAGGCATAATGTTCATGCTAAAATGCAATAAAATATTCTTTATATAAAAAGCATAGCTGAATGGGAAAACAACAGTACTTACTGTTATCTCAGTTAATTAAACTGATGAGAAATGGTAGCTCACTCCATCTTCGAGGTCATTCATCTGTTGTGAGAACTTACTCTAATTACAGGGAACGTGAGTTTTGGCTTTATAAATCTAAACCATATTTGTAATGAGGGTACCACCATCCCTTTGGCTACCTATGTTGATCACCTCACTATCATTCTCAGCTCCTCACTGTCACTCAGACTATGTATAAAATAACTCACAATCTTCCCATTCCTACCTCTAAAATATCTTTTACATCTAGCCCCTTCTCTCCACTCCCAAAGCTACCACTCTAGTTCAGGTCACCTTTCACACGGATTACAGCAAAAGTCTTCTACTTAGATTTCCTGTATCAGGTCTCCCCCCACTCCAATCTGTCCTCCATGTAATTACCAAACTGATTTCCTAAAGCCTAAGTTTGGCCATGTCACTCCCCATAAAGCTCAAAGAGTCCCTGAAGAAATCTATGTGGTGTTTAAAACCCATCACAAACTGGCCTCAACTTATCTTTCCAGTTTAATTATCCCTCACTTCTCTCCATACACTTTATGGTTCAGCCAAAATGTCATCAGGCTATGCTATGCTATCCCTCCAAAGATATTCTATCTGGCTGCCCACCCTACTTGCAGAAAACTCCCTCCTCACCCATGCCTTAGAATCCCTTCTCTTCAAAATACTGTTCAAATGACAGTCTCTACAGAAGCCCTCCTTGATCTCTCCAGCCTTCCTCCCCCACACTTCCACTTGCACTTTTTTAATATTTATTTATTTTCAGTTTTCAATATTCATTTCCGTAAGTTTTAAATTTTCTCCCCCTCCCTACCCACTGCCTACCCAAGATGGCATGCAATCTGATATGGGCTCTACTCATCCATTCCTATTAAACACATTTTCACCTTAGTCATGTTGCATAGAAGAATTATAATGAATGGGAGAAACCATGAGAAAGAAAACAAAATAAAACAAAACCAAGGAGAAAAGAGTCCGCTTTGTTCTGCATTCTGACTCCACAGTTCTTTCTCTGTATGTGGATGGCACTTTCCATCATGGGTCCTTTGGAAAAGTTTTAGGTCCTTGCATTGCTGAGAAGGTTGCTAAGTCTATCAAAATCAGTCCTTGCAACATTGTGGCTGTTCTTGTGTGCAATGTTCTCCTGGTTCTGCTCCCTTCACTCAGCATCAGTTCATATATGTCTTTCCAGGTTTTCCCAAGTCTCATTTCTTATAGCACAATAGTATTCCATTACATTCATATACTACAACTTGTTCAGCCACTCTCCAATTGATGGACATCCCTCAATTTCCAGCTCTTGGCCACCACAAAAAGAGCTGCTATAAATATTTTGTATGTGTGGGTCCTTTTCCCACACTTGCACTATTCTCCACATACTTATCTATGTACATGCTGTCCCTCTTGATAAAATAAACTATTTAAGGGCAGGGATTGTTGCATTACTGTCTGTATCCCAAGCACCTAGTACAGAATCTAAAACATAACAGGTACTTCATAATGTTTGTTGGTTTGTGTAATAGTGGTATTTCTGGGACATTTAACAGTATTTATGTCTTAGGCCCAATTCCACCTATTATTTCAAGTTATCACTCTCCAGCTATATGTAAGCTCTTTAAGGGCAGGGACTATTTTGGTATGGTTTGAATATCCTCAGTACCTACCTAGCACAATGTCTTGTACAAAGCAGGCATAATAAATAAATGCTTGTTGAGTTCAAATCAAATTCAGTAAGAAATGCACCAATAAATTGAATCAACAACCAAAAAAAAAAAAGGGCAGAACTGGTGAGAATTCCTCATATGGAAAACCTTGCTGAGACACCAGTACATATGAAAAAAAGGGAAAGTAATAAAAATCATTCAATAGAATGAATAAATACTATGAGGTGAAAGAAAATAAAAAGAAATCTCCAGAAGAAAGGCATAATAATTGTATAAAAACAATAATTACGTTCCCCTCCCCAGAAATATAACAATTACAGTAACCTCCAGAAGCTCAATAAAAGAAAGTAAAGGTTGTAATTCTTCTTTGCAAAATGCCTAATGGGAAAATTTTTTAAAAAGAATTAAAGGATGATATAAAATTAAGATTTTACCAAGAGAATGAGTTGTTTTCAGCAAGCAGTAGAATGTTAGTAAATCAATGGCAGAAAATCACAGAAGTAGGACACAAAAAATGAAAACAAATGGAATAATATCAGAACAAAATTGAAAGAAAATAAAATGGGAAGACTTGCAGCCTCTACAAAACCAAGGTAATGGCTCCTCAAGATATAATTAGGCAAAATAGTAAGAATTATTGATCCCCAAGAAAAACACAAAACAAAGAACCTAGTAACGTTTTAGGAAATCATATAGAAAAATTGCCCAGAAGTACTGAGAAAAGGGGACTGGGTATAAATTGGCAGAACTCATAGGACACCATCAGGATTCGTTTAAATTAAACGGACCCAAAAGTACAGTTATCGAGCTTTATTATTAAAGAATCTTAAAAGTAGCCAGGAGACTTTCCCAATATGACCAGAGGGTTCTAACAACATAGTAGAAAGATCCCTTGAAGGTTATGCCATGCAAGGTGAGAAGAGAGAAAACTCCAGACATGGATGATAACTTGTACAAAAGGCACAGATGAGGGAAATGGAATATCATGGACAGAAAAAGAAAATTGGGCCAGTTTGGCTGGAGCATATGGTGCATGAAGGGGAGTAAATATATAATCAGCCTGGGAAAATAGGCAGGAATCAGACTGTGAAGGATTTTTAATGCCAAACAGGAATTTGTATTTTATCTGAGAAGCAACGAAGGATGACTGAAGCTTCTTGAGCAAGGGAATGATACGGTCACACCTGCACTTTATTCTACAAGAACTACCTGGAAAACTAGATAGTAGTTTGGCAGAAGATGAGTTCAGGCATCTAATCAACATACCACAATAAATTCCAAATGGCTAAAAAATTTTAAGTCTATCAAATTAGAGCATTAAGAAGTGGAAAGCAGAACTGTGTATAAGGGAAGAATGCATAGAAGACATAGGATAGCAGAGATTATGAAAAAACATTTAGACAACTTTGATCATATAAAATTAAAAGCTTTTGTCCAATCAATGAAACGACAAGAAGGATTGTGTTTTGGGAAAAAAAATATTTGCATTAAACATTTCTGATTAAAGTCTAGCACAAAATCTGCAGTCCTCATGAAAGATACAAATTCTTCAAGAATAAGAACAATTTTGTCAATAGGCAAGTGGTCAAAAGATATTTTTTAAAAATGGTTTTCAAAAGAATATATAGTTATATACCACTTGAAAAATACTGAAAATCCAGAATAATCAGATAAATGTACATTAGAACATTGAATTATCACTATATATTCATCAAGTTGGCTGAGGTAAAAGAAAAAAAAAAGGAAAGTTTCAATGTTGTAAGAAATTGTAGGGAAATAAAAAACTGTAGGAAAACAGGCACTGTTGGTAAAACAAATGAGATGATATTTGTAAAAGCACAGTCCTGGCACATAGTAGGTATCATATAAATGCTTATTTCCTTCCCCATTAAAACTCTGACTTTTTGCAACTACTCCGGAAAACATATGACCAGTCACAAGCATTCTGCTAAGTAGTTTCCCCTATTTTGGGGGGAATGTATTTTGTGAAGAATTTATTTAGGGTTTTGCTGGTAATTATCTGTTGCTTTAAGATAAAATATATAAATAACAAGAAAAAAGCAAAAAAGGCAGAAATCTCTTCAGAACATGATGACCTTTCTGTTAATAGGGCTTTCATCTAATCATGTGTCTTAACATATTTTCCAAACTTTTGTCTTCAAAACAGGCAAATACCTAAACAATTTAAAGATGTATGTCAAAAAAAATGCTGAAACTAAAGAATAAGATGAATGAGGAGAAAGATAAGAAAGAAAGGGAAATTATATAAAGTTTCAAACCATGAATCTAAGGGACTCATCTTTACCATTATCAGTCCACATCCACTGTACGTATGGCATTTTATCTGTATGTAGGCAAACAAAACCCGGGGTTGGAAGGACCTGCATTTACAGGTCTTTAGGTAACCATCAATTATAACCAATCAATGGTTGCCTAAAAAGTATGTAGATATTACATAGGATTTCCTCCTTTCCCCAACTTTGCCCCCACGCAGGAAAACAGTATTCTTTTGCAACTTAAATAATATAAATAATCCTAAATAGCATAAAATATTTTTACTTGTACTTACCATGAAACCAACATAAACTCATTTCCTACACTGTCATCAATTACTTAGGAGATCCTCTTTTGAATAAGTACCAATTAGTCAATAAGTACTTGTTGAGCACCTATTCCATATTTATTTTAATCTCTATCTCCACCAGGAGGTACAAGAATATCTGTCCCAATGACCTTGCAACCCAATTGCAGAGATAAGCTCATATGTGAAAAATGAGTACTATACTATTACATATTATATAAACAAAACATTAATATGTTTAAAAAGGATATTAACTGTGTAACAGTATAGTATGGATAATTAAAGGAATAGCACAATAAATAATAAGGCGTTAATTGCACAAAACAAACAGTAAGAAGAAAGTCACGGTAGCGGAGAAATTAATGTGAACTGGTGTTAGGACTTCAAATGAGAAGTCATTCAACAAATATTTTAGCAGTGCTTATGATATACAAGGCATTATGCTAGACACACTATGGAGAATACAAAGATATAGATACACATATACACATACACACACATATATACACAAAGATATATATATACACATACATACATATTAATACACACAAAAAAATATCTTTGTATTCTCCCTACTGTGCTTAGCATAATGCCTTGTATATCATAAGCATATGTATGTATGTATATATATGTATATATCTCCTCTTTGTAATTCCTAGAACAGAAAGCCTAGTAGGGGAGATATAGATAAGTAAAATACCAGGTAAATCTGCTGACCCAAGATCACAAATTTAGAGCTCAAAGGGAGTTTAGAGATCATCGAGCTGATCTCCCTCATTTTACAGATTAAAAAATTAAGGCCAAGAGAGGGAAAATGACTTGCCCGAGATAGATACAAGATTTGAACCCGGGTCCTCTGATTCCACATCCAGAGTTCTTTTCCATTGTACCATACCCACAGCATACCCCAAAAGGTACAAAGAATACTGTTATAGGAATTCAAAGACAGGAGAGATAACTTCTGGCTGGAATCAATGAAGAAGAATCCATAAAAGTAAGGTTAGGATTTCAACTGGTCAATAGGCAAAGAGGAATGATATGGCATTCAAGGCAGAGGAAAAGGAATGACCAAAGAAAAGAGAGAAGAAAAGCTTACAGCTAAAAATAAATAGTAAAGCCTAATTAGAATGTAGTGTTTACATTTGGAATTCATAGTACAGCATCACAGAATCAATCAATTCTATTGCTATATACGTAAATGCCAAAATCCTCCAAATTCATCAATTCTTCTGAAAACCTTACAATTGAAAGTACAAGACTGTGCTGCAGATTTCCATAAATTATAATTTCTCTTCATACTTATCCTTGAACCCTCATACCAGATTGACTACTCATGAATGTTTCAGAAGTCATGAATCCAACTACATGTTCACCTGCATGGAGTAGATGCTACAGAAGTCTGTTTTCATCTATTTCTCACCACCTGTTCATCTTTCTTTAAATACTCTGGGGATAGATCATGTTTTAAAAATTAAAGCTTGTGAAGATCAAAGGGGGACTATGTGGAGGAGGGGGAAAGTACAAAATGATTTAAACTTAAAAAGGAAAAATATGACTCTTAAATCATTTTAAAGGAATTAAAAAACCATTTTTCAACTTGTCTCCACTGCTGAGGTAAAAGTAATGAATTCAAATCAGCCCTGCAGATATATAGAAGCAAAAGAAATTATTCGTACAAACATACAAGGTCTGTTAACTACCTTTAGTCATTCTGACTTCTAAAAAAGCCTACTGCCCACTCAATATAATGGGTTATATCAGATTCATGTTTTCTTAATTAATCTCGAGCCATATAATAAAAAAGTCACACATTCAGAAGCACTCTTTATCCAAGTAACTACAGTACAGAATTCTTATTCATGTTTCTGACGCATATCAAGAGAATGTCCTGACATTCAGTTCTTGCAATAGATTTTTCCATGAAAGAACAAAAAATACATGCATTATCAAAGCACTGTCAGCACATCACACACAATCAAATTGTGCATCGAGCCAGATCAGGACCTTTCACTATTTTGATGGATGAAAGAAATGATGTCAGCACTAAGAGAAGGGTCTGCATTGTGATTAGGTATTTTGATCAAGATTAAACACACTTATGAAAATTTATCTCCAGACAATGCTTTAAAAAATAAATAATGCTGCAAGTGTTGAAAACACCTTTGGATCACTGAATTCAGTTTTCACTGACTCTTACATTTCATGGATAAAATGTGATTGGGTCTTATGCTGACTCAGCACTTTACAACTGGCAAACACAATTCCGTTAACAGCAAAAGAAATGAAATATCAGCCCCTGCATCTGATTCTTGTATGTGCTGCCCTAGAGACATTTAACCACCAATAGCTAAGGTAATACAAAATCATGCCCCAAACAATATTTATTGGAGGCCGCATACATGTTTGGGGCTAACCAAAATGAAAACTAAAACATCATTAATATTAACATGTAAAAACATGTTATTAATCTTTCACCAAACACAACGATAAACAAAAGACTGTTCTGAAACCCAAGAGTAAAAGCAAGCCTATTCTATTACTCTTTAATAGCATAATAGCTCTTAATGTTCATGTTTTAAAAGTGGGTTTTAGACAAAAGGTCACCATATTCATGAATCGTGACATATATGACTCTCTCCCTCTAAGTCACAGGCCATTCACTGGGAATATCAGTTCTTCACTCTCTACCTCCCCACCCTCTTTGGAAATCTAGAAGAAATAGCTTGTGGTAATTTGCATAACACCACTCAGATGTTCCAAGAGAAAAAAGGCGACAGAAAGACATGAAAAGCATTCAAGTGTCTCTCTCAACACCAAAAGGCTCCGTAGGAGGTGCTGACCCAAGTGGGAGTCATACCACCCACATCCCAAAGGGGAGAGGAAGAAAATTGACATATTGACTATGAGGCAACCAGGAGCTGGTCTTGGAAAAACAGGGACCCATTTGAGTGACTGGTAGAATGGCCAGAGCTGCCTATCTTATGGATCACAGCCCTGCTTGTTACTGAAATGATTTGTCACATATTTTGTAATGCAGCTGTTTTTTCTGGAATGATCTATAATACTAAGTGTGTTGTAAGGTAACTAGCCAACAGGAGTTCCAAGTTCTGTTTGACCTCATATGGAGGTTATTTACTCCAAGAATAAAAGACGATGGCTACGTTGGCTAAGTGGGTCATTCTAAAAAGTGCAGGAGTGTTATCGTGCTAGGTTTGATGTCAGAGTACCTGAGCTCAAATCCCAGCTGTCCCACCAACTGCTTGTGTGTGATATGAGGCAAGTTATTTAACATCTTGGGGCCTTATTTTCCTCACCTGCATAATGAAGAGATTGGAGTAGATGACCTAAAAATACAATCCTATGACACACTTGAGATGTGATTGGCCAGTTATGTCCCCAGAGCAAGAGGTGCAAAAAAAAAAAAAAAAAAAAGCCCTGCAGTTTGACTGTACCAAAGAAGGACCTTCTCATCTCTTTCTCAAGCCTCCCACAGTACTCTCACCTTCTCAGCTGAGGATTTTGCCTCATATGCTTTACTAAAAAAAAAAATTAAAATTAAAAAAATTGAGGCTATTCATAGAGTGCTCCCCCTTCTCTCTGCCTCACCTCGAATCACCCAGAGGCCTTTCCCCACAATACCCTTCACTCCAGTCTTAGATGAAGATGTGGGCCTTCTCTTTGCCAAAGGAAATTCTCTACATGTAACATAAAACCCATTCCCTACTACCACCTCCACTCTCTTGCTAATCTTCCATCTCTTTCACCTATCTTTGTATCCCCAGAACTTAGTACAATGGCACAGAGAAAACACTTAATAAATTCTTGTTGACTGATTGGTCCCCAGAGCTGTAAAAGAGGCACAATACTGTCAGCTAAGGCAGTCCAGTATAATAATTTTAGAAACCAACTAGTCCTAAGAGAAGAGACAGCCAGGACCATCTGTCTATAGTCAGCTGTGAAATAGAAATGAGGATAATGTTGGAACCTCCTATCTAGCCTTTTGGGGTTTGGAGACAGTCTTGTTCTCTGTTTGACTTTCCATCTCCTATGTTTCTCACTGATAAATGGGCCAAGTTAGGCAAAATACCCCAGGATGCTTCCTAAAGATCTCAAAAAGTAAAGAGAAGAGGTAGAGCTGGTTGTTATTCTCATCAGAGATGCCTATGACTCAAAGGGAGGGGGCAACCCTTTGATAAACTCTAAAGTTACACATGCATTTTCTCTGGGTCAGTCATAGATAAAACATGAGACAGTTGGTTCACCTCTATGTGCACCTTTTAATTTACTCCCAAGTGGGCAATGCCCTCATGAAGCTCCCTATACGGGAAAGGACTCGGGCCCAGAATATTTTTCATAAATTAAGATTTATTTCTCCTGTACCTCATTCCCTTTTTGTGATAATGGCTCTTTATTAATGTGCTAATGGATTGTCAACTATATTAACAACATATTTACACATTGTTAGGCACTTACTGGAGATACTGCATGAAGGCAGAAGATGAATATAGTTGTAGATATTTCAGGAGGCAGGCAGACAAGACATAGCACTTTCAGTTCAGGAAATCTAAGTGACCACCTACATACCTATGCCTGTTTTATATATGTTTTGGAAGATATTAAAGTGACAATCATGATCTCAGACAAGGCAAACAGTAAAAAAAACAGACATGGTAAAAAAAGATAAATCAAGCATTTATTAAATGCTTAATGTGACAAGAACTGCACTAGGCTGAGAACACAAAGACAAATACGAAACAGCATCTGCCCTCAACAAGCTTACAATAATAATGTACAAGTACATGTAAAATATATACGAAGTAAAAACAAGGTCATGGGTAGAGGGAGGGAGATGGTAGACTAGTAATGAGGATCAGAAAAGGTTTATGTAGAGAGTGAAACTCTACAGCATGGCAGAATTATGGGGAGAGCTTTAAGAACTAGGACCAGGTCTTTTGATTAACCCTATCATAAATATGCAAGCCCTTACCAAACACTTGGGATCTTGCCAGCACAAATGCTTCCATCTTGCCCTCTAGTTTCCACAGCCCTGTTTCTCTGTTGCACTAAATACTGAGAGAAATATTAAATATAATTTATTACAAATAAAAGGGAGAAGCTTTCCACTTGAAAGTTATATGCATTTGACTGAGCATGTATAATCGATTCAAATTGCTTCCCTTCTGAAGAAAGTGGGGGCATGGGGCACGGGAGGGAGGGAGAGAATTTGGAACTCAAAAATTTTTTAAATGACTATAAAAATGTTTTTTTATACATAATTGAGAAAAAAAATTAAGTGTAAAAAAATATTTATATGCATTAGACTTGGTTTCAGTCCAGATTCTAACATTCAGCTTGCTACCCTATGCATGTTAACCTCATTGGGTTTCACATTCCTCTTCTATAAAATGAGAGAATTGGAGTTATTACATCTTAAGATTCTTTCTGACTCAAAATTCTATGACTTCGAGATTCTGAAATTTCAAAGAATTGGTTGACATATTAGAATGCTGGGCCAAAAGAAACCTGTTGAAAATCAACTATGATGAGTCCTGCATTAAGGTCTTTTCAAAAAATTATATAGCTATAGCATGAGGATGTTTTGTTTTAGCAGCAGTATAAATAAAGAAAACACTCCAAGTGATCATAATCAATAAAAATCAACTGTTGAATGGCTGCTAAATTTTAATGTAATCTTAGGTTTCATTAATAAAAGTACAGAGGTCACACATATAACAAAAAGTCTATCATCTTCTGCACTGGACAGACATTTGTTCGTTTTAATATTTTTTCCAATCACATATTAAAAAAAAACTTTTAACACTCTTAAAATTTTTGAATTCCAAATTCTCTCCCTTTCTCCCTTCCCCTCCTCATTGAGTTAGGTTCTACATGCACAGTAATGCAAAACATATTTCCATTATTAGTCATGTTGTGAAAGAAAACACAGACCAAAAAAACAAACAAGAAAATAAAAAATAAAGTTTTAAAAAGTAGCTTTCATCTGCATTGAGATCCCATTAGCTCTTTCCCTGGAGGTGCACAGCATTTCTCATCATGAGTCTTGGAAATGTCTTGGATCATTGTATTACTGAGAAGGTTTAAGTCATTCAAAGTTAATCATACAATGCTGCTGTACAATGTTCTCCTGATTCTGCTCACTTCACTTTGCCTCAGTTCATATGTCTTTCCAGGTTTTTCTGAAAGTATCCTGATCATCATTTCTTACAGCACAACAGTATTCCATCACAATCATATACCACAACTTGTTCAGCCATTCTCCAATTGATGAGGAATCCCTAACTCTTTGCCACCACAAGAAGAGCTGTTATAAACAGCTTTGAACATACAGGTTGTTTTCCTTTTTTATCTGAGATGTAGACTTAGTGGCGCTATTGCTGAGTCAAAAGGTACGTATATGTGTATGATAGCTTATGTATGCATATGTGTATATATGGCTATATACACATATATGAATAAACTCTATGAATTGTCATTTTAATTGGAGGCAATCTTCACCAACTTGGTTTTTCTGTATGAATAGTTAGGTCAAACTTTAAACTCAGAATGTTTATGAATTTCTTTTAAAAGCAAATGTTCTAGGGATTGATGAAATCAACACAATTTAATCCACAAAGAGGAGAATCTTGAGGATCTCACTTTCTAAATCTGCACTAGATTTCCTCCATGACATGACAGTGACAAACACCAGAGGGGAGCAAACTTCTTGCTTTTACCTTGATTGATATTAATGATCAGACTGACATTGAACAAAGTGATCTCAGTTATTATAAAAGATTCCTTTAAAGATAAAATTCTGATAGGTACATAGCAAACATGTTGCTAGAGGAAAGCCTTTCAGGTACTGTCTTTCTCAAATCTTTTTTTCAATAGTCGTTAAAAAATAAGCACCATGTGATTTTTTTACTCTCTGAAGCATTCAACTATGTGACAGTAAAAATGTGGTCTACAGAAGGATACTGCTTTCAAAAGCCTGCCTATTTTCATTAAATTCCTTCATCAACCATGTTTCCAATGTGTGCATGGATTCTTCTTACGAAAATTTTATTCAGATGGAAGAGAAGTAGGCATATGCCTTCATATTTATTTATGTTTTCAGTCAACTTCCCTTTTGTTAATAAAGTCCAAGGTTTTTTCCATTCCTTTGATATTTTTCCCCCTTCCAGATCCACTTGTATCTAGTCTACCTAATCCACCTACTTTTCTCAACATCACTGGAAGACAATTAGTATTTATGAGAAGAGGAGTTCTGGTTGTAGGTAGAAGCATGGAACCACTGAAAGTAAGAGAAATTCCTAAGTGCAATACAACCTTCTCTCTTCCTCATATTGAATTCTGGGGCCAAATCAATGTCCACCTCAAGGAACTATTCAGAATGTACTGATAACTCAACTACTAACTCAATGGACTATTTAGTCAATGGCATTCCATAATCAGAGAAATACACCTTCTGCTATGCATATTACCAGACCAATCCCTTGAGAAACCAGAGATCTCACCAAAGAGACAGTATAGGGCTACACAGCTTAAAGGGAAATTGTTGAAACATGTCTTCTCACAGCTTCATCAATGACACCCTCAATATATGTGCTGATCATTCTCAGGGTCAACAAGTTGTTTAGAAAAGTCATGTTGGAATTGATGTAATTGCCTCATTTCTTCATCACAACCTTATCCTTTCTTCCATTTGATTGCCAAATGTTCTAGGGCTTGATGAAATTAACACAATTTAATCCACAAAGAGGAGAATCTTGAGGATCTCATCTTCTACAGGTGAGAACACTCTGCACTACAGTCCACTCTGCACTAGATTTTTTCCATGACATGATAGTGCCAAACACCAGAGGAGAGCAAACATGATTGGCTAATTTTTACTTCTATTCCCACAAGCTACTGGAAAACTATACAGCTTATTTTGAAATGACTCTTTTCCTGACCTTCCTGGCTACGAGTTCCTCCCCCCTACCCCAAATTATCTTATGTTTGCTTTGTACAGATTTCATGTTCACTTATATGTTTACAGGTTGTTTACCCCTAAGAGCATGTAAGTTCCTTATAGGCATGAACAATTTCATTTTCCCTTTTGTACTTCCAGGACCTGACATGAAGTAGACACTAAATAGATGTTTGCTTAGTAGTAATCAGTCATTTTCTGTCTGTTGAGAATCAGCTTCATTTTTTGTTATATTTTTCAGGGTTTGCCATGTCTAGAGACTTCCAATACCCTTATGGAAATAAGTTTTCATGATATGCATATGGGAGGCTCTTTAAAATGCACAGACTTCCAGCCTTTTTTATTTCTTAATCCTGAACCACATTTTATAACACAGTTTTTGTAATCCTCTTCTTCGCACTGAAATCACAAAGTATTGAAGCACATGTTTCACTAGCTTTGTCAAGTTTTTCATCAAAAATCTTTATTCCTTCATCTCCTGCATATAAACTCCAACATTCAAATGTAAGTTCAATAACCCCATCTAAGAGGTCAAATCTTTTGCCTATTTGGGTGAGCATTTTGTAGATGAGCCCATCACAGGGTGCATATCTCCAAATCAGATATTTTACTCATGGGTCATATTGAGGTTCTCTCAGAGTCTAAGCAATTGACTGGTTTAATAACTTATCCTTAGCCTTTTTCAAGTGAGTCATTGCTTCCAGGTAATATGTCACAGAACCCTAAGGTCTCAATAAAATGCTTATATAAACTTCCTAGTCAGATTCAAGGTTCTATTTTGAGAAAAAATATTGTCCATCCAACCCCTCAGGAAACCATGCAAATTCTGTTCATGCTTAGGTGAACTGGTCTATGTCTGAGTAAGAACAACAGTAAAGTTACAAACTTACAAATAAAACACAATTACCTTCCTTTTCAATGTCTAATATCTAAAGCATATTGATTTTTCTTTAACACTTTAGGCACTTGTCAGAAAAATTAAACTACAAACTGACTACAAGCTGGCACTTGCCAAAGTCTCATCTGACATATCTTATATTTGAGAAACACAGTGTAATGGCCATTGGACCACATAATGTCTAGGTTATAACATCTAACAAATTACTTATATATTTCTTCAAATTGTTGAAGTTTTATCCTATATTCAGTTAGTCAAAAAAACAAACAAACAAACCCAGATCACATTCTCTTAGGAAGCCCACAGAAATTCTTTCACTGAATTACAATGTAATGCTATGCTATAAGTTTCTATGGAGATTCAACAACAGAACCACATATTTGAATATTTCAGTATCTTTTGTAAAAACCACAGTAGATAACATTGTCTGTCGCGTTATCTAATGTCTCTTTGTATAAAAAGTTTTGTTCGCATGAGTATGATTTCTATTATCAAAGAGAACTATATAGCAACATGTTTCTAATTTGCTTTAGATACAAGTAAACTCAAAGACAATTTCATTTGTCTGCAATAATTAACTAATCTCAGGTGCCTGATAACATTTATTCCTCTGCTGATTTCACTAATGTTGCTCCATTTGTATTTTTAATTGTTCTGTATTAACCTGTTTAATTTTGAAAGCTACTATAAACACTTTTTGAGAGTAAGCACAGTATAACTCTTAAATAAATAATGGGATAAACGAATTTTTATTGCTGGAAGAAACCTCAGGACTGCAGTCCAATAGCTTCAATTAACAGGATTAAATAAAGTGAAGCCTGAGATAGTCACAGAGCTATAATTAGAACCCAGGTGCCCCATCTCCTTGACCCAGTATTCCTTCTGCTTTGTTTTCTATGGATTTTTTTTTTTCTTCATGCTGTAGAAGGCCTGAGTGAAAAGCTGAATTAAACATCTAAGGTCATTACCACTTTAAATTATTTAATTTTTATTGAAGGTAACAGACTGGCATGTACTTCTACGAATTTCATAAATAATCAGGCAAGTTAGAACTAGTTTGTAATTCCATTTTGTCTGAAGTACAAAGATCAAAGTTCACCAAGCAAAGAAATATTGTAAAGTAACTTTCATTTTGACCAGGAATGAAATATTGTAGACCCAAAGTGGCTTTTCATCAACATTAGAAATACTATATTATCATAATGAGTCCTATATCTCTGCTCTCTTTCATGGCAAAACTCCTAGAAAAAGCTGTCTACCTAATTGCCTCCACTTTCTCACCTACCATTCACTTCTGAACCCCTTTTAGTCAGGCTACTTTTAGAATAGAGAAAGTGATCTCTACAAGATTCCCAATGATTTCCTTATTCCTCAATCTAATTCCCTTTCTTCAATCCTTACCTTTCTTGATTTAACATTGATGACTACCCCCTACTATTGGACATTCTCTCCCACCTGGGTTTTCCTGACACTGCTCTCTCTTGATTCTCTGCCTGAACTATTACCATCCATCTCCTTTCCAACAACATCATCTATGTCCTACCAGATACACGTGGGTTTATAGCCGACTCTATTGGGAGCCTCCTCCCTCTCTTTACATTCTCTCTCTTCACATTCTCTTTCTTGGTGATCTCATCAGCTCCCATGGATACAACTATCATCTCTATGCAGATGATTCCCAAATCTACATATCCAGTGTTCATCTCTCTTCTGAGCTCCAGTCCCATGTCACCAACTTCCTGTTGGGCATCTACATCTGGATGTCCCAGAGGCATCTCAAACTAAATTCAACATGACCAAAACAAAACTCACTTCCTTGATAAACCTGCCTTTCCTCCTAACTTTCCTATTTTTGTTAAAGGCAATCAAGAAGTCATCCTCTACTTTTTAATTTCACTCACCCTCTAGTATCAACCAATTGCTAAGTTTTGTCAATTTTGCCTTCACATCCCTCACAATTTGTAACCTTCTCTTCATAAATATGGCTACTATCATAGTCCAGGCCCTCATAATCTCCCTGTATCCAGTCTCTCCTCCCCCCAATCTATCCTCCATAGAGTTGCCAAATTGGTATTCTTAAATAACTATCCCTGTCACTTCCCTGTTCAAAAGCTTAAGTGGCTCCCCACTGATTCTAGTAAAAATACAAACACCAGTTCATAAACTGGCTTGAGCCTCTCTTTCCAGATTCATTACACATTACTTCCCCTCATACATTCTACACTTTAGCCAAACCAGACTACTTCCTATTCTTCCACAATATTCAATCTTCCATATAGTACTGCCTACATCTTCTATATGCTACTGCCTATATTGTTTCATTTGCCTTCCTCATTTCTGTCTCCTGGAACCTTAACTACCCCCCAAGGTTCAACTTAAGGACCACCTCCATCAAGAGACCCTTCCTAAATCCCATAGTTTGTGCCCTCATTCACTCTGTACATGTACTGTATTTACTTAAGTATCTAGCTCCTCCTTTTCAATACAAGGTAAGCTCCTTGAGGCAGAAACTGTCATTCTTCTGTATCCATATGCTCAGTGACTGGCATAGTGCTTGGCATAGAATAGACACTTATTAAATGTTTGTAGATTAGTTGTGGGTATGTGCTATGTGACAGGCAGCATGGTACACTGGTAAGAGCATACTTGTCTGGGCTTTAGAAGAACACAGTTCAGAGTTGAAGCTCTTTTCAGCTATGTGACACTTTCTGGCTATGTGACTGCAGAAAACATAGCCTCATTTTTCTCATCCATAAAGCTGGGTTAAGAAAATTTGTACTACTTACCTCAAAGAGTTACTGAGAAGGAAACCCTTTAGTAAAACTTAAAGAGCCCTGTGAATATAAGCTATTCTTATATTGACATTATAATTTTGGTGTCTTTAGGCTTCTTCTAATTGTTCAATAATAAATAAAAGGAAATAAAAAGAATAGATACATTATCTGTATGCTGCTACTAATAAAAAATCAAGTCCCTATCAAGATGAAAGGGTTAAAACAGCTGGTTGCTTATTGGAGGAGGGAATTAGGAGATGATCAGGAGACACTGAGGAGAGAAGGAAAAGGGGGCTGTTTGTGACATTCTTTAAGTTGGGTGACTTTTAGGAGGGGGAAGTAATCTTACGACTTCTCCAAACTCAGGAGAGACAAAAGATATTTTGAAGGTGGTAAGAATAACAAGATTATGCAATGATTTTATGTACAGTCTGACTGAGAATCAGAATGAGGAATTGAGGATGACGTTGAGGTAATCAACTTAAGTGAGTGACTGAAAGGATAATAGTGTCCTCAACAGATGGAACAAATTTCGGAAGAGAGATGGGTTTTAGAAGAAAATGATGAATCAGTCCATGCAATTTGAAATTCAATTTAGGGATCTGGGTTTGGTCAAGAAAAATGGCTCAATGGGGATAGTATAGCTTTCTTTAAATATCTGAATGGCTGTCATGGGGAGGAGAGATTAGAATTTTCTGTTGGGCTCCAGAGGGCAACCAGAAGCAATGAGTGAAAGCTTCAAAGAAGAAAAATTTAGCCTTGATATCAGGTATACTTTCCTAACCATTTGAGCTTTCTAAAAGAGAAATGGCTGCCAGAAATAGTTAGATTCTGTCTGTCTGAAAATCTTCAAGAAGAGGCTTGTTATGCTTTTTGGAGTGATAGTGGGGATTACTTTCATGTCTTTATTTGATTGGACAGACATGAAGGTCCCTTCCAACTCCTGAATTCTGTGATTCTAAGTTGTTTTCAATATGTTGTGGTACCTATGACACATCCATTTGGAAATGCCCAATAGGCATTTAATAATTTGGGCCCAGAGCTCTGGAGAGAAACTAGGATTGGATATATAGAACTGGAAGTCATAGAAATAATTAAAGCTGTGGGAGTTGTTGAGGTTATCAAGTGAAAGAACATAAACAGGAGATGACTCAAGATAGAACTTTTGAATCTACCCACAGGTAGGAGTTAAACCCAAATGTTTTCTTCTAAATTTACATTTTGATAATCAGAGAGAAGGGGAAAGGATGTTCTAGGCCAGAGGTGTTAAGCATGCAACCAGCAGGTGGCTCACAACACTCCCAAGTGTGGCCAAAACCAGATGAAAATGTAACTGAGAAATATTTAATAAAATAAATAAAAATGATAATACACAGTTAATGTTAATGTCTTTTTCTTAATTAATACATCTCTACAGGGATCCTTAGTACTGTTTATTGGACTCATTCCTATTTGACTTTGACACCACTGTTCTAGACACAGAGAAGAACAAAGAAACAATAAATCACATGGTATGTTATTGGGACATGAATTGACCAGTTTAGCTGCAGCATAGGAGGAGGGTAGGATAAGGCTAGAAACTTAGGCTGGGGACAGATCATGGGGAGCCTTGGTAAGAAGTTTGAATTTAATCTTTAGCCAAGCCAAGATTTTGCAAACATTAGCCACTGTACAGTTTTATTTTTTAGTGCCTTACAAAATTAATTCTGGTAAAGTTTACTTTTTTTTTTTTTTTGCAAAATTTACTTTTAAGAATCACATTTTACAAAGTACATTAGAGTAATTAATAAATTGTCTTACAGGACCTTTGTGCCTAGCAATGTAAGAAATTTGACACAGGTTTAATTTGAATACAATCAAATTTAATTCATTAATAAACAAGTAGGAATACTAGTATGCCCAGAGCTATGTTATGCCTGCAGGAAATACAAAAGTATCTGACATTCTCTTCAAAGAGTTTACAATCAAGAGGATTTAGGCCTTGACAAGATATAGGGAGAGTTGGACATATGAAAACTTTTTTTTAATTAGCTTGCTGTAATTTGGTTTTTAACTTCTCTCCTGAAATGAAAATTAGATTTAGGATGCTCTCCACCAAAATGGTCTATGACAAAGTACAAAACTGTAACATTTGATGGCCTTGATTAGTGTAATCAGTATGTATTAAGTCTTTATACTTTATACATTATACTATATAGAGAGAGCATACATGGTATGTATATGTATGCATTATACTATATATAAGTATATACTTTACATAATATGAAGCTTTTAAAATTATTACTAAAAAACATCGAACAACCTCCTAATGCAGACTTTAAGTCTATGGTGCTCTGGATAGCAGTGGTTTACATAATTTGCATCTAACGCCCACAGAAAAATTAATTGGATACCCCAAATTACAGAATCTAAGAGCTGAACAGCATGTCAGAAGGTATCTAATCCAATCTACTTCTAACCAAAAATTCCTTCTACAAAATTCCTAATCCATGCTGTGCTGCAGCCAGTTTGTAGGGCTCTAAAGAGCTGACATAAATTTTCAGAGTGAGCATGTATACCTTGGAAATCCATAAAAGCTACAAATTAGGGTGAGATTTATTTTTTGTTGTTGAATGTCTAGACTTAAGAAAGTGATAGGAAAATGTTAGTAATTCAGATTAAACTATTTTTTGGAGAGCCAGTTGTTAAACATTTACCGCACACTCTTGTTAATCATGATCACAAGGTCTTCACTTGAAGGCCTCTAGAGAGTAAGGGACCTGAAGCCCAGGCAGCAACTTAAGTACATCCATACTGGCAACAGAGTCTGGCAAATCTCAAGGAAACTGTATTTTAAGAGCACTGACCTTGGAAGTCAGGAAACCTGGGCTTGATTCCCAGCTCTACCACACATCATCTATATGACCCATATTATCTGGCAAACCATTCAACCTCTGTTTCCTGATCTATAAAACAGGAATGCTAATATTTACACCACCCACACTGCAACATTTTTGTACCAAGATAATGTTTAAAGCATTTATTTCTGTAAATTGCTATACAAATATAAGCTGTTGCTAATATAGAACATTAGATAAATTATGTAGAATAGCATGAATTTTTTTTAGTTTTTGAAACTAACTAAAATTTGTGATTCTTAATGATTCATGTTTCTTAAAATATTTTAGGGGAAAATGTTATATATATATATATTTTATTAAACTTACTACATCAAAATACGCTGAATATAATCTTAACACTATTTTCAGTTGACTGAGGTTGAATAGATTTAATATCTTAAACTTCCCCGGTTTCTGGATTGCACCATACAAGAAGACAAGCACACAGTTGGTACTGGATAGTAAATTTCTTGACTCCCTAATGAAGGCTAGGCACATAGGTTGGGTCCAAATGGAGGAGGGCCTTGTATACCAAGATCAAGGGTTTTAAATTTTCTTTAGCAAGCAATAGAAAGCTACTCAAAGTCTTGAAAAGAAAAATGACGTGACCATAGAGCATCATGAAATTTTGTATTTTGAGCTAGAAGAAACCTTAAAGGTTACCTAAATCCAACATCTGCATTTTAGAGATAAACTGAGGTAAAGCAAGGTAACTTGTCCAAGGTTACCCATATAGGAAAAAAGCCAAGATTTCAATCTAGTTCCTCTGACTCCAAAGTCATTGTTTCTCCGCTTATGTATTAATAAGGCATTACATAATGCCATATATAATATATAATGCCTTACATAATAATGCAATAATTAGGCAATGGTATGGAGGATGGATTGGAGAGGGTTATATGATTATTTCAGTTTTACATATGTTAAAAAAACATGGGGACATCCAGGTTAGAGGTACCCACAGGTAGCTGGAATTAAGGGACTGGAGTAGTGTAAAGAGGTGGGGTAGAGGGAAGACTAGATTTACAGATTTGTGAGTTACTATGCATAATGGCAAAAACTGAAGTAATGAGAGAAGATATCATCAAGGGAATAACTGTAGAGAGAGGACATAAGAGTACACCTAGGAAAAGAATATTGGAGAATGCCATTGTTTAAGGAATGGGAGTAGAATGAGGATGCAGAAAAGTAATCAGAGAGGTAGCATGGTACAGTGGAAATAATGATGAATATTAAGTTACAGGACTTGAATATACTTAAGGTTGGATTAGATGATCTCTGCTGTCTTTTCCAACTTTAAATCTATAATCAGATCTAGGTAGAAGGAAAAGCATAAGAGTAAAACACTGTAGAAGCCAAGGAAACAAGTATTAAGCAGAGGGTGGTCCAGTGTCAAATATTGCAGAGGAGTGAAGAAACAGGAGGAAAGAAAAAAAAACCTATCAATTTGAGGATAACAAAATCATTAGTGAGCTCAGAGAAAGCCATTTCAATTGATGATTGGAAATCAAAGCCAGATTATAAGGAATTGAGAATTTGCTAGTGAGGGAAAAGGTCAGGTACTACTTTCTAAGACTTTCAGTAAAAAGTAAGAGAGAGCTAGAATAATAGTCTGAAGGAACAACAGGGTCAAAGGCGGAGTCACTAGGTTTGTTGTTTTTTTTAGGATAGGGTTGATAAAGAAAAGGAAGATCACTGAGGCAGCCAATGAGCCCAGTGAAATGCCATGATCAGTGACCTGAGTAACCCAGACCAGCAGCAAATCAACCTAGTCAGCAGCAGAAACACCAAGAGTCCTGTAAGGAAGAGAGCATCTCAGTCATGTTTGGAAGTAAACTTAGTGGGAGGAATGTTTGTAGCTACTACTCTCGAGTTTGATCCCACTTCCCCAAGAAGCAATGTATAGAGAAAGAGTCCTGATTATGGAGATGTTTTAGTTTGCCCATCTTACATATCTCCTCAGTAAATATTATTTGTAAAGGCTATGTGATACTCATTGTTAATTGATGATATAAAGGAAATATCAGCTGGTTAAATGATACCGGGAAGATAATAACTGGCATTGGCATATGGCATTAGGAGAATCAAAGAGGAGGCGTAGGCCAATAGCATCAGAATACCTAGTGGTACAGCAAAGTTCTGGAGATCCAGTCCACTAGTGCAAGTGAAGCTGGGTTGAGAGAATAAGCCCTGTAGGCTACATGGGCTATATTCTAAAACATATTCCAAAACTATTGCCAGGAATTAAAGTCAAGCTCACTGGCCTATAGGTTGTAAACTTTCTTTCTACTTACCTTATTTTGAAACCAGGATATTTGTCCTTCTCTAATCTAGTATCTCTTTATTCTACATTATCTTTCAAAGATTATGATCACTGATAGTGGTTGAGAAATCTTATCATCAGCCAGCTCTTTCAGAACTCCAATATACAATTCATCTGTGCCTCATGACCAGAATTCATTAAGGGCAGCTAATGCTATCTTATCATCTCTCTACTTCTTTGGGTATCAACTTCTCTTAGCTATTTTGCTTCTATCCCTTCCATCCAAAATAATTCTCTGTGGCAGAGAAAACAGCAAACAAATAAAGCAGTTTTTCATCATTGGCAGTTATGGTCCCATCAATCAACCAACCAGCATTCACTGAACATCTACTCTGTGTCAGGCACTGTGCTAGGTACTGAGGATAAAAATATAATACAAGCAATGGCCTTATACCTTCTGACAAACTGAAGCAAGGTCACAGAGGAGATAGGAGGGAAGGAAGAACGAATGATATTGAAGGGATTAAGGGAGTGGAGAATATATGAGGGAGTTCACATTGAATGGTGTCAATCAATACTGATACTTGATTTAGAGTCTTGGTTTTTCAGAACCTAATGTAGCTGAAGTGACATCTTATGAAATCTTCAAATATACAATCAGATTAAAGACCAGCAACTCTTGGATATCCTCTCATACCATATTCCTGCTGGTGCCTGTCCACCATACCTGAGATGCACTCTTTCCTCATCTCTGTCCCTCAGAAACCTTAGTGTTCTTCAGGGCTCAGTTTAAAATACCATCTACTCTGACACGAGACCTGTCCTGATCACCACAGCTGCTGAAGTCTCCTCCTTAACTTTCCCCTGAATAACCGTATCTTTTTTGTACACACCTATCTATACATGTCACTTAACCCTGTTTGCCTCAGTTTCCTCATATGTAAATTTAGCTGGAGAAGGAAATGGCAAACCATTCCAGTATCCTTTGCCAAGGAAACCCTAAATGAGGTCATGAACAGTTGGACACAACTGAAATGACTCAACAAAAACAACATTCTATACATGTAAATGTTGCCTCCCCAACTAGACCATGAGTTCTTTGAGGGCTGGCACTATATTTTCTCTATATGTAGTCTTTTTATTCCCGGAACAAAACAGTACCTAGCACATTATAAGTATTAATAGGTATCTGTAGATAAACCAAATGTCTCACTTACACATGATGTGCAAATACCACTGAATTGAACTTGTTAATCAACAGCTCAAAATGTGACATGATGCTACATTAACTGTTTTTTATTTTTAAAGAAGCTGAAGGAACCTTTTTTAAGTCTTGCTTGGTCATCTTTCACTATATCAACTGTAATGATAAATCAGTTTTGCAACTGTTATACATTTACCAATTGTAAGGATAATTTTTTTCTTATAAATTCACAAGAAGTTTGCCTAAGTTTGGCTGACCTTGCAGAAGTGAAAATAATCATGAGATGTATAAAATAACATATTAGGGATACTTTTACTTTCCTAGTACTTTAATGTGTACTTTTTATGTTAGCACCTGAAAGATAATTAAAACAGTTCACTTAGTTCTAAAAGTACCTTTAAAACTTTTAAAAAATTATTCATTCTTAGCATATCTGAATCTGCCTAAATTATTTCCAGGAAATAATTTATATATAAATAAAGAATATCTCACTGACCAGACTGTATATCTGTTTTAAAATGCATAAGTTTTAGGAAGAAAATGAAGTGTGAATTATTAATGGCACAGTTTGAGTGGGTATCTAGGACCTCATTTCAAAATGTGATTTGGGATTCTGATTAGGTTCACAATTCATATAACAAAGAAATGAGAGATGGAAATGTAGGTAGTATACTGTTTTTACAAGGGCCAATTGTTATACTTGTATAGTATTCTATATCCTTTATGTTATGTACCAATTAAATGAAGATGTATGCTAAATTTCAATGCTGCAAGAATATAAACTTATCTTTATTTAAGACTATTCATTTGCTTAGGATGGAACATGTAAAATGTTGGTATATTTGGTATTCTGTAAGTGTCACTGAAATTTTGCACCCTTGAAATTTTTACCTCATCCTATCCTCCACAGTTTTCAAAGGCTACCTTATTGTTTTGTCATATGGATCAATTTTCATATTTTTTCTTTTAAGTTCCCTCTAGTCAAGCCATATCTTCCCTGGTTCTTTTTTCCTAATTCTCCACAAATTTATTTAAAAGCTATCCTAAATGTTCAAATAACCTCTCAAAATACATCTAGCTAACTATTTCCCACCTAACCTCTTATTCAAACCTTTCTTTTTTCATAGAGTCTTCCAAAACCAACTCAGCAAATCCTGTAATGCACATTAACTAATGCATACACAAATGTTCCAGCAAGACTCCATTGACTCCAGCAGGACCAGTTAGGATTCTAGCTCAACCATGACAACAGCTAAATTTGGACAGGTTAAATTGCTGCCAAATCATATGTGCCATATTTAGACAAGCAGGTATTCCACTTGATCCATGTTTTATTATTATGTTTTACCACAATGTTTTATAATTACAAACATGAGGATCTTCGTTTAATAAAAAAAAAAATGGAAAATGATGTAAATTACTATCCAGCAAAAAAAAAAAAAAAAAACTAGCCTAAATGTGGTGACCCAGAATTTTGACTTAATTTAAAAATCTGGAAAAAAAGAATATCTTTTAAAATTAGTTAATAAAATCTTATTATACATGAATGAAGGGTTTGGAGATTAAAATGTTTAAGTGTTACCTTCTGTTCAAATAAATTAAGGGGTATAAATTGTATGTAAAAATAACCTGATTATGTAATGTGGATTAATTTTCAGAAAAACATATTTCAAAACATTTGCTTTTTGTGATTTAAAACATTATGCTATTTTATATTATTTGAAATCATTTTAAAGACATTAACATATTGATGAAATAGTATAATCTATATATTTCAGGTGCATAAACGGGTTAACTAACTCATCTTTGAGGTATTTAATAGAGCTAGGGACTAGCCCTGTAATTTCACTGGTATGGGGAACTCTCAGGAGAGCAAACACTCTCTACCAATACAGTCTGGCACCTTCTCTACAACCTATAGGCCTACAAGGTTGCCATTTGAGAGATTAAGTGACTTCCTCAAACTCACAGGCAGTATGTGTCAGCAGCAGGACTTGAATCCACGTCTTTTTGCCTTTGAGGACAATTCTCCATCTACTCCACCAGAGGTGTCAACTTCAAAACCTGCATTCTGTGCATAATTGCAAGGATCCCTTTCTATTTGAGTTTTACAGCAATGTACTACACCATTCTGCCTCTCTTAATATTAAATTAATATATTTAAGTGGAGATTGGAATTTATCTCCATTCCTAAAATGAAATAACCAAACTGATCTTTTGTCAAGGTAACAACTCACTAAAAAACCTAACTTAACTAGGTATGACAATAATATATATGTAAAAAGAGGTCACTCACTTGGGTGAATGTCATCTAAAACATTATTAGCCTGGCAAATAAGGAATCAAGTAGCAAGTAAATAAACATGTTAGTGCTGGCACAATTCACACACTGCATTTGTCTAAAGAGAATACTCAGGAAGCAAATGATCCATATTCTTTGCTTATACTACATGTGATACTGACCAACCCTTTATCAACCACCTTGGCTTTTCTCCTACAACTGCTACGAGATGCTCTCTCTTTAACTAGACATTCTCACTCAAGTTAAGATTATTCTTAATACCCAAATGCCACCAGACCCTTCTAGTAGTGGAACAACTTCCAAAAAACCTGGACAAGCACCCCAACCCCCCGTCCCTCAGACACAATCCTTGAGCTTCTAGTTATGCTGTACCAATTGACCACAGGGGAAATAGCAAGAGGAACTTTAGGGTCTAATTCTGAAGGATCATATTACAAAATAGTTTTAAAAGAACCTTGGGTCCCCTAAAAATTTGTTATAAAATATTTCAAAATGCTCATCTATAAAATGAAGGGGTTTTACTGGATGGCCTGTGACATCCCTTCCAACTCTTGGTCTCTGGTCCTATGATCTGCTTAAGTTTTAAGCTTCATACCAAACTTTTTAAATTTTAATTTTTTTAACATATGATGCATTTTGCAATAACACTGGCAGTTTCTTAGTCATATCTATCATCCTAACTACTTGGAACACTGGAAAGGCTGATTTTATCACATTATTTTCTTTCAAATTTCCAACACTCAAATTTCCTCTTGTGACCCAAACATTACCTTTTTTTTCAGTTTGTGCCAAACAAATGAATATACCTGTGAAAAAGGTACATAAATACAGTTTATTTTAGAACCTCTAAACATAATCTTCTGCACAACTGTTAAACTTGTAGGTAATAGCTTTGCTAAAAACATTAGCTAAATCTTCAAATGCATCTTTTTGCTAAGTTTATACTCAGGAGCTGCTAGGTTTTTATTACTAAGCAAGAATATTAATTGTTCAATCTTCAGCATTATCTAAGCACTACTAATATGACTCCATCTGTAATTTCATACACTAAAATCTGTTTAAATGGAAACTAGTATTTAATGATGAATTGCAAATCTAATGAAAAAATAAGATGTTTTACTTGTAGAATATATTTCAACTTAAATGGTGTAAATCTATTTTATGACTAGCTTATGCAATCAACTTTCTTTTATTAACTTTCCAGGCTTCCAAGATTTTTCCGAGGTAACATTTACTCCAACATTGTCTTGGGCATGAAATGTCCAGTAGTACTCTTTTTTTTAAGGACATGGAAACTTGGGCAGGGACAGAGCATATCCTTGTTTTATCCTAAAATGCCATTGCAAATACAAAAAATCATAGATACACAAATTTGCCAAAACATGTGGACACACATGGTACTCTGTTATGTTCCCTATTTACAAGTGGACTTTTTATTTAAATGGAATATTTTCATTTTCTTAACTAAATAGATCTTTCTGTACAATTATTATATTCTTTTTTTAATAAGAGGTTAGGTGAGAAATAGTTAGCTAGATGCATTTTGAGAGGTTATTTGAGCATTTAGGTTATCTTTTAAATAAATTTGTGGTGAAATAATTAGGAAAAAAGAACCAGGGTAGGTATGACTTGATTTGACTAGAGGGAACTTAAAAGGAAAAAGATGAAAATTGATCCATATGACAAAACAATAATGTAAACTTTGAAAACCATGGAGGATAGGATGAGGTATAAATTATTATTATAATACATATATAACTATATATTATATAATAATTAGCTAAAAAAAACTAAAGTATCAAAATAAACAAGTACTAGCTATATATATAGTATATATGTATAGTATATATGCAAACTCCAAACTTCCAACCATATTCCAAACTTTAACATTCTTAAAGTTAATTCAGGTTAAAAGGAGGAAGCTGAGAGATGAATTTTTAGAAGTAACATTCCAAGTCAAAGGAAATTTCTTTAGGCAAGCATTTTTTCCATATTAACTCACATCTGTAAAACATTATCATGTCTCTGCATTTCTTCATCAGGACAAAGTAAAATACTCCACTAAAACTTTCAAGTTTTTCAGTTTCTCCAATGTATATGAAACTAAAGAGTATGATTCAAAGTAATTACTCTTACGCCACTTTTCACAGTGAACATGGTAAGTGAATAGTACTTAACATGAGAGGAAACATGTACGACTTCTTTACAAAGGTATACAGTGAAACAAGTTTTTATTGAAACTATTAATGGGAACATACACTATGAAGATTATATACATATTTTCATATTTGGATAATGAAGTCTAAAACAAAAAGAATTTCTCCAGATAAAGGTGATTTAATATAAGCAAATAAATTTATAAAGACACAGGTTTATATAGTTGAACTCATCCCATTCAAATCCATACAATCCTACCCAGGTAACAAATGTTTTATTACCCCCTGAAAGATCTAGGCAATTCTCAACTTCTAAAAAGATTATGTTCTATATGTTCCAAACTATTTTAGGATATAATTTTCATGAGTCCTGAAAATTAAACATCAAAGAAAACTTGGGGAAAAAGAAAAATTTAATTAAAAGGAAATAGATTTTGACATATGAAATAGTAAGGCTATGCAGGAATTATAATGTATAAAAGAATAAGGTAAAAGCAGAATGGTATCTACTGAAAGAAATTAAGTGCTGTTAAATTACAAGTTAAAATAGCGAAAACAGTTCCAAATTTTATACACTGATTGTGTTGTAAAAATTTCTAAATCAACTGCTTAAACCTAGCATATATTCCTATCATAATATAGTTAGATATGGTAGAACAAGGAACCCTGGGCAGGGACAGGGCATATCCTTGTTTTATTCTAAAATGCAAACTCCACTACATTCTTGATGAAGCTTTCCCTAATGCCCCCAAATTCATATTATTTCTTCCACCTGACAACCCTATGCCACTTTGTCTCTGACTCTTTTATGGAACATCACATTCCACTAAACTGTGAGTTTCCTTGAGATCATGGAGCAAGTTTATTTATTTCTATAGTCCCCGCAGCACCCAGAATTTTGCCTAACACATCACAGGTCCTGAATACAAACAGCTGACTTCTTTCCAGTGCACTCTAGGGAGGCAATGAAATCACAAGTTTCTGGAAATGGCAAGAAAGACTCCAAGGAAAACGGATGGGAAATTCTGGGCAAAGGAAAATTGTTAACTTTCCATATTTGTGCAAGAAAAGTTATCTCTCTAAATTTCATCAAGTCAATCTTTAGGTACTCTAAACTAGAGGGAAAAAAAGGTCATTTGCTCCAGCTGGTGGAATCCTCTGGCATCAAGAGTTTGGGGTCCCTTTTTTGCCCATTCATGTGGAAACCTTGTTCGTAAAGTAAAGAACTGCCATACAATGCTTTCCATTTGCCATCAAGGTTAGGTATCAGATCTAAATCTTAACATTATCAAAGAGAAATTAATTCAAAATTATTTACGTTACTGAAATTGATTTAACATAAACCCCAACTGCCAACTCTCTAAATTCTAATTCCAAGGGAAAAATATTTTCTATTGTTACCATTGTTATTTTAATAACTACTTTATAAAAATTTAAATGCAACATTAAAAAAACAAAATGTTACTATTTATTAAATGTTAATTACCTTGGATGCTATCATTCCAAAAGGTGACTTCAGCCTTGAACTCAATTTGTAAATGAACTAATGTCAACTGCATGGCAAACAGCTAAGTTCTTTCTGATGTCACAATCCCACCCCTAAAAAGATATTGTTTGTGACATTTTTGAAATTATATTTTTTAATCTGTAAAGGTTTTATCCAACACTTTACATGGACTTTAAAATAGATTAATTTTTTATATTACCTATACAGATAAAATGTAAACAATTAAAATATGCAAACAATATAAACATAAACACTAACTATAAGTCTTTCAGACTATATCTGAAGTTTCTAACAATTTGAAAAATAGGAAAATACAATCGATGAATAATAAGTGAGCCTCTATAGGCGGTTTTCCCTCAAGAACTGTCCTTCTTGTAAAGATGAATATACTCTAAAAAGCCCTTTCTCTTTTCAAGTTTACAATCTTGAGGTCGAAGAAATCAGGTTAATATGAGGTAAGTTACTTAAATTACAGGATAAAACACAATCTGCCCCCCATACTCAATGATGAAATCACTATGATTGACTAAGCATTCAAAGGCCACCCTAATGATTTCAACTAATCCTAAATTGCCAACTTTGAGAAAAAGGATTCAGGAGTACTTGAATTTCTCAAAAGTGTTTCTTTTAATATAATTATCAAATATGATAAATCCTGAACGATGTTTATGAGTCCACTAGCAATTCTAAATAGACAAGTGAAAAAAAAGACCAGTTTTGTTTTAGCCCATACAACCCTGAAAGGAAATTCAATTGTAATCTAGGAATCTGAACATGAGTCCCAAAATACAATGAAAGAGTTAATGCCTTATATTCAAATAGATTAAGAAAATCCAAACCTAGGGAGAACCAGGGTAAACATACTGTACTAAAAAGAAATTGCAAGCAGCTGTTTTTAATTACTGTGTTACTCTTGGTAAAAATAGGGCAAGCTCCTAAAAGACATCACCACTTTGTGACTTTTGTTCTTGTCCTTAGAAAGGCAACAAGTTCAAATCAAGGGCCTCAAAGCAAAAATTCAAAAAGGCATCTTTATTTTCTTTGTTAATTAAAAGTGCAAATAAACAAAACACTTCTTGGAAGCCTCTGGGGTCTCCCTACTCACAGCTTTCACTGAAAGTATCTCTCCCTAAGCAGGGTACCTTTACAACAGATGCTTCTACTTTTCAAATGTTAAATAGAACAAAGGTCAGAACCAACTAGCTTCAACTAGTTTGCTTAAATTAGGTGTACTGATACTTTTTTACATTCTTTTGGAGAAAATATTTGCTTCTTTTTGAAATCTTTATTTTTATTATTCACTGTTATAAGAATATGTAGAACTATGTCCTGCTAAACTTTTAATAGTAAAATTTCTCTCAAATTTTAAGAAATATTTTCAGGACTGAAATTACTAGTAAGCGAAAACTTTTTGCCCACAGTTCAAAAGAGACCAAGCTGAGGAATCAGCTATAACCAAGGACCTGCTACTCCACTAGAACATTAAGGAACTAAACTGTATCCATAAGAAAAGGAACTTTGGTGGGTTAACCTTTGAAAATTTGCCAGTAATGGAATTCAAATTCTTCAAATGGCAGTTGCAAATTTACAATCAATTATAACAACTAAAAAGAAAGAAGCGTTCATACTAAAATCTGAACAATAGCAACAATGTTGCAGTTTGTTTTTTTTTTAAAGATGTGAAACTGATCTCCTGCTGCTAAAACAAAAGGCTTTCTTTTTCTAGTATACTTCAGTGTTTTCTTTATTGGAGACTTTTTTTTTTTTGCTTTTAATTCAATTAACTACCTTCCACCTCACCTCCCAGGGAAACATGCTGTTCTTGAATTCATTAGGAATGGAAAGTCACACAAATGGGCATTTCAAGTTACAACTTGAAAAGAAGGCTATCAGTCTGGCCACAGAAAGAAATGAAAATCTCCCTGAAGTCTTCCAGTGCCTATGTAGCCAGATCAACAGCTCTGAAGAAATCAAAGTTTGGTTCTAGACTTTTCTCTCTTGTGTTGGTGAACGCCTTACCTTACTTGCTCATTTCCATTAAAACAGGAGTTGAAATGGGAAACAGCAGCTACAGGTGGAGAGTTAGAATGCTCATTAATTTCAGTTGCTGGCTGCTGGCTGCCAGTTTCCTATTCCACTCCTGTTTCTATGGCAACAAAGGTAGGATCTGGGAAAATAGAAGCAAGTGCTTTAAGATAACAGCTGAAAGCTGAGAGTCAAGTGCTGAATAGCATATATGGTAATTTAATTTTTTAAGAAAAATCATCTAAACTATATAAAATCGCAGTCTGAGCTGTCTTAAAAGTAACCCATAGGCAGGACTCTGATCTTTCTTAGCTTTTTCCCTTCACCATTCTCACTGCCAAGTATACTTTTCTTACAACTTTGTCATGAATTAGAATTTAGTTTTCCCATGAATGACCAAAGTTACCAGGAGTAAGTGACTAAGAAAGGAATTTGAGTAGAGCTAATTCAGGCTCTGGCCAACTGTTTCAATGAATGACATTTTCACACTTTTCATTTTGGGTCAGTAGGTTCTCAGACATTCCTCGAGACAGTACACTGTAGTACGACCCTTTAAATCTGACACAGTAGCTGCCTTAAGTATTCAGACAATTTTTTAATACTGACAAAAGGGACTTTCTGTCTATCATGCACCCAGAAAAAAAATCTTTCTCAAAAAATAATGTCCATAATATATGCTATATGTAATCTTGAGTGAAAATCTGAAGTCTGAATTAATATCATGCCCATGCTGGACTATATCAACTTTGAATAGGCTTTATCAAGTTCCTTAGTATTCACAAGATTTGTCCCCCACCAACCCAAAAACAAACTACTAAAAATAGTATCACTACTTCAGCAAGCTTTAGAATGGATCACTTTAATCAGAATGATATAATGTAAAAAGTAAGAGTTTGGGAGTTAAAAAGACTTCAGTTCTATTAAGTGGGAGAGCCAGACCTAAGTATATATACAATGTCTCTGTGCCTTACTTTCCTTACCTGTAAAATGTGCTGTCTGGTCAAAATGATCACTATGATTCTTTCCAACTCCATATCCCACAATACTATGATTATTACTTCCCTGCTCAAAAACCTCCAGTGGCTCCCCACTGTGAATAGGATAAAGTACAAGTAAGTTAGCTGTCAAGGCCTTCCATAGCGTGACCCTGACCTCTTTCCAACCTCATCTTTTACTACACCCCCAGGTGAATTCATAATCTTCTGTATATAAACATGTATCTCTGCATTTTTGCTCATGCCACTCTGCCCACCTGAAATGCCCTCACCTCTTCTTCTGAGACTGATTGAAAAGATAAGATTAACGTGAACACAAAGATAATGCTAAGGTGAGGATAACGTAGTTGGTGCCAGCTGGCTTCATTTTTTTTTCTTCAACAGAGCAAGAGATAAGAAAAAGTGAATTGGGAGGAGGGCCTTGAGAAGAAAGCAGATCTTAAATAGCTACCATGGGAAATCATCCTGGAAGGGCATAAGAGATGAATAAAAAGATTTCCGGAAAGCAAAACAAACCCTTATTAACTTGAATTATAACTATAACTCATTCCTTTCTGTACCTGGCAATAACAATCGCTAATATTTATAAAGCACCTTAAACTTTGCAAAGTGCTTTATACCTCTTATCTCATTTGATCCTCACAAGAACCCTGTAAAGTAGGTGCTAATATTGCCTTCATTTTACCAATAAGGAAACAGAGGTTCAGTGACTTGCCCAGTGTTACAGAGCTATAAAGTGTTTGAGGCAGCATTTAAATTCAGGTTTGCCTGACTACAAGTCCAGAGCTCTATATACTAGGCTGTATGATAATGACGGCTAACATTTATAAATTGCTTTATATATGTGTGTATATATATGTGCATGTATATATACATATATGTACATATATACATATACATATGCACATATGTAATCTCAATTGACCCTCACATCAACCCTGCAAAGCAGCTGCTATTATTATCCCCATTTTACTCCTGCTATTTCCATCTCTGAAACGACTTCCTCTCCGCTTATCCAAATCCTGCTACTTACAGTAACACGTATCCCACCTCTTTCATGAAGCTTTCCCTGATCATTTCAACCCACTGTGATCTTAACCTTCTCTTAAGATTAACAGGACCTCCCTTATACTTTTAGTGTGTCAGTCATTTGACTATCTCATTGCTCAATCTCTTAGTATTATTTGCAATATCATAAGATGTTTTATTACATAGTTATACTTTGTCTCTACAGTAGATTGTGAGCTCCTAGACTGCATATATTACATATATCTTCATATGAAAGCACTGAAAAGCATTTATTAAGTGCTGACTATATATACAAAGCACTCTTCTAAGGACTGGGGATACAAAGGGAAAGGCAAGACAGTCTTTAGTCTCAAGGAATTGATATTCTAATAGTATTCAGCCCAGTACTTTGCACACAGTAGGCACTGAAATATTTGTTAAATTATGGATGAGTGAATAAAATAAAATTATTTAACAGTACAGAAGCATAAAAATAATGCTAACCTTTTAAGGACCCCGAATAATTTGGAAGAGTGTGTGTGTGTGTGTGTGTGTGTGTGTGTGTGTATGCAATAAAACATGTAAGGATGGAGTTTTAAACAACAACTCAAGTCAACAAGCTAAGTGTTGAGGACACAAAGGAAAGGTAAAAAAACAATCTCAAAAGGGCTCATTTCATTTTAGCTAGGAAACTTTAACTGGGCAAGAACACATCTCAAGCAATCAAAAGACACTGGAGTAAATAAGAAAAGTCATTGAAAGTCATTTGAAGCAAAATCACACCAGACAAAAGGTCTATTCCAATTGGCTGTGGGATTTTGTTCCACTCTCTGGGTCCTGGATGAAAGCATCAGTTTACCTAGGATTGGAAGATTTTCCAGACATTTGGAGCTTATTATTTTTTTTAGTACGTCTCAGAGAAGGAGCTACCTAGAGGCAAAAGAAAGTCCTCAACATCGACCAGGTCATCTTCTTTCTCATCCTCCTTTTGAATGGAGGAGGATCTTCCTACCTGAAAGGGTCTGGAGAAATACAGGATTTCCCATCCTCCCACTGGTGTACTAAATGACACCCTCAGATCAACTGGTGGCAGTGTCTGTTTCCTCTAAAATCAAGAGCAAATCTGACTCACAATTCTACAAGAGGCCGAAGAGATGATATCATGCCTAAGGGGAGCTCCTTGTGAATCCCACCAATGAGAGAGGAGGACCACTAAGAACAAGGAGCTATGAGTTATCTCTTGCCACATGTGCTCCCCACTGTCCCCTGGGTATTTTATGTACTTATGAGAGAGAGTGCCATGGATTGGGGTGGGGGAACAACAACTGTCCTTAACTGGCCTACCTTGCTATATACCCCTTTCTTAAAGCTACCTAAGATTAGATAACTAAATGATTCTCAACTGATAATATTGGTAGGAAGCATTAAAGAATTATCCCAGACCCATCAGGGCTGCTCCAAGAAACCAGAGGCAAAGATGGTGCCAGAGCCTAGCTCTGGGAATGAAAATCATAAATGCAAATCTGAGCTGGTATAAGGATCTTCAGGATTCATACGAGTTAGATACAGATACACAAACACACACAGAGTTTACACAGGTTAAACACATATAACACAATATACATATATATAAAACAAAAATATTAAGTGATAGTTAATTTTAACATCTATCTTCTTTTGAATATTTTTAGCTCTTAACTACATAAGACTGTATTCCCAAATAAAAGCTTAATAGGGATACCCATTTACACTAGATCTCTATACACAACAGAGCAGTAAAGTTAAATGGCATTGAATGGCACTGAAATGATTCTACTTGAAAACAACTTTCTTAAACTGTTCCAAGGGCTAATTACTACTAGTACGTCCATGACTGTATTCATTATTGTCCACAGTGCTAACATTTGTCCACCCCTCCTCTCTTGGCTAATTCTCTAGCATCTTGGGATCCCATAGCTTATAACTATTTATCCACATGACTTAGATCCAGAATGAAGCAGAGAATGGGATCAATGCAAAAAAGAAAATTTAAGTGGTCAGATTCTAGGCAATTCAAAGTCCATTTAGAGGCATTAGAGCGTAGTAGAAAAAACCTCAGACCAGAAGAAACTGGCATGTTATTAACTAGCTGTGAGATCTTGGACAGGTCACTTAATTTACCCCGAACTTTAATTTCCTCATCTGTGAAAATGATGTGGTTGGAGTTGATAATCTTTAAAGTTCATTCTAGCTCTATTATTATATAACTTCTATGGTTAAAGATAAAGAGGAAGTGTGGCATTATGGATTCAGAACTGTAAAGAGCCAGAGAGATGGTGGGTTAAAGGTCTGCCCCTGATTCATTCTGGTTGCAAGATCTTGGGTGAGTCATTTAACTTCTAAGTTCCTCAAACAACTCCTTAAGACTAAATTACAGAGCTGATCTGACTTGGCAGAAGACATTTCCTCATTAGGAGTTCCCTACACCAATGAAATTCCACATTCAGTTTGACAAAAGAATGGCTACTGTTATTAAAATAATAAAACTGTTTGCATGCAACTAAAAAATAAGATACACAGGCAATGGGGCATAGAAATTTATCTCGCCCTACAAGAAAGGAAGGGAAAAGGGGATGAGAGGGGAGGGAGGTGATAGAGGGGAGGGCTGACTGGGGAACAGGGCAACCAGAATATATGCCATCTTGGAGTGGGGGGGAGGGTAGAAATGGGGAGAAAATTTGTAATTCAAACTGTTGTGAAAGTCAATGCTGAAAACCAAATATGTTAAATAAATAAATTTAAATAAAAAAAATTATATAAAAAAAGAAAAAAAATAAACATTATTGGAACAGGATGATCTAAAAAAAATAAATATTTGTCAATCAACTGACAAAAAAAAATAATAATAATAAAACTGTTTTGAACATTCTGCAGCTGAAAAGTTTTTTTTTTTAAAAGAGGAAGACAGTAAAGGCAATGGCTTTACTGAAGTTAAGAAAATTATTTATAAGATTTCCTCCATTGCCCAGGAAGTTGTATAGCTACATATTCTGTGTTCAACTTTAGGCAATCATAAAGAAAAGAACAGAAATACTAATGTATGTTTTGGGATCAGGAAAATTCAATCTGATACCCTACAAAACCTAAAACAGTACAACAATTTATTATAACCACAATCCTAGAATATAAGCTATGCTCCTTGAGAGTAAGAATTGTTTTTCATTCCTTAGATTTGTATCCCCAGCACTTAGAACAGTACCTGGGCACACAGTATGCACTTAGTAAACACTTATTAACTGACTGATTTATAAAGGAAAAGGTTAAATAGTTTGCATCATATTGTTTGTGTTAAGGAAATTAATATATAAATACATTTTCATGAAGGAAGGTTAAAAATGCATCAGTGCTTAGCAGGTTAACCTCTGTTATCTAAGACAGTGGTGTCAAAGTTAAATAGAAACTGCTATTGCAAATTGACTTAGAAAACCACAAATTAACATTATTTGTTATATTTTTATTTATTTTGTTAAATATTTCCCAATTACATTTTAATCTGCTTCAGGACACAATGGGGCCCCCAGTTTGACACCCCTGATCTAAGACAATTATTCTGTCATTCTTTATGACCATGGTCTTACTCTGGGACACCAATAAGTGCTACAGAAGTACAGAAGTACTTGAACTAGTCCTTGATGAAGGGGTAGGATTCAGCAGACTAAGAGAAAAAAGAATAAACAGCTTTTTATGTGGACATGATAGCATTGCGAACAAAGCTATCTAGGTAGATAACACAATGGTACAGGAGGGGTGCAGTTGAGAAAACATAGGCTGAAAACACTGGTGGGGACTAGTAAGAGGCAAGTTTAATAGGTTAGATGGGGCCATAAGATGGTAGCTACAGAATATCAGTATGAGAAGTTTGGGCTTGATCTCATAATACGATACAGTAATACAAAGTAGTTCAATGCCGATTTAAGCTCTGTTCTTTAATCCAACACATTTATTGTATGACTTCCTCAGGCAAGAGTCAGCCACTTGTGACACAGGCCATTTGTGAAACATATGAGGCACTGTTGTCATCATCCACCAAAGACTCTTATTAAGACAGCACGCTACTAACTACATTCCCTTCCCAGAATCCATAATAGGCTAAGTAGGAGGAGTTTGCCTTTAGACTTCTCTAATATGCCTGCTGGCTTCCTTCTCCCACATATCACTCATGACATTCTTCTCATCTGACTCTTAGGAGCCTAGTGCCTTTGTACTGTCCTAAAGCTGCCTAAAGCTCTCAACCTAGAACTGTCCTCCATCTCCAAAATGACCTCCTCCCTTTGTCCCCAATCAAAATTTCCATTGTTTCAGAGTAGGTGTTACTGGAAGAAAACAAGGTTACTAAACTAACTCAAAGGAAGATGCCAATGGCAGCTTTTTCAGGGTCATCTAAAATAGATACCTATCAATCCAAATGAATCTCTCACTGAGGCAAGTTTGGGCAGTTGTGCTGCAGCAGAAAGAGCAGGAAGGACTGGAATCCCAGCTCTTCTCCTTTCAACCTCTGTGCCCTTGGGCAAAGAAGATTGGCACAGATGATTTCTCAAGAACCTGTAAATACGATGATATTTACTATGGCTAGTTCCCATGGTTCTATGAAACACTGTTGTGTAGCCAAGTCTAGTACATTTTTGTTCTAGCCAAGTAGGTTCAAATTCTATGTCTACCTCCAACAGTGTGAGCTTAGGAAAATCAATTAGCTTCTATATACCTTACTTCCCCCATCTCCAAAAAGAAAATACTATCCCAACTACAGGGGCACTGTGAAATTAAAGGAAACAATGTGTGTTTTCCCTCAAAAAAAAGAAATTTAAGGTTTTATTATGTCACAAAATATAAATCATCTCATTGATTCTCAGAATTATCACTATATGATAAACATATGAAGTACAGAAAATCCCACAAGGTTTAAAAAACAATCTCTTACCAAGAGCTAGATCAAGTTATACAGAGTTCCTTAAACCTTAAGTAAAAATGACATTTTTATTTTTGTATGCATGATGATCATTTATTCACCTAAACTTAAACATTATTCATGATAGCAAACATACTTTTAAAAAACAATCATATTTTCTCTTTAAAAAAATCCAACTACTTTCATCCTCTTTTTCTGTCAAAGAATCTATAATGGCTCCCTGCCACCTATTTGTATAAACTTTATAAATAAACTGTATAAATCTCAAACTATTCTTCTTAACTTTCAATGGGCTCCCTAATCTAACCCCATTCTACCTATCCAAATTTGTTTACCATGAATACCCAACTTTCATACTTCATACCCAATAGACTAGTTCTCTCATACACCAACATACCATGTCCATTATAATTTTTATAGCACTATCCTCATCCTCCCATTCTAACATCTTTCCCAGGTACCTGAATCCTATATTCTCTCCAGCTCAAATCTCACTACCCTGATAGAGCTTACTCCAGGCCACATTCACTTCTCCTCTGAAATCTTATTTATTAAACAATCTACATTAGCATTAAACCTTTTCCTTATGTTCATAATATATCTATTCTTTCTTGTTCCTTTCCTCTTTCAAGATCCAATTCAATTAAATTCAGTAAGCATTTGTTAATATCTTGCTACTTTCAAAGCATTGTACTAGGCCCTAAGGATACACAGACAAAACAAAATAATGCCTGACCTCAAGGAACTCAAGTTCTACAGGGATATACAAAGTGCAGAGAGAAGTAGAAGTAGAAACAAAGTGTGTGCATGGGGGGGTGAGAAGGGGGTGGGGCTTTAACAAATTGGACAAGGAGAGAATCAGAAAAAGCAACCTGTGGGAGGTTGTACATGAGATGAGCCTTGAAGGGAGATGGAAAGTCCAAGAGATGGAGGGCATTCCACAGGCATAAAGAATAATAATGTGTACAAAATGATAATTTGTACAGAGGTAAGAGATAGAATGTTGTGCAGGAGAAGAGCAAACAGTCCAGCTTTGCTGGAACATACAGTGCACAAGAGAGGGTATTATGAAATCAGTCTAGAAAGCTATGTTGAAGCCAGAATGTGAAGATCTTTAAAACAGAGGAGTTAAAACAGCAGTGAGCTTCTCAACCTTTTATAAGTGGTGGGGGTGGGGAGGGAATTGACATTTTCAGATTTGTTCTTTAGGATAGGGACCAAATCTTAAACATTCATTAACTGTAACAGCTGCCTAACAGTACACAGCAAGCTCTCTTTGAACAATTGTTCAATTCATTTCAGTTCAATTCATCTTCCTCAGTCATATTCAGTGTGAGATTAAAAAAAAAAAATCTAAATGTGTGTAGTCCAAAAGTGGAAATGTGTATAACACGATTGCACATGTATAACCTCTATCAAATTGCTTGCTGTCTTCGGGGAGGGGAAAGGGGAAGAAAAATTTGGAACTCAAAATCTTATAAAAAAATGAATGTTGAAAACTAAAAAAAAAAAAGTTTAAGGAGCTCTAAAAAAAAACTAGTCTAAGAAAAATGTCTATATTCTTATGCTTACAAATTTATGGGTTCCTCTGTCAGTTTTATCCAACAGCCGTGTACTAGGAGATCATTATCAACACAAAACAACTTTCCTTTTATTTTGTCCTTTAAATTATTAGACGTTTCTTAAGAAATTTTCAATGTTGTATTAACTTTAGACCACCCACTTCCCCAACTCTTCCCAAACAGGAAAGTGTCCAGAGTTTCATAAGATATTTTTAGTAAACAGAAACACATTTCAACGAACTTTGAATTTTAAGACTACTTGATTCCTACTTTGTATTTCCTCTTTTGTGTTTATCTGAATGTCATATACCAATTTATCTGAGCTTATAATGATTCAAATTCATTGCATAGCAAAGAAAATACTAACCAAATATTTTTAAGCCCGAATCACTGGCTATTAATCCTTTCAATTACCAAAACATTTGTAATAAATTATTCCTCCAATAAACTACTGAAAATCACTCTTTTTTTAATCAATTAAGATTATATCCATAAGAGTGCTTGAGGTAAGCAAATGAACATGTTTCAAGAGAAATTCTAACTTACACCACACCATTACCTAAGAAATCACCTAAACATTCCACAGTTCTTTGATATTTTAAGATATTAAAGAATGGGATGAAAATATACAAGCTGCTAACAAATCTTAATCTTAGCTAATTATTTCCTCTAAATCTTTACTAAACAAAATTTCCATTGGTCTATGAACAATCACTAAACAGGCACCTATTTGTTAAAAAATTGTTCCCAATCACTACCCTTAGATGTTGCTCAACAGAAAAGAGCATGTTTTGGAGAGAGAAGAGACACGTAAGTGTGTTGAGCATTCAACAATCAACAAGCACTTATTAAGTGCATACTATATGCCATGCAAATATATGCTAGAGGTTGGGAATACAAAGACAAAAAGGAAAAATCCCTGATTGAGGGAATTTATATTCTACTGGAAGGGCAAGCAGTTAAACAAAAAGAAACTCAAAACATGGGGGGAAAACAGAATTAGTCCACCTTGCAGGCAAACTTCTTAACACAGGAATAGCATCAGAGAATTCAAGGGCCACCTTCAATGGTTAAAAAAAAAGTACTCATATACTATCTATCAAATCATTCACACACACATAAACCCTCTATCACCTACTGACAGTGACATATGAATGCATGAAGCTAAACACACAGAATACTTGTCTTAATAAACAAGTATTTACTTCGCACTTTTACTATGTTTCTAACATTTTGCTATACACTACACATTGGGTTTTAAAAGAGAATAAAATACGTGATCACATCTTCAGATTAACATTGAAGAAAGAATAGAGAGTATGAGGCAATATATTCTCAAGTCTCAAATTGTTTGGTACAGAGTACAGACTACAACTGTTAAGTGTCAAGAACCTGTGATTTGGTCATTATGAAAATTCTTGGTGTCAGAACTCCCTTCAATGATGCAGATCACAACATATTTACAATTTAAGATATGAGTGTTGCCTGAGGGTCAGACATAGTTGTCAACTTACCCATGGCCACCTAATTTATTGTCAGGAAAGAGATTTGAACTAAGGTCTTTTGGATCCAAGTTCATCACTCTAACATGCATACTGCCTCTCTCTAGAAAAATCTTACATAAATAAAATTTGCATGAGATCACATTTAAATACTTTAGGAACAACTCACTCTTTGAAAGATGCCTTTTATAAAGCAAATAATTATCTTGCAGATGAAATCATCACAGCCTAATTAGCCTGTTTTTCAAACCTAGATTTTAATATACTATAAAGCATTTGCTTAAAGCAAGGTATATCCTATAGTAGATGCACATACAAAGACAGGCAGCCATACAGCTATGGGTACCTTGTGAATGATGAAATTATCTGCAGGGCAAGTCAAAGATTTATCATTTGCTTTTCCTTTAATAAAGAGAAATCTCCAGTAATTGTTATGGAGACTTTACTGATCTGGACAACTGTCCTTAAGCAACCTGAAAGGGAATTCTGTGATCTTTGTTAAGAGTTTGTCATCCAGTTCTCATAACCAAATGTAGACAAAAAATCATCTGCATACAGTTGTACAGTACTAACACAAATAGTTATATTATCTAAGAAGAAATAATTTGAATTTCTGAACTTGCAAGCCTAATCTTATAAACCAATACCTTAAACATCAAATACAGAAAGATACACAAACAGGTAGACACTGAGATGTATACCAAAAGGAGAAGAAAATACTTTAACTGATAATCTGCAAACTGAGAGTAAAGGCAGAATGGGCAGCATCCTGGTTAGAATCAAAGGAGAGAGAAAAAGCAATAAATAAAGAGAGTAGTATGGGGAGACATGTTAGTCAACAAGTTAGTTGGCAGAACTGGATAAAAAATTTTCAACATATATCACAAAGTTGCCACAAAGGCATGAGAATTATGATAGAAGACTTCAACTATCAGAATATCTGCTGAAGAAATCATTAATAGAAGATCTTTAATTTTATCCTTTGATTTGATTTATCCTTTGTCCTGTAATGTCAAATATTTTTTATCAAAAACTTAGATGAAGGCATACATTATATGCTCATCAAATTCGCAGAAAACACAAAGACGAGAGAAATAGTTAACGCACTGGAAGACAGAGAAATAATCCAAAGAGATCGAAACAATTTAGAACAATGGGATTAAAACAACAGCATGAAACTCAAGAGAGATAATGTAAAGTCTTAGGCTTGGAAGCAACTGCGTAAGTACAAGACAGGAGGCATGACTAGACAATACTTGCTGTTAAAATAGTTTGAGAGGGTTAGTAACTTGAAAGCTCAACATGAGTCAATAGTGTGACAAGGCAACTCAAAAAGTCAATGCAATCTTAGATTGCAGTAAGGGCATGATGTTCAAAACCATGAAGGTTCTAATGTTTCCAGGGTAGACTGTCCTGGTCAGATAATGTCAGCTGTATCATTTCCAGATCTAGATGCCACATTTCAGGAAGGATATTGATAAGCTAGAGCATGTCAAAATAAAGGCAACCCAGCTATTAAATGGCCTAATGATCAAGACATATGAAGATCAGTACAAGGAACTGAGGATGTTTAGCCTAGGGATGAGGGGAAGGGGATAGGAAATTATAGCAATATTTAAGGGGATGTCATGTGGAAGACACATTAGATTTTTTTCAATTGGCCAGATAGCAGAACTGAAAACAAAGGGTGGAAGGTATAGAAAGTCAGATGTACACTTGATATAAGCGGGGAGTTGGGGGAGAAGGCTTTCTAAAAATTAAGAGCTTTCTAAAAGCAGTATGGGGATGCCTTGGCAAATAGTGACTTCCCAGTCAGTAGAGGTCCTGAAGGAGACCGGATGACCATTTGTTAAGGATACTGTGGCAGAGCCATCAATTCAGGTAGGGATTCAGAACCCCGAAGTCTCCTCAGACTTCAAGATTCCATGATCCGATATTTGTCTATCTGAAAAGTTTCCCATCAAAAAGGTTGTATATCAAGCACAATGAAATTTCTTCTGAGGAAATCAACTCACATTTGCATAACCTTGTTGATTTGTCAATGTTGGTGTAGCAGAATAGATTATATTTAAAAGTGTTTTCTTCACAAAATATTATTATGCAATATTATTATCCCCAAGTTGCAGATAATGAAACTGAACTTCTGAAAGGTTAACTGATTAGGCCATGGGCAGAGCTAGCAAGCAACAGAACCAGGAGAGGGAACTCAGATTTCCTGACTCTCAAGTCTAGACCTCTTCCTAGCACACCATTCTGCCTTTGGATTAAAGAAAAGGTTGATAATAAAAGTTACCTTAAGACCACAGAGTATGTAGATGGGTTAAACTAATAGTTTTTCTTAGTTATTTTTAACGATAAAGACAACTTAAGAAAAGATGAAAGATCAGTATTTCTTTAATGTGATTTCCCCTTTCTCCTGTCTTCTAAATTGTTGCCCAGATTTTTCAGGATTTTGTTTAATGTGCTCTTTATAGAGCTTTTAGGTGGGGGAGTATTTTGATGCAAATACTTTTAAAGAACTTTATTCTATATATTGACTTTCCAACTTAAATACTTCATTTCATGAAAATTCAAAATACTAAAGTGTTACATTTTCATTTGTGCATTTTTTTCAAATTAAACAAATGTTTCTTTAATGTCTACTATGGGCTCACAAATTTCGGTGTTTTTTTTTTCCTTATTTCTTATCCTCACTCCGGGTTCTTTTTTTTCATTTATTTTTTAAATATATAATATTTTATGTTTTGTCCAATTACATGTTAAAATAATTTTTTACATTTTTAAAAAAAGTTTTTTTAAAAGTTTGAGTCCTATCTTTCCCTTCTTCCTTTCCCTCTCCACTCATTTGTGTATTACAAAAAAAAAAAAAAAAATTCCTTCATTTTTCTAATACTGTCAAATGTCCTAACATATTTTGAACCTATGTTGTTCTTTCCAAATAAGTCAGTCTGCTCAATATCATTCATATACAAGATGTCCCAAAAGTTTTAGTGCCATTTTAAGCTATTAAATCTTTACTATCATAATAAACATAAATTATTAAACCTTTAATAGCTTAAAACTACACTAAGATTTTTGGGACACCCTGCATATGTACTCATGAGTCTTTGCTCATTTGTTCACCCTGGATTTTCTCTAAACCTTCTTCCACGCCACTTTCATAACTCCCTTTAAGACCTTGCTCCAATTTCATTTTCTATAACGTCCATCAGCACTTAGGCATACCATTGTTCTTTTTTAAGTCATTATTATATAACCTGGAAAAACCTACACGATATAATGCTGAGTGAGCGGAGCAGAACTAGGAGAACATTATACACAACCACAGATATATGGATTCTGTGATGACTAACCTTGATAGACTTCGCTCTTTTCAGCAATACAAGGTTCAAAGACAACCCAAAGGACTCATAACCAGAGAAAGAACTATGGAGTCTGAATGCAGGTTGAGGCAAACTATTTGCTCTCTTTTTTTTTCCTCTTTTGTTTTTGGTTTTGTTCCTTCCTTCTCATGATTCATTCCATTGGTCATTATTCTTCATTACAACTTGACTACTGTGTAAATAAGTTTAATGCGAAGTTATATGTAGAAGATATATCGGATTCCATGCTGTCTTGGGGAGGTGTGTGGGGAAGAAAATCTGGAACTCAAAATCATGCGGAACTGAGTGTGGTAAACTAAAAAATAAAAAAATCTTAATTAAAAAATAAAAAATAAAATTATTATTATATTAGTAAGTGACAAATATTTATCAAATACTTTTAAGTGTAAGGCACTCTCCAAGGTGCTGTGAAGGTCTCAGACACCTTATAGTCTGACTACAGGAGATAGATTATGTATGTATGAAAACTTGTGACATATAGCAGCATATTATAAGTACCTAAGTACTACAGGAATTCAAAGGAGGAGCATTATCAGTGCATGAGATTAGAAAAGGTTTCACAGGGGAAGTGGAAGGATGGAGTAGAATATGGATGAATGGAAGGCAGACGAAGACATTCCAAGAAGAGACAAAAGGTATAAGGACACGTCTGGTGGCAGCAATGTACAGAGGGTATTAGAGGAATAGTGGGCAGACCATTCAGGCTAGAGAAAAGTTCACATTGGAGAGAACTGAGAGTTAAATTCAAATGGCAAGTGGGAGTTAGAATGTACAGGGCCTTGGATAACAGACTAAAGAGTTGAGGTTTTATTCTATAAGCAATGGAGAGCCACTGAAGGTTTTTTGAATAGGATACTGGCATATGTAAAGCACTAGTTTGTGAAGATCAATCCAACAGTGGTATATAGAAAAAATAATAGCTGATTTTTAATAGTACTTTAAGTTTTGCAAAACACTTTATGAATGGTATTTTATTAGATACAACCACCTTGTGAGGGAGGTACCACTGGTATCATTATCCTCATTTTACAGAAAATAGAACTGAACCTCAGAAAAGTAGCCTGCCTGTAGCATAGCAGTAAGCATCTGGAACAAGCTGCAAAACAAGAATTCAAAAACCTGACTTTCAACTATGCTATGAAGGGAGATGGGCAGGCAGGGAAAGAGGAGAGGAGAGGGAGAAGAGGGAAAGTAAAGAGAGAAGGAAAGGGAGAGGGAGAGGGAGCGGAGAGACCAAGGGGAACAACTTGAGAATGAGGTAATAATGGCCTAACATAAGTAAGGAGGTGGCATTAGAAATATAAAAGAAAATGTGGGTAAAAGATATAATGAGAGAGCAACCAAAAAGATACAGGGCAAATCAAAAGAATATAGGATAGTATCATGAATGGTGAGAGCATTGCATCAGAAATCAGAAGATCTGTATTTTAGACCAAGCTCAACCAATTAGTAGTTATACAGCCTTGGAGAAGGTCATTAATCTCTCTGGGTCTCAGTTTGTTCATCTTTAACATTAGGGAGTTTACAAACTTGGCCCAAAGAAGAGAAATAAATGAGAAGGCACTAGAGGGCAGCTAGGTGGCACAGTAGATTGAGTATCAGGCCTGGAACCAGGAAGACTCATTTTCCCAAGTTCGAGTCTAGCCTCAGACACTTGCTAGGTGGGACCTTGGGCAAGTCACTTAACCCTGTCTGCCCCAATTCCTCATCTGTTAAAATGAACTGGAGAAGGAAATGGCAAATCACTCCAGTAGCTTTGCCAAGGAAACCCCAAATGGGGTCATGAAGAGTCAAACACAACTGAAACGACTAAATAATTGGTTCCCTTCTTGCTGAGATAGGGGACAATGGGTATGGAATACTACATACCACATAAAATTTTTTTGATGTGTTGGTTAGTTTACTGACTAAACTTTTTCCTCCTCTTTTTAAAATTTTTTTTGTTATATTGGATGGCTCTCTAGAAGGGGAAGAAGGGATACACTAGGAAATGTAAGTGATGTTAAACCAAAAGATATGTCACATTTATTTTTTAAAAACATTACAAGTCCAACTATGTAATCACTAAAAGTCCTTCTCACTTCTAAAATTCTAATTCTAAAACACACCAATGTAAATATGTAAATCTATACACATATACAAACATAAAAAAGCCTGTCTATCCAAGTATGTTCATATAAACAGAAGCAGAGATTTGTTTCAATATACATTAATACACAAATACATATATACTTGAGAGTTGCAGTGGTGTTGTGGAAAGAGATGGCCTAGAAATCAAGTCTTAGCTCAGGAACATAATGATTGTGTGACCCTGGAAAACTTATTTCACCTTTCAGGATCACAAGCAATTATCTAAGAGTATAAGATGCTGACCTGCACTGGTAGAGGTCAGGAGACTTCTGTATCCATGATATCACAGGCCCAATAAAAACTACACACACACACACACACATATATGTTTCTATATATACCTAGGTACATACAAGGTAAAACCAATGTGTCCATAATGCCCTACCCAGAGTCAACTACATTATATGAAATTAATAAAATTCTTTGAGAATTTTTGGAAAATCACCTAAGATAAAGTATGAAACATATCCTTAGGATACTGAATATGACACAGAAATGTATGCCTAATTCACCGTTTAGTTGTTTCCATGTATATTTGCATCTGTATGTGTAGCTATGCTTTTATTTGCATACATGTATAGGAAACATGGATAAATATGAATAAATATGTGTAGAAATCATCATCCATTTATAAATAAAAACATATCCTATACATATAGATATAGACATAGTTATCCATACACGTACATAATGCACACACACACGTATGACAAATCTCATATTTAGAAAAGGATGACTGTACAGATTAATGGCAGAAGCTGAGATCTGAGATGCTCAGAACATATTAGTAAATAAACTAGCCCAAGAAAGCAGGGACTCTCTTTCTATTCCCATTTAGCATGATGCCTAGCACAGAGCTGGCACTTACTATAAAGTATCAACCTACTGAAAGCCACAAACACTAGTAGCAATTTTTTTTTTTACTGTTTTCTAACTCTATAAACATCGTAGCTATTATCTCCCTTAACTTCTGAGCCATTTTTTTATTCTACTCTTTTTCTTCCCTACTTTCTGGTTCTCTGCTAGTTCCTCTTCATTTTCTTGGCTCTTAATTTTGAATGTTACCTAAAGTTCACACATTGCTGCTCTCTGCTGTTCTCAGGTCTTCCTGGCAGCTAGGTGGTAGAGTGGATAGAGTGCCAGGCCTGGAGTCAGAACTCCTCTTCTTGAGTTCACATTTGACCTCAGATACTTACTAGCTGTGTGATCCTAGGCAAGTCACTTAACCCTGCTTACAATAATTTCCTCATCTGTAAAATGAGCTGGAGAAGGAAATGACCAACCACTCCAGTATCTTTACCCAGAAAACCCAAAATGGGGTCGCAGTCTGATACAACTGAACAACTACCAAAACCTCCTGACTCCAGGCCCTGCACTTTATTCACTGAGCCAGCTAGCTGAGTTCAAATCCTGCCTTAGCCATTTACTAGTGGTTTGACCCTGGGCAAGTCACTTAACCTCTCTACCTCAGTTTCTCTAGCTGTAAAATGGAGATAAAAACCACAGGGTGGTTGTAAGGATCAAATAAGATAACATTTAAGGTACTTCAAAAAACTTAAAGAGCAAATGTAATTCTAGCTTTTCTACACTGTTAGCCTCAACTTGAGCTTCAATTTTGGATTTAGAGGCATTTTATAAGATATCTTCACTTGGATGTCCCAAAAGCACCTTAAATTTGCATTTTTTATTATTCTTTTCTTCTCAAGGATAATGAATGTATTTTAACACAATTCTTGATGTGCTAGGATCTCCTTTAAAAGACAGCTTAAGATATGGATCTATAAATTTCCCAACAGAAGTTTCTACATATATATGTCTCAATTTACTAATCAATGAAATCAACCTCAGCAGCAATATAAACACATGTATGTATATATGCACTAAATATATAGAATGCTACCTGTCAAAATTAAAAGTATTTTCAAAGAGTTACCTGGCCCTCACACATGAATAATTCATAAAATTAGAGTGTCTTCTGTCTTTATACTTTGCTGATAAGTACCACGGAAATATGTGCACGCAGCTAACAAGGAAATCTTTGCCAATTTAACAATAACATTTACAGTATTTTACATACTGACCACATTCCAAAAAATCCCAAAGCAGTTTATAAATTGTTTACATAATGATTCACCCCTGACACGCAGTCACTATAAACTGGAAGTTCAACAGTCAATTGGCATATATTTCATAAAAAATAAAAATAGTGAAATTGTAGTCACAAATATAAATATTCCCACTTAACTGCCTTCCCTCCTTTCAAAGCCTTACTCCTACCTTCCCACTCCTTACAAGACAACTAATACACAAATACATTCTTTATTACAAATATCTTCATTTGTGATTTTTGACAAGTGCACCTGTAAAAAACAGGTCTAGCACCCAAACTAACAAAAAACATCCTGATTTATTAGCCAAAGATAGTACAGATTCACTGGACTAGATGCATACATTGCCCTTCCATAAACCCTCTACTTCCTATCTCAAATCCCCAAGATGTGATTACATATACTTCCTCATCCTAATTGTGCAAATTTTAAGAACTTATCTAGAGAAATTAAATGACACAGTACTAAGACTGCTAAGATTATGAAAGAGAAAAAGCAATGTTACACTTTTCGCAAGGCCTCTATTTTGTAACCTGACTCCTATTAATTACATTTAAAAGGATGCCTTGAAATTGCTTTTCACTGTCTTCTATTATTGTCTACCTTGTGACACTTCCTTTCATTCCAGTTTCCTTACAAAATAAGGTAAAACAGGTTGAACTCTACTATACTACTGACGGATGAAGTGTCAGCTACAATTTCTACTCATTGCTAATGCTAACTACCCAGAAGGGGAAAAGAGATACTTATTTGCTTCTATAATCCCTTGCCTTGGAGGTTTCTTGGCATTTCTTTCACATACCCAACATGGGTTTCTGCTGCTGCATCAATTTGTTATCATAATCCTCTTTCCTATGAAAGTGTACATCCATGAACCCATGGCAAAGTGGATAGAATACTGCACATGGAATCACAGGAGACTACGGGAGATTACTGGGTTTGAATCCTGCCTCCGATACTATTCAGGTATATGATCATGGGCAAGTCACTTAATCTCTGTTTCAATTTTCTCCTCTGAAACACTTCTACAATTATCTATAGCACCTACTTCATAAGGTTATTATAGAACTGTAATAATATTAATTGCTAGCATTTAAGTAGTGCTTTAAGACTTGGAAAGTATTTTACGTATCTCATTATATCCTCACAATAGCCTGTGCTATTATCCCCATTTTACAGATGAGGAAACTGAGGCTGACAGGTTAAATGACTCATCCAGGATCACAAAGCTAATGTCTTAGGCCACATTTGAACTCAGGTCTTCCTGACTCCAGATTCAGCATACTCTTTGCTGAAGCACCTAGGGGCCTCTAACATATGTCAACTACTATTATGAATACTAGGTCAGTAAATATGACTTATTTAAAAATGTGTTTTACAACTTTCTATAGCCACTGCTTCTCTTTCATATGACTTAAAATTGGTCATAACTCCTATCTTACATTTTTAAGCCTTTTTAAGAAACCTAAAGTGCTTTGCAAGCAAATATTCATCACTTTATTGCAGATGATTAGATAGAAAAATCCTATACCAAAAGGCTTGCTCTCTTCAGAGATGGCATTCAATATTTTTTTTGAAAATTTATATTTTGAGTTTGTTTAAAACCTTTCCTTTTGAGGCGGGGTTATTTGGTAATTTGGTCATTCACTATGAAGCAGTATTTTAGTTTTTAATAGTAGGTGCTGCCATTTGCTCCTTCTTTTTGCTCTGTTAGTCCATGTGGCTGGCTGACTCTTCATCATATATATCCAAAGACAGAGGGAGATGAGTGGAAACCTATAATTATTCTCAAATCAGAAGCCGTTCTTTCCCCACCCAAAGAATAGGACTCAGAGGTTCCCTGTTCTGTCATTTTCTTCTCAAGGGTGATCTTAAGGGGGAGAAGTAAGGGCAAAAGAGAAATGGATGCTCTCACTTAAAACTGATGACTGACCAGAGGGGGCAGTCATCCATTTTAACCTGGCTCCCACAAACTTGTAGTGTAGTAGTAGCCTTGAAATTTATTATTTAACACCTTCTAGAGGCAGCTAGGCAGTCAGTGTTGAATAAAGCTAAGAGGAAAATAACTTGATACTTCTTACTCTGAGAAATGGGAGGGAGAGAACTGACTTCAGAAGGGTTACAAATAACCCTGAATTGTACCTGACCACAGTCTCAACTTGTTTGTCTGGTAGTATGGTGTGCTAGAAAGAACACTGTATTTTTAATTAGAGGACTGAGGTTTGAATCCCTGCTTCTTCCTACCTGTGTGACCTTGCAAAATTAACCCATCTGGGCCTTGATTATATCATCTCTAAAAACAGACTAAGTTGGCTTAAGATGACCTCTAAGGTTCTATCAATCTATGAATAATAATAAAAATGATATTTCACATCTGAAGGCCTAATGGTTGTATTTCTTATATTCCTCTCATTCAGGATTTTCAGCATTCAAAATTTTCAAATAAATGCATAGACACCTATTTTTCTACTAGTTCCAAATGTTATTGTTTTAAAGTAAAACACTTAGACAAGTGTCAATTATCTTATCCCACAGTATGGCCAATTTTTTATTCTCCATAGTACTAAAAAGAATTAATTGAAATCCACACATAATCCAAACATCTCACATCAGCAAAAAGTTTCAAGCTTCTCTCCCTCAGACTTGTCAACAAAATATTTCACCATACCTGCCCAACAAGGATTAAAACCAGTTCATTTGGATTTCACCTCCCTTTATTTCCCAAACTATTTTTTGTAGGAATGCTAAAAGACTGTGAAATAATCGAAAGAAAATCCAACAAAAGACATAAAGGTCATGCACATATTCAAAACTAAATAAGAGCCTTTAATAATCAAGAATTGACAATATATGTAAAGTTATGATCTTCTGCAACACAAAGTTGAAACAGAGATTTTGTCCTTTAGTAACCTCTAAATTTATTATTTAGACAAAAAAGTAACCCATCAGCTAGATTAATTTCAGCCATATATTATGTGATATTACCAACACATCCAGCTATTTGTGAAGCTAAAAAAGAATAAAATGCACTCGAACCACTCATACTCAGCCTTGAAGTACTGAAAGGCACTTCATCATCGAGTGTGGTTAGAAGCAAATACACACACATATGATATTGTAAAGGCTCCTCTGTGAAGTTGTATGTCATAATTTATTATCGCAAGGTATCCACCTATCTAAGCCCACACAAATTAAAGCATATCACCCTGTGATTACATCAGGCATCTCTAAAATGACATTCAGCACTTTCTTCTTCCACTCTTTGCATCCAAAGCTTTCAGATATAACGAAACATCTTTCACTGGTTCTTTCTCTACTTCTATGTAGAAAATCCAAAATTATGGATGGACTAACTTGGCACTCTCCATTCAGGCACCACTGTCTATGTTTAATATTCTAGGGACTCTGCCCCAAACCTGGCAAAATGTGAAGGTTTCTTATAAAACTAACTTCACAACAGTCACAAGCAGTTCTACAGCCACAGGTTAATTACTTTAAAATGCATCTACTGGCTACTGTCAATTTTCCTTTGACAAGACCTGTTACAAAAAATATTAGCAGTGATCTATACATTATAAGTATTGGTATTCTACTACCTATTAACATGACTTTATTTTTTAGGGTAATGAATAAAAAAATTTTGACTATTGCTTAAAATTGTAAAGGATAGTAAAGTATAAAATTCTTTAACAACCAATATTGCTCAATTACCTATGGTTAAAACTAGAAAAATACCAAAATATCACATCATTTCAGAGCTTTATAATAATATATCTTTTTCATCAGAAGATGAAATTTTAGGTGTGGGTGTCATTGTTGATCCTTCACATTTGTTCAAAGGCCTTCCTCAACCATTTTATTTAGTATTTAGTTAAAATTAAATATTTAAAATTGAAGCCATTCTATACTGCAAGTGCTGCTAAAAGGAAAGGCTTCTGTGGCAGCAGTGACCAGATTTTAAATGCAGGTAGATCAATAATAAAAAAAAAAGAAGAAGAAACAACCACCAAGCACAGGCTCCATGTGTGAGTGGAATGGTTTATAATAGCTTGCAAATGACTATGTGCTTGCTGTAACCAGCTGTTCTTAAATTATGAATATGCAACCAATTCATGTTAAAGCCAAATCCCAGCACTATTTCTACAGAGAAATCCCAGTAGTTTTGCTTGTTCTACATGTTAGCTCTGTTAAGGATACAAATAGCAGTAAGCTTCCGAACAAATAGGACCAAACTATTGGCATTTCATGCACTAGGTCCATTATCACAGCAGGGGATGTCAATCACTGGAACATTCCTATAACAGCTCAGGCAATATGACAATGATCTCCTAGAAAAAAAAATCAAAATCTCTGCAGTGTACTCAAAGTCCCTCTCTGCCAACCTAATTCTTTTTTTGCTTCAGCCAATCAGATTTTTAGCCCTGACCTACTAGAAGACTTGCATCAAGCTTCAAACATTTAAAAACATCAATCATAAAAACAAAGACAGGACATTGAATTATACAGTATTAACCTCCAGGGTTTGCATACAAAGACCTTAGATTTATTTATGTCCCAGCCCGTTAAGAGCTTCAGTACACCGTTCTTTACACCAAACTGGCTGCCAATTTGATGAACCTCTCTGCCCTCAGCAGGAGTGCAGCGTCTTTGATTAATGAGTGCATGCTTGTGGAAAAGTGTAAGAACAGAAAACAGGGTAAAACACACAATTATGTTTCTACATATCTGATATACGAATGCAATTATTATTTTCAAGCCTGATTCCTCTTTTATAAGAAGTGAAAACTCCTTTCCTTAAAATTACTTTCAAAACTATGCCTACAATAACTTAAATGTTATTTTATAAAACATGTTAAATTTGTTTAAAATGTATTTGAAAACAAAAAATACATAATAAAACACTACATGTAAATAAAAGAGCCACTATTTTAAAATTTAAAAGATTTTTTAATGATGAAAACTGTCATATGCAAAACATATTTTGAATCTTAAGGTAAAGGCCATTATTTTCCACTTAGATTCCTACCAAATGCGACAGATTAAAAGGCCTGAAATTTAAAAGCACACTATGCTTCCTTTTGTTTCATTACTCTATCAAAATTAGAATGAAATTTATTATCCAGGTTGTTTCCTAACATTACTAAATTAATAGTCATTTTGCATTACTTTCAAAATTACACTCAATGTTCAACTTACCAACATCAGAATTATCTAAAGTCTATATCCTAAACTCTACCATAACACTACAAATTCTGCAGTGGTAAATATTGAAATAGATCCTAAATTCTATGTGAAATTAAAATCAGCTCTTTCTGAGCTGTATAAAAGATACCACCAATCTTTCATTTGTTGTAAAAAGAATAGTAATGAAACCATGCTTATTAACTAGGTTTATGACTGCCATTATATACAGTTTCAAAGTTTACAGACTAATAGAGAAACTTTATAAATGAAAGTTTAATGTTCTTATTGGGCCTTTGTTTTTTAGAGATAATGTGCCATAAGAAAACCAACATACAAAAATGTAAACTTACTAAACTAATAAATTAAGGCATAATTTTCATTTTGCAAGTGCATATTAAAAAGATTCTTCTCTCTGCAAAAAGATTTAACATGAATCCTTTAAATAGCAAGTTCTTCCAGTGCATTTAAAAAAATAAGTCAACCAAAAATTGACTTACATGTGTCATGATTAATAATAAAAATTTTAAGCAGTTGAAAAGCTATAAGCAATTTTAAAATCATATTTAAAAAGGAATTGTACAGCTCTTTATTAGGGAGTGAGGGTACATTACACTTCCATTTAAAACTTTACTTCAATTATAAAGGACATAACCACTTTCCTCTAAAGTTTCTCTAAGAACATGAGACAAGAAAAATACAATTCTGAAGTTATACAAAGGTATAACTAAAATTTGTTAAAGTTTGCTATATCTCTTTATGGGAATAACCACTGCCTATTTATTTACTATTACTGTCAAAGAATACATATTGTTCCATGATTTTTATCAATTATGTAAAGCCTTTTTTACTTACATGCTAAAAATTATTTTGATAGGTGTAACACAAATAATGAGACTAGAGAATGTCCTTTACTTTGCAGGCTATGTCACATGTGATGTTTCTAATGAAGTTTTTGGTTAGCCCATCTTAACCATCAAATATCATTGTTAAATTGTTTAATTTTTTGAGTTCTGCCTGTGTTGAGCTCATCAGTTTTTACCCATTCCCAAAAGAATGCATAAACACTTTGATCATGTAGTAGGCAAATAGGCAACAACCTACTACCTTGGCTAACATTATATGATGAGTTTAATATTAAAACTATCAACAAAAATCAGTAGTAAGATAAAAAAGTGCAATTGCAATGTTTATAATCAATAAATAACTTTTTTTACTAAGATTACCCTTTACAAAAAAGACTCCTATAAAAGATCAATTAAAACAACAAATCAACATGCACTAAGTGCATATTATTATGAGCCTCAAAAAATGCTTGCTTTTATTTTTTAATCTCTTATTTTTAAATTTTTATTTTTAAAAGTATATATACTCTTTTAAAAATATACAACTAGATATATTGTCCTTCAAGCAACCAAGTGTGGTAGGAATCATTAAATCTTTATGATGTAATTTTATTTGGGGGGCAAAGTTACCATATCAGCTTTTTTGTACTTCATGGTATTTCTCCTTTTGGCATGTCTAGGTCAACAACCAAGAATCTATAGTCTCAAAACCCTTACTACAAGAAAACTATAAACCTAAAAGCAATCAAGTCCTACAGCGTCTTTCACTAATTCAAGGGGATCAGACAGAAAGCATGAACTTTCTTGCAACTGTGATATTCTACATCTTGTGTAGGAACACAAAAGTAGCAACAAAGACATTAACAATTGCAGTTCAAGCTGGGAGTGACTGTTCTGTTTCAATTCAATGACACCACTAATGGCTTCTTAGCAGCTCCATGAAATCAACCAGCTGTCAAGTTGATGCATCAGAAGGAACAGTTACGCACTCCCATAAGAAAAAGCAACACATCAGGATGTTTGGCAAAACATCTGCTCCTTTACACTGCAGTTCTATAATAAACATGCAAACAAAGAAATGGGAGAAAGGGCAATAGAATTAAAATTCCAAGGTTTCTATTACAACCTTATGTGCATTTTAAATAAATGTCTTATAAATTAAAAACAAAATTCTAAACTGTGGAACACTACCTTATACATTTTTTTTAAGACAGCCAGACACAAAGAAATATTCAACCAGTGATTCCTCTGATAAGGCAATGTTCCACTCTTCAGTTTCTTCTTTCCCAAATCTTTCCATCCACCCACAAAAATATACCAAAATTATCAAAAATGCTTTAAAGTGACTTTATGCCATACCTATTGGTAAAATTGTTGCAATATTATTATAAATGGGGCTTATTAAACCAATGAAACATTATGTTAAAATGTTCCTCTGAAACATAAAAGCAAACCTTTAAAGATGATACTGGTGGTAAAATGCAATGGCCAAGGAAAGGAGATACTAGGATTAGAATCTAAAATAATTTAAATTAACATAGAAAAGGATAGTTTTATAGAGGATAGATCTAGGCATTTGGCTTAACGAACATGAACTTTAAAGATTTTGTTTCTCAAATAGCAAAATAATATTTGTGTTTGAACCTCAAAGAAAAAATGCCTACATCTACTTTTCCTAGCCATTATGTGAATTCAACATACTGGAAAAAATTTCTCAGATATATTTTTATATTTTTGTGTGAGGTTAATACTGCTTTATTTCCAATACACACACAAAAAGACATTATTTGTCAAATTCACTTTAAACATTTTAAAACTGAAGGCATTTCTTGTAAAACATCACTTCTCACTTCTGAAACACAGAACTCTCTTAATGTCTGAATTATTGATTATGCAGCACTGTGACAATAATATTCCCAGTGTTTACAATAGGTGTGAGACATCAAATATACTTAACTACCATTTTCTTAAACTGCTTATCCTCTGTTGCTCACCATTTATAATCTGCCAAATCTTCTAGTCCTTTGTTGCATGTATAATTTAGAACCATCTGTTCTATGTGCTTTTAACTATTTAAACATTTTCATCTACCTAAGATTCACATAACTGGCAGACATTCAATTCCGAAAAAGCTTTCTAAAGTATTTTAAATAAAGCAAATTCCAAGGTAAATAGCTGAATTGTGTTAACCCAAAAGTAAGCTGCCTACATAAACATAAAAATATAACACATACATCATATGTTTTTGTGTGTGTTGAAAAAAACCTTTTTAATGCACTTAGAATTGTTCCTATTAGCTTCTATGACTTAATTGTAGTCAATGTTTTCCCCAACCCTGAAGACAAAGAGAATGCAAATTAAATACAGACAGTTTCACGTCCTTGTTAGAGGAGATGTAAATATGCTGACTGCAAAACCTAGCAAGGCAAAATGACTAAAGAAGAGAGAATTCTATTTGTTTCATTCTATTTACACTACCTATTATTTATGAAGTACCCAGTGTTTCATTAAGTTTTGTCATGTGACCTAGAAGAACTTTTATGAGATGAAAAAGTATCTGTTGTAGAGAAGTAAATTTTCAAAGAACAGTACCTTTTATTGTTTCCCTTTTCACAATGGCTGACATAGACCTTATAGCCAGAGGTGATAGGGGATCTTTTAAAATCAATTTTACCTTTTGAATGAACACTATCAGCATTCTGCCAACCACAGAACTTAGTATCTAGAACTAAAACAAATATTACCCATTATCTCCTGTTACTTTTTATAAACTTCTAAAATAGAATCACTGTAAATCATTACAAAATTAAAGCGAATGGCAATAAACATTTATTTAATGTGTACTGGCTAAAATGTTACAAGAAAAATGAGACTGGAAATAAAAAATTTATAATTTGACTCATCAGTGAACCAGTCTAGCTGTTTTTAGCTTGCTTCAAAGAATAAACATTATTTAGAAAGCAGGAAAAGATATGCCTTACTAAAAATACCAAAAGACAGAAAAAAAAACCCAAAATACTGTATTACTTCTCCACCTGTTACCAAAACACAAAACTAATTCACAGGTTTGATATTGAGGGGTTGAGTATGGCTTTCTCTTTTGATTTTTTTCTTTTCCTTTTTTTTTTTTAAGAGGAAGTTGGACAGGACATGGGATGACAGGTATTTTTTAAAGCATAAACCACCATCCTAACTTTATTCTATAAGTTGCACAACTCTTTAAAGGGGGAGCGGGACAGATTTTAAAGGGGGGGAAACCACTCTAGAAAAAAAAATTCCCTTAAACTTTACATGACGTCACTTGTTACCGTAACATTTCCTAAACTTTGAGCCTCATCCAGACACACTTTGTTCCTTTCCAAATGTCCTTCCTCCTCCTCCAAAATAAAAGGAGAGACTTGGGAATAAAAATTGCCCAAGATGGCGAAAGGCTTGTTGTTTAGAGGGCAGAAAAAAATGGAGGATATTGTAATATACACAAAGGGATAAATTTCAACAACTCGGCCAAGGGCTGCAGCTGCTTCTCTCTTTATAAGGAAGCAACACACAAAAGATAAATACCGAGAGGGAGAGAGAGAGAAAGACAGAGAAAAGAAATGAAGAAAAACCCCCATCAGCAGGGCCGGCTCTCTGCCCCCTTCAAACACCTCCTTTCCGACGCCCAAATCTAGGGTGACTGTAACTCCCGCATCTCTCCATAAGAAAATGTTTCTGAGATGTGGGGAGCGGGGAGGGGGGGAGGGGCGGTTAAGGAAGGGGGAAGCTGGGGAAAGAGTTGAGAGCTTGTGGTGTTGGCCAGCCAGGAAATGCTGGGAGATTAGAGACGCACACCCAGACATCACCGTAGGGAAGGAAGGCAACGCTCCTCTAACCTTCCGCATCCAGACACAGAACGCACCCCCCAACCCCGGGACCCCCGTCCCACCTGGCCCCCGACCCCACAGCACCAGCTGTAAACCACAGCCCCAGCTACCCAGGAGGGGAGGGCGAATAGCTGGCACAGGGCTAGAGAGGCCCATCGCGGGAGGTGGGGCTGGAGGGGGGGGGGGGCAGGCTGGAGCAGCAAAGCAATCCAGGAGGGGAGGGGGGTTGGGGGCAGCGGGGAGACGCACAGGGCTCCGGGGAGGGCAGGAAGAGGGTATCTGGAAATTGCCCCCACCGAGTGGGGCCGACGGCGGCAGAAGCAGCACAACCACAGTGGGTTGTTTTCCAAGATGAGACAAACTGTTCGTGCGGCCCGAATGCAAGCAAGCCCCGGGGAACCGAGGAAGAGGCGCCCGGGGAAAGCTCGGGCAGCGGCCGGCACAAAGGAGACGTAGTATCCCTGGTCTGCCGGGGGACTCCGAAACCCGCTGGCGTCCTCCGCAGCAGCCGGGACCGGCCTTCCTAAGAGAGGATCCCCCTACCCACTCCCCTAAAACCCCCAACGCTTGCCGCTAGGAATAAAGTTTAAAATCGCCTGGGACCCGCGCTCGCCCCCTCCCCCATGCCTCCCAACACCAGGATCTGTAGCCCATTCTACACCTTCCCTAAACTCCAAGCGGGACCCCTCCAAACCACCCTCCAGCCCCACTAACCAGCAGCACAACAAAGAGCTAACGCCGAGCAGCCGAGGGTAAACACCAGCAGCAGAAGCAGCAGCAACGGCAACGAGCGCCGGCCAAGTCGGGCCACTCCGGAGTCTTCCCCATTCGCACTAGAATAGTTTCTCTTTCTCTGCGGCGACCCGACGTTACAGACGTGGGGAATCACCAGCCTTGCCACCACCGCCACCACCACCACCACCATCACCCCGTCCCTTCCAGGCCCCCTCGCCTGCCACCCCTTCTTCCCTACATCAGAGGCTTTTAACTCACCTTGAGTTTCGAACTGGGTGGGAGTCGCTGTGGATGGATTGGTTTGGGTTATTTTTCCCCGTTCCCTACCCCTGCGGTCCTGAAGGTTACGATTTTTTGTTTTGTTTTGTTTTTGGTAACCTCCACCCCTTATTACTCTAGTTGATTTTTATAAGGGGAAAAAAAGTACAAAGAGTTGAAATGGAGGTGAGAGTTGCGATAATGAAAGCCTTTTCTCCCCCTTCCCTCCTTCTCTGTCTTCGTTCTCTCCGATTAGTTCCTCCCCAGCAGCAGATTGAAGTAGGAGATGATTCTTCTCAAGGTTTGTTCAGCGGCTTCACTTCTAGGCGAAGGCTTCATGAACCAAAAGTGACGTCAACCAGCAAGGCTTCTCTCTCTCCTCGCTCTCTCTTGCTCTCTCTCTCTCCCTCTCCCTCTCTCTCTCTCTCTCTCTCTCTAACAATGAAAGTTGCTGTTAACAAGGGGAAAAGAGAGACAGAAGAGAGGGAATTGTTTATATCATTTCAGTTCCAATAATAAATGACCTATCAGAGCTCTTAAAGAAGCAATGGGAGGGAGGTACATTCTTGCTCCCAAGTCCACTGTATCTTTGGGTTTGCACCATCCTTGGCTTTTGGAAAAGTTAGAAAAGTTTTGTTTTGTTTTTAAAGGAGAGAGGGTGAAAAATAAAACAAGAGCGAGTGAATTTTGTAAACGGACTGAGCTAGAGTACGAGGAACATACTGGTTAATCATCAGCCCCTGAATTATTTCTTAAGGCAATTTAGAGTCCGGCTGGAGATTAATACAAGTAAATATACCGAGAATTCGGGATGAGCGTAAGAGAAAAAAACGTCAGAAAAACAAGATGCTCAGGAGATTAAACCGCTACCGCCCTTTCAGGGCAGGTAATGCTGATTGCAATGTATTTGTACTGGCTAGTATAAAAACACTGGTATGAAAGCAGTCCTTGGATACTCCGCAGGTAGTAAATTATTTTAACTTTGACGTCCTAAAATAAATCATTTTGATATCGGATGGTTAGCTTTTTCCCCCTAGCTTCTCATAAAGGTTGTAAAATGCTAACCTTTTTTTCCTGACAAAACTGGTTAGCTAGCTATAAGCAATAAAATACGTGTTATTTCATCAAGGAAGAGCAAAAAGACCGGCATCTCCTTACTCCAACCCTTTAAACTACACACGTGGTGTCTTTCTCCCTCGCTCTACACCCCTCCCTCTTTCATTATCCCCCACCTACCCCCTCACTTTTCCCCTCTAGTCTTACACCTTTCTTTCTATTCTTACTCTTTAGCACTTTTTCTCCCCTATCTTCCTTGTCAATCCCTAACCTCAATCCCCTCCCTCAAAAAAAAAAAAAAAAAAAGGCTTGTTAGGCCAGGGTTAAAGTACGCTGGCATACGAAAGAGCGATTTCCAATAAACCAAGCAAATAAATATATAAAGTAAAATTAAATAACTTCCAAGGCATTCGTGAACAAAATGTCAAAAAAAAAAACCTAACCACTTCATTAAGGTGTTTCTTACGCAACACCCTAAAATCTCCAGATTTTACTTATTCACCTTTTGCTCAGAATTGAGTAACTAGAATGTTCATAAATGAAAACTTTGAAATCCAGGAAGCTTTATGCTATTTCTGAAAAAATAATTGTATATTTCTCTGCACATGTATGGATAGATGTATACCTTAAAAAGATGTTATTGTTTTCTGTTTCCTCTCCAGCCACTGGCTGTGATTTTAATTGTACTGGAGGATCTTCATTAGTATTAACACATGGGGAGATTTCACAAAGCTGCTTCATTAGAAAAAAAAAAAAAAAGCTTGGCAGACTAGGTCTTTTTGCATGCAATGAGAATGTCAGCCTTACCTCGGTCATTTGTAACATAATAAGTGCAAGTACAATGATTGCAATGCAGGGACGCTGGGGGAAGGGCAGAGATACTGCCTGTCTAATAGGGATATCTGAAAAGAAAGCTCCTCATTACACAGTTAAATGTATGCTAAAAATTAGTGAAGATGATGTCTCAGGAGACTGATGCTAAATAAATTAATGTGCTGATATGTTTTTAATTATTATTTTTGTACTAGATTATTTCATTGCCAGAATTCACATTGAGTAGCAAAGCTGTGCTAGCACGTATTGATTTTTTGCACTGCCACATTCCCGGAATACAGATTTTAATCATTTCACTACACCACACACAGTAATTTCATTAAAAACTGGAACCTTCCATCCCCAGAAAAGCATTTAATTTCAATGACACACAATTTCTCTCTTAGCAGCAAACTGTCTCAACAGTAAAAGCTGGCCTAAGGTTCAAATGCATAATTTAATCTTGAGTTTTCCATGCTCTGCATTCCTTTGAAGCTATAATTTGTCTAACTACCTAATAACTGTAATAAGGACAATGATTTCCTTATAATATGTTATTAACCCATATTTAATTAACTCAGAGGCCAAGCTCTGTACGTGTTAGACTGGGTCAGTACTTCTATAACCTCAAAATTTACTAATAATTATCTAGAATAAAAATGTGGAATAAAAATATAAGTATGAATATAAGCAATTAGGTATTCCACACCAGATGCTATGCATCAGAAGTTCATATTTTTATACAACCATGGTATGGTTATTCAATGAATAACAGGATTTTAAAACATTTGGAAGTAAACAATGGATTTGGATGATTTAGTTCAAAATTCAGTGGCGTTTCTATAGATACTTAGAACATCATTAATATTAATGCTTTAAAGTAGCCCTAATATTTTACCTAATGATTGGAACCACTGCTGAAAACATTTAATTTTGAAAGGATAATCAGGAAAAAAAAAGTAGATTCACATCATGTTGTCTTACAGGATAAGCTTCTACGAAAAATTGTCTTAAAAATATATTACCCTTCAAATGTGTCTTCTGGCACATTGTAATTTGAATAATTAGGAATGCACCTTTTACTCAGAAATTTTAAACAAAACATTGAAAGGCACACAGTATTGATGTTGGCTTCAATTAGCATTTTTAAAATACTATTGGCCTTAAGAGGATGCTTTAGATTGCTAACAAAATGGTTTCATAAAAATATGTAACTTCTATTTCCTGATTGTTAGATGACAGAGTAGTTTTTAAAAAGTGAGCCATTTTCATAAAATAAAATTAATGAACTTTATGCATTTTTAATTGCTTAAATCTGCTTATTCAAAAGAAACTGCTTCTATTGATGCATCTAAAGTGATTAACTATTACATAAAAATATTTACAAAGTCAAAATTTGTATTTTTTTCCCTAGGTGTTATTACAGCTATAATTTCCAATTGTACAAGTAAAAAACCCCACATTTTTAGAGAATAATAAGGCATATAGACAAATTGACATTTCTACTCATATCGTACAAAAATAAAACTATATATCTAATTGTTTGCATGATACATTAATTAGCAACCCAAAAGCCTTGACTTCCCTTTGAGATGGCTATATAAACTCCAAAAGAGAGACATAACTTCAAAATTTCAAAAAATCTGTTCTGACTTCATTCATTTGGATGGCCTAACAGGTCAAAATATGATGATATAAAACATTACTTGTGTTTCCTTTTACATTTCGTGATATGTTCATTATCAGCCTTGTTAAGAACTCTTCAGACAGTTTAGACATTTTTGTAACATTCTGAAAATGAGTAGTTGAGAGAAAATAAAAGGACATCACCAAGTAGCAAAAGTGTTGGCAAATTCAGAATATCTACAAAAATGAATGAAAAATTCATGTTCTTAGCAAAGGAAAAAATTAATTACATATAATGTGTGCATGTATGTGTGTGTATTCTTCAAAAATGAGAGCATGGCATAGTGAATAGAGAGCTGACCTCCATATCAGGTAAACCTACGTTCAAGTTCAGTCTCTGATATATACTAGCTGTGTGACCCTGGCAAAGTCTCTTAACTTATTACACCCTGGCAACTCTTAGAAACCATGAAGTGTAGAAAAGGTGTTGAGCTACATTGACAGAGGATGTTCCTCACCTGGAGCTCCTTTACACCATTGAAATCACAATAACAGAGGAAAAAGCAAAACTTTTTCAATGAACTCAAAAATTAAGCTATTAATTTGACCTTAAAAGCATGTCCTTTAAAATAATATTGAAGTTGTTTCTATAAAATATAAATATATCTGTTTAAAGATGCAATCTATGCTCTTAAAAAAGTAATTTTTAAAAAAACCTATACTATAACTATGCACTTTGAGCTTATAAAGCCAATTTTTATGGTAACACTGAGAATTATGTATGGTTTACATTTTACCATTTCTCCTTGCTTTCTTATTTTGGTATTTCATTTGATGATTTAACAGAGTAGTCAAGCAAGCAAAGTAGCCTTCACCACAGCATAATAAAAAAGAAATAGAATGCAAAGACAGAAAATGAACAAAACTTACAATTATAGTTGTAAGCATTGTCTATTTTTTGGTTTCTCCATTACTTTGTTTTTTCTTGAAGATGATAATGTCTCCCTAAGAACTTCATCAATTGGGAACTATTGAGAGTCAATGACCTAACAGCATTTTCCAAACTAATTTAGCTATAGAATACTTGTTTGATATGAAATATGTTGACAGAATCTATAAACCCATAAATGCTGGTATGGGAGACCCTGAAGTATAAAATAAATAAATGGACTGAAACCTAGGGTGACTAATGGCAAAAAGAACTTTTAAATGGTGGTCCCAACAATAGAACTCAATGGGAACAGCTGTATCTTGTTTGTCTGATAAAAAAACAATGCTACTTAATATTTATATGTCACTTTCTTCTCATCAACTCTGTACAATAATACAGGTATTAATAGTACCATTTAACCAAAAGGGAAAGTAGGTTTACTCAAAGTCACACAAATAGTAAATCATTAAGCTCCACCTCAAACCCAGGCCTTCTTGCTTCCATTCATTACACCCACTGCTTCATACAATTTATTGGTGTTTGTGTATTACATTCATACAAGTAACACGACAAATATTTCTCAATCGATGAAAAAAAAGTATTTAAAAATTTTTACCTCCAAAAAATCTCAAAAATGAAACCTAAATAATTCAGATCTTTATTTCCTATAACTCATTTAGGAGTTATATATAAAATGACATTTGTATCATGTTTTAATTATTTTCATTTTGAAACAAAAGTGACTAGAGTAACTACAAAAGTATAAGAACTTTAGCTGTTTAAGACAGAAAATGAGTATCATTTTATGCATCCACAAAGAAATTGAAAAAAACATAGTATTTTCATTAAAAATTTGCCTAGAACACTGTGGTAAAAAGTATTCAGTAACTGTACATTTAGTATCTGGGAACGATTCATCTAAAGATCTCAATCACCACATATATATTTTGCCCACCTGTTTTCATAAGCTTAGGGAACTCCAGGTATTGAAATTCCTTCCAAGGCTACGAATCAGCAGTTCCTTTGTAATTCATGGCATTAGAGGGAGTTTAAGTGATTTTTCCCAGAATCATAGAGCTGCAGAAGTAAGCATTTGAGGTAGTACTTGAATCCTGGTTCTCCTACCTCCAAGGATAGCCCTCTATCTCCTTTTCCAGCCTGCCTTACTGCTATACAAAACAAATGGAGAGAGAGAGAGAGACAGAGAGAGAGAGGAAAGAAAAGAATAAAATTGCCCCAAATCTCATCATTCTACATAAACCTGAACTAAACAAAGGATTTCCCAAAAAGTGTATCTAGGAATAAGGAGGAGGGCAGCTAAGTGGCCCAGAATGCATAGAGTGCTGTGCCTGGAGTCAGGAAGACTCATCTTCCTGAATTCAAATCTGACCTTAATAGCCATGTCCCTGGAATGAGACACTTACTTAACCCTATTTGCTTCAGTTCCGCATCTATAAAATGAGCCGGAGAAGAAAAAAGCAAACCACTCCAGTATCTTTGTCAAGAAAACCCCAAATGGGGTCATAAAGAGTCAGACATGACTGAAACTGATGAACAGCAAAGAAACAAGGAGGACCAACCCGGCTTCCCCGCCAATAACTCTTAAGGACACGTGGTCCTTCTAGAAGGTTTCCATAAAATATTCCCCCTTGCACAAAGTCTTTTTAAATTTGTGTATACTTAGATATCCATAAATTGAAGTATTCAAATGCATTGAAATACCTCAAAAGTTTCTATAGTCTTGTCCCTCTGCCAGTTCTTTCAGTCAACATAGGTCACAGCCCCTCTGTGACTTAATACATGGTTCAGTCTTCCAGAGTTATGGCCTCAAAGTTCATCACCCTGAAGCCAACCTGGTGATATCTCTCCTAAGTAAACTAGAGTCATCCTTAGATGACAGACCACCTTAACTGGTGTTCCAAGCCTTTCTACTTCAGTAAGCATTCTTTTTCAATTTATCCTGTATATAGCTTATTTGTACCTAGTTATTTGCACATTCTATCTCCCAAGCTCTGTGAGCTCCTTGAAATAGGGGACTGTCTTTTACCTTTCTTTGTATCTCCATAGCTTAGCTTACTTAGCACAGTGCCTGGCAAATAGTAGGTACTTCATAAATGCTTACTGACTTGTAGACAGCATTTGAAACCCAGGGTCAATTTCATGCCCTTATTCCTTATATACACTCAATGTCATACAAATAGCATACATATTATAGCCTTTCCCTTGCTTATGGACATATAAAACAAAAGGGCCTTTTTCCTTTAGGGATGCTTATTACAAAGGAGAAAGGAGACACAGATTTTCAACTTGGTTCACCGTAAGTTCTGTAAATAACATTTTTGACTAGGACTTTAAGCTCCTAGGTTATGACTTTAACATGTGCAGAATCACAGAACTGAAGCCTTTCAATTAATTTTTCTTTTGGGGGGGAGGCAGAGTACTAATGTTTTTCTTAATTTTTCTTAATATCTTTTCTTTTTCAATATCCTCATTTCCAAATATGTTCTTCTCCAACCCCTCCCTAGAGAGCCTTCCCTTGAAACAAAAAATAAAAACAAAAGGAGACAAAAAACACTTTAGAGAAACTAACACATCAACTATCTAATATTATATGACATGTTCCTCACCATATGCCCTTATCTCTGTAAAGAAGGGGAGGAGGTACATTCTTCTGCTCTTCTTCAGGGCAAAACTTTTACATTTATTTTAATGATCTCTCTGGATAGCAAAATACATGAACCGGCTAAAAAAATTTAGGTGATTATAGTTGAGATGATTGTGGTGAATACCATGATGACAAGAATGACAAATTTGACTTTTTCATTTAGGCAAGTCCCATCATATACATACTGGATTTAAAAGCATTTTAACAAAGATGTCACTATGCTTTATGAAAATTATAGAATGGAAAAATATTTGTGCTTTACCTTTTTAGTATTCATAAAACCATCTACTAATCTACTTTTAGTGCTTTCTACTTCCAAGTAACTAAAATATATTTAATTCTTTGAATAATTCTGGTTAGAATATAATTTAGTCCACAGTCTTAGCTGTAAGATTATAATCTTCTTGACAAGAGCAACTATGTTTTTTTTTTCATCTTGGAATTCCCAATACCAGGCAGAGTGCCCTGCACATAGTAAGAATTTAATAAATATTTATTAAATTATTAAGTTGAATTATTGTGATAAAAATGCTTTTCTAAAATACAGATAAATCTGGATCAATTCCTTCTTCATATAAAGCAACTTTACTCAGCAGTTTAGAGTAGAAAATATTAATGAGTTTATCACTTAAAAAAGTAAATATAGCAAATAGAGCAAAGCAGAATTCAGGTGCCCCACTTGTAATTTGCCTAGAACACCATGGTAAAAACCCTACTTGAAAAAATTGATAACTTTTCCCCTCCTCTCCTTCCCAGAAAAGCATTCTTTATCTATGACTCAATTTGTCAAAATCTTTTGGAACCAATGGAAGGAAACTACAGTTGGTCTCTGACTGCTGACCTGGGGAGGACATTTACTCTATGGAAATACTATGATAACTCCATTAAGGAGAGCAACCTTTCAAGAAGCCCAGGTATGTGGAAATCAACTCAATTCCAATGCACAAGTGAAGAAGGTAATTGCCTTTCTGCAGCTTGAAAAGGCAAAGATAGATTTGTTTTTTAAAGAATGCTGCCCCAATTTTGCATTTATCTGACATGGATGTGACTATATTCTGTCAAAATAAATGATGAAGGACAAGCCAAGAAGCTGTTAGAATTAAAGGAAAATGTATCCTTTATAACAAAGAATAAAAAGAGTGGAGGGAAATTCAGCAAAACTAACAAACATATGGAAAAAGTCTGACATCTGCAGTGGCCCACACCTGTAATCTTCCACTACTTTGGGACCAAGCTTGGTCATTTTAATTTCACAGAATTCAATTTCAGTTGAATTGCTGTTGCTCTTCTTTCCATTTATATTAAGATAGTCACGGTATATGCTGTTTTCCTGTTTCCTGTTTCTCAGTCGATAAACATTTATTAAGTACCTACTATGTGCCAGGCACAATGCTTAGCACTGGGGATACAAAAAGATGCAAAAAATAGTCAGTCTGAGGGGGGAGACAACATTCAAAAAAATATTTACAAAGGAAGCTATATACAGCATAAATAGAAGACAATTAAGAAAGAGAAGGCTCTAGAATTAAGAGTGGTTGGGAAAGTCTTTCTGTAGAAGATAAAATTTTGGTTGGGACTTAAAGGAAGCCAGGGAGGTCAGTAGTTGGAGTTCATACATATCTTCCCATGCTTTTCCTACCTTCATCATATTTATGATTTCTTATAATATTCTAAAATATTCATGTACTGCAACTTGTTTAGCCATTTTCCCGTCAATGGGCACCTATTTTGTTTCCAGTTCTTTGCTGTTTCAAAAAGTGCTACAATAAATATTTTCCAGTTCTGAATGAGAGTACAAACATGCTAATCACTTTCTTCATACAATTTCAAATTGCTTTCCAGAATGGTTAAACAAATTCACAGTTCAACCAGCAGTATATTAAGGTAACCACACCAACATTGAAAATGCCCATCCTTTTATCATCTTGGCCAGTTTATTGATGTGAAGTGAAACCTGAGAGTTGTCTTGATTTATATTTTGCTTTTTATTAGTGATGTGGAGTATTAATTCCATATGATCATTAATAATTCGCAATTCTTTTTATAACTTCATATCCTTGGACTACTAATCTATTGAATACCATACTTTCAAAAATGGCTTTTAAAATAAATTTTTATTTGCATCTTTTGTTTCTAAATCATGGGTTTTTCCCAGAATTCCTCCCCCACTCTTCCAGAGATCCTCCCTATATAACCTAGAATTTTAACAAAAAAGAGGAAGAGAAAAAAATCTGCAAAAAATTAATATTTAGAAAAAGACTAAATATATTCATTGTTTCATATCTTTTGCCTCCATAAAGGAGTGATACCTGACTTTTTAAGAGTACCAAAAGATCTTTACATAGTTAAATAAATATTTGCAGATTTGCAAATTTAATGTAAACAAATAGGAACATTCTTTCTCATCATCCTTGGCAAAAACTGTCAACAGTCCTTGGGCATTAGAATGACATTTGTTTTATTACTTCAGAAATATATTTAGCACCAATCAGTACAGAACTAATGAATCCACATTTTAATAAAAGAATATATACAAGAACTACAAAAATTTAAGCCTGAATGACTGTACCCTAGCATAACAATTCACAGTACTTGTGTGACCACTCAAGGTCTCTCAGCCAAAGATAAGTACCTCTCAAGCATCTGCTGCATTGCAGAAAACCCAGAAAAGGAGGGGGACTTCCCCTCCTACCCCCTCCACTCCCCTCCACTGAAGATCTGTTTATTTTGTATTTAACACAATGTAAGGTGAAACTTTCTAAAATTTTTCATTCATAGTCCCTGAATTTAAGCTTAGAATTATTGCATTTTAGATGTGATAAAGGCTTTAGAGATAAACTCATTTTAGAGATGAAACTAAAACATCGAAAGATTAAACTAAGCTAGATAGTTTTATGTCTGGAACTAAAATTCAGGTCCTAACTTTTAATTCAATGGTCTTTACACTCATAAAGCATCAAAAAAGTAAGAAAATATGATTTGAAGAGGCCAAAGGCATGTAGACTATGCAGAAACCTATTGTCTATGTTTCATGAATATTTTCTTCAAGAAAAAGAGCAAAGTGCTGGACATGGCATGCACCAAATAACATAACAAAAAAAAAGTGATCCTATTTTGAGACAAGAAATGACTCATTACTGATGTGGGAGTCATTCAAAATCAACTCGCTATACAGTCAGATTATTGACAGCAAAGATAAAAATTGATGTAATTCTAGAAGGCGGTATAAAATTGAGAAAAAGGTAATGGTTTTTATAACTTTCAACCTGACCTATTCAACAAGCTGTTGATACCAAAAAAAGGGGGGGGAAATAGATGAATGGACATTAATGCAAATTATAACAATGCCTAAATAAGTTTAAATGATGTAAACCATTGGTCATGGTAACCTCTGTCCCAAAACCCATTGGCATGGGACTCTCTCCTCATTGGTGGAGATGAATGCCCTGGCCTGAGTGAGGGCCAGGCTGGAGTTGAAAAGAATGGCAGAGCTCTAGCATTCTTCACTCTTCCTTGGCACTCTCCAAGTGTTGAGTCACTTCTGGCTTCCAGTTTCAAGAGGGAAGATGGAAGAGGCCAATCCCACTTCAAGTTGCTGAAGGAAAAGTCTCCGGAAAGACATGAAAGGAGCTGGCATTCTCCATTATGACCCAATCCCCAGCTTGTTACATTAGAGATTCCAGGGAATTTCCCATTGGTGAGATCTAGGACTCTTTCATGGTGAGCTGAGTTACCTGGCTCCCAATGGGAGAGCTTCACTCTGTATTGTCTGGTATATATTCTCCTTTATATACCTACTCTGGTCTCTGTTTTGCTATGATTTAAATAAATTAGTTTCTTTGCTATTCACTATGTATGTATACTGTGGAACTGGTAGTTGGTGAGAAAGGAGTCAAGCCTTGGATATAGAGTTTAGGGTCCTCCTTCACCCCAATAATGACATAGTAATCTCTAATTAGATTGAACTTGATCACTCTCTCTGAAGAGAGCAGAATAGCTTCTGGCCCCAACTTCCTGTTCCTCCTTCTGGTAGTAATTAAAGTCTCCCTTGGGAGACTTAAATGTCGGGGTAGGGGCAGGAAAGAGGCTAGATTTCTATTCTGCATCCTTTAGAACTGCAAAACACTCCCAATGTTCCATGTTGGGGGACAGCCTTTGATACACCATAAAGAGGAAACCAACAGAACCTAAAAACTACCTCACTTGACAGGCACTCCAATAAACATTTCATAAGAGCATATTATGTGCAAAGCATAATGCTAGGTACTGGGTTTACAAAAACAAAACTTATCTGAGGAGCTTACATTCTATTGGGGAGCATAACATGGACACAAGTAAGTCAGTATAAATATATACAGGACTATACAAAGTAATATCTAAAGGGACAAAGTGCTAACAACTGTGATAATCAAGAAAGACTTCTTTTAGGAGACAGCAGCTAAACTGAAGGAATGTATGGATTCTAAGAGGCAGAGGTGATGAGAGATATTAAGGGCTACTTTTGCAAAGGCACAAATCAGAGATGAAACTGATATGCAGGGCACAGCTATCTTGCCAATTTGACTGGAAGAGAAGTACATAAAAAAGAATAATATGAAATAAGATTGTATCACCGGGGATGGTGGCATATGGTAGAGATTTTTAAGGATTTTATAAGAGTATCACCAGGTTCCCTTGGCCAGGTGCAGAGACCCCTAGGATCTACAAATTCACAGGGGTTCTCATTGTCTTCAAATTGCAGAAGTTCAAGTCAGGAGGGTGGCCTTCTAGTCCAACCTCTATGGGAAAAAGAATTCCCCTATAACACTGACAAAGCATCATTGTACCACGATGCCTCTGTCTAAAGGCCTCCAATGGGGGACAACCATCTCCTGAGGTAACACAATTTTGGACAGCTCTAATTATTAGCAAGTTTTTCCTGACATCAAATCTAAACTTCCTCTTAGCAATTTCCGCTTACTACTCTGAGTTCTGCCACATTGGTCCAAACAGAACAAATCTAATCTTTCTTCCATGTGATAGTCCTTCAAATTCTTGAAGACAACTATCAGATTATCATGTCACTTGGAGTCTTCTCCAGTATATATAAAACACTTTAATCTTAAAGCACTGTATAAATATTATTTTGGGTTGTTGTTGTTATAGAAACATAGAGCCAGGAATTTCTGGATTGAAGCTCCACTTCTGAAAGATACTAGCAATGTGACCCTAAGCAAGTTCCTTAACCTCCCAGTACACCAAGCAACTCTATGAATACTAAGTGCAGAAAAGGTGCAGATCAGCCTTGGTAGAGAAAGTTGCCTCATCTAAGAGTTCCCCAAATAAATTAAACCCCATATCTAGCTAGGTTCTATCCCTGTTGTTATTTAAATGATGCTCTTATGAGAAGAACATGAAGTCCTTTCCCATCATGTTTCTCTTCCCCTGGAAACTTTTCAACTTATCAATATTTCTCCAAAAATGCATCACCCACAACTGACCACCATAATTCAGATATGATCTGCCTAGGATAGAGTACAGTAAGACTGTCATTTTCTTATTCCTAAAAGCTATGGCTCTCGATTTAGCCCATAATCTCAGTTTTTTTGGTAACTGATAATTTAGCCATATAACTCCCATCTTGTACTTTGTGTAGGGCATTTTTGAAACCCAAGTGTGAGACTTTATGTCTATCCTTATTGAATTTAATCTTATTGAGTTTGGCCTAATTTTCTAGCTTTTCAATAATTTTTTGGATTTTTGGCACATTATCCAATATGTTAATTATTCCTCCCAACTTTGTCTCCAAATTTGATAAATATGTCATCTATTCCTTTATCTAAGTCATCAGTAAAAATGTTAAACAGCAATGAACCAAGTGCAGATCCCTAGGGCATTCCACTAGAACCCTCCTTCCAAAATGACGTCAGCTCAATAACAATCACTCTACAGATATAGATTCAGCTAGTTCTAAATATCTAGTCAAACCAATCATTAAAACCAGTGGTGTTAACCTGAAATAGGAGCGGGGGCAGCAATAAGTCATAATAAAGATCCTACAGGCAGCATTTTGACTTTAAAAACCATGTATTATCATTATCTATGTTTTATTGCATTTTTATTTATTTTGTTAAATATTTCCCAATTTGTGGGCCACCCGCCCACAAATATCCATTCAGTGGCTGCAATTTTGACACTTCTCATCTAAATCACTTCTCCATTTTCCCCCCACAGGATAACTTGAGAGACAAAAGCTTTGCTGAAATCTGAGTAAAATATCTCTCTCTATCTCCCTTTCTTTGTCCCTGTCTCTCTCTCAAAATATATATATGTGTGTCTGTATGTATTTATATATATTGCATGTATGTATGTATGTATGTATATATGCATGTATAATTCCCCTGATCTACTGATTTTGTAAATCTAAAGGATTACTAAGAAAGAACATGGATTTTTTCTGGAATGACCTATTCCTAATGAAGCCTTGACAGCTCTTTGTTATCACTACTCATTTTTCTAGGTGTTCCCATGTCATCTAGAATACACTAATGATGTATTCTAGAATTTCCCCAAGAATTAAAATCAAGCTTATTGCTAGGGTTTACAAATTCTATTCCATAGCCTTTTAGGAAAATGGGGACATTTGTTCTTTTCCAACCCTATGGCACTTTTATTCTGCGATGATTTTTTTTAATTGACAGCAACTCAGTAATCCCATATGTCATTTCTACACCCCAAGTTGTAGTTCATCTGAGCCAATTGACTTCAATTCATTAAGAGAAGCTAGGTGTTCCTTTCTTATGTCCTTGTTTTTCTTGGGTATAAACTCTCTATCAGCTATTTCTGTTCTGTTCTTTCTAGTCCAAAAGCATTTCTCCTTGAAAGAGAAAACAGAAGCAAAATAAGAATGCATCACATTTGCCTTCTGTTCATCAGTTATTATAATTGCACAATCCATCAGTCTTCTCTTCTTTCATCCCTTCTTTCCCAATAGCATTATTTTCCTAATCAACAAGCACTTATTTAAGGCAAATTTATTGTGTACTAGGCATTGTGCTAAATGCTGGGAATAGAAAGCAAAAGCAAAAACAGTCTTTGCCCTCAAGAAACTTGCATTTTAATGGGGGAGACATCCTATTTTTAAAAATTATATTTAAAAAGTATAAGACAAATGTAGAGTAGATGTAAGGTAACCTTAAAGGGGATGATACTAGCAGCTGGAAAGGGGTACATGTGGGGAAACTAGGAAAGTCCTGGAGTAGGTAGTATAGGAACCGAATCTTAAAGGAATTCAAAGATTCTAAGAGTTGGGGCTTAGGAGGGAGAGCATTTCTGGCCTACACACAACTAGAGCAAGGCAAAGAGATGGGATATGGAGTTGTATGAGGAAGAACAGAAAACAGACCAGTATCACAAAAAAAAATTTTATACTTGGTCATGGGAATAGTAGGAAGACTTGGAATTTATTGAGCAGGAGGGTGACATGGTCAGAACTCTGCTTTGGAAAAATCACTTTCATAGCTAAGCAGAGGACAACTTGGATTGGTGGAGAGACTTGGTTGAAGGAAATCAATACTACAACAATTCAGGTGGGATGTGATGAGAGTCTTAACTATAGGTGAATCTGTGTGAGAGGGAAGAAGGGTACAGGGCATCAGAGCCAAGATGGTGCAGAGAAGCCATGAAGTTGCCTGAGCTCTCTCCAGTTTCCCTCAGAAACAATGTTAAATCAAGCCTCTAAAAGAATTCTGGAGTGACGGAATCCAAAAGAGATGGAATGAAAGAATTTTCCAGCCCATGATAACTTGGAAGGACTTCAGGAAAAGGTCTGTCGCATTTGGGCAAGCCAGCAGGAGACTCTTAGCCATGGCATAGATCAGCAACTAAAGCCCCAAGGTCTGTCTCAGCAGGGCAATGGCACAGCAGGGCAGCTGTGAAGCCTCCAGACCCAGTGTAGCAGGCAAACTGCCAGCCCCAGAATCCAGGGCACAGCAGGCACATCTAGGCTGGGCCACCCTAGTGTAGTGGGCAAGCTGCCAGCCCTAGAAACCCCAGCACAGAAAGCAGTGACCATGCCACTGGCCTCCAGTGCAAGAAGTTTAGGTATCCCGGGAGTGGAACTCAACTTTTTAAAATCAGCAAAAAATAAAAAAAGAGCCCTGACGGTAGAAAGAGGAGGATAATAATATCAAAATGCCTATATGCTAAGTCTCAAAGGAAAGTGTGAATTGGTCTCAAGCCCCAAAAGTCTTCTTAGAAGAGCTCAAATGATTTTAAAAATCAAGAAAGATAGAAGAAAATTTGGGAAAAGAAATGAGAGTTATGAAAGAGAATTATGAAAAAAGAGTCAGAAGCTTGGAAAAGGAAGCACAAACACTCACTGAAGAAAACAACTCTTTTAAAAGTAGAACTGCCCAAATGGAAAAGGAGGTGCGAAAGCTAACTAGAGAAAATTCCTTAAAAGTTAGAATTGGGCAAGTGACTCTATGAGATATCAAGAATCAGTCAAATAAATCAAAAGAATGAAAAAATAGGAGAAAATGTAAAATATCCCATTGGAAAAATAATTGTCCTGGAAAATAGGTCCAGGAGAGATAATTTAAGAATTATTGGTCTACCTGAAAAACATGATTAAAAAAAGAGCCCATATAGCATCTTTCAAGAAATCATCAAGAAAATGTCCCTGATATCCTAGAACCATAAGTTAAAATAGTCATTGAAAGAATCCACCAATCGCTTCCTGAAAGAGAATCCAAAATGGGAACTCCAAGGAATATTGTAGCCAAATTCGAAAACTGTCAGGTCAAGGAGAAAATACTACAAGGAGCCAGAAAAAAACAATGCAAATATCAAGGAGCCACAGTCAGGATTTCAGAGGACTTAGCAGCTTTTACATTAAAGTATCAGAAGGCTTGGAATATGATGTTCCAGAAGGCAAATGAGCTTGGATTATGACCAAGAATCAAATACCCACCAAAACTGAGCATAATCTTTCTGGGGAAAAAACGGTCATTCAATGAATAGGGGACATTCAAACTTTCCTGATGAAAAGACCAAAGCTGAACAGAAAATTATATCTTCAAATACAAGACTCAAGAGGAGCATAAAAAGGTAAACAGAAAAGGGGGGGAGGGGAACATGGTTTTCAGTAAGGTTAAACAGGTTACATGCCTCCATGGGAAGATGATACTTGTAACTCTTAAGAGCTATATCTCTGTTAGGTCAGTTAGAAGGAGTATACTTAGAGAGCAGGTGTGGGTATAAGTTGACTTTGATGTGATGATTAAAGACAATTAATTAAGATGTAAAAAAAAGGATCATACTGGTTGAAGAGGAAAGGGGGAGGCAGAAAGGGGTAAGTTATGTCACATGAAGAGGCATGAAAGACCTATTACAGTAGTGGGAAAGAAGGGAAGGGTAAGCATTGTTTGAACCTTACTCTTATTGGATTTGGCTGAAAGAGGGTATAATATGCACACTTAGTTGGGTAGAGAAATCTATCTTACCCTATAAGGAAGCAGGAGGGGAAAGGGAAAAAGAAAAGGAAGGGGAGCAATAGAAGGGAGGGCAGAAGTAGGACGGGAAAAGGGAAAGAAAAGGAGGAGGGGCTGACAGAAGGGAGGGCAGATTGGGAGAGGCAAAACACTGGTGAGGAGGGACAGGGTGAAAGGAGAGAGAAACGTATGAAAAGGGGGAAAATAGGATGGAAAAATAAATACAGTAATACTAACTGTGAATGTGGATGGGATTAACGCTCCCATAAAATAAAAGTGAAGAGCAGAGTGGATTAAAAAACAGAATCCTACAATATGTTGTTTACAACAAAAACATTTGAAGCAGAGAGACACACACAGTGTAAAGGTAAAAGGCTGAAGCAGAGTATATTATGCTTCAGCTGAAGTTTAAAAAAAAGCAAGGGTAGCAGTTGAACTCAGACAAAGCAAAAGCAAAAATAGATCTAATAAAGAGACAAGGAAGGAAACTACATCTTACAAAAAAGTAATATCAATACTAAACATATTTATACCAAGTGGTACAGTATCAAAATTTTTAAAGAAGGTAAGTGGGTTACAGGAAGAAACAGACAGTAAAATTATGCTAGTGGGTGACTTTAACCTTCCCCTCTCAGAACTAGAACTAACTCAGAACTAACCACAAAATAAACAAGGTAAGGAGGTGAATAGAATTTTAGAAAAGTTAGATATGATAGACCTCTGAAGACAATTGAATGGGGATAGAAAGAAATATACCTTTTCTCAGAAGTATGTGGCACCTACACAAAAAATTGACCATTTATTAGGGCATAAAAACCTCACAATCTAATACAGAAAGATAGAAATATTAAATGCATCCATTTCAGATCATGATGTAATAAAATGGCCATGGAAAGAAAGATTAAAAATTATTTGGAGACTAAATAATCTAATCCTAAAGAATAAGTGGGTCAAACAACAAATCATAGAAACAATCAATAATTTCATCCAAGAAAATGGCAATAATGAGATAACATAGAAAAATTTAGGAGATGCAGACAAAGCAGTACTCAGGGGAAATTTTATATCTCTAAATCCTTACGTTAATAAAACAGAGAAAGAACAGATCAATGAATTGGGCATGCAATTTAAAAAGCTAGAAAAAGAACAAATGAAAAACCCCCAATTAAATACCAAATAAGAAATTCTGAAAATCAAAGGAGAAATTAATAAGATTGAAAGTAAGAAAACTGTTGAACTAATAAATAAAACTAAGAGATGGTTTTATAAGGAAAAAACAAACAATAAAATAGATAAACCTTTGGTTAATTTGTTTCGTTTTGTTTTTTTGAAAGAAAGAAGAAAACCAAATTGCTAGTATCAAAAATGAAAAGGGTGAATTCACCACCAATGAAGAGGAAATTAAAGCAATAATTAGGAGCTACTTTGCCCAACTATGTGCCAATAAATCTGACAACCTAAATGAAATGGATGAATATTTACAAAAATGTAAATTGCCCAGATTAACAGAAGAGGAAATAAAATATTTAAATGACCTCATTTTAGAAAAAGAAATTGAACAAGCCACCAATGAACTCCCTAAGAAAAACTCTCCAGGGCCTGATGGTTTTACAAGTGAATTCTACCAAACATTTAAAGAGCAATTAATTCCAATACTATATAAACTATTTGGAAAAATGGGAAAAATATGGGCATATTAATTCCTTTTATGACAAGGTATAACACATATGACAAATATGGTACTGATACCTAAACTAGGAAGAGCTAACTGTGAAACAGTTAGAAAGAACAGAGAAAGAGAGAAAAGAGAAAGAAACTATAGACCAATTCCCCTAATGAATATTAATGCAAAAATTTTAAAGAAAATAATTAGCAAAAAGATTACAGCAACATATCCTGAGGATAATAACTATGACCATGTGGAATTTATACAAGGAATGCAGGGCTGGTTCAATATTAGGAAAACTATTAGCATAATTAACCATATTAATAACAAAACCAACAGAAATCATACAGGGATAAACAAGAAGACTTCCCAGTAAGATAATATAATAAAAATAACAATTCTACCAAAATTAATGTACTTATTCAGTGCCATACCAGTCAAACTACCAAAGATCATTTTATAGAGCCAAAAAAATAAAAACAATGTTCATCTGGAAGAACAAAAGGTCAAGAATATCAAGGGAATTAATAAAAAAAATGCAAAGGAAGGTGGCCTAGCCATACCAGATCTAAAACTATATTATAAAGTAGCAACCATCAAAACTATTTGGTACTGGCTAAGAAATAGAGTGGTGGATCAGTGGATTTGGTTAGGTACATAAGACATAGTATTCAATGTCTATAATAATCTACTGTTTGATTAGCTGAAAGACTCCAGCTTCTGGGATAAGAACATACTATTTGACAAAAACTGTTGGAAAACCTGGAAAATAGTATGGCAGAATCTGGGCATAGATCAACATCTTACATCATATACCAAGATAAAGTCAAAATAAATATATGATTTAGACATGAAGGATGATACCATAAGCAAACTGGGAGAGCAAGGAAAAGTTTACCTGTCAGATCTATAGAGAAGGGAAGAATTTATGACCAAACAATAGATAAGAGAACATAATGAAATGCAAGATGGATAATTTTGTTACATTAAATTGAAAAGACTTTGCACAAACAAAGCCAATGCAATCAAGATTAGAAGGAAAGCAGAAGGATGGGAAGCAATTTTTATAGTGTTTCTAATAATGCCTCATAGAAAACTGAGTCAAATTTATAAGACTTCAAGCTCCCCAACTGATAAATGGTCAAAGGATATGAACAGGCAGTTTTCAGATAAAAAAAAAATTAAAGCTATCTATAGTCACATGAAAAAATGCTCTAAATTACTATTGATTAGAGAAATGCAAATTAAAAAAACTTTGAGCTACCACCCACCTCATACCTATCAGATTGGCTAATATGACAGAAAAGGAAAATGATAAATGTTGGAGAAGATGTGGGAAAATTGGGACACTAATGAACTATTAGTGGAGTTGTGAACTGATCATAACTATTCTGGAGAGCAATTTGGAACTATGCCCAAAGGGCTATAAAACTGTGCATACCCTTTGATCCAGCAATACCACTACTAGGTATGTATCTGAAAGAATTAATAAAAAAGGGGAAAGGACCTACATGTACAAAAATATTTATAGCAGCTATTTTTGTGGTGGCAAAGAATTGGAAATTGACGGTATGCCCATCATTTGGGGGAATGGCTGAAGAAGTTGTGGTATATGGATGTAATGGAATACTATTGTTCTCTAAGAAATGATGAGCAGGCAGATTTCAGAAAAACCTGGAAAGACTTACATGGACTGATGCTGAGTGAAGTGAGCAGAACCAGGAGAATATTGTATACAGTAACAGCAACATGGTGAATGACCAACTTTGATAGACTTAGCTCTTCTCAACAATACAATGATGTAATACAATTTCAAAAGACTCATGATGGAAAATGCTATCTACATCCAGAGAAAGAACTATGGAGTCTGAATGCAGATTGAAGTATACTGTTTTCTCTTTTGTTATTTTTTTCCTTTCTCATGGTTTTCCCCTTTTGTTCTGATTCTTCTTTTACAACATGACTAATGTGGAGATATGTTTACATGATTGCTCAGGCATAACCTATATCAGATTGCTTACCATCTTGGGGTGGGGGGACAGGAGGGAGGGAGAAAAAATTTGGAACTCAAAATCTTATAAAAAATGAATGTTGAAAACTACCTTTAAGAGGAATCTGGGAAGATGGAGGAGTAGGTCAAAAATTCCAAGCTCTCTAGATTTCCCCCACAAACAAGACAATAGCACCTCAGGGCAAACATAGAGTGCTACAAATAAGCAAGAGTTGAGGCAGAAGAGTGGTCCTCCTGGGACAATCACAGAACATCCAAAGAAAAGTCCCAAGACTGAGGTTTGGTCCCTGTGAAGAGTAAACACCTCCAGGCTAGTTCCCCTGAAACCATAAGCAATGAACCTTGGGGCTAGCTGGGTTGAGAGGTGGCCTCAGCCCCAGCCGCAGGAACTTTTACCTCTCAGATTATGTAGGCAGCCAGGCTTCTGAGCCAGGGAAGATTAAGGAACCTCTGCTGAAAAGGAACCCTGTACTGCTGAAACACATCCCTGGGTGAGAAGGAACTAGTGCAGAAGCAGTGGCTTCCATTGTCCACCATTGGCTGTGGACACTTACAGGAGGGCAGAATTCTTGGTTTTGGTTCCATGCTAGAGGGGAGAATTGAAGGAGGATCTGAGGCCAGAGGCACCATCCCCCATACTCTAGGACTAGAGGTGATTACCAAAAAAAATGGCTACAAATAAAAAAAAAATGAACAGGCAAAGGAGAAAGAATCCAGCCATAGAAAGTTATTATGGGATTAGAGAAACCTGGAGTTCATCTTCCAAGGAAAATATTGAAGCAAAAAAAGCCTGTCCTACCCTAAAGAGTAACATCAAATGGTCATCTGCCCAAAAAGAATTCATAGAAGAACTTTAAAAAAGACTTTAAAAATCAAATGAAAGAGATTGAAGAAAAGAATTTTAAAAATTCAAGAAAAACAATGCAATTTTGAAAAGAAAATCGATCAACTAGAAAAGGAGATTCAGAATCTTAAGGAAGAAAAGGACTCCTTAAAAATTAGAATTGGGCAAGGGGAAGCCAGCAAAGTTATAAGAGACCAAGAAATAATAAAACAAAATATAAAGAATGAAAAAATAGAAAAGAATGTGAAACATCTTATAAGAAAAACAACTGATCTTGGGAATCGATCAAGGAGAGAAAGCATAAGAATAATCAGACTACCTGAAAGTCACAATCAAAAAATATAATAATATTATATATTATATAATAACACATAATATACAAAATAATATAATAATAATAATACAATATACATATAATATATAATACAATACTATATATAATAATACAAAAAATAATTGAAGAAAATTGTCTTAGAAGCATTAGAACAAGAGGGAAGGTAGAAATAGAAAAAAAAATCCACCAATCACCACCTGAAAGAGATTCTATGAGGAAAATCTATAGGAATACAACAGTCAAATTCCACAGCCCCCAGCTAAAGGAAAAAATATGAGCAACAACAAAAACCACCAATTTAAATATGGTGGTACCACAATTGGAAACACACAAGACCTAGCAGCAGCTATACTAAAAGACCACAGGTCTTAGAACACTATATATCAAAGAGCAAAAGAACTGGGGTTGTGCCTGAAAATATCATACCCAGCAAAGTTAAGCATAATCCTGAATGGAAGAAAAATGGATATTTAATGAATTTTCAGACTCAGGATTTTGTGTAAAAAAAAACAAAACACCTGGACTAAATAGAAGATTTGACATAAGATCCAACAGAAATATAAGGTACATATGAAAGACTGATTACAAGGGACTCCATAAGGGCAGACTGCTTATCATTTATACAAGGAAATGGAAAATGTATGAGATTCTTATCAGTAATTAGGTAGTTCATAAGAGACAGTGGGGTAGACCAAAAGTAAAACAGGTAATAAAGTAGGAACAGGTAAAAAGAGTAATTATTTCATACAAATGAAGTTCAAGAGGAAGAACTGACACAGAGGAATTAGATGGGAGGGGGGAAGACTGGTAGTTCTGGAACCCTACTTGGGTTTAAGAGGGTAGAAGGGTACAAAAGTCTTCTAAATTCAGAAAGAAATAAAAGGCTAAGGGGATAAGGAGGGGAGAGAGGATAATGGAGGGATTTCTAGAGGGAAGGGTGAGGGATTAGGATAGGGGGATAATAGAAGGGTGTTTAGATTAATGGGAATGGAGGATAAGGGAGTGATCCTTAGAGATGGGGTAGGTTGAGTAACATGAGGGCAAGGTGGTGGTAGAAGTAAAGTAGAGGAGTTAGGAGGGATAGGAAATAAGAGACACACACAAACAAAATAAAGATCAGGAGTAGAATTTATTGGGGAAAAAAAGCAGGGATAGTAATCATGATCTCAGACAAAGTTAAAGCTAAAATAGATTTAATGATAAGAGAAAATAGGGAAGCTACATTATGTTAGCCATATTAATCAATATTGTTTTAGACTATTTAAAATAACTAGATAGTATAAAGATGGAATATTGCTGTACTGTAGAAAATGATGAGTTAGTGGACTTGGAAAAATATGGAAAGACTCAGACTTATGGAGGAAGAGGTTATCCACCCTCAGAGAAACAGAGGACAAATAAGTATAGCATGGTCTTGCATAGATGCATATGTCTGTATATGAGTATGGTTATAGGTATCTAAGTATAGGTGTGCATATGTATGTGTATATGTATATCTTTGTGTGTACGTATGTTCGTATTTGTATATATGTGTGTATGTTTATGTATGTATACATGTGTGCTTGTGTGTGTGTATCCACACTTAATTGTACCTTCTTGGGGAAAGGGGGTGGGAAGAAAGGGACAAAAAAGGACAAAATAAAAAAGTACACAGCAGAGAACAAAAGAAAACTTACAAGAAAGCAAAGAAAAGATGGACAGCTCTGAAAACAATGTGTAGTATTTGTAATATATATAGGCTTTCTTGAAATGGAAATTTATTGCTGTATATTTTGAGTCCTCTTCTTAAGTTCTGTGCACAAGTCAATGCTTATTTTTCTTTTCTTATTTTGTATTTAAGTTTTAATATTTAAGTTTGCAATATTTCTTTTTCTTTTCTTATTGTGTATTTAAGTTTTTGTATTGAAGTTTAAAATAAACAATTTTTTAAAAACTATCTTTACATTTAATTGGAAAAAATAAAATACTCTATTATACTATATAAATATAATACTATATGTACTATGTACCAAACATGTACTATGTAAATATACTATTATAAATATATAATAAAATTATATTTATATAATAAATTATATATAATTATATAAAAATAATATATACCAATTAGAAATATAAATAAATATAAAAAATAAACATGATTATATAATACTGTATACTACATTGTATATAAAAGGTACATATATGAAAGGAGTTATAAAAAGAGAAATAACATGATTTGGTGTCTAATTCAATATATTAGGTGAATGAAAGAGAGCAGTCAAGGAGGATGACCCCAAAGTTTTGAACCCAGGTGACTGAAAAGATAGTGGTACCCACTATGGTCATAGGGGATTTCAGAAGAGAGGAGTGTTGGCCTCATCAAGAAGAAGGCCACTTCATCATCCAAAACTGGCATGAAGGAAAAGACAATGAGGGACAATGACTGGGAGATGTGAAATGAGGAGGAGGAGGGAAGAAACTCTCCTCAAATGGCCTCAATTTTTTTTTTTAGTGAAGTATGAGCTGAGAGACATTCTTTAAATTGTTCTTACTCAGTTTACTGGCTTGCTACCAAACTTCTAGGAAGGGAGGGAGGAGAGGAAAATTTGTAGTCCCCATAGATCTCTTCCCTTTCACTTCTATTCCTCTTTCCTACAAACCACCTGCAACCTCTAGCTAGGAAGGTTTGCCCTGTGTGATTTTCACTCCTAAATGACATGAGGCAACTGCCCTTACAGAGGGAAGAGGACATTCAAATTTAAAACAGATTAAAATGCATATGTAGGTGTGAACTCCTATGGTCCAAATCTAATAAAAGACTGATGCAAAGCCCTGCCAAAAATCACTAAAGAATTTCCCAAAGCTTCAACCTTGACTCAAGTTCAAGATAGTTCTTATTCTCGAGTTTTTCCTAAGCAACAATTACACTGCTTTATAAATTTACACCTCCTTCTCACAACCTTAAAGTAAATGAGACCTAGATGTCTTTTATGTGGCAAAATCCCATTATCAAAGATTCAGTCTTCCAGCAAATTTAGTTAAGATTATTTTACCCCACTTAGGATCTGACTCTTCCTTGGAATTTAAAGAGGAAAAAGAAGGTACCCATGACTAAAGGCAAATTATTGCTCCCTACAGGCCCTCAGCAAAAACAACAAAAAAAGGCAAAATAAATGAGGTACACTTTTGAATGAAAAACATTCATTACCTTGTTCTGATCAAATGCTTCTTTTCCTCTTAATGTCCTCCTCAGAAATAAATCTATTTTAATTAACTTCTATTGTTATAAGTTGTATTTTAAACTGAATAAATTCATTGCTATCCTCTGAAGAGAGCCTCTGGCAGAGCTTCGTGACAAAATCTTGCCTAAAGCACCTTCTTAGATAGAATAACAACTAATTTGTGGCTCTGCAAAATTATAGGAATTTTCACAAGTGGGAAAAATTATATCCTGTTTGAAATTTTTATAAGTATAATAGTTATTGTCTTGAAATTAAAATTCCTAGCCAAATGTAGGTTTGGAAAGTTATTCATTATATTATATATTGATTATGAGGTAAGAAGACAACAAATCAGAATAAATCTGGTTTCGATGGTGTTCATTACTCATTGAAATGAATAAGAAAATTGTTACAAAATTGCTAGGGAAAAGCTGTCAGACACTAATTTCAATTCATTATAGACATTGATCTGAGCATTGAACCCTTTTCTAAATATTCTATACTTTAAAGCTTTATGCTTTGATGAATGTGATTTTTATTACTATTTTCCTTCTATATCAAACTTCTATTTTAGAATATGAAACAAAACAAAACACTGTGTTTAAAGAATGCAAATGTGACAGTTTAAATAAGTAATTTGCCCTTCCAGTTTCAAAACAGCCTTACATCAGGCATCTTGAGGTTGTTGTGTTTTTAAGAAGGCAGTTTTTCCTTAGAATCTTCTCAGATTCATTTTGAACATCATTTTTGTACTTTGTATGTCAAGATTTTACATTTTATTCTGTCTAAATTTACATCTACATCCCCCCCAAATTCCATGGCAAATAGAAATAATGCAAACAACTCCAACTTTTCACACTACTACATCTAGAATGTTCTTCCTCATTTCTGTTTCTTGGGAACCCCTAACTTTCTTCAAGGTTCAGCTCCTTCAGAAGGATTTTCTTGATTCTCCAAGTTGCTAATGCCATCCTCCAATAGATCTATTACATATATGTCTTATATTTACTTTTTGTGAACACAAATTCCCTCAGTAAGCTTCTTGAGGGCCCAAAGTGTCGCACTTAAAAAAAATCATATCCCCATCCCTGATTACAACATCTGGAACATAGTAGTGTCTGAGTCTGAGACCACTACTCACATTAAAAGTAGACAAAGACCGTTCTTGAGAGAAGGCAAAAAGGCATTTTATTGCTTTCTCATGAGAAACGATGCCACCCAAGTGGTAGAGGTTGGGGGCACTCTAATTATGTTTTACATTTATTCGGTCTGAATAAATGGGCATGTCCCCTGAACCGAGTATAGGACAGTAGAAAGGACTCAAATGGATGCCGGTCCTTTTATTGAGTCTCCCTTCGAATCTCCTGCCAGACTCTTCATTGGCCAGATACAACATAATCATGCCATCCTAAAATGGCTTGTTTAGGCATATGTACAAGCCTCTAACCTTTCACCCCAGAGCTTTGATTAGAACTAGTTCTAACCAGTCACCGGATTTACATTCTGCTAAAGCTGGAGGGAGAGGGGGTGGAAGAGGAATGCTTTCAACTCTGTGGAAACAAAACTGCTCCCCCACCCCCCTTTTCTTACAGTAGGCACTTAATAAATGCATGTTAATTGATGCATCCTTCTTTGTATGGTCTTACATGGTGGTTTATTCTGCCTTTCCTTTCGGTTTCAATGAAAGGGGACCTTAGAGATGATACAAGAAGTTCATGACTTAGGCACCTTTTCAATAACTCCACAACATCCCCTTCTCTCCTCTGACACCATGACCATTCTAGTGTAGGCCTTCATAGCCTCATACCTGGATTATTGTAATAGCGTGCTGGTGTGTCCACCTGCCTCAAGTCTCTCCCCACTCCAAGCTCTCTTCCATTCAGCCACTAAAGTTATTTCCCTAAAGCACGGATGTAACCATGTCATCATCCTATTCAATAAACTCCATTGGCTCCCTATTGCCTCAAGGATGAAAGACAAAATGCTCTGTTTGATCCCTCATAATCTACCCTTCAGAGCGCTTCATAACCTAGCCCCTTCCTACCTTTCCAATCTTCTCTCCCCTTGCTCCTGCCCCCTACTCTTCCATCCAGTGACACTGGCCTCCTAGCTGTCCCATAAAAAAGACACTCTATTTCTCAATTTCAGAGATTGTTTTCAGCTGTCCCCCATGCCTGGAATGCTTCCCTCCTCCACCCCATTTTTACTAGAAGCCTACCCAACACATCTTAATCCTAGTAATTCTCATCTGTTAATTATTTTCTACTTATCCCATATATGGCTTGTTTTGTGTATATTTGTTTGCAAGTTGTCTCCTTCATCATATTATAAACTCCTTAAGGGCAGGGACTGTCTTTTGCCTCTTTTTGTATCCCCAGCACTTAGTACCATGCCTTAATAGTAGTACAATGCCTTATTAAATTGTTGTTGTTCTTCATTTTTGAAGAGGACCAATGACATCACAATTTGATGGGTGATGTATTGACTTGCCCATGAATTTGGCTTTAAGAGAGGAAGTTTCACAAAGTCACCAGCCTCACTTCCACAGTCATCAAAGTCTGGTGGCAAAACAAAACTCAAGATGACCATAGATGATCCAGGATGCAGTGGATGACCAAAATATCTTCAATGTTTGACCAAGCTCTAAGCCCTCCACAGAGTCTGCATCAGCCACTTTCATGACCACTAGAACAAATTGCTCTCATCCACCCATTCCACCGGGGAAGTCTTCACATGTTTGGGTTAGCCATCACCCTAACTCACTGACAGGTTTGAAGCCTGTCAGTTAACCTCAACCTGGTTTGGCCAGTCTGCCCAGACAGTTTTGCTGGGGTGTGGCTATTGCTTATACTATAGCTTCTTAGAGCCACAGGTGAGTGTAGACACTTAATAAATGTTGATTGATTGATGGTTTCTTTGGACCAAACCAGACCTTCTGTGTACTTATAGATCCCTGAACTATTTACATGCTTCAGCAGGATTTGTGGTCATCCCTATACTCCCCACAACTGGCTTTGCTGCATGCAATCTCTCTTCTCAAATCCCATTTATTTGTCCAACTCTTAAGAGTATATAGATTCATCATTAGTGGTGATTAATTCTCTGACTATGGCAGTAACTGAATTATTTCAATATAAATATTCTTCCTGTAAATCAAACCAGAAGACTAAAGGAAGTTGCAACTAAATAGAAAGACTTACTTGGAGAGACAGTGTAATTTAATTCATCAAGCACTTATTAGAGCAACAAAGAAAGTGATGGAATTGATTTCATCATGTCTCCAAAGACAAAGAGAAATATAATTTTGCAGGATATTTAGTTATCTTGTATTGCAGTGTTCATGATATGTAAATGCTCAAAGGTGAAAAAAACTAATGTGAGGATAAAGAAAACTTAAGTTACGCAGGTTGAAGAAGTATAGAAATTCTACGAAGAACTTGATAAAAGCCTCCAAATGAAATTAACATATATTGTAGAGTGACTTTGATGCGAAACAGGGCATAGAGAATATGGTTTGAAAATATGTTAAAAAGTATGATTCAGGATTAAGAAATGGAAAAAAAAGAACAAAGACTGGTAGACTACAAAGTGATTTTCTTGGATCTGCTAAGAGAATCAGAAGGTGTTAGACATAGTAAAAGCAACGAATATAATAAAAAATTAAGTCAATTATTTTATCAGACAAAAACTGTTGCTGATATAGCAAAACATTTCCGAATCATCGGTCTATATATTCTCAGATCATCAACTTGTTAGAGCAAAGTTCAAACCACCAAATTAAAAGAACGAATATAAGAAGAGAAGATTTGCAAATAAAACAACAATTAAAGCAAACCTAACAACTTACTCAAATCACACAAAATGGGAAATGGTTAGAAGAATAGACTTTGGGACAGATGATCACCATTCCCTATGGAAATTTAACTGAAGAAAGGATAACCACAACAGAGAATATAAAAGAATATAGGAACCAGCAAATATTTAGTCCCCTTACCAACTGAAGAAATATGTCAACTAAAGGCAATACTATTTAGAATACAAATTAGTATATAAGACCTTACAAAGAAGGATGCATCAATAAGCAAACATTTATTTAGTGTCTACTATGTTCCAGATATTTTAATAGGGGATGCGGGATACAATTTTTTTTTAAGTGTGACAGTTCATACCCTCAAGAAGCTCAATGAGAAAATTTGTGTTCACAAGAAGTAGATATAGAATATATATGAAATAAATCTATTGGAGGGTGGCACTAACAACTGGAAGAATCAGGAAAGTCCTTTTTGAAGGAGATTGTACTTGATCTGAGCCTTGAAAAAATTAGGAGTTTCTAAGAGACAGAAGTGAGGAAGAACATTCTAGATGTAACAGTGAGCAGGATTATAGTTATTTGCCTTTGTAGAAAAACTAGTTACTCCCTCAAGAGTGTACTTGACCTTTGTGGGAGATGACCCAATTCCTCCCTTCTGCCGTACCAAATGGATGTAACTTTTCTTTCACTTCACCTCACACTTAGGAGCAGATTTTCACCTTTTAATTTCAGGAAAGAACAATAGGAAAGTAAAATTGCCTGAGGCTAATTGCCTATGAGGAAAATAGTCCTTTTTTGCTCCCCAAGCCTCCTTCCATTAAATGTACTTACTCAAGATACAGGCTTTTTTCTTTTTTAAAAAAATTAATTAATTCATTTTTAGTTTTCAACGCTCACTTCCATAAGATTTTGAGTTCCAAATTTTCTCCCATCTCTCCCCTTTCACCACCCCAAGATGACATGTAATTAGATATAGGCTCTACATATACATTCACATTAAACCCATTTTCACATTACTCATGTTGTAAACAAGAATTAGAACCAATTGGAGAAACCAAGAGAAAGAAGAAGCAGAGAGAGAGAGAGAGAGAGAGAGAGAGAGAGAGAGAGAGAAAGAGAGAGAGAGAGAGAGAAAATAATATGCTTCAATCTGCATTCAGACATAACTTCCTGGATGTGGTCAGCATTTTCCATCATGAGTATTTTGGAGCTATCTTAGATCTTTGCATTTCTAAGAAGAGATAAGTCTATCAAAGTTAGTCACTGCACAATTCGGCTGTTACTGTGTATAATGTTCTCCTGGTTCTTCTCACTTCACTCAGCATCAGTTCATGTAAGTCTTTCCAGGTTTTTCTGAAGTCTGCCTGCTCATTATTTCTTATAGCACAATAGTATTCCATCACATTCATATACCACAACTTGTTCAGCCATTCCCCAACTGATGGACATCCCCTCAATTTCTAATTCCTTTCTGCCACAAAGAGTTGCTATAAATATTTTTGTGCACATGGGTCCTTTTCCCATTTTTATGATCTCTTTGAGATATAGCCCAAGAAGTGGTATTGCTGGATCAAAGGGTATGTACAGTTTTATAGCCTTTTGGGCATAGTTCCAAATTGCTCCCCAGAATGGTTGGATCACAACCATTGGTTGGAGTTCACAACTCTACCAAGAGTACCTTAGTGTCCCAATTTTCCCACAACCCCTCCAACATTTGTCATTTCCTTTTCTGTCATATTAGCCAATCTGATAGGTGTGAGGTGGTACCTCAGAGTTGTTTTAATTTGCATTTCTCTAATCAATAGTGATTTAGAGCTTTTTTTCATATAACTATAGATAGCTTTGATTTATTCTTCTGAAAACTCTCTGTTCATATCCTTTGACTGTTTGTCAATTGGGGAATGTCTTGTTTTCTTATTAATTTGACTAAGTTCTGTATATGTTTGAGAAATGAGGCCTTTATCAGAGAAACTCATTATAAAAAGTTTTCCCAGAGTTTCTTGCTTACTTTCTAACCTTGGCTAAATTGGTTTTGTTTGTGCAAAACCTGTAATTCAATGTAACAAAAAGTTATTCATTTTACATCCTATAATGCTCTCTATCTGTTGTTTGGTCATAAGTTCTTCCCATATCCATATGGGCAAAATATTCCTTGCTCCCTTAATTTAGCACAGATTTTTTTTGGGGGGGTGGGGCAGGGCAATTGGGGTTAAGTGACTTGCCCAAGGTCACACAGCTAGTACATGTGTCAAGTGTCTGAGGCTGGATTGGGACTCAGGTCTTCCTGACTCCAGGGCCAGTGCTCTACTCACTGCGCCACCTAGCTACCCCAACACAGATATTTTTAATGTGGGGAGATTTCAGATTCATGAACTAGGACGGGGAAAAAAGTTACGTCTTGATTTTCACAAACCTCTAACTGAAATTTAGAATGTTTTTCATTTAAAATCATTATTCTGAGAAGGGTCCACAGATTTCACAAGACTGACAAAGGGGTCAATGGCACAGAAAAGGTTAAGAACACAGGAACCTGAATGTAAATTTCTTGAGGGCAGGGATTGTCTTAATCCTGTGTTTGTATACCCAGTATCTAACATTGCCTGCCACATAGTAGGTGCTTAATAAATTCTTGGGGTGTGTTTGATTGATTATTTTGATCTTCTGTCCACTGCTAGGTAACAATGTATTACAATGTGATCCTTATATTCATCAATTTATTGAGTAGTGACTATATGCTTTATACTGTATTCAACACAAAGATACCATTTCTGCCTGAAGGGCTTAAAATCTAAGTTAGATTGGCAAATATTCCAGACACATTAATTCAGGAGCTAAATCTCAGTGGTATTGAGATGTTGAGCATTCCTACTATATGTGCATATATATGCATATATGTATATACACACACATGTGTGTATATACATATATATTAGGAGATTATTACTAAAAGACTTCACCTCTTAGAAACATTATGAAAGAAGGTCAGTGTGAAAAAGATGAAAATGGAGTGTTGTATTAAACTTTTTTATTATCCTAAAAAAGGGACAAAAGAATAAAAAGAAAGAGATAAAGAAAAACTGAAAGGCAAAGATATATGATTGATGTATATAATGAGAGAATTACATCTATTCTTTTATAGAAAATGACTGAAGCACAGAGGGACATTCTGTAGGAAAGCCTGCTAGCTAAACATTCTCTGTGCATCTATATAATAATGTTTTATATTAAAAGGTTAGGGATATACCCTGAACATCTGTAGTCTTGTTGTAAGATCCCTATTATAGTTGTTTTATACAGAACTTTAAAAATTTGATAACATTTGATGAATAAATACCACATGTTCACTATCGTTGCCTTCTAAATCAAATGTAACTTAAGATTTGGATTAGCTGATTTGACTTTTCTGAAATGGTCTCATGCAACAGTCACTTAAAATAGTCTAATGCAAGGACACCATCAACAGAGTGCAGCCAAAGGACCAGAGCTACCTTCTGCTACAAATATGGACTAAAAAGACATACATGTACTGAGTGCCTTTAGCAGCTGAATCAGGCATTTATTTAACAGAAGCCGAATGGGACTGGAGAAGCTTTGGGAAATGAGAATGGGGTCAGGAATAGAGGCCACCTTGAAGGCAACACCAGTTGTTTACAGATCTATTACACTGGAATTCATGAGAATGTGGAAGCTATTATAAGTTTGAAGATGTTGAATGACCTGTGGTCCTGGACATTAGATCCTACGTGACCACTGTATTCCAGTTGTTCTGTGAGAGACATCTGATAAACATATCTACATATCCAATGAAAGATTTGGGATTCTGAGGATAGAATGACAGTGACTATCCATATTTGGGCCATATCAGAATGATCTTGGCACTACCAGGAAGGTAGACAGAATTTCTGATGTGTCCACATCTGTTAAACATCTCTAGAGTGTCAATGCTTATTGGGACAACATCCAGACTATTTATACTATTGAAACAGCAAAATATTGTAGGCAGTGAGCTAGGACTTTATACTCAAATATCTTGACCATTCACACATCCTCTGCAGAAACTTATAAGGAATACATGTTGGATACCATATAAGCACTGATTCTTTTAGTTCACTGGTGACTCCTGAGAAGTTCAACTTTGGTGACTCTCCAGTTCAATTCAATTCAATTATCATTGAGTTCATGTAGATGAAGCAGTGGATAGAGTGCTGGGCCTGGAGTCAGGAAGACTTGAGTTAGCTCTGTGACCCTAGGCAAGTCACTTCATCTTGTATACCTCAGTTTCCTCATCTGTAAAGTGAACTGGAGAAGGAAATGGCAAACCATTCTGGTATCTTTGCCAAGAAAACCACAAATGGCATCATGAAGCATCAGACACAACTGAAAATGACTGAAACTGACATCACTTATTAAGCACCTACTATATGCCAAGCACTAGGCTAAGTACAAATACAAATAAGAAAGAAAAGATAGTTTCTGCCCTCAAGGAACTTACAACCTAATGGGGAAAGACAACATACAAAAAGAGACTGGAAAGTCAGGAAAGGCTGTGAAGGGAGACCCAGGAACAAGGAGTCATCTTGTCCCATTGAATTGAAACCAGGCAGAGCTATAGCTGCAAAGTAGATTGAATTAGAAGTCCAATTTCTGTCTTCTGCAAAGGAAGTCTTTGGGAGGAGTTTGGTATGCCACCCTCTGGACGGATGTGGTTTCCAGGTTTGAGTTAGCAACATAGTAATGAAATGAGAAGTGAGGAGTTTACCCTGTAGAGGCTACTTGTTCCATGGAGTTGAAATTCCTCAAGAATAGAGGGATTAGTTGAGGGAGAAGATCAGCAAGAGGGAGAATGTTCCCATTGCATGAGTTGAATATGGAATGTACCTAAGGGACAGGTCACAATATCTACCTCACAACTCCTTAATTTTTAATAGAAGTCTTAGAAGAGTCCCTAATCTGAAGCTATCTGAATAAACTGTTAGTCAATGGTATCATCATAGAGTTCAATAGTCCATAGGCATCAGTTAGTCAATAAACATTTATTAAGCTCCCACTATGTGTCCAGTGTGCTAAGCATGCTAGGGATACAAGTAGGAATGATAGTCCCTGACCACAAATTTATAATCTAATGGGGAAAGATAAAACACAAAAAAGCTGAAAAGTGGGGTAGGGGGAAAGGAAGGAATGAAGATTTTGAGTACAGGGGGCATGATGAAGTCCAAAGAAGTTCCAAGGATTGTAGCTAGATGGGAAATAAAGAAATGGCTATCCTGGGCCCCTCCTTAAGTGAAGATTTTGTAATTCATTGCTCTGCCCTCCAAACAAAGGGACAGAGGGTGCTAGTGAGAGTGCTAAGGCTGATTAGATCTTGTATCACCTGTTGTGTGATAGAAGAATGAGGAAATATGGGTGTATGTAGACTATCAAATTTTGAACATAAAAACTACAGTAGATCAGTCCAGCAAGCCACAAGATGAAGATGTCCTGGATCATTATCTAGGCAACCAATGATATTCAATGCTGGACTTAATGTTTGATATCAAATTCTTAACACAAAGGAAGACAAATAGAAGAGAAATTTCATTTGCCCAACTCTTTTCTACCAGTTTGAGTGTATGCCACAAGGCACTTGTACCTTTTCAATAGCTTAAGAAAAAGTAGTTAAGGATATGAACTAAATGGAAACGTTGGTGTATCTGGATGACCTTGTTGTCTTTGGAAATACATCAGAAGAATATGAGAAAAACTGATGAAAGTGTTGGATTGTCCGGAAGATGTTGTTGTAAGATGAACTAGGTTATGTATATTTATGTTCCAATGCATGATCTAAATGCACCTTTCAAGAAACATTGATAAATATTTCTGGAATCTTGCCCACCCCTCACTAGAAGGGTCTATGTTTCTTAACTTGAGGGAACCAGGAGAAAGGGCACAAGTCTAGATGTTCTGTTCTCCAGTCTCTGACAGGGGTACAGGACTAGAATTTTACCTTTCTGACCTCCCTAAATATTGCTGGGCTAGGAGTAAAATTTCAGGTTCAAAACAATAAAACAATACAGTCATTTCTTTAGCCCTTATTTTGACTCCTCACCAAATGCCAGTTACACAAAAGCCACCATAAATAGTGAGTGACAAGAAAACCATTTATTCAATACAAAACAAATAGAAATAAGAGAAGTTATACATATTAGAATACACCAGAAAATACATAAGAACTTGTTAGGTGGAGAACAAGATGAGATTTCAGCTCGACCAAGAGAGAGACTCAGGTTTCACCCATGGAAATTCCCCCAAAGTCCCTAGAGAGTCAAGCTTGATATTAGGGATGTGAGGATCTAGTTTCCCCTACATGTCCTCAATTTCTAAAGTCTTTCTGTCTCCTTGGATTTGATATGGACAAGAATGCATGAATGATAAGCTGAATATTCTTCTCCTACGAAGTTCTCAAACCCACTCTGCCCTCAAACAGTCATGCAGTCTTGTGTCAGGTCTCTACCAAACAAGAGTAATCCCTAAGTAACAGCATGCAAAATACCCCAGGCTTAGTTAGAAACCTGGGTTACATCTTCAAATGACAAATACTAGTTTGCAAAGCCTCTTTCAAGAATGTGGGTCACCTAGTTTCTCATCAAGGAGTGAGAACTAACCAAAAATAGAAGTATTCATCAACTAGCCACATCCAAAGAACTTCAAGACATAATTATTTTTTCTAGGATTTGGTGGCTGTCAAAAATTGTTGAAGAACAAGTCTACCATTGTTAAATTAGTTATTGCATGGACATAGGACTGAAGAGAACAAGAAGCAGAAGACCCAGAAAGGTCAATATACCTTGACCTCTCTGAATCCATTCAGAGATTTTGGGATGAAAAGTGTGTTAGCTAATGCAGATATAAGAATGCTCTTTGACATACTTATTAGTTTGGAAGGATGGTACAACACTTCATTGTCTGCCATTGCCTACCTGTGATACACAGGGAGCTGGGCTACAGTTAAATTGAAGAACAGATAGACATTCTTCCAGAGAATGCATCCCATCGCTATCTGTGAAGTTTGCCTTATTGAGTCCAATTTTACTTCAGTTGTCCTTGGATGACTTACAGAAGTGTTGTGAAGCACAATATAAGAAATAAAGAATTATCCAATGATACATTGTTTACAAGAAACACATTTAAAAATGTGAGATGTGCATAGAGTAAAAATAAAAGTCTGGAGTAGAATGTATTATGCTTCAGCTGATATATATATATATATATATATATATATATATATATATATAAAAAGCAGGGGTAGCAATCATGATTTCAGACAAAGTTAAAACTAAAGTAGATTTAATTAAGAGATAATCAAGGACAATACATTATGTTAAAAGGTACTATAGATAATGAAGTACTATCAATACTAAACCTATATGCATCATATGCTATAACTATAAACCATGAAGAGCAAAACCAGAGAAAGAAAATTATAGATCAATTTTACTAATGAATATGGAAGCAAAAATCTCAAACAAAATACTAGCTAGGAGACTACAACAATATATCACAAAGATGAAGATGGCGGCTGGAAAGCAGGGACTTGTGTGAGCTCCCTGCCAGGTCCCTCCAAAAACCTATAAAAAATGGCTCTGAACAAATTCTAGAATTGCAGAACCCACAAAATAGCAGAGGGAAGCAGGGATCCAGCCCAGGACACCCTGGATGGTTGCCCCATGAGGTCTATCACGGCACGGAGTGGAGGGGAGCAAAGCTCAGCGTGGGCGGCAGCAGGACCAACCAGACCAGGAGTCAGGCAGAACAGGCCCTAGTGCCATGAATCAGTGAGCTGTGGCGGTTACCAGACTTCTCACCCCACAAATACCAAAGACAACAGAGAAGGTTAGTGAGAAAAGCTGCGGGGGACAGAGTGAAAAGAGTTCGGGGTTAGGCCACCACCCCAGGGGCAGCGGGAGTGGTACAGCTACAGAACTACAGCTGCAGTTACTTCCAGCCCCAGACCCACCTGGTGGGAGGAATTAAGTGGCTGATCAGAGAAGGAGTGCAGAGCCTGCTGAAGATTTGCATCAGGTCCAGGTTGGCAGTTCTTGGGGAAGGAGGAGTGCTGGGGTAGCAGAGCTGGCTGTATAGAAATAGCTCTGAAATCAACAGCGCATCCCCTCAAGCTTGGAACAAAGTACTCTTTGCTCTAAAAGCAGTCATACCCTGACAAAAAACTCAAGGGTCAAGTAAGTTGGCTGAGAACATGGCCAGGCAGCGAAAACACACTCAGATTCAGTCTCAGACTTTGGAATCTTTCTTCGGTGACAAAGAAGACCAAAACATACAGCCAGAAGAAGTCAACAAAGTCAAAGAGCCTACATCAAAAGCCTCCAAGAAAAACATGAACTGGTTTCAGGCCATGGAAGAGCTCAAAAAGGATTTGGAAAAGTAAGTTAGAGAAGTAGAGAAAAAATTGGGAAGAGAAATGAGAGTGATGTGAGAAAACCATGAAAAACAAGTCAATGACTTGCCAAAGGAGACCCAAAAAAATACTGAAAAAAATATTGAAGAAAACAACCCTTAAAAAATAGACTAACTGAAATGGCGGAAGAGCTCCAAAAAGCCAATGAGGAGAAGAATGCCTTGAAAGGCAGAATTAGCCAAATGGAAAAGGAGGTCCAAAAGACCACTGAAGAAAATACTACCTTAAAAATGAGATTGGAGCAAGTGGAAGCTAGTGACTTGATGAGAAATCAAGACATAAAACAGAACCAAAGGAATGAAAAAGTGGAAGACAATGTGAAGTATCTCATTGGAAAAACCACTGACCTGGAAAATAGATCCAGGAGAGATAATTTAAAAATTATTGGACTACCTGAAAGCCATGATCAAAAAAAGAGCCTAGATAGCATCTTTCATGAAATTATCAAGGAGAACTGCCCTGCTTTTCTAAAGCCAGAGGGTAAAATAGAAATTGAAAGAATCCGTAGATCACCTCCTGAAAAAGATCCCAAAAAGAAATCTCCTAGGAATATTGTTGCCAAATTCCAGAGCTCCCAGATCAAGGAGAAAATACTGCAAGCAGCCAGAAAGAAACAATTTGAGTATTGTGGAAACCCAATCAGAATAATCCAAGATCTGGCAGCCTCTACATTAAGAGATAGAAGGGCTTGGAATACGATATTCCGGAGGTCAATGGAGCTAAGATTAAAACCTAGAATCACCTACCCAGCAAAACTTAGTATCATGCTCCAAGGCCAAATATGGATTTTCAATAAAATAGAGGACTTTCAAGCTTTCTCAGTGAAAAGACCAGAGCTGAATAGAAAATTTGACTTTCAAACACAAGGATCAAGAGAAGCATGAAAAGGTAAACAAGAAAGAGAAATCATAAGGGACTTACTAAAGTTGAACTGTTTTGTTAACATTCCTACATGGAAAGATGATGTGTATGATTCATGAGACCTCAGTATCATAGTAGCTGAAAGGAATATGCATATATATATATATGTATATATATATATATATATGTATGTATATACATATATATATGCATATGTGTGTGTCTATGTATGTATATATGTAGGTTATATATATATAGACAGAGGGCACAAGGTGAGTTGAATATGAAGGGATAATATCTAAAAAAATAAAATTAAGGGATGAGAGAGGAATATACTGAGAGAGGCAGAAAGGGAGAGATAGAATGGGGTAAATTATCTCACATAAAAGTGGCAAGACAAAGCGCTTCTGTAGGAAGGGAAGAGGGGGCAGGTGAGGAGGAAATGAGTAAATCTTGCTCTCATCGGATTTGACCTGGGGAGGGAATACCATACACACTAAATTGGGTATCTTACCCCACAGGAAAGAAGGAGGAAGAAGATAAAAATGGGGGGATGATAGAAGGGAGGGTAGACAGGGGGAGGAGGTAATCAAAAACAAACACTTTCGAAAAGGGACAGGGTCAAGGGAGAAAATTCAATAAAGGGGGATAGGTTAGGAAGGAGCAAAACATAGTTAATCTTTCACAACATGAGTGTTGTGGAAGGGTTTTACATAATGATACACATGTGGCCTATGTTGAATTGCTTGCCTTCTTAGGGAGGGTGGTCGGAGAGGGAAGAGACATTCAAAAACAAAAAAAACATTTTTGCATGCAACTAGGAAATAAGATACACAGGCAATGGGGTGTAGAAATTTATCTTGCCCTAGAAGAGAAGAAGGGAAAGGGGGATGGGAGGGGAGTGGGGTGACATATGGGAGGGCTGACTGGGGAATGAGGCAACCAGAATATCTACCATCTTGGAGTGGGTGGGAGGGTACAAATGGGGAGAAAATTCACAATTCAAACTCTTGTGAAAATCAATTCTGAAAACTAAATATATTAAATAAATTAAATTTAAAAAATGAAAAAAAATCACAAAGATTATACATTATAACCAAATGGATTTTATACTAGGAATGCAGGGCTAGTTAATTTTAAGAAAAAATATCAATATAATTGATTATATCAAAAACAATAGTAACAAAAATCACATTATTATATCAATGAATGCTGAAAAAGCTTTTGACAAAATACAGCATTCATTTCTATTAAAAACATGTGAAAGCATAGGCATAAATGGATTTTTCCTTAGAATGATAAACTGCATCGACCTAAAACCATCAGCAAGCATTATCTGTAATGGGGATAAGCCAGAAGCCTTCCCAATAAAATCAGGAGTGAAAAAGGATGCCTATTATTGCCAATATTATTTGATATTGTACTAAAAATGCTAGCAAAAACAGTAAGAGAAGACAAAGATATCAAAGAAATTGGAATGGGAAAAGAGGTAATAAAACTATCTCCTTTGCAGATGATATCATGGTATACTTGGAAAATCTAGGAGATTTAACTAAAAAAACTAATTGAAGCAATAATTTTAGCAAAGTAGCAAGATATAAAGTAAATCTACATAAATCACCATCATTCCTATATATCACCAACAAAGCCCTGGAAGAAGAGACAGTGAGAGATTGTTCAAAATAACAATAGATGATATAAAATATCTGAGAGTCTACCTGCCATGACAAACTCAGGGACTATATGATCCTCATTATTACACACTTTTATACAAATAATGTCAGATTTAAATAATTGGAGAAATATTAATGGTTCATGGGTGGGTAGAGCCAATATAATAAAAATGACAATTCTGCCTAAATTAATTTACTTATTCAGTGCTGTCTCAAATTACAATATGTGTGTGTATATATATATATACATATACATATATATATACATATACATATATATATATGTGCATGTATATATATTACTGAGCTAGAAGAAAAGGTCAAGAATATCAAAGGAATTAATGAAAAAATGTAAAGGAAGGAGATTTAGCAGTACCGGATATTAAACTGTGTTATTAAGATGGTAATTATCAAAACTCTCTGGTACTGGCTTAAGAAATAGAATGGTGGATCAGTGGAATACAGTAGATAAATAATATATAGTAGGAAATGATGATAGCAACCTTGTGTTTGATAAATGTAAAGACTGAAGATTTGGGGACAAGAATTCAGTTTGGTAAAAATTGTTGAGAAACTGGAAAGTATGCGGTTTGGAAGAAAATAGGTATAGAATGATATCTTATACCATTTACCAAAACAAAGTCAAAATGGATATATGACCCAAATATGAAGAGAGATATCATAAGTATATTAGAAGAACATGGTACATATTACCTATCAGATTTATGAATAGAAGAATTTATGAATAAAAAAGAGAGAGCCTTGTAAGATATAAGTGAATAATTTTAATTACATTAAATTAAAAGATTTTATACAAATAAAACCAATATAGCCAAGATTAGAAGGAAAACAGAAAATGGGGGAGAAGGGGAATTTTATAGATAGTTTTTCAGATAAAGGCCTCATATCTCAAATATACAGAAAATGTTGTCAAGCTTATAAGAATATAGGTCATTTCTCAATTGATAAATGATTAAAGGATATGAGCAGGCAGTTTTTGGAGGAAGAAATCAAAGCCATATATAGTCATATGAAAAATTCTCTAAATCATTATTGATTAGAAAAATGCAAATTTAAACAACTTTGAAGTATCATTTCACACCCATCAGATTGGCTAAAATGATAGAAGTGGGAAATGACGAATGTTGAAGGGATTGCGGAAAAATTGGGACACTGATACACTGTTGGTGGAACTGTGAACTGATCCAACCATTTTGGAGAGCAATCTGAAAGTATGCACAAAGAGTTATAAAACTGTGCATACCCTTTGACTCAGCAATACTGCTATTAGTTCTGTTTCCCAAGGTGATCCAGGAAAAAGGAAAAGAACCTATATATTCTAAATTATTTATAGCAGCTTTCTTTGTAGTGGCAAGAAGCTAGAAATTGAGGGGATGCCCATCAACTGAGGAATGGCTGAATAAGTTGTGGTATATAATTGTAATGGAATACTTCTGTGCTGTAGGAAATGAGGACAGATTGATTTTAGGAAAACACGGAAAGACTTGCATGAAATTATGAAGAATGAGACAAGCAGAACCAAGAAAACATTGTATACAGTAACAGCAATATTGTTCAAAGAGTAAAAGTGAATGACTTAGCTATTCTAAGCTAAATGAATATTCAAATCAACTGTAAAGAACCTATGAAGGAAGATGCTATCTACCTCCAGAGAAAGAACTGATATATGGAACTACGTATTGTGCAGTTTCAGATAGATAGATAGAGATGTAAAATAGTGGCCTTTTCTAGTGCAGGGTTAGGAGGGAAAGAGGCAAACAGCTTGGAACTCAAATGTAACAACTTTTTTTTTTTTTAAGAAGTAAGGAAGCAAAAAGCTTTTGCAGGGACAAAACAAATGCAACTAGGATTAGAAAGAAAAGCTATTGACTGGAAAAAAAATCGCTTCATCAAATATCTCAGATAAAGGAGTGATAACCCAGATGTATAATGAATTAATATAAATGCATAAGAACAAGTGCCTTTACCCAATGGATAAGTGGTCAATGTTCTCAGTGGTCAATAGTTCTCAGAGGAAGATTTGAAAACTATTAACAATCATATGATAAACTGCTCTAAATCATAAATGATAAGAAAAATGTAAATGAAAACAACTCCAAGGTTTTATCTAATGTAAGTCAATCTGAAAGATGACAAAAGATGGATATAATCCATTTTGGAGGGGGGTGTAGAAAGCTAGGGACACCAAAACACTGCTGGTAGAACTGTGAACTGGTTTAGACATTCTAAAAAGCAATTTAGAATTAAGCCTTGAAAAAGTGACTAAAATGTTAATATCTTTTGCCAGCCTACTCTCTATGACCCATCAGATTCACAAAGACCTTACCTTCTCCCCTAAAAGTGCTATAGTTTCAGAAAACACCTCTTGCTAGGCAACTACTGATTCAGGAGCCCAGAAATTTTCAAACTCAGGAGGTTGCCAAGGCTGGAAACATCCATCTGTCAGGATTTCTGGTTGCTGTTCACAGATATGTCAGCGAAGGAACACAAAGCAGAAACAACAGACAGAGACCTGAGATCCAGCTTCATCTAGGCAAACAAATGTTCTTGCTCTCTAGCTATTGAGTCAAGGAGATAAGGTTTGGGGGGCAAAGAGGAGACAGAACTTCTATCATCCTCTTGTTGGAAACACAAAGGAGAGCTGGAACTTGGTTTGTTCCAAAAGAGGGTAGATTGAAAGACATAAGCGATAGAGCCATTCAACAGCTTTTATGGTTCCTCCACAAGAGTCAGTTCTCCATGACAATGACCTGTTTGACAAAGAGGGAACAGTACCATAAAATGCCAGAAATATCTAGAGGATGGTTGTCAACAATGTCAAAGGCTACAGAGGAAATGAAGGAATGAAGGAAACAAAGGAAATGAAGGTTGATTTTTAAAAAGTCATTAAATTTGGCAATTAAGAGATCATTGATGACTTTGGACAGTTTTCAGCTGAATGATGAGGTTGGAGACCTTATTGCAAAAGTTTTAAAAACCAACTAGATGAGAAGTGGAGACATTGAGAGAAAACAGCTATTTTTTCCCTTTGAGTTTGGCTGTGAAAGGGAGGAGAGAGAAAAAGCAATAATTTGAATATGTGTTAGGGCCTGGAGAAAGTTTTTTTTTCCTTAAGGATGAGAGATTTGCATATGTTTGAAGGTAATAAGGAACAAATCAGTAGATAGGAAAAGATTGAAGATTAAAGAGAAGGGATAATGTTGACAGCTATGTTCTGAAGAAGGGTTTTGAGAGGTAGGGTTGAGATCAAGTGCACATGTAGAGACAATGGCCTAAAGGTAGCTAGGTGGTATAGTGGATAAAGTGCTGGACCTGGAGTCAGAAAGACATGAGTTCAAATCCAGCCATAGATACTCATTAGCTGTGTAACTCTGAGCAAATCAACTAAGCTGTCTTCCTCAGTTTCCATAATTATTTTGTTTTGCAGCCCTATCTGACCCTTCATGACCCCATTTGGGGTTTCCTCAGCAAAGATACTACAATGTTTTGACATTTCCTTCTCCAGTTCATTTTATATATGAGGAAACTGAGGCAAACAAAAAAGTGACTTGCCCAGGGTCACACAGCTATTAAATGTCTGACGTCAGATTTGAATTCAGGACAATAAATCTTTCTGACTGCAGGCCTACTACTCAATTCCCTACACCACTCATAACTATACAATGGGGATAATGGCACCTAGTTCTCAGGGTTGTTGTAAGGATTGAATGAGATAATATTTGTAAAGAAGTTAGCAAAGTACCTGGCACATAGTAGGCACTTAAATGTTCCCTTCTTTCCTTTCTTCCTGAGAAAGGCCAAGCCTGCAGCAGAGACTGGATTATGGAGGAGACAATGGGGGATGATAGTAATCATAAGATGAAGAGAAGAGAGAGTACACAGAAAATGAACTATTTTCACAATAAAGTAGGTCATCATCTAAGTTTGAGAAGATAAAAGAAGCTTTAGAAAAGGGGAATGGAATAGAGACCAGAGTAAAAGGATTGACTTGCCATAAGTGAGATTAGATAACAAAATTGCTATCTATTTCAGTTCTTTTATATGTTTTCTACCAGCTCCATTCAACAGCAGGCAAGTAGAAGAAGAGGTAGACAGTGGGTATAAGCCAGGGCTGGGGATTGACAAAGTATAAATATTGAAAGGAAAAGAGGACAAAGATTTTGAGAGTAGAGGCCCATGTAGAGTTAAATTGGTTAACTATAGAGGCAAGATTGGGAAGGGAGGAGAGTGAAGTTAGAACCTGGGAGAGATAAAGGGATTTACTATCCAAGTGAGGATGAAGAATAGTGTTAGGAGGAGTAAGGCATAGGGAGCAATGGAACCATAGGAGGTTATTTCAGGAACTGTTGTGCTTGCTCCATCTACTTCACCTCAGATTGTCTCCTTTCTATCTAACCAAGTATGAAGGATGGCCCCAGAATCTTTGTGGGTGGAAGATTTCCAAAATTAATGAATGAAAAAGCATTTATTAAGTGCTTACTATGAGTTAAGTACTGTGCTAAGTGTTGCTTATACAACTATAAAAGCAAAGATATTCCTTGCTCTTAAGAAGCTTATATTCTAATAAAGAGACAACATACTTTGGGGAGTGGTGGCCAAGGAGGGGTGCTTTGTTCTAGAAAACTATCAGAAAGGTGAGTGGACTACTGGAAAATAGATTGATACACCCCATCTAAGGATAATGGTAGAGTTGATTTGATCAAGGTTCTTGCTTTGGGAACAGAGAATTAGAAGTGGCAGGAATATTAGAATAGGAATGCAGTCAAAATGCAGTTCCTAAGACTATGATGGATGACTGAGAGTGGTGATGACAGCAATAATAGTAGCTAATATTTATAAACATACCGCATTTTATTGCACTTTGTTGATACTGAGGGGGGAGAGGGTTGTGTGTTTTTTGTTTTTGTTTTTGCTTTTACATTTTGAAGGGTTGTGGCAATCGTTCATCAAGCAAGCCTGTCAGCACCATTTTTCCAACAGCGTGTGCTCACATTGTATTTCTGTGTTAAATTTTGGTAATTCTCACAATATTTCAAACTTTTTCATCATTATCATATTGGTTATGGTGATCTGTGATCAGTGATCTTTGATGTTATTATTTTTTTTAAAATTTATTTAAGATATTTAGTTTTCAGAATTGATTTTCACAAGAGTTTGGATTACAAATTTTCTCCCCATTTCTACCCTCCCCCCCACTCCAAGATGGCATATATTCTGGTTGCCCTGTTCCCCAGTCAGCGCTCCCCTCTGTCACCCCACTCCCCTCCCATCCCCTTTCCCCTTCCTTTCTTGTAGGGCAAGACAAATTTTTACACCCCATTGCCTGTGTATCTTATTTTCTTGTTGCATGCAAAAACATTTTTGTTTGGTTTTGAACATCTGTTTTTAAAACTTTGAGTTCCAAATTCTCTCCCCTCTTCCCTTCCCATCCACCCTCCCTAAGAAGTCAAGCAATTCAACATAGGCCACATGTGTATCATTAAGTATAACCCTTCCACAATACTCATGTTGTGAAAGACTAACTATATTTTGCTCCTTCCCAACCCATCCCCCTTTATTGAATTTTCTCCCTTGACCCTGTCCCCTTTCGAAAGTGTTTGTTTTTGACTACCTCCACCCCCATATGCCCTCCCCTCCATCATCCCCCCATTTTTTTTTATCTTCTTGCCTCTTCTTTCCTGTGGGGTAAGATTCCCAGTTGGGTATGTATGGTATTCCCTCCTTAGGCCAAATCTGATGAGAGCAATGTTCACTCATTCCCCCCTCATCTGCCCTCTCCTCTCCTCCCACAGAACTGCTTCCTCTTGCCACCATTATGCGAGATAATCCATCCCATTCTATCTCTCTCAGTATGTTCCTCTCTCATCCCTTAATTTGATTTTATTTCTTTTAGGTATCTTCCCTTCATCTTCAACCCATCCCATTCTATCTCTCTCAGTATGTTCCTCTCTCATCCCTTAATTTGATTTTATTTCTTTTAGGTATCTTCCCTTCATCTTCAACTCACCCTGTGTCCACTCTCTCCCTCTCTCTCTCTCTCTCTCTCTCTCTCTCTCTCTCTCTCTCTATATATATATATATATATATATATATATACATACACACATAGATATATATATACACACACATTCACCCATGTATATACATAAACATATATGTATGCATATTCCCTTCAGCTACCCTAATACTGAGGTCTCATGAATCATACACATCATCTTTCCATGTAGGAATGTCAACAAAACAGTTCACCTTTAGTAAGTCCCTTGCAATTTCTTTTTCTTGTTCTTTTTCTTGATTACCTTTTCATGCTTCTCTTGATTCTTGTGTTTGAAAGTCAAATTTTCTATTCAGTTCTGGTCTTTTCACTGAGAAAGCTTGAAAGTCCTCTATTTTATTGAAAATCCATATTTGGCCTTGGAGCATGATACTAAGTTTTGCTGGGTAGGTGATTCTAGGTTTTAATCCTAGCTCCATTGACCTCCGGAATATCGTATTCCAAGCCCTTCGATCTCTTAATGTAGAGGCTGCCAGATCTTGGGTTATTCTGATTGGGTTTCCACAATACTCAAATTGTTTCTTTCTGGCTGCTTGCAGTATTTTCTCCTTGATCTGGGAGCTCTGGAATTTGGCAACAATATTCCTAGGAGATTTCTTTTTGGGATCTATTTGAGGAGGCGATCGATGGATTCTTTCAATTTCTATTTTGCCCTGTGGCTCTAGGATATCAGGGCAGTTCTCCTTGATAATTTCTTGAAAGATGATATCTAGGCTCTTTTTTTGATAATGGCTTTCAGGTAGTCCAATAATTTTTAAATTCTCTCTCCTGGATCTATTTTCCAGGTCAGTGGTTTTTCCAATGAGATATTTCACATTATCTTCCATTTTTTCATTCCTTTGGTTCTGTTTTATAATATCTTGATTTCTCATCAAGTCACTAGCTTCCACTTGCTCCAATCTAATTTTTAAAGTAGTATTTTCTTCAGTGGTCTTTTGGACGTCTTTGATGTTATTATTGTAATTGTTTTGGGGCTCCATGAACCATGCGCATGTAAGATGGTTAACTTATTGATAAATGTTATGTGTATTCTGACTGCTCCACTGACTAACCATTTCCCCATCTCTCTCCCTCTCCTCAGGCTTCTCTATTCCCTGAGACACAATATTGGGATTAGGCCAATGCATAACCCTACGATGGCCTCTAAGGGTTCAGTTGAAAGGAAGTCAATTGATGAGGCAAATTTCATTGTTGTCTTATTTTAAGAAATTACCACAGCCACCCCATCCTTCAGCAACTACCATCCTGATCAGTCAGCAGCCATCAACATTGAAGCAAGACCTCACCAGCAAAAAGATTACAACTCACTGAAGGCTCAAATGACAGGTATCACTTTTTAGCAATAAATTAATTTTTAATTAAGATATGTACATTGTTTTTTAGACATTATACCATTGCTCACTTAATTGACTACAGTATAGTATAAACATAGCTATTATATGCATTGGGAAATCAAATTATTCATGCAATTTGCTTTATTATATTTGCTTTATTGTAGTGATCTGGAACCGAATTTGCAATATCTCCAAGGTATGCCTGTATATAGCATTTTAAGATTTGCCAAGCACTTTACATATGTTATCTCATTTGATTCTCACAAAAATCCAATGGGGGCTATTTTTGTACCATTTTTCAGATGAGGAAGCTGAAAAGTGACTTATCCAAGGTCTTACAGCTACTGAGTTTCTGAGGCAAGATTTGAACTTTGATCTTTCTGATTCCATTTCCAGTACTTTCTCCACTGAACAATCTAGTTGCTTTCTAGGATGTGAAGTGTGATATGGCTAGAGCTTTCTTGTCCCATCCTGCAAGCATCAGGTACAGGTGATAATTGGGGAGGAAGAGGTGCAAGTCTATATCTACTTGCAGGAACTGTTGAATGACCAGGTAAATTTGTACTGGAGGTGGAAGTTCTAGTGGGTATGCCATGAAACATGACAGTTGAATAGTAGGGAAGGAGCCTTGTAATGGCAAGCAGAGTGGGACTTTTTGCTGTTTTTTCTTTTGTAGAGCTTTCTAGCTCTAAGGCAATCAAGTGCCTTTGAGTCTTGGCTTTGTGTCAATCAATAGTCTTTGACTGAATCAAGAATCTTTGATGACCTGCTTACATCACAAGAAAGCCTAAGTCACATGAGTTTGAGTCACATGGTTGTGATGTCCTCTGACCTTGAAGAAGTATGCATATACTCTGAGGCTAGCATTTTGCTTTGGGGCTCACTCACTGGAAGAGTGTTCTTGTGATTTCGCCAGATGAGGCTCTGGGTAGCCATTAAGGAGCCCCCCTAGCTTTGAAAACACAGATGTTGGTGCTTCTCTCTGGTAACTATGTATGTATGTATTGCTATGGACAGACAGTTAGAAACTCTGTCTGCTGATTTGTGTTATTTGCTCTGTTTATATAATTTCTGCTTGTAATTTCTGACTTTTTCCCCTGAACTAAGTCAATGATATATGTATGTTTAATTAAAGTGAGACTGTAAACCCCCTAAAGTTGCTTTCTTTAGAAAAGCAAATCAAAGAACCTGTGCTAACAGCTCTCCTGTGTGCTAGTGTTATTGGCCTTAAACAGCCACAGTAGCTGTAAGTAACATTGTTGTTACAAGCCTATGGCTTACTCTGCTAGTTTCTTTAAGGGCTTATCCAGTGAGTCAGTCAATCAACATTTATTAAGCAACTACTATGTGCCAGCCACTGTGCTAAGCACTGCTAATACAAAAAGAAGCAAAAGACAGTCTCTGCCCTCAAGGAGATCACAATCTAATGGATTGTATCCAAGAGAAGATTCTACATATTCAAACACATTTAATGTCTTATGTGAAGGGGCACCCTCAAGTTTCTACAACTATGAATCCTCTGTATAGATGCATTTGTAATGAATTAGAATATCTCTTATAGTTTGATCTAGGCCATATCTAATTGCACCAAGCAGCCATCTCTTGCTGGCTCATGGGTGGTTCATGGGAAGAGTATTGGGGAAAAAGAGGTGAGGTAAAACCACAGGTCATAGTAAAACGGGTGTTTAGGATAAAATATGAATTACTGATATTGCAAAAATAGGCAATGGGAAGGAGGCTAGATGAGCCATTGTGTTGATAGATACATGAGTTGAAAGTGTTCTGTTTTCCATTTGGTTCTCTTCAACTGCTGTCAGGTTGTGTGCAATAGTGAAGAGGGAGATAAATTTTAATCTGAAATGTGAACCAAAAATGTGGTTCAAACCAACATTGATGTGAAATATGTGAAGGAAAGAACAGGAAGATCTCCATGAAGAACATTGTGTAATAGTTATAATAGAGGAGATGGATTCAGAGATGAATCAGGCCCTGCCACTTATAAGCCATAAAGCCTTGGACATTGGGCTCATGCTCATTTATTAAAATGTGTATGATATGACATAATCTACCTTTAAAGAATGCTGTGAGGAAAATCCTCAATAGAATATAAGCTCCTTGAGAGCAAAAACTCTTTGATTTTTGTTTTCTTATCCCCAGTGCCTATCACTATTGGAAGTGTTTAATAAATGCTTGTTGAATGAACTCTTTGTAAAATTTAAAGTGCTGGTTATGATATAATAGTATTAGCAATTGTTATTATCTTCATGACTGACTCTACTACTTTGAAGATGGAGCTATAATTTAGGGTGCTGGTAACTACATGATAAAGTCCATTGTTTTGGCTTCCCAGGTGTAACAATGTGTGGGGATCTGATTTACCATTATGTGTGCTTATTAGAGATGGTGGGGTATACTAATAAGACTTACATTCATCAATGTGTACAATGAAGTTTTATTGACAATTCAACAATATCAATATTAATTTCTCTAGGAACAAACCACCAACCCAATTCCTAAAGGTCCCAGTAAGAGATTCTTGTGAGAGAGTATTCTGGAAAGATGGCGGATTTTCCCCCCAAACAAGACAAAACAACACCTCAGGGCAAAGGTAGAGCTGCAAAAACAAAAAAGAGCTGGGGCAGAACAGTGGTCCTCCTGGGGCAATCTGAATAAAAATCCCGGGACCAAGGTTTGGTCCTTGAGAAGTGTAAACACCTTCAGGCTAGTTCCACTGAAACATCAAGCAGCTGGATTGGGAGGTAACCTTGGCTCTAGCTACAGGAATCTCCTGGACAGTGTGGAGAGACAACTGTCTAACCAGGGGAAGAGTGAAGGAACCTCTGCTGAAAAGGGACTTCAGGCCTAGATGTGCTGCCAAGAAGCAGCCAAGCAAGAAGTAACCTGCACAGGAGTGAAGAAGCAGTGGGGCGGGGTCGCTGCTGGCTGTTGTCACTTGCAGAAGGTCAGAGTTCTTGGTTTCTATTCCACACCAGAAAGGAGAAGTGAAATTGGGTCTGAGGCAAGAGACACCATTCCCCCATACCCCAGGACTACAGGTGATTACAATAACAAACTGCGACAAATAAAAAAAAAAAAAACAGTGAGCAGGCAAAGGAGAAAGAACCCAACCATACAAAGGTATTGTGGGAATAGAGAAGACCAAAGTTCATCTTCAGAGGAGGATATTGAAGCAAAAAAAGCCTCTCCTACTCCAAAGAGTAATGTCAAATGGTCACCTGCCCAAAAAGAATCGATAGAAGAATTTAAAAAAAAGACTTTAAAAATCAAATGAGATAGACTGAGGAAAAATTTTTTTTAAAAAAAAAAACAATCCAAGAAAAATAAGATGATTATGAAAAGAAAGTCAACCAATTACAAAAGGAGATCCAGAATCTTAAGGAAGAAAACGACTACTTGAAAATTAGAATTGGGCAAGGAGAAGTCAGTGAAGTTATAAGAGACCAAGAAATAACAAAACAGAATATGAAGAATGAAAAAAAAATAGAAGAGAATGTGAAACATAAGAAAAACAACTGATCTGGAGAACAGATCATGAAAAGAAAACAACAATAATCAGATTACCTGAAAGCCACAATAAAAAAAAAAGGATCTTGATACAATAATGCAAGAAATAATTAAAGAAAATTGTCCTGAAGTGTTAGAACAAGAGAGGAAAGTAGAAATAGAAAAAATCCACTAATCACCACCTGAAAGAGATCCTACCAGGAAAACCTATAGGAATATAGCTAGATCCCAAAACCCCTAGCTCAGGGAGGAAATATTATGAGCAACAAGAAAAAAGCAATTCAAATATGGTGGAACCACAATTAGAATCATACAAGACCTAGCAGCAGCTATATTAAAGGACCTCGGGTCTTGGAATACTATCTATCAAAGAGCAAAAGAATTGGGGTTTGCAGCTGAAAATATCATACCCTGCAAAGTTAAGTATAATATTGAATGATAAAAATGAACAATCAATGAATTGCCAGACTTTCAGGATTTTGTTGCAAAAAGACATGAAATCAATAGAAGATTTGACATATAAGATCCAAGAGAGGTATAAAGTAAATATCAAAGACTAATTACAAGGGACTCAATAAGGACAGACTGTTTACTTTTTATACAAGGAAATATAAACTGTATGTGTTAGATTGTTATTAGTAATGGGGTAGTTCGAAAGAAAGATTGGGGTAGATTTGATTATGATGTGATACTAAAAAGTAAACCATTTAGGAAAAGGTAAAAAGAGTAATTATCTTATACAAATTAGGTGGGAGAAGAACTGACAAAGAGGAATTAGATGGAGGAGGAGGGCTGGTGGTTCTAGAACCCTACTCTTAATTAGGAATGGGTTAAAGAGGGAATATAAGTATGTACACACACACACACACACACACACACACACACACACATATGAATATATATGGGCATAAAAGTCTTCTAAATTCGGAAAGAAATAAAAGAGCATAGGGGATAGGGAGGGGAAGAGGATAAGGGAGGGGTCTCTGGTGGGGGGTAGGTTAAGTAATAGGAAGGCAAGGTAGCAGGTAGAAGTAAAGTAGAGAAGTCAGGAGGGATAGGAAATAAGAGATACACACAAACATAAAATAAAGATCAGGAGTAGAATTTATTAGGGAAAAAATGCAGAGATAGTGATTGACTCTCCTGGCTTGGAAATTTGCCCCACTCAGTCTGCTAGTGGCTTCTAACTCTCTCAAATCTGCTCAGAATCACTTTTTTAGAGGTATCTGACAGAACTTGTGAGAGAGCTCCAGAAAGACACTATTTTCACACAGCCATCTTGGCTCCGCCCCCCAATCATTATCTCAAAGTTGAAGCTAAAATAGTTTTAATTAAAAGAGAAAAACAGGGAAACTACTCTATATGTCAGCCATATTAATCAATATTGTTTTAGACTACATATGTAGTATATACATACTGTATGTACATACTGCAGCATGTAGTATAATACTGTAGTCTACATACTGTAGACCACATACTAGTCTACAACTAGAGAGAACGAGGGTAGAATATTGTTGTAGTACAGGAAACAGTGAGTTGGTGGACTTAGAAAAATATGGAAAGACTTGGACCTATGAAGGAAAATATTACCCACCCTCTGAGAAACAGAGAACAGACAAATAGGACAAAAGGACAAACATAGATGATATGAATGTATATGTTTATATATGATTTATGATTATAGATATCCAAGTATATGTATGTATGTATTTGTGTGTATATGTATGTGTATGTGTGTGTATATATATATATATACATACATACATACACTTAATTTTAGCCTTCTTGGAGTGGGAGAGCGGAAAGAAGGGGGAAAAACAACAAAGTAAAAAGCAGAGAACAAAAGAAAATTGGCAAAGAAGGAAGCAAAAATGGACAGCTCTGAACACAATGTGTAGTATTTATTATATAGGCTTTGTTGAAGTAGAAATTTATTGCTGTATATTTTGAATCCTCTCTTACATTCTGCTGTGCACATGGCAATGCTTTTTTTTCCCTTTTCTTATCTTGTACTTAAATTTAAAATAAATTAATAAAAAGAAAAAGAGAGTTTCTTGCATCAGCACTCACAAGGACCCCTCTCTGCTCAGCCAGAGCCTATCTCCCTTCAAAGCAGTGTTGTAGCAAGTTTCCACCCATCAGCACTGCTCTTGAGGGAACATGAAATGCCCAAATCTCTGAGTTTGAGAAACAGAGTCAGTTCTGGTGGCTACCCAGAAACTGGGGCTTCCAATGGGTTTTATGGTTCTGGCTAAGGGTGTTTACAAGTTACATCTAAGTTTCGAACCTAAGCTCCCAGTCAAAGCTCTAGTTTCTTAATATCAATTAGCAGGTGTATATAATTTGTTTTTTCAGATTTAGAGGACACACACATTTGTCACAAACAAACTATACATGAGTGCTTATTTTATCATAGAAAACCAACCTATGTAACAAGTACTTAATCGCAAAATGGAAGCTTGAAACAAAAGGAAGTTGCTCATGCTAAATTAAAATACTTATTCTTACTGCATCAGGGATATCATTATCCATAGGGGTTGCAGTTCTGAGAACATCCTAGAGAAAGTTAACTCCATATACTAGAAAAAGTCTGGTGTGACAGGGATTTTAAAACTGACTAGCATCCTGGGACTTGTAGTTCAGAGGGACAAGCATTCCTTTTCACTCTCAAGATAGATTTAAGATGATCAGCATCTTTGAGCCTGGAGCCAGACTTAACTCACACCCAGGAATTCTTAAACAGTCACACACTGTCTGTGAGAAATGGACTGAGTGAAAGAGATGGGGACTGCAAGAGCTCAGGTAACAGCAGCAACTGGTTTTAGGCCTGTCTAGGACTTCACAAGCTGACCTGGAAAGAATCAGTGTAGCAGTCGGCAATTGAGGAACCAAAAGAAGAAACTGAAAGGAAAGACTGAATGGAGAAAGTGAAAGGAGAGCTGATCTGTGGAAAACAAAACAGAGATTAAGAAGGGCCCTTAGAAGACTCAGGCAGAAATGAAGGGTTGTAACTCTTTCATTTAAGGAACAAGACTTCTGCCCTTCCCCCCTTCCCAATCTTTCCTTAACTTTCTCTTCTGTCCCGATGTTTGTCCTGTAACTGAAATGCTAATGTGCTCTTTTCACTTCTTTTACCTAATAATCTCCAGTGTCTTAACTTTCACCTCAAACATAAAAAGTTTAGCTAGAATTCAATAGTCGGGCAGCAGGTAGGTGGGGCAGCAGATAGAGTGGCCAGGCCAAAGGCCATGAAGACTCGTCTTCCTGAGTTCAAATCAGGTCTCAGATACTTACTAGCTATGTGACCCTGGGCACTTAATCTTGTTTGCTTCAGTTTCCTTCTCTGTAAAATGAGCTGGGGAAGGCGACGGTAAGTCACTCCAGAATCTTTGCCAAGAAAACCCCGAATGGGATCTTAAAATAAAAAATGACTGAACAACAACCGAGTTCAACAAAAATTTAAATTAAATTAAATTAAGGCAAAGAATCAAATTTCCGTCTGAATTTTAGGAATTTTCACAACTTGGGACGTGGTGGGGTCCTGAGCTATGATGGTTGTATTATTAACTTTGTATGTCCATTAAACTCCATTAAATAGAGAAAGGGACCAGGTAGGCCTGAGGGCCACTATACTGCCCTAGGCTAAAAAGCAAGCTAATTGTTCTAACAGGGTGTGCCTGATTAAACCCCCAGAGAAAAAGAGGGCAGGAAAGAAAGGTAACTAAAGAAAATATCAGAACCTAATTACCCCCAGAGAGGAAATGGGAAAGGTCTGGGGAACAATAGAGCTCTGCCCCTATTAAGCTGGGAGGAGGCAAGAGAAAGGATTATGCAGCAGAAAACCACCCCCGCACTTCACTGTAAACTCCACTTGTGTTATTTTGGGATTTGGAGTCAGTGAATTTAGGGTGAAATCCTGCCTCTGCCATTTAATAATCTGTGTGACTTTGGGAAAGGCCTAAACCTTGGAATTACTAGGCCTGATAATATGAGACATCACATTAGAAACATGGGCCATTTCATGTCCAGTTCTGTCAGTCCTAACATGACCTCCAGTTGCTTGAGTTTAAAGTTTCTCTTACCTGTCCTACAGATTCTCCTACTATTCTTGAACGATCCTTTCTTTCAAGCTATTTTGAGGATCAAATGAGATAAGAAATATTTTAAAAATATTGTAATTAGTGAGGCATTGTATAAATACATAATGTATCAATAAGATGTTCGGAAAAACAAAATGGATGATACCTCAAAATAGCTATGGAAAGATCAAGGCTTTTTCTCAAAAAGGAAGAAAATGATTGATAGATGTTCTCAGATAAACAGGTTAAAAACTTTTTTCTCTCTCTGGAGGTGGATAGCATTTTTCGTCATGGGTCCTTTGGAATTGTCTTGGATCATTGCATTGATCAGAGTAGCTAAGTCTTTCACATTTGATCATCCATTACAATGTTACTGTTACCATGTACAATGTACTCCTAGTGCTGCTCATTTCACTTTGCATCAGTTCATATACATCTTCTCAGGTTTTTCTGAAACTGTCCTGCTCATCATTTCTTATAGCACAATAGTAAATACCATGCCTTCCTTGTTCAGCCATTCTGAAATTGATGGGCATGCCCTCAATTTCCAATTTTTTGCCACTACAAAAAGAGCTGCTATAAATATTTTTGTAGAAGTAGCTCCTTTCCCTTTTTCTTTGATTTCTTTGGGATACAGCCTAGTAGTGACATTGCACAAAGGGTGTGCACCATTTTATAGCCCTTGAGCTATAGTTCCAACCCCACCAACAGTGCATTGACGTGCTAATTTTCCCACAACCCCTCCAGCATTTGTCATTTTCCTTTTCTGTCATATTAGCCAATCCAATAGGTGTGAGGTGGTACCTCAGAGTTGTCTGCATTTTTCTATTTGCAATTTGCATTTTTCTAATCAGCAGTGATTTAGAGCATTTTTATATGACTATTGATAGTTCTGATTTCTTCTTCTGAAAACTGCCTGTTCATGTCTTTTGACCATTTATCAACAGGGGAATGGCTCTTATTTTTATAAATTTGGCTCACCTCCCTATATATTTGAGAAATGAGGGCTGTATCAGAGTAACTTGTGGCAAATTCACCCCTGCCTTGCCCAGTTTCCTGTTTTCCTTCTAATTTTGGCTGCATTCGTTTTGCCTATGCAAAAGTTTTTTAATTTCATGTAATCAAAATTATCTATTTTACTTCCTGTAATCCCCTCTGTCTCTTGTTTGATCATAAACTCTTCTTTTATCCACAAATCCAACAGGTACATTTTTTTCCATGCATGGTAGTTTTATAGTGAGGTAGTATGGTGGATAGCAATAAAATTAAAGTAAATTGACGATATGGAGAAATAGAGAGAATAACAAAGAGCCTTGTATATAGCAAGAGTTTGACAAATGTCTTAAGTGAAAGAATTAATGAATAAGAACTTTGGAATGGGAGTCAGGAAACCTGGTTTCTCATCCTGGTTCTTCCCAGTAATTAATTAGTTTTATGACCTCAAGCAAGTCATGTCTTCTTTCTGGGTCCCAGTTTTTATCTCTACAAAATAAGGTAGTTGATCATGTGATTTCTAAGGTCCCTTCCCTCTCTAATATTCTACTATTTAAAATACATAAATAACTATTGAACCATTTTATGGGAAGTAATGAATTGTTCTCACTTTTTTTTTCTACTCAGGACAGAAAGAAATAGGATTAAAGGGAAACCATAAGCAAAACAGATTTGAAAAAATTTTAAATAGTTTCTTGATTTTTAGAGCATGAAACAAAAGGAGAATTGTATCTCTTCGGAACTATTTAAGGAAAGATTATGCAAGTAACTTTCTGGGATGATTTGGGTGCAATTATGCCTAAAGGCACTTCTCTCAGTTTCATTTCTAAAATAGAGAAGACTTACTACTTTAACTGCCTACTTCAGAGAGTTGCTGTGATAAGATCAATTGAGATAATATTAGTGTTTAAAGCACTTTATATGGTTTAAAGTGTAATTTACTCTTATGATTGTAGTTATATAATTATATATGTGCAAATATATGAAAATATATGTATATATGTTACATATCATATATATCATAGCAATGAGTCGTTTCTCTAGCTAGTTTCCCCCTAGCTATGTGGTTTTGTATTTTTTACTCTTTTCATTCTCTATTTCCCAGAATATCACTCAATTTAAGGTTGTAGTATAATCTTCAGGTTTAGGTTTGTTGGCTCAAATACTTCAGGGAGCTCTTAGACACCAGAGCTATGTAATAGATACTGATTACTGACTAGAATCCAACTGTTTACTTTAGTTCATAAAATCCTACATGGATTGAGGCTTCCAGCACTTTGATGACTGTGTCTCTCCTTATTTATCAAAACCAAAATTGATAACATCCATTAACCTCCTATGAATAATTCCTAAATTTCAGCTTCAGAGAACTAATGGCATGGATATTTTTTACAGTGAGTCCTTATCTTTCAAATTTCCCATTATTCAGGCTCAGTAGAGCCTCAGTTAGGTAACTTGTAGGTTGAGGTATGAGACTTTTTCTTCTAAATATGAGCCTTCCCTGAAGGGTAATTTTCTTAAAATAGTGATAGTATTAAAATAGTTTGGTGTTTCATTTACTATGTTTCTTAATTATTACATTATTTTATTTTATTTATTTAATATTAATGTATAAACTATTAATGTATTATTCATTATTTTACTAATTTAAAAATCAATATTAAACTAAATTATTGAATTATTAAATATTTCTGAATTAATGTGAGATGGGGGAGAATATATATACATCACATATACACATACACATACATATATAGATAATCATAATACACCCTGAAGCAATTTATGCAAAGGACATTATTTTTCAGATCAAATAAATAAATCCTTTGCCCTTCAAATTGAAATGCTTCTCTTCATTTGCTATACAGATCACCTTCATGCCAAGGTGACAGGTGTCACAGAAACAAGAAGAGAAATTAATATTAGGCACCTTAACTGGAAGAAATAATATTCTTTTATGTTGCATCTCTGATTGATTATAGTCTAAATTAAATTTAATTGCTTATAGCTCAACTTAAATTTATTTGTTCATTTTAGGACTTCAAATGACTTGTAAGCAACATTATATTTGCATTTTTCCAAATTCTAATTCCTAAGCAAAACATAGTATTATCTGAGTACAATATTAAAATAGCATTTCATTTTTTTCCTCCTCCCTAGACATGGGAAAGACCCACTTTAAATTAATTATGTGTTAATTAAATATATTAAGAACTTAGTCTTGTTTGTTTTTACTTAATACTTTTTAACTAATATGACAACTATAAGAGTAATAATGAATGTATTTGTTGCTGGACATGTGTCAACTGTATAAAACTAAGTAATTTATCATATTAGCAAAAATGATATATAGCACTAATTTAAAAACATAAAATTTACTATTGATATGTTAAATCATTTTAATACAAATAGGAGAGATAAACTCATCAAAATTAGTTGTTTACTTTAGCAAGACACAAGCCTTAACTAGATTATTGTCTCTGACCATTATTTCACTGTTGATGAGATTTGACCTAGGAACTTATATCATAGATAAGCAATAATTTATAATTCAATCCAGTAATCCTAAAATTCAAAGTATTTTTCCTCCATGGATAATATTATTTAAATTTCTACTAAATATTGCTTGTCTGGCAATATGCTAAGGCATTTTTATTATACCTTTAGTCATAGTAATTTTAAAGATGAAGCAGTGGACAATTCAAAAGCTCATGACATTTCAGTGCCAGCTAGTGCCTAATTGCCTGAGACCCAGAAGGCAAAAAGAAAATCTTGTCAACTATTATGATTGTTACTGGATAGAAGGTCTGTATTGCACTGAAAAGGGAACCTTTAACAGTGGTAATGACATATAAACAATGAAGCAGTTATAGTAGCCAGAAGCTATGTGCATACAAGTTTTATTTGCAAGACAAGGGATATGAACAACAAAAAGATTTATTAAAAGATAAAAGCCCAGACCCACTAAAGAACTAGGGAGAGTATCTTAACCCCTGAATATACACTCAATCATTTTAGTGATGTAAAAAGTGACCTTGTCCTTTTCATATTACATTCAAAAAGAAAGTATAAATTACACAACACTGCACTATCATATATGGCAACAAAGCAATTTCTCCCGAAGGTATTTAAAGGTAACCTTAGTGCTCTTTATGGAGCTATGTTCTTGTCATTTCTAGGTGTAGCTTAGAATATGGCATGGAATTCATGTGTAAATTTGTAAAATACGTAGGCAAAGGGTCACTAATTTTTTATAGCAATTATGAAGGTAGGGAAATGATTTCTAATGAATTTACATTCTATTTCATCTCTATCATTAATGTTAACAGAGATTATAAATTTATACAACAAAGGGAAAACATAATGGAAAAAAGTAAACTGAGAGGAAAGAAAGCAAATAAATATTAATATGTACTTTAACACTTTGAGTAAAAAGGACTTGCTTTTTAATCAAGGATGCTAATTTTCCCAAATCCAGATTAATATCTCTATTTCATAGGAAAAGAGATAAGGCCAGAGGTCTCTATTAAGATTTTGATGTGTTTTTTCTCTTTGAAAATTATACTTCAGGCTACATTTAGTTTCATCAGAGCACAAGAGCTTCAACAAACACTGTATTGTTTACATCCCCACCTAGTGGTCTTGAGTTTCAGTTCCTTAAACTATTTATTCATAAACGATGAGTTGTTATAAATTCAGAATTATAATGGATTCTTAGTGTTTGACTAATAATTTATTATTCTTATAATATATTTATTGAATAGTTATATTATAGTGGTGGAGACTAACACACAATCCACTTACATGATTAAGGTTTCATAATACACAAATATATCATTAGCTGTGAAGGCAATATAACTATGAGTTTTTAAAATCCATATGAAGTTTTTCTTCGTGATTTCCAAGAGTAAGTTTCACTCATCAGTTTACTAGTAAATTACCTCTGACAGATCACAGAACTTCAGAGCTAGAGGGGCTTTTAGAGATCATTTAATCCATCTACCCTGCCATTTTGCAAATAAGTTGATTGTGAACCAAAGAGATTAAATGTTTTACTGAAGGTCACCCTCTAGTTAACAAGAAAGCTAGGACTAGAACAAATAACCAACTCCCAATCAGGTGATTTATTACAATACTTACTTAGTTCACTATAATACTTACAGTTAGTTCACAAGTCACTAGATACTAAAGCAATAATAAACAAAATCAATTGTTCTTGAACTGAGATCTCCTTTCTTTGAATTTAGAATTCCTTAGATTTTTTCCCCCAAAGTATCAAGAATTTTGTCAATCTCCAGAATTTTTCTTTAATTGTATCTCACCAAAAGTGCTATACATGTTATCTCATTTGATTCTTGCAAAAATTCTGTGAAGTAAGTTGTATTTTATCCCCTTTTTCCATATGAGAAGACTGAGTCTAAGAAAGGTAGGTGACTTGCCCAGTCACACAGCTAATCAATGTCTTGAGGCACAATTCAAGTCTTTAAGTCTAACATTCATCTACCTTGCTATCTAGCTGAAATTAGTCCAATATGAGATTTTTTTTTTTGGAGGGGGAAGGCAGGGCAATTGGGGTTGAGTGACTTGCCCAAGGTCACACAGCTAGTAAGTGTGTCAAGTGTCTGAGGTCAAATTTGAACTCAGGTCCTCCTGACTCTAGGACCAGTGCTCTACTCACTGCGCCACCTAGCTGCCCCTTGAGTTATTTTTTTAATAAATATTTATTGATATCTTTTATTTTTATATAGCCTAAATTTCCCCTTGTATTTCTTTTCTTTTCCTTCCCAGGCAGCCATAATACACTACAATGAATTTTTTAAAAAGAAAAAGGGAAAAAGATCAGAAAAACTGAATACAAAAAGAAAAATCTCCAATGCTCCACACCCATGGACCCCCAAATAGTGGTGGGGAGATTTCTCCCCTTATATCTTCTTTGGAAACAAACCTGTTCTTTGTAATTTTGAAATGCTCATTTTCAATTGTTTTATGGTTGTTCTTTCAATTTATATTGTTGTAATCATTGTGTATATTATTTTATTGGCTTGACTTCACTTTGCTTCATTTTATATAAATATTTCATGTTTCTCTGTATTCATCATGTTCATAATTTCTCATAGCACCATAATTTTCCTTTTTTTCGTGTGCCACTATTTGTGTACCCATTTCCCAATCAATGGGCATCTACTTGAGGTCCTGTTCTTAGCTACCACAAAATAATATTGCTACAAATATTTTGCTATATATGGGACCTTTCTTTTTATCAAAGACCTTTTGGGGCATATGCCTAGCTGTGGAATTTCAAGACTCTCTGAATTATTGCCTTTCCAGCAGTTAGCTTAAGAGTGATACATTAGGGACGACACAAGAGGGGCATTGGGCTAAATTACCTTTGACTCTGTTGCTAAGAAAGGAGACACCATAGGCACAATGATTTTATTTTCCAGAGGAGAAAGGAGGAGGTGGAGGGTGGGTAATGATAAAAAGATATTCCTTTTGTAAAGCATAGTTAAAAATATTCATTGTTATCTTTCATTTAGCCCTGGACAATGTAGGATCTTGACTGTTAGAGTGTGAACTGCCTGAGGACAAAAATTGTCCCCACCCTTTTTTTGAATCCTCATCACTTAATAGTTTCTGGTATATAGCAAGCACTTAATAAATGCTTGGTGGTTGATTGACATATAGACATTGTACCCATAAGGCAAACAAGACTTGTTTTTAATAAATTTATTCCAGTTTGTGGAAATCACTGTTGCCCTTTCTAAGTGCACAAACCATCTGTTTAGTAGTATGTTTTAGAATTTTTGCAAGGAATTAGATATTTAGATAACCAGCTTATGCTTTATTTATTTTTAAATTTTATTTTATTTTTTTAATTGGCAAAAAACTGCCTTCTCACTCTCCCACCCTCCTCCCTAATTGAGAAAGAAGTAAAAACAAAACCCTTCTTACCAACACATATAATCAGGTAAAACAAATTTCTGCATTAAAATAATGATAGCTCTTGGGTTAATAGATAGTTTAAAATACTAAGGAATGATCCACTTATTCCTATGTTTTTAATGTTTTTTAAGATAAAACATCATGTTTTGTCAAAAGCCTTTCCTATATCTATTAATGTTATTTATTTTTGTTAACAATATGGTACAACATTTATTGGGCAACATTTATTGCTTTCCTAATATTGAACCAATCTTATATTCCTGATATAAATATGATGTAGTCATAGTATATAATCTTTTTGGTAGGTTTTTGTAGCCTCTTTGCTAATATATTTCTACATAGTTTTATATCAATATTCATTAGAGAGAGTGGTCTATAGTTTTGTTTACTTGCCTTGTCTCTCTCTGGTTTAGGTACCAAGATTATTTTATCAGAGAAGGAATTTGATAGGTTCCCTTTTCCTCATATTTTGGCAAACAATTTGTGTAATATTGAAATTATTCTTGAACATATGTTAGAATTCACTTGTAAGTTCTTTTAATCCATTATTTTCTTTGAGAGTTCTTTTACGGTTTGTTCAATTTCTTTCTCTTATATTGGGTTACTTAAATTCCCTAATTTCATTCAAGTTGTTGGTATTAATGGGATATAATTGAAGAAAAATTTTAATAATTGCCTTCATTTCCTCTTTATTTATTATGATTGATAGTGGTAATTTGGTTTTCCTCTCTCTTTATCCAATTAACTAACTTTATCTATTTTATTGGGTTTTTAAAAAAGTAACAGCTCCTGGATTTATTAATTAAATTATTTTGTTTTCAATTTTCTTTGACATTGAAAATGTCTATTTTTGTATTTAATTTTCTTCTTTTCTACTTTTTCTTTTTTTTATAAAATCCTTATTTAATATTTTTTGTTTTCAGCATTGATTTCCACAAGATTTTGAGTTACAAATTTTCTCCCCATTTCTACCCTCCCCCCCACTCCAAGATGGCATATATTCTGATTGTCCCATTCCCCAGTCAGACCTCCCTGCTATCACGCCACTCCCCCCATCCCCTTTTCCCTTACTTTCTTGTAGGGCAAGATAGATTTCTGTGCCCCATTGCCTGTATATCTTATTTCCCAGTTGCATGCAAAAACAACTCTTTTTTTTTGAACATCTGCTTTTAAAACTTTGAGTTCCAAATTCTCTCCCCTCTTCCCTCCCCACCCACCCTCCCTAAGAAGGCAAGCAATTCAACATAGGCCACATGTGTATCATTATGCAAAACCCTTTCACAATATTCATGTTGTGAAAGATTAACTATATTTTGCTCCCTCCTATCCTGTCCCCCCTTATTCAATTTTCTCCCTTGACCCTGTCCTTTTTTGAAAGTGTTTGCTTTTGATTACCTCCCCCCCCCATCTGTCCTCCCTTCTGTCATCCCCTCTTTTTTATCCCCTTCCTCCTTTTTTTCCTGTGGAGTAAGATACCCAATTGAGTGTGTATGTTATTCCCTCCCCAAGTCAAATCTGATGAGAGCAAGATTCATTCATTCCCCCTCATCTGCCCCCTCTTCCCTTCCAATGAACTGCTTTTTCTTGCCACTTTTATGTAAGATAATTTGCCCCATTCTATCTCTCCCTTTCTCCCTCTCTCAACGTAGTCCTCTCTCATCCCTTAATTTGATTTTATTTTTTTAGATATCATCCCTTCTTTCAATTCACCCTGTGCCCTCTGTCTCTGCTCTGTCTCTCTCTGTCTCTCTCCATCTCTTTCTCTGTCTCTCTGTCTTTCTCTCTCTGTCTCTCTCTCACTGTCTCTCTGTCTCTCTCTGTCTCTCTCTCTGTCTCTGTGTGTGTGTGTGTGTATATATATATATATATATATACACACATATACATGTGTGTGTGTGTATATTCCCTTCAGCTATGCTAATACTGAAGTCTCATGATTACACACATCATCTTTCCATGTAGGAATGTAAATAAAAAATTTCAACTTTAGTAAGTCCCTTATGATTTCTCTTTGTTGTTTACCTTTTCATGCTTCTCTTGATTCTTGTGTTTGAAAGTCATCTTTTCTATTCAGTTCTGGTCTTTTCACTGAGAAAGCTTGAAAGTCCTCTATTTTATTGAAAATCCATATTTTGCCTTGGAGCATGATACTCAGTTTTACTGGGTAGGTGATACTTGGTTTTAATCCTAGCTCCATTGACCTCTGGAGTATCATATTCCAAGCCCTTCAGTCCCTTAATGTAGGAGCTGCTAGATATTGTGTTATCCTGATTGTGTTTCCACAATACTCAAATTGTTTCTTTCTGGCTGCTTGCAATATTTTCTCCTTGACCTGGGAGCTCTGGAATTTGGCAACAATATTACTAGGAGTTTTCTTTTTGGGATCTTTTTGAGGAGGCAATCGGTGGATTCTTTCAATTTCTATTTTACCCTCTGGCTCTAGAATATCAGGGCAGTTTTCCTTGATAATTTCTTGAAAGATGGTATCTAGGCTCTTTTTTTGATCATGGCTTTTAGGTAGTCCAATAATTTTAAAATTGTCTCTCCTGGATCTTTTGTCCAGGTCAGTGGTTTTTCCAATGAGATATTTCATATTGTCTTCCATTGTTTCGTTCCTTTGGTTCTGTTTTATAATATCTTGATTTCTCATTAAGAAACTGGCTTCCACTTGCTCCAATCTAATTTTTAAGGTACTATTTTCTTTAGTAGTCTTTTGGACATCCTTTTCCATTTGGCTAATTCTGCCTTTCAAGGCATTCTTCTCCTCATTGGCTTTTGGGAGCTCTTTTGCCATTTGAGTTAGTCTATTTTTTAAGGTGTTATTTTCTTCAGTATTTTTTGGATCTCCTTTAGCAAGTCATTGACTTTTTTTTCATGGTTTTCTCGCATCATTCTCATTTTTCTTCCCAATTTTTTCTCTACTCTTACTTGCTTTTCCAAATCCTTTTTGAGCTCTTCCATGGCCTGAGACTAGTTCATGTTTTTCTTGGAGGCTTTTGATGTAGGCTCTTTGACTTTGTTGACTTCTTCTGGATCTATGTTTTGCTCTTCTTTGTCACCAAAAAAAGATTCCAAGGTCTGAGTCTGAATCTGAGACCATTTTCACTGCCTGGCCATGTTCCCAGCCAACTTACTTGACCCTTGAGTTTTTTGTTGGGGTATGACTGCTTTTAGAGTATAGAGTACTTTGTCCCAAGCTTGAGGGGCTGCGCTGCTGTTTTCAGAGCTACTTCTACACAGCAAGCTCTGCCACACCAGCACTCCTTCTCCCCCAAGAACCGTCAACCAGAATTGCAGCCCAGATCCAGGCAGTGCAAAGCAGGCTCTGCACTCCTGCTCTAATCTGCCACTTAATTCCTCCCACCAGGTGGGCCTGGAGCTGAAAGCAACTATAGCTGTAGCTCTGGAAGCAGCCTCAAAGTTGCACCACCTCTACTGCCCCTGGGGCAGTGGCCAAACTGCAAACTCCTTTCACTCTGTCCCAGTAGCTTTTCCCACTAACCTGCTCTGTTGCCTTTGGCGTTTGTCAGTTGAGAAGTCTGGTAACTGCCACAGCTCAGTGATTCAGGGCCTACCATCTGTTCTGCCTGGCTCCCAGTCTGGTTGGTCCTGGCACAGCCCATGCTGGGCTCTGCTCCCCTCCACTCCCAGCTTCGTGCAATAGACCCTTCCCAGCAACCATCCAGGCTGTCCTGGGCTGGAGCCCTGCTTCCCTCTGCTATTTTGTGGGTTCTGCAGCTCTAGAATTTGTTCAGAGCCATTTTTATAGGTGTTTGGAGGGACCTGGGGGAGAGCTTAACCAAGTCCCTACTTTCCAGTCACCATTTTGGCTCTGCCCCCTTTTCTAGTTTTTTTAAGTTGCATGCCCAATTAATTGATCTGTTCTTTCTCTGTCTCTATCTCTATCTGTCTTTGTCTCTCTCCCTTTCTTTCTCTGTTTCTCTTTTTCTAGAAGTATGTAGAGAGGTAAACTTTCCTCTATGAACTGCTCTGATTGCATCCAAAGTTTTGGTATATTATTTCATTGTAATTTTCTTTGATGGAAGTAACTATTATGTCCATAAATTGTCCTTTGATCTAACAATTCCTTTAGATTAAATTATTTTGTGTACATTTAACTTTGACTCTTTTGTTCAATGGTCCTTTATTGATTGTAATTTTATTGTTATGATGAATAAAAGATGTGTTTAACATTTCTGCTTTTTTCCACTTATTTATGAGGTTTTTATGACCAACTACATGGTTAATTTTTGTAAAGATGTCATGCATAGCTAAGAAAATATATACTCTTCTTTATTCCCATTGAGCAGTTGTCAGAGATCTACCATATACAGCATTTCTAACATTCTCTTAGGCCCTTAACACCTTTCTTATTTATATTTTTGTTACATTTGCCTAATTCTGACAGTGGTTCATTGAGATTACCATTACATTTTTGTTCTCTATTTCTCCTTGTAGTTCAAGTAATTTTTTTCTTTAATTATTTAGATGCTATGCTATTTGGCAAATATCTGTGTAGTAGATATTTTTTCATTATCTATGGTGTCCTTGAGCATATGGTAGTTTATCTGTTTATACCTTTTAAGCATTCCTGTTTTTACTGTTACCTTATTTGAGGTTATAATTGCTACCCCTGCTTTTTAAAATTCATTTAAAGCATAAAAATTCTCCAGACCCTCATTTTAAGTCCATGAATTTTTGTATGTGTGTGTGTATGTGTTTCTCAAAGATGTCATATTGTTGGATTCTGATTTCTAATCATCTCCTGCTCTCCATTTTATGTAGAGCTCATTCTGTGCACATTCTCAATTATGATTGCTGAATATATGTTTCCTTTCATCATATCATCTTGTACTTTTCCCTCCTTTTTTTGCAAAGAAAGAGGAGGTAGAAGAACAGAAGCAATCTATAATTGATATGATCTGTTCCTATATGTCAACCCATATCTCTTCACCAAGCCCAGAAATTGATCTCTGATTCTTATACTTTCCTTCTCTCCCTTTAATACCTGCTTTATGGATTTATTTTATTGGATACTATTCCCTTCCAGACTCTTCCCTCCCCCTTAAACTCTCTTCTTCCCTCTCCACCCCCTTCCTATTTCATTGTTGAATTTAATGTACTTCAACATTAAAATCTTTTTTTATGTCAATGCATATGTTCTTTGTCTAGTTCAGATAAGAATGATGTTATGAGATGCCTGTTCCCCCAATACCCTTTCATTCACGTTTAGATCCTTTCAATGGCTTATTTTGAAAAAAAGAAAAATGTATTCTTTAAACCATAGGCTGAAGTTGGGAGGAAAAGCCAAGATATAGCAGGAAGTTCCTCTCCCCTCCTCCAAACTCTTCCAAATACATCTAGAAAATGTACCAGATTGAATCCTGATTAGGTAATTTGAAGGGAAAAAAAATTACAAGTCATTTCCCCAGCCCTAAAGAGCAGAGGGAGACAGACATGGAGGTCTGTGGACACTGGGTAGAGGGTCTGACAGGAGCACTGAGGTAGAGCATTTCATTGCAGGGAGAGGCTGTGCACCAGGGCAAGAGTTCAGCTAAATCAAGTTTGGAAAAGAGACTGAACTTCTGTAGGGTGTAGAAAACAAGTAGGTATCAACTGACTGCTCTGTTGCTCACTAGTAAGTTGCAGGTCAGAAATCCAGACTGAGGAAGGGACCTATGCATAGGAATGGTATTCTAGGGTAAGGAGTGGGCATAAACCCTAAGCTTACTTAAGCAAATGTATTTAAATGTACTAAATGACTCTAACTGTACTAAACAAGGAACACATTCAGAAGCAAGCAGCAGCTGTATGGTTCCTACTCTAAAAGCAGAACAGAGTCTAACCCAACCTCAAGTCTGCAGGGCTGCAATCCCAGACCAAAGAAGAGCCTACAGTTCTTCACTCTGAAGCAGCAGAACTTCCTGGCTGGTTGATGGTGACTGAGTCCAATGGAAGTCTATTAAAACTCAAAATGGGGCAAGACCACAGACCTATTCTTCACACCCAGATTCAGGAACTTGTAGAACTCAGACCAGGGGACTGATGATCAAACTTTGCCCTGGATCAGAACAATTTGAGATCACTTGAAGGCCTGCAGATCTCCAGCCTGAGCTGTCCCTGAGATACTGGAATAACGCCACACTCAATACCCCAAGACAGTAGCAACAAGACCAGCCCAGACATTCTCTCCAGATGTCTGCAAAGCCTAATTCTAACATCAAGTCCAAAGTCAAGAAATAGGCTGGAATAATAAGGAAACAAAAAAAAATTCCACAATAAAGAATTATTATGGTGACAGGGATATTCAAGATGGAAGAAAAGAAATTATTTCAAAACATTTATAAACAAACCCTCAAAGAAAAACATATTTGGGCATAAATTCAACTGTAATTCCTAGATAAGATGAAGCAAGATTTTTTAAATGGTAAAATTCTTTTATAAGTGAAATTAGAGGGCTATAGAAAAATGGAAAAGAAATGAAAGCTACAGAAGAATCAGAAAAAGAATTAACATTTTGACACAAGAGGTATAAAACTTTGCTCAAACAACAAACTCCCTGAAAATTAGAATAGACCAAACAGAAGCTAAAGATTCCACAAGACAAGAAGAAATATTAAAACAAAGTCAAAAGACTGAAAAAAAGGGAAGAAAATGTATAGGTATCTCACAGCACAAGCAATTGACTTGGAAAATAGATTTGAGGAGAGAAAATTTAAGAATCATTTATCTGTACTAGCTGTGTGACCTTGGGCAAGTCACTTAACCCCAATTGCCTTGCCTTCCCGCCTCCAAAAAAAAAAGGATCATTTAACTGCCTGAAAGCCATGAAAAAAAAATAGAACTTAGACATTATACTTCAAGAAATCATAAATCTGTCCAGTTCTTCATGGCCCTAACTTCTATCTTTTGTATATATCCTTAAGAATATGAACTTAAAAGAGAATGCTCTGTGAAGTTTTTTAAGATGCCTTCCCTTTCTCATCAGAGTTATTTGTAATTACTTTCTTGAGAGTCTCCCATCCATTTTGGTCAACTTACTTGCATTTTAAAGTCTCAGGCCATAGGCTTACATCTACATTTTCTCTGAGTTCTTTCGTGTTAAAGTAAAAATCCATTAGCCTTTGCAACAACTGGCCTGTAACTTTCTCCCTAACTGTTATAAGCTCTCACTTCAGAGTGGGGAATCTTCAGAAGAGTTTTCAGAGATCACTGGTGAACAAGCCAATTACAGCCTCAGTTCCAGCACTTTGCCACAGACCAAATAAAGGTGAGATTCCTGCTATCATAGTTTCACTGCCTAGGAGGCAATGATGTTTGTGATGACAGATTTCTCGGCTGATTACCTTCTAGCACTTTCTGGTGAAGCTATAACCTTCTTCAGTAGACTTAATGTGGTTTGGGACCAAGGTAGTGGTACAACTCAGTGATAGATTATACTAGCAACTTAGTATAATGGTGAATGGAATGCCACTGCCCTGGTGGACTAATTCAGGGTAATTCTAGAGCCTAATATCATTTAAGATAAGCTTACTTATATCAAGGTGGCCACATCTCTCCTGGAGCTTACCTAGCAGGGTATCTATACAGAAACCTTTTCCTGCTCCTGCTGGAGGGGCAGTTGGGCCACATATCCTTCCTTCTAGGCTATCAGAATTCCTCTCATTTCAGAGGAGAGGAATGGATGCAAGTTTATGCATCCCAATTCATCTGATCTTCACCTAATAAGGTAGGTGTATGGATAGAGGGCTAAATTTATTCTTCAGTAAACCTGCATACCACTGGATGATTTGTCTAGCTCAAGGCCTTTAAGAAAAAAGCAACAAGGGTGCCACCTTACTGCTTTGAGGGTCTCCCTAGGCTCTTATTTTACTCTTGAATAGTGTGGCTTACCATGCCACTGCAGTAGACTAGTAGCATTAATTTGAAGCTCAATAGATTGGTAAATTATAGCCTGTAGCTTTAATACATGGACTAATAATCATCACTGTTAAAGTTAGGGACAGGGGTAGTACATATGATTCAATTCCATTGACTCTAGTCTTTCCACCCTACTCCTTCCTTGTGGCGTTAAAAAATCAAGGCTGAGGCTATTATGGGGGTTCTGCAGAAGTATTCCATCCCCAGAGGGCTGAAGCTTTGACCCTCTACTGAGGCTGTGATGGCACTCTAGACTTGATCTCATCAATGTATCTATCACTAACTGACCAGTCCAGAAACTTAGACCCTTCAGGAATTTCTCTCCACCAATCTCCAACAAGACTCCATCCTTCACCTCATCTACCAGAGACATACTATGTAATGTTACTACTCCCTGAAGGCCACTGCCATGTCAGACATGTCTCTCTTGCCATTGATCTCCAACTTGTTTGACCTAATGAGGATAGCCATAATTACTAAAAGGGAGTTATAATTAGGGTAACAAATAGAAGAACATGTTCTAGGCTCAGATCAGACAGTTTAAGTAACTAGTAAAGAAAATTGTACTCTGAAGCATGCTTGTCATGTTCCAACAGTTCATTAATATGGTGTTCTAGGACATACTTGTTAATGGAATGATGGTATCCCTGGACAACTTCTGTATTTATTCAGTCAACTCGGGATGTTCAACCCATTTCTTTATGCTTAATCAAGGATTCAGTAGAAATCACCAGAGGGATCACTGCTATCCCAGTGGTGGTCTCCCTGAGTCTTATTAGGGATTTTCCTTTAACCCGTGGCAAAAGACATCATAGTGGTTGTTGACATGCTTACCAAAATTATCTTCTTGTGTTGTTTTCCACTGTTGTAGAGGCTCTTTATCTTTTCCTCAGATATCTTCCATTTCCATAGTTTCTCTATTATCACATCTTCTCAGGTAGATGCCCTACTTCATTTATTTATCCCTCTTGGACTACACTTTTTAGACTTCCAGATAAAAACATATCTCTAACCATTTCTGACCCAATGATCTTATTAAATGCACAAACTTTGACTTGGATCAGTGCTTCATAAACATTTTGGTCTCAGGACCATACTTTGAAGAGTATAAATAAGAATATATAAGAATAAATAAGAATGTAAATAAGAATATAAAATATGTTATAGAAATAGAGGAAAAAATATAGAAATATTTCTGTATATAAAATATGTGCTTATTTACACATACACACACACATATCTAAAAATATAAAATTCTTCAAATTTATTTTGGACTCCCTAAAGAGCTTTTGTTTATGTGGGGTCTATTCATGGGTATTTAGTATATTAGAAATTAAATTTTCTTAATAATATTACAAAAATAATTTTTATCTTACAGACCCCCTCCATGGGTCCCAGGAACACACTTTGAAAACCACTGCCTCAGAGAATTATCACCTATCATCATGATGTATTAGTTTGTTTTTTTTAACCAAGTACCGTGGAATTTTCCTGTAGTAATTGCACAAATCCTTTCTGAACCATGCCTTTAATTGCTATTACTTCTCTTCTGTTATATCCTACACTGTCATATTCATAGTGGACTGATAACTTGAGGAACTACAGCAATACAGGCAGGACTGCAATCTACCCTGGACTCCATGAAGGTTTTCTTCAAGTAGACTAGAAGGAAGGAAAGAAGAAAACAAGCATTTATTTAATGCCTTCTATATACCAAGAACTTTGCCAAGTGTTTTGTAAATATTATCTCATTTGATCTTCACAACAACCCAAGAGGCAGATTTTATTATTACCCCCATTTTACCAATGAGGAAACTGAGTCAAAGAGAGTTGAAGTGACTTGCCAAGTGTTAAACAGCTAGGTTGGATATGAATTCAGGTCATCCTGACTCCCTGTGCACTGCTCTATTCACTGCTCCACCTACACCCAGAGACCTACTCTGTAAACAGAAGATAAGGTATAAATAGAAATGAGATGCTTCCAATATGACCACCCCATAAGAATCTGGTAGAAAAATTTGGCCTTTATCTACCACCCAGGTAATTAACCTAATAGCCTTAAAGCCAGAACTTACTGACTCAACTGAGAAGCACCCAGTGTTTCACCAGTCCTTGCTCAGGAAGACCTGGGAGCATCTGGCACTTCATCCGCATGTACCATGACAATTCTGGATACTTACAGATGTCTAGAAGGAGACTATAGTCTGGGAAGTACCAGATGGCTTGGTAACTGCATGGACAGTTACAGTATTTTATTAAGTGGGAGGAATATAGGAACAATGACTGCACATTGAAATGTGGCTGGAACGTCCTGCCTCCAATTGTTACAGTCCACACATTCTATCAACAGCATCCACACAGGTCTCATCCTTTTAAGAAGAGGAAACTTTATGTCCAAAGCCAGTGGTGGAGGGGGTGAGGGATTGGAAAGAATGGAAGAATGGGATAAGAAGAATGGAGGCCATGCACAGTGGCCATCCTTATGCAGAAACTCGGTCAGTGGCATTAGGATGAGTTGTTTATTCGTTTCAGTTGTGTTTGACTCTTCATTATGCCATTTGAGGTTTTCTTGGCAAAGATACTGGAAGGGTCTTTCATTTAATTTTCCAGTTCATTTTACAAATGAGGAAACTGAGGCAAACAGGGTTAAATGACTTGCCTAGGGTTACATAGCTAGTATGTGTATGAGACCACATTTGAACTCAGCCCCATTAGGATGAGTAGGTATAATTAATTAATAGGGTAGCTAGGTGGTACAGTGGATGGAGTACTGGGCCTAGACTCAGGGAGACATCTTCCTGAGTTTAAATCTGGCCTGACTGAAATGAATGAACAACATCAGGCATAATTAAAAGCAGGCCCGAGAAAACATGGTTTTGAGTTAACACTTCTTATCTACAGAACCATCTATCCTATTTGCCTTATTCCAAAGTTCTTCTCCTTGGTTTCCCATTTAGGACTTTGTCTGGGGATTTTTTGCCTTTACATCACCTTTGGCATCTTTGTGTTATCAACTTCAGTCCCTTAGTGATTAATCTTTTGATTACCCCATTTATACTTTTATATCGACTATGGGATTGTGATTGATTTAGGCCTTTCTGATTGTATACTTAGCTCTAGGCCAGGACAACTGTATCTTCCCTCCATACCAGTTGTGTAATCTTTGTCAGGAATTTATCATACATTTCCTCCATCTGTCCAGGCAGAGTATTATAATTCTGTTTTTACTTCTGCTTTGATCTTCTCTCAAATGCCATCTGCATGCTTTCCACCTCAGATTTAGTTTGTTTCTCATGTAGAACCACTCTTGTTGGCTGTATGTGTCTATGAAGTAGCTACCTATTTTTCAGGCTATGTATGTTTAAAACCTTGGTAAAAATCTCCATTAAGAGGTGGAGCCAAGATGGTGAGGTAAAGGCAAGGACTCACCTGAGCTTTCCCCCAAATTCCTCCAAATGCCTTTAAAAATGACTCCAAATAAATTCTAGAGCAGAACCCACAAAAAGATAGAGTGAAACTAACTTCCATCCCAAGACAACTTGGAAGGCTGGCAGGAAAGGGTTATTGCACCAGAGTGAGAGAAGAATGCAGTCCAGCGCAGGCCTCATCAGCTCAGACCAGGACCCAGCAAAGGAGCAGGCCTCAGGGCGACTGAATCACTGGCAGTAGTGGTGGTTTTCAGACCTCTCAGCCCCTAGATGCCAAAGACAACTTAGAAGGTCAGCAGGAAAAATCTGTTGGACTTGGGTAAGAGTGGAACACAGTCCAGCATGAGCCACATCAGCACAGTCCCAGTTCCAGCAAAGTAGGAGCAGGCCTTGGGAGTGACCGAATCAGCAGCAGCAGGGGCTGTTTCCAGAGCTCTCAACCCACAGATGGTAAGGGGGCCAAATGACTAGTCAGAAGATTACAGGGGTCCTTTTGCTAGCACTGAGGCAGGACTCTATTGTTTTGTCCATACTTGGGTCTGGGTTGCAGTCCTGGGTGGCAGTCCCAGGGTGAAGAGAAGCACTAGCATAGCGGAGCTTGTGGCCACAGCAGAGGGGGGACTCTCCTCACAGTTCCAGGGAAGAAAAGAGTGCTTGTGGTCACACATACACCAGAGCACAGGCCAGGAGAGTAGTAAACACCTCTTCTTAAATTATACTACCCTGGAAGAATTGAAGACATACAGGTCCCTAGAAGTATCTCTGAAAACAGCTGCACAAAACCCCTAAAGCTTGGAGCAGTGCACCTGGAAGCAGAGCCCTACTTTCACAAAGAGTTTAAAGTCTTCTAATAGGCTAGAAAAATGAGCAAACAACAGAAAAACTCTGACTATAGAAAGTTACTGTAGTGACAAAGAAGACCAAAGCATACATTCAGAAGATGACAACAAAATCAAAGCTCCTACATCCAAAGCGTCCAAGAAAAATATGAATTGGTCTTAGGCCATGGAAGAGCTCAAAAAGGATTTTGAAAATCAAGTAAGAGAGGTATAGGAAAGTTTGGGAAGAGACATGAGAGTGATGGAAGAAAATCATGAAAAAGGAGTCAACAGCTTGGTAAAAGAGACAAAAAAAAATACTGAAGAAAATAGCACCTTAAAAAACAGAGTAGGCCAAATAATAAAAGATGTTCAAAAAGCCAATGAGGAGAAGAATGCATTAAAAAAGCAGAATTGGCCAAATGGAAAAGGAGGTCCAAAAGACCACTGAAGAAAACAATTTCTTAAAAATTAGAATGGAGCAAATGATTTTATGAGAAATCAAGAAACAATAAAACAAAATCAAAAGAATGAAAAAATTGGAGACAATGTGAAATATCTCACTAGAAAAACAACTGACGTGGAAAATAGATGCAGGAGAGAGAATCTGAAAATTTATTGGGCTACCTGAAAGCCATGATCAAAAAAAGAGCCTAGACATCATCTTTCAAGAAATTATCAAGGAAAACTTCCTTGATATTCTAGAACTAGAGGATAAAATATAAATTGAAAGAATCCACTGATCACCTCCTGAAACAGATTCCAAAATTAAAACTGCCATGAATATTATAGCCAAATTCCAGAGTTCTCAGGTCAAGGAAAAAATATTTCAGCAGCCAGAAAGAAAATAATTCAAATATAATGTAGCCACAGTCAGGATAAAACAAGATTTAGCAGCTTCTACATTAAAGAATCAGAGGGTTTGGAATATGATATTCTGGCAAGCAAAGGATCTAGGATTACAAGCAAGAATCACCTACCCAGAAAAACTGAGGGGGAAAAGTGGACATTCAATGAGATAGAAGACAGACTTTCAAGCATTCTTGATGAAAAGACTAGAGCTTTGAAAATTTGCTTTTAAATATAAGACTCAAGAGAAGCATAAAAAGGTAAACAGGAAAGGGAAATCATAAGGAACTTAATAAGGTTAAACTGTTTACATTCCCACACAGGAAGATGATATTTGTAATTCATAAGACCTTTCTCATTATTAGGGTGGTTAGAAGGCATATATATAGACAGAAAGCACAGAACTGGACTCAAGTTCCTTGCGCTCTTAGTCGATGGCTCATTCTTCTAGATCACCTGCTCCCAGTATGGGCCAAAGTCCAGAGATCAGTAAGTGGGAGGCTTGTTCTGGGAAAAACAAGGAGCTAAATTTGGCTGGTCTAGCGTGCATGAAAGAGAGTAGTAAATAAAGCTGGAAAGTTAAGATGGGACCATATCCTGGAGATAGATGAATACTATACTAAGGAGTTCAGCTTTTATTCATACTCGGTGGAAAAAGCTCTGTCAAATGTCTTCTTAAAATCAAGACACAGGTGATCCCAAACTTATAAATGTTTTATATTCCAAAAACAGTACAGTGAAAAAAAGCACTGGGTCTAGAATAAAAGGAACTGGTTTCACATCCCAAGTCTAATATTACAGTCATGGTCACAGTTCCTATGAGAGCTTGGCCAAATCACTTCATTTCTCTGGGCCTCAATTTCCTTTTCTGTCAAATGAAGAAATTGGATTATATAGTCTCTGAGATTTAAGTCTAGATGTAGTAAGATGGCTGGCAAGTCAAATGTTTGGAATTCAGAGTACGTTTTCCCATAGGCAGAGGTCATAAGTGGTGGTTAAGTTCCTGCATTAGTCTATGAAAGCCTTTTAAGTAAATAGTAGAACTTAAGCAGTACTAATATTAGGTCACAAGCTAATCCTTGAGGAATATGAGGAGTCATGATTTGGAAGAGATTCCAATGGCTGAGCAACACCCATAGCAGTACTTGAAGGAATATTTTTGCAATGGTAAATTGAAGCACTTTTCATCTCAATTCTTTTTTGGGGTGGGGGTTTGAGGGAGGAAGGCAGGACAATTGGGGTTAAGTAACTTACCCAAGGTCACACAGCTAGTAAGTGTGTCAAGTGTCTGAGACCAGATTTGAACTCAGGTCCTCCTGACTCCAGGGCCCGTGCTCTGTTCACTGTGGCCACCTAGCTGCCCCCTCAATTCTTACCTAGCTCTCAGTCATTGAATGGTCATGGTCTCAGACACACAAAATTTAGAAAGGCCAAGGTCACCCACTACATCCTGGGCCATCACCAGTCCTCTTGACTTTTGTCTTATCACTAGATGATTTTGCAGCTCTGTGTCACTTAAACCTAATTCACAAGTAAGTCAAGCCTTCATCCTTGTGATGCCATTGGTCCTTTTGAAGAATGCAAGAGAAACAACAACAATCAAATTGGCAAAGATGAAAATAGACAACATTAGTGAGTTGCAGACACACTAATGTTCTGCCAATAAAGCTGTGGATTGGTGCCAATATTTCAGAAAACAATTTGAAATTATGCAAGTAAAGTTACCAAACTGTTCATATTCTTTGATCTAGAGATCTCTTTGCTAGGCATATATTCCAAGGAGATTAAAGACAGACTCAACAATCCCTTATATACCAAAATATTCATGGAAGCACTTTTTGTAGTAACAAAAACCTTGGGAAAAAATGTATTTTCCCCTTGGGAATATAACAGAAATTCTGTAAAAACAGCATAAATAATTACCATATTAGCATAATTTGTTTTTCTCAATACTTTGTTGATTACTAAATATCTTAAAAAAACTATTGATATCTTTTGTTTTAAATCTTCTTCATTTCCAAATATATGCCTGCCTTCTCCTTTACCCAGAAAGCTATCCCTTTAACAAAGAATAAAAAAAAGAGAAAGAAAATCAGCTTGGTAAAGCTAGCCAACACATCAATTAAGTCTGACAGTACATATAATGCTTCATACCCACTGTTCTTGACTTCTTCAAAGAAAGGAGAAACATGTATTTCTTATCTCTTCCTGGGGGCCAAATGTGGCCATCATGATTACATAGTATTTCATGTGGGATGTTTTTATTCTTTCCATTTACATTGTAGTAATTGCAGATATTGTTTCCCTGATGCATCCGTTCATATATATCTTCCCATCCTTCTCTGAATTCTTCACTTTTTTTGTTTCTTGTGGTGCAATAATATTCATTATAGTCATATACCACAATCCATTTATATAAAATTCTTTTAAAACTCTTTACAAGAATTGTTACATTTTCATATATAGATTTTCCAGTCTAATAGGCAAAGTTGTTGAACATTCTGTTCACTTCCTTCATTGGAATCTATTTTGGAGAGGGGATATATCATTGCCTGAAAAATTCATGGGTAACATACCAAATCTCTTCCTCTTAGACCTTCATTAACTCTAATAGCCCTCTAATTAAAGTGTGTTGAACTAGTTTGACCATTGACTAGTTCTGTTAAGGAAATTTTTATGTACTTAGTCAGACACCTTGACTCTTCCTGTTAAGTGGGAGGCAATATGACAGTGTTTACACCCCACAAGAAGAGTTGTAAATACCAGAGCAGCACACAAAAGCTTTAAGTCTTTAGGTTTCAAACTCATATTCAAAAAGAACAGAACACATATACCAAAGTAAAACATAAGTAGAATCTTTCAGACTTAACGAGAATAAGCACCTGTGAACTGAAGGTGGTGACCTAAGGTTACTAGGATAGTAGAAGACCAAGCCAGGCAGAAATCTGAGAATATCTAATGGGATAAGCATACTTAACACCTGACACTACCATAGGTCCCAGGCAGTGTTTCTATTAATATTCTTCTCTCATTCTGTTTTGATTCGGTGAACAATTTTCAGTTTCTTTGAGGACCAGGACATACGCTCTAGCATGTCAATAGTGATATAACTTTATGGCTATTGAATCAGATCAGGTTAATCAACTTTATTAGTTTATTGGAGAATGTAGCATAGGAAAAGATAAATCTTTCATAATATTATCGTCCATCAAACAGTACAAAGAATTCACACATCATGTGATATACTTGACCAGTGAAGATAAGTTTAAGAAACTGTAACTTAAAGAATAATTCTTTATCCAGAAAGGAAAAATTATATTTATTGGGATTGAGTCTTCGTTAGGAAAATATAATTTTCCATTAGTCATTTCTGATACACTAATATGCTCTTTTGATACATAATCTGCATTATCATTTTTTTTTGCCTCATAGTCTGACTCATTAAGTCTGACTTTTTTGAATTGTGCTTATCAAAACAGATTCCATATCAAAAATCTAACATGACTGATATTATCAACTGGATACCAGGTAAAATAAATTGCTTAAATGTGGATCACAAAAAACAAAGTTTTTCCTCTGGCCATGATCATAATATGAAGGAATGTTTTGTTCTAGTAAAGCCCCAGTTTAGAAGAGGTGCAAGATTCAGTCTACATTTGTTACTATTACTATTTTCAGTTCTGCTTTTTGCGAATGCTCATAAAGTAAATGCTCATAGGAGCCCTGACTTGTCTTCCGAAGGCTTTCTTTTAGTGGCTGCAGTAATATTTTTAGGCATTAGCCCATTGAGTTTACTAGCACTAAAATATAGGAGTTGGAACTGAGAATTTGGAACTACTCTGTGTCACCAATGACACACTGTATGATCTTAAGGAAATCACTTTGTTTCTCTGGGCTTTTGTTTATGCACCTGAGAATGTGTAATTCTATAATAATACCTCCCTCATAGATGTGTTGAAAGGTTTAATTAATGTTTGTAAAATGCTTTGAAATGTTTGGATGAAAGGTATCACAAGCGCAAATTACTATTAATTATAATCCAATATCATATTGCATATGCTACTATGTTAACCACCAATGTCAGATCACTTGTTGCTGTAGCATCTTATAAACATAAAACGCTACCTTGAAGAACCTCCTCCTTTTATTCAACATTTTATGCATGCGTGAATACTACTATAATTTCATTTTCATCAGGTTGTTTTCTAATTTCCTAATATTTTCTTCCATATTGTTCACATTTTTCAAAACTTATTTGATTTTTTTAAGGCTCTCATAGCCTGTTTCATTTCCCTTTTTTCTCTAGAATCCCAAATCTGCCTATTCATTATGCCATTAGTATAGAATTATGTAATAAAGTTATTGAAAGCATAATAAACTTATAATCAGAGAAGCTAGGTTGGAGCCCAGGATCTACTCTTTACTAGTCATGTAACTATGGACAAATCACTTATCTTCCTTGGCCTCACTTATGTAATCTACAAAGTAGGGATAATGATATTTGTACTACTCACCACTGGTTTAGGTTTGTGGGGCTAATTCTGAGTTGTAGTTAGAGAGAGGGTCAGGCTCCCCTGACCATTCCCCAACATGTAGCAGCTATTGTTTCTAAACAAATAATTATGTAGTAACCAACCTATAAAAGGTTTTTACCTTTTACCTAAAACCCAAGGCACAATTAATGTATTCTAGTGGGATTTATGGGAGACTAGTAGTGATTTCGCAGATGAATGACAACTGGCCAGATTTCATATAGACATCAAATACACCTCTCTCAAGCTTCTTACATATCTTCAAAGGAAATATACGATCTTCTAGGCCTGTAACGTTTCTTCTCATACTGGATTAGCCTTTTCCACGTTGATGTCATACCAGAGGGTGTCTTTGGCAGCAGTGAAATTTGCAACTGTAATCTCTTGCTCATAGACTGAAAAACTTCCATTTCTGACATTAGTCATTGTCAGTGAGACCCTTCAAATCTTTGCAAAGATTTACAAGATTTAATTAATATGACACTATCTAAATGGGAGCTATTATTATTTATCCAAAGCACTAATTATTTTACCATAAAAGTTTTCAATATATTCTATAATTCTATAATAATATAATTCTATAATTTTAGCATTTAAAAACTTCCAACAACTTTTTGTAAACTATTTGAAAATATTTGCTTTGATGATTTGCTTAGCTCTTCTCAGCAATACAATGATCCAAGACAATTCCAGAAGACATAGGATGGAAAATGCTATCCACATCTGATAAAGAACCAATGGAGTCTGAGTGCAAATTGAAGCATGCTGCTTTCACTTTCTGTTTTTTGTAATTTTTTACTTTCATTCTGTTTCTTCTTTCACAACATGACTGATATGGAAATATGATTTCCATGAGTGCACAAATATGACATATCAAATTGCTTATAGTCTTAGAGAGAAGGGAGGAAAAGAAGGGATGGAGAAAAATAAAATATCTTATTTATAAAGAATGTTAAAATTATCTCTACATGTAATTAAAAAAATAAAATACTATTTCATAAATAAAGAAAAGACAATATTAGCTTTAGAAAGTAATGATTGATAAGGATAGAGCTCAAACTGTTCTTTCAACTCAACAAGATTTTTAAAGGAAGGACTTTCTTATCAATAAGATGATTTTTATCAAATTATTCATTGTATATATGTGTATATATTTAATTTAATGTTTAGTATATATTGAACATACTAAAAGAATAATACACATACAAACACACAAATACATATGTGTTATATCCCCCATATAGAATGTTATATCCCCCATATAGAATTTGAGAGCAAAGACTATCTTTTGTATCCTAGGGATTTTTCTATTTGTATCCCCGGTGCTTAGCACACTGCTTCATACATAGTAGGCTCTTAAATTTATTTTTCATTCATTTATATATACCACATGGCTCTCTCCTCTACAAAGCTCATGTTATGAAAAGAAAGTTCTCTAAGTTGCAATACTTTAGGACATCTGACTTGTGGCCCCACCAAAGGTGGAGCAGGTGGTGATGGAGCAAGGCATCATCCTATACGGGTAAGGTAAAATCAGGCACACCCACAACCAATAGTTCTTCTCCAGGGAGACAGGTTATACACAGAAGAGAAACTGGGAGTTCACCAACTTCAAGTCTTCTGGGAAGCTCTCAGTCCTCTTTTATTGCAATTCCTAAACTTCCTACATCATCATTAGTTTGCATTCATTATCATTGCAGCAAACTGTGTTTAGAAATAATACTGAACTCCTTTTTTTTAAAATTTTTTTTTATTTTTAGTTTACATCACTCGGTTCTACATAATTTTGAGTTCCAGATTTTCTTCTCTCTCTCCCCCCCTCCCCAAGATGGCATGGAATCCCATATAACTGCCACATATAACTTTGCATTGAATTAATTTATACACTAGTCAAGTTATGGAGAAGAATTATGACCAATGAAATGAATCATGAGAAAGAAGAAATAGGACCCCCCCCCAAAAAAAACAACCCAAAAACAAAAACAAAAGTGAGAAAAAGAAAAAAAAAGGGGCAGGGGGAAAGGCTAGCATGAAGTGTGCCTCAGTCTGCATTCATACTTCATAGTTCTTTCTCTGGATGTAGATAGCATTCTCCACTGTGAGTCCTTTGGAGTTGTCTTTGTACCTCGTGTTGCTGAGATGAGCAAAGTCTGTCAGGGTTGGTCCTCACAGAATCCATATACCTGTGGTTGTGTATAATGTTCTCCTGGCTCTGCTCTGCTCACTCAGCATTATGTCGTGTAGGTTTTTCCAGGTTGTCATGAAGTCTGTATCATTCCCATTTCTTATAGCACGATAGTATTCCATTACCTTCATATACCACAGCTTGTTCAGCCATTCCCCAATTGATGGGCATCCCTTTGATTTCCAATTGTTAGCTACCACAAAAAGACATATGGGTCTTTTTCCCACTTGTATGATCTCTTTGGGATACAACCCTAGAAGTGGTGTTGCTGGGTCAAAGGGTATGAACATTTTTATAGCCCTTTGGGCATATGAACTCCTTTTTTTTAAAAGAGAAATAACATACCTTATCTGCTCCCATCTCTATGTCTTTGTTCATATCTTCTCCAATTTAAAATACATTTTCCCCCTCTCTGCCTACCTGAATCCTACCCATTCTTTAAGTCTGAGCTTGTGTCTCACCTCTTCTGTGGAGTAATTCTAGCTCACAATAATCTTTCTCACATAGGATTACAAGATCTAGGATTCAGAGCTGGAAGGGCTTGCTAAAGTGCCTTACCCAAGGTCACACTGTCACATAAGTGACAGAAATTGGTTATTAACCTAGGCCCTCTGTGTCTCAATCTAGTGCTTTTTCTACTGAACCACACTGCTGAGATAGGGCCTGAAGTTCAGAAGTGTCAAACACAATGAGGTAGCAACAACACCCCCATTTCCCCCCCCCTGCCCTGCCCATGTAGCCTGAACCAGATTAAAGTGTAATTGGGAAGCATTTAACAAAATAAATGAAAATACAATAAAACATAGACAATATTAGTATGTGGTTTTCTAAGTCAATATGTGGCCAGCAGGGATCCTCGGGTAACAATTTAGTGACCCCCCCATTTCTATTTGAGATTGATACCACTGATCTAGTTCTTCCTTCCAAATGCTCTCATTTTTTACTTTGAGATAATATGTTAAGTAGGCAACCTAACTGCACCTATGACATGCTCAAAGTTTATTACACCTATTCTGTCACTCTAGTGCTTAGAGCACCCAGATATTCAATTTGACTACATGAAAAATTACACTTAGGCATTACCAGCCCACTTCTCTGCTGCATTTGTTTAGACAGGGCCTATCACCAGGAGCTCAATCAGCTGCCCCATAAGCCTATTCTAGGGTAAAAGAAATGTGTCGACAAATGGGTAAACTACAATGTTTGAAAAGACCAACCATTTGTTGCTACAGCTATTGGAACTATAAAAAGCCAACCACATTGAGGCCTAGTGAAGCCTGTCAGCCTTCCCTGATCCATGTGATAGCTGGCCATAAAACTGACCAGATTCAAAATTAAATGTATCTCTCTAGCTAAGTGAACTTTGAGTTGAGGACAGGGGGAAGGGGAAGGGATTAAATATTTATATAGCCTCTATTATGTGCCAGGCATTGTGCTAAGTGTTTTACAAGTATTATCTCATTTAGCAACTATTCAGATTTTCTTGTAGGACTTCCCTAATCATGCTGTCTGCATTTGACTTCCTTTGGCCATTATCCCCAGTTCCCTCCCTAAGTGAGAAGAACATTCTGCCCTGGAGCCACCCTGAGCTTTGATGGACCAGCTTTGGCTTTATGTTGCTGGGTTGCAAGCCTCAACTGTACACTTCCAGGACATCTCTAGCTCTACAACAGTAGGTATCCCCTTCCCCTTCCTGCTCCTAGAGATCGCTTTTGTGTGTTTTTATCCTACACTTTTGAATATAAGCTCCTCAAGGGCAAGAACTGTCTTGCTTGTTTTTATTTGTATCCCCAGAATTTACCCTTCCCCCACCTCTCTCTCTCTCTCTCTCTCTCTCTCTCTCTCTTTCTCTCTCTCTCTCTCTCTGCTTTGGTTTGTCTCTGTCTCTCTGTGTCTCTCTGTCCCTGTGTCTCTGTCTCTGTCTATGTCTCTGTCTTTGTCTCTGTCTCTCTGTCTCTCTCTGTCTGTCTCTCTCTATCCTTCCTCCTCTTCTTCCTCCTCCTCCTCTTCCTTCTTCTCATTCTCTGTCTCTCTGTCTCTCTCCTACTCTCCCAGGTCCAAGAAGGCTACATCTGCCCTCAGGGTTCTAGGATTCCTGGAGAGGATTTGTAGGGTATCTTACTCTACTATCTTCAGTTCAAGGGCTCCATTTACCTTTAACCATTTAACATCAATTAGCTTTTACAAAGGAATATTTACTTGGAAGATACAGCAAGAACAAATGCGTAAATATTTCCCCCTAATACCTTAGGGATACATTCTTAGCTCAGTTTCTACAGGACATTGGTCCCATTGAGACTACTGAATGAGTGCTTACTTCAGTTTCTAATCAGCCAGAGCCAGAAGATCACTCCTAAAGGTCACTCCTTGCTCCTCCGGGCACTGATACCATACTAGCTTCAAAGCTCAGACTCTGGAAAGCATCCTCCTGACCTACAAGATCAGAGGCTTCAATCTCTTCATCTAAAATAGAAAAAGAACCAATGAAAATGCCACAGACCAAAGCCCCTTTTTAGGGGCACTATGGTCTCAATGGGGAGAAAGCTCAAAGACTTCTTTAGCTGCCATCATTGAAGGAGTTAAACCACTGAGCTAGGTCAAAGAGAATAAGGCAAGGGACTAGGTCAAAACCGATTCTAGCCGATTTGAAGATATCCCTAGTTCCAGCTACACGACAAATAAAAAAAAAATTTTCCTCCTTATTATGTGGTTAGTAGAGTAGAACCAGTACAGAATGTCTACACATATTCCACTTCCCTGGAATCAGGCTCCTCAGACTCTCCAGATGGAAAGACAAAATCCAAGATACTCTGCACATGTGGCAGGCCTTTGTTACATATCAATCTGTCTATCTATCTACCTATCCATCTATCCATCCAACCGTCTATCTATCTATCTGTCTGTCTGTCTGTCTGTCTGTCATGGACCGATAGACAAGGAGAGAAGATATAAGTTTGAATGTGAGAGCACCTCCCCTATAATACTACATGAGTGTTATTGTTTCAATACTGCACATTGTTGTGTATTTTATTGCTCTATTGTATCCCATCTTTGTACTACAGTTTTCCAACACCACATAGGCAATATAATTCTAATTTTACTGTAAGCCCATTTACGTACATATCTTCTTGAATCCCTAATAGATGTTTTGAGTATTCAAGAGTATGTTCACTTACTACCTTCTTTTTTATTTTCAATTCCAAATTCTCTCCCTTCTTCCCCTGCCTTTCCCACCCATTGAGAAAGTAAGAAATACGCTTTGAATTTATGAAGACATGCAAAACAGATTTCTATTAATTACTTTCAATATTAGAAACCTAAATAAGTGTTAATGAACCAAAAGCAACAATAATACTAATTTCATGGATATGTAATGGGAGCAAGCTAGTACTCCTAGTCTCTATATTCTCTTTGGCTCATTTTTTTTCTGTACACCCTCTCTCTGCTCCCTCTGGTAGCTCCTTATTTTTCCTCAGAATTCCTCTCTTCCTTTAAGATGCAGTTCAAACAACACATCTGCACAAAGCCTTCCTGGTCCCTGCAGCTACTAGTGTCCTCCCTTCCAAATGATCTTACATTGAACTACTTTGTATTTTTTTATATTTATTCAGTGTAAATATTTACATATGTACTTGTTGACAGCCCAGTAACCTGGGGGATTGTTTTATTCTTTGTATTTTTATCCGTGGTAACTTGTATAGTGTCTGGAACATAGTAGGCACTTAATAAATGTTTGTTAAATGATTAATGGATTGATTTTTAAAAATCAGCTCTTGCTAATAAATTATCCAGACTTTAACTCAGTCAAGGTCAAGGACAATTTATTTAAAATAACAATGCGTTACAAGATAACAATAGTTATATTAACTATTTCTACATTATGTAGCAATTTAAGGTTCACAAAGTGCCTTGTAGGTATCTCTTCTGGTCCTTACAAACAACTCTGTGAGGTAGACGCTCTTATTATCCCCATTTTACAGGTGAAGAAACTGAAGCTGACAGGAGTTAAGTGATTCACCCAGGATTTACAGCTAGTAAGTATCTGAGAAGGAATTTGAACCCTGATCTTCTGTGCACCACACAACCCAAGGAACTACATCCTAACAAGCACTTAGAACAGAAATGGACTAATTAAGCCACCTCGTCACCTCCTAACCCCCTAAGGATGGAAGTGTCTGACCCCAATATCCCCCATTCTTCTGGAAAATTTAGAGGAAAAGAAAGAGAATTTAGGTTGCCATTGCCCCTTGACAAAATCCTTAACACTGTAAGAAAGAAAAAAAATTGCTTAAAAAAAAACCACAAGAAACAAAAACAAAAAAAAAAACAACCCAGCTCTTCATAAGAAAGCTCATGAATGCCACTTGGATTTGATGAGCTTAACCTGGGACCCCAGTGAATCCTGGAGCTTTTCATGACAATGTATCCATCTTCCATTGAGTAGGAGGAGAGTGTCTTAAAACTCCAGTCTCCTTTCTTTTTGTCTCATGGCGCTATGGACAGCAAAAAGGAGGCCTTCAGTACCAAGAAGCTGAGGCCACCAGGGTACAGCCAGTAGTAGTATTTCAGTATTTTTGCTCTCCATGGCCATAAGTCCCTTCACCAATCCCAATTAATTTTGGTGCTGGAAGCTCTGACATCTCCCATAAAATGGGACCTCCAGACCTCATCATCATAGTTCACTCTGAGGGTTGCCTCACCGTCAACTATACCTCTCTCAGTCTGACAGTGTATCGCTAAAGCAGCCTTCGGGAAAATGCAGCATTCCAACTGCCACATCATCAACAGATAAAATCAGCAATAGCTCCCACTGCTATAGCATTTCAAGGTAGATGAAATGCTTTCCCCATAGCCACCCCATCAGCTATGCAATGGAGAGGTCACTATATCTATTTTTACAGATCATGACACTGAGGCCCAGAGAGTTGAAGTTATATAACATGACTATCAGAGCTGCAACTGCAAACCAATTCCTAGAACATTTATTATCACATATGGCAGTTATTCCATACTGCCTTGTATTATTGACTTTTTATAAATATATAGTTTAACTTCCAACCCAAGTTAGTATTTCACTTGCCTTACAGTGTCCAGTCCAATGTCTTACATAACATAGATACTTAAATATTTGGTGATTATTGATTTCCAATTGATTGGGTCACAAATAAATTCATTTTTATTGAATATATAACATACTTATTTAGATGATCATGTTTTATGTATTATGATGATCATTTGCTACTATTGGATTCATAAGCTTTCTACAATTTGAATTAAAAGAAACGCATAAGAAACAAGGTTCAAAATCATGTTTGATATCTGTGCTGTTTCCAGTCATTAACTTTTTCCTAATTGCTATCAAATGGCAGTGTGGGATTACCTTAAAAGTTCCGTAGAACAACCATTAGTCATCTTCAAAGTTTTTTTTTTATTTGAAAAAACAAACAAATAAACTGAGTTGGTACTTTATAATAATATACATGTGTTTACGAGACTCTGCTTGTCTATGACATTCTGGTATTAAAATTTTCCTGTCTGAATATAATAGGACAGCTAGGTGGTGTGTGGATAGAGTGCCTGACCTGAAGTCAGGAAGATTCATCTTCCTGAGTTCAAATTCAGCCTCAGACAATTACTAGCTGTGTGATCCTGGGCAAGTCACTTAACCTTGTTTGCCTCAGTTTCCTCATCTGTAAAATGAGCTGGAGAAGGAAATGGCAAACCATTCCAGTATCTTTGCCAAGAAAACCCCAAAGGGGTCATGAAGCATCAGATATGACTGAGCAACAACAACAACTGGATATAATAATAGCTAGCATTTATATAGTGCTTCACATTTTTGCAAAGGGCTTTGCAAACATTATCTAATTTAATCCTACAAACGATCCTTGGCGCTAAGTAATGTTATTATCTGCCCTTTACAGATAAGAAAACTGAGGCAGACAGAGGTAAAGTGCCTTGCCCAGGATCACACAGCTAATAAACATCTGAGGGCAGAATTGAATTCAGGCCTTCCTGATGCCAAGTCTGATACTATGCATCACCCAGCTGATGTAATTTACCAGCTGATATGATTTACGAGCTGATATAATTTAACAGTTATGTATGATACCATTCATAGAGGAAAAATTAATTCTATAAACATTCAATGATATCCAAGAATTAAAGATCTCATATAAACGGAAACTATGACTATCATAGCTTCACCCATTCTCAGAATGAAGCATCATCTAATCCAGTCTCCGTGTGAAATAATAACCCTACTTCTGAAATTTTTCTGGAGTCTCGAATGTACTAGTTCTCACTACTTATTTAAATTGCATCAAGGAAGAGAAACTAATGATAAACTTTGAAAGTGTTGGAAGTACTTATTATAGTGCCCTTGCTCAATGGGCATGGATTAGCATATTGAATAAAGCTTGATGGATATGCTATCATTTTAAAAATATACATAGCAAAGGTTGTGTATATAAAGTTTTCATTTTCTTTTTTAGTACCCCTTGTTTTATAATCATGAATTTAAATTACCATCACAATCATGAACTAATCCTAGGCAGCTTGCTGCTCTTTGGATAAATGTTCTTTTGAAAAGCCCCTAAGAGTTGGTATTATTAGCTACATTTTTTTTTGCATCATACATTAACATCTATGCTAATTAGCATTAAGAACTGGCAGTTTTATGTATAGACTTTGAAAAATCTGTGTTTTGTTTTGTAAGCAGCAGGATATTTTTTGCTGCTATACAGCTCTCCTAGGGGAAGAAAAGGCATATTTGAGCTAATTAACCAATACTTGAATAATGATAGATATCTTTAAAATATCTTGAATTTAATCACCCAAGAGCCTTTTCACAATATGTGGCCACAAAAAAAAACCTAAGTAATGACTTGATTTTTGTTTTTGTATTATAAGATATGGATATGTTTCTGCAATTTGCTATTTAAACTTTCAAAAATAATACAAAAAGGTGGAGATCACATAAAATAATTTAATTTGAATGAGTATTTAAACATACTTATTCTGTCTTTTTAAAAGGTTGCTCTCTTTAGTTAGCATTATCAGACAATAGAAAATAATCAGTTGCTTAAAGCTAATCTTGAATTTTGCAAAATGATTATGTAAGAGTAAACATTGTGAACTTTATTTGCACTTAGCATAATCTTCAAAAACTACAATAGCTGAAAAATAATCTTCTGAATATAGTTTTAGTGATGCACATCACAAGGTGCGTAGCTAATTTTTACATACAAGGATGACATTTTACACAGTTAATATCAAGTTTCCAATTTCTACCTAACTTTTTAAAATTACATTTAAAAAATAGTCTGTGAACCAATAATTATACCAAAGTAATAGAATATTTTACAAAATACTAAAAATATATCCCTGACTTAAAGGAAACATATCACATTTTCATTTTCAAATGCTAAAGCAATGCTGGTGTGTGGTAAGAATTGCAAGGAGTAAAAAAAGAAAACCCAAAACATTTCTGTTCAATGGCAATCACTTAAAACCATTTACAAATTAGACCCAGCAATGATTAACACCATATAGTAGAAAGTACCAGGCTAGACCATGTATTTAATTCATACATGGTTTATATGTGTATTTTCTACTGTGATATAATAATATTTATAGTAACTGTATATTTGTTTTAATACTCTGACAGTGTTTTTTAGTCACATAGGGAGGTACTTGGATTTTTTGTTACTTTTAGCATCAGTTATTCATATGTAATGCCAATCTGTTAGTATTTGTAGAAACCAAGATCTGTACCATGGCTAAGTGTTTTTGTTAGCAAAACAGTTTGCCCCTTCATCTCTAGACCAATGAGGATTCAAAACAAGAATGTTAAATGTCGATTGGAGATAAAAACTCTATCTTTAGCATAAAATGTACACTGAACAATTGCAATGCCTCTCTTACAGTTGTAGGTTTGAATTCTTTGTATTTCTTATTCATTCTTTTAAAAGCAGCAGATAGCTTAATTCATCAGTAGACCTTATGTTCATGGGTTTTGCCTAATTTTTTCAACTGCACGTTCTTTCCATGCATAAAAGAAGTTAGGAATATTGTAATGATGGTTTGTGGAGATCCTGCTCTGTGACCTTTTCTACCCTGAACAACAGCTTGAATTCCACATTTGGTTCTGCATAGCAAGCACACAAAAGTCTTCTAAATAGGGCCCTAAAAGCTTCTATTCAACTTCTGAGAGTTGCTTCTATTGTAGGAGCATTTTCTCCCACATTCGGTTGATTTAGGAGTAAAGTGTTGCAGCATTTTTAGCTTTTTCTATACTTTTTTTTCTTTTAAGTCTTTTAATGAGGGGAATAAATTCGAGTAGCCTCTGTGTGGCTTTCTGCCAAGTAGAGATAAGTCACCCATCAAAACACTAACAGTTTTTACTTTTGCCCACTAACAACAACAACAACAAATCAAATCCAACATAAGAAATCAGTGTTTCTTGAACTTTTTAAGAAAATGAATCTTATCTGCCCAATTAACCGAGTAATATAAAGAAAAATCTCCAACTTCATTGATCTCTTATTTATAGGTGCTAATTGAATAATAAAACATTGCTTTAAAAATGATCTTATTTCTAAATTCCTCTTTCTTAAGAGGCAGATATAGTATGATAATAATTCTAAAAGCAAAAACTTGAGCAATTCAGGAAAACATTTGTTAGCCAGTTTCGGGGTGGGGGGGGTGCAGTGGGTGGGTGGAGAGAAGCCACATATAGACAGATCTGCCATTCTTGTGCTCTGAAATGAGAGAATTTTATTCCCTATGGAAGATCTTTAATAAGATGTAAACCAAAATCACAAAAGACAAGAAGCTGTGGAGGAGTTGTGAGAATACTCACATTGATGAAAGCATACATTCACCAAAGTAAGAAGCTGAAGGAAGAAAACATTATTAAAAACTCCTGATCTTTTTATCCCTTTCCTGAAGTACAGGCACATGAATACACAGACACTCACAATTCAAGTACCTAGCTCAATGTAAGTTCCTACAATGAAAATATCTTAATAATTGGCTTTGATCACTACTAACTAAGCACTAGAAAAATCTTCTCTTAATAAACATGGGACAGACAACTCAAAACAAAACAATGTATTCAAAGTCAATGCTACTCCTAAGAAATGAAATAAAATACACTTTTAAAGAATTATGGTACTCATGGTTTTAAGGAATAGAGCCCAGTATCAAAACATATGATTGAGTTTTATAAACATTTACATGAGGTAATACTTTTAAAGTATGTGAGCAACTCCATGTTGTGTATGGTAACATAATATCAAAGAATATAGGGGTAGAAGAAGAGGGTTGCAAAACTCAATCTTGACATCAAAAGTAAAGATAAAACCGCATGGTGAGAAAGTTAAATGATATAGGATGGAGTTATAGGAGACATACATAAATACATATACATACACAAATTATATGTACATATTATATATAAAGTTTTTTTAAAAATAAAATTTAATTTTTCCCCAATTACATGTAAAAAATGTTTAACATTCTTTTTTTTTAAATTTTGAGTTCCAAATTCCCTCCTTCCCTCCCTCTCCTGCTTCCTCCCTCATATGCGCAATCATATAAAAATATTTCTATATTAGTTATGTTGTGAAAGAAGACACAGACCAAGGAAAAAAAAACATGAAAAAAAAATAAAGGTAAAACATAGTGTGCTTCAATTTGCATTTAGATGCCATGAGTTCTTTCTCTGGATATGAATACATTTTTCACCGTGAATTCTTTAGAATTGTCTTGAATCATTGTGTTGCTGAGAATAGCTAAGTCATTCACAGTTGATTATGCACAATATTGATGTTTCTGTGTACAGTGTTCTCCTGGTTCTGCTCTTTTCACTTTTCATGTTAGTCTTTCCAGGTTTTTCTAAAATTATCCTACTCATCATTTCTTATAGCACCATAGTATTGCATTACAGTTATATATCACAATTTGTTCAGCCTATCCTGAATTGGACCTCCCTCAATTTCCAATTCTTTGTCACTACAAAAAGAGCTGCCACAAATAATTTTGTATATATAGGTCCTTTTCCCTTTTTTGAAATACATGTACACATATGCAAGGTTTTTTTGGTTTTGTTTTTTTAAAAGTTAGTAAACAAACTACTGCTGAAGTGATTTAACAACTCAAGAACATAAAATGGCTTTAGGATAATGTGTAAAATAAAAAAATACTAAGAGACATAGTCAGTTGGGACAATTATGGAGAGGTAGTTAGAGACTGGTACAATGCAAATTACACTATACAACTGAAAGCTGTAAATGGGGAGAATGAATAGCTGAAACACCTTTAGATGAAAAATGAGTAGTACCTGGATTGCTGGGTAATGATAGTATGTAAATGAGGTCTAACAAAGAGGTATGCGTGGCAGAGTGAATACAAAGGGAAGTGACATTTTACTTAGTTCTCAGATGTCCATCTACCAGCCTAGCCCTGGAGTATGACTTTTGGCTGTCACACATATATCATTTCCATTATGTAGATCATCTGGGTGACTGAGAAAGTATTTGAACCTATTGAAGTATGGGCACAAGAGTTCACTATTTCTGATTCTAGGGTTCACCCTAGAATGAATCTTGAGTACTTAAGATCTTAGGTATCCTCTGAGCAAGAATGGAGGCCTATTCAAGTAAGGACTCACTAATTTGGGCTAGATTTCTTTTTTTTCTATTTTATTTAATTTAATTTATTTAATATATTTAGTTTTCAGCATTGATTTTCACAAGAGTTTGAATTATGAATTTTCTCCCCATTTCTACCCTCCTGCCCACTCCAAGATGGCGGATATTCTGGTTGCCCCATTCCCCAGTCAGCCCTCCCATCTGTCACCCCTCTCCCCTCCCATCCCACTTTCCCTTCTTCTCTTGTAGGGCAAGATAAGTTTCTATGCCCCATTGCCTATGTATCTTATTTCCTAGTTGCATGCAAAAACTTTTTTTTTGTTTTTGAACGTCTGTTTTTAAAACTTTGAGTTCCAAATGCTCTCCCCCCTTCCCTCCCCACCCACCCTCCCTAAGAAGGCAAGCAATTCAACACAGGCCACATGCGTATCATTATGTAAAACTTTTCCACAATACTCATGTTGTGAAAGATTAACTATGTTTTGCTCCTTCCTAACCTATCCCCCTTTATTGAATTTTCTCCCTTCATCCTGTCCCTTTTCAAAAGTGTTTGTTTTTGATTACCTCCTCCCCCTGTCTCCCGTCCCTTCTATCATCCCCCCTTTTTTATCTTCTTCCTACTTCTTTCCTGTGGGGTAAGATACCCAATTGAGTGTGTATGGTATTCCCTCCTCAGGTCAAATCTGATGAGAGCAAGATTTACTTATTCTTCCTCACCAGCTCCATCCTCCCTTCCTACAGAAGCATTTTTTCTTGCCACTTTTATGCGAGATCATTTACCCCATTCTATCTCTCCCTTTCTCCCTCTCTCAATATATTCCTCTCTTATCCCTTAATTTTATTTTATTTTTTTAGATATTATGCCTTCATATTCAACCCACCCTGTGCCCTCTGTCTATATATACATACATATATATGTATATATATACACACATATACACCTACATATATACATACATAGACACACACACATATGTGTGTGTGTGTATCTATTATATATACATACACATATATATATGCTACTTTCAGCTACTATGATACTGAGGTCTCATGAATCATACACATCATCTTTCCATGTAGGAATGTAAAGAAAACAGTTCAACTTTAGTAAGTCCCTTATGATTTCTCTTTCTTGTTTACCTTTTCATGCTTCTCTTGATTCTTGTGTTTGAAAGTCAAATTTTCTATTCAGCTCTGGTCTTTTCATTGAGAAAGCTTGAAAGTCCTCCATTTTATTGAAAATCCATATTTTGCCTTGGAGCATGATACTCAGTTTTGCTGGGTAGGTGATTCTTGGTTTTAATCCTAGCTCCATTGACCTCCGGAATATCGTATTCCAAGCCCTTCAGTCCCTTAATCTGGAAGCTGCTAGATCCTGTGTTATCCTCATTGTTTTTCCACAATACTCAAATTGTTTCTTTCTGGCTGCTTGCAGTATTTTCTCCTTGGTCTGGGAACTCTGGAATTTGGTGACAATATTCCTAGGAGTTTTCTTTTTGGGATCTTTTTCAGGAGGTGATCTACGGATTCTTTCAATTTCTATTTTACCCTCTGGCTTTAGAAAAGCAGGGCAGTTCCCCTTGATAATTTCTTGAAAGATGACATCTAGGCTCTTTTTTTGATCATGGCTTTCAGGTAGTCCAATAATTTTTAAATTATCTCTCCTGGATCTATTTTCCAGGTCAGTGGGTTTTCCAAGGAGATATTTCACATTGTCTTCCACTTTTTCATTCCTTTGGTTCTGTTTTATAATATCTTGATTTGTCATCAAGTCACTAGCTTCCACTTGCTCCAATCTAATTTTTAAAGTAGTATTTTCTTCAGTGGTCTTTTGGACCTCCTTTTCCACTTGGCTAATTCTGCCTTTCAAGGCGTTCTTCTCCTCATTGGCTTTTTGGAGCTCTTTTGCCATTTCAGTTAGTCTATTTTTTAAGGCGTTGTTTTCTTCAATATTTTTTTCAGTATTTTTTTGGGTCTCCTTTAGCAAGTCATTGACTTGTTTTTCATGGTTTTCTCGCATCACTCTCATTTCTTGTCCCAATTTTTCCCTACTTCTCTAACTTGCTTTTCCAAATCCTTTTTGAGCTCTTCCATGGCCTGAGACCAGTTCATGTTTTTCTTGGAGGCTTTTGGTGTAGGCTCTTGGACTTTGTTGACTTCTTCTGGCTGTATGTTTTGGTCTTCTTTGTCACCAAAGAAAGATTCCAAAGTCTGAGTCTGAATCTGAGAACATTTTCACTGCCTGGCCATATTCTCAGCCAACTTACTTGACCCTTGAGTTTTTTGTCGGGGTATGACTGCTTGTAGAGCAAAGAGTACTTCATTCCAAGCTTGAGGGGATGCGCTGTTGATTTCAGAGCTATTTCTATACAGCCAGCTCTGCCACACCAGCACTCCTCCTTCCCCAAGAACTGCCAACCCAAACCTGACACAAATCTTAAGCAGGGTTTGCACTCCTGCTCTGATCTGCCACTTAATTCCTCCCACCAGGTGGGCCTGGGGCTTGAAGTAACTGCAGCTGTAGTTCTGTAGCTGTACCACCTCCTCTACTCCCAGGGTGGTGTCTGAACCACGAACTTCTTCCCTCTGTCACCACAGCTTTTCCTTCTCTTCCTTAACCTTCTCTGTTGTCTTTGGTGTTTGTGGGTTGAGAAGTCTGGTAACTGCCACAGCTCACTGATTCATGGCGCTAGGGCCTGTTCTGCCTGGCTCCTGGTCTGGTTGGTCCTGCTGCCACCCACGCTAAGCTCTGTTCCCGTCCACTCCACGCGTGATAGACCTCATCCAGCAACCATCCAGGCTGTCCTGGGCTGGATCCCTGCTTCCCTCTGCTATTTTGTGGGTTCTGCACTTCTAGAATTTGTTCGGAGCCATTTTTTATAGGTTTTTGGAGGGACCTGGCAGGGAGCTCACGCAAGTCCCTGCTTTCCAGCTGCCACCTTGGCTCCCTCCCTTGGGCTGGATTTCTAGTGCCTTCTCACTAAGATTTACATAATCACTGAGAATACATTTACTCTTTGTGTGTGTGTGTGCCTGTGTGCGTGTGAAATCTTGTATATACGTCTATGTTTTTGCATTTCTTTGTATCTCTATTGTGTTAAGTACAATACCTGAATGTAGTAAGTGCTTACTAAATGATTGTTGACTGAATGACTGTAGGAGGTTTGGGCTCTGATGAGGGAATGGATGGTAAGACAGCTTTTTCTGTGAGTTTATTCCTCTTTGAAATAGCCCTTCCACAAGAGGCTGTGGTGGTTTTTTTTTTAACTTTCTTTCTTTTTCTTTCTTTTGCAACCTGGCTATTTGGGAATGTTTTGTATCATTTCACATGTATAATTGATATGACATTTCTTGCCTTCTCAGTGGATAGTCAAGGGGTGGGAGGGAGGACAAGAATTTAGAATTCAAAAGTGCTTTAAAATTAATGTCAAAAATAAATAAATGTTAAAAAGACAGCCTATGGTATTGTGATCGGTTGATATTATTGCAGCAAAGTGCAGTCAAGATATACTGAGACTCTACGGTAAGTAGGGTATCATCCTGAGGAATTATGCATTTCAGGAAAATATGGTGTCCTAAATCAAAATTTACAAAATATATATTATACATTGGATCGTTGTACTTTTTTTTTTTTTTTACTAAAGATTCACTGCAAGATGTTTTTACATAGTGATCTCCCTCAAGGGAGTGATCTCAAATATGTTTGGTGTCAAACATTAATTTATTTTTTAAAAATATTTCAACCAATAAAAAAAATCTGCCTTTCCTCCCTGATCCCCACCTCCAACTCCATGTTGAGAAACAAAATTCTCTCATTAGCCACATCCAATTAAAATATATGCCTCAATCTACACTTGTTATATCTTTCATTGCTCTATCAGGAAGTAGGTATCGAGTTTTATCATTAATCCTCTTAAATCATAATCTTTCATTGTGTTGATCAGAGTTCCTAAGTCTTTTAATATTGTTTGTCATTACAATATTGTTGTAATTTTTTATCTTTATAATATTGTCCTCCTGGTTCTGCTCACTTCACTTTGCATCATTTCATACAAGTCTTCTCAGGTTTCTCTGAATCCATCCCCTTTTTCATTTCCTAAAAGCCCAATAGTATTCCATCATATTCATATACTATAACTTGTTTAGCTATTCCACAATTGATGAAGACCCACTCAGTTTCTAATTACTTGTATTCCAAAAAATGCTGCTAAAAGAATGTGCAAGTTAAAGTTTATTTTGCTTAGGACTAATCTCCCCATTAATCTATCCTCCTTATTACCTCCTCCCCTTTCCCTCTATTTCCCCATAAAGTAAAACATATTCTGTATCCAGTACTCTCTGTGAATTTTTGTAGTCTTCCTTCCTTTAAACTTTTCACATAAGAGGGAGGTTCAAGTAGTTCACTCCCCTTACCCCTTCTTCTTTGTTTGCAGAGACTCCTACTTGTGCAAGTTCATTTATGTGAGATAATGTTCCCCATTTTCCTCTTCCTTCTCCTCTCTCCCAGCGCATTACTCTTTCCCACCTTTTCCAGTCTTCCTTTGAGATGTCCAAACATAACAGAATCACACCCAGACCCTATGTCTAATTAGACTCTCTCAATGAGCCCTGATGATGATAGGGTTCAGAAAAGATACAGGTATTATATCCCCATATTAGAATGTAAGCAAGTATTTCCTTGTTTAGTCACTTTTGATCCTTTACCTTTTTTGCATTTCTCTTGACTCTTATGTTTGCATTTAAAGTTTCTATGTAGTTCTGATCTTTTTATCAGGAATTCTTAGAAGTCCTGTATTTCATTAAAGATACATCCCCCCGCCATTTCATTATACTCAGTTATGCTGAGTAAATTCTTGCTTGTAAGTCTATGTCCTTTGCCTGGTGGAATATTGCATTCATGCTCTCCTCTTCTTTTTAGTGGCAGCTACTAAGTTGTGTATGATCTTCACTATGGCTCCTTGATACTTGAATTCTTTCTTTCTGGATGCTTGCAATATATTTTTTTTACCTGGATGCTGAATTTTGGCTTAAATTAGTTTTCATTTTGGGATTTCTTTCAGGAATTGACTGGTGGATTCTTTCTATTTCCATTTTGACTTCTGATTCCAAGAGATCTGGGCAATTTTCTTTAAAGATTAGTTTGACTATTATATCTGGGCTCTTTTGTTAATGGCTTTTGGATAGTCCAGTGATTCTCATATTTTCTCTCCTCAATCCGTTTTCCAGGTCAGTTGTTTTTGCTATGAGATACCTTGCATTTCTTTCTATTTTTCCCAATCTTTTGACTTCATTTTAATATTTCTTCTTGTCTCATGGAATCATTAGCTTCTATTTGGTCCATTCTAAAATTCAAAGAGTTTGTTGTTTGGGCAAGATTTTGTACCTCTTGTGCCAAATTGTTAATTCCCTTCCCAATTCCATCTTCTCTAGCTTTCATTAAAAGAAAAAAAATTTCCCCCCCCCTAGACTTCTCATTTAATTTATAAAAACAATTTTAACTCTTTTCCAAAATTCTTGCTTTGTCTTTTCTAGAAATTCAGATTTGAATGTTTTGCCTAAACTGTGTTTTTCTTTGAGGCTTTGATTTTAGATGTTTTGCAGTTATTCTCTTCTTTTGGGTTTGCGTTTTGAGTATTTCTGTGATTATAATAACTCTTTATGTAGTAGGATTCTTTTTTTGTTTGCTCATTCTTCGAGCCTACATTTTGACTTTGGGCTATTTGTTAGGTTCAGGTTCTGCTCATTTCTGGACAGAATGTCTGGGCTGATCCCATTGTTGCTCTCTTGTGTTATTGAATGTTGTATTATTCAAGCATCTCAGGGACAGCTGAGGTTGGGGATCTACCTCAGTAATCCCAAGGTGTTCTGATCTAGGGCTGAGTGTAACCACTGACCCCCTGGTCTGAGTTTTGCAAATTTCTGATCTGTGTTTGTATCTGAGCAACTGGGCTCTTGCCCCATTTGTAGTTTCAGTAGACTACTATTGGACTTAGCACTATTTGCCTGCTGTAAAGCTCTGTTGGTTCAGAGCGACAGAACTGCAAGTTACCTTTTGGCCTAGGATTCCTGTCTTGGTTATTACTCTCCAGGCTTCAGACTGGTCTGGAGCCTGGAACCAAGACTCTTCTATGCTCTTGGGGTCAATTCCTTGATCAGTACTGGTGAAGGTCCCCTTGTAATTCCATCCTGGATCTATGACACAGAAATGAGGAGAGAACGACAGAGTTTCAGTTGGTAACTCTTCCTGAGCCCTCCACAAACTTAGATCTCTCTGTGTTACATCTGGGATCTTTTGTTGCCCTGGTTTAGACCCTCTCGTTGTGCAAGAAAGTTTCATTGGCTACGTCCCTGGCCAGATCACAGTTCATGTCCATAGACCTCTATTTGGCTCTCTGGCAACCTGGGCTAAAAAAATGACTATAATTTTTAATTGGATTTTGAGATCAAGATTCAACCTCATGTGTTTTCTAGATAGATTTGGAAGCATTGGGGTGGGGGTGGGTGGCACCTGAGGCAAGGAGCATGCCATACTTCCTACTATTCTACTATTTTGGCTCTGCTGAAGATAGCTAATATTTAGAATCCCACTTGCCCCTTAGATCCAGGACACACTTCTCTATGTTTCAACAGATGCTTCTTCCTGCCTTGGCTTGTGACAATCTAAGGAACAAAGCCTCTTACTGAATTGTATTCTAAATTGTAAACAATAAGTTTTCTTTCCAGGGTAGTTCTAGTTCAGAAGTGGGATGTCTTAAATATGAAAAGATAAGGAAAAACTGAGGATCATTCCTTTCCCCTGCTCTCCTCCCCACTTCCTGGTGTCATATTTTATGTAAGAGGGATTACTTTTAAATCCATACTAGTAGGTTTTAGAAGGTGGCTACAAATGGACTCCATACCTCTTTGAGGTTTAAACCTTCCATTTGTGTGTATGTTTTCCCCAGACTGCCTTTTAGTTTTCCCAACAGTTTTTTGTTAAATAGTGAGTTCTTGCCCCAACAGCTGAGTTATTACCCTCATTTGCTTTTGTATATTGTATACCTAACCTGTTCCACAGTTCAATCTCTCTCTTTCTTAACCAGTACTAAGTTGTTTTGATACCTACTGATTTGTAGTATAGTTTGACATCTGATACTCTTAGGCCCTCTTCCTTCCCATTTTTTTCATTGATTCCTTTGATATTCTTGACTTTTTGTTCTTCCAGATGAATGTTAGTTTTTTCTAGCTAAATAAAGCAATCTTTTGGTAGTGTGGTTGGTATGACACTGTAGAAGTAAATTAATTTAGTTACTATCGTCATTTTTATCATTTTGGCTCAGCCTACCCATGAGCAATTAATTTTTCTCCAGTTATTTACATCTGCTTTTATTTGCATAGAGTGTTTATATAGTTCCTATAAATTATATTTATATAGTTTTTATGTATTTATGTTAGGTAGACTCTCAACTATTTTATACTGGCTCCAGTTATTTTAAATGGAATTTCTCTTTCTCTAAGAATATCTTTTCTGGATGGACTTTGTTGGTAACATACAGAAATGCAGATGATTTGTGTGGATTCATTTTATATCCTGCAATTCTGCTGAAGTTAATTGTTTTGATTAGTTTTTCAGTTGAGTTTGTAGGGTTCTTTAAGTAAGCTATTGTATCATCTGAAAAAGAGATAGTTTTGTTTCCTCATGGCCTATGCTTGTTCTTTCAATTAAAACTAATAGACATCTTTTGCTTCACTCTTGATCTTATTGGAAAGACTTCTAGATTGTCCTCATTTCAGATAATGCTGGCTCTTGATTTTAGATAGATACTACTTATTATTTTATCAGAAAGTTCTATTTATTCCTTTACTTTCTAGTGTTTTTAATAGGAATAGATTTGTATTTTGTCAAAATTTGTCACCTATTGAAATAATAATATTATTTTTGTTGTTTTGTTATTCATATGATGTCATATTTATAGTTTTACTAATATTGAACTAGTCTTGTATTCCTGGCACAAATCTAAACCGGTTATAGTATATATGATTTTCATTATGGTATATTACTGTCAACCCCATCCTACCATTTTATTTAAATTTTTTGCACCAGTATTTATTAGGAAAATTGTTCTAGTTTTCTCTCTCTATTGATTCTTTCTAGTTGAAGTATCAAGATCATATTTGTGTCATAGAAGGAACTTGATAGGACTCCTTTACCTATTTTTCTGAACAGTTTATGTAGCATTGAAATTAATTATTATTTAAATATTTGGTAGAATTCGTAAATCCATTTGATCTTGGGGTTTTTTATTTTGGAAATTAATTTGTGGCTTGTTCAATTTCTGTTTCTACGTTTTAACAACCCAGCTAGCAGCTTCTGTGGGGGCATAAGATCCCCCCCCACAGCCAGCACCCAGGAGGCTGCTGGCATGCTGGGAAAGCACAAGTTCTTTTTATCTGCTTAAACAAGGAAAGCATGGTGAAAGGGTTGACCAGCTTACTTTAATCCAGCATTCAGTTAACATACAGACAACATTCATTTAGTTCAGGGGAGAAACACCAGCATTCAGTTAGCATTCAGTTAGTTCATTCACTTACTTCAGGGGGAAAAGCCAGCACCCTGAGGTTCAGAACATTCATTTAGTTCGGGGGAAACGAACCAGCACCCCGAACCTCAAAACCAAGATACAAAAAAATTACAAATATCAACAGACAGACCCAATACAATTCATAGTTACCACCATCTGGGCTCGGCCCAAGAGCAAGGGCTGGCCCAGAGTCACGCTTGCCACTGCTCCCACACCAACTAGAAAAGGAAAGAGAGCTCTTCAAGCTGTCCTCTCCCCCCTTATAGAGTTTTTGACATCATCAAGTGCCACCTGAATGACCAGGGTTGATTTGTTCTTGAGTTGGCCCCTCCCCCTAGAGTAGACTAGGTTAACACCCAATAGGGCATGGCTCTGGAGTCAACACCTCCCCTCAGCCAGCCCCGTGACTCATCACACAGGAAGTTCTCTTCTTCCTAGCATGGTTTCTGGGCTTCCTGCCCTGGAAGAGAAGCCCCAGTGCCCAGCGAGGCTCAATGAGGTAAGCTGAGTTACTCAAAGAAAATAAAGGCCATTCTGGACACATTCTAAGATAGGGTTATTTAAGTATTCTATTTCCTTTTCTGTCAATCTGGGCAATTGATATATATATTTTTTGTAAATATTCATCCATTCCGTTTAGATCATCAGTTTTACTCACATAGAGTTGGGTTAAATAGCTCCTAATAATGCTTTTATTTCTTCTTAGTTGGTTGTGGATTTATCTTTTTCACTTTAATATTGATAAGTTGTTTTTTTTCTTTCTTTTTCTTAATCAAATTAGCTAATGGCATACCTACTTTGTTGTTATTGCTTCAAACCAGCTCTTAATTTTATTTATTACTTCAATGGCTTTTTAAAAAAATTTCTATTTTTTAATCTCTTCTTTGATGCTCAGTATTTCTAAATTTATGTTTAATTGGGGAGGTTATAATTTGTTGGTTTTGTTTATTTGTTGTTACATGCTGTTTTCATTGTTCTGCTCTTTCTTTTGTTGATGAAAGTTTTTACAGATATAAATTCTTACCTAAGTACTGTTTTGGCTGCGTCCCATAAATTTTGATATGTTGTCTCACTGTTGTTATTATCCTTAATGAAATTATTGAATGTTTCTATGATTTGTTCTTTGACCCACCCATTCTTTAGAATTAATTTATTTAGCTTCCAATTAATTTTTAATCTTTACTCAAAGGCCCTTAATGAATTTATTACATTATGAAGAGTAAAACATGCATTAATATTTGTGGTTTCTTGCATTTGTGACTTTTTATGGCCTAATTATATGACCATTTTTTGTGACTATTGAATGCACAGTTGAGAAATATGTAAGCTTCTTTCTATGCCTATTCAATATTTTCCAGAGGTCTTGCTACCTGACTTTTAAAAAATTAAATTCAGTTCCTTACCTTCTTTCTTGTTTATTGTATGATTAGATCTATTTAGGTCTGATAGAGGTCAATTGTGATTCCCCTGATATTGTAGTTTTACTGTCTATTTCCTCCTGTAACTCATTTAACCTTTCCTTTCAGAATCTGGGTGCTATGTCATTTAGTGCACATATATTTAATATTGATATTAATTCATTATCTATAGTACTTCTTAGCAAAATGTAGTCTCCTTGTTTATCTCTTATAATTAGGTTTACTTTTGTTTTGCTTTATTTGAGATCATAATTGCTTTTTTCTTTTTTACTTTTTTGTTTTTTTTTCTTTTTTACTTTAGCTGAAGTATAATAGATTGTGCTCTAGTCTTTTATTTTGACTGTGTGAGGATCTTTCTGTTTCAAGTATGTTTCTTTTAAACAACAACCTGTTGGAATCTAGTCTTTAATTCATTCTGCTATCCTCTTTCATTTTATGGATGAGTTTATCCCATTCACATTCACAGTTATAATTGTTAACTGCCACCCTCCTTCCATCCACTTTTCTTATGCTTTTCCTTCTTTTTTTCCCTGTTCTCTCTTTGAGAGTCTGTTTTGCTTCTAACTCTTGCCTCCCTTAATCTACTTTCCTGCTTATTCCCCCTCTCCTTTAACTCCTTTCTTTCCTATTTCCCTGTTGAGTATAACAGATTTCTGTACACAATTGTGTTTATATGAGTATTCTTCCCTCCTTTAATCAATTTAGATAGTAGTGAGGTTCAAGTGTCATTCAACCTCTCCTCTCCCATGTCCCATCTGTGTTGTACAAACTCTTCTTTGTACACCCCATTCATGTAAGATAGTTTTCTCCATTTCCCCCTTTCTTCTCCCCGTTCCAGTGCATTTTTCTTCCCCGCTCTTTCTAATTCTCTTTTTGAAAACATCCAAACATAATAATCAACCAGTAAACATTTATTTAGTGCCTACTATATGCCAAGCACTATGCTAAGTGCTGGGAATACAAAAAGAGGCAGAAGACACTCTCAAGAAGACTAAAGTCTAAAGGAGGGATACAACACGTAAACAAATACATACAAAGCAAGCTATATACAGGAATAATTAAGAAAGGGAGGTCATTGGAAGTAAGAGGGGCTTGGATAGGCTTCCCACAGAAAGCGAGATTTTAGTTGGGATTTAAAGGAAGCCAGGGAGGTCAGTATTTGAAGGAGGTGGAGCATCCTAGGCATGGGGGACAGCCAGAGTGAATACACAGAGATGAAAGATATACTGTTTTATACATGGAACAGCCAGAAGGCCAGTGTCACTGAATCAAAGAGTACGTGTCCAGCAGTAAGGTACAAAAAGATTGGAAAGAAAGTAGGAGACTGAGCTACGAAGGGCTTTGGATGCCAAACAGAGTATTTTCTAATTGCTCCTGAAGGCAATAGGAAGTCGCTGGAGTTTACAGAGTAGGAGGGTTAGCATGACTGCATCTGTGTTTCAGGAAAATCACTTTAGTGGCTAAATGGAGGATGCACTGGAGGAGGGAGACACTTGAGGCAGGAAGACCCATCAGCAGGATAAATTGACATTGGCAACAGCTTGGACATGAGGGATGAGAGACCGAGGAATCCAGGATGTCTCCTAGGTTGTGAACCTAGGGGACTAGAAGAATGGTGTTGCCCTCTACAGCAAAAGGACAGGCAGGAAGGTAGGGGAGTTTTTAGGGAGAATGATAATGAATTCTGTTTCGGACTTATTGAGTTTAAGATGTCTAGTGGACATCCGGTTTGAGATGTCTCAGAGGCAGTCAAAGATGCAAGATTGGAGATCAGCAGAGATATTGGGACAAGAAAGGTTGATTTGAGAATCATTAGCATAGAGACGATAAGGACTACAGTTTCTCAGTACTTGAATTCTTTCTAAATGCATGCTTGCAATATTTTTTCCTTGAACTGTGAGCTCTGAATTTTAACTATAATACTCCTGGGATTTTTAAATTTGGGTTTTTTTCTTTCAGAAGAGGACCAGTGGATTCTTAAAATTTTTACTTTGTTCTCCTGTTTGAAGATATCTGGGCAATTTTCTTTTGTGATTTCTTGGCATATAAATTTAGGCTCTTTTTCTGTTCGTGGCTTTCAGATAGTCCAATGATTCTTAAATTATCTCTCTGTGGTCTGTTTTCCAGGTCATTTGTCTTTCCCATATTTCACATCTTCTATTTTTTCAGATCATGTATTGTTATTTCTTTTTTTTAAAATTCTTTTATTTATTTATTTAATATATTTAGTTTTCAGCATTGATTTTCACAAGAGTTTGAATTGCAAATTTTCTCCCCATTTCTACCCTCCTCCCAACTCCAAGATGGTGTATATTCTGGTTGCCCTGTTCCCCAGCCAGCCCTCCCCTTCTGTCACCCCACTCCCCTCCCATCCCCTTTTCCCTTCCTTTCTTGTAGGGCAAGATAAATTTCTACACCCCATTGCCTGTGTATCTTATTTTCTAGTTGCATGCAAAAACTTTTTGTTTTTGAACATCTGTTTTTAAAACTTTGAGTTGCAAATTCTCTCCCCCCTTCCCTTCCCACCCACCCTCACAAAGAAGTCAAGCAATTCAACATAGGCCACATGTGTATCATTATGTATAACCCTTCCACAATACTCATGTTGTGAAAGACTAACTATATTTTGCTCCTTCCTAACCTATCCCCCTTTATTGAACTTTCTCCCTTAACCCTGTCCCCTTTTGAAAGTGTTTGTTTTTGATTACCTCCATCCCCACCTGCCCTCCCTTCTATCACCCCCCCCCATTTTTTTTTTATCTTCTTCCTTCTTCTTTCCTGTGGGGTAAGATATCTAATTGAGTATGTATGGTATTCCCTCCTCAGGTCAACTCTGATGAGAGCAAGATTCACTCATTCCCCCCTCACCTACCTTCTCTTCTCTTCCTACAGAACTGCTTTTTCTTGCCACTTTTATGTGAGATAATTTACCCCATTCTATCTCTCCCTATCTCCCTCTCTCAAAATATTGCTCTCTCATCCCTTAATTTGATTTTATTTCTTTTAGATATCTTCCCTTCATCTTCGACTCACTCTGTGCCCTCTCTCTCTCTCTCTCTCTCTCTTTATATATATATATATATATATATATATATATATATATATACATATATATATATATACATATATATATACACACACATACATATATACATGCATACACATTCACTTATACATATATATACATAAACATATATATATATATATATATGCATATTCCCTTCAGCTACCCTAATACTGAGGTCTCATGAATCATACACATTATCTTTCCATGTAGGAATGTAAACAAAACAGTTCAACTTTAGTAAGTCCCTTGCAATTTCTTTTTCTTGTTCTTTTTCTTGATTACCTTTTCATGCTTCTCTTGATTCTTGTGTTTGAAAGTCAAATTTTCTTTTTTTTTTTTTTTGAATTTTAATGTGTCTCCTTTAATAGTCATCATTCTTTCTGGTTACAAGCAGTCACCCTCAAGGTTGACTGGCACTGCAGTTGAGGGATTAGACTTGATCCTTCAATGGTTTGGGGCATGGAGTGAAAGGCACACAATATGGAGAGGTCTCTGTGGGGGACAGGGGGTTAGGATAGGGGGATGGCAGGTAGCTTGGACAGGAAGGAAGGAAGGAAAGAACATAGCATTCTCATTGGCAGAGGTAGTTACTCCTGGGTCCTTAGGCAGTGGGCAGGAGGTGGGCTGAAACCCTCCTTCACACGTGGTACAGGTTGCTGCGACTGCAACAGTCCCAGTCCACCAGCTCACTGCTGTGAAACCACAGGCTGATCTCTCTCTGGGCCACTTCCACCGAATCGCTGGCATGGACAACATTCCTGCTGATGTGAACGCTGAAATCTCCCCTGATTGTCCCAGGGGCAGCTTCTCCTGAGTCAGTGTCTCCTACCATGGCTCTAGAGGTACGGACCACATTGTACCCTTCCCAGACCATAGCGACCACGGGACCAGAGCTCATATAGTTGATCAAGTTTGGGTAGAAGGGCTTCTTCTTTAGGTCATGGTAATGCTCAGCAAGGACTTTCTCTGGGGCCTGTAGTAGCTTCATGCCCACCAGTTTGAATCCTCGTCTCTCAAAGCGCCTGATGACATCTCCAACCAGCCTCCGCTGAACACCATCTGGCTTTACTGCAACTATTTTCTATTCAGCTCTGGTCTTTTCACTGAGAAAGCTTCAAAGTCCTCTATTTTATTGAAAATCCATATTTTGCCTTGGAGCATGATACTCAGTTTTGCAGGGTAGGTGATTCTTGGTTTTAATCCTAGCTCCATTGACCTCCGGAATATCGTATTCCAAACCCTTCGATCTCTTAATGTAGAAGCTGCCAGATCTTGGGTTATTCTGATTATGTTTCCACAATACTCAAATTGTTTCTTTCTGGCTGCTTGCAGTATTTTCTCCTTGATCTGGGAGCTCTGGAATTTGGTGACAATATTTCTAGGAGATTTCTTTTTGGGATCTATTTGAGGAGGCGATCGAAGGATTCTTTCAATTTCTATTTTACCCTCTGGCTCTAGAATATCAGGACAGTTCTCCTTGATAATTTCTTGAAAGATGATATCTAGGCTCTTTTTTTGATCATGGCTTTCAGGTAGTCCAATAATTTTTAAATTATCTCTCCTGGATCTATTTTCCAGGTCAGTGGTTTTTCCAAGGAGATATTTCACATTGTCTTCCATTTTTTCATTCCTTTGTTTCTGTTTTATAATATCTTGATTTGTCATCAAGTCACTAGCTTCCACTTGCACCAATCTAATTTTTAAGGTAGTATTTTCTTCAGTGGTCTTTTGGACCTCCTTTTCCATTTGGCTAATTCTGCCTTTCAAGGCATTCTTCTCCTCATTGGCTTTTTGGAGCTCTTTTGCCATTTGAGTTAGTCTATTTTTTAAGGTGTTGTTTTCTTCAGTGTATTTTTCAGTATTTTTTTGGGTCTCCTTTAGCAAGTCATCGACTTGTTTTTCATGGTTTTCTCGCATCCTTCTCATTTCTCTTCCCAATTTTTCCTCTACTTTTCTAACTTGCTTTTCCAAATCCTTTTTGATCTCTTACATGGCCTGAGACCAGTTCACGTTTTTCATGGAGGCTTTTGTTGTAGGCTCTTTGACTTTGTTAACTTCTTCTGTCTGTATGTTTTGGTCTTCTTTGTCACCAAAGAAAGAATCCAAAGTCTGAGACTGAATCTGGGTGCGTTTTCGCTGCCTGGCCATATTCCCAGCCAACTAACTTGACCCTTGAGTTTTCCAGAGGGGTATGACTGCTTGTAGAGTTTAGAGAACTATGTTCCAAGCTTGGGGGGATGCGCCAGCTCTGCCACACCAGCACTCCTCCTTCCCCAAGAACCCCCAACCCGGACTGGACTTAGATCTTCAGCAGGCTCTTCACTCCTGCTCTGATCTGCCACTTAATTCCTCCCACCAGGTGGGCCTGGGGCCAGAACCAACTGCAGCTGTACTTCTGTAGCTGCCCCACCTCCGCTGTCCCCAGGGCAGTAGCCGAACCGGAAACTCCTTCCACTCCTGCAGCTTTTCCCACTAACCTTCTCTGTTGTCTTTGGTGTTTGTTGGCTGAGAAGTCTGGTAACTGCTGCAGCTCACTGATTCAGGGCGCTAGGGCACGCTCTGCCCAACTCCTGGTCTGGTTTGTCCGCGCTCACGCTGGACTCTGCTCCACTCCCCTCTGCTCCCAGCTCCGTGTGGGATAGACCTCACCCAGAGACCATCCAGGCTGTCCTGGGCTGGGAATTTCAGTAGAGTACTCAGCCATGTTAGCTAGCTGAGAGGTTTTGCAGGTTCCAGGCAACTAAACTGCCAGCTCTGCTTTGTTCTGGGACTTCTGCCCTGCTTATTTCACTGTAGGCTTATATGCTAGGCTAATGTCTAGAGCTGAGTAACTGTTCTGCTCCTCAAATGACAGCCATACAACTGCACTTCTAGAACTTACTCCTCACTCATTATACAGTTAGGGCTCATGCTTGTGATAGCTCCTCTCTACTCTGGATTCATAGTCTGGAGCAGAATAGTAGGCAACAGAGCTGCCAAAAGGTACTTATTCCTTCACCCAGTAACAATTCAGGGGTCCCCTAGGATCTCTTTCTGCCCTGGTACTTCCTGCCCTGGTGCCCCTTTCAGTCCTGGGTACTGGGGCTAGAAAAATTACTACCTGTATCTTTTTGTTGGCTTTCCCAATCAGAATTCAGTCTAGTGCATTTCCCAGATCAATGTGGAGAAGGGAAAGGAGGAGCTAGACTCTGTTGCCTTTCCTCACTTAATCATTTTCATTCCACCTCCAGTTCATCAGTTTTCTTGCAGTGTGGCTGTGAGCTACTAGGCCCTTATGTGTCTTTCCCATGTGTATCTGTGAAAGGGATAGATAGGTCTGTTTAACTAAGTTCAATTAAGAGAATGCCAATATCTGAGTATATTTATTATTCTCTTAAGGTTTAACTGATATAGTACACTTGAAAGAAAAAAAAAAGCACACCTAGATTTGAATCTTGATTTGTTTTGTTGGATGTGAGTGTGTGTGAAACTGAGAAAATGTTTCATTTTCTGAATGTGTGAATATGTTTGAAGTTGGGGAAGTGTTTGTTTTATTTTAGCTATATCTATTTATATATGATGAATTGAATTTCAGTCTTATCTGAGCAGAAACATTTCTCATCTTGGCTTGATCAACTCAGTTAAAAAATGTTTCCTTAATTGAGAAAACCTCTATACAACTGATGCAGAGTGAAGTGTGCAAAACAATCCATATAATGGCAACAACACCATGGGGGAAAAAACCTTAAAAGTCTTTAGCATACTGAGCCATGCAATGATTGACTACGAATTCAGAAAACAGAAGATGAAACACACCACTACCTCATGCCAGAGAGGTAATGAACTTAAAATGAAGCCTGAGACATGACATTTTCAGGCCTGATCAACGTAAGAATTTGTTTTACTGCACTATGCATGTTTACTGGACTATGCATGTTAATGATAAGGGTTTTATTGTTGTCAAATGGAGAAGAGGTGAGCAGTAAGACAGACAAATTATAAATGCATGCAAAAATATATAAATAAATGCATTTCTTCAAAGTTTCTTTATTTGGGTCTGTGTTGATGCCACTTTGTAAATATCACCTATCTGTAGTCAATTTTAGTAGTGAAAGTTTTTTAGGAAATTTATTTATTTTCAGCTTCTATCTATGTTTTAAAGCTTACTTTAAGCAGCTATTAACTTTCTCTTTTTACTCTGGATTTGGTTACTTAGGGTGAGAAGACTAAAAAACAGAATTTAGAGAAGGGAGTCTTCTTTCCCCTACTCTTCTGAGTTATTATTGCCTTGAAAAATAAGGAGGAAGAAAGAATTATTTTATATGATAATATCTTTTCCATGAGGAGAAAATAACTTCAAGAAAAACAGGTGGAGCTGGATGTGCTATATTTAATGGTTTGTATATATTGAACTTTATTATGATTTTACTATGGATTGTTATATTGAATAAGAAAAAGACTGAAAATTTGTACTTAGTCTTTTTTAAGTTGTTCTTTTCTGACCATTAATTATAAAAGAACCAAATGTTATAGAATATAAAAATTTATTTATGTCTGATGTGATAAATGTAACATTTGAGCTCATAGATTAGGCAATAGGTCCCTGCCCTCCTAGCACAGAGTGAATGTAAATACAGAATAGTAACTGTTTCTCTTTTGACCAGGAACCCTGAGGGTCGTCCCCTTCCACTTTGAGGGTTTTTTTTTTTTACTTTTTGATTAAAGGGTCTATCCATTGATTAACTTCTTAAAGAGGCCTATTCACTGAATGGGCATTACCTCAGGGAGCACCTGAAAAGACCTTAGCCTAAAAGGGCCAGGGTCTCACAATGTAGCCTGGGCCATCTCCAGTCATCCTGGCGAATATCAGGCTACTGGACCCAGATGGCTCTGGAGGAGAAAGTGAGGCTGATGACCATCACACAAGCCTCCCTCACTCAAGTGTAAGTCAAGTGTAAGTCATGTCATCATTTCCCTGATGTCATGGTTTTCTCCGAGAACAAAGGACAAACATAAATGTAATATTTATTTCTTTATTCTTTTTCCTCCAAATGTGGAAAGTAGTTTTGTTCAATGTAAAACTACAGCATGTTTTTAATTTTGCTAAAAGATTTCTTAAAACAGGAAGCAACAACCTCTGAATATTATTGTATTTTGTATCAAGTAATAACTAAATGTAACTTACTCTCCTCTCATTTTTCTGAAGCAATGATTTGCATGTTTTCTTTCAAGGTAAACTTTCTCTAATGTGACCAAAGTACATTTTATTGCCTGAGAAAAATTGTACTGTATTTTATGTCCTAAATATATATACACTGTGATGTTATGAACAAGTTTGAATATATTGACATATATTTTTGGACAAGATTTTTCCTGTAAGAATACAAAGGTATATATGGGTCTTATAAAGATTTTTAATAGTATGAATTTTTAAATGTTTATACTAAAATTACAAAATTGGAAAGTACGTTAAATCAATTTGATTTATCTGAAACTGAAACTCTTATATCAGAAAATAGGATGGGAGAATTTAGAATCTTAACAATGTAATTAAAAAAGAAAAGCTAAACCCTTTGAATTTAGAATGAAACTACAAAAGGAAAAAGTATCCCTTTTTGAAAAGATAACATTTTTAGTGTTGAAAACTTAGCCCCCTCAAATGATACATATACCAGTTGTACATAACTTTTGAGACACTGCAGCAATACTGGTTAATATTTTGTTGCCTATGATATTAAGGGATATTTTATTCATCAAAATCTATGTTTCTCAAAGAAAGAGTCAATATTTGCCTGTGGTTTCCCTTCATGCACTAGGTTAAAAATAAGCAACTTTTATAAGACTCTGCAATGGGATGAATGACTACAGTTTCATTAATCGTCAGGCCATCAAGTTCAGAGGAGAAAAAAAAATCCCTAATGGTACTGAAGCTGATTTAAACTGTATTTTCCAAGGAATTTAAAATTAAAACTTTGTTTACTTCTAGGGAAAAAAATTACATTTCTGATTTCTATGAAAAAAAGAGTCAAAAGGGAATCTTCAAGGCCTTCATGTGCTCTAAATTCAAGGGTTTTTTTTTTCCCCTGAGAATGACTATATAGATTTTGAGTTATTAACTATATCTGAGAAACTTTTCAAAACAAATTTTGTAGGGAAAAAAGCTGACCTGAAGATCAAGTGGGAGGCAGCTAGGTGGCGCAGTGAGTAGAGCACCAGCCCTGGAGTCAGGAGGACCTGAGTTCAAATTTGACCTCAGACACTTGACACACTTACTAGCTACATGACCATGGGCAAGTCACTTAACCCCAATTGCCCTGCTTTCCCCACTCCCGAAAAAAAAGATGAAGTGGGAATCAGAAATGCCTTTAAGATTAAAAGAAATTATTGATCCTCTCAAATATAATTAGAAAATTGATTTTGGATTTTAAAGTCTCAGATCAATTTTAAATCTATACAGATTTTTTAAAATTTATGAACAATTTCCTTTTACATGGAAAAGCTATTCATTGATCATTAAGAGCATAACATAAAAACAATGACATGAACTGGGATTTTAAATAAAATTATGAAGAGGTTTATGTATATTACTACATATATACACACACACATATACATATACATAACAGTATATATATATATATATATATATAACACATACATATACATATGTAAATTGAGGGGAGGCAGAGTGATAGGAAGAAGACAGGCTCAAGTCCCAACAGCTGTACAGCTTGGTTTGACTCTACCATTATCAATTTCCCCTACCCCTACCTCCAGAATAAACACATCACCAGGGAAATTATCATCACAGAGATTGCTTCAGCTTTGATACTCACATCCTCAGTACCCTCAGTTCTCTTTGTCCCTCTGACTGGAAGGAAGGCTGGAGGGCAGAGCAAAAAAAACCTCCCAAAGCTTCCCTTTAAAGAGTCCAGAAGTTCAGCTGCTTCTTTATATCCACACATCTGTACTGCCTCTTCAAGTCCACCATCATCATGCGACTGCATCCCACCTCCACATGCATCTCCTCCTCCATGCTGGCTACCCCCAATCCCTTTTTTTCAGCTTCTTTTTGTGTGTTCTCTTCCCTATTAGATTGTAAGCTCCTTCAGAACAGGAACTGTCTTTTTCTTATTTGTATTCCCAGTTCTTAGCATAATACCTGGCTCTTAATAAATGTTTATTATATTTTAAGTCCTGCATCATACATACTGGCTGTATGATCCTGGGTAAGTCAATTGACTTCTCACTGTCCTAGAGAATTCTCTAAGATAATAAGTTGAAAGAGAAGGTGCTTACCTGCATAATTAGGAGTCTCCACATCTGGCAGTTTTTAATACCAATGAAATCACAGATCCAGTTCTTATACCTCTCTGTCTCTCTGTCTCTCTCTCTCTCTCTCTCTCTCTCTCTCTCTCTCTCTCTCTCTCTCTCTCTCCCTCCTTCTCTCTCTGTCTCCCCTCTTCCACAACTATTACTAAAGATATACACCTCTTGAAAAAAATTTTGTCTTACTTTATATTCTAAGCATCAACATTCCTTCTAATTAAAATTTTTTTTTACAACTGTGGGGACCTGTTATTTATTCTGAGCAGAAAATTTTACATGACCTGGTAATTGTGTGGCACCTAAATTTTCTTTTGTAATATATGTAATAAAAATATTCCCAATGAAAATTGAAAAGCTGCATACTTTTGATTTTATTTATTAATTGAATTATTTATTAGCTGAACAGTACAATGTTTTTCCTTTCCTTTCCTGATGGCAACATCACCTTTGTAAGGGGCTTTGAGTCAATCTCACGTAACTCTAGCAAAACAATCACTCCAGCCAATTATCACTTTTCTATCCCTTTAAAAATAGGAAAGTCACCAAATATTTCATTCCTAGCAGGCCTGAAGATCAACCAAGATCTCATGACCTAACTGGATCAATTCAATGGCAGTCTATAAACCAATTCAAATATGTAGAGTGTCAGGAAAGGAAAACAAAGATAACCATGTAAATAGTGACTTAGAACTAACAGTGTTTTTAAGAGAAAATTTCAGCTGTGAGGCAACAATTCAGTGAGCAGGGGAAGCACCTAACCTTCAAGGGAACATTGCCCAATACTTAGTACAGTACCTGGCACATAGTAGGTGCTTAATAAATGCATATTGACTTGACAAACACACACCACATATTTACATATATAAATAAGGATTGAACATGTGGTTTTATTTCTATACATATTTTATATGCAAATATATGTTGAAAAAATAGATAAAAATAATGAAATAGCAAAACCTGTTCTTTATGTTTCTATCTACATCCCATGCCCTTGCAATGTAGTGTGTGTGTGTGTGTGTGTGTGTGTGAATAGATGTGTATGGGTAAGGACTGCACATGTGATTTAATTTATATATATACTATACATAGGTGGGAAAATAAATCTATAGTTACATAGATTTTTCTTTCTTTTTTATGTTTATCATCTGTCAATCTATATCTATATAGATACCCTTGAGGAACAGTGGCATTCTTGTCTAATGCTAGTAGTTTAAACCCCCATTCTGATATTTTCCCAGCATCATTTCTCAATGATTAGCTCACTAGAATTACTTAACCAATCAACATCAATTAATTTTAGTTCAGTTAGACTCAACAGAGACAGAAACAACAGCAGGTCCATGCGTTCACATCACCAGAGTTTGGAGGAAGAAGAAGCAGGGACTGATGCTAACTCTCTCAGCAAGAGCAAGGTCATACCCTCTTAGTTTCATGCAGGCTCCAGCTGAAGTGAGACAAGGCCTAGGTCCCTCTCCAATCTAGAGGCCTATAGTGACTTGTCTTCCTTGCTTGCTACTAGCGAAGGAAAGAGGCTAAGTTGTCCCCTTGAGAGTCCTTCTCTTTTCTTTTGGCACCATCAGTTCTGCTTCAGCAGCCAACCAAAAAGCACATACTATGAGGACTAGAGACAACCAAAGAAAGTTACAGATATTACGAAGTGAAGAGCAGAGTCTTTTCATTACTTATGCTTGGAAGCAGACCTTACTAGCTTCCACATGGGAATAGAGCAGGCATTCTCCAAGGATGGAACTCCCATTGGATAGGTCACCTATTTCATATATAATATATATGTATACATATATTATATAATATTCATCTGCTGTTTTATTATTTTGTCCTATTTCTCAATATTATACGACCAATAAATGGGTTAAGTATGAAGTTTGGGTGAATATCAATTTACAATTTGTGCCATAGTATTAGAAAATAATTTTGTATAATGTAAAATAAGTATTCAATAATTTAATAACCCAAATTAGTAATTACCATAAAAATCAACATACCAAATAAATAATATAATTGATAAATAATAATCTATAACCAATAATAATAATAAATAATCCCACGTAGCCAATAATCCATCTTTCAGTCATGTGTATAATTCAATCATATATATATGAACAGGTACAGGATTAGCTGTATAATCACCTAAGTATGATCTTTCTGTGGGTATCTGATATTATAAATATTCTTGTGATAAACTATAGCAGTAGGGATTAGATTTCTATGCGACAAATCACCAAATTATATTTGAATTTTATATATAATAACACATACACTTAAAATTTATTCAAATATTATACTTCTATTGCCATTTTTGTGTTTTTAAAGTTGTGTTTCTTTTCTCTCTCTTATTCCTCCTTCCCATTCCATTTCCTTAGTCTTTCACTCACAGTAACCATTATAGAACTGACTTACAGATATACTTAAGATACAATCCTAAATAATCTCTGGATTATATCTATTGCCTTAATTATTTAGAGATATATTCAATGGTAACGTGAAAAATATATTTAAATCAAATTAGCATACAACTGGACAACCAAAATGTGAGCTTGATAACTTGAGAATAGCTACAAATGAAATTTTCCTGTTTTATTAAACACAATCTATGACATAAAACTAAAAAAAATTCTTATTGATATACTAAACCTGCTGAGACATACAGGAGCAAATTGTGACTCATTTTTCATTTCACATGTTTAATAGCTTGTCTTGAAATAAGAATGTTGTTTATATTCAACGTTATTCTTCTAAAAGACCAAGATGTGAGACCTAAATATGAAAAATGTAACAATTTAGTACTTGTCAAGGTCTCCCTGCTGTTTGTGAGTTTTAGAGTTGTTCTATTTGTTTTTAAGAAATATCATTTAGTTTAACTGTATATTATACTGGGTAATAATATATAGTGTGTCTGCCCTTATTGAAAATTTTCTCTCTCTCTAATCTGGAAGAATCCATAATTTGACAAAACATTTGAAGAAAAAATAGGGAAACCTAATTTTTTGAGGAGGCTAAAAGGCTTTTGATTTTTGCTTAATTTTTCTGTAATTTGTCCTTTTATGGACATTCAATTTCTCTATTATATGTGAAAATAACTATACTATTTGTTTTTTAATGTTTAGGCTGCAATTATTAAATAGAAAGACTATAAGGACATGTAACTGAAACATGATACATGATTTTTAAAAACTTATTTATTTTTAGTTTTCAATATTCACTTCCATAAGTTTTAAATTTTCTCCCTCTCCCTTCCTTCCCCTTCCCCCCTCCGCAAGACGGCATGCAATCTGATATAGGTTCTATATGTACATTCTTATTCAACATATTTTCACATTAGTCATGCTGTATAGAGGAATTATAACTAATGGGAGGAACCATGAGAAAGAAAAAACAAAACAAAAAAGAGAGCAAATAGTATGCTTTGATCTGTATTCAGAGTCCCTATTTCTTTCTCTGGATGTGGATGGCATTTTCCATCATGAGTGTTTTGGAATTTAGGTCCTTGCATTGCTGAGAAGAGCTAAGTCTATCAAAGTCAGTCATTGCACAATGTGGCTGTTACTGCATACAATGTCCTCCTGGTTCTACTCACTTCACTCAGCATCAGTTCATATAAGTCTTTCCAGGTTTTTCTGAACTCTTCCTGCTTATCATTTCTTATGCCGCAATAATATTCCACCACATTCATAAACCACAACCTCAGCATTTCCCCAAATGATGCACATCTCCTCAATTTCCAATTCTTTGCTACCACAAAAAAATTGCTATAAATATTTTTCTACATGTGGGCCCTTTCCCCATTTTTATGATCTCTTTGGGATACAGACCTAGAAGTGGTATTGCTGGGTATGATGCATGTTGAAGTTTAAAATATGACATCAATCTCCCCTCTAGCTCTTATACTATTTCACTATCAGATACCCATCTAGAGACCATAGGTAACTGGTCCCCCAACTAATCTTCTCACATGTGATAGAATCACACATATGATCAAAAACAGCATTACCAAATATTTATTTTGTATTATTAGATGTTATTATTATTGAATATAGACCATTATCTATGAATAGTTATTGATTTTTGACTATCAATTATGGATTATTGGTTTAAGGCATTGGTTTTCATTATTATAATTACTGAATTAAATTATTATTTAATCATTAAATACATATTTTACATTATACAAAATTATTTCCTCACGCTATGGCAAAAATTATAAAATGACTTTGTAAACTGACAGTTTCTTACCCGCCCCACCTGCTAATCATATAATGCTGAGCTTTAGGTCAAAAATAATAAAAAAGATGATTATACCTTTATAAATTATAACTTTTCAAATTGCTGCAAGAGATTGATGTTATTTAAAGGCTTTCATTTCCAGCATTTGGACTTCAAGAAGAGAGACCACCAGGAATCTTGCTGAAAATCCCACTGGTACCCCAACTACCAACAACTGTGCTATTGAATATCAAAACATTCGATCTGAAATACACAGATCCCACTGTAAGAGACTCATAGGTTGACAATGAAATAGAAGAATATATTGAATGTGTTGGTAACCTCTTGGTAAGCCCAAGATAAAAAGATAATAAATACAAAATATAGTTCCTACAGCTTCAGAGACATTAAGCCACATTGGCTAACCTAAATAATGATTCTTTAATATTTCTTCGTATCCATGCTAAAATATTATATCAATATTTTATTTTTGTGAATGATAATTTAATCATCAATAATTGCTTTGAAACAACAATAAAATAGAATGTCAATTGTCATATGAGTTCAGGGTTGTGCTAGAAGTTTGGAATTAAAAGTGTTTAAGTTTTATAGTCAATGGGCACAAAAGTTATTTTCTATGTTATATTGTTACGTATTATGTTATAGCTGTAACACAACCCTAGTATCTAATATTATTAACATTAATATTAATTAATAATTAATTAATCATAATAATTAATTATATAATATATAATTATTAATATATAATATATATAATTATATATAATATACATTATATATTATATATTATAATATATAATTATATAATAATAATTAATTAATTAATAATATTAATATTAATACAGCTGTATTAATTGTAAGCAGTGAAATTTACTGGCACAATGGAATCTTTAGGTATCTAAATTTGGCCTTTGAGCTTACTAAATCCAGGTAAAAAATATTCTTACTGACATAGCAACAATTCACCACGCAAGGGAAAAGGCCAACAGCACCTACAGGGTATGCTTAATACCTCCCCAAAGGAGCAAACCAGTTCCAGATTTACTGAGAAGACTAAGGTATCAGCCATAAAGATAATGGCAGGATTATCCCAATGTATCCTCCTGCAATCAAGAGCCATAGAGTTTACTGAGCAAAGGAGTGGCATGATCAGATCTTTACAAATATCACTTTACAAATATCACTTTGGCAGCTCTGTGGAAAATGTGGACAGGAGAGGCTGGAAGCAGGGAGACCAATCAGGAGGCTATTGCAATAGGCCAGGTGAAAAGTGATGGCCTAAATTAGGGTGACTTTTGTTGTTAATATAGAAAAGGGAACAGATATGAGAAATGTTGAGCAGGTAAAAAAGACTACACTTAGCAACTGTCAGGATATAAGGGTTTGTGAGAATGGATTTGATGATTCCTAGGATGTGAACCTAGACGACTAGAAGAATGGTGATGCCTTCAATAGAAGTACTCACATTAAGAAAAATGTGTTTAGTAGAAAAATCATGAATTCTATTTTGGATATATTAAGTTTGAGATGCCTAAGATTTATGGCTCAGAGCAGAAACTAGGCTTGGATATATAGATTTGGGAGTCATTTTCATACATATGCATGAAAGCTGGTTAGATCACTAAGAAAGCATAGAGAAATAGGAGGAGAGAGTTGAGGCGAGGGCACTCATATGTAGGAGGTTAGACATGGATGATGAATCTTCAAAAAAGACTGAGAAAGATCAATCTGACAACTAGGAAGAGAATCAGGACAAAGAAATGTCACAAAATCTAAGAAGTACTGGATTTCTAGAGGATGCAGTGCTTGACAGCACCAAAAAAAGATGAGGACTGAGGAAAAGCCATTGTACAAGGTGTTCCTAAAGTCTGGACACGTAGGTAAAAAATGCATAATTTCAAGACATGAAATTAGTAAAATTTTCAACAACATTTTATTTAATTGGAATATTAACAAATAACATCTTCAATATGATTTCCATCATTTGTGATGCAAAGGTTGATGCTCTTTGCAAGATTCACATGAACTTGATGCAATAACTCCACATTGTCATCAATTGTCTATGTGTCCAGACTTTGGGAACACTCTGTATTTAGCAAAAATTAGATCATTGGTCTCTAGAAGAGAACGTTTTTAGAGTGGCTAGGACAGAAGCCAGTCTATAAGGGGTTAAAAAGTGAATAGGTGGGAAAACTAAAGGAAATTAAAGTAGATAGCTTTTTTCTAAGAATTTGGCTATGAAAAGGATGAAAGATGTAGGAAGGAATCTTGGTGGGATGTTGTGTCATGAAGTTTTCTTGTTTTTATTTTTAAAGATCAGGGAGATCCAAGCACATTGTAGGTAGCTGGAAGGGAGCTAATAGATGGGGAAAACTTGAAAAGTAGAGATACAGAGAGGGGCAAATTCCAGAAGGAGAAGGGAAAGTGATGAAAATCATCAGGAAAACAATTAGAGAAGTCAGTGTGGATAAAAAGGCCATTATCTTTTAAGACTGGAACAAAAGAGGAAAGACTGAGTGGTGATATTGACACGATTTGAAGTGTGGAATTGGAGAGGAGAAAGAGATGACCTCATTTTTTTTTTTGGTGAAATATATCTGAGGAGACTGTCTGATTCATTTACATGCACAAGTAATCCCATTCCATTCTGTCTTCTCCAGAGGATAGCTCCCTCCATCAACAGTCTTTCACTAATCTTCAACTGCTCCCTGTTTAAGGCTGTTTACCTTCCACCTGCAAACATGTCCATGTCTCCTCCGTTGCCCCAAAATTCTCACTTGATCCGTCCATCATCTGTCTATCTCCAATAACTACAATCTTGTATCTCTCCTCTTTAAAATGCCATCTGTAATAAATATTTCCACTTCCTTTCACTCTCTTCTTAATTCTTTGTAATCTGGCTTGTGACCTAATCATTCAACTGAAACTACTCTGATCTCTTAATTGCCAAATCTAATGGCCTTTTCTCAGTCCTAATCCTTCTTGACCTCTCTGCAGCCTTTGACACCATTGATGACTCTCTTCTTCTTCATACACTCTAGTTTCTTAACATCGCTCTCTCCTGGTTCTCCTCCTACCTGTTTGACCTCTCTTTATCTGTCTCCCTTGCTGAAATGTGATCCACATCACTGTCACTGTTGGAATCCCCCAAGGTTCTATCTCCTCATCACCTGCCATAGTTTCAATTATCATCTTTATGCAAAAGACTCTCAGATCTAATCGTCTAGCTCTAACCTCTCTCTTGACCTCTAGATTCAGATCTCCAACTTCTTATTTGATGTCTCAAACTGGATGCCCTGTGGATATCTTTAACACAACATGTCTAAATCTGAACTCATTACCTTTCCCACCCAAAACCTCTTTTTTCATAACTTTCCTACTATTGTAAAGGGTATCATCACTCTCCCAATCATGCAGGTTTGCAGCCCAGGTGTCATCCTCAACTTCTCACTCTCTCAACCACTCTCCCCATATACAATCATTTGTCAGATCCTATACCTTTATCACATGTCTTAAATATGTCCTCTTATCTTCTCTAACACTGCCACCAGTCTGATGGAGGCCTTATCACCTCACAACTGGACTATTACAATAGTCTGCTGGTTGGTCTCTCTCAAGTCTCTCCCCATTCCAGTTCATCCTGCACTCAACTGTTAAATAGATCTTCAAAAGTACAAGTCTGACCATATTGGTCATGTTTTCTCCCTCCTCAGCTCTATCTCTTGGCTTTCCTGACCTTCTTCAAGTTCCATCTAAAATCTTACCTCTGGAAGAAACCTTTCTTGATTGCCATTAAGGCTAGTGCCTTCCCTCCATGACTATCTCTAATTTATCCTGAATATATCTCATTTATAAATGCTGTTTGCATGTAGTCTCCTCGATTAGATTATGATCTCCTTGAGAGCTGGGACTATTTTGCCTTTCTTTGCATTGCTAGCATTCAGAACAGTGTCTGGAAATAGTAGACCCTTAATAAATGCTTCCTGATTTCAGTTGAATAAAAATTCCCTAGTTATCTTTAAAGATCAAAGGTTTACTGGGTAATTTTGATTGCATAAAATTTAAAAGATTTTGCATAAACAAAACCAATGCAGCCAAAATTAGGAGGAAAGCAGGAAACTCAGAAAAAAAATTTACATAAAAAGGCCTCATTTCTTAAATACATAGGGAACTGAGCCAAATTTATAAAAATAAGAGCCATTTTCCAATTGCTAACTGGTCAAATATATGAACAGGCAGTGTTCAGAAGAAGAAATCAAAGCTATCAATAATCACATCAAAAATTGCTCTAAATTACTATTGACTAAAGAAATGCAAATTAAAACAACTCTGAGGTACTACCTCACCCCTATCAGATTGGCTAACATTTCAGAAAAGGAAAATGATAAATGCTATAGGGGATGTGGAAAATAGATACACTAATGCACTGTTGGTGGAGTTACAAACTTGTTCAATCATTTTGGAGAACAATTTGGAACTATGCCCAAAGCGATATAAAACTGTGCATACTCTTTGAACCAGCAATACCACTAGTAGGTCTGTATCCTAGAAAGATCAAAGAAAAGGGAAGGGGACCTAATTATACAAATATATACATATATATCAGCTCTTTTTGTGGCAGCAAAGAATTGGAAATAGAGAGGATGCCTACCAACTGGGAAATGGCTGAACAAGTTGTGGTATATGATTGTGATGGAATATATTGTGCTACAACAAATGATGAGCAGGATGGTGTCCAGAAAAACCTATAAGACTTAAAATGAACTGATGCAAAGTGAAATGAGCGGAACCAGAAGAACATTGTACATAGTAACAGCAATATTATGTTAGGATGATCAACTATGGAAGACTTAGCCACTCTTATCAATACAATGATGCAAGATAATACCAAAAGACCCATGATGAAAAATGCTATCTATCCCCAGAGAGAGAACTGATGAACTGTGAGTACAGATTGAAGCATATTTTTTTTTCACTTTCTTTATGTCTCTTGCTTTTTATTGTGGGTTTTTTTTGCAACATGACTAATATGTGAATATGTTTTACATGACTTCATATGTACAAATGATATCATATTATTTGCCTTTTAAATGGGTAAGGGAGGAAGAGAATTTGGAACTCATTTTTTTAAAATAAAGGTTAAATGTAAATAAATAAATTTAAAATTTTTTAAAGATTTACTGGTATAAAGAGTTGGGTTAAAGTTTTGCCACTGATACGTACTGACTGTGTGACTGCATAAGTCAAGTTGACTTATCTGACATGGAAGCCTTTCACAATCAGTCTGTAGTCTATCTTTTAAAAAAATTTTCTTTTTTTAATTATGAACTTCGCAAATAACAAAAATGAACATTTCAATATACAAAGAATAGAAAAGAGGGTCATGTAAAATACGAATGTCTGTTATGTACTTTTTTGTGTTTAAGAAATTATAAAAAGAGGTTTTATGTATGTAAGAGATTACAATAACAATTTAAAAAATAAAGTTTTGAAAGACTTAAGAACTCTGATAAATGTAATAATCAACCATGATTACAAAGGACTAATGATAATGAATGCTACCTATCTCCTGACAGAGAGGTAATAGACTAAATATGCAGAATGAGACCCACATTTTTGGACATGGCCAATAAAAGGATTTGTTTTGCTTGGCTATACATATTTGTTATAAGGGCTTTGTTTTTCTTTTTTCTTTTCATTGAGGGGAGAAGATGGGAGGGAAAATGCTTTATAATTGAAAAAGATAAAATTGAAAAATAAGTGCATTTTAAATTTAATACAATAGTAACAAAATTGTCCTGCTTGTCTGTCCTCTTTTCAACTTCTTCCTCTATTCTGCATATTTTTAATGTTTATTGATGCTTGCTTTATTTTGTTTCACTGTCACTATCACCTCTCCAACCCCACATATCCCAACTCCCTGACCCTCCACCAAGTAAAAGCCCTTCCTTGTAACAAATAAAATAGTCAAATAAAATAAATCAACAACATGGTCAAGCAAAACAGAGGAAGACATTAGCTACTGTATTTCTCATTCTGTACCTCTAGTTCATCACCTCCCTTCTAAGAGGTAGGAATCATGTTTCATCATTAGTCTTTTGAATCCAGCCTGTTTCTCCAGGCTGGTTACACATGATTTTCTTTCACACATGCTATATCCCAGCCAAACTGACTTGTTATTTCCTATATACATTTTATCTCTTGCCTCCATAACAGCTGAAATTCTATCTCCTAATATATGTCTTTTCTGACTCCTTGTTGTTAGTGTCACCTCATAAATATGTGTTTTTTATGTGTAACACACCTTCTGGTCTGCTCCTCCAACTTGCACTCAAAGATGCAAGTTGGGATCCCCATAAGGAAGGCTGTTACTTCTAGGTATTAGGATACCATATAGGTTCAAACTCCTAAAGCTTTGGCTATAGCTTATTAACAATCAGCCAGTAAATGAAGATAGTACAGATCTTTTCTTATTTTTGCTTCCAGGGCTTATCTCTGCTAGGTCTAGGGGTAAATTTATGTCTATGTTATTAATCTCTCTGTGTTTATAGGCTTTACTGCTTATGGAAACTTGCATTTGCTTAGGGGTACAATTTCTTTTTTAAAAATTTTATTTATTGGGGCGGAGCCAAGATGGCAGCTGGTAAGCACGGACTAGAGTGAGCTCCATACCCGAGTCCCTCCAAAAACCTATAAAAATGGCTCTGAACCAATTCTAGAACGGCAGAACCCACAGAACAGCAGAGGGAAGCAGGGCTCCAGCCCAGGACAGCCTGGATGGTCTCTGGGTGAGGTCTATTCCACACGGAGCTGGGAGCTGGGAGCTGGGAATGGAGTGGAGCAGAGTCCAGCCTGAGCAGCGTGGACGATCCAGACCAGAAGCCGGGCGGAGGGGGCCCTAGTGCCCTGAATATGTGAGCTGCGGCAGTTACCAGACCCCTCGACCCACAAACACCAAAGACTGCGGAGAAGGTTAGTGGGAAAAGCTGCGGGAGTGGAAGGAGTTCGCGGTTCGGCTTCCAGCCCCGGGGGCAGCGGAGGTGGGGCAGCTACAGCTGTTGTTACTTCCGGCTCCAGGCCCACCTGGTGGGAGGAATTAAGCGGCGGATCAAAGCAGGAGTGCAACAGCCTGCTGAAGATCTAAGCCCAGCCTGGACTGGGGGTTCTTGGGGAAGGAGTAGTGCGGGTCTGACAGAGCTGGCACCTCCCCCCCAAACGTGGAACATAGAACTCTGTAATCTACAAGCAGTCATACCCCACTGAAAAACTCAAGGGTCAAGTTAGTTGGTTGGGAATATGGCCAGGCAGTGAAAACGCGCCCAGATTCAGTCTCAGACTTTGGATTCTTTCTTTGGTGACAAAGAAGACCAAAACATACAGCCTAAAGAAGACAACAAAGTCATAGAGCCTACAACCAAAGCCTCCAAGAAAAACATGAACTGGCCCCAGGCCATAGAAGAACTCAAAAAGGATTTGGAAAAGCAAGTTAGAGAAGTAGAGGAAAAATTGGGAAGAGAAATGAGAAGGATGCGAGAAAACCATGAAAAACAAGTCAATGACTTGCTAAAGGAGACCCAAAAAAATACTGAAAAATACACTGAAGAAAACAACACCTTAAAAAACAGACTAACTCAAATGGCAAAAGAGCTCCAAAAAGCCAATGAGGAGAAGAATGCCTTGAAAGGCAGAATTAGCCAAATGGAAAAGGAGGTCCAAAAGACCACTGAAGAAAATACTACTCTAAAAATTAGATTGGAGCAAGTGGAAGCTAGTGACTTTATGAGAAATCAAGATATAAAACAGAACCAGAGGAATGAAAAAATGGAAGGCAATGTGAAATATCTCCTTGGAAAAACCACTGACCTGGAAAATAGATCCAGGAGAGATAATTTAAAAATTATTGGACTACCTGAAAGCCATGATCAAAAAAAGAGCCTAGATACCATCTTTCAGGAAATTATCAAGGAGAACTGCCCTGATATTCTAGAGCCAGAGGGCAAAATAGAAATTGAAAGAATCCATCGATCGCCTCCTCAAATAGATCCCAAAAAGAAATCTCCTAGGAATATTGTTGCCAAATTCCAGAGCTCCCAGATCAAGGAGAAAATACTGCAAGCAGCCAGAAAGAAACAATTTGAGTATTGTGGAAATCCAATCAGAATAACCCAAGATCTGGCAGCTTCTACATTAAGAGATCGAAGGGCTTGGAATGCGATATTCCGGAGGTCAATGGAGCTAGGATTAAAACCTAGAATCACCTACCCAGCAAAACTGAGTATCATGTTCCAAGGCAAAATATGGAGTTTCAATAAAATAGAGGACTTTCAAGCTTTCTCAGTGAAAAGACCAGAACTGAATAGAAAATTTGACTTTCAAACACAAGAATCAAGAGAAGCATGAAAAGGTAATCAAGAAACGGAAATTGCAAGGGACTTACTAAAGTTGAACTGTTTTGTTAACATTCCTACATGGAAAGATGATGAGTATGATTCATGAGACCTCAGTATTAGGGTAGTTGAAGGGAATATGCATATATATATATATATGTGTGTGTATATATATATGTATATGTATATATATGTATATATATGTGTGTATATATATGTATATATATGTATATGTATGTGTGTGTATATATATATGTTTATGTATATGTATAAGTGAATGTGTATGTATGTATATATCTATGTGTATGTGTATGTATGTGTATATATATATGTGTTTATATATGTATATATATATGTAAAAGAGAGAGAGCAGACACAGGGTGAGTTGAAGATGAAGGGAAGATATCTAAAAGAAATAAAATGAAATTAAGGGATGAGAGAGTAACATACTGAGAGAGGGAGATAGGGAGAGATAGAATGGGGTGGATTATCTCGCATAAAGGTGGCAAGAGGAAGCAGTTCTATGGGAGGAGGGGAGAGGGCAGGTGAGGGGGGAATGAGTGAACCTTGCTCTCATCAGATTTGGCCTGAGGGGGAATACCATACATACTCAGTTGGGTATCTTACCCCACAGGAAAGAAGAGGGAGGAAGATAAAAAAAAAATAAAAGGCGGGGGGATGATGGAGGGGAGGGCAGATGGGGGTGGAGGTAATCAAAACAAACACTTTGGAAAGGGGACAGGGTCAAGGGAGAAAATTCAATAAAGCGGGATGGGTTGGGAAGGAGCAAAATGTAGTTAGCCTTTCACAACATGAGTATTGTGGAAGGGTTATACATAATAATACATGTGTGGCCTAGGTTGAATTGCTCAACTTCTTAGGGAGGGTGGGTGGGAAGGGAAGAGGGAAGAGAATTTGGAACTCAAAGTTTTAAAATCAGATGTTCAAAAACAAAAAAAGTTTTTGTATGCAACAAAAAATAAGATACACAGGCAATGGGGCGTAGAAATTTATCTTGCCCTACAAGAAAGGAAGGGAAAAGGGGATGAGAGGGGAGGGGGGTGATAGAGGGGAGGGCTGACTGGGGAACAGGCCAACCAGAATATAAGCCATCTTGGAGTGGGGGGGAGGGTAGAAATGGGGAGAAAATTTGTAATTCAAAATGTTGTGAAAATCAATGCTGAAAACCAAATATGTTAAATAAATAAATTGCATTTAAAAAAAATTTTATTTATTTTAATCAGCTAAGAACTGCCTTCTCACTCTGCTCACCCATAATTGAGAACATAAGTAAAACAAAACCCATTACAAACATATATAGTCAATCAAAATGAATTTCCACAATGGCCATTTCCCAAAAAACAAAAAAATGTGTTTCATTCTGCATTCTGAGTCTTTGACCTTTCTATCAGGGGGTAGGTGGAATGTTTCATTATCAAGCCTCTGGAATCCTGATTGGTCATTATGCTGCTAAGAATTCAGAACAATAGCATTCCATCAATTTATGTACCAAAGCTTGTTCATCCATTCATCAGTTTATGGACATACTCTCAGATTCCCATTCTTGCTACCTCAAAAGAGTTATAAATATTTTTGTTCATCCTTAGAGTTTATTTTGTTTAGGACTAATTCCCCTCTTAATCTACCCTCCCTCCAATTCCCCCTCCTACTTTCTCTTCTTTTCCTCCTTTTCCCCTGTGGAATGAAATTATTTCTATACGTGTGTGTGTGTGTGTGCGCGTTTTGTTCCTTTTTCTGATCAGTTCAGATGAGAGTGAGGTAAGGTTCAAGTGTCAGTCAATCCCCTCTCATCCCTCTTCCTTGTTTGTATAGGTATCTACTTCTGCACCCTGATTAAGTGAGGTGATTTCCTGATCCTTCCTTTCTCTTTCTTTCTAATGTATTTCTTTTCTGCTCTTATTCCATTCTTTTCTTAATAGCATCAAGACATTCCCAGATCTCATCAAATTGGATTCCTTCTGTGAACCCTGAAGAAGAGGGGAACATTTTATCATCTCCTTGTATTTGAATGAAAATAGTTTATCCTTGTTCAGCCCTTTATCATTGTTCATTCACATTTACTTTTTTTTTTTTTGGTTTTGAAATCATTTCTTTTTTTTTAATTTTTTAATTTTTTTTTATTTTTAGTTTACAACACACAGTTCTACATAATTTTGAGATCCAGATTTTCTCCCCTCCCTCCCCCCTCCCTCCCCAAGACAGCATGGAATCTCATATAGCTACCATGTATAACTTCGCATTGAATTAATTTATACACTAGTCAAGTTGTGAAGAATTATGACCACATTTACTTTTTTATGTTGCTCTTCACTCCTGTGTTTGAATTTCAAAGTTTCACCACAGCTCTGGTTTTTTCATCAGGAATGCTTGGAAATCCTTGATTTCATTAAAGGTCTATTTTTACCCCTATAGGATTATATGAAATTTTACTAAGATTTTTTAGACTTTGCTTTCTGGAATATCATATTTAAGTTCTCTGCTCCTATTTGTGCTGGCTGCTCAATCATGTATGAGCCTGACTGTAGCTCCTTGGTACTTGAGTTCTTTTTGGCTGCTTGTAATATTTTTTCTTTGACCTGGAAGCTCTGGATTTGAATATAGTGTTCTTGGGAGTTTTCATTTTGGGGTTTCTTTCAGGAGGAGACCGGTGAATGCTTTCTATTTCTACTTTGCCCTCTAATGCTAAGAGATCTGGGCAGTTTTCTTTTAAGATTATGAAATATGATGTCTAGGCTCTTCTCTTTTTTTTGTCATGGTGTTGATGTAGTCCAGTGATTTTTCAATTTTTTCTCCTCAATCAGTTTTCCAGGTCAGTTGCTTTTGCTGTGAGGTATCTTATATTTTCTTCTGTTTTTTTCAAGCTTTAGACTTTGTTTTAATATTTCTTATTGCCTTATGAAATTTGCCTTCTATTTGGTCCATTCTAATATTCAGGTAGTTTGTTGCTTGGAGTAGGTTTTATACTTCTTGTGCCAAGTTGTTAACTCCCTTTCCAATTTTTTCTTCCATAGCTCTCATTTCTTTTCCATTTTTTCCTCAAAAACTTTTATTATATTCATAAAGACATTTAAAATTCTTTAAAAAAAATTCTTGCTTCATTTCTTCTAGGAATTCTAGTTGAATTTTTCCCAAGCTGTGTTTTTCTTTGAGGCTTTGTTTGTTGATATTTTTGGAGTCATTCTCTTCTTCTGGGTTTGTATTTTTGAGTGTTCATGTTGCTATAATAGCTCTGAGGTTGGCGTTCTGTTTTGAGGCTCTTCTTCACTGGAAGAGTGTCTTGTGATTTGACCAGATGAGACTCTGGGTAACCATCTTTGAAAACCCAGATGTTGATGCTTTTGTCTCTGGTAACTGCATGTATTGCTTGGATAGACAGAAGCCTGTCTACTAGTTTGTGTTTATTTGCTCTGTTTATATAATGTATGCTTGTAATTTCTGTTTGTATACTCTCTGAAGTTCGGGGTGCTGGCCTTTCCCCCTGAACTAAGTGAATGATATATATATATATATATATATATATATATATATATATATATATATATATATATATATATATATATATATGTTTAATTAAAGTAAGATTGTAAACCCCTTAAAGGTGCTTTCCTTAGAAAAGTAGATCAAAGAACTTGTGCTAGGAGCCCTCCTGTGTGCTGGTGTTATTGGTCATGTTATTGGCCTTACACAGCCACAGGAGCAGCAAGCAGTCTTGTTACAACCTCCCTATCTGTCTCCCTATCCTGACCTGAGCTAGACTATTGATTCACTGTGACTTTTTCTGGATATTCCCATCAGGATTCAGTCTGGAGCATTTTCTAGATCCGTTTAGAGGAGTTTGTGGAGGGAAGCTTAATTCACTGCTTCCTAGCATTCTGCTATCTTGGCTCTTTAGAGGTATAATTTCAAAATGTCTCTTGCATTTGTGATGTCACAACAGGGTGAGTGTCTGTTCTTCCTATCCTTTGTATCGGTCAAACTAAAGCAAGGATATATCTGCATCTACAAAGATCCAAACCTTTCCCCAAATCTCAAACCAACATTAATCATGCAGATAAAGGTTAGTGGCTACCAGATTTTCTTTTATATAAAGGGGGAATAAAATGATAGCAATTTAAGGAACAATGCATGGAACAGTTTGCAATGAGGTTTACAGTTTGGCTAGGGAAGAATCTAGTGGCTCAGACTGATAGTTGCAGGGGTAAAATCAGCTTGCCTTTAGGTTCATGTTAGAGCATACATCATGGCCTGGAAAATGGAGACTTGGAATAACTGAAGGTTGCATGAGGATGGAGATTTGATTTAGATGGATGGTGCATAGGGCAAGATGGAAGAAAAGATGTTGTGGTCCAATAGAGGAATTTCTGAGTTGTGGATTAAGCTCCTTGAGGGCAAATAATTAAATCTTATGCTTCCTTGTATCTGTTTCATCTAACAAGGTACCTTGTACATAGTAGACATTCAACAAATATTTGTTGTTGATGATGATGTCTTTAAAAAGAGCATTAGTAGATGATGAAGAATTATCTTACCACATTTTCGCTCTTAGCTGCAGAAGAATACATTCCTTTATCTCTGTTTATACTTGATGTCACCTCTGATAATGTCCCTGCTGGATACTGTTCCCACACTCTGTCAAACTGTAGGATCAGTTACTACTGAGTTTATGGACTTTGAATAGAAGATACAACTACTTGGGATGAGTGACATTGTTCAGGAACATAGTAGAGTCACTTCTCATAGTGGATAATGTAAGCATTCTATTAGAAGAGCAGAGTTGAGGAGAAGGTACTTAAGGAACCTTCATAAGATAAACTCCCAGAAAGAGAAGTTATTAGTGGAAACGTTAAGAGAAATAGTGTAGCAAGAGAAGGAAATCAATGAATTAACAAGCCTTTATTAAGCATGTACTACATGACAACACTAGGAATATAAAAAAGGAAACAGACCCTTGTTCTCAAGGAGCTTACCATTAGAGTAGACAACATAAATAGGAATATATAAAATATATATAAAAGTAATATAAGTAACTGGAGGGGGTGGCCTCAACAGCTAGAGTATAAGAAAAGGCTTCATGTAGCTGGTGAGTTTTGAAGAAAACAAGGTCTTCTCAGAGGCCAGAATGTATTCCAGACAGTGCAAATGCATAGAGATGGGAAATGGAATGTCTTGTATGATAAATGGCAAGAAGGTCAGTCTGGATAGCTTACACAGTACACGGAGTAATTTATAACAATGTTAGAAAATAGGTTGAGGCCAGGTTTTCAACATTTTTAAAAGCTTAAAAAAATTATTCTTTTAAAAATGCAAATCAGACTTTTTTTTCCTACCAGTAACTCTTCCTAGAATATACTTGATTATTCTTTGGTTTTCACCATGTTATATTTTCAAATTCCCAGATGACCAATATGAAAGACATTTTAATGGCAATTCTAAAATTAATAATTGCTGGAACAGTATTCAGAGAAATTTATGATAATAAGAACAATGGCGAGATAGCCAAAATAAGCCAATGAGATGGAGAAAGCCATATAATAAATAGGACAGTGAATAGGAAAAAATCACTAGGACTCCAAAATTGAAGAGTAAAGCAGCTAAGTGGCACAATGGATAGAGTACTGGGTTCTGCATCAGGAAGATCTGAGTTCAAATAGGACTTTAGACACTTAGCTGTGAGACCCTGGGCAAGTCACTTACTATCTGCCTCACTCAGTTTTCTCATCTACAAAATGGGCATAAGAGCACTTACCTCCCTGGGTTGTTTTGCGGATCAAGTACTATAATACTTGTTCATTGATTTGCAGCCTTTAAGGCACAATATAAATGCTAGCTGTTGTTATTACTGTTACTATGATTTCTCTAGCAATAAGATTGAGATGGTATCTGCATGCTTCACCTTAAGTCTGTTGTGAGAATAATAATATCTAATCAACATATTGCTTTATGATTTGAAAATCACTTTCCTCACAGTGACCCTGTGAATTAGGTGTTACATTATAATTGTTATTTTACAGATGAGGAAACTAAAATTAACTTTAAGTGACTTATTTGGCTCATGATCACATGACCAGTAAGTATCCCAGCCAGGGCTCTTCTTCAGTGGAAGAATAATAAAAAATGAGAGCTCTGAGCCAGCAGTTAAAAAGACCTGAGTTCAAATTAGAACTCAGACATTTATGAGCTGTGTGACCCTAGGCAAGTCATTTAACCTGTGTTTGTCTCAATTTCTTCATCTGTAAAATGGAGATAACAATTAGCTTCTACCTCTCAGGATTGTTGTGAGAATTCAACAAAATAATAACTGTAAAGAGTTAGCACAGTACCTGGAACATAGTAAGCGCTATATAAATATTAGCTATTATCATCATCTATATTAAGCATTTTGCAACTCTGAAAGCACTATATAAATCTTATTCATTCATATCCTCATAATTAGGAATTTCAATTATTTCAACAATTCAGCATTTTGGCAAATATTTCTTAAGTGCCTATTATGTGCAAGTTACCCTCCTAGTGCTTAAGGGAAAGGACAAAAAACAAAACAATTAATGCCTTTAAGGAGTTCAGATTCTACTGGAAGATATATCAATCAATTAATTAACAGTATTGATTAAGCGTCTACTACTATGTGTCAAGGCACTGTGCTGGGCATAGAGGATACAAGCACAAAGAATGGAACAATCCCCACTCACAATCAGCTTATGTTCCAATGAGAGAGACAAGTGTATATACAAAATAAATATATTCATGGCATAAATATAAAATTAGTAAGTAGAAATATATAATTTCTGAGCTTCAACTTAAAGGAAAAGAGTGAGGCTGAGGTAAGAAAGAAGTGAATTCCAGGCGTGGGGACTGCCAGTACATGGAGTCACATGTAAAGAACAGAGAAAGCCAGTTTGGCTGAACTGAAGAGTGCACAAGGCAAGTAATGACAAATGAAGCTGGAAAGATTGGCTGGGGTCAGATTGTACAAAGTTTGAAAAGCTAAACAGAGAAATTTATATTTTATCTAAAAAGCAGTAGGAAATTAAAAGATTTGGTTGAGTGGGGAGTCACAAACTCAGATCTCCTTTTAAGGAAAATCACTTTGGCAACAGAGTACTAGAGTGTTGAGAGACTTATAGCAAGAAGACCAATTGGAAAGCTGTAGCAATGATCTAAGCAAGAGGTAATGAGAGGCTGAACTAAGTGAGTAGCTCTCTGGCTTACTTTAAGTCTCAACTAAAACCCCATTTTCTACAGGAAACTTTACCTAACCCATCTTAATTCTAGTACTTTCCCTCTATTAATTATTTTCTATTTATCCTGTATTTAGCTTGCTTTGTTTATATTTGTTGGCATGTTGTCTTCCTCATTAGATTTAAGCTCCTTGAGGGCAGGGACTGTCTCTTGCCACATTTCTTATCCTTAGCATAGAGCCTAGCACACATAGTAGGCATTTAAAAAATGTTTATCAATTGATGGATTGATAGATATGCGAGTGGAAAGAAGGGATTAGAGCTATTGTGAAGGTATGTAATCTAGAAATGAAAAGGTTTGGCCCCTGATTGGATATGTGGGATGAAGGAGGGTGAGGAGTCAAGAATAATGCTGAAATTACTGACCTGAAATACAGAAGTTTAGAAGAGGAAAGGGTTTAGGGGAAAGATAATGAATTAAATTTTGGACATATCGAATTTAAGATGTTTCAGGGACATTGAGTTTGAAATGGTAATTTGGGAGAGACAAACACTGAATATGTAGATTTGGAAGTCATTTGCATAGAGATAATAGTTAAATTCGTGGGAGCTAATAAGACTACTGAGGAAATAAAGATGGAGGAGAAAAGAGGGCCCTAGGAGAGAATCTTAGGAAACACCCACAGTTAGGGGACATGATCTGGATGATGGGCCCACAAAAGAGAATGAGGAGCAATTAGAAAGGCAGAAGATGATCTGGGAGATAGTAGTGTCTTTAAAAAAACAGAGAGGAGAGAGTATACTGGAGGAAAGGGTGGTTAGCAGTGGGGGGGTTCGGGGGGCATCTCTAGTTGTCCTTGTGTGGTGTGAGACCACCCAGCATTTAATAAAAAAATCAGAGGTCTCTCCAGGTAGAAACAGAAAACTTCTTTATTACGATCTCACGAGAAAGGAGAGGTGAAGTACAGGAAGTGAAGTATGACTATATACCTTAGCAGTTCCATCCTCCTCCCACCACTGACCTTCACCCTCATTGGTGGAGTTCAGACTCACAATCTCTTGAGAAATCTAACCCAGGAACAAAGTGAAAAACATCTTTTTCCTCATTTGTCAAGGCTCATGCTGGGATAGTAGTGGGGAGGAAGCCAGTCCAGCTACTCTAAGTTCCAGATTCCTGTAAGTCAGGTGGTTTCTCAGAGACTTAGACCTAGCTGTCAGTCAGAAACCCTGAGTCATGCTGATCCCATTCAATTTACAGAAAGGTTGAGATTTAGATTTCATGAGAGGTCCTCATGATCCCACTCATCCTGATGTATATCTTGCTACTGGACCCAGATGGGGAGGAGTGAGACTGGTGACTTTGCATAGCTTCCCCCCTCCCCCCTTTAAATCTAATTCACTTGCAGGGCATGACATCATCTTCCTGATATTTTGGTCCTCTTCAAGAATGAAGGAGAAACAATGAAGGAACAAACGAATGAATGGAACAGTTAACAGTGTCAAATGTGGCGTATTGGTTGAAAAGGGTTAAGACTGAGAAAGACCATCAAATTTGGCAATTAAGAGGTCACTCAACTTTAGAAAGAGTAGGTTCAGTTAGATTAGGAAGTTGAGAGCCAGAATGAAAATGATTGAGGGGTAAGAGGAGATGGAGGCAGCAAATGTAGATGACTTTTTCAAAGAGATTGGCCGAGAAAGGTGGGAAAGATACAGGATAAACAGCTCAAGGGGATGATAGAATTTAGTTGGTTTTTTTTTTAAGGTTGGGGAAATGGGCCTGTTTGAAGTCAATAAGGAAGGAATTTGCTGATTCCTTGTTCAATACTGTAACCCAGTACTGCCCAAAAGGTTTTATTGGCAAAGATACTAGAGTGGTTTGCCATTTCCTTCTCCAGTGGATTAAAGCAAACAGTTTAAGTGACTTGCCCAGGGTCACACAGCTAATACATGACTGAGTCCAGATTTAAACTCAGGTCTTCCTGGCTCTAGCACTATCTACTGAGCCAACTAGTTGCCTCCACTGGGGAGCATGAAAATTTGAAAATTTGCAGGGGAGAGAGGAAGATGATTGAAGGTGCAATTAGCTGCAGAAAACAGGAGGGCATGAGATCAAATGTACCAGTAGAAGCGGATGACCTTAGAAAGTCTTATTTGTCAAAGTCTGGGGAAAAGAGGAAAGAAAGGTAGGTGCTGTCAAGGGTTTTCAGACAAAAGAGAATGGGAGAAGAGGAAGCTCCCAGCAAATGGTCTCAGTTTTCTCATTTAAGAGTCCAGTTCTTCAGCTGAGAAAGTACAGAGAGAGGGAACTATGGGAAGCTTGAAGAGAGAAGATTAGCTTCTGTGGGGAGCGAGATAGGGAATCAACTCAGTGTCAATAAAAGAACTGCCTTGTTGAAGTGAGGGCCCAGATGAAGTTACATAACATACATTTGTAGTACATCCAGTCAGCACAGCTGTGTGACTTCCTTCAGTTCCTTTCAGTAGCACACGAAGAAGCTGAACAATCAATTATTCAGCTAGACTTTACTGGAGATGATGGGGTATTCAGGGAGGGCTAGCGCATCTGTTATGAGAGCTTGCTAGAGCCTTTTTAGGCTGCTCATCCACCTTTGGTGTCCCCACCTATTACCCAATTCTCACTTATGGCTCTAAGAAGCTGTAGAACAGAGGGTACACCCCGGTTAACTCTCTCAGCAGATGGGCTGACCTAGGTTGAAGGTTACTGATGGGCTTCAAATCTGTTGTTGGTGCTTTAGAATGATGTCTATCTACTCCAAGCACGTGAAGACTTCCCCTGGTGGAACGGGCCAATGAGAACAATTTGTTCCCACAGCCACAAAGGAGGATGAAGCAAGTACTTTGGAGAGTTTTGAGCTTGGTCAGATTTCGAAGACACCAAGGTCATCCACTGTATCCAGTTGTCCCAATTTTTGTCTTGCCACTGGACTTGGATAACTCTGGAAGAGAGTGAGGCTGATGACTGTGCAACTCTGCTTCATTTATATCCAATTCACAAATAAATCAAAACATCACTCATGATGTCATTGGTTCTCTTCTAAAAGGAAGGAGGAATAACAATTGGAGATGGTAGTAAACTGAATCCAGGTGAGCAGGGGACAGACAACGGAGTGAGGGGTTTGAGAATAGAGTGTGGAAATGAATTCGTTAACTATAGTATTGAGTTTGGGAAAAGGGGTAGTGTGAAGTCAGTGCAGGGCCTAAGAAAATACTGAGGAATAGAGGGAAAGCAGGTTCAAAGGAGGGTAAGGAATAGAGGTATGGAATGATTATAGGGTTCTAGTGAGAGAGGGGAATGACAGAATTTTTGAACAAAGGAGTGAGATGCTGTAGGTAAAGTACTTTGCAAACTTTATACAAAGATAATTACTATGATGAGAGGGAGTCTGTTCTAGTGGTTGGAATGCTGATCAGGAGACCTGATTTAGTCTTAATGTATATATTTTTTTCCTGTTTCTAACAGTCAAAAACACTTATTAAGGGCCTACTGAATGCCAAGCACCACATTGGGGATTAAGCACTAGATATGCAAAAAAGCAGCAAAAGACTGTCCTTGACCTCAAGCTTACAATCTGATGGGAGAGATGATGTGCCAACAAACATATACAAAACAATCTACATACAGCATAAATTGTAAATAATTAAAAGAGGCAAAGCCCTGCATTATTAAGTGCCTGCTGCCTGCTATGTGCCAAGCACTGTGTTAAGTGCTGGGGATACAAAAAGAGGCAAAAGGACACTCCCTGCCCTCAAAGAGTTTACAATCTGATGGAGGAGGCGGGGTGGGGAAGACAACATGCCAACAGATAGATAGAAAACAAGCTTATACAGGACAAACAGTTAATAATTAAAAAAAAAAAAAAGAAAGCTCAGGAATTAAGAGTCCTATTTGGCCATATGCGAGCCACTTAAACTGTGAGCTTCAATTATACCCCACCCAAAAAGAGGGGAAGCGGTTTAAATACTTGCGCCACATAAACATACGCTTATCCTTTCCGCTTTCTAGATGACCCTTAAGGGCCCTTCCAACTCTTAAGTCCTACTACTGACTCGCGTATAAGAGAGAACGGCCACATGGGAAGGGAGCATCTGTAACTGGGCCAGAAAACTGAGGGAAGTGGGACCTAAGAAACAAATTGAAGGGGCGGCGGGGCGACTCTGGACCAGACTTGGAGTGAGACCCGCAGGCCTGGGACCCCGGTTAGGGGATGGCAGATAAAGTGCAGATAAAGTGAGGGGCGCGGCTGGGGAAATCAAGGCTATTCAGCAAAGGCCCGAAGGCCTATGAGGCCCAGCTCTACAGCTGGCCTGAAGAGGCCGCAACCCGACGGCTGCCAGCCCTCTCACCGAGCGAGCAGCACCCTCCCCAGCTCCCTGGGCCCGAGCACCACCCGGCGGTACCGGCGCACCTCCTCCCCACGCTCCCCACGTTCCAGCCTCACCGTGAAACACCCAAGTCTCGCGAGACTCGGGCGAGCGGGCGAACGCGAGGCTGGGCTCGGAGAGGAAGGGGCGGGGCACGTGACGGGGGCGATTTGCCTTTGCGCTGGAGCTACAAGAGGGGCGGGCGCCATTGTGCCTGGTGCAGGCCCTTATTCCGCGGGAGGAGGAAAAGTACGGAGAAGTCGGACGCTACGAGGCGGTTACGGAGAAACGCCCAGCATAGTGCCTGTCTGGGGTCAGAGTGTTATGCGCGTCGGAGGTGAGCCTTTCTTCGAGTACCCGCGGAGGCCGAAAGGAGGAAGGGGCCTTAGGGGTGGAGGGCGCAGGGCCAAGAGGAGGAGGGTGGAGAGCCGACCCCCCGACACAAGAAGGGAGCCGGCCCTACCACCCCAGAGCCTGGGCGGAGGCCCCCTGGGGCGCGGCCCAGGCCGGACTTTGAGTCAGGGCCTTGAGGTTTGGGGGATGGGAAGGGGGAGCTCCCAAGCGGCCTGGGCGAGTTAGGGGAAACCCCCCGTCGTGTTGGGGCTTCGGTGCACTAGGTCGAGTGGAGGATTGAGGAGATCTTTGATGAAACAAATGTGTGGTGGGGGGGGGAAGGGCAGGGAGGCGGAGGCCAGGGTCGGATTTCCAGTGGGGGGGGGGGGTCGCTTTGGGAAGCGGACCCACCCACTTGGTCCAATTTTTGGTTATTACTTGTTGATTAAAAACTGGTGAGAACCGAGTAGGTAAGTGCCAACAGGTTTTCAATTAAAGCCCGTTCGTCAGAACCTTGTTTTGGTGTTTGTGTGTGGGAGCTTTTTGCGTTTTTCCCGTTTTTCCCGGCCGAGCGAGGTAAATGCTTTGCTCGTGTGGGATTGTTCTGTAAAGTGTAGTGGAGGGAAAATTTATCTCAAATGCGGCCCCTCCTGCGTTTTACACCATTTTATAGAATACTGTACTGCTAGGCCTTTAAATATTTCTTTACGATGCTGTTTTATTTTGGCAAAGGATTGCGTAATAAAGATCAAATTTAATTAACAAGTAAAAGACGAGTTTTGGCACAGTTTTCTTAGGTGATAAACTGGGCATAAATGCAAATTTAACTGGTATAGGGGCAAAATAAATTCAGGAGTGAATGCTTGGAGTGGTTTATTGTAGATTTTACTTGTGTAATAATAACTCACACTTATATAGCATTTTCAGGTTTACAAAAGCCTCTCAATCACGAAAGTAGGCAGTGTAAATACTAATATCACTTTTCCCATTTTACAGACGAGGAAACTGAGGCCAAAAGAGATTCAACTTGCTCAAAACCTTATTTTAGGGTTCTTTTCACTACTGTGCAATGCAATGTTAAATGTTGTGGATGCTCTTAATGATGAAATTAAGAGCAAATCTTTTTTTGTGTGTGTGTGTGAATTTCTTGAGATCTTTTCTTTGCTCCCTAGGTCTCCCGATTATTTGATTTCATCTAGAATAAAGAGATGAGCCATCAGAATTTCGGTTGAGATTCAGTGATAGATATCAAATAGATACATAGATCAAGTGAAACAAATAAAATCATCAGAAGCTGTAGACTTTACTTTAGACAAACATTCAAATTCATCTCAGCAACTTAAGTAGTTGGTAGTTAAACTGATAGTTAAATCTATAGTCCATTATAATTCTTATTGTTAAAGATTATTAGTTATCCCACAAAGACCATCTTCCGGAAGTAATCAGTACCTACTGTACTATCCCTGTTCTTTGTAAAAAAAAAAAAAAAAAATTCCATTCCATGGTGTCCCTCCCTGTTCTTTATTTTTTGAAATGGTAATAAATCATGATGACCTGGAGATAACCAAAGTGAGAGACAGCTTTGTTATTTTACAATTAATCAGTCTTTTTAAGGGCTGATAGTTGGCTAGATTTTAATTTCATTAGTACATAAACCATACTTTAAAATACATTTGTACCTTTCCACCCTGGGATGTGACCAAAGCTGGTTCTGCTTGCTCCCAAATATATTCCTTTGTTGGCTCTACCAGTTATGCTGCATATGCAGAACAACCGGTTTTTAAGTCACTAAGTTGACACCCATTTTGGCAGCCATTTTTTGGAAGGGAGCAGGTCTTTGGATCCTACTGAAAAAAACTAATTATATTTCCATTATTATTTGAACATTTCTGTTCAATATTCTCCTTATGTCTCTAAATGTAACTTAAAAATACTTGACCTTTATAGTTGCAAGTTAAAACTCACTTTTCAAATGAAAACAAGATACTTGTTAAATACTTTTTATTAATTTGGGGTTCATTTGACTTCATCATCAAGAACTTCCTTAAAGGAGCTTAAAGGAACCTTAGATAACGAGTCTTATTTTACAGATAAAGAATCTGAGGTCCAAAGAGTCCTAAGATCACAGGATCATAGATTTATAGTGGGAAGGGACCTTAGATGTCATTTAGATCAGTTTCATTTTACAGATGTGGAGAGATAAAAGTTATTTGCCCAAGGTCACAAGTAGGTCCTCTGACTCCAAATTCAACACTTTACCCAGTTGTCTTTCTTTTTTTTTTCCAGCCAAAGGAAAACAAAAGATTCTCCATATTGGGTAGACTCTTGGGGAACCTGAGCATTTGTGACTAATGCCAGCGGGCCAGATTAGTCTGAGCTGCCCCTACCCAGTTTTCTTAAGGAAAGTTGCTTGCTCAAAGAAATAGTAGCAGGGCCAGAATTTGAACCTAGGTTCCTCTGACTCCAAGTCTAGTTCTGCTTTGCCACTGATCTTAAATCTGTTAGGCCTATGGAATGAAATTTTGCTTACAGGTTTTTATTGGTTCTTTAGGTTAGCATTAAATTGCTCCCTCTAATCAACCAGGTATTTATTAAGCACCTACTATGTTAAGTGTTCCATTCTGCTAAACACTGGTTGCAAATACAATGAATATAATCCCTAGTCCCAAGGAGTTTATATTCTAATGTAGGAGACAAGTATTCCTTTAGTATATAAATATATGCAGAATAAATATAAAGAGAATAATACTAACAAATGCAAAATAGTTCTAAGATTAGTTTGAGAAAAGTGGCTGTGAAAGGGTCAGGCTTCATGTAGAAGACAGGCATTTATATTTGGAATATGAACTGAAGACCCTAGAGAATAGGGAACTGAGTGGCTTAGTGAGATCAACCATTAGGAAACACTTAATTAACTCTTTATGTTACTGTGCTAATGAGACACAAGCAAACAGCAAACATAGTTTTATGGAAATACCAAAGATTTTTGAAGGAGGGGCCAAATGTGCTAAATTTTGTTCTCTGATTTCCATTTTGTTTTACTCTGCTTTCATTTAGGCTTTAGTCAGATAGATTAGTTGTAATATTCCTTGGTGGATTACATATGAATTCTTTACAGGAAGAACTAATGATTCATGTTACTTAGTATGAAGCAAAAATATTTCCTTAGGGAGAGATAAGAATGAGAAATGGAATTTGGATTGTTACAAAGCTGTCCTTGGGACCTTTGTTACTGGATCACCTCATTTGCCTACTTTATGTAGAAGCATCAAGGTGTGGGGAAAAAACTTAGGTTCACTTTACAACTGAGGGTCAGTTTTTTCATCTACAAAATGAGGATAATAATCTTTACACTACTAACCACAGGGTTATTAGAGGAAAGTGCTTTGGAAATTTTTCATTCTTACGTAGCACTTCATTGATGTAGGTAGCTGACAATTTACATGGCCCTGAAATATCCTAATTTTACTGAATTCCACTGTATAGTACAGTACCTTTTGTTTAGTCAGGTTCTACCGTAGGCATAGCTTTAATATTAATAGCTAATTTAATATTTAACTGTTTATAGCTAACATTTATATAACACTTGAAAGTTTGCAAAGAACTTTATATATCATTCATTTGATCCTTGTGACAGCTTTGTGAGGTAAATTTTATTATCCCTCTTTTACAATTGAGGAAAATGAGCTGAGAAAAATCACTTGCCCAGAGACTTAACTAGACAGTGTCTGAGGCAGGATTTGAATTTGGATATTCTTGACTTGCATCCAGCTCTTCAATTTACTACACCAGGCTGCCTGAAGACTTCCATATACAGTAAATTAGGATCCAAGTTCACACGTAAGATAGCATGTGGAATTAAGTCATAAGATTATGGTTTTTTGGGAGCTGGGAATGTAGGGGCTTGTTGTTTAGGAATTACAGTTGTTTTCAATGAATTGTTAACTCTATTTGGGGTTTTCTTGGCAAAGATACTGGAGCGGTTTGCCAATTCCTTCTCCATCTCATTTTACACATGAGGTAACTGAGGCAAATAGGGTTAACTGAGTGCCTCTGGGGTCAAATTTGAACTCTGGAAAATGAGTCTTCCTGGCCATGTGATCTATCCATTGCATCCCCCCTGCCACTTAGCTGTCCTACCTAGAGGCTAAGATAGTCCGATCATTTTACGGAAGGTTAAGTAAGTTAAATCCTGGCATAGCAAGGATGTGAACCAGGTCCTCTGATTCCAGATCTAGCATTGTACCATTTTGCTTCCCAAAAATAGGGTGAATAAATTTTGCTGTGTAGGCATAACTATATGTTATGGCTTATACCTTATTATTCAATTTAGTCTTTACCACAGTTATATTTAATTAGTTTTACTTCCTTTTTTGGCCAAAGTGGTACAATAGAAAAATAGCACAGTGGACTACAAAGGTAATTCTTTTAGATACAAATTGTAGATTATTGACTATACTTTGTTAGTGAACTATAATCACTTAATTTTTCCCCTCTGAAACTGGGTTAAAAACCTTTTTTTGTTTATTGATGATAAAATGGTGTAAGCATTGAGGAAATTATTCTGAGAATTCAAATTAAGTTCGCATTATTAAGTTGTACAAATTAATTATCAAATGCTCAAGACTAAAAACATAAGACTTGGCTTAATGAAAATTAGGTGGCAGTACTCTACTAGTACTTTGATTTCCTTTTTTTAAAGAGAATCTGTCATTGGGATCCTTACCTTTTAATAGTTATGGGAAAATAAATATGGTTTTTGTTGTATATAGGGAGCATAGAAAGTTGGAGAAGTATCTAGGGAATAAGAACTAAATGTAAACATGGGTGGGGCCATTGCCTTGTTGGTAGCTGGGTTATCTAGTTTATGACTTGTGTAAGTCTTGATGTACAGACTGTACATCAGAACAAAACAGCCATAGATAGCATCCCAGTCACTGTAAACAGGGAGGGGCCTTAGAGGTCATCCAGAAGTTACTGTACTCACTTTTTCGTCTTTTTTTGTGGTAAAAGGTCTTAGAATATTTTATGATTAAACGTTTATGGGATAGAGATGACTGTGTCTCTAGCCAAATGTTAGGCACAAAATACAAATAGGAGACACTGAGGGAAATCGTAGGGTGTTAGGACCATAGGATCTTTAGTTGAGCACTTCATAGATCTTAAAGGACCATTTAGTCCAACTTTCTCAATTTACAGATCAGATAAGGAGGTCCAGAGAAGTTAAGCATCATGTTCAAGGTCAAACAGACTCCAAAACTGGCTTTCATTCTAGTACTATGGATTCTCTGGGGTTAGAGTAAGTTTAGGGGCTTGGGGCCTGGGAACTTCAGTGGGGATTAAGGCAGCTTGAGGTAATGTGAAGACTTAAGGTGTCTTGGGAGGAGGAGAAAAAGTAAAGACCCTAGGAGGTGGAAGAGTAGAGTTATCATGACCTATCTTGACTAGGTAAGCCTGACAAAAGTGAGGTTGATAAGCTGGGTCACTGAAAATTGCCATTTGTGTCCATCACTCAAATAAATAAATGTCTTGACTTTCATTAGAATTATCTGGTAGCACTTCATACTTGTCTGTGAGGTTTGAAATTTCTGAAACAGATGAGTTATGTATAGTTAATTTTCAAAGACTTCAAATAGAGAATAGACAAGCATCTATTAAGTGCTTTGTTGTTTAGTTTCAGTCCTGTCCAACTCTTCATGATTCCCACCCTTTGGGGGGGCGAGGAGAATAGCAAAGATACTGAAGTGGTTTGCCATTTCCTTCTGCAGCACATTTTACAGGTGACAAAACTGAAGCAAACAGGGATGAGTGACTTGCGCACTCGCAACTAGTAAGCGTCTGAGTGAACTCGAGTCTTCTGACTCTTAGGCCAGGGGCTTTATTCACTGATATGCCTAGCTGCCACATATAGTACTTATTATATGCCAAGTAACATAGCTAATATTCACAGAGCTTTATATGTTACTTTGGTATTCCGACTAAAAGATTTGACTCTAACCTGAAGTTGATCTGCAATTTTTATTTGATGCTATCATAAAGTGTTCTTTTGTGATATTTTGTGACTAAAAAAAAATTAATAGGACACCTTCTAAGGTCATTACATTATAATTAAAAGGAAAACTTGAACCATGTGGTCAAATCCTTTTCAAGAATGAGGTTTTTGAAAATAGTTTACAGTTTATAGATTTAGCGGTATGATAAAACAACTGGAAAATGAGGGGAGTGGCATTACCTTAGATATTTGCTTTTCCAGCTTTGAAATTAATTGGGAGTCACTGCAAAGGCGGGGGGGGGGGGGGGGGGGGGGGGGGGGGGGGGGCGGAGATAACTTCAGGAGCTTATGCAATCTTCTACCTGATATTTTTACCTAGGAACTTCGGTTATGTCCTCAACTTACACATTGTTTTAGGACAGAAGTTCTTAATGTGGAGTCTTTGAAAAGGGAAAAAAATGTTGGTGACTGTTTCAATATAAATGGTTTCTTTTATTTATTTTATTTACTTAAAACATTTTGAGAGTGGGTTCATAGGCTTTACCAGATTGCTGAAGGAGTCCGTTGCTGCTGTTGGATCTTTCTGTTGTATAAGACACTTTGTGAACTTGTGGACCATACTCTCCATGGGCTTTTCTTGGCAGGACTGGAGTGGTTTGCCATTTCTTTATTCAGTGGATTAAGACAAACAGAAGTTAAGTGGCTTGACCAGAGTCACACAGCTAGTAAATGTCCGAGGCCTGATTTGAACTGGCCCAGTACTTTATCCGTTTTAAAAAGCCCTGTTGTAGGGTGTTTTTCCTTCTCTTTCCTCTCTCTTCACCTCTACCTCTTTCTTTTAAAGCAGTAAGCTTACAAAATTTTTCAGATATTAATTACCTCTATTTTATCTAGAACTTCACTGAAAATTTTTGATAAATGTTTGATACTTTAATAGTCCCTCCTTATAACATTCTCTACTGTTCTTTCCCAGTTAAATATCTTCCTTTACCCATCATTTCATATTCATCTTAGTTTCTTTTATTCAGTTAATCTTCATACTTCTTGTCTGCCCCTTGTTTACTTAAGGTTCACTGAATTTCTGCTGTGAATCTTGGACTTCAGAGGTTGATTAGTAATATCAGTTCAACAGTACTACTCTTGAGCTTTTAAGCTACACTACTTTTCCTGAGAATGTTACTTTCTGTGCACATTTAGATCTTCAAGTTTAGTTTGCTTTACTTACTATAGAAACATTTACACTATAAATAATACTTCTCTATCCCAGTATAGTATTTAAGATTTTGCTGTATTTACTTTGGATCATAAATACTGTCTTGAACGCAGTAGACACTTGGTAAATAGTTGAGTTTAATTTGGAGTTGAGTAGTTCCTTGGGCTTTACCTTAATTATATTTCCAGAGATTTTAAAATAAATATAGTGTAATAGGAGACTGGCTAATGAGGAAAACCTAGTCCTTAGAGGTTGCGCAGTGTGCCCTGCCTGGTTCTCTTCCCACTTGGAGGCTTGGTGAGTCTGCTTCTATGCATGTATGATGAAGGGGGGGGACCCTTCCTTCCACCTCAGAGCACTCAGGCAGGTATCTTCAGGGTGATGAAAAAAAACTTAATTGTCTTCAAGGTTCAAGCTGTTCTTGTGACTCACCAGAAGAAGGCAGTCCTTGTCCCCTCTATCTGCCAGGGAAGAGAGGCAGATAACGTCTGGAACCTTTTGTATGCATACCCAGTTCCAGCTCAGCAGCTAATTTATAAGACTTTTTGTCTTTATGCAGTAAAACTGTTTGGGAATAGGGGATACCTGCCTGAGTGCTCTAGAATTGGGGGAATTATATTATGCATGCCTGGAAGTAGGCTCAGCAAGCCACCACTTTGATTGGAACCAGGCCTGGCATATTGCACCAGTACTTATAAGGGCTAGCACTTAATTGGCCTGGTTCCCATTACACTAATGGGCTAATTGTCATGGCTTTGGTGTCTTCTTTGTATTAAAGTTACCTAATTGTTTTACTTGTGTAAAACTAAAATGGATAGTTGATGAAAAACTATTGTGCCATTTTCTGACTTCAGTGAGTTTCCTTTTAATCAAGTACCAATCTGAAAAATGAAGTGATTATCATCAACCTTGCCTGTTGCAGACCCTGACTTCAGCTAGTAGTTCTTGTACAGCATCATTCTGCTAGTTTCCGTTTTTAAAATTACAGTTGATTTTTAATTATCTGTGATGGTGAAGAGTAGTGGAATTGTATTTAAAATGGTTTTGGTTCTCAATTTGAATATATGTATATCTGATAAAGAAATTGCACTTCTATAGTATTTTGAACACTACAATTATTACCAAGCTGAAAAGTGAAGTAAACATCAATATTTTCAACATGAATAAAATAAAATAATCGTATCAAAGTTACTAACTATATATAGGAACTACATATACTAATTATAGTTACTATAGTATTAACTATATATGGTTACTCCTTGCTGTGATTCTGAATTTCAAGGCAGAGTTGCAGACTTTAATTTAGAGCATTGAATTTCAATCCTGGTGAGTAGAAGGAAACTCATTTATTTAACCCAGTAAGTGCTCTACTTTGACCTACTACTTACGCAATCACGTTATATAAGTTTCCAAGTGACACGTACATTGTCAGAATTCAATCAAGTTATCTAAAAGGAGTTGCCAGAAATAATTACCTACCCTGTAAATTTGCTGTCTCTGAGGCCTCTACCTCTTCATTTTTTCCCTTGAGTTTCATTTTGAGCATATTTCCTATTAGGTTATTCTTATCTCCAAATCTGCCTGGTCATAGTGGAATGAGTATATATTTATGTTCAGAGTAATATATTCAACAATATTAAGATTATTACTGTTCCTTGAGAGCTACTTGCTAACCTTTTTTCAAAAGGAATTTAAGACCTTAATGCTTAAGCCATTTTGAGAACTAGTACCCTAGGTAAAATTACTAATAAAATTCAGTTTAATATTTGTTACACCTCTACACCAGAAATTTTTTGGGTCTAAATATCTTTTACTTGTATTTTCAGTCTGCCAACCAGGAAATGTGCTTGTTATACTTGTTATTGTTAGCACCTCCTTTCATATTACTTACTGACTTAGGGAAATGCCTACCACTTTTCTGTTTTCCACTATCACTTCTCCTTTTGTCCGCTTTTCTAATATTACCCTTTCTTATAATAACAGCAGCTAATGGAGCAAAACAAATTACCGCATAGAAGACTTAAGGTTGAACATTACAATCATTTAAAAAAGGAACAAAAAATTATGATTTGCTTTAATAATTACTCCCAGACCCATTTCCTTCCCAATTTAATTTACTACTGGAAATTAAACATAGCTCCTCAGTAGTCTTAACATCAGGCTAAGCCTTTTCTCAAATCTTTAGTAAAGATTTGAGAAAAAACATTCTTTAGAGACACAGTGTTAAGTAGTATACACAGTATATCTAGTAGAAACAGAACTGGTCTGAATACACAGATTTGAAGCCTACCTTTGTGAACCTGGGCAAGTTACTTAACTGTCTTATTAATAATAACAGCTCAACAGACATAGAGCTTTACATTTTACAAAATGCTTTCCTCCTGACAGTCCTGTGAGGTAAGTACTATTCTCATTTTACAGATGAGGAATGTGAAACTCAGAAGATAAGTTTCTGGATTTTGAAAATTTCCCTGCAAAGCTATAAAGAAAGTATAGTTGAGATATCTGCTAAGTAAAATAGATGTTACTTATTTTGGCCCAGTTCAGTTTTCCTGGAACTAATATTACCTCAGACAGGATAATTAGTTGTGTCCAATTTTATCTAGAGTTGCTTATTTAAGTTTAGGACAGTCTAGATAGAAAATAAGCAAGAGAAAAAGTGCAAAATTACAGTCAGCTACGTTTTTTTAAATTGGGAATTGTAAAGAACAAGCTATATTTCAGATTATCTTAATAGCTTGGCACCTCATGTCCTCAAAAATTGTACCAAAGTCTGGTAGCTTCTATCATAGTGGAGAGCCATCAAGTAAAGTTTCAACATCAAGAATGCCTGCATTCTTTGGGGTATGTGAGTGTTCAAGTAGGATTAGGACCTCTGGTGTGAGGGCTTGCCTGAGCCCTTTGCAGGGTTGGTCATCCATCTTTGGTGTCCACCTGGCACTCAGTTCTTACCTGTGGCTCTGAGAAACTGTAGCATGTACAATGGTCACGCCTGGGTGAGCCTCTGCAAATTGAGGGTGACTGATGGGCCACAAACTGTTATCATGAAAGCAGAACAGAAAGAATCCAGTGTGAGACCTTGGAAAGCAGGTAGTCTGTTGCTGGGATAGTAATTGATGTTTTTCCAGTACCAGAGAACTGGTAAATTTGCATATTTTCAGCATAACCTTCAGGTACTTAGGGTCATCTCTATTCTGGGATGCAGCATCTAAGAAGGGTCATAGATCTTGAGCTGGAAGGGACTTTTTGTTGCTGCTGCTGCTGTTATGTTGTTTCAGTGGTGTCCGACGCTTCTTGACCCCAGTTGGGCCTTTTTTGGCAAAGATACTGAAGTAGTTTGCCACTTCCTTCTTCAGCTCATTTTATAGATGAGGAAACAGGCAAACAGGGTTGAGTGACTTATTCAGGGTCACACAGCTAGTAAGTGTCTGAGGCAGAATTTAAACTCTGGTCCACCTGATTGCAGGCCCAGCACTCTAACCGCTGCACCACCTAGCTGCCCTCCATTGTGCCACCTAGTCCAATACCTTCATTTTATAATTGAGACCCAAGGACATTAACTGACTTGCTCAAAGTTTACTCGGTTTAATAGGTGAGATTTGAACATAGATCCTCTGACTTACAGAGCTACTGCTTTCCCCACTGTACCGTGTTACATCCACAGGGGACACCTTGAACTTTGTTCAAATCTCGACAAGCCAGTCTTTATGGAGGGGAAATAATGCTTAAAACTAAGTCTCAGGTGGAACCAGTTGATGAGTATGTTTTAAGCACCTAAAACGTGCCAGGTCCCTGGGTTTGCAAAGGCAAAGAAATGAGCTTTTTCTGTAAGAGTGGAAGCAAAAGTTTTGATATTGCCTTATTAAAATATGGTACTGGGGAAAACATAAAGGTGCATAGTGGTGGCTACTGCCGTAGCATCAGGTCATCTTCCATCTACTCTGTATTTATATTGCATATTTTACTGTATATATGCCATCTTTCATTGTAACATAAGCTCCTTGAGGTCAGGAACTATTATTACTTACTCTTTTTAACCCTAATGTCAAGAATATAGCATAGTAGGGGCTAAATAAATGCTTGTTGATTATTGAGAACTCATGTGGATTTCACAGGAATTTTTGAGTTGACTGTTAAGAGTCTCTTAATCTCTTCAAAAATCTCAAGATTTTTGCCTTTTTCAGGAATAATATATATTGGAAAGAGCACTGGATTTGGAGCTAGAAGATCTAGGTTTTAACGTTAGCTCTCCTACCGACCTTCTGCATTACAAGTCACTTAACTTTTGGGCTTCCATTTTCCTTATTCTGTAAAATGAATTAAGTTGGACTAGATGATCCCAAAGGGTTCTTTCTAGGTATAAAGATGAAGACCTCACATGTGCCAATTTCATACTTAAGTACATTACTTTATAATCATATTGCCATTCATTACATTATTTGATCCTTTGAAAATAATTGTGATAATAAGGGAGTGTTGAGGAGAAAGGGATGTGTGTAGGGGGGCAGTTCAACAAAAGTGGGTAGGGCATCATCATGATTGCTACAGGGTAGGTAGCAGCTAGTGGATGAGCACATCTTTTTTCACCAGGCAATAGAGTTAAGGAAACCTCACTTTCCGAGTGTTTGGATCCATTGGGTCTATACCATGGTATCTGTGCTTAGACTCTTTCCTCTTGAAAGCACTGCCTGCTCCTGAGTTCCCATTTGGAAATAATAAGATTTAAAGCTAGAAGTGAATTTATAAAAAGAAATCGAGGCCCAGAGAGGCTAGGTGACTTTAAACATACCAATTAATAAACGTAAAAGAATTTATGCTCTGCTCTGTGCCAGGCCCTCTGCTATGTGAATTGGAACAAGGACCTTGTGGAGACAGTAAATAATTTTGCTATTTCCCTTGGATTGTAAATAGTTATAAACCAGTGTAGAGGAAGTTGATTTAAATCTTAAGTGACATTAGATCTAGAGCTAGAAGAGACTTCAGAGATTATATAATCCTCATTTTTTGGATGAGGAATTAAAGCTTACAGAGCTTAAGTGACATGCTGAGGTTATACAGGTAATCAAATGGCAGAACTAAGATTTGAACCCGAATCTTTTGACTCCAAATCGAAGACCCCTTTCCCACCATACATACCATACTGCTTCCCACCATTTAGTGACTTCAAAAATTTTTAAAGAAATAAAATGGCTTAAATGGTCCTAAGGCTCATTTGTGGCTTTAGAACCTAGGTTTCTTGACTTCCTACTACATTAAAAAGGGAAATAGCTGCAAAAATAATTAAGTAGAGAACTATACATACTAATTTGAGAATGAAGGAATGAATAATTGAAACATTTATTATGCAGTTATGTGCAAAGAAAACACTGCTAAAGTGAGACAGTCCCTGTTCTCAACGAGCTCACTCCACATGGAAAGGTCCCATAGTCTTTATGGTGCAGTGGCAAAGTAGATGGAAATGGTTGTCATTTCCTCTGGTAAGATCTTAACAGGTTCTGATGTTGCACCATTTGACCATGCCAAAGACTTTGACATGAACTTTTTCCCCCCTGGGTCTTCAATAGTTGTGGTAACTGCAGGAGCCTTTGCCAAGCTTCATCTCCACAGGGATTGTTTTCCTGGGTAATGGCTGAGGTCACCGGTTGAAAGCATTGTCATTTGCAAAACTGGTGGTTGGGTTTCCGGCCCTGACCTGCCCCCCTCAGGTTCTTAGAGGAGAAGTTGGCTGAGGTGGTGGTGGAGCTGCACTGACCTGCTGGACATGTGCAGCTTCCTGTCCATCCCTGTCCTGGTTTATTCCTTCTGTTAAGGGTGGTTTGCATGTCGAGTGAGTAGCAATTCTCTTTGACAATTGTGGTGGAATGGGCTGCCTCCTCCACAGGAGTTGCTTTTCTAGAAAATGGATGTGAGAGCTAGGCTAGAACCAGAACCTGTGATTTGGGGGCATTCTTTTGTGCTTATCTGTCTCTTGGTGTGGCAGTTGGCTGGCAGCTGGTGGTGGTGAGGGAGCTGGGCGCCTTCTCCACAATGATTTCTATCCTCATTGATGACTGTGGGGGCTGGGCTGGAGGAAGGTCTGGTTTTGCAGGGGGGAATAATATTATTTCCAAAGCTCTTGGGTTTAGGAATTCTGGGCTGTCTCCGTCAGATTTTGAGGGGAGGGGTGGCAGTGGTGATGATTTGACTTGGCTGGAACATTCTGGCTTTTTCTCCCTCAGGATGCTGTATAGCTTAAACACAACTGGTTTCTTGCTCTGTGTTTTACCTCAGGATAATAAAGCTGTAGTTGGCTTTTTATAAAATAGCCACCGTTAAAATAAGCAGACATTTTGAAATTAGTATCTGATCAGAAAGTTCAAATAATACCATTCCTACAATTTCAGAGCTGGATAGTCTTAGAATTTGGAAGGTTCTTCATGTTGCCTTTAGTTCAAACTAAATCACAAAGTGAAATATAATATGGAATTAAGTAGCCTAGGAATTGAATGTATTTAACCCACTTGTGGTAGGAAACTGTTCTGTGTTCAAAACAGCTAATTTAGTTTTGTAACATAACTCATTTATAGATTGAGAAAACACTGAATCTCAGTAAGTTCCTTTCTACTGCAGACTGGTTTGTGCAATTGAGAGATTTACAAAGGTCTTTTTCTTACATTTGGCCCTAGACACGAGCTTCTTGCAGGACCTAGAGTCGAGAAATATTATCCAGAAAAATTGGCTCACCCCAGTGCTGTAATGTAGTTTAGGAAAATCTTGTCTTCAGCTTTTTAAGGAGCATCCAGTTAGGACAGTTTATAGATTTAGCATGTTGCACTCTCCAAGTTAGAGGGTGTGTAAAGTGGCCAGGACCTTTCCATTTCAGGATTGGGCACTGTATTATCTTTACTCCTTGCTCAAAACTAGTTTATTGATTTTAATTTATAACTCCTTTTTTAAAAACAGATAACAATTTAAATTAGATTAGGTATTGATGCTTTACCCTTTTGATAAGTGTGCTTGAGTTTTATCTTTTTCCCCCAGAGACAATTAATTGAAATTTGCATTTCACAGACAACCTTAAGAATGGAATCCAAACCTTCAAGGATCCCTAGAAGGATAACTGTTGAGCCCTCCAGTTCTTCCTTAAGTGCTCGAACTGTATCTGGAGGCAGAGGAAGTGGTATGAGTGATGCATATCACCCAAGAGAATCTCCATTCAGACTGAATTCTGAGCATCAGGTAACATTAATTTGAAACATTAAAATTATTTTCCCACTTACTGCACTAATAATTTGTGAAGTTATCAAGTAATCAGATTATTGTATATTTTTAAAAACTAAAATATCAGAATTAACTTTTGAATATACACTTGACTAAATCGTATATTCTTTAACCTCCTTTAATAAGGAAATTAAAATTTGTTTTTCTTTCTCCTCACCTCCTCTCTGGTGGTGTTAAATCCCAGTGCATGCCCAAAGCAATAGTTGAGTTGTTATTTTACATCCATTTCCCTGCCCCCAAACAAAACAAAACAAAAAAAGACTTTTGACAAGTTTAAAGAAAATAAGTGATTAATGGACTGTTATTTTGTATGGGATGCTAATGCTCCAACATCAGTAGGACATAAGTTTTGTCTTGTTGTATAGTGATACATCTTTATACTTTAGCCTTAGGAGCTTTTATGAGGTTTTTTTTGTTTGTTTGTTTTTTTTTAAATTGAAATGCCTAACTGGTGTTGCTATACTGTCTGTGATCTTGGAAGAAAGCATTATGTCATAAGTATTATTAGGAAAAAGTGTAGTACATTGCTATTTAATACAGTTTACCTCATGTCAAGAAGTATTGGGGTTTCAGAAGAGTTGAATATAAGTAGTTTTAGTAATTTGTTATAAATATACTTGGGGAATTTGCTAGTTACAAGACTCAATGAATTTTTAATAAAACTTAACTTGGAAAGTGAATCAGTATCCCTAATATCAGTTTTATAAATCTAGATTCTGTATTGGGTTAAAATGAGGTTCTCTTCTATGTAACTGAACTTATTTCACATGAGAGTAAAGTAAATGCCATCTTTGTAAAATTGCCACCAGCTCCTTGGACAATCTTGCATGACATGTTAAAGTTTCTTAGTCCAAATTTTCTTGAAGGGGAAGGTACTAATTACATACAAGGTATGGGACTTTCACAACATTAATTTAAGATTTAGAACTGATAAAATTTTTCTGCTTCAGCTTCTGACCAAAAATAAAACCTCTCAGATGTACAAAGCATATTGAAAATTGTGGTTATTAAGTTAGGCCTTTTTTAAAGATAAATTCAGTTTCATGTAGATTAACAAGTTATTCTCAATAACTGCAGAGCTAATTTGGCCATATTTACTATTGGTGTAGATTTTATTTGTGTGCTATGGAAGAAAGTTCTATATACAGTTTCCAATGGTAACCTTGGGAACAGAACCAGAATGTCGGAGAGCTTTCAATATTCAATTGTATTTGTCTGGAATTTGGTTAGTCGTTAGGCTCATCATTTTGAGCCTGAAAGGGGTACCTAAGTCTAACCCCCTTATTTTACAGATTAGGAAATTGAGGCCAAGAAAGATGAAGAGTGGGCCACACAGGTAATAAATGACTAGGAGATCAAACCTGAGTTCTTGGATGTAAAATTTCAGCATTCTTTCTGCTTTCACTTCACAATATTTTGCGGTAAAGAAAGGCTGTATTTTTTTTTGCGTGTGTGGAGAGTTAAAGGGAAAAGTGGTCTTGAGTTTCGGATATGCCCATTTCCAAAGACTTGTTACTAATATGCCATATATTAATAATTTATGGTAGTTAATATAGATGGAAACATTCTGAAACATGATAGTGATAATGGTAGCATTTGTATAGTGAGGTTTTTGTTTAGTAAAAGGTGTTTTGAACTTTTGGTGTAAAGAGAATTCTGTGGCATCTTTGAGAGTCCTTCTAGTTTCATGTTCTTTGATATAATTTTTAATACTACAACTTGTGTGTTCTCTAATTTAATCCCAGGAAATCAAAGCAGATTTTGCAAAACCAATACTAAAGATGTTCAATATGTATAAATCTGATTTGAACACCAAAGTACAATCAAACTAGAGTTAGGTATAGAATCTAAATTGTCTTTGACTAAAATTTTCATTGTTCAGAAAAATAAAAACTGATTTAGACTCTTAATGAATTGGATCTGTTCCCTGAGGGTGTGTTTTTTCTTTGCTAATATGACCATAGGAGCAAATTTCTTGGATTTTTTTTTTTTAATATGGCACTAGTTCCCATAATTGGTAAAATATTCCCAACCTGCTTTGCCCTATATAGGTCTAATCCTGACTGGCTTTTTGAGCACCTGAAATATATCTGAGTCAGATATTGAAACAGCTGTAATAGAGAACACCTCAGCATATTCCTTTTATTTAGAGATGAGACGCTTTGGTGCATAACTGGTATTATACTACTTCATTTGGGACTTGCTTCAAGGTAAATCTCCTCTATACATAGAAATTATAAAGAGGAACTACATGGCTTTAGGTGTATCCATTTGAGAGAACATACTCATTTTTCCTAGAGTAGTTTACTCTTCCTTTATTGCCCGTCTTTTTCAATTAAAGAAACTCATATTTATGTTTTTGTTTGTTTGTTTTTGTTCTCCATGTTGTGTCTTCAATCTTGTGAATATTGGGTTCACAGATTGGGATGCCATTATTATGATTTTTCTTTAACAATTTTCTGAAAAACTTAACTTTTATGAGCAATGACTGCATGTCATCAAGCTCCAATTAAATAGGTTAGTTTAAATATATAATTGATATCCACAGAGAATAACATGGAGTACATTATTGAGCACAGTGTAGGTTATTTGAGACTTTGGAAGTTTGTCTACATGTATAAATCCTATATCAATTTATTCAAATTTATATGGGATTAATGTGGATATTAATTTATTGAGAAGCTCTTAAAAAATTTGGAGAATCTAAAAATCTCCTCTGAATTATTCTATATAAATTATTGGTTCCTTAAAAAACAAAACACTAAACGAACCACTGTTTAAATTTTAATCTTTGCCCATGTTTTAGAGAATTTATAGATTCCATGATCTGCAAAAGGTATCAGCTAAAATACTTTGAGAATAGGGAAGTCCTCAATTTATAAACATTCAATTTTAGAATGATTGTACATGTTAATGAAAACCTCACACTTTAATCAGCACACCTGTCCAGTCACTAACTGTGGTTAATGCTGGGACAGTACCCTTCTACCCATCTCCCCTATAGTGTGGATTACTCAAAGGAACTTGGGACCAGAGGATTTAGGGCCCAGGGCTTATTTTGGAGGATGCTGTTTGGAGGATGTTTTTTTTATATACTATTGTTTCATTTGATTTCTGTTAAAAACAGATTTTTTTTTGTTGACTATCCTAATAATCTAACTAGCATTCATGAAATTGTTTCTTTGTAAAACTATGTTGCTCTAAATTGCTGTGTTTTTTGATTGATAGTTTGTAAATTGGGGACTTGCTGTTGTATATCTTTTTTATGCTTATCTTTGAAAATAAATGTTGACAGCATAAAATAGTTTGGGATGGATAAAAATTCTTCCAACCTTGGGGGTGTAGTAGATGAATATGTGATTATTTGATGAGAAATTCTGAACTTTTAAGATAGCAGCTTTCAAGGTAATTCTGTTCTATATTGCCATTATAGAGAAGTACAAAGGCATAAAAAGAGGGCACTGTGAGTGTGAATTTAATGTACTTTTATCTAACTGCCAACTTAAATATGTCTCAGTTCACTGTTGAAATTGTAGCAATTTCCTTAATAGCTCTACTTTTAAATGTTAGAGAACACACACATGCATGCGTACTCACACCCAGTAGGGAGCTTAGGAGATTTTGGATGGCCAGACCATATGAGGTTTTGGCTTTCTGTGACTGGCAGACTTCAACCATTTTTATCCTCCTATAGTAGGAATGACACAAACTGTATTTTATATACTACAACACAAGGGGGGTGGGGATAAAGTTGGAAAGATCCTATACTCCCAGGCCAAATCAGGAAGGGCGACAACAAGGTAGCAGATAACAACATAGCTATGGGATGGAGAATTGCTTCTGATTACACATTCAGTTTTTGCTTGTTTGGGAAGAAAGCTGAGGAGTTGGAATTTCATCATGGGAAGCAGCTGTAGATCATAGGAGCCCACAAACATTGAAGCATGCAATTGAGAAGTATAGCAATCTAAAACCATATCTTAAATGCTACTTTCCCCCTAGAAGACATAGTCATATGGCAGATATATCAGGAAGGTTGATATGGAAGTACTTAGGCAAGATGGAAGCTGATTGCTTAAACAACTTTGGGAATAACCATTTGCTAAGGACAAAATAAATGGTCAATTGCAAATAAAAAGTAAAGTACTTATTTCGTTTATAATTTTTCCAGTATATCACCTGTTGAAGCTACACTGGATACTTAATTTGCAAAGTTGAATAGACTCAACAAATATGTGATAGTTAAATGTTCTGAAAAGTTCAGTTTTCATGAATCTCGTGCTTTATAGAGTGATATTTCTTGATGTGGTACATAGATAAGATATATTTAAGACACCTTTTACTGAAGCCTGGAATACACAGGAAAAGGAAATACTATGGGGATTCAGTTAAGAGTGTTTAATTTTATAGGCTATCAGAAAACTCTTATGAGTTGGAAGCAAGTCATGAAAATGTTATTTACTCCAGGAGTCCAATCTGTTGCATACTTCTGGTAGAGACTGGGGATTTGGAGAAAGAGAAGCCCATGAAACTCCATGGAAATTTACCAGTTCCTCTCCAACTCACTTCTCAGGAACATTTGAGCGTCCATGGTCTGGAAGCTTTTTGGGAAATAGAAGCAGATTGGTAAGACTCACATCAAACTTAAATTAGGTCTCTATTATATGTGGGAAGGATGAGGTCATCATGTTTTTTACAATTCCTCTAATTCTTTGATATTAAATTTCAAGCACATGAGATGCTTCAGAATGAATGAGATTTTATATTCATCTTCAGTTTTTTCCTTTAGTTTGTAGTTGAAGTATAGCTTGAAATCTTAATTTGTACCCTTTGTTTTTAAACCTCAACATTGTCGTTATAACCTCACCAAGAGTAAAGAGTTCTCCCATTTTAGGCAAATTTTATATAAATAAGGATCTTTTGGGAAGTATTACTACCACAGTCTACTTTGCCCCCTCCTACATAGTTTTTTGGAATTCATTGATTTACTCAATAAACATGAAGTACTTTGCTTTGTTCCATTCAGGGAATATTCACAAGCCTCGTAGACACCTAGAGACTTTGTCATAACATTACTCTACCCCCTGCTTCCAACTTCCTTTCATCTTTAATTTCACCCTTTTATCTCAAAACTTCATACTAGTTTGGCACCCTGCCTAAAGATGCTTTTAAATTATGGTTTTAACTGGTGTGCAACTAAGTACTACTTATTTATGTTGTCACTCTGTTTTGTTTTTAGACCTGATGGACCTCAAAAGTCTTTTGTACTGCCCTTTCCTTGCACCATTTATCTTGATTCTTTTTGCCTTTTTTCCCAGCTGAAATTCTAAGATTCATTTACTTTATTCCATTTCCAACAACCTTTCCTCCATAGATTTAGTGTTTTAAAATGTCAGTTTTGGCAACATTAAATGTTTGAGTGTTTTACTCTATGTTATAGATTCTGCTAATGTCCTACTCCAGGGCTCTCATAGTGTGCAGATGACCCTAAAGTTTACAGAGATTGTGCCAAGAAAAATATTAATTCAGGCAGGTCTTTCCGAGCTGTAAAGGCTTGGAAGTATGGGGCCCAACAATGAGGGTTATATATCCTTTCTGAGGTCAACCTTAGGCTGAATTTAGAGGGCTGAACTACAAGGTCAAATTTTTTTTTGGCCACAGCAACTCCATGAAGACCTTGGGAGAGTTGTAAACTTCTCTCAGGTCATGATTTTTGGTTTGTCCTATTTTCAGTAGTCTTCTATTCATTAAAGTGGAGAGAGTGTCTACACCTATAAAATCATGAGTCTTTCGAAAAAATACTGGGAAAAGTACTATATGCAAAGCACTTGGGTGTAACAAAAGGCTAGCCTCATCCTTTAAGGAACTTACAGGCTATCTGGGGGAAGTAAAACATATTAAAAGTTAGCTAATAAAATATTGAAATAGTAGTTCACAGTATAGGAGATCTCTGAGGCAGTAGCTGAACTATATTTTTGCTAAAGGGATTTGGAGGATGATTCAATTTGAATCAGAGCAGGTTTTTGGGAGTAGAGAATTGAAGTGGATTTTGGAGGCTAATTGGTAGGTTTGGGATTGGTAGAGAAGAGCTAAAAGTTTGATTCTTAACCCAATTTATAGAGTGACATGGCTAATAGGATCTTCATTTCTATATGAAAATGGATTCTTGATTTAAAAAATAGCATTTTATACCTGGAAGTAAATACTGTTTGAAAATTAAATTTTGTATTTATGGGCTATAAAGAGCCTTACAGACCTAATCCAACTTCTTTAGTCAAAGCTTAACAGGAACTTATAGTCTGCTTCCTAAATCTATATAAAACTTAATAGGTGTTTCTGGGATTGCAATCCATAAAATTAGACTTTAATTAGAACCATGGCCCTTTTTTTAATCTATTGTAAAATTTTTATTAAAAAGCTTAGAAAAACTATCCAAAAATAGTAAATTTATAATTTTTAAAATAAAATTGTTGAGTCTAATATGATTTAAACCAAACCTATCAATGTAATTTTTCCTCCTCAGAAAAAAAAATGTTTTAGAATTACTTTGTGGGTATTTTTTTTTAAATCTGCCCTGTATCACTACCATACCAGTGAATTAAGAATTATTTGTACGGGTGCCTCTGACATCTTCTAATTTTAGAGAAGCTATCAAAATTTTTCCTGGTGTTAGAAATTTTTCTTAACAATATTGAAGGATAATATACTAAATTTTAAATTTTACTGAAGCATGTAAAAGGAGGAACCTCTGATTTTAATAGGTTGAGTTGATGAAAACTAATTGCTGAATATTTATCCTGTTGGACTACCTCATGGGAGGGGAAAAGACCCTGGTGGGGGATTGGCATATGTTTGTCAAGTATATGATAAAATTCATCTGTATTTTCATGTGTTGAAGCAATTAAAAGCACTAGATTTGTAGTCAGGAGGACCTAGGTTTGAATTCTAGCTCTACCACTTAGGACCTTAAAATAAATCATTTTACCCCAATTTCTTCTGTATCTTCTTCACCATTTATAAAAATGAGTGAGTTATACTAGATAATATCTAAGATCCCCTCTGCTTCCAAATCCTAAAACCTCTATAATACACTTTTTATTGATTGTTTTAGTTTGTATTGAGATAGCACCATCTGAAAGGTCTCAGAGCTGTCATTTATCCTCTCAATTGTGGCTTTTTCAGTATTTCTGTCTAAAATTTTAATAGCTCCAGTATTACAGGATTTGAAATAAACATTCAATAGCGTGCTTTCTGCTAAAAGGCATGTTTGGCATCTATTGATATGCCATTATTTTAGCGAATGTGAATGTTTTATTAACATGTCTACTGTTCATGGTCTAGGTTATATTCCCCTTTGTGTTTGTCATTTCACAGAAAATTGAAAGAGAACCATATTATAATACCATTTAATAACAGGTCTCTGCCATGTGCCTTTTAGTGGCAGCTTATGGTATTAAAACATTTGCTCTCCCTTATATCATGAAAGCTTCTGATTTATGTAGATTTTCAGTTCATTTTCCTTGTCTTTATTTGTCAAACTAGCTTTTTTAAAAGGAGATATTTTTGCTTAATAAATGGAAGTAGGTGATTTTTGTGTAATGAAAAAAACTCTTAAGACTTAGCTGATTTTGGTTGAAGTGTTTAATGTTAGTAATATCCTACTGTTTTTGTGGGGTTTTTTTTAACAGAGTTTTAATGTTCTTTTGTGCCCTTGCTTTGACATACTATTTCTAAGTAAGATTGTGTTCTTTCAAGGTCATGTTCTAACTCTAATTTCTTAAGTTGTCTAAGGTCTGAGTTGTGAAAGTTGAAAAGACTCAGGTGTTGAAGAGGACTTCAGTGTTTTGTGTATGGTTAGAATAGTCTGCTGCGTGTTTTCAGACATTTACTTGTTTCATTAGAATCTGTTATTCTGGTAAATAAAATGAATTTAGCATTTAAAATTTTAATTTATAACTACTTTTACATGTAGTGTGACTGTCTTTCGGAATGGGGTCTAGGCTATTTTGAGATGGATTAATGTGGAAGTGATTTTTAAGATTTGAGAACAGGCCATTTTTTCAGAATTGTCTTGTGCCATAGGGGATGATTACTCAGTATATACTAGAAAGAAGCCTGCACCTTAGTTCTAGTCCTGGTTCTTTCATAAACCTTGAGCACATTGCTTAAACTCTGAATCTTGATTATTATTTATAAAATGAGAGGTTTTAAGTAGATCATCTTTTTGGTCCTTTCTACCTGGAAAACACTAATTCTAATCAGACTACTTGAGTAAAGTACCCTTTTTTACATGAGTTACTGCCCAGACTAAATTTCAAATTAAAACTCAGTAGTTCTTTGAAAGCAAATATTGTTTATATAAAAACCTTACTAATTATTAAAGTTATAGACTATAGGGTATGGATACCCAAGCTCTGTGTGTGTGCGTGCGCACACTCAAATACAACATACACGCAGAAGTTGCTCAGATAAATCAAGCCTAATAGGAATAAATGGTTTTTGAGCATAAATAAACCATTTTAGATCAAATTTTACATTGCGAGTTAGAATAGGAAGCTGTACTATTTGCAATCTAATTTTTTTTTTAAACTTGTAGGCTACATCATCATCACTGACTTCACCTTTTCGGTCCTCATGGTATGGTGAATCTGAGAGAACTCAGGGAGCATACCCAAGATTGCAAAACCAGCAACGAGAACATGATTCAAAGAGGCCTAAGCTTTCCTATACAAGTTGTACATCTACCTCAACTGGGAGAAATAATGGAAGTGGTTTGAATTCAATATCAGGTAATAATGAAATAATTGTGGGTCAAAATATAGTGAACATTTTTCAGAAACAGAAAAATTTCTGTTTTGTTTTTGTTTTCATAAAGTAAAATCCTTGAAATAGCCAAATATTTGGAGTTGAATGGGTAGAAATAATTTTATAGGCTATGAGACTGAAGCATCAGTTTTGTTAAGTATCCAGAGTCATCATGCTTCAAGTTAATACTGGAATTAGAAAGTGAAACTTGAGAATTAAGATTTTTAATTTACTGCATGTGTCCTACACAGAGAAAACCTTTAAACTTTTTTTCCCCTAAGTAGACCTGTTTAAATAATATTAAAGTTGATAATTTTCAATTTTTGCTAGAAAGATAAATTATCTAAAGACAGATTTTTAAAGTGTCATCTATTATGCTTAGATGATTAAATTGTTAGCATTTCTCTTTCAAAAGATCAATTTTTATATTTAAATTCGTCCTTTGGGCCAAAACTAAAAATACTTAGAGAGTATTTGGATATATTTAACAATGCTGAAGATAACCAGTACTTGCCTATTTCTTAAATAGATGGTCTAGATTTTAAAATAATTTTACTTGACATATTCAGACTTGTTTGGGGGAGGTGGGGTTATGACAAGGAATTCTGTTGAATGTGAAAATCTTGATTTACTCTGGTACATGAAATACCAAAGTTGTCATTTCATGCTTTAGGCATTTCCTTAAATTTTTAGTCACCTCATTTTAGGACCCAGCTGAATATCAGTGCACTGATTCCTGAAAATCTTGTGTCTTTAATACCAGGATACATTTCAGGCGTTGCTCTGTTTACCTTCACTCTGTTTTGCCACTTGAAAATTGAAGTTGCATTATTTATTGAAAAAATGGGAATAGAGTCCTAATAAAATGTGAGCTTTAAAGTTCTTTATATCTACCTCATAAAATGTGGTTATGAAAAACTGAACTCTAGTAGTTACACACCCCTGGGGCATGATGATGAATCCAAAATTTTTTACAGTTGTCTAGAACTAAGTGTTCTCACCTGTGATGAGATAATTGAAATATTTTCAAGGTAGAGCAATCCCATAATATTTCACCATTCCACAGAAGTATTATATTCCAAGTTCTATATATATATGTAATTTTTGGCATGGTATTTTATGTCATTAAGAACCAAAAACTTACCTGAGTTCTCAATATTTTTTAATATAATACAGTTACCAGTTTCACCCTAGCCCACTTGGAAACTATATTAGTAATTTATTTATCAGATTATTTGGTTCCTATACAATGGTGCAATTACATGCATTATGTTTCCAAACGTACAAGCTAAGCTTGTAAAGTGGTAAAGTGGTGGAAATGTGGATTCAGAGTACGCTAAGTGAACATCCCCAGCAGCATTTTCTCTCAATTTGGAAAAAAAAAAGTGAGTATATGATTGTGTTCTTTACATAATAGTCTATGAAAACTGAACATTTTACTTTTATAATTTGGACAAATTCCTATATTATTGTATGCCTTCATCCCACCTCCCATCTCAGGAATATAGAACTTGATGGGATCTTAGATTGTTTAAGCTAAAGTGACCCTCTTGACATTATAATTAATTACAGTAAGAAACAGAAGCAGTATTTGAATTTGTTTACAGATTTAGTCTTCTGCCTGGTCTTTTTTTTTTTTTTTTTTTTTTGCTTTTTGGCAGGGCAATTGGGGTTAAGTGACTTGCCCAAGGTCACACAGCTAGGACAAGTGTCAAGTGTCTGAGGCCGGATTTGAACTCAGGTCCTCCTGACTCCAGGGCCAGTGCTCTACTCACTGTGCCACCTAGCTGCCTGGTCTTTTGCCACCATACCTCACCTCATCCTCTTATACTGCCCCAAATTAACACACCAGAAGATTTCATTGATTTCTTTAATTTCTACACTGCAACCTTCACTCCTTTAAGAGATGGCCCTTAGTTCCACTTCTGCCTGTTTGCTCTGCCTGGAAAATGCCATCATGATCCTTTAATGGCACAGTTACTGCCAGTGTATCTGACTTTTGGAAGAGAGGCATCATGAAAATGGGGTCACTGTATTTGAGAAAGGAGAGGAAGAACTCGTATGGGATTGTTGTGAGAATAGATTCCAGTTCCTAAGTAGTGTAACTGAAGATGGGCTAGGATATTTCTTTGTCTCCAGGAATTCTTGGTGACTAGCCCAGGAATCTACCCTCATCTTGCCAGCAACAGATGAGCTGGCTTAGCTTATCACTTGTGAAGTGGGAGAAAGGGAGACCGTGAACTATCTCTTACGGATAGCTATCCCTCTCCCCTTTCCAAATTACAGGTTTCACATTTACTTTTAGTACCTCTCTTAAAAATAGGAATAGTGAAAGAAGATACCTCTGACATTCAAAAAAAAAGCATATGAATAGAACACTTTGTTTTGATACCTGGAATTTTATTGTAAACTTAATTTTTTTTTGTTTCAAATGCAACTGTCTTGAGCTATTCCTTAACACAAAGCTATCAGCAAAGGAAACAACTGTTCATTTCTTTCCCCTAGTTTTAATTCAGAATGAAGGTGTTAAAAGGCATCTGATAAGAAAGGGGAAGGAGATATCAGGGACACTTGGGCCAACACTTAGAATCTTTAACTGTTACCAGGATTGGTCACAAAGCTAGAATCTCCCATAGCCCAGATTTCACTCCTTAACAATAGCTGATTATGTCTGCTTTTGTTACTTCATGCTAAGGCAGTTCAAACATGTGGATGAGACCAGGGATTTGACTGGGGCAGAGAGAAGGGTAGGGCAGCAGTTTTTTCCCCTTGAATTCCATTGACTTTCCATCTCCTAGCATCACAGGCAGTGAAATGGACTTACCATTGCATTTATCTAGCTTTTTCCTTGAAGGAAGATCCATCTGTGTAGCACACTTAAGATTAGTAGGTATCTCTTGAGTGTTTGCATTATTAGAGCTAACACAACAGATTGAACTTCTTCTAGCCGTACCATACTATGTACCTCAATGACTAGTGATTGACATTTATAGGGAGGTACAAAGATTTGATAAACATTGGCACTGCCGTAGTGAAATTCTAGTTTAGGAACATGGCATAAATAACCAAAATACAAAATAGTACGTTAGTACTAAGAGAGGTACAAACAGAATGTTTTATGAGGGTTATGTGAGATTAATGAGCAACTAGGAATGTCAGGTAAGGTTTAATGGAAAAAGTGTCATTTGAATTGTACATTGAAAGATGATAAGAGATTATTAGGTAAAATGAAAGAGAAAGAGCATTCCACCCCTAGGGAACAGCTTGAGTAAAATACGAGAAGGTGGAGAGTTATACAAGGTATGGTTGGGATACTGAGAACAGTCTTATATGACTGAACACATAGACTGTTGCAAGGAATTATAGGAGATAAGGATGGTATAGAAGCTGGTATCTTATTATGGAGGTCCTTGAATGATAAGCAGTAGAGCTGGAACTTGGCTGAAAAAATTTTAAGTACAGGAATCATATGACCAGACATGCTTAAGGAGGATTAATTTGACTTCAGTTTGATGAATATATTGGAGAAGATGGATGGTGCAGAGAAAACCTCTTGAGAAACTTTTATAGTAGTCCAGATAGGTGATACTGACAACATTATGTTGCAATGGACTAGGAGTAAGAAGACTTAGTTTTAAATCCCAGCCGTGTTATTTGATCTTTGGACCTCACTTTCTTCATCAGTAAAATCGAAATAAGGTATTTCATGTACTCCACAGAATTATTATGAGGAAAACTCTTGGCAAACCTTAGGATGCTTATTAATTAGAGTTGTCTAAAGAATTGAAAATGACAGTTGGGAAGTATGTGGTAAGCATGAGCTGGTAAAAAGTAGTATCTCATCAAAGAAATACTCGTTATGGAATCTTTTTGTCCTTAGAATGTAGAAATGTTTTGTTAACTAGTGTTTGTCCCATATGGAATAATAAAAATTATTTTTAACAAAGACTTTTGTGATTTTAAAAAAAAAGAGCTGGTCACGATATGAAAGTGAAGGACAACTGATGGTCATCCTGTGTACCACTAGTATTCTTACAGTATTAAGAGACCAAGGCAGGCCCCCAGTGTTTTGGGTAGATTCTTCATGGTGAATTTATGGCAGGACCAGGACAAGAATTGCAAGGAATCTGCAGCCACCTTGGATTTCCATCTACATCATTGAAGGGAAATAGTCACATCCGTGAGATCACAGATTTATTTGCATAGATAAGGCCAAGATTTTAAACATAGGTGCCATAGGTGAATGGTGGTGTCATTCATTGAAAAAGTAAAATTGCAGTCATCTTAAGGAGAAGATAATAAGGTCAAATTTGAATGGATTGAATTTGAGGTGGTAATGTGATAACTAGCTGGCCATGCCTTTTAGATGTAAGAGGTGTAGATGTGTAGTTTGAAGAAATCAGGTTTGGAAGTAAAGATTTGAGAATAATAGGATTTAGAGGTAATAGGTGAAGCTATTAGAGTGGCTAAATCTACCATGGGGAAAAGTATAGTGAAAAATAATAAAGGCCAATGAAAACAGTGTAAGTTGAAGTACCTGGTATAAGGTGAAAAGAAGAGGGGAGGTAGAGTCATCGAAAGGGAAAGCAAGAACAGTAGAGATTTAAAAAAGAGAACCAGGAGGGTGGTATCTGTGTTTTAGAGGGGAGAGGTATCTAGAGGGGGTATGTGCTCTATTCTAGTCTTAATACGCTGCATTTAGAGTTGGAAGGTGAATATTCAGCAAATCAAATTATTATTGACTTTATGCTATATAGAGCCTTCTTTTTTGAATTAAAATACATCCTGCTTATGATTGGTGTAACCTACTAGATTGTGTAGAGAGCCCACATTTTAGAATTGGATTTCCTAAATGCTCTGAAAAGCTTACAGGGTTGTGAAGAAAACCCTTTGTAAACCTTTAAAACATGATATAGATGTGAAAGGTGGTACTGGTAAGGCAGAATAGTGAAGCTAGGGTTTTTTGGGTTTCTTTTTTCCACTTAATAGTATTTTTTTTTCCAATTACATGCAAAGATACTTTTCAGCATTCACTTTTACAAGATTTTGAGTTCCAATATTTCCCCCTCCCTCCCTTCCCCAAGATGGCAGGCAATCATATGTGGCTACATGTACAATCGTATTAAGCATATTTCCACATTAGTTGTATTGTGAAAGAAGAATCAGACAAAAGGGGAAAACCATGAGAAAGAGAAAACAAAAAAAGAGAGAAAATAATATGCTTCGATCTGTATTCAGACTCCATAGTTCTTTCTCTGAATGTGGACAGCATTTCCATCGTGAATTCCTTGGAATCGTCTTAGATCATTGCATTGGTGAGAAGAGCTAAATCTATCAAAGCTGGTCATCGCACAATGCTGAAGCTCGGTTTTTTAATAGCATAATTTTACTACTACTTTAAAATAAATTTGATTTATGAAGTTTACAGATTTTTGAATCATCTAGAGCAAAGATTCTTAGCCATTATCTCACTTTCATTAGTATATAGAAGTTACAATCTCCTTAAACACCCTTCTCCCCCCAAAAAAGTTACTGGGGCTCATTTTTTACAAAGTTGTTTTCTTCAAGAGGCAAATAAAATTGCTGTCATTCTTGGCATAAATTTTTGATTTCTTGAGGTTGGTGGTTTACCTTGTACAGAGATTAATCACTTATGGATAAAGTTGAATGCTAATAATATATTATCTCTTAAATTGTTTTTAAATTGCAGCCTGGTGAAATAAATATTAAATAAATAAATAGTCCAAATTCAATTATATAACTTCTAATTTTAGCAAGTGGTATTAATAGAAGTTTTGTCCCAACTTGTTTCTGCAAAATAGGAGATCTAGTATAATCAATTGTGGTGTATTATTTTATGGCCAAGAATATGGGTTTGTGAAGCTTAATAGACAAGATTTTTTATAGGGTTTCATTAGAGCACTGGTCTTCCTTGTATAGATCCTGACCTGTAGGCAAATAAGTGCCCTTTTTGTTTTCATTGTGCAAAAGCGATAGGGCATTTCAAAAACATTGGTGGCTTATTTTCTGTGAGAGATCTGCTATATTTTGTGCCCCAAAAATGTGTGTGTTAAACATATGAATGAGTTTTCAAAGCCATATTATAAGCTTTTTAATTTAAGACTTCTTCACTTTTATTTTTAGATTCTTCTTGGAGACATAGTCAAATTCCCAGATCTTCTTCAATGGTACTTGGATCACTGGGAACTGAATTAGTGAGAGAAAGAAGAGATCTGGAAAGGAGAACAGATCCCTCTATTAGTCTTATGGATTATAGTCACAGGAGTGGTGATTTTACATCTTCATCATGTATGTTTAAACTATTTTTTTACTTGTGGCTTGTGTAAAGTGCCATTTCACATTGTTTTACATGAATTCATTAAGCTAAAAATAAAAAGAAAGAAATAAGTACAGTTTATGGCATTAGGTGGAGAGGAGGGAAGAACAGGTTGAGAAAGCTCCTCTATTATTTGGGCTTGGGATTCCCAGTTATTAAAGTGAGTGTTTATTTGCCAAATTGTTTTCCCTTTCACAACCACACTCCTAGAAAAAGAAGTCTAAACCTTTGCTTACACTTCCATTACCTCATTCACTTGAAATTTTTTGGAATCAGGCTTCAGGCTTCCTCTGCTATCTCCTGACCAAAACAAATCTCCCCAAGGTTTGTTAGTATTCTCTTGTTAAATCTTGTAACTTGTTCTGAATTCTCATCTTTTTTTACTTCTCCGCATCATTTTCAAAATTAAAAAATTCAATTAATGCTCCCCATTAAAAAATAAGATAAAACTCCTGTAACAAATTTATATAGTTAAGCAAAACAAATTCCCACATTGACCATGTTTATTTAGTCTCTTACCTCTTTCTAAGAAACATTTAACACTGTTGACTATCCCACTCTGGATATGTCTCTAGTCGTTTGTTATCTTACTTTTTCTTGGTTATCCTCCTACCTCCGACTGTTCCCTGTTGGCCTTCTTTACTGAAGCATCTCTCTCTTTATCATGAATGATCTCCCAAGGCCACTTCTCTATCTCTGTGCCCTATCTTGGTAATCTCGTTGGCCCACAATAGATAGACTCATTTATATAAATGACTCTCAGAGCTATATATCTAAATATTTCTTTCTTTTTTTTTTTTTTTTCATTTTTAGTAAACATTTTATTTACTGACCAGCACAGTAGTTCTAAAACCGTAGCTTCTGGAAGAACCACTTGTTTTTGCCTGTCTTGTACCTTTCCTCAAACTTGACCTTGACCTCCCTCCTTGCCATACGTTTTAGTGCAGGGTCACAGAACACATCCTTGTTGACAGCTGTTTTGTCCAGTGGGATATCCACAGAGTATCTGGTGGGCATGAGGTGGTCGTAGTTATAAACTTTCACGAAGGACTTGATTTTCCAGCTCTTGGCAATCTTCTTGCCCATTGCTGCAGTCACTTTTCGAGGGTAACGTTCGATACCTGCCACCAAGGCATGGCTGTAGGGCCTGTCAGAGGTCCCATCATCAATGTTCTTGACAATGACGGTTTTGCGCCCGGAGTACCGTCCGGCCAAGACCAGCACCACCTTCCTGGGTTTCGTGAACTTGCCCATTTCTGGGGAGAGAATGCAGCAGGAAAGAGAGCCATTGGTCGCCAGGAAGGCCTCGGGCACTGCAGAACCAGCCCTGACTCTTTCAGCCTCCCCGGGGCCCCCCGCCCATCCCGAAGGCCCCTGGATCCTAGCTGAGAGGACCTCAAGGGTGCTGACCGCGGTCTGGAGTGCGGGCTATCTAAATATTTCTAACATGTTCTTAATTTCATATAACTTAATGCCTGGTAGACATTTACCTGTTGTATCGTGTAAGCATACCAATTTTAGCATTTCCAAATTTCGTGATCTTCCTTAATCTGTACCAAGCTTCTCTATATCCATTGAGGCAACTTATCTCAGTCATTTAGGTTTGAGTCATGTGTCACTTTGTTCTGTGGTCTTCCCCCAGTATCTAATCATTTGCCAAGTCTTATCATCAACTTCAGTCCTCCTACCTCGCTCTGTTCTACACATAGCTACCATCCCAGTTGAGGCCCTAATCACCTAGCAGCTCTAGAATCACTGGAGTAGTGATTCTAAAACTGCTATGTGACCCCAAGACCCTTCTGGTCGGTCTATGAGATCAAAACTGTGTTTACAATTGTTCTGAGACCTTATTTGATTGTTACAGTATTCCTCTCTTTTCAACTCTATATCTTTTACTTCAGATTTTCTTCATATACTTCAACCAAACATCATTATGATAGATTGAATGCAGAAGCAGATAAGAGCATCCATCTGTCTTCTACTAACCGATATGTTAAAAAGATTTACAAAAACATGTAAAAGTGTCATTTTTCTCACTAAATTTTTGTTTTTTAGAAAATTTTTCCATTAAAATTAATAGGTAATGATTTTATTTTAAAATGAGTAACTTCATATTTTAACAACTATAATTTCTGATACTTGTTAATTTTTTTTTTGGAAGGAGGCACGCAGGGCAATTGGGGTTAAGTGACTTGCCCAAGGTCACATAGCTAGTAAGTATGTCAAGTGTCCAAAGCTGGATTTGAACTCAGGGCTGATGCTCTACTCACTGCGCCACCTAGTTGCCCCTATACTTATTAAACATTGAGAGATAACCCAAAGAAAACAAATTCTTTGGGATACTCACTTTTTAAGAGTGTAAAGGGGAGCCTAAGTTCAAATCCGGCCTCAGACACGACACACTTACTAGCTGTGTGACCTTGGGCAAGTCACTTAACTCCAATGGCCCTGCCTTCCCCCCTCCAAAAAAATCCCCAAAAAGTGTAAAGGGATCCATAATAGGCATTTCCAAAATCTAGGAATTTTGGAACCAAAAAGTTTGAGAATCGTTCACCTACTATTCTGCTTATATCTCAGTTGGACTTTCTGCTTCAAGTCTTTACTTTATTCTTCATTTAGTTGTCAGAATTTCATACATAACCTATACACACACACACACACACACACACACACGCACATATGTGTATGTGTATATATTATTTATATATAAATAAATCTCCTTCCTTTGCTCAAGCCTTTTCAGTGGCTACCAATTGCTTCTAAATACATATTTTTACGGTTGGCATTTTAAGCCTTTCACTATCTGGCTCCAGAATGTCTTTCATCTTTGTATCACTTTATTCGCTTTCATCACACTCTTTTGATCAGACTGACCTTTGTGCCTTTGAGGACTTTATTTCTGATCAGCTTAGTCAGCAAAGACATCTTTATGAAGTTGTTGTACAATGGTACATTTTCTCTCAAATGGAACATTAAAATTACCTGTTTTTTGAATTTTAAAATTTGTTAGATATTAGAATTAAGCCAAAATAAGGTTTAACATGCCACTGTATTTTTGCAGTACAGCTGCGTCTCATACATGGTAACATCTATTCTGTGAGTAGAGTATTAACAAAATGAAGATGATGCCAACAAGTTAACTTTTTAATATCTACATTACTGTGTTCAGCTAGTCATTTTCCTCTATTGTCTCTTGCTGTTTTAATAATAGATCTTCAAGATAGAGTTGCTTCTTCATATTCTCAAGGAGCAAGACCAAAAGAGAATTCACTGAATACTTTGAGATTAAATACATCATCCATGAACCGTCAATGGCCTTCTGAACATCAGTCCTCCTTTTATTCTAGAGAACCAAGTAGAAATTCTTCCAGATCAAACTTTTCTCCAAGAGAAATGGAATCTCCCCAAAGGAGCGTACAGCAAGGTTTTTCTTACATGCCAAATAGAGATGAAGCTCCTTCCATTAGCAATTCAGAAAGGATTGGTTCATCTCAAAGATCATTGGCTGAGCCTTCTAATGACACTGAAGGAAGACGGACAACCAGGCAGTTGTTATCTCGTCTAGCTTCTAGTATGTCATCTACTTTTTTTTCACGAAGATCTAGTCAAGATTCCTTGAATACAAGATCATTAGATTCTGAAAATTCCTATCTTTCCCCAAGAGTTCTGACTTCCACACAATCTAGTGGTAGTACAGCTTCATCTTCTGAAGTTCCAGATAATAGAACACCTGAATCTTCTCAGGGATTTAGATTTCTTAGGCGAAGATGGGGTTTATCATCTGTTGGCCAAAATCCTAACTCTGAGACTGGTTCAGAAAACTTTAGCCAAGAGTCTGAAAGTAGAAATACTGGTTCTTGGTTGTCCTCTTCTCTAAGAAATAGATGCACACCTTTATTTTCAAGGAGACGTCGAGAAGGAAGAGATGAATCTACACGAATACACGCTACTGATGTGCCGTCTAGACCTCAACATGTTTTGAGAAGAGAGTCTAATGAAGAAGTTCACCTTGAAACACAAAATGAGTCCCTTGGAACTACTGCCAACAGATCACAAACCCCTACAGTACCCAGCAGTGCTGCTGCTTCTGCTTCTTCCACACCAGATTTAGCTCACAGTGGAAGAAATACAGGAATATCTGGAATTCTTCCTGGTTCCTTATTCCGATTTGCAGTTCCCTCTGCACTAGGAAGCAGTTTATCTGACAATGTCATGATCACTGTAGATATTATTCCCTCAGGTTGGAATTCATCTGATGGACAGAATGATAAGACTAAAACTCTACCTTCAAGAGATCCAGAAAGGCTACAGAAAATAAAAGAGAGGTAAGCTAACATATTTTTCTTAAAGTCAAAAAGAGAAGTTCTCTTTGTAGTAATATGCTTAGAATTTCTCTTATTTAAATGCTTTCCAGAAATACTGATAATTGAACTGAAAACTTAAGAAGTAAAGTTAGACTCTAAGGTCTATGTGCTGTATATTTAGGTACTTAATGTAATTCCAAGAAATAATTAGGTTGGATTATGTGTGCTCATAATTAAGGGTAGATAATATCAAAGGATAGTTTAAAATTTTTATTGTCTTAGAATACAGAAATACATAAAAAGATTTTCCCCCCACCCTTTTGACAAGAAATCTAGCTAAACTTTAGTAGAAGAGGGCTCAGGTTGTTGGATAGTTGCTGTAGGAACTTACTGTAGCTTTTTAGAATTTCTTTCCCTTCCCCTGGTTATTTTTAGCATGAAGCAGTCTAAAACCTTCTCTTAATCCAATGGTCTTGCCAGTCCAGACCAGCTACATTGAGGGTGCCAAGAAGAGTTGTTCCTACATTATGATAAATTTTTAACTTTCTTGGGCATTAACTAATTTGGTTTGGCTTGTCGTGCTGCTGTTCAACACCTAACCTTTACTGTAATTATGGTAAAGCTATATATAGATATAGAGATATAGCATTTAAAAGAATTAGCTTGATGCGTGCTTCCCTCAGAGCATTAAAGAATTTGTCCTGTTAAGAAATAAGGATGGCACAAATAAGATTGTTGAGGAGAGAATTGGTAGAACTGGTAAGCTATTTTTGTGTAGAAGACCCTGAGGAGAAAGAGAGCATCAGTGTAATGTGAATGGTATTGCTATATAGTACTACATTCAGATAATGTGTGAAGGAAAAAATTATAAATCATCATTATTATATCAGTACTATTTGAATTACTGTTGCAGTACTTCCAAGTGAGTGGTGATATAGTTTTTTAGTATGTGTCTGCAGGCTCCCCTTGGGTAGTAAGTAGTTTTTCATTTCCCCGATAAGTTCAGTGGAAGTAATTGAAAAATTAACCTCTTATAAGACAGACCTGTGAAGTCATTCTAACATGAGCAGGTGTGGAGGTGGGGTGAAAAGTATTTTGTTTTAAGAGAAAAAAAGTCACCATTTTATCTTTTTTTCAGTCTTCTTTTAGAGGACTCTGATGAAGAAGAAGGTGATTTGTGTAGAATTTGCCAGATGGCAGCTGCATCCTCCTCCAACCTTCTAATAGAGCCATGCAAATGCACTGGAAGTTTGCAATATGTTCATCAGGAATGTATGAAGAAGTGGTTACAAGCCAAAATTAATTCCGGTAAGATGTACCTGTTTCCTGACAAATTTTTTCTGTCTAGAATTAGCGTAGGTTTTGCTCTATGCCCCTTAAATGAGGGTTCTGTGACTATGTGATGTATGTTGTGTGTTAGAATTCTAATCTGAAATCAAGAAAAAAAGGCCATTGTTTTTCATACCATCACAGAATCTGAAAAGGAGAAAGAGACCTCAGAGGGACTTTAGAACAGCTTCTTCATTTAACAAATGAAGAACACAAAGCTCAAAGAAGTTTAAACGAGTCTGAAGAAGTCATGTAGCCAATATAGTTCAAGAGTTACTATTGGAGTCTGAGTTTATTGATTCCTTCTCCTATCCATTGTACTTTTCCCACTAAATCCCGTTCAGCAACTTTCAGCTAACTTGCAGCCTCTTCACACATTTACATCGTGGACCCAATGGATACTGGGCATTGATGACCTTAGGATGCTGTAGGATCCTTCATCTGCAAAATCAAAAATATTGCCTATAAAGTCTCCTTCAGTTTGAATCAGCAAAAAAAAGATTACATTATTAAACATAGCATGTGGTCGTTGTACTTCCATGTACAATTGTGTGTATGTATATGTATCTATGTTAATTGTCCCTTCTCTGTCCTATACCACCTGCCATTTGTATTCTGTATTCTAGTTTTGATTCATTTTGCCAGGCTTTTCAGTGAGCCAGAATATATTTAAAGGCAGTGTGGTTCTAGTGAAAAGAGCATAGAACTTAGAAACGTTCCTTCCCCCAATTCCCATTACTCTATCACAGTCATATTTCAAAATTTTTCAGTTAAATATTTGATTTACTGGTAGAATAATTTCACTGTAAAATCTTAATTATTCTCTGGAATTCTCCATTTCATAATTCAGAATCATATTTTGAAGTAATTTACTTTGGCTCAACAACATTTCTAAAATTTTAATAGCTTAAAATTGAGGATTCATTTTGTTGTTTTCAGGTATTTGCTCTTAACTTTAGTATTTTACATTGCTGTTCAATTTACCTCTTTTACTAATTTCCCTTTCAATATTTTCATATTAAAGGCAAATTTTAAGTGAATAACCTATAGTCTGAACACCTGGATCATACTGTTTATGGAACAGTGTGCTCCCCTGGGAGGTGGGGAGAGTAGGGAAGTGGCAGTGCTGCCAGTCTTTTCAACTCTGTAGCTGTGGTACTGAAGCATATTCTTGGTGTAACCTTATTCTCTTCTAGTTGGCTATTTTCCCATATTATTTGAATTATAGTTATCTTTCCCTGTATGCTTTTATGGACTGGCCTGAGAATCTTTCGTTTTTATGACATTTGCCCTGGGAAAATTCTGTGTAAATTCTAGGGTGAGTGTGTTACCGATAATACTGACTTCTACCTTAATTATTGCTAGAATATCTAGCACTTTCTTAACTGTTCTAAGTTTGTTGATCCTGAAAAAATAAAAATCTCAATTTAAACAATGAATTATATAGCATTGCTATAATGTTTTTGTTTTGTTAATTGATTTGGCATGGCATGTGTAGGAATTGTATTTTATACCACTGGTATAATTTTTGTAATCAGTTTTTAATACTGTGAAATTTAGACAATTTTAGTTATTACCAGAATGGAAGACTTATTTGATCTCAATCCATATGCTAAGAAACTTACATTTGATGATTTTTCACTGGCATTTGGAAAAGCTTGTAGATTTGTTTAGATAATTCTATTTGCCTTCAGAAACTTAATCATTATAATTAAATTTGAGTAGCCCTTTCCACAGTTTCCTCAATACTTGAACTCAAACATGTAGAAAAAAGTATGCTTCAATGCTTAAAGAGTTGTAGATTCTAGTCAGGGTACCAGTCTTATCTTTGCCACAAACTGATTGCATTTCCTTGAATAAAACTCTGGGCTTCAAATAAATCTGCAAAATTAAGGTTAGTCGACACTAAAGGTCCTTTTCTGTAAATTCCATGGTCATTTATGTTCTTGTTTCTTAGATACAGATTTTCTACATAAGCAAGTAGTTTTAATAAAAAGGTAGTGTAAGGGAGCAACTAAGTTTGTGGCAAGAAATGTGCTGCACTGGAAAGATTGCTGGACTTCTCTGTAACCTTGGGCAGATCAGCTAAGTCTTCTCTGGGTCTCAGTTACTTCTTCTCTAGATGAAGTATATGACTAGATGACCTGAGGTCCCTTCCTGCTCTAAATCTGTGACAAAGTGATTTCAGCCTAAGACAAATTAGAGTTTTATTTCTTCATTGAACTTATGGTAAAAACCAAGTGGAATTTGCAACACATTTTTAGGTACATTGACTCTTTAGGTGTTCCTGATCTCTGAGTATTCATTTCCCATTCACTTCTTTACCTGACGGTAGTGATGATATTTATCACAAGTTATTCCTGCCTTCCTACATTTATGTTCTCAAATTGTCCTATACTCTGTGATTATTACATTTTATTCTGTTTATTAATAAATTGCCCCTTAGAAAACTACCCTTAACTTTAACTTTGTATTCCTTTAAGAATAACCATGATATGAACAGATGCTGAGTGAATTGAGCAGAATTAAGAGAACATTGTACACATTAGCAGCAAAATTATGTGATGACCAACTATGATAAACTTAGCCCTTCTCAGCAATACAATGATTCAAGGCAATTTCAAAAGAGTCATGATGAAAAATGGTAACCACATCCAGAGAAAAAAAAACTGGAGTCTAAATGCACATTGAAGTATACTATTTTCACTTTTTCATTTTTTCATTCTTTTGGTTTTTTCCTTTTGTTCTGATTATCCTTTCACAACACAATTAATATGGAAATATATTTAACATAATTGTACATATATATGGATATCAGATTGCTGTTTTAGGGAAGAGTGGAGGGATAGGAGGGAGGTAGAAAACTTTGGAACTCAAAATCTTAGAAAAATGAATGTTGAAAACCCTCTTTACATGTAATAAGAAAAAATAAAATGCTATTAAGTGTTTAAAAAAATAACCACAATATATGGTTGATTCAGCATTACTATTAGTCATTTGGAGCTTAATCTAAAAGTGACTGAGGGTTAAGACTATTTTTGGGTAAAGGAAATGCTGCTGATTCAGACAGTGGTGACACCCCTTTCCATATTCCCAAAGCAGTTGGACTAGTGGCACATGAGCCCCTAAAAATTGGTAGGTATTTACATGCCAAACACACTTGACCAGGGTGTGTGTCTCTTCCTGTTTATGACATTAAGTTATTAGAACAGACTTTTGTCATTGTTTTCATGTTGCTATGTCCAAGGAAGACAGTGTAAATTCCATTCCTTTGCAAAGTTGTCTGGGAAAAGCAAACCCTCAGCAATTGACTTATTTCAGACAATAGGAGTTGTTTGTCATGCATATTGAAAATTACCTGTTTCTCTACTCAAATGTTTGTTCTCCTGCTTTGAAAATTAATGTTTTTCATAAATAAACTTGATATGTTAATGATGTCAACTTTAAGATGGTTTGGCATAAGGATGCACATAGCTTTGTGGAAGTACATGAACATAAAATTTAACTTTGAATTTTATTTTTACTAGGTTCATCATTGGAAGCTGTACATGAACATAAAATTTAACTTTGAATTTTATTTTTACTAGGTTCATCATTGGAAGCTGTAACGACCTGTGAACTATGTAAAGAAAAGTTACAGCTTAACCTAGAGGATTTTGATATTCATGAACTTCATAGGGCTCATGCAAATGAACAAGTTAGTATATTTTGCCTAATTTGGTAAGTGTCTGTTCTCTGCTTAGAGGACAACTTTTGAGGAAATCGATTTGATCATGGTCAGGATCCCTGAATTTTAAAAAAAATAGTGTTTTTCATTATTTTAGGAGTTCTTCTTTCAGAACTTATTCTGTGACTTTTCTGCCTTTATCCTTTACTTTTTTAAAATAAAAAGTTAAAAATCAAGTTTGAAAAACTTTCCCAAAATTAGTCGTACTAGTTTTTCCTATCTTTTCTCAGGATTTTTCTGATTCCAGCTGCCTGTTGTGAATAGGTATTGACCACTTTCAAGCACTTTTCCTATACAAATGGAAATTATGAACAGTTTTGTGGCAATCCGCTTTAGCTCCTCTCTAAAACCCCAAGAAAGGAGTAGAGCAATATGCCTTATTAAGCATTCTGTTTCCCCTCATTGCTTCCCCTTTCACACTTTGAATTCCCATTTAACTCTGAAAAATTATTTTTGTTTTTAACATTATACTGTTACTATCCCTGTAAAATATTAGATTTTTTTATAGTCAAATTAATGGTAATTTTCTTCAACTACATTTCACTTGCATAATTCTCTGCCTTCTCTTATCCTCCATAATTGTGACTATAAGAGGTTGAGTTGATTAGTTTCCAACAACCTTTGTTAATCATTGAAAACAAAATTTTAAAAACAGCTCACATTTAAGGAGTTTTTATATACTTAAATGATCAAGAATAAAAATTGAACCAGTTTATTTTTGATTATTTTTAGTAAGGACAGAAAGACTGAGGTTTTGATACAACATAGTTGATTATTCTAGTAATTCTCATTAGAACCTGAAATGCCCAAAAGAAACCTGTTCATTAGTAATTGAGTACCTTTTAAAAAACTTATCTGCCGTATGAACCATCGATTTTTGTGATACGGTAGCTTCTCCACTGTGGTACATTATTGCGAAGGTTAGTATTAGCACTGATGGGTTCAAAGGAAATAAATAAGAAAAGGAGTGGCAGAGATATGTGATTCCCTCCAACTTTTACCTGCTGCTTACTGTTCCCCTTTTGATTTAACCCTTTGTCATAATGAAAATAAAGCCTGTTCTGTTTGGGCAGAAAAGTGTTATCTGTCAAACTGTACTAACAGTGAAGATTGATCTTAACATCCGAAGAGCCAGCCCATTTTGGCAGTTGTATGTGTTCTTTTCAAAGCAAGGAAGACAGTATGAAGAGGAAAGAAAGCCTTTTGCTTCAGAGAATGTGGGGTGAACAGAATTATAGGAATAAACATGGTCATTGATGACCCATTCCAACTTTAGCTTTTGAGTGAGACATTGTCTTCTGACTTTCTTTTCTAGAAGTTTTATCATCTACTCTGGAACTTTTGGTCCTTTAAAATATTCCTGATGGAATGAGAAGGCTGTGGCTCACCAAATTAGCAATAGTCTTATTAAAGTAATTGTTAAATGCCAGGAATTACTGGTAATAGTCATTTGTCCATCTTCCTGGCCTTGATTTGCTTGGGCTGTTATGAGTGATTGACTTTAGTGTTAGGAGAACTTCTTCATTATCCATGATTAGTTATGCAACATGTTGGAAGTGTATATGAATAGAATTTCCTTATCTGGAATGAATTCACACTTAGTTTTTAAGGCAGTTCCGCTTCCCTTTTTACTTCTGTAGAGATGGATTCTTCCTAGGTTAGTAATACTAACATTAGAGGGATGACTAGCTTTGAGAATTAGAGAAGTGATTAAAGATTTCTTAGACAACTTGTTAGCAAACTGCTGAAGCTTTTGCTAAAAATACAACTTACATTTCAGGTGCATTAACTGGACCGTGACAGATGCCAGATAGATTTTGACATTACAAATACTATTTAGGACCATACTACCTATCAAAGTAGTAGTCCACCAGTACTTTTCCAGCTGTTCAGTAAAGAAAGGTCGGTTTTTACATACTGGGAAGTAGGTTTTTACATACCGGGAAGTTTTAGTATCTAATTCCTTTTTCAGTTTTTATGAGTTTTAAGTTATAGCTAAGGGAACACGATAGCCAAGGGAGTAGAAATTTCTGGAATAAGTTACCTAAGTATTCTGAAATTAACAGAAAATTAACAAATAAAGTTCTTTAGCTCTTTACATGATTGAGTCCTTTTTAAAAATAAATTATTTGCCAAAGAACACAATTGTAAAATCAGGTTGTTTTTCAAGGGCTGCATCAGTTATTCCTAAAAAGGTCAGCAGATTTTTTTTCCTTTATTATGCCTAAATAAACATCTTTCCCATACAACAGATGGCATGGTGTTCTGAATGAGAGGGCCTTTCTGAATATTAAAAAAAAAATTTAAACCTTATTCCCTGGTAGGACATCTAATGTTGATGAGTACAGGGAACTGAGTCACTGTATATCCAAATCTCAATTCTACTATTCTTATTTTTTTTCCTCTCTACTAAAGGCGGAGTATGAGTTTATCAGCTCGGGTCTGTACCTGGTTGTGTTGTTGCATTTATGTGAACAAAGCTTTTCTGATATGCTGGGAACTGCAAGTGAAGCTAGCACACGTGTCCGAGTAAGTAATATTGAGGTGGGGATGGGAGAACAGGCTGAATCAGTAGTTTAGCTTTGGGAAGTAAATCATTAACAAATATATAGATTGTTTTAGGAGAAAAGTAGTTTTAAGTGAAGATTTTAAGACATTTACTTTTTCCTGTGCAATGTCCAATATTTTTTCTCTAAAACATTTTCAAGGATAGGGGAAAAAAAGGTTTATTCTTCAAAGAGAGAATGATTTCACTTTGAATGATGACAAATATAAGTAGAATTGTTAATATAAGAGTAAGGATGTTTCTTTCATAACAAACTTCTTATAGCATAGAAATATAAAATATAACTCGCAAATCCAGAAACTTTACAAGAATTTTTAGTAAGGTTATTTCTATTTTAATTTCAAAAATATTCAAAAAATTATTTGATCATGCTAGAAATCAACACCTGTATAGAAACATCTTTCAAATATAGTTGTTATTTGTATTGAAACAGTTTCATCTTTCATTGTAGGTTTTTGTTGCAGTTGGAGAACAGTTGTTTTAAAAGGGGTTAGATGAGATCAATCTAAGTTCCGAGTTTCTCAGTGCTTAGTTTTTGATTAATCTTAGAAGATAGATGAAAAATACCATCTCTCCATTTGCTTTTAAATCAGACCCTCAAATATTCAGTATTCCCTATTTTAGATTGTGAAGGTGAAGTCTCATGACAATAATTTAGAGATACACTGTAGTAAAATTACTAGCAAAAAATCTAGTAAAGTGAATTTATTTTTAACTTGAGCACTTTTCAATGTTGAGATTTTTCATTTAAGACCTGATGTAATATTTCTTTTCAGGCTATGGGATTATGTGCCTGATTAATTTTCGTGTTTGTTGTTAAACATTTTCTTGATACAAGTTATAAGCTAATTTGATATTTTTAAAATGTTTTTGCTGCAATTAGCCTTCTACAGCCAGCTTAACTGGTTTTTTGTGAAGTAAGAAATGTTGTAGTTTTATCTAGTACTACCTTTCAAAATTTTTTGCAAATGTAACACCATTTTTATGCTTCCAAATTATACTGTTAACTCGAATGTTAGGTACTATCTTATGTTTACAGGGCACTTGAATCGCATTCTATATGCCCTTATAAACTACTTGAACGATTATCCCAGCAAGTAGTAATTATCATAGGTAGTACTTGATTCATCATCATACCAAGCAAGTCTTGGTCTCAAATCTTTTTTTGGTGATTACATGTCACCATTAAGGATTTGTTTATTTTGGTTAGCTTTTAGACTTTATATTACTAGACATTATTAATATTTTGAAATACACTTGCCTGAATATACCTGCTCATGTAGTGTCTTAATGATTTATTTTACATTTGACTCTATTCCTTGTTAAGTAGAACTAGAAGGTTCCCTAATGTAGGCTATAATGTATATATATTTTATATTGATTTTGGAAGTTGTCATGTAAATGAAGTTCAATACCTTATGCTATTAACAAACCAAAATACAAAAAAAAATGGAAGCAGATGCTTCATTGAAGGAAGTTAGTGCTGTCTGTGAAAATGATCAGACCATTTTATAAGTTTTTCATTGTCAGCACTTGATGTTATACCCATCTGTTGGTGGATAAAATAGAATAACAATATTAAAAAATTATTAAGCTATCACAGAAAAGGAATTAAAATTTCCTGACCATATATTCTCTAGAAATTATGGAATTTTGTAAACTCGTAACCAAATTATAAATAGCTTTTCTGCTTTCAACAAAACTGGTAACAGAATTGTTGTATTTGACCATTGACTGTCCCTTTGCCTACTAAGTACCATAAATGTGATTATGAAGATTTTTAGCATAGAATTCAATTTGAAACCGCAATTTTCTTTAACTTTTACATTAAATTTAGACAGAAAAAGTAGTAGTTAGTAGTTCATGAGTTTTTTATTCTATTTCTAATGTGAATTCCAGTTGTCTTATCGTATATTAGCTCTAAATTGAAACCACTTAGTTTCTAGGTTATAGAATTTTCAAAATCAGAATACCTTTTGAAGTGATTTGCTTCAGTGCAAAGAATGAATACTGTTGGATGAAATCTACCAACTCTATTTCTGTTCTTCAAGGGATTGTCATGACTATGTTTCATTTTAGTAAACAATTAAAGCAGCAACTAGTGTTAAGTAAAAAGTTTCCTGAAGACCTAGATTATTGCTAATAGCATGTATATACATGCACGTATTTCAAATATTGCCCTTAAGTTATGTGTTTTAATTGATTGAGGAGAAAGGGGTGGGGAAGCTGTGGCCTTCTGGGTCCTTGGGTGCAGTCTTTTGTTTGAGTCCACATTTTACAGAATAAATACTTTTATTAAGGGGATTTTTTTTTGTGAAGTTTGGATTAACTCAAGAGGGCTGAACTTGAGGACCAAGAGGGCCACATGTTGCTTCAAGGTCACAGGTTCCCCTGCCCCTGCCCTAGTAGCTAGATTTTAAGGGCTTAAAATGATATTTAACTTTGTGTTAAGTAAAATAAACCACCTATACTTATGCTGTAGATCCATATACAACATTTAAACTACTGTATTTCTTTCTGCATTGTTTCTAGTTTATTAACCTTGCAAGAACTCTTCAGGCACATATGGAAGATCTTGAAAGTAGGTGACATTTCCCCTCCCCAGACTTGTCGAATTTATTATTGCAAATTAAACCCACTGAACAAAACCTACCAGTGTACCTCTTTTTTGAAGGCATGTGCTGTATTAGCTTTATTGTCATTTTGGCGGGCTTATAGCCCAATTTGAAAACAAAAGGAGTTGTGGGGGGAGGGGACAGAGATTCAGAGAAACTGAATTTTTGAGAAAAATTTTTTTTAATTGGGGGGAGTGATATTCAAGGTCACTGGACTTGCTTGGGACCAAAATTTCAAGTAAAGAAACCCTAACATGCCTCGAACTGATCAGTTTCAGCTCTTTAGGTGGGATTAAAACAATAACTAAATGGTTTTTTAATCTCATTTCTTAAATTTACATAATTACATTTTTAAATATGTGAAAACATTTTAAGATACTGTATAAGCCTTAAGATATTAATAGTAATTTATCATCTATATGAAAATGTCAAATGTCTTTGAACCCTGTTTTTCCATGTATTCCTCTGCCCTCCCCCAAAACAAAAAAACAACAAAACAAGCCTCTACCGCATTGTTGTTTAGATGATTCCTGTCCTTTTCACTTCTACTCCAAATTATGTCTGGATTATGCATGTTACACATAGCAAAGCAGTCTTTTTTTGTAATTCCAAGACACTTTTTTAATATCTGATTTTTATCAGCAGGTGCCTGTTTTTAAGAATTAGCAATACTTTGTTTATACTCAACATTTATTTTTTATATTACACTTTTAATCTTAATGTGAACATGGTATATAGAAGAATTCATTGGAATGGTTAAGAATTTCATAGTTCAAGTTCAGGAGTGACTATTTCTTAAATTCAGTAACAAGTGAGTTTTTATGAAAAAGAACATAGTGTATTGTACCGTATGTGCTTTTGATGTTGGTTGGCTATTTGGTCTGATAGGTTTTTTCATTGTCCCCAGAGTCCTTTAACATATTTTCAGTTAGTATCTCCCATTTAGCAATTTTTAAAATAAAATAATTTGTCCCCAAATTTATCAACTCTAAAAGCAACAGAGAATAAAAGGAAGAATTATAGAAAAAAGTCTTACAGCATTTTTATAAAAGTAGAAACTTGATTTGCTTGTTATAGCTTAACTTCTTTTAAGAATGAGAATGAAGGAAGAAAAAGCTATTTCTAAAGATAAGTAAACATTGAATTTTCCTTTCTTATGGATTGTTTTGATAATTTTAAAGTAATATTATATCCATGAAAAGGCATTTCTTTGTCAATTTAGAGCTACAAATAGTCCCACACCTGGGACTGGCACACTTAAAGTTGTAAGTTCTTTGTGGAATGAAGTGCAGGGAAAGGGGAATAAAAATGTGAATCTAGATTATTTCATTAAATTTAAAAAATTTTAATGTCTCTTTGAAAGGAATTCCATATTCTAGCAGGGATGAATAAAATTAAGAAACATAATAGAGTACTATACAATCCATTAGAATACCTAAGTGTTGCATGCAATTTCCTCCATCCCCTAACATGTTGTTTTAAATGGGTTTAACTTTGACTGGATATTCTTAAAAAGATCAGTGTTGCTCTTTATTAAGTACAAAACACAGACCATTTTTTTTCCCCATGAAAATTGGGAAGTCATTTGTATTGGTAGTACCCCTTTTTCCCCATCACTTGTAATCCAGTCTACAGACTTTAAGAATAATCCATAGTGCTTTAAGATTTGCAGTGTACTTTTCCTCACAACAACTCTGTTAGGTAAGTAGTGTAAATATTCTTATTTCTAAATAAGGAATCTGATGTTGGAAAAGATTGTGGCTTTTTTACTGCCAAGTAGTGTCAGAGTTCTAATTAAAACTCAGGCTTTTCTAACTTCCGAATTCCTGGGCTTTTCTAACTCCTCCTTCATGGTTGAATAATTCAACTTCCCTTAAGAAATCCTGGGGCATCCTTATGTAACTTCTGTATTCTGTGATCATAGTGAGTCTTGTTGTTTCTTGCTAAAATCACATGAATTTTAGGTACTTTTAACTTTCTGTCAATGAAATAGAAACAAGTGGAATAGAGTAGTTTTCAACAAAGGGTCATGTCTTTAAACAAAAGACATTATTTTAATTCAGGCTATGTCTATAGGCAACTTAACTGATCATTTTAAATAAATTGAACAAATAAACCTATTTCTTGGCACTGTATTATTGCAAAGTAACAGTTTCATGATTTTAAATTTGTGAGTGTTCATAAACTAATAAGCTACTCCTACCTTCACCCTCCAATCTTGTGAGGTGCTTTTTCCTTAGAGAGTTGTAACAAGTTAAATTTTCCGTGGAGTCTCTTAAGATGATATCCTTGAACCTCATTTTGCCATTTTTCACCACATTGTGATCTGAAATCCAAATTTTTTTTTTCAGACATTGTTCTCTGTGGTAACCATTTTATATCTTGGTCATTTTTTGATTCTATTACTGTTCTTTCAACAGCCTCTGAGGATGAATCTGAAGAAGATGGAGACCACAACAGAGCATTTGACATGGCCTAACATCACGTGAGACAAATGAGCTGCAAACAATTGATACAAAATAATAATTTGGGGGGATGGGATGCTTATTAAAAGTACATTGAATATTACTACTTTTATTTCAAACGTTGCTGGCTTCAAACTCCACTGCTATGCCCTGAAATATGGCTAGTGAAAATATGTTCACAAACTGGCAGGTTCATGTTGATTTTTCCCTTGAGGTGAGTGGGAAAGTATTAGCTTTGTTTCAAGTATTTAATTCCCCTCCTCTCATCTTGTGTTCTGATTGCTGTAGTCAGATTATATTTATGGAAGATTATTCCATTTCAGTTTTATCCCTTGTTAGTAAAGAGATTGGATACTTTTGAAGATGGGAGGGAGGGGCGGGCAGAAAACAGTGCGGGATGATATTTTTCTGTTTAAACTTAAGTTGCAGTCTCATTTTGATAATCAATTCCAGTGTTTAAAAAAAATGGAAGCAAGTGGAACTTTCTGAAAAGCTGTAGTATTAGGTTTCTAAAACAAATTTAAACTGTTAATTCACTTAAACAGCAATAAAAGATTACAAAGACTTAAATGTTTAAATGATGGAATTATGTATTGATTTGAAAATCAGATTGTATTTGATATGCGATATGCTATTACAATTCTAAATTTTTATTTCAGAATTCTCTGCAAAAATGCAACTTAACAAAATTATTGCAACCTTAATTAAGCTGTTAATTAAAGTTTTTTAGATCCCACATTCACAATTAAAACACTGGTTATCAATGTGTTTTTTAATGTTGTCATTTCTTTACAAATAAATGCGATGTATATATAATTGATATTTGTCTCTTTTTTTAAGCTTTCAGCTTTCATGTATTTAATTTTTCTTTGTTACTTTAAGAGAAAAGGAATCCCTGTTAATTTTGGTTCCTAGTATAGGCCTAACAATCATGAAATACAGGATATCAGAAAAGCCTCAGTGCAGTTTTAAGCTTTAACAAAGCTTAAACTTGTCATTAAGCTTTAATGACTTAAAACTGCACTAAGACTTTTAGGAACATCTTGTATTGTTATTGAAGGACTAAGTCTCATTTCTTTCTGCAAAACTTTTTGCTAAGAGAGAGTCTCACAGATAACATTTCCATTCTAATGTATCTCTTCATGGGGAGGGAAGGGCTGAATTAAGGCTATTAATTTAATTCTATTACATAGTTAGTAGGCTACTGTGCAGAACAGTGTCAGCCAATGAGACACTCCCTCTGGCTTGGTCAGGTTCTTAAGACTGTATTGTCAGTTCATCCACACCTGAATCAGGGTTTGGTTTAAAACATTTTCTTCCTAAGGTAAAAGTGAGTATTTCTATATTATACTGTGTCCTAGAATTATTTTCCATTAATTGGTGTTCAGAAAACATTTCAGAGGGAATTTAATTTTACTAAATTATGACAACTCTTTTACAAGAAAACTTGATTTGCTTATTACTTGCTTGCCTTTATTTGTCTGCCTTTAAAATAAATATACAATATTAACTTAAGGATACCATTTTTAGTAACTACACTCTTGATACCTCAAGAATGCTTTCACTTTCTTTTCAATTTATTGTTTTTTTCCTACTTCTCTTCCTCCTTACCGCCCCAGAATGGGGGAGAAAACAGGAACAGTTGCAGATCTCCACATCTTCATTTCACATTAAGAATATTGAAATACTCTTGCTTTTTCATGTTGTAATGGAGGATGTAGCTACTACTTGTAGTGCGCATAAATATATTTGAAGCAGAAAAAACCTTTCAAGTTTCAGGTGCAGTCCAGGATGGTGTCCTGGACTCTGTACAGAAGGTTTTTTTTTTTTTAATGTTTTGAACACCTGTGGCATTATTATGAAGCTTCTGAATTGAGTGTGTTTGAGTCAGTAAATATGTAGAAACAGAAAGGAAACTATATTGAAATAGTAAAAAATAAAGTTCACAAACCCCAAGTTTTAAAAACACTTTCCATTTAATATACTAAGTTTATTTGACTATATTTTTGTTCCTGTCATCAAAAAATGTGATGTTTCATCAAAAAATGGTGTTATTGATTTCAGTTAAATTCAGTAAACTCACTCAAGTGCCTAATATGCACTGTACTAATACTGGGAATACAAAAAAAGTCCTTACTATATATTCTGTGGAGGGAGTTAGAGTATATAACAGGTATAGTACAAAGAAAAAACAGTACTACTACTACATGTTAGGGGAATGATGATGTATGTGGAAAGTGCCAAGTTTTCAGTCAGAAGGACCTGGGTTTGATTTTTATTGCCAGTTTAAATGCCTGTGCCTTGGATTGATCACTTAACCTCTGAATGTCACTTTCCTTATATATGTGTACCGTGTAACTTGCTCATCTGTAAAATGAGCTGGAGAAGAAAATGGCAAACCACTCCAGTATCTTTGACAGGTAAACCCCAAATGGGGTCATGAAAACAGAAACAACTGAAATAGCTTAGCATGAGCATGTATAAATTGAGGGGGTTAGACCAGACAAGTTTCTAGGATCACTTCTTGTATATATGATTCTTTGATTTGGGGGGATCAAGAGGTTGCCACCTTGTGTGAACCTGGAAAAGAAGGCATGGATTCTGAGAGATTGAGGGGTACGTTCTGGGCATAGAGGATGGTTTATATAACTACAATGAACAGATGGAATGTGGAGTTCAAGAAATAGCTGGTAGTCTAAGATTGGTTTCCTTTGCAATCATTGTTGAAAGTTATTTAAATATGTGTGTATACACACACACACACACGTCCTTTTTTTTTTTTTTTTTTAAAGTCATGAACCCCAGGTTAAGAACCTTTGTCTTAGGGCGTACGTTCTGATTGTGTGGGTCAAGTTGAGTGTTGTGAAGCAGGTTTTTCTTCCCTCTGACTTCCCCTGGATGTCATCAACAAGCCGTGGTCCAAGAAGCTGGAGAGGAAAAACCACCATGGCATGGGCCATGTCAGTAGCCAGACAGAATTTTCTTTCTCTTTCCCACTTTTGTAGGCTTTATATACATGTCTTCACAGGGGGAATGGAGGGGAATTGACAATTACTAGGAAGGGTTGCTTCACCAGAATGAAATATTAAATGATATCTTTATATAATAGCTCTCCCACTACCCTCATGTAACCTCCGTTTATTTCTTATGCTAAATCAATAAAGGAACTGCCAGAACTACTTAAGATGCCACTGACCAGTGCCAAGTGCTTGCTTTATAAATACTTGTTGGTTGGGTCAATTTTATGGGCTAAATGAAAGCTTAAGTTGTAAATACCAGCTTAAGGGTAAGCCAGTTAGAAAAATAATAGTATGAGTAAATGGATTTATGCATTTCATAATGGAGAATACCTGGTTTGTTTGGTATATGTGATAGGACCAGATACCTTACACCAGGGATTAATTTTCCTAAAAGGCAACAAAGCTGTTCCCCAGGACTTGATTGGTCCCGGTCTTCCTTATTGCAGCTTCCTAAGAGAGCAAAAAGTCACACCTTTGAGGAGTTGGAGCCCCCCTGACCAAGTAGATATCTGAAGACCATGCAAGTCACCATACCTCCCTGCTGGCATACTTCCATATGGAGACAAGAATGTGCCCAGGGTATTTGCTGTATCCTCAATGTGTTTGGGCAAAGTAAAACTTCTGTTAAATGCTCAGTGCTTCAGAGTCTCTTGTCTTCAGTGGCATATTTTTGTTATTTGGTTTTTGGAAAAGGCTAAATGTACAGGACAGTGATACGTTGGAAATAGCTCTGGATTTAAAGATAGTTCCTGGATGCAAACTTTGGCTGCTTCTTACCTGTGAAGTGCAAATGAAAACCTCTTGGCATGAATTTCTTTACCTGTAACAATGAGGGAGATGAACTAGACCTCTAAGGTCTCATCCATGTCTCAGTTCTATATTCCTTGTGAATAAAGTGAGTGGAAAATAAACTGATAATTAAGTGATCAGATTTTCTTGCATGATTTGTAAAGTGATCTAGTGGAAAGAACGTAGGATTTGAAGTCAGGGCGTTGGGTTCAAATGTCACCTCTATTTACTACCTGTAAAGCTCAGGAGTGTATATGTTGTATATGTCCTCTCATAAATAGGTCCCGTGGTGACTACTTTGAAAGAAAACATGTATTTGGACATAAGTTTCAGAATGGTTTTAAATGATCATTACTTTTACAACCACTGTTTGTAATATTTCATGTTTTATGTAAACTGCAGTTGCATTAGCTATACATGGAGCTTAAGTATCTCCCTTTTCAAGTGAGTAACCATGGCTGAGATTGCCTAAATCACTCACATCAGCCCCTCAGTCCCATTTTCCCCATCTGAAAAATGAGGGTGTTGTACCATATGATTTCTAAAGCTCCCAATTCTAACCTATGGTTTTACTTTGACACTATTTGGCCTGTAGGGATTTGTTTCCAGTATGGTCAGCATTATGCAAGAATAATTTTTTCATTCCTACATAAGTAAAAAAATGATTTTGAAATGAAAAAGTTTTCAAATCTTAGAAGTTTACATTTGGATTACTCTTCAAAATGCTGCTTTTGATATCTGTATCTGAAACTATTAATAATGAAATTAAGCAACATACTCATTTTCTTCTGCATCTACTAAAATACAGTCATCATTATAAGGAAGTTGAGGTGCTGTTGTATAAGCTGTATTTGTAAGGCCAGAAGTTAGATTTCTTTTGTAGAGGAACCAAACTACTGCTCCTGTAATTGTCAGGATTGTAGTGCTGGCAATCACCAATGCTGTTATTAAAATGTGGTGATCTGTAAAGGAAAAAAAAAGAAAAAATGATACATTAGGGACCAAACTGTCCCAAGTTTTAACAGCTGAGAAATGCTGGTTTATGAGGTGTGTAACAACAATGCTGCATGAAGCTACTGTGGAGGTTGTAAGGCCAATAACACTAGCATACAGGAGGGCTGATAGCACAGGTTCTTTGATCTGCTTTTCTAAAGAAAACAACTTTATAATTAAACATACATACATAATTCACTTAGTTCAGCACCCTGAACTTCAGAGAGAACAAATTACAAGCAGAAATTATATAAACAGAACAAATAACACAAATCAGCAGATAAGGCCTCTGTCCACAGCAATACATACGTGGTTACCGGAGAGAGAAGCACCAACATCAGGGTTTTCAAAGCTAGGGGGCTCCTTAATGGCTACCCAGAGTCTCATCTGGTGAAATCATAGGAACACTTCTAATGAGTGAGTGCACCCCCCCCACCCCCCAGCAAAATGCTAACCTTCAGGGTCAAGAGGGCATTACAACCATGTGACTCAAACTCATGTAACTTAGGCTTTCTTGTGACTTAAGCAGGTCATTAAAGGCTCTTGATTCAATCAAGGGCAAGGCTCAGTCAAAGGCAGTTGATTGCCTTAGTGCTGAGAAGCACTGCTAAAGAAAAAACAGCGAAAAGTCCCACTTTGCTTGCCATTACAGGGTGCCAGCTAAGTTTTGTATTTCTAGTAATTTCCTGAAGCATATGTCTGACTATGCCATTCTGCTCAGTAAACACCAGTGGCTCCGTCACCTCAAGAATCAAATACAAATGTCTTGGCCTTTAAAGCCCTGCACAACCTAACCCCAGCCTACCTTTCCAGTCTCATTGTACATTTCTCCTTTTCATGTGCTCTTTTCATATTTTTTTATTTAGATTTTTAGTTTACAACACTCAGATCTGCATGATTTTGAGTTCCAGATTTTCTTCCACCCGTCCCCTCCCTCCCTAAGAAGGCATGGAATCCAATATATCTTCTATATATTACTTCGCATTGAACTTATTTACACAGTAGTCAAGTTGTAAAGAAGAATTATGACCAATGGAATGAATCATCAGAAAGAAGAAACAAAACCAAAAAAAAAGAGCAAACAGTTTGCCTCAATCTGCATTCAGACTCCATAGTTCTTTTTCTGGATGTAGAAAGCTCTCTCCATCTCTTTTCATATTCTTAACATAAAGCAATTCTTTGCTCTTATTGCCTGCACAGGTTGTTCTCCATGTACTCCCTCTCCTCTTCCACCTCTTAGAAACCCTCTTTTTCTTTCAAAGCTCAGCTCACTTATATGAGGACTTAACTCTTCCAGGGGCCTCCTTCCCAAAATTACCTTATATGTATTTTGTTGTCTGCCCTGATAGAACCACATCTAAAAGTGCCTGGCACGTAAGCATTTAATGACTGAGTTCTACGGCCATCTACATTGTCAGATACTCATGGATCTGTGATCTCATGGGCTTGTGTGTTCACTGCAGTAATGGCAGAGTAAACTCCCCCTATGCCTGCCTACCCATCTTATGAGACCCATAATTTCACCACAAAGACTTCACCAGAAGTGCCAGAGGCCATCCTCCATTTAATCTAACAAAAAGACACCAATAGAACACTGGCTGTCCACCTATCACCTTTTGCTCTTGACATGACTAACCTATCTTTTCTTATCACATATTTCCTGATAACCTCTTCTGCCCCAGTTCTTTGAAGTTCCTCATTAGTTGTATGTTGCATGCTCTTATACACACTATGTTCCTTTTCCATTGTTCTTGGGATAATTGTTTTCATGGAATATCAGTAAACTGCCCTTAATGAAATTATTAGAAAAATCTACGTTTATTACTATCATGATCAATTTAGCCTCTTAAAATGGCCAGATTGTGTCATCTCATTTATCTACATGAGGAAAAAAAAAGCAACATAGTATGTTGATATTTCAGCCCACCTTCCAAGTCTTTGCCTAGGCATTTGCCTAAGCTCTTTTTGACTTTAAAATCTGTGCCAATCTGCTCATTACCCACGAACAGCTGTAATTAGTTGTTACTTTCTAATTGAAAGATGAACAGTTTGCTTTTCTGGCATATTATTGAACATGACTTAATACTTTTGTGTATTAGGAAGTTTGGGTTTGAATGCAGGTCATCTCTAAGATTTCTGGGCCTGGAGTCAGAAAGGCCAGAGTTCAAATCCAATCCCAGACACTTGTGACTCTGGGCAAATCACCTAATCTGTTTTGCCTCAGTTTCCCCATCTGTAAAATGGAAATAGTAAAACACCTACCCCCCAAGGTTATTAGCATAAAATGAGAAAATTGTAAAGTGCTTAGCCCAGTGTTTGGCACATAGTAAATGCTATATAAATATCAGCTAATATTTAATTATAATTTTAAAATTATTTTTAGCTGGGAGAAAAACCACTTTTCAGGGATGGTGTAGCAAAGTCTTTTGGTTCTCTAGATTCTCTACAGGTATGCAGCTTTGTATTGTGAGAAATGGTGAGAGGAGTTTTGTTTCCACAGGATAGTGATAGCAGATTGTAAATTGGAGGTATCTGTTTCTAATCAGAGCTGTGATCTAGCACAGACCAGACTTCTGATGGGGTGAAAGGTTAGAGGCTTGTACGCATGCTTAACGAGCCATTTGAGGAGGGCATGATGTACGCAGTCAAAGGGTTGGGTTGCATCTGGCCAATGATGAGCCAGGTGGGAGATTCAAATTGGGATCCAATAAAAGGACTGGCGTTTGTCTGAGCCCTTGTACTCTCCTGTACTCCATTCAGAGGACGTACCCATTTATTCCAAATGAATAAATGTAAAATATAATTAAAACCTTCCTGGCTTTCCAATGAGTATTGTTTATTCCTAGACAGTGTAAGTATATTTATAACAGTATTCAAAAAGTTTTGTCAAAATGTGCAAGTATGCAGTTCTTTCCTTTGCAGACTGTGAGATAATTCAGTTAGCTAAATTTAAGAGGACTGGTTTGCAACTTAGGGAGAAAAAAAATTCACTAAAGACTAAGAGTCAAAAATGGCAGCAAAAGGCATATGAAGATGTCTGAGTGCCCACCCCATAGAACTTGTATGTGCACTTATTTTTGCATAATGATAATAGCTGGCATGTTTTATGTTTTTTAAATGGCTTTCATGGCTACTTGTAAATTCATGCCAGTAATGGCCAAGTTTTGGTGATAATAAAAAGTCACCAGAAGAAATATTGCCCTGAGGACCTTCTTTCATAATGTAAAGAGCTTTGGATTTAAAGTCAGAAGACCTGGGTTAGGGTCTGGGCAATGTTACTTGTATGGCCTGAGGCAAATTACTTCTTCCTTTTGGGCCCTCAGTTTCTAAATATGTAAAAACGAAGTGATTGGAGCTAGATAATCTGTACAAACTCTTCCAGCTCTAAAGTTCTATAATCCCAGATGACAAAGTATTTTTGAGCAGTTCCTGAGCCTTCCTTAGGGACCACTGGTTAAATGCCAAAATGTTTTAATGAAAGATTTAAGCGGGTTAGGAGAATGGTTTTTATCATTTTAATATAGTCTAAGGCAATTATCACTAACATTAAGAAAACAGGCTTTTTTCTTTTTAGCAGTGCAGTTCCTAAAGGGATTCTTTACAAGTTTTTAGAGACAATTCTTTTAAGTTCTAAATTGATCCAGATGTTTCTGAAATGTTCCACTGGGTATAGTAGAGCCTTTCTTCTTAATCAGGAATCAGTCACATTAAATGCGTTCCATTAAATTCATTGACTAGAATTGTAAAGCAGTTAGTTTTAGAGTGCCCTCCAAACTTATTTACTAACTAGTGAAAGGCCGTGCTCCCATTGGGCATCCTCCCTATGGAGGACCAGAACAAGAGCTGCATAGGATGAGAAGCTGCGTCTGTCTGTCTTATGACTACCCCGTAGCGTGGGCATCACAGAGCTATCGAAATATAAAAACACAAATATGTATGTTTACTTCATAGAGGAAAAAAAACATCTAAAATGCCATCCTTCAGGGTTTGATTATACCCAGCAGTTTACTGGGGCTTGGTTTGTGTGTTTGTTCTTTGTCCTTTTTGATTCTACCCTAGGTAAAGGTTAGGGAAGGTATGGGCCAAACTCACGCAGATCCTGATGGTGGCCTCTTAAAGGTATTTAGAACTTGAAACAAACTGGAAGAAACCAAGGACCATCAAAGGAAAAGGGGGCACGATGGCATTGAAATTACAATGGCAATGGATGAGAAGTTACAGATGATGTTCTTGAAAGAAATGTTTTGAGAAGACAAAAGGATAAAGGAGTGACAAGGACGTGGCAAATGCTAAAATAATGAAAGGATAAAAATTCAAATTGTAAAGATTAGTGAATCTTTATTCACATAACATTTTGCACGTAGGACAAACTACCTAAGTGTTTAAATCACAAGGTCCGATTAGGGCTTGACTAAAAAATATTTACTGTAGCACTTTAATACTTTTATTAATTCCTTTTGTTTATATTGCCTTTATTTCCAAGTATCTCTCTCCTCCCTTCCCTAACCAGAGAGTCAGCAGTTAGGCATACACACACACACACACACACACACACACACACACACGGTGTGAACTGAATATGATGGAATAATTACCTAAAAAAAATTAAAAGAGTAAAAAAGAGGTATGCATGGGGAGAAGGTGAAAGGGAGAGGTAGAATGGGTAAATTATCTGACATAAAAAAGGCATGAAAGAGTTACAGTGGAGGAGATGATGAGAGAGGTGGGGGGGGGAGCACATAAATCTTACTCCCTTCGGAACTGGCTCGAAGAGGGAATACCATACACATTCAGTTGGGTATAGAAATAAAACTTACCATACAGGAAAGTAGGAAGGGATAAGGATAAGAGAAGGAGGGGAGGGGGGTGGTGATAGAAGGGAGGGCAGATTGGGGGAAGGAAAAATCAGAAGCAAAACACTTTCGAGAATAAACATAATAATAATGCCTAGCATTTATATGGCACTTTAAAGTTTACAAATAACTTCACAAATACCATTTTGTTTTATCTTCACCACAAATCTAGGAGGTAAGTACTACTATCATTTCCATTTTACAGATGATAAAACAGACAGAGGCTAAGTGACTTGCCCAAGGTCGTACAGCTAATAAGTAACCGAAGTCAGATTGGAGCCCAGGGTCTTCTTGACTCCCATTCAGTGATGTCATCCCTGCATTACCTATATTGTTGGTTGGGTGGTGGCAAAATACATACATATTTATACATCCACAAGAGAAATGTGGATAAGGTGCTGGACATAGAGTTAGGAGACTGTAGTTCAAATCCTACCTCAGATACTCAGTAACAGGCAAGGTCACACCTCTTATAGCTCCCATTTCCTCATTTGTCAAATGGTAATAATAGTACACTTGCCTACCCCATTGTGTTATTGAAGGAAGGGGAATTTAAAGCATTATAATAATATGAGAAGTTTTTATTATTTTTTGTATTTTGATTTTTAAAGTTTTTTTTAAAAAATCAAATGAGATAATGGATCTGAATATACTTTGAAAGGGACAAAATACTACTTAAATAAATGTAAGGTAGTGTCATTAACTCATTCCAGGGCAGAAAAGAAATTGCTGCTTCTTATGAAAATAGTCCAAGTTAAACTTGTTTTAAAAAGTAAAAAATTACTTTTTGCATGATTGTTCTTAAGGGGAGAATGGAAGATTATGACAACCACAGATTGACAGGTTTGAGATTAATCACTGTCTATCTGTGTTTGTGTGTGTGTGTGTGTGTGTATACATATATATGTATATATGTGTGTGTGTGTGTGCGCGCATGCGTATTGCACATGTGTGTGTGTGTGTATCTCTGTGCATATGTATGACTTGGTGTAAAACTATAATTCCAGTATGAGCTAAGAGTATGACATAGCTGCTAAAAACAAACAAACAAAAAAAACCCTAATGTTATTTTCAGCTTCAAAAGGTATGATTTCATAATGGTAGGCATACCTTCTGCTAGACATAGATCATGTCTCCAAACTTTAATAAACAAATACTTTCTTGAGTAGTTGTGACTAAACCTTTGTCACCTTGTCATCTCCATGCCTTTCTCATTCAGTGGTCAACCTTTTTTTGATTAGTTTTTCCTAATGTAGGCTGGTGCTCAGACAAAGTCCATTACTTGGTCATATGCTGTCATCAGTTTAGAGTACCCAGAGTCACCTCTACACCACAACAATACATGAAAGTAGTACTTTGGGGGAGGATTGTTTAGATCAAGTGGGAGAATAGGAGCACCACACTTTGCAGTGGTCATACCACAATCAGTTCAAGGTGCCACATTTGGAGTGGAGCACTGAAAAACCATACTACATCCATAGGAGGGCAGTCTTGATTGTTAGGAATCTGAAATTTGATTCCAATCTGTATTTCCTTATTTTATCTCACACAATTTCTCTTTCTGTTTCATTCCCCCAACCACCCCCACCCAAAAAAAAGTCTGCCAAATACATTTATCCCTATGCCTTTGTTCACATTCTTTCTTGTGCCTAGAATCTATACTCCCCTTTCCATCTCCAGTTGTTAATCTCCTACTCATACTCCAAATCCCCCTTCAGATGCCACCTATCCCATTAAGCCTTTCTTTATCCCCACCCCCTCCAGCCAGAAATGATCTTTTCCACCTATTACATTTTACAGCAATTTGTTCATGACTATAGTGTGTAATGTCACATTCTACTTTATATCCACATCATTTCTGTCTCCATCTAGATGATAAGCTTGTTGAGGGAAGAGTCAGTCTTAGCCTTATGGCTTTTTCAGTTCAAATATACATTGAATTTTGTTGAATAAATTTGAGGATTTGTTAAAAGAATTGGGGTTACTTCATTTAGAGAAGGGAATAATTAGAGGGAACATACACATACTTTCAAATATTTGAAAAGCTCTCATGTGAAACACGGAATAGTCTCTATCCATATGGTCGAAGGGCAGAAAAAGGACCAATGAGAAGAAATAGCAAGAAGACATATTTTGGCTAATAATTATAGATTTCCAGAAATGTAATATCCTGCTTCCATTATTGGATACTCCTAGTGAGTAATCTGAATTGGACCTGTGCAAATGCAAGTTCAATGAACTCTGGGAATTCTTGTCATTTGTGAGTTTATTGAAAACCTGAAACAATACCCAAAACAGTGACTGCTTACAAATGTACATGTGCCATAAAATCAGTGAAAACTACTATCATAATGAGAATTGCGTGGTGCATTTTAGCATATACCAATGTGTTTGAAAAGGCCATGTTGATTAATTATCCATTTAATTAACTTTTCCTGCAGGAGTTATATGGAAGAATTAAATGCACACAGAATTAAATACTGAGGAGGACAGATGCTCCTTGAAGTGAAATTAACATTTGCAGGTATGAATATTATTACATGGGACAAAGTAATTTTCCATTGGAATGTCTCTGAAATTTTTATGCAAGTCAATGGGAATATATGATTCAACACAAAAACTTCAGGTATAACTTTTCAATACAATTCGGTAACAAACGTTTGTTAAGCACTTACTGTGCTTATGTTAGGCAAAGTTAGAGATTTGTTGTCGTTTAGTCATTTTTCACATAGTTCTTCATGACTCTGCTAACCCCTTTGGGAGTTTTCTTGGCAAAGATACCAGAGTGGTTTGCCATTTCCTTCTCTCATTCATTTAAAGATGAGGACACTGAGGCAAACAGGGTCATATATGTTAAAGCATTATCTGTTAAAAGCATGTATGTTGAAGCAATGTTAAAGCATTGGTCTTCCTGACTCTAGGAGGAACACTATCCACTACGTCACCTAGCTGCCCTTATAAGATGTTATCTCTGTCTTTAAGGAATTTACAACTTAGTAGAGGGATACAAATGGAAAAATCATAGAATTTTAGCATTGGAAGGGACTACAGCAGACATATATTCCAACTCATACCTGAAAGGAATTGCTGACAAATGGTCATCCAATGTCTGCTTGAGGACCTCTAATAAATGGGAAGGCAGCTAGGTAGTACAGTAGATAGAAAGCTGGGGCTGGAGTCAGGAACACTCATTTTCCTGAGTTCAAATTTGGCCTCAGATACTTAATAGCTTTGTGACCCTGGGTGAGTCACTGAATCCTGTTTGCCTCAGTTTCTTCATCTGTAAAATGAACTGGAAAAGGCAATGGCAAACTACCCCAATATCTTTGCCAAGAACACCTCATAGGAGTCACAAAGAGTCAAATACGACTGAAAAGTGACTGAGAAATCTACTACCTCCTTCCTCTTTTGTAATATTTCTAATTATGAGGAAGGTTTTTTCCTGACCTCAAGTCTAAATCTGCTTCTTTGTAACTTCACACTGCCCTTCCTTCTGTCCTCTGGGGCCAATACAATAAATTGAATAAAAGCTCTTTCAAATGACAGCCCTTCCAATACTTGAAGATAACACCATGTCCTCCCTGTCTTCTCTCCTCAGGCTAAACACCCCCAATCTTTCATTCAGTTCTCATATGGCATGGACTCAAGATTCTTCACTATCCTGTTTGTCCTGAGTATTATCAGTGTCCTACTTGAATCATGGAGATTAAAAAAGAACACACCATTCTGGTTGTTGTCTGACTTGGACAGAGTACAGAGTGACCTAGTGTCAGGGAAGCAATGAACATGAACTTGGACAGACTTTGGGAGACAGTGGAGGATAGAAGGACCTGGTATGGTCCATGGGGTCATGAGGAGTCAGACATGACTGAACAAATGAACAACAGAAACAAGCACCTCCTGATTCTTGGAAGCTATGCATTTACTAATGTCCCTCAAAATGGCATTTTCTCCCTTTTTTTTTTTGGACTGGCATATCACACTGTTCACTCAGATTGAGTTTGCAATCCCCAGTCTGTTCCAGACTAAATGCCTTCTGTGTGTCCCCTACCCTATATTTGTGAACAACACTCAGTATTATTACGTGTAAAGGGTACTAGAAAGCCATAGAACAAAGTACTATGCAAGGGCTAATGGGAAAGAAGGTTGAGGAAAGGGGAATTTGAGATGTCCTAAGGCAGCTGGCACTGGAATTGGACTTTAGAGAAAAACATCTAATATATAGGGCAGATCAACAAGTGGCTTTTTGTTCCACTCATATAAAAGCTGAGGCAGTTCATGCAATGGACCATTTGCTTAAATAATCCTTGATTCTAGGACCCAAAAGAAAATAAAAATTAAAAGGTGAAGGTCGTCTGTATCTACAAGAAGGCTAGCACGCTATGTTTTCAATAGAGTACATGTGGAACATTAATTAAATTAAAAAAAAAGAATAATACTCACCCGGTAAGTATTTCTTTTCATAAGAAACTGAAAAAAAGGAAATCAGAACAAAATATTTCAGACATTTAAAATTATTTCAGCATTCATAGCCTGTTAACTTTAAACAATGAGTTTCAAAAGAAAAAACTTGCTATCATATGTATTCTGCACCTCGCATTAATGTTTTGTCTTATTGTAATCATTCCCTGAAGCAGTGCATGTGAAGGATACAATCTAAAAAAAAAGAATCCCAAATAATGGTAATGGTATGTCTCTACTATAAAATTTCAACTGTCAATGTCCAGAAGTTAAGAAATTCATTTTTCTTCATGAGAACTTTATGAGAATTTAAGAATAAGGATGTGATTATTGTATTAGTAGACTTCAATGCCATTCAATCACAAAATTTTCATAACAAAATGAATTTTATTTATTTCATTCAAATTTAATATATGCCAAGTATTCTTCCCTTCCCTTCTCTTCCCCCCTTTTTAATGGGAAATGTTTTGGAATCTATCAAACAATAATGCATCAGTCAGGAACACAACTACACATTGAGGATGGGGGTATTGAGGTCCTTTGCCTCATTTGCAAACAACCAGATCTTACCTGGAAGTCCCTGACCCCCACCCCTTCACCTACCCAAGTTATTTATAAAGCAATAATGAAGACAATAAATCTGGCCTCAAAAACTTACTGGCTATGTGACCCTGGGCAAGTCACTTAACCCTATTTGCCTCAGTTTCCTCATCTGTAAATGAGCTGGAGAAGGAAAGGGCAAACCACTCCAGTATCTTTGCCAAGAAAACCCCAAATGGGATCACAAAGAGTCAGACATGACTAAACAACAACAACAACAACATAGGAAAAAATGTCAATTAAAATGAATGGATATTTTAAATCCCAATTAAAAAAATGAAAGGTTTCAACTACGGAGGAAAAAACATTTAAATGACAATAATTAGAACATGTGGAGTGTTCACATTATGTTCAATGGCTTTTTAACAAAACACTATCATGCTCTAACATAATTTTGCTCACAAAATTAATTTTCTGCAAAATCACTGCTTTTGTAGAAATAAACACAGATGACCTATAATCTTAAAAAGGATTAAAATGTTATTAATTTTTGTATGTTTAAATAAAAGGGCTTATTCTCTCATGGAAAATAATTCCTTTTTAAGTAATCTGGATTTGCGGAATTTAGCTACTGACTTTGTAAAACTATTTTTTGAGTTGAACCATCACATACACAACACTAAGTATAATTTTTCTTTGGAAGAAACTATGGAGAAAAGTCTCCTTCCAATACTTAAAAGTACCAGTAGGAGAAAAATGCTTTTGGCTCACATGATGTGACCGTAGCTCCTGAATTTATGCAAGTTACAGAATTAATCTGCACACTACTTTTGGGGGCACTCCTGTTCTGAAAAAGGGAGCTGGGCACATTGAAAAGGAGCTGGATTGGGAGTTAGAATTGCTGAACCTGAATTCCAGCTCTGCCGCTTAGTGCTTGTGTGACCTTGGGCTTTCACCTCTTTATGCCCCAGTTTCCTCATCAGTAAGAAAACAAAAAGAAAAAAAAAAGGCATATGGACTAGATGACCTCTCCGGTCCCTACTAACTCTAAATCTTTAACACTGTTTGCAACACTTTTTTTTTAAAAACAAAGGTAAATGAGCATAAATATTCCTTTCTCCCTTTGCTGTTCTCCTTAGAATAAGAAAAAGCCTTCAGCTTTACTTACCAGCTGCTTTACACAGGGCACCTTCTACAGAAGAAACTTCACAATTTCCTTTTTTCCATATACCAGACTTGGGTTGCAAAAAACCACATGTGTCTATTAGGTCTTGACTTTCTTCTGAGTTTTTCCACTTGTTAAATGTCATGTTAGACTTGTCATACCATTTGAAGCTTTCATCTGTGGGTTAGGGGAAGTTTTCTCACATTATTATTGTTAGATAGCATTTTTATGAACCAAAAGCCAATACAAAGTTTCTAGTACAACAGGTGGGAAATGACCAAGATCTGTCCTAATATTTTCCTTATAAGGCTCAAAAATGGAAACACAAACACTGAAAATGTGAAAGGAAAAGTGAAAAGAAACAAAAACTAGGTATAAGGAGTAAAAAATAGTTAGGAATTGATGTCAACTTCCTTGCTTGGAGTCTAGGTGAATGACACTGTCAACCTCACTCATGAAAGAAAGGAAAGAAGGAAGAAAGGAAAGAAGAAAAAAGAAAGGACAAAAGGAAGAAAAAGAAAAAGAAAGAAAGATGAAAAGATGAGCAGTTATATTAGATACTCTTAAGACAGTGGTAACAATTTTATTTAGAGAAATTCTTTGGACAAAGTGTGAAAGTATATTTACACAAGTTAGAATAATGTACATTTTATAACTATATATCCTATAGGATTATTAAGATAAAGTCACAAAAATATTTCACTCATCTGGCTTCATTGGGGGCTTGACATTAATGCATTCAGGAAAATAAAAATATGTGGTTAGAGATATCTGGAAAATAAACTGTGAAACCAGAATAAAATAAGTTAGAATACTGGCCAATAGCCTCTAAGGGTCCGTTAAATAAGATCAACCTCAAAGTACCTACAACTGCAGGAAGACAAACCTTTTGCTGATGTCAGGCTCCTTTCTTCAAACACTCTTTCACTAGAGAGAGCAGGATATCACAGGATTCTAGATGTTGAGGTGGAAGGACTCTACAAAGCCATTTAGTCCAATCTCTTCATTTGACCAATCAGGAAACTGAGGGCCAGGGAGGTTAAGTAACTAGCCTGAGGTCCCACAGGTAAGATGCAATCAGGCAGGGAGTAAGAAACAAAATTTGAACCCAGGACCTCTGACTCCAAAGTCAGTGTTCTTTCCATTTCAACATACTACCTGCCCACTTTCGAACTTTCTTCCTCTACAGAGTAGGTGGTGCAGTGGATACAGTGCTAGGCCTGGAGGCAGGGAGACCAGTGTTCAAAATCCAGCCTCAGATAATCATCAACGATGTGATCCTGGGCAAGTTACTTGACCTCTGCCTGCCTCAGTTTCTTCAACTGTAAAACAGAGATAGTAGCTTCTACTTCCTGGGATTGTTGTGAGGATCAAGTGAGATATTTGTAAAGTTCTTAGCACATTGTAGGTGTTTAATAAATCTTTTTTCCCTTCCCTTGTTCCCCACAGACTCAGGAAAATCTTGATTTAATGACCTTGAGGATGAATAATTTTGAAAGAAAGTTCTCCCGTTTGACCTTAGCACATGATTCTTGCCTGGTGCCTTCATCATCACTGCTCATCTTTTCTATAGTCAGACGGGTAGACCAAACCCCCCCAGATATATATCTGCTGGGTCACACCTGCTCCAAAGACCTGTAGGATCTGTAAGATCTATAGAATCATAAACATGCATTATGATTTGGGATTTTTTTTCACTTGGTAAAAGTAATTTAACCTCAATAAGCAAATGTCCTCTTAGTTTATTAATGATATTTATGATGCTATTTCTGTAAGTATAATAGACTGAGACCAAAATTTCAATTAAAGAACCAACTCTGAGCTTTTTAAACATGTCATTTCTTAAATTCTTAACTACCTTTCAAGAGTATCTTGTAGATCCATAAATGCTTGAATTGTGTGGAACACCTTGAGAGAAAACTGCCATTTGTGTCTAGGACAGCTAGAGCTTCCCAGTAGCTACAGAAAATGTCTATTTACATTGAAGCAAAAATCAAAAGAAACTTAAGGGACTGAAAGCATTTCTAACATTAAATAAGATGCTATCGCCAAGCAGAACTGTCACTTACCATCTGTGTCATAAAACATGCCTAATAAAATATCATCCTGGGCCTTCCATCGTTTTTTAAAAGTCTCCAGTATAAATGCATTTTCTTCTTCATTATGTATGCTAATCATATCAGCTCCTGAAGCTGTTGGGGAGGAAAAAAATATTATCAGTCCATTTTGATTTGTGAAAGTTCTTTGAAAAATACAAATTATTGAGAGGCAGAAGAGTAAAGAGGGGAGAGAACTGGTTTCAGAGTCATAGGGCCGTAGATTGTGAGACTGAAAGAACCGAAGAGGCCATTGACTCCAGCCCCTTAATTTTTTTTTTTTTTTTTTTACGGACGAGGAAACTGAAGTAAAGAGAGGTTATGTGAGTTGCTCAGCATCACACACCTAGTGAGTATCTGAAATAGGATTTGAGCCTAGGTCTTCCTAACTCCAAGCCTCATTCCCTCTCCACTATGCCATGTGATTTCTCTATTGTTCTAATTCCATTTCCAAAATATACTGATAATATGACCTTAGATAAGTTACTTAACCCCTCCTTGGTGTTTGAGGAAACCTGCTAAGACTATAAATTGCAGAACACATACCAACCTGCATTGATAGAGGAAGTTCTTCCCAGATCTGGTATGTATATCCATGCACATATCTCCACATATATTGATGGGGGCATTATTATTATTGTTAATATGACAATTCATGATAGCCATATTATTTCATCATGTAAGGAGCTCCCAGGCTGAGAACTCCCTCTACCAGCAAAAATCTCAACCAGTCTCTGGTTGACTGCATAAACAGACTGCATAAACAAATCAGTTGCCTAAGAAACACAAAGGGTAAATGACTTGCCAGGGTACCACAGTTATTGTCAAAAGTGGGATTTTAACATAGATCTTCTTGATCTCAAGCCCAAACTGCTTTCTACTATATCATTTTCCCACTACTTCATTACTATTATCAATAAAGATAAACTGATATATTCATGTTTAAAATATTTTGACCCTTTTTTGAAGTCATTTGTAAGATGAATTTTTTGATCTAATTCTACTATTTCCAAACTCCATGAATATCCTGTTCATTCAGAGTTCCTAATGAAATTGTTTCCTTTACACTTCATATTTTCCAAGATGATGATACCCAGAACTGTCACTAACTATAACTATACCTGGGCAGATTCATTTGAAGTTGGAGATAGAGTATGGCAGCAGAAGGAGGGCAGAAGAGAGTTCAACGTGGATGCAGTCATACCAGGAGAGAAAATGACCAATCCTTCAGGGTCTGCCCCTTTTTCTGTTTTTCAAGACTGTGGGATAGGAAAGACCCTCTATAAGGATGCCATGGGAATAGGACCCTGAAGGGTATTGCCCCAGAGCAATTACCTTGAGCACAGCTAAAGGATTGTGAGGTGAAGCAGAAGTCCCTTCTAGAAGGAAATGGGCCCCTACCCCTTCAGTCCTGGTGTTGATAAGTGGCCATTCCCTTCCTTGGGTGACACCCAGGAGCAAAAGGTTAATACTCTGATGATGTTTTACATTCCTCTTCCTTATAAAAGAAAATTCAAGTTTCCTTGTATATCCTCAAGGAGAATGTTTAACTAGGCTATAGTTTAGGCTTAACTATCAAAAGATGAGTTTTTCATCATTATGTATGACCTTGTTAAAGCCAATGGATTTATAATGATTTTTAAATTGTAATCTAATTAAATACTGTATAATGTTAATTTACTATGCCAGGCAAGTAAGGCCTATATCCATTTCCTTTAACAAATTACACCATAGGACCCTAGAGAATTCATTTACACAGATAAATAAAGAATCTTGAACAATGCATTCCCAATGTCATCCATGGCTAAAATCTAATGCAGATCTCTAATTTTTAATAGCTATTCTCAAATCACACACAAAAAAGGCAGACTAAATATTTGTTAATTCCCCTTTAAGTATAATGAAAAGATTAATATATAAATTAAAGACAATTTTAGTAATAAGAAAAGAGTTTATTTTTTAAAATCCTACTTGTAAAAGTAAAATACTAAAAGAGAGTTAACAGGTAATTCTAGCACAAGGCAACAAAGATAGTCAAAGGAAATTAGACTGAAGCTTGAAAAGGTAACAAATAGATTTAACTAATTATACATTCAATTTTTAACTCATCATCTGTTTCTCTCTCTCCACTCTTTCCCTTGGTAATTTCGTCTACTCCCATGGGTTCAATTATCACCTCTCTGCAGATGTTTTCCGAAACCACTTCTTCAGCTTTGATCTCTCCCCTGAGCTCTAGCAGCTACTTCTCTAACTACTTGGTAGACATCTCCACCTGAATATAGGACTAGCACCTCCAACTCAACATGCACAAGACTTACTTCACCATCTTCTCTCCTAAACCATTTTCAAACTTCTGTTCCCCGCCCCGCAGTTAACCAAGCTCAAAACAGGATTCATTGTTAATTTTTTCCTATCCCCATCACCCATATCCAAACAGCTGCTAAGTCCTTTGAGGTGTACTAGGTGTTCAGGAAGACTAGACCCTCTGGTGTGAGGGTTTGCTGAGCCCTTTTCAGGGCCATTCATCCACCTTTGGGGTCCATCTTTTCCCCTGTCACCTGTGGCTCCAAGAGCATGTAACATGAACAGCTGACAAATCATCGCCAGACACAGGCTAAACCAAGCTGAGAGTAACCAAGAGACCTCAAACTCAATGAGTTAGTGGGATGTGTACTCCAACCATGTGAAGACTTCACCTGGCAGAATGGATGATAACAATTTACTCCAACAACCATGAAGGCAGCAGAAGCAGGTGCTGTGGAGTGCTTAGAGCTGGTCAGTCATTGAAGACACCAAGGTCATCCACTGCATCTCAGACCACTGCCAGTCATCTTGACTTTTGTCTTGCCAGTGGACTTCAATGACTCAGGAAGGGAGAGTGAGGCTGATGACTTTGCCCCACTCTGCTTCAGTTAAATCCAATTCACTCCCAAGTCAAGACATCACCCGTGATGTCATTAGTCCTCTTCAGAAACAAAGGAAAAACAAGTCCTTTGGATTCTATTTCTGCCATGAGAAACCGAGGAATACTCATATGAACTGATGTCATAAGTGAGCAGAACTAGGAGAACAATTTTTATAATAACATTATGAAAACAATTTTGAAAGTTGTAACTCTGATCAGTACAGTGACCAACCAAGATTCCAAAAGATTTTTGAAGAAGCATGCTACCCACCTCCTCAGAGAGGGACAGATCCTGAATACAGAGTTTTATATATGTATATTATATATATTTGGACATAACCAATGAGGGAATCTATTTTGCTTGATTATGCATGTTTGCTATGAGTTATATTTTTCCTAGTCAAGAGGTGAGGGGAGAAAACAAAAAATGAAATTTAATTTAAAAAAAGAATGTGGTCATAAACCTTAGTAGTAATTCACATTTCTGTAGTTTTGCAAAGTGCTTTCCTCACAATCCCAGGAGGCAGGTGGTACAAGTTATTATCCCTATTTGGTAGGTGAGGAAACCAAGCCTCTAGAAATAAAGTGACTTGTCCATGGCTGAGATTGAATTAATCTAAGGTGGAATTTAACTCCAGAGTTCCTGCTTCTTAGTTCAGTGTTCTATCCACTATACCACACTGTTAATTCCTTTATTTTTAAAAAAAGTGTAAGGTAGTTGGCTTTTCACTGACCTAATCACAGAAAAGGGGCAGCCAATTAGTTGTTTAACTGGGGAAATGTGACCATACCAGGTGATCCTTTTATGAGGTGTGAATTAATCCCATGAATGTATGAGAGAGGAAGTGATGCTATAGGAGGAAGACGGAGAGGTCATACCTCTGAGTGACCTTTCAAAGCCATTTATTTCATTAAACCCCAGAGACAGAGACTCTAACTCCTAAGACACCTGTAGATGATTCATGGAGCTCGAAGCTGGATGGAGCTGGGTAAGTGGAAATGCAGGCAGAAGCTATCTTGGCAAAGAAAGAAACCTACTTGGGTAGTTTGGGCAGGAGGAGTGTTGGGACAGATGTTGTGTTGCCAAAACTTCTATGGAATAGATTCCAAAATGTTGATTCTCCCTTTCTCTGCCTTAGCCTTTCTCAGGAAAAGCTAAAGCCTTTTCTTCTGAGCATGTAGTGTCTGTTCACCTTTATTTTAGGCATGTATTTTGTCTTTGTAAATGGGATTAACCACAGTCTTTGGCAAGTTTTGGTGTATTTATTGGGAATGCCAGGTGGCAATTAAGGAGGGAGTGTCCTCAAAGCACAGAGAGCAAGAAAGAGAGAGACAGAGATAGAGAGACATAGAAGGAACTAACTAACATTAACATTAAAACATTTTACCCAGAGCACTGTCTCTTCATGGGAGTTTGAAGCTAAAAATAGAGGAAATATATGTATCATTGTCGTTCAGTCATGTCTGACTCTTTGTGACCCTGTTTGGAGTTTTCTTGGCAAAGATACTAGAGTGGTTTGCCAGTTTCTTCTCCAGCTCATTTTACAAATGAAGAAACTGAGGCAAACAGGGTTAAATGACTTGCCCAGGGTCACACAGCTACTAAGTGCCTGAGGCCAGATTTGAACTCAGGAAGATGAGTCTTCCTGACTCCAGGCCCCTTGCTCTATCCACTATACTACCTAGCACCTCAAAAGTATATATCCTTTGACACAGTTCTCTGGAGCAGAGGAGGAATATTTATCCTGTAAACAAATCTGGGAAGTGTGTCAGTAGTAGGATGGGGGAGTAGGGCAGGATGGGAGGGAAAAGAATTGTAGTTTAATAACTCTCCTCACCACATCTCACACCACAGATTCAATCAGTTTGTATTTATTATGTTCTAATATGCCAAAGTAAAGCACAAAGGTGAACAACTTACCAGAGTCTGTACATTGATTTCTTACATCCTCAATGTTCTCTATTTTGACTGTTGTTTGAAGAAAAATATAACAGTTGCTTTGGAATTGAACCCAACTAGAAGAAGGACAATCTGTAGGGGAAATGAAGACACTGTTATTATGGATAAAGGAATAATTTAATGAATTCTATAAACCAAGAACATAAATTTTTAAAAATGAAATTGTAATTTCTCTTAGAGCCTCTTAGAAGTTAGTATAGTAAAGCTGTTAATTCAAAATAAAAGGGTGGGAAATTCTGCTTAAGTTGAAAAAAAGTCTATTTCTTTTTAAAATCTTTAAAGATGTAGGGTTTTTTTCAAGTAGTGTTCATATTACAGTTAGATATAAGTGAGTAAAAATGAATCACTTAAATATTTGTCAACAGACTCAAAGGAAGTTTCATGAGATGTGAACTGGAATGGAGACTAGACAAGCCCTAGCGTCTTGCATGCAATTGTTAGATCCCTCATTCTTTTATAAATACTTTTGTATTTAAAATCAGGACTATTCTTGCATAATTTCAAGCAGAGGCTTTACCCTTTGCAGCTGTACTTTTCACATCCGTTTTTTTTTTGGCTTTATAAACAGTCATCTGGAAACACACTGACAATAAGTATTTATTTTTGTTTGGAGCTAATTTTTCCCCCTTGGAATGAGACTCTGAAATTAGAGACTAACGTGAAAAGGTTGACTTATTTTCCAAAAAAATACATTTTATAAATAGTTGTCGATAACAACTTTCTGGATTTGTAACCACTACTCTACTGAAACTGCTTCATTCAAGGTCACCAGTGACCCCAATTGTCAGATCCAATGGCTTTTTCTTGGGCTTAATCCTTCATGACAGTTTTGCAACCTTTGACAATGTTGACCACTTCTCCTTTTTGATAACTTTTCCTTGGCTTCTGAGACGTTGCCTTCTCCTGATTCTCTTCCTCCTCTAACCATTCTTCCTCATACTTCTTTCCTGATTATTTTTATCCTCCCACACAAACGTGAGCATTCTCCAAGGTGGTGTCTTTGACCTGCTTCTCTTCTCTCTAAATACTCCCAGCTATCTCATCTTTTTCCATTGAGAGACCACTTGGAGTTAGAAAAACCTGAGATCAAGTCTCAGATCTGACATATTCTTTGCTGTGTGACCATGGAAAATCACTTAACTTTCCAGTGCCCTGGAAAGACTTCCCAGAGTCTAAGCAGCAAAACAGTTGCTGAACTACATTGGTAGAGGAAAGTTTCCTCACTAAGAATTCTCCATCCCCCTGAAATACAGGGCCCATCCAAAACAAATAAAACACACACACACACACACACACACACACACATACCAGAGAAGAAGGGGGAAAGGATGACCAAACAAAATACAATGGGAGAATAAAATAAAAATTCATTAGTTTGGCATTCAAGGCCTTCCACTCTTACTCTCCAGGTTTCCCCATCTCCTCACTAGGGACCTTGACCTCCTGTGGGTACACTCTGCTGCCTCATCCCTACTTTTGATCTTTCTCTTTAGTATAGTCTTCCCTCATTAGAATATAAGCTCCTTGATGGTAAGGACTGTCTTGTCTGCTTGCATTTGTATCCTTAACACTTAGCACAGTGCCTGGCACTCAACACATACTTGTTCTGTCTACCATTTTATCCATTTATCCATATCTAATCTATCTACAATATGGTTCTACTCTTTATCTCTCTAGTCTTCCTTGAATCTCTCATGTCTCTCACTTTTTTTTAGTGCATTTATATTCTAAATTACATTATAGTTATTTTTGTTCACATCTGATCCCTCATTCTAGCTTATAAGATATGTTGGAGGGCAACAACTGGGGTTTTCTTTTAAAATCTTTGTGTTCCTCAATGTCTTACATACAGGAGGTGCTTAATAAATGTTGAAATAAATGTGGAATACAGCATTTTTGATTAGGAAAAAATTAAGGGCAAGGTTGAAAAGAAATGTCATATTAAAAAAAATTTAACTGGACCTAGAACTTAAGAAGTTTGTGGAACTACTCACAGTGTTATTTTTATAAAGGCTAGTATGGACAAGTCTAAATCTTCCTCTTGGTAACTCCTACCCCTTGATCCTAGTTCTGTTTCTGTAGCCAAACAAAGCAAGTTTAATTCATCTTCATATGACAGCCCTTCAAATATTTAGAGACAGCTGTCATATTCCCAGAAGTCTTCTCTACTCTGCGCTAAACATTCCCAGTTCATTTAGTTGATCTCCACATGGCATGAATAACCTGAAGGACTCTCAGCATCCTGTTTGACTTCCTCTGGGCACACTTCAGCTTAGCAACGTTCACCTCATGTTACATCTAGAACTGATCATAATATTCTAGATGTGGTATGATCAGGGAAGACCACAATGAAACCAGCATGACTCCCCCTTTCTGGACACTATGACTCTCTTAATGTAATCTACAAAATATTTAGTTATTTGTATTTAGTATTTGAGTACTAAAAAAAGTCTGAGAGATATGAGAAATTCAAGGAAGACTAGAGAGATAGAGTAGAGCCAGACTGTAGACAAGACAAGTCTTATCTACCAATTGTAAGCTCCTTGAAGCCTTGGGCTGTGTTTGGGTCTTTTTACATAGTTTGCATCACCTAGCACAAAACCTCACACATAGTAGGGAAGGGAATAAGCATGTAAGTAGCACCTACTACAAGCCAGGCATAGTGCTAAGTGCTTTATAAATATTACCTTATTTGATCCTCACAACTACCCTTCCAGGAAGATACTCTCATCATCCCCATTTTACAGTTGAAGCAACTAGAGGTTAAGGGACTTGCCCCAGGGTCACAAAGCTAGGATCTGAGGTTGAATTTGAACTCACATCTTCCTGACTCCAGGCTCCAGGGCTCTATATACTATACTACCTAGCTGGCTATATAGTAGAAACTTAATAATATCAGTTGATTGGATGATTTGTGATTGCAATCTTTAACTTTCAAATTAGTAGAGTAGTGCTTTTGAGAGTTAAAGTTATTTGTCTACTCATAATTTCAAATATACATTGTACATTGAACTCAGGATTGCTTTAAGATAAAAAAACTTTAAACATTAATTTAGGGATGATCTCTTTCAGGAATATTATAACAACCATGACAGCAACCACTACTATACACACACACACACACATACATATATATATATATATACACACATATATACACACACACGTATATATACACATACATATATACACACACACACACACACACACACATATATATGTATATATGTAGTGCTTACTATGTGCCACTTAGCACTGTGCTAAGTGCTTCACAATTATTATCTCATTTGATTCTCATAACAAACCTGGAAGGCAGGTGCTATGATTACCCCCATTTAATAGCTAAGGAAAATGAAACAGATGGAGGTTAAGTGACTTGCCCAGGGTCACACAGCTAATAAGTATCTTAAGCCAGATTTGAAATCAGGTCTTCTTAACTCTGGTCCCAGCATTCTATCCATAGCACTGCCTAAGTGCTCACTAGTTAGTTTTTTGTTATAACTATCATTATAGTAATAACTTTTGCATTTATGGCTGAAAGTAATTTTCAAACCAACTCCATTTTTATAAACACCTTCAGAAAAGTAGTGTAGTGTAGTGTAGTGCAGAGAGCTGGCTTCTTACCAGAAAGATCTTGGTTCAAGTCCTGTCTTTGACACATACTAGCTGGATAACTCCAGACAAGTCTCTAATTCACATTATATATCATTTTTCCTGGCTATGGACTTTAACTATGAAGTTAAACTTTCATTAAATGTAGTAAAATATAAATTACATACAATTTATAACACAAAACAAATAGTATATGATTATATAAGAAATTTAACATAAATATGGAATATTAAAATAATAGCATAATAAATTTTATTATATATGAATTATATATAGTTATACAGAATATGAATTATATAACTTATGTTTATTATATTTAATTGTAAAGATTCACTGTAACTAGTCTTCCCAGAAAATTAGGAAATATTTATTAAAATCTGTATTACTGCATACTTCAAACATATGTACATAATCAGGTTGCTCTTCCTAGGCTTTTAAAATGAACTTTTACCTTGGTACAAACAATCTAGGTTTTGATATAATGGTTCTTATTTTAGCAACTGTTTCAGGCAAGAAATACAAACAGTGTTTATTTCCAAGAAACCTAGGAACAAACTGTTCACTGCCTTATTGCCACATAAAATGATTCACTCTTGCTACAGCAGCTCGGAGGCTACAAGGCAGGTGAAACCTCTCCACTATTTTAATACATGAAGAAATCCATTAATAAACCATGTGAAACAAATTGTACACGAAAGGGTTGTTAATCTTACTGTAGTGCTTGGTTGCCCCGCCTCATGGGGATCAAAAGGAACAAATCTGACCAAATACATTTCATTAGAATATGAAATTCAAGCAAAACTACATAGAAGTCATGCTAATCTCTTTAGAAACCTGCAATGCTAGTCCCAGGCTGGCCTAGTGGCCAACAGTGTCAAAATGGAATGAAGTTCATCGGCACTGGATACTTTCTGACAGACTAAAACTGTCATCCTCCAGGTACACCACCCACATAGACACTTAGTAATGAATAATGTCAAAGCCCGATGTGATCTTGGTCTCAGCTTCTGACCAAAGACAACCCCCACACCCAGCCCCTACAACTTTTATGATACATTTCAGGAAGAAGTTTACTTCATCTACTACACTTCGTACTCAAATTTCCTATGTATTTAGTTATATTGTTACCTGTTCAATGACAATTTGTGGGGACGGGGGAAGTATCATGGGAGTAAGAGACCACTGACCTGAAAAAGTCTCCAGGCCTTAGTTTGAGCACTGTCACTGCCCAGAGTTTCTTTTTATGGATCCTTCTACTGTAAGTTTTTTAAAAAAAGTATGTGTACAAAAAGTATGTGTATGCTAGGGTAGGCCAAGCTGGTGGTAGGCAGAAATATATATTTTTTCGATTTAAAAAAACAAAACAAAAACCATTCTGTTCTGTGAGAAATCCAAGACCATTTCGTCTGATTCCTATCCTAAAGGCTATTAACAGAAGCTCTAGGTTTAATTGAAATATTTATCAAGAGAAGCAAATCAGGAGTGTTCTTTTAATTAAAATACACAAGGTAAAATCTTGTCTTGCTGAAAAGATGGTAATGTATGGCAGTTAATTCATATTCCCTAAATGGATCATATATCTAGAGCTATAAGGTCCCTAAGAGATCATGTGGTCCAAACTGCTCATTTCACATAAAGAGACATTGATGCCGAGACAAGTGACTTGCCTAAGGTTCTGTGAGTGTGATAGCGGCCCAATTCAGCCCCAGGGCTTCTGACTCTAAGTCTCATACTTTGCCCATTCTACCAAATTGGCTAACAGAGAGTTTTATAACATTGTCAACATAAGACTGGTAACTTCTCTGTGTTTTGGCTCCCCCTGGGGGTTCAAACGTATCTTTCCAATGACTAATTTTGCCCAAAGTTGAGAGAGAGGCAAAAGAAAGCAATTGTGCAGTGGATAGAGGAAAAAATTAGAAGAGGCTAGGGAAAAAAAAAAAGATTCTATTTTATTTGCCCACTTCTCACTTATATGCCCACCTGCCCATTTCTCCTGGCTTGCTCTTATATAACCAACAAAGTCCTTTTACAACTCTAACATTCTATAAAAACCTTTGTATAATAAGCATGTATTCATTCTTACCCTTTCTTCAAGGTTCAGCTCAAATACCAACTTCTCAGTAAATCTGCATTTGGTCTACGCCCCTTGTTTTACACATAAGGAGAATAAGGTCCAAGGAGATCAAGAGATTTGCTTAACTACTAAATGAATGGGCCAGACCTAGAATCTAGGTTTGCCAGCTTCTAGTTGATTGCTACACTTTCATCATCCCACCCCAATTCCCTTAATTCACATCAAAAAATAATACACTATTACAACAGAAAGCCCATCAATAGTGATGATTCTGGCTTAAATGTTTTTCATTGGTTTTGTAATTTCTATGGTGTATATTTCCTGGTGGTTCTCATTATTTATGAAACACTAAAAAAGGGAAAGAGAATAAAAATGGATTATCCAGGATAAGCTGAGAATCAATATCATGCTTACATATTTATAAGAACATTTTTACAAGGCAAATTACACCATAGCTATAATATATACATACATATACGTGTGTGTATATGCATATATACACACACATTCAAATATATGTATATAAAATATGTATACAAACCAATAGTACAACTATTGTCAGGACCAAATTAATATAGTTATTTTACATATACTTAACACAAAATTAATGACAATGAGATGCTTATGCTATCTACTGATCCATAAAATTGTGTATTCATATCTCATATTCAAGACAGTCCAAACAAGTTTTATTTTATGTCACAAGGGTAGTAAATATTTTATATCCATAGTAAATAACTCAAGAATGTCAAACATGAGTAATTTATAAAAAACTGTTTATACTGAATAAAATGTGCCTGATACATCCACAGAAGCACATTCCATACCCAAGCCAACTAAAAGAGAAAAACCATTTCTTATTACATCATCAGGTCTCACTGTTTACAGAAGAAAAATCAACTATAGTTCCCAAACTATCTTCAGCAAACAAAATCTTTTCCTTTCTTTGGATCAAGCTTCAAGTTTTCTTCAGCTCAAATATCGCCTTCTCAATAAAGCCTTCCCTGATCCCTTCAGCTAGAAGTGCCCCTCACCTTCTCTAAGAGCTTGATAAGCCACTATACTGTTTCTGTGTATCATTGTGCTGTGTACTTTGGAACCCCAGATCTATTCTCACAAACTCCATTTTTTTTTCTCTCAACCTCCCTTCCATCTCCTTGTTTTAATTGAAATTTAACTTTCTTCTAAGGAGAACCCCAGACCTCTCACAACACTTTCTTATAGAAAAGGCTGACAAACTTTTTGCTTCCCAGTGTTAATTCTAGACAAACAAGGTTATAGAAGGGAAAACAGGATTTCAGAAAACATAGTGTAAGAGCCAAACCATCGCATCATTTGCTTGGAGAGTATTTAGGATGCAGCTGAAAGGACAGTAAACAAGCTATAAATGGAAAAGACACATAAGATTTTTATTTTGAAAAATTCTTTCTCATCAATGACATAGCACTACTACATTTGCATTCTAACATCACAATCCTTGAGGTGTTGCATGAATAAGTAGAAATGACCCTAAAGAAAACAATAAAAGGGAGAGCTTCTAGCTGAAACCACAGAGGAGGAGGTCTATGCTGGGCTGAAGCAATTTTGAGGGTGTTAAAGAATTAACTCTCAAGGTATCTTAAAAAAGGATGGACCCTGAATGCTTTGGGAGAGAGGGAATGGACTTCATTATTACAAAAAAAAAGGCAATGGGGGAAAATATTGGTTAATATTGAATTATATACTTATTTTCCCATTTCTATGAGATCTTCAGGGGCATCTTGGTGAAGCTACAAGAAGGGACCAGGCGGGAATTCATAAATGACATTCTACACCAGACCATGTATTTATATGCAATTCCGTGAAAAGTACGGAGCATACAAGATCTCATTGTGTTTATTGTTCATTAACTAGAAAAAAGCATATGGTTTGGTAGAGAAAAATGCTGCCTTAATTACTATCTTCCAACAAGGGATTGCCCTTGCATGTGAATCAAACAAAATGAGTATTTGCCAGAAGACTTTGCAAAATTTAAAAACATAGATAATTTTGTTCAACGTTCCTGAGTAGTAATATGAAGCAAGGGATAAAACAGGGATATTTGTACTTGACACGTGTTTGGCCACTATCATAGAGGATACCCACATATAAAAACTCCAAATGGAAGAGTGATTGTCTATAGATGACAAAGTCCTCTAGATGTTCCTGTTTGTGGATGACATTATATTGATTACTTCAAACCCTGGAATGTCACAGAGTCTCTTAAGTGAGATCCCCAATCACTAAAAGTTCAGCCTAACTATCCACACAGGAAAAAAACAACAACAAAAAACCGAAATAGACAAGAATGCCTATTGTCCAGAGTATGATATGTAACTCGATGACCCATTGAGCTATTATAAGAGTATATAAATGCGTGTGTGTGTGTGTGTGTGTGTGTGTGTGTGTGTGTGTGTGTTTAGATACAGATATGTAGTTCAGACCTCAGATGGAGCTGAAAGGACAATGAATCTAGGAAGGAAATAGACTGGCTAGCTTTTGGGAAACCATTTAGTCCTTTTGATGACCACCAACTTCTTATTGGAACAGAGGCCCATCTTTTTAAATATCAACATTCTTATGATGATCTTGCATAGCTAAATTTCATTGACTGTCACAGTTTTTGAAGAAGTGAAGTATGCAGAGGCCCATTGTAAGTGGTCTGGAGTATATTGCCAATAGAGAGTTATGCAGGAAAAATAGTATAAAGGATGTCATTAAAGATGTAGGTCCAGTAAAAGAATTAGGTTGGTCATGTAGTGAATTAAAGGAATTATCAACAGACAGCTCATGTGCTTTACTGGTCCATCCATGAAATGCTCAAATAATCTAGAGCGAAGGCTGTTAACCTGGATTCGAGAGACCTTCAAGAGATTTGTGGATAGATTTCAGAGATCTGTAAACTTGGTAGGAAATATTACATCATTATTTCAATATAATTGTTTTCCTTTGAAATTCTATTTTTTTATGCATTTAAGAACATTATCCTGTGAAGGAGTCCATAGATTTTATCAGATTGTCATCTCCATGACCCTGGCTTTATTCAGCTCCATAACCACATTCTGGACAATGTTATTTAAAAAATTCACTATCACAGAATTCCTGTTCCCCTTCCACCCTGCTACTGTTTCTGACCTTTGACCCTTGGTGACTCCCACCATCTCATTCCTCCCCTCCAGTTTTGGGTTGTTGAGCATCACTGCTGAAAATCAACAAACTATATTTCATAGGATCTAGAGCTGGAAGGGACTTTGGAGATGATTGAATTTAATTTCCTCAATTTAAAAATGAAGAAATGGAGGTTCAGAGACTAGTAATATAAATTGAGTTAATCACATATTTGTGGTTCAAACCCAAGTCTTATGACTCCAAAAGTAGTGCTTGCTTTTTTTTTTAGAACTATACCATGCTGCTATAAATTTATGGTACATAATATCATCTATGTTCTCATTGCTGCTCAGAAATCTCTTCTTTCAATTCTAACAAAATCCCTAGTTTCACTGTTTATAGTTATATTTCATACTTTTTCCTTTTTCTTCCTCAAACCTTGAACCTCACCTCATACTGATCCCCAGCTTCCAGCAGATGACCTTGTATCTTATTTCACTAGGAGAACTGAAGACAATCTCCTCAAATGCTTTAGCTTCTTCTCCTCTAAACTTCTTAGCATTTTCTCTTCTTATTATATTGGTGCAAGTGGAAGCTAGTGACTTGATGGGAAATCAAGATACTATAAAACAGAACCAAAGGAATGAAAAAAATGGAAGACAATGTGAAATATCTCATTGGAAAAACCACTGACCTGGAAAATAGATCCAGGAGGGAGAATTTAAAAATTATTGGACTACCTGAAAGCCATGATCAAAAAAAGAGCCTAGATATCATCTTTCAAGAAATTATCAAGGAGAACTGCCCTGATATTCTAGAGCCACAGGGCAAAATAGAAATTGAAAGAATCCACCGATTGCCTCCTCAAAAAGATCCCAAAAAGAAAACTCCTAGGAATATTGTTGCCAAATTCCAGAGCTCCCAGATCAAGGAGAAAATACTGCAAGCAGCCAAAAAGAAACAATTTGAGTATTGTGGAAACAAAATCAGGATAACACAAGATCTAGGAGCTTCTACATTAAGGGATCAAAGGGCTTGGAATATGATATTCCAGAGGTCAATGGAGCTAGGATTAAAACCAAGAATCACCTACCCAGCAAAACTGAGTATTGTGCTCCAAGGCCAAATATGGATTTTCAATAAAATAGAGGACTTTCAAGCTTTCTCAGTGAAAAGACTAGAGCTGAATAGAAAATATGACTTTCAAACACAAGAATCATGAAAAGGTAAACAAGAAAGAGAAATCATAAGGGACTTACTAAAGTTGAACTGTTTTGTTTACATCCCTACATGGAAAGATGATGTGTATAATTCATGAGACCTCAGTATTAGGGTAGCTGAAGGGAATATATATATATATATATGTGTGTGTGTGTGTGTGTGTGTATACGTATATGCACACATATATACATATATGTGTGTGTATACGTATATGCACACATATATACATATATATGTGTGTGTGTATATACGTATATGCACACATATATACATATATATGTGTGTGTATATACGTATATGCACACATATATACATATATGTGTGTGTATACGTATATGCACACATATATACATATATGTGTGTGTATACGTATATGCACACATATATACATATATACATGTGTGTGTGTATACATATACATATATACACACACACACAGATATATATATATATATATATATACATATACACACACACACACACACACAGAGGGCACAGGGTGAGTTGAATATGAAGGGATGATACCAAAAAAAATAAATTCAAATTAAGGGATGAGAGAGGAATATATTGAGAGAGGGAGAAAGGGCGAAATAGAATGGGGTAAATTATCTCACATAAAAGTGGCAAGAAAAAGCAATTCTGTTGGAAGGGAAGAGGGGGTAGGTGAAGGGGAATGAGTGAATCTTCCTCTCATCAGATTTGACCTGAGGAGGGAATACCATACACACTCAATTGGGTATCTTACTCCACAGGAAAGAAGGAGGAAGGAGATAAAAAAGGGCGGATGATAGAAGGGAGGGCAGATGGGGGAGGAGGTAATCAAAAGCAAACACTTTCAAAAAAGGGACAGGGTCAAGGGAGAAAATTGAATAAAGGGGGATAGGATAGGAAGGAGCAAAATACAGTTAGTCTTTCACAACATGAATATTCTGGAAGGGTTTTATATAATTACACACATGTGGCCTATGTTGAATTGCTTGCCTTCTTAGGGAGGGTGGGTGGGGAGGGAAGAGGGAAGAGAATTTGGAACTCAAAGTTTTGAAAGCAGATGTTAAAGAAAAAGTTTTTGCATGCAACTAGGAAATAAGATATACAGGCAATGGGGCACAGAAATCTATCTTGTCCTACAAGAAAGTAAGGGAAAATGTGATGGGGGGGAGTGGAGTGACAGAATGGAGGGCTGACTGGGGAATGGGACAATCAGAATATATGCCATCTTGTTGTGGTGGGGCAGGGTAGAAATGGGAAGAAATTTTGTAATTCAAACTCTTCTGAAAATCAATGCTGAAAACGAAAAATATTAAATAAATAAAAAAATTTTCAAAAAAAATTAAATAAATAATCTTCCTTTGAAAATTCTACTCCATCCAGTTAATGTCACATTTCTTTCTCCCATTCATGCCTGCTCTTCTCCATTCCTTCTTTTAAATTAAGAAAATATATATAGACATATTTTGTCTTTATATCACTTTTAGCATCCAAGTGGGGTCATGAACAGTTGGACAGGACTGAAACTACCCAACAACAACATCACCTTCATCCTCAGATATATTTCTCTCCTTTCCCAGGGAGCCATTCTTTATAATAAAGATTTTTTTGAAAAAGAGAAAAAAATCAGGTTAGCAAAACCAACCAATACATCAATTGAGTTTAATGAAATGCACATTGTTCCACATCCATAGTCCTTCCTCCCCACCTCTGTAGAAAGGAAAGAGTTGCATTTTCTCATCTCTTCTATGGAGATAAGCTTGGTCATTATAGAGATACTCTGCTCAGTCTCACTTTGTTGTTGTTGTTTCTATTTACATTATTTTAGTCATTGTGTATATTGTTTTTCTGGTTCTGACTACTTCAGTCTGCATCAGTTCATATAAATCTTCCTTGGCCCAACTTCTTTAAAAAGTTTTCTATACCCAATGCCTCCACTTTCCATCATATACTCCTTAACCCCTTATAATCTAGTTTCCATCTTCCCCACTTCAGTGAAACAATTCTGTTAAGTTTAACAAATACCAAGTCTTCAAATCTGATGATCTTTTTAAAGTCTGTTTTCTCTCTCACTTCTCTGTAGCATTAGACATTGTTGACCACCACATTCTTGAGGGCAGCTTCTCCTTTCTTGGCTCTAGATCCCTGAGTCTCATGGTTCTCCTCCAACTCTAGCTGACCCTATTTCTCATTCCTATTCCAAACCTTAAGATGGTGATTCCCCATGAATCTGTCCTTAGCCCTCTTTTATTCTTTGTCTCCACCAATATTATTCACTCTCATGTCTTCCATTCTCACTTCCAAGCAGATAATTTCAAATCTCTACTCTTGAACTCTTTAAGCATTCTAGACCGATAAGAGACAACATATGGAGTAATGGAAAATGCAATGGCTCTGGGGTCACAAATGTGGAGTTGTAACTTCTGCTCTGCTCCTTTAGAATTGTATGCCTTTGGGCAAGCCAATTTGAACTTGAACTTCCTCATCTTAAGACAACTGGATTGGACTACATGATTTCTAAGGTCTCTGTCTGCTCTAAATGTACAATCCTCAATCTCTCATATTTCACACTTGGGGGTTATCTTTGACTCTTCAATCTCCTTCCTTTCTCTTATCCAATCAATTACCAAATCCAATACTACTTCAATCCAATTCATCAAACATTTATTAAATCTCTATAATGGACAATTAATTCAGACTATTCATTGGAAGGTCAAATACTGAAGCTTAAATACTTTGTTCAAATAATGAGAGGACAGGACTCAGTGGAAAAGACCCTGATCTTGGCAAAGATTGAAAGCAAAAGGAGAAGGAGATGGCAGAGGATGAAATGATAGATAGGGTATGGAAACAATGACCATAAGCTCGAACAGATAGGAGCTAGTGGAGGATAAAATGGTGTTATGGTCCATGACACAACTGAACAACAACAATAAAACATGGGCAAGGCCCTGGGGCTAGAAGGACAAAATTGTTTCTGACTTCTTAGGAGCTTATATTCTCCTTGAGCTATTTAATATATAAACAGAAAAGAAAATATAAAATAATTTGAGGAAGAAAAAAATACTAATAAATAGGGAGAATCAGGAAATACTTGGAAGCTAAGGGTCCTAAAAGGCAGAAATGAGAAATGAATAGCGGACATTTGGAGGGACAGCCTGTACAAAGATACAGGGATAGGAGGTGACATGTTGAGTTTAGGAAAAGACATAAATGTAAAGTTCTTAAAGGAGAATAAAGTGAAATGAGCCTGGAAACACACGTTGGAATCAAAGTATGAAGGGCTTTGAATACCAGGCTTACAAGTTTGTACATTATCCTTGAGGGAAAAAGGAGCAATTAAAGCTTCTTAATCAATTGGGAGGGTTACATGGTCAGATCTGTTCTTTAGAAAGATATTTTGAAATCTGTCAAAGATGGATCAAAGTGATACAGAGATGGGAAACTGAGAATCCAATTAGCAGGCTATTGTAACAATATAGGTAGGTATAAGGGTATGATGTTGGGTAAAGTGTTGGCTCCATGAATAGACAGAAGGAGATGGATATGAGAACTGTTGTGGAGTTAGAATTGATAAATATTAGCATACTATTCAATATATGAAATGAGGGAGAATGAAGGGTTGAAGATAACTCTGGAGTTGTATGTCTGGGTGACTGGAAGGATGCTAATGTGTTTGAGGAGAGCCAGATTCAGAAGAAAGAGAATGAATTCCGTTTTAGTCAGAGTGAGCTTGAGATTCCTATGGGAGATCCAAATGGAGATGTACGGCAGGCCATTGGTACTGTAGTTCTGGAGTTCAGGAGGAAGATTAAGGTCTCAGTTTCCTCATCTATAAAACGAGGAGCTCAGTGACCTCTGAAATCACTTTAAACTCTAAATCTATGATTCTGTGATCCTATGAGACCTCTGATTCACCCTTTTTGTTGGCTTCCAAACATATCCTTGTTATGGTCAGGTTAGCAAAAACCATCAATAATTCCCTGTTGCCTGCTAAGTAAAGGTCAAATTCTTAGGTTGGCATTGAAGGCACTCCACAATTCTTAATTAGCCTGAGCATCTACCCTTATCTTAAATTATGCCCACCCACACACTCTGTGCTTCAAGTTAATTTGAATGCTCAATATTCCTATACATTGCCAAGATAGCCTATACTCTGGGACTTTTCTCAGCTTGTTTGTTCTTTGTGGAATGCCCTCCTGCTTTTTTCTACCTGTTGAATGCCTTTCTATCATTTAAATATCAAGTGAAATGCCACTTCTTTCTGAAAGACTTTTATTATACCCCCAGTGGATAATGACCTTTTATCCCATTCTCAGACCTCTTATAGCCTTTATGTTATTTTTTTTACTTACATGTTTTACATTATAATAACAATCAGAGTTCTAAGCTTCGTCATGTGTAAAATGAAAAAGTTAGACTGGATTATCTTTAAGGCTCTTTTCTGTTTAAAAATTTCTAGGATAATGCTATCCTGCCATTTGCCCAAGGGTTGGGAGAGATATTTAAAGAAGCTAGATTTGTTGGGATATGGTACGAGGAAAGAAAAAGGGAGGGACAATTTATTTATGGAAAAGAGATTTAAGGCCATAATCTGCCAAAGCACCCCCCCCCCAATTTAATAAAATGAATAAAGCCCTCTTCCACACATATTATGTTTAAAATGTTATCTTGATTCAACCTCTTTAAATTTCTTAAATGTCTAATTGCAGGAAAATATTACTAATATCTTTTATTTACATATTTCAAAAATTATAAAACCATTGATGTGTAATTAAAAAGGATAAAACATTCAGCATGACAACTCATATTTGTATAGTAATTTGCTATATAAAGAGTGTTTACTTCTAACTATGATATGCAGTAGGCAATATAAGTTTACCTATTTTACGATATGGAGGCTCAATGAAGTTAAAACAACTTGCCTAGGATCCTGTGCCCAGGAAGTGGTAGAACCAAGACCCAAATTGAGATCTTTTTACTCCATGTCCACTGAATGCTTTTTCCCCTACATCTCACAAAGGGCAAAAGTTAGAACCATGAGAGAGGATGAAGGAAGTCTGGTTTTTTGTTTTCCTCAGTACAAGCAGGAACTCTACCACACAGAGCTATTTTAAAATGTAACAAGTTGCTTTGTTGGTGAATAAATTTTCCTTTGAAAGAGGTGGCCAAGCAGAGGTTGAACTGTCGGGGATGTTGTAGAGGGAATTTCTGAATTAGTTGGAAGGTTGTCTTAATTGGCTGGTAAGGTCCCTTCCAATCTTGAGATTCTCTGATCTAATGATTAGCAACCCATTTATGCAGCAATCTACTACTTACAATTTCTCACAACACTCTTGAAAAATAGATGGGTCAAGGATATAATTATCCACATAATAGTCTAACTTTCCACGAGTTCACTAGAAGATATCTAAGAAGTAATTTCATACAATATTATCTTGACATTCCTCGTGCTTCATGATGTTCTGTGAAAATTAAATATGCACTGATTGATAAATCAAGGAATAAATGTTTAGGGACCTGTTAAATTTTTAAAAATGAGCCATTGACTGAATTCCAAGTGCTTCAAGGCTCTATCTGCTGCCTAGAAATGACACTGCTGCTTCAAAGGGTTAATGTGATAGTTCATAACATTCTTGGATTTTTAGTCAATTTAAATAAAACTGTTCCTATTTGAAAGTCACATGCACAGCATGAAGAGAAGTGATCCTCAGTGTATATTTTTCTCTAAATGTGAACAAAAGAGAAGCAAAGGTCATGCCATGTTTTAAATATTTCCTATCTGGTAACCAGCCAGTATCTTTAATGAGTTCCTTTTTTTCTTCCCCCCCCTCTATTTTCATTAATATATGGATTTATTTTTCTGCCTCCTATTTGCAGTACAACAACGTCTGACTGTACAGCAAAGGACTGATTTGAAGTTCCAAGAGTTGGGGGCTGGTTTTCTAGAGGAGTTCTAGGGAGAAGGAGGAACAACTAGGCAAAAAACAAAAGGGAACTGAAGGTGAATTAGGGTGGAGGGAAAAGGAACAGGAAGGAATAGGAAAAAAAGGACTAAGTTGGGGGGGGGTGGAGAAGCAAGAAGAGAAAAAGAATGAGAAAAAAGATAGCCCAATTGTAAGCAAAGGTAAAGAAAGATAAACATAAGAGAAAGGAATAGGATGGTAGGGAAAGAAGGAAGAGAACAAGGAAATGGGGTAAGTTGTTCTTGGTATACTTGGGGAGAAACAAAACTGGTCCTTGGGTTTGGGTCCTGAAGGTGGTACCTGGTTCAAGAGTCTAGGTGATGGAGTTTTTGAAGATAAGATGTAGCGTTCCCAAGGAGGTAAATAAGAGGGAAAAGTTAATAAGTGATAATTCAGCCCTTTCACTACCTCCATGTCTCCAGGCCTCCCCGTTCCCCAAACATATGTGGTTTCCTTGTATACCACCTCCAACCTCTGAGTTCCAACTCTGTCCTCCATCTCTTCAGAAGCTGTGGCAGGGTGGTGCTGGCAAGAGATGTGTTTCTAGAATCAATTTTATTTTTGCCACATATTATGAAACACATTTTCCCCTACAAACAATATAGTAAGTAGCAATTAGGCCCATTAATGCTTAATGATCTCAGGCAGCAGAAATGCTACATATTTGCAATGATTTCATTCAGAATATCATCGATGTAGTCATGCAAAACATCTTTGTTTTGGGGTGGGGGTGTGATGGCAAGCAAAGTGGGACTTTTTGTTGTCTTTTGTTTTGGAGTGCTTCTTAGCAGTAAGTCAATCAAGTGCCTTTGAGTCTTGCCTTTGTAGGAAGGCCCACACCCTTTTGCTAATTAGGTCACGAGAAGTGTGAAGCCCTCAGGCCCTGAAAAATGTATATATATGTGCTCTGAGGGTAGCCATTAAGCTAGAACTCTTAGAATGGCAGGAGGAGAGGTTTTGCTTGGGGGCTTACTCATGGAAACAGTGTTCACATGATTTGGCCAGACAAGACTCTGGAAGCCATTAAGGAGCTCCCCACCTTTGACAAACCCAGATGTTGGTGCTTCTGTCTCTGGTAACTATGTATGTAATGTCTTGGTCAGACAGCTAGAAACCTGTCTGTTGATTTGTGTTATTTTCCACTGTTTATATAATTTCTGTTTGTAATTTCTGTGTTTTCTCTGAAGTTCAGGCTGCTGACTTTTTCCCCTGAACTAAGTGAATGATATATGTATGTTTAATTAAAGTGAAATTGTAAACCCCTTAAAGTTGCTTTCTTTAGAAAAGCAGATCAAAGAACCTGTGCTAGCAGTCCTCCTATGTGCTGGTGTTATTGGCTTTACACCCCCACAGCAGCTCTTAGTAACATTGTTGTTACAGGGGGTCTATCCTTTCTTGCCTCAGGCCTTCTCAGTTTTAGATAGGCCCCTATTTTTTTCCTTTCTTTGAATCTTTCACACCTAAAACAGTCCATGTTAGTTACATCCATGTCCCTACCTATTCATTTGGGCCCTACTGCCTACAAACATGCCCTTCTCTCCCCCATCCTCAAAACCCCCCACTTAATCCATCCATCCCTATTAATTATTGTCCAATATCTCTCTCCTGCCTTTTGTGGCAGGATCTTCCTTGAGAAGATCATTGAAAATAGGTGCCTCCATTTCCTTTCATTTCACTTAACTCTCTTCAATTTAACTTCTAGCTTCTTCAGTGAACCAAAACCACTCTCTTCAAAGTTACCAAATGGTCTCTTAATCGCAAAATCCAATGGCCTCAATCTTCATCTTTCTTGACCTCTCTGAAATCTTTGACACTGTCAACTACCCTTTTCTCTTTGAAAGTCTCTTCTTTTTTGTCTTAGGTCTTTGCTAGTGGCACCACAGGTCACCAGAAGCTCTACTGGAGTCACCCTCGCAAATTCGGCCAGGGGTCTCTGTCATGCCACATCTGTTCAAACTTGCATAGCCTGATCCACAAATATGGCCTGAACATGTGCTGCCAGTGCTTCTGGCAGTATGCAAAAGACATCAGTATCATCAAGTTGGACTAAGTTATATTTACAGATTTCACTTCATTGATTACATTGACCATCAGTGACCGACATTTTACTGGATTCCAGACAACTATTTGATCTACTCACCTAAAGATATGATTCTGTTGTACATACTATGCTAATTTGTATATATAATTTTAAAAGGTCATCCTCAGTTATTAAAAAAAGTCTCTTCTCTCTAGGTTTTTGGGACACTACTCTCTCCTGGTTCTTCTATTAGATTACCTTTTCTCAGTTTCTTGCTGCATCTTCAGACAACACAGAATAACCATGGCTATCCCACAAGGACATTTACAATGCTCTTGCTTGGGCTCTCTTCTCTTCTCTTTTTCTATACTACTTTATGACCACAAGTCCTGCAGAAATCCTAAACTCAACATATCCCAAACTGAACTCATTACTTTTTCCCCCAAACCCTACCCCTTTCTAAGCTTCTCTAGTATCACCGCAGGCACCACCAAACTTTCAATTTCTTAGGCTTTCAGCCTAGGTGCCATCCTTGACTCCTTACTCTTTCTCAACGCCTACCCCATCTCCAATCTGTTGCAAAGGCCTGTCGATTTTATCTTTGGAACATCTCTTGAATGTACCCTCTTTTCTCCTTTCAGGCCCTCATTTCCTGATGCCTGAACTACTGCAATAGCCACAAGTCTCAACTCATTCCAGTCCATCTTCCGCTGAGCTCTCAAAGTGATTTTCCTAAAGTGTTTCAGTCATGTTTCCCACCCCAAATTAATAAACTCCAGAAGCTTCCTATCACCTCCAGCATCTAAAAAAATTCTTCTGGTGTTTAAAGACCTTTGTAACTGAACCCCCACCCCACCTTAATAGTCTTAATTACACCTTTGCAGCCCTCCCATCATACTCTTCCATTCAGTGTCACTGGCCTTCAAGACACCCCATCTTCCAACTCCAGGCATTTTCACTGGCATGGAATATTCTCCCTCTTCGTCTCTACCTACTAGCTTCCTACAAGTCCCAATTAAAGTCCCACCTTCTCCAGGAACTTTTCCTGAACTCCTCTTAATGCTAGTGCCTTCCCCATGTTGATTATTTCCTATTTCTCTTATATATATGTTATTCTTACATAGTAGTTTGCATGCTGTCTCTCCTACTAGATTGTGAGCGTCTGGCGGGGATGGGGGTGTTACAAAAAGCATCACTAAATAAGTTTTGGAAACCATTGCCATAAGTTCCAATGTCACAAGGAATTGTGACAGTGGATTTCATAGACTTTGGTGGGCTTGCCTAGGAACTTAATTAGCCTTTATAAGAAAAAATTACTTTTACGGGAAAACACATGTTTAGTTCTAAGTAACCGATTTAAAAATACACTTCTGGAACAACACCTGTTTATAAATTGAGAAATACCTGGATCCCAACTCCAACACTTTTGTGACCTTGCATAAATAACTACGTTTTAAAGGCTCCATTTCCTCACCTCCAGCTACCTACCTCACCTAGTTGTGGTGAAGAAAGAGATTTTTAAATCACAAAATGAAGTGATTAGTAGATAGGGAGTAGATACATTTTGTCAAGAACAGATATTTTTTCCATGCTCTTGGTACAACGGTCCACAAAAGTTTGCTCTATTTCTTTTTCCTCATTGCAGCAGGGGTTTTCTTTTTTTTTTTTCCCCACCTACTTCCAGGGCCAATTAGCAGAGTTCCTGATAGATAGTCAGGAATGTCAACTGCTGCTTTAAGGGAAAGGATGGAACTCTACACACATCTTTTTTTTTTTTTTTTTTTTTTTTTTTTGCTATAGGCATGGGAATAAATAAGCAACTCTCTCCATTAAGTACAAAGACCAGGGAATAAATTAACAACTCTCTCATTAGATGTGAAGAGTAGTAGGAAATCTAATCATTAGGATAAGGGAAGTGGGGGAACAAGCATTTGTTAAGTACTCATGTGCCAGGCACCGTACTAAGAACTTTACAAATATTATCTCATTTGATTCTCATAACAACCCTGGGAGGTAGACATTTTCATTATCCCATTTTACAGTTGAAGCAGAGGTAAGCTAAGTGACTTGAAACTGATCACACATTCAGGAAGTATTAGAGGCTGGATTTGAACTCAGGTCTTCTGGACTCCAGGCCCTGTACTATATCCATGCCACCCATCTAGTTGGCTACACAAACCCATTAATTACAACCAATCACATAAATACACAAGCAACATTTTAAAAAGAAAGACTTTCAATAATATATAAAAACCTATGAAATGATATGGAATTTTTATTCAACTTCCTTTTCATAAGAGAATAAAAACATATTTTTTGAATGACTAGACTATTTTCTGAAAGGTAAGTTGATATGTTACTTACTCGTGTCCTATTCTTCGTGACCCATGGACCATACTGTCCATGAGTTTTTTGGGCAAAGATATTGGAATGGTTTGCCATTTACTTCTCCAGTGGATTAGGGCAAACAGAGCTTAAGTGACCTGCCCAGGGTCACACAGTTAGTAAGTATCTGAGGTCAGATTTGAACTCAGGTCTTCCTGACTCCAGACCCAGCACTGTGCACCACCTAGCTGCAAGTCATTTAACCCCTATTTGCCTCAGTTTCTTATCTGTAAAATAGGGATACAATGAAGAAGGAAATGGCAAACTATTCCAATATCCTTGCCAAGAAAACCCCCCATGAACAAATATCTTTGGGGTCATATAGAATTTGACATGACTCACCACCATCACCACCACTAAAATTGATTTACTTTTCAAAAAATTTAAAAAATATTCTATTATAAATAAAATCAATCCCCAACAATAAAATATAAAGGAGTTAATAAAATTAAGAGAATTTAAATCTTTGAAGTCAGTTATGAGATGATATCATTATATCACTCATGATATCATGCATTACGAAGAGGTTATAATGGACAAGTACCCCTATAATTGAGATCTTGTCTATTGCCAAATGCAGTATTTACAAAACACTATCCAAAATAATGGAGGGAAAAATCTATCTTCTTAGAGTCACTGGTCATGTATGGGGCAAGGAAAGAATAAGAGATGCTTAGTCTCAATGTTGCACTGGTTCTCATGGAATGTTAAAAGATATAAAGAAAAACTTCCAGTCTGGGGAGGGACATTAGGGTCATAGCTGGAAGGGACCTTTGAAATCATCTTGTCCCAACAGCCTCATTTTAGATATGAGGAAACTGAGGCCCACAAATTAAGGTCAAGAAGGAAGAGTCAGGATCCTCTCGACTTCAGATTTATGACTTTTCCTTCCATCCATACCCATCAAAAAAGGCACATGATCTTGGTTATTGTAGGGCTTTTCATGAGACAAATGGGGTAGCTGTACTTGTATAGAAAGAAGACCCACAGGTTTCTGGATGAGAGGAGGGGGGAAGTAAGGGTAGGGGTAGTTTTTCATGATGAAGATGGGGCAAGAATTTATAGAAACAGAATAAGCAAATTTAAGTCTCAAACAAAATCGCCCCACTTCAGGGAGCTCATTCATTTACTCTTGGGAGACACTCAAGAGTTAAGTTTGATTTTTAGAAGTGCAAAAGATGTTTTCTTCATGTCCATGTCCAAAGGTAGGAAAATGGTGCCTGCAGCAAGCTATGGAATACAGCACCTTTCTAGTGGCTTAAGCTTCATAGATTTCAGATTTTCAGACTGGAAAGGACTTTAAGGATCGTCAGGTCTACACTTCTAATTTTACCGATGAAAAAACTCCAGAGGCCAATGATTTGCCATGGAAAACTCAGAGGAAGAAAGGGACTAGAATATCCCAGATTAAGAAGATGTGGATCAGGGTACAAAGACTCCAGCTATTAAAGCAAAGATCCATGGGGCATATCTGAATAAATAATGGTGCAGTGGGCATGACAATCATAGATTTTGTCATAGTCTAAGTAAGGCCTCTGAAAGTCTCAGTGTTAAGTGTTGTCAGAGATGTAATGTGTGGGGCAAAGAGCTAAGAAACACAGCTTTGCTCCAGCACAGCCTCTATTTCAGGTGAATATCAATGTTTGGTCTGTAGTGTTGATTCGTGACTCCTGTCCAAGTGCAGTGACTTCTTAACCTCTTTCTCTCCCTGCCCACTCCAGACAAACCCCCCATATTTCAGTCTGCATTTGTAGACTCAAAGGCTTACATAAACTTTTAAAGACTGAAGCTTGGAGTCTGACTACAGATTGTCTGGTTTGCCAGCAAATTTCAAGCAGGAACTTAACTATCACAGAATGACATTGAAAATTCAGGAACTCTCTTGTGTAATCACTTTATTTTGTTTAAAAAAAATGTTGCAAGAAAACATGCTGTTCTTGTTTATTTTGTTTTCAAGTCCTAGAATTTTTCACAATAACACTTCTAAATTGTGGTGTTCCCCAAATCTTCCCCTCCCAAACCCCTAAGAAAACACTTCGGGTCTGTTTGTAGTGCAAACATTTGTTTTACCAAGTTCATTGGTATAGATCCTATGAGCTTAGGGTTATTTTGGGAAGTGCTCTTGACTGATTCTGATGCATTGGTCTGGCTGTGCTGAGTTTCTCAATCCCTTGTCTATGGTCCAAGTGGTTAAAGAGCAGTTTTACCACCCACTCCATTTCCTGATGTTCACAGAGAAAGGCAATTGCTCTCTCCCCAAATTTCCCTTCTAGACAATTTCAACAGAAAATACATACTTTTCTCCCTTCCCTCCTAATTACCCCTTAATCGGAGCTATCAGGCAATCTTTCCCATTCATCCATTAGACCTACCCAGGCTGTGAGTGTCCACTTCTGCACATGCAGAAATGCGGTAAGGAGTGAGAAGAGTGAGAGAAATCTCAGCTTTGTAAACCTCTGCCCTAGGGGTGCGCTGGTTGTGTGTAGGTCTATATGCGGGTTGTTAGTGTATACACCTGACCTAGGGTGGTACAGATCTCTGCCCAAGATCCTAGAGAACCACTTGTGGCTGAGCAGGGGATTTTAGGAGTTTTCAGTTTTCAACCATCCCCCTAGAGAATGATCTCAGTGGACAGAAGAACCTGGTCAAGGGTTATGTGTTCATCCCCTCCAACTCTCTCTATGGAACCCTCTCCTGCTCTCAGTGGGGAGCTAGCCAGTCAGGCCTCATATCCAGAGCTGCCTGAGCTAGCCCTCTGCATACCTATGTCACTGTGTCTGTTATCTCTGTGTGTCTGTCCTTCTGCTCTCTCTTCCCCCTCTTCCCTTCCGTTCCTCTCTCCGTTTTCCCCTCCCTCTCCTTTTCCTGCTTCCCCCTCTCCTCCTTCCCTTCCTCCAATTCCCTTTCCCTTCTCCCCCACTTCCCCATGCTCTAGCTCCCACCCCCACCCATCTTCACCAGTGCCCCTGCCCTTGGGAGGCTCTCGGCAGGACCGGGGGAAGCAGAGCCGGGCCAGCGGGGACGCCTTACCAGCAGCGGCGAGGCCCAGCAGGAGCAGCAGGGTGGGGAGCGTGGCGACCACGGCTGCGGACATGGCTGCGAGTGGGGTGCGCTGGTCCCCAGGGGCGGACCGCGAGCCTCCCCTGTAACCTGGGGGAGGGGACACAATTGGGGGGGGAGCGGTGTTTGGCTGCCCCTCTCAGAAATCCGGAACTAGCTTCCACAGCCCACCCCTGACCGTGACCCCCCCATTCGCTGCCACTGGTGGAGGCAGACGGATATGGGGGAGGCGGGGGAGGGGGGATAAGGGGAGGGCCCCTTGCGGGGTGGGAAGAGCTTTGGCAGAAGACCCTGTCCTAGTCCCGCAGAAAGGCACCAGAGCCAGGGGTAAGCTTTCTTTGGCTCACAGAGGTCGCCAAGCGCCTCCTTTCTCAAGACCCCTGGGAAGACAGAAAGCTCGGAGACCTGCCCCTTACACCTCCTCCCTGTGGGGTGCTGGGAACTGCCCTCTTTCAGCTCTTCCCTTTTGGTTTTGCTTTGATCTCTGGAGGACAGTGGAATAGGAGTAATTGAGGGGGCCCTGTCCAATTCTCACTTCCGGTGGTTAAGAGAATAAGTCCAGTTTTAGCTGCCATTCTCACCCACTGCTCTTCTAAATTAATGGACCCAACAGAGGAAAACATTCCGTTAAAGGGTAAAAAAACCGGAATCGTAGCATATTAGAGCCACCATAACTCACATTCAATGCCATTCAGCGACGTGCAAGGCACTGCGCTTGGTGCCGGGGATATGATGTGCTCAGAGAACTTTCATTCTACTGAAGTATCAGTGCTAGGAGAGTCCTTGGAGATCCTGTAGTCTAACTCCCTCATTTTAGAGATTCCATTAAATCCCACAGATCTTTAGAGCGCCTACTGTGTGCAAAACACTGTGCTAGGTGCAAAGATGGGAAAGCACTAGTTTTTTTTTTTTTACCATAGTCTTTCTCCTTATTGTATTTTGCATATTCAAGCTTCATCTCCTGTAGGCCTGACAAATCTTTGGAGTCTCATAACTCTAGAACCAAATCTCTTAATCTGGTGTTCTTAACAAGGGGTCCTCTGCATGGATTTCAGGGGGTCTATGAACTGGGGTAAAGAAAAACTACATTGTTATTTTCACCAATCTTTGGGGTTTTTAAATCCTACATATTCTATTTTATTCATTTAAATACATTATTCTGAAAAAGAGTCCATAGGCTTCACCAGCCTACCAAAAGGGGTGCATAAAAAAGTTTTAAGAACTCTTGGTCTAGAACATCTTATTCAAATGAAGAATATCTTTTGTTTCTCTCTGTTCTTTTTTGTTTCTCCTCCAAGTTCTTCACAACATAGTAAATCCAAGATCTACCTCCTCTTGTGAACCTTTACTTTTTAATTTCATGCTAACTCTTAGTTGGCAATGGATTCGTCAACTTTATCTATTTATACATTCTTTTCTTTGAGGTTTTCTTTTCTTTTTTTTTTAATTTAAATTTATTTATTTTTAATTTACAATATTCAGCTTTTAAATTTTTGAGTTTTAAATTTTCTCCCCCTCCCTCCCCAAGACAGTGTGCAGTAGGATATAGGCTCTATGTATACATTCATATTAAATATATTTTCACATTAGTCATGTTGTAAAGAAGAATTATAACCAATGGAATGAACCATGAGAAAAAAGAAACAAAACACAACAAAAAAAGAGAGAGAGAGCAAATAGTATGCTTCAATCTGCCTTCAGACTCTGTAGTTCTTTCTCTGGATGTGGATAGCATTCTCCATCATGAACTTTTTTGAGTTATCTTAGAGCTTTGCATTGCTGAGAAGAACCAAGTCTATCAAAGTTAGTTGTTGCACAATGTATTTATATATTTTAATAGCCCAGTATGGGCCCCTTTAATGTTTGACCTTGCTAGTGATGCAACCAAAGTTAGTTCCTTATTCACATTTGTAAATGATATCCTTCAAAGTGATTATTATGTATTATTGGCAACTTTAATATCCACCCAAGAGAATTAGATTTATAGAGGTGTTATTTTCTTTTTTTTAAATTATTTTTAACATTCTTTTCTTTTTAAATTTTGAGTTACAAATTCTCTTCTTCCCCCCACTCTCTTCCATACCTACTGAGAAGGCAAACAATATATCAATTGTACATGTGAAATCATGCAAAACATATTTCCACGTTAGCCATACTGCAATAAAGAAGCAAGATAAATAAAGAAATACTTCAATTTGCACTGAGAGTTCATCAGTTCTCTCTCTGGAGAGGGATAGCAGTGTTTGATCATGGGTCCTTTGGAAATGTCTTGGATCATTGTATTGATCATAGTAACCAAGTCTTTCAGAGTTGACCATCATTAAAACATTACTGGTACTGTGCACAATGATGTCCTGGTACTTCTCACTTTACTTTGCATCAGTTTGTATAGGTCTTGCCATGTTTTTCTGAAACTACCCTCCTTATCATTTCTTTTTTAAATTTTTTAAAATTTATTTTTTAGACCCTTGTTCCTGAGAGGAGCCAAGTCTATCAAAGTTAATCATCACAGATACCGTGTGTCTATAATCATGTATAATGAATGTTCTTTTGGTTCCACTTCCCTCACTCAGCATCAGATCAAGTAAATCTTTCCAGGTTATTATGAAGTTCATCTGCTCCTCATTTCTTATAGCACAATAGTATTCCATTACATTCATACACAACAACTTGTTTAGCCATTCCCCAGTTGATGGGCATCCCCTTGATTTCCATTTCTTTGCTACCACAAAAAGAGCTGCTATAAATATTTTTGTACGTATGGGTCTTTTTCCCATTTGTATGATCTCTTTGGGATACAGCCATAGAAGTGGTATTGCTGGGTCAAAGAGTATGCACATTTTTATAGCCCTTTGGGCATAGTGCCAATTTGCTCTCCAGAATGGCTGGATCAGTTCACAACTCCACCAACAATGTAACAGTGTTCCTATTTTCCCAGATCTTCTCTAGCATTTATCATTTTCCTGTTTTTTATGTTAGCCAATCTGACAGGAGAGATGTGGCATCTTAAGAGTTGTTTCAATTTGCATTTGTCTAATCAATAGTGATTTTGAGCATTTTTTCATATGACTATAGATATCTTTAATTTCTTCCTCTGAAAATTATCTGTTCATATCCTTTGACCATTTGTCAATTGGGGAATGACTTGTGTTCTTATAAATTTGACTCAGTTCCCTGTATATTTTACAGATCAGGCCTTTATCAGAGACACGGGTTGTAAAAATTCTTTCTGAATTTTCTACTTCTATCCTAAGCTTGGTTGCATTGACTTTATTTGTACAAAAACTTTTCAGTTTAACATAATCAAAATTATCCATTTTGCATTTTGTAATGCTTTCTATCTCTTGTTTGGTCATGAATTCTTCCCTTTCCCATAAATCTGACAGATAAACTATTCCTTGCTCTCCCAAATTGTTTATATCAGCCTTTATATCTAAATCGTGAACCCATTTTGACTTTATTTTGATATATAGTGTAAGATATTGGTCTATGCCCAGTTTCTGCCATACCATTTTCCAATTTTCCCAGCAGTTTTTGTGAAATAGTGAATTCTTAGCCCAGAAGCTGGACTCTTTGGGTTTATCAAAGAGTAGATTATTATAGTTGTTTACTACTGCATCTTGTGTACCTAACATATTCCACTGATCTACCACTCTATTTCTTAGCCATTACCAAGTAGTTTTGATGGATTTTGCTTTATAATATTGTCTAATATCTGGTATGGCTAGGCCACCTTCCCTAGCATTTCTTTTCATTAATTCCCTTGATATTCTGGACCTTTTGTTCTTCCAGTTGAATTTTGTTATTATTTTATCTAGCTCTGTAAGATAACTTTTTGGTAGTTTGATTGGTACGGCACTGAGTAAGTAAATTAATTTAGGTAAAATTGTTATTTTTATTATATTAGCTCAGCCTAACCCCTAGCAACTGATGTTTTTCCATTTATTTAGATCTTATTTTATTTGTGTGAAAAGTGTTTTGTAATTGTGTTCCTATAGGTCTTCTTATCATTTCTTATAGCACCATAGTACTCCATTACAATGTTACAACTTGTTCAGCCACTCTGCAATTGATGGACATCCCCTCAATTTCTAATACTTTGCCACCACAAAAAGAACTGCTATAAACATTTTTGTACATATAGGTTCTTTTCTTTTTTCTTTGATCTCTTTGGGATACAGACCTAGTAGTGGTGTTGTTGTGTCAAATGGTATGCACAGTTTTATAGCCCATTGGGCCTAGCTCCAAATCGTTCTCCAGAGTGATTGGAGTTCACTACTCTACCAACAATTCATTAGTGTACCATTTCTTCCTCATATCCTCCAGCATTTGCCATTTCTGATAGGTGTGAGGTAATACCTCAGGGTTGTTTTAGTTTGCATTTTTCTAATCAGTAGTAATCTGGAGCATTTTTATATGTCTATAGATAACTTTGAAACTGCCTGTTCATATCCTTTGACCATTTATCAGTTGGGGAGTAGCTCTTATTTTTATAAATTTGACTCAGTTCTATATTTAGTATCTATTTGAGAAATGAGTTCTTTATCAGAGAAACTTGCTATAAATTTTTTTTTATATTATCTAATTGTCTATGCTACCTGTTAGCAGAATGTAGTTTCCCTGGTTATCCCTTTTAATTAGGTCTTTTTTTGCTTTTGCTTTGTCTGAGATCATGACAGCTATTCCAGCCTTTTTTACTTCAACTGAAGCATATTAAATTTTGCTCCAACCATTCATTTTAACTCCGTGTGTGTCTTTGTTTCAAGTACGTCTCTTACAAACAAGATATTATTGGATTCTGGTTTCTAATCTGTTCTATTTGCTTCCATTTTATGAGTGAGCTCATCATTCTTATTCACAGTCATGATTACTGTATATTCCCCTTTATCCCATTTTCTCCTGTTTTTTCTTCTCTCTCTCCTTTTATCCTGTTCCTCTTCCAAAGTCTATTTTGCTTCTAACCACTGCCTCCTTGAATCTGCTCTCCTCTTTAACATCCCCACCCCCACCTTTGCTTTTATTCTCTTCCCTTCCATTTTCCTTATTGGCTAAGTTACATTTCAATACCCAACTCTGTGTGTATGTTATTCCTTCTTTGAGCAAATTCTGATGAGAATGAAGTTCAAGCATTGCCTGCCACTCCTTTCATTTTCCCCTCCATTGTGAAAGTGCTTCTTCACATGTCTCCTTTATATGAAAAAAATTTCCCCATGCTATCTCTCCCTTCCCCCTTCTCTGAGTGCATCCCTCTCTCTTACCCCAACATAATTTTATGATCATACCACCATAGTAGACTCATACACACCCGTGCCTTCTGTCTATGTAAATGCCTCTTAACTGCCCTAATAATAACTAAATTCTCAGGAGTTATATGTATTGTCTTCCCATATAGGAACATAAGCAGTTTGACTTTATTGAGTCTCTTATGATTACTCTTTCGTGTTTACTTTTTTATGCTTCTCTTGAGTCTTCTGTTTGAATATCAAATTTTCTATTCAGCTCTGGTCTTTTCACCAGGAATGATTGAAATTCCTCTATTTCATTAAATATCTATTTTTTCCCCTAAAGGATTACACTCAGTTTTGCTGGGCAGGTGTTTCTTGGTTCTAATCCTAACTCCTTCCAGAAGGAAGATCATATTCTAAACCCCTGCTCCTTTCACATGAAAGCCGCTAAATCTTTTGTTATCCTGACTGTTGCTCCACAATATTTGAGTTGTTTCTGGCTACTTGAAGCATTTTCTCTTTGACCTGGGAGCAGCTGTTGTTGCTGTTGCCACATGTGTAGTCTCCAGACCTCTACTCTGGTGTTACAACTTCTCCTGCCTCCCTCTTAAGTTTTCTTTGGCCAGAAAATATCTCACCTCAATTTTTTGTTGGCTCTGTTGCTCCAAAATATATTCCTGGGATTTTTCATTTTGGGATCTCTTTCAGGAGGTGATTAGTAGGTTCTTTGAATTTCTGTTTTTACCCTCTGGATCTAAGATATCTGGGAAGTTTTCCTTGATAATTTCTTGAAATACAATGTCTAGGAATTCCATCTTTGATTGTGGCATTCAGGTATCTTCTCTGTCTTAGATTTATTTTCCAGGTCAGTTGTTTCTCTGATGAGGTATTTCACATCTTGTTTAATTTTTTTTCATTCTTTCAAGTTTCATTTTATTGCTTCTTCATGTTTCATGGAATCATCTTTCCCTTGCCCAATGCTAATTTGTAAGGAATTGCTTCCTTTAGCTAAATTTTGTACCTCTTTTCCCATATGACCAATTCTGCTTTTTAAGAAGTTCCTTTCTTTGGTGAATTTTTGTGCCTCTTACCATGAGGCCAATTCTGTTTTATAAGGTCTTATTTTCTTCAGTATTTTTTTGTGCCTCTTATCAAATTGTTAATTTTCTTTTCATAATTTCTTGTATCACTCCCATTTCTTTTTGCAAGTTTTCCTCCACCACTCTTATCTTTTTCTTTAACTCTTCCAGGAATTCTTGTTGGGCTTGGGTCAACTAGCATTTTTCTTTGAGGTTTTTTTTGGTAACTATTTTCATAATGTTGACTTCTTCTACATTTGTGTCTTGGTTTTCCCTGTCAGCACAGTAGCTTTTTAAGGTCAAATTCTTTTTTTGTTGTTGTTTGTTCATTTTCCCAGTCTATTTCTTGACTTTGAACTTTATGTTAAAGTTGGACTCTGCTCCTAGTGATGGAAGGCACTATCCAAAGCTTTAGGCTTTCTCATAGTGCTATTTTCAGAGTGACTTCTAGGGGTCTACAATTTTTTTGGTTCTTCCAAGGTGGTGTTCTCCTGGAAAGAGGTATAGTTACTGTTCTCCTGGTCTGTGTTCTGGTCTTTACCAAAGAAGGGCCCTTGTTCCCCTATAGTTGCATGCACTAATACTCCTCTCTGCTTTGGAACTGTGACCAGGGCTCCTGCTCCCTTGTGACTGACCACCAGTGCTCTTCTCCCTGGAACTGCAATACATAACTGTATATGGGCAATACAGTTGCCAATCAGTGCCAGATGTACCTGTTGCCAGCAAGGAGTTTTTTGTGATCTCTTCCTGAGCAATTGTCAAACCCCTTCACTGTTTCTGTGAGGTCTTAAAGCTTCTCCTGCTGCTGCTGCAGCTTCTCCTGCTGCTGCCACATATGTACACTCCAGACCTCCACACTGGTGTTAAAGACTTCTCCTGCCTCCCTCTTAAGTTTCTTAGGCTGGAAAAATATCTCACCCCATTTTTTTGTTGACTCTGCTGCTCCAAGATTTGATTTGGGGCATTATTTTAAAGTTGTTTGGAAAAGAATGCTAGAAGAGTTCACCCGAGCTTTTACTCAGTCATTTTTCACTCATGTCCAACTCTTTGTGACCCCATTTAGGGTTTTCTTGGCACAGATATGGGAGTAGTTTGCTATTTTCTTCTCCAGGTCATCTTACAGATGAGGAAACTGAGGCAAATAGGGTTAAGTGACTTGCTCAGAGTCACATAGCCAGAGTCTGAGATAAGATTTGAACTCAGGAAGACGAGTTTTCCTGACTCTAGGCCTGGTGCTCTATCCAGTGTGCCACCTAGTCAGTTGGGTGGCTGCCCCTAATCTGCCATCTTGAATCTGCCTCCCACAGCAGGATTATTTCTATTGGTAGTTGATATTTTGAGTAATCTGTGATTTTTTTATCCAGTTGAAACTGACTTGTATGCCTCATCATGGCATGGTGGTGATTCTGAACTTGCAATGGTTAAGCTGACAAAGTTCAGCTCTTATCAAATTGTAGCAGGTCTTATCAAGCTAGAAAGTCTTTAAATACTGGCCCAGTGATACATTGTGGATCTAGTTAGTGCCAAAGCAACAAACACCAGAGAAGTGGCCACTCAGTGATGAAAGTTTTGACTATGGCAATCAATGAAATATTTCTTCTTCAAGGGGTAACTCTTGTAAATTCTCCCAATCCTTTTTTCATGACTCTGGAATGCTGAAAAGATCTGTGATCTCATTGATTCAGATTGCCTCCAACAATTCAGATTGCAGACTGGAATCCATCCACGGCAGTACATGCAGTGAGAATCTCATCCCATATCTTCCCAAAAGTTTGTCACTAGGGATCTCTTTTTCATAGTGTTTTATAAACAGTAAGGCACCACATAAATGTTTATTATTACTATAGTTAGATTAATACAGTAAGTAGCACTAGTGATTAGACTTCTTAATTCTGAGTAACCCAGCATGGCATGGCTCGGGTTCTCTGTATAATAACACTGCATTATTAAATCCCATAATGTTTGAGAACAATAGTGGCATAATAAAAGAGCACTGGATTGAAATCAGATAATCTGGGTTCATACTGCGGCTCTGGAATTTATTACTGTGTGATCATTGGTGAATTAGATCTAGGTGGTGCAGTGTATAAAGCAATAAATTTGGAGTCAGGGAGAACTAAGTTCAGCTCTGCTTCAGACATTAGCTATATAATCCTGGACAAGTCAGTTAACCTCTTCTGGCCAAATGAGGATAATAATAGCACCTATCTCATAGGATTGTTGTGAGAGAAAATGAAATAACAAATATAAAATGCTTTGTGAACCTTAAAGCACTATATAAATACTGGCCATTAAGTAATATAAATTAATTTTTAGGGCCTCAATTTCATCTATAATATGAAGAAAATAATGCCTATAATACATACCTGCCAAATAGGTTATGAGGATCAAATGGAATAATGTATATAATGTACTGCAAATGCTTACATGCTGTATACAGCTGGGCCCTGGGTGGCTAGGTAGCCCAGCAGATAGAATGCTGAACCTGGAGTCAGGAAGACCTGAGTTCAAATCCAGGCTCAAAAATTTCTTAGCTGTGTTACCCTGGGCAAGCGAGTCACTCAGCCTGTTTGCCTCAGATTCCTCATTTGTAAAATGGGGATAAAAAACACCTACCTTCTAGGATTTCTGTGAGAATCAAATGAAATAAAATTTTAAAATGTTTTGCAAACCTTTGTGCACTACATAACTGCTAGTAGGTATTATTATGTATGTGTCAGAAACCATGATTATTATAGTGATAGGGACAGAACCTGCAATTTCATTAATGCTGGGAACTCCCAGGTGAGCAAACTCTCTCGATACAGGCTAGCATCTCTGCCACTTATAATCTTTTTTTTTTTAAAAACTCTTTCTTTAAAACAATATTTTATTTTTTCCAATTACATGTAAAGAAAATTTTTGACAATCATTTTTTAAAATAAAATTTTGAGTTCCAAATTTTTTTCCCTCCCTAAGCAACTTGGTTATATAGGTGCAATCACATAAAACATATCTCCATATTAATCATGTTGTGAAAGAAGAAGCAGAAAAAAGGGGAAAAATCCATGAAAAAAATAAAGAGAAAACAGTGTGCTTCAATCTTCATTTGGACTCCATCAGTTCTTTCCCTGGATGTAGATAGCATTTTCCATCCTGAGTGCTTTGGAATTGTTTTGGATCATTGTATTGCTGAGAAGAGCTAAATCTATCACAGCTGATTATCACACAGCATTGCTGTTACTGTGTACAATGTTCTCCTGGTTCTGCTCATTTAACTTTTATTTATTTATTTCAATTAAAAAAAACTTTATTTATTTTTGGTTTTCAATATTCACTTTCATAAGATTCTGAGTTCTAAATTTTCTCCCTTTTCCTCTCCTTCCTCCCCAAGACAGCATGCAATATGATATAGGTTCTCGCTATATACATATATACATGTACATATGTACATACACATATGCACACATTCATATTAAACATATTTTCACATTAGTCATGTTGTAAAGAAGAATTAGAACCAATGGGAGGAACTACAAGAAAGAAGAAACGAGCAAATAGTATGCTTTGATCTACATTCAGACTCCATAGTTCTTTCTCTGGATGTGGATGGCATTTTCCATCATGAGTATTTTGGAGTTCTCTTAGATCCTTGCATTGCTGAGAAGAGCTAAGTCTATCAAAGTTAGTCATTGTACAATGTGGCTGTTACTGTATACAATGTTCTCCTAGTTCTGTTCACTTCACTCAGTATCAGTTCATGTAAAGCTTTCCAAGTTTTTCCGAAGTCCACCTGCTTATTATTTCTTATGGAACAATAGTATTCCATTACATTCATATGCCACAACTTGTTCAGCCATTCCCCAATTGAGGAGCATCCTCTCAATTTCCAGTTCTTGGCCACCACAAAAAAGAGCTGCTATAAATATTTTTGTATATGTGAGTCCTTTCCCATTTTTATGATCTCTTTGGGTTACAGACCTAGAAGTGGTATTGCTGGGTCAAAAAGGTATATGTAGTTTTATAGCCCTTTGGGCATAGTTCCAAATTGCTCTCCAGAATGGTTGGATCAATCCAGAACTCCACCAACAATGCATTAGTGTTCCAATTTTCCCACATCTTCTCCAACATTTATCATTTTCCTATTTTGTCGTTAGCTAATCTGATAGGTGTGATGTGTTACCTCAGAGTTGTTTTGATTTACATTTCTCTGTTCAATAATGATTTAGAGCATTTTTTTCATATGAGTACAGATAGCTTTAATTTCTTCACCTGAAAACTGCCTGTTTATATCCTTTGACCATTTAGGGAAAGACTCATATTCCTATAAATTTGACTCCATTCTCTATATATTTTAGAAATAAAGCCTTTACCAGAGACACTGGTTATAAAAATTGTTTCCCGGCTTTCTGCTTCCCTTTTGCTCTTGGTTGTATTGGCTTTGTGCAAAAACTTTTCGATGTAATGTAATCAAAATTATCCATTTTGCTTTTTTATAATGTTTTCTATCTCTTTAGTCATAAATTCTTCTGTTCTCCATACATTTGACAGGTAAACTGTTCCTTGATCTCCTAGTTTGCTTATAGTATCAGTCTTTGTATCTAATTTGTGTACCCATTTTGACTTGATCTTGGTATGCAGTGTAAGATATTGGTATATGCCTAGTTTCTGCTATACTATTTTCCAGTTTTCCCAGCAGTTATTTTTAAACAGTGAGGTCTTACCCCAGAAGCTGGGGTCTTTGGGTTTATCAAGCAGTAGATTACCACAGTCACTGACTACTGTGTCTTGTGTACTTAACCTATTCCACTGATCCACCATTCTATTTCTTAGCCAGTACCAAGTAGTTTTGATATTTGCTGCTTTATAATACAATTTAAGATCTGGTACAACTAGGCCACCTTCCCTTGCTATTCTGCACATTTTGTTCTTCCAGATGAATTTTGTTATTATTTTCTCTAGTGCTATAAAATTATTTTTGGTAGTTTGATTGGTATGGCACTGAATAAGTAAATTAAGTAGAATTGTCATTTTTATTATATTAGCTCAGCTTGCCCATGAACAAGTGATATTTTTCCAATTATTTAAGTCTGACTTTATTTGTATGAAAAGTGTTTTGTAATTGTGTTTATTTAGTTTCTGGGTTTGTCTTGGTAAGTAGACTCCTAGATATTTTATAATGTCTACATTATAGACTTTAAATAATGTATATATTATTTAATATAATGGCTACATTATGGACTTTAAATAGAAGTTCTCTTTCTATCTCTTGCTGTTCAGCTTTGTTCATAATATATAGAAATACTGCACATTTCACTTTGTATCAGTTCATGTAAATCTTTCCAAATTTTTCTGGCTCACCATTCCTTATAGCATAATACTATTCCATTACATCCATATACCACAACTTTTACAACTTATGGTCTTTTAAAAATTTTTTAAATTCTTAAAATTAATTAACTTATAGTCTTAAGAGTACCTAAAGTATAGTGAGGTTAAGTGACTTGGCTAGAGTCACATAGCTAGTATGGTCAGAGGCAGAACTTCAACCTAGGACTTCTCAGTTTGGGAATTAGCTCTCTGTCTATTCCCTATGCTATCTCACCACAACCAATACTCCAGATTTAAAATCTGTGATTTTAGTTGTAGGAGGTCAGTCAGGGGGTATTCAACCTAATGAGGTTGATGAGTCTGTTTGAGACCTGGAAGGATTTGGACATGTCCCTTTGATCCATTCTTGACTCATTGAGATAACTTGGGCAATGAACTAGCATTGGACTGTTGTGTAGGAGACACCCCTTCATGAAGAACCTCAATTTGTCTCTGATTACCTTATTTATAGGTCCTTTACAAAGGGCTGGCTCCTTCCACAACAGTATAAGACAACTCCTAGAAGACCAGCAGAGCTAAGAGCTTCAATGTTGCTTGTTAATCTTTTTCACTTCTTAAAAGGGGAAAAAAAAAACCACCACCAGCAACCAACATTTAAATACTTCACCAAACAGGTTAATTTGAATATTGGAGAGCACCAGATTTTAAAAAATGAAACGTTTTATTAAAAACAGCATTGAAAAATAAAACAACTGATTAAGCTTATTTAGTGTTTACATTTAAATGGATTAATTTCAATATACAAAGAGAGGCGGCTTGAGTGTAGCAGATAGAAGGTTGGCCTTGGCATCAATACTGTGTCTGTGACTGGATAAATCACTAAATCACTGTGTTCCAAGAAACTCTCTAAGATTTTAAGTTATAGAACAATGGTTGAAAAGCATTGTTTGAGGGAGTTCCTCTCCACTGATGAAGTCCCAAATCCCGTAAAGTTCCATAATTTCTTAGTTACTCCCTATGAATTCTCATAAAGATTCTTTGTCCATTCATTCTCATTCACTTTTACTCTGAAATGGTCATAGTTAGTGTGTATTCCATTCTTATAGTTACACTTTTCTTAATTTCTCAGTATTTCATAAAGAGCTTTCCAACTTTCTTTGTATCACCCGTTTATTTCACTACATACAAAGCACCGCTGTTTACCATTCCCCCATGTTACAATTTTATTTTCATCTAGAAGCATATTGATATAAACTCAGTATCAACCTGGTTACAATTCTGAATAGATACACACACTTTAGCGTTTATATAAGGAAAATGGTAAACAACACTGGAAATTCATTTAGGGTCCCAGGACTATTTAAAAAACACTTTCAAATAATGATTAGACCTTCACCAATCACTTTCATTATTAAGGTTCCATATTATTTTTCCACAGTGTAAACCTTTTCACAAATGTGGTGATTCATCTGTTGGTTTCAAAAAGAACGTCATATAGATAGCTTAACAAAATTAAACTTCAGACATTTTAAATTGTGTCGCTTAGTTCTTATGTTAATCCACTAGGGGGAGCAGCACAACATTATTGTTTGTATAGTGGGAACTCTGGGTGTGTGTGTGTGGGTGTGTGTTACGCATACATATTACACATTTAATAAGAACTAGTAAACATATGGATTTTCAAAGAAATTTCTAGCTTAGTGAAACATGAGTCCAACAAAAATGAGTTGTATAAATTGAGACTATAATTCTTAACTAATCCTAAAAATATAAGATATCTTTATAATCTAAGCATACACACAGGTATACAAATAAAAAATACAGGGATATATTTGAAGATAGAATTGAATTACTAATAGACACCTGGGTTAGCCCAAGTTCAACCTCTTATTCAGCCATATGAGAAGAACCGAAGGGGAGAACTGCCAGATCTGCCTCCTAATACTCTTTTTGTTAGGGAAGAAGCCAGGAAAAGAGTGTATGAATGAGTACTGTTGTGTGTATGTATGTACCTATATCTGTATATTCACAAATATATATAACAGGAGACATCTCTCCCTCTCCACACACACACATACACACAAACATTTAAAACAGATAGATTGAACTCAGGTCTGACTCTTTCTACTAGATAGAATTTTAGGACTCTGCATTCTCAAAGACTATTGTTAGATGTTCTCTTGGCTTGCATTTCCCTATGCTTAAAAAAATCCAGTCATTTAACTTTTTTTCCACCTGGTTTTTATTTTTCTCTAATCTTTATAGTGCTCTAGAACCTTCTTTAACTTCTTTGTAGCCTGAAATTGTGTATTCAAAGAGGTTATCAACAGTTATACAGTATGATTTTGGGGGGAGCTACAAGTCCCTTTGACTCAGAGATTCTCTTCTATTCGCCTTATATGATGCCTCAGTTCTTTGCTTTATGCACTCTTTCAGTCATTAATAGCCCATATTAAATTCAGTATTATCTAGGAGGAGGTATACATTAAGCTTTTCTCAGCTATTAATGCTAGTTTTAATTAGCTATTTAGGTTCTAGGCATTAAACTTCGTCAAGGAGAAGTGGAAAAAAAAATAGCTAACAACTGCTGGGTTTAGGGAGAAGGAAACAGAGATCCAGAAAGGTACTTAGTTTCACCCTGAACAAACATTTTTTGAATTGTGTGTGATCTGCAGAGAATTGTGTAGTGACTACAAAGTTACCCTCTTGAGTAGGGGAGTAACTTTTTTAAAAATAATTCAATTTTATTTTCTTTTCAGTTCTGAATTCTTTCTCTTCCATTTCCTCTTTCTCCATCCACTGAATAAGTGAGAAAAACAAAACTGTTACAAATTATGAATTGTCAAGTAAGACAAATCCCTGCATTAGCTATGTCTCATTTCCTCCCCCCTCACCCCCCCACCCCACCCTAATAGGCTTCAATCAATACTCTTGAGTTCATTAGCTCTCTATGAGGAGGTGGCTAGCATGTTTTATTGTAAGTCCTCTGGAACTGTAGTCGATTCTGTGTGGGACAGGATTTTTTTTTTTGGGCAGGTATTTGCAGGATTTCAGTCTGCACTGTCGAAGAAAATATCCATATAATATTAATAACAACAAACACGATGGCAATCATCATCATAGTAATAACTAGCATTGTTATTATAAAAAATAATAAGGTTAAAGTTATTTCATTTGATTCTTACAACAAACCTGTGAGGTAGGTGCTATTATCTCCATTTTATAGATAAGGAAATTGAAGACAGGAGAGCTTAAGTTAGGGTGAGTTAAGTGGTGTAGTGGATACAGTTTTGGGCCTGGAGTAAGCAAGACTTACTTCCCTCAGTTCAAATCTGGCCACAGACACTAACTATGTGATTCTGGGCAAGTCACTTAACCCTGTTTATCTCAGTTTCCTCAACTGTAAAATAAGCTGAAGAAGGAAACAGCAAACCACTCCAGTATCTCTGCCAAGAAAACCCCAAATGAAGTCATAAAGAGTGGGATATGACTGAAAAACTACTGAATAACAAAGACTTTAAGTGACTTGCCCATAGTTACACAGGTAAGAAGTAGTGAATATTAAGAAATAATAGACCAATTCAGGCCTTCCTAACTTCAAGTCTAGTGTCCTATCCACTACTTCATATCAATGAAAGCATGGATTCATTAGTATTATCTAAATACTATTGTCATAGAGTACCACATAGTTTCTCAAAAATGAATTTCTAAGAAATTTATTGCAATGTTATATTTTTCAATGTTATTTATATTTTGAGATATGTCTTTTGTAATAGAATCTGAACTTTTTTGTCCTCTAAGAACACTGTATGCACAGAAACTACTGAGCTATCAGCTGTCCTGGAAATTATTAGCATTGGAGTTAATAGAGAAAATACGACTATTCGTATATGAATATAATGGAAAACTATTGTGCTATAAGGAATGAAAAGCAGGCAGACTTCAGAAAAACCTGGAAAGACTTATATGAACTGAGGCTGAGTGAGGGAAGCAGAACCAGGAATCATTGTACACAGTTACAGCCATATTGGGTGATGACTAACTTTGACAGGCTTGGTGGGACAGGATTTTTTAAATAATAGGAGAGACATCCTTAGGAGAAACAAAGTAAATTTATTTTACAAACCTTGCAAGATTTGGGCACACCTCCATAATGGAGGAGGCGAGGTAAAAGGGAACCTGCCTTAATTTATACTCTTAATGAAAAGATTCCCACCCACCTCTATCCCTTCTCACCACTGGCTGGGAGGTGGGCTTACAGTCTAGGCGTGAAAACCAGGCAGAGGACCAAGGTTGATCTGGTCCATTCAGGCTTTTCCCTATCAGAACTCAACTGCCAGGGTGGCATCTGAAAGTCTAGGAGAAGAAATGGGGTGGGGGGGGGGGAGAAGAGACCTTCCTGGAGCAGAGAACAAATAGCTCACAGGAAGTCCATTATCTTCTAACATCTGAGAGAGAGGGGGAAGGGCATGCCCACAGCTCCAGGCCCTGACCTTAGAAAATCACAAAGCCAAATCCCCAAACCTCTCCTACTCCATTAGACATACCCTGTGAAGTCTTCACAATTATCCATCCCATTCAATTCCATCATATTGATCAGTGTTCCTGAGTTTCAAAGTTGTTTGTTTTTATGCTATTGTTAATATTGTATAAATTATTTTCCTGGTTTTACTTACTTCATGTTGTATCAGTTCATAAAGTCTTCTCAGGCTTTTCAAAGACATCATCATTTCTCATATACATATACCACAACTGGTGAGACATTCCCCAATTGATAGGTATTCTTTCAATTTCCAATTCTTTGCCACAATGAAGAGTCATAGATATTTTTGGATCCTTACATGGATCCTTTTCTTCTTTCTTTGATCTTTTTGGGACATAGATCAGGTATTGATATTGCCAGGTTTAATAAGCTTTTTAGGCATAGTTCCTATGGCTGGAGCAGTTCACAGACCAACCAACATGCCTTAATGTACTAAGGGTGAGGAGCAGGGAGAAGTACATAGCCTATTTTGTGTCATGGACCCCTTTGGTAATCTAATGAATCCCATGGATCTCTTCTCAGAATAATCTTTTTAAATAAGATAGAATGCATAGGATTAAGAAAAAGACCCAATTATATTGAAAATAAAGTTGTATTTTTCCCACCAAAGTTCATGGATCCTTTGAAATCTATTCATGGAGCCCTCTGGGGTTCAGTGGACCCCAGGTTAAAAACCCCTCTTTTAGAGCCTTAATTCCATAAGGTCAGGGATCATATTTTATTTACACTTTGCATCTACCCTAGGGCCTTCCATAATATTCTATACACAGCAGACACTTGATAAATATTTTTCAAATTAAAATTTTGACACAATGGGCATTGAACACAATAGGTTATGAAATTATCTTGGTAATATTATATAAAATTCCATTCCATGTTTGCCTATACACGCATCATGTTGAGAGCCCTGGAGTAACTGGGACCAGTAAAGTAAGAGCACAGAGGAGTGTTTGTACTGTCCTTTCTGCTTAACTGAAAAGAAGAGTACTAAGGTAGTACCAGGAGATGCAGGGTCCAAAGTCAAGATCAAACTGGGAGGGAGGCTCCTTCTAAGAGGAAGATAGGGGAAAAGCCAGGCTAAGAGAAGAAAACAGGGGAGCCTTTCATCTGAAAGCCACTGGGCTGATCATGTCAAATAGGTGGATCTCTCAGCAAAACCACAAAAGGCAGAGCTGGCTATTATAATCTGGCTGGAGGAAATTTTCTTGTGGTCAATGAATCAAGAACAGAGAAGGTAAGAAAGCATTAGCTTCCAGAGGCTAGAAAACTAATATCTCTGAAAGGTGTATGAGAGGGGCAAAGGCCATAGTTTTCATTTGGGAACTCAGAGGAATACTTCCACTCTTTCTCAAACTTTTGGTAATTAGGCTTCTGCCCCAACCATTCTATTAAACCTATTCTTTCAAAGGTCCTGTAATCTCTGCTGCTGAAAAGACTGAGGGCTGGTGGATTGCTTGAACTCAGGAGTTCTGAGTTACAGTAGGACTAAGCTGGATCCAAGTGTATTCACTAGATCTGGCACCAAAATGGGAAGCCCCTGGAACTGAGTGGGGCCCTCAGTTCTGGGCTGCATAAAGATGTGCAAACTAATCCATGATGGAAACAGAGCAGGTCAAAGCTTACAGACCAATTAGGCCAGTGTAGGTGAGATAAGAAGACAAGAGGATAAAAAGAATACTGGATCTCCTGGGCCTTCTCTGGTAACTCAGGATGAAATGCTAGGGATCTCAGAATCCTTGGTTCTGAGCTGTCGGGATCTTACCTTGTCCCTCTGTTGGTCAGTACCACTGGTAGCTATCCATTTCCCCCCTTCTGGGGCCTCCAAGATCTCTCCACCCTGGAGCTTTCTCAGAAGAGCCTTCTACCTCTAGTTATATCGCTTGCTCACTTTGGTGGAGGGGCCCTTTTTCCTCTTTTCCATGGGCTTCTGGTCTATTTTTTTGTGCTTTTCTGGGATGTAAGATGTCACTTACTGGTTCTCGTTGACTTTCTGGCTTATTTGGTGTGTTGCAGACTTCAGGGTTTTGTTGGAGTAGATATGTGGGAGTTGAAGTCTCTCTCTCTCATTCAGGCAGTTATCTTGTCAAGAAGTTAACTCAGTGCAGATTGGTTTTAAGGCACCATTTAATTATACCACCTCTACTGTTACCTATACCATTGAATGCATGTATGTCCATTTTCCCCAAGGCTCTTGTATTTCCCCCCTTAAAAGTTATCCATATCAAAACAGGCAAAATAGAGGAGAGCAAGCTGCTACTGAATTTGAATGGGAGTCAATTCTAGCTAGAATTAGCTAGAATGGTTTGGGCAGAAGCCTAATTACCAAAATCCAGAAATGTACACATTTCATTCACTGAAAGAGTCAACTCTCAATTGATGAAAATGGATCCATCAGAAGGTGAAGGATAGCTGACAATTTAATTTTACAAGACTGATTAAAGGTTTGAGAGTTTTAAAGCTGGTAATCCTAAGCAGGTCAGCTGACCATTCATTTTTTCATAATATGCTCTAGGCATAATGAATCTCAATCTAGAAATGATCATTTTCCAAAAAAATTCCAGTTATTTTATTGAGGAAAACTTTAAGGCACTGTTACTGTACATATCTGCACATCTCCCATAAATACATTGTCTTAGCTCTTTCAATGATATAGACTCAGATGCTATGTTGTACAATTTCTAGGGCAAAGAAACTAGCATGATGGACTTAAGGCATTTGTTTATTCCAATAAAACAAGATATTTGCAGAATATATTAAGACTTATTTAAGAAAACTATTCACAACTTTAACATAATTTAATAGCCTTGGGAGCAAGCTATAAAATAAAACTATGCATATTTGTATACAAAAATTCTCAGAAGTGCAAATATTTATAAGTAGAATACTGAATAAAACATTTATACAAAATTAGCATTTCCAGAGGGTGCCATCATTAGAACTAGATGCCAAATTATAAAATGTTATAGCACTAACCATAGAAAATTAATGTTCTTTGACAAATCATGATATTAAATATTATATTAGGAATTGTAGTAATATTTTAAATCTCAGTCTATGTTCACAGGTATAGGATACATCTATGATTCTCTTCATCACTCTAATTTCCCCTTTAAGGTTATCTTCTATGTACTACCTACTTATTTACATGCTGCTGCCTCCTCCCCAATTTGAATGGGAGCTCCCTAGGGGCAGACACTGCTTTCGCCTTTCTTGGTACACCCAATGTTTAACACAGCCCCGACACATTAGACACACTTAATAAATGCTAGTTCATTGATGTCCTTAGTTCTTTTTTTGGGGGGGGGAAGGGCAGAAAAGCAGTCTCAGTCAAAATTGTCTTAGTCAAAAATTAGCCCAGTGAGGTATATCACGTCTGATTTTCCAGTTGCTGCTTTAGTTGGTTCCCTTTAATGGGAAAGAATGACCTTCAGTACATATATAATTATATAAAAACACTGTCACAGTAATGGGGTGAACACTAAATGCTGTTAGTGTCCCCCCCCATACTTTAGGAAATGAAGAACCAACCAAAGCCTTCCTAAGGTTAGAAGCCATGTCATTCTAAGCAAAATTATGAATCAGAAAGGGATTTTTGAGATGAAAGGAATCTTAGTTATCATCAAATTGTGTAGCACAAAAAAAACAGCTTGCCAAAAATTGACACTTTTACAAAGCAAGAGTCAGTCAACATTTCACCTTAGGAAAAGATCTTACCCTCTCTTTCCTCTTCTCCCTCTCTTCAACTTCTACCTCTTAGCCCTGAAGCAAATGGCTAAAGGTGGAGGAAAAAAACCACATATCTCTGATCATATTTAAATTTGGTTGTTTCCTGATTATACTTTGTTGTACTAATCAGTATACACTGGTTTGACTGCACAAATGTGGAAATTATATTGTCCACAAAGCAGAATGCTCTAATACAGTGTGACTTCTACCTTCAGCTTTTCCACCAATTAGAGATGCATGACCTAGCACAACAGCATTCATTCATTTTCTTGTGTATTCTGTATCCTATATTGTAACATGGTCAGCTCAAATGCCCATTAAACTGTCCTATTTTCAATTTAGTTTTTCATTCTAGTCTTACCCCCCTAATAATTAAAATAATAAAGAATGGCATGTGACTGTATGAACATTAAAAAAAAAATCCAAACCAACCAATCACAGTTTAGAGACCTAAAATGTTCCTAAAGGCTTCAGATTTGGTCCACATGAAATAGACACCATGCTCCTGGAAATATATTTGAAAATCTACTTTTCTTTAACAAACTGCAAATCAATAAGCTTTTAGAATAATTCAGTCATGGAATGATGGAAGCATAATCTCATCTTCATTCATCCTATGGTCAAAGCGCACCAAAGAGAAGCCAGCCCAGTGAAAACGTTTCTTTTGGTAGAGGCGCCACATCAGTACACAAACGAAAGCTAAGAAAGTCATGACAGCAAACGTGATAGCCACTCCTCTGTAGTTTGTTCCTGTATTAGGGAGAGGTTGGATGTTGGATGAAATGAGACAGGAAAAAGATAATCAATATTTTTGGTTTTATTAAAAGCATATAAAACATATTAATTCAGCCCAGTACGGATAAACTCTAAACTCACAGGTTTTGTTTCAATCATACTTCCTACCTGTATGACTGTGGACAAGTCATTTGACCTCTCTGACTCAGTTTCCTCATTTGTAACATGGAGATAGTAATAGCACCTACCTTCCAGAGTTGCTGTGAGGATCAGATGTGATAATATTTGCAAAGTGCTTTACAAACCTCAGAGCACCACATAAATGCTAGCTAATCTTGTCCTTAATACATTCTAGCCATTTTGGTACTTCAACAATTAATTTTGAAAAAAAAAACCACATTATTTACTATATTTGTTGTTGTTCAGTTGTTTTTTCAGTCATGTCTGACTCTTTTTTACCCCATTTGGGTTTACTTGGCAGAGATATTAAGAGTGGTTTGCCATTTCCTTCTCCAGCTCATTTTATAGATGAGGAACTGAGGCAAACAAGATTAAGAGGGGTTACATAGCTAGTAAGCATCAGAGGCTGGATTTGAACTTAGGTCCTCCTGACTCCAGGACCAACACTCTATGTACTGTGCCATTTACTGTATATAAAATGCATTTAATTAATATTCTGGTGACGTTTATGGTAATTTCTTCAAAAAAAGATCAAGAAACTTACAATTCTCATACTCTCAGAGCAGTCTTTTTAGAGTATCACACGTCAGTATATTTTTTGATCCTAGACAAGTTGGTAAAAACTACAATCTTCTTATATTTCATGTGCATTGGACTGAGCTACAATTATAGCAAATTTTCCATTGCCCTGGTTAAACTGTTATTTGTGAATCACTTAGTACTATTTAATTTTTAAATGATCAAATCACCAGGGCGATTTAAACTGTAGATTTCTAGCTTTCCACAATTCAAGTTCTATACTGATTAATAAATCAGCATCAATATTTCATCTTTAATATTCTGCTCACTGAAATGGGAAAATATTCTGCCTCTCCTCCACCCCCCAACACCCACATGGAAAGATATGCTGAATTGTGAAAAATTCAGAAGCTTTTCCCACGGAGATAAAATCATTAATGTGGTATTTTATATTATGGTACCAGTGAGTGATGGAAACATCTGTGTAATTAGATTTTCCTCTGATGATTTTCGGTAGTTAGTAACAATTAAAAACGATCCATGCATAGATTCAAAGTTACCATGAAATTTAATGGGTCTGAGGAAAGAAGGAAAGTAAGTCAACGACGAAATAATGAAAGCTCAAGTTCCTACACAGTCATATGATCACAAATTTGGAGCTGAAAGAGACCTCAGATATCATCTCCTCTAACCTAATTTTACAGATGAGGAAACCGAGGTACGGAGAGGTTAAGTGATTTGTCTTAAGGTCACTTAAGTGGGAAATTCTGGCTTTTTGATACTATATTTGCCCCTCTTCTACTATAATATGCTTCCTCAATTAACTCACATTCTTTAAAAGTTTTCAAAGTTAAAATTTTCTTTTAAAATGAAGGAGTTTAAAATTTTTCCCTAGATAGAAGTTACTTACATGGAGGTTAATATGTTTGTTAACTTTCAAATGAATCTCAGCTAGCTCTTGCATTTTTCTTTCTACTTAATCAAATTTCATCATAATATCTATGCAAAATAATTCTCCATAATTCAGTGGAGTGTTGCTTCTAGGATTGACAAGCCTTGGACCAAAGCCAAACCTTTGCCCCTGCTTGATGTGTATTTTATTTTTCTGGCAACACGCTGCTCTACAGCAGTATTTTAATTTAGTATAAACCTTTAGATAGTCTATTTAAGACCAAGTCAAAACTTACCCATAGGGACTTTGCAGACAACTCTTCCATGGCCTTGGTCACATCTAACTTTAGTCCACATTTCACTCGAGGCCAGCAAGATGCTACAATTTTCACCAATATTCGTACTTTCATTTCCCCATTTGACATACTGTGCTACTGAACCATCCAACCAACTCCAAGGCTCATCTATAGGAAGGGATTATAGTAAGGTTTGGTTATCACCTCTAAAATTTCAAGTAAACATATGAGAAGGTTCTGAAGCGTGAAGAGAGTTATATTTTTTACAATGTGTAGTTTGGATGAAAGAATCTTCACTATAAATAAACTTCTAGCATTAGAAATAGCCCTAATTCCTTCTATTTGTACAGTCCAAGTTATCTCAAAATCATATAGCTTCCTTCTGAAAACTTCCACCAATGAAATAGTGCTGTACATTAATTGTTTAGGGTCAGAGTGCAAATATCGATCCTGTCATTTTGTTAACAATCATTGTTAGGAATCAGTCTCAGTACTGTAAAGCACCTTGAAGGGTGAGGACACAAATGTGAAAAATATCTAGTATACACAGGGCCAGGCAGTCCAGTGAGGTCTAGGACCAGTGAGATAGGTCCTAGAAGTTTAGGACCTTTTTTTTTGAATATACTCTTTCAACAAAAGTAAAGACAATGTTGTTGATCCAAGACTCTTAGAAACAAGGATCAATTATCACCCAAACCGGTTTATTATACTTTGGGTAGAGGTATTTTTCCATTATCACTAATTCATTAAAAAATTTATAAGCTTCCAAACCAGGCCAGGAGAGCTAGGATCACTTATTAATAGGCTCAAATCACAGAATCTCAGAAGGGACCTCAGCAGGCATGTAGTCCAAGCTGCACCTGATAAGAATCCTTTCTACAATATATCTGACCAAGTGGTTCTCTAGCCCTTGCTTTTGGGAGAGGGAATCCACCACCTCCCTAACACCACATGCCACTTTTGGAATTGTTAGGAAGTTTTTCCTCTATCAAGGTGAAATGTTTCTCCTTCGCTGCTTCCCTTTGTAGCTCCCAATTCCTACTTTTGCTCTCTAAGGTCATGCAGACCAAGTATAATCCCTTTTCCATGTGCCATTTCTTCGGATACTTCAAGGGAGCTATAATCACACTCCCTAACTATAGCTATACACTAAGGCTCTGTCTTGGACCTTCTCTTTTTGTACCTTCTACCTTAGTGACCTCATCAGGTCCCATGGATCTAGCTTCTCTAGGAAGATAACCTCTGGATCTATATATCCAGTCAATCTCCTGAACTCCAGTTCCCTATCACTGGGCAGTAGCTAAGGTGGCATAGTAGATAGGGTGCTGAACTTGAAGTCAGGAAGTTCTGAGTTCAAAGCCAGCCTTGGATACTTTTTTTTAGCTGTGTAATACTGGGCAAGCCATTAACCAGCTGCTGTCTCAGTTATCATATTTGTAAAATGGGGAGGATAGCATTATGTTACAGGATGCTGTGAAGATCAGCTTAGATAATACATTATAAAGATAGTACATTATAAAGCATTATTATTACTTATTTACCATTTCAAATTGTATGTCACATAGGCATCTGAAATTTCACAATCTAAAATAAAACTCATTCTTAAACCCTCCCCCTACTCTGCTTTCTATGTCTTGCATATCCCCAAACATGTAAATCTTGTCATTTCCATTCAGATGTAAACTCCTTCAAGGCAGAGACTTTCATCTTTGTCTCTCTACTGCTTTTCACACAGTAGGTGCTTAATAAATGTTTGATGATTGATTTGCACCTGGGCTAAATATTCACAGAACCTTTAACCAATGCTAAAATGGCCGGAACCTGAGGCTTTCCCCCAACAATGAAGAATTTTTTGTAAAGCCCACCATTTTATAGTCTCCAGAAAAGGCTGAAATTGAGACAAGTTTCTATGAGACCAGTCAGAGATTTGTCTGCACAATGAACACATAGAAAAGTAACTCTTACCATTAGACTGCTGAGATAATCCAAGCCAAACTCTCATTGTGACATAATTATGTTCTCTTATCATTCGGCTCACAAACATATTCTCGTCTTCATTTTTTATGGTAACAATGGTTGCTGCACTATCTGAAGTAGTAAAATTAGTGTGTTAAAGGCATATCTACTTTAGGAGTTTTCAATACACATGAATGGCTAATCTGTAATACATTAAAGAAAGCTATTATGGAAAAATGTTGATACAGAAAGATACATTTTGAACCATGTAAAAAAAATCAATCTTCACCTAAAAATCCTAAACCTTTATATTGAAACTAATCTTTAAAAGGCCATGTGTAACCAGTAGCTTTTGGAACTATGCAATAAATACCTCCATTTCCTTAAAAAGACAACTTGTATGAAAGAATGCCCCCCCGCCTCCTAAATTTCCTGATTGATAATTTTGTACCCTAGAAGATTTTAACTTCTTAGAAATATTTCTATGGTGACACTTTTTGGTCCTGAAGATTCAGTCTTCTGGACTTTCTATACCACAACAGAGATAATGACTAGGGAAACAAGAAGGTGGAAAAATAGCCATTTTAACTTGACTAAAACATCACCTTTTGCTCATATCAGTTTTCAATTTGTTTCTATTAGGATAGAAATTACATGTGTCTGATACACTATGGGCCCTGGGAGCCTTCCAAAAGACCTTCTATTCATGACAGAATTTAAATAAGTACATTTGGTCATGGAAATGGGCTTTCACTTGGCCATCGAAGGTCCCTAAAATAACACCTGATTAGTAAGTGGAAGAACAGGCTAGGTAGTTCTGATCCCTCATGTCTTTTCATCATCAGTTCATAAACATGATGTCTTGTTTCCCAAGAATTACTGAATCTTGGAATAGAAACATTTAACTAGGAAGTCAAAGTACAGACCTTTAAAAGGATCACATGATTCTATGACAATTTCTCATCAGTTTCCAAGCCAAGGTTCTAAAGGGACTGCTAGAACGTGAGCTCAGAATTACAGTGTAAGCTCCCTGAGAGTGGTCAATGACTGTGCCACTTTTGTCTTTGTATGCTCAGCACTTAGTCTAGTGTCCTGTATATTGTATAGGTGCTTAGGTATTGATTGATTGATTGGCCCAGATTTGTAGTTAGGCTGCTGTCCTCTACAGGAAGCCATATCCACTCTCCAAAAGGGGTCATGGAATAACAAGGACCTGGAGCAGGTGACTGTGCAGGTGATATAGACACCTAAGAGTTAGTGTGCTGTCAGGACAACTTCTGGTAAGATAATAAACAGAGAAGGAAGGCACAGTATGTAAGTATTAAATACATTTCATGCTAAATAATTAAACACTACCATGTTGTCTCAAATTGTACTTCATAACAACAATGATGAAAGTGAGTATATAGTGCTCTAAGGATTGCAAAGTGCTCTATGAATATCTCAATTTATCATAACTCTGGTGGATTATGTGGTACTATTATCTTCATTTTACAGAGGAGGAAACTGAGGAAAAGTGTAAATGACTTGCACAGGGTCGCACGGCTAGTAAACGTCTGAGGGAGGTATGGACTTAGGCCTTTCTGACTCTGAGCCCAGAACACTAACCACTACCCCACCTAGCTGCTTATAATGACAAGGCTGTTGTTACACGGATAAGAGCTCCAAAGAGATTCTGAATTCTTTACATCCTTTGGTGGTAGGGGTTTTCTTAATTTATCTTAAGTTTTATATGTGGAATAGCATATCATAGAGACAATTCTGTTACTCAACACCCACCATGCATTAGAACATCTTTTCAATAAACAGAAATTGGAAGACTCCTCACAGACATGAGCAGGATAATAGATGAAATTTCCATTTGTGTGGTTAAATTGTTAATGCAAGGATACTGACCAGATGGACACGATGCTAGATGGGCAATGTAGACAGCATTTTCCCAATCTGAGTAAATGATCTCCATGAATTGTGTATCCAAGGAGACCCAACTAAATGACCCACATAACTTGTTACTGCCAGCACTAAAAAATAATTTTTTTTCCCAACATTGCTATTTTCATTGAAACTGTATTGATACCTAGGATGGTATGAATCATTTTGAATTTCTTTCCTTTGATTCTCTTATCCTCACCCTGAGCTAGTCTAAGTTAAGTGTTAAGAAGTGTACCATACCAAGTTCTGGACATAGCTGTTCTGCCTCAGAAAAACTGTGCAATGCCTTGTCAAATGTATAACAGGAATCTCCAAATGGAATCCATGGGGTCCCTTTGGGTGATGGACACTGTGATGAAGACTTTTGGAGAGGCTGCTGTTTAGCTGCAAAAAAAGATTGATAACATGATTATTTATAGGCATATAGGAGAAACTGTATCTTCTAAATAAAATTAAGCTCCCTAGTTTTTAGCACAGGGCAGCCCTGACATCAGGTGGCAACATATCTTGTGAAGGGCAAGGGCCCCTCCCTTCTCAGCGTTCATCTTTTTGAATGTCTTTCTGGGATATGATTTTTAAACTATTGAAATTAGAAGACAACCACACAGGATCATAGATTAAGAGCCAGAAGAGACCTCAGAGGACATCTAGTCCAGCTTCCTCATTTAAGAGATGGGGAAACTGAGGCCCAGGAAAGTTAAATGATTTGTACAAGGTCATAAAGGTAGTAAGAGACAGAGGCAGGATTGGAACCTAGGTCCTCTGAACCCAGAGCAGGTGTGCTTACCATTATACCTCCCTTACCATGATGCCTCCCTCCCCCTCCAAAAAAAAGAAAGCAAACTCAACAATTATGTAAAATTGTAAAGCTTGCCAAGCATTTTCCTTACAACGACCCTGTGAGGGAAAATGTACAACTAGCATAATCATCCTCACTTTACAAGTAAGGAAACTGAGTCTCAGAGAGATTAGGATCAAAGATTTAGAGCTTGAAGAGAACTCAGAGGCCTTCTAAATAATTTGTCTAGATGTTATCTTTCCATGTAGGAATGTGAACAAAACAGTTCAACTTTAGTAAGTCCCTTGCAATTTCTTTTTCTTGTTCTTTTTCTTGATTACCTTTTCATGCTTCTCTTGATTCTTGTGTTTGAAAGTCAAATTTTCTATTCAGTTCTGGTCTCTTCACTGAGAAAGCTTGAAAGTTCTCTATTTTATTAAAAATCCATATTTTGCCTTGGAGCATGATACTCAGTTTTGCTGGGTAGGTGATTCTAGGTTTTAATCCTAGCTTCATTGACCTCCGGAATATCGTACTCCAAGCCCTTCGATCTCTTAATGTAGAAGCTGCCAGATCTTGGGTTATTCTGATTGTGTTTCCACAATACTCAAATTGTTTCTTTCTGGCTGCTTGCAGTATTTTCTTCTTGATCTGGGAGCTCTGGAATTTGGCGACAATATTCCTAGGAGATTTCTTTTTGGGATCTATTTGAGGAGGCGATCAATGGATTCTTTCAATTTCTATTTTTCCCTGTGGCTCTAGAATATCAGGGAAGTTCTCCTTCAGGCTGGGCTCTGCTCCACTCCGTTCCCAGCTCCCAGCTCTGTGTGGGCTAGACCTCACCCAGAGACCATCCAGGCTGTCCTGGGCCGGAGCCCTGCTTCCCTCTGCTGTTTTGTGGGTTCTGCAGTTCTAGAATTGGTTCCGAGCCATTTTTTATAGGTTTTTGGAGGGACTCGGCAGGGAGGTCATGCTAGTCCCTGCTTTCCAGCTGCCATCTTGGCTCCTAAATAATTTGTCTAAAGTATCATAGGTAGGGACTTGCAAGCTGTCCTCAAATGAAATGCTTTGCTTTGGGAGTTAGGAAGTGCCCCCACCCAAGTGGTCTTTGAATGAAGGCCGGATGATTACTTGTTGGGAATGCTGTAGACAGTACCCTTAGTTAGGCATGGGCTGAAATGGAGTCCAACGCTTTCTCTCTTGGCCTTGTCTCCCAGTTGTAGGTGTTTTGTAATCACTCTGAAGTGATTTTCATGTTGGAAAAAATAAGCAAAGGTAGGGAATAACTTAGATAATTACTGATATTCTCTCCCCTTCCTCGGATTTCGTGACATTCTACAAGTTGCCTTCCTTATTAACTCCCATCTCCTCCACTAGTTCTTTAATCACCGAATGGAGGTTGCCTCAGGCGAACTGAGACCTGGGAAAGACCTTAGTTTTAAAAGGCAAGATCTCCCACTGCATCCTGGGTCATCTCCAGTCATCCTGATCTTTTTCTTGTCACTGGACCTACCTTGGCTCAGGAGGATAGAGTGAGGCTGGTGACTTTGCATAGCCCTGCCTCACTTAAGTCCAATTCACTTGCAAGTCATGACATCACCTTCCTGATGTCATGGTCTTTGAGAAAAAAGGACAAACAACAATCATCAGCTTGTAACTTGAAAGCTTCTCTCATGCTCAGTTCTTATTCCTCTGTATTTTTTCCCCCTCTGTGAGCTTAATTTCATTAAAGCGCTTAGTTACTCTTGTGCCTTTCACCATCGGCTTTATTTTGAGGATTCTTTTCATCTCTAGTCCTGAGCTTTTTATATCTCTGGTTTCCTAAAGGACATCTCTACATGGCTATTCTTTTGGTTATGTGAAATTGGCTAGATCCCAAACTATTTCCACACATAATGCCATTCCATCTTAATTTCCAAGTCACTCTGAATGGCACCACTATTTGCTCCCTGATGAGCATGACATCTTGGAAACATTTACTCACCTCTCACTTTCAACTATAAGTAACAAAAGTAATTTCTGTGCTATGGAAAGGGAAGTTTAGATGTTTTTTGTTTTATTTTTTAGGACAAAAGGTTATATTTAAATAGAAAACTCTGCTAGAGTGTTGGGTCTGGAATTAAGAAGAACTGAGTTCAAATTCAGCTTCAGACACTTAATAGCTGTGTAACCCTGGGCAAGTCATTTAACCTCTCTTTGTTTTGGTTTCCCCATCAGTAAAACAGGGATAATAATAATAGCGCCTATCTCCCAGGGTTGTTGTGTAGATCAGATAATTGTAAAGCACTTAATACAATGACTGGCACATAGTAAGAACTGTATTTTGTTGTAGTTCAGTTGTTTCAGTTATGTCTGACTGTGACCCCATTTGGGGTTTTCTTGACAAAGACACTGGAGTGGTTTGCCATTTCCTTTTCCAGCTCATTTTACACATGAGGAAATTGAGGCAAATAGGGTTAAGTGACTTGCCTAGGGTCATACAACTAGTGTCTGAGGCCAGATTTGAACTTAGGAAGATGGGTGTTCTTGGCTCCTGGACCAGCGCTCTAATCACTGCACCACCTAGCTGCCCCAAGCACTATTTAAACATCAATCATTATCTCTCTGAACATTTACAGGTTGGGATCTTTACTTTAAACCTAGAAATGAGAGGCAGTGAATCATTCTGGGCTATATTAAATAGCAGTAAAGTAAACACAGCCATTTGCTTATATGCTGGCAGCTAACAATAATTGGCAAATGGCAATCTGAAAAGCTGTTTTAAAGAACTTCCCACTGTACGTTTTTCATATCGGATCAAAGGATTTAGAGTGAGAAAGTTATCTTAAGTATTATTGAGTCCAAATTCCTCATTTTAAAGATGAAGGAACCAACGTCATAGACACGGTAAGTAGCAGAGCTGGGATGTGAACTCAAATCCCCTGACCCCAAAATGCATCTTGTTCTCTCTTGAGGGCAGGGACTATTCTTTATTGTCGTTTGTATTTGCACCCCAGTGCTTAGCATAGTGCTTTGCACATAGTAGATGCTTGATAAATATTTATGGACTATGTGACTTAAATGTAATAGTTTTGGTCTTGGGTTAAGGATGTACACTTATTAACATCTGGATACTATTTATCCTATCAGAACTATCATAAAATTCCAGGAGAAAGCTTCTAGGACAAAGTTTCTTTAACTTTTTGTGTGTGTCATGGACCCCTCCCTAGAGGAGCATAATAAAGGAAATCAATTATATCAAAATAAAGATGTACTTTTTTCTTCTCCTCCAAGTCCTTGGGCTCCAGGTTAAAAAGCCTTGTTTTAGAAGGAGCCCTCTACAATTACTGTCTTACTTGTTCCTGTGTCCAAAGGTGAGAATTTTACATACATTTTTTATTTCAACTACAGTACCTATAATTATCTAAACATTTTCATGGATAAATAATAATTTAAACCTGTGTGAGGGGGCCATGTGGTATGTTCCTTATGATATCTGACCCCACAGTTCTTGTTATCAAAATCTCAGTAGATACTATGGATTTCTGTTGAGACAGATGGCATAATATGGTCCAGAGGTATAATCAAATTGTATAAAATTGTGACCTTGGGCATTCATTTGACATAACCTCTCTGTGCCTCAGCTTCTTTACCTATAGAATGAGATAATCTCCAAGTCCCCCTTCCAGCCCTAAAGCTTATGAGCCTCTGAGACTTTTGCTATTGCTGACATAAACGTAGTTGAGTTCCCTCACAAGAAATACAAGAGAGAACTGCCCTGACTTGCACATTCAGAAGGGAGGGAGGGACAGGGAGATAGTAGAAGTTACATCTCACTTTAGTGGGTGGTGGCTCTTGTTGTTGAGTGGTCCAACCTGTCTGATGCAGGCCTATGCTGTCCAGAGAAGGCACAGCCAAGATAGTGCTATGTAATACATGCATGCAACAAACATAACATTCCAAAGCAAGACTTACGTTTTTTAGGCTTACGACAAATAGCACCATCCATAACAGAGTTGCATTTTTCATGCCTCCAAACTCCTTTAGGATCCAAGACAACACAATTTCCTGTAGAATTTTGTTCCTTCCATGGAACGTAGTCAAATGTGCTTCCATCAGACCACTCAAAAGCTGAGTCACTTCCCTGTTTTAATGAGTAATAATGAAGTTCTGAATCTAGATCCAAGTTTAGGTAAAAAAAAAAAACCCACTACATGCACTTAAAAAAACAGAATGATACATTAGTTTTATATTTCTTAATACTCTAAGGGAATATTTATTTGGTTTATTGATCTAGGACTTTTAATTTCAGGATTTCATACAAAACTTAGAACACTTTCTTATAAAGTTGAAATTGGGATATTCAACTTGAGGTTTTATTCTGTCTTTAGATGACTGATTTTTTTTAGAAGTTCTATAAATTGTGACAAATGCTGGGAGCCATTTGCCTGTGGTAATCTTAAAGAACTTTTTTCTACTTAAAACACATCTTTAAAATAGTAGATAAGCTATTTAGAGCTAAAAGGGACCTTAGAGATAACTTTGTCTAACTCCTTCATTTTACAGATAAGGAATTGAGACCCAGAGAGCCTGAGTCATTTGTCCAAAGTCCCATGGGTAGAAAGTGCTGTTGGACAAGTGACCTCATCTCTCTGTGCCCCATGTCTTCATCTATAAAATGAAGGGGTTGGCCTAAATGGATGTTAAAGTCCCTTTTAGGTATATGATCCTCTGCTCCCATTTTAAGTATATTGGTAAAAATTTCTTTAAATGTCATAAGCAATTGTCTCCCAGCATCCGTTATAACTCTAAAACTATAATCTCAAAGTCTACTGCTAACATTTATTGTTATTCTACATTTGGCTTGTGTCAGAATCAGAGGCCACATTTTTTCACATGATTCATTGCCTTTGTATGTTGGTATCAGCTACAATTTAGATAGGAAAGGTAGAAATGAGTTTATTTAATGGTGTCAAAGAAGGAGGACTAGGTACACAGGAAGAAAGTATCTGAGCCAAGAGGGCTTGTGAGGGGGGCCTTGTGGTATGTTCCTTATTATGTCTAACCCCATAGTTCTTACCTGTTATCAAAAACTCAGTATAGATACCATGGATTTCTGGTGAGACAGATGGCATGCTGTGGTCCGGAGCTATAATAATTCCTAGGACACTTGGGTGCTTTGGACTGGAGTGGGTAGCAGGGAAAGAAATGGTTTTAAAAAGAAAATGCTCAATAGTGCTGATATCTAGACTCAATTTAACATACTACACTGAATTATCATGCCAGGTTTGGAAATTCTATCTCAAAGACATCAAATTTAGAGTAATTTTTGGAATAAATTATTTACGGGCAGGGTCTATTTGTGATCCATAAATAATTTATGAGCTGAATGCTTCCATCTACTAAATGAAGATAATGCTGATTGAATATGTGTGGGAAGCTTTATACACATAATTCTGTAATATGCTACTTACATCGTGACTTGACAGTCCAGTCCATAATGGAAATCCATCGCGTTTTGCAAGATCCTCCAAAAAGAGCTGGCTGTTTTTGTCGTGCACACTTGTTAAAGAGCCCCCATTTGGGGAACATTCTTTCAAGGCTTCATACCATGTGAATTTTTTTTGAACAACATTATATATAGAATCTTCATATGGAATTAATTGCGGCAGGGTACGATTGTATTCTTCCTTGTAGTCAACTATGTTTAAATAAGGTATTAGTGCTTGAATTTAAACAATTTAAACTATACTTCAGACAACTAGTATTTATTAAGTGCCTACTGTGCGCGAGGCCCTGTGCTAAGCACTAGACAGCACCTGTCTAGCACTAGAGAGTGCTACAAAGCAGGACTTAATTTATTGATTTGTTGATTGGCTAGACTTAAGAAAGTGATTGAGAAAATGTTAATAATGAAGATTAAACTCAAGTGTGTTGTGCATACATCCCTCATCCCTCTCCCCGCCCCCAGCCAGCTGTAAACATTTACCAGCACACCCCTGGATATCTATGTGTTTTTTCCAAATGCGAAGACACATGATAGGCCTGAGTAATGACATTTTAGATGACAGCATTCGCCTCAGGTCTCATAGTCCCAGAACATCAGAGATGGAAGAAATTTTATAGACCATTTAGTCTGGCTCCCTTCTACAGATGAAGCAACTGAGACCCTGAGGGGTTAAGTGATTTGTCTAAAGTTAAATGGCCAGTAGGTGGCAGAGTCAGGATTTCCATAAAGGGGCTTCTAGATGGGCCCCAAGTCAAGTTAAATCAAATTCAGCAATCATGGATTCACTTATAAGCAATGTGATGCAAAGACAAAATGAAATGTAGTCCCTGGTCCCTGATGCTGACCATTTCTTCTTTCAGAAAAAAGAAGTCTAGGATGGATGGGGCCTTAAGAGGATATCTATTAATATTATTATAATATTAATAATAATTAATATTATAATATTAAGATATTAAGAGGATTTCCTCTTAAAATGTCCAGATCTGAACCATCCCTCTGAAGTGTCACACTGATGTACAACTGATGTCTAAGACTGGTGAATATACAGTAGAGAGACCTAGTGAGATGGTCCATAGAAGGAGACTTCATCCCCTCCACCATCACTGCTCCAGCACTCTAGTAGGATATTAACTGAGGGAAGGAGGCTCCTAATATCTTTTAGCAGATTGTGAAAACTGACTCCATATTTCCATTAAGAGCTGTTGCTGGTCTAATATAATATTCATTAGTTCTTTCTTTCGGCAAGGCAATTGGGATTAAGCGACTTGGCCAGGGTCACACAGCTGGTAAGCATCACGTGTCTGAGGACAGATTTGAACTCAGGTCCTCCTGAGACTCCAGGGCCAGTGCCAAAGCTGCCTCAGTAGTTCTAAAGGAAATTTCTAAAGTATTTCTAAAGGAAAGCCTAAACAGTGTTTTATTTTCATTATCACTAAGCTCTTAGAGCTAACTGAAACAATTCCTACTTAAATTTATGCCCCACAATCCCAATAAATGATGCGTCAGTTACTATACGTAAGCTGTTCTGCTAGGTTGTCATTAACAATTGCTCACATAGACACTTTAAAGTTTACCGAGACCCTTTCTTTCAGCAATCTCGTAAGATAATTAGAGCAAGTATTCCCATGTTACAGATGAGAATTGGAGAGGTTGTATAGGGGTGGGGAACCTGTAGCCTCAAGGCCACATGTGGCCCTCTAGGTCCTCAAGTGTGGCCCTTTAACTGAATCCAAACTTCACAGAACAAATCCCCTTAATAAAAGGATTTGTTTTATAAAACTTGGGCGCAGTCAAAAGGTCGCACCCGAGGACCTGGAAGGCCACATGTGGCATCGAGGCCACAGGCTCCCCACCCCTGGTTAGTAAGTGTTGGAGCTGCGACTTGAGCCCAGGTCTTCTGACTTCAAATCCAGTACAATTATAAAGAAGCAGTAAATGGATTGCCAGACTTGAATACAGACCTGGACCTGAATTCTACCTTACACGTATACTAGCTGTGTGATCATGGGCAAGTCCTTTAACTTCTAGGTGCCTTGATTTTTAAATCTGTAAAATGGGGGTGAAAATACTACCTAGAATTGTGAAGATGTTTTGTAATCCTCTGATTGCTATTTATAGGGCAAAGATAATTCTTTAGCTTACATTTTATTCTTATTTCCTTTTTATTTTTCCTTTGGTAGTGGTTGCAAGAGGAACTGGACCTATGATTTCACTGATATAGAAAAGTCCTGGTGACAAACTCCCTTTACCAGAGCAGATCAGCAACAACTCTGCAGCTTACAGTGTTGAGAATTGTCTAGGGGCACTGATGAGTTAAATGAATTAATTACCCAGAGTCCCATAGTTAACATTTGTCAGAGGCCAGGCGTGAACACTGACTCTAAGACTGGTTTTCTATACCGTATACCCTGTTGACTCTCCTTAAATTCAAATCTGTCCAGCTTTTTAAAAAATCCAACCTTGAGCAAAATACTAAGATAAAAAGTGTAGGCGGGTACTTGCTTTTTACATTTTTTAGACTTCACACTTGAACTACTTTTAAAGCTCTCCACATTTTTCTAGTCAATATACTGCAAATGGATTCGATTTCTAAGGTCCTAATCAATCACAGAACTGCATCCTTAGTATTTTTCTAGGCAGTTTTTTGGATCACTTCCCATTATGCTAAAAAACTGTCACCTGCGAATTTAAATTCTCCCTTTCTAATTATAATGAGAACAAAGTCATCTAACTAATATTCAGCCCTGTTTCATTTTTTCTCTTAATTATCACAATTAGATTCATTACTTACCCATTTCAATTTTACAAGCAAGAATGCTGCGTTGGTGAAAATAAAGAGCTTCTTTGACACTATTATAAAGGTAGATATCCCAGAAGCCATCAGTGTTCAAGCCAGCATAAAATTGCTTGTTTTTTATAGTTGGTCTTCCTGTTTTCCAGTTTACAAAGGACAAGGCAGTCTTGTCACACCACTTTAAAGAATCATCTAAAGAGAAGAAATGTGTTTAGAAACAAAAATGTTAAGCCTTATACACACATTGGGGGCTGCCCATAGGTCTAATTTGACAACTTCCTTCTCATACCCCTTCTTTATTAGTCTTTGCTACTTTCAGAGCAATGAGGTCATTCTCTCTCACAGATTTTGTAATACTCTTGCCTCACCACAAGGGTACTATATGGCATGCTTTAAATTGGCCACTTTTAAAAAATAATTAAAATTTAATTGTGTGTCAATACCTTAGGGTACTATGAAATCAAGTCTGGGAATCAGTAGTCTTGATCTGAACTATCAGCATTTGGATATATTTCAATAATCTTTAGCTTGGTAAACTGAAGCAGACCACAGCAAACACAGGTAGATGAAATTTTGCATATTTCTTCAGAAATTACTACATTTACTTACATGATTTCCTTTCTATTTTCATTGACTTTTGACTGCTAAACTGTGATGATGAGAAAGTGTTCTAGGTTACTGACCAAGAGCCATCTTGGCTATTGGTTACAGCAACTATTGGAAGTATTTGAAGGCTTGATAAGGGAAAGTGAAGAGGCATGAATAGGGGTTGAACATTCTTTCATTTGCTTTTATGAAGAAAGGTTTGATTAACCATAGCTCATACCTCTTCAACTAATCTTACACATCATCAGGGGTTCAGGGTTACTGCTCACAATTAGACTGAAATTAGACAGATTTTAAAGACCGTACCTTCTCCTCAAAAGTGATGGTACAGGGGAATAAAATGTATAAGCAAATATGGTGTGTGGTAGATTCATAAATTTCAATGTGGCATTTAGTGCTATAGTCCAGTCTTACAAGTAGTTTTCAAAGAAGGTGCCAACCTCATCAAAATTCTAATTGGCATAACAAATGGTGCCAGGTTCATCCATGTTCCAATTTTCTTACCAGTTTTTGGCCTAGCTATTCCCATTTCCCTACTGGTTCTCATCTCACTTGGCAAAGAACCTAAGCATCTGTCTATAGTAATTATGCTAAGGAGAAGCAGTACATATGTTTACATTTTATGGCCTGCTGCTTTATTTTTATGGTTCTCTTAACCAACAGAGAATAAGGCATATGCTTCAATGTCAAGGTCAAGGGTAACTCACTTCTCCAAAATTCTTTGCTTTTTCCCACTTAGTAAACAGATGCACATATTCCATAGTTCCTATGCAAAGAGAACACTTGCTCATCTAGAATGAGTTCCACCAAATGATAGGCATTTCTCAGTGGCCACATTGTGGCTCTAACAGGGGTGGGGAACCTGTGGCCTTGATTCATAAGGCCCTCTAGGTCCTCAAGTGTGGCTCTTTGACTGAATCCAAACTTCACAGAACTATAACTGAATTTGGGGTATTCATTCAGAGGAAAGTAATTGCTTGCTATTCCAGCATTTTCTTAAGACAGATTTAAGTATTAGAAGAAATTTCTGAATGTGTTATACATTATTAAAATGGGTTTTTAGACCAATAGCTTTAAAAAAATCTCCATAACAGTTTATATATGGGGTGGGGGATGGGGGGTATCTTAACATCAGGTTTATGAAATTAAAAAAAATATTTTGATAATTATTTCAATATAATGGGTTTCCTTTGTAATCCTATTACTTTACGCATTTAAAAACATTATTTTTGAGAAAGGGTCCATAGACTTTGCCAGCTTGCTAAAGGAGTCTACAACACTACAACACAGAAAAGGTTAGGAACCCTTGCCTTGCATAATGTCTATGGAAAAAAATGGCTCAAAATTTTAAACAAATTGTGTGTGTATATCCATTTATATATGTATGTGATCATATATGCACAGACACAATATATTTATCATATATAATAAACATATACCTTGTCATATGTGTGTGCATGCATTCATACACACACATCTATATATACATATCTGTCTAGTCATCTCTCTCTCTATAGTATATATGTATATATAAGTATGTATATATGTATATAATACATATGTATTTATATATGATATATATTTTAGGAAGCTTATATTCTTTTATCATCTGCATATGATTCTCAAACCTCTATTTCTCAGACCTCTTTTCTGCTACCCAATTCCAGACCTTCCATGATCTATCTAATTAAAGGAAAAATCATTTTCCATTGTTTGACTCAGTTTTTTCAAGGGTAGAGTGTGAATAAAGGGTGAGAGTGGGGCCAAAGATCTCACAATTTACAAAAGTCAAAGACATCCCCCCCCTTACTTCTTTGCCCTAAATCCTAAATATTGAGCTATATATTCCATTGGTCACCCATACTTTTGTAGACTGACAAATAGTAATTATGTAGAACAAGACCAAGAAGGGGAAAAAAGCCTTTAGACATAACTTACCATCATAAGTTATACCCAATAATACCCATGAAGCCATATAATTGAAGTACAGAAGCTGTTCACGAACAAAGTCATTCTCTCTCTCATCTCGAATACTCAGAGCATGTGCCTTTGGATCTATTAAATCAAAAGTCTTCAATTAACCGTGTGTCAAAACTGTTAACATTTAATACTTAGATTTACTTTGATGAATGAGCTCATCAAAGCCCAATTACAGTGAAAGATTATTCTAACACATCAATATAAACATCTCCCTACACTCCTAAACAAGAATGGGAAGCAGGTCAAGAAGTTAAATTTGGTCTACATCAAGCAGAGAATCCTATAGTTGTATAGGACAGAAAGGAAAACGTTTATTTTCTTCACTTTCTAATACCTTTTCAGACTGTACCAACCCATCTCTATGGAGGACAATCAAACTATTCATATTAATAGTATGCTTTACAAGTCCATTTCACAGAATGACTTTATACTAATTAATCCCATTTAGTGGGGTGTGAGAAACTTACCTTAATAAATTAAACTGAATAGTGAACAGTGTTCTATATACGGACAGTTCTTGCTTTATGTAAATTAACATTACGCAAATTTGACTTTATGTAAAGAATTCTGAGAGAAATCAGTATCAGGGAGTAATTGTGAATGTCAAGGCATATTATTTACATACTACATTTGCCCAGGAAATTGCAGCTTTGGATGTAGATAAGGACTTCACATTGAGAGATTTCTGGAAGTCTTAAAATATTTACCATGCAATCTGGAATATTGCTAAGACCATGGGAAGATATAACAGACACATGTATGAAGAGCGCTTGGAAAAAAGTGTGCTTGCAGTTTGTCTGAAGAAGTAAAAGATTGTAAAGTTAGCACAAGAATTGGAGCTCTAAGTAGATGAGAATGATGTAGAGGGATCCATTGAGTCTCATGGAGAACTTGTCAAATGAGGATCTGATTAAGCAGCTAGCTGCAAAGATTGCAGAGAACCCAAGGTCAAATCAAAAGGGTTCACAATGAAATAGCTGACAAGCATTTCATCATTTGAGTGAATTTTTTTCTAGTATTGAAAAGATGTATCCAAATATGTCAAGATTTTTATAAATTCAAAGTCTGGAACAAGATGACATTGTTTGATATCACCAGATATGCAAGGAAAAAAAAAGAGAGAGCCACTGTCCAAACATCTCTCAATAGCTTCACAAAATAAAGTTGTGTAGCCAACCACCAGTGACAAGGACTAGGTGCAATGGATGGGGAAGGGGCAACATAGACCTCCGCTATGTACAGTACTGTGCATACTTTATCATTAACTTAACCTTTCATTTCATAATTGTTTACTCTCATGGTACAATATTTAATAACAGCATTTTTATGTAGGCCTTTGTTACATAAAGGTCTGTGAAAGAGTCCACTTACATACAGTGAGAACTGTCAGCGTATTAGACATGGGAGATTTTAAAATATGCTATCTTCCTACAAATTATAGCTAATAAACTTCAGGTATCCCATTCCCCTTTCCTTATCACTTTATGCAACTTTCCTTCAAAGGACACTTTCTGAGGAAATGATCTCTTTCCTGGGTAAGAATACCCAAGTGGGAATAAGGGAGACACTCAGAAAAAGTCTTTATGAGCCACACATTCCTTAAGTTCATTTTTCTGCCTGTAGGGATCTTGGCCAAATCAGGTTGATCCATGGATTCTCTCTCTTACCCAGAGAAAAAACTAATGAAACCTTGATTGATTGGAGAGATTTCACTCTCCTTAACGCACATGCACACACATTTAAAACCATTTATAATGTAGCACCCCCCTTCCCCACCAACTACCTTTACAGTCTTTTAACATCTTCCTTTCCCCTTTCCTTCCCTCCCTACCATGTACTCTTCAATCCAGTGACAGTGGCCTCCTTCCTATTCCTCATGTGAGACACTCCATCTGACTCCAAAGTGATTTTACTGGTTGTCCCCCATGCCTAGAATGCTCCCCCTCCTCAGCTCCACCTCTTAGCTTCTTTCAAGTCCTGGCTAAAATCCCACCTTCTACAGGAAACCTTTCTCTATCTCCTCTTAATTCTAATGCCTACCCTTTGTTGACTATTTCCTATTTATTCTGTATATAGCTTGTTTGCATGTTGTCTTCCCTTTTAGACTGTGAGCTCCTAAGGGGAAGTGACTATCTCTTGCCTTTCTTTGTATCCCCAACACTTAGTATGGTGCCTGGCACACAGTAGGTATTTAAAAAATGCTTCCTGGATTAAAACTTGTGTCTGTGCATGTGCGCACACGCACACACACACACGCAACAACCTGTCAGAGGCCAGGACCAGTGGCATCAACCACCAGACAATACAGGAAACTTACACCAAAGGAGCAGGTAGGAAAGGCACACCCAAACTACTTCTGGTTAAAGGGATCCCTTGCACCCATGTTTCCAGCAGCACCGTCAATGTCAAATAGAAATGTGGCCATTGATCTGTACATAAATATCCCCATGGCCCACATTTTGACTTAGTTTTAAAATGTAATGAAATCCATGCCTTACTCTGTCTTTATTTATTTTGTTAAATATTTCCTAATTATATTTTAATCTAGTTTGGGCTGTACTGGGGAATGTTGCAGGCACACCTCTACTCTAAATGACTCAAGTCTACAGAACCAATACTTGACAAGCAGTCACTTATGCGACAAGACTCCTGCTGACTTGGCTCTTTGGTGCCCTGGCCTCAGAGACAAGGGGGACAATTACAGTTATGCTGCTACTGGAAGCTGTCCTGCTCCCTCATTGGATTTTTTCTGGCACTGACACTTCCTCCCTGTCTCCTTATAGCTTCCATGCTATGACTAGATTGTGAGCAGAGCCTGAGGCCCCTGTCCTGGTCAGCTCTGCGCTTATACAGTAAGGGGTTTGGATATGATTGTATTCATGCTTCTCTTTCTCCCACCTGACTTAAAGAGGGGCTAGTTGTGACAGTCTGGAGGAGCACAGTTTTTTTTTTAATTTTAAAATATAACCTGTGAGCATAATTTTATCCTAATGTTTATCTCATCAAGAGTATTCTTCCTCTAATTTAACCTACCTCTTGGACCACCTGCCCCACTCTAGACTCCTATCTTTACCCAGACCTTTGCTAAACCCTATGATAACACCTAAATGATTTCTCTACCCTGTTTTGTAACTTATATTATAAATATGGGGCACTAGGTGGCACAGTGAGAGCCCTGGGCTGGGAGTCAGGAAGACCTGAGTTCAAATCCAACCTCAGACACTTACTAGCTGTGTGACCCTGGGCAAGTCACTTAACCCAGTTTGCCTCAGTTTCCTCTTCTGTAAAATGATCTAGAGAAAGAAATGCCAAACTACTCTAGGATCTCTGCCCAGAAAACCCCAAATGGGGTCACAAAGAGTCAGATGTGACTGAGATGACTAAACAACAAACTTAGGTTCACCTGTTTGTTTCTAAAACGGATGGGAAAAAGGATAGAGGCTGCTACTGCTTTCATTTTCTCCATACAGAAATCTTCATACTTTTTTTGATGAAATGATGTGGTAAAAAGGAAATACCGAATGAGAAGTTCTGAGAAATGTGAGTATCCCATGAAGCAGAAATATCGATAGTACGTTTCCCCTATCTTCTTCTCTTATCTAATCCTTTTTGTGCATACGAGAGTTGGAAATCATAGAATAATTTCTGAAATACACTGTACTTACTTAGTTTCTGACATTTAAGTTGTGCTTCATCATGTGTTACTGCTAGGAACCTATTTTTGGCAATCATGAAATTGTAGCAACTATTTTGAAATGGTATCCAGGGGGTATTGAGAACAGGAGACGGACATTTCACAGTGTCAACTTTCTTCGCTTCTTTTTCTGTCTCATCTAGAAGACATAATGACAACAGATGATTATAAGCACTCAGATTTCCATAGCACTTTAAAATTTATGAAGCACTTTCCTCACTAGATCTCCATAAGGCGAGCACCACAGGTTTTATTCTTCCAACCATCCTGAAAAAAAAAACAACTTGGAATTTTAATAGAAAAATCACTAAATTAAATATACTCTTTGGCTCAACAATAGCACCACAACGCATATACTACAAGGAAAGTAAAAGACAGAGGGAAAGGTGACATATGCACAAAAATGTTTATTACAGCACTTTTTGCGATAGCAATGAACTGGAGATGAAGTGGGTGCCCATCGAATGGGCTGACAAATTGTGGCATATAATTGGAATAGAATATTATTGTGTTCTAGGGGAACAAAGAAGAATATACAGGTTCCAGAGAACCTTGGGGAGACTTGAATAAACATACAGAATGAAGTATGCGTAATTATGAGAACAATTTACACAGCAATCATAATAACACAAAGGAAAATAACTTTGAAAAACATAATAACTCTGATAAATGCTGTTACTAATTGTGATTTTAGTAGGCAAGGGTGAAGAATGCTCTTCCTGAGTTAAAATCTAGTCTTAAGACACTTACTAGCTGGGTGACCCTGGGCAAGTCACTTAACCTTGTTTGCCTCAGTTTCCTCATCTGGAAAATGAGCTGGAGAAGGAAATGACAAACCACTCTAGTATCTTCACCAAGAAAACCTCAAATGGGGCTGGAAGAATTGGATACGACGGAAACGACAGAAGAACAAAAAAATGCTTTCCTCCCCTTGGCAGAAGGGCAGAGGGAAATGAGGCATACATTATCAGAAGTCATGAATGAGTGTGTTGATTTATTTTGCTTAAGTATAACAAAGGAGACTGAGAAGTCATTAGGAAGTAACAGTAATGTAAACATATGAAACCAACAATAAAATATTTTAAAATAAAATATTTTTGTACTCTTACTTTAGAAAAAGTGAAACTATGAATACTGGATTATCCTACAAATGTTAAATACCATAGAGTTAACCTCCTAGACCTTATTAGGAATTTTCAAAAGGACCTTGATATAATGGCCTAGAACTAAACAGATGGCTCATGATCACTTGGTCCTCTTGAACTAAAATAACAGTGGTTTTCTTTAAAAGGGAAGTTGCCCTGTATATCCGTCCTGGCTTCATTATAAAATGGCTGAATGCTTAGAAAGAAGACAATATTAAATAAATTGGAATGTTTGTTTCTTGTACCATAGAAGGTCTCATAGGAGTCCATTTCAGAAAAATGAGCAGGAAGGACTTTTACCAAGTTCCCAAAACAATTTTGACTAAATTCTCTGAAGGCCTCTCTGTAATTTCTTGAGACACATTTGAATGAGATACTTCAATATCTAAATAGATACATTCTTTAACAAAAATAAATATATGAATGACATTTCCCCTACCTCCAGATATGGGGTATCCAAGAAAATTCAGTTATAATTTTCTTTTAAAGGATATGGTTTTTTTTGAAAAGGAAAAGTAATTAATTGGGATGGATATACTTTAAGAAAAACCAATCTAAACAATTCAAAAACTAAGCCAGAGGTTGCTTATTCAACAAGCATTTATTAAGTAACCACGAGGTATAAGACATATTATTGACCTTATAAAAGGGTTCCTTTAAATATCAGCTATCCAGAGATATGTAAGCATTAGTTTATGCAAAGAGGCAGAGGGAATAAAAAATATTAGGAGTTGATGCCATGTGAAAAATGAAGATAAAAACAGTTAAAAATATCATTAGTGGGAAAATATTCAGTTTACAAAAATATTATTTGCACACAACTTTTCAGAGCATGTATCTATTGCGGAAAGCAACTTACAAGAGTATATTTTCCTACCATTTTACAGTAGTAAATAGCTTCCATGTATGAAATAAGATTTGTCACAGTCCTACTTAAAGCCTGTTACCCCTTAGAGATAATACAATTTAAGAGTAGAAATGTTTCAAATTATAACTTACTTCCTGAAGTATAACAGATAGCACCCGGCTTGATGCTTCTGCAGCCAGAAGCTTTCCAGAAACCATCAGTGTCCAAAACTACACAGTCTTCAAGTTGTGCACTGTTTTCAGACCAGCGGCTAAAGCTGAAATGTTTTCCATCTGACCAGCCATAGTTGAGTTCATCCTATAAAAGCAAAGATACATTTTAAAGAATGGGATCATCTTTCTTTGAACCCAGCAGATAAATCTAAGCAAACATACAAATAAACTACTACTCCAAAGTATATTACACAAAAATAGTTAAGCAAAATAGCACAAAACTGATTGTGACTGGAAATACATGCAACCTTACCTTTTATAGTTTACCTTTTTTATTTTTTTGTAGTTTGTTATCTGTTAAAAGAAGGAAATGGTGTGTGCTTTGACTTTAACTAGTTGGTACCAACATTGTTCTATGCATCTGACCTGCTTTTTTGTCCCCGTTTAATATCATCTCTATTTACATAACTAGTCCACATACTGTCCTGTTGAGTCTGCTTTCTTCACACTGCAGCACCTTATACAAGTTCTCATATTTTTTGGATTTTTTTCATATTTAAGAGAGAGCGTATGTAAATTCCCTCCTCTCCTCCCACCCCCTTAACCCCCCACTGTGAATGGCGGGGGGGGGGGGGGGGGGGCTTAGATAAGGTCATAACAGTGTTTTAACTAATTATAAAACTGTGGCCACAACCAGTTATCCTTTAACAAAGTATAAATAGTTCTCTGAATGAGTCATAAGAGAACAAAGAAATTGGCTACTAAGCAAATAAATTTGGCATGCCCATGGAGGCTTTTTAAATAGACCTGGAAAGCTGGAGGAGGAGTGCTTTGTGGATATGGGGTGGGAAAAAGGATTTCTTTCTCCTCTCCTTCATTGACTATGGTATCTAGTAACAACATGCCCAGAGGGAGACACCCTGTTCAGTTGTTGAGAATGTCGTTCAAGAGAATTCAAGGTACAACTTACAAAGCAGACACACACCTGCTACACTCTCTCTCTCTCTCTCTCTCTCTCTCTCTCTCTCTCTCTCTCTCTCTATGGTAACCATTTCTAGGGTGGGATTGGGAGGAGGAAAGAAAAAAAAGGGAAAAAAGTTACATGATAATTTTATTATATATTTAAAAGACATAGTTGGACATAATTGATTTGCAATTTCATGTACAATCATTTTCCCCCTATTCTACTATGTTGTAGAAATGCTTGTTTTATTTCTTAAATTCAGAATAAAATAAAATTTTAGAAAATATACCTTGATTTCAAAGAGCTTATGTGTAATTTATCACATTCTAATCTGGAATCTCACAAGAATATAAAAATAAGCACTCGAATTACTGATGAAAGGGAAGAATGTGCGTAAGTAGAAAGTGCATGTCTGTGTAAAGATTACAGGGAGGGGAGAAGCAGCACCTGAATGGGGCCTTAATGAAAGATACTTCAGGGAGGGGGGTTGGAGAAAGGCCATTCCAGGAATAGGAAACATGTGCAAAGTTCTAGTGACCGAAGAAGGCACGATGAAAACAGGGGACGGAGAGCGTTCAAGATTTATTGGGTAGAGCATGAGAAAGAAGATGGTACAGGACAAGCCTGTAAAGGTGGGTTGTAAACAAATTGTGGAAGGCTTTACATCCCAGGATTTCAAGGGGTGGTGAGCCACTGAAATTTTTAAAGTAAAGAAGTGGCATGAAAGGAACGGTTTATTGGCAAGACCACTTAGGCAGCGGTGCAGAAGATGGCCTGGAGGGGAGAAAGACTGGTGAGGAGGCAGCTGCAATGATCTGGCAAGAAGACATTTGTTTCATGCTTAAATATCTATAAAGCACTTTATATAGATTACTGTAATCGAACTTTGCAGCTATCCTTTGAGGGACGTTAAGGCAGAGAGGTCAAAGTGTTTTATCTGTAATCATACAGGTAGTATTAGAGGCGGAATTCAAACTTGAGTTCTGCCTGATGCCAAATGCAGCTAGATTACATTTCCTCTTGAGAGTCTGCAGTGGAAACTGAGAGGAGGGGATAGACATGAGGCTATTACAGAGACAGAGCTGACCGGAGTTGTTAAAAGGATACATGGGTAGAGTAAAGGTTAATTAAGGAGGAATATAAGACTACTCTAGGGTTAGAGGCCTTCAATGTTTGGTAAGATGGGGGCTGCCATCAGCAGAAAGAGGGGGGAAGTCAGTTGTGGTTGCTGTTTGGAAGGGAAAAGAAAAATTTAGTCTTTTTGAAGAACTGATGGAACATATTGGAAGAAATATCCCGTAGACAACTGGGAATATGAAGAGAGACCTCCAAGTTGAGATTCTGAATGGAGCTATAGATTTGAGAGTAGCAATTACAACAGCCATCTATGTATAGTGTTTATAAATACATTAGTTCATTTGATCGTCACGATAATCCTGTAAGGTAAGTGCTACAGATAAGTCTCATTTATAGATGAGGAAAACTGAGGCTTCGATTAAATAGCTTTTCAAGGGTTACTGAGCTAGTGTCTTGGGTGGAATTCAAAGGGAGGTCTTCCTGACCCCAAGTCCAGCATACTGGAGGGTCATCTTTACAGAGGAGCTAATGGAAGCCATGGAGATGAATACCAAGAGAACTAATGATAAGATCTTGGAATAAGGGGTGGAAGCAGGATCAGGAGCCTGAGAAGGATACAGAAAAGGAGTGGTTCCTAAATGGTTTCATTGCTAGGGAGGACCAGAGAACATTGTTTATTATTATATGTGAGGTACTAGGAATATAAACCTCTCCTTAACTACTTGCAACCTCCCTATTGCCTTCAAACATGCCCAGGTCTTCTTCACTAGATCCAATCACTCCTTCAAGCTATCATCCTATTTCTCAAGACATTTGTCTTCCAACTTAATTATTCAATTTACACCTTCTCTCCAAAGTTACCAGCAATCTCTTTTACTTGCTAAATCTGGTGGATAATCTTAGTCTTCTTCCTTCTTGACCTTTCTGCTAAATTTAACAATCCTTCCCCTCCAACACACTTCCCCACTGGTGTTTAATACCACTTGCTCTTGATTCTCTTCCTACCTGTTCTGTCTATTTTCTCAGTCTCTTTTGCTGGTTTACCATCCATATCATGCCTCTTAACAATCAATGTCCCAAGAAGGCTCTGTTCTGGCTTTTTCTTTTCTCTCTCTATACTACCTCTTTTGGTGACTTTATCAACTCCCATAGATTTATGTTCCCAGGGGTCTTTATGAAGATGACTCATGGAACCATAGAGTCCTGCAATATTTACTGGATATTTTAAACTGGACAACCTGGAGACATCTCAAACCCTTCTTCCAAACTACCTTATTTCTACCAATGGCACCACCACCCCTCTAGTCTCCCAGGTTCTCAAACTCAGTGCTCTCCTTAACTCCTCACTCTCACTCACCCTACAGATCCATTTAGTTGCTAAATCTTGTCGCAGCTACTTTTGCAACATCTATCACGTCTTTCTCTTTACTCACAAAGTCACCATCTTCATTGAGTTCTTCGTCACCTCTCATCTGGACAATTTCAATACTCTCCTGAGTTGGACTCCTTGCCTCAAATCTCTCCCCACTCTAGTCCATCTTCCATACATCTTTCAACAACTGCCCGTCTTAGAGGAACAGGTCTGGAATTAGGAAGATCTGAATTCAAATTTGGCCTCAGACACTTATTAGCTATGTGACTCTGGGCAAGTCACTTAACTTTTGTCTCAGTTTCCTAGACTGTAGAATGGGGATGAGGACAGCATCTACCTCCCAGGGTTGTTATGAGAATCAAATGAAATAATAATTGTAAAGTGTTTAGCACAGCACCTGGCACATAGTGCTATATAAATATTAGCTATTATTATTATTAAAATGGCTCCATATTGCTCTCCTACTCAATAAACTTCAGCTTTGCTTTCTTTTTTCTTCTTCCTAGGAGAGGAACATGGTGCAGCAGAAAGAACGATGGATTTGGAGTGAGAGGTCCCAGGTTCAGATGATGACTCTGCCACTTACGACCTGTGCATAAGTTCTGTAACCAACCTGGGCCTCAATTTTCTGATCTCTAAAATAAAAGGGTTGGAGCAGACAATTTCTAAGGTCCTTTTTAAGCTCTAAATCTGTGATCCTATGATCAGTTCTCTTTATCTTCTCTGTGGTTGGATGTAGAGAACTTCCCTAGTTCTTAGTTTCTATCCCATTATAGCAAGTAGAAAGAGCCATGCTGGGTGGTTACTATAGATTTCCCTCCCTACTATGTGAACTGAAGGAATATAGCTCTACTCATGAGACAATTAAATTTCTCCTTCCTCACCTTCAACACTGCCCTCACCCCCACTTTTTTGGCTTCAAGTCCCAGCTAAAATCTCATCTTCTACAAGAAGCTTATCTCGATGCCCCTCGATGCCAGTGACTTCCCTCTACTTATCATCCCCAATTCATCCTGTATATAGTTTGTTTGTACAGAGTTGTTTGCATGCTGTCTCCCCCCATCAGACTGTGAGCCCCTTGAGAGGAAAGCCCTTCTTTGCATTCATAACTCTTAGCACAGTGGCTGGCTTATAATAAATGCTTATTGATTTGTATTGGAATAAAATTCTGGACCCTGGGGATAAATTTAGGCTTTCATTACAGAAAACACTTCTGAAAACAGATGTTCTACATAGAGTTAGTTAGGACAGAATACTTACATCTTGGCTTGAGAGTCCAATCCACAATGAAGAATTACTAAGAACAGTCTGCACAGTAAGGAAAGCTTGTTGATAGGGATTTGTGATGCTCACTAACTGCATGGCCTCCTTTTGGCACTCCGTCAGGGCCTCATACCAAGTCATCGCTTTCAGGATTATTTTGTATGAATAATCTTGATACTTTATAATGCTAGAGGTGTTCGGCAACATACGATTATCTTGAATTTCTGTGTGTCAAAAATAAAAATAAATCACTTGAAAGCCCTGGGTATCTGCCATGTATTTTTTAAAACACTAGTCACAAAGGACCCAGTTCCAATATTCCCTCCCCTACTGCTCCTTCCTCCACATCCTTCTGGCCTTCAACATGGGATTACTGGGAGGTTTTGGAGCAGGGCTGTGAAGACAAAAGAGAAATTACTTGTAGTGAGTAAGTAAAATGTTTGACAAAGAATGTTTCTTTTCAGAAAATAAAGGAAAACTCCATTCATCCGATCTAATGTTTTCTGTGCAATTTGTAAGTCCTTAACACAGTAGAGAAGTGGCTTGAAATCAGATTGTGGCTCAAGGTCGATGCCAACTACTTCTATTGTCTGAATTGCTTTATTAAGGGGATATATCAAGTGTCCTCTCCATGCTAGCACTGACAACCTGTTTAATTCCTGAAAGGACAGCCAATCTTTACATTTCAAGGTTCACACTGGAAAGAGCACTTATTAACAGATCTCCAAAGTCATCCATTAAGGTTATGTTTCAGTTTTTGCTTTATGGTAAGTGTCTGGGAATGAAAGGCAGCAGTATCAAATTGTGGGACAAGCAGTTAATGGCTTCAATAATAATAAAAAGTTTAATAATAGCATTTACGTAGTGCTTTAAGGTTTGCAAAGTGCTTTATAGATATTATCTCATTTGATTTTTACAATAACCATGGGAGGTATGTACCAGTATTATCTCCATTTTTACAGATGAGGAAATGGAGACTGAGGGACGTTAAGTGACTTGACCAGAGTCATATGGCTAATGAAAGTGTTAAGTAGGATTGAACTAGGGTCTAACGAAATCCAAGTCCAGCACTATGACCACCCTGGTATCTCGATGCCCCATAATTACTGACAGAAAGCTACTTCTTGGTGTATGGAGGAGCCATGGAACGTAGCTTTGGAATCAGAAGTCTGCCTTGGGCAAGGCAATGCATCTCTTTCAACCTGAGTTTCCTTGTCTATGAAACTGAAATCAAGGGGCTGCACTAGACAATCTACTTCTATGATTCCTTCAAGATCTAAATTCTGTGATTCAATGACGTTTAAGGCCACTCTGGTTACATGATGAAGCTGTATTTCCCTTTATCTACTGTGCCTCCTGTTAAAACCTCATTGTACTCTGTGTGAATAAAAAGAACCACAAAATCTTTTTGAAAGCATACTGGAAACCCTTTCTCAGATATCTATTTTACTGCTATTTAGAACAGAAGGCAGCATGCTTAGTGGAGTGTTGGATTGTCCACATTCTCTTCCAAGTGCGAGCTTAGCAAATAATGTTTATATAATAGAGGTGACATTTGAAGAAGTGGGCTAGACAGGTCATAAAGGATAAGAAGGTGATTTGTTGCCCTCTGCAGACATAATATAATATAATATAATATAATATAATATAATATAATATAATATAATATAACCTTTTGTTTCCACTACAGGTCACCGTTGAAGCAGGTATGGGCATATGTGGGGAAAGCATGCCTCTTTCCCTTCTGCTAGCATGACACTCATTTCTATGGGAGAGTCCAGATCTGCATTTCTATGGTGATATCAGAGAAGTGAGATAGTGTCACATTCACAACTCTTGCCTGAGTTTTGTGATCTTATTCAGCTCCACATATCATATCCCATGACAGGGAGAGGTCTGATTGAAGACATGTGGAGACCAAGAAGGAGAAAAAGCTACTGTACAAGTGAGTTGCTTGGATCCTGATTTTAAAGCATGTGAAGATGGATGTTCTCAATGATGTAGTGGAATGAGCACTGCACTTTAAGTTAGGAGTTAATGTTTCTGTATTTGTCTATGGCCACTACATGGCACAGTGGATAGGCCTGGAGTCAGGAAGGCATTTTCATAAGTTCAAATCCAGCCTCAGACACTTAATATCTATGTGACCCTGGTCAACTCACTTAACCCTGTTTCCCTCAGTTTCCTCATCTGTAAAATGAGCTGGAGAAGGAAATGGCAAACCACTCCAGTATCTTTGCCGAGGAAACCCCAAAGGGGGCTGCAAAAAGGCAGATACAACTAAACAACTGATAACATATAACCAGAGTGTCCTTTAACTGTCATCGGGTTATAGAATTTAAATCACGAAGGAACCACAGAAGTGGATCATTTAGTCTGACACCTTCATTTCATAGACAAGGAAATTGAAGTTGAAAAAAATAAGTTGACTTGCCCAAAGCAATCTTCTGATTCCAAAATAATGTTCCATAGTTCTTTATTTTTAAAGAAAATCCCACTATAGCTATCCCATATATGCTAGAGGTAGAGATAATATGGCACAGTGGATAGAGAACTGGCCTTGAAGCCTAACTTCATTTGTTCACATTTTTTTTAAGCAGATATCTTGTCACTGAGAAGGATGGGTTTAACTTAAGCTTTCTGATGCTCAGTTCCCTAATCTATAATATTGGTACTATCAAGTTTGTTCTCTGTAAACCTATAAGAGTTATATAAAAGTGAATTATGAATTATTTTTGTTATCGTTCAATCATTTTAGTCACATCTGACTCTTGGGGTTTTCTTGACCAAGATGTTGGACTGGTTTACCATTTCTTTCTCCAGCTCATTTAACAGATGAGGAAACTGAGGCAAACAGCATTAAGTGACTTGCCCAGGGTCACACAGCTAGTGTCTGAGGCTGCATTTGAACTCAGGCCAGTGCCACCTAGGTGCCCTAATGAAAATTAGCCAATTATTAATGTGATGGGAGCCTACTTTGCCCAGGCCTAGTGTGCCATGGAGGCATTCTGCTTCTGGAAGGAAACACCTTACTTCTTCTGCCACATTGCTGTGAGTAGATGCCTTCTTCCTAGCTGGAATAGGCTATGTCTTTTAACAGTGACAGATTGGGACAGTCTCTATTTTGTGCACTCTTTCTTGTTGTGTCCAGAGGGTGATGATCACACATAGTTCACCCACAGTTCAGGTGCCGTGAAATGAATTGAGAAGTGGGGAGGATATATTTCCTCTTTTCTCTTTTTAGGCCCTGGAACTTGGGGGTGTTTCTGTTTCCATTTCCTTTGTCCTTCTTAGTTTTGGGTGTAGGAGGTAATCCCTGTCGGATCTGGGAGCATGAGCCATGTTGACTCTGAAAGCGGGCATTCTAGGAAAAGATATTGCAGTCAGTCAACCCAGCAGCGAAGCCACAGAAAGTCAGGGTGCTTAGAACTTGAGACCAAGGAGGAGTCTTGGTGTTGGAACTGGGGCTGTGCTCTACAGGAAACCAAGCTAAATTGTGAACCTAATGCTCTTTCCCTCTCCCAGAGACTGAGGTTGTAAAGGTGGAGGGAAGGCAATATGCTTTTCATGTATTGACGAAGCTGGTATATTTGATTATTATACTTTTGAAGTAAATATTTCTTTGTAAAAGTTAATCCTACTGTTAGCTGCTAAATGAAAGTGGGATAAAGGGACCCACCCCTTACAACTGAGGGAACATCATTGGGAGGGCCATTGGCAGAGAGTCTAGACATCTCCCCTTGAGGTTACCCAACAATCTTGGGGAGGAGTAAAATGTAACATACTTGCCTTTCAGGCAGTGGGGGAAAGGTGGTCAAGTGTTACATTAATAATAACAGTAGTTACACCTAATACACTGTTCAGTTATTTCAATCACATCCCGACCCTTTGTGTGATCCCATTTGGGGTTTTCTTGGCAAAGATTTGCCATTTCTTTCGCCAACTTATTTTACAGATAAGGAAACTGAGGCAACCAGGGTTAAGTGACTTGCCCAGGGTCACACAGTAAATGTCTGAGGTCAGATTTGAGTCTTCCTGACTTTACACCCAGCTCTCTATCCACTGCGACACCTAGATGCCCCAAGTACACTGTTGGCACTTAATAAATGCTTATTATTATTGGCTTAGGGTTCAGTCTTCATTCGCTTTTAAAATTTAGTCAATGGTTCGACAGATTAATGCAAATCTTTACTTTGGGGTATAGTTGTGGGGTACATGACACTAACAATGATTTTCCTTTAGAAATACCTATTCCAAAACAAAATCTGATGGAAGAAAAATACTGTATAGCATTTTGATGCACCACTCCTAACAATTTAATGAGATTGCAAGATGAACCTTTGTTACATAGGCAGCTCTCAGGAAGGCAGACCTATGGCACTAAGTACTATACAGCATGCTAAGAGGACACAGGGGACTGAATGATAGGGGAAGTGGACTCCTGACAGAGGACTCATCATCTTTTGTAGTCTGGAAAATTAAACTATGAAATGGATTGGCCTTTTTTTTTTCTCTCTCCATGCTCTCTCCTTCTTGGACATCTAGATTAGGGTGTAGTGAGAAGAGGGGACTTTTCCTAATCTTCTCCCATTCACCCTCAGGAGCAGAAATAGTGAGAGTAAGCAGCACACGGCAATGCGTGATATGTGCTGACACACAGACTGAGAGAAGAGTTCTAGGACCCTGATCCTGAACCCCAGCCTTCTGCATACGGTGAGACTTTGAATTCCCTAGGGAACATGAGCCTGGAATTTAACCTTCTTGCCCAATTTCCTGGGAAGCACCACCTTTGGGAACTGCCTTGTGGTTAGTAATCCCAAGTTTAAGAGTTCCTGAATTCAAACGTGTGAGCAGCAGCCTCTCAGCAGGTTTCCTCAATAGCACACTTATTGGAGCAGGAAGAAGGTCATTCTGCAGCTGAAGATCTGAAACCATGTCATGAAGGGTCAGGCGTATGGATCTTGCCAAATATTCTTACTGTTGCTGTGAGCTTTCCTGATCGTGCAGGTATAAGGTGAATGAGGAATCTTCTTCAGTAGTCCTAAAGGTCAACTTCCAAGAAGAAGATGATGGGCTCATTCAAGTGCTCAATATTCTTGTATTGTTCATGGGCTTTCATTCCTATGCATTTTCTGGGCTAGGTAAAATAAATGCAATCCCATATCTGCTAGGGGTAGGAGCAGTATGCCCTAACTAGATTAAGATGTAACTGGGGAACATAAATAAAAAATACACTACCACACATAGATAATGTTATATAATACATAATACATATTATATATTACATAATAATTTGTGGTTTCCTAAGTCAAGATGCAGCTGGCAGGGGTATCTTTGTATTTGTATTTGACATCACTGCTCTAGATCAGCTGTGTCCACTCAAATAGAAACGGGAGCCGCTAGACTATACATAACCATCAACATACTGACTTTTTGTATATTTTTTCCTCAATCACATGTAAAAAACTTAACTCTTTTTTCAATTTTGAGTTCTAAATTCTCTTCCCTCCCTCTCCTCACCTTTCTTTGAGAAGGCAAGCAATTTCATATAGGTTCTACACGTGAAGCCATGCTAAAAATATTTCTATATTAGCCATGTTGCAAAACAAAAGAAAGACAAAGAAAAACAACCAAGAAAAATAAAGTTTAAAAAAAAACTATCTGCATCCAGACTCCATCAGTTCTTTTTCTGAGGATGGAAAACATTTTTCATCATAAGTCCTTTAGAATTTTGCCTTAGTTTTCAAATGTAGTATTTTCTACACTTAACTCTAAAACCATCAGGTTGCAGAAAAGATGCTGATCTGAATTGGTAGAGACATTTCTTTATCTTGGAGCTCCCTGTACCAATATTATGACAGGTTAAGTGTCTATTCCATATCCAATGCCTATATTGTACATTATGTATTGTGTTGTGCCTTTATGGGTGTTGGAACCCTATTACTCCCATTTGGGGAAACCTAGACTTGAACTGTAACTAAGCATTATTTTTATATTTTTCTACAGAATTCCAGGTAGGGCAGGAGCCAAAGAGAGAAACTGATTCCTTTAAGGTTACCTTCTAGGATCAAACCGATTTTGTGTGATCCCAGAGTTCTTGAGAAAAAGGGGCTGGCTATCGATCACATTTTGATCTGGATTTTGTTCAGCTTTTTAAATTTATGAACTGTATTTGATGAAGTCCAGTGAAAGAGAGTTGATGCTTTAGTTTAACACTCCGTAATCATCTTCAAATATGGCAATAGACAAGATTTGAGAGGCACTAAACGGTGCTTTTCCCTCTAGATTCATCGTCATGGAGCTCCAAATTCTTGACAAGGTGGGGCAGTCGCATCCAACCCATCTCTAAGTACATGGCACTTATATCTATGGTAGCAAACATTTATGCAGTGCAGTAGTAAACACAGAATGAAACAGCTTAACCAACCCCTACTTGCTCATCAAGGCTTCTGCAATGCGTTTCCCATAGTATAAACCAGGATTGTTGTTGTCCACTCATTTCAGGTGTGTCTGACTCTTTGTGACCCCATTTGTGGTTTTCTGGGCAAAGATGCTGGAGTAGTTTGCCATTTCCTTCTCCAGCTCATTTTACAGATGAGGAAAAAGGTATGCATATATATATATGCACGTATGTATACGTACATACATGTATAAAGGTACACACATGTGCATACGCATATACATACGTACACACATACATGTGTTTTTATGTGTGTGTCATCTATATATGTCTTGCCTCCCTAATTTTTGTATTTTTCTCAGTGCTCAGGATAGTATTGGGAACATAGTACTCATAGTAATCATTTCCTCACATTTTAAAAAGAAAAGCAGATATCTTGCCATTGCAAAGGATGGAAGGGATTACGTGAATTTTTGTTTCTGACTACCACTGCTGATAGAATACACCCAAGAAGGGAGGGCCCCCTTGGACCACGGGGGAAGACTCTGAAGACTTCTCAAGAGCAGCTAAAGAGGTATAAAAAATGGTTAAGTCAATTTAACCCTAAGAAGGCATACTAATAGGGGGAAAACAGAATCAGACTAAGACAAAGGTTAAGGATGGAAGGTATGTGTGTATGTAATGTAATTTTCTCAATTCGCAAATGGCTCCATTGTCATATTCAATTAGGAGGCTTCAGAAACTACATTAATTATACTATCACTGTCATTCAGGTCCTTAGAATACTATTTACTTGATAATATCACCTATTAAATTTTTAAAAAGGCCATAGGGTGGAAAAAGCATTCTTCTATCAAAAGAGTTAAACTCTCATGAAAGCTATTCAGGCTAGACTAAACATTTTAGATCCTGGGATCATCCACCTTGATAACTCAATTGGCTTCACAAACATGAAAACTATCTGAGGACGTTATTGTACCAAGTTAAACTACATAAAGACTACATTTATGCATTTCAGTGACAAACCTCTTCTGCTAAATTTCATTTTTACCTTTATATCTGCTATCACACAGACATAACATTTGCTACAAATAAAATCATACCTGAATATTTTTGACATAGAGATAAATTGTGTTTTTCTTTACAGGAAGTGAAATTCCATGTCCCAGTTAAAGCTGAATTCTGAAGGTTGAGCATGACAGCACAATGGCTGTTTGCATCTTCATCAAAATACTAAACAAAAAAGCAAATTATTCATAATACATAAGTGTGAAGATCAAGAACAGCTTAGGTGATACATTTTTTCAGAGACACGATCCAGGCCCAAGGACTTTATGAGTTTGGGTTTTTAACATATTTCATCAAAGAACTAAATTAATTGAATTCAGAAGCCTACTGAATCCCCAAAAGAGAAAACAGAATTAACTTTAAAAAATACTGTGGTAAAGCTTTAGAGAACACCCAAACCTTCTATAATGTGATTGCTTCAAATTCTTATGTAAGGCCAGTGTTTAGTGGTGGAATATTGTGACAGACACGAGTGCTTTGAATACTCTCAAAATCACATTTTGGGAATGGCCAATGACTCAAACTTTGCCCACAGTGTTAAAGAATGGGAGCTAGTCTTAAAGTGTGCATGGGGACAGAGAAGGATGTGGAGTGCGGCTAGAGAAGGAGCTGATAGCCACTGTAATTGACACCAACATATATAGCGTCTTTTCTTTGTGATTTATGTCCATTTCTTAGGGAAAAACTATTGCTCGTGATTGAATTATTATTTGCCTTATGGAATTTTTTTAAGGACTTTGAGCCCAGAGCCAAAAAAGATTAAGTAAAATCTTGTGTCTGAATTCACAAAAACTCTTTGAATTTGGTTAGGAAAAAAATTTTAATTTTTCCCCCCACTAACTGGAATTTAGCACTTTCTCCAAATAAAAAGGCAGCTAGGCAGTTTTTGGGGCCTGGAGTCAGGAACATTCAACTTCCTGAGTCCAAATCTGGCCTCAGAGAGTTACCAGCTGTGTGATCCTGGGCAAGTCACCTAGTCCTGTTTGCCTAAGTTTCCTCATCTGTAAAATGAGCTGGAAGAGGAAATGGCAAACCAAGAAAACCACAAATGGATCCATGAAGAGTCAAATAGGACTGAAATGACATGATTCTGGGAAGAGTTCCATAGGCTTCACCAGACTGACAAGAAAAGTTCAAGAAGCCCTTCATTGCAACATAAGCCTGGGAACTAGGATTCTATAACACTACTGGAAGGAAGCAGAGATGTATAGTGGGTGTCCTCCTGTTCCTGTGACGATATTTTATGAGAAACCTGGACATTTGAAATAACTGTAGCCACTCTGAAACGCTATAAACTTACATCCATTGGTATCCTTTGCTCCCGTCCTTGTAACAATGTGTGGAAGTTACTGTATAACACCTTGTTATTATCAGTCCATCTGCTCATCTTTGTCATAGTGCTTCTGAGCAAACCAATCCAAACCTTATCTCCCAAGTCGGGCAGTAAATATGTAAAAAAGTCTGTTAGGAAATAGAAAGATTCAGAATTTTTGCCTTACCCAAAATAAAAATATTTTTAAAAATAAGTGAACACTTGCCTCCTTGCTTACTCACCCAACTCAACAGATACTAAGGACTGGATTTTTTGGTTCATTAAAAAGTCAGTAATATATTTCAGTGTATAATTATATCATCCAACACAAAATATACATTTTAAACTTCTACTTATTAGACTATTTTTCCCTGCTACACAGTATGAAGAATTTTTAAAATTCTAAATTCTAAAGTGTCATCTAGGTTTTTTACTGTGTTCAGTATTTGAACTAGTACCCAACAGAACTTTACTGTCACTAACACTATAGCCTGTTTCTACATTTCTCCTACTGCTTTCTCCTGCTATTATTCTCCTATACTTCCTGTTATCTCTATCAGCCACATTCTAATCAAATCTGGTTTCCATGTGAGAGTTTCTTAACCTAGGTTTTGTGAGCTCAAAAAAAATACTTTGACAACTGTATTTCAATACCCAAGACAGGAAAGCTAAAGTAAGAAGGCTATAATTGGTTTCCTTTGTAATTTATACATTTAAAAACATAATTCTGAAAAGGAGTCCATGGACTTCCACAGATTACCAAAGAGATCCATGACACAAAAAAGTTTAGAAAATTTGCTGTAATTCATTATCTTACCTTGTTCACTCTGGCTCAGGACCGAAGGAAGGGTACCACCATAGGTATGACAAGCTTCCTTAGCTTCAAAAAATGTACACAGCTTTGGCTTAATCTTTAGAAAACACTGCAAACAGAGAGCATACATAATCTATAAGGGTCAGGGACATGAAACCTCTTATTTTATCTAAATAGTTTACCTTCCAAAGGACTTATTTTCAGGCCATGAGGATACCATCAGTATTTACCATTTTACTTTAAAGAATGAACTCTCCCCAAAACCAAACCAAAACAAACTCCTCTATATATCAAATTATATATTTTAAAGACATGGCTAAAAAACATATGGCAATATTTCTTTCTTTTTCTCATTAGTGAAATAACTGCTGTGAAAATTTATGTAAGCCCAGCACTATCAATCAATCAATCAATGAACATTTATCAAATGTCTACTATGCGTTAGGCCCTATGTGCCAAGTGCCAGGGATAAAAAAAATGGCAAAAGTAACTTCAAAGACCTTACAATGGAAGATGTCAGGCTAGCCCATTTCTTATTATGAACAAACACAAATAATAACACTCTGAAAAATCTCCAAGTTGGAAGGGAGCTCAAAGGCCATATCAATAATCCTCTTTATAGCACTGAAGATAAATTACATAAAGAGGGAGGAGCCTTTATACTTTAAACTCTATTTATATCCCTTGAACTTTAAACTCTATTTATATCCCTTGAACTTTTCTAAACTTTTATGATGTACATGGTTCAATTTTGTTTCATTGTAGTTGTACACTTATTTTGGATTTTATTTTTTAAAGTAGTATCCCCTCCCTCCCCCCAAAGAGAAGCAGTGTTAAGTAGTGGATAGAAGGGTGGTCTTGGAGTCTGGGAGACCTAAGCTGAAGTTCTGCTTGGACACATACTAGCTGCGACACCACGGGACAGTTACATTATCCTTCAGTGACTCTAAGACTATAAAGCAGCCAATGAGTTACTGCTTCGCTTTGGGAGATGTTTTTGGAAGAGTTTTCATTCCAGGAATTCTCTATACCCATGAAACCATAGGTTCTTACCTCACTCCTCCCTCAGAGTTTCAGATACACCTTTCCATGAACTGAGAGTTTTGAACAGTTTTATTGAATTTTATCGTATTGATAGGCCATAATTTTTGCTTCTCCACTTCCTTATTATGGGACATTTGGGTTATTTCTAATCTCTTTTAAAATATACATACATATATGTATATACGTATGTGTGTGTATACACACAAAGACACACACACTCTCCAAGCTTTCAATTTTTTCAAGCTTTTTTAGTGCAAACATTTTAGTCATTTTGCTTTATGGCAGTGAGATCTGCCTTTGAAGAATTAAAGATGAGTACCACAAAGTTATCAAGAGTGAAAGGGACACAATATACAAGAAATAAGAAACTCCTTAGGAGAACAAGAGTAAAGCATGTCTTCAAGGAAACATATGGTATAATTCCTTGATTTCCAGAGAAAAGCAATGAAAGCTGCTAACCAGTTGGATGGACACCCAACTGTGAACTTCTGGGAGAACATGGATGCAAACCACACAGGCTGGGCAGACCTGGATGGGCTGTGATCTGTGTCATCTGCGGTAACTCATGAATTGAAGAGATTTTGGATCCACTCCTGAATGCGTGGCTAGAAGGAGGCTCAGAGTCAGGAAGCCCTGTGTTCAAGTCCCATCTCTGACACATAGTGGCTGTGAAATTCCTGGAAAGTCACTTAATCTCTCAGTTCCCCAGTCTTCTCCCTAAGACTACAGGATGCTGAACAGCTTCCAATCTATAAGGGCAGAGGGAGTGCCTTACTGGAAGTCCCCTATACCAATGAAATCATAGGTCTAATTTAAAAAAATCTATCTAGAGAACACACGCATATAAAAATGTACAGAAGATCATTGCACTGATTACTTTTCCTTCTCTTTTTGATCATTTTTTTCTTGGGGTACAGGGCCTGAACTAGAATTATTAAGTCAATGGGTACAGTGTGAGTGTGTGTGTGTGTGTGTGTGTGTGTGTGATGCAACATTCTAAATTCCTTTTTATTATTTTTACTAGTTTACTAGTTACATAATGATCCTTAAAACTGATTTAATTAGCATTTCTTTAATTGTTAGTGAGATCCTCCATTTTTGCATGCAAATGCAAAATATTTCCTCAAGCATAAGCTGGCTCTTTTAACCACAAATGAACTGGAATCTGGGGCAAGTGTATATTTAACAAAAGTTGGTTGGATTAGATGGCCTGAATCAGGGATTTCAATGCTGCAGATATTCCTTCTACTAATGTTGCTTTTTCTGAATACTTTCCAGAAGTACTTTTTACAAGAATACTTTTCTTGTCCATATTTTCCACAAATCTTCCCCAGAGGATCCACTGAGTCATTGTTTGTCTTCATCTGAGTCTTTTACTATCTCAGTGCTACCTATCCCTATTTGGGCTGTCCACCTGTAATATCTCATCTTGCTACATGATGGCTGTAATTTCTTTCTTTAGCCATACATGTCCTTGACAATGTATTTTACATGACTTCTCACATGCAAGTCATTATCAGTAACAAACAATAGCCTGCTTAGGTTAGTATGTGTCTCCACCACTTTCATTTGCTAGAGTAAGTCATCATCAGAAGGCTGCTAGGTAGTGCAATGGAGAGTGCTGGGCCTAAAGTCAAATCTGGCCTCAGACATTTAGTAGCTATGTGATCCTGGGCAAGTCACTTAACCCTGTATGCCTCAGTTCGTCATCTGTAAAACGAGCTGGAGAAGAAAATGGCAAACCCCTCCAGTAACTTTGCCAAGAAAAACCTCAAATGGGGTCACAAAGAGGCAGACATAGCTGAAATGACTGAATAACAAAAATCATCAGAAGTCTGATAATCAAGTGATGAATATTTTTGGCCACAGGGACCTATGAAACAAACAAAACGACAAAATGACTCCATGTGGCTTTCTGATGCAGTGATGGGAGATATATGAGGATAATAAAAACCATACACTTCTCAGACTGTCTACAAGCACTCGTTTAATTTCTGGTATTTAATGGGTAATATGAAACATATACATAGACATCCTTAGTAAATGAAACCAGAAGACATGAACTGTATAGCTAAGTGGAAGACATGTTCATAGATTCTCTTCAGAATCATAAAGGAACTGGCAGTATTGCCAATTCATCATGTACACAAAGATGACAAGAAACATAATTTCACAGAACTCTTTGCCATCTGGTGTAAAGAAGAGAGAGCCTGGCACACAGTAGGAGCTTAAGAAATGTTTGTTTTAAGAAATGGCAGTTTTCCAATGAAAAAATCAAAACAATTTATAGTCATATAAAAATGCTCTAAATAATTGTTGATTAGAGAAATGCAAATTAAAACAACCTTGAGACAGCATTTTACACCTACCAGAATGTCTAAAATGATAGAAGGGTAAATTGACAAATGTTGGAGGGGATGTGGAAAAATTGGGACACTCATTCTTTGTTGGTGGAATTGAGAATTGATCCAACCATTTTGGAGATCAATCTGGAATTATGCCCTAAGAGTTATTAAACTATCTATACCCTTTGACCCAGCAATATCACTACTCAGTCTATTTCTAAAGATAATTAAAGCAAAAGGAAAAGAACCTATATGTTCTGAAATGTTTAGAACAGCTCTCTTTGTGGTGGCAGAGAACTGGAAATTGCAGGGATGCCCAATAATTGAAGAATGGCTGAATAAGTTGTGGCATATGAATGTGATGGAATACTACTGCACTATAAGAAATGAGGTCAATGATCTTAGAAAAACATGGGGAGCAAAATGAGCAGAACCAAAAGAACATTGTAACAGTAACAGCAATATTATTTTAAGAATGACTTTGAGTAAATTATTTTGACTATTGTAAATATCCAAATTAACTGTAAAGGACATATGAAGAAAGGTGCTATCTGCATCTAGAGAAAGAACTGATAAATAGAAGTATGTATAAAATAATTTTACACATACATATAATACCTATTTGTGTCTAATGGTAGCCTCCTTTAGGGTGGGGCTGTGGGGGAGGGGAGAGGAGAGAAAAAAGAAAGGGGGAAAAAAAGAAATTTACACAATGATTTTGTTGTATATTTGAAAGGAAGAGCAAGTTGTCCACAGTAGATTTGCAGTTTCACGTGCAATCATCTTTTTTTATTGTACTATGTTATAGAAATGTTTGTTTTATTCCATAAATTAAAAATAAAATTCAAAAAGAGAAATATTTCTTGATTAACAAAAGCACAAGTTTTAGAGTCAAAAGACATTGGTGTGAATCCTGGCACTGCTGCTTATTACCAATGTGACCCGAGGCAAATTATTTAAACTTTTTGAGCCTCTTTCTTCATCTATAAAATGTTTGCTTGGACTTTCAGGGGTGGGGAACCTGAGGCCTTGAGGCCACTTGGATTCAATCAGAAAGCCACACTTACGGATCTAGATTTGGCCTTAAGGCCTGCCCTGTTCTGGATCTAAGGCCACAAGCAGATTTTCAAAAAGATAATTACAGCTTATGTACTGACATCCACTGTAGAGTATGAAAACTGGGGAAATTCCACAAGATCCTTCAAAACATACCTCAATAGTGATTTCATGTTGGGCGGGCACTGAATAAAACTGAGGCTGAAATATTTGGTTTGACATCATTAAATGAAAGAAGACCAAAAATGCGTAAACTATTCAGGAGCTTCCCAAGATTTGCATGAATTCTTTTTTCAAGAAGAGGTGCTATTAAAGCACTGAGGGTAGTAGGCAAACATCATCTAAAAAAAAGAAATGCCTATACTTTGATGGACAGCAAACAACTGGTTACAGTTTCATTTGAGAATCAGCTCTTTGTGTGTAAATTAGTTTACCAACTGCTAAGAACTAAATTAAAGTAATACCAAGTTAGAAAAAAAGATAAGGATAGGAAGATCCTCCATGCAATTACAGCAAATCCAGCTAAGCCTATTTAAATAAACTTTTGATTCTGAAAAGAAACTCCATCTTTACTTGACAAAAATAAAGACATTTCTTTTATCTCAATCAGAGGAGTTTAGTTATGGTTAAACTGCCTCCGAAACTGATGAAATCACGAGGCCCCAGGACTCAGAAACTGCCTTTGCCAGCAAACACTTAATCATTTTGCTAAGAAAATCAGTCAACAAGGTAGTACTTGTGACAGGTTTCAAACCCTTCCCTTACATATCCTTCCTAAATCCAAGTTCAGAACTCTTTCCAAATATACTATACTGCCTCCCAACAGATCATCTTTAGAGTGCTCGTAGATGAACCTGAGATAACGACAAATAGGATGGAAAAGATCTGTTGTCACTCTTAGAGTAACCCATTTTTATCATTAATGAGAGTGAATCCTCTACAACCGGATTCTACCAACTCAATACTGAATAGTCACTTAAGATGAGATTGGTCAGATATAACTTTTTCCCAAACACACATTAAAAAAAAAGAATCTGTGCCCAAGGCAACAATCTTAAAGGCACTTGGGGATCAATTTTTAAGAAATCTGAAAGAGAAAAAGATGAAAACATAATGAGAGAGAGCATAGATCGTACTATTACAAATGGCCACACAAGAAAACTGACCCAAAAGTCTTCTTTTCAATCTGTAGAAAATCTTTGTGAGAATGGTCTATGTATACACAAAGAGGGTCTTTTATGAAAACATGAGAATGCAACAGACAGGTTTGTACAGATGATTTTTCGGTAGCTGATTACATTTTTAAGGTCATAGAACTGAGAGGTATAGAAAATCTAAGAACCAGCTGCGTTTATTTTTGTATCAATACAACAAAATGCAGTCCAGAAAGTTTTCAAGTTTTCTCTCTTCAAAGTTTATGTGTGTGGATGAAAAATACACTGTACAGTTTATGACATTCAGAGGGATAGAGTCTACCAAATTGGTCTGGCAATACATAAAGTTTAAACTGTCACTGTGGATGGACAGTGAACAATCAGTGGGGGGCCTGAGTGGTGCACTGGTACCTCTGAGATATTAAAAGATCAAGAGGAAGGCCTCTAGTATCTTTGATGGAATCTCTATGAAGTGTTAAAAAAAACACAAGGACAAGAGTTGAACCGTATAGAGCTTACTCATTAATTTTTTAAAAGAGCAGCAGCTTTCCTTCAAAGAGGGCAGTGTTTTTTCTTAATCCAGTAATTTTGTGTAATTATATTTCAGTATCTACCTATAGATTATAAAAATTTTAAAAATATTTCATTTAAGCGTTCTAGTCTCTGTTTGAGGGTGACATATCGAGCAACATATAGCACAATGACCAGCACACAGTAAACGCTTAATAAATATTGACCGATTGACCAGTATGTTTGTTCATGTTGCTGTGATATCATTTGGGATACACAAATTCAACACCTTTAGGTTTTAATTGCTTAGTATACTTTAACACTATGTAATCAAACTGCTTCTTAATGCCTTTTGCTATGAATTTGCTTTTCTTGAATTTTCACAAGCATGATAAACTTTAGGTTCTCCTCTTGTTTTTAAATGTATTTCTTCGGAAAAGAGATTATTTTTTAATGGTTTCCTTTATCCTTCAATTTTCTGGTCTCAAACCCCACCCCCAAAAAAACCAAGAGCCAACAAGGAACAGATTTTTGCTACACATGCTCTTGGTTCAGTTGCAATGAACTCTTTTATTTTTTTGGAGGGGGGAAGGCTGGGCAATTGGGACTAAGTGACTTGCCCAAGGTCACACACCTAGTGTGTCAAGTGTCTGAGGCGGGATTTGAACTCAGGGCCTCCCGACTCCAGGGCCAGTGCTCTACTCACTGTGCCACCTAACTGCCCCTGCAATGTACTTGACATTATTTTTATTTGAGTCATTCTTTCTTGATCACTAAGAATTTTGTGCACAGGGTAAAAAGAAAGCTCATGAGCAAAGAAAGAACTATCAGCCGAAGGTAGAGACAGCTGCATACTACCTAGTCATCCAACCCATTCACCTCCACTGGCTGACCCACTTGAGTTAAAGATTTTTTTAAACTAATAACAGAAAGGAAGGAAAAATTTACTGAACATTAGCAACCCATTCCCCTCAGTCATCTCAAAGTACCTACTGTTACAATCTCACACAATATCTACTATTCAAGTCTTTTTAATCTAGTCGTTCTTCCAGGACATTTACTTACCTAGTTAACATCCTACTCCATTCATCAAAGGTTCTTGCTAATGTTCTGAAAGCAGTACATGGTTGGGGTACAAAGTAACAGTTTTCCCTCTTACCTTGTCCTTAAATGAAATCCATTCCCCAGAGCATTGGTCTTTAGATGCTGGTTGTGGAGTATATTTCTCTAATGAAGATATGTTATTTTTTTCACATATGAAAGGAAGCTTGATTCTGCAGTCTGCTGGCTTGTTTAAATCTAAGAAATAAGAGGTAAACTTGCAGCTGCATGCATTGCCCATTCAGTATATTAAAAAAAATTAGTAGGAAAAGGCTCATCTTAATTCATTCCTGTCTCAATGGATGGGTATATACCTGTACTTTTCTATTGATTCCTATCTTTCTCTGCTGTTACCTGTATATCACTAGGTTATCACATCAGTATTTGTTTAGGGATACTCCACCAATACAATTGGTGGTGAGGGTGGAGGAAAATGGAAATTTATTTTGGACCCATTGGCTTATTTTATTTTTAATTCTGGCCACTGAGGCAGCTGTGAAAATAACTGACACATTTTATTTCCAAATGACCATGTTAGTACAGCAAAGCAAGCCAAAATGTTTACAGAGCAAAATATTTGTATTTTTAGTGGTAGCTTAAACTATGGAATCTCATGTCACCAGTCAGATGTACAAGCTACATAACTGATACAGAATGTAAACTTGAGTGATTCATAATGAAGCTCCTGATTTGAACTTATCCAGTTCATCACTGTATACTAAACATTCAAGGATTCAGAATCAACTTTACCTCTAAACCAATTCTTGGAAGAGACGTACCAGCACTCCTTTTCATATACCATAGGAAAACGATGCCATGCATGAAAGCTTAAAGAAAAAGGCAGATAGATCACCCATTTCCCCATGTAACTTTTGCCTAACATATCCAGTTTTCTACTATCACTGATTATAATTTTAAATTGAACCCGTTAGTAATAAAATTACATATGAACTTCTTTTTTGAAGACAACATGTTGGAAAGAAGTCTTGGGCCATCTTGGATCAATGTGTTTTGGGTAGGGGGCGGTGGGGGACAGGAATGTATACCCCCCTAGAACACTATTCATTTAGTAACTTTTATTTTTAAATGGTCAAGACCATTGGTCAACAACCAACACTAGTCTTCTTAAAGGGATAGTTTTTTAAAAAAGTAATATATTGTATTACATACCTCATATCATGATAATTTCTTAGGCTATCGAGAGTTTTAATCCACCACTTCTGTTGGTCACTAGACAGCTAAAAAAAAAAAAAGATGGGTTGCTATATGACTGTATCAGTTAGAATGCTAACCTATGGACATCAAGTTACTACCAGTTGTAAAGTTACAACACAGAGATAATCAGTAACGGTCATGATATTAACTGAATTTTTGAATGCTGAAAATGTGAAGTTGCCTATTCTGTGCAATTAATCCCCATTTCATGAGAGCTCAATCCAGGGGTGCCTTGCACATTAATACAAGGTGAAAAATGTTTGTTGGGTTCCTAAATGAATTTTCTCACAGTGGAAAAAACCCTAGAAATACATGAAGAAGTAATTATCCTTTGGCCTATTTTTTATTCTTTAATAATAGTGTCTTTCTAAGATGATTATGCATTGCATTGAAAAGGGTAAATTTCACAGTATTATTTAGAGCTAATAAAATTATTATATATTTTTAGGAAATTTGAGGTTTTAATTTTTCCAAGACATAGAAATGCTGTCTACTTTATGATAACCTATGAATTTAAGATAGTCTACAAAAATTCCTTAGAAATTGTTTCCTCAAGACTTTACCAGATACTTAATTATCTAAAGATATGAAAAAAATCTGAATAGAGATCCCCAATGTACCCAACTGAAGGATAGAATTTAGACAGTATTTTGAAAAACTTAGGTAAAAGAATCAATCCAGTTAGTTATTGCTAATTGCCTGAAATTTAAAAATAACATTCATCATTGCCTCTTAGTTCTAAGTCTTCGGATTAATTTTTAATGTGAAACCTAGGTTACATCTTGATAAAGTAGTTAAATTAAGTTAGTCAATTTGCCTAAATTTATCATAAAGACTGTATCTTAAAGTTGGTCTTTAATACAAAAAGAATGATTTCAGTTTTGGGCAGAAAATAAATTTTTTTTAGCATTATAATACCACATAGAAATAAGAAGTGGCCTTAGGGGCACCACTGATATTTGATAGTGTTCATTTGCTTAATTATCATTCATTATACTGTCTGTTCATACTTAAGTAATTATGAGTCTGGGTAGGTACTGAGCAACGGTATCTGACTCTTCTTGAATTTGATTCTGAGGGGCTCACAAATTAGTTGCTCTTAGAACAAAAGTTCATGGAACAATAAATTTTGAAGGTTTTAGGGGAACTTGAAGGTAGAGAAAATATCCCTTAACATTTATAGGTTATATTTCTCAGCTAGGTGGGGTAGTGTAAGCTGGGCCTAGAGTCAGGAAGACCAACATTCAAATTTGACCTTAGACACTTACTAGAGGTGTGATCCTGGGCAAGTCACTTAATCACTGTCTGCCTCAGTTTCCTCATCAGAAAAATGAGGACAGTAAGAGTACCTACCTCAAAAAGTTGTTGAATGAGCTAATATTTCTAAAGCCATTAGCACAGTGCCTGGTTCACAGTATGAGCTTTATAAATGTTATCTATTATTATTATATTTAAAAGAAGAAAAACACATAGGCTATGCACCCTTACATTCGCAATTTTGTCTCGGATGGCATTTAGGGCTGTGAGAGACTTCAGAGAAGCAAGAGAGCTTTGATTACTTGCACAATATAGGGCTGCTTCTTCATAGTTCAAGTGAGTATCAAGAACAAACCAATATTCAGAGCCTTCAATAACAACTGGAGGCCCGTGAATTCCGGCTCGATCTAAAAGTAAAGGGAAAAAATATCATTAATGAATGAATAAAAATAATAAAAAAAGGAATCCACACATTTGAGAAGATTATAGAATTCTGGGAAATCCTGTGATCTAGACCTGGAAGGCATCTTAGAGATCTATTTGCATCCTCTTCATTTTATAAAAATGAAACAGGTTTAGAGAGGTCAAGTGACTTGTCCAAGGTCACAGAGCTGAAATGTGGCCAAGAAAGGGCTAATATATCTATGGCTGGGCTGGGCATAATAATGATATTTTATCTATAAGGCAAAAGTACTTTACACTTATATTTTAAAATATTAAAAAAATAAAGATATTTAATTTGTAAGGTAAAAAAGCACGGCATGTTTCCTTAACTTACCAGGATTGAACCACTCTGGTGTCTTCGGAGTGTATCCTGTACAACAAAGAAAACCTACTTTTAGTACATTTGTGATCACATGTCATAATCAGGGTCTTAAAAGTGCATCAAAAAGGATTCCTGAGATTATTCCACTTCTGGAATAACCTGTCATTTCAGGTTAGGACTTGAACCAAATGGGCCTAATATGACCTAGGATTTTCATCTTTTTAGTGAATTGAGAATTGCCTGGTTTGTCTGCAATACAGACTGAAGGAAGGGTAGTATCAAGAGAGAAAGTTTAAAAGGATGATTGATAACAGAACTTGGAGGACCTGGAGTTTCAGGATCAAGAATTTATCATCTACAAGAGGCAATGAGAAGTAATGAAAGCTTCTGTATCAGTTGTACTACATTTGAGATGTCTCTGGGACACATAATTGGAAATATCTAACAGGCAGTTGGTGAAGCAGTGCTGAGGCTCAGAGGAAATATTGAGTTTGGATAGATAGGGCTGGGAAAGGTCTGCAAAGAGGGGAGAAATGCACCAGGGCTGATAAGGTCTCAGAGAGTGTAGAGATGCCAGTTCTGCAGATAGTAACCTCATCCAAAGCTAAAGGCACGTGCAATTCATATAGGTTGGCTCAGAAAATAGTTCTCAATTTGTACCACTTTTTGTTTGTTTTAAAACAGAAGGCAATTGATGGTTTCTATTTCACTTGATGGCATTCCGATTATTAGAATGCACGTGAATATGGATGTCCTCTCTCTGTCATATTTATCCTGTTCATGTTCCCTTCCTTACTGTGCAATGTGAGTTACTGTTACAAGTTATTAAAGCTAAGGCCTTCACTCAAGGAAGTTATCTAATTGAACTAACTTCCATTTTGAAAATTATTGAATATTTGTTATAATTTCCCCAAAGTGACCTATGTGTAGTTTAATTCTGTGTACTTAATAAATTGGTATTTCTATAATGTTTTCAAATAAGAACCTGTGAGCATGTAAGCAACCAAGCGGAATATGCCACGATGCTTTATTGACCAAGGTAAAAGATCTCAGGGTTATGAGACTTCACAAAATAAGACTTGTGAATTCATTGCATAGGGAGCTTCCAGTGAGGAACTTTCTTTGCTAATGAAGATCAGTACCTACCCTGCAACTTACAGTCCGTAAGAGGTTAATTTGCTTGCTCTGGGTCACATAGCCATTACATGTCAAAGCCATGACACAAACACAGGTCTTCCTGACTCCAAGGCCGGCTCTCTAGCTACTACACCATGCTCTCTCTTTTTATAGGACTCTTGAAGTGGGACTTCTTGCTGCCTACCAACTTCTTTGACCACTTATCTACTGGGGAATAGCTTTTGGTTTTACACACACACACACACACACACACACACATACACACACACACACACACACCTATAGATAACTATATCTATCTAAACTACTTAAATATCTTGGATACCAAACTTTAATCAGAGTTTTTTTTACAAAGGTTTTTTTTTCTCATTAGAATAGTTTCCTTCCTAACCTAGGTAATCTTGTTTGTGTAGAAATTTTTCAGTTTCATGTAACCAAAGTTATTCATTTCGTGTCCTGTAATTGTCTCTATCCCTTTTGTAGTTAAAAATATGTCTCTTACTCCTAGCTGTGATCGTTATAGGTCTACTTCTCACAGTGCCTGACATATAGCAGGTGCTATATAAATACTAATTCCCTTCCCCCTTCCTTCCTTCTTCAAAAAAATTTTTTTAAGTTCGTGTATTCATTTAGAATGTATTGTGGATTATGGTGTAAGGTGTTAGTCTAAACCTAATTTCTGCAAAACTGCTTTCCAATTTTCCCAGTAGTTTTTAAAAAATCAAGTATTTCTTTTCTAAATATTTTATCTTTCCCAGTTTACTGAACACTGGTTTACTAAATTCCACTGCTTCAGATTCTCCCTTGTCTAGTTTCTTCCACTGATTTACCTCTATACTTCAAAAACCAATACCAGATGGTTTTGAAGAGTGCTACTTTAGTTTCAGGTCTGGAAGTGCTATTCCTGCTTCATCCCTACCCTTTGTTGAAACTTCCCTTGATACTGCAAGATATTCCCTTGATACTTTATTTGAGTTCTGGAAAGTATCACTTTAATAATTTGATTGGTATGACATTAAAAGTGCAAATTAATTTTGCTAGTTATCATCATTTCTATCGTCATTATTGTCATTGACATGGTCTCACCATCCGTGCTGAATATTCCTCTCTCTGTTTAAATTTTTCTGTATTTCTTTAAGGAACACTTTGCAATCAGATTTATACAAGTCTTTTGTGACTTCGGAAAATCGATCTCCAGATACTTTATGTATTTTTTAGTGATTTGGGAGGGGATTTCCCTTTCTATTACTGTGTCTTAGGTTTTTTTTTTTTATTGTGTAGAAATGCTATTGATTTTTGAGGGTTTATTTTGTAGCTTGCAACTTTGCCAAAGCTATCAGTCACCTCATTTAATATCTTTTTTGATTCATATCATCAGTAAGCAGGGATAGTTTTATCTCTTTAACCATATGCTTTGAATTACTTTCTCTTGTCTTATTGCTATTGCTAACATTTCCAGAACTACATTAAATAATAGCGAGGGAAGTAGACATCCTTTCTTTATTTACTCTTTTATTGGGAAAGATTCTAGTGTGTTCCCAACACATACAATGCTTATATTTGGTTTTAGATACTATAATGTTAGAAAAACATCCCTTTATGACTATACCTTGTAGGGTTTTCAGCATAAATGAATGTTGTACTTTGTCAAAGCCTTTTTTCTATATCGAAATAATCATGTTTTAGATATTTTTGTTTTTAATATGATTATGTTGATTTTCCCTCCTTATGTTGAACTATCCTTGCAACCCTCCTATAAATCCAAGTTGTAATAATGACTTCTTAGATTTATTGCTATTATCTGTTTGACAGAATTTTATTTAAAATTTTTAAATTGCTATTAATTAATGATATTAGTCTGTAGTGTAGAGTTCTCCTTACTTGGTTTATATATTAAAACTAGATTTATTTCATAAAAGTAATCTGGTAGGGTGCTTTTCCCTCATTTTTTTTCAGAATAATTGTTTAGTATTTGGTACTAATTGTTCTTTAAAAGTTGAATAGAATTCTAGTGTGAATGTACTGTGAACTGGGAAGTTCCCCTCTCTCTCCTCCTCTATCACCTGCCCCTTCAGTAGTTCTTGTACAGCTAGTTCTTTTTCTTTTTATGAGATTGGATTAATATCTCTATTTGATCTTGTGTTAGTTTGTATAGTTTATATTTTTGAAGGCATCCCTCTATTTCTTCTGTTCCTATCTTTGTTAGCATGTAGCTATGTAAAGTAAGCTCTGGTAAATTATTTTTATTTCTTCTGGTTTTGCTGTGATTTCGCTTTGTTCATTTACTATTTTGTTGATTATATTTTCTGCCCTTTTAAAAAAATCAGACTGGCTAAAGATTTACTAATTTTATCAGTCTTTTCAAGGAATCAGCTTTTAGCTTTATTTATAATTTTTATAGTTTTTTGGTTTCCAGTATATTTCTTCTCTAATTTCTATTATCTCTTCTTTACTTTGCTTTCTAGTTTTTTAAAACACACTTTCAGTTTATTAATGCTCTTTTTCTATTTTGTTAACGTATGTTTGTAGGGATATAGTTTTTCCTCTGAGGACTGTTCTAGATGCATCTCAAATGTTGGTATGGTATTTCATTAATATCTTTTCCACTCACAAAATTATTCGTCCTCTGACCCTTCTAACTGTATTTTCATACACTCAACCTTCATTCTAATCGGACTACCCTCTAGTCCCTGATCATGTCCAGTGCTTTCCTGCCTCAGTGCCTTTGCTTGTGCTGTTCCCTTTTGTTAGAATGTCCCCTCTTCCTCTTCCTCGCTTGTTGAATTCCTACTCATTTTAGAAAACACAACTTAAATGCTACTTCCTCCATGAAGCCTTGTCTGAGCTCCCCTTTTAGCCAAGATCATCCCCATTCAGCTCTCAGCTTTCTGTCTTCCAACTTACTGCGTATTGCAATTATCTAGGCATGGGCCATATCCTTTTGCCAGACTGTAATGACAATGTTTTATCTAACTCTGCTCATTTCCTTTAACCCTTTGTACTTAGCACAGTATTCTCTGAAAATGGCAAGACCTAGTAAATTTTTATTTTACTTTTATTTACTAAATTAAGTATTTATTTAAAGAATCACAGTCTGTGCAAAGAGGTTCGGTAACATAGGACATTGTTGATTGGGGAATTCATTCTGCGGAGTTAAGACTCCCAAGCTTGAAAATGATTTTCAGAACGTCCATAGTTCTGGTTATTGACTTCAGAATCTATGCTTACTATGTAAGCCCTGACTTTATAGTCCTGGGACTGTGTCTTAAGGCTCTTAGGTTGTCAGGCAAAACTATCATGGGAAAAATCCCATACTAGAAAATACCAAACGATACAACTAGAGAAACTCAAAAAGAAAAAAAATATACAACCAGCAACTCACAAGGAGTAAAAAACAAACACTAAAACTGTATCCCGCCCCCTGGCCCCTGGCATACATATGAAATATATTCTTCTTTGTCATAATTTATCTAATCTTTTAACTAAGAAAGCGGCAACTAAACACTAATAGACCTCTCACAAGAATATTTCCTACTCAAACTTTACCTGATTGCTAATACACAGAATCTATATTTAACAGATTTTAAAAGCTTATTCATTTTTCAAGCCTTGAAAAGGTTTTTTTTTCTTATCCGGCAGAATTTTTGTTCCTGCTTCATGGCTTTATGGTCTTCCAGATAACCTATGAATCATAAGATTCCCTCATTCATTCTGCCCCATTTTTCTTATCTTTATTCATTTTGTTTGGGAAAAAATATATTTTCCAACTCCTTTATCCCATTTTACTTTCCAGTGAGAAGAGCCTTCCATTCCAAATTAGAATCTGTCTAAACTCACTTTAATCCAATCAATTAAACAAATACTTATGAAATATCTGCTATGTGCCGGAGACTGTGCTAGGCATTGGTACCCTCAGAGAATTTAGATTCTACTGAGGAGAGGCGTGTGGAGGTGGAAATTCAACATGAAATAAAGATAAGTATAACACAGATTAAGGATCAAAGAAGGCAAAGGAATTATTACATAAAGTGAGATAGGAATATTTGAAAAAGCAGTATGAAACCAGGTAAAGCTAGGCAGAGGAGGTAGAAACTAAGCTGTCCCCAGAAACAAAATAACAATTCTGAAAAGTGAAGTTGAAGAGGAAGTTTATTCCAGCCATGGAGGAGGAATGGCTTGTGCAAATGCAGAGGTGGGAGATGACACATTTGTTTCTTAGAAAACAAGTCATCTAGTTAAGCTGGAAGTTGTAAAACGAAGCAATGTGAAATTAGACTGGGCACAGGTATAATGGAGCCAAAAGTAAGGAGTTTTAAATGCCAGATGAGGCAATGGAGATTCACTGAATGTCTTTTAAGCAGGATATGTGTATGATAGGAGATGGGGAACATGAGACCTGTGCCTTAAGTGGATTTGGGCAGTTATGTTAAGTGTATTCTATGGAGGAGAAATATGTTTGCTACAGATCAATTAGCAAGCTATTACAATAGTTCATTAAAGCAGTGTTGAGGACCTAAACTCTGGTGGTGGCAGGGCAAACGAAGAGAAAAAAATGAATATGAAAGGGGCTTTAGAGGTCGAATTGACATGGCATCTAATAACGTGTTAGTAGTAAGGGAGAGGGAAAGCAATTGTGATGATTTCAAGGTTTTGTGCTTGGGTGACTGGGAAGATGATGTGTTCAGTTTGAGGTGCTGATAGGACATCTAAGTGGATCTCAGACTCAGGAGATCAGAACTGGATTAGATTTGGGAATCATTTGCATAGAGGTGACATCTGAACAAATGGAAATTGAGTTGGAAAGAAAGCAGTGAGAAGAGAAAAGAGGGTTTAAGAAAGAGCTTGGGGATTGACCTCTATTCAGAAGATCAGAGGAAAATAATGGTCCATCAAAGCAGAACAAGGAGGAGAACCAGAGGGAAGCAGTATTGGGAAGCCAAAGAAGAAAATATCCAAGGATATTCAAGAAAGTGACCAAATTTGTCAAATTCTTTAGAAATGTCAAGAAGGATAAGGACTAAGAGAAAAAGCCATTTAGCAATTAAGAGGTCAGCAAAGACCTTTGAGAGAGCAGTTAAGGACAGTGGTATGGGTGGACTACATAGAAGTATATTTTCCTTATAAATCAAAATTCCAAACCTTGTTGAGAATTTTTTTTAAAGCACACAAGTTTTATCTTCATCTCTAGTCTTTGTCTTTTAACCTAAAAAACAGGCTACATATGGTTTCCTGCTTCTCTATAGCATGCACAATACGAAGCCCCAAAGGCTTAGTAAATCAATACCCAACATTTTACCTTTTGGTATCTGGCATGCCCATTCAAGTTTTATATCACAAGAGAAAGGTCTTAAGTAAATAGTCAAGTCCCTGTTTTCATACAAATGCCAACGTCTTCTCCAAAGCATTTGGCTGACCTATAAAGAAGGGAAGTAATCACAAAATGCATTAAGATGTCGAGTGGACATTTCATTTTATTTAGTATTTGCTCAAAGGTCAACATACATTCATATAATATTCATGGTTACCATCACCTGGAACATCCAGGCGGTCATTTTTGTTTGAGACTCTATTTATAAAAGACATTTTATCTTTTCCTGTGATACAAAGTGAGAAGCTGATAAAAACAGGACTGCTCTACACAGATAACTAAAACATTTAGTTTTAAATAAAAAGAGCCTAATAATGACCATGTCTTATACTTTTTTTCTTAGTCCTCATGCTCCTTGACCTCCCTGTTGCAACGGACGTTATTGAGGAGGCAGCACGGTACACTGGGACGAATGCTGGGTTTGGAGCCAAAGGATCTCTAATGTTCAAATTCTAGTTCTTTCGCTTATTACCTGTGTAACTACGGGGAGTCATTTAATTTCTCTGGGCCTGAGTTTTCTCATCTGTAAAGTCAGTGGGTTTAACTAGACGACCTCTGTGGTTTTTTTCCAGCTCTAAAATCTATGATTCTATGACTGCCTCATTTTTCTTGACTCTCTCCCATCCACTGGTTTCTGATATACTACATTCTTCCAGATTTCCTCCTCCTTTGATCATTCCCTCTAGAGTTCTTCTTCTTCCTCCCATTCCTAATGGCCTCATCATTCTCCCAGTCATCCGGCCTCAACCTTAGACCTCTTCTTTCTCTCTTGTTCACTATTCTCGATCAGTCATAAGGTCCTACTGATCCCTTCCTTTGCAATGTCCATACCCATCCTTCTCTTTCTGTCACCATTATCACTATTCTATTTGCAGTCTTCATCACTTCATGCCTAGACTACTAGAATGGCCATTCAATTGGCCTCCCTAAATCCTGGGTTTCCTGACCCTGCAAATTGAAAACAGATTGAGCTCTCTAAAAATTATCCTTTTGATTTTTAAAAAAGATTCTTTGGCACACAAACTTTCTGGTCCTCTATTACTTAAAGGACAGAGTCCAATGTCCTTATCTTGATATTTGAAGGCATCTATTATCTAAACTTGGCCTCCCTTTCCAAACATCTTCTGGTACTGTTCTGTGTGATCCCTTTGAGCAGCCAAGTTGGTTTACTCCCATCTCCTGCTGAATACAGCTTATATTTTCCTGTCTTTGAACTTTTGTTTATGCCATTTGCCATGACTAGAATACCTTCCCTTGTATTTTCTACCTATCAAAACCCCTTCCATCTTACAAGGCCAATCTCAAGGGTCATCTGTTTCATAAAGACTTCCGTATGGAGCATCCTCTCCGAGCTCTGGCCACTTGCTTATTGTGTTAAATAGATAATTATCTTTTTATGTACACATATGTATCTTTTCTTATAAATTTGATTATAAGATAAATGTGGCTAAATGAGGACCTAGCCTATCTTTTAAAAATTCCTCTGAGGTCTTAACATAGGGTCCTTTCACATAGTAGACATTCATTAAATATCTCTGGCTGAAAAAAAAAACCTACCATATTTTTAGTAAGCATCCTATCGTATCCAATCATGCAACTTACTTTGAAAGCAGCACAATCTCTGACATCATAATCTTCCTGAAACTCATTTGATACAACCACAGTAGATACCTGCAGAAGAAAGAGAACTCAAAATTATGTTTACTGATAAAGATTTGCAGTTCAGAAAGGCATTTAGTACATGTGGTTCTAGACAGGGCATACTCCTGGAATTTGAGATCAAGGTCAGAGCGCATACTCTATGAAGCAGAAATTGGTAAAATCAGCTGGCTGCAAATGTAAGCCAATTGCAGAGATCATTTATAAATGAGTTTCTGTGTATCTCTCAAGAGTGTTTATCTCAAGTATGCAAAGAGAGCAGAGCGTCTCCCCTCAAATGTCCATTAGGAGGACTGAAATACTACTATATACATTTCTATAGCACTTAATAGCCACAGAAAGCTTAACAAATATCATAGGATAATAGATTTCCTGTGGGAAAGGAGATCATGGACATCTAGACCAAGCCCTTTCCTTTAGAGATGAGGAAAGTGAAAACCGGGAGGTTAAGTGATTCGCCTGAAGTCATATAAGTAGTAAGTGGCAGAACCTAGAATTTGAACTGAGATCCTCTGTCTTCAACTATTCCTCCCACTGCGCAGTTCTTGCAATACCTGTATAAGGCAGTGTACATATCATTTCTCTCATTTTACGGATAATTATTACTTTGAACTTAAAGGGAAAACTTTTATCTTGATTACTGAAGTTGGCTTCTGCAAGGTCACAGAGCCAGTAAATTTTGTGGCCAAAACTTAAAACTCAGATTTTCTGATGTCAAATCTAATACCTTTTTCCCAGTAAGCTACATTATTAAAATGTAAGTAACAGGATATATTACGATCTAACAAATTATAATATGTCACAGGTAATTGTAAACAGAGTAATGGTTTTGCATAGAGACTAGTAAAAGGAGAACCAGAAAGCAAGAAATCATCTGTGTACCTTTAGCGTGGGAGAGGGAGAAGGAAAGAAGGAGAGAGGGAGGGAGTCTCGGTTTCATCATCTGTATAGCTAATTGTAGCAATAATATTTAGCTAGCATTTATACAACACCTTAAGGTTTGCAAAGCACTTTACAAATATTATCTCATTTAATCCTCCTAACAATCTTGGGAGGTGAGTGCTATTATTATCCCCATTTTACAGATAAGAAAACTGAATGCCTATCCTACCAACCACATAGGGCAGGTGCATTCAATCAAACAAGAATTTTTTAAAGGGCTTTGTAAACTATAAAGGGGATAGCAAATGGGGCTGGGATTTCATTATTACAGGGAATTCCTTTAGAAGGAAACTCCTTCTACCAATATAAGTCAGCATCTTCTCTGAAACTTGGTGTCCTGAGACTCTAAGGGCTACCCAGAGCACTGAGCACTTAATTAACTTGATCAGAGCCACAAAGCTAGTATGTCTCAGAGACAAGACTTGAACTCTGGTCTTCCTGGCTCGAAAATGACAGTGCACCTCAACCTATAAAACACTGTACAAATATAAGGTGTTTTTTATTATAAATCGGTCTCACCATCTCTATGGGGACCATAAGGATTCTTTGAAGTTGACATGGATGAATTACCTTACTATAATTAAATTATGGCATTAAAACAAGTTCCTCCTCCAAAATGCAAAACTAAACCCCAAATTGCCCTAGTGAATGTGGTTTTCCAAAGAAATATAAAGGTAGTAAAAAAGGGGGGAAGATTAACTCACCGGTGTACTGTCGCTCCATTGCCAAGATCCTTGAAAATCTGGACTCCTTTTATTTAAACCTACCCATATCCAACGCTGGTCACTAGGTAATCAGAAGGGGAAAGGGGGCGGGGGAAAGAGTGAGGAAAATTTGATCAACACCATATTTTCCAAAGTATTTAAGGAGGCACTATCTGAAGAGTAAATAGAATTCAACTTGAGTATTGCATTTGTTTATTGCTTAAAAACAAAATTTTGTGTAAGGCACTAATGTTAGGCATTGTGGTTATTACGGGGTGGCCCCAGAGTCTTACAAATTTTTAAACTGTAATGGTGATAAGCTATAATGGCACTAGTAGCTTTAAACTACATTACCACTTTTGGGGCATCCTATATTACGTGACCCATCTCTTATATGAGTTTACGATCTAGTTGGGAAGACATATACATGTAAAAAGATAAAGACAGTATGCATTGTGTGATAAGTTAGTGGTATGATACAGGTATTGAGTTCAAAACAAGAGATCCCTCTGGGCTGCAATGGTCTGAGAAGACTTCACAGAGGAGGAGGTTGACCATGAGTTAATTTTTGAACGACAGAGAGCATTTAGAAAGGAGGGAGAGTGGGCATTCAAAATATAGATGCAAAAGGAAATACAATATTAGACAGAATTTTGTCTCTCAGGTTATTTCTGGACAGAGATCATCCCCTGAAACATATTAGAAGATAAAAGGCCATAGAAGTGCACAATTGAAGGATGGTATGTTTGTGGGTAAATTAATTTTCTATTTAACTGAAGATTTAATTAAATTCAAATCAACAACCATTTATTAAGCCTTTTTTATGCTAGGAACAATGGTAGTTGGCACTGGGACTACAAATACAAAATGAAACAGTCCTTGACTTCAAAGAGGTTCCATTATATTAGTGCAAACCAACTTGAATATGATTTAATTTTCTGACGACTACCACAACAACTAGTTATTAGGCTGTACAAGAGTTTGATGTAGGTTGTTGGCCTGAATCTATACTGCTCCGAGGTTACAAGAAGGTGGAAGGCACATCTCTGTGGCTTCCTGAGCAGTAGAACATGGCTTCCTTTCTCAAAATTAATTACTGAATCAAATGGCTTGAACAAACTTCTCTTACATTGTATTCTTAGTCTTAACAGTATAAAAATCTTAATTTTAAGAACAAAAAATCCTATTTTTTAAGCATTGGAAACAATTTCATCCACCTTGATGACAGAAAAATTATTACTTTCCTCACTTATCATATGAACTTTTTCCTTTGAAAAGTGGGAAACTATCTCATCATAATTGCCACTGTGTCCATCCTCTTTCATGGGAAAATATCCCTAACCTATACTCTTTTAAGATGTTGCCAGTTTGAATCATTATGACCAGGTGGAGCTTTTGCAAAAAAGGCAGGGGGAATCTATGTTTTTTGATTCTATGACAGATGTCAAGCTAGAGAAAGTTTGTGGTGTATTAGTGGCTTGAGAGTGGCAATGCATTTCAGGAAGATGCTAGAAATACAAATTTAAGTTCTACAAGCCAAATTATTTAGTTAATGGGAAGTGCCTTTGGAGGCTTTATTTGTTTTTAATTAGTGGAATGAGTTCTATTTAGTTTTATTAAATTTCAAATGAAATTAAAATTAAGACAAATATCAAGTAATAAACTACTGATAACTTATTAGACAGTTTTTAGACTTGTCTGCTCAAAATGCACATCCCTAAGATGTTTAACATCTTTTCTCTTCTATGAAAGGGTCCTACCTTATTTACCCAACCTTATCTCCTGTTTTTTTTAAACACAGAATTTCAATTCTCACCAGATAGTTTGCTCGCTTTTCCCTTAACATGACATGACATAGACGATCCAGACTTCAACTCTTTATTCCTGCTTTTCCACTCAGCCTTGAATGCCCTCTCTCCACCTATTTACCTTTCTACTAAGCCTCTTTCAAGGCTAAGCTCAAGTACTGCTAACTCCTCCTCTGACTTTTCCAGTCTGCCATGATCTCTTCTTCATCAGTACTCTTGTGGTACTTGTTTTTTCCATCTCACTTTCTAATACAATTACCTACTGCCATAGATCACAAGAATCATAGAATATTAGTTCTGAAGGCTACTTAAAATATACCATTTCCCTGTCCTCCTCCTCCCACTCCCCCCCAATACAGATGAGGAAATTGAGGTCATCTCTGGGTTTAATTTACTTATCTCCTATAACCATGGATAACAAAATTGGCTGTATAGTAGTATGTTTATCACTAAAAAGGAAATAATATTCACCAGCATTTGGGTACACAAATCAGCAAAGTATCTTTTAAAAAAGACACAACTTTCTTTAGTCAAAGAGACACTTACTGTCATATTCCATATATAGGAAGGCAGTGAACTGTGGGAAGGCAATGGGCTATAATACATTCCAAAGAGTATAATTCTTATAGTTATGAAGCCCTGGGCTTGAATCTGCCATACAGGAGCTGTGTAACTACTCGCAAATTACTGCCTCTCTCAGTCGAGTTTCCTCATTTGAATAATACTTCTACTTCTCATAAGCTTGTTGTGCGGATCAAAGGAAATAATGTCTGTGAAGCCTTCTGCAAACCATAAATCACTCCCTACATGTCAGTTATTATCATGTAATCACAGCAACATTTACATTCTGCCCCAAATATTACAAATACAAAGTAGATGTAGCATCACTACTGAAATTTCTCATTTTGATTGACTTAGTTTTCTTAACCTTACTTTTCTTCCTTCCCAACTCCATCCCCCCTCCCTCCCTTGGAGAAAAGACACTGCCCAAATTCTCTAACCACTCATTTACAAGACCTTTCCCATCTTTGAGAGTGATTTTTATTTTGATTCAAAAAGTTATTATTCCATCTTTCATTCTAATTGATTCACTCTACAATTTTAAATATTTTGACTGTAGAAAACAATAATAATTCAGTTTCTCATCACGGTCCCTGGTCTTTCCCTGATAAGGGATAATCAAGAGTTTAAGGTTAAAAAAAAGAAATACGATGGTTTCCTCCAACCCACATAAACTCGAAATGCCTCTTCTTTACTCTGGGCTTTGGAAGAGATGAAGGAGATGGGAAGACTATAGGAAAAAGGAGGTCTGAAGAGGTTTACTCGAAAATAGGTTGACAGACTTTCAAAAAGTAAACATCGTCCTCTTTATTTACCCTTTGTTACTTCAATGACTTGGTATATAATTTTAGGGTATTTGTGCCCAAGCACTTATATTACAAACAGGTTAAAACATTCAGTAACATCCTTGCCCTTGTTCCAGAATGAATTATCCATAGCATCTGATTACTAAGGGAAAACTATCTCAGCTATCACCCCTAAAATACAATTTGATGAGAAATTTTCATCTCAAAAACCTCAGATTTCTCTCTAAAACTTTTTCTGTCACATCATAGGAGGCAGTGGGCACCAATGTGATGTGATTACAAAATCTGCTTTAATCCTATATTTTTTTTTCTACACTGACTTTGCCTATCATATTTGTCTTTAAGAGTTACAAAAACCTTACAACATTAATGACTCAGTGCACCATGAATCCTTTTTATTGCAATACAAAGGGAGGATTTAAAATTTCCCTATACAAAAGTATTGTTAGTAATCAGACTTAACTCAGCATGCTATGTACAATTTGGGCAATGGAGGTCTTGCTGTGTAAAGTTTAACTCCTAGAACGAAAAGTTAAAGGCTTTCAGGAACTAAGATCTAGAAACATAATTTGATACAAATAGTTTTACCTTTTTTTCCTTTTCAAGAGGTAATTCCAATTTGGGTTTAATTATCATCTCTTCCTTACTTCCAATTCTGAGAAAAGATGCAACATCATGTCATCTGTTTTTAGGCCATGCTATACATCTTATGTATGGATGGCTGACGGGTACTGCCAGCATGATGTGACATGTTCCATATGGCTGCATTTTCCTGACTATTCATTGTGTTTAACAGATTGGAAATGATGGGATTATACACATATAGCCAGGGAAGTTCTTTATCACTTAAAAGAAACGTGGGGGTTGAGAAAAAGATTCTCATCATTTTCATCTCCAGGGAAGCAGAGATTATCAATATGATTTTAGATAATCCAACATTCACTTCCATTTCTCTTGTTCATAGGTAGATATTTTCTTCTCTAGGTTGATTTCTAAAGAATAGCTAATTCTTTAGCTATTCTTCTCTGTTGGAATCCCTGACCCAATCCCAGTAGACGTTCAGAGGTTATGTAAGACCTCAGAGAAGAAACTGACCAATGGCTCTCACATCGCATCATGTTCTTGTTTATGACGATATATTCATTTTCTATTGTTTCTAGGATTATAAATTTTTTTAGTCTAATGATCAGGGTCTTCTATCACCGGACATTCCCCTCCTAGTCCCATCTTCCCTTCCTATCCCCTCCACCCTGCCAAGCCTCCAACCTTAGTTGGTCTTTCTGCTCTTGTCAGATCTGTCTCAACATTCAAATGATTTCTTCTTTCTACCCCTATACTTCTTCATAGGTCATTTCTCCACCAGAATTACCCTCCCCATCTTTTATCTCAGTTTATATACACACATTTTTTACACATACGTGTGTGTATATCTCTATGTGTAGAGATATACACACATATCTATATTTATATAGATATGGATACATTTCCCTAACTTCCTTTAAGAGTTACCACCTTCTTGAGAAGCTTTCTTTGATTAATTAACTGATTATTCCCTTGCCCGGTGCTAGTCGGAACCAATAAATAGTTTACACTATACATTATTAACATATCAATCAACCAACAAATACTTATTAACCACCTATTATGTGTCAGACTCTACATTATACCCTGAGGATATAAAAGCAAAAGTGAAATATTCCCTGCCCTCAAGGAGCTTACGTTCTATTGGGTGGACAACATGAACATACACTGGTACATACATGCTATATGCAAAGCAGATGAGGTAATTTGTTGAGGAAGGTACTAGCAGCTGGGGAGATTATGTAATATTGGATTTAGATTTTGGTACTTGAGTACTTGAATCTTGAAGGAAACTAAGGATTCTAAGAGGCAAAGGTAAGAAGGGAGTACATTCAAGGTACTGGAGGCAGCCTGTGCAAAGGCTCAGAGGTGGGAGATTCATGTATGAAGGATGACAAGAAAACTGGTTTGGTTGGACCAGAGAATATATGGGAGTAATGTGTATGCTCCTTGGGGGAAGAAATTGTTTCATTCTTTGTTGTGTATCCCTAATGCCCAGAACCGTTCCTAGCACATAGTAGAGGCTTAATAAATTCTTGTTGATGACTGGAAAGGTAGATTGTAGCCAAATTGTAAAGAATTTTTACTGCCCTACAGAGGAGTTCCTATTTGATCCAAGAACACTGGAGTTTATTGAGTAGGGAAATAACATGGTAATATTAGCTAATTAAAATAATAGAGCATTTATAGAATGCTTTAAGGTTGGCCAAGTACTTCACAAGTATTATTGAATTAGATTTTCACAACAACACTGTGAGCTATACAGCATTATGATTTTCATCTTACAGATGTGAAAGAGGTGAGGTGACCTGCCCAAGGTTACAGAGCTAGTATCTGATGTAGGAACTGAATTCAGGTCTAAAACATATATATCCACTCTACCACCTAGCAGCCCAGGGTCAGAGCTGTCTTTCAGGAATGGAGGATGGAATAGAGCAGGAAGAGACTGGGGGCAGGGTGACCAATTAGGACAGTCCCGGAGTAGTCTAAGGAAGATATGATGAAAAACTAAACAACTAAAAAAAGTACTGCATTTAAAACTTCAAAAAATGAAAAAAGATGGGGAAAAAGATGTATACTCTAAGTCAATCAGATAAAAGGTCTGCCACCTAGAATCCACAAGAACTGAGAAAGCCATAACACTCCCTAATGAAGCAAGAGTCAAAGAGCATTTTCAAAGGAGAAAATAAAAATGGTTAATAACTACAATGAAAGGTATTTAAATTTGCTAATAACTAGTATTACTACACAATAATAAATTATATTAGAATAATAATAAATTATATTAGAAGAAATAATAATGATATCCCTAATAATAAAATATGAATTAAGACAACTGCAAAGAAAAATGACAAGATTCACTGTTGGACTAAAGGGAGTAGGTAGGAAGGGCATCCTAATATATCGCTGGTGGCAATGGTGGAGTGGGGGGACAAATGTTTTGGAGAGCAGTACACGATAGTTACTAAACTGATCTCAATAGTGAAATTTCAGGGAGACTTGGAATAAGACTGACACTAAACATTTTTTCTTCATCTTTTGTTAATTTATTTGGTTCCACTTTGTTAAATTCTAAGGAATATATGTAAGAATTTATTTGCATTTTCTGTTTATTCCATTATTTGTCTCTGATGATCTTGTATAAAATCCTTTTATCCCTACCATCTTTCCCCAATAAATCCAACAATTTGGTGGATGAAAATCTCTCTTCTAGTAATAGTTAAGACAAAGATTATTTCTTTATTATTATTATTTAAATAGTTAAATCACTAATCCAGTTATAGTTAACTCTGTATCCTAGGCTTTGGGAGATCATATGTCAGTGATTCCATTGCGAGGACATTATCCTATAAATGTCCCAAGAAAGAAAAAAAAAAAGATCCAAGTACTTTATAACAGCAAAAAACCCAAAAAACCAAACCACACACCCAAGGATTAGATAACTGTTGTTCACTCCCATAACCCCCACACCTCAATAATCTCCAGTAGCTCCCTCCAGGACCAAATACAAAATCATCTGTTTGGCTTTTTAGAGCCCTTTGTAACCGTCTGCTTCCTACCTGTCCAGTCCTACAACTTAATCCAGGGGCAGGGAAACCTGTGGTTTTGAGGCTACATGTTGCCCCTCTAGATCCTCAAGTGTGGCCCTTGAATCCAAGGACCTAGAAGGCCATATGTGGCCTCGAGGTCACAGGTTCCCCACCCCTGACTTAATCCCTTCCCATATTTTGTGAACCCTCAACACTGGTTTTCTTGTTGTTCCACATACATATATATATACACATATGTTCTTTATACAGATAATACACACTCCCATTCCATGCATTACCACTGGCTGGTCCCCCCGTTTGGAACCATTTCCCTCTTCACCTCCATCTATTTGCTTTCCTTCAAGACTCAGCTCAAATCCTACTTTCTGTAGGACACCTTTCTTGGTCCTTCCTCACTGGTGGTGCCCCTCCCCACCTGAGATTACCTTCCATTTGCTCTGTATACATCTCGTATGTGAGTATTTATACATACATACATATATGTTTATATATGTTTACACACTGTCTCCCCCATTAGAGCGTGAGTGCCTTGAGGGCAGGGACAGGTTTTTTCCTTTATCTCCCCAGAGCTTATCACAGTACCTGGCATAATAAATGCTTGACTGACTACATTTCCTACAATCCAACTAGGACATTTGCATCTGCATATATAGTTTGTATATGAAATCAAAATGATCATTTTCTTACCTCAGACAAGTTCTTCTCTCTTAACTGCCCTAGTTTGTCCAGGGTACCACCAATTCTCCTCAATTCCTAGGCTCAAACCCTTGTAACTACTCTCTACTCCTCTCCCTTGTCTTCCACATTCCGTCAGTCACCAAGTCCTGTTTCTTCTGTTTTCTCAGTATCTTTCTTACCTGTTCCTTCCTCTCAATTCCCACTCTAACCACCTTTGTTCGAGACCTCCTTATTTCTTTTCTGTATTTGTGCAGTAGCCTCACTGGTATACTCATCTCTAGTTTCTTTCTACTCATTTCATCCTACACACTGCTGCCAAAAATTACATTCCTGAATTACAGCTCTGGTCACAGCACCCTAACCTGAGTTTCCCTTCCTATCCAAATTTTATCTCTTTCCATCAAGTGTTATTGCTCTTAAAAAGCCATCCCTATTTGTCCCAGTGATCTGCACTTCCTCTGAAAGCTCACAGCCCTTTTTTACACTCTTCTCAGGGTACTTGTTACGTTCTGTGGCTGTAGTTTTTTGTACACTACCTTGTAGTGCTCCTATGGGGACAATGCTTTATATTCTAGAAATGGGTGTCACTATTATGATTATCATAATCATTTTTCTTTCTCCTAGCTTGTAATTTCCTTTAGGGCTGGTGCCATATCTCATCCATTTTGTATCTTCTCTAGCGCCTACCACAGTTTTTAAATGTAATTTTAAAGTGCAATATAAATGCTGGCTATTATTATCTAGCAGGCACTTAAATGCTTGTTGAAAGAATACTCTCCCAGAAGATGCAAAACACAAACACACAAAGGACATCACTATTATATTTATTTGTTATTATCTGCTTTTAAAGTTATTACCTTAGCTGGCTCTTTAGAAAATTATGAAATCCTGTCATCTCATCCATTTGGTTGAAACTTGGAAGATGTGCTCCAAGTGCTTCGCAGAATCTTTCAGCCTCTTCCCAAGTTCTTTTTCTTGCGACTCTCTCTTTGTGAAACAGCTTAAAAAGGTAAAAAAATAAATTTATTCCATTTTTATAGAAATAAAATTATCCATAGAACTTTTAAAGCTAGCCGCACTAAAATACGTAGTCATTTCATTTGCTTCTAAGATTTGGGGAAAGCAGACAAACCAAGAAACTGATAATAAGCATTCCATACTTTACAATGAGGAAACATTTGATTTTCAAAAGGTTTTAAAATGATCACACTGACTAATTGAGTTATGAGGAGCATATGAGATGGTGGAAGGACAGTGTGACAAGATCATCATACAAATATGACTGTCACTACAAGAGGAAGAGGTTATTGATGTTGTTCAGTCACGTCCAACTCTTCACGACCCCATTTGAGGTTTTCTTGGTAGAGACACTGTAGTGGTTTGCCATTTCCTTCACCTCATTTTACAGATGAGGAAATGGGCAAACAGAGTTAAGTGACTTGCCCAAGGTCACACAGCTAATAAGTGTCTGAGGTCAGATTTGAACTCAGGAAGATGAATCTTCCTGACTGTGGGCCAGACACTCTACCCACTGTGCCACCTAGCTGCCCACAGGAAGAGATAGGTCATCATTTAATAATATAATTAAGAATGTTGTTTTACCTTATAGCAGGAAAGCCCTGTTGGTAAACTGTGCCATCCGCTGGGACAGGGATCATCAGGTTTAGGAACTGCTTCCTCTTGCTCTGGGGGCCCAATTCTTTTCTTGCAAATAGAAAGCGCCTTGAAGGTTTTACAATCCTTGACCTCCCATTTTCCAAGTGAATTTCCACTTGCAAGAGCCACACATCCACCTGGCGAAGCTATGATTCAACCAGTAAATGAAAAGGTTAATCTTTATTTTCTAAAACAAAGCAACACCCACAATTTCTCGTGTTTCTACTCTTCCTTTTGAGGGGGAAGAAGGATAAAGAGAGGGAGAAGGAGGAAGTAAAAGGAATACGGAATTGAATCATACAAAATAACCAAGAGATCTCAGTTAACTTAGGCACTTATTAGATTGGTCCAAGCAGCAAGATTCAGACTTCAAAACAAAATGACACTCAACCATGGGACCTTTGGTGATGTGATCCAAACTTTTTTTTTAGCAAGGTTATTCTGGCAGCCATGTGTAGGAACTACTGGCAAAAAGAGGGGTGAGTGAAGGCTCAAAATCTGAAGAAGGTAGCAAAGAAGAGCCATGGGAAATCTCAACTGAGATGTCAAAGCTTCTTTTCCTTCTTACTTGCTACCAAATAAAGAAGCTATGTGGTTTTCACACTTTCTATTTACAACTATTATATCTAAGGATATAATAGGGCTCCCCAACCACTCAGGCTGAACATATTCTGATTCTCCTCAAGTCCTGAGATCAAAGTGTGCTGGTATGAAGTGAAGTGTAAAGTGAAATCTGAGCCAGGGGGGTGGGGGGGGGAGGTCCTGCCCTCCGTTACCTATACTCCCCTCCTTTCTAGGACTGAAGAGTTGATGGTGGCAGCAGCAACTTGCTTGGGCATCTGCTGGTTAAGGTATACAAATCTACTTTTAGATCCCATGGAATGGCTGGGGGTCCCCGGAATAAAAATTCCCAGGTCAGACTGATTTTCCAAAATATCACGTCATATAAGATAAAAGAAGGAAGAAAACTTAAGAGATCATTCAGTCCAACCATTCTTTACTTTTACATCCTCAGCACCTTGTACAGTATTTAGTATACAGTAGGAACTTAATAAATGTAATTGCTTGATAAGTAAACTGGGTGACTTCCTCATGGTCACATAGATAGTAAAATGTCAGAGCTTGGATGTGAATATAGGTCCTTTGGCTTTAGATTTAGAATTCCAGTAATTACTGAATGTTAGTGAGAGAAGATTCTTGGGATCTGTCTCCAAATCAGTTTCACAGGAACTCATAACTCTCTAGACCTTGAACTAGAGAACTTTCTTAATTGATTTACATACCACTTTAAGGTTTACAGAGCGCTTTACAAACATCATCTCATTTTCTTTTCACTACAACCGAAGTAGGTGTATTACTATCACCATTTTATAGATGAGAAAACTGAGGTAGAAGGAGGTTAAATCACCTTCCCAGTGTCACAGAGCCAGTAAACTCAGATTTTCCTGACTCCAGGTCCACTTTACCCCAACCAAACCAACCTCACAGAGCTACATATTCCCTCTCCTACCCTAAGAGGAGTAGAAAGTTTGGTAATAATAATAGCTAACATTTATGTAGCGCTTACTGTGTTCCAGGCACTGTGCTACGTACTTTACAATCACTGTCTCATGTGACTCTCATGACAATCTTGGGAGGTAGATATTATTCTCCCCACTTGGTAGTTGAGGAAACTGAGGAAAACAGGTTGACTTGCTGAGGGTCACGTAGCTGGTAAGTGTCTGAGGCTGGATTTGAACTCTAGTCTTCCTAGCTCTAGGTCCATTCTCCCACCTAGTTGCCTATAAAGTAGAAACTTTCCGAGTCTAAAGGGTAGAGTCCAAACACTGCCAATGGCTTCCATTACAGTCACTGTATCAGATGAGAACAAGTGAAATTCACATAATTCAAACATTAGAGAAAGAATGTTTTATAATTTACTGCTGACTATGAGTCTAACCAATTGTAATTACAGTCAGTATTCAAAACTATCCAGAGATGGACTAGCTCACCTGTAGATGAAGTTAAATCCCTCCTATCTTGATCCTGCCTTTCCCTAGTCACCTTTTACAAACAGTTGTTGAATGGTATCAAGTTATGTACGACTCTGTGACCCCCATTTGGGGTTTTCTTGGCAAAGATACTGGAGTGGTTTGACATTTCCTTCTCTAGCTCAGTTGACAGATGAGTAAACCGAGGTCAACAGGGTTAAGTGACTTGCCCAGGGTCATATAGCTATCTAGTAAGTGTCTGAGGCCAGATTTAAACTCATGAAGATGAGTCTTCCTGATCACAAGCCCAGCACTCTACCCACTGCATCACCTAGCTGCCTTTTGCAAACAGTAAGACCCAGCAATTATCTGATCCTGGAGAAGGAATTAAGAAAATAAGTGGCAACTGAGTAATAAAAATAGGTGTGCCATTTCACAACAGCATTCTGGATTTTGGTTGAAGTAATAAAAGAGATGTGAAAATCAGCTCTAGTTATTAAGAGCCATGTCATTAGGTGATAGTCTATATAAGAAGGGTTGGTGGTCTCACTTGCTCCACTGCAAAGCACATTTTGTATCACAGAGCAATCAATCAACAGATAAGCACTTACAAAATGCCTACTATGTGTCTGCCAGGCCCTGTGCCAAGCACTAGGAATGCCAAGGCAAAAATGATACAGTCTCTGTCCAGAAGGAGCTTATATTCTTAGGACAGATAGGAGATTTAGAGATGGAAGGGATGTTAGAGTTTATTTGGTCCAATGCTCTTATTTTATACATGAAGATACCCAGGGAAGACTTGACCAAGGTCACAAAGTGTCAAAATTGGAATTTTTTTCAGTCAGAGTAGTGAGGTTTTATTATACATCGATCAGGTGGTCAAGATTTCTAGTAAATGTGCGGTATTTGGGACACCAATACAAGCAGGTGAGATTCTAAGAATCTGCATGTCAAAACTGGAAATTTGAACCTAGGTCTGACTCCAAATTCAAGGCTTCACCACACCATACTGCCTCAAACACTTTGGCTAGGGACTTAATAGATAAGACATAGTCACTGCTCTTATTTAAGGAATATAGTTAGATTTCTGCCTAAAAATCTTATATTACCTTTAGAGCTCAATACAAAGCTTTCTATACAAGAACAACACAAACATTTGTTGAATTAAATTAAATATTATTATCAGCCAAAACCAAATTTCAGCAAAGTTGTTAAACAGAGAAGACATGTGGAAAAGATTCAATTTAACAAGGCATCTTATTCCACTTCTTTCAAAGAGGAGGCACTTACCTGGCTCAAGAGAATTCCAGTTTACATAGGTTACAACCGGCTTTGTTCCATTTACATTTGCCCATTTATACTCTCCTCGTGAATCTTCATCTCTCAAGCCAGTCCAAAAGAACTTCCCTCCACCTTTGCTGTACTTTTTAATCATGCTGTTTAAGAATTCTTGCTCGAATCTGTAAAATAAGGTTCAAATGATTTATCCGTGATATTTTACAGTATCAAATTACTATATAGATGAAAGAAGCTAGCATTCTCCGTAAGAATGAGGGGCAGCTAAGCTAGGTGGCTCAGGGGACAGAGCACTGTCCCTGGAGTCAAGAGGACATGAATTCAAATCTAGCCTCAGATTTACTAGCTATGTGACCCTGGCCAAGTCACTTAACCCTGACTGCCGTCCCCCCCAAAGAATCAATCGACGAATATTAAGTGCCTACCATGTGCCAAGCACCCTACTAGGCACCAGGACAAAAATGAAATGTATATTCTATCGAGAGAGACACATAAACATTTGTGTATACATGTACATATATATTTTAAAAAATGAATACATAAATAGAAGGTAATTTTGGAGGAAAGGAATAACAAGTGAGGGGTTCACAAAATCCCTCATGAACAAGTCAGCACTTGAGATGAGCTCTGAAGGACATCCAGGACTGACTATAAGGGGCAGAGGTAAGAAGGGGGAGCAGGCTGAGCATGGAGACCAGCGTCCTGTGCTGCGCAGGCAAGGCAAGGATAGAGGAGGTGGTGTGTCATGTGTAAGGGCCAGTAAGAAGGCCATTTTGGCTAGACTGTGGAATTTGCGGAGGGGAGTAATCTCTAAGGAAGCCAAACTGTGAAGGGCTTTAAAATGTCATCTAGAGGAGTTGGTTTTTTCACTCTAACGGTAATAAGGAGATGTTGGGATTTGCTGAGTAGGCAAGCAACAAGGTCAGATATGCACTTTAGCAAAAACACATTGGTACCTATGCAGAGGATGTCTCTTATCCCATTCACTAGAGGGGAAAGATGAGGAAGGGAGACCAATAAGAGACAATTAAAATAATCCCAGTGAGAAGTAAAGAGGGTCTGAACAAGATTATGGCCATTTGAATAAGGAGAAGGATGTGAGAGATGTTGCAGAGGAAGAAATCACATGACTTGGCAAAAGATCAGAAAAAAACTGATGCCTTCTTATATGAAGCAGAGAGCCCACTGGCTTCTGAATTTAGAGGATTGGGGTTCAAATTCTGTAACTAATGCTTAAGATTTGTGTGATCTTGGACAAGTCATTTAACTTCCCTGAGGCCTCAGTTTCCTCACCTGTAAAATGTGGGCACTGGACCGGATAGCCTCTGGGGTCCCTTCCAGCTTCAGATCTATGCTCCTATGAACATCCAGCTTACCTGATGGCTGTCATACCTGCTAGTTATTGTCAGGTTGCAGTGAGTTCCAAAGAGGACCTCCTCCTTATAGATCTTATAACAAGCTTCTCCATGCCTTTCCCAGCCCTAAATCAGAACAGGTTATTACCATAGAGTACTCCAAGATAGGCGACGTCTCTCTGACTCAAACAAAGTATGGAACCATTAAATACAAAATCCTAAATTCAATTTAATTGCTGGGCAGGGAGCTAGCAGCTTAGGGTCTCTGTGTCCTGAGGATAGGAAACAACAGATTCTAACAGAGGTAAGGAGCCTATTAGACATAGGAAGCATACAAGATATATGACTAAACCAACCCCAGAGTACGGTGGTATATGAAGCAGTGGTTGTATGTTTTTGCATGACTTCTTAGGTGTATTAACATCCCAATATATAATTCTCCAAATGGAAATTTTGTTCTATCTATCATGAACCTTTGGCTTGCTCCAGTATGAGGGTTCTTAACTTTTTGGACCCCTTGGGCAATCCAGCGAAGTCTATGGATCCTTTCTGATAATGAAGTCTATGGATCCTTTCTGATAATGTTTTTAAATGCACAAAGGAAATCAATTATTGAAAAACAGTTAACAAAAGACTTAAAAAACAAGTTCACAGACCCTCAGGTTAAGAATGCCTGGTCTAGAAACAAAAAATATTTTCTCCCTCTAAGCTTCATTTTTTTCCCCACCTAACACCATTTCTGGCTAAGATGGGCTCCATGTTGGCTTAGGGATTTCAATATACCTCTTCTTGAGGACAGTCCTTATCCAGTCTTGTTTCATTGATAGTCTTTCCTGTTTTCTTGCATACATACTTGAGCTTCTTTTCACAGGACTGGACTCTCCAATGACCTAACTGTGGTAAAAACAAGTGGAAAAGTTGCTTAGGAAAAAAAAGGTTTGTTATAAGCTTTAAAACTGAACTCTGAGTTGTTTCTCTTCTCATCACCAAATAATAATATGAGAGGCTCTTAGAGAGGCTCTCATTTGTCCTATAGGGAACACTGCCCCAGACAGGCTGTCAGCATCACATCAAGGTCCTAGGGGACACTAATTTCATCTTCCCATGAGCTTTATCATCATTCTTAATTGACTATATTATCCCTTGAGACAGGAAGACAGGTGAGAAGACTATTTCAAAGAGAACAGAACACTAGGCAATCTTCTTCCACATGACATCCAGGATGGCTAAGATTCACCCACAAACAGTTATGGCCCTTGGGCATTCACTTAACTTTTCTGGGTCTCTGTTTCCTCGTTTGTAAAATGAGAATAATACATATACCACCTAGAGTTCATATGTAGAGAAGCACTGTGGTATAGGGTGTAGGGTTCTAGAGTTGGGGGTCAGAAGATTTAGGTTCAAATCCTGCCTGTGAGACTCCAGCCATGTCAAGCAACTTCTTTGTGGCTTATTTTTCTCATCTGTCAAATGAGGGTGTCAGATGCGATGACCCTTAGGGTCCCTTCAAACTCATAAATTTAGGTTCCTATGACCTCAAAGTGATATGGTTAAAAAAAAAACCTTAAGGCACTATACATTTGAGCTCTCATGATCTATTATGTTGCCTTAAAAAAGTTTGAAAGAACTTATTCTCCTTAGAACTATAACTAGAGATTCTCACAGATGAGTGGAAAGGGCTCCTGCAGCTATGATTGCTGCAATTCATTTCATAGTGACTAGTTTATGGTTTCCACAACCCTTCTGATTATGTATAAGGATCTCTTTGTTTCTTGGAATTTTTGACTGCCTAATAAAATCTTTTCCTTGGGAAATGTGAATAAATCAATGCTGCTTGCTAAAAAATAAGCTACTTAACATACACTTTAATACATAGCTATATTATTAAAACTCAAGGCTTTTATCTCCCTGTTAGGATCTGTTTTGGAAGTTTATGCCCTCCTGAATCTCAGTTAGGATTCATATATAGAATTCCAAGGGAAAAAGATGAAAAAGCACCTCCATAAGGCCTTTGATCCTCACTTGAAAGACCAATCTAAGGCCAGGAATGGAACTGGCCAAAGAATTTTGAATTGGCTACCCACATACCTATGTAGTTTTAAGTGCTTTCTGAATTTTCCTTTCACCCTTGAAACCAGCCAATATCTCCCCCAATTTCCCCAATTATACTTAATAAAGAAGAATCCATCAGGGTCCAAAGTGTCCCATAGCACTGGGATGGTGGACAAGATCTTCCACAGTCCTTTGTTGGCAAGCCACAAGTCCCTCAAGTAAAAGAGGAAACATCACAGTCCCATAGTCACATACAACTCAACTAATGACTACACTCAAAGCATAGATTTGAAAAGCAGAGATAATAAAAAACCTTGCTCCTCCCAAAATGGAGGGAACATTTCTAACACACATCAGAGACAGAGTTTAGAGTTTTCCTGTACAAAAGGGGAACCCTAGAAATTGTCTTTGGAGGGGTTACCACATCATTCCGTCAATCAAGATGCAGATTTGGAGGCCTGCAACAGGCTCCTCCCCTCTTTAGCCAGATGGTAAAGATTTATCTTCTAATAAATCTCTTGAACTCACAATCTTTTGCATGGGGTTTTTCCACATCCTCTTTCTGGTGTGAATGCTGAGTTAGTCACTTTAAGACATATCAGCTACCAAATGGAGGAACAGAAATGGGTGCAAAAACAGATCAAGTTTCCTCATTTTAATAAAAAAAAACTCCAAAGACTCATACAGAGAGCCCAAATTAATTCCAACTGCTGTGGTGAAAGTGATCTAATGTGTAGCTACTCATGTATGGTTGAGTTGGACTAAAAAGAAGTCAGAGGAGTTGAGATTGAGGAACTGGGAGGTGAAGGGATGTGAACAGGAAAGAATTTAGGGTGGAGAAGCAGACAGCGAGGTGACTAGAATTACTGGAGAGGAGACTGACCTGGAGGTCCATGGGTAAAAACAAAGATCTGGCCAGAATGGGATAGATTTTAAAGCGAGAGGTGGTTGCTAAGTGATGGTGATGGAGTCAGGGTGTAACGGCAATGCGGAGTTAGAATTATGCTGACTCCTTTCTTTGGCCCCACATATCACAGAGTATGAGAAAAGGAACAGTCAGCCTTAAAGAGGATGCCAAAAGATGTGGTAGCTTGAGGGAAAAAATATTCTAGGTGTCAGTGAGCATCAGAATATGGAAAGAACGTGAGAAGAGAGCTAAGTTGAAGGCGAGTGTGATAACCAGAGGAAGGCTCCAAAAAGCACCATGTAAAAGTAAGGACAGAGGAGGATAGTTGTGGAAGAAGTTCTAGGGGGAAGGGGTTTCCACCTAGGATTAGTTCAGTGGTTGTAGTGAAAGAGAATGCCAAGTGTAGGATAACAACATAAACAAAAAGAAGCCCCCCCCCACAAAAAAATCAACTATGCACATTGATGTGACCAGATCATCTTGGATCTCCTCCTATTAGTAACGAGCCTTTGTTTTAAACTCTTGGTATGGTCAGAATTTAATATTACCATAATGACTTAAAATTCTTTTTAGTGCTTGTGGCTATTAGAGCTTTTTTGAATAAAATTTTATGTATAGCTAGTATTTATGCTGCAGTCCTGTTCTAAATACCAGAGTAATTTCTAAAAGTGCTTAGCACAGTGCCTGGAACACAGAAGATACTTAATAAATGCTTGTTAAGTGATCTGCCCAAGGTCGTGACACAAGTAGTGACTGTTAGAGTTGGGATTTGAACCCAGGGCCGCTAACCCCAAAATCAGTGCAGAAACTAAATTTAGCTTCAAGGTCCTAAATAGAACGGTGTGTAACTGGTTCTATAGGTGATGATTGTGGTAGAGCCCCTTTAGCTTATTATAGGTAGGGGAGGATGCATTATTTGTTCGATAGGACACACACCATCTGTGCTCATAATTACTGGCAAATCTTTATCGACTGTAACAGGCATTGTGCTCAGTGGTTTAAAGACTGAGAATGAGTTGAGACCATCCCTTCTCTCAATGTGTTTACTATGGACGAGCTAGAGAGCATTTATTAAGGGCCTACTATGTGCCAATCACTGTTCTAGGCACTAGGGATACAAATCACAAAGAATGAAACAATCCCCACTCTCAATGGTGGGGATGGAGGAAGGGAAGTATTTTCATATATATATATATGTTATATATATATACACATACATACATATATGTATGTATGTATATACACACATATACATAGATACACACATGTATATGTATGTATACATGTGTGGATGTATGTACATAATAAGTATAAACAGAAAAAATACAAATAAATATAAGATAATTAAATGCAAAGAATTTAGGTAGAGAGGGCAGGGATAGCTTAGTTTGTAATTAACCTTTACCTAATGGGTACCTCAGACACAACTGGATAACAAACTTATTGCAGAGATAGGAGAACCCTTATCTGCTGGGTGACGATTCTTTCTCCCTTTCTCCAATTTGTTTGCAAACAAATTGAGGCTCCCATTAATTTTAAAAATATTCTTGTGGCCAGATTACGCAATAGCATTATACACAAACCCCAGATGCTTCCTACCTTTCCTGAATAGCAAACACAGTTAGGAGTTTTATTGTAGGGAATATCTGGTTCATTTTGGTCCCAGTAAGTAAGAGTCACTTCAGTGCCATCTGACCACTTAAATAAAGCTGGTGTATCATTATTCTTAAGACCTGTCCATATTTCTTCTTTGGTTTCTAAAAGAAGAGGGTTCACAGATTAGTAAATCCTTGGGTGGGTGTCAATTTTTAAAAAATTAAGTGTCTTTACATTTAAGATAATTCATTTCAGGGAATAAAGTATTATACTTTTTTTAAGTGTCTCTCTCAAAGTTGCCATTGGGGTTCTGTTTATTCTTTCTCATTCACATTTTAATCAATCAACAAGCATTTATTAAAAATCAGGCATTGTGCTAAGAACACAGGGTTGCAAAAGACAAAAGCAAATCACATTCCTGCCTGCAAAGAGTTTATTTCTAACAGGGAGACAACATCTAGAGATGTAAATACATACAGAAAATATACAAAATAAATACAGGGTAGTTTGGGGAAGAAACACACTAGTAGTTGGGGGGAAATCAGACGTATCAAAAAATGGAATGGGCAACTTTGGGAGATGAGCTCTTCCATACTATAAGTCTTTCAAGGACGACTTGTTGGAGGAAGGATATAGTTGATATACTGCTGAACTTCAGTCTGAAAAATTCGTGTTTGTATCCTTCCTCAGATGATTAATAACTATGATACCCTGGGCCACTCAACCTATCTCAGCATTAGGTTTTTTTCCATTTGTTAAACACAGATAATACCTGTATCAATTACTTCATGGAGTTCTTGTGAGGACTGAGTAAAATGAAGTATATGTAACGTGCACTTTTAAAAACTCTGAATGCCATATAAATATATGTCATTATTAGATGGAATTCTTATCCAGGTATTGGTTGGAATCGATGGCCTCTTAGGACACTTCCTTGGGCAGGCTGTAGTGGATAAGAGCCCTGTGTTTGGACTCAGAGAACTTGGGTTCTGATTGTTATTGATGCTTAATTACTTACACAAAAAGTCACTTAACCTTTCTGGGAGAGTGAAGGGATAAACTAGATGGCCTGTAAGGATCCAACTCTAAATCTACGATCCAATAAAATGATATCATTCAAAGGAGTTGTGGAATTAAGACAAAAAAAAAAGACAGAATAAGAGGAATTCAATGTAAGAGAAACCAAGACAGCAGAAAGGCCCAAGAATGACAGCATGGTCCATAGCAGCACAATAAACTCTATGGAATCAGAAAAGACTGGTTCAAAGTCGACCTCTGCCATTTTACCACCTCTGTGACTTTAGGTCATTGAGTGCAACTGGGCCTCACTTTCCTCATCTGTAAAATCAGGAGGTTGGACTAGATGACCCCTAATGCCCCCTGGGGCTTTCAATCTATGATCCTATGCTTTTCCCCTACTTCACCCCTTGAACCAACTCTATATCGTAACTGAATCTCCTCTTTTGTTCCAATTTCTGTGGAAGAGTTGACCCATCTTGAGAAGGTCAACCACTCTACTTATGTTCTCATTCATAAATTCCTTCCATCTTCTCACTTATCTCTTCTATGGCTTCCCTCCTCATCTTCAGTCTTGCCCTAAGGCTCCTTTCTAATGTCTAGAAAACTGCAAGGGTCTCCCTCCTCTTTAAAAAACAAAACTTGACTCTGCTATCCCTTACATTTGGTAATGCTATGATCAGCAACTAACACTTTCTAGCATCCAAAGATGGAGAGGAGAATGATGAAATAAACTGCCTCTCCCTCTCTCCCCCACCTACTCCCAGCTAATAGTTCCTCAATGGTCACAGGTTTAAATGCCAGTTTTCTGGGGCATGACCTTCCTGATCTAGGAAATGTGGTCCCTAAAGAGTCAAATGGACTGGACAAGGGATGTGGCTTTTTATTTACTTATGTAATGGCAACCACATTGGCGTACCCAGGATGGCTGCTATTGCAGGTTCTTAGATCTGCTTTACTAAGGAAAGCAACTTAAAAAGGGTCAATGATCTTCTTTAATTACCTAGAAAAAATACAAAGAGAAATGAAGACCAACAGACAGGGCTCTTCTACTGCCTGAATCAAAGCTTGACCTCCACTACTGAATCCAGAGAGCCTTTACCTCTGAGGAGACAGGGGATTCTGAACATACAGCCACTCAGAGGGAATCACAACATCTTTCTCATAAGTGAGCCCCTAAAGCAAAAGCTCACCTCTCAGAATATATATACTACTCTTTCAGCTAATAGGCTCAGAGCCAGAAGGCATCACAACCCAGCTCACTGCCTAACAAGCTTATTAACAAAAGGGGTACAAGCCTTCCTATGAGCAAGCTTCCCTTAATGGGCTCCACATGAGGCCTATTAATGGACTTGGGGAAGATCTTACACCCCCCTCCCCATTAACATTACAACTTAATAGGGGACATAATCCCGTTGTTCCAAACTGACTACTTCAATAGGCACTTTGCAGTACACATAGATAACATGTTGCTTTAAGAGATGGAACTGAGGAGCATGTAAACTAGTTTGATCCCTCCTGGATGTACTTTCGAATCTCTCCAGACTTTACCATCATGACTCAGCTGCTTTCTTAACCCGGAACATCCTTTCCTCACGCTGGCCCCCTCCTCCCCTTGGCTGGGGGTGAGGTAGGGGGTGCAGCGGCACTCCATTTTGGCCATGCTTCATTCCCTTCATGCCTATGCTTTTGACTCTTTCTGGACTTTGCCACCATGACTCAGTTGTCTTCTCATCCTGAAACATCTCTCTGCCATGCGGGCCCCCTTCTCCTATGGTGAATTCCTGATCCAAGAACTCCATTTTGGAGATGGGTCTAGGCTGGCTATGCTTTACTCTCCTCCCAGCTGTGCTTCTGTCTCCAGGCTTCACTACTCTGTATCCACATGGGTAACTTCTCCCTTCCCATTGTTCCCTGCTTTTCAGCACCCTTTTTATACAGTTGTCTTCTCCACCCACCCACCCCAACTCCCAGTGGAATGGAAGCTCCTTGAGGGAAGGGGCTATTTTTGGTTTTGCTTGTATTTGTATCTTTAGTGTTTTAGCACAGTACCTGGCCCACAGTAATGGCTTAATAAATACATATCGCCTGCCTGGACGTAGTAGGCAGGGTTTTGGGGCTTCTGCTCTTAGATCTTGGTTCCTATCTTTGCCCTCTATGCTATGGAATTAAGTGAAAAGAAAAAAATAGACAAGGAATTCAGGAAACAGATCATAAGCCTTGCATCAAGGTATGATTTAATCTCAAACACCTGTCCTGGAAAGAGTTGGAGCTTTGCAGTCCCAATCCAACTTTTCCTCTCTTCCCTGATATCTGGAAATAAGACGGCAGCCTCTGGGCCACGCTCTGGGCCTTCTTCTTCCTAAACAACAATGAAGAAATAGCAGAGGCCTAATTGATAGTCTTTTTCTCTCTGCTAGGAGCTGAGAAGTCCACTTATTCTTGGTCTCAGAATTAATTATAATCCATTATAATTTTCTTTGTAAGAATAATTACATGATTTATACATTTAGGACTATCATTAAGGATTACATTTTATCATATAGAAGTTATTATAGGTTGATTTGTATGTTGTTGAAATAATCATTCTGCAGATGGTCCATTTCCTGGTAGTTCAATTTACAGTAAAATGTTATGTTTATTACTAAGCTAAGAGTGGGACTATAGTCATCATTTTGATCATCCCCCATTAAATGTCTAGATCAAACTGGGGAGTTAGGTATCCAAGAGGCACAGTTGATATGGATAGAGCATTCGACTTGTAGTCAGGAATAATTGAGGTCAAATCTTGCCTTAAACACTTGCAAACTGTGTGACTGTAAATCACTTAACCGTTTACCGTCTCAGTTTCCCCACAGCACCTTTATCCCAGGGTTGTTGTGAGGATAAAATGAGATATTTGCAAAGCACTCTGCAAACCGAAAAGCACTATATAAGCACAATTATTCTCATTATTGTTAGTTTTACAGGTGTACTAAGACTAATGCCAAAAGATCCTAGAGAACTCTTAATTTCTCAATGGATCTGGGGTATAGCAGACTTGGTAACTGTTAGAAATGGGGAGAGGTTCCTCTTTCTTCTTGTCTTGTTAATATTTGTAGGTCTTAATACGTTAATGTCCAAGTATTTGATATATTCTTGTTACTACTATAAATAGTCTCTTCCGTCTACCAATTTCTCTTAAGTCTTGATAGTGGCATATAGAAATGCAGGTAATTTTTGAAGGTTTATCTTATATCCTACAACTCTAATAAATTCATTGATTATCTCCATTAACTTTTTATTGATATTCTTAGGTTTTCTAGCTATATAATCACACTGTCTGCAAATATACATTTTGACTTCTTCATTACTGATGTTTAATTACTTTCATTTTCCCATGCTTTATTGCTTTTATGATTTTAAAAATCACATCAGTTAGGAGAGGATATCTCCATTCTATGTGCTTCTTTCTTTTAAAGAAGAATGCTTCTACCATTCTCAGTTGTATATAATGATACTATGTTGTAGTTTTATATATATGTCTAATAATATTATGAATAATCTTTCCATATGGTTTATTGCTTTTATCAAGATGTCAAAAGTTACATTAGATAGGAGTAAAGAGAGTGGACATCCTTGTGTTGGTATCTCTCCCTGCCTTCTATCCCCATGAGAATGCTTTTAGCATTGCTCAGTTATATATAATAATACTATGTTGTGGTTTCAGATATATGCTTTTTATCATATTATGTGTAGGTCTTTTTATTCATATATTATATATATATATATGTAAAAATAGTGCTTCATTTTTATCTAAGAATTTTCCTGCATATTATGATACCATTTAAAAGTCTGTTTTCTTGAGGATAAAATGTATGATATTATATGCTTTTCTGGTTTACATCACCTATCTGTAAATCCTACTTGGTCACAATAGGGCAATGTTTTTGATGTATGGCTATATCCTATTTATGATTCTATGTTTAACAATTTTGCACTGATATTCAGTAATGCCATTGGTCTAGGGTTTCTTTCCAATTGCCCACAGGACATTTCAAACTGGATGTCTCAGGGACATCTCAGACTCAACATGTCCCAAAATGAACTGGTGATATTTGAATTGAAGCTTCCCCTCTTCTAATCTTCCCTATTTCTATCAAAAATCCTTCCAGTCTTCTGGGTTCATAATCCTTGCATCTCCCTCGACTCCTCTCTTTCTCTCATACCATGTATCTAATCAGTTACCAAATCTTACCATTTCTACTTCAACAACTTCTCTCAATTCTGATCCCTGTTCTCTATTCATGTAGCTACCCCCTCAGTTCAGCCCCTCATCACCTCTTGCTATCTTACTGCAACATCCTCAATAATTGGTCTCCCTGCCTCAGGACGTTTTCTATCCTAGTCCACACTACTGCCAAAGTGATTTTCTTAAGTGCAAGACCTTACCATCTCACTACCACTGCTGAATCCATTCCAGTGGCTCTCCCCTACCTACAGGGTAAAACATAAAGCCTTTTACAAAACAGCCCCAACCTATCTTTCCAGTCTCACTGAGCATTACATAACTGTGACTGTCCCACATACCTAGAATGCATTCCCTCCTCACCTTTGCCTCAAAGAATCCTTCTCTCACAAGCTCAAGTATCAAGCTTAAGTACCTTCTACATGAAGCCATTCCCTGATTTCCCCAACTGCTAGTGTCCTTTCTCCTTTTTAACTAAGTTCATTATATTTATTTGTATTTATCCTTTATATATATATATATCCTTATATGTATATATCCTTATATATACTTTGATACAAAAATATAACAAATATTTATTTTATGTATACTATACATACATTTATATATATACTCATATATCATATGTATGAGCCTCTCTCCCCCTTTTTAGGTTCCTTGGAAGTTAAGACTGTTTAATTCTTTGTACTGTATTCCCAGCAACTAGCACAGTACTTAGCACATAGTAGGCACCTAATAAATGCTTGTTGATTCTCAGCTTTGTCCACTTTAGCTCAAGAGACCAACTGAAAGATTATGTAGCCTACCCCCTTCCTCTATATTAAAATAGTCTATGTATCGTGGAAACTACTTATTATTTAAATATTTGATATAATTCCCTTGTGAATCCATCTGGTCTCTTCTCTTCCTTATTGGGAGTGGGGTAGACCAGGGCTTCTTAAACTTTTTCCACTCATGACCCCTTTTTGCCTTTAGGCAGTGTCAGCTGGCATCGTGTGGTCTGAGGGCATGTGCAGTACAAAGGTGTGAGTGCTTTGCGTTCAGAACCGAGGCTGCAGTGAAGTTGCCCAATGCAACATGGGCAAGTCCTGCCAGAAATATCTCAGATTCATTACGCATTAGATTTTTAATTAATTTTTTGTAGTTTCATGTTTAGAAACTTTTTACCGTTGCCAAATTATGTGGGGTCTTGACCCACAGTTTAAGAAGTGCTGGTAGACTTAAGCACTCCCCAGTCTTTGGTCTTCTGGTGACACCAATTACCTTCTTTGCTCTAGTGCCCACCCCTCTTCTCTCTACTAGTCTGAACCTATATATTTTTGTGGGGAACAGGTAATCTCCCAGTGACTAATCCTATGGGGGGCTGCTTCCTCCATAGTAACTGCTGGGGCTTAATGAGAAGGCTAACATTCTCTTTAGGTTCCTTGAATGAAAACAAACAACCCACTTTATTTCTCCTCACATACTCATGGTTTTTGGATTAGTGTAAGAATTAGAAAATTATTAATATCATTGATAGGATATAAATAAGAACTTACATTATGAGGGACATTAGAGAACATGTAAACCACAGGATAAAATCTGTCAGGTTTTCACAAAGATGACATTTTTGCTAACAGGCCAAGAACCCTAGAATGCTTAAAAACATCTCATTTGAGAGCCTTTGAAAAACTTACCTCCTTCATGGAGCTTTCTGACAACTAACTCCACATCTGCTAAAGAATGCATGCTGATTAGGTTACTGTGGTTGGATATGCATTCTGCATTTGCCTCATCCCAGGAACTACTTTCATTTACCAGCAGATAGCAAAATCCATTGTTTGGCAGCCAGCCTGGATCACAGTGGGTCTCTAAATATGTCCAAACATCTGGGGGAAAAGCAGTTATTTATATTCCAGTGAAGACATATCCATTTTGAACAGATAACTTCATAAAAGTTCCCCCTTCTTAAAATCTAACTCTTCAGGAAATGCTGGGATGTATGATCTTAGGAGGTACAGAAATATGAACATTTCTTATAGGGAATAAAACAATAAGGTGGATCTAGTAGGGGCAGACCTAACCTAGCCACACTGGGCACAGATCTGTGTGGGGAGGGGCAGAAGCAACAGGAGGCACTGAAAAAAAGATATCCCTTGGTCTCTTGCTGGTGGAGGAAGACTAAGTGAATCTTGCTCTGGGCACAGGGCTGGCTAGTATCTGCAACTTGAAGAGTTTATAATAAGTCAGAGAGGCAAACACCACCATTTTATTACATAATTAGCTTAGCAACCAGCATAACAGTCACTGGTGACAAAAGGAGATTCAAAGTTGCAATGAGCTATTTAGACAATACATCCAATTTTCCCCATTTATCCTCCAGCCAAGAGACAGCTAAATAGGGTAGAAGGTATTATATTAAGTTCTCCTTTTTTCCTTCCTTCCTCTCAGGCTATAGGGCAGCAGCCACTTTAGCTATTCCTCTCAACTTTACCTTCATGGGCACCATATGAGTTAAATTCACAAGAAACATTCCAAGGAAAGGGAAATAAAATCAGGAAATGTATACTCGGAACATCTGAGGTTGGAAACAGTGTTCTCCATTGGTAAGCCTTTGCTTCCCCCTTTGAGGCTTTCAGGGTCTAACTGAGACCCTTTTGTAGAACCTCAGTGACCTGAATTTGTCCCAACTTCAAACTTCCAACCAATATCCTACGGTAACATGCTATAGTTTCCTCAAACAGTCCGGTCCAATATTAACTGAGTCTATCATGTATAAGGACACTGGGCTAGGCAATGAAGATATTTAGACAAAATGAAAACCAGTTGCTGCCTTTAAAGGCTTCCTAATAGACTACTGGGGGAGAATATTGCACAGATATTTATATAAATGATATTTTGAGGAAGCACAGAAAAGTAGCTCTGAACAAGGGGGATCAGGAAAGGCTTCCTTCACAGAAGGAAACATGTGAGTTGAGCTTTAAATGAAGCTAGGCATTCTACGAGGTCATGGTGTTGAGGGAGGAGTATCTCCATTTTTGAGAATAGCAGGTACAAAATGTCAGAGGCAGTAGATGGAATACGGAGCTCAGGAAAAGTAAACAAGTCAGTTTAGCAGGGATGTATAGTGTGTGAAAGGATGCAAAGTGAGAAAAGTCAAGTGTGACTCCAAAGTTGTGAATCTGAGTGATTGGAAGGATGGTGTGGCCCTCAAGAGAAATGAGGGATTTTGGAGAAGGAGCAAATTTGGGAGAAAGGTAGTGAGTTTAATTTGGAGTTGCTGAGATACAGGAAGGGGCTGGAAAAATAATGGCTCACTTCACAGCCAACCATTAGCTCATAATTTTATAGGGAATGACCTTCTGTTAGAATATATTCTTGGTTTTTCTATTTTTTGTCTTTTCCTAAATTAGGAATTCTTTTATATCTATTTTGTATCTATTATTTTGTACTCTAGATCAGTTTGCATTTGATCCTTGTGTAAACCTATGTAAAACTGTTCATTCTTGAGATGCTACGTCAGTCTAAACAAAATCAATCTGGGTAATACCATTGAAGGCTTAGTAACAGCTAAAGCATAGTGACAACTAATCTTGTCAGGCTGATAGAGTCTAATCCCACAAAAATAACCATTATATTAAACTGCAGAACCACACCCGCATATATACTGTATTTGTTGTCTAAAAGCTTTGCTTCCCATTTGCAGAAACATCGAGATGTACACATTTTATTTGCCTCACCTTGTTCACCTCTATCTTAAAGACAATTCAACAAGGGTATGTGCTATAAATGAATCCTTCCTAGAAAAGGAAAATTTAACAGCTAGACTTTCTCTCCATTTGAAGTGTCCGCACGCCCAGATGAAGACAATCTGGATGAAGGCCCCCTAAATTTATTGACTTTATTTCTCACAAAACTATGATTTTTTAAAAGTCTTTTTTGTAAATGACCAAAAAAGGGAAGTGTTACCTGGTGACTTTGATGTTTCATTCAGTTGCTTCTTGCAGACATAGGGGAACAGAGCTTCACACGGAAAACTGTGCCACTGGCCTGACTCAGCATTCATTATTACACAACTTGAGCCACCTATTGTAGGCGAACTGGGAATTTCTTAAGAGTTGGGGGGGGGGAAGGAAAAAAAAAGAAGTTAGGGGTAGGGAAGAGAGGTTTTGTGTTCAGTTAGGAAAGTGAAAATGAAGTTTTATTTCTAAACTTCTGCTTTTACTTAAGAGAACAAGAGCATAATTTAGTAAAACTTTAATTAACTGGGACCCAACTACCACTCCGTAAAGAATCTTTGACCCTGGTTGACGGAATGATGAAATAAAAAAAAAAAAGGACAAGATCATTTCTGATCTCTAGGAGGGGATAGAGAACACTAAAGGAATATAAAAAGCAGCTTGAGGGAAAGAAAGGAAGGAAGGCAGGAAGGGAGGAAGGAAGAAAACTAGGAAAGAGAGAAAAGCAGGAAGAAAGGAAGAAAGAAAGAGAGAAAGAAAGTGAAGAAAGAAAGGAAAGAAAGAAAAGCAGGAAGGAAGAAAGAAAAAGAAAGAAAGAAAATAAAGAAGGAAAGAAAGGAAGAAAAGAACAAAAGAAAGAAAGAAAGGAACAAAAAGAAAGAAGAAAGAGAGAGGCAGCCAGGAATCCTGGAGTGGGACGAGGGCTTGGAGGAAGAGGTTATAAGAGAAGAAGTTGAGAGTGGTTCATTTTCTTATCTTCTTCCTCTAACTCCAACCTTCATCATACAACTTCAAGAATATTATGTGGGAAGTATTAGGAAGTCCCCCAAATGGGAAAGGATGCAGAAACGATGAGGAATTAAGAGACCTTTCTTCCCACTTCTGAAAGGATTTCACAAGGGTATTCACTCTGGAGATTTGTACATATTGAGCCAGAAGCTGACATAGAAATGTGACCTCCATAAGGATGTGACTTTTATGGGCTAGAAGTGTCCCCTGACCTTTAGTGGGAAGAGTGAAGGGGGTTTAAAGACGGACAACAGGGGCAGAGTCAAATATTCTCTCTGTCACTCATATCTCCTTTTTTACTTTCAAGGCTGGGGTGTTCTGGAATCTGAATTGCTTTACCTGGCCTCAATCTTTCATTCTGTTTCCTCGGCTGCTGTAATCTTTTGCTGGTTGTAGTTTACCTCTTGAGATTCCCTTCCATTTCCCCTGTATCTATTCTATATGTACATTTTTTTTTACATGATGTCTCACCCATTAAAATGTGAGAGTCTTGAAGGCAGTGACCAAGTTATTGCCTTTCTTTCTATCTCCAGGCTTTAGCACATGGTAAGCACTTAATTAATGCTTGCTGGCTGACAGACTGACTGCCACACTTTCCCAGAACATGTACCACAGATGTCAGAAGGTCTGTGAGAAGGCAGAATCCATTTCTCTGGGAGCACAATGCACGAATGAACTGTTGGGATTTTATTAGAGCAAAAATATCCCCAAGTATTGGCATTTACTTTTTAAGAGATAAAAATTTGTCAGAGTCATCAATACATGTTCTAATCTTAGGTGCTTTATAAATATCACCCTTATTTTCCAGAATAGATTTCTGAGTGTGGGAGTGATTTATCAGAGGCTGTCTGTCAAGATTTCTTGATAATGTCAAAAACATCCTGGAGCTCAGGAGGCTACTCTGTTGGAGAATTAAGGAACAGCTTCAGTAACAAATATCAGGTCTGAGGCATAAGTTTAAATTTGGGATCTTTTCCCAAAGGGCTCATCATTGCCACAAAATATCCAGCCAGGTGTCTCATCCTGGCAGCTTCGCAATGGTTTCCTCAGACCGTGTGCCGAGTCATGTTGCTCCTATCTAAAAGTGGTAGTTAATCCAATGGCCACCAAGAAACATTCAGTAGGAGCTCCATCAGATATTCCAAAACTGTTTACTAATAGTATTACAACTGACATATTGTAGAAGGAAAATTTCTTTCAAGATAGGTAATATGAATACAAGTCTAAAGAATTATGAGTGTCATAAAAACTCAATAGTCTGAGGTGGATATTGAGGAGAGAGTCAAAACCTTTATTTTACTAAGGTCTGTATTATTCCTAATAAGGAAAAAAGGGACAAAAAAGTACCTGGATTCCAGTTGAGAAAATTTAATGGGGTGTGATCAGACCATTCCCAACCTTTTGAAGAATCTAGCTGATTTAAACCAATCCAGAACATTTTTGGAATTCCCTCTTTATCTGTAAAGATAAAAAAAGACACCCATTAAGTTATCTGATTGAGGCTGAAGTTTATTAGCATCACACAACAATCTAAAGAACTCTAGTTTAAGCTGGGATTCAATTCTGAATCTCCTAAAAATGGTTCAGAGTGAACAGGGCAACACAATCTATTCAGGTTACTAACACAGTCCCTGAATACCTGGTGAGTTGATATAAGTTGGATTTCTGAGCACTCTTCTGTTGTATGCTTCTGATGTCTTCCCCAAGGTACTCCTAATAGAACTGTTTTCAGGAGGAGGCAGGTAGGTGGCACAGCGGATAGAGCCCTGGCCATAGAGTCAGGAAGACTCATCTTCCTGAATTAAAAATCTGGTCTCAGACACTCACTAGACTAGCTATGTGACCCTGGGCAATTTACTTATCCCTGTTTGCCTCAGGTCCCTCATCTATATAATGAGCTGGAGAAGGAAATGGCAACCATTCCTAGATCAGGTCACAAACAATCAGATATGATTGAAACAACTCAACAACTACCACCACCACAAAAATTGGTAGAGGGAGATTCCTCTGGGGAGCCTCCTACAGCAATGAAATCCCAGGTCTAGACTTTTTAAGGTGGGGTAGCATCAGGTAGTTCTAAGGGAATCTTAGAGCTAGAGGAAATTTCTAGTCCTTGTTGGTAAGTGGAGGCAGCTGGGTGGTACAGTGAATAGAGTGCTAGGCCTACAGTTGGGAAGACCAGAGTTCAAATCCAACCTCAGACACTTTACTAGCTTTTTAACTTCAGGCAAGTCACTTAACTTCTGTTTACCTCAGGTTCTTTGTCTGTATCAGGGGGATAATAATAGCACCCACCTCTCAGCACCTACTTAGCACAGTGCCTGGAATACAGTAGGCACTTTATATATGTTTATTGAATTTACTGGAATGGTTGCTGAAGTGCTTAGAACTAAGTGCTTGGCCCATAGTAGTCAATTAATAAATGCTCCTTCCCTTCTGCTCCTTCCGCCCCCTTGCCTCATTCCTCTGTTTTGATGCACTGGGTTCTGATTTCTTAGTTGTGTATAGTCTGAGGCCTAAAAACCAAGGCTGTTGGTAGCATTTGGACTACATGAGAGGGCAGAGTGGGAAAGAAAAATAGTGATAGTCATGACTTTAAGCAATCCGACTGAACATCTCTCCATGAATCCAGGTAGAGTTAAGAGAATCAAACAAAAAACAAAATTAAATTAAATTAAAATCAAAACAAAATAACAATATTCCTGGCTTCTATGATAAAATCCTGGTTCAGATAATTAACAGCAACAGCCAGCTGGCAAGTCTGTCTAGCACGGGTGCTAGAGATAAGGTGGGCAGAGGTAAGAGGGTGGTGTGGTGGGGCCTTCTATGCTGAATAAGAATCAGGAAGTATGCTCTTTGAGGCAATTCTATAGCTCTCCTTGGTGGTAATAATAGATACCTAAAGACATATGGAAGAGCCCTAAGATTTTTGTTACTAAAAAATTTGCTGATATATCAAGTTTTCTTCATAACTGGTGTCAAATGATTATTTTGCAACTCTTCAGACCTGCAGATTTAATTTACTCAACCCCTTCAACCAGAATTTATTAAACATTATTCAGGAAATTTATGGAATGATAGTGGTAAAAGGACATTTACGGCATCATTTTTTGCTTGTATAGGGTAGCATATTTTCAGAAAATATGACTTTTTCTCATAGAAATATTAATTATTTAAGTCTCAAATTAAGTAGGAAAAAAGCCTGAGACAACATGAAGGTTTAAGAGGAAGGCATAGAGACTGAAATTTTGAGCTTCAGGACTATGAGACACAAAGGAACATATGCTAGGGATGACTGTCTGGGCCTCAGTTTTGTCATCTGCAAAATGGAGTAGGAATTGATAAATTTTAAGGTCCCTTCAAGAACTAAGTTTTATGATATTATTCTTCTTAATATGTCAAAGTTTTGAGTGATTAAGTATTTACTGAATACCTAATATGCAGCATGGTACAAGTATGTATGTATGTGTGTGTGTGTGTGTATACACATACATATATATGTATATAAGTGTGACAGAGTCTAATGATAGAGCATAGGATGAAGAGAGAAGGGGCACTGTATAGAGCCTTGATATGTACAGTCAAGGGATTCACAAAATCCAGCAAAAGCAGCTGAGAATCTGACAAATAAGAGGTGAACCGAGAGAGAAGCCACCAAAAACCAGGAAGGAAAGAGTATGCAGGAAGAGAAGGTAATCAACACTGTCAAATGCCGCAGGCCAAGAAGGGTGAGGATTGAGAAAGAGCTATTACATTTGGTAATTAAGAGATCACCCATAACTTGAGACAGAGAAGAATCAGTTGAGTGATGGGGTCAGGTCAGAGTACAGAGACTTTCAAAGGGAGTTAAAGGAGATAAAGGGAAAAATCACTGAGTGTAGACAACGTTTTCAAAGCATTTAGCTGGGAAAGGGAAAGTAGAGACATAAGGGTGCTTGCGAGTTAGGGGTACAAGCGATCTCATGGAGGCTGGAGTAAAATGGAATAGACGGAAGAATGAGAAGTTGGGGTGTTGAAAAGAATATCAACGTATTTGTTGAAGTCCTCCAGTGTGAGAGTAGGGGTTGGAATGGGGTAGGAGGCTTTGAGCCAGATTTTGAACTTACTGAGGTAGGAGGGAGAATATTTGCACATTCATATACACACAAGTTACATGTATATGTTTGTGTGTGTGTGTGTGTGTGTGTGTAAAATCACTTTCACAGTGTAATGATACCATTCGCACATATACATTTGTACATGTGTGTACGCACATATGTATGTATAAAACCTCCTTATCATCTTGGGGGGGGGGAGTGCCGGGAGAGAGAAAAAGAAAAGAACACAGGCTAGAACATAGTGTTAACTGTACATATGCCAGAGAAAAATGTAGATGCAAAGAGGCTGAGTAATCCTAATTAAAGGGGGTAGCTAGGTGGTACAGTGGGTAAAGGTCCAGGCCTGGATGACTCGTTTTCATGAGTTCAAATCTGGCCTCAGACACTTACTAGCTGCGTGATCCTAGAAAAGTCACTTAACCCTCTTTGCCTCAGTTTTCTCATCTGAGAAAATGAACTGGAGAAGGAAATGGCAAACTACTCCAGTATCTTTGCCAAAAAAAAAAATCCAAGTCAGACACAACTGAACAACAACAATCCTAATTCAAATGACCCTTTTTCTCCTCAATCTGCTCCCTCATTCCCATCCACTTCAATCTTTTTTTTTTTTTAGGTGAGGTGGGCAGTAATCGCTTTAAATGACTTGCCCAAAGTCACACAGCTATTAGGTGTCTGAGGCTGAATTTAAACTCAGGTCCTTCTGACCCCAGGCCCGGACCTCTATCCACTACACAACCTTGCACTTCCATCGTACCCCACCAATGTCTTGCCCCTTTTCACTGGGTCAGCTGGAACCCTTGGTCCAAAATCAACAAACCTCCTCCTTTCATTTCATACCACTTCCTCTCTTGCTGCTTCCATCTTCTGACACTGACCTCTCAACAGTTAAACAGAACGGGCTTTTCTTCATCCAGATCCTTTTTGATCATCCCACAGCATTTTACACTACTGACCACTTCACTGCCTTGGGTTTCTGTAAGTCCTGTTGCTCTCCTGGTTCACTTCTCACCTATCTGATTGTTCCTCCTCAACCTTCCTTTGCTAGATCTTGTGGATAACAAAATGTGGATTTCTCCCAAGGCTCTCTATACACTTTCACTATGTGATCTCACCAGCTCCCACAGGCTCAATTATCCTCTCCACACAGATGATTCCCAGATCTATTTATTAAGTCATAGTATCTCCCTTGAGTCTCTCCCTCTCTGTCAGGCATTTCCAACTGGATGTCCATGTGCATCTTATACTCAACATGCCTAAAACAGAACTCATTACCTTTTCTCCTAAACTTTCCTATTGCTGTCAATGGCACCACCATGCTGGCAGTTAGCCAGGTTCACATGGCTGGTGCCATCTCTGACACGTTACTCTCGGTCACCCTACATGTTCAATTAGTTACTGAGTCTTGTGATTTCTTTCTCTACAGTATCTTTCCCACATATCTTCTCATGCAGTAGCTACCCCAGCTCACCTCTCACCTAGACTATTACAACAGCCTCCTAAATGGTCTCCCTGCCTCAAGTTTCTCCCAACTTCACTCGATCCTCCAGTCTTGCTGCTACCATGAATTTAGCTAAAGCACAGGTCTGACAATTTCACTTCCCTACTCAATAAACTCTAATGGCTCTCTAAGATCAAACCTAAACTCCTCTGTTCCTCACTGATGGCCCTTCTCAACCTGACCCCTTCCTGTCTTTCCATTTTTCTTACACATTGTTTCTGCCCCCTACACGCTCCATGGACCAGTCACACTGGCCTAGTTGCTGTTTCTCACATCTGACACTTCATCTCTTATCTCCAAGCCTATGTGCTAGTCGACACTCATATCTGGAATGCTCTCCCTCCTAATCTTTACCTCTAAGACTCCTTTGCTTCCTTTAAGATTCAGTTCAGTGCTACCACTTACAGGAACCATTTCCCTGGATCTCTAGATGCTAGTGTCTTCTCCTCTAACACACCATATTGAACATACCACATTGGGCTACTTTCCATATACTCTGTATTTATCTTCTATAGACATGTTATCTCTTCCAAAAGGACATAAAGACCTTAGGGGCAGGGAAGGTTTTTTGCTTTGTCTTTGTATTCCCAAAGATTAGCACAATACTTTGCAAACAGTAAACATTAAAAAAAATGCTTATTGACTGAATGATTAAATAGGAAGTATCACTTCACTCACTGTATGACAAAGTCCTTAACTTTACCAATATTAAACTCTCCCTCAAGTTTACCTAAACATAATTAAGTCTTTCTTTTTCCTCCTTACTATACCTATTTCTATACCTGTTTTCTGCCCCCCTTTTATCTTTAAGTGCTTTCAATCCTTTTTTCAGAGACTTTAAATCTCATTTCTTCCACAAACACTTTCAACTAGAATAGAGGTTAATTCCATATTTACATCCCTTAACCTTTTTTCCAATATGGAGTTCATCTGCCATTTTGCACATTGCACCATGAGCATATTTTCAATGCACAGAATGTTTAAAGTGAGTGAATATCTGTCTTAATACCCTGTTGTTTATAGGTATCAATACTGTCAGAGTATAAATTCTTAGAGTACATAGATAGTGTGCTTAAAATTTATTTTGACACTGCTATTCATCTGTTATTTCTTTACATTTAATTCATATTTTACATAAGATATTCTACCTATATGCCCTTGGAATTAGCTTACCTTTAAGATGAATTAATTCAGCAGCACTTGAGATGCTTACTAAGTCTGCTCCTTGATTTTGACATGAAATAAATGCTTCCTTCCACGTAAGAGCTGCCTGGGTATTAAGCTGGTAGCAACTTCCAAATTGCTCATTCTTTTCCCAATCATCTTCACAGCCAACCTCTATTAAAAAGACAACATTTAAAAGACTAGACATTTTTATATCCATCATCTATCCTTGAACTTCAGTATTTGCAGAATTTTCAGATGACAAAAATGCTAGTGGTTATGTATGATAACCTAAATATCACTATAAACAACTGTGATATCTGCTGTCACTGAAATAGTGATATGGAAGAAACACCATTAGATTGTTTTTTTCAGAGATTCTAAGCCTGCAATTCCAATTCTTCTCTAGGTCCGGCAGTCTATCCACTGCAATAGAAACCACCAGGTAATAACTTGGGTTATGGGACACAGCTTCATGCAACCTCAAGTAGAGGTGACTATAATGTGACAAACAATTTCATTAGGGTTGCTTCAAAAATAACCTTTAAAAATTAACATGGGATTAGTTAATTATACGAGGAAGATAAAATACTAAGACATATCTGTGGAGGGAACACAGTATAGGGCTAAGAACTAGTTTTGTTTTTAGCTCCACTATGAGCTATCTGTATGACCTGGGCAAGTCAATCAATCTCTCTAATCTTCAATTTCCTCATGTATAGAAGGAGGCTCACAGGATGTAGACTTTAAGGTTAGGAGTGGCTTAACTGATTTGTTCATGGTCACAGGTAAACAAATGGCAGAACTCAGATCTGAATGTAGGTCCCTTGACTCCAAATCTAGTTGCCTTTTTAACATACCACGTTGGGCTAAATTAGTTGGTTATTAAGGCCCTCCTACCCCTAACAATTCTATTATCCCATTTATAGTAAGCTTTGGGGGGGTGGGGAGGAACATAGGCACAGTGTGGTATTTTCCCGATGCCATCATACTTGTTATAAACTGCTGCTTGGCTAAATCTTTGCTTTAAATTTTTCTGCCAAGAAATGTTTTATTCTGCTTCAACTACAAAGTTCTCAAGCAATGAAAATCAACTTGGAGTCTTGTCCTGTTCCTGGATCCCACAAGCCACTTACAACTCTGACGTTATAAACTCTGTTTGATATGTTCAAATATTTAGGGGCCTACTATGTATGGGGCAACTAGGTGGCTCGGTGGATAGAGTGCCAGGTCTGGAGTCAGGAAGACCCAAGTTCAAATCTGGTCTCAGACTCTTATTAGCTGTGTGACCCTAGGCAAGTCATTTAACCCTGTTTGCCTCAGTTTCCTAATCTATAAAATGAATTTTAGAAGGAAATAGCAAACCACTCCAGTATCTTTGCCAAGAAATCCCCAAATAGGGTCATGAAGAGTTGGACGCAACTGAAAGAAATGAACAACGACAAAACTACGGACTAAGCACCACGCTAGAGGAATAGTATAGTATGGCTTAAAGTATGCATAATGTGAGATAAATCAGCAAAGATCAGTTGAACCCAAATGGTGGATGGGGCTTTTGTCTAGCTAACAATATTGGGTAGCCTGCCATAGTGAAGAGTGTGTTGAATGAGAGAACCTGGGTTTGAATCCTGCCTGTACTACATAATGTGACCATAACCTTCTGGGGTCTCTGTTTCCTCAGTTTTAAGATAGATTGTATTAGATGATCTCTAAGGACCGTGCATCTCTAAATATATGTACATGTAGGTAATGGGAAATCACTGAAGTTTTAGAGAGATTGGCATGATCAAAGCTACATTATTAAGACTTCGTGGAAAAAAAAATCTCAAAAATTCCAAACAAACCACGTTCACAGAGCCCCAGGTTAGTTTCGCTTCAGCTTTATGATCCTACGAGTTTCTCTGGGAAGTTTAAGAATAGGAACAGATTAAGCAAATGGTGGAAGTCACCCAGGTCTAGGGGTTAGTGAGGGAAATCGGTGATCCTAGGGTGAGAGTGTGAACATCATTTACATGACTGACTGTGGGATTTTGGCCAAGTGAAGTAAGAACAAAACTGAGACTGGGAGGTCATAATGAAGGTGAAGAATAGGTTCAGAAATGTGGCAGTGGGACTGAGGGCTCCTTTGGAGAGATTTGGAGAAATTTAGAGTTGTACCAGTTCCAAATCCCAAGTATGGACTGACTGGTATCAGGCTGAAGGAGAGTTTAAGTCACTGGAATTAAAAGGATTAATAAACTTTGAGGACAGAGTAGTTGGAAAGGTCTCATATATACATATACACATATACATATGTATATACACACACATATATATACACACATATGATGGAACTTGAAATGGAGACTAGAAGAGAACTGGGATCCAGGTGTTGACGTTCTTGATGAAGGTGTGAGCAGTCTGGTACAATAAAATGATTACTGAGTCTGACAAAAGACCTAGTTTCAAACCTAGGTTCTGCTGATGAGTAGCTGTATGACCTTGGTTTTAAGTCATTTATGTCTCTGGGCCTCAGGTTCCTCACCTATAAAATACAGAGACTGGACTAGTTGGACTCTAAGTTTCCCATTCAATTCTACAGATATGATTGCACGGTGCAGGCACCTGGGTTGTATAGTGGATAGAGAGTGCTAGGCCTAGAGTCAGAAACACCTGAGCTCAAATCCAGCCTCAGACACTAGCTGTGAGACCTTGGGCAAGTCACTAACTCTCTCTGCCTCAGTTTCCTCATCTGTAAAATGAACTGGAGAAGGAAATGGCAAACCACTCTAGTACCTTTGCCAAGAAAACCCCAAATGGGGTCACAAAGAGTTGGATATGACTGAAAAATGACTCAAGAAAAAAAATTATATGGCTGCTAAGTGGGACTGCTAGGCCTGGAGTCAGGAAGACCCAAGTTCAAATACAGCCAGCCTGCCTCAGACACTTACTAGTTGTGTGACCATGGGAAAGTCATTTAACTTCCTTCTTCTGCCTTGGACTGCTCAATGGTAAAATGGAAATAATAAATCGCATCTACCTCCCACAGATATAAGGATCAAGTGAGATATTTGTAAAGCACTAAATAATACTCATTCCCTCCTTCCCTTCTTTATATGACTTGGGGCTGGCCAGTACTTCAATGGTCTTTTCTAAGACCAGGAGTTGTTTATCTGTGTGGTTGGTGAAACTGACCTAGAGGTTAGTAATAGTGACAAAGAAGGGAGAAAGTAGGTAGGGTTAAGTGGAGAGGGGGTAGAAGCACAAACAAGAAGTAAGGCAACACTTTCCCTCTCAGTGAGTTAAGGGAATAGGAAAAGTGACCCCTACTAGAACTGAAAGGAAATGGTGTTCTCAGCAGTAAGACTTTAGCAGAGTCTTTAAGCAAAGCTGATCCTAGCTTTGCTAATTAGAACTAGGACATCTCAACACTTTTTACCACTAAAAGATTCTGACTTTTATAAACCCATAGCCCTAAAAGTTCCTTTCCTTGGGTCCTCCTCCTAATCCTCATTTTCCTCCATCTCTAGTCTCTATCTTCCCAAGAAGCAGGAGGGATGGAGGGAGGGAGGGAGGGAGGGAGAGTGGAAGAGAGGGAAGGAAGGAAGGAAACTGAGAGGCTGGGAGATCATGATGAAGGTGAAGAATAGGTTCAAAATGTGGCAGTGGGATTGAGGGCTCCTTTGGAGAGATTTGGAGATATTTAGAGTTGTACCAGTTTCAAATCCCAAGTATGGCCTGACTGATGTCACGCTAAAGGAGAGTTTAAATCACTGAAATTAAAAGGATTAATAAACTTTGAAGACAGAGTAGTTGGAAAGGTCTCATATATAGAAGGAAGGGAGAGAGAAAGGGAGGGAGGGAGGGAGGAAGGGGAGAAGGATTTATTGAGTGCCAGATACTGTGCTAGGTGCTTTATAAATATCCCATTTAATCCCCTGGGAACAACCCTAGGAGGAAGGTGCTATTACTATCTCATTTTTTACAGTTGAGGAAACTGAGGTAGAGGTTAAGTGACTCGTCCAGGGTCACACAGCTATTAAGTATCTGAATCTTAAGTCTTCCTGACTCTAGATCCAGCATTCCTTCCACTGTGCCACTTGGTTGCTTCTCTTAGGCCACAGAGGGCAGAGGGATCCACTGGAAAAAAATTAGATGTTCTACCATTTCACGAGTCACAACAACAGAGATAAGTTTGTTTTACAACCATCTATCTCCTCACACTATTCAAAGCACATTTTGTCACATGGAAATTTCTTGGTGTCTTATAGTATTCCTGGATACTGTATTCAAAAACAAAAATGAGATTTCTCTATAAAACGCTGTCATTGAATGACGTGAATTTTTACATAAATTATGCAGCACGAAGCAGTATCAAACTGTTTGTTGTGTGTGTGTGGGGAGGACCGTGAGAAGTCACAATTTATTTGGCTGGTTCTGGCCTGCTCTGGAACGTCTTGGCTCATGTGATGACACATGAGGCAGGGCAGACTGGGACATGTTCATACTGAGAAAAGCCGACTTGTTCTGTCAGTTAGGTACTGAGGATCATTTGGTAAATATCATTACTGTTTCTGATCTCTTCTCAAGTGTTTGCATACTTGGTCGACACTGATGTGTATGAAACTCTCAGAACGCCTGGCTAGTCAATCATCAGAAATATTTGTTCTTGGCACAGTGAGCTAACTTTTAAATCTCAGAGATGAACTGTTACTCCTCTAGTTAAAGAGAACATATGAACTCTATTTCGTCTGAAAAATAGGTGTGAGGCTGTTTTTGCTGTTTCCCTTTGCATTCAACTTCTGACTGGATACATGGACCTTGTTACATATTATCTGCTGTTCCAATGATCTGGAGTGGACCAAGTTCCAGGCTTGGAATCAGGAAAACCTGAGTTCAAATTTGACCTCAGAAACTTAGTGGCTTATGTGACCCTGGGCAAATCCGTTTGCCTCCGTTTCCTCATCTATAAAATGAGCTGGAGAAAGAAATGGCAAATCATTCCAGTATCTGTGCCAAGAAAACCCCAAATCGGCTCACAGAAGAGTAAGACATGACTAAACAACTCAACAGATCAATATTTTTGCTAAACAAATATATCCAAGTCTAAACATACTGTACAATATCCAAATTTATCATTAGTTGTAATATCTGTCTTATATAGTAAAGGAAGAACCACTATACAATCACTAAAAACAGAATTTGGCTGAAAAAGATGCACCTGATGAATCAGAGTATAATGGTGAAGCTCAAAATGACAAGTTAGAAGGTTAGCAGAATGATACAGCAGGAGAACACTAATTCTGGAGTCAAAGACTCCAGATTCAAATCCTGCTTCTGACACTCTTTATCTGTGCAACCTTAAACAAGTCATGACTTCGCGGTGCCTCAGTTTTATCATCTTCAAAATGAGAAGGTTAAAACTCGAGTCTAAGGACTCTTCTATCTCTAGCTTCATGAGCCTCTGACCAGCAAGGTGGAAATCTCACATTTTAGGGAATATTTCTTTATTTCTGCTTTCAGATCTTCATTTAATAATTCAAGCTGACCCAAATCACCTAGTTCGTGACCTCGATTTAGAAAAAACAAAAAACGCCAAACCAAAAAAAACACATCCAGCTGAATTTCTGACTTCTCAACTAAAACACAAGGGATTGAAATGGTGCAGGTTTTTATTTCCTTAATCTGAAGAGTTCCTTTCCAAGAATCAGTGAGGTTAAAATCAGAAGGGATATCTGTGAGTTCTCAAATCAAGGAAGTGATAAAACATTAACATTTTGAAGAAGAGCTGAAGAAAGTTACATGTAATTCATTTTTTAAAGTGACCAAAAAAACATTTTTTGGAAACATGGAAAAAAATTACCAAGAAATTGCCAATGAACTTCTCAAAACCATAAAGTTACGGCATATGAGATGTCACTTGAGTTCCATTTCACGTATTCACACTTAGGCTTCATCCTGGGAAAACCTAGGGGCTTTTAGTAATTAATTAGTACAGGACACTCGGCCATCAGGAAACCTCCAAGTTTGAAAAGTGCTAACTTGGCAACTGGAAAACAATTACTAGCCAATTACTGTGGGATGCTGAGGAAGGAGATTTTATAGGTGAAATATGACAGGAAATCATCAACTACATTTCGGTGAATTAAATGGAGACAGTTCAGTTTCGTTTAAAAAAAGATTTTTAAAATGTAAAACTGAAGATGGTAGGTTAATAGATAAGATGTGAAGCCACAAACTTCCAAATACTATAAGGATAACATTTTATGGATGTGACGGATTTTTTTTTTTGCTGGTACCCAGTGTTATTAATGTCAATTGAGACATAAAACACGTTGATGTATGCCACACACACACACACACACACACACACACTGTTTGGCACCATCTGGAAGGTGTTCAGAGCAAAGGAGAAATGGTAGAGATAAATGTTGAGATCCTCCTGTTTGCAAATAACATTTTATTTACTGCACCAAAATCCCAGAACATTGTAGATTTTAATTTCAAATTGAATCCACAATTCTTCAAAAAGTTCAGCTTGTCCATGTCTTCCAATATATTCTTTTACTCAAAAAAATGACATGAGGATTTTAGGTACCTTGGTTTTCCAATGGGAAAACAGTATTTTGGAGCAAGTGGGCAGTTTGGTATTTCTCAAATCATACCACAGAGGAGGCTGCCTATGCATCCCTAGCCATACATACCTGGTTTTAAGCAAATTCCCCACTTCTGGTCATATGGATAATTTAAAGTTGTAGCACACCATGTCCCATTATGATTTCCATCAGTAATGCATTCATGATGCCAGACACCATCATTTAAGAAAGGAAATTCACAAGGCCTCCCATAAGAGTTCCCATCCCGGGTATATATCTCTGTTTAAAAAGAGAGAAAGAGACAAAGTAGTCAGTTTCAAATGGCTAATTTCAAAGATGATAAAAGTGCCATGTGATTTGTGTCATTGAGAACTTTTTGAAAGGTCCAAGAGTTGTTTTTTAAAAGATTTGACAAAAAGTAGATTAATACGTCTGCCTGTCGTTTTACTATTGCTCCAACATAAAATACATTCATTTAAGATGCTTGTTACACCTAAAGACACCGGCTAACATGCCAAGAACAATTAGCAAATCCATGAAGTATCTTTCTGTTTCGATTTCTATTCCCAAACCTAATAATTTGTCTGAAATAGTCTGCATTTTCCACAGACTGGCAATAGAAACTAAATCTTCCTGCTGTGAAATAAGACCCATGAAAGCTAAATCAGTGTATAACATAATGAATATGTGAATATTAACTAGGAAAAGTCCATCTTGATTAATCAATTAACAAAATGTTTACTAAGTCTACTATGCAGCTATGGAAAACATGGAAATATAACACATAGTCCTTGATTTCAAAGAGCTTACATTTAGGTGGAGAGACAGAAATGTTATAACTATATGCACAAAATAATATAATGCACAAAAAACTTGGACAGCTAGGTGGTGAAGCAGATAGAGCATGGGGCCTGGAATCAGGAAGACCCAAGTTCAAATCTAGTTTCAGATACTTAGTTCCCATGTGACCCTGGGCAAGTCATTTAGCCCTCTTTGCGTCAGTTTCTTCATGTATAAAATGAACTAGAGAAAGAAATGGCAAACTATTCCAGTATCTTTTTCAAGAAAACTCCAAATGGGGTCACAAAAAGTCAGAAGTTACTGAACAAAAAATTTTTTACAAAATAATGTTGTCATCAAATTGTGTGGTACCAACAAGAACAATAGAAGTCAGAGAAGGGAGAAACAAATATTGGCTCCAGCAGTACTGGAAAGTATCATTAAGAGAAATTAAGTCATGGAAATGAAATTATTTATTATTCATCAGTTTGCTGTTTATTCCATATGGACATTAGCCTATGTGTGGCCTAGAGCTGAGACAATGCTATCCATCAAAGATTCATTAAACTCCTGTTACATCCCAAATCTACCGAGCAACCAGTTTTTCTGGCCCAAGAGCTGGTAATTGTTTTTACATTTTAAAATACAATAAAGATTTATTTAAAAGTATAAAAACCATTCTTAGCAGGGCATCCTGCAGGCTGTAGATTGTAGACCCCTGTTATCGATAAATAAATTTTAGTTGACAGGAAGGAATACGGGCTTCCACTAAATAATTACTTATAATTATTTAGGTAAATAATTGCTTCTACTATGCGAGTGCTGGGGGAGACACACAAAGTCTCAATAAGATAACAGTTCCTACCTTCACAGAGTTTATAGTCTAGCAAAAAGATATAACTATAATATATACTATTATGTAGCAGAGAGTTGTCTCCCTCTCCAAAGGGGACCTATGGGAGGTGGGTGGGCTTAAGTCACAGAACCGATTTGAAAGAAACACCTCAGTCCAACCTATATCCTAACCTAACAAGAATTGTCTGTTCAACACACTTAGCAAGTGATGATCCAGCCTTTAGGAAGAAGAACCTGCTACTTCCCAAGTCAGCCCATTCCAATTTTGGCTATCTCTGTTACCAAATTCTTCCTTTTATCAAACTTAAGTCAGCCTCCTTTGTAACTGCTTCCTGGTTCTCCTACTCCTAGTTCGGCCCAGTCTAATCACCCCTTCCAGGAACCTTACATATCTGAAAGTGTCCTGAAGCCTTTTCTTCTCCAGACTAAAAGTGTCCAGGATTAAAGAAGAGATTCTTATTCAGATAGGAATCATTATGTGGTTCGATAATTCTGATGCAGCAGGAAGGAAAGGGCCAGGAAGTAAAGAATCCTCCTTGCTCTACCACTAATTAGCTACAAGACCACAAGGAAGTCATTTTTCTTCCTCTGCAAAACAAGGGGTCTAGACTAGATGAAAATCAGGGTCCTTAGGAGTTATAGCATTTTATAACTAAATGATTTCAGTTTTGTGATTGAACAGGCTTGGCAGCCCACAGAAATTATAAAAAGTATGCCAAAAGTGGCTGACTTTGTAAAACTACTGCTGCTGCTATTGATAATAGCATTCATACAGTGTTTTAAGGTTTGTTAACTCCTTTATGTGTCATCTCATTTGTTTCTCACAGTGTGGTTTGTCCATGGGAGATGATGACACGACTACAGTTGACTTTGATTTGAGCGAGGAAGGGCTGTACAGAGTCACCAGCCTCACTTTCTCCTCCAGAGCCACCTGGGTCCAGTGGCCAGATATTCATCAGGATGACTGGAGATGGCCCGGGATGCAGTGGGAGACCTTGGCCCTTTCAAGCTAAGGTCTTTTCAAGTTCTCAATTTGAGTGAGGCAACACCCACTCAGTGAAATAGGTCTCTTTAAGAAGTGAGTCAAGGTATGGCCCCTTTAATTAAAAAAAAAAAAGTCAAGTGGGGGAGGGGAGGAAGGGGATGGGGAGATCCTCAGGGTTGCTGGCCAAAAGAGAAACAGTTACTATTTACATTCATTCTAAGCCAGGAGGGTCCCCCAAAAAACCATTAAGTGGTACTTGGGCAGGTACCTATTGTCCAATCCATGAGATTCAGAGTAAATTGGATTTAAGGCTTGATCTTTGAGAAAGAAATCTAGCCAGTAAACCCCAAGTTAAGTAGGTAGCTTCTGGCCATCAGAATTTACCTTCCTTTGGGCAGAACACCCTCAGGCAAGGGGCAGTAGAGGGAAAAGGAGAGAGAGGAGTTTCTTGATCTCCTCAATTTCTCCTTCATCTTCAGCAGAAGGATGCTGCCTGAGAGAAATAATTATTTCTCTCTTGTATTTAATAACTAATTATTGAATTAGGACTAAGGTTTTCCACCCTTTTCTACTTCCTCATCCAGAAATCAACCAGTGTGGGAAATCTTGGGCAAAGACTCACCCAGGGTAAAAGCTTATCAAAGACAGTCTTCTGCTGGCAAAATTCAGCACTGGAAAATTCTATCATGAGGAAAAGGTGGCTGTAAGTATATTCGTATTGTCAGATTCAGTCTCCTTTTGGAGGGCCATTCTTGCTACACTTGGAGAGGCTGATCACTAGTAAGCCGGCTATTAGATGATAAATGCCTTAGCTATAGTAATCTATGGGATAAAAATTGTTCTCCAGTCCTGTTAGTCCTCATCCTGCTTCTTCAAAGACAGTGGCATAATGGTGCTAAGAAATTACAGTTTTTACACTACCTAGAAGCATGAACTTACTTATTGGTAACCCGAATGTCAGATCTTTTTCTAGCAACAAATGAGTTGACAGTGAGCAGCTACGGAAAGAACATTAGACTTGGATTGAGACTATCTAGGTCCTGGTCTCAGGTTTTCTGCTACTCATGTTGGACAACTCACAAGCTTTTCTTGCTAACTTTGGTATTATCATCTATAAAATAAAGGATATTGATATCCAAGGTCCATTCCAGCTCTAAATCTGTAATTCTACCAATACTGAAATTCTGATTAAAATTAAACCAGGAGACATAAAGAAGCAGCAGCCAATTGGAAGGATGGCTCACAGATTCTCGTAGAGTTTAATAAAGAGGTGGTGGAGTGTGTCCAAAGGCAACAAGAAACATAACTTTATGGGATACTTGGTCATCTGGTATCCTCACAGTATGATCCTGTGAGGTAGGTGCTATTATCACAATTTTCTAGATATGGAAAGCTGAGAAAAGTGAAAAGACTTGCCCACAGTCACACAACTAAGTGTCTGAAGCAGGGTCTGAATTCAGGTTATTATGACTCCAAGTCTAGCCTTCTATCCACTGCACCACCAGCTGCATACATGAGGAAGATGGAATATCAATGACATTTTACCTAACCTATGTCTTATTGCCTGTGGAATGAAAGATGTTCCAAAGCAGGACCTTGCAGTCGAGTTCCATTTGTAAGAAGAAAAACCAAGCCAAAAAATGAACATAGAAAGAGGCAGACATAATATTCTAGTATTATGAGTGAGGAAATGGGTCATTTCTTTTCGTCATTTACCTAGTTATACCAGCACTCTAAATCCCTACTTTAGTCTAAAAAGGACCTTATGCTGTCACATAAGACAGCACACCAAGTATCTAAATTACCATGCTCTAGCGCTAGGGGTGGGACATGCAGGATTTAAGTGGAAGTATAGAGGATGTTCAGGCTGGAGAAGGGGAGACTTGGGAGGACATGATGGTTGTCTTCTAGTTTCCGAGGGGCTGTCACATGGAAAGGATTAGATTTGTTTCCTGTGGTCCCATATGCCACAGCAAGGAACAAATTAAGTTTAGCTTTCATTGAAATTCATGTGGCATGATTTTGAAGACCCTTAACCATTTTAATTGTCTCCCCTTCCCCCAATGGAATGTTCTTCCTAAAATATGGCAACTCAAAGCTGATCACAATATTCTAGACATGGCCTGACCAGGGCAAAGAGTTGGAGGGGACTCATCTATCTTAATTCATATTCATTTTGGATATTGTACCTTTGTTAATGTGACTTAAAATATCTTTAGCTTTTTTGGCTTCCACATTACCACAGAGTCATTTTTTTAAAAAATCATTTGATGGGCCTTAAAGTACGTAGTAGTAGCTGTGTGTGTTGATCATAATTAACAACTCATATTGACATAACGTGTTAAATTTCTAAAGTGTTTTCCTCACGACGACCCTATCAGGCAGGTAGAGCAAGGACCATTATCTCTACTTACAGATAAAGAAACAACTTTGAGAGGTGCATTGACTTGCTCAGGATCATAGTCTTAGGACAGGAGGTAGAATGATGGCCATAATAATACTTTTGTCGATGAAAAACATTTTAAAAAAGCAATTAAGAATTCAATTGTTCTTCTCTTCATGCTCTTGTATCTCCTCAGTTTATTCAAAGCTTTGCTCAGTATCAGATTAAAAAAAAGAAAGAGCCACAAGAAGGAAGGAGCCATGGTGGTCAGAGGACTTCATAGTTCATTAGAAAGTCATAGAAGCCATTACCAGATCATTAAAGACTTTTCCAAAGGAGCATCAAAACATCTTTCACATAATTTCAAAAGACAAGCATAAGACAGTAATACTACACAGGTCTGGTTGCCATTCATATTCTTGGACATTGCACAAAGAAGCTAGAACTGGTGTTGTGTTGTCTGGGCAATAGCAAATGTGTTTGAGCAAGACACGCACAGACACACACCCACACAACCAGAAAAAGCAGGGACTGCCTATGGAATTTTATTTACAACTAATTTTTTTATGTAAAACAAAGCACACCAACCTGTACTGTAGCTAGTCTGAATCTCTGTAGAATATATTTTATTTTCCTATAATATAATCAAGCACTGACTATAATGGAGCAACGAACAGAACAACGTTGCTATTGAGTAGATGCTATCTACCTGATTGTCTACATGAGAAACAAATAACCCAAAACTACAATTCTTCCCGCTTTGCACACGTGAAAGCTGTCTTTTTATTTATTGTAATTTCACAGAAGCATAGAACTGGAAAGTTGGAAGGACCTCAGTGACTAATCTAAATCAAACCCCTTTGTGACCTTTGCCTCTCAGGCCTGTTTGAGTGAAGGGTGTTCTTAACTCCACTGGAGCATGCTGGCTAATTTCTTGGCATCCCAAGTTTTGGTCTTTCAGAATGAAGTTGGAAAGGGAGCCTAACTGAAACTCCGCTAACTGCTTAAAAGAATTCTTTTTCTGTTTGTATCCTGTTGTTTCTGGACTTCTTAAGTCCCCTGTGTTTCCTGTAGCTACATGATCAACTCTCAAGGGGAATGCTCTCCTCTGAACACACCAGCTTGTGCTGAAGGAACCTTAAAATAATAACTCTAGGGTCAATAGAGCAAATCAGCTATTTCAGAGTTGTTAGACAAATAGTCGGCTTATTTGTTAGAACAAAGAGGCAAATGAACAAGGAGCTCCATCTGCAACCTTGGTCTGCATCCACAGTGTGTACTCTGGTAAAGACAACCAGAAGGGTTAGCCTAGATGCTTTCTGCTTGTGACAGTTTGTCCTACCTCGGTCTTTCTTGCCATAAAAGGGTCTGATCATATCAGCAGCAGCCCTTTACTACATTATGGCTACCTTGAATAACCAAATAAATACCAACATATAAAAGTGTTTCCCTATATCCTAGAGCCCTGGGTCAAAATTTCTATAGTTATAATAATTATATAATTAGCTATAATTTGCCTTGAGAAAAGCAGGAAACATGCTCATAGGGCCATATATTTTGAGCTCAAAGACACAGCTGAAGGCATCTACTCCAAACTCTTCATTTTAGAGTTGAGGCAACCAAGTCGAAGAAAAATGAAATGATTGGCTCGAGATCACAAAGGTCATCAAGAGAAGCGCTGGGATATGAATCTATGACTTCTGACCCCAAAGCCAACAAATGCGCCACTGTGATGTGTTGTTATAGAAAGAAATATACTTAACAATGGTCACGTTGCCTACATAAGTGAATACATATTGAAAATAAAATATTTTATGGTATAGAAAACCTATGATCCCTTTATACTTTGTTATAAGTGGTTTTGTGCTTCCCAAAAGAGGAGGGAAAAATAAAATGCCAGATTTCTTGATTTAAAGGTCTCTAGTGTTATCTTCCGTTCATTGACAACTAGGCCCAAGGCAGTGGTAGGCCTTGATTTCCTTGATTTTATTAACTCAGGCTTCTGGTATCTTTATTTGCATCTTATTTCTGCTCCTTGATTCCCTAATTTTGCTTACCAAGGAAAATGACTATAAACTTTGGCTGAATTAAGGCGTCTACTCAAAACCTTGCTTGATTATAATCCAGTGGAAGGAATTAAATAATCTACTAGATGGGGCTCTGGCAGTCTCAACACATTACAGTCTAAGCAAACGGCAGAGACAAAAACAGAAGGAAAACAGAAATAAAGGGGAAAGAAATGGAAGAATACTGCCAATATGCAATTCACAATGGGGAATAATAATGGATTTTTCCTAAACAAGTATGATGCAACAAGTCAAAAATTTTATTCAGTGTTTTTGCCCTGTTATAATTTGGAGGCTGTAACCTTTTTCTATTTCCAAATTAGAGTAAGATTTTTACAGCACAAACTCCAAATACTAGGCTGCCAAATTTAAGAAAGAGGAAAGGAAATGAAGGGAAAACTGTTCTCCCCTAAAAAAGAAGGAGAAAATGGCCAAAGGAAAACACAATTAGGGGAGGCAAGACATTTTTCCCAGAAGCAACTGTGGTCTTATGGATAACAAGAAATGGGATTTCCTCACAGAGAAAGAAACCAATTCTAAGACATGGAGACAGAAAGAAAAAGAAAAAGTTGACAGGGTAGGCCAATATCACTAATGAATTATGATTTAAAAGGTCTGGCATTTCTTTCATCATGCGGTTCAGCCCTCTGGATGCAGTTGATAGTTTCCCTGTGCCTTAGCAGACAGTCTCATGAGTAGCTGGGGCTAAAAACTCACCACCTGGTGACCAATATTGCAGGAGAGGAGTTCTCTGTACTTAAAATAGGCTGATTCTTGGACAACAGTCACAGTACTTGGGCTTACACTTAAAAGCTCATCCAGTGTGGTAGGATCTGCCAGAGCTGACAATTTTGTGGCCTAGCTTCTGAGATCCCAGATTCTGTCTCATGCCATGATGAGTTAATAGGGTTGGATATAAGTGGAGGCATAAATGAATACAGAGGCAAAATTGTCAGATCAAACATTGATAAATAGTAAATAGCAATGGACTATAAAATTATTTCATATGACAAAAAACTTATGTAAGGAATGTAGTAATGATTCAATATTAGGAAAATAACCAATAAAAATATATGATTGTAATAATAGATGCAGAATAGGTTTTCGATGAAGTACACTTTCCATTTATATTTTTTAAAAAAACCACTGAAAGATATAGAAAGAAAAGGATTTTTTTTCTTTAATATGACAAAGTATACCCTTGAAACAAAGAACTAGAATCCTGAGTTACTCTTCACCCACCATCCTTTTCCCCAGCCCTCATTAATACAAAATGGCGTGGTCTGGTTATCATTCCTCTTTGACCTAGTTTTAGAAATGAATGCTATAGCAATGGGGCATGAGAAAGAAAACATAAATACCTGTGAAGAAGAGGTTAACAGATCTATTTGCATGTGACATGACTCTCAGTCAACAAGTATTTATTATGTGCTAACTATGTGCCAGGCACTGTGCTAAGCTTGAGGGTTCAAAAAAAAAAAAAAAAAAAGAAAGGGGAAAAAGGCCTCCTTCCTCAAGAAGCAAACATTCTAATACGGGAAACAACATGTAAAGACTGAGGTGCAGACAAGATATAGAATGGATGAAGGTAATAATCTGAAAGGGGAGGGCTAATTAGGGTGGATGGGGAGAGAACAAAGTATTGAAGCAGTAGATAACTTTGGTAACAGTCGGGGTATGAGATAAAAGTACGAAAGTCCATCTACATTTTTACATACCACTAAAAATTCATGAAAATTCAAAGGAATAGAAATAGAAATATCATTTGTGGGAAAGAGTATATATACCAAATAGTTGAGCATTAGTTTGCCAGGGCAGACATCAGGCCTCCATAAAGGTAACTTTTAAATGGTTTTGATGCAAACAAAGGAAGAAACTCTGTAGTTAGAGAGATAATACATATTCATGGATAGGTCAACCTGATGTGTTAAAAATAGCAATATTTTCCAAATTAAATGTGTGGATTCAATGCAATGCCAATTAAAATGCCCATGCTCTACTTTATGGAATTATGTACAGTACTTAAAATGTATTTGGCAGGTAGGTAACATGTTTATTAACAGCTTACTATGTGAGGGAAACTGTGCTAGGGATATAAATATGGGACAACAGCCAAACATATCAAGAGGAACAGATTTTAAAAAGTTATTGCAAAACTGACATTTGGAATCTTATAAGGAACTAAAAATTTGTAAAAGTAAGAAAAATATATTGCAAATGACTTTAATTAATCATTCTCTAAGAGAAATGTCCATTAAAATATCTCTGAGTTATTCCCTTATATCTATCAAATTGATAAAAAAAAATAAAGAACTACAAAAATCAGCGTTGGCAGGTTTATAAGGAAATTGACATCCTATTGTGTTATCAATTGAGCTTTTAACAGGTACAATATTTTTTGTGGAACTTGTTGGCAATATCTGGTAAATGCTACGTAGTTGGATAAGCACTAGATCTGAAACCAGAAAGTTCAAATCCCAAAATTTTCCATTCACTGTGCAGCCCTTGGCAATCACCATCCCCCTTCTGGGCTTTGATTTCTTCATCTATAAAGTGAATCTGTTAGAACAGATGATTGCTGATGTCCCTTCAGCTCAAACATCCTGTAAATTGTTACAAGAAATTACAAGAGTTACCAAGCTGAAGAATATCTCCTTTGAGCAGGTGATCCTAACATTTGAAAGAAGATGGCCAAAAAAGGAAATATTTGTACAAAAAAATTAATAGCTGCCTTACTGGCAATATCCAATGAATGAAGAACGGCTAAGAAAAAGGTGTGCCATAAAAGGAAAAATATGAATGTAAAGAAATATGGAAAGGGAGGAGAATTTTCCAAGGAAATCAGAATAAAATATACACAGACTATGAATATAGAAGAACAGCAGTAATAAATACACAGGTATAAAAATGTATGCTTACATTTTCAAAAATAAATGATACCGTCTCAAAAAGTTATTTTGCTGAAGTATACACACCCCTGAGTGTAAACAGTTTTGAATTTAAGATAAATTTGGCATTTTTTTTCATTTCACGAGCTTATTAAGCTTATAACTCAAAATTAAGAGGAAAAAGCTGCCAAAAGTTCTGAAGCCAAATCAAGTTTAAGTTAGTATTCTGAGAACAAACTTTCTGCAGTTATGCGTAAGTTTTAGATGGAAAAAGGGTAAGCAACTCAAGCATTAGCTGGTAACAGATAGCTATCTTAGGTATGGGTATCACAGAGTTAGTACAATACAATAAATATATAAATATATATAAAATCCATAAACATAAATAAAGCAGTCTAATAAATAAGAATCAAAACTTTGTATTTTGTTTCAACATCGAAATACATTTAGCTGGTTTCTTTTTTTCCCCCCTCAGGAAATTTGTGTTAATTAAACACTAGTCTTATAGTTTGAACTATAGCTGATTTTTCTCTCTGCCTTTTAAAAAATTCCAGTCAATATTGAATCAATAAATATTTATTAAGAGCCTGCTCTGTGCTAGACACTGTAAGGGCTGGGGATACAAGAAATGGCAAAAGAACGTCTACCCTCAAGGAGCTCACAGTCTAATGGAGGAGACAATGTGCAAACAAGTAGGTACGAGCATATGCAGGACAAATGGGAGATAATCAATTATGAAATTGATATACATGAGCATGTGCATATATAACCAAAAAAATGTGAATTATATATGAAGCTAGTTATTATGTATTACTTGGGTTTTTAAAACACACAATAAATTTAACACAATAGCACCCTGCTATTTTTTAAATGTTTCATTGAAGGTCCTCCTCTTTTTTTTTTTTTTGAGTATTACTATCACAGTGGGCAATTAGGTGGCACAGTAGATACAATCTTGGGCCTGGAGTCTGGAAGACACATCAATCTGGAGTTCAAATCCAGCCTCAGACACTTATTAGCTGGGTGACTCTGGGCAAGTCACTTGACCCTGTTTGCCTCAATTTCCTCATCTGTAAAATGAGCTGGAGAAGGAAATGGCAAATCACTCCAGTACCTTTGCCAAGAAAACCCCCAAAAGGGTCACAAAGAGTCAGACACAACTGAACAACAGCCAAAGTAACACCTACGTGCTTGACTCAAGGCATTTTTATTAGTTGTTCCCTATGCCTGAAATGCTCTCCCACCTCCCCAAGTGGGGTCATGAAGAGTTGGATGTGACTGAAAAACAACCCAACAACAACTTGAAACAGTAGTAACTTTCAGTTAATTAGGTTAAATGTTAAACAAAATATGAAAAAAGTGTATACTAACTAAATAACAAGTTATCGTCAAATACTCACCGTGGTAAGGCTGGTCACAAAGGTGTTCATCAGAGTCTCCTTTCTTCCAAGTATCAGATGAATTTACATTTGCTGTCACTTGTCCATCCTTCAAAGTCAGTCTGTACTGGGAAGCACTGTACAAAGAACCATACTCACATTTCCACCATAACATGGCATTTGAATCACAGCTGAACATTTTCAAGGAATCTTTAGGTTTGGCAATATCTATTCCAAGGCACATCTGGGATTCCACATGGAAGAGGCGATGCTGTGATACCCACTTCCACTGCATATCACTGGTGGTCTTGCAGTTTACTGCTACTACCAAACCATTTGCAGTTTTAAGGCATTTGCCAGTATTTTCATGGCGGATGGTAAATGGGCCATTATCTAGGTGGAAAAAAATTAAGAAAAACTCTTCAAAAATTTTCATGACACATATCCTAAACCTTTTGCTCTATGAAAAGTGCCTGAGCACAAAGAGATGGTCTCAACAGTGCTACATCACTATAGAAAGTGTCCCTACCTGAACAGAGCTATTTTCTCATGTGATGTGGTAGGTGCCCCTTGGCCATTACATTTCCTCAGGGTTGACTTTGACCTCACTGTTCCCCAAGGTACACTTTAGATTTTCCCAAACTATGCCCCCGGAACCCTCCTCATCCTGGAAGCTCACTACAGCACTGAAATTTACACATTGGAAGTACCGTCCTTCCCCATAGCAATACCTCCGACTGTATTGCTCCTTTCAAAACTATGCTGCACATGTTTCTCAGGCTTTCCAGGCTTCACTCAACTTTTTCTACCATTACTCACTCCCCCCAAAACACTAGCACCCCCAAACCCTCACTTCAGTTTCGTCTTATGTGTTGTCTCTCCCAATAAATTCAAAGTTCCTTGAAGGTAGGGTTATTTCTGCTAATATTTGCACCCCCAGAGCTTAGGACAGTGCCTGGCAGATAGTAAGTGCTAAATAAATCCTTGTTAGCTGACCGTTGGTATTCTAAAGCCATCTGGAATTCAAACTCTGGCTCTTACATGTTCGAACTATTTACTGGTAGAATGCAGGAGGGAGTATGGTATGGTGGGTTCAAGAGTGATGATTCATTTTTTAAATCTTGACACCTAACAGGGCAGCTAAGCGGCACAGCAGATAGAGCACCGGGCCTGGAGTCAGGAAGACACATCTTCCTGAGTTCAAATCTGGCCTCAGATACTTCTTTTAAAATGAGCTGGAGAAGGAAATGGCCAACTACTCCAGTATCTGTGCCAAGAAAACCCCAAAGGGGTCATGAAGGACATGACTGAACAACCAAAGGGACATCTACATTCCTGACTGTGAGTCTTTTTATCAGTTGGCCCCTGTGCCTGGAACACCTCTCCCTCCTCAGTTTTGCCTCTTAGCTTCCTTCAATCCTAGCTAAAATCCTACCTGATAGTGGAAGCTTTTATTACTCCCTCTTATTTTAACACTCAGTTGATTATTTCCAATTTGTCTTTACATAGCTTGTTTATACACAACTGTTTGCATGTTTTCTCCCCATTAAACTGCTAACTCCTTGAGAGCAGGGACTTTTGTTTTAACCTTTCTTTGTATGACCCACACTTAGCACAGTGCCTAAGTTACTAATTAAATGCTTACTGACTATCTTTAGGATCATAAATTTGGAGTTATAAGGGCCCTTAGAGGCTATCTAGTTGGACTCCTTCATTTGGCAGATGAGGAACCTGTGGCCCCAAGGAATGAAAGAACTTTCCTATATAATCGTCATTTTGCTAACAAATTTTAAGAAATCAATTATAGTACAATCATGAAAACATAAATAATACTAAAATATGTTAAACAAATTTAAATGACTAAAGGTATAAGATTAAGAAGCTCCAGAAGAAGAACCAGTAATTTTCAGTATTATAAGGGACTTTCCATATGATACACACTTCACTGGGACTGGTTTCATTTACATACAATTTCTTCGTAAAGCAAGGGCTTGAACGATCAAAATAGCCTGATGGGAACTGGTGACTTAATATTTAGATACTGAAAATTCCGATGGACAAAAAGGAACTATTATTGTTCGGCTTTAAAAAAAATCAAGATAAATACCCTTAAAAAGTTATTTTTATTTCTATAAATACATGAATACACATATTTACTATAAGGCTGTGTTTCTGAATGGTCAGGGCAGCAACTTTATGCATTTCACTATTTCTTTTCCCCACCACGATCTTCTCAGGGGGACCTCTATCCCAGCCTTTACTCTCTCTTATTTTCTAGGCAGATACCAGTGCCAGGTGTTACCACCAGTAGATCTTCTCTTTGACCCTGACAGTTACATACTTGTTTTGTTATCGAGTCATAGAGGCATTATCTATAATTTCTCTTAATATGTTATTCAGAGGAGTCCTCCATCTTCATTGTTCCACATTTAAAAGGAAGCCATCCTAGACACCTCAGTTCTAGGTACACCTATCATTTGATTTTATTGTTCATAGTATCATAGATTTAGAGCTGGCAGGGGCATCAGAGGCCATCTCCAATCTCTTCATTTTGTAGATGAAGCCCAGAGAAGTTTAGTGATTTGACCAAGATCACACAAGTTAAGTAAATGACAGAACCAGAATTCAAACTCAGGTCTCCTGACTACAAGTTCACTGCTTGGGGCCATATACCCTTGGAAGGTAAATTCCTGTGGAAATGACTGTCTTATCCCATGACCTTGGGGTCCTGACCAAATGGTACTTCCATAGTTCTTTTATAAGAACACTCCCACTTCCTGTTCCCTGAAGTCTTGTGCTACACAGCTACAGTTATGAGAAACACAGCTTCTCTTCCAGGCAACTTCTACCTATAAACTTATCCCTATCTAGTCTGGCCCTTACATTTCCCAGTCATTATCCTTTTAGGGCCTTTCCTTCCAGGGTGTTCTCTGGAACCCAACTTCCCCAACCCCTCTCAGGGGTAGCTAGGTGGCTAGTGGATAGAGCACTGGCCTTGATCATGAATTCAAATCAGGTCTCAAACACTTCCTAGCTGTGTGATCCTGGGCAAGTCACTTAACCCTGTTTGCCTCAGTACCTCATCCACAAAATGAGCTGGAGAAGGAAACGACAAAGCACTCCAGTATCTCAGCCAAGAACCTCTCCCTCCCCTACAAAATGGGGTCATGAAGAACTGGACCTGACTGAACAACCACCACCACTCCCATCCACCTTCATCTTAGATCTCTTTCACTGAAATCTGCCTCTCTTGGTTAAGCTGTCACGACGGGAGGAAGGATTTACTGGCTCTCAGAATTAAGAGTCTCCGAGTAGGTAAGAACAACATCTAAATCAATATGTAATCTGACCAAGAATCCTCTATACCACACTGTAAGGTTTTTGAGGACGGGGACCTGATTTGTGTATGTATGTGTCCTCCCATCTCCACCTCTGACTGCATTTGGAGGATGGTGCTTTGCATGAAGTCGGCACTATGTATTCTGAGGTGAGCTGAAGAAGACTATACTTTCTCAAGATAAACATCATAATTCCTCCAGGAAAATCAGAAATAAGATTGATTTTCACAGGAGACTTATGAAACAACTTCATTACATTCACACACCTCATACAGGACAGGACATAGAGACTTATGCAAAGTTGCTTATTATTAAGGGAGTAAAAAACAAACATCCTGAACAAAATTAAACCAAAGATCTGTTGTGTTCATAACATCCAACTTTGTAAATCCTCCAATTAATCAAAGCTGCCCATGTAGAGTCTCTGAGCTACACCAAGAATTTATGAAAAAGTTTTTGTTTTTTAAGTCTGATTTTTTAAAACTTCAATTCACAACAGATTAATTTCACAATGAATAGCAAATGCTTGGAATAAACCCAGTCCATGATGCTTCACAGGATCATAGATTTATAATTGAAAGGAAACTCAGAAGTCATTGAGTACAACACCCTCATTTTAAAGGTTCATGGTGAAGTGTTGTTACCAGAGGTCCCACAGAGTTCAAATGTTAAGCTTTGTCAGAAGCTGCTTCATTCATCATCTGACAACCATTTTTTAAAAGTACTTAACATGGGCAAACAGCATCAAAAACACTTCTGAAACCAACCACATTCCATGTTGTCAGTAAAGAACAAATTACCACAAAACGAAAATCCTACTAACCCTTTACAGATACCATGCAAAAAGCTCCACAGAGAAAGTAACCAAACCTCATTCATCCCTTGGAAAATAATAACAGACCTCAAAAAACCAAAATTATCACTCTGAAATTCTTTGAAGTTTACCCATCCATTTATAGCCTCCTGTCCAAACACTTATTGCAGTAATTTACCAGCCTCCAGGTAATTCTCCCCAGTTGTGCAGGGAGTTTAGTACCTAGCTCAGCCTTCATCTCTACTCAAACCCTCATCCTCATAGTTGGGCATTTCATTACACACACTCCAACGCCCTGGCCTCCTAGATCAACCTTCTTAAATCCCATGACCTATGCATGTGTATATAGCTCTTCACCATGTCAGGCATGCACAGAGTTCATACCTTAGGTCGCACTATCACCCACAACTGTACCATCTCCATGATCTTGGACTATGAAATGATCTTTTTTGATCCTAATCTCTTGTCTTTCCATCTCCCATTTTACCTCAGCCCTCCTAAACCTATGATTTGTCTTCACTGAGTTCTTCAGTTCCTCTACAAACTTCCTGTTCCCCCAGCCCCGGGGTGGGGAACCTGTGGCCTCGAGGCCACATGTGGCCCTCTAGGTCCTCAAGTACAGCCCCTTGACTGAATCCAAACTTCACAGAACAAATACTCTTAATAAAAGGGTTTGTTCTATAAAATTCGGAATCAGTCAAAAAGCTGCACCCGAGGGCCTAGAAGGCCACATGTGGCCTCGAGGCCGCAGGTTCCCCACCCCTGCTCTAATTTATCATTCCTATTCTGGCCTCACTTTCTGCCCTTCAGTCTTGGCCTAACTGTTCAACTGTAACCTGCCTTTATCTTTGAATCCCCCGTTTTCTTGTCTCACTAACATTCACACCCTGATAATCACCAAACCTCACCATCTACTTTTTCTGCCCCTACTCCCAAACTGTTGGAAGACAAGAAAGAGAAGTCAGGACTAGGCCCACTACAGAGTCATATGATCTTATCTCAACTGGGCCCTCACGGCTGTATGGAAATCCTTTCATTTTTTCCTTCACTGTCTCTATAAAATTCCACATAGGGCAGAAGTTTGTAACCTTTTTTTTTTTTTTTGGTCACGGACCTGTGGGCAACCTGGTGAAACCTACAGACCCCTTCCCTGAAAAATGTTTTTAAATGCATAAACTAAAGTACATAGGATTACAAAGGAAACCAATTATATTGAAATATTATTACCAATATATGTTTTTTTGAAGGTTCATAGACCCCAGGCTAATAATCCCTAGCATAGAGGATATTCAAGACAATTAAAAAATTTCTTCAAACCTCACATGTTACGTTATCAGCCTGCTTACTGGGGAGGCTTAAAAAAGACATAGTGAAATTATAATAATGATTCTATCTGGGAATATCTGAATATTCAACTTGGCCCAGATTCTTCTATGGGAACAGTGGATAGATAAAAGTAGTAATTGAAACACTGAAAATGCTATTGTTTTACTTCCCTTTAAAACAGAAAAGACAGAAAGATAGTTGAACTAATACACTGTGGATACAGCAGTGAATTCACTCATTTATCCTAGAAAACAATTTGACATTTTTTAAAAGTTACTAAAATATCTATATGCTTTGACCAAAAGATCTCACTATTAAGCAGATGGTCTAACGAGGCCAAAAATTATACTCTATGTATCTCATTTGTACACAGTCATTTGCATGTTGCTTCCTCCATTAGACTGAGCTCCCTGAGAATGAGGACTATTTTTTGCCTTTCTTGTATACCCAGCACAGGCCCTGGCACACAGTAAGTACTTAATAAATGCTTGATAACTTGACATACATTGCAATTATTCATAGCAGTAATTTTTGTAGTAACAAAAAATTGAAAATTGAAATTGGCAAAATAGATGCCAACTGACTGGGAAATAGCTAAACAAATTGTAGTAGAATGTTATGGAATATTATTGTACTGTACATAACAATAAATATAATTGAGAGGAGCATGAGAAGGTTTCTGTGAACTATATAGTGACGTAAGCTGAAGAACCAGAATAAAACATGCCCCAATAACAACAAAAATTGAAAGATGAAAAAAATTAAAATTGAACCTTGTGTAATTATAATGGCCAAGAAGCTTGGCCATGGAGAAGACCTGAGATAATGCACCTCTCTGTCTTCTTTGTAGGAGGAGTGAGGATGGTTATAGGCATGAAATACTGTATACACCATCAGACTCTACTGTTGTGTTTGGCTGGTTTTGCTGAGATATTTTTTTTCCTCTCTTTTTTTGTTACAAGAGTAAAGGACATGAAAATTAAATAGATTGAGAAATAAGGGTATATACAAACAATAGATTTCAATAAGCTTTTTTTTTTAAATAAAAGGCATCCCCACCCACCAATCTGGTTGATCAAGAGAGACTGACCCTTGGTTGATGTGAAGTCATAATACATGAATTGCCAACTCTTGAACCAGTCTTTATCAGGACTAAAACAGTTTTAAAAGACACAATGCCCAGATAAAAATATATAAAGTCAATCAGGAATTCCCATGCTAAAAACTTGGCAGATACTATCTACAAGAGATCCTCATAGGTATCTCCCTCCTTTCCACCATAAATTAGAAAGGCTCTTGAAGAAAATATCTAACTGTTCTATAATGATCTTTTCTGTAGCTATTTGTCTAGGTAGAACAGAATCAAATGTTTTCAAGGCTGATAATGAAATAGTGATATGCTAGAACAAAGAACAATTCTACATACACCTCTGCCACGGGAAAGTAAAAGATGATAATGATAGACATCTATTCCGCAATTTGAACACATATACACTGAAAACTAGATGCAGAGCATTTGTTGGGGGGAGAGGGTTGGGAGTGGGAAATGGGGCTTCCTCTTTTGATGTTGCTTTTTGCTTTGAGAAACTGTTATGTGTCCGTTACCGTTCCTGTTCCCCCCCACCCCAATCTGGCTTGCTCAGAACATATCTGCCCTCTTCATCTTCCTGTCTAACCCTCCCCACCCCCAAATTAGAGTTAATAGAGGCTCAGAAAATCTCCTTTTTTCCTTGCTCTAACTGAAATGTCCAATGCAAGTTAACAAGAATTGTCCTACTGGGAGAGGTTGCAGGAAAACTTATGTACTAATATATTGCTGGTAGAATTGTCAATTGGTCCAACTATTCCGGAAAACAATTTAGAATTATGTATGAAAAGTCACTCAGGGGTTCACATCTTTTGACCTCAAAACCCTTTGCTATGCATATACCCCAAACATGTCAAAGACAGAAAGAAAACCCCTAAATATGACAAAATATTCAGAGCAGTACTGTTTTGCAATAGCAAAGAACTAAGAAAAAAATAGGTGCTCACTGATTGGGGAATAGCTAAAAAAAATATTATGGTACCATTAATATAATGATGTTATTGCACCATAAGAAACAACGAATAAGAAGAATTCAGAGAAACATGGGGAGATTTTCAAAAGGAAGCAGTGCGCTAGAGGGAAAAAAATGACCCAACAGATTTTGGGAAAGGAGTCTATTGTTTTGTCTAAGTAGCTTGTTAAGTTGTAGCCTCCACTTGTTGAAATACTCCCTACATATGTTTGTCTCATGGACCTGAGCTTTGTTCATTTTCCATCTGTCTTCTCTGAATGTGCATATGTGTGCATGTGATATTTAGCTTTTAAAAGTAGGGTCCTATGGCTAAGTAATTTCTTGATTGAATTGCTTCCCATTTTGAAAAACATCAGTTAGCATGTGTGTGAGCTAAAATGTCCCCAACATGATCAAATGTATATTTCAATTCTGTTTGCCTGATAAATGTACACTACTGTTTTGAAAGAAAGACAATCTGTGGGAATCTGTTTGTTGGGTACAATTTGTCAAGATGCAGTTTTGCCAAAACTTGAAGACCCAAGCCTATGATACTTAGAATGTGTGAAATAAACATACAGACATGAGCGGTCTCAAAAAGAGTAACCCTTGGCACATTCTCTTTTAGCAGATGACCTTACTCCCTAGCTGTCTGAGAAAGCCGGTAGGCCATAGCAACAAAGATCTGGATCCAGCAATACAAACAGATGGAGTTAACCTTAATTGTGAGTTTCTTCATGCATCCTTCAAACCTCTTCTATACCTCCCCTTAGTTCCAGTCTCTGAGGTTGAGATGGTCCCCACTCCTTGCCAAAGCTAGCCCCTCTACTTAAATATGCAGTCAATCTCATCTCCTCTACCTTCTTAAAACTTTTCCAATCAATTCCCTTCCATTCTCTCTTTAATCTTCAGTCTTTATTTCCTCTCATTGCAGGTCAGAAACATGCCTAAGTGTCCCTCATTCTTTTAAGTTTTATTTATTTTATTTTAAATTTACGAAATAAAACAATCATTTCCGTAACATAGTAGAATAATAAAAAGATGATTGCACATGAAACTGCAAATCTACTACTTAAAACTTGCTATTTCTTTTAAAGTCATTATAAATTTATCATGTAAGTTTCTTTTTTCCCCCCTTCCTCCCCCATTCTTTAAAAAAAAAAATTGTCTTTTTACCTTGCCACCCCCTCAAGCCAACTCCCTATAACTCTGAGCTCTTTCACTACCAAACACCCAAAGGGTCATCTATTCTCTGACTATTTCTCACCATCGATCCCTTAAAAACATCAAACTTCTAATTTTTTCCTTTCTACAGAAACTACTCTCTGTATTCATTCAACTAGACCCCTTTGCAGCTTCTGACACCATTAATTTCACCTGCCTCTGGGATATGCTTTCCTGTCTTGGTTTCCCAGACACCACTCTCTCATTTTCTTCTTAGTATCCTTTTTCTGAACTTCCTATATTTAAATATCCCCTAAGGTTCTGTGTTGAGAGCTCTCTTCTCCATAATCTCTCTAGGAGATTTCTAACCCATTACAATGGATCAAGGATCGTTCCTACGTAAATAACCCTCAAATCTACATCTCCAGTCTTAATCACTCACCTGAACTCCAAACCTGAATTACCAACATTCTCTTAGACAACTGAAACTCAATATTCTAAAGAAGAACTGGTTGTCTTTCTCTTCTAAACCCATTTCTCTTCCAAATGTCCTCATTTCTGTTGAGAGTATCACTGTCTCTACAGTTGGGTTTACAACCACAGAGTCATTGATTACTTCCCCTCACTCCCACCCCAAATCCAGTCAGCTGCCAAATCCTTTTAATGTTTCTCCCCATCAGTGCTTATATCCATCCCCCTCTTCTCTCCACTCAGTGGGTACCACCCTAGCGTTAAACCTTCTCATCAAATCCAGACTATAAGGTGTTCTGAATCGTCCTCCCTGCCTCTAGCCTCTTTCCCCTCCCAATCTGTCCACCACAGAGCTGTTAGAATAACTGTCCACCTAAATCCAGTTCACTTGTATGTCATGACATCACCTTCCTGAAGTCATGGTCGTTTTTGAAGCGATGGACAAATAGTAGCAGAAGCAAGAATAATCTTCCACAGGCATAGGTCTAACCATGGCATACCCTCCCTCAAAATTCTTGAGTGGCCCCATATGGGCTCTAGGATAAAATGCAAACTTCTCAGCTCAACACTTAAGGCCTTTCTCAGTCTCACTCTAACCTACCTTTCCAACTGCATTTCATATTATTCTCTTTCATGTACGCTGAATTCCTGCCAAGCTGGACTCCAAGAGGATTCCTAAAGTTGATATTCCATCTCCTTCGCCTTGTTCTCCTGAATCTGGAACTAATGGTCTTCCCTCCCTTTCACCTTTAAGAATGCTCATCTGCATGGCTTTAACTCTGTGAAGAGTCTTGATGTGACCAATTGCTGGTACTTGCTGCTTCTTCAAAGTACGTAATATTTACCTAGCTATGTAATCAATGCAGTACCTTCTCCCACTCCAACCCCCAGTAGATTCCTTCTAGTTGAAAATTGTTTCATTTTTGCTTTGTGTCTCTGGTTCCTTCCACACAGGAGATGCTTAATGAATGCTTGCTGCATTCATCTCTGGTCCCTCTTCCTCATCTGTAAAAGGAAGGACTTGGGGTAGATTATCTTTTATAGATCTACCACCTTACAATTTATGGATCTATAAGGTCTATGTGCATATGGACAATAGTAAGATATTACCCATACTACCCCTTTCTTGGGTACATGCTCTTTTCTCCCTTATTCCCCATATTATTCTAGAAGTCTCTTGGCTTTCTAGAAGTTCCAACTAAAATCCTGCCCTCTCTCAGAAGTTTTTTTCCAGATCCCCCTAAATTCTAAGGTCTTCCCCTTAATGATTATCTCCAATTCATCATACATATTGTATATATACACATAATACATACGTGTATACACACATATATGCATATACAAACATTGTATATATATATTGTTTTCATGTTACCTCTCTCTTAAGATTTTAAGATCCCTAAGAGCAAAGACTGCCTTTTGCCTTTCTTTGTATCCGTAAGATTTAGAAAAGTGCCAGGTATATTGTAAATACTTAATGAAAATTGACCCATAGCCCAGCCTCCCCGCCCTTATTCTCTGGTTCAGCTTCAGACATTGCTTCCCTCTGTTTCTTTTAGCTGACTTTTCTAAAGCTCCCATTGGAGATTAGTCCACAGGAAAACTTTTTAAAAAAAAAAAGAAGTTTGTGTCTGTAACCTTTACTATCTTTGCTAAATTCCTTTAAAGACATCAGTTTATTGTAATCATGATGTCTGTATTTAAGATACACACCTGAGTGCTAAGGTTACTTTAGGAAATATTATTGGAAAATAGTAAAAGTACTTGCCCCTATACTCTGTACCACCTTTGGAACCCCATGGGCTTCACTGATTAGGGACACTGTGCTGCATTCTGCTGTGTTCACCTTGTTTCAACGTATAGTTCCCCTGCTGTCACTCTACAGAGGGCTAACTTCCATAGGAGATATTTAGCATTGTACCTGGGGTTGTTACCACTAGCATAACTAGGGGCAAGGGGCAGCATGGCATAGAGTCTTGGACTAAGGGTCAGGTAGCCTGGTGTTCAAATTCCCTTTTTGACACTAATCAGGAGACCAGGAGTCACTTAACTACTTTGAATCTGTTTTCTTATCTGTAAACTGGGTACCCATAGTGTCTACCTGAAAAGCTATTTTACCTCAAATGAGAATATATGTAAAGTCTCAGGTAACTCTCTAAGGCCATAAATGAGATAAAGGTTGCAATGTGTTGGTGGAAGGAATTTCTACACAGAGAGTTGCATGTTTAAGTATGTGGCAAAAGAAGCCCACAATGGGGGGTGGGGGGGAAGGCTGAGGAAGTTCAGAATTTTTTTTTAAATGGCGCATATACAATATTTACTTTGGAAAATATAATAGGCTTCAAAAAGACAAAACATTTTATTAAATTAGACTTATCCACTGGCAGCCTCAAGCCTCAGAAATTTCATCTTTCTTACAGCATTTTGTAGGTAACAATCATTAAATGTTTCCTATATGCAAGGGACAACAACGCAATAGTTTCTGTCCAAAGGGGTCTACGTTCTCCAGGGTAGAGGAGATACAACATTCATGGAGGTAAGTGATACGTGCAAAGTAATTTCATGACATGAAGGTTTCTTAGAAGATGGAGCTATATTGAGGCAGCTGGGAGTACAGTAGATAAAGTACTAGGTCTGAAATCTAGAAGACCCAAATTCAGTCTAGCCTCTGATACTTCCTAGCTGTGTGGCCCTGAGCAAGTCACTTAACCTCTCTCTGCCTCAGTTTCCTCAACTGCGCATAATAACAACACCCAAGTTCCAAGGCTGTAGTGAGGATCAAATGAAATAATCTTTGAAAGGCACTTAGAATACACTTAATAAAATGCCTTTGCTCTTGGTCACCTAGGAGGTGGTACCTGAGCCGCGTTTTGAAGAAAACTAGGGGTTCTATGAGGCAGAGATATGGAGGGAATTCTTTCAGAACCCAAAGTAAGTAAAGTCTGTAGGTCTTTAAGTAAAGCCTGTAAGTTTGTAAGTAGGAATCTGGGAAGTAGAAGAGTAGGTTAACAGAGATGCTGAAGCACCAGCCCACTCCAAATTACTACTTACTTTCTACAAATTACTTTCTAAAAGGAGGGGAGGAAAAAAAAAGATAAATCAAGGAGTTACATTTGTCCAAGGACTTATGGATTCTTCTATAGAATCTGGAAATTTGAGATCAGTTAGTTAAGCAAACGACATGCTTACACATCAGATTACGAGGCACTAATTGCATCAAGAAGCTGGAAAATTGCAGGGTAAGATATGACAACTTTAGCCTGGCAACCCTCTCATCATCCCTCCAAACCTGGTAGATAGAGCAGAGTACAGTGTAGACCAGAAGCTCTTAGGTGTGAGAACAGGCATAATTGATACGATAAATGTTTAGTGAACACCTACTATGTGCAAGACCTTGGTGTAGTGAATCAACAGCTGGCCTCTTTGTTAGGAAGATCAGGTGACTTGGGTTCAAGTACTGCTAGACACATTGTTGGTCTGACTGTGGGTAAGTCAATTAACCTCTTGGTCTTTCCAGGTACCTCCCTAAAGACTAGATACAGGGGTGGGAAATCTGCAGCCTTATGGCCCCAAGGCCGCAGGATTCCCCTCCTGAACTATGTACAAATAAGACATATACAGGATGAATTGGAGGTAAACTCTGGGGGAAGGCAGTAGGACTAAGGAAGACTGAGAAAGGCTTCTTCCAGGGACTAGGACTGTAGCTGAGACTTGAAGAAAAGCTAGAAAGATCAAGAAGCAGTGACAAGGAAGGAGAGCATTCCAGACATGGGAGGGAGCTGTGAAATCTCTCAGTCAGGAAATGGAGTGTCTTTTGTGGGGAAAAGCAAGGTGGCCAATAATACTGGAAAGTGGAGTACATGGAGTAAAATAACACGGAATAAGATCAGAATGGTAGGAAGGTGCCAGGTTATAAAACCTATTAGTTTACTGAGTGGGGGCGAGGGGAGGGAGTGATATGATCAGACCTGTGCTTTAGATCAATCTGACAGCTGAGTAGAAGATGCAATAGAGAAGAGAGAGGCCTAGAAACCAACTAGGAGGCTAATGCAATGGTACAGGCATAAGGTGAAGAGGGACTGCACCAGGGAAGTGTCAGAGGAGAGAGGAGATGTTACCAAGGCAGAAACAACAGGACTTGATCACTGATTGGATGAGGAGGGTGAGGAGTTCAGGATGTCACCCAGGTTGTAAGCTTAGGAGCCTGGGAGAATGGGGGGGGGGACCCTCAACAGTAATATAAAATTTAAGAAGGTAGAAGGGCTTAGGGGGCAAAGATAAGGAATTCAGTTTTGGACACAGTGAATTTGAGATGTCCATGGGACAACCAGTTTGATATATCTAAATGGCATTCGGAGATGCAAGACTGGATGATGGGAGAGAGTTTAAGACTGGAAAAGCAGATATGAGTCATTTGCCTAGAGATGTCATTGAAATAATAGGAGTTAAAGAGATCACCAAGTGACCTAGTATGGAAGAAGACAGGAAGGCCTAGGACAGAGCCTCGGGGGTTGCATTCTGTTAGCAGGAATGACATGGAATGAATTCTGTTCAGTTTCCTTTGCTGGACCCTTTCCTTCCTCTTCATGACCCCTTGCATGGATGTTCCCCAAGGTACTGTCTTAGGCTCTTTTTTTCCCCCTCTTTCCTTTCTCTCTGTCTCTCTCCATCTGTGTCTCTCTCTCTCTTTCTGTGTCCGTGTCTGTCTATCTGCCTCTCTCTCTCTAGTGTGCCTGTCTCTTCCTCTCTGCTTGTTTCTGCCTCTCCTCTCCCCTCCCACTGTCATAGCTTCAACTACCATTTCTATGCGAGTGATTTTCTTATTAATTTTTTTGGCTTCCAGACCCATTATTGCCTAACATATTCAAACCTAACACAAATCTGCTTCTCCTTATGCCATCACTATTTTCTCAATCTTACCATTTCCCCTATTTGAAAGGCTGGTGTTTCTTTAACCTTTCATAATCAGTTACCAATCTCCCTTACGCATAGACTTAGTCATGTCACTTCAATTCAAAACTCTTCAGTTGGCTCCCTATTGCTCCTCTCTTGTCTGGCATTCGAGGCAGTCCTTGAACCAGCCTACCTCTCTGTCTACACACACGCTACACTCTGGCCAGACTTTTCTCAGTGGTTGATGAAATGGTTGTACAGTGAAGGCCAAACTCCAGTAAAACTCTAGTTTTGTCATAAGAAGCTGTAACTATAATCTTACCAAGAATTCATTTCATCATAACCTCCTCTTTACTCCCCTTAACTCCTTATGGAAACAGCGTAAGTGGATAGCTAATGGGTGGAGAACATCCGCATACAATCCTTGATATACCTTTTGCCAGTTCAGAAAAAGAAAGTAAAAGCAGAAACACAGTAACTTAGGTTGGCAAGGCAGGAATGGGAGGTTATCTACTCATTAGTCACTCCCTTCAAACTGCCATGAAATGTAGCTCACAGCCAACACTATTCCTTTAAATCAAACTCCTAGCCCTTCCTCCACCAAAGATGTACAAGTACCCCTCATATACATTAAAATGCCAAAATTATCAGCCACGTTGCAAAAATTTCAAGTTTTCCTCAGTGTTTTCCTCAAAGTGGAGTCTCGGGACTTCTGGGGGTCATATTACACCCAGAGACCCACTGAGCTCTTTGGCAAGCACTGAAGTGAGCAGACAGGGTCCGGCAAATTGAAGTGTTTGGAGTTGTGGGAATGTCTCACTTGTCATTTTATAGGCAAGCCAATCCAGAGGAACAGCCCCAGGATGCTTTGCGTAGGCGAAAAAGACCTGACTAAATAGGCAACAGGCAGGGCGGAATAGGTAGCAAGTCTGCCCCGTCTGAGGAAAAAATATATACTAGAGAGGATATAACAATAAGCAAGAGAAACCGAGGCCTTCTGGCTCCTTCTTCCACTTCTGCGCCCGCCCCACCCCGAAACCGCACCTGGGATCCTTTCCCGCAACCACCTGTGCCCTACTTCCCTACCCACAAGGGCAAACGTTTTTAATCAACACACAGGCTAACCCCTTCCTCAAACTCCCCTGAGGGACTAGGTACTCGAAAAAAGAAAGAGAAAGCTATCCACCCTACCTCATTCAGCCCAAAGCCACACAGCCATGAAATAAGCTGACAGAGGCTGCAGCTCCCTGGCATCCCCATCCACCCCTAGCAAACGCGGCATCTGGCAGCTGCAACATTCCCCAGTTCTGGCGCGGTGAAGCTCTGAGATAGATGTTCAGGGTTACCTGTGAAGCTAGGGGACACCCATTCCGCTAAGCACCAGACGACCAGGAAAAACAGCCAGCGGACTTGAGGGTTGCCCCTAATTGGGGTAGCCAGACGCGTCCCCATCCGCACGTGCTGGAGCAACTAGCTCAGGGAGACACTCAGGGAAGCTACAGCACACACACTTCTAGTACACCCCCCAGGTCTTTTAGCCTTTCCCTCTGCGCTTTGGCCCCACCCCGGCCCTGCAACCTTGGGCCAATCAGTCTCCTCCTTTACGGGAGCGGGAGGGGTGAGGAGGGGAGAGAAGGGGAGCGCTGGCCGCCTACCAGGGGATAGTGAAAGTTTGTCGCGAGTGAAGAAGGCCCACCTGGGCTTGAGGGGAGGTGGAGAAAGCGCTCACCTGGAGGGATGAGCAATGCTGGCCAAAGCGCAGGCTTCAGCAGGTTGCTTTTTCATTTTCTTGGGCTTTAACTTTTTCTTAGTCTTTCCTTTTCTTTCCCCTCCCTTCCCTTCCTTCCCTTTCACAAAAGCATGAGCATACACACAAGCATGCCCTACCTTATATGTTTGCTGGTTTGGAAACAGTAGGTTTGCAATAAATAAATACAAAGTAATGGTACATGGACGGGGGCGGGGCGAGGGGGAGGAAGGGCACTCTGATGGGGGAATCAAAGGGAACTCTAAATCCTCTGAGGGTCTCTCCAGCAGCTTGACTCGGCTCTCGTAGGTGCCCCTTGTACCTCTCCAAACGCCAGTCTATCCTTTCCACAGTAATTAGGTGGGAAAGTAACCCATCTCCTATTCGGAGGGGAATGCCAGGGCTAGAATGACTCATCCACTATCGCGCTGCCGCGGCCAAGCAAAGGAAGTGAACCTGATCAACCCACGCTCTGGAATCACGCTCCTATTACTTTAAATCGCTTCTGAGAAGCTGACTGTGGCCAAAAGAAGTTAGGTGATAGTGTGGAATGCGGCGTCGCGGAGTTAATGGTAAAGGAATTTAGAGCAGAGTTTATTTAATGGCGCTAGGGAGACCTTAAGGCATAAAATCATTGTGTCCCACTCTTAGTGATTGCACGAAAATTAATTTTCTTCTCCGTGAATTTCCAGCCAGAGCAGAAGCATCATCTATATCGGGAGTGCAGCTCCAAAGGGTTGCCCCTAAAACTCAAGGTAGAATGTTTTGTTAAATTCGATTATTTAAAATTAATTTTTTAAAATTGTTTAAATTTAAATATAATTTAAAATAAGATTATTTAAAGTTAAAATTCAATCTTTCCACTTTAGAGCTTCCCCTCCTACTGTTGGAGAAGGGCTTACCAGATCTTCGCATATATTTCTACCTGGGCTCTGATACTCTGTCTGTAAGGCAGAACCATCACTATAAATGGGCAAGATCTAAGGGCAGAACCATGACTATAAATGGGAAAGGTCAAGACCAAAAGACGCAAGCAAAGTTGTATGAGAATTTCATCCCATAAAACTTTAGTACCTGATAACAGTGCAAGGCTGTACTTTGGGGGCATGGAAGGTACAAAGATGCTAACAAAACATCCCTGCCCCCGGGAGGTGATGGTGAAGTAAAGGCGACAAGGCATTATCTGTCTCTACAATTCAGTTAAATTTAAATTTGTTAATTTATTAAATTATTTATTAAGGACCCATGTTCAAGGAACCTCAATATATAGATGAGTATATAAATAGACACACATGTATTAAACACATATTATATACCTACACAGATATATATACACAAAAACGAAGGGGGAACTTCTTGATTTTCATGTACACACCGATCTATACAAATGTTATATCCCTAGCAGAATGTACATTCCTCTGAACAGTTTAATTTTTGTCTTTATATCCTCAGCTTCTAAAATAGCTACTTAATAAGTATATGTTGGATTGGATAAAAACACATACACACACAATCCCTGTCTTCAGGGAATTTACAATGTAATAAGATAAGAAATGTATGGTTATAACGCATGTTAGAATACAAGAACAGGAGATAGCCAACAGAGATGAGAGATATGGGGGGAAATGAGTTATTTCTTGATAAGAAGATCTAGGAATCCCTACTCCAACAGTAGGAGGAGCAGCTCTAAAATGAAAAGAGAAATTAATTGAGTTTAACACAACATTCTACCTTGAGTTTTAGGGGTAACCCTTTGGAGCTGCACTCCTAATATAGTTCCTGAGCCCCTACTAGTACACTTCCCATTAAAAATCAGTTGATAGATGCAATTAGCACTTAAAGGCATTTGCTAAGATGATGCTCTAATAAGTCTGGGCACATTTACCCACAAATCCCATGGGATGAGTGGACTCAAACTTAGAGCACAGAGGCATCTGTATAGGATTTCATTGTGGCAGAGGCAACATAACTCCTAAGCACTGAAGGGTCTAGAAGCCCCTTTCTCTCTTCAAGGGTTTCTCACACAGCTGTTCTATTCTTTGCAGCAACTCTGATGAGTAAGTTGTTCAGCTGAATTTCTACTGTCTGTTTCTCTGCATGACTCTCTTCTCTGATTCCAAAGGCTCTGTTCCTTGAAGCTACTTCCTCAAGTTACCCTCTCTCTCTCTATCTATCTGGAATACATGTCCCTGCTTCCTCAATTGTGCCTCTATCTCAAATGAATGAACTCTGAACTGAAGAATATGTCTTCTACTCTCTTTCTAAACGGTATGACAAATTCTGGGGAAAAATTAATTCTGTTCTCAGTTCCCCTACCCCCACCCCCAAAAGGGAATTCTTCCACAAAGTTCTTTGGAGCCTATAATCTCTCCTACTTCAAGTCCAAGGCTTAGCTATTTAAAATCCCCAGGGGTGTGACTAATTTGGTTGCTACATCAGCCCAGTTGTTCCCTTCTTGACTCAACTTGAGAGGTGTTCATACCAGTTCAAGGGATCATAGGGTATTATGCCTTGTTAATTCACCTCAATATATGTGACTTTCGCAGCTACACGGATTGAGCTGGTGGGAGGTAAAGGGAAGAATGAACTTTATGTATGTAAGGGAGACACCTATTACAAAAGAGTCTGTAAGGCAGTGGGTTTTTTTTCCCCTACTGGATCAAATGCGTGTGTGTGTGTGTGTGTGTGTGTGTGTGTGTGTATGTCGTTGATCAGCAAAGAGTAAGTACAATAGAATATTATATCCTTTATATCTTTCAGTTAATTGTGAGTAAAGATATAGTCAATTGTTGATTCTCACTTCCCTGCTTATTCTTTTCTATTATCTTTATAAAATATGCCCTCAATTCATATACGGATGGCTCTCATAAAGACTTTGTATAAATGAAGGAATAAGCATATATATAGCCCCAAATTATTAATGTTCATGTTCCCTCTAGCATCTTTTTTCAGTATTAAGAAGGTCTGAGGTCCCCTCCTCCCCTGTGCCTTTAGTATCTTCCCCTCATTCATACCCCTCATGGTATGACCATGAAAATTGACCCCTTGATGCTTTCATGATTGTATAACCCCCAGCAAAAATCTCCTTTTTACACTTGATCTAATTTAGCTGTTTTTCCAGTCTTGGTTCTCCTTAGGGCCATTCTATTACACTTGGATTTCAGAATTTTATCAACAGCAATTTTTTGGTATTTCATAAAATAATACCCCAATTACATATAAAGACAAATTTTAGCATTCTTTTTTTATTTAAATTATTTTTATTCTGAACTTAAACACCAAAAAAATCACATTCCTACATATACAGCAGAACGCAAAAAAAGAATATTATAGGAAACCATAGATCTACTTTTCATACCACTTGGATTTATTTTTAAAGTATGTAATGCATTTCACTTGGTTTCAAACTGTCCTGCTTGTCTCTGCTTCTTTCTGAATTTGCTTCTGTTCTCCTCATATGGTTTAAAAAACATAACATCAATTTAAAAAAATCTTTTTCGAGTTTCAGATTTTCTCCCTCCCTCTTTAACTGCCCCCCACCCCAGACAATAAGCAATTTGATATAGGTTATATATGTGCAATCATGCAAAATATATTTCTATATTAGTCATATTATGAAAGAAGACCCAGACAAAAAGAAAAAAAACACAAAAAAGAAAGTGAAAAATAGCATGCTTCAATCTGCCTTCAGACTCCACCAGTTCTTCCTCTGGCTGTGGATATGATTTTTCATCATGAGTCCTTTGGAATTGCCTTAGATCATTGTATTGCTGAGAATAGCTGTGTCATTCACTGTTGATATTATACAATATTGCTGTTACTGTGTGCAGTGTTCTTCTGGTTCTGCCTATTTCACTTTGCATTAGTTCATGTAAGTCTTTCCAGGTTTTTCTGAAATCAACCTCCTTGTAATTTCTTATAGCACAATAATATTCCATCATAACCATATACCACAACTTGTTCAGCCATTCTCCAATTGTTTGGCATCCCTTCAAGTTCCAATTCTTTGATAAGACAAAAAGAGCTGCTATAAATATTTTACGCAAATTGGTGTTCCCTTATACCCCCCCTTTTATCTCTCTGGGATACATACCTAGGAGTGGTATTGTATCAGCAGCATTTGTTACAAATTTTTTTTCTTAGTTATTGGTTTCCTTTCTTATCATAGCTCCATTTACTTGCTCCTGTAAAAACTTTTAAATTTTTATGTAGTTCAAATTACCTGCAATTTCTTTTACTATGTTGTTTGTCCCTTGCTTTGTTAGGAATTCTCCCTTTAGGAAAAGGACCCACATGTACAAAAATATTCATATCAGCTCTTTTTGTTGTGGCCAAGAATTGAAAATTGAGGGGATGCCATCAATTGGGGAATGACTAAACAAGTTGAGGTATTTGAATGTGATGGAATACTACTGTTCTATAATAAATGTTGAGCAAGATGATTTCAGAAAAAATCCTGGAAAGACTTAAATGAATTAATGCTGAGTGAAGTGAGCAGAACCGGGAGAACATTGTACATAGTAACAGCAACATTATGCGATGATCAACTATGATTAACTTAGTTCTTCTCAGCAACACAGTGAACCAAGGCAATTCCAAAAGGCTCATGATGGAAAATGCTATCCACATCCAGAAAAAAAACAAAAAACTGATGGAATCTGAATGAAGATTGAAGCATACTATTTTCACTTTTTTGAGAGGTTTTTCTCTTTTGTTCTGTTTCTTCTTTCACAACATAACTAATGCGGAAATATTTTAGACATGTATAACCTATATCAGATTGCTTGCCATCTTGGGGAGGGGAAGGGAGAGGGAGGGAGAAAAATTTGGGGCTCAAAATCTTATAAAAATGAATGTTGAAAGTAGTCTTAACACGTAGTTGAAAAAAAAACACTATTTTAAAAAAGGAATTCTCCCTTTAGCCATAACTGCAAAAGATATTTTTTCATTCATCTCTAATATCAAAAAGTGATCTAGAATTTTAGATTTAAACTGTTTCCACTTAGACGTTACAGTGAAATAGAGTCTAAGCTACTGATTTAATCCTATTTTCTGCAAAATTGCTTTCTAGGTTTCCCAGCAGTTCTTATCAAATAGATGGTCCTTCCCAAATTAGTTCATATTCTTGACTTTATCAAAAACAGGATTATTGATTTTTGATTAATTTTGATTCTTGCTTGCATAATCTTGTCCACTAATCTATTTTAATAACTTCCTAATAGATTTTATTTTTATTGCTTTATTATTTACTTTGAAGTCGGAAAGTTATTGCCCATTAATTCCTGCTTTTTTGGCCTATTTACCTTTGGATTCTAGATCTTTTATTTTTCCAAATTAATTTTCTTATTTGTCTTGTTCTATAAAATAGCATCTTAGAAGTTGCAATGTTACAGAATTAAATTGGTGTTGCCCTATTGTGAACAATGAATAGCTCTCCAATTTTTAAAGTCCTACTTGGAAAGTATATTCTCAAATTGTATTTATATAGTTCTTGAGTGTATTTTGTTAGGTTGACTCCCAGTTGTTTTATGCATTTTGTAGTTTTACTCAAATATAACTTCATTTTAAAAATCATTTTCACTTATTTTTGTTATTGTCATCTAGGAATGCTGATTATTGTGGATTAAGGCCATTTGTTTCAATTAGTTTCTTTGCTAATTCTCTTGGGTTTTCTAAGTAAACCCTCATGCCCTTTGCAAATAAGAGATAATTTTGACACTTCTACTGATGTTTATGCATTTGAATTTCTTCTCTTGTCTTGTTGCTTTAATCTCTTTCTCTTCTCTTACTATATTTCTAGAGCTACATCAAATAATAATGGAGAGAGGGGACATGTATTATGTTTGAAAAGCTTTTGGTATTTTTCCATTGCAAATAGGACTCACTTGGTCTTAAGATATATACTGTTTAGCATATGAAAGACCCTTCTATGCCTATGCTTTTCAGAATCATTAGTGTAATAAATGCTATTTTTGTCAAAAACCTTTTCTGTATCTATTGGTATAGTAATGTTGTTTTTGTTCATATGATTAGTTATGCTTTTTAAAAATGTTTAATCATCTTTAGATCCCAGGTAAAAATCAAGGAATAGTGAATAACTTTTGTATGTATATTGGTGTAGTCTTTTTCTTATGATTTTATTTAAAATTCTTGTATCAATATTAACTAGTGAAATTGGTCTATAGTTCTCTTTCTTTTCTTTAACCCTCCATTGTTTAGACATTAGGACCATATTTGTCTCATAGTTTTTTGTTCACATCTTTCCCTCTAATACATTGTAAACTCCTTGAGAGAAGGAGTTGTGCTACGTCTTTGTATCTGGGGCAGTTAGTACAATGATTTATGAAGAAATGAACCTCTTCTTAGAAAACTTGCGGTGATGTTTCATTGCCCATAGAATGAAATCTGGACAATACATCCTATAAGAGTTGAGAGAAGTAAGAGATCGCTCTTGGCTGGGGGGAAATCAAAGGAGACTTAATAGGGAAGTAGCATGTAAGTTGGACCTTAGAGGATGTGTAGAGTTTCAATAGGTAGAGATAAAAGAAGTAGGAAGTGGGAGGCAGAGGGAACAGAGGAAGAGGAAAAGCGAAAGCTAGTTATGCATGGGGGAGGAGATTACATGGGAACAGGGCACCCAGCCAGATTCCGTGGCTCCCAGGGGTTTCAGATCACTGTACCAGATCATTCTCCTTCCTTCCCTGGGGCCCTGGCCAACATCATTAGTACTTTAGTTCTACTTCACCCAATCAGTAGCTTGTTTCCTCATAGTGCTCTCATTCTTACTGCACCTGTAGGGTCCTCATTGCCACCTTGAGTTGTCTTTTTGGTTAGAAATTTGTCCCTCCTTCCCCTTTCAGATTCAAGGCCTTGGAATTTAGCATGGGTCCATTTACAAGGGAAAGAGGGAAGTTGGTAACATGTATAGGAAAGTATAGGAGATCAAAATGCTTAGTAGTCGCCTGATCAGATAATAAGTACCTACTCTAATCTAAACTAGTCTCATTCTGCATTCCATCTGGGAGAAGGCCTGGTCACTATAAGACCAGGCTATAGTCCTGCCTGGGTGAAGTACCACATGGACCTCTTTCCTTCCAAACTTCCTGCCAGATTCTCCCTCCTTACATGCCCTCCGCAAATCAGTAACGAAGACTTTTGCTGGTCCTGACTTAGTGGTCCCCATGTGATCACTGTGACAATAACAGTATAGTGTACCTCCTCGTCACAGTGAGTGAAGAGCCAGAACAAATGAAGATACACAAATGTAATGGAATGATAATAGCCCAGGGATCAGTGAGTAGAGCATCGGCCCTGGAGTCAGGAGGACTTGAGTTCAAATCTGGCCTCAGACACTTGACACACTTACTAGCTGTGTAACCTTGGGCAAGTCACTGAACCCTAATTGCCCTGCCTTCCCCCCTCCAAAAAAAACCCAAAAATAATAGCCCAGGGTTACACAGCTAGTAGGTATCTGAGATCAGATTTGAACTCGGGAAGATGAGTCTTTCTGACTCCAGGCCCAGCACTCTATCCACTGCACCACCTGGCTGTTGATGAAGTCAAGAAAACCTGAATTCATATCCAGCCTAAAACACTTACTATACTGAAACACCTGAACAACCATGGATTAGAATTAGAAGCAAGGGCTCAATGGAGACAGAGAAGTATTTAGGGGTAGGAGTTTGTGATCTCATTTTCATAGGGTTTTGAAGGGAACACACTAACTCTTATCTGTGCCACCTTGGGGTTAGTTCTTTAACATATCCAAATCATCTCAAAGTTGTCAGTAACACTTTAAAATGAACAATTCCACATCATCTCAAAATTATCAGCAGCTTTGAGCGTTCTGCTTTTGTCTGGAACTTGTCTGAGATTTACATATGATATTATCAAAAACCTTAACAGCAAAGTCTAGATATCTTTCCCTGATTCCACCACATATTACTGGGATGTGATTTTTAAAAATGTAAATGCTATTTTATTTTTCCTAATTTTCCTAATTACATGTAAAGACAATTTTCAGCATTCATTTTTATAAGGTTTTGAGTTCCAAATTCTTCTATCTCCTCTTTCCCCTCTGCATTTCCCAAGATGACAAGCTATCTGATATAGGTTATACATGTGCAGTCATGTAAAACATATTTTCATATTATCAATCATACTTGATCATAGTATAGTGTTACTGATATTGTGTGTGATGTTCTGGTTCTGCTCACTTCACTCAGCATCAGTTCATGAAAGTCTTTCCAGGTTTTTCTGAAATCATCCTGCTTATCATTTCTATAGAACACATGGAACATAATGGAATACAGTAGTATTCCCTTACATTCATATACTATAAATGGTTCAACCATTCCCCAGCTGATGGGCATCCCTTCATTTTCAAGTTCTTTGCCACCACAAAAAAACTGCTATAAACATTTTTGTACATGTACTTTTCCCTTTTTTATGATCTCTTCGGGATACAGACCTAGACTAGTGGTATTGTTGGATCAAAGGGTATGCACAGTATTATAGCCCTTTGGTCATAGTTACAAATTGCCCTCCAGAGTGGTTAGATCAGTTCATAACCCCACCAGCAATGCATTAGGGTCCTGAATTTCCCATAGGATAATATTTTTGTGTTAATATGTGATATGATTTATAAATTGTGCTCCTCTGATCTTTGGAATAGTTTATATATGACTTGCAGATTCCCCTTGTACTTCCTGCCATTGCCACTTTATACTGGCTACTTATAAACTTACGTATTTTACTGACTAGACATTTTATACACACACACACACACACACACACACACACACACACACACACCACTTTACAAAAGCTAGTTGATTTTAAGAGGTTACATGGAACTAGGATGTTGTACACTGACTCCCAACAGTGGGGGAATACATTTGGTGCCATCAGGGTACCTCTGGAACACTGAGGGACAGATGTAGCCTGCTAAAGTATGGTAGGGTAACCCAGAACATAAATGCTACAATCCTGTAAAGAAATTAGTTTTTTTATTTAATTTATTTAACATATTTAGTTTTCAGCATTGATTTTCACAAGAGTTTGAATTACAAATTTTCTCCCCATTTCTACCCTCCCGCCCACTCCAAGATGGCGTATATTCTGGTTGTGCCATTCCCCAGTCAGCCTTCCCATCTGTCACCCCACTCCCCTCCCATCCCCCTTTCCCTTCTTCTCTTGTAGGGCAAGATAAATTTCTATGCCCCATTTCCTGTGTATCTTATTTCCTAGTTGCATGCAAAAACTTTTTTCTTTGTTGTTGTTTTTGAACACCTGTTTTTAAAACTTTGAGTTCCAAATTCTCTCCCCTCTTCCCTCCCCGCCCACCCTCCCTAAGAAGGCAAGCAATTCAACATAGGCCACATGCCTATCATTATGTAAAACCCTTCCACTATACTCATGTTGTGAAAGATTAACTATGTTTTGCTCCTTCCTAACCTATCCCCCTTTATTGAATTTTCTCCCTTGACCCTGTCCCTTTTCGAAAGTGTTTGTTTTTGATTACCTCCTCCCCCCATCTGCCCTCCCTTCTATCGTCCCCCCTTTTTTATCTTCTTCCTCCTTCTTTCCTGTGGGGTAAGACACCCAACTGAGTGTGTATGGTATTCCCTCCTCAGGTCAAATCCGATGAGAGCAAGATTTACTCATTCCTCCTCACCTGCCCCCTCTTCCCTTCCTAGAGAACCGCTTTTTCTTGCCACTTTTATGCGAGATAATTTACCTCATTCTATCTTTCCCTTTCTCCCTCTCTCAATATATTCCTCTCTTATCCCTTAATTTGATTTTATTTTTTTAGGTAGCATCCCTTCATAAGGAAATTAGTTTTATTTGTGAATTTTTGTTGAACTGGTATAATAAAAAGAGAAGAGGGGGAAAATCTTTTTAGCAAGTGGTTCTGATAAATGTTTCATTTCTAAGATATATAGAAAACTGATTCAAATTCATAAGAGCCATTCCCCAATTGATAAATAATCAAAGGATAGAAAGAGCTATCCAAGACACCAATAACCATGAGGAAAAAGTGCCAAATAACTAATAATCAAATAAATCCAAATTAAAACAATCTGGGGTTCCACTTCACATCAAGTTGAGAGAGTTGCCAAAAAAATAAAATGATAAATCCTGAATGGGCTATGAAAAATAAGTACATTAATCCACTGTTGGTAGAGTTGTGAACTAATCCAGGCATTCTGGCAACTAGGTGGTACAGTGATTAGTGCTGAGTCTGAAGTCAATAGAGTTTTTGTTGGTGTTGTTCAGTCATATCCAATTCTTCAAGACCCCATTTGGAATGTTCTTGGCAAAGATACTGGAGTGGATAATAGAAGGAGGGAAGGAGTTGGGTTGAAAAAGGAAGACAGAAGGGGTGGAGCCAAGATGGCAGCAGGAAAGCAGGGACTTGCTTAAGCTCCACCTCCCCCCGCCCACCAAATCCTTCCAAACACCTGTAAAAAATGGCTCTGAACAAATTCTAGAGCTGCAGAACCCATGAAATAGCAGAGGGAAACAGATCTCTAGCCCAGAAGAGCCTGGATAGTCATCGGGAAGGATCTATCACACTGTGCTGAGAGCAGAGGGCAGCCCAGCATGGGCCATGCCAGGACAGACCAGACCTGGAGTCAGCCAGCTGGAAGAGGCCTTGGGGTCATGAAACAGTGGGCTGTGGCAGTCACCAGACTTCTCAACTCACAAACGCCAAAGAGCAGGTTAGGGGGAAGCTGCGGGATCGAGTTCAGAGCAGTCCAGCCGCCAGCTCTAGGGGTGGAGGAGGTTGTACAGCAGTGGCAGCAGCAGCAGCAGGAAGCCCCTGGGGCTGCCTCCAGAGCACCAGTGTCAGTGGCTTCCCGAGTCCCTGGCTCACACGGTGGGAGGAATCTAGCAGCAGATCAGAGTGGGAAGGAGTGTTTTGTTCGCACAAAGGCAGATTCTCTTGCTGTGCCTGGCTTGGATCTGAATTGCAGTCCTGGTTGGTGGTTCTTGGGGGACAAGGAGCACTGCTGTGACAGAGCCTGGGGTGATGGTGGAGTAGAAGTAGCTCTGAAAACAGCAGTGCTTGAACCCTAAAGCTGGGGACAAAGTACTCTTTACTCTACAAGAAGTCATATCCTGACAAAAAGCTCAAGGGTCAAGTAGTTGGCTGGGAACATGAACAGGCAGTAAAAATGAACTCAGACTCAAACTCAGACTCAAACTCAAACTTTAGATTCCTTTTTTGGTGACAAAGAAGATCAAATTATACAGCCAGAAGAAGTCAACAAAGTCAAAGAGCCAACATCAAAAGCCTCCAAGAAAGATACGAATTGGGCTCAGGCCATGGAAGAGCTCAAAAAGGATTTGGAAAAGCAAGTTAGAGAAGTAGAGGAAAAATTGGGAAGAGAAATGAGAGTGATGCAAGAAAACCATTAAAAACAAGTCAATGACTTGCTAAAGGAGAACCAAAAAAATGCTGAAGAAAACAACACCTTAAAAAATAGACTAACCCAAATGGCAGAAGAGCTCCAAAAAGCCAATAAGGAGAAGAATGCCTTGAAAGGCAGAATTAGCCAAATGGAAAAGGAGGTCCAAAAGACCACTGAAGAAAATACCACCTTAAAAATTAGATTGGAGCAAGTGGAAGCTAGTGACTTTATGAGAAATCAAGATATTATAAAACAGAACCAAAGGAATGAAAAGATGGAAGACAATGTGAACTATCTCATTAGAAAAACCACTGACCTGGAGAATAGACTCAGGAGAGATAATTTAAAAATTATCAGACTATCTGAAAGCCATGATCAAAAAAAGAGCATAGACGTCATCTTTCAAGAAATTATCAAGGAAAACTACTCTGATATTCTAGAGCCAGAGGGTAAAATAGAAATTGAAAGAATCCCCTGATCACCTCTTTAAAAAGATCCCCAAAAGAAAACTCCTAGGAATATTGTCGCCAAATTCTAGAGCTCCCAGATCAAGGAGAAAATACTGTAAGCAGCCAGAAAGAAACAATTTGAATATTGTGGAAACACAATTAGAATAAAACAAGATCTAGCAGCTTCTACATTAAGGGATTGAAGGGCTTGGAATATGACATTCCCAAGGTCAACGGAGCTAGGAGTAAAACCAAGAATCACCTACCCAGCAAAACAGAGTATCATGCTCCAAGGCAAAATATGGATTTTCAATAAAAAGAGGACTTTCAAGCTTTCTCAATGAAAAGACCAGAGCTGAATAGAAAATTTGACTTTCAGATATAAGAATCAAGAGAAGCATGAAAAGGTAAACAAGAAAGAGAATTCATATGGGACTTACTAAAGTTGGACTGTTATGTTTACATTCCTACATGGAAAGATGATGTGTGTAATTCAGGAGACCTTTCTCAGTATTAGGGGAGTTGAAAGGAATATAGACAGAGGGCACAGGGTGAGTTGAATATGAAGGGATGATATCTAAAAAAAATGAAATAAATTTAAGGGGTGAGAGAGGAATATATTGAGAGAGGGAGAAAGGGAGAGATAGAATGGGGTAAATTATCTCACATAAAAGTGGCAAGAAAAAACAGTTCTGTAGGAAGGGAAGAGGGGGGCAGGTGAGGGGGAATGAGTGAATCTTACTCTCATTGGATTCAAGTTGAGGAGGGAATAACATACACACTCAGTTGGGTATCTTACTCCACAGGAAAGTAAGGGGAAGGGGATAAAAAAGGGGAAATGATAGAAGGGAGGACAGATAGGGGGAAGAGGTAATCAAAAGCAAACACTTTCAAAAAGGGGATAGGGTCAAGGGAGAAAATTGAATAAAGGGGGACAGGATAGGATGGAAGGAAATATAGTTAGCCTTTCACAACATGAGCATTGTGGAAGTGTTTTGCATAATGATACATATGTAATCTATGTTGAATCGCTTGCCTTCTTAGGGAGGGTGGGTGGGAAGGGAACAGGGGAGAGAATTTGGAACTCAAAGTTTTGAGAACAGATGCTTAAAAATTTTTTTAAAAAATTTTTGCGTTCAGCTGGGAAACAAGATATATAGGGAATGGGGCATAGAAATCTATCCTGCCCTACAAGAAAGTAAGGGGAAAGGGGATGGGGCAGGGAATGGGGTGAAAGAGGGGAGGGCTGACTGGGGAATGAGGCAATCAGAATACATGCCATCTTGGAATGGGGGGGAGGGTAGAAACAGGGAGAAAATTTGTAACTCAAAATCTTGTGGAAATCAATGTTGAAAACTAAAATATTAAATAAAATATATACAGAAAAAAAAGAAAAAGGAAGACAGTGAACCAGGCACTGAAGTAATGGAGAAAGAAGGGAGAATGTTCTGGGGATTGGTAGTTAATAGCTACAAGAATATAGTTGTTTAGCAGCATCTGACTCTTTGTGACCCCATTCAGAGTTTTCCTGGCAAAGATCCTGGAGTGGTTTTCCATGTCCTTCTCTAGTTCATTTTAGAGATGAAGAAACTGAGGCAAACAAGGTTAAGTGACTTGTCCAGGGTCAGACAGTTAGTAAATGTCTAAGGCTGGATTGGAACTTGTCTTCCTGACTCCCGGCCTGGCACTCTATCCACTGTACTACCTAGCTGCCCAATTCATGGTTACATGAGTGATATTCTCTGTTTCTCCCCACCTCCTCATCTTCTTCCTCATGGTGACTTCCTTCCTTCACCATCCCATCCCCTGTGCCCACACTATCTGCCTCTGTGCCCCTTTGCTGCTTATCTCTGTACTTTCTGTATGGTTTGCCTCCTTGCCCTCTATGGTAAATTAAAGTGTGATTGCTGCCCTGTTTTCCAGTGCCGATCATGGTCTTTCCTGGTGAGTACCCAAAGAACTGGGTGTGCCTGTCCCCATTTTATAATTTCAAAATTTCACTGATTATTAATTCAAGGGACATTTAATTCAAAGATTTAATTAAGAATAAAAGTACAAACGTTTCCCTCCAACACCAACTCTTCCCTATCCCACCTCAGTCTCTGGGAAGAGTGAACTCAATCTTAGTTCATTTTCTACATAGCACTGGTGCCACCAAGTTGACATCCAGAGTTGGCATTGCTGCTAAATAAGCTCTTATCCTAGCTACTGCTGGGCTGGTTTCTGAATGTCACTCCTGAAAATGATTCCTTATTCTTCAGGACATCAATGTTCAGCTGGACTCTAGGATGTTGCATTCCCTTCATCTAAAATAGAAAAGAACAGACGGTGAGGCAAGCAAAGAACCTAGACGTACTACAGGCCCCAGAGAAGGCCCAAGTCCTCTCCCCTTATAGCATTGTCTCTTTTTTTTGTAATTTTTAATTTTAAACTTGAATACAAAATAAGAAAAGAAAAAAGAAACAAACTTAAATACTAAAATTAAAATAATACAAAAGAAAAGAAAAAAAATGTGTTGCCATATGTACAACAGAACATGAGAGAAGATTCAAAATATACAGCAATAAATTTCCATTTCAAGAAAGCCTATATAATAAATGCAATGCATTATGTTGAAAGCTATCCATCTTTTCTTTTCTTCCTAGTAAGTTTTCTTTTGTTCTCTGTTGTGCACCTTTTCCTTTGTTCTTTTTCCCCCCTTCCACCCCCACTCCCACCTCAGAAGGCTACAGTTAAGCACAGATATATTTATATATGTGTGTGTATGTATACATACACACATATACATATGCACATATGCGTATATGCACATACATACACAAAGATATACATATACACACATATACCCATACATACATATACTTACTTACACATACATATACTTAAATATCATATACTGTCTCTTCTTACCTCCCTCTAGGATACCAGGTTCACAACCTTTGAGTCTTCATTGACTCTTTATTCTCTCATCTGCTATATCTAATTAGTTGCCAAGTTTTATTAATTCTACCTCTATAATATCTCTTATATCTGTCTCCTCTCCACCACCCCCCTAGGTCGGGCACCCATCACTTCTCATGTGGACCATTGTAATATCCTCCTAATTGTTCTTCCTGCTTCTAGTCTCTCTTCTCACCAATCCACCCTCCACACAGCTGCTAAATTGATTTTTCTAAAGCATAAATCTGACTATATCAGTCTCCTGTTCAAGAAGTCTAGTACTTCCTTATTGCCTCTAAGAGAAAAAGTAAGCTCTTTTGTTTGGCATTTAAAGTCCTTTATAACCTGAATCTAATATACCTTTAAGATTTATTTTTAAATATTTGAAAATTTATTTAAATGTTTGCTTAAAATATTTTAAAATCTTTATTTGAATATAAATTTAAAACTTTATTTAAATTTTTTTCTATTTTTCCTCTTCATCCACTCTGTTTTTGAACCCCAACAAGAAGAGGTCTGTACACAGCATTCCATTTCCCAACCCTGTGTCTTTACAAAGCTGTTCCTTATGCTTACGATGTTCTTCCTTTTTATTCCTACCTCTTTTGATCCCTAGATCCTTTCACAGCTAAACTCAGGTGTTCTTGCAGGGCTGGCTTAATTCTGACTATCTCACTTCATTTCATAATCTCTGGTTCATAGTTGATATGACTCTTTCCATAAGAATATGTTTGCAAGTTAGGATTGTTATAACTGAAAGGGCAACCTTTCCTTTTGAATATAAATGCATTGATATTGGTTGCCAGAAAATGTATATATGTACATACATATTAGTTATTAACTCCTGGCCCATCTACTAGAGATAAAATACTCTGATAAATGAAATATTGAACAAAAAAGCTCTGTGCAAATGTTAACCTGTCTATTGAATCTAAAGCATACTACACATAGTTAATCAGATGCCAAATCTTGCCATTTTTACCTTTATAACATCTCTCAAATTTGACCCAATTTCTCTACTTACAACCTTAGTTCAGGCACTCATCATTTCTCTCCTAGATTATGAAAACAGTCTAGACATTAGACAGAGACAATAAACAGATTTACACACACACACACACACACACACACACACACACAGATGTCTAGGGACATTGGAAAGGGGTCTGGACAAGAGGTGCTGTGCAAAGCATACCAATACTCAGGGAGACATGCCCAACAGCAAGGAGTTCTCAGGCCACTGCAGTGCCATCTGGCAACTTTGTCACCGACTACTCAGTTCTGTACCATAGATTCAGAGCAGATAAAGAAAGGGACCTATGCTGAGGGATAGTGTTCCAGGGTAAGGAATAGTTATAGGTCCTAGACAGTGCACTGAGAGAAAAGCAAGGACAGAAACAAGCAACAGCAATGAACCTCAGAGACCCCAGGAGCAGAGAGGGTCTTCATTTCATTTGCAGCATCCAGCCCAGTATTAAACCTGAAGATGAATGACTAGAGCAGGAATCTTAGACCAAAGGGAAGTCTATTGGTTGGCTGAAAGGGGCTGAGTCCAGAAGCTCTACTGTTGCTCAGACCCAAACCCAGGTCAGGACCTTGCAAAATTCAGACTAGGGGAGCAGCAATCAGATTTTGCCCTGGATCAGACACTTTGAGTACCAAGCTTGAAAGCCTCAAGTCTGAGCTGTCCCCGAGATCCTGGAATAACAATACTCAATACCCCCAAGAAATAAGCAATAGCACTAGCCCTGACCTTTCCTCTAGAGGTGCACAGGATCTGGCCCTAACACAAAATCTGAAGTCAGGAAGTAAGTGGAAGAATAAACAAACAACAAAAAAAGAATATCACCATAAAGAACTACTACGGTGACATGGATGCTTATAACGTAAATGCTGAAGAAGAGACTGACTCCAAAATATCTGCATGCAAAGCCTCAAAGAAAAACACAGGTGGGGCACAAATCCAACTAGAATTTTTGGGAAGAGATGAATCAAGAGTTTAGAAAAAGTCCATTTTTTTAATCAATTATATGAGAGTGCTAGAAGGAAAAAAGTAGAAAAGAAATGGAGCTATAGAAGAAAGAATTGGAAAGAGAATAAACAGCTTGGGAGAAGAGGTCCAAACCTTGCCCAAGAAACAAACTACCCCAAAATTAGAATGGACCAAATAGAAGGCAATGACTCCATGAGACAAGAAATAGTAAAACAAAGTCAAATGACTAAAAAATAGAAAATGTAAGTTATCACATAGCAAAAACAACTAATCTTGGAAAGCTGATTGAAAAGAAAAATTGTTATAAATCATTGGATTACCTGCACATCATTACTAAAAAAGAGCTAAGACATCATATTTCAACAAATCTTAAAAGAAAACTATACAGATCTCATAAAAACAAACAAAAGGCGAAATAGAAACAGACTACCTGTTACTTCCAGAATGAAACTCCTAAATGAAAACTTCCAGAAACTTTACTGGTAAAAAATCCAGAGCCTCCAGATCAAAGGACAAAAAATACTGTAAATAACCAGAAAGAATTGAAGTACTGAGAAAGAAGTCAGCATCACACAGGATTTAGCAGCCACCGCTGAATAGAGTAGAAAGCTTGAAATACAATATTCCAAAAGGCAAAGAATATAGGCCTTCAGCCAAGAATAACTTACTCAGTCAAACTGAGAATAATCCTATGGGGAAACAGACCTTTAATGAAATAGAGTAAGTACTTCTAAGCATCTTTGATGAAAAAACTAGTCTCCTTCACCCCACCCAACTGTTGCTTTTGTCAAATGGGTAGTATAGCTGAAAGCTACCACTAGCTAAAAGAATAAAGGAGGAAGACTTGTTGGCTTTAATAAAACAGAACCTCATTGGATTTGAGTCTAGTTTTGAATCACCCTGAATGTGCAAAATTAGCCTTTCAGCTAATAGCACTTGAACAAGTGGAAATAGGAAGCTTGTTGTTTAGTTGTTTTTCAGTCATGTCTGACACTTTGTGATCCCACTGGGATTTTCTTGGCAAAGATATTGGAGTAGTTTGCCATTTCCTTCTCTAGCTCATTTTACAGATAAGGAAACTGAGGCAAAAGGGTTAAGTAATTTGCTTAGGGTCACACAGCCAAGTAAGTGTCTGAGGAAGTTAGGTGTTTATCTGTTGATCCGATAGGTCCAGCAGAGATAGGATAGCAGAGTGTTTATTTGCAGCAAATCACATTGGTATGCACATTGACAGGCACCAAGGAAATGAAATACGGATGTTAAACATTTTTATTTCTCCAAAGAGGACTTCAGCAATGACCTGCTCTCTTCTTTTTCCGTTATTTCAAAGCCTGGGAGGAAGAAATAGCAAGTGGTTTTCAAAATCAATAAATTGGAGTTCTCAAAGAATCTTGGAAATAAAGGCTCCCTCTTCTCCTTAGAGGAAAAAAGTTGAAAGATCAGGAATGGATCCTCAAAAATTTAACCAACTATTGCATTAAATTTCTATTTTCATTGCATAAATGAATGAATGCTAGAAAAAAATGTTTCTTTTTCTTGTCTTTTTATGTATATGTATGTTTAAGTAGGGAAGCTAGTTGGCACAGTGGATAGAGTGCCAGGCTTGGAGTCGGGAAGACTCATTTCTGAATTAAATCTGGTCTCAGACACCTATTAGCTGTGTGAGCTTGGGCAAGTCACTTAACCCTGTTTGCCACATTTTCCTCATCTGTAAAATGAGCTGAAGAAAGAAATGACAAACCACTCCAGTATCTTTGCCAAGAAAACCTCAAATGGGGTCACAAAGAGTCAGACACACCTGAAACTGAACAGCAACAAACATGTTTAAATATGACAAATCTATTCATCCCCTAATTAAATTAGGGTCACTTTAAAAATAAATGAGAACTTTTAAATAAAAAGCACTTAAATTATTTAACTGCAATTGGAGCACAATTTTAGTAAAATTACTTTGTTTAATTCTCCCCTAACCCACTTTTCTCTTCTGATGTGTAAACCAAGAAATTAGGCTCGGAATGACCATAACAAAAAATACCTTTTCTCTCTTGCATGTGGGAATGGTGACATTGAAAAAATATATTTAAGTCATGACAACCCCCCAAAATAACACATTTAAAAAGACAAATTTTCAAATTGTAAAAGTGATGCAATTGCATTTATATTACTATGTTATATACTGAATTCTACAGTGAAGTTTCTCTCAATTAATTTCACCATGGAGTGTTAGATTGAGAATTAAAGAATCTGAATATTTGCAACCAGCCAGAATTTCTAGAGTTGTTTTTGTTTGTTTATTTGTTTTTTACTAAGTCTCTATTTCTTCTGCTAAGTCAAGGTGTCTCTGTTATTACAGGTATGGAGATAAAGGGGTTGAGGAATTCATTCAATCCCTATACTGACTTTATTTATGTGAGTGAGATCTCAAATATCTTCAACTCAGGCTGAGATCTCAGAAGTGCTTTGTCTTATTTCAGAAGAGAACTCTGGTAATATGTGATTTATTTTTGTCATTATTATTTTTTAAGTTATTGGTTTCATGCTTACCTGATTGAGTTAATAATAATCTTGCTAGCAATTGCTTATATATTACTCGTGTAAAATATCTTATCTGGCCTGAGGCTTTTACTGTTCTTTGCTGTTGGCTGGCACTGGTATTTGTATTACGAGTTATTTCTTTAAGTTTGAGTTGACTTCCTAATGAAGTAAAGCACCACCACCCCCATTTCCTGCCCAACATGAGACCACTACCAGAGGTAGGGAGATTTCTAATGATTTTTATTCCTGCTCTCATAGATGTTGTAATCCTGAACCATCTTATGTGGATATAAGTGTGTGTACCCTGCTGTGTTAGGAATTAATTTCATTTTGGCAAAAAGTACAAGAAACCTTGGAAAGTTAGAAAATAGATTTATTTTGACTCATACTAGCTTAAAGTTTTCCGCTAGCTTTTTTATGTGAGCTAGAAAAGCCTCATGAATTGTCAGCCTTGAAATAAAAAAAGATATGACCTTATATTTTAACGGAAATTTATGTGTCCTATGAACAAAATAATTAGAAAATTGCCTTTTGGATTTTAAAGTTTCAGATTAATCATGAGTAAAGACTACATAGACTTTATAAATTAATACATCAGGATATAAGATTGCCTACTTGAACAATTTCCTTTCTAACCAAGAATCTATGGTTATCTAACCCCTCCTCCCCCACACTCCTGTGACTCAAATGGGATCAAGGAAAACTTCTAATAGCTTAATTTGGTCCTAACTTAATTGAGTGCTTCTAGAAACTGATTTGAACAAGTTAATATTCAGTGCCACTCTCAAGAACATTATGATACGAGCATATCTCAGAAGCAAAGTTGCATTGACCAAGCTGGGTCCCTGAATGGAAATAGGCTACTCAGCTCCCCTCCTGCAGCAAAAACCTGAAATCTACAATAGATTGAATAATGATCAAGAAATCCAATGAGAAACTACAGTAAATTACTTCTTCTACCCCCAACCTGAACAAAAAGAGAGCCAGAAGATCATTAAAAATAGAAATTGGGGCCGCCAGCAAAAGCAATGTAGGCAAACAGATCTCTACCTTCCTGCACAAATAGAGAAAGGCCAGAGTATGTAGCTTATAGGGCTCTCTGTCAAGAGCCAGGAAGATTAGAAGGCTCTGCTGAGAAAGCTACAGGGTTTTTTTCAAATTTGCTTTGAGTGCTGTTGGAAATTCAAGGAGAAGCAGCAATCATTGTAGGCAAGATGTCAACCAGCGAGACACCTTAAAGCCTCAAGGTTTTTAGCACCCTGTTCTGAAATATCATAGAAGGCCCTAAAGATCTAGAGCTCTGAATCACCAAGATCTTGTGGGGAGAGGGGGTATACCATGCTAAGTCTAGGAAGTAAAGCTAAGTGTGAGAAGCCAGGTGACCCTCAGTGAGACCAACAGGGCCAACCACCCAAACCAAAGGTACAGTAGGAGGTGGACCCTGGTCCTGGCACAACATCCTAATTCAGGAACTAAACCACTGAGATATGTAAACTAAGGTAGATACGAGGCATTTTCAAAAATTGTCACAAGTCTGGAGATCTCCCAAAAGGAGAGTAACTTTATAACAACTGAAAGCAGAAACTTAAAGGGAAAAATAGATTTTTCCACAAAGACTACTTGAATACCTAGAAGAAATGAAGCAAGAGATAAAAAAAATTAAATAAAAACTCTGGAAGAAAGAATTGGAAAAAAGCTTAGAAGAGACCTTAGTAAACCTTACCCAAGTAGATTGATCATGTTGCTGTTTGTCCTTTGTTCTCGAAGAGGACCATGACATCAGGGAAATGATGACACGACTTACAGTTGACTTTGATTTGAGTGAAGGAGGGCTGTGCAAGGTCACCAGCCTCACTTTCTCCTCCAGAGCCATCTGGATCCGGTGACCTGATAGTCAGATGGCCCAGGATGCAAAGGGAGACCTTTTAGGCTAAGGCCTTTTCAGCTATTCACTTAGAGTGAAGTAACACCCATTCAGTGAATAGGCCTCTTTAAGAAGTGAGTTAAGGGATGGCCCCTTTAATTTAAAAAAAAAATCAAACTGGAAGGGGAAGACCCTCAAGGTTGCTGGTCAAAAGAGAACCAGTTACTATTGACATTCACCATGAGCCAGGAGGGCCCAAAATACAGCCTTTAAGTGGAGCTTGGGTGGGACCTATTGTGCTCCAATCTATGAGCTCCAGAGTAAAATGGGCTTGAGGTTTGGTCTTTAAATCTTACCTAAGTAATAGACTCCCTGAAAGCCAGAATAATAAACAGAAATCAATGACTCAAAGATGTAGCGAGAAATATTATAACAACATTTTGAGATTGAAACTAGGAGAAAATATAATTTATCTGATACCAATAACAGGGCAAAGGCTTGGAAAACAAGTAAAGGAGAGATATTTTAAGAATCAATGGACTGACTCCCTAAAAATTATGATCAAAAAAAAGTTGGACACTACATTTCAAGAACACATAAATGAAAACTGCCCAGTTATGTTAGAGTCAAAAGGTAAAATGGACTCAGAAAAAAATCTGTTGGTCACCTCCTAAAAGAAATCTTGAAAGAGAAAAGGCCTAGGAATAACCTAGCCAATATCCTATTTCCATAGCTCCTACATCAAAGTAAAAATACTGCAAGTATCCAGAAATAAGTAGTTCAAGTACTAAGGAACCGTAATCAGCCAGACAGAAGTTTTAACAACTTTTACTAAAAATGAGAAGTGATACCATAATTGAATATTCCAAGAGGCAAAATATATAGGCCAATAACTAAGAATAACTTACTCTGCAAAGTTGAGTATAATCCTACAAAGTGAAAAAAAAGATCTTTAATGGAATAGAAGTTACTATTGTTCAGTTATTTCAGTCATGTCAAACTCTTCACGACCCCATTTGGGGTTTTCTTGGCAAAGATACTGGAGTGGTTTGCCATTTCTTACTGCAGATCTTTTTACAGATGGGGAAATTGAAGCACACAGGATAAGTGATTTACCCAGGGTCACAGAGCTAGTAAGTGTCTGAGGATAGATTTGAACTTTGGAATATGAATATTCCTGATTCCAGGTCCTACACTCTCTATTGTACCACCTAGCTGATTACAGAATGTCTAATTCATGTTCCGTGGTCTTCCCAAGGCAGTTCCATTCCACATCATCAAAACTTTCTGGAAGCAGGTTCCTTAGGATTTCCACATGGGGATATAACAGAAGATGAACTCTGTACAATAACCAGACCCTATCGTGTCTGAACAAATAGACAAAGGAAAGTGAAACATATACACAGAGTTTGGTGTAGAAATACATCAAACTCATCAGAAATATAAATGAAGATAGGGGTAAGAGGGAAGATAACATTGGAGAGGAAGAGTTGCAAGTAAAAAGAAAATCCTGATCCTGGGGATTTTCTTCCTAAAAGGAACAAAAAAAAAGCAAATCAAAGAACTAGAATTTAAGGGGTTACCCAACAGAGAATAACTGAAAAATTGTGGTATATGATATAACGGTATGTTATTGCACGGTAAGAAATGACAAAAGAGAATTTCTGAGAATCCTGGGTAGTATGAACTGGTATATAGTGAAATGACCAGAACCAGGATAACAATATAGTAAAGAAAAACAACTTTGAAAGACTTAAGAGCTCTGATGAATGCAATATTCAGCCATGATTCCAGAGGATCTATGATGAAACATGGTACCCACCTCCTGACAAAGAGTTATGGATTCAAGATACAGAAAGAGCCATATTTTTTTGACATGTCTACCATGTGAATTTGTTTCTTTTGACCATGCTTATTTGTTATAAAGTTTGTTTGATTGTGTTTGTTTTTTAATTGCTGGACCTAAAAAGGCCAATGAAACATTTTTAAACGCACAGAAGAAAACAGAAGGATGTTCGGAAGGAAGCACAGACAATGACAGTTTTGAAAGTAATGTTTTGAATTTATACACACACCCTTCTGTTTTAAATATGTATATATTTTAAAAATATATAAATGTAATATTTAAAATTTCTCTATATAAATGTATGTATAATATTTATATATTTAAATAGGTCAGGTAGGTGGCACAGTGGATAGAGTGCCATACCTGGAGTCAGCAAGACTTATCTTCCTGAGTTCAAATCTGGCCTTAGACACTTGCTACCTGTGTGATCCTGAGCAAGTCACTTAACCCAGTATGTCTCAGTTTCCTCAGCTATAAAATGAGTTGGAAAACAAAATGGTAAACCATTGCAGTATCTTTACCAAGAAAACCATGAAGAGTAAGACATGATTGAAAAAAGTATGAATAACAAACATACATTCTGTGTGTGTGTGTGTATATACACACATACACCCACATACACACATACATATACATACATATATGTATATATATATACATATATATATATTTGAAAATATATATATTTTTAAACCAAATGGCATGAAGGGAGATACATTTCATATCCAATCTTCTTTTTCTGTTCTAGATAGAACTGGTAATATTTTTAAAAATGTCTGAGTCAGTCTTGGCCTACTCTCTTTGTCCATTCTCTCTTCAGCTACACTGTGATGGAATCAGTTTGACTCCTTCAAGAGTCAAACTAGAATTAATTGCCTTACAGCATTGTCTCTCATTAGACTCCAACCTTTTAAAAGATACCACAAGTTCAAGCTATAAAGCCAATTAAAAAAGCCCTCTCTCAACCACATCTTTAATGGACAGTAACCAGTTAACGATGCCAGTGGAAATTTTGTGTGTTCAAAATTTTTTTAAAAAATGAAAAGAAAAAAGAAAACAAAGTAGTTCATAAAAACTAAGAATAGTTGGAATAAAACCAAAATGTGAAATCGGGTACTTGTACAATGTTTAAAAATAATTACAGGCAGGGACACTAATATTTAGCTGATTACTGATCATTAACATGCTAGTGTCCTCTCAGGGAGGACTCTGCTTGTTAGCAAATCCCTAGAGTACAAAGAAACACAAATAATACAAAGGGGAAGAAATGGAATCTTGACAAGCAATACCGACGTTGTACCCCAGGACAGCTAGGGACATGTACAGACCCTAGTGAGGGCACAAGTCCCATTTTTCTTCCCAATTGCAACTTCACCTTACCCCACCCTCTTAAGGACAGGAAGAGTTCTCATAACTATTCAAAGTAACCCAAGCCTAAATAACTTGGGGAACGAGTTTCTTCCTCTTAATAAATCCCTCTTAGTTCTAGTGCTTTCCTTCCCTTAATTATTTTCTGTTTATCCTGTATGCAGCCTGCTTCATATATACATATATATATATATATATATGTATGTATGTATATATATGTATGTATATGTATGTATATGTTTATATGTTGTCTCCCCCATTAGATTGTAAGCTCCTTGAGGACAGGGGCTGTCTTTTGCCTTTTTTTTTGTATCCCCAGCATTTAGCACAGTACCTGGCACATAATAAGTGCTAAATAAATGTTTATCAATCGATTGTATTGGCAATAGGATCATCATTATATAGTCAAACCATGCAACATAATACTAAGCCATTTGTCAAAGCCAAAGGAAGGAACAAATAGACCTCTTCTCCTCTATTATCAATGCCACTTAAATCTTCCTCTCCTGAAATTCAACATAGGGAGAGAATCCCAGAGGAACAGGAATCCTGATTTTGTTACAATTTGTAGGGATTTTTATTTTTGTGTTATCTTTAGTATTGCCTTGCTTGAAATGCTTTCCCTTCTGACACAAACAATGTTGGAATACTAAGATATCATATGTGCCTAGTATATCAAGTCTCATAGGCAACTAATGGAGAGCCATGAGGGATAAAGAACATCACATGATGATAAGCAGTGGCAAAACTTCTTCATTCTTGCTGCCCATTCTCCTTACTAACTCTCCAATAAATTTTGATATTTCCTCCTACTAGGTATAAAACTTACAACAATACTAGCCAACAAGAAAGGAAGAGAGAGAGAGAGAGAGGAGAGAGAGGAGAGAGAGAGAGAGAGAGAGAGAGAGAGAGAGAGAGAGAGAGAGAAGAAGAAGAAGAAGGAAGGAAGGAAGGAAGGAAGGAAGGAAGGAAGGAAGGAAGGAAGGAAGGAATGGAGGAAGGAAGAAGGAAGGAAGGAAGGAAGGGAGGAAGGAAGAAGGGAGGGAGAAAGGAAGGAGGGAGAGAGGAAGGAAGGAAGAAGGGAGGGAGAAAGGAAGGATGAAGGAAGAAGAAAGGAAAAGAAAAGAAGGAAGGAAGAAAAAGTCATAATTTTTTAAACTGGCTTAACATGTAAACCATGACAAATTATGGGATTTGATCCCTAGAAACCTCAACTTTCTTCCTGGAGTTTATTTATACAATGAATTTTCACCTTGATTTTCTATGTAAAAATCCTATAATGCAATTATTTTATTTTATTAGTGCTAATTTTGAATGTCACATACTAGGAAGAAAAGAAAAAAAATCTGGAAGCTTTTAGAAGAAGGGTTCTTCACTTTTTTGTGTTCTGGATCTCTTTGGTAGTCTAGAGAAGCCTAGGGACCCTTTCTCAAAATACAATTTATTGTCTATATTAATGACTGAAGGAAATGCTAAGTTTCCAATTAGAGGTTAGTGAAAATAAAGATATAATTCTTTCTCCTCCTAGACTCTCTGAACTCTATCTACAGATCCCAGAGAGGGATTGTGGACAGCAAGTCAAGAATCTTTGCTTTAGAAAGAATTTGAATGAGCTTAATGGATAATCCAAATGATTCTGTCATATTACCCTACAGTTCTCAAACAGGTACAACGCCTGAAGATGTTGATGTTAGCTTGAAAATAAACTATACTCTGCCTTAATTGTAAACAATGGAAATTATTTGTGAACTTCCTGGGACTATAAATATGCTTTGTTTATTACTTATGACATCACTTTGTTCCTGATAATCAGGTTTTGAATGTCATTGACTTAGTAATCCACCTTGCAAGAGAAAAATGTCAATGGTTCACTTATTTGACTGCATTGAATAGCATTGAACTAGTTCCAAGTGGATGCAATTGAGGCCATGGAGATAATTCTTTGAAGGAAGTGACAGGGGCTCCTTGACCTATTGTTTTACTTCTCTTCCTTGAATGGGAAAATTTTGTTCAGTTGATCAATTGTCCCTCACTCTTCATGACCCTGTGATCCAACTGTCCATGGGTTTTTCTTGGCAAAAATACTGGAGTGGTTTGCCATTTCCTTCTCCAGTGGATCTTTTTGTCAGGCAATCAGAGGTTAAGCGACTTGCCTAGGGTCACACAATAAGGAAATGTCTGAGGCTGGATTTAAACTCAGGCCCTCCTGACTCCAGGTGCAGCCCTCTATCCTCTGAGCCACCAGCTGCCTCATTAGACCATAGGCCCTGCTATTACATCCCAAAGCAAGTGATTTAACCCCTCTGAGCCTCAGTTTTCTCCTCCAAAGAGTGTAGCCGATCACATGTACACTTCCTACTTCACAGGATTGTGGCAAGGAAAGGATTTGTAAACCAGAAAAGAATATAGAAATGTGAGCTAGCTATTACACCTTATACATACCTATCTTCATAAGTTTGTTCACATTATTCTTACCCCATGGAGGCCCTCATGTCTCCTTTTTGATTTTACAAACTCTATGCAAACTAAAAGGCTCAGCTTAAGTCCTACTTTTTTTTTTCTGAGAAGCCTTCCCTGACTGAGCCCGTAGTGATCTTTTCCTCCTCTAAAGTACATAAGTATTTAACTATCTGTGGCAATCAATTGTCAGGTATAAAATATTATTAGTCAATTTTTCAAGTGTTTGTGTCTTATTCCTCCAACTAGACCAAGAGTAAGCACTGTGTGATTTACTTCTTTATATTAGTCCCTTAATTAGTTTAGGCTTGGCTCCTTTGGCAGGGCATTTGCACAATAAGTATTCACTGAAAGAATGATTACTTAAAGGCATTTTTTAATAGTGCAAAAACATAGTGTCTGGTACGCAGTAGGTGTTTAATAAAAATATTTGTTGAATGGTTGATTGATTAGAGATATTTATAAAAATCAATTTAGAGATGGTTTGATAGATTCCATATAACGATCCTTTACATTTGTGTAACTTTGTAGTTTACAAAATGCTTATATGACTATTATCTCATTTGATACTCACAACAATTTTTGTTATACATGGAGAAGCAATTATTATTTTTAATATATATTTTATTTTCCCCCAATTACATGTTAGAACAATTTTTTAACATTTTTAAAAAAAGTTTTGAGTTCCAAATTCTGTCCTCCCCTTTCCTCTCTTCCCTCCATTCTCCCTGAGATGGTAAGCAATCAGATATAGGTTGTACATATGCAATCATGTAAAACATTTCCATATTAGTAATTTCGTACAAGAAGATTTGAATAAAAAGTATGAAAGAAAGTAAAAAATAGCATGCTTCAGTCTGTATTCAAACAATTTCAGTTCTTTCTCTGCAGGTGGATAGTATGCTTCATCATTAGGCCTTTGGGATTGTCTTGGATCATTGTATTGCTGAGAATAGCTAAGTCATTCACAATTCTTCATTGACAGTATTGTTGTTAGTGTGTACTATGTTCTCCTGGTTCTGTTCACTTTGCATCAGTTCATGTAAGTCTTTCCAGGTTTTTCTGAAATCATCTTGCTTGTCATTTCATATAGCATAATAATATTTTATTACAATCATATGCCATAGCTTGTTTAACCATTCCCCAGTGATAGGAATTATTATTTTTAAGTAAATTTTTATTGAGATCTTTTTTTTACATCACTAAGTTCCTTCTAGTATTTGTCTCCTCCTTCCTATAGAGACATCCCACATAGAAAATACTATTTTTAAAGGGAAAAGAAAAATGGGGGAAGAGAAAGAAAGTCAGCAAAACCAGTCAATACATTGAAAAAGTCTGAAAATATGTTCATTGTTCCACACCTATCAAACTTCTACCTCTGCAAAGGAATAAGATAGGAATATCTTCTCATAGCTCTTTTTTAGGGTCATGTTTGTTCTTTGTAATTTTGCAACATTCACTTTTTTAAAAAAATATTTTTAATTTATGGAATAAAACAAGCATTTCCATAAAACAGAACAATAAAAAGATGATTGTATTTGAAACTGTAAGTCTGCTATGTACAACTTGCTGTTTCTTTCAAATGCCCAGCAAAATTAGCATGTAAATTTTTTTCTTCTCTCCCCATTCCCTCACCCTAGAGATGGCTATCATTAGACATATGCATATATATGTAAGATTATTCTCTACATACTTTTTATTATCAGTTTTTTCTCTGGATGCAGATGGTATCATTCTTCATATGTCCTTTATAGTTAATTTGGGCATTTGTAATTGTGAAAATAACTTATTAGCTCAAAGTTGTTCTTAAAACAATATTGCTGTTACTATATACAATGCTCTCTTGGTTCTGCTCATTTTGCTTTTTGTTATTTCTTGCAAGTCTTTCCATGTTTTTCTAAAATCATTGAGCTCATCATTTCTTATAGCACAGTACTATCCCAAGACAATCATATACCAGAACTTGTCTAGCCATTCCCCTATTGATGACATCCCTGCAATTTCCAGTTCTTTGCCACCACAAAGAGAGCTGCTTTAAACTTATAGATTTAGAACATATAGATTCTTTTCCTTTTTCCTTAATCATCTTTGGAAATACAGCAAGTAGTGGTATTGTATTGCTGGGTCAAAGGGTATAGCTTTTGTTAGTTCTACTTCCTATACAATCTTTCTATACATTTTTTATTCATCATATTTGTCATTTCTTTCAGCACAATAATATTTTATTACATTCATATACCACAGCTTGTTTAGACATTCACCAATCTGTGGGCATCTACTTTATTTCTAGTGTTTGCTATCACAAACAGTGCTCTGAGAGGGTATTTTTGTTATTAGCATTTTACAGACAAAACAAAAGCATTCACAAATTGTGACTTCCCTAAGGTCATACAGCTTGTAAATAGCAGAATCTGAACTTGAACCCAGGTCTTCTAACTCTAGGTGTAGTGATTTCCCCACCCATTTGTGCTGCCCAGAAGACAGAGTGGACTGTAATAGAATGGGTCTAAGTCATATTCTTGTCAATGACCAAAGCAAAGCCTTCCACAGATTACTAAGTACAGAGTTCACATTAATATAACACTTAAAAGTTAAATGACTTGCCCAGAGTCACATATTTAATAACTAACAGAGTCCCAGCTGAAATCTTACTTTCTAGAGGAAGCCTTTCCCAAAGTCTCTCAATTCTAGTACCTTCCCTCTGTTGATTATTTCCAATTTATCTTTTTATGTAGCTTTTTTATACATAGTTGTTTGTGTGTTGTTTACCCCATTAGACTGAGCTCCTTGAGAACAGGGACTCTCTTTTACCTTTCTTTTTAGCCCCAGAGCTTAGTACAGTGCCTGATGTACGCAGCAGATGCTTAATAAATGTTAACTGACCGAAGAGACATTTGAAACTGGGTCTTCCTGACTCCAAGTCCAGGCTTATGCAAGTAGGAAGTTCTGCCTTTCATCAGTTACAATGGGGTAGACAATCTATGACATATGTGCCAAAGTTAGTGTAATGGAGGACTGGCTAGTAGTCCTTATCAACTGAGCATTCTGTGTAGGCTCGTAAAGACTGGGCTTATTGCCAGTCCCTCATTGCATTAGCATTTGAGATTATTTTAATAGACCCACCCTGTACAGAGGTACAAGGTAGTCAGTGTTCAAGTTTCTGGGTTCAGAAAAACAGGGACAGAATCAATGTCAACATTCACCTTTTTTTTCTTAACTATCAGTTCATTTTATTTTCAAGAGCAGAAAGGACTATCATCAACTCCTCTCATTCCCCTAATCATGAAGAACACTTACCATTACTCCTCCCCACCCCTTAGTTCCTTAATAAGGGCATTAATAAATTAACACTTAACATGTACTAGTCTATAGGTTTCATGAGAGCAAGGTTATTTCTTGAATCTTCTAAAATGAGTAACATGGTGCTATAATAGCAATTTAGATTTGAAGATCTTTCTCACACATTAATAGGCCATGTGACCTGCTTACCTCACAGGAAGCCTAAGTCACATGTGGTGGGAAGAGCTTGCTGAGAGGAAAAGGAAGTTGTGTCACAGGAAATGCTGAGAGAGAGCTATTATGGCTGTTAATGGTTGAAGTAAAGAAAGTCAACCTGTGATAGCTATACTGTGAGTTTTTGGGAAGACCCCAGCAGGGGGTCAGAGAGGTTTTGGGATGGCGAGGCTCCATGTTGTGATATTGTGTTTTAAGTTCTTTGTTGTTATGATAAAGTAGGCTTACTGGTGGGAGCAGATTGCCTGGTTATGGGATATGGTTCTCTGGTGTGTGAATAAATGTTTTACTTCTTCTACCTTCTGTATGGAGAGTCTTTCATACTTTGAGATACAGAACTGCATAGGTATGTTCACAATTATTGTTGATGTTGTGTTTATTGCCTTGCTGTTACAGGTACCTTGCACAGAGATGTTAAATAACTTAATAAACTAATGAATGATCTATGACTAATGAACAAATGATGCCTAAAATGTAGTATTATATTGTTTGAAAGACTTAAAAATAATATTAAAATGTAGACCTACATAATAACCAGCAGTGGAGGTAAATGTATCAATGCCTCTATAAATTAGGTATTAAAATATTCAGAAGAAAAGATTATTATAACTGTTGATGATACTGGTGAATCTTTCTATCGTTGATTAGCTTGATCACCCTGCTAGCAATGCTTCCACTTAAAATCCTGTCTTTTCAAAGAGAGCTTGTTTAATGTGGATCAATCTACCTATAAGAGCTGTAGCTTGAGGAAGTACCCAGAGGAAAAAAACTTTGTTTAACTTATCAGTTTCTGAATTTGGCAAACGTGTGCTAAAGGAAAAATGGCAGTTGGAGGAGATAAATCTGTAAGAACACTATAGCATGAAGCCAGACCAACATGCATTTGAGCTGTAATAATCGTACCATTGGATAATCCCTGTTGTGGTAAGTGTTGACCCATGAGGCATGGGTAAAGGCTTTAGTCCAAGAATAATTTCTTAATAATCCCATTATACCAAGATAATGAGAACTTGCATTTATTTATAGGAAGAGATGACCACTTGAGAATTATAATCACTACAGTAGAGCCACAAGTACGTCTACTTTAAAGGGAAATTTGCAAACTAACCAGTAAAAACAAACAAAAAAGTCATCTTATTATAATAAAGTGAATTGGCAGAAAAGGAAGCATTCTTTTAAAAATGTTTTGATGAACATGAAATAGCAACTGGGTAGGGATTCAAAAGGAGACCTGATAAATGTCACTAAAGTGGCCACTAGAGCAGTTTGACCCTTGTTAAAAAAAATAACCCCTAAATTTCAGGGCTGAAAGGGATTTTGGAAGTTATTTACTTAAGCCTCACCCCCATTTACAGTTGGGAAACTGAGTCCCCCAAGATGTTTGAAAGTGAAGAGACTGAAAATATCTGAGAGACTTTTCTGAAATACAGTTGAATCAGTGGTATGAACTTCTTCCCTCCAACTCCCCCACCAGAAGATCAATAATATGACCTTGGGACAAAATGTTTGTTTCTGGAAATTAGGAAAAGGAGCCTGACTTGGGGATTAGGCTTGAGAATAGTAAGGAAAGATGACAGATCAGAGTATTAGAATGTTGCAATGGATGAGTGTGACCAGAGGATCATGGATTTATTCAGAGATTATGTAGTCCAAACCACTCCTTTTACAGATGAGGAAACCGAGGCCCAACATAGTTAAGGTACACATAAAGTCCCACAGCTGGTAAGTAGAAGAGACAGAATTCCATCCCACATCTTTTGGCTACATGCCCTTTCTACCAAACCATGCTGATTTCCAACTGTTTGTTTTATGAAGGAATGTGTGTGGTTGGGAAGATGAAGTTGGGAACTCAAGGCAAGAGGAAATTCTTTAGGTAAATCTTTTCATCTGAAGGGTATTTTTGGTCAATTGAAGGTTTATGAATTAATGTTTTTGGGGAAATATTTTGTTGGATAAGGTCTGAGACTAATAGACATGCATGTGCAGTATAGTTTAGAGGAAAGTCTTGAATTGTGATATTAAAATTGTTATTTACAATAGAAAACCTTGAATCCATAGGTACTGTAAGTGAAGACAAAGAAAACAACAGTTTGGGTAATAAATAATGAAGTCCCAGGAGGTAGTTGCTCCTCAGGGAAACTAATCTGGTTTGTTCTTCCACACAATTATTTTCCAGACTTTTGTCTTTAGAGGGATACAGAAGAGATCAAATATTCTGTTTTCAGAAATGAAGATATGATCTTGCGATGGTTGATTTTAAATGGACCCTGAAAATGGGCACACATTTTAGGTCACTTTAAGCTTTGGCTCTGAATCAGCAGTGCCTGGCTCTGGTTACTGTGGAAATGGTTTCAATTTCCTATGGTGCCTGTGCCATGGGTGGTATTATAATGTTGTTGGTTTGTTTTTGGCAAACCTGAGACTTCATTGGCATAGGGAACTTCTGGTGAGGAATTAATGCAAACAAGCAATTGTTTTTGTCACTTATAGTCTTAGAGAAATTCCTGGTGGCATCAATAAGTTAAATGACTTGTATAGAGTTACCCAGACAGTGCTTATCAGAGGCAGATCTTGATCTCAGCTCTTCCTGACTCAGAGCCTATCCATCTATCTGCCCACTATGCCATGCTTCCCCTGAGATGCACACAAATAGTGTAAAATATATCTATGTATATATATACATAGATATATACATACATATACATATATATATATATATATATATATATATATATATATATATATATATAAAGATTTTTTTGTTTGTTTTGGTTTTGGTTTTACTATCTTAGCGTTTAGGGGAAGCTGTATTGTTAGTTTCTTGTTGACTTCCTACAATACTCTCTCCACAGTGGACATTCCTAACCTTCTCTCTCCTAAAGCTCCCATCCCCAGCTTGAACAACCTCACGAAAATGCATATAACTTTATTGTACCAAGAAGTCCGTTTTTTTGTGAGCTTATGAATCATCTCTCATCTTTACTCCAACAAACGTCTGCCTCTAGGACCTTCCTCTCATCTTCTCCTCTAGTTCCAGGCAATGCACTTCTTTCTCTAAACTTTACCATTTCGCCTGTGCTTCTTTCCCCATCTTTTACAATATTGTTCCCAAACTTATTCCTTTTCTTTCTAGTATTTTCAGTCTCTTCCTCTCCATGAATTAAATTCCTTTTCTATCCTCAAATGTTCATTTAGTTTTAAAAAAAATTATTTAGCATTTTTTATGTGCATTAAGAGAGAGAAAAAAACCAAATATGTATGTCTTCTATTTTGCCCTTTGAGGCAGCTAAGTGGTGCAGTGGATAAAGTGATAAAAGACCTGAGTTCAAATCCAGCCTCAAATACTACTTGTGTGACACTGGGCAAATTGTTTAACCTGTTTCTGCCTCGGTTTTCTCAACTGCAAAATGGGGTTAATAGCACTTACCTCCCAGGGTTAATTGGAGGATCAAATGAGATTTTAGTTGTAAAAGCACTGAGCATAGTGCCTGGAACGTAGCAAGTGCTTAATAAATGCTTATCTCCCTTTCCCCCTTTCCTCCTTAGCCATTTTGAAATGTTTCCTTGACCCTACTGTTCCCTCTAGCTACCATTCTATTTATTTTTGCTTCAGTGCTAAACTTTCTGAATAAATGGTCTATACCAGAGGTGTCAAACATGTGATCCAAGGGCTGTACCTGTAGCTCACAAGACTCCCAAGTTAGCAGGAACCAGATTAAAATGTAATTGGGAAATATTTAACAAAATAAATTAAAATACAATAAAACGCAGGTAATATAATATTTAAGACTAAGTTGATACGTGCTTCACAGGGGTCCTTATGTATGGATTATTGGCCCCATTTCTATTCAAGTTTGACATCACTGGTCTATACCTGATGCTTTTGCATCTTTCACTATCCATTTATTTCTTAACCATTCTTATCCTACAGAAACTGTAGTCTTAAAGACTGCTCTCCCCCCTCCCACAACTGTCAACGTTAACATGGCTTTCTTAGCCATTATTCTCTTTGGTGTTTGTACTTTATTTGATTTCTTTAAATTTGAAAATCCCTATGTGTATTTTAAGCATAAGTTGGTTTGTTCTTTTAAAAATACATTTTAACTGAAATATTTTACTTTTAACATTTTCCACAGTATTCCTCTCCTTTGTCTCACCCAGTAAGCCATCCCTTATAAGAAAAAATTTAAAAAGAAAGAAAAAAAAGCTTGGCAAAACTAACCAAAATACTAAAAAATTCTCACTTCAAGTGCAGTTTACTATACCTGACAATTTGATTTTGTTGATCACTTGCTCCTTCTAGAACTATTTCTCCCTTAGCTTCCATTTCCCCAGTCAGCTGATTAGTTAAAAAGCATTTCTTAAGCATGTACTATATGTCCCAAGCACTATTATTTTCCTAATTTTTGACTGTTGTGATCTTTCTCTGTCACCTTTCCTATTGTGTGCTAAATTGTAGATATTCTTTGTATGTGAATTGTTGGTTCTCTGATTTTTCTTTCTCTGTATTCTCCACTTAGGAGATCTCATCTACTTTCTTGATTTCAATTATTACTTCTATGCAAATGACTTTCAGAACTACATCTATCTCCCAAACTTCTCACCTGATCTCCAGTAGCTTATTTCTATCTGATCTATTTCTATTTGGATATTCCATTAACTCAAAATTAGCACATCCAAAAGTTCTCATCAACATTTCCCCAAACCTTTTCCCTTTTGTAATTTCCCTATTTTCATTAATGATGGTGGTACTATTTTCCAAGTCATTGAGTCTCAAAACTTTGAAGTAATGTTAAACTCATTCCTCCTCTTCTTTTTGAGCATTCAATTTATCCCACCCTTCACTTTGAATTTTTGTGAATCCTTATACTTTAGATGTGTTTCTTGTAAAAATAACAAAATGTTGGATTTTTTCTTAGCTATTTTGTAATTATCTGCTTTTTATTAGTTAATTCAACCCATTAGCATTCAAAGTTATAATTGTCATTTGCTTATCCATCAATTAGATCTTGGCATATTCTCCTCTTTAATTTTTAAAAATTAACTACTAAGTTCTGTATCTTTCTTCCCACCTCCTTGTTTGCTTAACTTTCATTTGCAATGTCATTTAAAAAAATATTATTTAGATTTTACCCATCCACTTTCCAATAAATACTTCATAAGATTCGATGCCTTTTGTTCCCTTTTACAGTGATTCTTCTCTCAAATTCATAGACTATTTATTCAATAACTCTCATATTAGGCATGACTTAAAAACTACAATATGCTTTATACTCACTTGTAAGATGTTGGCTTTGTGTTATCATTTGTTTCTTACTTGCCTTCGATTCTAGATATCCTTGTTTAAATTTCAGTTGCTAGGTCAACTTGCATGTCAAAGGCAGGCTCTGCTCAGTTCTAAGTTTCTTATCAGTAAAGAATTTAATTTTCTGATATTCCTGAAAAATACTATGTTTTCATGATGAAATGAACTCAGTTTCTGCATTGCCTTGCTGTTTTGGTAATTTGCACTCCAATCTTGCATTTATTGTCCTTGTTGAGTAGTCTTGAACAATGAATTGACACTTGTTGATAAATAAATTTCTTCCTTCGATTACTTGTAAGATTTCCTCCTTGATTCTGGAATTTAGGAATTAAATTTCTTGCAAAGTTAAATTTAGAGTAGCTCTGTGTCAGCATACTTTGGATTCTATAGATTTAGACTTGACCCTCTGCTTCTAATCCTTTTTGGCATCTTTCTTGAATGTTTTCCTGGAACATGTTTTCTGTGTTTCAGTTATCATGTTTATTTTCTTGAAGTCTTCTTTCGATGACCTTATTTCAAGTTTAATAGATGGCAAGTTTTTTATATTTTTTATTATGATTCTAAACCAATGCAGAAGTTCTCTGCTATGTTCAGAGGCAAATTTGTTTATGTCATTTTGTTTTTTCATTCTTAGTATTTCTCTTAGCTTTTTTTTTATTCCATAGTATTTACTCATTGTATTAAAGGCTCTTTTTTGCTTACTCATTTCTTCAGTATTGCTTTTCCTTTTCTCCAAGATTTTTCCCCTCCCAAATAGCATCTTTCCGTCCTCCTCTTTTTTGTTTTTGCTCTTTAATTTCATTTGGAATATTTGTCTTGAGGTGGAGTAAGGAAGCCAGATTTAGTTAACAATAGGAGTCTCCATTTCTGGCATTCATACTGAACTGTCTCCTGTGGTCACATGTTTGTCTTTCAAATATTATAAAAGTATTGTGAATTTAAGTTGTGGTTTTGTTTTTTTTATTTTATTAGTAATGCATCTTGACAAGTTGAACTTATACATCCATAAGAGCATGGTTTGTTCCTTTTGTTTTTTAAGGGGCATATATTTATTGAGCATTATAATTAAAATTTAAAGTGATTAACTTGGAGAAATTTTAGCTCAACGGAAAGAACATGAATCTTTGTTTGTGCAAATCACATAATTACTTTAAAAGAGGACATTAGTGTAAATAAATCCTAACAATAACTTGCATAGCACATTCAAGAAGAAAGGGAATACATATAGACAGGAAATGGATAGAAAAAACTAAAACATACACCTATAATCAAAGTGATAAGTGAGGAATGAATCAGAGGTTGTAACTGGCTGGGAACAAGCAATATCATGAACTGAAAAATATCAAGGATAAGAAAGAGACAGCAAATGTAGATGAGCAGACATATTGCAATTAATGACAGAGGTGACTTGCATGCTGAAGTACCTTCTCAAGGATCTGGGAGCTTTAGATACCAGGGACATTTTGTGGCCAAGGCTTAGATTCTCACAGGAGGAATTTAGTGGAACCAAGACCTGACAAGCTGACATTTGCTTCCATGTGTCATATCCTCTGCAGATAAACAATACCATCATAAGACAATCACTAGAACAGTATAGAATGAGGGCAGCAATACCCTCATAAAAAATTGAGTTTGAAATAAGGGTTCATGGAAGTATAAATCAAAGTATAGTCTGGTTCAGGAACCAAGGTTTCTCTGCAGCACCAAAACAAAAAGAATTGAGTTCAGCAGTAAGAGGAAGAATTCAGAGATTCAAGACTACAAGTCAGTCCTGGATCAGGTGCAGGATACAAGGAACATTAGCAAGCTATATGTTTAACAATTTGCCTCTCCAAAGTTGTGGTCTTTTATATCAGTTATGTTTGTTTTCTGCTTCCAACTTATGTAGACCCATTGGCATATTCATGGTGAGGATAATTTGTGCCATCTCCTCAGTCATAAAGGCCAGTAAGACCATGAAAATGGATGTCATCCCTTCCCTCAGAATACTGCCTTGGACCTTGAGGCCAAGACTTAGTGGGACAGTATTTGTGGAAGGTTGCCACCAATTCCAGAGTATCATTATTAGCTCTCATTTCCCCTCCATGGGTTGGTCCATTAGGTGTGTGAGGTACCCCTATTGTCTCCATGAATTTAGGAACCCTTAGACAATGAATTCTTCAAGCCTACTTACAATTTCCTGGGGTGAGCAAAGTTTAAGAGAATATAGTCCAGAGATTCAGTTGATTCCTTAATAATTGTTGTGATAGTCAAAGGTTAAAACTGATAAAGGAAAAATGTGAAGTCGTTAGGATACCAAGACTTAAAGGAGAGAATCCTTCAATGGTATTTGCTATAATTCTGCTAGTTGGATTTAACAAATATATTATTCTAAGCACATTCTCTCAAGCAAATATACAAGAGAAAAGGAACAAGGAACTTTTACTGTTTTGGGTTGACATAACGGTGTTTCCAGACACTAACAGGAAGAGGACATAACCACAAGGCCATAGGAATGAGGATTTCTGATCAAGATAACCAACAGTAACCAAACATCATAAGGCTGTGGTAATGTTAAGCAGGGTAGGACTTTTTTTTTCTTACTGCTTTCTCTTTTAGAATGCTAAAGTCATCAGTACCTTTGATTAAGTCTTACAAAGTGCAAAGCCCCAGGTCCACACCCTTTTGCTGATTAGGTGTGAAGTCTTTAGGCCCTAAGAAAGGTATATAAACTCAGAGGTTAGAGTTTTGTTTGGGGCTCTCACTCTTTGGAAGAGTGTTGGTATGGAGACTCTGGGTAGCTGTTAAGGAGCCCTCCAGCTTTGGAAAGTCCAGATATTGGTGCTTCTCTGGTAACTGTGTACTGAGATGTTGGTGCTTCTCTGGTAACTATGTATTGCTATGGATAGAGTGGTTTGTGTTATTTGTTCTATTTATATATGTTTGTAATTTCTGTTTGTATTTGCTCTGAAGTTCAGGGTGCTGGCTTTTCCCCCTGAACTAAGTGAATGATATATGTATGTTTGATTAAAGTGAGATTGTTAACCCCTTAAAGTTGCTTTCCTTAGAAAAGTAGATCAAAGAACTTGTGCTGGCAGCTCTTGTTGCTGGTCTTGTTGGGTCTTACACACCCACCGCAGCTGCTGGCAACATTGTTGTCACAACTGTTGCCTTGCTGTTCATTCAGCTGGGGCTTGGCGGAGTTTGTTTATGATGCCAATGATATTATCATGAGAGTATACAAACATATAGCAGGACATCTAGGACAGATGGTTGAATGACATTTGGGGAGAGGCTAAAAAGGAGCCAGACTTAAGAGCTTCATGGGAGTGGGAGCAGAATGAACTACAGCTTACTGAATATAACTCCTGCATCTGGAAGAGAAGCTGGACTTGGGCTATGCATGCATAGCAAATTCAGTTCCTTTCACTTTTTTTTTTGCTAGAATTATACAGGCTCGATAAAAGCATAGTAGGCAATGGTCAGGCCTATACACATTACAAGGGAGGGAGCAGTCCTTGGAGAACAGAGAGGATTTCAAGAGAGCAGTCCCCAGGGTGTGGAACAGATAGAGTTACAAGCTATGTGGGAATTAGAGGATGTTGCTGACCAATAAGCTCTGTCATGTAGGCAGAGAGAGAAGAAAGTTTTCTTTGTGTTATGCATAATGGAGAGCTTTGCCTTGGTAATATGGTCCCTAGTATTCTCCTGATTGAGATAGATGGGCATTTCTTACCCACTTTAGTCAGATTCCTGTCTTTTTAGACATGATGGATTCTTTACTTCATACAGTCACATTTGCCACTACCTAAACATCTAAGATCTTGACACTCAACTAAACCAGAAGCAGAACCACAATTAGTAACACATAGAAGCCTACTGCCCTTTCTGCTGATTCTCAGAATGGTCTACTAGACTGAAGGTTATGGGAAGATAGACCTGGTTACCACACTGAAGCTTTTCCTCGTGTTGTGATTGTGGCTGGTGCCCATTTGGATGCCTCTTCGGCTTTAGTGTGAGCAACATGTCAGGACTGGCATCCAATGTCTCACTACCAACATCTCACTGGCTTCTTCGTCTCAGCAAACAGATATAAAATATTAACTAAAATATTTGTGGAACCTGAGCTGTAACCTACTATCAGGAAAAAATTTTAGATCTAGGAGAACCCAATGAGAGTGTTATTTAGAAAGTACCAAAGCCTCCTTGAAATATACCAAGTTTTGGTGACACAAGACTTACCATGGTGTGCTGTGCTCTCCCCATGGGATTATGTCATCTCTGGATGACCTTTGACTGCTAGCAACTCCTAGTCTCTTACCATGGAATTCTTTTCCACCATGGTAAGTAACTTGGAATAAAATACTCCTTACAAACCAGTATAATGACTTCTATAAATGGAGGCAATGCAAAGAACACCCTCAAGGCTACAACGGGAGCTTTTCTACAAAGAGATGACTCAAATCTGGATGCCAAAAGAGTATGCATGAGGACTGGAAAGGTCAACTTCTGCAACAGTACCAATAATAGAGTGCCACTGCTGCTTTTAGTAGTGATGTTGGGGACCCTGTGCAGAATAGTCTACAATAAATTCCGTGAAAATAATTTCAATACAAATAATTTTAGGGACTAAATGATCTGTGACTAGTCCCAATGGATGGCACTAACTGATGTAAGAGCTCTTAGAATTTGTGTCTAGCCTAAATGCAAAGTAAATACGAATAAGGGCTTAAGCGGTTCTCACCATCAAAGTCCAAGCCCAGGGCTAATTGGCATTTGGATACTTTTGTCACCTTGTTACATAGGTTTTGTTCTCTATTGGGAAAAAAATTAAACTTCTCACATCTAATCGCCTTTTCACTTCAGGAAGGTCACATGTGCTGCCACTTTAAAACATCCTCTCTGTAGGGAAGAGGAAAAACAAGTGAAGGTCTTGGCACTCAACTAAGCCAAAACTGAAATACAATTACCAAACATATCCTTGCCCTGTGTTTCATCAACTATATTTGTAGTAGCTAAGTAAACTTATTCTTTTTAACTCCCTTGACTCCATCGGACCTTGATGCCTGAGGTTAGAATGGCTTCCAGGAGCTGCCAGCTACTAGAAGACTTATATAAATCCAAGGATTCTCGGTTACTCTTTGACTTCATTGTCCACAAAGAAAGGGGTGGTTTTGCAAACAACAATAACAATGTCTAGTGGATATGGAGTAAGGGGCAACCCCAGCTAACAAGCCATAATATACACCATCAGATTGATGGGGAAGAGGCTATTGTCCTTTCTGCTGATTTTCAGGAAGTTCTGCTGGTGTGAATGTTATAGGACACCTCTGACACCTGCTGCAATCGTTCAATTCTCTATTAGGAAAAAAATTAAACTGATTTTCAAATACTACTATAACAATGGCTGGTATTTATATCAAGCTTTCATATTGGCAAATCACTTTACATATATTATTTCATTTGAGCCTCAAAACAACCCCTATAGAAGATATTACAATCTTATCATCTCTGTTTCACAAATGATGAAGTTGAATATCATAGAGGGTAGGTAACTTGCTTTGATTCCCACCCCTGTACCTAGTAAGGCCTTCTTGACTTCTAGTCTAGCATGATAGCCATCCCTCCAGTCTTTCTCTTCTATGTGCAATCTAACAAGTTGACCACTTGATGGGATGCTGTAAAGTTGCCAGGGCATTTAGCTAACTTTATAAGCAAAGCACTTGAAACACGCACAAAAAGTCGATAACCAGAAACGGGTAGACCCACATGCTTGTTTTGTATATTGTCTGTGTTGCTACTGGGATAATTGGAACCACTGCCGGACTGAAAAAGCCCTCAGCAGTAATACCTGGTGTAGGCTTCTTTGTGATGCTTTCATTTATTGTTGTATCTGGCTGACTCAGTGTCTGGGGTGCCAGCCATGCCAGTCCTTTGGTCACTATCTCAGTACAGTAGACTGCCTGTGACTGGAAACAGCATTTTCTTCCCCAAGCTGGAATTGAATTCCTCTTCACTTCTGCTATCCAACTTCTGCCCATCTTTTAAGAACAAACTCAAGCAAATAATCCCACATTTTTTCATAAATCCTACTCAAGGGACTCTTTATTATGTGGCTAGGTGGTGCAATGGATACAGTATTGGACCTGTAGTCAGGAAGAGTCATCTTCATGAGTTCAAATCTGACCTCAGATATTTCCTAGCTGTGTGATCCTGGGCAAGTCACTTAACCTTGTTTGCCTCAGTTCCTCATCTGTAAAATGAACTGGAAAAAGAAAAGACAAAGCAATCCAGTATCTTTGCCAAGAAAGCTCCAGATGGTGTCATAAAGAGTCAGACATGACTGGAATGACTAAACAGCAACAAAACATTAAGGACTATAAACCACACCTGTCCCTACTTTCTCATGTACATCACTTGTCTCTAATCAAATGTTTGTTATTTGATCTTTTATTTTCTTGTATTCTTTAATGGTTTCATATGTCTATATCTCTCCAATAATACTTAAAACTCCTTGAAAAACTCTATCTTATACTTTTCAGGTATCCTTAAGTTGCCTGTCATGCATTGAACATTGTTCATTTGTACAGAGTAGGTATTAATTCAATAGACAGATTCAGTGAAACTTAATTGAATTTCTTAATTACCAATAGTTCCAACTGGAACTGTGCAAAGTCTAGAAGCAGATATGTTGATATAATCCTAATGGGGCAGGGACCACCCTATAAATTAAACTGTGGGAAAAATGTCCACATATAAGATATATTCTCAGCATTCAGGTAGTTGATAATTTTTATTTTCTATTTTTTATATTTTATTATTGTTTTTTTAAATTTCCCCTTATTAAGACAACCATATGCTTCGACTCAGTTACTCAGCTGAGCAATTTTGATTTTCCAAACACTGTTGCTTTATTTTCCACAGGAAAAAAAAGAAGAAGAAAAAGGAGACATTTTCTTCTAAGGCTCTGAGAGGATTGGGCCTCAGTATGAACCTAGCTTACCACATTTCCCCATGTATAAGATGCATCCTTTTTCAAAAAATTTGGGGTCTAAAAACTGGGTGCATTTTATACAGTGGTTGTAGATTTTTTTAAATTTAAATTTATTTATTTAACATATTTAGTTTTCAGCATTGATTTTCACAAGAGTTTGAATTACAAATTTTCTCCCCATTTCTACCCTCCCCCCCACTCCAAGATGGCATATATTCTGGTTGCCCTGTTCCCCAGTCAGTCCTCCCCTCTATCACCCCACTCCCCTCCCATCCCCTTTTCCCTTCCTTTCTTGTAGGGCAAGATAAGTTTCTACGCCCCATTGCCTGTGTATCTTATTTTCTAGTTGCATGCAAAAAAACTTTTTTTTTGTTTTTGAACATTTGTTTTTAAAACTTTGAGTTCCAAATTCTCTCCCCTCTTCCCTTCCCACCCACCCTCCCTAAGAAGTCAAGCAATTCAACATAGGCCACATGTGTATCATTATGTATAACCCTTCCACAATACTCATGTTGTGAAAGACTAACTATATTTTGCTTCTTCCAAATCCATCCTGTTTTATTGATTTTCTCCCTTGACCCTGTACCCTTTCGAAAGTGTTTGTTTTTGATTACCTCCACCCCCTTCTGCCGTCCCCTCCATCATTCCCCTCCCCCCTTTTTTATCTTCCTCCCTCTTCTTTCCTGTGGGGTAAGATACCCAATTGGGTATGTATGGTATTCCCTCCTCAGGCCAAATCTGATGAGAGCAAGGTTCACTCATTCCCCCCTCACCTGCCCTCTCCCCTCCTCCCACAAAACTGCTTCCTCTTGCCACCTTTATGCGAGATAATCCACCCCATTCTATCTCTCCCTGTCTCCCTCTCTCAGTATGTTCCTCTCTCATCCCTTAATTTGATTTTATTTCTTTTAGATATCTTCCCTTCATCTTCAACTCACCCTGTGTCTGGTCTCTCTCTTTTACATATACACACACACACACACACACACACACACACATACATATACACATATATACATACACATACATATACACATATACATACATACACATACACATAGATATATACATACATACACATTCACCTATATATACATAAACATATATATATATAGATATATATATATGCATATTCCTTTCAGCTACCCTAATACTGAGGTCTCATGAATCATACATGTCATCTTTCCATGTAGGAATGTAAACAAAACAGTTCAACTTTAGTAAGTCCCTTGCAATTTCTTTTTCTTGTTCTTTTTTTTGATTACCTTTTCATACTTCTCTTGATTCTTGTGTTTGAAAGTCAGATTTTCTATTCAGCGCTGGTCTTTTCGCTGTGAAAGCTTGAAAGTCTTTTATTTTATTGAAAATCCATATTTTGCCTTGGACCATGATACTTGGTTTTGCTGGATAGGTGATTCTTGGTTTTAATCCTAGCTCCATTGACCTCCAGAATATCGTATTCCAAGCCCTTCGATCTCTTAATGTAGAAGCTGCTAGATCTTGGATTATTCTGATCGTGTTTCCACAATACTCAAATTGTTTCTTTCTGGCTGCTTGCAATATTTTCTCCTTGATCTGGGAGCTCTGGAATTTGGCGACAATATTCCTAGGAGATTTCTTTTTGGGATCTATTTGAGGAGGTGATCGATGGATTCTTTCAATTTCTGTTTTGCCCTGTGGCTCTAGAATATCAGGGCAGTTCTCCTTGATAATTTCTTGAAAGATGGTATCTAGGCTCTTTTTTTGATCATGGCTTTCAGGTAGTCCAATAATTTTTAAATTCTCTCTCCTGGATCTATTCTCCAGGTCAGTGGTTTTTCCAATGAGATATTTCACATTGTCTTCCACTTTTTCATTCCTTTGGTTCTGTTTTATAACATCTTGATTTCTTATCAAGTCACTAGCTTCCACTTGCTCCAATCTAATTTTTAGGATAGTATTTTCTTCAGTGGTCTTTTGGACCTCCTTTTCCACTTGGCCAAATCTGCCTTTTAAGGCATTCTTCTCCTCGTTGGCTTTTTGAAGTTCTTTTGCCATTTGAGTTAGTCTATTTTTTAAGGTGTTGTTTTCTTCAGTATATTTTTCAGTATTTTTTGGGTCTCCTTTAGCAAGTCATTGACTTGTTTTTCATGGTTTTCTCGAATCACTCTCATTTCTCTTCCCAATTTTTCCTCTACTTCTCTAACTTGCTTTTCCAAATCCTTTTTGAGCTCTTCCATGGTTTGAGACTAGTTCATGTTTTTCTTGGAGGCTTTTGTTGTAGGCTCTTTGACTTTGTTGACTTGTTCTGGCTGTATGTTTTGGTCTTCTTTGTCACCAAAGAAAGATTCCAAAGTCTGAGACTGAATCTGGGTGCATTTTTGCTGCCTGGCCATGTTCCCAGCCAACTTACGTGACCCTTGAGTTTTTCAGGGGGGTATAACTGCTCGTAAAATGTACTATGTTCCAAGCTTGAGGGGATGCGTTGTTGATTTCAGAGCTATTACAGCCAGCTCTGCCACACCACCACTCCTCCTTCCCCAAGAACCCCCAACCCGGACTGTACTTAGATCTTCAGCAGGCTCTGCACTCCTGCTCTGATCTGCCACTTAATTCCTCCCACCAGGTGGGCCTGGGGCTGGAAGCAACTGGAGCTGTAGTTCTGTAGCTGCCCCACCTCCGCTGCCCCCAGGGTGGTGGCTGAACCACAAACTCTATCCCCCTGTCCCCAGTAGCTTTTCCCATTAACCTTCTCTGTTGTTTTTGGTGTTTGTGGGTTGAGAAGTCTGGTAACTGCCACAGCTCACTGATTCAGGGCGCTAGGGCACGCTCCGCCCAGCTCCTGGTCTGGTTGGTCTGTGCCCCCCACACTGGGCTCTGCTCCGCTCCTAGCTCTGTGTGGGACAGACCTTATCCAGAGACCATCCAGGCTGTCCTGGGCTAGAGCCCTGCTTCCCCCCACTATTTTGTGGGTTCTGCAGTTCTAGAGTTGGTTCAGAGCCATTTTTTTATAGGCTTTTGGAGGGATTTGGCGGGGAGCTCACGCAAGTCCCTGCTTTCCAGCCACCATCTTGGCTCCGCCCCCCTAACATTCATCTTTTAAAAACGTGAGGTATATCCTACCAAAAACAATTGTCTTGGAAAACAGATTGAAGACAGATAATTAAAGATTTAATTAAAGAACTACTTGAAAGCCATGACAAAAAAAAGAAAGAAAAAATATCCTAGACATAATTTTTCAAGAAATCTTTCAAGAAAGAAACTGCCCAAATCTCTTAGAAGCAGAGGGCAAAGTGGAAATAAACAGAATCTATCAAATACCACCCAAAACCACCAAAATGAAAAATCCCAGGAACATTATAGCCAGAATTGTTGTGTTTGTCCTTCATTCCCAAAGAGGACCATGACATCAGGGAGATGATAACATGACTTGCAGTTGACTTTGATTTGAGTAAAGGAGGGTTGTGTGAGGTCATCAGCCTCACTTTCTCCTCCAGAGCCATCTGGGTCCAGTGGCCAGATATTCATCAGGATGACTGGAGGTGGCCCAGGATACAGTGGGAGACCCTGGCCCTTTTAGGCTAAGGTCTTTCAGGTTCTCACTTTGAGTGAGGTAATGCCCATTCAGTGAATAGGTCTCTTTAAGTATTTACTCCAAATATGTAAAATAACTTACCAAACAAAACTGAGTATAACACTACAGGGGGAAATATGGATCTTCAATGAAATAGACTACTTCTAAATATTCCTGATGCAAAGACCAAAGCCAAATAGAAACTGTGAAGTACAAACACAAAGAGTCAAGAAAAACATAAAAAGTAAACATGAAAGAGCAATCATAAGGGACCAAACAAGTATTTACTGTTTATATTCTAATGTGGGCAAATGCTATATGTATTCCCTTAGCAGTCTATTATCATAGAATTATCATAGAATAATTAGACGGAAGGCCTGGGAGTGGTTCTGTTATATTTTACTGATCTTAAATCAAGAAAGGAAAAGGAGTGGAAGAGTAATACATTGGGTGGGGGCAGGGAGGGATAAGAAAATGGAGAAAATCATCTTACCTAATTGGTATGCAATCTATACAAATAAGGAGGAGGGGAGTGGGAGACACTTGAACCTCACTCTAATTTGAAATTGTCAGAGGAGGGAAAGATACAGAGGCACACATGTGCATGCGTGTGCACACACATGCAGAGTTAGAAACAGAAATAAATTTAATTCAATAGGCAAACATGAGGGAAGGAGGAAATTTAAAAGGAGGGATAAGGAGTAGAATAAGGGAGAGTAGTCTTAAGTAAAATAAACTATAATTAAGGAGTGTAGACATTGAAGAGGGGCTTAAAAGAAAAGCAAAAAGATAAGAAACTGTTACTGGGCTCCGGACAAGGGACAGAGAAGAAGGTTAGGGAAGCAGAAGCCAGTTACAACAAATCTAGAGCATGGGTACTGAACTCATGCCTTCTCTCTCATCATCCTCTTCTTTATAAAGAAGGAATGGGAAACAGAGAAAGAAAAGTGTAAAGAGAATAGGATGAAGGGAAATACACAATTAAAGGTCATAACTGTTAATGGGATGAATTCACTGATAAAACAAAAGAGCCCAATGGATTAACAAGCTTAACCCAAATGTGTTGTTTATAAGAAACACACTTGAAACAGAAAGAGGCACAGAAAAAAAAGGGGATTGGAGTATAAACTATTATGCTTCAGTTGAAGTAAAAAAAGGCAGGAGAAGCAATCATGATCTCAGATAAAATGATAGCAAAAAAGGATAAACAGGGAAACCACACTTTGCTGAAAGGTAGCATAAACAATGAATTAAGATCTATACTAAACACACATGCACTAAATGACATAGCATCTAAATACTTGAAGGAAATGGTAAATAACTTCCAGGGAGAAGTAGGCAGTAAAACTATAAAAGTAGAACACCTCAATTCACTCCTGCACACCTAGAAAAATTAGGTTAAAAAAGAAGTGAAGAGATCATTGTAGTTCGTTGAATGGAAATAAAAAGGAATATGTGCGTGTATGTGTAAATAAATGTATATATGTATATATACATATATATGTGTGCATTTCTCAGTTTTGTATAGTGCCTTAAAAAACACACCTTTTTTAGGGTATAAAAATCTCAAACAAATGCAGGAAAGCAAAAATATTAAATGCATTTTAAGGTTCAAAATGCAATGAAATTATATTGAATAATGGGCCACCAAAGATATGATTAAAAATTAATTGGCAATTAACTGAATCCTGAAGAACAGTTAAATCAAGAAACAAATTATGGAAACAGCTGATAATTTCGTTAAATAACAACAATGAGACAAGATATAAAATTAATAGTATACTGCCCAAATTAGTTCTTTGGGAAAATTTTTGTATCTTTGAACACTTTCAGCAATAAAAGAGAGAAAAACCAGATCAATAAATTCGGCATGAAACTAAAAAAAACCCCTAGAAAACAAAAATATTGGAACCCTCTAATCTAAGACCAAAATGGGAATCCTGATATTTAAAGAAGAGATTAACAAAACTGAAGGCAAAACAAAAAAACAAAAACAAACAAAAGTGAAAACAAAAGTAAAAAACCCAAACAGACCCATTTCAGATTAATAAATAACACTAGAAATTATTATTTTAAAAAACCAACAAAATCAATAAAATCAACTTACCAGGATCAAAAATATTCCCATAAAATTGACAACCTAAATGAAATGGATGAATTTTTATCAAATAAAAAATGCCCAGATTAACAGAACAAGGAATAGTGAACTAAGCCAATCTCAAAAGAAGGAAATTGAATAATTCATAAATTAACTCCCAAAGGGAAAAAAATCCAATAACAGATGGATTTAAAAATAAACCTCATAGAACTTTTGAAGAAAAATTAATTCTAATATATAAACTGTTTGAGAGAATAGGAAAATAATGGGTCCTGCCAAATTCTTTTATAATGCAGATATTGTCTTGAGAACTAAACTATGTTGAGTTAAAACAGAAAATCCATAGATCAATATCCCTAAGGACTATTAATATAAAAAATTGAAATAAAATATTAGTAAAGAGATTTCAGCAGCATATCACAAAAACTATACACTATAACCAGGTTGGATTTATACTAGAAATTCAGGGCTAGTTCAATATTAGGAAAGCCATAAATACAATTTACGGTTTTAATAAGAAGACAAAAAATTGTATGATTATATCAAAGGATAGAAAAGAAGTTTTTGACAATATCTAACACCAATTCATGTTAAAAACACCAAAAAGCACAGAAATAAGTGGATATTTTTTCCTTAAAAGTAGTATCTCAAAAATCAAGTGCCAGCACTACATATAATATGGGTAAATTGGAGGCCTTTCCAATAAGATCAGGAGTAAAGCTGGGAATGTCCATTTTCACTACTGCTATTTTATATCATGCTAAAAATGTTAGTCACAACAATAGAACAAGAAATACGAATTGAAGGAATAAATATAGGCAAAGAGGAAATAAAATTGTTGGGTTTTGCAGATGGCATGATGGTTTACTCAAAAAATCTGAGAGTTAACTGAAAAACTTATGAAAACAATAAGTCCCAATAAGTTGGTGTCAGTAAGGAGGATTTTGTTATCCTTTTAGAATTTAGTTTCTCAGGATCTATGGCCATGGGAATGTCTAGTTTCCAGGTGTTAGATGATAACTCCCAGAATAGTCTCAAGGATCCTAGATAATAATTGTTAGAATCATAGTGACAGACAGTTCTACTAAGGTTGCGCTGTGTGATATGGTCGTGACATAATTTATGTTTACTACACTTGCACAGAGTGACAATATTGCTAAAGTTAACTTGTGAGCCTAATGTTGGCAAGGTGCCTTCTTTGTCTGTTGTCCTATAAAACAAGTAGGCACTGGTTGGTGAGTTGGGGAATCTACAGGGAATCCATGTAGTATCCACAAGGAACCCATGGAGGAAGCCATGGGTAATGCATAGAGGAATGCATGTACCTGGCTCAACCAGCCCCCAAGAGGCTTGAGGGGATTTAGGGGAGTGCATAAACTGTGCTTATCTCCATCGATTCCATGGAGATGTAGGGGTAGTTGCCCCCTCTTCTTACCAGCCCCTATGAGAAGGGTGATTAGGGAATGCTTGATTAGGGAATGCTGTAGAAGCTGATTCTCAGCAATCTTCCTAGAAGACTAGACTAGAATAAAGCTTATTATTAACCATTCTGAAGCTGTCTTCCTGTGTGATCAGATCAAGAGTGAACCTGTTAAAGGCTGGAGTCCAGAAATGCCAGTGCCTCCTGTGTGTTATCTGTGAAATAGTTGGGTAAATAATTCACAAGTTATATTTAAGTATATTTTTCCTCTATGACAACAAGCATATGAATATTTGAAGCATTATAAGTTTGTTTCTGTAGTGATTTAAAACTGTCAAGATTGTATGCATAATGATTTTGTTGTTTGTGCAGTGAATATATCAGACTATAACTGTTTCTAACTAAGCACATGTTCTTGCATTTTTTCAACCTGTCATCAAATTGTTTCCAAACTGACACAAGGGTTCAACACAGTTGAGTGCAACCTGATTCTAATCAAATGATCAGTTGCGTATGTATACCTTCATCTGTATTCTGTACATTGGACCAGAGTAGCTCCCTCATTCCCATTACCCTGTAATCATACCTCATTAACTGTGTAGTCATGTGATCAAGAGGATATAAATGTTTGAATGCTTTCATTGCAAATATCAGACTGTTTGAAAATCATGATCACTGGCCATATTCATTACCAGTCACCTTGAAACTAACACATATAATCAAAAATGTTCTGTAGAAACAAACCTTGTATTGTCTCTCATTGCATAGAAAGGCTGTTTTCCAATTTAAATTTATCTTCCATTTATGTTACTATTCTTCTTTGTGGCAGATTTTCAAATGAAGTAGTTGACAACATTGTTCAGTAGTTCAGTGGAGTTTCTTTGGGAGTGAAACTGGTGTGTTAGTGGTAGAAGAAAATAAAGTCATGTTTAAAGAGACCTTTTCTCACAAAGGTTAGTTTACATATAAACATTGTTAAAAATGATACTACATAAACTAAACTTCAAGTACATTTAGCATTAATATAACACATGTCATTAGCTAGTAGAAAAGTAAATAGTTTATATTGCAACTAGCTATTCATTTGTAAACGTTGTTTAGTTCTCTAAAAATTTTAAAAAGTGAATTTCTATCTTATTTTCAAGAAAGAAACCTTGTAAAATCTTTCTATCATTTTCTATCACATATTTATGTGAGTGAATATTTTCAGTTTATTCTTGTTTTAAATCAAAATATAGAAATAAACACCACAGAACCAAATCTAAGACTTTGTCAGGTGTTGAACCAGATATTATAAGCATTTCTTCAAATAAGAGAGCCCAACATAAAATTTTTATACATTCATGCCTCATTTTATTGCTCTTTGCTTTATTGTGCTTTGCAGATACTGCTTTTTTTTAACCAATTGAAGGTTTGTGGCAACCTAGCAGCTAGCAAGTCCATTGACACCATTTTTCCGATAGATGTGCTCGTATGGTGTCTCTGTGTCGCAATTTTATATTTCTCACAATATTTCAAACTTTTTCATTATTATATCAGTTATAGTGACCTGTGATCTTTGATGCTACTATTTAATTGTTTTGGAATGCCATGACCCATGCCCATACAAGACAGAGAATTTAATCAATAAATGTGTGTTCTGACCGCTTCACTAACTGTCCGTTCCCCAGCCTGTCTCCCTTTCCTTGGGCTTCCCTATTTCCTGAGATACAACAATATTGAAGAATATTACATAAACTTAATTGATAAAGCAGAAGAATGGTTTGAGAGGATTGACTCCAATTAAAAAAGAATCTACTGTGGTAAAATAAAAAAGTCTTCTGTAAAAAAATCTATCAATGATGCAAACTCCATTGTCTTATTTTAAGCCATTCCACCCACCCCACAGCCAACCCAATTGTCAGCAACCACCACCATGACCAGTCAGCAGGCATCAACAGTGAGGCAAAACCCTTCACCAGCAAAAAGATTATAACTTACTAAAGGCTCAGATGATGGTTAGCATTTTTTAGCAGTAAAGTATTCTTTGATTAAGGTATATACATTTTTTAGACATAATACTATTGAACATTTAATATACTACATTATAGGGTAAACATAACTTTGATATACATTGGGAAATCAAAAAATTCATGTGATTTGCTTTATTGCAATATTTAATTTATTGCAGTGATCAGGAGCCAAACCTTCAATATTTCTGAGGTATGCTTATATATAGATAGTTCTGCTTTATATAAGTGGTTGGTTCCACAGATCTCTATGTAAAGCAATTTTTAAGTAATGTGAATTCACCTGTGGTTGTAGGGAAGGAAGGAAGGGAGGGAGGGAGAAAGGCATGAGTGGGGCTGAGTGCCAGTGGAGAGATGGGACCAAGGACACATGGGAGCTGGGGACAAAGAATTGAGAGCAGGAATAGGAACATACTGGCTGCACTAGCCACTTGGAGGCCTGGTTGAACGTAGAAGGATCTCCCTGGAAGAACAGGGAGGAGTGGGATGTGGAAACCAGAAAGGCAACATGGGGAAGTAGGAGGGGGGAGGGGTATGGAGAAGGGGAACCAGACAGGCAGAAGCCAGGCAGGACACACTGACAGGTGGATGGAGCTAGGCAAAGATCTCCTCTCAGTGCCTGAGCTCTCAAGCCAAGCCTCCTATCAGGCAGTGGCAGTTTCTCCACACATCTATTCTTCTGCTTTCACTTGGAAAGGTTTTTTTTTTTGGTGGTGGGGTGGGAGGTCACAGAGCACAGAGAGGCAGGAGTGGAGAAGGAGAGAGAGAGAGAGAGAGAGAGAGAGAGAGAGAGAGAGAGAGAGAGAGAGAGTACAGTACTATACATTAAAGTTACCATAAGTATTTTTTTGGAATTAATGTGCACTTCTTTCAGAATTCTTTACATAAAGTCAAATTTGTGTAACGTGAATTTATGTAAAAACTGTCTACATATGGTTATCATATTATATTAAAAATCATCCAAGTTGTAACTTATTTTATCAAAAATATTTTTATATTCAACAAATTTTGCGTGATAAATAAATTTAATATGAAGTCTTACAAATGAGCCTATGAGATCTTGCTGGATTACTTATCTGAATTCTTACTGAATGTCCCTTGTAAAAAATTTCTGATTCTGATTATTTATTATTTTAGATTTAGATTTTTCATAATTATAGGTAGAATAAAAATTTTCATAATTATATAAAATAATTTTAATTTGTAGCTTTCAGGAGCAAATGTTATCATTGTAATCCCTGAGTGAATAAATCTAGAAGAATATTATGAGCAATATGTTATATTACTCTGAGATTGACAAGACGTTTTGTTGTTGTTGAAAGTGGTTCATGGAACAAAAATATTAAGAACTATTTATTTACTTTTTCAGTTTGTTTTGCTTGACTCTGTATTTACAACAGGGTCTTGTTTTTTTCTTGCTTTTTTAGTGGCAGCATGTGGGTGGCACATTGGGAGAGTTTGAAGGCTGATTTTCATTTTAAAAATAATCTTTTAAAAACTACTTTATATTTAACTACCTTGTATTTATTCCCTTTATATTTATTTTGTGTAGACTTATGCATGTACTAATTGTTTCCCCCATTAAAATATGAACTCCTTGAGGATTTCTTTTTCTTTGTATTTTTCCTTTGTATTTGTATCCCCTGTGCCTCATACAGTGTCTGGCAGAGGGTGTATTTAATAAATTCTTGTTGATTTATGATTCCTTGGAAGATGTTGTTAGACAATAAGGATATCTTCAGTGTCACAGGTATTTGCAAAAATAAAATTAATTTGCATAAATAAAATAAATTAGAATAAATTCATAGTTCTGTTGCTGGATTGTAAATCATTATAAGTGCTAAGACCACGGCTTACACATCTTTCTATGCTCTCTTCCACAGAAATTAGTGCAGAGCCTTGCATTCTACATACTTGAAAAAACATTTGTTGATCTGGCTTGTGTGGTTTTCTGCCCCTTGCCAACAGCTTCTATATAGACGTAATGGCAAGCAAAGTGGGACTTTTTGCTGTTTTTTCTTTTGGAGTGCTTCTCAGCACTAAGGCAACCAAGTGCCTTTGATTGAGACTTGCCTTTGAATTAAGAGTCTTTGATGACCTGCTTAAGTCACAAGAAAGCTCAAGTCACAGGAGTTTGAGTCGCATGACTGTGATGTCCTCTGACCCTGAAAAAGTATATATATATATATACTCTGAGGTTAGTTAGCATTTTGCTTTGGGGATCACCCACTGGAAGTGTTCATGTAATTTGACCAGATGAGAATCTAGGGGCCATTAAGGAGCTCCCCAGCTTTGAAAACCCAGATGATGGTGCTTCTCTCTCTCTGGTAACTATGTATGTATTGCTATGGACAGATGGTTAGAAGCCCTGTCTGCTGATTTGTGTTATTTGCTCTGTTTATATAATTTCTGCTTGTAGTTTCTGTTTGTGTTTTCTCTGAAGTTCAGGGTACTGACTTTTTCCTCTGAACTAAGTGAATGATATATGTATATTTAATTAGTGAGATTGTAAACCCCTCCAAGTTGCTTTCCTTAGAAAAGCAGATCAAAGAACCCGTGCTGGCAGCCCTCCTGTGTCCTGGTGTTGTTGGTCTTATACCTCCACAGCAGTTGCTGGCAGCATTGCTGTTATGATAGACTCATTAAATTTTAGAGCTGAAAGGGACCTTAGAGATAATTGGTTCATCTTTTACTCTACACTTGGGTAAACTGAGGCCCAGAGAGCTTAAATGATTCACGCAAGACATGACAACAAATTGAGGTCAGAGTCAGAACAAGAATCCAGGTCTTTTGTTACCTGGACTCTGACCCTCTAGGGTTCCTTTCATTTATTTATGCCACTTCCATATAATCTTATTCTCACATCAGCCTTGGGAAGTAGGTTGGGCAGGTGTTAGAAAAAGTAGATAAGGTCACTGAGAAATAAAAGCAATAGGCAAAGATCAGAAGTTCAAGGAGTGGCTGCCTGAAATCAGAATTTCAGGGAGTGGTAAATTACCTCTAAAGAAGATAACAATTATAGCTCACATTTATATAGCATTTTAAGGCTTTTAAATTATCTATCTCACAACAGTCCCATGACATAGACAGTGCAAGTATCATTAATTTCATTTTTACAGATGAAGAAGCTGAAGATCAGAGAGGCCATATGACAGACACCTGGAGTCATGCACCTACTGAGTATTATAGTCAGGATTTACACCCAGATCTTTCTTGATTCCAAGGCTAGGATTCTTTCCACCAAGATGTAGAAGGGTGATTAGAGAAGTGAAGGGGTAGCTAGGTAGGGGAAAACCTATTTCAGGGAGACTGCTGGGAAGCAGGGTGTGATTAACTTCTTAAAGGCACATAATTAAAACCAGCAAAGATGAATTTCTCACATGAAGCTGATAAATTTTGAGACTGACATTTTGAAATTTCTCTTTGACACGTACAAGTGGAGGAGGTAGTCTGGCACAGTGGAGAACATACTGAACTTGCACTCATAGAAGACCTGGGCTCTCCTCCAGTACCGACCACCTTTTTGACATTGAGAGAAAAAAAAAAACAAAACAAAACCCTAGCTTCTCTACACTGTAGTGCTTCATCTATAAAACAAGAAAGGTGGACTTGATGGGAGGTCCCTCTGAATCATTAATCCTATAAACTCCTCCCTAATTCCTTTCTTAAAGCAATGATCCTTAGAGAGTCTCCACTGTCCCCCTGTCCCTACCCACCAGCCAAGTTTTAGGGAAAGTCAAAAGAGAAGAATTCCTCCATTAAAAGAATAGTCAGGGAATGGGGAAACCAAGAAATACCAATCCTACTTCTATTATTTATATGAAGACCAGAGATAACAATTCAGGTCAACAAGCACTTATCGAATTCCACTAAGTACCAAAGAACATAAAAAGATCAGAAAGAAAAAAAATGTAGTCCATGTCCTTTGGGATCTTATCATAGTATTTTGATGATAAAATACCTTTACAAGGAAGCCCAAAATGATTTTGAGGAGGAGAGGGTGCCTACAGGCTTTAAAATTTCTTAACAACTTCATAATGATCTTCTTTTGTTTACCAGGAAACAAAACAAAAGGAACACTTAGAAAAACCAAGTAAACGTTGTCTGCTTATTTGAGAAAGAACAGGTCAGAGGAGAAAAGGGAAACCTGAGCTCCTTTGTTCAGGGAGAGCTAGATGAGAGAAATCCAGAATAAATAGGGCAGCAGTTTATAGTGAGAGGCATCTGAAAAAGGCCCCGGGCTTGAAAGCAGAAGAAAAGCTATAGGAAGCACACCTTGGGCACAGAATTATCTCCTGTATTTCATACCAGCAGTAATCTCCCTTGACATAATAACAAATAAAAATAAAAAAACTTTAAGATAAAAATGTGTTCATTTACTATTTCACTGATGAGGTCACTGAAAACGTCTATGAGAGCAATTTCCAAGTGGAAAAAAGAATATCAACATCATGGAAATGAATTCTTTGGCAGAGTCCAAAAGAATAGACATTTTTCTGGAACTGTTTGAATGCTGACCTTCATAGAAGTTGGGGGCTGAGCCAGATACCTCCTAAAGTGTACCACATAGATAGCACTCCCTCTAGGATTACTTTCCTCAGTGTCCATTTGCATTGGCAGGATAGGTCCCTGGAGGGCTGCTAATGATCTCTCAGGGTACTAAGTGTAACCCTAAGGGCTGCTGAGATTTTCTAGCCCTGTCCTTCATGAGTCACAACTGTTATGCTTCCTATTGATTATCAGTCAGATAATTTGCTTTTAGAAAGGGTATTTACTAAGGAGACATAGGAAGGTGTGGAGATTAAAAAGGTTCGAGAGACATAGTTTCTGAGTAATTTAACAATTTTATTAATGTCTAACATTTTTATTAATAAAAGGATGGTCCTTTGGCTATCTCTTAGACCAAAAGACAATCATGACCAGGGCTCACAGTTTATATACCCTTTGAAGAGTAGGCGTTCCCCAGGGTGGGAATCAACCTTGATTGGTTAACAACTAATGAGAGAATGGATATTACAAGGAGGGACTGAGAGTAACGTTATGTCACCCTTGGACAGAGAGACTATCTCTATACCCAGACCACCCCTAGCCTTGGGCAATCTATTCAAAGAACGTATGCCCCACCCAAGCCTGAGCAGAACACAATAGCTACTCCTCCTGGGTCTGAACAAGGAAGTTAGTTCAATCTCGTTATCAGCAGTGTCCTTCAACAGACTAAACTTTTAAAAATTAAGACTTAAGAAAAAGGGGGAAACTCTAGATTTCTCCAAATCACTGGCTATTAATAATCATTTCTCTCAAAAGACAGTTGTAACTATTCCAGTGCCCCACAATGGAGCCATAATCCCCTCTTGCATAATCAAGACAAATTTATAGTATAAGGGTAGTGAGACACAGTGTAGGGAAGCCCATCTGGCAAGAGGGTAACTTCTGTCTCCTAGTTGTGGTTGTTCAGTCGTTTCAATGGTGTCTGACCCTTTCTTGGCAAAGATACTGGAGTAGTTTGCAATTTTCTTCTCTAGCTCATTTTACAGATGAGGAAACTGGGGCAAACAGGGTTAAGTGACTTACCCAGGGTCACATAACTAGCAAGTGTCTGAGGCTGGATTTAAAGCCAGGTCTTCCTGACTCCAGGTCTGGTGATTTTCCCATGTACCCCCTAACTGTCCATCTCATAACTTATGGGTAGCCTTTTTATCTCTTCACAAAGCACCGATAAAATTCACCAGAAGTGTTTCTCTCTGCTGGGTCCCAAGGGTGGGTGCTTTTATAGAGTCCTGCAGCTGTCTTTTTTTTAGTATGTCTAGTTTGTCCTTGGTGTGTTTTTTAGGTGGATGCTGATGGGACCTTCAGGTCTTTCAGTCTTTCAAATTTTGCAAGGTTGTAACTCAGTCAATTCTGTCACTGACAGAACTAAATATTTCTCGGTTGTCTTTTGTTTGCTATTGTTATTGGCCTGTCTGCTTCCAGCTGGATATGTTGTACCCCACTTGTCCAGTCTCTTGGGTAGCATGATCAACAGGGAGGCAGGAGGAAAAAGGGAATAATTCCCTATCAGGGGCCTGGGATTCTTAGCTCCTAAATTTGGAGTCTTTTCTAACTTGATTGACTTGACTCCAAACTAGCTTATCATTTTTGTATGTCCACCAAGAGTCATAATTTGTTATTCTTCAAGCAATGACCAGATATTTTCCGTTATCCTGTCACTATTTAATGACTCAAAGCCCCAATTCTTTCATAGTGACTAAGGACTATTTATGACCAGTTTCTTTTTGATTGATTGACTAATTTAATCAAGATGTCTGGATCTTTTGTGCTTAATGGGAGATGAGGATGGATGCCAACCTTTACGAATGAAAAGCATACTAAATTTGGGTCCAAATCCCAGTTCTGTCCGAACTAGACTTATGACTTTATGCAAGGCACTTAGTCAATTTGTGCCTTGGGTTTGACTTTTGTCGAGTTATTTTTCAGTCATGTCTGACTCTTTGTGACTTCACTGAGGTTTTATTGGCAAAGATAGTAGAGTGGTTTTCCAGTTCCTTCTCCTGTTCATTTTATAGATGAGTAAACTGAGGCAAACAGGGTTAAATGACCTGCCTAATGTCACATAGCTAGTAAATATCTGGGGCTAGATTTGAACTCAGGAAATCATGGAAGTCTTCCTGACTTCAGGCCTGGCACTCTATCCACTGCTCCATCCACCGTACCACCTAGCTGCCTGGGTTTGAACTAGATGGTGGCTAAATTTCTCTAGCTCTTCAATCCCCTTTTTTGAAAAGGAAATTTAACCACATGCATTGATATACGGAATTCCTTTTCCCATGAGTTCCCTATGCCAGTAAAATGACAGGCCCAGTCTCTATCATTGATATTGTTACTAAATTTCAGTAGTTTTTCCTGAAATATAAAAGGGAGGACTCTTTTCTAGAAAGTCAGTAAGGACATCACCAATGCAAGAAGGTACCTGGTTTGCAACCTTGGAGATTTGTTTCATGGAAGACCATGGGATAATGAATAACCTATTTCCTCATTCTAACAATTAAAGATTGATAGCAGTATCTGACATTTATATAGCACTTTAAGATTTGCAGAATAGCTTTCTTATAATAGCTCTGTGAAGGAGATGGTATAAGTTATTGACATTCCAATTTTATAGATAATTTAATTGAGACTTGTTTGCTCAAGATCAGAGTTGTGAAGTACCAAGGTAGGAGTCTGAACCATTGTCCTCAACACAATGACAAAGTATCTTTGATTGTTTCAACCTAGGGGTGGTGGAGCAGTAGAAAAACACTTGTCCTGTACTTAGAGGACATCTTGACTCCATCAAGTATCACCCTGGACAAGTTTTTTAACCTCTGAGTATCAGTTTCCTCATTTGTGAACTGGGGATAATGATAATGATACCTAGAAAATAGCATCAAGGTCACGAGTGGCAAAAAAGAGCCACTTCTTCCTCAGGATAAAAATTTGGGGGAGGGAGTACTATTGTATTGTGTGGCTCCAGAGAGCTTAGTAGATGCAACTGGTAGAAGCCACAGGTAATGGTATTTTGGCATCATATAAAGAAAATAGAAATGGAAAAAAAAACTTCCTATAATAGTTTTGATGTGGATATAAAGGCGCTCTAAGGGTTGAGTTGCCCTTTCCCTAATTTATCCTCCAACCTGAAGACATCCAGAGTATCCGGATACAAAGGTGCCCTAAGGGTAGAGTTGCTCTTTCCCTGGCTCCCTAAAGTCTCCTCCCCTTATCTTGAAATACCACCAAACTTCCCCTTATCCTGGACCATGGAATCCTCATGTCCCACATCCTGGGTCTTAAAAATTCCCTTTGTCTCCCTTACCCTGTCCTTATAAAAACAATCCTCTGTCCCTCTGTAAGTGGCTAGTCCTTCTTCCAGGGCTTTTGCGTCAATAAAGGTCCAATGGCTACAGAGAAGGTCTAAGTGAATGGAATCCGTAACAATTTGTCAGTCATTTCCTTTGAGTCTCCAGAGGCATCCAGAGGATGCACTGGATAGAATGTTGGAGCTGGTCAGGAAGAATTGTATTCAGATCCTGTCCACAGTGCCCTGGGGTTGACTTGGGTCACTCCCTTGGTAGTTTAAGTCTCATATTGAAGTGAAATGAGTTAGTCATTCAATATTTAACAAAAGGAGGTTTACATAAAGATGGCAGTGGAAGGATGTTCAACAAGACTTCAGGGAGGACACCACACTCATTCAGTTGAGCACATAGCTTCCTATTGTTAGTTATGCTATTTGTCCACAGTAAGTGGCCCCAGAGAGAGCTGGGATTCCTCACAGCCTTTTGTACTCAGGCAAACAGGCAACTACATCAACAACCTGAGTAAGTTCCCTGGGCCATTTAAGTCTCAAGGAGAGTTTCAATACCTTTCAAGAAGAACTAACCTAAGATGCATGGGGAAAGGCCCAACCTACATGCAAGAGTCCTAGGAAATACTGCTCCTATGACACTGCCTTAGACACCTACTAGTTGTGTCCCTTTCTCTTAAGTTATATTCACCTCTCATTCTCAGTTTCCACTTCTGTAAAATGGGGATAATAATAGCACCTACCCCAAGAATTGTTGGGAGGATTAAGTCAGATGGGATAATATATGTAAACTTTTGCATATCTTACCAAGTGCTATTTGTGTTTCTATAACTTTTAGTAACCATGAAGCATACTTTATAACTATTTGCTATGTATTGGTCAAAAAGGTTGCTCCCAATTTTTTACAGTTACAAGTAATTATGCCATAAAAATATTTGAGCAGATGGCTTTTTTTCAGATGATACTTCCAGGGTTTCCTTCCTTCCTTCTTTCCTTTCTTCCTTCCTTCTTCCCTTCCTCCCTTCCTATATTAGTCTATTTGCTTTCCGATAGATGTTGGGTCTGTCACCTGTGTGCCTGTTTGACAGATAACACACAGGAGGTACTGGAGTTTTTGAACTCCAGCCTCTAACAGGTTCACTCTTGATCTGGTCAGACAGGAAGGACAGGAAGACCGCTTCGGAGGGGTTAATAATTTTACTCTATCCTAGTCTAGTCTTCTCAGAAGGGTTGCTGATAATGGGAGCACCAACTCCTACAGCATTCCCAAACAGCCTTTCTCATGGGGTGGGTGAGAAGGGGGGGCAACTACCCCTATGTTTTGCTGGGGCCTATCAAGACAGGCATAGCTTGTGCACTGCCCTAAATCCCCTCAAGCCTCAATGGGAGCTGGTTGAGGCAGGTACATGCATTCCTCTATGCATTACCCAAATCCCCAATGGGTTCCCCCATGAGTTCCCCTATGGATTCCTCATGGTTTCCCCACTCAATGATGCGTGTCCATTTGCTTTATAGGGCATCAAACAAAGAAGGCATCTTGCCAACAATAGCCTTGCAGGTTAACTTCTGCAATATCGTCATTCTGCTGAAGACTAGTAAATACCATGTTATGTCACCCTCATATGTCATGGCGCAGTCACAATAGGACTGTCTGTCACTATGATTCTAGGAATTATTATCCAGGATCCTTGGGGCTATTCTGGGAGTTATTATCTAACACCTGGAAACTAGACTTTGCCATGCCCATGGATCCTGAGAAACTGCACTCTAAAAAGGATGACAAAATCCTCCTTCCTTACAGTACCTTTGCACTGACTGTCTCCCCTGCCTGGAATGCACTCCTTCCTCACTTCCCCCTCTTAGAATCCTACTTTTACTTTAAGACTCAGATCAAGCATTGTCTTCCACCCAAAGCTGTTTCTCAATTTCCTAGTTTCCAGTGGACTCTCCTCCAAGACTACCTTGACATTGCTTTTGTATATATTATACACCCAATAAAATAGGCACTTTCTGTCTCCCTGTAATATCAATTAAGTTGGCTGTCTTTGATTGAGTCTCACTAGGTACTAAACTGCAGGCCCAAACCCCTGTCTGCTAGGTGCTAAGCCTATAAGGGCGTGAAGCCCTCACGGTCCCAAGGGGAGTTGCTAAGACCAGAGCCAATAGTAGGAGCCTGAGTTCTGGTTGCTCAGAGGACGTTTGATGATGGCTATAGAGTATATAAAAAGAGAAATCAGAGCTATTTGCTTAGGGCTCTCACTTTTGTTGGTGCGCTGATGTGGAGACTCTGGGCAGCTGTAGTTAAGAGCCCTCCAGCTTGTAAACCCGGATGTTCAGACTTTGTTAAACTTTGGTAACTATGCATTGAGATTTGAATCAGACAAGGTCTGTCTGTTGATGTTTGTAATTTGTTTGTATTTGCTCTGAATTTCAGGGTGCTGGCTTTTTCCCCTGAACTAAGTGTATATTTATATGCTGGATTAAAGTAAGCTTGTTAACCCCTTAACGTTGCTTTCCATAGTAAAGCAGATCAAAAGAATCTGTGCTGGCAGCTTTCTGTGTGCTGGTTGTTGGCAGGTCTTACACCCCTTACAGCAGCTGCTAGCCAGATTGTTGCAACACTCCCTTATTAGAATACATAGTCTTTGAGGGCAGGAAGTGTTTGTCTTTGCATTCTCAGTGTTTAGCAAACCACCTGGCACATTCTAGACACTTAAGTCAGGGATTTTTTTTCCTGCAACAAATATTCATAAGACTGGGAATAAGGAGAGGGTTGAGGAGAATGATCTTACCTCCTTCACTTGGCTTTTGCTCTGGCTGAAGATCACATACATGCTAAGCCAAAGAGGATCTTGAGAGTAAAATGAACTTGATAGTAATCTGTATGACTTATTTGGGTATTCTGGGAATACTTGGAGGCTAGAGTGGTGGACAGGACAATGGAGGGTCTTTCTTAGATGTATCTACCCTCTATAGAACAACCGCTTTTCCAAATCCAGCTCTAGCAAAAAACCAGAGCACAGGTGAGTCATGTGCTCATTACTGAAAGGACTTCTGGTCACACCAATGGTTTTTCTTCCAGTTAACATTTTTTTCTCTTTAAAGCAGCATCCCCATCAATTCAAAATAACAAAAGACTCTAGCATAGGTGTGAAAATCAGAAAATTGGGATGACTCAGTGTTTTCCTGCCCTGGAAAAGGACATTGTAATTTTTTCTTATTTCATTATTTCAGATTCTTTAGAATACTGTGTTTCCTTTGTGAGAGTACCATGGCTAATTTGGGGGGGAGAAGGTATTTATTCATCTCTATAAAACAGTCACTTTCCCCCGCTTAATTGCTTCTGAGTTTTCAGTACTTTTTGATTTCATACCCCGTTTGGCTGCTTGACTTAGAAACTATTTTAATCTTGACTTCTTTGTGTGAGTTAAGAGAAGTAATTATTGAGTGTAAATGAATTTTTCTGAGCATTTTAATTTTGTTAGAGCACAATAATTTAATCGATATATCACCTACCAGAATGTTTGCTGCAATTTACAGAGTGAAAGATAGAGGTTTAACAATTCAGAAATGAAAATCAGAACAACACCATAAATAAAGGTGCAGACTGGCTATGCCATAAATAGCTGTAATAGGTTCTTGCACCATAGGTGGGCGGACACCACCCTGGGAGCAAGTTAATGAAAAGTTAAGGAGACATTGCTGAGGCCCTTATATTTGATTTACCCCGACAGTGTGCTCACCAAGAAGGCCTGGTTTCTGGAGTTTTGTTTTCTTACCTTATTTTTATCTTTAGAAGAGCAGAATGATAATACATTACTCAGTAGACTGCTATATTTTAGCTCATCCTTCATATCCGAAGATGCTTCTGCAACTTTATTAAATCAATGGCTTTCTGTTGCCTCTAGAATAAAGTAGAAACTCCTTATGACATTTAATGCCTTTCCCAACCTAGCTGCAGCCTACTTTTCCAGGTTTATTGCTTATTAGGTCCCTTTGTGCACCCTGTGCTCTAGCCACACTAGCCTACTTGTTCTTCCTCATCCCACCCCTTTCTCTGAGCCTTTGCTTAGGTTGGCCCTCGAGCCTGGAACGTACACCCTCTTCATCTCTGCTTCTTAGGATCCCTACCTTCCTTAAAGGCTCAGCTCAGGTGCCACCTGGTACCTTTTCTGATCTCCCTAATTGTCAATGTTCTCTTCCTCTTTAGATGTCGATGTCTATACTCATCCATTTACAGGTTACTTACCCTTGGTAGGATAGGAGCTAGCGTTTTATATAATGCTTTAAGGTATGTAAATTACTTTACAAATATTATTTCATTTTATCTTCACAACAACCTTGGGAGGCAGGAGGCATTTTTATCCCTATCTTACAGATGAGGAAACTGAGGCAGACAGAGTTTAAGTGACTTGTCCAGGATCACTCAGCTAGTAGATGTCTTGAATTCAGGCCTTCCTGACCTTAACTCCAGAGTTCTATGCACTGCTGACCGGTTTTCATTTTGCTTTTTTTTTTTAAATCTCCAGCTTCTATTACAGTTCTTTGCACAAAGTAACCACCTAAAAAACACTCATTAGATTGGAATAGATGAACAGCACACTTCTTTCTACATTGGAGACAAGGGTAGTTCTTGAGCTCTGGGAATTGGATTTCTGGAAATTAGCACACACTTTTGATAACAATTCAGGCAATTATAGCCTTCAGGTAATACGCAAATTAAATTTAGGATGAAATAATAGTAATTACTTACATTTATATAGCATTTTATGTTTCTGTAACTTCACATGTGTGGTAAGTATGCTCTGGCATACTCTGTGAGACTGAGGCCTGCCACAACTTCTCCTCAGAATTCTAGGAGTAACTTGAGAGATTTGGGAGGTATCTTTTCTCTAACCACTGACTCATGATTTTACCCAACAGGGTTTTTTCCCTACTGTTAAGTCTTAGTGGGTGAGTGACTAGTACTCCATTTCCATTTAACCATGATTGAGTTGACATTAAATAGCTTTTACAAAGTAATATTTATCTTAATGATATAACAAGAAAAAAGTGCAAACATTTCCTTCTATGATACAGTGGTTCTGTGATCTCACTGATGGAAATTATACAAATTTCAACCCATCCACGCTTCCAAATGTACAGATTTTAAGCCATACAATACAAACCTTCTTATCCTTTGCAGCCCTTGTCCATGTTCTTCCATAAATCTGCCACAGGAGAGCCCCTCAATGTTCTAGGGACCTTCTTTTATGTCTCTTGATATTACATAGGTACTAATGGAACACAGGGACAGCTATCCTTCCTTTGTTACCTCTCATTCTTGTTATATGACCAGGCCAACTATCTTCTGGTCCTTTTCAAGTTTCTGACAATTTCTTTCCAATTTCACCCTTTAAATACTCTCTGAATGAGCTGATTGGCCTCTCACCAAGCTTTTTGTAAGCTTTTCTTTTTCCGTATTTATTCCCAGTAGAATAGAAATTCCTTGAAGATAGGGACAATTTCACTTTTGAAGCCCTAGCATCTAGCACAGTGCCAGGCACATAGTAAGTACTTAATAAATATTTATTGATTGATTCTCACTGTCTTATAAGGTAGTGTTGCTCATAGTCTTCCAGCATCCTCCTTAAGATTTTAGAAATATGTTCATATTCTATACCAGTGTTATTCTTAGCTGTATTATTTCTTTGCTTGGCAAAGAAATTGAACATTTGTTGGATGAAGTGGTTTCTAGGTTCTTTGGGCTTTCTCATTGTGCCATTTAAAAAGAAACCACTGGTTAAAATTCTTAAGGAAATGCTGATAGTCTTTGGTGATTTCTATTTCTTTATCTATTTTCCATTTTGGACATGAATGCTCATTTGAACAAGACTGGTTACGGCTGATTTAATTGCATGCCATATGTGGTATTCCAGGAATTATCTTAAATATTCCACAGCTGGCAAGAAACAATGAGGAACTGTCCCCCTCCCCCATCATTCCAGGGGGATGATTTCAGATGAAGGAGTGTACCCTTGCATGTCTTGCATCCATTCTTTTTTGTCCGCTCATACAGCCACTGTCATATTTCAGGTGCTCATCACCTCTTGCCTGGATTCTTATAAGAGCCTCCTAACTGGTCAAATATAAAATCTTCTGTTTGGCTTTGAAACCCCTTTATTACCTGGCCCCTTCCTACTTTTCCAGGCTTCTTACAACTTACCCTCCTCCAGGTACTCTCCCATCCAATGACACTGGCTCCTCACACATGACAGTCCATCTTCCCCACTCCATCTCTCCTCCCATCTTGACTTCCCTGGTTTTCTTCATCTCAGCTAAATCTCACCCTCTGCAAGAAGCCGCTCCCAGTTCCTCCTAATGCTACTGCTTTTCCTCTGGTATGACTTTGCCCCCTATTTACTTTGTAGGTACATAATTATTTGTACGTTGTCTCCCTGTTAGATAGTGAACTTCTTGGAGGCAGAGACTGCTTTTGCTTTTCTTTGTATTTCCGGTGTGTAACACACTGCCTGACACACACTAGGTGCTTGATAAATGCTTCTTGACTTGACTTGGCTTCCCCACCTAAAGTCTCCCTTCCTCTCCAATCTGTCATCCACACAAACTGATTTTCCTAAAGTGCAGGTCTAACAACATCACTCCCCTACTTTTATTCTCTAGTACCGATAGGACCAAATCATGAACTCCTCTGTTTGGCATTTAAAGTCCTTTTCAATTAGGCCCCAACCCACCTTTGCAGCTTTATTACACATTCTTCCCTTCCACTCACCTGGTGGCCAAGCCAGGATGGCCTTCTTGCTATTCCTAATACATAGCTTTCCCACTCTTGTCTTCCAGGCTTAGCTCAAGTTCCCCCTTCTACCTGAGGCCTTAAGCTGAACCTAGCAATCATCTTCATTTTGGTCTTTTTGCTAGAGGGACACATTTCAACAGTGTTTGCTGAGTAACTGCTTTATATCCAGAAATGCTTTAGGTGCTTGGAAGGTATAAAAAATATATATATTACATGATCCTTCAGCTCAAGGATCCTTGGAGAATCCAAGAATAACACATGTTTAACAACAAGGGAACAACTGGAGGTAGCATGAGAAAACACCAAATTGAACAAGGTATGTCACAAACAAAAGTGCTGGAGAAGATTGGGAAGAGTTGGCTATAGTGTAATATACTGGGCAGTCCTCACAGAAGACGTAGATCTTGCGAAAGGCCATAGAGTAGGGGTTCTTAACGTGAGGTCCATGGACCCTCAAGAGGCCTGTGGGTCGATGTCAGGGGTGGTGGTAGTAGTCTGTAAACTTGGATGGGAAAAATGGCATCTTTTTTCAATATAATTCATTTCATTTGCAATCCTACATATTTTACTTTATGCACTTAGACACATTATTGTGAGGAGTCCTAGGCTTTACCAGATTGCCAAAGGCAATCCATGACACAACAAAAGGTTGAGGACTCTTGCCTTAGAGGTAGAGAAAAAGAGGAAGGTTTAGACAAAGGGCAGCTAAGTGCAGTAGACAGAGTGCCAGCCAGGAGGATATGAGTTTAAATCTGGCCTCAAACACTTACTAGCTGTGTGACCCTGGGCAAATCACTTAACCCTGTTTGCTTCATTTCCTCATCTATCAAATGAACTGGAGAAGGAAATGGCCAACCACTCTAGTATCTGCCAAGAAAACCCCAAATGGGGTCACAGAGAGTTGGTCATGACTGAAACAATTCAACAGCATTTTAGACAAAGAGATCAGTAGAAGCAAATTCTAATTTTATAATTGAAAATGATTATAGTTATATTCGTGTAGTATCATGACTTTGAGATGTCTCATATTTTTATGGTTGTCAACATATTCTTTTAATCTTTTTTTCTGAGAATTGGAGACAACTATTATTAGCATAAACAATACTATGGTTATTCTTCTTAGGCAATTCTGCCCACTATTGGACACATCTTTCGGCAAATGTTCAGTCCTGGTTATAATGAGCTCTGAGGAAGTAGAAAACTATTCCACAAAGGGCCTGAGATCCACCCACCGCTGGTTGAAAGTTAAAGGGTACATATATTATCTCTTGAGAAAACCCAAATCATTAACAAAAACAGTTAAAGCAGATTCACTTGGAGGTTGAGAGTAGCAGGATGTAGCATTACACAATCATTTTCCACTTTATGCTAAGCTTTCCGCCATGATGAATTTCCATAGAAAACACCTCTGTACCAATGGTTCTTATAACCTTTCTGTGTCCGGGAGCCCTTTGGCAGCCTGATGAAGCCTATGGACTCATTCAGAATAATATTTTTAAGTGCATAAAATAAAATATGTAACATTACAAAGGAAATCTAGTATATTGAAATATAATTATCAAAACATTAAAAACAAATTTGTTATTTACTAATATGTCTAGCAGTAGGTATGACAAATATAATAATTTTAAAGTAGTGATGGGCACAAACAATATTTTGACATATCTGCAATGACTGTAATATGAAATGAATGTGTCTGCGTTTTCTATTGGTAACAGAGTCACAGGTACTGCTAATACTGGGGTGGTTTGTTGTCTCCATTCATAATTGAAACAAAATGCTAAATTTCAGTTAGAAGCTAATGAAATTGAAGATGTAACTTATTTTCTATCCCAGTTCATGGACCCTTCTGGAAATCTGTCCATTGAACCCCAAGAGGTTAAGAGCCCCTCGCTCTAGAATTTTTAAGTTTAATTGAATTGGTTAAAAATAGGTGAAGAAATAGCTTTGCAGAAATGCATTTATTATGGAAATCAAGGTAGACCTTTATTAACAAAATACAGCTGTCTTAGCAAGGTAACATCAATCTGTCCTTCCTAGCTGCCTCTGAAGTGAAACTTGGAATATCATTTCATGGGATGAGCTGTCAATAAGCATGGGAAATGTATGCTAACAGTAGGGAGGTAGGTTTAGTTCTCTCTATCAAAGGCCTGGTCAGCTTTTCTACCGAATCTGATAATTTAGGTAGGTGTGCAAGTTGTGAGTAGTATAATGAATACCTCAATATAGTAATGATAAAACAACATGGTGAAGTAGGAAGAATATGAGAATCAGAAAGCTTGGATTTGAGTCAAAAATCTGTCGTTTACTCCTTCTGTGATCTTGGATTCTAGTGGGGTGCCACTGGGCTCCTCAGCCTATCATCATTGATTTGAATGATCTCGCAGAAGGCATGCTCATTAAATGTGTAGATGACATGAAACTGGGAATGATAACTAAAATGGTGGACAACTAAACCAGGATCCACCTTCACAGGCTAGTAGAATGGATTAAGAAATAAATGTAAAATCGAACACTTAATATTCCCAAGTCAAATGTCTAAGTGCAGGACTAGAAACAATTCACAAAGAAGAGAACTGAGATTTTTAGTAGACTACAAACATGATATAAATGAACAATATGACATATACACCAAAAAAGCTAACTCAATCTTGTTTAGTTGATTAGTCATGTCTGACTCTATGTGACCCCATTTAGGGTTTTCTTGGCAAAGATACTGGAGTGCTTTGCCATTTCCGTCTTCAGCTCATTTTACAGATGAGGAAACTGAGGCAAACAGTGTTAAGTGACTTGCCCAGGGTCACACCTCTGAGGCTGGGTTCAGGTCCTCCTGACTCCAGGGCCAACATTTTATCCACTGTTCCATCCAGCTGCCTCAGTCTTAGGATTCATTTAAAGAAGCACGGTGCTGAGAATAAGGAAGGTGATAGTCTTGTCCTACTCTTCTAATCGGACCATACCTATAGTCTTGTGTTTGATAGCACATTTTAGGAAAGTCTTGTTAAACTGGAGAGCCTCCAAAGAAGAGTAATTAGGATAGTGAGAAGACTCAAAATCTTGCCATCTGAGAAAATTCATGATACTTAGCCAGGACAAGAAAAGGCTTGTGGGAGTAGGAGTCATGATGCATTTCTTTGAGTATTTGAAGGGCTGTCATACTGAAAAATTATTAAGCTTGTTGTTTGACCACAGAGAGCAAAACTAGGAAAAACTGGGGGAAGTTGAAGAGAGGAAGATTTAGTTTAAATGTAAAATAAGTAAAACTCTCTAAGAATTGTAATTATTTAAAAGTGGAATGGGTCCTTCTTTCAAAGTTAGGCAGGGCAATCAATAATATTATATAAGGGATCTCTATGTTATGAAATTAACACTATACTGTCACACATGCCCCGTATCCCAGATCATCTACATGACAAATTTTTAGATAGGGTCCAGTTAGGTTTTGTTAATTGAAAAATAAATAGGTAGCCAGGCATTTCTGCAATACAGGGCAGGGTGGCATGTAAGCCTCTGGAAAGATTTTTTTTTAAAGTCAGTTAGAAGCCTGTCTCAAATTCTGTTTTATTTCAAATCATACTTTGTCCATGCAGACCAAAATCAAATTAGTGACAAAAATCCTTAAGAAGTCAGTTCTAAACAAGCAAGCTATCTTGGGGGTAAATTTAAATGGCTTGGGTGAAGAGTTTATTATGTCACTTCACTTTTTTTTCTTTGACATGTTTTGTTTCAAAACAACAGATACTTCCCAACAAATACCTATAAGCTCATTCCTTCAAGGAAATTCTCTGAATACAGTTAAGCAAATCCATGTGATTACAACTGATAGAATATATCGCTTTCCATTTATGTCGTTTACTTATAGTTTACAGAAAGGTTCTATCCTTTAACTTTGATAGTATAACACCATCATCTATCTTATTTGAGTTTAATTTTATTGCTTTGTAGTTTTGTATTTATTGTGTTCATTGCACACATTCTTCTCCTGGTGCTCCTTTCTTCGTTCTACAGCATTTCATGCAAGTTTTCTCTGGATTTTTTAATGTTTGTCATTCTTTTATGGTAGAATGGTATTTCATTATTTTCATATGCCTTAATTCAACTATTCCAACTGTGTGGGCCTGTATTTTGTTCCTAGATTTTTTGTGTAATAGTCCTGGGTGTAGGAGTGGGATAATAGGGAAGAGAAACAGATTCTCTTTTCCCCATGAGGATTCTGGGGGCAGCTAGATGGTGCAGTGGATAGAATGCCTGTCCTCCAGTCAGGAGAACCTAAGTTCAAATTTGGTCTTAGGCATTTATTAGCTAGATGACCCTGGGCAAGTCACTTAACCCTGTTTGCCTCAGTTTCCTTATCTCTAAAATGAGCCGGAGAAGGAAACGGCAAATCACTCCACTATTTTTGCCAAGAAAACTCCAAATGGGAGTCACAAAGAGTTAGACAAAACTGAACAACTATATTCTTGTAGCTATTAACTACTGATTCCCAGAACATTCTCCTTCCTTTCTCAATTAGTTCATTGCCTGACTTGCTGTTTTTCTTTTTCAACCTAACTCCTTCCCTCCTTTTAGAAGACTTCAATATACACATTTAAGTTCCCTCAAAGACCCTAACTTCCCAGTTCCTCAGTCTACTCAAATCTCATGACCAACTCCCCCACTGCACTTCAGCCACATGCAGGAATGACCAGACTCCTGATCTTGCCATCACCCACAAGTTTCCCACTTCCATGTACAGGATCTCTATTGAGTTCCTCATCATAATTTTTTATCTAGCAATTGTTTTCATGTAAAATCATCCTTCCTCAGCTGCATATATGCTTCAGGATGTTGAACATTAGATTACTGTATGCATTTGCTTCCAGGTCTTGCTTTTCTAAAATATTCCATTGAAAAACTTTCTATGTTTTTAAAAATTAAATGCCAGTGAGGTTTGATAGTGTTTTATAATATTGCTGCTTTTTAACCTATAATTTGTAAATCTATACTTCTAAGATCATAGACCTTGGCGGAAAAAATCAGTGGGATGCTATAGAAACCTTCTGCTATCTTCCATTTTGTGTTTTTGGAATCCTTTCAGTATGTAGAGTCCTACCCTCATGGGTCCCCTCATCCTCTCCAAAAAAACAAACATTGCAGAGAGTGTGCCACTCATGTCTATCCCATATGAGGAAGTGTGTTAGGTTTTGCTAGGCCTTCAGGAATTTCTAGGTGATTATTGTCAATGATTATGGGAATGCATGGGTGTTAAAGTCAGACTTTCAAAGGATATGGCATGCTAGGAAACTGTGGTGTCCTAGGAATCAGGAGACCTGGATTCTACTGAGCAGCTTGGTCACAAATTGATTGTATGACCATGGGCAAATCTCTTCCCTTCTATGGGCCTCAGTTCTCTTATCTATAGAAGTGAGGGTTGTATTACATGACTTGAAAGTCCCCTCTACTAATCCTTTTAATTCTACAGATGTGTTTCTTCCCCCTTCCCCTACCCCCTCCATTTTTGACCCAAGGCCTGGCTGAAACAGCATATCATGTGTCAGATTATAGGAGAGGAGCTCTACCCCTAAGAGCAAAACTAAAAGAAAGAAATAATTTCTATCCCTCACTTTTCAGTCTGGAGATGTTGAGACCATTGGGACAAACACAAAACAGAGACATCTGCTGTTGGCAGGCATGTGTGAAGGACTGAATTAACTGAATACATGATTGTTTTAAGCAAATAATCACCTGGGATGCTGAATTGATTTTTTTTTTGTACCCTGTAATTTAGTGCCTACTGATTTAAGTATCTGGTTGTTAGAGAAAATCTCATTACTGTTTGGCAAACTATTTCAAACTGAATTGATTGGCCATGAAATGAATGTAAGTGGTTTGCATATTTTTGTTTTGATATTTTAAAAGGCATTGAAAGCTTTCCATATGGGTCTGAGTTAATATCCTAATACAGTAACTTACCAACATACATTAAAGTAATCTTTACCTATTCTCACTTCTGTTCCCTTTTTCGTTTTTATTTTCTGAGTTCTCGCTGCTTATCCCAGACATGTTCATCTATAGCTCTCACTGAAACCCATCTGGAAAGATGGATTGTGGCAATTACCAGGTGAGCCTCAATGCCTATCTTAACAATTCCAAAGATCTCTCCTTTTCAGTGCTGGCCAGTTTAATTGCAGCAGATAGCAGGCCTTCACTATATTTTTGAAAGATGCATTAAAGACCTCTCTGTGGTGTGAAATTTGAATGGAAAGGCAGAGTACCTATCATATGGCTGTAGTGATGATAGTCACTAAAATTTGGAGACTTTCTTTGGAGCACTGGGGCTTAGGCTAGTGCTTCTGTAAATTATAGTTGTACTTATTTCAAAATCTTTTGAAGACAAAAATTTCCAGAATGGCCACTTTGTCAGTACCCCTGGGACTGGAAAATACTTGCTGAAACGGGAAGCGGAAAACACACAGACCTACCAGGTCAACTATTCTGATTTTCTCTCTTGAATCTATTGGTTGTTTGGGTATTGGTAGAAAGCTACTCTACCATTATCTCTGTCCAATGATCCCATATCCCATGTCCATGTCATTATCTTCAAAACAATCCTTAGAGCTAGGAGTCTAAATATTATTGTCCACATTTATCCTTCTACACCAAACTTGCTGATATTTCAGTGGATATTGTCTTAATAGTACTCAGAAGGTGACAAACATCTTTACCTGATTATTAGAGTTCACCTTTAAGATGGTGATGACTTCACAGGTATGAAATAATGCTGTTTTATAATCTACCCTGGCGGGGGGGGCGGTTAACGTGAGGGGGAGGGAGCTGGGAGACGCCAACATGGAAGATCATGGAGAATAGCACCACTGGCAAACATATAATACCGAGTAAAGCGTGATTGGAGTTTTTCTGCATAAATATCCTGGGAGAACATTTGTATCACCACTGACACTTGCCAGCATGTTTCTAATACACACTTCAAATTCAATCTGTTCCATTGAGAGTTAACAAACAAACTCTATTTCCCCAGCTGTTTTTAAGTGTCCAAATGCAGTCATCCTTCTGAAAGCAACACACAGTCTGCATTTAGAAAACTAAGAAGTTAAGCATTATTTCATGAGGTTTAATTCAGCATAGAGCTTAGGACCAAGATGTATCATTTCCCAGTTACTTCATTTGTCAGTCAACTCATGACAGTGGTCTGATGGGCTGCTGGTGGATACCAGCTTTGCTTTCATAATTTATTCCATTCAATGAGCATCTGAAGAGCTTCCTAGGTGCAAGGCACTTTGTCAGGCTCTGGGGATACGAGGACAAAGATAAAAATAGCCCCCGACCTCAAGAAGTTTACACTCTTTGGAGGACATACAATATGGATGCAGATAAATAAATACAGTATGATTTGAAGAGAGAGAGAGTGAGCACAAACAGTGGGGGAATCAGGAAAATCTTCCTACAGCGGGCGGCAGGAGGAAGGGCATTCTAGGCAGGGGGAAAATCTGGGCAGAGGTATGGAAGGAAGCAATGGCCCCTTTGACTCATGCAATTGCTACAACAAGTTGGACATCCATTGATGGAATTGTGCTCTCTACTCCTGTGTATTTGAGAACATAATAGGGACTCTCTATGAGCAGGCATAAGTGCTGAACATGTTACAACTAGTTGAGAAGAGACAATCAATAGCTTCTCAAACCTTGGGGATTTCCTGCCTCTCCTTTGTGTTGGTGTTATATAGGCAGGACCTCCACTAAATGCCCAAATACTCACAGGTGGATCTGTGGACCCATCATGTGGAAGGTCCTTCCAAAGAGATAGCTCAAAACCCATCCATGACTGCCCAGCCTGTGAGACTCTACTATATAAGTTCACCACTGGAGGCCCACCCAACATGCCCTTGACATAACATGGTGAAAGTACCAGTGGAGTAGACTGGCTGTCCTCCTGTCATCCTTTTCCCTCACCACACAAATAACTCATCTTTTCTTCCTACTGCACAGTTCCTTGATGACATCTTTTATTCCTGTTTGGTCATGTGTTGTAGTCTGATCACACTCATTATTCACATTTCCATTGCCTTTTGTGTGATGTTCATTTTTAAACATTTGGAGATTTTTGTATTCCATGTCTTGTTACCATACAGCAATACTGGTGGAATATTGATGTTAAAATGATACAGCTTTTCTTTCATGAGACGCTTAGGGTTCTTAAAGGAACTTAGTAATTTCCTAAAGGGAAACCCGTTTGTCTTCCTCTTTTTTCAACTCTGGGTCCAGCTCTGTACTATCTGTCCAACATAAATATACTTGATGGACAAACTCTATTGTGTGTTCATCCAAAAGCATGATGAGCCTTCATCTGCTTGGTATTTTCTGTGTAGATGGTTAAGCTCAACTATGTGGGTGATTACAGATTTCTCCTATAAGGCTCTTTAGTGTTCTGAGCCTTGATAAACAGTGTTTGTCATCTTCAAACAGGCATATTTAGAGGGAACTTGCTATCCACAAGGACTCTCTCTTCAACTTGCAACTTGTCCTTCCATCACAGAGGGAAGCACTTTATGCAAGCATCATGTTTAGATGAAGTTTTAGTACCAACTTCCCAAGAGAGTTTTCCCAAGAGGAGTTCTTATTGCCACTCATTTAAATCTTTCTGTTAATATAAACTGGTTACTATTTTTATATATATGAAATGAATACTTTTATATGTATGAAATAAATACCTGCCCCATACCATATTTATACTGTACATTGAGTACCTTTCTACTCTTTGCTTTGAGAAGAACTTACCCATGAATCAAAACATAAACTTTAAGTAAATTATCCCTATGGCACTTAGGCTTTTGTTGTTGTTGTTCAGCAGTTTCAGTCATGCCCCACTCTTTATGACTTCATTTGGGGTTTCCATGGCACTTAGGCAGGGAGCAAAATAAGCATAAGAATTGGAGAAAACATAGGCTCCCCCAGCAATGAACCCAGTCCAGATAATGGACAAGGGCCAAGAACGGAGTAGTAGTAGTAGTAGAGAAGGGAGTGAGTGAAGTGCCTTAGAATTCTGGCACTGGTGACAGATTCTTAATTTTACCAAGGATAGGATTAATCTTATTGGAAAAGAGCTTATTGGTAGTATTTTATTCTCCTGAAGCAAATGCTTTTTCATAATCAACAGCAATAAACACAGTGGGATCTTATGCTTCCTGCATCTTTAAGTCAATTGTGAAATGGTAAAGATTGATCTTTGTTAAATGTTATTTGTGAAAGACTACTTATCACTACTAACACCCTCATGGAGGATTCCCTATATTTGCACATATAGATAACTCACAAAAAGTCTGTATGCATGGGAGAGTCAGCACATAAGCTGGTAGTTATGGATGTACTTAGGCACATCTATCATAATTTCAAAACTAAGTTTAATTGGTATAAATCAATTGCTGTAATGAGGAGACCAAAAGAAACTGCCTTAGCTAGCAAACATTTGATCTTCATGTTAAATGGGGGAAGATAGATGTTAATATTAATAATAATAATGGAAATTTACGTAGTCTTTTACAGTTTGCACTTTATACATCTGTACCACAACCTGTGAGGTTGGTGCTATTATTCTATCTCTATTTTAAAGATGAAGAAACTGAGAGTGAGAGAGGTAAAATGATGTACTTCGGGTCACATGGCTTATAAGTTCCAAGCCCGTGCTCGGTATCATATGCACTATACCAAACAGCTGCTCTACAATTTAACCTGCATTTTATGAATCAATGTCACCATCAATGAGATCACAGATACATGGGAATCTCCAGGCAGGTACCATGGTGCACTGAATTTGAATTCTGTAATGACTCCTAAACCACAGGTCTGATCATGTCCCTCCCCCTACTCAACAAACTCCGGTGGCTTCCTCTCACCTCAAGGATAAGACAGGAAATACTCTGGTGTTCCAAGCCTTTCATAACTGGCCCCCCTCTTACCTTTCAAGGCTCCTTGACCCTTCCATCAAGCCTCTTCCACACATACTCTGTGATGCGTTGCCACTGGCCTTCTTACTTCTCCTCAGACAAGCCACATTATCTCCCATCTTTGGGTGTTTTCACTGACTGTCCCTCAGATGCGGGCTGCTCCCCTTCCTCACCTCTGGCTTCCCTGGCTTCCTTCAAGTTCCAGCTAACATCTCATCTTCTTCAGGAAGCCTTTCCTGCCCTTCTTTCATACCAATGCCTTCTCTCTATTGATTATTTCCAATTGATCCTGTAGATAACTTGCTTATGCATAGCTGTTTACATGCTGGGTCTTCCTCCAGAGCTGTGTGCCTCTGTCTTACTTTGTGTCTTCAGTGCTGAGCATAATGCCTGGCACATAATAGGTACTTAATAAATGGGGGGCAGCTAGGTAGTTCAGTGAGTAGAGCACCGGTCCTGGAGTCAGGAGGACCTGAGTTCAAATCCAGCCTCAGACACTTGACACACTTACTAGCTGTGTGACCTTGGGCAAGTCACTTAACCCCAATTGCCCTGCCTTCCCCCCTGAAAAAAAATAAATGATCATTGACTGACTGACCAAAGATGTATTGAAATTTGGGGCAGATAATTTTCTCTAGGGGTTAGTTCAGGGGTGGGGAGCCTGTGACCTCGAGGACACATGTGGCCCTCTTGGATTCAGTCAAAGGGCTGCACTTGAGGACCTAGAGGGCCACATGTGGCCTCGAGGCCACAGGTTCCCCACCCCTGGATTGGTTCCCGTTTTAGATGAAGGTCATACTGTGACTGGTGGCCTAACAGAGTGCTGGTATTCACCAACTTTGCCTTTTGTTGTTGAGGATGACTGCCCAGCTTGTTAGGGAAAGATTGCTTAGGCACTCACGTGCCATTGTATGCCCCAGAGTGGCAGTGTGACTGACAGGAGGCACTGAGTGGTATCTGCATCTCTTTTATCTCTACAATTACCTGAATCGAATGTGACCTTTTCCAAAAAGCTCTGTGTGGGTGTGGGAAGCCTGACCCTGTGAATTCATCCTTCTACTTTGAATTAATGTTTGATATTTGATGGAACATAAAAAATGTCAAGCTTTTTTAATGTCCTGCTGACACCAGTGTCAACAAAGTGCTGAAACAGCAACCTTTGTGTTGCCTTTGCTTTTAGACTGTGAGAGAAAGAGAGAGGGAGAGAGAAAGAGAGAGGGAGAAAAAAAGAGAGAGAGGGAGGGAGGGGGAAAGAAGGAGGGAGGAAAGAGGGAGGAATAGAGGGAGTAACAGAGACAAGCAGAGAGACAGAGAGAGTGAGGGAGAGGGAAAAGGGGAGAGAAAAAGAGAAATAGAGAGAGAGAGAGAGAGAGAGAGAGAGAGAGAGAGAGAGAGAGAGAGAGAGAGAGAGAGAGAACCCAATTTTTATCTGCCTGCCTTTAAGACCATGGATACCTTTTAGTGAAGCTTTCTCAAGGATAAACTGTATAGTGCATTATAAATCAAATTCTAAAGCTTTATTAAGGATGCTTGATAACTTAGTAATGTCATGTTTGGAGAAACCTATAAAAGGTTGCATTTTATAGTGTAATTCAGAATAATAATAAGGGTTACAGTTGAGTTCAATGATGAAAGCAGAATTTAATATGTTGGCTATCATCTTGTGTGTTGTTTTTTTTTCTTTTTTTTTTTGGACAGTGTCCGCCTCTGATTTTTGCCTGGAAAACAGCTTGCTCAGGAATGATTCGTGCTGCTTGCTTTTAAAGGCTAGAGCAGTGCTAAACACGGATTTAATGAGAATCTTATGCCATCACCTTGGAAAAGCCTTATTCCAAAATGAAACTGAAAGCTGGAGAATTAGAACTGCCAAAGAGTGAGATAATCTAATAGCTGCAACATGGTAGACACTATTTTAGCATCCCATGGTTTGTTGGGTGGAATGATGAATAAAGTTAGTGGTAAAAAGCACTTTGCATGTAGAAAGTGTCTTTGCCTCTGCCTGAATATTTTAACCAATTAGATGCTAAACTGGAAGTACTTTTGTTTCCTGTTTCTTGCTTTTCACTCCTAGTTGGTTAATAACGGGACTCCTTCCAGCTCCCCACCTCCCTTAGAAGATAAGTAATTTTACAAAGCCTGTATATTTTCAAAATTTGACCACATAAGAATTAAAGATTTTGTTTGAGACACTACATCCCACTAGTTACTAAAACCCAGTTCTTGGCAATAACTGTAGTAGTTTTTAGTAGTTTTCATTATGTCCATGTGCCTGGAATAATATTAAAAAACAACCTCCCCCCAAATATTCCTCTAACATCTGGAGCAGGAAAAGAAGGAAAGCATAATTCAAACACTGTGACAAGTTTACTTGTCACTTAACGAGCAAAATTTTTCAGTGACAACTATTTCATGATCTTGTTTCAATTATTTGTCAAGTATTCTGCACAGTTCTTTCAAGGTTCTCCTTTTAAAATAACCCTGTAGCTCCCTTTCTAATTTCACCTCCTTTCATTTATAATTGATTATAATCTTCTCACCTATTTTGGACTTCAATTTCTAACTAAGCATGATTGTTTTTACATTTCCCGGTGTGATAATCATTTTCTTTGACTGAGAAGAGAGAGAAGCAAAGTTAAAATGGATTAGTTCTATTTTTCTTTAGTATTATTCATATGTTCCAAATGGATTCCTTTCCTTATTATTCTGCATGTACCCCAAAAAAGCCCCTTCGGGTTGTCCCTCACATTTTTTCTCTAAGCATCACATTAGACTTTAGTTTTCCGAACGCTCTTCTTATGGGTCTGGGCTGCTCTTATGTACTTGATCTTCTTATGATACTTTGTTTATCTTACTTTTAGAATTGGGCTCACTTGCCTTCCCCTTTTCTTCCTCACTGAGGTCACCTGCTATAATGTTATAATAACTGAGTTTTTCAGAGTCTCTCATCCATTTAGAACTGCCTTCTATTTTAATCTCAGATCATGGGATCATGCCTATATAAGTCTTTGTAACAGCAATGCCGCTTGCAGCTGCTGCGGATGTGTAAGACCAATAACACCAGCATACAGGAGGGCTGCTAGCCAGGTTCTTTGGTCAGCTTTTCTAAGGAAAGCAACTTTGAGGAGTTTATAATCTCACTTTAATTAAACCTACATATATTATTCACTTAGTTCAGGGGAAAAAGTCAGCACCGTGAACTTCAGAGAAAACACAAACAGATATTAGAAACAGAAATTATATAAACAGAGCAAATAACACAAATCAGCAGACAGGGCTTCTAACCGTCTGTCCATAGCAATACATACATAGTTACCACAGAGAGAAGCGCCAACATCTGGGTTTTTGAAGCTGGGGGGGGCTCCTTAACAGCTACCTAGAGTCTCATCTGACCAAATCACATGAACACTTTTTCCAGTGAGTGAGCCCCCATGCAAAATGCTAACCTCAGAGTATATATACACTTCTTCAGGGTCAGAGGGCATCACAACCATGTAACTCAAGCTCCTGTGACATAGGCTTTCTTGTGACTTAAGCAGGTCATCAAAGACTCTTGATTCAATCAATGACTCTTGATTCAAACAAAGGCAAGACTCAATCAAAGGCACTTGATTGCCTTAGTGCTGCGAAGCACTCCAAAAGAAAAAACAGCAAAAAGTACCACTTTGCTTGCCCTTACACTCTTTTGCTTTTTTATATCACAAAGGGCCAAAGTACACTTTGGGGACTTTTCTCATTCCTTTAGTTCCTAGTCTCTATCTAAATAATCTTAGAAAATGTATTCATATCCCTTGATGTATTGAGAACTCAATATTCCTCACTTACAAACATGCTATTCGCAATATTAGAGAAGAAAGCTTTGTTGAAATGGGTAAAACTAAATAGAAATTCTATAAATAGAAACTCCTAGTCCCAAAGATAGATGCATCTAAGTAGTAATCAGTTGATTATTTAATATGAATTTTATCATGCAGATGCTATGTGGCAGACATCGTGTTAAGACATGACTGGGCTGGGCATGCTCCTTAAAATGGAACCAGCCAAGCAGAGGAAGAGGCTACAAGAGCAAAGGGCACTTTCAGGGTGAGAAGTCCAGGGGTGAAGTGAGCTTCCAGGGTGAAGAGGTTTCTAAGGCATGATAGAGGAAGTCTGGAGAATCAGGAGTGCAGCCTGGTGAGACCCTTCACGCATCCTGGTCTAGTCAATCTGATCTAAATGTCAGTGTTTTAAGGATTTTCGTCTCCCGTTTCCATGCCTTTTCACAGATTATCCTCCATGCCTAGAATGCACTTCCCTCTTCATCTTTGGATTAGAATCCCTGGATTCCTTCAAAAGTAAATTTAAATACTGTCTCCTATATGAAGCTCTTTCAGATCTCTCTAGCAGCTTGTATCCCACCCCTTCAAAATTACCTTGAATTTTGTCCATATTTATTTTGAGTTTATGTATATTTACATGTTATTTTCCATATTAGCAGAGAAGCTTCATGAGAGTAGGACTATTTATTTCATGTTTGTCTTTGCAAACCATTGCCTAGTACAGTGGTATAGCGGTACTGGTACTGTACTGGTAACTGGTACAGTGACCAGATCATAGCAGGTGCTTTTTATATGTTTGTTGATTGATACTACAAATATCATCAGTGAATTAGTGCTAAATTTTCCCACTAGGTCCTAAAATAATTGGTTATCTATTGATGGATATCTTTCCTCCTGACTTCTCTATCTTTGCATCTTTCTTGCCCCTGCTTTTCCCAACAGTCTGGATTTGGAGAAAGCACTGACTCATTCAGATTTGCCCCTAATCTGATGCAAAGTGAAGGAAACAGAACCAGAAGAACAACGTATACTGTAACATATATATTATAAAAATGAACACCTTTGAGGACTTTTCTAAGCTAATGTAAAAAGACATTAATAAAACTGAAAGTGACCAAAAAAAGAGAATGGGCCAGATGCTGGCTTTTATACATTCTTAGCAGCAGCTATAGGAGAAACTACTATAATTTGCAGTCTGTGGAGTCTCATTTTCAGTCCCTACTCTAATCCCCTCACCAGCATGGAGCAGTATTGGGTGGTATTATATACCACATGGGTGGTATTACTGTTCTTACATCCATGACATGATTCTGATATGTCAAAGGGATCTCAGGCTTGCCAAAAGATCCTGTGAAACATTCCCTTCCAAGAAGATTGTACAGACACTGGGATTATTTAGGACTTGTTAGATGGGCCTGTTTATTCATATAAAGCGCCAGCACCTAACACAGTGCATTACAAGGGTAGAAATTTTTTTTTCTGGAGGCAATCTGGGTTAAATAACTTGCCCAAGGTCATGCAGCTAGTAAGTGTCTGAATTTAGTGGGCTGATGCTCTATCCACTGCAACACCTAGCTGCCCCAAAAGGTTGAAACTTTGATGGATCTAGGATCATATTTTTGTGCATATTCTCTCTAGCAGCACTGACAGAAACCCATCCATGCTGACTCTTATCTATGTCCTCTCACACACTCTTTTTTTTCAAGTTTGCCAATATCTTTATTTTTGAATATTTAAAATTTAAATAAACCAATTTAGTAGCATACTACTGAATACTAATGATGCTAATTTAGTAACATAAATGCTCAAAAATATTTCAAAAATGATTATGTGAAGTTCTGCAGAGATATAACCATTTTGGTTTCATTAACATTCTAGGTGAAAATTGATATGTTACTAACATATAATATATTTAATAATATCTGCCTTTGAAATTATCATGGGATATTTTTTGTAAGGCAAGTAGCAGGTTACATTATTTTTTTAATGCTGATAAGCTTTCTTAGTTTGCAAAATCCCAGTAGTTTTTGAGATATCTTGAAAGATTAAGAGATGTCATATTGAGTTGAGAATTGCACTAAACTATCAACTGTTCCACAAATGTAAAAAATTGCAAACATTATCAAAAAAATTGATTGACAAATATGTTTTTTCTCCAGCAAATTAATAAAACCAAGCTTTTGTATCTAACAGGACCAAGGTTTTTTGTGGTCATCCGGAGAGGCATGAACTTGTTTGAAAGCTGAATCAAAGAAAGCATTTGGAGAACAGAAGTTTTTCCCTGACATTTAAAAAAAATAATATTTTATTTTTTCCCAATTTCATGTGGAGACAATTTTTGAGAGTTTTTCAAATTTTAAATACATTTTATTAATCTTTTATTTTTATGTTCTTACATTTTTAAATTTATGAAATAAAACAAGTGGTTCTGTAACAGTAGAATAAAAAAAGATGATTGCACATGAAACTGCAAATCTGTTATCTACTACTTGCTGTTCCTTTTAAATATATAATAACATTATCATGTACTCTCTTTTTTTTCTTCCTTCCCCCACCCATTTGTGTGTGTATGTACGTATATATGTAAAATCATCCTATATGTACTTCAATTTATCAGTTCTTTCTCTGGATGCAAATAAAGTCTTTCTTCATAGGTCTTTTGTAGTTAATTTGGGTATTAATAATAGTCAAAATGACTTAGTAAATATAAATCGTTCAATATTGCTTTTACCGTATACATTTTTACTTGACAATACTACTATTAGGCCTATTTCCAAAGATAATTAGGGAAAAGGGAAAAGAACCTATATATTCTGAAATACTTACAGTAGCTTTCTGTGGGGTTGCAAAGAATTGGAAATTGTGGCAATGCCTGCCAATTGGGGAATGGCTGAACAAGTTGTGGTATATGATTGTGATGGAATACTACTGTGCTATAAGAAATTATGAGCTCGATGATCTTAGAAAAATATGGATAGACTTGCAGGAAAAAATGAAGAGCAAAATGAGCAGAACCAAGAGAATATTGTATAAAGACAATTTTAACATTAATTTAAAAAAATTTCTAGTTCCAAATTCTCTCCTTCCTTCTCCCTTCCCCCTACCCCATGGTAAACAGTTTGATACAGGTTATACATGTGAAATCATGAAAAACATATTCCCGTATTAGTCATGTTGTGAAAGATGACACAGACACTCCTGCCCACAAAAAAATCCCACCAAAAAATAAAGTCTCACATATTTAAAAACTCCCAATGCTAGTCTCTTCATTTTTTACTTGCTACTTCAGTGCAATCAGAATACTTCTTTGGGGAGGGCCATCAACAACATTATAATGAAGAAGAGAATTTTCCCATGAGCAAAGGAGTCCTCATGGTTCCAGCTTGGTCTGCAGGGCTTTGGGCATTGTACTAACGGTGATCAGGAGGATCTGGGGGTACATCTTGATTGTATCATAGATAAATAACTGTAGTCCAGTAAGGGTGCCAATCATGAAGTTGTGAGCTACCACACCCCTCCAGATCCCCAAGATAAGCTTCTGCACTGTAGCCCCTCTTTTGTACAGCCATCACTGAAATAGCTGGGTGGGGCATGATAGTATAATAGATGCCTACCCGGAACAAAAGTGAAGTTCTGCTGTTCACCCTTCCTGCAGAATCTCTACAACTTGGGTGTATAGCAACTCAGCCACCCATTTAAGGCAGATGGACTTCATCATAGTTTAGGGGATATGGTAACTCCAGAGCAGTGCCATGCCCTTGTATCAGACCCATAGATTCTCCTCAGGAAGGATCCTGGGTATCCTAATGCCACCTAGTCTGGCTTCCTCTCTCCTATCATGAATTCTTCACAGGGGATCACACTCAAAATTCTGGGGGCCTTCCTCTAAGTCTTCTGACATTATGAGTGTCAATGTCACAGTTAGACTGTCCGTTATTTCTTGCTCTTTCTACTGACTGGACCAATTCTTTATTGGTCATACCATTGTTTGATGATGTCTTCTGGATGGTTTTTATGCTTAATTCCTTATGGAAATGTGCTACAACCTATTTATACTCACCATACTGCTTTCTACTGTCCTTCAAGTCACCCATAATTTTGACACTTTGGTGATTGTGGCTCTTTGCCATATAGCTAGCTTTATCAGAAGACTCAATATTCAAAAAATTCAAATGCACATACACACATATGTATAATCTTATTAACATGAGCACCTCTCCAATGGTGCAGTTGCAAGCCATCATCCATCCTGTGCAACTCTTATCTATGCCCTGCTATGAGTTCATCACAGGAAGCCCACCAATATGCTGAGACCTTCCTTACTTTTTTCTAACATCATAAGGATAATGGTGAAGCAAAAGGTTTATACATTAGTTAACCTTCACTCTTGCCATGGGACCAACTCATCTTCGTCTTTTGCTCATACATTTCTTTAAGGACATCTTCTATTTTGGTTCTCCATCATAACTCCTCATTCACAATGTGTTGCCATCTGTTCACACATCCCATATGTCTTTCCATTGCCCTTTGTGATATGATACTCATTTTCAATTCCTTGGCAACTGTGGTGCTCCATAACTGGAAGCTGTATAGAATTCGATGGGTTTTTGATTCAGAGAAAAGTTTGGGGTCATTAAATGCTCTGTAGAGTTTCCAAAATCCAGTTGAGGAAATGCTTTGCATAGAGCAGGTATTTAATTAATTAATTAGGTGATTAACAAATGCTTGTTGAATGAATAAATGATGGAATGAAAGACGATGAGAATAGTCAAAAGATGACTTAAAAAAGGGAATTGAGTTGAGCTCTCTGTCGTGTGTGTGTGTGTGTGCGTGTGTGTGTGTGGTGCAATGCATCGGGTTGAAGTGGAAGAGAATAGAGTGGTATTACTGTCTCCAAGAAATGCCACATTTCTTCCTTGAATTTTTGAAGACATGATTGTATTCGTTGTTTCCACATATGACTGGAAAAGGAGGTGGACCAATGAGGTAGCTAGAGCTTGGGAGAACATATGGCATAGTTCAAGTACTGTGTTGGGTGGGTCTCACAACATTTTAAATGACCTAGAAGAAGACCTCCAGTGCATTGAGTAGATCTTCTGTGAAGGATTGGTGGGAGGATGGGAACCAAAGTTGCATAGGGTGAGAAAGATAAGGTGTTATCAAAAGATGGATGAGAGGAGGTGAAGTGTTGAAAGAGCCCATTGATTAGGTAACAGCATGTTCCCAAAACAAACTTAAGTGGCATGTATAAAAGGGTCAGAAAGTCCAGGATGGTTGAATGACTAGTTAGTTGGATACGTAAAAGAATGTTCTGTGAAATCTCTCACTTAAATTTCAAGAAGTTCAAACTACCTCATATACAACAGTGAAGAGAACAGCAAGAGATAAATTCAGAGTAAGGAATGGTATGAAATGAATGCATGTGTGTATGTGTGTGTGTGTGTGTGTGAGAGAGAGAGAGAGAGAGAGAGAGAGAGAGAGAGAGAGAAAGAGAGTGTGTCAACAACCCGGCTGGCAGCTTCTGTGGGGGTATAAGATTCACCCACAGTCAGCACCCAGAAAGCTGCCAACAGCACAGGTTCTTTCGATCTGCCTAATTAAGGAAAGCAAGGTGAAGGGGTTGATAAGCTTACTTTTAATTCAAATATCATTCAATTAGCTCAGGGGAAAAAAACCAGCACCCTGAACTTCAAAACAAAATGCAAACACATTACAAACATCAACAGACTTTGTCTGATTCAATCCCAACAGATAGTTACCAGAGTTCAACAAAGTTTCAACATCCGGGTTTACAAGCTGGAGGGCTCCTTAACTACAGCTGCCCAGAGTCTCCTCATCGACACCATCTCCAGAGCCCCGCACCAATGGCTCTGTCCTCCCTTCTTATAGGGCTTCAGACATCAAACATCATCTGAATCACCAGAGCTCAGGCTCTGGTGATTGATTCTTGAGTTGGCCCCTCCCCTCAGGACCCTGGGATGTTCACATCCACATGGATTACATTAACACCTAATGGGGTTTGGGCCTGGGGCTTAGCACCTAGTATAAAGTTCACTGAGATAAATTGAGTCACTCAAAGAAAACAAAGGCCATTCTGGTTACAGAGAGCCAAAGAATAACAGCAATAAAAAAAATCAATTCTTTAATAGATTTCCATAGTTGATTCAACACATTTGTCGGAAAACACTTAAAGCTAAAATTTATGTGCCCCAAAATTCACTGCCTCGCCTCCCTGCCCCCCCCCCCCCCGCCCAGGGCCAAAAAAGACAGAATGAGCTGACAGACCTTATGGAACTGGCACTATTTCACAGAGTCATTGTCACCGCCTTGTTGCTTTCTGTCATGTAAGGAATTACATTAAAAAGAAAAAAAAAAACCCATATCATCTATGTACCCACCCCCTAAAAGTCACCCCCCCCCAAATATTTTATTTTCGCAGAACACTAAAGCAAACAAACTAGAGTCCCCCCACAGTCTGGGTTAAGGTACTTCTTTTTAATTTCATGTTGTACCTATTTCAGGGACCAGGGCAGAGACAGGGAGGAGCGGACATGGGGAGGGGGTTAAATTAAATAAAGAAGATTATTTTTTATTTTCTGAAAAATAAAATGTTATCATGGGAAGGAACTGATTTATTGGCACAGGGAACTCTAGGTTTGGGGATTCCCTTCTGCGCCCCTTTGTGGATTGCATTTGATGCAATGTATCAGTTCAGATATAAACAGTTCCCAAGGTGGTTAAAAGCAGTTTAAAAAGAAAAAAAAACCAGATATAAGCTGGGGACAAGGTGATAGAAAGCATCATTTAAGGAAGCTCCTGGGGGGATTTAAGGTACACTCGATCAATGCCCACAAAGCTCTTTCTATACATTTCTTGTCCAAAGGGCCCACAGCTAGGCTTCAAATCAGTCTACGTGGGAGCAAAGCTAACCTAAACCGCCCGTGGTCTGCACCATAACTTTCTTGCTTGCAATGGTCTTAACTGGCATTGCAGGCGTGTGGGGGGTTAATTCAGGTCTCCTCGGTTACACCAGGATCCCAACTCACAACACCTCCACTAACACAAATGGCAACCTGTCTTTGTAAATAAATCATAGGAAGTTGTCTGACTTGCCCAGGATTACCTAGCCAGCAAATGCAAGAAGCAGAAGCTGAAATCTGGATCTTCCTAAAGCAAAATTGGCGTTTTATCCATTACCCAATGTTGCCTCTATGTAGTTGAGAAAAGAGAGATTTTTGTTTCCTTAATAGGGGTAAAAGAAAACCAGGATTTTAGGGTCTTTTCTATCTTTTAAATAAAACTTTCTGCTTTCATTTCCAAAAAGCAGCACAGAAAAACAAATAAAAGATAACATCATTTCATAGGTAGGCTATTTTTTTTAAACAAAGAATAAGTTCAAGGTTGCTGCTACATGCAATTACAAGAAATGGATGATGATGCTTTAAATGAGTTAATGGCAGTCCATCATAGCCACTTCAGAGTGTGAAGAAAACACCACTCAAATGATTTTTCCCCCCTTAATTTGATCTAAATTGCAGCAGAAGTGCTCTGCAAGCAGCTAGTACTTGTGTTAATTAGCTTTTAGTAAAGAAGGTCACTGGCTTAAAGAGGGCTTTTTTTAGTTTCAATTCTTTCTCCCAATTAGGATTCATTAGACCTTTGCTGCATATGAGCAAATTATATGCATAGTCACATTCAGGGAATACACAGTATCCATATATCATTCATATAACAGATGTAGTTACATAGAACATTTACTAGGTTTTTCTCTTAAAATTCTCATGCGACAGTAAATAATGACGATGACTCGGCAAAGAGACACCTATAGTGCAAGACATGTAGAATAAACTAGTCTTAAAATATTTACCTTCGCCCAAAGTTTGTGCATTGTAGTTGAACTCAGAGGACCTTGAGACATCACACAAAACAATTTCACTTTAATACTATTGCCTGAACAAGCCTGATATTTTAAGATGCTCTTATGCGGTCTACCAAATCACCAGTTAAAGGTATGGACATCAAGTACAGTAATTATGGCTGTTCTGGATCATCTAAATGTCTCAGTTTCTTTACATTCTAGAGAAACAAAATTCACTTGATCAAATAAAAAGAATCACTTTTTAATTTCTGACAAGAATTCTAACTGCCGTATCCCTTTTGCTTTAGCACCTAGGAGAGACATACTGTTCCCTGTGCAACATGCTGCCCACTCAATCGATCAAGTCCATCAAATTCCTGGCAAAAGTTTAAGAAAATGTTTATATGTCATACTGTGGTTCAACAGTAATATCTTTTGTTTGCATCTTCCAATTCACCCAGAAGAATACTATGAACTCATTATAAATAATACTGATGTGAAATGGTTTTATCCAAAGCAGAGTGGTAACAAAACTTCTCCAGTTATTTAAGTGACACCTCATGCCAGAAGGTTCAAAGTTTAAGGGGATACAGTATCCACATTGCTCACCTGAGATTGAGAATGTTGAATTCACCTTCTCTTATTTAGTATTTTAATTTTTCCCAATTATATATAAAAATAATTTTAACATTCTTTTTTCCCCCAAATTTTGAGTTCCAAATTTTCTCCTTCCCCTTCCCCCCCATTGAGAAGGCAAGCAGTTTGACATAGGTTATACACGTGTGGTCATGCAAAAAACATTTCAATGAAAGAAAACAGATAAAAAGCCCAAGAAAAATAAAGAAAGTAAAGAAAAAGTATCCTTGATCTGCATTCAGGCTCTACTAGTTCTATCTCTGGAGACAGACAGCACCTTTCATTAGAAGTCCTACAGAATTGTGTTGGATCATTGTATTGCTGAGAACTAGCTAAGTTATTCACAGTAGATCATCATACGATATTGCTGTTACTGTATACAATGTTCTCCTGGTTCTGCTCATTTCACATTGTATCAGTTCATATAAGTCTTTCCATGTTTTTCTGAGAGCACCAAATTTCCATTTCTTTGCCATCACTAAAAGAGCTGCTATAAATATTTTTGTACATATGGGGCCTTTTCCTTTTTGTTTTTTATCTTTTTAGGATATAGACCTAGTAGTGATATTGCTTGGTCAAATGGTTTTATATCCCCTTGAGCACAGTTCCAAATTGCTCTCCAGAATGGTTGAATCAATATACAACTTCACCAACAGTACATTAGTGTTTTATCAAATTCACCTTCTCACATGAAAAGAGGTTTTCAACCTGCTTTATCTGGCATTTTTAACTATGTGAGATAGGAGATAAAAACTAAAGGCTCCTACCTTTGTAATGTTCAATAGATTAACATTTCAGAATATGTAGACTCTTTAAATCATCTACTTCTTTCATAATTCTCTAAAGTCTTAATTTTTGGTTAATCAACTCCAAGTATGGGGATTCTGTCCACCAATGCAGATGGCATCTTCCTTAAGTCCTAGAGAGTTGCCTGAGGCCCACTGAAGTTAAGTGGGTGAATGGCCAAGGTTCATCAGAGGCTGAATTCAAACACAGGTCTTCCTGAAGCAAACAACATTCTATCCATTACTCCATAGTGTTCCAGAGTTGGGGTTGAGGAAGATCAAGATTCTAAGAAATCAGTAGCTACTGTATCCATGGTTTCTTATTAAGCTTGTTCAATAGGTTTTTCCATGCTGTGCTTGATAACTCACTAAACTACAAGGCTTATTTCAGATAAGACTTAAATGCAGATATGTCCACGCAGTGAAAATGTATGCATCTATGTAAAGCACAGAATTGCAGTATCTTGTTTATTTCATAAATTTGCTCATTTCAGAAATTCTGGCACCAGGAAGGATTGCATTAACTGTCCATATGCCTAGACACTTAGAAATGTAGCCCTCTATGTCTAATTACAGAGCACTGGGAAATTGGTGAATTCATCTTACTACAAAAAATGTTTAGCTAATGACATATTTAATCAGTAGTGTCATTATATGTGACAGTTCTATTTCAATATCCCTTGACTGGAAGACTAATTCATTAGCAGTTTTTACCAAGACCACTTAGAAATACAGAACTTTAATTTCACATGACATTTTGTTAAATGGTCTTTATTTACTGTCTGGTTAGTTTAAGCCAATTATCCTTATAAGTCACAAATAGGTAATGGTCACCTATCCTTATATTTTGAAGATGAAGGCTCATTGTGGTATAGTGGAAAGATTTGGAGTCAGGGGAATTTTAAATTCAGCTTACTGATTAGAAATGCAATTTTGTAGTCTCAGGTCACACTGTACCTCTTTAAAAAGGTTGGTTTGTAAAAAAAAAAAAGGTCTGATTGATGAGCACTATTGGGATCTAAGCCATAGAAGCCTAGATTTAGACTTGGAAAGGATCTTAGTGTTCATTCAGTCCAACCCTCTAATAAGGCCCAGAGACCTAAAGTGAATTGCCCACAGCCACATAGGCAGTAAGTGGCTAAGCCAGGATTCAAACTCAGGTCTTCTGACTTCCAAGTTTCCACTGCTCCACACTGATCTCTCATGTGCTATTCTATTTGAAGTTCCTTTTCCTACTTTCTAGAAAATGCTAGAGCTAGCCATAAATAAATAAATAAATATCACCAGCGATTTGGCCATGTAAATTCACTAACCTTTACAAACTAAGAGATGATTTCTTCTTTCTCCTAATGAATTTTTTTAGTTTGAGGTGGGGTGGGGGTGGAGAAAAGCACATGTAGTCAAGAGCTGATATAAAAATCTCAAATCCAATGGCTGTCTCAATAAAAATAAATGTATCAAATTGCAAATAACATTACTCTGTTACCTGAACTTTTATGAATTTTGAAAATTGAGAATTTTAAGCCCTTCTCAAACAACAAGTTTCTCTACCTGGTGGATATCTTTTTAGTTATTTCTAACCTTTCTGAACAATTACTATTTAATCTTAAACCCTGTTCCCTTCCATATGCCCTTTTCTTTAAAAAAAGAAAAAAATACATTTTGGCAGAAGAGCTAAAATAAAACCAGGCCGGTTGTAATTCAAATTGTCATTATTCAGGGGCTGATTAGGTTTTTTTTAAACACAATTTGTATTACTGTGACATCAAGGTTATAAAATAAAATATAATGTAGAGCTTCTTAATATCCATTCCTTTTAAAAGCTGAATATAGTCACCGTGATCCTATGGTTTCAATATTCTTATTAATCATTTCTCTCCAGATCTGAAATGAGGATGCTTTCTTCTACAGGTAACCTTCTCAAGTTTGTTGATGTGTAAGGAACAGTACCCCAAGTGATGAGTCTTCTGAAGAAACCACCATTCTGTTTGTAGAGGCAGTAGAAGAATGTGGAAATGCCTAGGATGGCAACTAGCATCACTGCTACAGCAAGGGGGATAAGGCTGTGGTTGGGGGCTAAAAGAAAAGGACACTTTAAGGAACACTGAAAGACAAATATATACTATGAAGCTTTTAGCAAAGTCTAATTTCTTATTTTTATTATCTGATGATTATTATGTATTGTATGTATATATTATCTGATTATCTTCCATGAAACTAAAAATATTTAATTTATTAAAAATATTAAGGTTTTACATACTCACCTTCTCCAAGCTTCATATTATTAATTTCTGAAATCAAATACAGAGAGGCAAAAGTTATTCTTAAGAAATTCAGGTTTTGCTGTACTTTTTTCCCCATGGGAAAAGGTGGAAGTGGGAGGGAAAGAAAATAAGATTTTTTTTGGTTAATTAAAATAAAAAAAACCAAGTCATTTAAAATATTGATACATTACTGCTATCTAGAAAATACCATGACATTTTTTTTCAAAGAAAGAGGAATGGTTGTATATATACAAGAATATACATTGGTATGTACGTACACATACATACATACATACACACACACATATATGTAGAGAGAGAGCACAGCACTTTTATTTTGCAAAAAAACTGCAAACCATGGGTGTGCTCATCATTGGGTAGTGGCTGAACAAATTGTGATATATAAGTGTGATGGAATACTACTGTGGTATAAGAAATAAGAACAGAGACTGATGTAGAATAAAGTGAACAGAACCAGAAGAACCATGTATACTGTAGTATCAATACTATAAGAATGAAAAGTTTTGAACACTTTTACAAATTGATGAAATATGAAATGAGTAGGACAGGAGAACAACCTATACATACAGTAACAAAAACAGTATTGTAAAGGCAAACACCTTTCAAAGCTATAAGAACTCTGATGAACACAATAACCACTCATGATTCCAGTAGACCAGTGATGAAGGTTGCTTATCCAACTTCTGGCAGAGAAGTGTTGGATTCAGGATGCAGAATAAGATATGCATTTTTGAACATGACCAATGAGTGAATTTGTTTTATTTGCCTATGCATATTTTTATAAGGAATTTATTTCTCTTTTTTCCCCCAATGGGGGGGGGAGGTGGTAGGAAAAGAAAATGGATTTCTACTAATTAAAAAGATAAAATTTTAATTTAAGAAAGGTTTTTTATGCTTTATCTTCTAAACTTGAAGTCCCCAACTTGAAAACTGGGTTCTTGAAGATTAGCTGATAATTCTCTAAGCCCACTGCCTATACAACAGCTGAAGGATGCACTGTCATGCCCCTCTCTTCAATATGTAAGGATTCTCAGTGAGAAGTGGAAGGCAGTTGGTGGAGAGGATTTCTCATATCAGTTAAAAAGCTTTCTGACTTGTTTGATAGTGAACAAGACTTCAGTGTCTTAAGCTACCATTTAAATGTCAGCTACTAGATTGACTGCCCCTGAAATGCTTGGATTTAAAAAAACTGCAGAATTTTAAAAACTCTCAAGAGAATGCTGAAGTAAAGGGTGGAGTACACCTGAGGTAGTCAGTATGTAAACAAGCATTGATTAAGCACCTGCTATGAGCCAGGTAACGTGTTATGTGCTGGGAAGACGAATAATGACAAAAGCAGTCCCTAATCTCAAGGAGCTCCCAGTCTAATGATGGAGATAACTGTAAACAAACATGATATATATAGGATGAAATGCAGACAAACAGTGGAGGAAAGGTACAAGAAGGAACCTTGGACTTCAGGGTTACAGGTAGACCTACCTGTTGCCATCTTACATATAAATCCATTTTTTTCTCCACAAGGAAATAGCTGCCACAGACCATCTGTGGTCCTCAATGCAAAACAAAGATCAGCCTTGAGAAGATTGGATTCTGGCTCCCTTATGCCCCAGTTTGAACGCTCAGTGGGACTACCATCGAACCACGTGATGGTGCCACCTATGGGAAAATACTGGATAATTAATATTCAATGAACACTAAGCAAGCTGAATTTGGAGTGGAAAATATTAAGCTGCATTTGGTTTTAATGGATCGCTCCCTTGATTTTACAAAGTAGTATGACAACATTAAATTGTATATATGAAGTACTCTTTTGGCCACCCCTATAGTATAACAGAAAAGTGTTTTAAGTAGCATCACAGAGTCTGGAAGGGATCTCACAGGTTAGATACAAACAATCTCAAAACGTCCAACCAAAATGTCCTTATGCTTAAAAGTAATACCATGAACTTGTCTAAACATTTGTATTCTGACTGGGTCATTGGAAAGAGTCAGAGGTCATGGAGAAGAGTTAGAAAAGCCTATCTATAAGGAAGGAGAGTGGCCCAGAAAAGAGTTTCTAGTTCCCAGTAGCCATTATCCTTAGACTAATGGTGGTGTATTACCATTTAACCTATTTTCTTTTCTCTTCCAGTCACTTACTGTTATTATCAAATTGAGCGTTCAACCAGACCACTGGGATAGAAGAACTAAATGCAAAGAGCTCTTTTAGAAGATATGAATTTTCAGCCTCATCCTTAATTGTTAAAAGATTAGCTCCTGTAGAAGAAACACAAACATCCAAATAGCAATCAGTCATGTTTACACACAAAGGCATTTTCCAAAAGGACTATCCATATCATTGTCTATAAATTCAGTGTTTAGCACAGTGCCTGGCACATAGTTGGTGCTTAACACAGGCTAGCTAAATAACTATTCCAGGCACTGAACAGTGTTATTTTTCTCTTGCTCCTTAATTTAGTGGTCCTGAAAAATCATACTGTTAAACAATTTGGAGTTGAAAAAAAATTTTCTGAATTCAAACTACATCATCTATTTAAAGGTATAACATGTAATACCGTGCCTTTCAAAAGCTTTGAATATTGGTTTTAGGTAACTTTAGAGATTATAGTTTGAATACATAAAAAGGGAAAGTTTGACCTATAAAACTGCAAGTCATTTTAGATTAAAAAATTCCATGCTGAAAGACGATTTTCATAAATTATTCCCCAAATGACAAATGAATTACATTTTAAAATTACATCTTTAATGGACTATAGTTTTTCAGTTGGCTTATGCTGCCTGTAGACACAGTAACGAAACAAACCAAGGACATTACATTGTTCATTGAGATGCTACGAAAACCATAGAAAGCTTATTATCATCATTCAATAATTACCTTCCTTTCTGCAAAACTCCCTTGCAGCATCAAAACTTGTACTGTTTATGACTGTAGAAAAACTGTAGCAATTATTTTTAAATTTTACCCAGGGAATAGATGTTTCTCTGCATAATGCTGGGTATTCTGTTTGTTTTGTTTCTGTGAAGAAAAAACAAGTAAGATTTTGGGGGTAGTGATTGAATACATCTATTGATTTAAAAATATATAAATGACCTTGATTTTTAAATGAGTTACAAATCTAATGAAATTTTCATACTAATTATGTGTGAAAGCTATTTTTCAGTGCAGATAATAATAAAACTATAGCTAGTTTCTATAGCATTTTCAACAGAAGTAACGACCTATATATAAATAGAATATGGCACTCTTAATGTATAGCCATGTGGACATAGTCTGATTGATCTTTGGGAGAAGATGACTCTTTTTCAAAGGTCCTATTGAGAGGAGAAGCTCCTAGGTTGGTATATTGTGTTGGGTACTGGCATTAGGGTCATTGACAACTAATGTTGCTTAGTGTATCAAAGGTGCTAACAACAGTGTGGGAAACTATTAGTCCCCAAATTCTATCTTGGGGTGCATAAGCCTATGTTGGGAATAATGTAATCAAATATCTTTGATATAAAGGAGAAAACCAGGAAGGATAGAATGTATCAGGCCCAATGGCCCAAGAGTCAAATCAGGCCCTCCACCTATTTCGGTATGAAAGTAAGCTGAGTGATGTTTACATCTTTAAATATAATAAAACTTTATTTAGAATGTAAAAATCATTCTTAGCTCATGGGACTATATGAAAACAGGCAACAGATTACATTTGACCCATGGGTTGTAGTTTGCCAACCTCTGGATAAGACTAAATTATGATGTGTACATTTTTAGGAATTTGTTATATATGCCACCAATTTTTCAGAAAGATTTTAACAACATTTGGAAAGTCATTTTAAAAAATTACATTTAAGTTTTAATTTATGGAATAAAATAAGCATTTCCATGACATAGTACAATAAAAAATATGATTGCATATAAAACTGCAAACCTACTATACGCAACTTGCTGTTCCTTTCAAATTATACAACAAAACTATCATGTAAATTTCTTTTTTTTCTTCCCTTCCCCTCTCCCCCACCCTAGAGACTTTTAAAAAAATTTTAAATTACTTCTTATCCTGAATTATTCCACTATAAAGTTGCAACAATATGTCTGCTGCAGGACACCATAAATAACATATAATTGGATAGAAGTGCCTTTTATGAGAGGAGAGAGAAACCTTTCATGAATTTAAAAATATTGTATTTTATTTAGGAAATCTGTAGTATGTGAATTAGGAGGGCAGAGTTTATAATCTCAAAGAGGATCATAAACATGTCTGAAAGGTTCGGAACCGCCGGATATAAGAAACTCTCAAAGTAGAAGGCAGAAGAATCAAAACATTTATTTAGGCTCCACAGTAACCAACCCATGAACCAGAAGCCCCATTTTGATATGTTGATCAAAAGCTTCCAGGCCCAACAAGTACGCCTTGCAAGAGTAACCAGGAGGCTACAGAGAAGCATGATTGCGTAAAGCAAAATCATGCTTCCCCCTCGATGGTAATAAGATTACCCACTGGCCTGAAGTCTTTGTTCAGCTTCCTCCCGTAGGTCAGCTCTGCTACTGGCAGCTCCTGCTTCTGCTGTGTCTGTGGCTGTGGCTGTAACTGACGTAACTGTCGTAACTGCCTCTGTAACTGCCTCTGGCTCCAACTGTCGCTGTAACTGTCGCTGTAATGGCCTGAAGTCTTTGTTCAGCTTTCTCCCGTAGGTTAGCTCTGCTACTGGCAGCTCCTGCTTCAGCTGTGTCTGTGGCTGTGGCTGTAACTGACGTAACTGTCGTAACTGTCGCTGGCTCCAACCGGAAAAGGAAAAGAGGATCTTCAAGCTGTCCTCTCCCCTCTTATAGAGTTTTTGACATCATCAAGCACCGCCTGAACGACCAGGGCCGATTGGTTCTTGACTTGGCCCCTCCCCCTAGCATAGCCGTTAACACCTCCCCTCAGCCAGCCCCATGACTCCTCACACAGGAAGTAGTCTGCTTCCTGGAATGCTCTTTGGGCTTCCTGCCCCGGAAGAGCAAGCCACAGTGTCCAGAGGCTCAATGAGGTAAGCTGAGTCATTCAAAGAAAACAAAGGCCATTCTGGCTACAGTATGCCATAGCAAACTGAATCAACATGCAAGAGTAACTGATGGCTCAACTTTTTAGCCTTGTGACTCATAGGGACCATACTCAGTCTTGGAAGCAGTCATATCTCTTTCACTTTGGCTCATCGAATTCCCTCTAAGACAATCTCCAAATATACATGAGGCAGCTAGGTGGTGCAGTGGGTAGAGCGCTGAGCCTAGAACCAGACCTGAGTTCAAATCCAGCACTAACTGTGTAATCCTGGGGAAGTCACTTTACCTCTGCATGCATCAATTTCCCCATCTGTAAAATGGGGATAATGATAGTACTCACCTTCCAGAGTTGTTGTGAAGATCAAATGAAGTAATATTTTTAAGTGGTTGGAATATAACCGGATGCCATATAAATGCTTATTCCTTTCCCTTTCCCCTACCTAATGTCAAGATCTTCATAGCTGTATATCCAGATTCTGTATAAGCATCAATGTACCAATTTATTTATTAGGTTCAGGATAGTCCTATGCCACAGAAAATGGGAAATCATATACTAGGACTCACAGAAACCCACAAACAACGATCCTACACATGTTTATTTTTCAATATCCAGTTATTATAATCCAAGTAGCTAAGGCTAGCTTCTATAACTGAGCTCAAGGTAACACAAACACACACAGACACACACACACCCAAACAAAAAACCTCACTATTTGGACTTGATCTTAAAGTATTCCCTGGAAGCAAATTATTTCATTTATTTGAAATAAAGCCTTCGAAGCCCCACTGTCAATGTCTCATCATGGCACAGAAATAACCTTTAATTCTTGATGACTCTGGCTATGGTTTGCAATTGCTGGCAAGTCCTATCAATACAGAAAGGCTTCCAATATGGATCTAATGATGGTCTGTATGTCGGTTGTCTAAGAACCATCCTAGCTAAGTTTGAAAAGGAGCTCTCCCAGGTTGGTTACAGAATGACAAATTTTTCAGCCAGGTTAACTCTTGAACAAACTATTAATTATAGAGAGTTTTGTTTTATGTCAGTGAAGCCTCTACAAATCTAGTTTGCTGGATGTTTGCTAATATCTGATTTTCTTTCATGAGAGACATACCTCATCAAAAGTTAGCAGGCACAGGGATAATCATAAGCCCAGAATACTATTTGCCAAGTGATGTGATATGGAAGGTACTGAAGAGAATGAGAAATACTCTCTCCCCATCCGTTTCACTTTCTGAGATGTTAGGAATCCATTACTTTTAAATCAAGCAATATCTCCCATCTACTACCATCTTATCCCCATTTAAAATGCAAATATCATTGGAAGAAAAGAGACACCTAAAGCTGTTATCAGCTACTGAGAACTTACGTGTGAGTTAGTTTACAAACTTGCTGGAGTTTGGATGGATGGGGAGGAGGAAGGAGAAGAGGGAGCATGAGCATTGTCCTGGGACTATAGGATCACAAACATTGAGCTGAAGAAGAATCTTAGAAGTCTCATTTTTAAAAATGGTAAACTGATGCCCACAGAAGTGCATCTACTTAAAAATGGGTGCATTCAGGAAATCTATCTATCTATCTATCTATCTATCTATCTATCTATCTATCTTTCTATATCCAATACTGATATTTATTTGAAGTCACATAATGTGCAGCATTTTGAGACATTACATTAGGAAAATTCAGTACAGAATGTAAATATATGGTATTTTGGTCTCCTAAGAAGTTGATTCTTCTAAAACTTGCCTAAAAATTAAGAAAAGGGAAAGTTTTCCTGATGAGGTAGGTTGTAGATATACCAATTTATTTTATTCCGTTTATAGTGAAGAAGGCATACTAAATACTTGTTGGATAAGTACAATTACTTGGCTCTCATTCAAAGCAGGAGCCCAAATCTTGGCCATATATAGGACAGGCAGGGATCTCATCAGGTATTTCTATTTCCTTCATCACTAGAATGATGGATGTCCAGTAAGCCAGGCAATATTTGCTGGGCATCTACTATGTGTACAGAACACAGTTCTAGTTAGTCATGAAGGAAATAGAAATAGCAGATATGACTCCTGTCTTGAAGGAGAAATAACAAATATAAGGAAATACTAGTTTAGGGACTTCACCTGTGATTTTTAGGGAACTCCCTAGATGAGGAAATTCTTCCACCAATGCAGGCTGGTGCCTTTACTGCAATGTACACCCTCAGAATGTTGTCTAGAGCAATGAGAGATTAATCGGCTTGTCCTGGGTCAGAGGGAGGACTTGAGGTCTTCTTGGTTGGGAGGCCAACTTTACCACCACTGTACCATACTGTCTCCTTCTATATATTTATATGTATGTTATGTGCTAATGCATATATGCCTATATTCATACATTGTTTTATAAAATTCACATTTTGATTTTAAGCTTTTTCATTTTTAAATGTTAAAAACTTATGTTAGAACACACACTTATGGAGTTAGAAGGGACTTTAGAGATCATTTAGCCCAAATTCTTTAGGTTACAGATGTGGAAACAGCCTCAAATAGGTGAAAGGGCATGGCTCAGGTCCCATCACATTGGGCCACCGTCAGAGCTTGGATGAGAACACAGGTTTCCTTACTTCCAGTCTAGTACCTTTAATAATTTATGCAGCAGGTCTGATAGAAACAATCTGTAAATGGTATGGTAATGAGTGATGATTCTGAGCAGTTAATATATTCATTGTGCTATGTGCTAGAGGTTATGGGGACTAGCAAGAAAATAAGCCTGATTCCTATCTTAAAAGACCATGCAGTCTAATGAGCTGAAGTGGTCTAAATTCTGCTAGTCCCAGGAGAGGGTTCAGATTCTTTGTCTAGAGTAGCCATTCTACATTTAGCATGTGATCTGAAAAAGCACAAGATTATGCCAAAGTTTGTAATGTTGTCAATGTTTATAAATTTGATTTTTAAGTGACAGATTATTTCTATCATATCTGTAACCCAAGCTATCACATTTTATAAAAATCCATACGGACTTCATAAAGTCCTTGTGTATCTCTCACAGTAAATGCCCATCAGTTGGCTGAGGTCCATTAATGATCTGCAAATTAGAAGGTTGTATTCGCCTTTGCCCTTCTGCTCTCAGCCTAATGATTTGCTTATTAAATAGCTGTTGTTTTCATTATCTCTTAACAAAGGGATAAATCGTGTGTATATTTATTCCTGTTTCCACAGATTTTTTCCCAATGCCTTTTTCATAGACTAAGAACTCTTTATGGAGCATTTAAATAAAATAACCAGCTAAGAATATTAAAGGTAACACAGGGCTAACCCTAACAAAATTGGATATTTACATTCACTTCAGCAGCCCTTTACTTGAGATTGAGTGTTGATAACTACTAGTGCTAAGTAAGGACTATTGGAATACTGGAGTAATGGGACCTTGGGAGGATTATTTTGCATTTGTTAGCTGCAACTTCTAGCCCACATTTCATATACTCAATAGATATCAATCTCAGAGTCACAGAACATCAGACCTGCAAGATGTCTTATAAACCATCTAGACCAGGGGTGGGGAACCTGTGGCCTCAAGGTCACATGTGGCTCTCTAGGTCCTCAAGTGCAATGCTTTGACTGAATCCGAACTTCACAGAACAAAGGATTTATTCTGTAAAATTTGGACTCAGTCAAAAGTCTGCTCCCAAAGACCTAGAAAGCCACATGTGATCTTTAGGCTACAGGTTCCCCACCCCAGATGTAGACCAACTTCCTCATTTTCCAGATGTGAAGGCTGAGGTCCAGTGAGATGTGCCCAAGGCTGCACAGTTTACTAGTGGCAGAATCTGGTCTATAATAACATACATCCTAATTCTTAGTTTAGTGTTATGTCGAAGAACAGTAAAGCCAAAATATGTTGACACCTGGGAGATGTTGTAATATCAATTAAGTTGGGCCTTTCTTACTGTTTTAAAATGATTGTCTTTGATTGAGCCTTACTAGGTGCTAAGCCTCAGGCCCAAACCCCTATTAGATGCTAAGCCTATGTGGATGTGAATTGGTAATTAAGGTGGGGCCCCAGGTGGGGCCAACTAAGGGAGGCCTGATTAGATCTTTGCTCCTAAGTTTGCCCCAAACCCCTAATTACTAGGTGCTAAGTCTATGTGGGTGTGAAGCTCCCAGGGTCCTAAGCGGAGGTGCTAACTCCAGAGCCAATCATAGCAGCCTAAGTTCTGGTCGCTCAGATGACGTTTGATAACATCTGAAACGTGTAAAAAAGGGAAGACAGAGCCATTTGCTGAGGGTTCTCACTCTTGGTGGTGTGCTGATGTGGAGACTCCGGGCAGCTGTAGCTAAGAGCCCTCCAGCTGTAAACCTGGATGCTGGGACTTTGTTAAACTCTGGTAACTACATATTGGGATTTGAAACAGACAAGGTCTGTCTGTTGATGTTTGTAATTTGTTTGTATTTGCTCTGAAGTTCAGGATGCTGGCTTTTTCCCTTGAACTAAGTGAATGATGTCTGTATGCTGGATTAAAGTAAAATTGTTAACCCCTTAACGTTGCTTTCCTTAGTAAAGCAGATCAAAATAACCTATGCTGGCAGCATTCTTGTTGTTGGGCTTGTGTTGGTTTTTCACCCCCAAAGCAGCTGCTAGCCAGATTGTTGAAACAGATGTCATGCAGCTCCTTTCATGAGACTTGATCCATACAAGAGTATCTTTTAAGTATTAGTGAATAAATTTAATTTGGATAAAATAAATGGCAAACTTTCTGCCGTATGAGTTTGACCAGTTACGACCCTACCCTTTGGCACATGACAGATTGCTCCTCGAAGAGGTGTTTCACAGTCTGTACGCCTCCAACGTCCATTAGTAGCCACAAATGTACATGCACCCACAGATGATGATTCTTCATCTTCCCAGTACGTGAAGTATGGCTTGGTACCATCTGACCACTCGAAATTAAGACCGTTCTACAGAAGGAAATTTATTTAGAGTAGGTGATTTTAATATTTTTTGCATGTTCTGAACCCCCTTGACTGTCTGGTGAAATGCATAACAAAAGTATGTAGGGTTAAAAAAAATAATTGTATTAAACTATGGTTATCAAAATGTTAAAAAAAAGTTCCCAGATCCCAGGTTAGATACTTCTGAATTAAAGGTTCCTAGCTGAGATATTGCAGATCCCAGCTTTGGATGACAGTGACTCTCTAAGTAAAAGATTCCTTCCAAACTAGATATCACACAGCCCAACTCCAGACCTGATACCCATATTTCTACTTCCACCCCTCTATTAACTGGTGACAGGATGAAGACCTGAGAATAAGAAAACATATCCCCTCCTGGATCCTGGGATATCCACAATTTTCCAATAAACAATCAAAAATGCCTCCAAATCATAGTACCGAGGCAAGAGAAACAGTACCTACAGGTTAAATCTCAAAGGCTATTGAAATTATGGTGCTACAACATGACTAATATGAAAATATGTTTAATATGATTGTGCATGTGTACCCTATATGAGATTGCATGCCATCTTGGGGAGGGGTGAGGAAGGGAGGGGGGAAACTTTAGAACTCAAAATCTTATAAAAGTGAATCTTGAAAACTAAAAATAAATAAGTAAAAAAAAAAGAAATGGTGTTAGTTACTCAATGAACATTTAAGTCCCTACTATGTGCTAGGCACTTTGCTAAGTACTTGATAAGTGCTAAAGAGAATAATCAAATTAGGCATAACCCTAGATACCAAAAGGAACCATGATGGGATATTTTAAAACTGAATAAATAGGTTGGCTAATTCACAAACATGAGGTACAGTATTACATGGTAAGTTCTTACTGGCCACACCCAGTAAGAAGGTGAATTAAAAATAACGCACTTTTTACAGCACTTTAGTCTTATTAGCATTTTCCTCACAACTCTGTGAGTCAGACAGTACAAAAAATATTTCTCTGAGTCTCAGTGAAGTGACTCGCTTATGGTCATACTGAGAGTCAGTGTCAGGGTTGGGGATTCAAATCCAGGTCTTGTCCCATGACCATTTTGCGCCCCCACTCAACACTTATTTATGTAAAAATATACCTAAAAAAATTGCACCTACGTCTGAAGTAAAGAGTCCAATCCAGTGGGCGTGTCCTAGTCTGTTGATGATGACAGTGAGGAAGGATTGGTGAAACTGATCTGTAATACTGACCAATTCTGCTCCGCTCTCCATACAGGCTTTTAAAGCAGCATGCCAGGTCATATTGGCACTAATTATTTTATAAGTTTTGTTTCCATATTCTAAGGTTTCTGGTATTGGATACATGTCGGACGCGTTTATATTAAGTCCAGAAGTATCTGTAACAACAGCAAAAATATCACGTTAGGTCTCCAAAGAGGAGAAATGATTTATATTATATTACTAGTTAATGGCAAAGCCAGGACTAAAATCCGGATCTTCCAATTAATCTATCCCAGAATTCTTTTTATCCTAGTAGAATTGACTATTTCCTTTATAGCATGCCTCAGGAACCAATGACACCAAATAGTGGGCATGTGACATAACTTTAATAGTGGCCTATTGAAACTTCAGGATAAATACTGAAATTCTCTGGCAAATTTTCTGTTTTTGAAGACCAGTAACAAAATGACTACTTGGTAGAATTGTGGATAGTGCATTTAAACAATTCCCACTATTTGGTGCTTAAAAAAATATGTAAATTTGCCTTTCTTAGAGTGCTGGACTTGAAGTCGGGAAGACCTATCTCAGACACTTACTAAATCTGTATAAGCCTAGGTAAGAAAGGCTCTTAACCTTTCAAACTCTGCTCTTCACCTGTAAAATGGCTTCTAAAGTCCCCAAGTCTATGATTTTGGATGAAGGAATTTAGAAATCATTTGGAGTTCTTGTGGTATAATCAAGGCCTCCACAAAGCAGAATCAAAGGATCATGGATGTAGAAGTGACTTTAGCAGTCATTAAGACCTCCAAACCACTCCCCCCCCATTTTTTTTTCACAGATGAGGAAACAGTCATTGAGAGACTAAGTGACTTGTTCAGTGTCAAAAAGCTAGTAAGTGTCTGAGGCAGAATTTGAAAGTAGGTCTTCTGGAATATCCATTCATTCTTTATCTATTAATCCATGCTGGCTCATGTTCAATACCTTCTTTAAGCTTTTTGGGCTGTAACTGAAGAGAAAACATGTTTTTTCTTTATTTTGTAGCTTAATAGCCCTTGGGGTAGTTTGATGTCTCTAGCAAATGCTCCATATGGGATTTCAGAAAGGCTCTACCAAGTCACAGCTTTAATGACACTGCATTAATGTGCCTATTTTCGCCTTTAACATTTGCAAGTCCTATGGGTGTGAGGTGGAGCCTCAGAGTGGCTTTAATTTGCATTTCTCTAATTATAAGTGAATGGTACTTTTTTTTTTTGTATGGTTTTTGATAGCTTGGATTTCTCCCTTAGAAAATGGTCTGTTCCTGTATGATCATGAACTCTTCTCTTGTCTGCAGATCTAAGAAATAATTTGTTCTGTGCTCTCATAATTTATTTATTCTTATTATATCTAAGTCATATATCCATTTGAAACTTATTTTGGTATGTGGTAAGAGGAGTTGGCCTAAATCTAATTTCTGCCAGATTGCTTTCCAGTTTTCTCAGCAATTGTTGTCAAATGGTGAATTCTTTGAGTTCATTGAAAGGCTACTAATAACACTTTCTGTGGCAGCAAAAAACTAGATAGAAGAAATGGTTGCGTAAATTGCTATATGGTATATGAATGCAATGAAATATTATTATTCTGTAAAAAATAAAAACAGATTTCAGAGAAACATAGGAAAACTTGTATAAACTGATGCAGAGAATACTTTCAGGTATATAGTAGACTGATTCTCTTTCGTCCAGTAACCCTGAGGGTCTTCCCCTCCCAGTTTGATTTTTTTTTCTTTTTTGATTAAAAGGGCCATCCCTTGACTCACTTTTTAAAGAGGCCTATTCACTGAATGGGCATTGCCTCACTCGAAGTGAGAACCTGAAAAGACCATAGCTTAAAAGGGCTGAGGTCTTCTACTACATCCTGGCCCATATCCTGTCATCCTGATCAATATCTGGCCACTGGACCCAGATGGCTCTGGAGAAAAAAGTGAGGCTGGTGACTTTGCACAGCCTTCTCTCACTCAAATCAAAGTCAATTGCAAGTCATGTCATCATCTTCCTGATGTCATGGTCCTCTTTGAGAACGAAGGACAAGCCACAGACTATGTATACGCAGAGTCACTTCTAGCTTTGAAATTCTATTATTCTGTGAATAATTTATTATAAAGAGCCAGCATGTGGAAGGATGTGGAAAAATTGGGACACTAATGCACTATTGGTGGAGTTGTGAACTAGTCCAACCATTCTGAAGAACACTTGGAACTATGGACTATAAAACTGGGCATGCCATTTGAATTGGCAATACCACTACTGGGTCTGTACCCCAAAGAGATCAAAGAAAAGGGAAGAGGACCTACATGTACAAAAATTTTTACAGTGACTCTTTTTTGTGGTGGCAAAGAATTAGAAATTGAGGGGATGCCCATCAATTGGAGGATGGCTGAACAAGTTGTGGCATATGATTGTACTATAAGAAATGATGAGTAGGGTGGTTTCAGAAAAACCTGGGAAGATTTATATGAACTGATAAAAATAAACTTAGCAGAACCAGGAGAACACTGTACACATTAATAGTGATATTGTTGGGATGATCAGCTGTGAAAGACTTAGTTACTCTGATTAAGACAATGATCCAAGACAATTCTAAAGGACTCATGATGAAAAATTCTTTCCACCTCCAGAGAGAGAGAACTGAGGGAATTTGAATGGAGATTGAAGCATACTTTTAACAACTTCCTTTTTCTTTTTTTGTCTGTGTACTGTTTTGCAACATGCCTAATATGGAAATATGTTTTGTATGATATCACATGTATAATTAATATCAAATTGAGAGAATCTGGAATGCAAAATTAAAAAAAGAGACAAATTTTTTTTCCATGTAACTGGTAAATATTTAACAGAATAAGTAAAAATCTATGAAAAAATAAAGTCAGCATGGCTTCAACAAGAATATGCTTGATTATCTTCACTTTGTTTTTAAAAGGTTACTATCCTGGTCAGGGGGAATACCACAGATATAGTTCTCCTACATCTGTGGTTCTCAAAATGTGGTCTGGGAGTTCCTAAAGGTCCCTGAGATCCTTTCAGGGAATTTGTGAAGTCAAAACTATTTTTCACAATGTTACTAAAATGTTACAGCCCACATACAGCCCACGTAAACCAAAGCTCTTTGGGGAGGGATCCTCAATACTTTTGAAAGTGAGAAGGGGCCCTAATATAAAAACATTTGAGAACTGCTGACCTAGATTTTAGCAAAGACAGCGTGGGATAGTAGACAGAGAGCTGAGTCCTGCCTCTGACACATACTTATTGTATAACTTTGGGTCAATCACTTATCATCTCAGTGCTCTGGGCAAATCTTTCAAACTGTATGTTGCAGAGAATGTGTGGACCTGCCTTGTTTGAGGTAGTCTCCTTGCCCAGAAGATCCCCATTAACAATGAAACCATAGGTCTAGAGCATAATTCTATTTTCAGAAGACTATGCTTTCCTAGGGTAAAAGATGGAGAGAAGTAGCCCAAATAATAAGTAGTTACATAACTGGACCCTGAGGGTAATCATTGATGTTTTGATATCAACTTGAATGGAGCTTTCCAGGGACCTGTCCTTGGTTCTGTGATGTTAGGCATTCTAATTAACGATTTAGATGAGTGGCATAAATGACATGGTTATCAAATTTGCAGATGACACAAAACTGAGAGCTATCAGCTAATAAGGTGAAAGACTGGGTGAGAATCCCCAGTGTTATCACTAGCCTAGGATGTTGGACTGAATCTGATAAGATGAAATTAAATATAAATGCTTGTGCAATGAATAAATGACTGAATAAAAAACCTTTTGAGTTAAGTTAGTTTGAAATTGTGGCAGAAGAAGAATGATGTTCAGAGAGAGAAACATTCAACATGCCCATAATTTTGACATGGAATAGATAGTTCTAAAATTCTTAAGGGATTCTCCTGGACAACTTCCTGGGTCCCTTCCTCAATACTCCCTTCAGGGACATTGTTGTGTACTAAAAAGAATCCTGAATTTAGAGTTAAAGGAACTGGGTCAAATCTCAATTCTGCTACTCAACAGCTGTATGACCTTGAGAAAGCCAGTTTACCTCAATGGGCCCCAGTTTCCTTATTTGTAAAAGGAGAGGGCATCACTAGGTGATTGTTAAGGTCTCTTCCAGCTCTGTATACTAGGATTCAATTGGCTATAGTCTAATGGAGCTAATATTGTTTCAGAATTCCATTGATCTGTATTATTACATGATAAGTATGAAGACTAAGATTTCCTCCCAGATTATTTTCATTAGTAGTTCACTATCTCTCAACATATCGCTTAAATGCGATAATAAGTGACAATACAATAATGATGTTAGTGCTTTCAAGTTTGCAAAATACTATACAAATTAGCTGATGCAGAAGGGAGATAATTTTGATTCCCAATTAGTTAGCAAGATAATCTGTTCAAGCTCGAGAGCTCATTGTCATTCTGTTCCTCAATGTCATGGTCTTGGACAGAGGACAGCACAAAAAGTTCTTCCCACACTCCACATGAATAGCCTAGAGCTCACTGGCACTACTGACAAATAGAACTTTGGAGCCCGGCAGTTCTAATTTCTCTGTGTTTGAACTCCTATAAAGTCCTTTGGTGGTGTTGACTCCTAGGGTGAAAAACAGTGCATTCTCTGCCAGGTTAGATCCCAGGGACCATTTGGAGGGGACGAATATGGGAGCGAAGGCAACCTACTCTTGTTTTTTCTTGAGGATGTGTTCTTTGTCACCTAAACAGAGAACTTAGGCCATGCAGTGAAGTCTTCTTACACAATTTAAGTAAGTATACAGGCTTTATTATCAACTCTGCTGTGCTTGGGAGTTCACTGAAAAGAAGCTGCGTGGTAAGGCATGTAGGGCATGGCTATATTAAATATGAAAAAGAAGATTGAGCGTAATATTTGCCAATGGAAAGGATAAAAAGGTTCCTTACCTTGTGTTTTCTCACAGACAAATCCAAAACTTTTTTTTCTGCAATCTTCTAAATACCATTTTCCAGTAAAATGAAAATTAGGGTTACTTGATAATAAAGCACAGAGAGGAACTTGTTCTTGAACATTTGTAGAGTTATGGCTCTTACTCTTTAAAAAAAAAGTTTATTAGTGATTAAAATAAATCACAACGGGTCTTGGGAAATCCAGTATAGAATACACCTTATAATTGATTAAAATATAAATACTATAAAATTGATGTGCAATTAATCAATTTTTCGTATAATCACTGAATTCACCACAAAGTAAAAAAAAATAAAAATAGTGATAATTAGAATCAACATATTCATGGAATGACATTAAATTGAGTTGTTAAAAAAATAAAAATACTAATAAAAAACTGACGCAGATCACTTTGGGTATCACAGAAAACCTAATAATTTTGACTAAAATTTCCTTCTTCAACAAGATCATTTGTTAAATGACTTCTGAAAACTATATCTCACAACTTACATTTATTATCTCAACTGGAGACCAGTTAGAATATATTACAGGCTCTCCATTTAGCCATTTTTCATAATCATCACTCTGCAAGCCTATCCAAACATTAGCCGTCTGTCCAAAAAGATTCATTGTAATGAAAGCTGCAAAAACAAGAATACATTACTAACATTAATATCATGGAAACCATTTGGGTAATCACATATCCCTGTTTGTAGTCATGATTAGTACATTTAAATAAAGGGGAAACTTAATTACAAATCAGCAGTAGGAGTTTGTTCCGTCACCCTTGTTTAAGGTAATGCATTCTTTCTCCTGTTTCATGTCATTGTTCGCTGACATTAACTGGCCAGGCCTGGGGTCTTATCACATATTTAACAAAACAATTTTAGCATGTTCATGTAATGACTGTTTTACTGAAAAAAAAATAATCCCTCTACTATACTTAAATTATAATGCACAGCTGGCAAAAACCCAAATCATCCTGGGAAGAAAAATCTTTAAATGACTTAGGGAAAATTCATTGTGCCAACAATATATTATGTTCTTTGCCATTTAGGAAACTGATCACACATATCCCCTTACTCTGCACACCATTCTCCAGGGGACAAAAAGAATGCAACACTGGCAGCTTATTGTTATGCATATACCACCCTAGCCTTTTTAGACTCCATCTGAAACATCATTGCTTAGAACAATGAATATTTATACAGTCTTGGTGGTAAGCTTGCAACCTTCACCTTGAATGAGATTTTTATTTTTAGAACAACACAGGGGATATTCAAATATTCATTTATTCAATGAGTATTTATTAAACACCTAATGTTTGCTAGGCACTGGGGATGCAGACACAAAAACCAAAATAACTCTTGCCCTCAAGGAGTTTAAATTCCTCTTTTTTTTGAGGAAGAGGAACATGTACACAGAGAAGTAGCTATAACACATATCTAAAGTAAATGTGTAAAACACTTGTCTAATAATAGTTAATTTGATAAAATTAAACTTCAGTACCATACCTTGCTCTACTTCATTTTGAATGGAGGCAAGTACAGCATCCTCTTCAGCACAGAAATTCTGAGCATTCTTCCAGGTCTTCTGGTGCCTTGGATCCTTTGGTATTTCCACTAGGAAGCACTTTGGATAAAATTTATTTTTAAGGCATTATTTCTCTCTCCTCTAATATACTAATTACCTGTGTGACCTTGGGCAAGTAATTCAACCTCCTCAGACCTGTTTCCTCAGCAGTGAAATGGGTTGGGCTAGATGGTATCTAAGATTCCTTTCTCCTCTAAACCTCTGAACTTATAAGCATATGTTTCGACAGAAAATTATTAATATAATTGTTACCATAATGACGGAAATTGTTAATACAAATGTACTATGTCACTTCCTTAAATGATCCTTGTAATGTCAGAATTTCAATAATGTCCTTACATTTCTACTCTTAAACCATTTACTCTTGATTAGGTTAAATGGAACCACACCCTAGGTCTCCCCCCCACTCAGGGATTTTGCCTTGTCGGGGAGCCTGACTTAGGCTGGATCTCAGCTTCTAGTGTCCTTGACCACTTCCATTGGGATTCATGGCATGAAGGGCAAAACAGCCAGAATGAAGTGGCTTTCTTTGCCCAGACTGCCACGGGCCACTATAGTCATGACCAGGCCTTGCTACCTCATGCTCTCTCCTCTCCCTCTCCTCCTGAAACTATAAAATATTTTCAAGGGTCTCTTTGGTTGGGAAATCCACTGGACGTCCACTAGATTTAGAGTCAGAACACAATACTGTCTCACAATAATCACTACTTAGACCAAGTCATTTAATGTCACTGAGTCTCATTTTGCTCATCTGTAAACAATTGGAATAAGTTGACTTGCACTGCTTTCCTCAATCTCCCAGAACTACTGTGAGGATGAACTGAGATGACAGATGTGATGTACTTTGTTGACAATAAAATCCAGGGTGGCAGATTTCCTGCCTTGTTATCTCAGTTAAAGACACTTTATTCCTAACTCCTGGTTTTGATTTATTTCGGGACTTGACAAGTTTCAGAGACCCTGAAATATTCAATGTAGAGAAGCTCTAGAAATTTTCTTCATCTACCTGGGAAGTTATAGCCTCAACTTTTTAAAATGAGAAAATAACTGAAGAAAGGCCACAAAGAAGGTCAGACAAGCAAGATAGTTTTGAAAGCTACAGATTGACCTCATGACGTACTTAAAAAGAAAAGCAAATTGTAGGTAATAGAGACTCACATTTTCATACACAATCCCTTTTCTCTACTATGTATATGCAAATACCCATTGTCTTTGGTGTTCATTAGGTTCAGAATAAAAATAAAAATTAATTTAAAACTTTCTCTACTTAACTCTGGTGCTCTAAGAAAGCCACAAGTCAATACCATCAATGTGCTGTTGATGTCTCAGAATAAGCACTGATCTTAATAGTTAGAAAATCTAGGTTTGAGGCCTGGCTCTTAAAACTTCATGAGTGGTCAAGTCACAACCTCTCTGAGCCTCAGTTTTCTTATTTCTAAAATGAAGATAATGGCACTCAATACTGTAGAGGGTGCTTGTGCAAAGAGCTTTGCAAACCTTAAAACATTATATAAGTGTGAACTCTTCTTAAAGTGCCTCTAGCTTTGTGCTCTTGGTAGCCATGAAGCACAAAAGTACTTGTGGTAATAATGGTGGAGGAGTTTGGGAACACTGGCTCTCAAAATAAAAAAAATGTTTGCATAGGATCTATGTTTTTACGATTGGTACCAAATCCCAATTGGGCAATTTGCTTGCAAAATCCACCATGGCAGATTTAATATTGTAAAAACCAGAGAGGAGAAATTGAGATTTTTAAAAATATCAAAACAAAATGAATTATCTCATTTTCACTAGAAAAAAACTTTAGGTGGAGGAAAGAGTGATATAAAATCAAATTTTGGTGCAATTTCCCACAGATTAAGTATCATATCTGTAGGAGATTAAGTATCATGGACATGCAGTTGGGGTGATATACCCAGTTGTTTCATATAACTTAGGCAGAAGTTCTTGATGGTAGGATTCGCCTTGTCCTACCTACTTTTACTCCTTCCTTAGCCATTCCACAAGGTCTTCATATTGGTATCGACTAAGAATTCCAGCCCCATAAAGGTGGAAAACCTGTTAGTGAAAAAGCCACTGTTGCGGATAAGAAGAACAGCTGAAAACATAGGATTTTATTGTCAACAAAGTACATCACATCTATCATCTCAGTTCATCCTTGCAGTAGTTCTGGGAGATTGAGGAAAGCAGTGCAAGTCAACTTATTCCAATCATTTACAGATGAGCAAAATGAGACTCAATGACATTAAATGACTTGGTCTAAGTAGTGATTATTGTGAGACAGTATTGTGTTCTGACTCTAAATCTAGTGGTTCTTCTGCTACACCAGAAATCTACCCCATAGATGAGCCCTCCCAAGTAGCTTAACTCACTTTCACCCCAAAGGGTGTCCAAATACTCATGAACCATGAAATGTTACCTACTACTATTTATCAGAGACTGCTGACTTCACCTGAATTCGAGCTATTAACCTAAAGGAGAAATCAACTCTTTCTGGCTCCTTGAAACTTCCAGACACCTGAAACAACTAAATCAGTTTAAAGGCATTGTTTGTTTTTATTTTTATTTTTTTTTAAGAAAAGGGTATTTTACTGGTTGCCTTTCTCCGTGCTTCCATTTATCCATTTCAAATTGGTGGCATATGTTAATTAGCAGAAAGTTATCATTTATTGCTGACTTTGCCTCATGTTCCACTGTCTGACACCAGTGAACCTGACTAATATGGCCACATAAATTTCTCTGGGAAAAATACCCCACAGCTATCTTGACCAAGATTTGTCACCTGACTGTGGCAGTGGTGTCTCATATTGCTTCTCCAAATCTATGCTATACCATATTTTCCAAAGGTGATGAGCATTTTCTTTTATCATGAAAACTAAGCCAGAGAACAAAGTACAATATCCTTGTGTCTAAGCTGTGATGAGCAGTGTGAACATCTGTGATGCACTTTGCAGTTGTTACAGTGAATTGAAGACATCTTCCTCTATTTTAAGACATCTCCTTCAAACAAAATATTTTATTAAACAGAAGAGGATGCTTAAAAATATGCAGGGTATGAAACCAATTAATGGCTGGATTACAGACTCTGTAGTCCATATTAACAATGAATCAGAGTGAAGCTAGAGATTTTAAGAACCGTAAATGAAAAAGTAACAGAGGAAGAGTAAAGTCTATCTTGAGAAAGGAATGGTTAGAATTATTCAGTGCCCTCCTTCCCCACACAAAGGCTCCTTGTGTCTAAATGTGGGCCTTTGTTTCTGAAATAAAGCCCAGCTCCTGAGGAGCAAGTACCTTAACACTTTTCCTTCTGGGTGAATGCTGGTCAAATTGCTTTTGTAATGGATTTCCATTAGAATGTTTTGTACCCTTAAAGAGGAGTTTTGTAGGCTCTCTGAAATGCTGGGAAAAGACACTAAGCCTAACCATCTCATGCTTCAGTTATCATATCTGTAGAGGACAAATAATCAATCAATCTCCCAGGAATTATTGGAAGAAAAATTGATACACATGATTCCAAAGTATTGGACAGATATACGATATAGACGGGATACTTTTCTTGGAGAAGGGGCTCCTGTAATCACACCACATAATCAGTCACTCACAAAGTCAGTTTTGAATTATTAATGTAAAATTTTTACCTAAAATGATTGGGAGATAAAATTATGAAAATAATTTGTTTCTTTTCTTTAGTTGATCTAAAGAAGAAAATTGGTCTCTCCAAATCAGTAGCTCTTTTTAAGAGCATTTTGGACATATTTGGACTCCTGCTTCAGAAATTCAGTGTGTTCTTATATTGGTGAACTTTGGTTGCATTTGCTCTAAATAAATTAATAACTGGAGGCTAAAACCTCTCTCCTTCACCACTGCCATCTCCAGATTTTGCCCAGGAAGATAATGTCATAGGATAAATATCTTTTTGGAAGTTCAGTTATGGGCTTGGACTGAATGAAAACTGTCTGGTTAAATATGACAACTGCTATGGCTTTAGTTTAAGAATAATGCCTCTATTACATGTAATTGGGGAAAATACTATATTGAAAATGGAAAAAAAGTAAAATGACTTGAATAACTTAAAAAAAAGAATAATGCCTCCAAAAGTAATATCAATGGTTTGAAGAGAGCACAAAGGGAAGAGCCTCCACACACATTGGACAGACCCTCTATGACAAACAGGGGAGAAAGTGGATAAGCGTTTCACAGGACAGGCAGGGATGGGCTGCAATCTACATCTTTATGGGGTATACCCACATTGATGAGATCACTAATCCATTTGAGAGCATTTTGAGTACTTGAAAAAGGATGGGATGAGCTAAATACTGGAAAATGGCTTGAACCATTACTATTGGGCTATACGTCTTCTTTGCCAAACATGTGACTCTAGGATATTTATTTCTTTGTTTTTTTTTCCTACCTCTAAAGTCATACTTGTATTTTCATCATCTACTTGGCATCCTGATACCCTATATTAGATTATTTTTTTAAATGAAGCTGTTTGCATGGGCAGCTAGGTTGTACAGTGGATAGAGCCCAGATCCTGTAGTCATAGAGCCCTGAGTTCAAATTTGATCTCAGACAAGTCATTGAACTTCTGTCTGCCTCCATTTCCCCAACTATAAAATGGGGATAATGATAGCATTTACCTCCCAGGCTTGTTGTGAGAATCAAATGAAACCATATTTGTAAAGCACTTAGAATAGTGCCTGGCAAATAGTAGGTATTTAATAAATTTTTGGTACTTTCCATTTCCCTTCCCCCATTAGACTGTAAGTTCCTTGAGAGCAGGGACTGTCTTACATTTTTTTGTATGTCCAGTGCTTAGCACAGAGCCTGACACATAGTTAAATGTTTAACAAATCTTCATTGACTGACTGATACTGTCAGTTTGCACTGGTGTTGTTGTTGTTAAGTCATTTCAGTTGTGTCCTACTCTTTGTGACCCCATTTGGGGCTTTCTTGGCAAAGATGCTAGAGTGGTTTGCCATTTCGTTCTCCAGCTCATTTTACAGATGAGGAAAGTGAGGAAAACAGAATTAAGTTACTTGCCCAGGGTTACACAGCTATGAAGTGTCTTAAAGCCAGATTTAAACTCACACAGATGAATCCTCATGATTTCCAAGCCCAGTGCTCTATCTACCATACCACCTGATGTTTAATTTGTACTTATGGTCCTCTACAAATTTGTTCCTCAATTATTCCAAATGTGTATGTTTGAGAAGCTACAGTTTTCCTAGGTATGTCTAAAAGCAGGTTAATATCACACTAAGATAAAAAATGAATCTCAGAATCAGAATTTGAGAGTTGGGAGGTCTTTAGTGACCATGTAATCCATACACAAAAGGAATCCGTTCTACAGTATGTTCAGTAAAAGGCTACTTAGCTGCTCTGAAGATTTCCAAATAGGGAGAGCCAGCCGCCTCTCTAGACAGCTGATCCCACAGCTTTAATTGTTAGGAAGTTTTTTCTAACATCAAACCTAAATCTACCTCTTTGAAATTTCCATGCATCGTTCCTGGTTATGCTCTGAATGAACATAATCCCTCTTCCATATGTTAGCCCTTTAAATACTTGAAGACAACCACCACATCCCCTCCTAATTCTTTTCTTTTCCAAGATAAACATGACCCATTCCTTCAATGGATCCTCAAGACCCTTCATTATCCCATCCTGGTTGCCTCCCTTTGAACACTCTGATGCTCATCAGCATCCTTCTTAAACTGTGGTGTCTAGAACTGAGCCTAAAACTCCAATGAAGTCTGATCAGGGCAGAAGATGATGGAACAATCACACTCTGTTCCTGGAAGCTTTGTCCCTCAACCACCCCAATATTACATTAGTTTGGGTTTTTTTTGGCTCCTAAGTTGCATGCTGACTCATACTGAGTTTGCATCCCACTAAAACCCTAAGATCTTTCAATTTATAATTTAATGCTGTCAATGGCTAAATTCTTCATACTGTAACTTAAACTGAATTTGCAGCTTCAAATGATAGGAAGTAATTGTTTACTATGATGTTGTGAGGTCATTGAGATCAGCCGTATTGTCTAACAAAACTCCGTAGGGTGGAGCTGGTTGGACCGTAAGTATGAACCCATGACAATAATGGCTAGATTTTTCAAGTTAACAGTAGAAGAAAAATCAGAGGAAAGAACCAGATACTATTTCAATAGATTAAATATTTCAATTAACAGTATGTATTATGTTAATTTAATAGTCTGAAACACTGGGATCATGATTTATTTGGGGTTTCTAAATTATCAAAATAACAAATAGTTAAATGATTATAATTCTTGGCATTTGTGGCAGTGGCTTCCACCTAAGACCCATAGAATGATTTATAAAAACTAGGTATGACTGAGGAGATAGAAGAAATATTCAGGAGTTAATTAGGCATAGTCTATGAAATCCCAGCCCTAAGGTAACAAACATAAGCCCTATTGGTAAATCTTTCATTTATTTCAGTTTGTAGGGAGATTCAATGCTTTGTGAGGCTTGAGACTGATCTGAACAATCAAAGACAATTATGTCTCAGTTCATAATGTGTTCACAACATGATAGTGGGCCCAGACACAGGAGACACAGAAGAAATGGAAGATGCAGGCTGTGTCCTAGAGGAGTTTGTTTTTGCCTCAAGGTAAAACTCACATTCATAAAACAACTGAAAAGCAAGTTAACAGCAGCACAAATGAATATATCAGCCATATTAACAGATTATATAATGCTAGGAGGTATGCAGGAGGAGAGGGGTAAATAGACTGCTGAATCCGCATCCTAAATGTTTGCACAGAGGTAGGAGCATAAACTGAAAAATTATCAAGTAGGCTGAAAGCCAAAAATTAATTTCCCATTTCCTACTCACAGCTTTTGATCTTGAAAGTCATTTTAATTTCTTTTTCACGTTTCCAAAATGGAAACTTATTTTACAGAAAAATAACTCACCACTTGAAATCAGGTTTACCTTATAGTCAAAATACAGCCATCCTTTGGGACACAATCCATGTTGTTTGGGTATATCTCTCTCTTTCTCTATAACCCATATTTTTTTACGCTTACAAATACTAGACATGGAAACAGAGCAATCTTCTTTACTCCAAAGTCCTTGGAAAGGGAAAAATTAAAGAAAAAATTAGAAGGGCTTGAAAATATTGCTGATTCAACCATTCTTTCAACAAATGCTTTGGCTAGCTATAGTTTACTCATTCTAAAATTTAGTTTTCATTCTGGCAACTGAACTATAATTAATGACTCATCATATATATATTTTCCAAGCAGTATTGGCTAACTAGGCAACACCACGAATCAATTCTAAGAGTAGTGTATGTACATGAGCATTTTGCCAAAAAGGGGGATCTGCTTGACACCATGTATACTTGGCTCATGAAGGAAAGAGAGTACAGTTATCTCTTCCACATTGTGACTTTCCCCATTGTGGTTTTGATATATTGTGGGTCGGCATAAGAAATTAAATGGGAATTTTGGGGGAGTTTTGTGAAAGACACAGACAACCCCCAAAGGCCAGAAGACAACACAGAAAAAGTTTGGAAATTCAGAAATGCATAAAACATATGCATAGTATTGTAAAATATCAACATATTTTACATTTTAATATCATCACAATTCAGACTTCTTCTCTGGTACAAAGGGAGGGCCAAAACATTTTATGAGGATTTCCCAGATCACAAGAACTCCTAACCCTGTGATATGGAAGGGATAACCATACTATATTTTGTTACACTAACAGTTTTCTTTAGAAATGTTTAATTTTGACAGAAAGGGAAAGAACAAAATAAGGAGAAGATTGCTTAATAACTTAAGAATTTTGTAGTAAGGAAATTTCCAAAAGAATAGATTGTGTGAAGTATAACACTCAGCTTTATAATGGTGACATTTCAAAACTATTACTACTTAGTATACGGAAATTGATAGGAAAAAGTCAAACTTCTTAGCAAAGACTACCAGGTAACACACAGACACACACATACCCATGTGTGCACACACACATGTGCCCATCAACACGCAAATGCGCGCGCGTGCGCGCGCGCACACACACACACACACACATACACACACACCCCTCATATTTCTACTCAACCACCTTGTCATTTGTAAGAAACCAGATTTTCTAGGTGGGTGTTTTCATGGATTTGAAGAAGGATTTCTAAGGAGAGGATTAGATCTAGCACAACACAGACTGCTTTGAAGCTGAATCTCCTGTGGGCTGGCAGTGCCTGCCAATTGCACAGGACAAGTTCACCACCTTGGGGTCGGCGATGCGAGCCAGAAGGAATTCATGGTTTTGAAAGGGGTATCTTCATTCTTTTCTTGTTTAGACTAGCCTCTGTATTCCCAAACTAGCTTTCTGTAGACTATTGTGACACCTGCTGGTAAACTCAAGTTGGCTAATCGAAAGGCCTTTCCTTTTCTAAATATATCCAGGGGAGGAAAGTCAGGCATCCTTCATCACGTGGGCTTCTTTTCTTCTGCTGCTCCTGACATTTGGTTACAAGATTAGCATAAAGCTGGATCCCTTTTCAGGGTCAACGGGAATGCTCCCATTTATTGATTAGAAAGAAGGAAGTGAATGCTGTAAGAGCAATGCAGTTTCCAAACAATCTCAGGAAAGAGCCATGTAATTTGCCATGGAGTCTAAGTAAGCCTGATGGTAATTACAGAAACTAGCTTTGTCTTTCTTTTTATAAACAGTGGATGTTAACACGGCTCAGTTGGGGAATGGGCTATTTTTAATTAAGTGTGAATGTAAAATAATGCTACGAGTAATCATAAGAACAAACTGATGAGCTTACACAGCCAAACCAAAGCCTCCTGGGAAATAAAATATATTATTCATCTTAAGATAAAGTATTACTAAACACAAGGTGCAAATGGCCACCCTACTAGGCCAAATAGCAGTTAATGACAGGCCCTTAACAAGAGCAGACGGACACATTTTCTCAAATCCAATTTCCCTTAAATGTGAATGTTCAAGTAAACTCACAAAGGCTAAACCCTCTAGCCAACTAATTTTCATCCACCAAGAATAATGAGTGAAAATGGATGCCAAGGGTCTGTTGCTTCAAAGAGCAAACCCCATGATGGGTAATTTCTTTAAATCAGTCTCAGTAGGTTGTTTCATTTTTGCCGTTACCCTGGTCCACAAGAAAAGTTACCAAGTTGTAAACAAATCACATGGTAATGATCATATAGACAATACCATCAGTGTATAGACTCATAAAGAGAAGCAAATAAATTGGAAAAAAAAAACCAAAACCTACCACTACCACACCCCTAACGTGCTGCTGATGTAACAAAAAATAGTTCTTAAGCAACCTTGTAAATGATTAATTTATGAAGAATGTCCCCCAGAAGATAAGCAAAAAGACCTGTTTTGGATGAAATGAAGCCACATCTTTGACTCTGATTATTCACAGATCTTTCTCCTCCATCATCCCAGTTCTGGTATAGTAATGGTGAGCCATCTCTCCAACTATAAGGAAATAAAAACATAAAATAAAACCCATATCCCTGTCTTGTTCTGCATACACCTCTCTTAATATCATCCTTGGGATCTGGGGTGGGGAAGTGAATCAAGGTCAGAATGTTCCTTTTAACTCATAATAGTACACAATGTTTTTTTTTTTCTAGGGAGAATGAGACTATAAGCAATAAATTATGATTGAGAGACATGTTATGTACTGATCACACAGATTGGTTTAATCATTCTGAAAATCAAGTCTGTCAATGAGAATTAAGTACAATTAAATGCAACTCATACTGAAATCCATCGTTAGGTCTTTCTTCACGGAGCCCAATCCACCAATTTTTATTATTCTTAGATAGCTGGAGGAAAAAAAACAAAACAAAGGAAAAACAAAGTTAGTATTCATTTGTTCTTTGTTATCTTATTCAATTATCTAGAAAAAGACTATACTTACCACTTCAAGAAAACTTGAACTTTTGTTACCTTAAAAATATCTCATATTCATGATGGAAGGAAATAGTAGCCAATAAACATAAATAAATAATCACAGCTCTCTCCCCACTGCAAAAGAACCTTTAACCAACAAACCAGGATCACATATTCAAGAGTAGTTTCCAACTCCAATAAAGGTCTTAAAAAGTAAAAGTACAACCCACAATAAAAGATGGAATATTAACTTGTTTTCTCTTTTGACTGAAAAATTAAGTTTATATTTTCCCAGGGATATTGATTGATAAAGGTTAAAAAAAAACTCAAGACATAAAGATCATTATTATAACTAACAGTATTACCTTCTCCATTCAAATAGAGTTAGGAGAATGCAAAAAGTCCCCACTACAAAGTTGCCAATGGTTTGTCAACTGACTCATGTATTTCATGGATTTTATATAGGTATTTCTTAATGGTCGAGATGTACAAATCTAAGCATGTTGGAGGTTAAAATAAAAAGAAATGCGGTGCTAGAACTATAACTCAGGAAACTGCACACCCAATAACTTGACTTTCAGGGAGGTACTAATAAGCACATCAGTCTTTATGCTTTAAAAAGTCAACACACAGACAGCATCCCAAAACACAATACAATAGGAACACAGCACACTTATTAGCAAATGGCTCATGTCACACGTCTTCCTTCCAACAGCTCTCTTTTTTTTTTTTTACAATTGAAGCATAGGCTTGAGGATCTTTAAGTTGGTTTGGAAAACAGGTATTTACCAATCTACTCCCTGTTGTGCTTTTTCAATACAGCTTTTCAGTTGCTGAAAGAGTAAGAGACAAAATAATGACTCACTCTTTTCTCTGGATGAAAGGTCTATGGATAACATTAGAAAACATTTAGTTATAACTGTTCCCTTTATTAGTCTTTTGGAGGGGTTTTGTCCTGTTTGTTTATACAACAATTGGGTCTGGTCACAACTACTTTTTTTGTTGTTTCTTAGCATTGTTACAATCCTAAAAACTATTTAAGCAGGACGATAAGTGAAAAAGAGCAATGCCATGAAACATTTGCCCTGCTTCTGCTTTCTGAGATGACAAAGGTAGAAGAGAGGATCCCAAATGGATTCTGTGTGTTTTAGTCCTTTCTCTAGGCAGAATGTGGCTCCATCTTATTTTACCACACCCAATAGGGATTAGCAAAATGAGGAACCTCTTTATTTTTGGACCTTGCAATCAATTTAAGTGGTCGAACAGTTAAAAAAATAAAAAATAGATAAAAACAATTCTATTACTAACAGGAAAAAAAGATGCTTTAGGAAATTGAATGTGCATACCAACTACAGATTTGATACTCCCTAATTGAAACCAGGCCATCTGGCCCCTTTTGGGGCCTATGCCACATACTATACAATGCCTCCAATAGTGGCAAGGGCTTGGGTTAAGACAGCCAGTTGGTAGTTAGCTGAATATGCTAAATGCTGCAAGGTCAGTCTGGTATCCAGATGGAACAGTCAAAGCCTGAGAAAGCAGTGGTAGTCCCTGTTAAGTTCCTGGGACTTCCTAGTCCAACTAGATTTTCCATTTATTTTGGCCAACCCCACTGATTGTGAGATTAGGGGTTGGGGAGGAAATTTATAGGCTCATCAAATCATCCAATCATGGGTTTTGAGTTGAAAGGGCAAAAAGGGCCTTAGAGCTCTTCTAGAGTAATCTCTTTATTTTAAAGAGGAGGAAAACTGAAATAAGACAGGTCAAATGACTTGACCAAAGTCACATAGACACTAATTGACAGTCCCAGGATTCAATCAGATCCAGATTCTGGCAAATTCAGTGTTCTTTCCACTGCACCAAATTGAATGTGAGGAGAAATAATAAGGAATAGTTGCCAGGAGGCTGTGGAAAGTCTTAGAGGAAAGCTTAATCTTTGTCAGAAAGATTAAGATGGCCCTTTTATTAGTAGAGATGGATTGATGAGGAAAGCCCAGAAAAGTTAAGTGACTTGTCCAAAGTCACACAGGGATTACATGGCATAGCTAGACTCCAAAGTCTGTATCTTTTCTACTGTACCGTGATAAATTTGATATTAAATATTATTTGATCAAGAATATAATTAAAACATCCTGCTGGTCTTAAAAGTTCAAGGTATTATGCCTTTCTTCTCTCTTTTTTTCTATCTCTTTCTCTTTTTAGGCCCATTCTCTCAATCTCTCTTGGGATGGAAGTACATGGGCCACTCAGGGCCCTAATCCATTGCTGATTGGTATAGAAGCTTTAACCTGCTCAGTTTTTCTGACCTGGATTTGTTCACCCCTCATTAGGCCACTTAGTAGACCCTCTTCCTGTAGGCTCCCCACATTGTGCTACACTCAGTGAGGACACCTTCCTGCAGCTTAACAGAACTCCCAAACACAAGGCTTCAACCTCCTTCAGTTGCAGGGATTACTGGAGGGAGCCACCATATATGGACAAGGTACTATTCCTTGATCAATTATTATAAAATAATATGAAAGTCCTGGATCTGGAAAGGATCCTGTAGGACCACCTAGTTTCTCCCTCTGCCTTCAGGCAGAAATATATATAAACCATAGATGAAAGATAAGGCTTTCTTTCATTTTCAAAGGTTTCTAGAGACAAAAGTCACAACCTCCTTTGGTAATCTTTTTTCCTGTTCAACAACTCTCAGGTTCTTCTCCTCAACCAGTCCAAATTCTTAATCCTATGGTTTAAGCCCATTATTTTGCTGTCCTTAGTGGAGAAGGGGATTTCTAGTCTCCATCTGCTGTACATGAACTCTGTATAACTTGAAAGCCAGGGAAACAGGTGACTTTCATTAAAGAATAAACTTTGCAAAAGCAAAACCCCTGCTTCTTTAGCAACATTCCCGCTAATCAAGAACGAAGCCAAATGAAATGAATGACATCCACATGCCAAGGTCAATTTTCTTGCCTTCTCAATCTCTCTAATAGAAGATTAAAAATAGGGTTGTGTTTTCTAGAAAGTTTCAACAAGGTCTGAAATCAACACGGAAACGTCTCAAATGATATGGCGTGAGCTAATCTTTAAAATCTTCAAGGTTATTGTGTAGAAATTGTTTCTGATTACCATTTTTATTCTGCTGTGGATAAATTCTTGTTCAAGTGCAGAATGAATGGTGAGTATATCACTGCGGAGCCAACCACAGACAAACTCAAAACTTTCCCACTCAGAAGGATCACTATGAAAAAGGTATTCGGTCCCTTGATGGAAAAGCCATGGTTCATCTAAAATATAAATTTTAAAAATTATGTCAAAAGATATACCATATACTTAAAAGAAGGCATAGTCATAGATTGACTCTAAGATTATCAACGATTTTTCTTTTTAAATGCCTAAACCTCTCATTTTCTTGAAAAAAGTTTTGTTGACATTTTAGATTTTTACATTAAGTCATTTCTAGATTAGCTCCCCTCGGCTGCCCTGAAATGAATCCTCCCTTTTAATAATGAAAAAGTTAGGCCAAAACAACCAACAGTGACTACATCTCAAAATGTATGCAGCATTCTTTTCTGGTAGTTGCCCATCCATTACCTAGAATAGGAAGTTATATTTCACTATCTGTTTTCTGGGACCCAAAGTGGAGGGTAATTACTGAAGAGTTTCTCTTCCATTTATTTTTCTCATTTAAATGACTATAGTTGTGCATAGTGGTCTTCAGGTTTTGCTTATTTCATTCTATAATGGTTCATATAAATCATCCCATGTTTCTTTGAATTCCTCATATTTTTGTCTTGCTGCACAATAATATTCTATTACTTTGCTGTACCACAATTTATTTAGTTGTTCCCCAATCAATAGACTCCCTCTTTGGCTCTACGTCTTTGGATCAGGATTATGGAACCTTTGGGATAATCAAATCTGACCTCTTTATTTTAGTCTGTGATGAATATTTATGGATATATTAGACATTTCTGTCTGTTTCAGCGCTCCTTAGTTACAGGTCCAGTAGTGGTATTTCTGGGTCAAAGAGTATGTACAATTTAATCTTGCATAATTCCAAACTGTTTTCCAGAACAGGTGGACCAATTCACAGACATACTAACAGTGTATTCATGTACCTGTCTTCCTATGTAGCTTCTCCAACATAAATGGTTTCTATTTTTGTCATCTTTTCTAATTTTCTGGGTGTGAAGTAAAACATGACAGGTGTTTTAATTTGTATTTGTCTTACTATTAATGATTTGAAGCATATTTTCATATAACTTGATAGTTTATAATCCTTTCAAAAATTGTTCATAGTCTTTTACCACTTAACTTTGGGGAATGGCTCTTGTTTTTCTATATTTCTGTCCATTCCCTACATTGATCATTTTCTATAATCTATAATCTATTACTACTACTACTACTACTACTGCTGCTGCTGCTACCACCACCACCACCACCACCACCACCACCACCACCACCACCACCACCACCACACACAGACACACAACAACAATAATTAGTCTTTAAAAGGCAACAATAAGTAGTATAATAGCATCTCAATAGTATTTTCTGACAACGGTTTTGAGAGGAAGGAAGTACAAGTCCCAGTTTTAAAGATGGGGAAACTGAAACCTAGGAGGAGTGAAAAGACTTGCCAAGATCATCAAGCCAGGACTCAAATCCAGGTTTTCTAACTTCAAGTCTAGTGCCCATTTTACGAACCATTTCTTGCTTTTAAATCACAAATGATGAAAATGGAAATAAATTATAATATTAGTTCCCAGGAACATTTAACTACATCACTAACTTTAAAATATGCTTTAGTTTTAGAATTGTAAAAAGGAAGTGCTGATAACGACAGAAATGGAATAGCACATAACAAAGAATTGCCAGGCTAATGGCTTACCATGCATGTACCATTTTGGGATCTTTGGTTTTACATCTGCAAAGGAAAGAGATGATTTATACATAAAAGCAAACTAATTAATTGAATATTTTCTCACAAGAGGCATTTCATTTAAAACAGCTTAAACTTAAAAATAATTTTCATTTCAGCTTAAAAATGCTTTTAAAATCAATTAATTAATGGAAGTAATTTGTAATACTTGATATAATATACGTGTGTATATATATATGTATATGTAAAAACATTGCAGATTTGCAGATGATGCTACTGATAGTACACATTAACCATATAGATATGATATTATACACAAGAAAACTTTTTAAAAAAATGTCAACATGACATGTTTTTTCAAATTGTAGAGCTAGATCCCAGTTAGTGTGAATAATTTATCCTATGGAATGGTCCCATTATTTGAATTTGTATTACATAAAAATCCATTGGGTGAGAACCAATCACTATATTTTACATGATCATAACTCTAAATAATACTCATTTTAACATATGCAACCACTTAATGGAATTCATTATTTGCATTAATTGAGACCTAACCATATCTGCAGAGGTGATAGTTCTGCAATTACAGAAGAATATTTTGATAACTTGTGTTAATGATTGAATTCTTGAATGCTGGTGGCATCTTTTCTCATTTCCTTTTTTTTTTTTTTTTGGCAAATCAATTGGAGTTAAGTGACTTGTGAGGGTCATACAGCTAGTAAGTGTCAAGTGCCTGAGGCCAAATTTGAACTCAAGTCCTTCGGACTCCAGAGTCGGTGCTCTATCCACTATACCACCTAGCTGTCCCTCTCATTTCCATTTAACTCTCAAAAAGCTATCATGCCTCCTTTTTATAAAGATATGCAGTACAACTAATTAAATATATTCAGTGGAAACAAATTCAACATATTGTTGGGTTTTTTTTGTTTGTTTATTTTGGTTTGGATCTGTAATTTTGTAGAGTGGGGAAGTTCTTCCACTGGTGTCAATCAACCATTGGTTTATCACTTGTGGTCTTAAATAATTGCCTGGGGAACTAAGAGGTTAAATGACTTGCCTGGTGTGTGTTAGAGGCAAGTGCTGAGCCCAGGGCCTCCAGCACTGAGGCAGACTCTCCATCCACTAACTCCCACTGCCTCTTGGCTGATGGGTATATGAAGCTTCTATATGTTAGTCCCATATCCCTTTATCCTTGCGGAAGAATAAGAAAGTGCATCACATAAACACAGACTGAAGCTCTTTATATTTTTACCTCTTGGTATTTTACATATCCATTCCCGTTTGGAAGCACACGCCAGGGGCAACAAAGTTTTGTTTGCCTGGTACACAGCACAATTTCTTGCATCCTCTCCAAAATAAGTATTTTCTAAAAATGAAGCAACAACCTGCAGCAGAGGAAGGTCATTACTCCTTAATAACGATCCCAAACAAAAGTTTTAAATTGTTTTTCCTTAAAGAACCATCACTAGAAATAGTCATTAAAATTTGTTTTTGGAGAGAAATTCAGAATTGTAGGTGTAAAGTTTCAGTTAAAGCTGCTCCCCATGGTAGAGAAGCTGCTTAGCAAATTAAGACTCTGGTCTTCTAAAGGAACTTGGTAGCCAAGTTTTTCCCTTTTCTTGAAGTTGCAAATAATAATAAGTTTGTGAGTTTGAGTGTATTTTATGAAAACTTTTAGGATTATATTACATAGACACAATTGGCTGTAGCCTTGGGATTTCTAGCAGTTTCTGCAAAAGACTCAAGGTGTTGTCAGATTTGAGTAATACCTTTGATGTAAAGCTCTTTGGGGGAAAGCCCAAGATTTTATATACCACTAATAACTGCTTTCTAACATCTAGGTAGTTTTAATCTTGAAAATATATAACACTTTCCCAAGAGAGATCACATAACCTAGAAATGAAGAAAAAATCCTCAATAATTTCCCCTTACAACTATGAAATGACAAGATTCCATTATCTTGTCAAAACAAGGGATGGTCCCTAGATAAAAGATATACAAAATTATTGATAGTTGATAGTACAAATGGTTTTTAGCCAAAAGGCCATTTGCTGACTGAGGTAAGAAATGAGTAAGATGGAACCCTAAGCTCACATGTTTTCCATTCCCACACATAAAACAATTCACCAATTTAAAACTGACAGATGTTTAGAGAACATGCATTTTGTAGTTTGTTGTGCCCAGGGAGAAGTGGTGCGGATTTGAGTAAGTAGTTATATATTTTTATCTCATTTACTTTGGGTAAACTATTTTACTTAATTTACCCTGAATTATTTAATGTGTTTATTTTGTTTAAACAAAATAGTGCTTATCACCTATGTAATAACGACATTAAGTTTTAATATCCTCATAACAATATCATATAGTGGGTAGTGGAAAAACGTTAGAAATGGGAGTATTGCACAGAAGAAAAAGCTCTTGTTCTGGTATCTGAGGATCCAAGTTCAAATCTTGCCTCAAGTGTGGATTACCTATGTACCCCTGGGTAAGCCACTTAACCTCTTAAGCCTCAGCCCCTCATATGAAAAATGAGGGGTTGGATTAGTTGGCCCTTCAGGTACTTTTTTTCTCAGATTTTATGATCTCTATTCTACAGATTTATAAACTGAGGCTCAGAGCAGTTAAATGCCCCACAACAAGTTAGTAAAAGAGTTAGGATATAAACCCAAGTCTTCCAGTAGTGTTCAGTATTCTATTCACTATACTGTGCTGCTTTTCACTACATATTTTCTAAATTCTTTATTGGCACTCAGTATTTAATTGTGTTGTATGTCCTTTTATATCTTTTATGTACATATTGCCTTGTACATACTGCAACCACTTCAAGCTTTAGCTGGGTCTTCTCTCATGATTCTAGGGCAGGTAAAGAATCTTGATAGGATATTGCTGATGATATAACAACTTTTGCAACCCAACAAAATAAATATATAGGTAAAATTCCCAAGTTTGAAAAATTATGAGTGGTTTTGATTTCAGAAAACTGAGAGTTCATATAATCCCCAAAAGCTCAGCTCTTGAAAGATGTAAGATTTGTCTAAAAGAAGTCATGTTGCAGGCTGGTCAGACTTGCCCAGGATCACACAGTTTCTAAGTGTCTGGGGCCAGATTTGAACTCTATGAAGATAAGTCTTTCTGATTCCAAGCACAGTGCTCTATTCACTGTGCCACCTAGCTGCCCTTCAAAGTAATGCTCCAGTCCAAATTCCATTATTGTATTTGTAAAAACTTACTGGAGTTCCATCAGACCATTCCCATGACCCTTCAGATAATGGGCTTCTTTTATTAAATCCAATCCAGAACTGTCTTTCTTCTGTCCTAGAGTGGGCAAAGAAAACAAAAATCCTCTCGTTTTTGTCACTGTAATTTAATTGTTATGTTAAGAGAATCAGAAAAAAAATTAGTTTGAAATTGTATTGACTAGAAAATATTCTTTTAGTGCTATTGGTGTGATTACACATCAGACCAAATCAACCAATATATTTATTAAGGAATCAACCAGTGTATGACCCTCTATTGCAAACATATAATTCAAACATAGTTGATACTTTGAATTTTGCCAAATGAGCTAGGCATGGTTTTAGTATTTTGCTTTGGGGACTACCTTTGGTAAGGTAGAATTAGTTGGAGGAAATGTCAGCCCATTCTAAGAATGCAGGGTCTTGGTATTCTGGTAAGAGTTGTTAAGTATTTCAGAAGGGTTAAATGCAGAGGGAACTTCCATCTGGGCTTGGAAGATCTCCTTTTTCCAGAGGGGCAACATTACTTACTATTTTATACTTCTCTTTTGTTAGAGTCTTGCCAAAGGCTCTGGGGCAGTTAATAAAGATCCCAGTATTTAATAGGAGTTTCCAAAAAGGATTTTTTGAAGGTAATGCACACATAAGTACTTCCACAGAAACCTGCATTAGTCTAAGCCTCAGTGGGTTACCTCCCACCCTCACCACTGATTCCAACTCAACGAGAAACTCCACACCCAATTATGTTCCTGCACACAAGGCAGGGTACAGATATTGCCAGCCAGAGAGGGCTCAATAAATCAAACAATAAAGACTAATTATACAATGAAGGAGCTCACTAAGATAATTTTGAGAGAATAATTTTACAGCATTAAATATTTAAAAGATTCTGAAATCCTGACAGATGCTTTATTTTCTTTAGTGCCAAGGATAAAACTGTCTTGAGGCTATTGTTCTCAGACATTTGAGTTATTCAGGCTGGATGGTAAAAATTAGATGAAAGTTCTTAAACCAGAGTTTCCTCTGGTATTGCTATGATCATTCCTGCAGTTAAACTTTAGAATAAGGGTTGGAACAGGATAGGAAGGTTGGCCTCTTTGGGGGCAAATCAAGTACATTTGCTCAAATGTCATATGTCGGGCCCTAAAATCACTTCTGTAAGTAAGTTAGCACTTTTCCAGCCAATCCAAACAATGGTTGGGGAGTCTTCATTTATCCTGGTATAAACAACTCCTCTAACTGTGTGACTTTCAGCAAATCACTTAATGTCTCATTGTCCTAGACCAGCACTTCTTAAATTGTGGGTTGTGACCTCATATGGAGGTTGGGAAAAATCTGGCAACAGTAAAAGGTTTCTGAATGCACGACCAAAAATTAAAAAATCAAACATAATGAATCTGAAGTGTTTCTGGCAGTGTTTGCCTATTGCGCTGAGTAATTTCATTGCAACTTTGGTTGAGAATACGAAGCATGTGTACTTTGCACTGAGCTTGCCTTCAGACCATGCAACTCCAACTAACACTGCTGAAATACTCAAAAGTTTAAGAAACCCTGTCCTAGACTATAAGTTGTGGGGTAGGTGCTGATTTGATTTGATAGAAGATATTCCCTCACCAGGAATTCCCTAAATCAATGAAATCACAGCTCTGGACCAAAAAAGCATTTGTCCAGAAGAAATCTGGTACATACAAATATTCTATAACTGTCTTACTTTATATTTTTTTAAAAATTCGCACACATACACATATCTTTTGCCTTTTTAATCTATGTTAGTCTTTTTTCAGATCTTTACAGGCAGGATCATAGATTTTGTCTTTTCTATTTCTTTTTTTGTCCCTTTCACATGCTGCGTGTGATGCCCATCACCCAGAGGGTGCCTTGTCAACAAATGTTTGTCAACCAACAGTCATGCTTTGAAGAATTTGAGCACATGAAAACTGTTAATAATGATGCAGGTTCTAGTTTTGCAACATTAAGACTATGAGAATGAAAGATCCCTAGACTCTGAACAGATAAGGAAAGAAAGAATCTAAATACAAAATTAGGAGCTTCTTTGTCCTTTGTCTTACAGAAGGATGATTTTGTGAATTAGTGGGATGCACTTCTATAGGATGCCACCATTCTTTTGAGTCAGTGTCTGCTTCTGACCTTGAAGTAGGAGCCACAGCCTAACCCTTCTGTGCAAGTAAGCTTAGTTTTTCCTCCAAAGGCATTAAGGCAATTCTCAAGAGTTTGACAAAGGGTAACTAGGTGGCACAGTGGATAGAGCACTGGCCCTTGAGTCAGGAGGACCTGAGTTCAAATGTGACCTCAGACACTTACTAGCTATGTGACACTGGGCAAGTCACTTAATCCCAATTGCCTCCAAAAAAAAGGCCTTGGTTGGCTGAGGGGACTAAGGGCTGAGGCTGTTGACATCATTTCCTAGTTGCCTTAGGACAAAGGAGCTCTACAAGGAGCTCTCTGATGATTAGCAAAACATGATTTACAATGTAGGCAAAAGGGCTTCACTCAGCTGACTCAACTCAAAGTGTTCTCAGTGACTCTCCATGTTGAATATCCTTTTCCTGATATGGTTAAGTAAATCTCCTTATTAACCACTGAATGATTAATGACCTATGAGTGTGACATTTTTCCCAATATACAACAGAAACCACAGGCTTCCAGTTTATAAGAATATAGATGCAAATTCTTATAAGAATACAGATGCAAATTCCTAGAATACCTGGTGGAAGGTAGCATGACTGAAAGACTGAAAAGTCATCCGAGAAATTTTCAAGATCAAATAATATGTATTTACCGATTGAATTTTGTGTATAAAAGCTCATTCACAAAATTCTCTTCCTCGATATGAGAAAAGCTTGCAAGATGTGCTCCAAAATCTTCACAAAATGCCTCGGCCTCTCTCCACGTTCTTTTCATCAAGACTTTCTCACTATGGAACACCTGTGTTATTTTTTTAAAAAAATGAGGCGACCTTGATTATTCCAGACATAGAAATAGCCTGTAATTTATTTGTCAAGAACGTGTTAAAATTTAACCCAAGTAAGGGGAAACTAATTGTGAGTTCACCTTGTAGAAATCTTCCATGATGGCTAGTTAGACCTGATGGAAGGAGGGCCCAGAGATTAAGAAACTTAAATTCAGGTTTGGGGTGAGAGGACACTGGTTTTTCAAAATGAGGTATTACGGGGGTGCTAAATCTTAGTACATTCTCTAGATTACCATTCAGCTGTTCTCATCATAGGGAATTAATTGGAATTGACTTCTATGGTACAAGTTAGGGAGCTTATGCCCCTTGGAGCACTTACATCCCAGCACTACAGATTATAGACTTCTGAAGGCCATTTAAAGTTGGGAGTCTCTTCAATTACAAAGGACTCACGAAGGAAAATGCTATCTACCTCCAGATAAAGAACAGATGGACTCTGAATGCACATCAAAGCATATTTTTTTTTTACTTACTTTATTCTTTCTAATGGTTTTTCCCCCTTTTGATCTGTTTCTTCTTTCACAACTGTGACTAATATGAAAATATTTTTGCATGATAAGACTTGTATAAACTATATCAAATTGCTTACCATTTTCAAAAGAAGGGAGGGTGGGAGGGAGAAAAATTTGGAACTCAAAATATTGTAAAAATGAATGCTAAAAATTTTCTTGGGACTTCCGGGGGTGGAGCCAAGATGGCAGCTGGAAAGCAGGGACTTGCATGAGCTCCCCACCACATCCCTCCAAAAACCTATAAAAATGGCTCTGAACAAATTCTAGAGAACCCACAAAATAGCAGAGGGAAGCAGGGATCCAGCCTAGGACAGCCTGGATGGTCGCTAGATGAGGTCTATCACACATGGAGTGGAGGGGAGCGGAGCTCAGCGTGGGAGGCAGCAGGACCAGCCAGACCAGGAGCCAGGCAGAACAGGCCCTAGCACCCTGAATCAGTGAGCTGTGGCAGTTACCAGACTTCTCAACCCACAAACACCAAAGACAACAGAGAAGGTTAGTGGGAAAAGCTGCGGGGGACAGAGCTCGAGGTTCGGCCACTGCCCCAGGGGCAGCGGGGGAGGTGCAGCTACAGAACTACAGCTGCAGTTACTTCTGGCCCCAGGCCCACATGGTGGGAGGAATTAAGTGGCAGATCAGAGCAGAAGTGAAGAGCCTGCTGAAGATTTGCGTCAGGTCCAGGTTGGTGGTTCTTGAGGAAGGAGGAGTGCTGGGGTGGCAGAGCTGGCTATATAGAAATAGCTCTGAAATCAACAGCGCATCCCCTCAAGCTTGGAACAAAGTACTCTTTGCTCGACAAGAAGTCATACCCTGCTGAAAAACTCAAGGGTCAAGTAAGTTGGCTGGGAACATGGCCAGGCAGTGAAAACACACTCAGATTCAGTCTCAGACTTTGGAATCTTTCTTTGGTGACAAAGAAGACCAAAACATATGGCCTGAAGAAGTCAACAAAGTGCAAGAGCCTACACCAAAAGCCTCCAAGAAAAACATGAACTGGTCTCAGGACATGGAAGAGCTCAAAAAGGAGTTGGAAAAGCAAGTTAGAGAAGTAGAGGAAAAATTGGGATGAGAAATGAGAATGATGCAAGAAAACCATGAAAAACAAATCAATGACTTGCTAAAGGAGACCCAAAAAAATACTGAAAAAAATATTGACGAAAACAACACTTTAAAAAATAGACTAACTCAAATGGCAAAAGAGCTCCAAAAAGCCAATGAGGAGAAGAATGCCTTGAAAGGCAGAATTAGCCAAATGGAAAAGGAGGTCCAAAAGACCACTGAAGAAAATACTACCTTAAAAATGAGACTGGAGCAAGTGGAAGCTAGTGACTTTATGAGAAATCAAGATATCATAAAACAGAACCAACGGAATGAAAAAATGGAAGACAATGTGAAATATCTCATTGGAAAAACCACTGACCTAGAAAACAGATCCAGGAGAGATAATTTAAAAATTATTGGACTACCTGAAAGCCATGATAAAAAAAATAGCCTAAATATCATCTTTCAAGAAATTATCAAGGAGAATTGCACTGATATTCTAGAGCCAGAGGGTAAAATAGAAATTGAAAGAATCCACAGACTGCCTCCTCAAATAGATCCCAAAAAGAAAACTCCTAGGAACATTGTCGCCAAATTCCAGAGCTCCCAGGTCAAGGAGAAAATACTGCAAGCAGCCAGAAAGAAACAATTTGAATATTGTGGAAAAACAATCAGGATAACACAGGATCTGGCAGCTTCCACATTAAGGGACTGAAGGGCTTGGAATATGATATTCTGGAGGTAAATGGAGCTAGGATTAAAACCAAGAATCACTTACCCAGCAAAACTGAGTATCATGCCCCAAGGCAAAATATGGATTTTCAATAAAACAGAGGACTTTCAAGCTTTCTCAGTGAAAAGACCAGAGCTGAATAGAAAATTTGACTTTCAAACACAAGAATCAAGAGAAGCATGAAAAGGTAATCAAGAAACGGAAATTGCAAGGGACTTACTAAAGTTGAACTGTTTTGTTTACATTCCTACATGGAAAGATGATGTGTATGATTCATGAGACCTCAATATCATAATAGCTGAAAGGAATATGCATATATATGTGTATACATATATATATATACATATGTGTGTGTCTATGTATGCATATATGTATATATATATACACATATATATGTATATGTATATATATATACACATATATATGTATATGTATATATACACACAAAGGGCACAGGGTAAGTTGAATATGAAGGGATGATATCTAAAAAAATAAAATCAATTTAAGGGATAAGAGAGGAATATATTGAGAGAGGGAGAAAGGGAGAGATAGAATGGGGTAAATTATCTCGCCTAAAAGTGGCAAGAAAAAGCAGTTCTCTAGGAAGGGAAGAGGGGGCAGGTAAGGAGGAATGAGTAAATCTTGTTCTCATCGGCTTTGACCTGAGGAGGGAATACCATACACACTCAATTGGGTATCTTACCCCACAGGAAAGAAGGAGGAAGAAGATGAAAAAGGGGGGACAATAGAAGGGAGGGCAGATGGGGGAGGAGGTAATCAAAAACAAACACTTTCGAAAAGGGACAGGGTCAAGGGAGAAAATTCAATAAAGGAGGATAGGTTAGGAAGGAGCAAAACATAGTTAATCTTTCACAACATGAGTATTGTGGAAGGGTTTTACATAATGATACCCATGTGGCCTATGTTGAATTACTTGCCTTCTTAGGGAGGGTGGGTGGGGAGGGAAGAGGGGAGAGAATTTGGAACTCAAAGTTTTAAAAACAGACGTTCAAAAACAACAACAAAAAAAAAGTTTTTGCATGCAGCTAGGAAATAAGATACACAGGCACTGGGGCATAGAAATTTCTCTTGCCCTATAAGAGAAGAAGGGAAAGAGGGATGGGAGGGGAGTGGGGTGACAGGTGGGAGGGCTGACTGGGGAACAGGGCAACCAGAATATACGCCATCTTGGAGTGGGGGGAGGGTAGAAATGGGGAAAAAATTTGTAATTCAAACTCTTGTGAAAATCAATGCTGAAAACTAAATATATTAAATAAATTGAAAAAAAAGAACTATGGAAAAGCCCTGAGGCATTCTAAAAAGGGCTGAACAATGTAAGGGCCTTATTCTAGGTACAAAGATCCAAATGGGTGGAAACCACTCAATCTAGGTATAAATTTAATGTGTGATGTTACCAATGTACTTTCCATGTCATGTCTTCCTCTTAGGCTACATTAAGATATTTTAATAAATATTCTTTTTATAAAAAAAAATTTTTTTCTTGATACGAAACTAGGGAAAAATACTATTTAAAAAAGCTGGGAGTCTCTTTATCTGAATTCAACATACCAGTCTGTCTTTGATTCCAATCTAATCTAATAAGCCTTCCTGCCACCCCTCTCTAGACCTTTTGCCTTGGTTGACCTTGAAAAAACTTGTGTTCCAAACTGTATGGATCACATTCTAATGCTCTCATCCTTTAATTGTAACTCAAAATGTGTCTCCTTCCTGATTCACTCTAATTCACAAATACCTAACCTCACATACCAACAACTACCGTATATACTTGTAGGATCAACAAAATGGGAACCGTTGCAATGCTTTCCATAATAGTTCTATTCCTGTTCTTCTTATGTATATAAGGACATTGTTTTGTTTCTAAGAATTTTGTAATTGCCAGTGCTATTCCTTCCTCTGAGAAAGGTAAACAAATCAATATTGCTTGCTATGGAATATATAAATGCAAACACATGTTTATACAAAGCTATATTAATAAGTAAGTTCTTTCTTCCTTGTTAGACTCTATGTGATGGGAGTTTATCCCCATATTTTCTATGGAATCTGAGTTAGCATTTCACATGTAGAATTCCAACCAAGTTGGAAAAAACAAATAAACACAAATACCTCTATAAGGCTTTTGATTCCTTACTTGAAGAAATAACCCATGGCCATTCTCCTGGTATTCCTCTGCATCCTCAGAATGTAGCATAGCTCCTAGGACATTGTAAGTACTTAATAAATACTTGTTAACTGTCACTTGCTGGGTCACTGGCCTGTATCCTATGAGTGTTCATTTTCCCTTTTTTTTTTTACTTTTGCTCTGAAAACCAGTATGTAGGTTTCCTATTCTCCTCCCTTCTGTGGATATAGGGTTAGCACATAATCACTCATTTTGAGAGGCATTGACCAACAAAGGAATGAATTGAAATGGGTAGGAGAAAATAATTATCTCCTCATTTTAAAATTTCTTGAATTTACAAAGCCTGTATTCTAATCACTGCAGTGACTGGCCCCAATTTAGTATATTTAGTGGTATGTCTGTGTGACCTAGAGGGAAAAGCATTAGATGGGAGATCATGAGGCCCGAGTTAAAATCCTAGTTCTGAAACTAACTGGCTGTGTAGACTTATACAAGTCACTTAATCACTTTGGACCTTCATCAACAAGCATTTATTAAGTGCCTACTGTGTACCGGGTACTAGGCTAAGCACTGGGGATACAAAACAAGGCAAAACTAGTCTTTCCTCTCAAGAGGCTCACAGACTAATTATGAAAAAAGGATCTGGATAAAATAGTATCTAAAGTTATTTTGAGAGCTGTAATTCAAAGAACTCCATGTGTTATATTTTATGGTGTACATTGATAAATTGACTGCATGCATATCTATTGTTAGCTTCCTGGGGGACTATAGGGTCTGTGGGGATAGGGAGCCATTTCTATTTTATATTTCTATGAAAACAAACATAAGTGTCATGACCAACCAAAGAGAAAAAACTCTTCCCTCCAGTGGGGTATCCCTATTTGTATAATGGCACATCTGCCCAAAGTTATCATCCTCTCTGAAGTTGTCTATACCAAGTTCTGAACAAAGACAAAATACCAAACACCAAAATGCCATCCTTTTGAAAAAGAATTTTCAAATACGGGTAAAGGGATAATTGTTCTTTGATACCAGACTGTAAAACTGGTGGTGGATGATGCTCTTCACATTGGATCTGTGATCTCACTAACATGAGTATTTGCTTCTTTAATGCAAACCTTAATTCACTCAAAACTTCTCATCGGGTGCAGTTCTTCTTTCTTCCATAAATCCTTCTTTGAGGATCTACTTAATGCACAGTGCCTGGCATACAATAGGTGCTTAATAAATGCTTGTTGACTTGTCGATTTGATTAGCGGTCTTCTTCTAGGTCTTTTAACATTCCGTGGGTACCAGTGAAGCACTAGATTGTCCTTCTGTTATCATGGACATAACTGATCCACCTCCATTTTAAAGCATATATATTCTTAATGATAGCCCTCAGACACCACTTCCAGCGTACAAGTTACTATTGAAAACTAGAAGATAGTGGGAATTAATTTGAGGATGGGCAAAGCTCTAAAATCATTTGTGGAGGAGCACTTCCTTGAAAATGGGTAGAAACATGTTTATGTGTGTGTTGTATTTATACATTTGTTCTTGTTCAGTAGTTTGGTCATGTCCAACTCTTTGTCACCCTCCTATCTATGGGGTTTTCTTGGCAAAGCTACTGGAGTGGTTTGTCATTTCCTTTTCCAGTGGATTAAAGCAAACAGAGGTTGAATGATTTGCCCAGGGTCACACAACTAGCAAGCATCTAAGGCCAAATTTGAACTTGGAGCTTCCTGATTCTAAGCTTAGTGCTCTGAGCCATCTAGTTGCCTCTGTGTGTGTGTGTGTGTGTGTGTGTGTGCGCGCGTATGTGCGTGCGCACGCCCGCATGTGTAAACATAAATTGAGTAGAGCCTTCAGGCTTCGGGGAAAGTTTAAAGGCTACCCTTAAACAGAATGCAAGTTCTTTTGAGGTAGGAATTATTTCATTTTTTATCTTCCTATCCCCAGCATCTATCACAGTGCTCCCTGCATAGTACGTGTTTAATAAATGTTTATTGATTGATTGATTAAATAGTGCAAAATTGTACTGTCCTATAACAAGGCTTTAATTAACTTACTTACAAATGACACAAAATCAATCTATTCTCATTTCCAGGTATTTTCCACTCTGGTCTTCTAATATTTCCTTGATTCTTATCAACATAAGCAATACTGATTGGGACCTCAGGATTAATTCTACATCAAAGGACTTTAGCACCACAAGGAACCCTGTAGTCTTTGGGGAAATTCTGAATTTGACTTTGTAGCTCACACAATAACACCAGCTCACATTTATGGGGCACTTCACATCTACAATGCATTTTATGCTCATGATGTCATCTGAGTGTAATCGACTACAGGAAGGGAAATGAATTCCTTCTGAATTTGTAATAATCACTTATGTCTTCAGGAAACATGGATGAAAAGGGCTCAAACGTGAACTGAATTAATAATCCTAACAAGGTCTTTGTTTTTACCTTGTAGCAACTGGTGAGACTGGGTTTTGATTCCCATCCCAAAGAGCAAGGATGAAAAGGCCACCTCTCTTCATGTTCAGTTTCTTTCCACGCTGTCACCGGCTGTTTGCACAGGGACATTGCTTTAAATCTCCTGCAGTCTTTGACTTCCCAGAAACCAGGGGGATTCCTTCCCCGAATAACTACACAGCCTCCACTGTAGCCTAAAAACCAGAAAATAAGCAGATTTAACATCCCACTACAACACCATTTTGTGCTCAGGTGAGACATCTCAGAAATGATGAATAACTGACATCCTGTAATAAAATACTGAGACAATAACAATAAAAATGCAAAAGTAAAGGCACTCCATTGGCATGATGGCCTCATTTCCATTCCTCTCTGGTGAACAGAAATGAAGATAGAAAATTCTAAGAGAAAAGAAGGAATGTGGCACCTAGTCTCTGTTAAGTAGAAAACTCAGACATTATAGTAAACACATATGGCAGTCATAGGAAAAAGATTATTTCTAGCTGTAGTGCAAATACCTGCCGTTTAGAAACTAAACTCCTTTCAAAGCTCAAATCAAGTGTCCTCTCCTATATGAGGCCTTTCTTGATTCACCCCTAATCTGTAGTGACCCCCTGAAACCACTTTGTATATATATTAAGTTTATTTTTATGTGTATATGTCATTTCTCCAGATAGTGTAAGCTCCCCAAGGGTAACAGCTGTTTTGTTCTGGTTTTTGTGTCCCCAACACCTAGCACAGTGCTTGGCACACATAATGAATGCTTGTTAGTTGACTGATCTTGCATGGCCACAACCAACCTTCAGAATCTCTTAACTATTCTAAGAATTATCAGGGTTGCCCAGGCTTGATTTAAGAAGAGAAAGAATGGCTGTAGGGCCCTCCTCTGGGAAGCCTTCACCAAGGAAGCTTGGTGCAGTACAGAATAAATACCGGAATTTGGAGTCAGAAAACAAGAGTTGGAATGCTAGGCCTGTTGCTACCTATGTCACCTCACCTCTGTAGGGCCCAGTTTCATTTGTAAAATGAGATGTTTGGTTAAGATGACCTCAAACATCCTCCATAACTCTTAGGATGAATCATAGAATTTGTACTGGTAGAAACCTTATATCATCTGGTCCAACCTTCCTATTTTATCAATGCAGCAACCGAAGCTGAGACTTGACCAGGATAGGATTTGAATCCAGATCTTTTGACTACCAAACCAGCGTTCTTTTCCCTATACTTCACCATCTCAAGAATTTATGAGCTCCCAGTTAGTAATATTTCCAAGACAACACCCAATGGGGTGAGGAAGGGTCAATCATGACTGAAACAATGAAACAACAAGTTGGCAATAACTTCCACTCCTTGGACATTAAACAGCACTAAAACATGTGATATATTCTTTTGTATTGGCAGCAAGGTGGTGCTGTGGATAATGTTCCCACCTAGGAGTCAGGAAGGTTCATCTTCCTGAGTTCAAACCCAACCTCAGACACTTACTAGCTGTGTGACCCTGGGCAAGTCACTTCACCCAGTTTGCCTCAGTTTCCTTATCCATAAAATGAACTGGAGAAGGAAATGGCAAACCACTCCAGTATCTTTGCCAAGAAAACTTCAAATGGAGTTATGGAGAGCTGTACACAACTGAACAACAACTGAAATTCTTTTCTATTACAGTTATTTATGCAATTTATATATTCATTAAAGTTCTACAAAGACAGAAACTATGCCTATTCTAAACTCTACATCCCCCAACGTGCTGTATCTGCAGAATTAAGGTGCAATGTGGAGAAGTGAAAGGTTCAGAGCAGATAGAACAAACCCAAATCTACTCTGTTGTTATGCTCCATGAATTTCAAAAGTGTTCTATTCCATGGCTTCATTTGCAAGTTGGCTGTTCACAAGGAATACATTCTCCCAAAGAAGCAATGTTATAAATGGCAGCTAGATTTTATTTTCCTGTCTCCATTCCTCCCCTTTCTTCCTGGAATGGCCTATACTTTGAGTCTCCTTTGTTGAACTTCAACCCATCTTTCAAAGCACAACTAAACTGTCTAGTCTTCCATAAAGCATTCCTTTATTTATTCTATTCTTTATCTATTAAACAGAGAGGCTCTTTCTCCTCCTTAAATCCCCACAACACTTAAAACAAAAACAAAATAAACCTCTTGAACCATCACATTCTTTTATTATTTGTATCACTATTTAGTATTTGCATATTTGTTTTTATCTTATTGGACCTTAGGGTCCTTTGGGAAGGCAGAGATTATTTCTAACACATCTTTATATACCCCATAATGCCTAGCACAGTGCATTGAATACAGTAGGCACTTAAATCCTGTTTGTCAAGTTAAATAATAAATTAAAATTCTGAGTGCACTTTTAAGCTTTAATAACTTAGCAGCATAAATGTTACAAACTTATCAAAAACATTTGGCTGTTTAACAAATTTTAAAAATATTACTATGTTCACTTTTTCTTGGTATCCAGTACCTAGCACAGCGGCTGACACATAGTATGCTTTATAACTGCATGTTGTTGGATTGACTGAGATAGATAGAAACTTGTGAGGGAGGAATGACACTATTTCCTTATTATGTCAATTCTCACTTCAAAATTCATGACTTTTCTTTTTCTTGATTAGGATTCTTTATCTAGACTATTCATACTTATCAGTCATGATTAGGTTTGTAAATGGAATAAGGAGGCAGAAATAAGGAGAGAAGGGAGGTGAAATAAGGAAGGTGGACAGAAAGGGAGAGGGAGAAGGAGAAAGGTTTCTCTAGGCAAGAATTAGAAGAAAAGAGGGAAGAAGGAAGGTGATCAAAGAAGATGAGGGAAAGAGAATGTCTGAGGTGGAGTCAACTGAACTGTGGAAAACAGTGGAAATGGAGGACCTTGGAACATACATGATATCCCTAGTGGGCACAAAAGGAGATGGTAAGAAAAAGAAGTCAAGTTAGACAATTCCCTGTTACCCACAATTCAATGTTAATATCTACCCAGGACATTTTGATTGTGGGAACCAGAGGATTTCATCTCAACATTTATAGAATTTTTTTTTTGGTGAGGCAATCAGAGTTAAAGTGACTTGCCCAAGGTCACACAGCTAGTGTCAAGCATCTAAAGTCGGATGTGAACTCAGGTCTTCCTGACTGCAGGGCTGGTGTTCTATCCATTGCCCCACCTAGCTGCCCCTCATTTAGAGACTTTTAGAGCTGAAAATGATCCTAGAGATTATCCAAGTAAACCTCTGCTTTTACATACAAGAAAATGGGAGTCAGAGAGGAAGGTTGCCTTATACAATGTCACAGAGCTAACAGAAGAGCCAAGACCAGAACTCAAGTCTTAGATCACCTACTCCAGTCCTTTACCCACAGTACCTTTCTGTCTCTCTAGATTCCATGCCTCAGTGAGGGTAGTTAGAAAGCAGAGGCAGTAAGTATATAGTCAGTCATTTCTATATATATACAGGGGATTTATAACTTGAGGTTTCTTCACTTGGAGCATACTGGCTAAAAAACATTCCCCAGCTAGACTGAAGGCCTTATGGGAAATGCTGGGCTGCTAGAGATATATCTTCAATTTCATTATGGATGCTGGGACTTTATAGCAGAAAAGTCTTGCCTACATGTTGGAAGAGAAAAAAAACAACCCAGATTTTTTGCAGAGCATTGGAATCAGCAAATTTAAAATGTAATATACTTTTTTTGTTAGTCTTGCATTTTGTCTTACTTTTCTCTATAAGACAGTGATTAAATAGCTTTGGTTTTAGACACTGTAGAAATCCAACTCATCTTCATTAGTGAAGAAAGGAGATGTTTGTAAACCACTATGAAGATGAAAAGTGCTGTATGAGTGTTATTGGTATTTTAAAGTGGTTACCTTAATGGAACATTTGACCTAAATTTTAGAGACTCAACCCCCAAAGAAGCTGTAAAGTGGTATAATAAAGGGAGGCCGGGCTAAGGGAAAATCAAACTGAATTTACAATCCTACATCATGGTGATGCTTGCAAAGCTAAATAGGAAGCATAGGAGGTAGGAAGTAAAAAAGTCAGGAAAGTTGCTTCTCTTGGTTTAAGGGATATTTTTCAAGTTTGATAACTCCCTCAAGAAGAGAAGAAAATCTAGGGAAGTTTGGACTGCAGTTTGTAATGCTAGAGCAGGAGTTCATTAAACTTTCCTTCTCTCCCTACCCCTTCCCCCCACACCCCTCTAGGAACTCAATGGAGAGGAGAGGAGAGGGACACTATTACATAGGTAGGAAGGAGGCAAATTTTAGTCAATTTGAAATGCTAAAATGTAAAGCTGGATAAGCCACTTACTCCATAACCTAAACTGTATTCTCCTTTAATATGTCATAGCCACAAGGCAGAAAGTCTGCCCCTTCCCATAGGCCACTGCTCATATACTGTAATGTGAGAGGTACCAGGAGGCCTGCCTACTTCTGATCCTGCCACATGTGTCTGAATTTCTACCATTAAAGTGATTTCTTTGGGTTAGACCATAGTTTATGGAAGGTCCTTATTGAAAAGAAAACACGTTTCTGGGAAAGACAACATATTAATCCATTAACAAAATAACACACCCAGTTGTTTAGCTCTCCTCTTAAGTCCCGGGGGCTTTGGAACATAAGACAGCTTGTTTTGATGAGGGTAAGGAGTTGAGGAGATCATGGAGCATAGGAGTTTTCAGGGATAGCTAGCCTGGGCGAGGTACTACAGTACTGGGGCCTTGGGAAGCTGAGTGAACATGAGGACAATGGTTGCTTAGGTGTGACACAAAGGAACTTGGGTGTAGTATGGTGGACAGAACAGCAGGTCAAGAGTCAAGGAGACTGGATTCTAGTCCTGAGTCTGCCACTAACTAGAAAGGTGACCTTGAAATTGCATCTTTCTGAATTGGAAGGGAGGAAAGGAAAACCTCCAAAACTCATTTCAAGTCCATCCAGTTAGTTGCGCAGAGCTCCTTGGCCATTTCATGGTTTCTGCCTAGGATTATATTTGGGCTTTAGTCAATCTGGATTTTTATCATATTGGAGGCTACCTAACACCTGAGTCATGGGAGGCAGATGACATAGGAAACCCAAAGAATTTTGCACAGAAGACAAAGCATAACGAATGTCTTCCACAAACACCATAAAGAATCCCCGGGTCCTCGCCAAAGTCACCTGCCCTAATGGAGGTTGCATGTCAATGGACTTTCCTTCTAAAGTGGACATGTTGCTTTGGCCAACCGTGATGCTTAAACAAGCAAAAGGCTCTAGCGAGGAGGAAATCCAGGCATGAACATGACTATATGACCTATGTGTATCTCATTACTTTCCATTGATTAACACAAACCTTTCTGAACACTGTCATGCCACCTATAAAGATCTATTCCTTTTGGGCATTTCTACTGATAAATCATCTCCTTTCTCCAAAGTCAACAACTTCCTCATCTTCCATGGATAATCCAGATGACCATCTTGGGAAATGCTACCAGGTTGCAAGCTTAAAAATTTTCTGAGGGAAATCCAAGCTACATCTTCTCTGAATTTTAGCTTCCATCACAACTCCTGGCTACTCTTAGAAAACCTGCATCTCCTGCTTTTATCTCTCCTGGATGCCTTCATTGTTTCTCCACAACAGCGTACCTCCTTGAAGGACCCTTCCGTTGATTCCCATTCTGTCCACATTATTTAGCTGTGCACCTTACACGGTGACAACTCTGCAAAAAGGCCTCACTATTCTCCCTTTTGGCTTCTCCCTCTATTATCTTTCAATCTTATTTTCTATCTACTTTTAAGAGACTGCCAGAACTTTCCCTTTGAGATCAATCTCTGCTTCTAGATTAGGAACAACTGACGGAAGAAACTTTCCCTGAGCCCCCAGATCCTACTCTTTGCCACATTGGTCATGAGAAAGTTCATCCTTACTACTGAATCCATGATTGCCCACCATATGTCCCAATGCCCAATTGAATTAAAAAAAAATCTATTTATCCATTACAGTTGTTTGTTCTTTTCTCTGATTCCAGAAAGAAATTCTATCCTTTGCTGGTGAATAAAGATGCCAATCAATGTAATTTGATCCAAATGAACCTACAATATTGTAAGCTTCTCTTGATGGCAGGAACCATGTTTTAGCTAACTTTATATCACTCTGGGCCTTGCAAATATTTAGTAGACATTTAACATGGGGATGCCTTGCATTATGTTACCCTAACCAAGATCATTTCACAGTGATATTCATAGGTTCAGAGCCTTTAGAGGTGGAAAGGACCTTAAAGGTAAATTTAGTTCAATTCCTTTGTTTTTCAAATAATAAAATTGTGGTTGCAGTTAACTGTAGATAGCCCGTGGTCATACAGGTAGTAAGTAGAAGAAATAAGCTTAGGATTCCATTAAAAACAATATAACAAAATTTGACCACAATGTGGTAATACACTGTTATAACATCATTTGGACAATCAGATGGCCTGAGCTAATTGTTCCTTTATGTTGCTTTGTATAACTTTGTGCTTTTGTAGACCCAATAAACAATATCGTAAAGATTTATTGATATTGAAAATATTGTAAAACAATATATGTTTACATATATTACATATACATATATATCAATGCTTGTTGAATATTTACAATGTAAATATTGTAAAACATATTGTAAAAATTTGTTGAATGAGTGAACGAAATGGGGAAAATTTGTATCTACCACTGTCAAGTTATTCTTAGGAGGATGTTAATGGCTCCTTTGAAACATTTAGTCTGAGTGGCTGTAAAAATCATGTTTGTACCTCAGAATAAGGAGATTTTAAGCCATGAAGTTCTCAAGATCAATTAGTTTAACCAGAAAAAAAAATCACATGTTGGGCCTTTACTCCATTTTCTACCTTGCTTTCATATCTCCTCACCAAATTTCTATCCTATGGGAAGGAAGCAGTGCAATAAATACTCTTTGGATGACTCTTTGAAATGGGATTGGATCTAACATAGACTGATCTTTCCTTCACAGCTACCAAAGTTAGCTAAAGAGGGGATAAGAAAGAATAAAAAACTTGAATGAAATTTACTTTTGAAAATTAGGGCTTTTTCATAAAAGCATCAATTTTTGGGCTGTTATGAGGATGGGGAGACCCCATCTTTCTTCTTCCTGATGTAAGAATCCTCTGTAGAACACCATTGAGATATGATCTCATGCAATCTCTCCTTAAACAATTCCAGTGATAAGGAAACTCATGATCATGAGGAATTCCTTCCTTTGTTGGACATTGCTAATTATGAAAAAGTTCTTCTAAAAATGGAGTTTTTTAAAATATTTTTTTTATTTTTAGTTTACCACACACGGTTCTACATAGTTTTGAGTTCCAAATTTTCTCCCCTCCCTCCCCACTCCCTCCCCAAGACGGCATGGAATCGCAGATAACTACCATGTATAACCGCATTGAATTAATTTATACACTAGTCAAGTTGCGGAGAAGAATTATGACCAATGGAATGAATCATGAGAAAGAAGAGACAGAACCAAAAAAAAAAACCCCAAAAACAAAAAAAGAGAAGAAAAAAGGTGAGCATGTAGTGTGCCTCAATCTGCATTCAAACTTCATAGCTCTTTCTCTGGATGAAGATAGCATTCTCTATTGTGAGTCCCCTGGAGTTGTCCTTGCACCTTGCATTGCTGAGAAGAGCAAAGTCTGTCAGGGTTGGTCCTCACAGAATCCACATATCTGTGGTTGTGTACAATGTTCTCCTGGCTCTGCTCTGCTCACTCAGCATTATGTCGTGTAGGTTTTTCCAGGTTGTTACGAAGTCCGTATCATCCCCATTTCTTATGGCACAATAGTATTCCATTACCTTCATATACCACAGCTTGTTCAGCCATTCCCCAATTAAGATTTAGGAACTTGGATCAACACAATGATTAACTGATTTCAGAGGCCAGTTGATGAGGAATGCTACTCACTTCCTGAAAGAAAATTAATGGACTTCCATGCAGAATGAGACGGATCTTCTAGGACAAGGCCAATGTGAAGATTTGTTGTACTTGAATATGTACATTTGCTACAAGGGTTTTGTTTTTCCACTCTGTTCTCCCTACTCCTCTCTGAGGGAGGGGAAATGAAAGGGAATTTTTAAAAATTTTTTTTGATTTAAAAGAAAAAAAAAAGCTCTTAGATACATTGCACCGAAAAAAGCTACCCCATAGCTTCTATCCTTTGCCTTCTAAAACTACAGAGATTAAATCTAATATCTTTTCCACAAGAAAGTAACTGATATATCTGAAGATACTGATCACAGGTTTTATATTCTCCAGTCTAAACAATACTAGGTGGCGTAGTAGATAGAGGAAGATTCACCTTCATGAGTTCAAATGCGACCTCAGATACGTACTAGCTGTGTGACCCTGGGCAAGTCACTTAACCCTGTTTGCCTCAGTTTCCTCATCTATAAAATGAACTGGAGAAGAAAATGTCAAACCACTCTGGTATCTTTGCCAAGAAAACCCCAAATGGGGGTCATGGAGAGTCAGACACAACTGAACAACAACAAAGTTATTTGTTAACAAGATAAGGTTTTAAGGCCCCTCATCATTCTAACCACCATCCTCTGTGTGTGCTCCAGTTTGTCAACATTCATCTTAAAGTGTGGCTCTCAGATCTTTCTGGTTATGAGTACTTCCCCTTTCTCAAATTATCTTGTGTTTACTGATCTGCGTAAATGTATCCCGCATCTTCCTCCCCAACTAACTTTAATCTCCTTGAGGGCAGGGATTGTTTTTCATTTTCTTTTTGTATCCTGAGTACTTAGCACAGTGCCTTGTACATAGGAGGCATTTAATCAATGCTTGTTGAATTGAACTGAGTTAAATTGTGAGCTCCTTGAGAGGAGGTGCTACCTTTGCCTTTTTTTGTGCCTCCAGTGCTTCACACAGTGCCTGATGCAGGCTGTTATGGTTGTTTAGTCATTTCAGTTGTGTCCATTGTTACCCCATTTGGGGTTTTCTTGGCAAAGATACTGGAGTGGTTTAACCATGTCCTTACCTAGCTTCTTTTGCAGATGAGGAAACTGAGGCAAACAGAGTTAAATAATTTGCCCAGGGCCACATAGCTAGTAAGCGTCTGAGGCCAGATTTGAACTTAGGAAGATGAGTCTTCCTAAATTCAGACCTAGTGCTGTATTCACTGTGCCATCTAGCTGCCTAACACAAAGCAGGTATTTAACAAATGCTGTCAATTGAATATCATCTGACTCGTGCAGAATACTGCAGGGCAGTTATCTTCCTTGTCATGTACACTCTGCTTTTACCAGTAGAGGGTATGCTGGATTTGGAGCCAGATGACCTGGGTTTGTGTCCCAGCTGTGTTACTTGCTACACTTAACCTAATTCCTAGCTCCTAGTTCCTCATCTATAAAGAGACAGGGGTAGATTAGATGGTTTTTTTAAGGCCTTTCTAAATCTAAGATCCTGTAATCCTATTAATGTGGTCTAAGATGAATTGGAATCTTTTTTTTTTCTTTTTGTAATAGGACATTACACTGGTGACTCATTGAACGTGCAAACTGATGAATTTTTCACAGTAAAAATGTGAAAGTGAAGTCCCTCTTGTCCTGTACCTATATAACCTATTTTATGTGAACCCCAAATATAGGACTTTAAATATATACCTGTGAAATTTCATTTTGTTAGATTTGGGCTGACATTCCAGCTTCCTGAATTTTTTTAAAAAATCCTTCTTCTCTCACTTAGTGATTTCTTCCAAGCTTCATGCCACCCACAGTTTGACAAGCATACCACACTTGTCTTTATCCAAGACACGGATAAAAATGTTGAAAAGAGAGACCAGAGAAGCAGAGTTATTGCAGACCTATTACTTCTTGACCGACGTTGATCCACTCATCAATCGTCTTTGTCCAATGAGCTATGAATTGTCCTGATCCTTCTAGGTGGAGGAGATTACTCCCTTTCCAATCTCTCATGCCTCTGTGCTTGGCCTCAACTCTCTCATTTTTTCATTCTTTTAAAAACATTTTAATATTTTAAAACATGCCTCATTCTGATTTATATTATGGCTTTTTGTCACATTCCGCTATTGGAATATTAGTCCATTAGGATGAAGACAATATAATTTTTCCTCTTTGTTTCTATAGCTCCTAACACAGTGCTTTGCAGAATCACAGAATCTCAGAGCTGAAAGAGGAGTGGGGCACCGAGGCAGGAGTCATGGCTGACAATATCCCCAAGAGGTCATTCAGAACTGACTTGAAAACCTACAGGAGCACAGAACCTACTACTTACTGAGCTAGCTTTTAGTACTTTAGGATAACTTTAATCTTAAAAGTTTTTCCTGATATTGAACATCTGTCTGTTTGCAATTTTAAAGTAGTTGCTCCTATTTCAGCTTCCTAGGGCCAGACAAGTGTAGTTGCCCTTCCATAGGAGAGCCTTCCAGGTACGAAGACAGCCACCATGTTTCTCTAAGTCCTCTTTTTCTTCAGTCTAAATATATTCAGTACTGTTAAATCTTTCCTTCCTTCCTCCCTCTCTCCTTTTCTTCCTTCCTTCCTCCACCTTTTTCTTCCTTCCTTCTTCCCTCTGTCCTTTTCTTCCTTCCTTCTCTTCCTTCCTCCCTTTCTCCTTTTCTTCCTTCCTCCCTCTCTTCTTCTTTCCTCCCTCTCTAGTTTTCTTTCTTCCCTCCTTTCCTTTTCTTCCTCCCTCCCTTCCTTTCTCCTCTCCTTTTCTTCCTTCCCATCCTTCCTCTCTTCCTTCCTTCCTCTCTCCTTCCCTTTTTCTTCCTTTTTTCCTTCCTTCCTTCCCTCCTCCTTTTCTTCCTTCCATTTATTAAACAGATATTATATTCAAGCTACTCTGCTGTCAACTGAAGAATGATAAAGAGATGATACTAAATATTATACGTGGGAGATTTTATAGACAGGTAGCTAAGTGGCACTGTGCATGGAGTCAGGAAGATCTGAGGTCAAATACTGCCTCCGATACTTATTGGTTGTGTGACCCTGGGCAAGTTACTTAACTTCTCTCAGCCTCAGTTTTCTCATCCATAAGATGGGGGTCATAATAGCAATTATTTCATAAGATTGTTACGAAGATCAAATGAAATTTTACATATATATGAAATATATATATATACACACACACACACGCATATATATATATATATATATATATATATATATATACATATATATGTATGTAGTGCTTTATAAACCTTAAAGCATCATATGAGAGGTTCTTCATCTTTTTTTTTTTATATCATAGACCTCTTTGGCAGTCTGATAAAGTCTAAGGATGCCTTCACAGAATAATGTTTTTAAATGCCCAAAATCAAATATATAGAATTACATTAGAAACCAAATATATTGGAATAGTTATCAAAAGATTAAAAAAAAGTTCAGTGACCTCAGCTGAAGTACCTATGAAGTACTATGTAAACGTCAGCTATTATGAATGTTATTATAATAATTATTAAACTCTTTCAGTTGCTCTAATGAATCCACTTCTATCTCTCGTTGGCACATGATTTCTCATTTCTTGGCACCATTGGGTGAGTACCTTTATATGTACCTGAACTATACTCACTGGGACAAAGAGGACTGCTCTTCAGAGACTCCTGGCATCTGTAGTCCCAAAACATGAGAATGATACAGCTATTGTAGAGTGAATGGAAAACAGGTAGCATTTCCAAACTCTTTCTTTTTTCCCTATGGAGATAATGAATAACTTTCAATTTTGCTCACAAAATGCTCTTTGGCACTGTCTTACCTGACCTATTCCTTTTCATCAGAGACAAAACACAATTTCATTTTAAAGGTCCAAATCATGTACACAGTGCATTTAAACCTCTAATCACTGGCCCCATTGTAACTAAGGGAGACCCTAGTTGGAATCACATGTTTTAATCAATACTATTAATTAGTGTGGATCTGAATTATTTCTCCTGGTCAATGACTTGAATTTTTTATTCCTTGTAAAAGAGCACATACCACAAATTTGCTTTTTGATTGAAAATGGCAGAACTGTGAAGCCATCACTGGGTGATTATTTTGTTGGTAACACACAAGGTCACTGCTTTGGCTGAGTTTATGAAAAGCAGTCGGCTTCCTGTTCAGTGGTCAATTTGTTAGTCAGTCTTGGCTGGATTAAGATTCTGACACAGAGGCTGGGCTAATGGATTCTTTTGTGACACGTAGAAAAGAAAATGTGATTTAGGGTGGTGTTTCTGCAAGCTGCAATTTAAGGGAAAAAGGAAAACACAAGGGCTTTTATATTGCCATTTTCTTCAAAAAGATTTACATTTTCATCTTATTCAAAGACAATTTGCTCACTGTCAATCAGCATCAGCAGCCAAACTGAGCATCACAACAGCATTTTTGCTTAGGGAAAAGGAAAGACAAGTAGTGCCAGTCAAATAAATTATAGCAGAAACTTACTAATGACAGGGAGTTCTGTTATATATTCCAAGTTTTACAAACATGCAAATATGCCTCCTTCTCTTCTCTCCCTCATTCCCCCTCCCCCATTGGCCCCCTGACATAGAAGCCAAGGAATTTTACTTCCCAGAATGCAGTTAATTTATTTTGACAAGTGTAGTTCCTTATAACAATTCTCCAAAGTATATTAGAATTGGTGCTTTAGTTTTTGTTCAGAGTAAAAATACTTTTATTCTGAATAAAAAATGAAAGTACCATTTCAAATATATCATTCTTTGTAGTTAAGTAATATTGATACTTTATTCCCCCCCCCCATTTTCTCAGTACAGTTCCTCTCTTCAGTATAAAATAAGCAAAAATAACACATATAGATTTGTCAAAGTAGTTATTCAATGAATGAACTAACCCCAAAACATGTTAAAATGCCAGCCTACCTACCAATCCCTTGGTAAGGACCAGTGGTTAGTGAGTAGACTGAGATATAAAGAGATATTAAGGGAAAAAAAAGATATTAATTAAAAAAGGCTCATTTTGTTCGGTGATTTGCTGTACTGCTTAATTAGTGTGGTAAAAAATCACCAATTTCCACAGTCTTCCTAGAATAATGACAATATACAGCAGTCTAAATCATCTTTCCCAAAACTACCAAATCCTGCATCTAGAAAGAATGTCATAGGCCATGTAGTCTGACTCCCTCACAAAATAACTGGGTTTAAATTCTTTAATTGTACACTCAGCTGATTGAGTGGTCTTTGATCTTTCCCTCCTTTGTTCTTCCTTTTTCTTGAGACGCCGAGGGGGCCTTTCCACATTTTAATAAGGCCTTAAAAGACTGAGGAAGTCAGTCTAGGAGTATAGATTAGAATTAGAGAATGTTTTCAGATTGTGCCAACCCACCAGGGTTTCTGAACATCAAGGGCCAGTTCAATACACAGTGGATTCTGATGAAAAGGAGTTCCTGACCTTAGAACATGGGCAGGCATTGGGGTGTAGCGTCCTAGTGCTGCTTTGGGTGAGCAGTAATTATCCCAACTACTTTGGGCCAGTCACCAAATCCTGCTGATTCTTTCTTCCATTCTCACTGCTGTTACCATAGTTCAGATCTCCATTGCTTGTCTGGGTCATAGTGATATTTGTCCCTAACTGCTCTTCCCAACATCTGTCTTTCCTTTCGATCTACCTTGACATACCAACAGCATGTTACTCTTTCTAAAAACCACCCTTCTGGCCTTGTTATTTCTCCAGTCAAAACTCTTCGATGGCTGATCTTTCATTTTCATATCAAGTCCAAATACCTGAAACTTTCTCAATATGTCCTCAATTTACTTTTCCTGCCCTACTTCCACTACTCACCTACATATACTTTATTCTCCAGCTAAATAAGGCTCCTTATTATGTCCTATGCACAGTTCATGACTTCCCTAATTCCACCTTTGCTAAAACCATTCCTTGGACCTGAAAATACCTCCTTCATATCTCTGCTAATCAAAAGAATATTTATTTTGTATGCTTACTTCAAAACCATCCCCTCCATGAAATGGTTCCTGGTGCCATCTAGGTGACACATTGAATAGGGCATTGGATGTGAGTTCAAACCCTGGTTTAGACATTTAATACCTTTGTGACTCTGGGCAAGTCACTTAAACTCTCTCAACCTCAGTTTCCTCATTTGTAAAATGAGGATAATACTAGTGACACCGCATAGGCTTGTTCTGAGAATCAAATGAGGTGCTATATGTAAAGTAGTGTGCAAACCCTACATAAATGCTAGCCAGCTATCATTATTATTATGACCCTGGAAGAAAGCTGTTTTTCCCTGGAAAGATTTACATGAACTGATGCTGAGTGAAGTGAGCAGAACCAAGAGAACACCGTACACAGTAACAGCAACACTGTGAGAAGAATAACTGATAGACTCCGCTCTTCTTGGCAATGCAAGGATTTAAGACAACTCTGAAAGACTCATGATGGAAAACGTGATCCACATCCAGAGAAAGAATTATAGAGTCTAAATGCAGATTGAAGCAGACTATTTGCTCTCTTTTTTCTTGTTTCTTCTTTCTTGTGGTTTCTCCATTAGTTTTAATTCTTCTTTACAACATGACTAATGTGAAAATATGTTTAATATGGATGTATATGTATGTATAGCCTCTATCAGATTGCATGCCATCTTGGGGAGGGGAGAAGGGAAGGAGGGGGAGAAAATTTAGGACTCAAAATTTTACAGAAGTGTATGTTGAAAACTAAAAATAATTTTTTTTTTAAAAAAGGAAGCTGTTTTTCACTCTTCTGAATTCTCATGATACTTTCTTTATACAACTCATGGCCTTAGGTACAGATTGCCTTGAATGATAATGAGCAATATGTGTACATATCTTATTTCCCCTTCACTATATTCATGTAGGTATAGTATCAGCCCAAGCTCCATGAAGAAAAGAAAATAGTTTGGATTCATCTCTGCATCTCCCAGTGTCTCCAGAGCACCTTGAACATGGAAAGTTTTCAATAAATAGTTGTTAAATGAATGAATTGATCCCAAAATATCTGTAAAGATGGTAGCCTACCTACCTGTCCCTTGGCAAAGACTGGTGGTTAGTGAGTGGACTGAGACATAAAGAGATTTTAAGGAAGAGACAAAGGCAACAGCTTGATGCGTGGGAAAAATTGGGCTAAAAGAGCAAAAGAAGCTGGAGTTAGTGTGAAGAATTCAAGTATATGTTGCAGGGTATTTTACTCACTTGGTTGATATTTGTTCCAGTTTGTATATTGCACTGGCTCATCCTTTAGCCCTGCTGTTTTCCAAGTATATTCTCCTGTAACATTTTGGTCTTGAAGAGCTATCCAAAAATAACTGTCCTCCGTTTTTACCACACTACTGATCAAACTGGTAATAAAAGCCTGTTCAAACCTTAATAGGGGAAATGGGAAATGATTATATTAAGTTTCTCAGCAATAAAAAAAATGGCATTAAAACATAATGAGGTGCACAGAATGGTACCAGAGTAGGCAATTCTGGTGAAACACTTAAAATATAGAATGGGAAAAAAAAAGCTGAAAACCCCAAACATGACTAATAAATGCTAAAATGTCGGTCTGATTCCCAGAAATGCATCAGAGAAAAAAGAATCTGGTCTATACTGATTCGGCTCCAATCCTTCCTGCTAGTATTGTAATGATTCTAGCCAGGCCCCTTTTGGGGGAAGGTAGGGGCAGTGATGGAGGTTACTCTGCCAGTGGCAGAATCCCTTAAGGCATTGTGGTCCCTCCACAAGCGTGGGCCACACACAGAGCCACAATGCCTGGGTTGAGAATGGGGAAGGAGGGGTGGGGAGGAGAAAGGAGGGGTATTATTCTCCCCTGAATAAACACATACTGGCAATTCCAATATGTTGACAGTAAGACACTTTCCTCATGTAGGGCAAAGTGTAGTGTGTATAACATTCTTTGCTTAAAAAAATGCATATAGAGTCAATGGCCATTTATACAAAAATATAGATAACCCTGGGGATTAATCTAAGCACGTTGCCCTACTAAAGTGTTTACCAGTTAGCTGAGTGCATGGTTTTTGGTTTTGAAATTGCTTCAGATATGTTCCCTTCCCTAATACAGATTGAGAGTTGACTTTATCTACCATGTATGTATATGTGCTTCTGCCTAAATTTTAATAAATCCATATATATTTTGTGAACCCACATACTAGAATATGAAGATTTTTACAGTAGTTTGCAGTAACAAGAATTCAGTCAGTTCTATTCATGGTATTTTCTGTTTGTTCTGGGTCCAGACCTGTGATTTTACCATTATAGGGAACTCCTGGTATGTAAACCCCTTCCACTGCTCCAGACTTACAACTCACTTGTGACTTACTCTTTTGGAGAGTTATTTGGAACATTGAGAGGTTAAGGGGCTTGTTCATGATCACATAGCCGGCATATGCCAGAAGTAGGAGTTGAACCCAGGTCTTCCTCACACCAAGACTTTCCCTCCATTCACTATAATCATGCTGCCTCCCATAGGTAGAAGGGACTAAACAGGAAACATTATCAAACTTGGGCACTTAGTTATGAAGTCTCTACATAGCTCAGTTTTACTTGCACATACACTCTAGATCAATGGGGATCCCCCTGCCAGAGCTGCACAGTCACTGAAAAGCTGAAGTGTTATAAAACTACCCAGAAAACCTGACAATACAACTCAACAAGGCTTTTTATCTATTATTTTAAAAACATCTAGATGCTGTGACTTTTTAATCCTTGTCTGTTTCAGAGAAACAAAGCGATTGCTCACAAAACGAAGTCAATCTTGGGGAGAAGGGAAAGGGAATAGGGCAAAATGTGGTTTCCTCAGGTTTTCCCCTGAATATTTTGGTAATGCCAGCTAATTAACAGCACTTCATGACCTTATGCACCAGTGGGTCTTCCCCTTGCAGAGGAAACTGATTTTCATTTGCGTTTGGTGAGTGTGTTCTGCAGCTGTTTTAGTTACTGAGTCCTAAGAGATTATTTTTGATACGAGAAAATTATTTATTTGGGTATTAGTGGTAGCACATTAGACAAGTTGTTTCACAAGGATGTAAAACTTGACTGAATGTGTTATGCCTTATTGTGATCTCCCTTCATTTTCATCAGTTTCTTCTTTCAAAAGGAGAAGGCTCAATGCCTATTTTCCTTTTGAGACAGATAAGCATGACTGTCCCCAATTCAGAGACTGAACTGGGGAGTGAACTAAGACTGTACAGCCAGTCCATGGCATGGCTCAGAGTCCATAGGTTCATGACTCTAGAACTGGAAAGGACCTTAGAGCGCAACTAGTATAAGGCCTGCCCTCTTCTTTTTTTTAACAGGTGAAGAAACTGAGGCCTAGAGAGTGAAGTAGCTTGCACAAGTTCATACCGTACAGATATTAAACAGCAGAGCTGGGATTTGAACCCAGGTCCCTTGACTTCAAGTTCAGAGGGAAAATTCAATCCACTGCACCATGCTACCTCCCCAAAGCCCAAATTAAAGGGCTATCATTTTAATGGCATTATTTATGGATCAGAAGCAACGTGTCTACAGAGAGGACTAGCCTCAGATTCCCAAGTTCAAGCCTTGCCTCTGATAAAGCAGAGTGAGCCTTTATGACCCGGGCAAGTGACTTAACTTCTTACTGCCTGAGACAACTCTTGAGGACTATCAGCTGCAGAGAAGGTACTAACTTGCCTTGGTAGAGGGAGTTTCCTTTTCCGGAAGTTCCCTATACCAGTGAAATTACAGGCTTAGTCCCTAACCCTTTACTAACTCCATTTCCTGGCTGCCAATCAAATTATTTAAGAACTAAGCTACTGTAATAACAGTATCCATCAGCTATTGCAATATTATTCATGATTTAAAAAAAAACTCATTTTACTTTTGTCCTCTGGTGCATGTTTCAGTTCTATTTATTATTATCCAGAAAAGACATAGAATTGTATTAGTGGAAGAGATATTGGAAATCATCTGGTCCAGCTCTCTTTCTACAGATGAGGAAACTGAGGCTCAAAACAGAGAAATGATTTGTCATAAGATCAAAGACTTTAGGGGTTGTCCAGTCCTCTTTCTTATAGATGAAAAAAATGAGAGATTAAGTGACTTGCACAAGGTCACACAGCAAGTAAACGGTAGAGGTAGGGTTTGAAACCTTTGTCCAAATCCTGAACTTACCGCCTTATGTTGACCAAGTCTACCCAACTAGTTAAGGTCTCAGCCGGAACTCAGGTTTTCTGACTCCAAGTCCAGCATTTTTTCTTCTATAAAAGCCTTTGGCTTTTTAAAATGAGCAATGACCCATTTTATATAGGAAAGAATAGAGTAATTGGATATAAAACCATAAATTAAATCTTAAAACATTCAAATCAAACTAGTCCTCCAGCTTTCTTATTCCAGATTAAAAAAGACGGCCCTATTAATGAAATAAAATAGAGTAAACAAGTCTCTTCTAGATATATATTCTAAGAAAATTAGCTCTAGATATTCTAATTGATGAAGTAAAAAAGGAACGAATATTTTATCATATTCCTCTCTATATCTGCTATTGAATTATGACCAAAGAAGTTATGAAAATGTTGATTTAAGGAAACAAATTATACGACCTTAAAAGAGACTCTTCAGTTTCTATAATTATTGATATGAGATTTTATAGAGCTGACCATTTTGTTTTAGTCCATTCAAAGTGCTGTCTGAAATGTTTCGTCAAGCCCTAAAGATCAAAAATTACCACCTGTACCTTCTCTGTTGCTATGTATACTATTATTTTGAACTACATCTTTTTCCTCTAAGGAGAACAATAAGATGATGGATTTTCATTTTATCTACAAAATCTAAGGGATAGAAATTTGGCCCTTGTTTATTTACATAGGCAGTTTTTCTTGGGAAGGAATTCTGGGGCTCAATCAGGGAAGTATGCATTGATCCAATAAACTCTAAGGTCAGAAAATGAGGTTTCCTTTGCAGGGAAAGTATTCAAGGAAAATGCACTTTGAGTTGTCATCATTTTGAAATTTAAAGTTGTTGCCTAGAGTGAATTATTTTCAGTTTCTCATTAAAAAAAAGAAGTCTGAAGGCACTGATGTCTCTTGAAAAGACCTGCATGTTATTCTGCTTTTAAAAATAACTTTAAGGACATTCTGTGCTTCCTAAAGCCCAGCATCATGCAAAGAAGCACTTTATTACTTGGATTATCGACTGCGCAGTGTCCAAAATAAACCAAAGTATTTCTGATCCATGGAATGAATATTGCTCAACTACCTTGCGGTGAAATATTTTTTTTCTTCTATGAACTAAAAAGATACTAGTATGGAAAGAGGAAGAGGTTAAACATATTAAAGGAACTCTCCCCAAATCATCAATCGTAACACACATCGCAGTGTTCTGGGCAATGGGCTAAGCAACTGCCAGAGAATTAATTTATTTTGTTATTTTTTTTTCTTTTGAAGAGTTGTCCTTTATGTGGGAAGATAAAACTGATCCACAATCAGTATGATGTGATCTCTGAGCTGAGTGATTTCTTTTGGACTTCTCTCAAATCAAATGGCAGGCTGGGACCTATTTTTGAGGCTCCTTTATTACTGAACCCCTACATACTGTCCCCTTTCTACTCTCTATTGGACAAACAATGGAGGTTGCTTTTCTTTTTCATTTTCAAGGAGACCCAAACAAATAATTTCTTCTCATTCCCCCACTCCATCAATCCTATTCTGCTTTACTTCCCTCCTTACAAAGTTGTGACCCCAGGTCTATCATTTCAATAATTCCTTCTTCCTGCCCTGGAATCCTTGCCTCCTCTGTACTCCCACTGTTCCTTCCCTGTCAATCCTCAACCTTCGGTAAATTGGAAAATAGTGCCACCTGGATTCAATAGTAATTTGTGTGTTTAACCTTCTCTAGACTCACGCTATTGATTAGCAATCCTTTTATTCATCTCTATCACTCCCCCCCCCCCCCCCACATATTGGCTCTTCTAAATACTCTCCCTTCTCCTCAAGCTTCCAACGCCATTCTTTATCACCTTAACCCGTAGAAATTGTTCTTTCCTTTACATTACTGTAAGGACTGAGACCATGCAACATTAAATTGCTCAGCTTGCCTCCTCTACTCCTTAATTCATCCTTTGCTCCTTCCATTTGCTTTAGAGGAACAAATAATCCTGCTGCTTACCAAGGGTAACACCCTGTATCATAGATTTACATCTCATTTCCTTCATGACCTTTTTCTGTCAATCATCCCTTTTCACCAATGAACTCCTTCCCCTCAATCTACAAACATATTCAAGTCTCCTTCTCCTTAAAAACATCACCTTAATCTTGATAGCCCCAAAAGTTTATCTCTTCTTCTCACTGCTAAAAGAGTAAGCTCTACTCACTGCTTCATTTCCTCATCACCCAGTTTCTTACAAAGCCTTTGTAATTTGTCTTCCATTCCTACCACACCATTGAAACTGCTCTTTCTAAGATCTCTAATGTCCTTCTTATCACCCAAACCAATGGCCTTTCAGTTCTCATACTTCTGCAGCATGTGACACTATCACTATCTTTTCAATATGTTCTTGCACCTTGGCTTCTGTAACACTGCACACATAATTCTCCTATTTTTCTTAGTATTTGATCTTCTTTTTTGGCTGCTCATCCTCTTCTCCCACCCATTAAATCTGGATAGCCTCCAATAATCTTATCCTTATCTTTCTTCTCTTTTTCTACTTTTCCTTTTATTTCCCTAGCTTCAATTACCCCCTCTATGAAGATCACTCTTAGTAAATGAAGATTGACAAACTATTCAGAATTTTCTTTTCTTCTTTCTTTCTTTCCTTCCTTCCTTCCTTCCTTTCTTTCTTTCTTTCCTTCCTTCCTTCCTTCTTTCTTTCTTTTTCTATTTTTCTTTCTTTCTTCCTTCCTTCCTCCGTCCTTCACTCTCTCTTTCTTCCTTTCTCTTTCATCTTTCTTTCTTTCTCTCTCTCACACACACATGCATGCACGCGCACATACACAAACTCACATACACAGAATTAGAACTCCTGGATATAGTTTTAACTTGCCATAATAATAATTTCCTTTTTTTTAAAGGTGAAGGAAATGATAAGGGGAACTTCTATTTTGAACCTGATGCTGAGCCACAAAGAGGAAGTTGTCTGTGTAAGTGGAAATTATAAACTGGCCACTCTATCTTGGGATTCAGGAGAGGAGAGGAAAGCCAGACATAATCTGAATATCCCTCTAGATTTTGGGAGGGTAGATTTCAAAGGGTTCAGAGAAAAGAGAAGAACAATCCCAGAGCCTAAAATTCTATAGGAGATGTTGGAACAAGAATAAAAGTTTGACATCAAAAACAGTCACCATGCTGATGAAAAGAGAAGGTGCAGGTACTGTTTAAAGACATCCATGCAGTTTCATAAGGAACTTATCAACTAGCTCACACTTTTACACTTCTGACCTTCTAATGTATTTCCTCTAGTTCCAGCTTCCTTTCTTCTTACCTGGACTACTGTCAGTCTCCTAACTGGTTTTCCTCTTTAACTAGTCTACCTACTTCCTAATCCACCCTTCCTAACACTGATCAATAATCTTTCTAAAATAACAATTTCTTCCTGTTTCTCCTCTTACTCAAGAGCCTTTAGTAGTTCCCCCTGGTCTACTGAATTTGTCATTCAAAGCCTCACAATGATCTGGCTTCAACTTGCCTTTCAAGTTTTATCTCATATTGCTCCTCATTTCATCCTCTCCATTCCAATCAAACTGCACTAACCTCCTCCTCCAATCTTATTCTGTTCCCTGCCGTGTCTGTGTTATCTGTTATTTCCCATGCCTCAAGGGAGAAGAGTATTCTCATCTATTTCCCTTTGTTGAATTTCTTTTGTTTCAAGATCCAACTGAGGTGCCACCTCCTCTGTGACATTTTACTTGATTATTGCAGATAAAAAAGACCTCAACTTCCTCTAATTCTCCTTTTATTTGGTCTAATCCTTGGTACTTATCCCATTCTCCCTTATATCCCTCATTATTTGTGTATATGTCCTCTCCTCCCCCCAATAAACTGTAAGCTTCTTGAAACAGAGGCTGTGTTATATCTCATAAAGCTCTTTCTGATAACTCCAGTTACTAGTGCTAGGTGGTGAAGTAGACAGAGCTCTGGACTTGGAATCTGGAAGAACTGAGTTCAAATCTGTCCTGAGACACTTATTAGCTTTATGACCCTGGGAAAGTGACTTAACATTTCTGTGTTTCAGTTTCCTCATCTGTAACATGGGAATAATAATAGCACCTAACAGCCAGGGTTATTTAGATGATAAAATGAGACAATATTTGTAAAATGTTTTGCAGACTTTAAAGCACTGTATAAAGATAGTTTTTATTTACTTAGCTATCTACTTATTGTTTATCCATCATCTATTTATTTATCCATCCTTATACATGTTTTATTCTCCCTTGTAAAATGTTAGCTGTTAAAAGGAAGGACTATTGCATCTTTTACTTTATATCTCCAGAACCAAACATGCTTCCTTGTACACAGTAGGCCCTTAATAAGTGTTTATTCAATGGAACTGAATTAAATATCTGTGTTCCCAGACTTAGCACAAGTTCCTAGCATTGAATACATGTTTACTGACTACTGACCTCTGAATCTAGTGGATCTCTGAAGCTGTGGTTGTTATATTTGATATGGCATTAGAAGAGAAGTGTGCTATTAGAGGAAATAACCTGAAATGGGTGTGTGGGGAAGGAAAAAAAATGACTGGACAAAGAAATCAAATATAAAGCTAAGATTAACTGATGTGTTACAAGATCATTTCTATCTGTTGCTAAAAAGCTGCCGAGAATCAAATGTCATGTGGATTTTCGGCTGCCCAGTATTTCATGGCAGACTGATTCAATATGTAGCTGTATGTGCAGTGTGATAATCAGCCATGGCAACCTTAGAACTCACATGAGTACTCCTGCCTTTGCGGCCTCTCTACAAGCCGAACATCAAAGCCTGAAAGATGTCTGTCACTAGTTTGCATAAAGGAGCAATTCTGTTACTCAGGATTACAACTCCATCTTCCTTCCCTTCTTTTCTTGAACAAAGGGTTAAAGAAAAAAAAAAACCAGGACCAAGAGTTGTCCAGATAACAAAAGAACTAAGTAATTTGGAGCAGGTGGTTCTAATTGTGCCCATCCAGCCTGCCACTCACTTGTGCAGAAGGGTGGAAAATCCATTAGTAACTGAGCCAGGGTATGCTGGTGAGAGACAGGAGTGAGTGTACCTCACTCAGGAAATCTGTAATAGGTAAAAATGATTGTCAAAAGCACTGGTGGACAGCTCCTCAGAATCACAGGAGTTCAGTGTCAAAAGAGACCTTAAAGGGCATCTAGACAAGACTCATCACTTTACAGAGGACGAAGCAGGTCCTGAGAGATGAACTTGCTCAAAGTCACAGAGGGAGCTGTCTAGTTCTGCAGAACCGCTGAGTAGGACCTTCATTTCTCTCTAACTTTTCTCAATAAAAAGTTGCTATTAAAAATGTAAGACTCAAAGACCTAGTGGTATTTCAATTCTGCTGCCACATGTCCTTGTTTTAGACCTAGAGGCAGCTGGATATGATGGAAAGAAGTTGTGCTAGGAGTCAGGAGAACCTGGGTTCTGAGTGTGCCACTGCCACTGATTCACTGATGACACTCAGAAAGTTCACCCCACTGGGCCACAATTTCCTCATCTGTAAAATGAGAGGCATAGACTAGATAAACAAAATTTGGCCTAGAGCTGGCTGGCCCTTAAGAAACAAACTCTCAAGAAAATTGAGCACAAAATTAAGAAATTTTGGTCTACTTACCTAACACCCTTTTGGCAGATTTTGAAGGTATCAACATGCTAAAATGGTGTGGTGGGGCCAGGAAGACCTGGGTTCATACTGGCTGACACATACAGGCTATGTGGCTGTGTCACTTAACCTCTCTGTGCCCTAACTTTTCAGTTGTTTTTGGTCATGTCTGACTCTTTGTGACCCCATTTGGGATTTTCTTGGCAAAGATACTGGCATGGTTTGCCATTTCCTTCTCCAGCTCATTTTACAGAGAAGGAAACTGATGCAAAAAGGATTAAGTGACTTGCTCAGGGTTACATAGCTAGTAAGTGTCTGAGGCCAGATTTGAACTCAGAAAGATGAGACTTCCTGACTTCAGGTCTGGCACTCTGTGCACTATGGCGCCATGTAACTGCCCTAAAAAATTTTCTAAGGCTTGTGTTTGTCCTTCGTTCTCAAAGAGGACCATGGCATCAGGGAAATGATGACATGATTTGCAGTTGACTTTTATTTGAGTGAGGGAGGGCTGTGCAAGGTCATCAGCCTCATTTTCTCCTCTAGAGACATCTGGGTCCAGTGGCCTGATATTCACCCAAGTGATGGCCCAGGATGCAATGGGAGACCCTGGCCCTTTTGAGCTGAGGTCTTTTCAGGTTCTCATTTTGAGTGAGGTAAGACCCATTCTATGAATAGGCCTCTTTAAGAAGTTAACCAAGGGATGGCCCCTTTAATCAAAAACTCAAAAAAAAAAAGAATCAAACTGGGAGGGGAAGATCCTCAGGGTTCCTACCCAAAAGAGAAACAGTTCATACAAGTTGCAGGGAAGATGCCAAACTGTACTGATAGAGGGAGTTTTCTCCTCTGAGAGTTCTCTAGATCAAAGAAATCACAAGTCTATCTCTATCCCTGTCCTGATATTTAATGACATCTTCATGGTGTTGCTACTTGGATTTTAGAGAATGAAGACTTTCAGCTCCACCAGAATGCTTCTGAAATATGTCATCCAGGCACTGCATTTAATCTATCCTACACTGGTTGTGTGACCTTGGGTAAGCTGCCTTAGACAACTCTAAAACTAATCATAATGACAATTGGCATTTATTTGTGGGGTATTTTAGAATTTGCAAAGTGCCTTACCAATGTGACCTCATTTTATGCTCACAACAGCCCTAAGCAGGTGTGATTATTATCCACCTTTAGAAGATAAGGAAACCGGGGCAGCTAGGTGGCTCAGGGAGTAGAGCACCGGCCCTGGAGTCAGGAGGACCTGAGTTCAAATCCGACCTCAAACACTTGACACATTTACTAGCTGTGTGACCTTGGGCAAGTCACTTAACCCCAATTGCCCTGCCTCCCCCACTCCAAAAAATAAAAAAATAGAAGATAAGGAAACTGAGTTATACAGAAATCAAGTGATTTGCCCAGGTTCATACAGCTAGTAAGTATCTGAGGTCAAATTGAACTAAGGTCTTCCCAAAACAACTAAGGTCTTCCCAAAACTCCTGGCCCAGTGCTCTATCCTCTTCACCACCTGGCCGTCTAAATCCACAATTCTGCTCAAGAATTATTTAATGGGGATGATCAGAATATTGATTCTAGAGGCAGTCTGCAGTATGTGAGACCAGATGTGAACTCAGGTCTTCCTGACTCTAGGTACAATGCTTTCTCCATCATGCCATTTATCTAACTAGGGAAGGTGCTGCTGACCTGCATTGGTGGAGGGAGCTTCCTCACCTGGGAGTTCTCTATAAATATAATCACAGGTCCAGTCCCTGTCCTTCAATTGTCTTCATATGACTGAGCTGCATTTGGTACAAAAATGTGGCCATTGTATACATAGGTCTTGTCTCCCCAGTGAGGTAGTAAGCCTTATCAGAGCAGGGACTATGTTTTTAATTTTATTTTTGTCTCCCATAATGCTTGATATAGTGTTTCATTTATAGAGGATGTTTTATGACTGTTTAAGTGTTCATGGTACCTTCTTTTTGGTCAAAGAAAAGAGCTTTTTTTAAAAAATAGGATTCATTTTCCACTTCTAGGAGAAGAGAATCAAAGTGTAATTACTAAAAGAGTAACTTCGTAGGTCAGGTTCCTTGACTAGTTTAAGACCATGTGGGAAGAATGAAATAGGCATATTTTTTGGACTTGGCCAATGCTGGAATTTGTTTTGCTTGACTGTACATGTCTGTTACTGGGATTCTGTTTATCTTTTTTCTTTTTCAATGGGTATGGGGAGGGAAAAGAGGATGTGGGAGGAAAGAAAATCACTTGTTCTTAATTGAAAAAATTAAATTAATTTTTAAATTTAACTAATTATAGCATAGGAAGTTTTTTCACAACTTATGCAATTGCTAGCTATATAATAAGCAAGTAGATTCTGAGGGACAAAATCAGCATGGGTTGCTATGTTGCCTGATGTCAAAGGCTGGAATGGTGCCATGATTTTGCATTGGCCCCATTCTAGTGGTGCTCCCTATCAAAGCATTTAGTGTTCAGTCTTTCAAGCCCTTCCCCTTTACCCTAATCACTGCTTCCTTTAAGCATTTAGGAAAGTGACAATTATGTCTACAGCTATCATGCTCTTAATACTATCTGTCATATATTAAAATGTTCTCATTGTTAGGAGTTACACCGGAAGCACAAAGGGGGCACCCTTTTTCCTTCAATGTCAGGAAGATACTTTTCCCAGGAAAGACTAGAAGTAAGTTACTGTAGATGCTTAAGAGGTGATTGGGAGGCATTTGAACATTTCCATATTAGTTATCATTTCCTTTTGCTATTCCAACAATTTTTAAAAAGTATGATTAGAATCGAGGAAAGTGTTATACTTAATGGAGAATAATTTTTAAATTGCATATTTGTTTTACATAAGCAAGTAATTAGGTAATGAAATCCAAAATTCAGCTGAATTTATTAGCAGTGTTGGAAAGAATAATATTAAAGCTCTGTAAAATACCTAATAAATCTTTATAGAATGTTAAGAGACTGAAATATTAAAATATTTGCATTAGCATTTGTTACTATAAAATCAATTTGGGAATAACCTTTTTATGATTTCAGCTAATCTCAGCCCAAGAAACTGATACTGTGGTGCAAAACAAGCATTTGTTTTTCATCAAGAGTGGATCATAAAGCAGCTGGAGCAGCTTGAACAGCTGGAGCTGATCTCTTGCTGTAGCAAAGGCCTCTCTCCCTCTCTCTCTCTCTCTCTCTCTCTCTCTCTCTCTCTCTCTCTCTCTCTCTCTCTTCCTTGCTTGGTGTCGCAGTTGTGTTTCTGTTAAAAAAATATTATTCTACCTGTTGGTAACTGTTACAAGTGAAGGAGGACAGTAATAGCCACTGGACGCATGTTCAAAACTTCGACGGATTGTATCAATTTTGTAACAAAATCCACCATGTCTTTCCCATCCCTTAAAAAAGGAAATATAAAATCAGGGAAACAACACTGAATTGGTTATCGAGCAAGATCCCTTCTCAACTCAGCTCATTCATGACCTCTTATGACTTCCTTTTCTATACATACATACCCATTTGCAATTTGTCTCCGAGGTTTTGTGTCCATATCCAGAACAATCTAATATCATTTGGTTCTTCCTCTATTGATTCACTGTCATCAATATTATAGTTATTCGAGGCACTATCTTGAACTTGCCTAAAGCAAATGAAAATGGAGGAAGTCACCCCTACCTCCACCCTCCCCAAACCCCCAACAATAAATAAAACACCACAAAAATGGAAATCAGATCAAACCTGATCCTTGGGTTGCTTTTTTTGTTTGTTTGTTTCCTACCTTGGAAAAGGTTAAGAGATGGCATAGCAGCCCTATCGGAATCCATGCATTTCCACATAATTCCACCAGTGAGTGGTAATATTCATTTATTTCTCCCCTCCTTCCCTGCTCCCCTTACCATCCCCCCTTCCCTGCCCAAGAGACTGGAATAATGTCTTTTTACATCTTTTCTTCAGACTTAAAGAATAGTCTACAAGTGATTCCCACAGAGAATTTCAGCTCCATGCAAGGTAATGGAGGGGGAAGGGACAGATGCCTCTATAATAGGGCTCTTTATTTTTCACAGTTCTCTTTTAGTCTGTGATCTCTTGCTATTTTTTCCCTCCAAATAAATATGTGAGATGAAAAGGATTATTCCCCATATTACAGGAGAAGAAACTAAAGCCCAAGTAACTGAGGAAATCTGTCAAACTAGTTAATGGCAAAACAGGGACTAGAAACCAGTAGTCCTCTTATTCCCTTGACTGTCTATTGGATGCAAAAAGGTTGGAGGGAGAACCAAAATAGCGGTCCCTTTGTAAAAGAAAGGTGAACTTTGCTCTCCCACCTAATCAAAATTGACGGCTTTGAGTTGACATGACACAAAACCTAAAATGTGACCCTCCTCTTTAACAGTCCAGCGTAGGTGAAATACACTCATTGCTGTTTTCTTTTTCAGCTGAGGTTTGGGGAATTTTCTTCAATTGAATAAATTCTCTTTTCTGTGCTTGCCAGTCTTTAAACCCTCTTCTTTTTGCACTCTGCCATTACTTATTGCTTTTTATCAGATCATATGTAACACAATTTATAGTATAATTCTTGGCTAGTGTCTTTGTCTTGCAGTAAATTAGAGAAAACCCAACTTTAGAAATAAGTTATTTCAGTTTGGAACATTATCATTAAGTGAGTCATGGATTACAGAAGCTCGCTCATCCATTTACCTGACTACTTACTCTTTTCATGGCTCTACATTTCCTGCTCCCGACTCCCCTGACTTCCTCCCCACCCCCCATCCCATTCTCTCACAGCCCCAGATCCTTCACACAATGTAGGCTTAAAGAAGAAGGGGTGAACTGGGTAAGGAAAGTTAAAGACCCCATTTGGGTTTAGATGGGCAGGCGAAGGAATTTTGACAATTTGACCTTTTTGACCAAGTATTCCCTCTTCCTTTGCCATTTTTAGATGAGAAGAACTGATAGCATGCTTAGCTAAATAAAAACAAAACTCAAGAGCTGAGTCAATTTGATAAAAGGGAAATGGAAAAGAAATAAAAATGATGAAAGCCTATCAGTTAGGAGCCAATGTCTACCCAGGGAAAGTGAAGAGGCAGTCTGATCATATCTGCTAGAGTTCTTTGCATTGTGCCATATAGGTAAGTGATTACTAAGTGCATTTAAATAATAACAAAAATGTACAAACAACTCTCCATGCCATACCAAAAGTGGCATAGAGGAAAAATAATTTTTTTAACCTGAATCATCAGAGTGATTTTCTGAATTGATTCAGTAAAGTTTCTGGAAAAGGGATTACATTCAAACAAATGGTTACAAGGATGGGAAATATTCAAATTATGTTCAGAATAAAAAGTTTGTCAAATATATTACAACATTAGAGCACTGAATCTACAAACGCTGACAAAGCTGGTCTGAGGGGAAAGAAGTTGAGGAGCAAAATTGTCAAACAGCAATAGTTGCCATGCAAATTCGAATTCTGCTATCGTAGATATGCTCTCTCCTTTCAGAATGGGAAAAAAAATGAAACAAAAAATTTGAGGAGGTCTATCATTCCTCAGTAGGCAGTGATTGGGTTGCTGAAGTGCTTAGTGCTAATCAGCCAACAGCTGTATACTATTAGATTAATGTCAGGTAAAATGTAGGTATCATACAACTAGAGCAGGGAAAAAAAAACCAGATTGTTCTCTGAAACAATAATTAGTGCACAAAAGGGAGAAATCTGTATTGTCTGTTATGACTAGAATGTAAACAACTGGAGTAGAAGAAAAAAAATAAGACACAATGCCTGGTTTGAGTTTCTGAGCAGTCTGGGGTAGGAAAAAAAAATTCCAACAACTGAAAGATCTGGATCCTGCAATGTTTCCATTCCTGAAGATCTGTATGTACCAGCTATTGGCGAAACGACCTGTGTACATGTATACATATAACTGCCTTTTCACATGGAGATTCAAGCTATGTTAATTTTTAGGATGTGCCTGCAGAAGGTCAAACACCCAGATGTTTTCAAACATTTCAAGTGTTTTCTTCAGTGCGATATTTGTTATTGCTTATCCACAGCTGCAAAATAATATACATCTTTCTCCTAGTCCATTGAGTACATAGTGGAAAGAAACAGAATTAAACAAATATAAACACACTTGCTTTTAAATTTGTGATTTTGATCCAGAAATATATAGTGTTATTTCATCTCTCTGGGACTCAGTTTCTTTATCTATAGAATGAGTTGAACTAGATAATTTCTGGGGCAGCTAGGTGGCCCAGAAGATAGAGGGCTGGATCTAGAGTCAGTTAGACTTGAGTTCAAATGTGACCTCAGACACTTAACTAGTTGTGTGACTGTAACAGTAAGGCACTAATAACAAGGTGGATGATAATTGTCAAAATGCCTATGTAGTTCTGTATCGCAAAGTATATGAAACTCTCCACATAGAAGGTAGAAGTAAATCTAAATTGCTACTACAGTGACCCTGGGCAAGTCACTTAACCTCTGCCTCAGGTTCCTCATGAGTAAAATGAGCTGGAGAAGGAAAGGGCAAACCACTCCAGGTATCTTTGCCAAGAAAACCCCAAATGGGGTCACAAAGAGTCAGACATGACTGAAACGACTGAACAACAAAAAGATAATCTCTAGCTGTCAGAAGTGATTATTAATTACCAATATCTTGGGGAGATTCATAGCCCTTACAAAGTCCTGACTTTTATGTTCAGTTCTTAAGGACATTATTGATGATGAAATTGGACTCACTTTGTGGTTCAAGGCCCCGCTCTGTTATAACCTGTGGTGTTCTGCTCAGGCTTGGGTGGGGTATACATTCTTTGAATTGATAGCCCAAAGCTGTGGGTGTTCTGGTATAGAGATACTTTCCCTATCCAAGTGATAATCAGCCCTTCATTTCAATATAGACCATCTCCAATCACATTAACCAGTTCCAATTAGATTTGATTGCAGTTCAATGGACCACCTACTGTTTTGAAGGGTATATAAACTGTGAGTCCTGCTTACCATGATTGTCTTTGGGTTGGGAGAGATTGCCAAATGACCATCTTTTTATAAATAACCTGTTGGCTTTATTAGTAAAATGGTTAAATTATCCAGAATCTATGTCTCTTGAACCTTTTTAAATGTCAGATAGCTCAAGAATTCTGAATTCAAATATCCACATATATGCAAGATTCATAAGTGTATGTGCATATGTGTGTGCACACATATGCGTGAGTGCGTGTGTGTGTGTGTGTGTGTGTGTGTGTGTGTGTGTGTGTATTCTGGTATACGTATGGGAAGAGAAAAGGCAGATTTTGAAGTACAACCTAAGCAAAGCTCACAGGTGTGAATCTTTGCAGGGAGGTTAGAATGGGGCAGCAGAACGTTTTTTCAACTTCTATTCATTGTTTACTACTTGTGTGACTGGGAAAGTTCCTTAGCATCTTGCTAGGCCATCTGTAAAGTTAGCGGGTTGGATACCTGGCCTCTAAAGGCCCTTCCAGTTCTAAATCTATGATCTCTTTTAATATAATGGCATAAAAAGTTCCAAAACATAAATGATAAGCATACTTTCTACCCTTGGGAGAGACCAAAAATTTGTAGAAATTGTAGGAAAATTTATTTTAAGTTTGTATGAAAAAAAACCTAGCAATCTAAGAGAACAAATGATATATGGTTGGAAAATGGCTGAGCAGGTTTTGGGACATAATCTGTGGCCATGGAATAGAGAGAAACAGACTGACTTGTAGATATGTCCAGCCCTTGAACATGACTATATTGGTACCATGAGCTAAAAACAGTTACAGGTAGACTTGGCAAAAGGAGCAAAATAGGTCAAACGTATCTATTAGGAAGAAAACCTGTATTTGACAACATTTAATGAAGGTAAAGAAATCTATATCCATAGGATTCCAAAATCTGATTTTTGAAATTGGATTTGTTAGCTCTAACCATTGAGCTCAAATCTTGAAATATCGACATTCCTGAAGAGCTAGCTATATCAGGTGTTGTTACATAAGTTAAAGAATATGTACCAAAAGGATATGAATAAAGATGGGACGTTATAAAACAATTCTAACTTAAATTCTCCATATGTGTGTATGTGTGTATGTGTATATATATATATGTGTGTGTGGGTGTGTATAGATATAATCTATGTATATCTTTATCTATAGCTATCTATATTCACATATTTTTCCATATATGTGTGTATATATACACGTATGTATGTATGTGTACGTGCATGTGTGTGCGCGCGCGCATGTGTGTGTGTGTGTATAGTGTGTGTGGGTTGGGGGCTAGGTAGTGCTAGACCTTGAGTCAGGAAGACCAGAGTTCAAATCCTGCCTCAGATACTTCCTGGCTGGTCAACTTGAATCTGGTCAAGTTACTTAGCCTCTGTCTGCCTCCATTTCCCTATCTGTAAAATGTGGATAATAATAATACATACCTATTAGAGTTGTTGTGAAGATTAAATGAGGAAGATATTAAATGAGGTAAAGTACTATGTAAATGCTAAGTTATTGTTATTAATATTATTATTATTAATAATAATAATACTGTCTAAGACCAAACATTGAAGACAAGGTACTGACTTATACTGGTAGGTGAATTCTTCCTCACAGGAAATTTATTTTTATGTGCTAATGAAATTTATTTCATCATTTTTATGCTGATGAAATCACATATTTCTACATGTTTATATATATGCATGTATACACACATATGTATATATGTACACATATCTATCATCTATCTATCTATCTATCTATCTATCTATCTATCTATCTATCTATCTATCTATCTATCTATCTCTTAGTCCAAATAAAAACAAAAGCTAAGAGCTGAGACAATTTGAGAAAAAAGAAAAGGAAAAGAAATCAAGATGTTGAAAGTTTATTTGTTGTGGGTCAGTCAGTGTGTCTATCCAGGGACAGTGAAGAGGCAAGTTGATTCAATCTGCTAGTACCCTTGGCATGGCGCCACATAAGTCGTATGTGGTATATGCTTTTCATTAATGATGAAAATGTGGCAACAATCATATATCATTCAAACCCCCAAAAGCGCTATAGGGGAAAAATTAATTTCATCAATATAGGGATTACTACTCAGTGAGGAAACTGTCCCTCTTCCCCCAATACCGCTTGACAACTTATCTCTAACTTAGAGGCTTAGAAAGCTGTCTGAGACACTAAGAGATTAAGTGACTTGCTTGCTCATGGTCACAGCTAACATCCATTTGAGGTCACACTTGAACTCAGGTCTTCCTGATTCCAAGGTTCCCCTCCCCGCAGCCATCATAGCATGCCTAGTGTCCCTGGTAGTTTTAACTCAGTATCTAAAACATACTTCAATTATTATAATAGCTATAACTTTTCTATCTTATTTTCATTTAAAAGCCATATAATTTTTTTGTCTTCCATTTACCAGTAGACCATAAATATAATTATAAAATTATAATTTTAACATAATAAAATATATAATAAATAATAAAAATAATATAATATAAACAATTATAAAAATTTCTGGCCTTTTATTGCTTTATTCTACCCAAACGCATTGATTGATAGTCCCCTCACCCTATTTGTGTTTGCTGTAAGTGAAAGGAATGTAAGAGTGTAGGTATAGGGGCTTCCTCCCCTGATCAAAGGAATGCCTCCTTTTCCCTCTGCCATCTCACTTGAACTATGAAAACCATGTGTGAGATGAGGCATCATGTAACACTTATTATTTGTACAGATGGGAAAAGAATATCATTTAGGCTTCTGATCTAGAAAGAAACGGAAATTTAGGTCACAAGTGTCGACAGGGCAATGATCCATAAAGAGAGCCTTCAAAAAGTTGTAAATCTTTCATGACTTTCTGATTAATTTGTATATTGTTTTTTTAAAATCACACACTCAAATAATTAGTTCCTCTTGTAAAAAAAGGATAATAATTTCAAATAACTATGTCTAAAGGTGCTTATGCATAATTTATAATGTTAAACAGACTTACTTCATGACAGCCTGATTTAGTTTCAGAAAGGATGTGTCCCGTTTTTTTACAAATGTATGGAATTTTTTCTTCACAGTTTTTAACTTCCCACCGTCCCTCCTGGATAAAATAAAAATGCAAGATGTATTACTTAACACTTTTATGGCAATAAAACTCCCTTCCAACTCTAATCTATGATTTTATTTACATAGGCTTTAAAGTTTACAAAGTGTTTTCCTTATAATAACCTTGACAGGTAGTATGTGTACAGTCAATCCTTGATTTTCATGGGGGTAATGTTCCTAGAAAATGGCACAAAAGTAAAAATTGCTAATGTTGATACATTGAACCTATGGGAAATAGTGAGTTGGGTTCCCACAACCATTACAAACTATAATCTTTTCTATATTGCGGAAAATATACTTTTCTGCATACAATTCTTTATAACAAAACATTAATTCGGATAATATACATATTTCTTTTTTTTAAAAAAGTTTAATTTTTTTTGTTACATTTTAAGTTCCAGATTGTTTCCCTCCCTCTCTCCCCACCCCACGCTAGAGAAGGCTACCATTTATTTTCATATATACATATATATATATATACACATGTATATTTCTGTATGTGTGCATATACATACATACGCACAGATATATATACTTGTAAAACCATACTATGCATACTTCTATTTATTAGTTCTTTCTCTGGAGATGAATAGCATCTTCCTTCATAAGTCCTTTGTAGTTGATTTGAATATATATAATACTCAGAATAGCTCAGTTATTCAGTTGTTCTTTGAACAATATTGCTGCTACAGTATACAACGTTTTTTTGGTTCTGTTCATTTCACTCTTCATTATTTCATGCAAGTCTCTCCACGTTTTCCTAAAAGCAACCTGCTCATCATTTCTTACAGCACAGTAGTATCCCATAACAATCATATACCACAACTTGTTCAGCCATTCCCCAATTGATGGGCATCCCCTCAATTTCCAGTTCTTTGCCACCACAAAGGAAGATGCTATAAATACTTTAGAACACATAGGTTCTTTTCCTTTTTCCCTCATCACCTTGTGAAATAGTCCTAAGAGTGGTATTGTCATGTCAAAGGGAGAGTTTTACAACTCTTTGAGCATGATTCCAGATTGCTCTCTAAAATGGTTAGATAAGTTCACAGTTCCACCAGCAGTGCATTAGTGTACCAAATTTTCCGCATCCCCTTCAACATTTGTCATTTTCCCTTTCTATCCTTTTAGCCAACCTGATAGGTGTGAGATGATGTATCAAAAATATTTTCATTTGCATTTCTCTAATCAATAATGATTTAAAGCATTTTTTCAGTGACTATATATAGCTTTGATTTTTTTTTCATCCAAAAATTGCTTGTTCATATCCTTTGTTCATTTCTCAATTGGGGAATAATTCATATTCTTATAAATTTGACAAAATTCTTTATGTATTTGAGATATGAGATGTTTATCTGAGAAAGTGTCTATAAAATTTCCTTCCCTACAATTTTCTACGCTCCTTACAATCTTGGCTACATTGGGTTTATTTGTACAAAATCTTTTTAATTTAATGTTATCAAAATTAATTATTTTATACCTCACAGTGCTCTCTACTTCTTGTTTATTCATAAATTCTTCTATTCATGAGTTTGATTGGTAATATGTTCAATGTTCTTTTGACTTACTTATGATATCTCCCTTTATATCTAGGTCATGTATCCGTTTTAATCTTATCTTGATAAATGGTACAAGACATTGGTCTATACTTGGTTTCTGCTATACTGCTTTCTAGTTTCCGCAACAATTTTTACCAAGTAGTGAGTTCTTATGCCAAAAGCTTAAATCTTTATATCTGTTAAACCCAAAGTACTATAATCATTTATTACTGTGTATTGTATGTCTACTTTGTTCCACTGATCTACCTTTCTATTTCTTAGGCAGTACCAGATAGTTTAGATAATTACCATCTTATAATACAGTTTAATATCTGATACTGCTAAACCACCTTCCTTTACTTTTTTTTCATTAATTCTTTTGATATTCTTGAGCTTTTGTTCTTCTAAATGAATTTTGTTATTATTTTCCCATCTCAATAAAACAGCATTTTGGTAATTTAGTTGGGATATCATTGAATTAAGTATATTAATTTAGGAAGAATTGTCATTTTTGTTATATTGGCTCTGCCCATCCATGAACAATTAACATTTCTCTAATTATTTAAATCTGACTTTATTTGTATAAAAAGTGTTTTGTAATTATGTTCATGTAGTTCCTGGGTTTGTCTAGGTTTGTATACTCCCAGGCATAATATGTCCTTTTCCTAACACAGTAACCATAAAATAAACCATAAAATGCAGGGGAAAAGAAAGGCAACACTGGACTGGTGAGGGAGCAGAGGGGAGAGGGGTAGCAATCTCAGAAGAACCCCGAGGTCAAAAAGGGAAAGTGGCAACCTGCCATCTCTAATCTCCCTTTTGGCTCCAAGGTTGAACTGTTCCCTGATGAAAAGCACATGCCCTGGAGTGAATTGCCAGCTTCCCCAGACCCCAGTCAGCAAGACAGGGGGCCAGGGTGACCACCATCTCATCTACCCACACACTCAGCTACTTTTTCATTTTTTCAGTCCCTCATCTCACACTTGAGAGGTTACTTTAAGGACTTTCTGGAGCAGATTCCACAAACACTTTTTACAAATACTTCCTTTCTGCAGATATAAGGAATCACTGATTCACTAACACCAAGCTAGAGACCAACAGTGGCTGCAGACATTTTGGCATGAAGTTTATCTAACATCTTTATTTTCTCTCTAAGCCACATCACTGACATGGTATATTTGGGCTTAGAACTCAATGCACTCTGCTTTGGGGACATAATCACAACACAAAACTTGAATTGTAAAGGCAGACAATGAAAATATGCAACAAATACATGAAGTGCTTTACTCTGCCACAGTAGCATGAACAAGACCAGTGAAGCTCCTAGTAGGATACCAGCCTTTCCACAAACTTGCAGGCATACCACCTCTCATTTTTTTCTCTACTGCACATGGCCACAAATGTGCACTTTTGCCAATGGGAAAGTGAAAATGAGGTTAGTGATAAAATCACTTGAATGTTTGAAGTCCCAAAAGTTAAATGTGTGAATATTGAGGACTGACTGAATATTAACTCCATTTTACAGATGAGGAAAGTGTCACTCTTAACAATTACGTGATTTGGCCATGATCGCACATGTAGTGCCAGTGGTGCCTCCTCTTGTTTCCGGGTCTCCAGAAAAGCTAACCCAAATTTAAGACCTTTTATGGATCAACACCCACTCAAAAGCCATAGCTCAAAGAACCCCACTACTGTGTTTTACTTCTGCTAGTTAGGCAAAAAACATATTAATTAAAAAAAAAGACATTTCATCAAACAGCATTAGCAAATAAATTGACAAAAAGATCTCCTTTATGCACAAATGGAATGCCCTGTACTACAGACTACCATACTACCAGTAGAAGAGGGCATACATGTATAAAGAACACACATGACCAAGTACACACAAAGGGGCCATGCATCAAGAGGCACATAGGCACATAATGGGAACCTGAGTGATCAAGGCCATTCTCATTTTCTATGGTGTAGGCCTGCCAATGGCCTTTGGAGATATCATTGTGCTGCTCTTAGGTGGATGAATTTTCTCTGCTGGATGATGCATTTATAGGCTGATCATATCTTTCTTCTTCCCTGGGGGGCATGTTGTTTTAGTTGAGCATTTCTAGTTACCAAATTTGTTCTCCATTCCCATCTCCTGGGCTTAAGCTCTTCAGGGCCGTCTACTGATCCTTTGTTCCCATCTACTCAGGTGTGACTAGACACATGTTCCTGAGCAGGGCCATAGATGAGGCTATGAGACATGACACTTAGCTAAGGACATCCAGCTAGAGTCCTTTAGGCTAAGATTAAGTCTATTTTTAAAAAAATTTCCTGTGTCTGGTACTACTTTGAAATCCGTGATTGGTAGTTCAGACAACTACTACAGAGTTAGAAATTTCCTTTAAACCCCCATTCAACTATGGCCCCCAACCCAATTTGGGGACCATCAAAAAATAATACTTGGAGCTATGTGCAGACTTTTTAGCCCATTTTACTCCCAAGACCCCATCTCACTGATGAGCAAATCAACTTGAGCAAGAAGAAAAACAAAAAAGACAGGTTCACAATCCTTTGCTTTCCTGGTTCATATTCCTCTCTTATTATATATAACTACCAGCAATAAATAAAAACAATTTGCCTTTCATGCTGTATTCTGGCTAAAGAAAAAAAAAACTTTTTGTCTCCCTAAACACAACTAGAAAGTATCTGAGGCAGAATTTGAACCCAAACTCCTAGCTAAGAAGGCATCCTACATACTATGACTCACACCCTCTCAATGATCACATTATATTAGAGAAACTGAAAACTAATGATAAATAATTCTTGTTTAGTCATTTTCAGTCATGTCTAACTCTTTGTGACCCTTTGGGGTTTTCTTGGCAAGGCTAAAGTGTTATGACCTAGTTTTAGCGGATTTCAAATGTATACATAAAAGAATATCTGAACTATGGTAATCATTTTGATAAACATACTGTAAAATTTGCTTTCTTTACACATTTGTTGACCCCTTCCTTGCTACTTTACTTTAGGAAAGTAGTGAAATGTCTCTTGACTTCACTCAATGCTAACTCTGAAGAAGTGGAGATTAGGGTAGTTTCCCCAAAGAATGATGAGGTTGTGTCCTGGGCATTGGAATGACAAGTCTGGAAACTAGGGAGATATCTTGTGTTTTGGTGAATATCACTGGTAATTTGGGGTGGGGTGCAAATATTTCTTGATGGTTCCCCGCTCAAAAAAAAGTAATGTGTTGAATTTATTGAGTACTTACAAAACATAACAACAAAAAAGCCAACCCAAGCTATGTGGAAGAGATTCATGGATTAATATTCAGTCCTCTTTTTACATTTTCTTTTGCATATGGAAATATTTTTGTTCTTTTGTGTCCAATTTCAGAATAAAACACAAAATAAATAGTTGCTAACTAATTGATCTTAGGGGCAGCTAGGTGACACAGTATTTAGAGTGCCCGACCTGGAGTCAGGAAGACTTGAGTTCAAAATTCAGCCTTAGACATTTACTAGCTGTGTGTCCCTGGCAAGTCACTTAACCCTGTTTGCCTCAGTTTCCTCATATGTAACATGAACCGTAGATGGAAATGGCAACTACTTCAGTATCTCTGTCAAGAAAACCCCAAACGGGGTCAGGAAGAGTCAGACAAAACTGAAAAATGATTAGACAATAACAATAAAAAATTGGCCTTGGAAGTTACTTATGTGTCCTTGGACAAGTCTTTAACCTGCCTCAGGGTTCTCACATGTACAAAGGAGGTTGGACATGGTGGTCTTAGTGGTGCTTTTTAGCTCTAGATCAATAAATTTATCAGTTTCCTTTTACACACGAGGAAAAATGACTTGCCCGAGGTCACATAGGTAGCCAGCTATGTAACCATGGTGCAAACTGAATCCTTTGACTCCCGGCACAGAAGTCATTTGCCTATACCATAATCCAGAATATGAAAAGAACCTACTTTTGGTCTAGCACGAACCACCTTTTCTAGATGCAAAAATTAACAAGTAGAAGAATTTAATCTAAAGCTGACTGCTGCAAAGCACTGGGTAAGGAAGATCTAGATTGAAGTCCTGGCTCTGATATTTACTAGTGTCAGCAAAAACTCAGTCTCTTGGCCTCAGTTTCCTCATCTGTAAAATAGAGATAATAATACCTTGTCTACCTTATAGAATTGTTATGGGGTGGGGGGAATGTTTCATTCATTCATCCTGCAAAGTCAGAATAATCATGATTTGAGGAAAATAAAACACATACAAATGTAGTGCTTAAAGTTTACAAAGTCCTCTATTAATGTGAGCTATTAGTTGTTGTTCAGTCATACCTGACTCTTTGTGACAGGTTTTTTCTTGACTAAGACATTAGAGTAATTTGCCATTTCCTTCTCCACCTCATTTGACAGATGAGGAAATGAGGCAAATAGGGTTCCATGACCTGCCCAGGGTCACACAGCTAGTCAGTGCCTAAGGCTGGATTTAAACTCAGAAAGATGGGTCTTCTTGTCTCCAGGTCCAGTATTCTATCCACTGTGCTGTCTAGCTGCCTGAAGTATTAGTATGCACCATCAAAGCCTTTATGCATGCTAAGGCTTAAGCGTGTAATACCACTTTAGAGCAGGGGGAATTTTCCTGGAGGAATTTCCATCATTTCTATCATTCCAGATGAAATAGTCCATCTATGGATCAGTCAGAATCTTAAAGGAACTCTAAGCTGTAACTACAGCAGTCGCCAGCAGGTGGGGGAATGCCTGTTCAGTCTACCACTGTAGCCTTTACCCTTTATGACAGTCTATCCAACCTCTCCATTTCTCAGGCCTAAATTTAGTCATCTATGATGACTAAGTAATCTGTTAATTATAAGGTTACCTGTTAATATAGAGTTTTGCTTCTTAGAAATAGATTAATTATTCTGTTTATTCATTTTATAATTACCATTTTGCCAGAAAATGAAGCATGAGTAAGCACAGTTACAATATTAAAGGAAGAAAATGAATTTATCTAATTCATCAACAATATGTTTATGGCTCAGTGTTAAGTGCTGGAGGGAGAGGGACATAAAAATGAATAAGAAATCCCTGCCTTCAGAGAGCTTTCAGTCTAGTAAGAGAAATAGATGTGGCAGGACATGTTTAATAACTGGATCTCTGGGAAAAAAATATGCATGACATACTTTAAAGCTTAATCTGCATTATCAACCCCTTTCCCATTACTTTTGTAACTCTAGACAATCAACAAAATAAGAAATCAAGCCCTGATTTGTATCATTTGATTTCCGAGGTATATAAAATGCTCATGCTGAAAATTTAACAATTGTCTCCCAATAGCCCATCTGAGCTGGCTCCAGCCCACTCCTGGTTAAGGTATCACTGGCTCTACTAAATTCAATTCAGCAGACCTACTAAGTATAAGACACAGTGCTAGGTCTGGGGACAGTAACTAAAAAGAAGAAAATGAATATAGGCTCTGCCATCATGGAGCTTAAAATCTAGTATAGGATGATACCAGCGAATTTGAGAGTAACCCTCCCCCTTTTTTAGGCAGTCAGGGTTAAATGACTTGCTAGTAAGTGTCTGAGGCCAGATGTGAACTCAGGTCCTTCTGATGCCAGAGCCAGTGCTCTATCCTAGATGCTTCACCCTTCCTTCTTAACAATAAAACCACTAAGTACCAGCCTCCTTGCTGTCCCTCATACAAGACATTCCATTTCCCAACTCTTGTGTATTTTCACTGGCTGTCCTCCATGCCTGGAATTCTCTCCCTCCTCATATCCATCTCCTGGCTTCCCTGGCTTCTTACAAGTCTCAGCTAAAATCTTACCTTCTACAAGAAACCTTTCCCAATCTCCCTTAATGTTAGCATTTTCCCTCCAATTTACTGTAGACAATCTTGCCTGTACATGGTGCGTGCATATCTACCCCATTAAAATGCGAACTCCTTTAGGACAGGGACTGCTTTTGCTTTCCTTTGTAGTACTCATAGCAACACGTCTGGCACACAGTAAGTATTTAATAAATGCTTGTCTACTGGTTGATGGCTGTTTGCTTGTCTACAAATGGGCTCCAGAACAAACACCCAGAGCTATCAAATAGACACTAGAAATATCATTAGGAAATAAGGTTATTTTAATTAATTAAACATCAACGAAAAATCCACTGACAAATACAGCATCTAACAGAGTAAATTCTGAGATGTGGCAAGACCCAGCACAGACAGAACCATAGCTTCTCAGAGTTGGAAAGAAATTCAGAGGTCATTATCTGAATGGGAACCTCCTCCAAAGCTTCCCTAACATATGTTTGTCTAATCTTGAATTAAAGTTCTACAGTGCTAGGGGAACTCGTTTCCTTCTGAGTCAACTTCTGGATACCTCTAATTGTTAGGAAATTTTTCTTCATCTACAGTCAAACTCTCCCTCTTTGCGATTTCTACCCACTACTGGCTCAGCACACAGCTAATTCTTATACCTGTACGATGTCCAGTAGGCGTCTTAAATTCAGCATGTTCAAAACAGAACTCATTATCTTTCTCCCTAAACTTCCTCCCCTCGCTGATGTTCAGTTGTGTCTGATTCTTCATGAATTTGGGTTTTTCTCAGCAAAGATACTGGAGTGGTTTGCTATTTCTTTCTCCAGCTCATTTTACAGATGAGAAACTGAGGCAAACAGGGTGAAGTGACTTGTCCAGGGTCACACAGCTAGTAAATGTTTGAGGCCAGATTTGAAGTCACGAAGAGGATTCTTCGTGATTCCAAAGCCAGGGCTGTATCTACTGATCCATGTAGCTGCCCTCCTCCCCTTAATACCTTCTCTTTTACTGTAGAAGGCAACACCATCCTCTAATGTCTGGTCCTTCGCTATTGACTTTCCTCTATTTCTCACCTCCCATATCCAAACTATTGACAGGGTCTGTCTATTTCACCTTTGCAACATCTCTCATACACTTCCCATTCTCTCCTCTGGCACTTAAACCATTCTGGTGCAGGCCCTCATCACCAGGACTATTGCAATAGCCTGCTGGTGGGTCTGCTTGTCTTAAGTCTCTCCCTGCTGCTGTCAATCTTCCATTCAACCATTAAGGCGATTTTCCCGATGTGAAGGTATGACTGTTACTCCCCTCCTCAATAAACTCCAATGGCTCTCTATTGCCTTCAGGATCAAATATAAAATCTTCTGTTTTGCATTCAAAGCCCTTTATAACTTAGCCCCTTTCTACCTTTCCAGTATTCTTATACCTTACTCCCTGCCATGTACTCTTCAATCCAGTGACGTTGTTCTTGCTGTTCCACAAACAAGACACCCCATCTTTTGGCATATTTTCTCCGGCTATTCCTCAAGCTGGAATGTTCTCCCTCTTCATTGCTGCCTGTTGGCTTCCCTGGCTTCCTTTAAGTCCCAACTGAAATCCTATTTCCTACAGGAACCCTTTCCCAACCCCTCCTTAACTCTAGTGCCTTCCTTCTGTTAATTATTTTCTATTAATCCTGTAAATATAGTTTATTTGTACATATTTGTTTGCATGTCATCTCCCCCATTAGATTGTGAGCTACTTGAAGGTAGCGACTATCCTTTGCCTCTTTTTGTATCTCCAGCACTTATCACAGTGCCTGGTACATAGTAGGTGCTTCATAAATGTTATTGATTGATCATATAAGCTCAAGTATCCATCGATTGTCTCTACTGTTAGAATATAAGCTGTTTGGGGCAGCTAGGTGGCACAGTGAGTAAAGCCCCAGCCCCAGAGGCAGGAGGACCTGAGTTCAAATCCGGCCTCAGGCACTTGACACACTTACTAGTTGCGTGACCTTGGGCAAGTCACTTAACCCTGATTGCCCTGCCTTCCACCCTCCAAAAAAAAAGAGAAAAAACAAAATAAAATAAAAAAATAAAGATTTAAAAACAAAAAGACTATAAGCTGTTTAAGGGAAGGGACTGTTTCAGTTTTGTTTTTGTATCATTGTTTTGTGATATTAATAACATCATCTTACAGATCAGGAAATTGAAGCATACAGAGGTTTAGTGACTTGCCCAAGGTCGCACAGCTTGTAAATGCCTGAAGTGACATCTGAACTCAGGTTTTCCTGACTCCAGGTCCAGTACTCTATCCACTGTGCCACTCAGCTGCCTCAAATGAGAGAATGTAGGTAGAAGTGTTTTGTAAATAGTAAAATGATGTACAAATATGAACTATAATGATAATAATTGCTGCCTTCAAGTATTTGAAGAGCCATCATGTGTAAATGGTCAATAAACATTAAGCACCTATTATGCACCAGGCATTGCGCTAAGAACCAGAGATACAAAGAAAGGCAAAAGAGAATCCCTGCCTTTGAGGAATTCACTATCTAATTGGGGAGATGACAAACAAACAAGCAAACATATACACATATTGTTTTTATATATGCCAAGCCCAAATAAGCTATATACAGGATAAGTAGGAAATAACAGAGGGAAGGAACTAGAATTAAGAGGGGTTGGGAAAGGCTTCCTGTAAAAGATGGGATTTCAGAATTTTATTTCACAAAAGGACAAATATGAGAGGAGAGGCAGTGTGGTGTAGTGGAAAGAACCCTGTATATGAAGACTAAAATATGGGCAATAATACTTAGACAGAAGGGGCAGTGTGGTGCAGTGGGTAGAGAGCTGGCCTCAGAGTCAGGTTGCTATTGTTGTTGTGTTTTTCCTTCGTTTTCAAAGAGGACCATGACATCAGGGAAATGATGACATGACCTTCAGTTGACTTTGATTTGAGTGAGGGAGGGCTGTGCAAGGTCACCGGCCTCACTTTCTTCTCCAGAGCCATGTGGGTCTAGTGACCAGATATTCATCAGGATGACTGGAGATGGCCCAGGATGCAATGGGAGACCCTGACCCTTTTAGGCCAAGGCCTCTTCATGTCCTCACTTAGAGTGAGGTAAGGCCCATTCAGTGAATGGGCCTCTTTAAGAAATGAGTCAAAGGATGGCCCCTTTAATTAGAAAAAAAGGAAAAAAAATCAAGCTGGGAGGGGAAGACTCCCAAGGTTGCTGTTCCAAAGAGAAACAGTTACCATTGACTGGAGACAAGGTATCAGTGTAAACTGGTAGAGGGAATTTCCTCATTTGAGACTTACCTTTACCAAGGAAATCCCAGTTCTAATCACAATTTCTAATGCTTGGACTGTTCACCTCATAGGGCTGATCCTCACAAAAACCAAATAATAATAGTTAATATTTACGTGGTACTTTAAGGTTTGTAAAACACTATGCAAGTATGATTTCATTTTATCTAAGCATTACTGCCCGTATTTTACAGAGTAGAAACCTCAGGTTTAGTCAGAAAGTTGAATAACTCACTTGGCCCCAGGCCATCGCTGCAGCGGCAAAAACAAGTCTTACAAGCGGATCTTTAGTCTTCATATACAGAGCTCTTTGCACTACACCACACTGTCTCTCCTCTCACATTTGTCCCTTTGTGATAACGCCTCAGAACAAGGATTCTTAACCTGGACTCCAGCTACCATATGGATTTCAGAGCACACACACACACAAATTACATCTTTATTTCAATATGATTGATTTCCTTGTAATCCTTTGTATTTATTTTATGCATTTTATATTTTATATTTATTTTATATTTTACATTTATTATTTTGAGGAAAGTCCACAGGCTTCACCAGACTTCCAGAGGGGTCCATGACACAAAAGATTAAAAATTTCTGCATTAGAAGTTTCTTTTGAAGCTACAAGCAATCTCTCAACTTAACAGCAACAAATTAAACTAAACAAAAGCATGAAGGGTCTAATCTTAATGACTGTAACTGATAACGGTAGCCACAGACACACCCCCTACAGGGCTGTGCCCAATCACTTTGGCCTGCTGCCCATTTAGAAAGCTATATTTGGATATCCTCTTTGTAGATGATAACGTTCTCCTTTGTTCTCACCCAGCACCCTTTGATGAGCCTTTCTAATGAGCTTGTTCCATATTACGGAATTTCAAGAATCTGAGAGTTCACCAGTGTAGGTATTCCTCCCACCAAGAGGGATGGCAACCCTGCTGCTGCTTTAATGGTAAATAGTCCCTGAGTGAGTTTGGGGCTGCAAAATGAGATGAGTCTCTCTGAACTAAGCAAGGGTCCTCTCCTCTCTCAGTGGATGACGGTCATATATCATGTCACTCAGCTATACCTTGATAATGCTTTTCCAGTTTGTTCATACTTGCCAGCGCTATACTGGCACATCCTTTGGAAACCCAGGTCCATCTCTATACCACGATAAGTCCTCAGAAAGTTAGTGCCAGTGGTATAGTGGGCATGGTGCTAGCTTTGGAGTCAAGTAGATCTGAGTTTAAACTGTCCCCCAGCCACATCACAGCCATGTGATGGGGAAAGTCACTTAATTTATCAACCTGAATTTTCTCATCTATAAAATGGGAATAAATAGTACCTATCTCACATGATTGTTGTGAGGAGTAAAAAACACCTGAAAAGTGGTTAGCAAACCTTAAAAGGCTACATGAATGCTAGTTATTATTATTATTATTGGTTTTTTTTCTTGATAATTTTAGAGGATAGACAGGCAGACAGACAGATGGAGCATCTACTGAGAGTTAACATCCTTATCTGTAAAAATGAGGTTGGACTAGATAATTTCTAAGTATACTATTCCGGGAGTCTCTATATCATTAGGTTTATAGTCATTTATGTGTTTTACTTACCAATTAGATAAGAAGCTACTTGAGGGAAGGAACTGAATCCTATTTAACTTGGAATCTTTCCTAGTACCTAGCACAGATGCCTGCATGTAGCAGGTACTTGATAATGGTTAAAAACTGAATATGAATGCTGCATAGTTGGGTCCAAATTATCTGCGAAAATGAATTATGGTATTCTGAGATAATATTTGTTAAAAGCACAAATGTTGCATGTTCTGAAATTTCTCATAACTATATTTACTCACTCAACCTATCTATCCTAATATTGCACCATCAATTGTTCTTTCTTTGTTGGCCATTTCTATTACACGTTAAAATGTGTGCATCTCTACCAACCTAAAAATCTCTTCTTCCTGTAATCCTCCTAGGCTGGGGGGCACCATGCTAAAACGGAGTCCATGTTGCTGTGGTGTTTCAAACCTAGCTCTGCTGCTTAAGATATGTGCATAACACTTGCCCCAGCAGTCTTTTGCTGAATGGCAGCTACCTCTCTTTGTACCCTATGGATTTTGTGGGTCTTTAGGCCCAAATGTAACACAGAAACATAGAGCAAATAGCCCTAGAGGAGAGGATAAGTAGGAAGGACAGCTGTCAGGGTCATGCTGGGTCACAAGCTCTGTTGGAACTTTGAAAAAGGTAGAAGAATTGCTTTGTGTCTCTTACCCTTTTCTGACGTTCACTCTCAGTGTTGACTCAGTTTGACTGGCATGGCTAGGCCTCTGATTGTGTGGGTGGTTATTGGGATGGGAAGGGGAAGGTCAGCCCATGGAAGTACTGGGCCCCTGATTTGATTTCGTTGGTGTTAGCCACACATGAGGAGGGACATGGAGAAGAAAGCTCACTGCTTGGGTTACCTGGGTGGGGGGTGGGGGATTTTCCCAGGACCCATAGCTGAATTATTATAGACTGCAGGTTTTGCTTATTTTTTGGCCAGAGGGCAGGGATCGTTCACCATCAGTAATGTACGAGGACAAGGGAAGCTCTAGCTTGGTAAAACAATTTCCTTTTTCTCCCCTTTGACTCTGATATTAGGATGGAGGATGAAGGAAGGATTTTTGAAAGTACAGCCCTATAAACTTTTCAGATGTTTCATCCTCCCCTTTCCCTGCAAGGATGAACATAGAATTCAGTTGGGGCTAATCCCATTGCTTGGACATGACCCTGTTATACTTCAATATGTCTATTTCCATTTATAGGCATTGAATTTTAGTTTAAATGCTGATTGAATAAATTCTGTGTAGAGCCACACTGATGAAGAAAAAGAGATTGGCATCTAGAGGGTGGGGGCCACAAGTTAAGAGAGTTACAAATTATTGTTGGAACATTTACACCCCTACGTAGTAACCTGGAAACACTGGGAAGTATGTAAAGGTTGTGAAGACTTGGACAGCCAAGACTATCATATGCGCATGGGGTAAGTGAGCTAGGAGCTCAAAGTTGGGGACCAATAAGTTCTGTCATTCACGTATGCTTGAGGGAGCTGGCACAGCTTCAGCTCAAAGTGCCATCTTGTGGTTCGCCCAGGAATGCCACCCCAAGCTGCTGCTCTAGCTCCTCCCCTGATGTTAAATTAAATTCTATCCTATAACGGGAGTGTTTTGTGCACAACTTCAGATAAGTCACAGCTTCTTGGGGCCTCAGTTCTCTCATCTGTAAAGTGAGGGGTTGTGCTAGAAGACCTTTGTTAAGGCTCCTTGCAGCTCTAAATCTGTGATCTATCGTAGCTGCCACTTGAGTGATCTCTTCCCCCAGTACATCAGTACATCTACACATACATGCATACAGACATATAAACATCTGTATCTACATAGTGTATAGGGAGGACTAGCACCTCTGTTATGAGGGCTTGCTGAACCCTTTTTGGGGCTCCGCATCCAACTTTGGTGTCTACCTCTCACCGAAATCTCACCTGTGACTCCAAGAAGCTGTACTATTCTCATTGGCCACATACCAGTAAAGTCATCTTGGCAGATGGGCTAAACCAGGTTGATGGTAATCGACAGACCTCAAAGATGAGTTGGGGGTGTGTGTGTGTCTACCCCAACCATGTGAAGACTTTCCCCAGCAGAATGAATGGATGAGAACAATTTGCTCTAATGGCCATGTGGGCAGCTGAAGCAGGAGCTGTGGGACATTTAGAACCTGGTCAGACATCAAAGACACTGAGGTCATCTGCTGTATCTTGGGCCATTGCTAGTTGTCCTGACTTTTGTCCTGCTACCAGACTTCAGTGACTCAGGAAGAGAGAGTGAGGTGCAACTCTGCCTCACTTCAATCCAATTCACGTGCAAGTCAAGACATCACCTGTCATGTCCTGTCCTCTTTGAAAATGACAGCTCTTGGGGCAGCTAGGTGGCGCAGTGAGTAGAGCCTTGGAGTCAGGAAGACCTGAGTTTAAATGCGGCTTCAGGCACTTGACAAACTTACTAGCTGTGTGACCTTGGGCAAGTCACTTAACCCCAATTGCCCTGCCTCCCTTCTCCAAAAAAAAAAAATGATAGTTCTTTCCTCCCTGGAAGCCAGACTCATTCTGAATATTTGTATGGATTCATGGCTTCCATTTATCTTTTCCAAGAGGCAATAGATAGGACTAGATGACCTTTAAAGTCTATCTCTGGGATCTTCTGGTATTCCACTGAGCTACCTCATTATCAAAGGCAACAGAAGCTCAGAAATCAGCCAACTAAGGATAGCATTTTTCAGTGCCCTCATTGATAGAGAACACCAAGGAACTATGGTTAAATTATAGTCAAATCTGATGGCTTTTTTATTCTTAATACCATACTCATTCTAAACAACCTCTTCTTAGCACATAACAGAAGAAGTATCACCTTAATATTTTCTCCTAATTAAATTTCACAAACATCATTATATTCTTTTATTTCTTCTTTCTCACTGATTTCATCATCTCTTCTTTTTAAACTCCTTTCTTATTCTTCCAACTTATGAAATATTCATTTGATAAATATTTCTTGAGCACCTATTCTGCGCCCAGCATATCCCAATCTTGGGATATGCAAAGAGGTGAAATGTTTGTTAGCACATAGTATTAATATATCCAAAAGAAATCTTTTCTTAGTCCTTTTTCTTCATCTCCGCTTGCATTTTGGGAAGTTTCATCTTTTTCCGTACCACAACTACCTCAGAGACAATTCATGATCGTTTTAGACACCTCATTCTCTTTTTCCCTCTTTTCCACCTATGATTAAGTCCTAACACTTTTATCTTTCTCTGGAAGAGCATTTGATTGGAGTCAGAGGACCAAGGTTCAAATTTCACCTCTGATACTATGTGAATTGTTCAAGCCTCAATATCTCTGGGCCTCTGTTTTCTCATTTGTCAAATGAGGGGGTTAGACTGTATGGTTTCTTCAGTCTCTCTCTCACTGATGATCCTATAATAAAGGGTTTCTTAATCTGGGGACTGTGAACTTATTTTTGAAAAAAAAATTATAACTATATTTCAATATGATTGATTTCCTTTGTAATCCTATGTGTCTTACACATTTAAAAACAATTTTGAGAAGGCATGCATAGGTCTCACCAGATTCTTTCATCAAAGGGGTCCATGACTCCAAACAGGTTAAAAATTCCTATAACAGAATGGTCTTTTTTGCTGTGTTAAAGGCAATAATCTGATATGGGTCCTATGATTTGTACATCTCCTATAAATATATATTCTTACTAATATCTTTTGTTCATCAGACTTGTCACCTTTAACATCTCCTATTGTGTGACCAAGGTCAGTCACTTAAACTCTGTGAGCCTCAAGTTCGGGCTGGACTAAATAATCTCCAGAGTCATATTCTCAGATCCTAATCTTTCAAATATGCTGTTGTCAAAATAACATTTTCTGTCCATGATGCTAATAACAAAATACTGTCAAAATTTCCTTCAAATTTCCTGGATAAACAGGTAAAAGATCAAGATTATCATAAACCTAGACCCTCAATCTGAGGAGAAAAATCTGAGAATTATAAAAACTCACACCTGGTGCTTGCAAAATATCACTATAGCTCTGATCTAGAGAGGTGTGGATGTGTATTGTAAACAGGGTGAGAACATGAATCAAATAAAGCTGTCAGCCTAGATATTTTTGAGACTAGTTGGGAGTGTCATCATTACATAAAGAAACACTTCTGACTAGAAAAGTAGCCATTTGGGGTGAGGGGCAGGGCTCTCATGGAGTTCCATTGGAGTAGTGCATATAGCCTGCTTTTGGGGGGTTAATTTTATTTAATTTTTAATTTATGGAGTAAAAAGCATTCCTATAATATAGTATTATAAAAAAAGATTATTGCACATGAAATTGCAATTCTATTATGTACAACTTGGTATTCCTCTTAAATATAATAAAGTTATTTTGTAAATTTCTTTTTTCCCCTTTTTTCTTCCCTTCTTTCACCCCTCTCCCCCATTCTAGAGGTGGCTATTATTAGACACAAATATGTATACACACACATGTGAAAATCATTCTATACATAGTTCTAGTTATCAGTTCTTTCTCTGGATGTAGATAGTGTCTTCCTTCAAATGTCCTTTATAGTTAATTTTATTATTTATAATAGTCAAAATGAATTATTCGCTCAAAGTTATTCTTGAAACAATATTGCTGTTACTGTATAATGTCTTCTTGCTTCTGGTCATTTTGCTCATCATTATTTCATGCAAGTCTATCCATGTTTTTCTAAGATCACCCAGCTTATCATTTCTTATAGCATGGTAGTAGTGCATCACAATCATATACCACAACTTGGTCAGCCATTCCCCAATTGCTACCACAAAGAGAGCTACTATAAATATTTTAGAATGTATAGGTTCTTTTCCTTTTTCCCTACTCATCTTTGGAAATAGACCAAGTAGTGGTATTGCTGGGTCAAAGAGTTACATAAGCAGTTTAATAACCCTTTGGGCATAATTTCATATTGCTCTCCAAAATGGTTGGATCAGTTCACCATTCCACCAACAATGAATTAGTGTCCCAATTTTTTCACATCCTCTCCAGTATTTGTCACTTGCCCCTTCAATCATTTTAGGCAATCTGGTAGGTGTAAAATGACATCTCAAGGTTGTTTTAATTTGCATTTCTCTAATCAACAATGAGGCAGAGTATTTTTTCATATGACTATAAATTTTTGTGATTTCATGATCTAAAAACTACTTGTTCATGTCTTTTGACCATTTATCAATTGGAGAATGACTTCTATTCTTATAGATTTTTACAAAATCATATATTTGGGATATGAGATCTTTTTCTGAGAAATTGTCTATAAAATTTTTCCCCCAACTTTACAGTCTCCTTTCAATGATGGTCATGGACTCTCATGAGTCCTGACCTACAGAGTTCATAGAGTCACCATGACCCTAAAAACAATAGCCTTCCAGTAAACCAATCCAGCCTTCAAAGACTCTTAGTAATGATGGGGAAAACTTACAGATTGCTGAGCTGAAACACAGAGTTGGCTGCTGTTGAGAGAAATATTGGGCTCATGGATGTGCCAGTTAGTAAAAGTAACTGAAGAGCCATTAGACCATTCAAAGGAAACTGGATTGCTATGACTGCTCATGCCGATCCATGTTTCAGATACATTTTCTGTAAGAGATCATAGGAGATTATTGTTTGGATCCCTATTATCTGAAAAAGGAGGTCATTATTTTGACTGTTTAATTAAAAGTTTCTTTTTGGTTATAAATTCTCCATGTGATAGAACTAGTTTAGCTCTTTTTTCAAAAAGCTTAGAAAATAACAACAGCAACTTTGTTTTGTGTTATGGTAAGAGATACAAGTTTTAAAAAAAAAGATTGGGAAACCTCCACCTCTGAAGCTGGGTATGGACTGGAATCACTAAGCTTAAGAGAAGTCATCTCTTTTTTTGGGAGGGGGGGGAAGTCATCTCTTAAGAAATTCTTGTTAACTTCCCCAAACTTACACAAAGCAAGAAAGTGACATCTAAAGAAAACCAATGAAAGGGAGGTGGGTGAGAGGGGTTAGACTAATTAAGGTGAGAAATACCTCTTTCTGACTGGAGAAAAAGAAACACCTATTTCTTAACTCCTCAGTTCCATCAAGCAATTTTTATACTTTTTTTTTCTGTTTTTCTCTTTGTTTTCTGTTTTCTCTGTTTTTTTCTGATATGGAAGAAAGTTGGTTGGAGATCTTAGAGCAAAGGAATTGGGAAGAGAAACTCAGATCTTGGAAGCTGATCATGAGTGTCAGGAAGGTGAATTAGGCTCAAACAGCCTAGTCAGAATAAATATATCTCTTTGTAATGGAGAGAGAAAAATCAGGATGGACCCCTGGGAAATAAGCAGCTCATTCTGAGGATTCTGAGCAAATCCTCAATTTGAAGGCAACCCACCAAGAAGGGCTTTTGACTCCTAGGTAAAATTCAAGGTCAGCTGATAAACAGAAGTTTAGTGTTAGGGCAATGGTTGACTGCATTAGACCTTTATTTCATAATAAATTTACTTTACCAGAATTACTTATGTTACTAGTTAATGTCTATAAAAATTCTTTTTCTTGACTTGGTGTCCACAGACAGACATTTTAGGGGGTCTGTGAACTTGGAGAGGAAAATAATTACAATGACTGTTTTCACTGTAATTTATTTCCTTTGTAGTTCTTTGTATTTTATTTTATGCAGTTAAAAATTCTGAAAGACAGCCTCTATAGGGTTCACAAGACTGTCAAAGGAGACTGTTAAAAAAAAGCAAAAAAAAGGTGAAGAACCCCTGGTCTGGGGTTGGCTAAGTAGCACGATGTCACCTAGCTGGACTTGGAATCAGGAAGAAGCCAGTTCAAATCCTTCTTTAGATAGTTATTAGTTATATAAACCTTAAGTCACTTAACCTCTTTCAGCCTCAGTTCCTTCATCTGTAAAATGGGAATAATAATAGAGGACAATAATTTCCACAGGGTTGTTGTGAGGACTAAGTGAGATAACAGCTATAAAGCTCTTCGTAGAACTTAAAGCATCACCATCATCAACATCATCATCATTTAATTTTAACTTAATAAACAATAAAGTTTACTGCCTGGATTGTATGCTTAGGGCATACTACTACTGGCAACAGCATCACTAAATTATGAGTTTGGTGGTGTTTAACTGTTTGCAAGTTTTTTCGTTCAGTTGTCTACTTTTTGAGGGTTGAATCTCTAAAATTAAAGTCATAAAATAACAGTAAATGCCACACTCAGTGTCATATTTTAAAAACTACTGTTGTGTCGATCACTTTGTCTGCCTAAAATATGTGAATGCCTTTTAATTTTTTCTGAACATATATTTTGTCAAAATGCTACAACTCATTGCATATATTCTGAAAATAGTATTCCAAATACATCAAGGTCAATTTAAAAATAGATGCATTTATTTTCTATCCCACTAATAAAAAATATGTCCTGCTACATTATTATGGGCTTAAGATCTAGTAGCAATTAGAAAAAAAGGTAAAGCAATCAGCTTTAAGGACTCACCATCTATAAGGAGGGTTATGAAAAACTCTGTCTCTGCTAATGAAGCTATGTTGATCAGGTCACTGCCATTGGACTGACAAGAATGCAGGGCAGTCTTCCAGGTTTTTCCTTCTTTCTGGAACTGGTAACAATTGTAATTATAAGGATTCCAGCCTGGTTCACAGAGGGTCGGGTGGTATTTCCAAGCATCTTTTTCATTTTAAAGATATAAAACAAAAACATTATTGAGATATATGAGATGATGACAGAATGAAATAACATGAAAAGCAAAAGAGAGCTTACTGTTCAAAGAGAGAATCAGCCTTGGGACCAGGAAGACCTCCCCGGGTTCAGAATCTCACCTCTGGTACATACTGGTTGTGTGTCCTGACAAATCACTTGACTTCTCAGGGCTCTAGGCAACTCTCTAAGACTATAAATTGCAGGGAAGGTGTCATCCTGAATTAGTAGTGGGAGCTCCCTCACCAGGGAGTTCTCTATACCAGTAAAGTAACAGGTACAATGCATGTCTATTTCTCACAGCTACCCAGTTTGGTAGATAGCACAAGGGGCCTACCTTTGACCTCACAGAGTTCTGTGTTTTGTGCCACAATTTTTTTTGTGTTACAGTCATCTGAGTTTGTATTTTATGCCTCTCCTAGACTTTGAGCTTCATGAAGTCAGCAACCATATTTTATCAAAACTTTATATGTCTGCCAGTACCTAGGACAACATTAACAATTTAAAAATGCCAGCTGTGCACAGAGTAGCACTTAATGAATGTTTGTTGAATGTTGACTGACAATAAATTAGTGATTTAATCCCCATACTATAGAGGGAAGGAGGAAACAGGGAGAAGAAAACAAGAGAAGAAGAGAGAGAATTCTATGTGAATTTCAGCAAACTATTAAAACATTAAAAGAATCTCTCTATAGAGATGACGAATTGACTCACTACTCTTTTCCAAATTCTGTAAGAACTGGAATGGCTATTTAGAGGAAGATAAAAACATAAACATTAACTATATTTACTTGTTCCAAGAGAAAACCCTTATAATCCACAATCCAAGTTGTAATATGAAACAATGAGTTTCTCCTAGCCAGGATAAATCAATCTGTCAGCATTTATTAAGAACCTAATATGTGCTAGGCACTGGAGATCCAAAGAAGAGCAAAAGATGGCCCGCACCCTTAAGGAGCTCACAATCTAAAGGGGAAGCAACAAGCACACAAATATTTCCAAAGAAGATATAAACAGGGTAAACAGGAAACAAAGAACAAAGCAAAAGCACTAGAACTGACAGGGGTTGGGAAAGGCTTCCTGTGGAAAATGGAATTTTAGTTGGAACTTAATGAAGTTAGGGATGCCAGTAGGCAGAGGTGAGGAGAGAGATCATTCCAGGCACAAGGGACAGCCAGAGATGATGCCCTGAGCCTAGAGAGTATCTTGTTTACAGAACATGTTGGGGTGTAAGGGATGAGAAGACTGGAAAGGTAGGAAGGGGCTAGGCTATGAAGGGTTTTGAATACCAAAGAGAGGATTTTGTATGTGATTTTGCGAGTTACATTCTAAGACTTAAATATGAATTCTATGATTTTAGTGATAAGAGAAAACAGTTGGTCTTTCTTTTCACCTTTTAGACGAAGTGCAGATTTCTAATGCCCACTATAAATGAGGAGCTAGATCATAAAAAGCAAATTAATTGGGCTAAAAACTTGTTACTAAGAGTTGCAGACTTTTACCCCATTGGGCTTATCAGTGATGTGTGGAATGCAGTGGAAAATCACTGAAGTATATTGTTGTGTAAAACTTGCTTGTGATTTAGTCAATTTCCAAAGGGATCATGAATGAAATTCAGGAGTAGATTTAGATGAGAAACAGGTGTTGCATGTTTCAGTGTCAAAGAATGAGAATTCCAACGGGAAAAATTAAAAAGTGGAAATGTTTGATATGCTAAAGTTATCTTGTTTTGTTTTGTTTTTGTTTTTGAGCAATATCCTGACCATATATGTGGAATTCAAGATTCCTTTGGAATAGTAGAAATTTTCTGGATACAAATATTTTATTGGATAAATGTAAACCAACATTGACAAAGTGTGAATTATGTATTATCAACAGATGGAGGGAGGTATTTAATTATGTTTAGAGGAATATTAAACAACTTATAAGACTAACATAAAATACTTACCAAATGCCTCATGTTTGGTGTGGTTTAAATATTTTTTACATACATAAGGCAACCCAGATTCACATTCACGACTTCGCCAGGACCGTGTCATCAAAGAATTGAATGTTCCACAGTGATCAAGAAATGGGTCAAATTTTATATCTGAAAAAAATAACAGCTCTTTAAATTCCCAAAGCAAATATAATTAATCAATCTAAAGCATGTTCTTGACATTCACTCATAGGATTTCAAGTTAATGGGGACTTTGGAGGTCATCTAGTCTAAAACCAGCATTTTACAGGTTTAGAAACTGAGGCTCAGAATGGTTAAGTGACTTGCTCAAGGTTACATAGTAGTGAGTGGTAGACATGGTATATAAACCTAAGTCAACTGACACCAAATCCAATGTTCTTTCCTTTACACCGTGCTACTTACGGTGATTAGTGTGACTCTTAAAAAAAAATCCTACATGACCAGTTAGTATCATTAATAGTTTCTTGAAAAATATTACTTGGAAGAGCATCTGCAAAATATCACACTAAATAAAGGGATGATTTTGTTTCTTGAATAGGTAAATATTTTACAATTTGTTACTATAAGAAAGTAGCTGACCCCAGATCTGGCTCTGACCCAAATTCTTTCTTCAACCTTGGGCAATTTGCCTAGCTTCTTGGTTTTTGATTGTTGCCTGGTACAAGTGTTCCATGTTCTTACTTTGTAGGAATTCAGTTCAGCTTTGGTGCAGCTAGGTGGTGTAGTAGATAGAGCACCGGACCTGGAGTGAAGAGGACTTGAGTTCAAATCCAGCCTTAGACACTTACCAGCTGTGTGACTCTGGGCAAGTTACCTTACCCTGTTTGCCTCAGTTCTTGATCTCTAAAGTAAGATGGAGAAGGAAATGGCAAAGTACTCCAGTATCTTTGCCAAAAAAACCCCAAATGGGGTCACAAGGAGTCGGACATGACAGAATGACTGAACAACAACCCTAGCTATTAAACCCTTGAGATGTTGTCATGTTGTAGTATAACTAAAAGCCACAAGTACCTGGACTCCAGTTTATGTAGGTGAGCGGGGTTCCATCTGACCACTTCCAGCCAGTAACTGCATCCTGCTGATTCAGACCTATCCACACATCCACTGCTTTAGTACTTAAATGCTCTGAAATGAACAGAGAATGGAATCACAGGTTTGAAAAAAATTACCTTTCTTATTTTTCAGGACTTATGGGGCATGATGTTTTGAACTACATCTAACATAAAATATCAGCCTTCTGGTAACACATTATCACAGCCGTGAAGATTCCCTCCATAATTTTCTTAGAGGTTCTTACTACTTCAGTGAGAGCAGTACTTGAGTTAAAATGCATTTTTCCCCCTATCATCTAGAAATCTTAAGTTTTTATAACAATCTATTATACGGAACAGTAGTAACCAAAAAGTACATGAGATGTTCTATGATTTTAAACTTGAGTTCACTCTCATTTTCTTTCTTTTTAGAAAAATTAATGTTTTATTAACTTTTTTTGTTTTATATAACATATATTGCAGCCATTTCCAGACATCATCCTCTTCCCCATATGCAACAAACACACATATATACCATGACCCTATAACACCCAAAGTTCAGTAACCTAACCTAGGCTCACTTTCATTCTCATGGGATCCACAGTCAGCGGGGAGAATTTTGCAGTTGGTAGATTAAGAAGTGGGAGGAAAGAAGGAGGAAAAGAGTCAGGAGGGATCATCAATACATAAGCTTTTAAATATATATTGGACTTTACTTATGAATGATATAGGGGTTTTTAATGAAAAAGCTTCCCTTAACAATACAAATCAGTAATTTCTCTGCAACTTATGAATATAAAAAAATCACATTGGACCCTGAGAGGTTAAGTTGTTTGCCTAGGGTCACACAATTAATACATGTCAAAGGCAGGGTCTGAACCTCCACCAACATTTCCTGAATGCCTCCTAAGTGACAGGCACTGCTCTCGATGCTGAGGACATAAGGACAAAAATGAGATAGCCCTTGCTCTTATAAGGAGAGACATGATGTGTGGATTTGTAAATAAATACATATATAAGTACCTACAGAATAAATACAACAATAAAATCAATGTAGTCTAGGGAAAGAGGCTACTAGCAGTTGAGGGGAGGGAAGCATCAAAAAAGACTTCATGTAGAAAGTGGTGCTTGATGAAAGAAAGGAGGGAGGGGAAGGGGAAGAAGGACAGAGAGACAGAGACAGAAGCCTTTAGAAGTTCTGAAAATTGTGGTTTTTCCCTTTTGTTCTGATTCTTCTTTCACAACATGACTATGTTTAATATGATTGTACATGCATAACCTACATCAGATTGCTTATTGTCTTGGGGAGGGAAGGAAAATTCTGGAACTCAAAATCTTATAAAAATGAATGTTAAAAACTACATGTAATTGGAAAAAAAATACTTTTAAATAAAAAGTTCTGAGCATAAGGAGCATAGGGTTCTGAGAACAAAAGGCTTCAGACTGATTTTGGATGCTGACGTACATACATGGAGGCATACACCACCCCCCTCCCCAAACACACACTGCCTCAAAAAGTGTCTGGCTCAATCTCAAGGTTCATTTGTGTTGTTGGTACCCCATGCTTCATACTCAGGCCTCTCTCTAAATTCTGAACTCTTGCCTGGACTCTGATTTGTATGTATGATATGACTCGACCCCTGAGCCTTCCCTCCCCTCCCCAGTATCCTAAGCCTGGGATCCTGCTTCCAGCTCCGTCAGACACAGAACCCCTCATTTCCCTGGATCTACAGTGCCTGCCTTCTCTTCTTTGCCGTGACTGACCTCCCTGGACTTAACCTCCAACCCACCTAACTTAGAGAATCTACAAGTTACCCCTTCCTTTGCTAGATCCTGACACTTATCCTTCCTGGCCAGCCAGATTCTATTGCCCAAGTGTCAAAGGGAATAAGCCTAAATGATCTAGGTTTGAATCCTGGAGTTGTCACTGCCTGCCTGACCTCAGGCAAATCATTAAACCTCTCTGTGCCTCAATTCTTTCATCTGTAGAATGAAGGGGTCCCTTTCAAATCTACATCTATGTTCCTAAGTATTATCACAAAATTCAATGTACAAGCTACCCAAATGCTTCTTCTAAGATACAAAAATGTCACTTTAGATCAAAACAGGTGCCACAAATATCTAATTTATCAAACTGTGAAGTCTGCGTTTCAACTTGAAAACTGAACATTCTGTGTTGCTTTGTGTGTTCACTTCAAAGTGACATTTGAAGAGGGAAACTGATTTGGACAAAAATCTGGCATGCTATTAAACAGTGTGGAGGAATACCTTAGTTGATCTGTGGTGCTTTTCACCATTTTGAAGAAAACAACAGAGGTTAACAAAAGTTTTCAAATATGACTATCTTCTTTAGTCTTTGATGGATGCACATAACATTTGGAATGAGGATAGTGTTAGGTTTGGGAATCAAAGCACTTGTTTCTGGAATGACAGAGTAGGTGACAGATAAAGGTTGTAATAAAATCAGGCAATGCAAATACCCGTGCAAGCTGGTAGCACAGGGATTAGCCAAGAGTAGGCTAGCTATGGATCAAGGGTAAGAGTGTCAGTTTTAAGAGTTGGTCAAGGTTAGGTAAGATATTGACAGATACTGAGACAGGGGGTACTGATCCACAGAATGAGGGATAACTGCAAGGAGAAATGATTTAGGACCTTAGATAGCTCCCCTTGGGGGAAGAAGTTGTTCTGACAATGTTCAAATTCAGTCTGAAGGCTTTTATTCTCAGTACCCCAGGTTTATTCTCATCTTTGGAGTCAGATCTTCTGAGGGTTCTTCTTTCTCCTTCTCCTGCCATGATTATGGCTCTGACAGGAAGGTTAACCCCAAACCTCACCTTAATCACTAAATGGGCATTGCCTCAATCAAACTGAAACACATTAAAGACCTTAGCTTAAAGAGGCCAAGGTCTCCCACTATATCCAGGGCCATCTCTAGCCATCCTGATCTTACCACTGGACCCAGATGGCTCTGGAGAAGAAAGTGAGGCTGGTGAATGCATAGCCCTCCCTCATTGAAATCCAATTCACTTGCATGTTGTGGCATCACCTCCCTGATGTCACGGTCCTCTTCGAGAATGAAGGACAAGCAATAACAACAACCCCAAAGTCAACACACCAATGATAAGTATTACCAGTCAGTGAGGTGGCAGAATGAGGCCTTAGCTATGAGACACAGTGATGAGTTATGTTCATTGAACTATTTCAAAAGACATGTCAACACTACTGGAGACAACTGAGCCCCATTCTACAAGTACAGAAGTTTCCTAACTTGATATAGGCTAACATTGAACATGGTAAATAAAAACAAAGTAGAGTTCACACAAGAAGTACTGTGCCAAGTTACTTAATTACATGGTAATGTAAATGATGTACTGTGTTCTCCTTCAATTGATTAATCAGCATTACTTTCAACATCACACTATGCATCTGACAGGTACTGAGTCATAGTGGGAGAATAGGAAGAAAAAGAGGGACATATTGATAATGAAGGGAAAAGCTAGAGTCTGTATTTTAGAACTTTAAACCCCATGAGGGAAGAAACCAACTTAACCAAACACAATAAGCAAAAAATAACAACTTGATTTTTTTGTTATACTGCTTCAATCGCAAGGGAGGAGGAGGAAGAGGGGCAGGTGGAGGAAGAGGAAGAAGGAGGAGGAGAAGGAGGAGAAGGAGGAGAAGGAAAAGAAGAAGACAACGATGATGAAAACTACCTTCATTTACCTCTCACCTCAAGGGGATAGCAAAATTCTGGATAAATATAACTATAACTTGTAGCACTTAACATAATTGTACATTATTTTGTGTCATTGCATATTATTTCATTTTGTTATTGGGACTTATTTTTCATATACATTTGTCCCCAGATAGCTCTTAGATCTGGCCATCTGTGATAGCAGGAACCACATATGACATTTGTCTAGTGGGCCCTGCAGAGCCTATCACAAGGTTTTGAAAATAGCAGGTGCTCAGTAGGTTTCTATCGAGTAAGTAAATGGAAATTTGCTCTACTAAATGGACATCCACCCAAGGGCATATGGGAGTTCTCTTCTTGCCACAAGGTCATACTATTTATAATTTGATATTCAAAAAAGAAAGTGAGGGCAATTTCCCAGAGTGCCAAGTGTGATAAGAAATAGTATGAAACTCCAGGATAATAGGAAAACCACTTCCAATAAAAAAACAAACAAACAAACAAACAAAAAGCAAACCTGTTTCATTCTCCACTCTAGTCTCATGGGCGTGGTTTTGCATGAAATGGACTTGATTAGTGACAACAGTTATTTTAACTGGGTGTACATAAATATAGATCATTTTTCTACTTACGCTTTATAAAATTTTCTTCTGCCCCATCCATGATACTTAGTAAATCACTTCCTTGCATCTTGCACGAAGAATGGGCCTCACTCCAAGACAGAATGGAAAAGAGATTGAATTGGTAGCAAATATGTGTGTTAGGATCCTTCTCCCAGAAAACTTCGCAACTTATTGCTGTGGAGGCTAAAAACAAAGTCCATTTGAAAAACTCCACTCTTATTTTATTGTGTTAGTGTCTCTGTTTGGTAATGCCATAAATATAGTTTGACAAACCTAATACCTAATCAGTTAGCTAGATAATTGATGATTGATTTTCAAAGTACATTTGAGTAAAAACCATTATAGCATTACAATCTTGAAAAGGCAAAATATGGAAATCTTCACGGTCTTTATCCCTAATTAGCTCTTCATGACCAAGAACTCTCCTGTATTACTCCATTGGATTAAACGGACTCAGCTAAGAATGCAAATGAAATTTTTAGTGATGAGGTTATGATCCTTTCTTTAAGCCTTAATTATGAAGCAATTTATTCATAGAAAAGAAGTCACATATGTGTTCATACTAACAGGTTTGTGTAAAGTCCTGCCACTTTGAATCTTTGCTTCTAATACATAGTGATGTAAAGGGTTCATGTTTGACATAACTGGCTTGGGATTTAAAAAAAAAATTTTTTAGCAGCAACATCTTTGGTTGTATGGTGTCTAGAATGGCCTTTTCCAAGAAATACAATAAATCACATCATATTTATTTTACAATAACTAAAACCTATTTTTATATTGCATGACATATCCCAAATGAATTAAGGCTTTCAAATGAACATTGAAACTGGAACCCTGACAGTTTAGGAAAGGAAACTCGTCCAGCCAAAGGGGAGATGTGTACAAATCCGCTTTTAAGGAGCTAGCCAAAAGTTTCACAACATGATTAAAAATAAACTTAATAAACCACACAAAATGGGGCCTGGAACTTGCCATTCCCATGAAACATGAGAGAATCCATATCAAATTGGGATGATATTTGCACTAGATTTTTTAAAAAATCATAAACTGAGGTGAACAAGGAAAAATAGTGACAAAAAACTCACAACTATAGCCATCTGAAATAAGACCGCAAGTATTTTAGAGTGATAAAAATGCCGATCAAGCCAGAATAAGCATATAACTGGTGAAAGGCAGTATACAATCCAGTGACATGATTAGAAAATTATACACAATAAATATAGTAGAAATTCAGAGGCAAAAGAACCAAATGAGAGCTAGAGTAGTAATGGAAGGCTTCTTGTAGGAGGCTCAATATAGGCTGTGTTCTGAAGGATGAGGAGATTTGGAAAGGCAGAAAGGAAATAAGAGAGTATTTCAGGCAGGGGGAATAAGATAAGCAAAATTACAGAAGTGGGAATAACGATGGTACAGAATTTGTAAGACAGTGAAGACAACTCATCTACAGAAGAGAATAAGTCCTTGGAAACAGGGAAAATAAGTTGGGTTTAGGTTTTGTAGGGTCTTACAAACAATATAGAGAAAGTGAGTTGATGCTGTAAGAAGCAGGGATCTAAGGAAAGACTTATATGAACTGATGCAAAGTGAAGTAAGCAGAAGCAGGAAAACATTGTACACAGTAACAACAATACTGTATGATGATCGACTGTGAATGACTTAGCTATTCTCAGCAATACAATGATCCAAGACAATTCCAAAGGACTCATGGTAAAAAATGTTATCTACCTCCAGAAAAAAGAGGTGGAGTCTGAATCAGATTGAAGCATACTATTTTTTACTTTTTGCATTTTTTTTTCAATTTTTTTTTTCATTTGGGTTTATGTCTTCTTTTGTAACATGACTAATACAGTAATATATTTTGTATGATTGAACATGTATTACCTATATCAAGTTGCTTATTGTCTTAGGGAGGGGGAAAGTGAGGGAGGGAGAGAGAAAAGTTAGAACTCAAAATTAAAAAAAAAACAAATGTTAAAAATTACTTTTATATGTAACTGGAGAAAAATAAAATATTATTTTAAAAAAAGAAAGGGAGCTATTAAAGGTTTTTCAGTAGGGGAGTTAATTGGATGTAAGTGATATTTAGAGAAAATTAATCTGGCAGTAGATACAGAATTGCTTGTTATGGAGGGAAAATGGAGATTGGAAGATAAACCTTTTGATGTAATCCAGGCATGAGGTAATAAGGGTCTGTTCCAAGGCAGTGGCTGTGGCAGTGGAGATGAAGGGTTGAATCACATTGCAGGAAGTAGCATGGTATACGGGAAATAATTATAACAAGGGCACAGGCCATTGAAAGCTTCTGTTTGAGGTTTGTTGCCATGATAAATCTGTTTCCATAAAATATTTATAAATCTGTAAATGCTACATTTGGAGTTAGGGGACTTGGGTTGGAATCCTAGCCGTGACCTTTTTCACATCTCTTAATTTCTCCAGGTCTCAGTTTCCTCATTTGTGTAATGACTAGGTTGGAATAGATTCAATTCACCAAATATTTGTTCTGATTACTAATAATATTAATAACAGCTAGTATTGATACGGCACTTTGAGACCTGCAAAGCACTTTATAAATATAATCTCATTTAATCTTCACAGCAGGTGCTGTTATTATCCTCATTTTGCAAGAGCAAAGGATAGCCGGTGAATGGTCCATTGTTGTTACGCTGGAATTCTTATGCTGTTTACAGAAATCAAGGGAGACCCCAAGCATGTTGAGAGGACACCCTATGCCGAATTTATGGGAGGGCAGGGTAGGAGTCTCCTTGTGGATGGGCAGGTATGGATGCATTGTTATGTGTAGAAGCAGCTAGATGGTGTAGAGGATGGAGCACTGATATGGGAATCGGGAAGACTTAAATTCAAATCTGGCCTCAGACTCTATTGCTTAATGTCTCTGTGACCCTGGGCAAGTCACTTAACCTAAATCTGCCTCAGTTTTCTCAACTGTAAAATGGGGATCATAATAGTACCTACCTCTCAGGGTTGTTATAAGGATCAAATTAGATATTTATAAAGCACTTAAGCACAGTATCTAGCATATAGTAGGTATGTAATAAATGTTCATTTCCTTCCTTCATTCCTATATCATTGAAGAACAAGATAACATTTGGTTATAACTACTGAATGCTGTGCTTTTGGGTTTTTAGGCTGGGCCAAAAATCATCAGCGTGGGGAATTCTATGCACAGAGGCAGATCTGCAATTTGTCTCTAACTTATATGTTGCCCAGAACACTGAGAGCTTGATGATTTGCCCAGGGTTGCACAGTATCTGAGGCTAGATTTAAATTCAGGTCTTCTTGCCTTCAGATCCAGGGCCCCCATCCACAACACCATGCTGCTTTTCAACGTAGACTCCATCTTTTCCCTTTGCTCTTTTTAACTGGGCATATTTTGTTCTACAAAGCTCTGTTAGAAGATGCTATCCACAATGACAACAAGAGCTATGAAACTCTTTAGCATGGTAAAACACGCTGTGTTTTACATATATATATATATATACATATACATATAGATAGTATTTTTATATTATATACATCATATATACAATATCTATTTTATATTTTTTATATATAGTATTTTTACACAAGAAATGACAGATATGAAGAATAACTAAGAAAGATAAAGTCAGCATGGCATGGTAGGTAGAGAGTCAGGCTCAGACTCAGGAAAACTTGGGTTCAGATCCTACCTATCTTTGATACTCCCTGGCTGCATCACCCTAGGCAAGTCATTTAACTCTTCAGTGAACCCAGGCAACTGCCCAAGATTATAATTTGCAGAATAATTGCCTATTTTCACAGATAAAAATTTTTTTCTCCATCCTTACAGCAGTGAAAAACATAAGTACAGACAAAAAACAATGAAATAAAGTGAAAGACTAGGCTAAGAAGTATGGGAAGCCTTAAATGAAGCAACTGTTAAATAAATATAACAGAATCAGAAAAATAATGTACACATTAACTATCACAATGTAAAATATAATAATGTTCCAAGCAACAAAATCCAGAAAAAGAAACAGTTCAGACAGGGATATGGAAGCAAATAGGGCATCTTTGTTGCTGTGTTGTTAACAATAACATATGCTTATTTTAACAAAATAAAAAACTTTAACAAAAATTATATGTTATTTGAAGAATATAATAGGATTTATAGTTTCATATATAATTGTTTTCTATTCTTATTTGTAATATTTGATATTTTTGTTGATGATTAACAAGTTTGGAATAATTTTTAAAAATTAAATAATTAAAAAAATAAAAATTAAAACTTTTTTTTTATAAAAGTGGCATTCTGGGGCCCATACCCTTACTAGCAGCTCCAGTTCGGGTGGAAATTTTCTCTTGCTTCTCATGCTTCTTGATATTTATTCAAAATTTCTAAATCATTCCCCTGCCAAAACAACCCTAAAGCCTCCCTGCTGGGTTTGACTGGCCTTTGAAATATGCTGATTTTAAAAACATGCTTACATACTGATTTGTCCTTTAATTCATCATCTTCTATGTTCACACTCTCCTTCCCCAGCTGGATCACATCTTACACGTCTCAGTATTCCTAGCACAGTGCACCTAGCATTGTGCTTTGAATATAACATCTCAGTAAGTGTTGATCCAGACCTGGAAGGGTCCTCAGAGGCCATCCAATCCAGGCCCCTCATTTCACAATGAGGAAATTTAAGCCCAGGGATGTTAAATGACTTTCCCAATGTCACACAGGTAATAAGCAGCATAGATAGCATATGAACTTGAGTCCACCGGCTACTAAGCCAGGGCTCTTTCCATTCCGTACAGCCTGTTTTTAATGATTGTGTGTGTGATGATTTTTGAAATGCCCTAATGAAGCCAGGTTTTTATGCATTACAGATTAAAATTTTACTTTTCTGGTTGGCCTTTGGGTAGTCTTCTGTTATAGAGATGGAACCACCCCCCTATCCCCCATCCCAAAGTCCATTGATATGAGACTGTCTTCATTGGTGGAGATAAATGCCCTACTTTGTGCAAAAGGCAGGGTGAATTGGTGAGAGGGGAGGGAGGAGAGCTCTTCAGGCCCTCAGCACAAAAAGGGGAGCTTAGGGAAAGTACCAGTCACAGATTTAGAGCTAGAAGGTAAAGGGTCCCTTAGAGGTCACCTAGTCAAGTGCTTTCATTTTGTAGATGAGGACCCTGAGGCCAAGAGGTGTGACTGTCACACTGTCACACATTTAGTTAATTGGTGTAGCTAGGATACGAACCCCCTAAGTTCTCTAATTCCAAATCCAGCTAGTTTTTCCATTGCACCACCCTTCCTCGTTGACTATTCAGGGCAAAAGTCATGGCAGTCAAAACCAAATTTAACCACTTGCTAATGCAAGTTAGGTAATATAGTATGTAGACTGAGTCCTTTCTCATCATATTAAGGAATCAAAACCTGCTATTTCCAAGGGAGAAAGTGGACCTGCCAATTTAGGATATTGACATTTGATGAGACTTTGTCCCAGTCTGTGTTGGTAGTGGGGAGAGTGGCAGTACTGTTGTTCTTACTCTTCACCCACCCTTGCCCTTCACCTCCTTCCACTTTCTACATTTTCCACATTCTCTCTACTCATAACCCCTCAATCAGGCAGACCCTGATAAGGGTTAGAGTCACAGTCTGTTGGCTCCAGACTCCTAGTTAGAGATCCTGCTTTCAGACTCTCCCCTCCCAAAGCAATGTCCTGACAGCTACTAAAATAATCCTGCCAAGTTACCAGTTTGACCACCTCTCTCCCTTAATCAAGTATCTTTATTGGCTCCCTGTGACCTCTAGGAAAAATACAAACTCAACTTGGCATTTAAAACCCTTCATACTCTGGCTCTGGCCTACCTTTCCAGACTTAGTTCACCTTGGTCTCCTTCACACAATCCATGTTCTAGCTATACTGGTATTTGCTACTCCTTGTTTGCCAGCTAAACGGCAAACTTGCTGTCTGCCAAACTTAACCTTCAAATGTCTCTCCTCTATGCCTTTTTACAATCCATCCTACGTGCTTGCAATGTACTCCCTCCTCCTTTCCATGTCTTAGAATTCTTAGTTCCCTTCGAAACTCATATGAAATGTCACATCGCATGGGAAGCCTTCTAGTTTTTAGTGTTCTTTCTCCCGTCAAACAATATTGTATTAATTGATCTCTCCAGTAGGATTTAAGCTCCTTGAGGGCAGGGACTATTTTTCATCTTATCTTCATATTCTCAGTTCCTAGTACACTGTCTTGCACACCTTAGGTGTCTAATAAATGCTCAATTAATTTTGAATTGAATTGAATCCCCTCATAATGACCTACTTTTCCCCTTTATGCTTGATTGCTGGGAAAGGGGCATTTCCTTGAGGTGGCCACAAGGTGGCCCATTGACTCTTTACACAGCCACGAGGAGGTAAAGCTGTGAGTCTGTCAGAGGTTCTGGGCAAGCCTCACCCAGCTTGGGATAACTGACCAGTGTGACTGAACTTTCTCTCCCTCTGCTCAGTAACTTTTCTCCTCAGTTCACCATTTTAGAAGGCAGGGTAAGGGAGAAGAGAACAACAAGCCCATCTCAGATGCCTAAATTTTGTCAAATCAGAGTGAATTAGGGGCCACCAAACCCTGCCTTTTCCATGGGAAAGAGCTGTCACCAACAACGAACCACTTGCATTTACAGCAGCCTTCTCTCCTTTCAGGCCTTCCCTCCTTCTCTCTAACTAGAAGTAATCCATACTTCCTTGAAGTTCTTAAATCACTCTGCTTGACTTCACCTATGTATGTATTTAATCACACCCTCAGTAACCATAGTTTTTGTGTTCAAGTCTTATCCCACCTCAACCCCCAAATAGAATGTAAACTCCTAGAGGGCAAGCATTATGTAATCTTTTATGCTTATATTGCCATTATCTAGCACCTTTTACTCTGCTCAAACTCTAGGACACTGATGACTTCACTGGTGTGGGAATTTCCTGAATTGGCGTAGATTCTATGATTTAGCAGAAAGTTTCATTCAACCAAGTTCAATTCAACCCCTCCATGAATTAGCAGTAAGTTTCATGAGTTAATACAGTGAAGAAAAAAAATTACCTGGTAGCCAACCTTCTGGTGGAGTTTTCCTCTACCTAGCTTAAATTAATCAATCAACATTTTTTAAACACTGACTATGTGCCAGGCACTGTACTAAGCACTGGGGATACAAAGAAAGCAAAAGACAGAGACTACCCTCAAGAAGTTCACAATGTAATGGTGGGGGGGTAGGGAGACAAACAAACAAATACATAAAAATTATTGTCATTCAGTCATTTTTCAGTCATTTCTGACTTCACGACCCCAGTGAAGTATCTCTTTACAGATGAGAAAAATGAGGCAAACAGGGTTTGGTGACTTGCCCAGGATTGTACAGCTAGTAAGTGTCTGATTCCAGATTTGAATTCAGGAAGAGGAGTCTTCCTGACTGCAGGCCTGATACTCTAGCCATTGTACCACCTAGCTGCCCTGTATGAACTATACATGGGATAGATAAGAAATAATGAACAGAGGGAAAACATCAGAATTAAGAGGGGTTGGGGAAGGCTTCCTGTAGAAGATGGGATTTTAGTTGGGACTTAAAGGAAGCCAGGGAAACCAGTAGGCAGAGATGAGGAGGGAGAGAATTCCAGGCATCACAGACAGCCTGAGAAAATGCCTTCAGTTGAGAGATGGAGTGTCTTGTTCTTGAAACAATAAGAAGGCCAGTGTCATTGGATTAAATAATAAGCGGCAAGAATAAGGTATAAAAAGGCTTAAAAGGTCAGAGGAAATCCTTCAAATGCCAAGGAAAAGATTTTGTACTTGATCCTGAAGGAGACAGGGAGTCACTGGAGTTTACGGAGTAGGGGATGGGGGGATGGTGACATGGTTGGACATCTGCTTTAGGAAAATCATGGCTGAATGGAGATGGATTGGAGAGGGAAAGAGACTCGGGGCAGACAGACCCACCAACAGGCTACTGCAATGGTCCAGTAGTGAGGATAAGGACCTGCACCAGAGTGGTGGCAGTGTCAGAGAGTAGGGGCCATGCTGGAGAGATGCTGTAAAGGTGAAACTGACAGGTCTTAGCAACAGACTGGATATGAGAAGGGAAAGATTCAGGAGGAGAGGATGACTCCCAGATTGCAAACTGAGGGCCTGGAGGATGACAATGCCCTCTACAGCAATATGGAAGACAGGCACAGAACAGGGTTTAGAGGGAAAGATAATGAGTTCAATTTGGGACATATTGAGACTAAAATGTCTATTGGACATCCAGTCTGAGATGTCTTAAAGGCAAATGTGAGATTGGAGGTCAGCAGAGAGATTAGAGCAGGTTAGGTAGACATGAGAATCATGAGCATAGAGACAGCAATTAAATCCATGTGAGCTGATAAATGAAGTAGTATAAAGAGAGAAGAAAGAAGGTCCAGGATAGAACTCCATGCACCTCCTACGGTTAGTGAGTGTGAGCTGGAGACTAAAGCAAAGGAGACTAAAAACAGTGATTAAATAGGTAGGAGGAGGATCAGAGAGTGGTATCCTAAAAACCTAGAGAGAAGAGGCCATCAAGGAGAAGAGGGCAATCAACAGTATCAAAGGATGCAGAAAGGTCAGGAGAAAAGCACTGAGAAAAGGTCTTTGTATTTGGCCACTAAGAGTTCACTGATACCTTTTGAAAGAGCACTTTTGCTTGAATGATGAAGTCAGAAGCCAAATTGTAGAGAGTTAAGAAGAGAGTAAGAGGAGAAGAAGTGGAGGCCCAGCTTTTTCTAGGCATTTAACCACAAAGGGCAGAAGAGATATTGGATGATAGGAGAGATGGCAGGATCAAGGATGAAGGGGACATGGCCATGCTTATAGGCAATAGCGAATGGGAGAGAATGAAAAGGAGTGATAAAGAGAGAGAGGAATCTGCTAGAGAAGACAGGAAGCAATGGAATTGCTGGAGCAGGTAGAGGGGTTAGCCTTGGTAAGGAGTAAAGCCACTTCATCATGTGACACAGGGTGAAGGGAGAGACAGTGGCAGAAGGCACCTAAGCACATCATGTAACATGAGGAAGAGTGATCTCATGTTGAATGACCTCAGTTTTTGCTGTAAAATATGAAGTAAGGGGCTCATTTGAGAGAGTGTGGATGGGGGAGTCATGGGAGCTTTGAGGAAGGATGACAAGGTCTGGAGAGATGCTGTAGTGAGTGGGATAGTGAGTTGATAAGGCAGGTATAGAAGGATTGCATAACATCAGTGAGGGCCCAGTTGAATTGGGTAACATACGTATACAGTGGACCCAGTCAGAAAGGTTGCATGATTTTCTCTACTTTCATTCAGTAACATATATGTAGGAGTCAAGGTGGCCAATGGTGGGAGTAATCCAAGGCTGAGGCTTAGCAGAACATAAATGATGTTATGATAAGAAGGCTAGGGATTCAAGAAAAGAGGACAGTGGAGAGTTGAATTGGTTTACCAAGGGGTCTAGATAGGGAAAAAAAGAGAAAGTAGCTAGTGCAGGGGAGATGGCCTCAGAGAGGATTTAGGAGGGATTGGAGGTCACAGTATAGGTCTGGTAAGGGAAGTCAGAGGGAGACATGAAAAGCCAATAGATTATAGAACAGATAATGGGATTTTGGAACTCTGGAATGTGGAGGTGGTACATTTTGGGGTAATGGTGTGAGGGCAAGTAAAGTGGGACTTTTTACTGTTTTTTGTTTTGGAGTGCTTCTCAGCACCAAGGCAATCAAGTGCCTTTGATTGAGTCTTGCCTTTGTTTGTAGGAAGGCCCACACCCTTTTGCTAGTTAAGTCATGAGAGGTGTGAAACCCTCAAGAGGTGTGAAGTGCTCTGACCCTGAAAAAAGGTATATATGCTCTGAGATTAGCATTTTGTTTGGGGCTCACTCATTGGAAGAGTGTTGGTGTGGAGACTCTGGGTAGCCATTAAGAAGCCCCCCAGTTTTGAAAACCCAGATGCTGGTGCTTCTATCTCTGGTACCTATGTATTTATAGCTTTGGTCAGACAGCTAGATGCCTGTCTGTTGATTTGTGTTATTTGCTCTATTCATATTTCTCTGTTTGTAATTTCTGTTTGTATTTGCTCTGAAGTTCAGGGTGCTGACTTTTTGCCCTGAACTTAGTGAATGATATATGTATGTTTGGTTAAAGTGAGATTGTTAACCTCTTAAAGTTGCTTTCCTTAGAAAAGCAGATCAAAGGACCTGTGCTAGCACCTCTTCCATTGGTCTTGTTGGTCTTACACAGCCACAGCAGCTGCTAGAAGCATTGTTGTTACAAATGTCAATATTGGGGTTATAATCATCACTCTGTGTGGTTGAGGTACAGTGGAGGGGAAGTTCATGGGAAGTGAGTAGGTTGAGAAACTGAATGGTTTATGTATTTGAGGTTAAGGCAATCTGTATGTTGAAATCCCCTAGTATGAAGACAGGAGTTGAGGATGAGAGAAAAATTGTGAGTCATGTACCAAATTCATTAAGGAACGCAAGACAGTGACCTGGAACTGTGTAGACAAGAGCCACCAGGATTTTTATCGGGTGATAGATATGAAACTCAAAGGAAGAGAAGTTACTGAGTGATGGAGGCAGGGGGAGAACTTAGCAGTGGCAATGGGGAACATGGAATATTCTAAGTCTCTCACCTTGACTAGTGATTCAAGTGGAATGAGTGAAGGTGTAGCTAATAATGGAAAGAGTGACCAGGGAGTTTGTATCATCAGAGGACAGCCATGATTGAATAATAGCTAATAGATGAAAGGAGCAGGAGAGGAAAAGATTTAGAATGAAGGGAGATTTGTTGCTTATGGAACGGACATTGCACAGGGCACAGTGAAAGAACTAGGTAGTGTTTGGTTGAAACTTTGGAGTGAGAGAATTTAGGAGGATGGGAATAAGGAATTGAGGGGTAGAACGTGAGGAACGAGGTTTAGATGGTGACTTACAGGTATTCAAAATTAATGGGATGTGGAAGGCATGAAAAGGTGTGAGAATGTTCATCACTAAGTGGAGGGTACCACTTCACTTCTCAAAAGAGGCTGGAAATTGGGCTGAAAACAAGTGCAGTATGAGATGAGAGGCATATGGTTAGATAATCAGATTGGAGGTCCTGCTTCAATATGCCTCTTACCTCCAAAGGGTAGAGATTAGGCAGGAAAGGATACATACAGCATGAGATGGAAGTAGAACCTGAATAGCAGGAAAAAGTCTAGTTCTCCACCACGTTTTCTCTTCTTTCAAGAGTCAGGTGCATCAGGAGATAGAATGCCTGAGGTCAGAAGAAATGTTTCTCCTCTTTGCACTGGAAGGTTTCCACATGCAGGTTGAGAGACAGGGTAGTTACCTTGTCCTAACATAGATGAAAGTCATTGCTTGGGGCAGATAGAAAATACCCAGCCCCTTGCCACCTTTGCCTCAGGTGACATACTATACCCAGCATGAGATGAGAGGTACAAGGCCTGTGGCCAAAGGAATGTTTGGTTCCTTTTATCACCTGAGGAGGCTGAGACTTCCAGACAGACAATCTGTCATCAGGCTTGTCTGAGAAACCTTCCAATTGATTTATGTCATTGAATGTTTCTTATTATGTAGGACATGCCAAAGATTGTATCTTGTTGGCATAACCTTGGGAAAAGAACTTAACCTGAGTTCCATGGACCCCCAAAAGGGCCTTGGATAGATTTCAGGGGGGTCTTGTGAACTTGAATGAGAAAAAATTACATCTTCATTTTCTCTATTTTCTAACTGAAGCTGATCATTAGGAATGAAGGCAATAAACCACAACAGTATTAGCACCTGGGACTTTGTTACTAATAAAAGTCACAGATTTTTTCCAATCCTGTTACAGTTGCTGCAGATATCTCAAAATATTGTCTATGCTCATAGTACCTTTGAAATTACTGTAGTTATTAGATTTGCTGCTAGGTCACATATGACTGAAGTCTTCCTGTCTATAGACTGCATTTCAATATAATTGGTTTCCTTCACAATCCTATGTATTTTATTTTATGCACTTACAAACATTCTTCTGAGAATGGATCCATAGGTTTCGCCAGACTTCCCAACGGATCTGTGACTTGGTGGTTATGGTTTCTTCTTCGTTCTCGAAGAGAACTGTGACATTAGGGAGATGATGACATGACTTGCAATTGACTTTGGTTTGAGGGAGGGCTATGCAAAGTCACCAGCTTCACTTTCTCCTCCAGAGTCATTTGGGTCCAGTGGCTAGATATCAGTCAGGATGACTGGAGATGGCCCTGGATGCAGTGGGAGACCCTGACCCTTTTGAGTTAAGGTCTTTTCAAGTTCTCACTTTGAGTGAGGCAACTCCCATTCAGTGACTAGCCCTCTTTAAGAAGTGAGTCAAGGAATGGCCCCTTTAATAATAATAATAAAAAAAAAACCCAATAAAACTGGGAGGAGAAGACCCTCAGGGTTGCCTGGCCAAAACAGAAACAGTTACTGTTGACATTCACTCTGAGCCAAGAGAGCCCAAAAATAATCATTAAGTAGATCCATGACGTAGTAAGGATCAAGAACCCTTAATGTAGAGGCTCTAAAGTCATCTCCATGCCATAGTGAAGCATCAGGATAGGACCCTGCACATGGTTGGTGCTTAATACATGTTTGTTGGATTGATTTGCTTTCCCCTTTCCCTCTGAAAGCAGCATGTAAATATAAAAGAACATAGGCCTTTCCTGGAAAAAGGATAAAGTTGTCAGTAAAGGCTCTATGAGTCCCCAGAATGTGGAATAACTCTCACAGGCACAGAATTGGAATAATCATTAATATTTTGGGTTGTTTTGCTTCCTCAAAGATCCTGGGATTTTTTTCAATGTGTTTCCTGTTTCCAAAGCTCACAAAATTCCTGCTTTTAGTATGTGTCACACCAGGGTATCAAGATTAGGTTAAGTCAGCTGTGCTGAATCCAAACTATAGAGTAAATGAAATCTCTCATAATTTGAAGAAAAAAAAAAGAACCGAGGGAAATCACCTTGTCCTACAATTATAAAGAGATTAAAAGGAGTTTGAGTAGTCACAGAATTAGAGAAACACAAGGTAGTTTGCTGTTTTTGATGTCTAATCCAACCTCCAATCTCTTATCTAACAAGAAGCTAGGTGGCAGAGCAGATAGAGCATTGGACTTGGAGTGAGAAGACCTGAGTGTGAAACCTGCCTCAGACACTTACTTACTATGTGACCCTGAGCAAACACCTTAATCTCTTTAAGCTTCAGTTTCTTTTTGTAAAATGATGATAAAAATAGCATGTACCTTGCAGGGTAGTGGTAAAGAACAAAGCAGATACATGTATAAACCTTAAAGTGCTATATAAAGGCTATTGTTATTCAGTTTTAATAATTACCACTCCCATAATGATGTAACTTGGTATACACTAAGGAAGTGCTTACCATGTACAAGGTATTGTGGCAGGCCCTACAATGAAAAAAAAAACCAAAACGAATAGTAGCTGTCAGTAAGAGTGTTACATTCTGGGGGTGAGTAGGTTGGGTATAATATGTGCACTGATAAGTAAATACGAGGTAGTAAAAGCCTAAACTCTTTAGGGATGGATTCCCACAGCCTCCATTGGTAATCCAAATCAACCCTTTATCTAATCTTGTTCCAAGGATATAAGGTGTGTTCTAGTGAAAAGAAATGTAATTTCTAAAAGGTAGGGCTCTAAACTTTCTTTTAGAATACTCTCAGATCCTATCACATTTTTCATAGGTTCCATATTCCAAAATTTAAATATTTTTGTTGGTTCTACTTGGAATTCTGAGTTTTTTATGCTTCATATAATAGTAACTCAAAGTGGATGAAATAGGTCATGGTGAAAATAGACAATTATGACAGCTTGTGTCTTTGCACACTCTATTTCTAGCTGTGCATTCTATATCATACTTATCCTCTTAATAGCAGTGCCACTTTATCTACTATACACTAGAGAGCCTCTTCTCCTGGATTTTCCCCTAGCTAGCCATTCCTCAATTTGAAATTCTATAGTTTATCTTTCCACCCCAAGTATCCTACTTGGCACCTGTCCCAGTCGGGCTTTGTTTCTGACCAATCTTTTAGCTGGTAGAGACCACTCTGAACTCTGATCCTATCCCAGTTGCTATGGCATCCCTATCTGAATACCTACTGGCTCTCACTCTAGTTCTCATCATTTAAATTACTGATGAAAGCATGGTTATGCTGTGTTGGGTCCTAGAAGAAGATGGCAGGTGTTACATTCCTTAAGTTGATCTGCCAAAAATAACTCCTAATCGTTGACTGATGCTTCAGTCAATTGTGCATCTACTAAACCTATCTAACATATATCTACTTATTCTAACAAAAAATCCCCAAAAGATTTACAAATACTTATTCTTCAAGATGTAAAGAGATATTTGGCCTTTCTCACAGTAAGTAAGAAAACAAATTGTGGGCTAGTACTTAGCAACAAGGCTACAAAAAAAAGTTAGTGTTTAAATTTTGCTTAATTAGGCAATTTTTTTAAAAACAAAGAAATACTATTCTACATTCTGAGATTCTTAGAAATACCTATATAGAAGGAGACAAAGGATATGCATAGACTATTAAAAAACTTTTATAAGCCACCTTCAGTCATAGAAGCCTATTTTTTTCACACTAATGATCTCCTAGGGATGCTACGTGGCTGAAAATCAGGGAACATCACTGTTTCTGAAGAATCAAAATAGCGTTTGACCCAAAGGTCAACAGAATGACGTATAGTGGGTGCAAGTAGATGAAAACATATCATTAACATGTAAGGCATCACCTAAAACACATCATCAAGGATATGTTTGGAAAGGGAGGTGGTCTCAATATGAAGTGAGAACAAAAGAGAGACAACCCAAGGACTACAATGATGCCCTCAAGTATTAAAGGAAGCAGAGGAAGATCTTTAGTATGGTGGGGAGATAATCTACAAGGAACTTAAAAAAGGGTTGGACAAGAATTACACAAGATGTGAGAGCATGAATGGGCTGCAATCTAGATGAGTGAAGGGTATATCCACATAGCTGTGTATGATTGAATTAAATATATAAAGACTGCAATCTAACTTCTTTACTACCCTGTCATTGTTTGCCTCCACGAAGACAGTCGGGTTTCAGGTACTGAATTCTTAGTTTTATTGGCCACTAGGAACAGAAAGCAACAAGAAAGAGAGAAAACTGGAACTGTAATTCAACACTGTAGAAATAAAGCTGGCTTACTGATGTCTGAAGGAAAGGTCAGGAGAGCTAGCTGTAGTAGTCTGTCAAACGCAGGAAGTTCTTTAGCTGAAGGATGTTAAGCAAACAGCCAACTTGGGGAGGCAAAAGCCCTAGGCTCCAGAAAGCCACAGTCTCTATGCAGGAGATACTAATTGGCTTCAAGTGTCAGAGTTCAGGGACAAGGGCACTTCCTGGTATCAGGAAAATGCAACAGTTTTAATGCACTGGTATGCTGTCTACTTTTCAGCTTAGTAAAGTGTGTGCGCCTCATTCATTTTAAAATCATTAATCCAGGCATTTATCTACCCTGATGGAGGGAAATAGTGGGATGAATAACACAAAAAAGTCATTAGTGCAAATATAATTAATCCTTGGTTTAGGAATGAATGACATATTTTTATAGCTGATTTACTCTCCCAAATCACGTATTTCTTAGGACAATATTAAATTGAATTTGCATTCCCTGGGTATGTGCTAACTATACTATAATCCTGTTTTTTGACCTAGATTATAAACTCCGTTAGCAGTGGGATGGTATTTGGAATCCCCTAGAACACCTAGCCCCCGTGCATTGTAGATATTGGGCACTTAATTAATGCTGGTGGATTAAATTTTTAAAAAAATTTAGACTCAAACATCAGAACTCAAATACAGAATAGAGAAAAGAAAAAGAAACATTTCATAAACTTAAATATTGAAACTTAAATATCAAATAAGAAAAGAAAAAAAGCATGTCATGTGCCCAGCAGAACATAAAAGAGGATTCAAAATATATAGCCATAAATTTTCATTTCAAGAAAGCCTACGTGATAAACATTACACATTGTGTTGAGAGCTATCTATCTTTCCTTTGCTTCCTTGTAAGTTTTCTTTTGTTTTCTGATGTGCACTTTTTACTTTGTTCTTTTCCCCTCCTTCCTCTTGCCCCTCCAGATGGCTACAATTAAGTGCGAATATATTTATATAGATAGATAGATAACACACATATACATACATATGTACATATATAGACATAGACTTTCTCTAACAAATTCTCCATCTGATATTTGTTTTTCTGTTTGTGCATATTAGATTAACTTTCTGATGGACTGACTGATGACATAGGAAGGTGGTTCAGAAATGTGTCAAGTGGATAAGCCTGTCTTGGGAGCAAGATTTTCCATAGATAATTCTATCCATGGAAAAATATTATTCCAGTGAGCATGAATAAAGGCAGATAACTGAGAAATGATTCACTGTATTTGCCTTAATTGTTACTATAGCATTTTAAGATTTATAAGATGCTTTATGTACGTGTCTAGTCCAATTTGTGCTTGACAACAACCTTGTCAGAAATGTGCTATTAATTATTATATTCCCCATTTTACAAGTGAAGAAACTGAGACTGAGAGGGTAAATGACTTGCGCAGGGTCCACAGCTAATTAATCCAGAAACACACACCTTCTCAGGACCTACTGCTTCTGGGTCTCTCCCCTTCCTCCGACTGGAGAGGGGAGAGGGGAGAAGGTAGATAGTGGAGAGCTCTTCTTAGATCCTCTATTTAAGGAGGATACCCAGGGCAGTCATTTCATTATTTCTCAGGTGGATTTCATTGTGCTCTCTGGAATCTCATTATCCTGAAAGATCTTATCAACCCTGAAACCCATACCTCCTCAGTTATGCCACTCCCGCCTCTTTGTATATCCAGCACTTAGTAAGAACCTTGCACACAGTAGGCATTTAATAAATGTTTATTGACTAATGGACTGGCTTACCCAGGGTCAACACAGCCAAGTGAATGAGGCGAGGTCTTCCTGACTCCAGGTGGAGTGCTTTAACTATTGTCCCTACATTTCCATACCATCATGGTTAAAAATAATCAAATAGTCTTTACTGGGTCAATAATAGAGTTATCCGAAAAAAAAAATGTTCAAATGCTGAAAGGGCCGAGACCTTAAGCCCCTAGGCAGTAGCAGCATAAGCCCAAAGATGGAGCTCATTCTTAGGAAGGTAAACCAGTTTGAAGGTGATCTTAGTCAATATGAATCAGTTGCAGTCATGCTAGCTAGATACTAAGAAAAACTTAGCAAAGAAAATGAGTCTGGGATAATTGACGTACAGTCTCCAGGCTAATTGGAGGGGAACATGTCATTTTGGGGAGCTGACTCAAAGAGCCATTGTGTACCTGGTTGTCATGGTGTGAATGACCCAGTCAAAGATCAAAACCTTCTTAGAAGTGGGTAGTCAAGGTGATCCAAGTGGGGAAGAGAAAAAGTCTGGATTTGGAGAGATTAAAGAAGTCCATGAAAGAAGGAGTGTATTGAAGGAATAAATGTATGTTTCAGGTCTGTTTTGATGTCTCATTAAAGTAAGCTGTTATTAATGAAAGCACTGAGTACTATAATTTAATGTAGAATAAGATTTACTCTCATAAGGCTCTTAGTTAGAATGTTTAATTAACATCTTCTGAAGCAAAGAAAAACAGGACTCTAAAAACAGGACTATCCTTGAAGGGGATGCTTTTCCTGAGTGACCAGATGGAGGAGAAGGCAATATATGCTATTAAATTTTCTAGCTTTCTAAATCCCAAAGTCTTGCATCATAGCAACCCTACTGCAAAATATTTGTGGACAAATATGGCAGGGTAATAACAATATCCAATTCTGCATTAATAGAAGTGATTGTGCAGGTTGCAAAATTTCTAAAGATACAAATAACTTTATATTTGTCCTTATCTTCCATTCCTAATGTAGAAAGAATAGTAAATTATTGTACTTACTGGGATCTGGGCAGAATCCCCATTTTTCTTCTTCTTCATATCGGCTTGTTGTGGCACACCACAGCTGCCCATCTTCTCTGCCTTCTCGGGTACATTCATAATGCCATTGGTCATTATACTGGAAAGGAAACACACACGGCATTCCATGGGAATTCCCTTTCACTGTGTATAATTCTACGACAGAAAAAACAAATCACAGAAGTGAGAAATAGTCAAGTAATCATCCCCTAAATTTCCTTTTTGGAAAAAAAATGTTGCATATTTCTCCAGCCACACATATTTCCTGGTCCCTAATAGCAGCTATTTTTTTCATTTTATTTATTTATTTTTAGCTTTCAACATTCACTTTTATAAGATTTGGAGTTCTAAATATTCTCCCCTCCCCAATAAAGCATGCAATTTGATCTAGGCTATACATGCACAACCATATTAAACAGATTTCCGTATTTGTCGTGTTGGAGCACTAATTTTTGTCTGGCAGTTTGCTAATTGCTGTCAGAAATATTCTCATTTGATGATCATAATAACCCTGTACAAATAGTTCAAATAGTATTATCTTCATTTTATATAAGAGGAAACTCATAGAGGCCATAGTATCATAGAATCGTAGATTTAAAGCTGGAAGGGACTTTGGAAACCATTAAATCTACCACATTTTATAGAGGAGAAAATGGAGACTGAGAAAGGACACGTGATTTCTCTAAGATCAGCCAGCAAGTGGTGGAACCAAGATGGAAATTTAGTGTCCATTCTTCCAAGTCCTATGCTCTTTCTACTATACCATGCTACTAAAATAAGTATCCAGTTCATAAACTGGGAGAGGACTCAACAAATGATGGCATAGGAACGTAATGGAATACTATTGTGCCCTAAGAAATAACAAAGGGAATGGTTTTAGAGAATCTTGGGAAGACTTGTATGAACTGAGCTAAGTGAAATGAGCAGAACCAGAGGAGCAATTTAAACTATAATAATGTAAAAGTGAACAACTTCAAAAGATGTGAGAACTGATCAATGCAATGACCAACAGTGATACCAGAGGACCAGTGATGAAGCATGCTATTCACCTCCTTGTGGGGCAGGGGGAACGGACATGGCCAGAGCAGGGATTATTTTGGTTCGACTATGTATATGTGTTACAAAGGTTTTGTGTTTTGGTGTGTGTGTGTGTGTGTGTGTGTTTGTGTGTGTGTGTGTGTGTGTGTTTTTTTCAGGGAAGGGGAGAAAATAAATGCTTATAAAATGAAAAAAAATATAATTGAATTAAAAATACACATCTAGTCCTAGGAAGTATCTAAAGATATGCCAAAGGACCAACCAGCATCCTAAACCAGAAGGGCTCCACTGGCACATCACTGAAACGTGGGGGTCTAAAGGGGAAACTTGTTGCTTTCTGGAAATGCTCGATCCCCTCCTCTTGTCTTAAGTATGGCCTGGAGAAAAGTCTTTGTCTGATTCTAGAGGCTTCATGCTATCAGCCAGAGCTTTTAAATGTAGGGCATCGCACCAGGAGTTCAGTCAGTCAGGCATCAATAATTAATTAAGTGCTTACTATCTGCCAGGAACTGTGCTAAATGCTGAGGGTACCAAGTCAGTCAGTCAGTAACCGGAACAGTAACAGTAATCCAAAGGCAAAACAGTTTCTACTCCCAAGGAACTCACATTCTAATGGAGGAGATAATATGCAAATAACTGTGTACTTATAAGACACATGTTATATATAATATACACATACATGTGCATATAGATATGCATATGCATATATCATGTAAATAGTATATTATTTTATATAAATTTGGCCTGGGGCTTCCCCTTCCCCTGATACATAAGTTCTCTACTTTGGTCTCTACATCCTTTGGATTTAAGTAATTTTCCTGTAACTCTGTTCAATATGAAAGGAAATAAATTCTAGTTTACTATGCATATGCATATAAGAAATAGAATGAAGAAAGTAATTTTAGCGTGTCTTTCGCTGAATTACTGTCATTGATATTTTCTAGCTCAGTTTGAAAAGAGGTTTGTAACCAAACCTCATTCATTTGGTCTTGGTCAAGAGGAATTATTCTTTCAGCCATTTCTTTCAGAATTTTCAGATAAACTATACAGCTCCCTCTCTTTTCATCCTGCACCCCACCCCCTCATCATTCTCACTCCAATCCACATTTTTTCTCTAGCATGACTACTTTTGGAATATTTCAGTAGAAAATATAATTATTCACCAAACATTCCCCACACCTCTTGACAAGCTTTTTGTGCCCCAAGGGATAGAAACCATGCCCTAATAGTGTAGCTATGCTGTAGTTCCTTGGGGACACAGTTGTTTATTTCAATCTACTTTCTTTCAGATTCAGAGAGTTAAATCCCACAGAGATCCCTTCTGTAGATGTATTCAGGGTGTAGGTGGATGATTGAGAGGAATAAAGGTGGGAAGGTACCAAATAAAAGCATCAGTGTCCAGTTGGGAGGGTAGGTGATTCTGCCTCCTACAGAGCATCAACTTTACACATATAGTATCATTGTGCAACTGGTGATATTCACTGGTCACAACTCTCCCTCAATGTTTACTTGTGGAGGTAAGAGACTGGCGTTGGATGTTATCCCGGAGCCCCAGCCCTTCAGAACTCCCTGACCTTTCTTGCCAGGACTAAAAGCTAAGTTGTCAAAGCAGAGGAGTGTTTATTGGGGAAGTCACATGATACAGACACACAATGGACACTTGATGGCAAGTATGAGGATGCAGAATTCATCTGTGTTTTTGTAACCAGCCTATCAAGAGGGCATTAGCCAGGCTTTGAGCTAGTTGGATATGCCACCAACCCCAAGAGGCAGCTTCAATATCAGTCTTGGAAAAAAAATGAGAACCCTACCCAGGGCCCCCAAACCAGGAACAAGTCACTTTTGTCAAAGTGGATTTCTTTCCTTTTTCTTTTCTTCTTCACTATTTACTTCTTTTGATATACAAGAATTCTTCCCCCTCAGTACTTGAAAATTGTAGTGTAAATGTTAAAATAGACCTAGGGGAAGGCCTTTGGTCTATTGGGTAGATTCTCTGTGGATGAACTGTGAGAAGACATAGATGAGAGTCATATACTCTGGAGAGGAAAAAATGGGCTGCAATGTGTGCTGGTGAGTGTTTTCTGCATCAGTGAGATCACAGCTGTATTGACTTGTTCAAGGATGTACTATAAATTATCCTTCCATTCTGAAGTCAGCCACTAGAATTTGACAAAATGATTCCCATTCTCATGGAATCATAGACATAGACTTAAAGGTCATCTGATTCAGCCTCCTCATTTTAAAAATGAAGAAAGTGAGGCCCAGTGAAATTGTTACTTAGTCACAATCACATAGGAAGGAAGTGTCAAGAGATGGTCCTCTGACAATCATCCCAGAACTCTTTATGCAGCATCATGGTGCTTTTAAATTCCCCTCTGCAGTAAATAATTATGCATCTAAAAAGTAGTTATTGATGAGGGCACAGTCTCCAGCAACCCCCTTGAACCTGGAGTACAGTCTCTGGGAGCCCCCTTGAACTCTCCTTGAGTCTTCCAACTAGATCTGGCCTTCCCCTAAGGCCACAGGCCTTGCATTATCATTGGGCCCAAGTCTCTGCCTAGCCTAGCTGGTCCAGTTGTTTCCCACCCTTAATCCTGATCAAAATATCTATACCCTAGCTCTGTTACCCTAGCCCCCTATTGTCTGTATGACTCCATGTAGCCTTCAGCTATTTCCCACCCTGGAGTCTGACCTCATCTCAGTCCCATCAAGCTCCTCCTCAGACTCCTCCTCAAGTCCCTCCCTAAACCCCTCCACTAGTCACCCCAGACCACCCCTCAATCCCTCCCACAAACTTTGTGTATATAATCTCCATCTTGCCTCCATGAAGGCGCTCAGATTCAATCTGGCTCAGTAGATTGAATCTGGCCCGCTTGTGAAAACAGGTGTGACAAAGGGTGGGATTTCTTAAGACAACCCATTATGGTGAATACCTAATAAACTTTGTCTTTTCCCTTGACTGAGAAGGCTTGAGTCGAATTCTTTTGGCAGGACCCGGTGTGTAGGTATTTTGGGGTCATGAGCACCCCTAGAAACCTATAGTTCCCTTACCTATCGTCATTTTGCTTAAACCTCTTCATTTTTGATTCCCTGAGACCAGGAGTACTGCTAATCTCAAGTTCTTCTCCAGCCAAGACTGAAGGTATGTGGGCCTCCCCCTCTTCCAATCCCCTTTTCACTCTCCTAGCATTTTGGAGGTGCTTTTTGGGCCTGACCTCAGCAGGTCCCAGTAAGGTCAGACAGCTAGGAGACTGTCTTGTTGTACTCAGCCTGATGCTCTCAGGTGGTTCTTGGTCCAGTGGCTATATTGGAAGCCATGGACCAAGCACGGCTTCTGAAGCATGGAGGACATGGACAGATGCCCCATCCAGAAGCATATGCCAGATTATTTCAATTCTTTTCACACTAGGGAATTGGGAAACTCCAGCAGGTACGTTCTTGTGGGTTTTTTTTGTCTTGTTTTATTTTGTTTGTCTCTCTATTTCTCCTTTACTACGGAGGAAGAGACTTCCAGTCCAAATGCCTGAAATGGCTCAATCCTTTTTAATTCCCAAAAGTTCACCTTTAAAAACTTGTAAAATGGTTGTAGCTAGAGCTGCCCCACAAAGGGGCAATGGAGGTGAACAGGACATTTTGGATGACCCCCTTCTATGACCCCCAGGGCTTCGGCCCCTCCCCCCTTGGCGACCCCTGCTCAGGTCCCAGCCAAGGGTCTTGTTGTCGGTGCCTCCCTCTGTGGCCCCTTCCCCTGAAGGGACCCCTATTCAGGTTCCAGCCTCGGGCCCTGCCCCCATGGCAATATCTCCTCCCCTAGCCCCTCTCTTTGAGGTGGCACCCACTTGGGTCTCTAGAGTATCTTCCCCTCTGACCTCTACCCCTCCTCAGGTATCAACTGATTTTTTCCCTTGTCAGCCTGATCCCCTGGCCTTTCAGTCTAACCTAGTTCAGCCAGCACCGCCCAGCCCCTCCCTCACAAGAAGTGGGACTTCCTATATCCCTCCCCAAGCCTCAGTCTTCACAGCTCCTTCAAGGCTTCATGGCTAAAATTCAAATTTGTTTCATATGACTACATATATTTCATAATGTATTCTATTTTCTTGCCTTCCCAATGGATGGGGGAGGGGGCGGAGGTAGGAAGAGAATTTGAACTGAAAAAAATAAAATTGAATTTAAAAAAAGAAAGTAAACTAAAGTTCTCCAATATTTATAGTAATTTATCAAAATGGGCATCATTTCATATAATACTTAGAAAATATAATATGCAAGGCAGTTTTATAATAGTGCATATGAAAGATAAACGAGTTCCTCTTTTTACCTTGAAAAGGATGCTCACAGATATCATCACCCCCTGACATGTATTCCACCCATTTCTGGGAAGACTGTCTTGTGGCCACCACCAGGTTCCTGTTCTTTACCTCTAACCCATATAGGTCAGAGCCGATTACCGCCTTTCTGTAACAACGCCACCACATGGGAAAATGTGTAGAATCACATTCGAACAGTCCCAATGGCTGCTCTGGGGCACTGAGATTCAATCCTAGGCATGTGCTGGTGCCTATATTATACAGGTGGCGTTTGGAAACCCATTTCCATAACATAGATGTGGTTGGTTGGTTGCAATTCTCCAGAGCCAGTCCAAATTTACTTGCTTGGATGCATGTATTAAGGTCTTCATTTTGGATAATGAATATTCCTTTGCCTGAAAGAAAAAGGTATAACTAGTGTCAGACATTTCCCATATAACAAACTAGAAATATGCGCTTCTTTCTCTTTGTAATGACTGCTTGACTTCCTGATCCATAGCTTTCCAGTTCTCAAGTGACAACTTAATTTTGAAGGCACTGGAAGGAGGGAATCCTCATCTAGGGCTCCAGGACCAATGTGGTTCTTAAACAGGTGACATACAAGGACCTCTGGATTAACTCAAACATCAAGGTAGCCTTGATGCTCATTCCCCTCTGACTTTGTACTTCAGTACTTTCTATGTCGTTTCAGTTGGGTTCAACTCCTTGTGATTCCATTTGGGGTTTTCTCGGCAAAGATACTGACGTGATTTGCCATTTTCTTCTCCAGCTCATTTTACAGATGAGAAAACTGAGGTAAACAGGGTTAAGTGACTCACCCAGGGTCACACAGCTAGTAGAATGGATTTGAACTCAGGAAGATAAATCTTCCTGACTCCAGGCCTAGTGCTCTATCCACCTAGCTCCCTTACTTTGGTACTAATGGTAGGACTACTACATTGTACCTTATAACTAACATGTCTCATTCCCTCATTCCAATCGATTAGCATTTATTAAGCACCTACTGAGGCACTGAGCTAGTAGCTAGGTCCTTGTCTTGATTCCTATGCCCATATGCCAACGTTGGTATCCTTTGCTCCAGGACTGGGGATCTGCCATGCTCTTGTCAATACTACCAGGGACTGGTACCAGAGTTCTGCCTCTGAATTCTAGCCCCTAATGATGGGCTGCTCACCATATGAGGTCAGAGCTCTTGTATGGTGGTTCCCTGCCTCCTAGGATCACTGCCTATTCTCTGCTTCCAGACCTACTTAATGCTGATTCCTTGGATGCTTAGATCTCTGACACTTGCCTGTTCCCTGCCACGCCCCTCCATCCCTTTGCTTGATCCTATGCCTCTGGAGGCTTCCTTTTTAAAGAAGGCTAAGAACTTTGTAGCTAAACTCTTCATTTTTCATCAGCTGCTCTGCTTGGTGTCAACTCCAAGAACATCATAACTCCCCCAGGAGAAGCTCATCTCCTCAAATCTCATCACCATGAAGACTAAACTAGCTTCATCTTCTCAATATCCTCAGCTACCTCTTCCCCTCTGATTGGAGGGCTGGAGGGAAGAGCAATAAGCGCTTCACAAAGTCTTCCTTTATAGAGGGCTCAGAACTTTCCAACTAATTGATAGCAAACATAATGCTACCAACCAGGTATCCTCTAGCTGTAAAATGAAATATTTGCAATAATATTTACCTCACAGGGTTTTTGTAAGAAATACACTTTTTAGAACTGAAAGCTAAGGGGGGGGTGCCAATCATTGGAGAGTGCCTGAACAAATTATGGAAAATGAATGAAATGGAATAATACTGTGCCATAAGAAATTATTAAAGTGAAGATTTCAAAGAACCTTGGGAAGACTTTTATGGAGTGATGCAGAGTGAAGTGAGCAGACATTGCAGTAAAAATTTTATATGTTTATATTACAACATCAACATTGTAAAAATGAACGATTGTGAAAGAGTTAAGAATTTTGGTCAACCCAATAATCAACTATAATTCCAGAGGATGGATGAAGTATCCTCCCCACACCCTGATAGAGAGGTGATGGACTAATATGCATAGTGACACACATTTTTGGGTGTGGCCAATATGGAAACTTGTTTTGCTAGACTATACTTATTTGTGACAAAGATTTTTACCTTGTTTTCCTTTTTTTTCTCCTAGAGGAGGGTTTGGGGACTTGGGAGGGGGAAGGGAAATGGAAGAGAAGGGAGAAAAAAACACAGCCCAACAAATAAAAAATGTTTTTAAAACTATAAGACATTAATATGATTTATTGTTCATTATTAATGCATTCCAGACATACTTTCCTGGTAATATACTTTAAGAAACTAAATTAGTTATTTGAAAGCTACTGCTATCAGCATGGAATTAGAAATAAAATCAAAGGTGGAGAGGAGAATAAATGGTTTTAGTAAAGATTTCATTCAGAACATGAAGACCACTTTCCCTCCATGGGGGTGCTCCCTAGAGCTTGTATTTTTGGACATTTCTGGCTCATTAGTAGTTTCCTCCTCTATAAAGTGGAAAACATGAATGAAATTATGTTGAAGGTCCCTTCCTTTGCTAAATCCTACTAAATGTCCATCTATAGTGTGAGTTCAGGCTTCAAAATTGACCAAGGTACTAATCTACCACCTTCAGCAGCAAAAACAAGGCGAGACAAACAAAACAAAAATTCTTGTTCTTTTTGTGTTAAAAAATTGATTTTATAAGAAATTCCTGAACAAATTATAGCATATTAATGCAATGAAATATTGTTGTACTATAAGAAAGAATGAGAATGAGAAATTCAGAGATGTATGGGAGTTCTATGAAATGATACAAAGTAAAGAGAGAAAAACCAGAGGAAAAACTTATATAATGTCTACAAGACTATAAAGGAAAATAGCTTTGAAAAATTTAAGAATCCTGATGAATAAAATGACCAGTCAGGACTCCAGAAGATTGACAATGAAAAAGGCTTCCAATATTTCTTGGCAGAGGGGTGATGGGCAAAGTGAAGTTCTTAGACCCATTGGGATCCTGAAACCTTTTCAGAAGGTCTTTGAGGTCAAACTATTTTCAGAATACTAAGATCTTATTTGCCTATTAAAAGACTCCATCCTTTTTCAAATATATATATATATGTGTGAGACCAGATTGTCTTCATATGCTTCAAAATAGCATATCACAATAAATTGAATGATAAAGCAGATATGAGAGTCCTACTGTCTTCTACTGGGCCAGGCATTAAGGAGATTTGCAAAAAAGTATAAAATAATTACTCCTCTCACAAAAATTGTTGGTTTGGGAAAATATATTTTTCATAATCATATGTTTTATGTCAACATGCAATAGATTTATTATGACTATTTATAATGAATTAATAAATATTATATTTTAAAATGTTATTGGTTTTGCTTTCTAAAACAGTATATATCAACAGATATAACCCATATAAACAAAGACTGTTTGGGGTCCTCAATAATTCTTGAGTTTAAAGGAGTCCTGAGACCAAAACGTTTGAGAACCACTAGAGGTACAGAATAGGATACATTTTTCCAGATGACCAATTTGTGATTAACTTGTTTTGCAAAACTATACTTATTTATTATTAAAGAGGGTTTTTGGTTTTCTGGGGTATGGAAAAATTAGGGAGAATGGAAGGGGGAGTGATAGTGATACTAAACATAAAAAGGAAAGAATAACAGTGAATCATGATACTAAATATAAAAAGAAAAGAACGTCAGTGAGTCATTAACAGTAAGAGAAGACAGCAGAAGGAAGTTTAGAAGGGGAGACAGGCGGACTGGGCAGTATTGGTGCTTATCATCATACATTTGAAATATACAAGGAACCCGTGCAATGTACATGGTGGAGTCAAATGCAGTCTTCTCGTTCTTTTCTCCCTTGTGTAGGAGATGTTTATCTTTGTTGATGTTTGTCAAGTTTATAACGATAAAGTGACAAAAATAATAAAAAAATAAAACTTAAAATAAAAATTTTACTGATTTGTAGGGATGTAGCAAGAGATTTGCTGTAAGACCAGCAGTCTTATATATGATAAAACAGTCCTATTGTTTTTAAAAGGAAGGTATGGTTAGGGAGGTTGCTGTTGTTCAAGTGTTTCAGTCATGTCTGACTCTTCGCGATCCCATTTGGGTTTTTGGGATGTGTTTTTTTTGGTAAAGATATTGGTTAGTCATTTCCTTCTCCAGCTCATTTTACATATGAGGAAAATGCAGCAAACAGGATAAAGTGATTTGCCTAGGGTCACACAGCTACTAAGTGTCTGAGGTCAGATTTGAATTCAGGTATTCCTGACTCCAGGCTCAGTGCTCTATCCCCTGTGCTATCTAGCTGCCCAGTCAAGAGGTAGTATAAGTACAAATGCCAGGCTACTGAAATCTGGGGTGGCTGAATTAATTTTTTAAAACCTTTAGAGTATTTGTCAGAAAACAAAAGTAACGGAATGACCACTTCTACAGTCAGATCTGTGGTCTTTCAGACACCCTCCTAAAGTAGAAGATACTGAACACAGTTCCCTGCTGCTTTGTTTGAAAGGCTGATGTGGCCATGGTTGTGGTGGGTAGTATCTGGAATGCCTAAGGATCTAGATGCTTCTAAGATTCAGAGGTAGAAGAGCCTTAAGAGGTGATCCAGTCTAGCCCCCTCATTTTACAGATGAGGAAACAGAGGCCAGAGACAAAGAGGCTTGGCTAAAGTCATGCAGTTTGTAAAGCAGTAGAACTGACAAATCCAGTGCTCTTTCCACCACAGTATGGAAGATTCCAAATTTCTTTCAGTGGGATGATTCAATAGAGCAGTAAGGTAGCCATCATCGTGGCATTTCAAAAAAAAAACAACAAAATCTTGTAACTGTATATTCATACTATAAGCATTTATCAAGCCTAGGCAGGGAATGAGCTGCCCTAGTTAAATCCCATTTTGCTCAATAGGAAGTTGCCATATGTAGCACCACATTCACCTTTCAAAAAGTCCTCAAAATTAATCCTAGGCAAGAAGTTTCAGCATTTATTGGTACTAATAAACATGCCACCTGAAGAAAAGAATTCTATTTCATTACAAAAGGTAAAAAACAACAGCCCCCTCTAGTTATAATAGGCTCTGGTTTGAACACCATTAATCTCCATAAATTCACTGAGGAGACACTATAATTATCTTCAAAAAGACTGCAAGGAGAGCCAATACATGTATCAACAGTTCTATTGTATTATACGTGCCCATCTGTGTTAGCTGTAACAAGAGAAGATGTGAAAATAAACTACTATTCCTTGATATCTGTAGCTGTCAAATTTCAAAAGCGATAAAAATCAAATGTGGAAGGAATCAAGATTGATTATATACGTCAAGGGCATCAGTTCTGCTTGAACACTGATTAACTGATTAATGCAGTGCTGCCAGAATTACTAAAGCTCTTTCCAGGAAAATGTTATTATACTTCCCTTCATAATTACAAGTTCTAGAGTGGAAAAGGGATTGATTTACTCAAAGTAATTGAGTAGAAAGAGCACCGGATTTAAAGTCAGAGGAGCCATGTTCAAATCCCTGGCTTGCCACCAACTATCTGTGTGACCTTGGGCACCTCGTTTCATGTTTGCTGGCCTGCATTGTCTTTAAAATGAGGGGACTGAACTCAATAACTTCTAAAATATTGTCTACCCCTAAGTCTACAGCATGACAAACGAACAGTTACTCATGAAAAATGCTCCAATGTTTAGATTTTTCTCTAGTGTTGTCCCAAGAGGTAGTTACAGAATTGCTAAATGAAATATCAGGTTTTCCGAGAAGGAATCTGACCTTGGCCTGTGGGAATAATCTTCATTTTTCACAAAGGAAGAAGAAAAAAAAAGTCATCATCCTTTGTCAGGTGAACTTAAATACAGTCCCCTTTATACTGTTCTCCAGTGGCATATGACAATTCCTGGAAATCCGGCCCTCAAAAGCTGGCCTGGTAAATGGCAATTTGTCCAATCATCCTTAGACTAGTACATACTACAGGGTGTCTGTGGTCTCATTAATGTAAATGTTCTCACTATAACTCATTCAAGCCTGCAGATCCTGTGAAGATCTTGTCCATCTCCTCCCATATGTTGACCATAGGAGGTCTTCCCCAGTGGGCCCTCCTGCCCCACCCAAATATGCTTTGGTTGTCCCGTTGTTTTTCAGTTGTCTCTGACCCTTTGTGACTCTTTTTGGGGTTTTCTTGGCAAAGATACTGAAGTGGTTTGCCATTTCCTTTTCCAGCTCATTTTACAGATAAGGAAACTGAGGCAAACAGGGGTAAGTCACTTGCCCAAGGTCATATAGCTAGTAAGTGTCTGAGACTAGTTTTGAATTCTAGAAGATAAATCTTCCTGACTCTGGGCCTGGCGCTCAGTGCACTGTACCACCTTTGTTGTTGTTATGAAATCGTTTTCAGTCATTTCAGACTCTTTTTGACCCCATTTGGAGTTTCCTTAGCAAAGATACTGGAGTGGTTTGCCATTGTCTTCTCCAGCTCATCTTATAGATAAGCAAACAGAGTTGAGTGACTTGCCCTGGGTCACATAGCTAGTAAATGTCTGAGGTCTGATTTTTAACTCAGGTCTTCCTGACTCCAGAACCAGCACTCTATCCCCTTATGCCACCTAGCTGTGCTGCTTAGCTGACCTTAAAAAATGGCTACCAGTGAAGTAGGCAGGCTGTCTGTTATTTATCCCTTGATCTCAATACGAGCTCAAAACTGCGCAGGGGTGGATATCCTTCCCAAAGGAAATGTCTTGCTCCACTTATTATCAAATACAGAGTTAACTTTTTTTTTTAAATGGGGCCCCATTTAAGGCAACTCAACCTCAAAAGGGGAGTGCTGTTTGCAGTGGACAGGAAAATTCTAGTATCTGTGTAATAAATGGTAAGGAGCCTGCCACAGGGTATTTTGGAGTGCTATGAAATGACTAAAGCTTTATTTTCTACTTTTCCTTGACTTTTCTAGGAAAGAGAATAACTTAATGTCAGCAATCATACTGGCATAACTCTTTCAGATTCTTCTACTTTAAAAGCTCAGCCTAGGCTTGCACATTGACAAGAAAAATAATAAGAAATTCATTAGAAGATATTTCCTTCCTGCAATTATTCCTTTCATGAATTCAGGTCTGATTCTGCTCAATCAATCAACAAGCATTTATTTAGTGCCTAACATGTGCCAGATACTGTGCTAAGCTCTGGGGATACCAAAAGAGGAAAAGGACAGTCCCTGCCTTCAAGGAACTTATAAACTAATGTGGGAGTCAATGTGTAAGCAAATGTTACAAAGCAAACTATAGAGAGGATAAATAGGAAATAATTGAAAGAGGGAAAGCACTGGAATCAAGACAGATACCTACAGAAAAAATACCTGAGGAAAAGATGAGAAAAATCCATAAATTCAGATTTACAGGCTTGAAGAAAAAGAGTTAAGAACATTGTAAAACTACATTGCTAAGGTGGTGAGGGAAGCCTCAAAATCAACCTCTTTTTTTCTTTCTTCTTTACAACCTATAAGATTTTAAACATTTATGCTCAAAAAACATCAATATCAATCAATACTTTGTATTTATAGACAAATTCTCTCAAAAGGTTTTTCTAGATGAGTAAGCTGAAGCTCAGAGAGAATACATCACTTGTCCAAGCAGCCACATGCCTAGGAGCTCAGTCAGGTCTTTGCATTGGAATCCAGTGTTCTTTCTACTATACCCTGCTGTCTCCTCCCCTACTCTGAATATGCAAAGTCTACTTCAGAGAGAGGATTAAAAATAAATAAAATGAAAGTTGAGTGCTTTGTCCATATTCTTGACAAAATTTGCCATGAGATGATCCATAGATTTTTTTTCATGAATAATTTAAATTGGCTTTAATGGAAAGGAAAGGGGAAGGGACTATGAATTTACAAAGTACCTGCCATGCGCCAGGCATTGTGCTAAGCGCTCTTAGAAATATTACCTCATTTGATCTTCACAACAACCCAGGGAGGTAGATGCGATTATTATCCTCATTTTATAGTTGAAGAAACTGAGGCAGACAGCAATTAAATGACTTGCCCAGCTAGTAAGTGTCTGAGGCCAGATTTGAACTCTGGTCTTTCTGACTCCAGGCCCAGTTCTATACCACCAGCTGCCTCTAATTTAAGTACTGTTAGCTAGGAGGCTGAAAAATAACTAAAGATTGATAAATTCAGAATGATAAAAGAATTAGTATCAACACAACTCTATGTAGAATCTATTCTTATGATTCCCCTGTATGGTGCCTACTTTCAGTGTCTTATCTATTGGTTCTGGCCCATCTGTCTACAAATACATACAAGTCTTTCTCATCTTTTAAAAGGTTCTTTCTAGACCCTACCATTCCCTCAAGCTATTGTCCTGCATCTCACCTCTCTTTCTAAGTTGAATGCCTAATTCAAATCTGTAGATGCAGAACGAATGTCTCTTCTGGCTCTCAGTCCCACATCGTGAGCTGCCTCTTGGACGTTTAGAATTGGACATCCCATAGGCATCTCCAACTCAAAATGAGTTTGAGGCACCAAAGTGTGATGTGTAAAGCAATAGACTTGGAATTAGGGGATAAAATTCCACCTTAGACTCTTGCTATGGGATGCTAAGCAAGTAAGCACTTTCCTGTACTTGAACTTTTTCACTACATAGTGAAAAGGTTAGACTTGATGGCCTCTAAGATCCTCTCCAGCTCTATCTTTATGATCTTCAATCAATTCACAGAAACCCACCCGTTTTCCAGACATCCCCATTTCTCTCCAGGGGAGCACCATTCTTCCCACTGTCCAGGTTAGAGACCTTGATGGCATCCTTGATACCACTCTATTTCATGCCACATATTCATTCAGTCAACAAATCTTTCTATTTCTACCTCGACAGGTAGAAATAGGTACATCCATAGGTTCATTATCCCTTCCACTCCATTCATAAGCCTTCTTGTTGTTCAGTTGTTTCCAGTCGTGTCTGACTCTCTGTGACCCCGTTTGGGGTTTTTTGGCAAAGATACTGGAGTGGCTTGTCATTTCCTTCTCTAGTTTATTTTACAGATGACAAACTGAAGCAGACAGGGTTAAGTGACTTGCCTAGGGTCACACAGCTAGTAGAGTCTGAGGCCAGATTTGAAATCAGGAAGATGAATCTCTCCGATTCCAAGCTCAGTGTTTTAGCCATTGTGCCACCTAGCTGCTCCATTCATTAGGCTACCTTATCATTACCATAAGAAGAAAAAGATTATTTAAATAACCTCATGTCATTTACAAATCATTTACAAAATTCCATAACACTACCATGGCACAACCTGTCCCCCATGCCTGGAAGACACTCCCTCTTCACTTCAGCACCACCTTCTACAGGAAGCCTATCCTCTTACTCCCAGCTGTCAGTACCTTCTCCCCGAAATTATCTTGTATCCATTTTGTTTCCTCTCAACAGATTTTTATGTCCTCAAAGGCAGGGACTGTTCACCTTCTTTGTACTCTCTCCTCATTCATTCTAGCACAATGCCTGGTATATAATAGGAGTTAACAAATGAACATTGATGGCTCTGAATGTTGTTCCATATGCAAATCCCGTATTCCCACAGTGTCTTACCCAAAGCAGTCCTTTAACAAGCATTTATTTTATTGATTTGAGTCCTATGGAATATCCTTAATGCATTTTAAAGGGCAGCCTCTAGAGCCCACCCACTGGCTAGCCTCCTTAAGAAGATGTGGTCCACATTTTGGAGTCTTTCCCACCAACTCTACTCCAACTGCCTAATCAGAATTCAGCCTAGGGAAAATTTCAAAATCTGCCATTTGATTCACTGTTTATAATAACTTGCTGCCTACTCACATTCACCATGAGTCTCATCATTGTCCTGTGGGTAATACTCACTTTTAGTTCTTCAGAGACTGTAATGTTCCTTGACCCATAGCCATGTTATTACATTAGTAGAATATCATCATTAAAAAGATGGGCCTTTGTTTCATGGAAAAACTTAAGGCCATTAAAATAATTTTAGTTTCCCAAAAGCAATCTTGCCTGCTTTTTCTTTCCTAGTTCTGTTCAATTCTGGGTCCAAATCATTATCTAACATTATTTGCAGCTTGTGTCATATACATGCATACGTACATACCTACAGATACATAAACACAGATCGATGCCTATATATACACACACACATATATATACACATATATAGAAACATGGCTATGTGTATCTATATATATCTATATGCATATATCTATATGTATCTATACATATCTATATATCAATATGTTTCTGTGTATATACACATGTATATACACCTGATTATGTACATATCTACATGTATCTATGTATCTCTATGTCTATATATATATATCCATATATGTATACATAAATATGTATTATGAAGAAATGGAATAAAGGTTGTTATCAAAGAAGTATGAGCAAAAATGAAGATATTCAAGGGATAATTATGGCTAGCCTATATGCTTCATTGGTACCTTTCTGACAAAAAGAGAAAGCAAGGAAGACTCCCAGCAAATTGAGTTGACCCTTTGTAGCAATCTTATGGGAATAAATGGATGACAGAGATAAAATGGATGGATACTGATGGTTTGTGCTCTACCCTGTGGAAAGGAATACCCAGATGATGAGATTAAAAATCCACATGTATATCTGAGGCTCTATTTTTTTTAAGTCATTTTTCTTCTCCTCTGGGTGGTGGGGGGAGACCTTCAGGTACTTTTCTATAAGAGACTTTCTCCACTAGCAATTACCCAAGTGAAGTCAATACAGATAAGGGGTTAGTTGATAAAGCTTAATGTTTTAATGGTCCTAGAAGTATTTAACAGAAGGCTTTTGAAACCCTAGCATTTTCAAGTCCTGAAGGATTTACTAGTGGACCAAACATTACAGGAAACTGATACTGTAGGCAGCGGAGAGAATATAATCTTGTTGGTTTGTTTTTTAGGAGGGGGCACTCACTAACTCATCCAGGCTAGTGCTGTTTACTGCACAAGAGTGCCATGGGAGTAGAATTAGAAAGAGGAGATCTGGGTGGAAGATCAAGAATAAGGCAATGGAAGTCAGAAATTCTGACCAACACTTCAATTTCATGATCTTAAGGTTTTCATTTTACAGGAGAGAAAACTCAATACAAGAGAGATTATAAACTTCTGCAAAATCACATAGTTATCGGGAGGCAGATGGAAGATTTGAACCCAGGTACATGTTTGGTTCCCTATATGTAATACTCAGATGAATTAACTACTGCATCTCTTTAAAAAGGACAAGCATGATAGAAAAACTAACCCAGACTGTCTGGACTTGGCACTTCAATTTTAGCATTTTGATCTGATCCATCTATAGTTCAGAACAATGGTGTCAAACTCAAACAGAAATGGATCCTTATGGGACACATAGCAATTTGGAGAACTTGGAGAAAAAGTAACTTTATCTATGTTATTGTTGTTGTTATTCAGTAACTTTAGTCATGTCTGACTCTTCATGACCCCATTAGGGGTTTTCTTGGCAAAGATATCGGAGTGGTTTGCCATTTCCTTCTCCAGCTCATTTTATAGATGAGGAAACTGCGGCAAACAAGATCAAATGATTTGCCCAAGGTACCACAGTTAGTAAGTGTCTGAAGCTGGATTTGAACTCAGGTCTTCCAGACTCAGGCCTACTTCTCTATCCATTGTACCCCCCAAGGTGCCCTATTTACGTTGTACTGTACTTTAAAAAAAACATTTTGCTAACCATTTTCCAATGACATTTTAATCTGATTCAGACCACTTGGGAATTGCAAGGCTGATACCTCTGGTTTAGAATATGTCTTTTGGATCAGGGAGTTCTAATTCCTTTAACTCCAAAAAGTAAAGTTCATGATTTCCTACCAATTTACTTTTGTTAAACTATAACTCAAATGCTTCTGTCCATATAATACACAGGCCTTCTCCTTTTCTGTATCTCTTTTGCTTGAAATCTCCCTTTAACTTATCCATCCTTGTATCATCCTTGCCTCTGAGTTCCCTTTTCCCTCCCACACTTCAGGAACTGGTATTATCTCCAACACTCCAGGCCTTCTAAGATTCCTCTTCTGAAACCTTTTGTGTGTTCTCAGACTGTTATTTTCTTTTCTTTATAATCTCCCTTGATCACACCTCCAGAGTCCAAGAGCTACACAATCCCTTTCCTCCTGTGACCAAGTGAGGGAACCTGAAGCAATCCAATGGTGCTCTAGTTTTGTTTCATTTTGTTTTGATTTTTTTAGTCTGGCCTTGTTAACCAACCCTACACGGAGCCAATAAATCCTTTCAGTCTCTGTCCTCTTGACTTTCAGCCTACTTCCAGCTTACTGTTCTATTCCCTCCTTTTCACCCGCTTAGGAATGACATCCTTTTACCAAACTGTGTTACAGGTCCACTGTGTTCTATGGGAGAGGAATAGAGGCTCTATGAGAATTTTTCAGTGCCAGAGATGTTTCTCACCCTAAGATATTAGATATGAAATTATGCATACTTATTACATGCATCAGTTTTTCAGTGGGAGAGAACCCCAAAACTTATGTTGCTCCCAAATTCCTATCATATAGGGAGGTAGTCTATGCTCCTGGGGCAGCTAGATGGTCCAGTGGATAGAGGGCAGAGCCTGGAGTCAGGAAGACTCTTCTTGAGTTCAAATCTGGCCTCAGCCACTTACTATGTTACCTGGGCAAGTCATTTAACCCTCTTTGCCTCAGTTTTCTCATCTATAAAATGACCTGGAGAAGGAAATGACAAGCTACTCCAATATGTCTGTCAAGAAAATCTCAAATGCAGTCATGAAGATGACTGAAATGACTGAACAACAAAAATTCCATGCTCCCAGATCTCCTGGCACAATGTCTCCGGATTCTGCCAATATATCTCAAACTCAAGAGTTTTCCAAAGCCAGACGAGTTTGGTTAGGTCTTATTTACTATGATTTTCATTTAAAAAAATCTTAGCTTTGCCATGACTCTGCTATGGAAACTTCCTCTCCATGTTGACCATTAGCTCATGGTCTTAACACATTGCCTGGAGTTACTAAAACATTTGGTGACTTTGTTTAGTCCTACAGTTTGTATGTGTCAGAGGCCAAATTTGAAATCATGTTTTCCTGATTCCAAAGCAAGATCTACCGTGCCATCCTGCCTGTTTGTTATGCTTCCCAAAGCTGCTAATTCTAGAAACCAAGGCAATATGCTCCAGGACAAGCAGCAGACGTGACAACTGATCAATCAGTTCTCAATCATTTATAAAGCACCTACTATGTGCCAGCACTGCCTTAAGCACTTGATATACAAAAATAAACCTGTCCTTGTACATATGGAGCTCACATTATAATGTGGGAAAATGTAGCTATACAAGGATGTACAAAAATATGTGTAGGTTGTACAAAATATGAGCAGATATTCCATACCAGGTGCCCAAATGCTAAGTCACATCTGGTCAACTGGAAGCATGAAGAGCACCTCTGGGACTTCTCTGTACTATCCACCTTGTCGTTGTTTGTCCCATCCTTCTGGAAGAGGACGAATGACATCTTGACTTGAAAATGAATTGGATTTAAGTGAGGCAGGGCTGTGCAAAGTCATCAGTCTCACTCTCCTCCAGAGTTACTGGAGTCCAGTGGCAAGATAGAGGTCAGGATGGCTGGCAATGGCCTGGATGCAGTGAGAGACCTTGCCCTTTTTAAGCTAAGGTCTTTTCCAGGTTCTAGTTTGAGGCAACACCCATTCAGTAGCTAAAGGCTAGGTAAGAATTGAGGCCAAAAATGGCCTAGTTTGCCTTCACAAAAGAATCAATCTGGAAGGAGACCATCAGAGTTTCCGCCCAGAATAGAAACTATTGATATTGACACTCACTCTCAGCCAGCAAAACCCAGAAAATGAGCAAGTGAGACTTGTACTGGGACCTCTTATTGGCTAATCAGTGAGAGCCAGTGTATTTGGGTTTAAAGGCACAGCCAAGAAGCTCCATTTGACTCCTGAAGGGCTTTATCGAAGCCTGGTTTTCCATATAAAATGAATACCACTGTGGCCAATTTTCAGTCAGTAAATAAACTTTTATTAAGCACCCACAGAGTACTGGGGATACAAAAACAGGCAAAAGACTGTTCCTGTCCTCAAAGAGCTCAAAATCTAATGAAAGAGACAAGAAGCAAAAAAATATGTACAAACAAGCTATATATGGGGAAAATAGGAAATCATTAAAAGAGGAAAAGCACTAGAATTAAGGGGGTTTGCAAAGTCTTCCTGTGGAAGCTGGGATTTTGGTTAGAATTTGAAGGAAGCCAGCAGGAGATAAGGAATGAGAATATTCCAAGTAGGCAGACAACCAGAGAAAATGCCTGGAGCTGAGAGATGGAGTGCCTTATTGGAGGAACAGCCAGGAAGCCAGTGTGTCAATGGACTAAAGATTACCTGATGGAGATTAAGGTGTAAGAAGACTGGAAAGGTAAAGAGGATTTAGGTTATAAAAGGCTTTTGAATATCAAAGAGAGGATTTTGTATTTGATCCTGGAGACAAAAGGGAGGCACTGGAGTTTATTGAGTAGGATCGTGACATGGTCAGACCTGTCCTTTAGGAAAATCATTTTTTTTTGTGAGTGAATGGAGAGTAGATTGGAGTGGGGAGAGACTTGAGGCAGGCAGACCCACCAGGAGGCTGTTCAAAGTGTAAGGCGATGAGGGACTGTACCAGTGCGGTGGCAATATCAGAGGATGGAAGAGGGTATGTTAAGAAATGTAGCAAAGGTAAAATCCACAGGTGTTGGCAACAGATTGGATATGGGGGAAAGGGGAAGATAGAGATAGGAATTAAGGATGATACCTAGGTTGTGAGCCTGAGGGATTCAATATAGGGGTGTGGTTAGGGGAAAAGATAATGAGTTTTGTTTTGGACATAATGAGTTTAAGATGTCTACCAATGGGATTGATCCATGTCCATTCCCATTAAATCAGAGAAAGGTATTTATACTTGTAGAGGATTCATTGGATGTTAACACCTTGCTAGCACCTCAGTACCCATCCTTAATGGGGTGGCAGGGAGGACTGATGGGGGAAAAAGGAAGAAAATAAATCCTTTCCCCCCTTATATAAGGTAGTTTTGAGCTGGAGGAGGATAGTTGCTGGGGGTGGGGAAGAGATCAAGAAAGACTTCGTGCAGAAGATAGCACCTGAATAATTTTTTAAAGCTAAATACAATTAAGGAAAAGAGATCTGTGTCTTAGTTCACAAGGCCTCCTACCAGAAGACAAATAGAAGATTCTAATATCAGGCTTCTAGAGAGGCCATTACCAATGCAGGAAGCAGAGAGAGTCAGGGGAGAGAAGGGGCTCACCCGGGGTAAGGCTACCGGGGAAGTATTGTAACTTCCTATTTTAACTAATTATCCATAGCCTTATAACACTCCCTGTCCTACTTCTGGCCCACATGTGTATGGTAATTAATACAAGCTCCTCTCTCTTTTCTAAGGAAGGTTCTTTATGTACCTTTGTGCCTCACTGATTAACTTTGAATTGAAAACATTTTTCTTTCCTTAGCCTTTAACCACTTCCCCTTCATCACTTGGCAATGACTGAACTCGAAAATACTGGCTGTTACTGTTTGTGTGAAGGGGGAAAAAGGCTGTTTACAGTACCTTGCTTCGTTTTTCTTCTCCAGGACTACACTGAGATGTAACATCTCATTCTCTGGAGCATCTTATTAGCAGCAGCAAGTTACAACAATGCAAAATAAGACACAGCTGACAGATATTAAAATTCCCTCACAAAGCCCTTTCACTTTAGTGCCCAAGAGGAAATGGTTCCAAAGTTGGATCATCCAAAAATGCAGGAAATGATTTCTCTGTCATTCTTCAAAGCAAAATTAAAAAGCTGAGCTGAAAAAACTGTCCATCTTCATTGCTTTGAGTATACACTAATTTTATTTTTAATTACATTTAGTTAAGCATATGGTGGTTTTTTAATCAAAACAGAAAGTATTTTAGATGACAGCTTTAATGTAGTTCCCCATTCTTCCTCTTCTGAAGAAGAATAAAAATATGGCAAAAAATCTGCCAAACAAGAACGAAGGAGGGATAGGGAGGAAGGGAGAGGGAGAGAGCGGGGAGAGAGAGACGAGGGAGAGAGAGAGGAGGTGGGAGAGAAACAAAAGAGGAGTCAAGAAATGAGAGAGAAGAGAAGAGAAGAGGAGGAGAGAGAAGAAAGATGAGAAAGATAAGAAAGAAGAGAAGAGAGAGGGGAGAGAGACTATGGTTCTAAGGCTTGTTTCTTTGATTATGAATACTTCCGACCAGATGAGCAGAAAAGAACAATGTACTGGAAATTGGAATATGTGGGCTCTAGCCCCAGCCATGCCACTAACTTAGCAAGTCACTTCACTTCCCTGGTCCTCAGTTCCTTCAACCAGACAGTGAAAGGCTTGGCCTACATGATTTCCAAGGCCCCTTCCAGCTCTAACATTCTCTGCATCCAGTCCTCCTGTTCTGTATCTCACCACTGGACCCAGATGGCTCCAGAGGAAAAAGTGAGCTTGGTGACTTTGTGCAGCCCTCCCTCACTTAATCCAATTCACTTGCATGTCATGGCATCACATCCCCCGTGTCATAGTCCTGTTTGAGAATGAAGGGCAAACAACAACATTCTCTGAAAGGGATGACATCTAATGCCTATAAGCTGCTGTGTGTCATGCATGCCCTAACTAGAGCAAATTTGCTGGGATTATTTTGCCTTCATTAAGGAAAAAAAAAAAACACAAAATTAGGCAGTCCCTTCCAGCTACTTCTGACAAAGGCTTAATGCAGAGTTTCGAAGAGCAGGAGCAAGAACTAACTTTTCTGTGGTCGATCAGACAAACAAGTATTTATTAACCACCTAATACAGTCATTCCAGGCACAATGCTAGGTGATGGGGATATGAAGACCCTGTTCTCAAAGGAGCTCACATTTTGTGGTGAAGAAATATGTATACATGCATACATATATACATGTATATACACACAAATAAATAAATATAATGTAGTTTTGGAGGGTAGGAAGCCTCTAGCAATTGGTTGGAGGACCAGGAAAGACCTCACACTGAGCTAAGCATTGCAGAAAATTAAGAATTCTAAGAGGCAAGTGAGGAGGGAGGGGTATGAGGTATGGCCCACATAAAGCCATGAAGGTAGAAGATAGAATGCTGGGTGTGAGGAATAGCAGGATGGGTAGTTTGGCTGGACCATAGATTATATGAAGGAGAGTAATAATAATAAAGTTAGATTGGAGGCAGGTTGTGAAGAGCTTAAGTGACTAACAGGAGATTGTATTTAATAACAATAATAGCACGCATTTATATATAGTGTTACAAAGTGCTGTATAAATGTCACCCTCTTTGACACCTACAACAACCCTGGGAAGTAGATGCTAGTATTTCCCCCATTTTAATTTTTGGGAAACTCAGGCAGACTGAAGTTTAAGTGACTTGGCCAGGGACACACAGCTGATAAGTGTCTGAGGTAGGATTTGAACTCAGGTTTTCCCAACTCCAAGTTCAGCACTTTTATCCACTGTGCCATCTAGCTAACTCTTAATACGAGGTCACTGCAAAACATATGACAATCTTATGATTTTTCTCTTAGGAATTTTAATAGCCAAGAAGGAATATAAAATAATTTAATACCCACATTATATTTATTTGCAATTCTTTCCATGTTTCACTGTCATCAACTTTATTTTATTTATTAAATCCTTTCTCTTTCCCCTGTGCTTGGTTACATTACTAGGGAATTTCTCCCCATTCCTCTCCCATAAAAACAATTTTTCCCTGTTATTCTGTTATTACTTTCTAATAGCTGGTATTTTGAATTATTTCCATCTTACTGGAAAACTGTACTGAAATGTCCTATTAAAATTTGTTTGAGGCAGCAATAAAAATATTATGCATAAATGGAGGAAAATAATAATTTCTTGGACAATATAGAAAAGCTTCAATCATTTAAAATATTTTTTTCTACTCACTCCTGCTCCCTTAATGTGTCAGAAAAAAAATAGAAACATAGGAATCCTATAAAAATGTAAAGTATTTCCTGGTACTATGTAAGTACACATGAGCACACATATTCCACGCTCCACATAAACCCGTACATACACCAGTAGCTTCACCACTGTGTTATCAGAAAGGAAGAAGTTCATGCTGTCTGATTTAGAAGTCTAGCAAGGTCTTTTTCCCTCCTCCACTTTCGGTTAGCTGGTTTGTCTAAAAAGGAAGAGATTGGGGCAGCTTGGTGCTATCGTGGATAGAGAGAGCACTGGTCCTGGAGTCAGGAGGACCTGAATTCAAATCTGGCTCCAGACACTTATTGGCTGTGTGACCCTAAGCAAGTTACTTAACACAGATTGCCGCCAATATAAAATAAAATAAATTTTAAAAAATAAAGAGGAAGAGATCTAGGTAACTCCTTTTTGTCTTGGGCTGCAGCACAGTTGTAAAATGAAAGACCTGGATTAAAATAATCTCTAAAGTCATTTCCAACTCTTAACTTATAGGATCATCAACAATTCAGCTCTATTTCCCATTCTTTTAAATTGATCTAAGCACTTTGATCTCTCTTCTTTTTGTCTTTTGTGTCCTTATTTATAGCTGTAGAAATCATACAACTATGGTTTTATGGCAGTTTAATAAATTATTTTCCTAAGTGGCTTTAGAAAAGTGGTTGATAAGTATGCCTGTCTCTTTTAGAAATGATAGTATTTTATATCATTGTGGCCAACTTTCAATCCATTCTCCATATTTTGGTGTGTATAGTGAACAGAGGCAGAGAGGCAATCAAAAAAGTCTTCCTAGAGGAAGAATTAACAAACACCAAAGTATTTGTAGTGATACATTTTCTGGTCGTAAAGAATTTGGGGAGGCAAGATGGTGGAGAAAAGGCAGGGACTTGCCTGAGCTTTTCCCCAAACCCCTCAAACAACTTTAAATAATTTCCCCAAACAAATTCTAGAGTGGCAGAACCCACAAAAGGACAAGGTGAAACAATTTTCCAGCCCCAGACAACTTAGAAGGTCAGCAGAAAAGGTTTGTTGCACCAAGGTGAGAATAGAGCACAGTCCAGTGCAGGCCACACCTCAGCAAGCCAGCAGTAGGCCTTGGGGGTAACTGAATCAGTAGAGACAGTGGGGGTTTTGGGACCTTCAGGTAGTAAGAGGGTTGGACCATTGGTCAGAAGGAGATTACAGGGGTTGCTCTGCTGGCACTGGGGGCAGGACTCTGTTGCATTACCCATACTCAGATCTGGGTCACAATCCTGAGTCTCAGTCCCAGGGCAAGGAGGAGCACTAGAACACTAGAACTTTACAGCTGCAGGGGAGCTGGGACCCTGGTCACAGTTTCTGGATGCAAAAGAGCACTTATGGTTGTTCACAGATGAGAGCACAGACCTGATGAAAAGATCAGAGCTGAATAGAAAATTTGATTTTCAAATATAAGACCCAAAGGAAGAATAAAAAGGTAAACAGGAAAGGGAAATCATAAAGGACTTTAATAAGGTTAAACTGTTTACATTCCTATATGGGAAGATGATACTTGTAACTCCTAAAAACTTTCTCATTATTAGGGCAGTTAGAAGGGGTATACATTGACAGAGGGATTGGGTATGAGATGAATATGATGAGATGATTATCTAAAAAAATAAAATTAAAGGGTGAAAAAATAGAATACATTAAGAGAAGGGGAGAGGAAGAAGTAAAATGGTGCAAATTATCTGGCGTAAAAGAGGTGCAAAAGAGCTTTTACAGTGGAGGGGAAGATGGGAGGGGTGAGGGGGGGCAGTGTGTGAACATTACTCTCCTTGGAATTAGCTTAAAGAGGGAATAAGTTACACTCAGTTGGGTATAGAGATCTATCTTACCCTCCAGGAAAGTATGAGGGGAAGGGGATAAGAGAAAGGGGAATGGCTGATAGAAGGGAGGGTAGATTGGGGGAGGAAAAGTCAGAAGCAAAACACTTTTGAGAATGGACAGAAAGAAAGAAGAGTGAAAGTAGGATAAATAGGAGGGAGACAGGATGGAGGAAAATACATAGCAATGATAACTGTGGGGGAAAATGTACAGCAAGTTTCTCTGATAAAAATTTCATTTCTCAAATATGTAGAGAACTGAGTCAAATTTAAAGAAATAAGACCAATTCCTCAGTTGATAAGTGGATAAAGGATGTGAACAGGCATTTTTCAGATGAAGTAATCAAAGCTATCTACAGTTATGAAAAAAATGCTCTAAATCACTATTGATTGGAGAAATGCAAATTGAAATAACCCTGGTCTACCACCCCACATGTAACAGATTGGCTAACATGACAGAAAAGGAAAATGACAAATATTGGAGGGGATGTGGGAAAATTGAGACACTCATGCAGTGTTGGTAAAATTTAAGTATTCTGTAGAGAAATTTGGAACTATGCCCAAAGGGCTATAAAACTATGTGTACTCTTTGACCAAGCAATACCAATACTAGGTCTATATCCTAAAGAAATAAAAAACAAAAATAAAAAGGACCTATATGTACAGAAATATTTATAGCACCTCTTTATGTGGTCGCAAAGAATTGGAAATTGAGGGGATGACCATCATGGGGAATGGCTGAACAAATTGTTGTATTTGATTGTGATGGAATACTGCTGTATTATAAGAAATGACAAGCAGGATGTTGGCAGAAAAACCTGGAAAGACATTAATGGATACAAAGTGAAATAAGCAGAATCAGGAGGATGTTGTTGTAATGTTAAGACAATTTGAAGATCTTCCCATCCATTAATAGGCCCATGTGACCTGTTTGAGTCATATGGAAGCCTGAGTTACATGAGCCTGTAGTGGGAAGAGCTTACTGAATGGGTGGAGCAGGACAGCACGGAACAGAACTGAGAGGAAGTGAGAGCAGTCAGAGCTGGGAGAGAGAGAGACACAGAGCAACAGCTAGTGTGAGTGAGAGGGGGAGTGATTTTGCTTGAGGGTGTTCATTTGTGGGAAGGCCCTAATAGAGGGAAGGCCTGGGGATGTTGGTGCTCTCTGCATGGATAATGTGTATAGATTTCTTTGCTGCTATTATGGATTTGGCTTTCTGGTGTTTGAATAAATGTTTTGGCTTCATCTTCAATGAAGAGAGTCTGTTACATTTCGCAATTCAGAACTATACCAGCATATTCATAGCAGCCATAGCTGCTATGGGTATTGCATTGGCACTACAATTTATATATAGTAACAGCAATATTGTATGATGATCAACTATGAATGACTTAGCTCTTCTCAGCAACACAAAGATCCAAGACAATTCTGAAGGACTTATGATGAAAAATGCTTCTATCTCCAGAGAAAGAACTGATAGGGTCTGAATGCATATTGAAACATACTGCTTCTTTATTTTTCTTGTGTTTTTTTTTAAATCTGTGTTTTCTTTTACAACATGACTAACATGGAAATGTGTTTTGGATGACTGTGTATGTAAAACCTATATCAAATTTCTTGCCTTCTCAATAAGGGGAAGAGGAGCAGAAGGACAGAGGAAGAGAATGTGGAACTCGAAAATGTTTTAAAAATGAATGTGAAATATTGTTTTTACATGTAATTGGGGAAAAATAAAATATTAAATAAAAAAGAACTTGGAATGGAGTGGGTGCCTAGTAACCCTAACTAACTCTAACCCTAACGGCTGAACAAACTGTGGCACACAAATGTAATTAAATGTTATTGTGATTTCAGTGATTATCAATATGAGGCATTCAGGGAAACATGTGAAGATATGGAACAACTGATGCAGAGTAAAATAAGCAGAAAAATATGTAAAATAACTACAATTATGTAAGTGAAAAAAAAACAACCCCAAAAAGGAGCCTAAATTTGAAAAATAATGATAAACAATCTTGATTTTGGAGAATTGATAATGAAAACTATTTCCCTATTCTTAGCAGAGAAACGGCAGACTTCAGGGATGGGATGTTGCCTATATTGTGAAATGTGATCACCATATGGGTGTTCTTTTCTCAACCATTTGCCTTTGTTGCAAGACAGTATTCATTTCTGATGGTGGGAGGCCTATATCCAGGAAAAATTGATGTTAAAACAAAAGACATTGATTTAAAAAACAATTTAAAGTCTTTATACATCTTATCAACTATTTTATTTCTGCACATTTACAGGAAGATGTACCCAATATTGACATGCAAACAAAAAGAAACTTCTCAGGAAATCTGATATTAGTCAAGATGCTAAAGTCCAGAGCAAACAGCTTTTGTGTTCCAAGTCATTAGGTTGGTGCTTCCATCATTCAAGCAACAGTTACTAAACCAACTAAGGATAAAGAGATGGAATTTACAGGGAAATACCAATAACTAATTAGAAAAGCTGTTGAAACCCACTGAACAGAGAGGCAAAGCACCAGCTATGAGAATTGGGGTAAGGAAAGTAGGAAGTAGAAGAGAAGTGGGGAGGTTACTGAGATGAGAGAACTTAAAGAGATGTCCAAATGGATTCTCTGGTCACAATGGAAGGGAGGTCATTCAATAGCATAGGACTGATCATTTTTACTCAAGTTCCAAATCTCAGCTAGGGGCCAATTAATGCAAATAATATATCTTGTGAAGTGATAATATTCAAAATTTTCATTGCATATTTCCGTTGGGCTAGAACCAACTATCATAATTTATATATAATTACATATAATTACAACTTCAAATAATACAACCATTTAATAGGATTCATTATTCATACTAACTGGGACTAAGTAACACAGAAGTATGGCAGCTAGGTGGCACAATGGATAGATCACTGGGCTTGGAATTAGGAACACTCATCTTCCTGAATTCAAAGCTGGCCTCAGACACTTACTAGCTGTGTGGCCCTGGGCAAGTCACTTAACCCTGTTTGCCTCAGTTTCTTTATCTGTAAAATAAAGTGGAGATGGAAATGGCAAACTACTCCAGTAACTTAGCCAAGAAAACCCCAAAATGAGGTCATGAAAAGTAGGACACGACTGAACAATAAAGAAAGACAACAACATAGTAATACACATAGTGTTCGAGAGTATACATAGATCATTTCCGTAAAAAAGTTTATCAGTAATTATTATCATCGGGACTTTCTTTTGAATTATCAATATATTCACTTCTACTGGTTTAAGAGGCAGTAGGGACAGAGGCATTGTAGAGAGACCAAAAGGAGCTACTGCTTTTCCCAGAGTATCTTTGAATTCTCAGAGCTTAACACAGTGCTTAAGAAAAAGACATTTACACAATAATTTTGTTGTATATTTGAAAGGAACAGCAAGTTGTGTATAGTAGATTTGCAGTTTCACATGCAATCATCTTTTTATTGTACTGTTATAGAAATGCTTGTTTTATCCATAAATTAAAAATGATATTAAAAAAAAATAACTTGGGGGCAGAGCCAAGATGGCAGCTGGAAAGTAGGGACTTGCTTAATCTCTCCCCCAGGTCCCTCCAAATACCTGTAAAAAATGGCTCTGAACAAATTCTAGAGCTGCGGAACCCATGAAATAGCAGAGGGAAGCAGGGCTCCGGCCCAGGACAGCTTGGATGGGTGTGGGGAAGGGTCTATCACACGGAGCTGGGAGCGGAGTAGAGCACAGCCCAGCCTGGGCTGTGCCAGGACCAATCAGACCAGGAGCCGGGCAGAACAGGTGGTAGGGCCCTGAATCATTGAGCTGTGGCAGTCATAAGACTTCTCAACCCATAAATGCCAAAGACAACAGAGAAGGTTATTGGGTAGAATTGCTAGAATGGAGTGGAAGGAGTTCACAGTGGGTGCCAGGCCCGGGGCTGCAGAAGTAGTGCAGCTCTGCTGTGGTTGCTTCTGGTCCCAGGCCCACTTGGCGGGAGGAATTAAGCTGCAGATCAGAGTGGGAGTGCAGAGCCTGCTTGGATCTGAGTTGTGGTCCAGGTTGGTGGTTCTTGGGGGAGGAGAAGTGCTGGTGTGGCAGAGCTTGCTGTGTAGAAGTAGCTCTGAAAACAGCAGCACAAGGCCCCTAAAACCTGGGACAAAGTACATGCTACTCCATAAGCAGTCATACCTTGACAAAAAGCTCAAGGGTCAAGTGGTTGGCTGGGAACATGAACAGGCAGCAAAAATGCACCCAGATTCAGACTCAGACTTTGGAATCTTTCTTTGGTGACAAAGAAGACCAAAACATACAGCCAGAAGAAGTCAACAAAGTCAAAGAGCCTACATCAAAAGCCTCCAAGAAAAATATGAATTGGTCTCAGGCCATGGAAGAGCTCAAAAAGGATTTGGAAAAGTAAGTTAGAGAAGTAGAGGAAAAATTGGGAAGAGAAATGAGAGTCATGCAAGAAAATCATGAAAAACAAATCAATGACTTGCTAAAGGAGACCCAAAAAATGCTGAAGAAAATAACACCTTAAAAATAGACTAACTCAAATGGCAAAAGAGCTCCAAAAAGCCAATGAGGAGAAGAATGCCTTGAAAGGCAGAATTAGCCAAATGGAAAAGGAGGTCCAAAAGACCCTTGAAGAAAATACTACCTTAAAAATTAGATTGGAGCAAGTGGAAGCTAGTGACTTTATGAGAAACCAAGATATTATAAAACAGAACCAAAGGAATGAAAAAATGGAAGACAACGTGAAATACCTCATTGGAAAAACCACTGACCTGGAAAATAGATCCAGGAGAGATAATTTAAAAATTATTGGATTACCTGAAAGCCATGATCAAAAAAAGAGCCTAGACACCATCTTTCAAGAAATTATCAAGGAAAATTGCCATGATATTCTAGAGCCAGAGGGTAAAATAGAAATTGAAAGAATCCACTGATCGCCTCTTGAAAAAGATCCCAAAAAGAAAACTCCTAGGAATATTGTTGTCAAATTCCAGAATTCCTAGGTCAAGGAGAAAATACTGCAGGCAGCCAGAAAGAAACAATTTGAGTATTATGGAAACACAACCAGAATAACCCAAGATCTAGCAGCTTCTACATTAAGGGATTGAAAGGCTTAGAATATGATATTCCAGAGGTCAAAGGAGTTGGGATTGAAACCAAGAATCACCTACCCAGTAAAACTGAGTATAATGTTCCAAGGCAAAATATGGATTTTCAATAAAATAGAGGACTTTAAAGCTTTCTCAGTGAAAAGAGACCAGAGCTGAATAGAAAATTTGACTTTCAAACACAAGAATCAAGAGAAGCATGAAAAGGTAAACAAAAAAAGAGAAATCATAAGGGACTTACTAAAGTTGAAATGTTTTGCTTACATTCCTACATGGAAAGATGATGTGTATAATTCATGAGACCTTTCTCAGTATTAGAGTAGTTGAAGGGAATATATATATACATAGACAGAGGGCACAGGATGAGTTGAATATGAAGGGATGATATCTAAAAAAAAAATCAAATTAAGGGATGAGAGAGGAATATATTGAGAGAGGGAGAAAGGGAGAGATAGAATGGGGTAAATTATCTCACATAAAAGTGGCAAGAAAAGGCAGTTCATTGGAAGGGAAGAGGGGGCAGGTGAGGGAGAATGAATCTTGCTCTCATTGGATTTGACTTGAGGAGGGAATAACATACACACTCAATTGGGTATCTTACCCCACATGTAAGTAGTGGGAAGGGGATAAAAAAGGAGGACAATAGGAGGGAGGGCAGATAGGAGGAAAAATTAATCAAAAGCAAACACTTTTGAAAAGGGGCAGGGTCAAGGGAGAAAATTGAATAAAGGGGGACAGGATAGGAGGGAGGGAAATATAGTCAGTATTTGACAGCATGACTATTTATGCTAGTGTTTTACATAATGATACATGTATGGCCTGTGTTGAACTGCTTGCCTTCTTAGGGAGAGTGGGTGGTGAGGGAAGAGGGGAGAGAATTTGGAACTCAAAGTTTTAAAAGCAGATGCTAAAAAAATGGTTTTTTTGCATGCAATGGGGATATAAGATATACAGGCAATGGGGCATAGAAATCTATCTTGCCCTACAAGAAAGTAAGGGGAAAAGGGATGGGGCGCAGGGGAAGGGGGGGTGATAGAAAGGAGGGCTGACTGGGGAATGGGGTAATCAGAATACCTGCCATCTTGGAGTGGGGGCGGAGTGTAGAAATGGGGAGAAAATTTGTAACTCAAAATCTTGTGGAAATCAATGCTGAAAACTAAAAAATGTGAAATAAAAAATCATTAAAAAATGAACTTGCTTCTTGAGGCAGCTAGGTGGACAGTGGATAGAGTACTGCGCCTAAAGTCAGGGATACCTGATTTCAAATCAGCCTCAGATCCTCACTAGCTGTGTCCTTGAGCAAGTCACTTAACCTCTGTTTGCCTCAGTACCTTCAACTATAAAACCACCAGGGTTGTTGAGGATCAAATGAGATATCTATAAAGTGTTTTAACAGAGTCTAGCACACAGTAGGTACTAAATATTATTACTTATTATTATTTCTCAAGTGAAACTGCTCTCTCAATGGTTATCAATGATCTCCAAATTCCCAGAATTATTGGACCACAGTATTTTATAGTTGAAAGGACGATCAGAAATCATCCAAGTCACAGGAAAGTCAAATGACTTGCCCAATGTCATACCACTGTTAGGAAGCAAAGCTGAGATTCAAACCCTGGTTCCTTGGGGTTTTTTCACTCTTCACTAGGGCCAGTAAGAAACTATCTATAAATATATGAAGAACATGGGAAAGATGACAAGGGAGAGAGAAGGATTAGGAGGAAAGATTGAGTTGGGAGGAAAGTTAAGTTTTAGACATATGAATTTGAAATGCCTGTCAGTCTTTTAGTTTGAGATGTCCAAAAGGCAATGGGAGACATGAGAATGGAGATCAGGAGAGAGAAGAAGGCTAGATAGGAAAGTAGAGCTGAAAATCATCTCTCCAGAAGATAATTAAAGCTATGAGAAATGATGAGAAGCATCATAGTGAAGCAGCATAGAGAGAGAAGAAAAAGAAGGCCCAGGACAGATCATTGGAGAATGTCTACAGTTAGTGAACAAGACCTAGATAAGGAGCCAGTAAAAAAGTCTGAGAAGGAGTGATCCTGGAAAGCTAAGGGAAGAGAGCATTAAGGAGAAGAGGGTGACTAATAGTGTCAAAGGCTACAGGAAGGTCACGAAGGATGAGGGTTGGGAGAAAGTCATTAGATTTGGCAATGAAGAGACTATTAGCAACTTTGAACAGAGCAGTTCCAGTTGAATGATGAGGTCAGAAGATAGACTCCAAAGACTTAAGAGGAAAGGAAGTAGAGCTTCTGACTAAAGATGAAGCAAAGAGGATAGCTTTGAAAGTTACATGTTGAATTTATTATATACTTAAAAGCAAAAGAGAACTTCACATAATAAAAATACGCAGCTTCAAAATAAACTTTATTGCACAGAGATCTAATCAAGCCACCCCCGTGCTCAGAAATCTGTTTCAGTATGGCCCTATTACCCAACAAGTAAACTTCAAACTCCTTTGTTAGCCACAATCTGATATGATTTTACCAGTTGTATTACTCATTGCTCTCCTTAATAAGCAATACACTCCAGCCAAAGTGAACTACTCCTTGTTCCTCCAAAGGACGTTGTTCTTTCAGCCTCTATAACTTTTTTATACTACTCCCTATGAGTGAAACACCCTGCTTTCCTCTGCTAAATTCCAACCTAACTCCAAAGCTCAACTGAAAAGCTCTTTTTCAATGGAGCCCTCACTGATTCCCTGTTGATAACAATCTTTCTTTTCAGAGTCTCCACACAGAGTACTTTGTTTGGCACCTAATGTCTTCAATGTATAATACCACCTACTACAATTATTTATGGTTGTATCTTACCTAGCTTCGGTAGGACAAGGATCAGTTCTATTTTATATTTTCTTCCTTTTCCCACCATATAGCATAGTATTCTAACCTTTCAATAATAGCATCATAGATTATGACCTGGAAGCCAGCTTAGAAACTATCTAGTTCAACCTTCTCATTTTATATATAGTGATAGAGTCACCCGGAGAGATTAAGTTAGATGCCCAAGGTCAAACAGGTAGCTGTAGAATTGTAAATTAACAAACTGAAATTCTGGTTTATGAATCAGATTTTGCAAGCTTGGGTAATGTGTTTCAGTTTTCCAGGGATTGACCATCAATGGACAATCAAAGTCTCGGACTTTAAGCTCCCTGCACCAAGCGAAACTGTGTTGTATTGTAGCAAATTTGCTGCCTCAAGACCATAGTTCACTGCAGCAGCTATTTGAAGCAAGGGACGATCTATAAATGTAGGATGAACATGCCTGTAGGAATAAACTATTTGTGTGTGTATGCATGTGTGTTTGTGTGTGCATGTATCTGTGTGTGCATGTGCTTGTGCATGTGGGTGTGTGTGTATGTGTATAGGGGGAAGTAGAGTTCCAGCTGTCCCTTGTGTTAAAAAGAAAGAACACATTCTGATGATGAAATCAGTTGTTATATTATTTTTGGCCATAGCTTGCCAATCCTTGCTAATTTTGAAGATCAAATGTCCTGATTTTTTTTTAACGTGAATTGAGTCTACAAACTATAGTCCAACAATCTTGACTCTGATTCCTCAGAAAATTCTAGATCAGATCATTAAAGAGATGTCTAGTGAACATCTACAAAATGAAGTCCTGCTAACAAAAAGTCAGCATAACTCTATCAAGAACATATCATGCTGGGCAGCTGGGTGGCTCACTGAGTAGAGCACTGGCCATGGAGTCAGGAGGACCTGAGTTCAAATCCGGCCTCAGACACTTGACACACTTACTAGCTGTGTGACTTTGGGCAAGTCACTTAATCCCAATTGCGCTGCCTGGCCCACTCCAAAAAGAAAAAGAACATATCATGCTTGAATAATCTTATTTCCATTCTAGATAGGGTTACTAACTAGGGGAAAGATAAAGATGTAGTTTACCTAGATTTTAGCAAAGCTTCTGATAAAAAAAATCATACTTTTCTTGTGGAGAAGATAGAGGGAGGTAGACCAGGTGATAATATAGTGGGATAGAGTCTGAGCTGGTTGGATCATTCTGCGGTATGTTGGTAAATATTTAATAATCATCTCCCCCACAAAAAACAGACATTTCACACTTTTAAGTTTAACTTACATTATGAGCATTTTCTCAAATCTAGAGAATCAACAAAACAATAAATCAAGCCCTGATTTGTGGGGATTGCTGATTTCCAAGGTGTAAATACTCACACTGGCAATTTAACAATTGGTTCTACTCTGCCCTTTTCCCCTAGGTACCCTCCCCCAATTACTCCCTTATAGTTGGCTCTAGTACAACCATGGGTGACTCAAACAGTAGTTGTTAATGATTTAATCTCAGCATGGTAGGAGATCTCCAGAGGAATACACTAAGGGTCTATGTTTGGCCTTCAGTTGTTTTACATTGTTAACAATGTTGTGGGTAAGGGAAGAGATGGCGTGCTCATCGGATTTGTAGATGACACAAAACCAGAAGTAATAGCTAATCCAGTAGATGACAATCAGGATGTAAAAAGACACTGAGAGGCTTGAGTAGTGTGCTAAAGCTAATAATACAAAATTCAATAGTAATGGAAATAATAGGATATTGAATAGTAAAGCTTTACAACCGGATAAAAAAATACAAGACAGGGTAGACATGATTACTTGACAGTTTGTCTAAAGAAGATCTGTGGGTTTTAGTGGACCCCAAGTTTAAGACGAGTCAGTAGTGTGATGTGGCAGCCAAAAAAGTCCAATGCAGTCTTGGGCTACATTTAGAGAAGCAGGGCACATCCAGGAACAAGAGGGTAGAGTCCCACCATACTCTACCCTCATCAGACCTCATCTGAAGTACCATGTTCAGTTCTGGACACCAGTTTAACAAGGAATGGATAGACTGGAGAGTATCCAGAGAATGGCAACAAATATGGCCAATGATCTTGAGCCCAAGCCATATGAGAATCAATTAAAGGAACTGGGAATATTTATTTACCATGGAGAAGATCAGACCTGGGGAGAATGAGATAGGCATGTTCAAACATCTGAAGGCTGTCATGTGGAATAATAATTAGACATATTTTATTTGGCCCCAGAGGAGAAAAAAAAACGATAGGTACAAGTTGCAAAGGGGAAAATTTAGGCTTGACATCAGGAAAAACATCTTCAAATTAGAACTGTTCTAATGTAGAATGGGCTTTCTCCAGAAGTGGCCTTTGAGCAGAAGCTGGGCAACCACTTGCAGGTTATGTTATAGAGAGCATTGCTTTTGTTCATGAGCCTATTGGCCTTTGGGGTTTTCATCCACTCTCAAATTTGGTGATTTTGTGGTGGTAGATAGAGAACAGGCCTAAGAGTCAGCAAGACTGGGATTTAAGTCTTACCTCTGACACATATTGCCTATATGACCCTATGGGAATAAATCATTTAACCTCTCAGGAAAGTAAGACTATAAGTCGTCAAGTAGTTGCAGATTTGTCCTGGTAGAGCTTTCTCATTGAAAGCAGATGGTCCAGTCAGAAAAAAAGAGGAGGGAGTATTAATTAGTTGATAATAAAAAAAAGGTTTAAAGTGTCAGAACCACAGACTTTCAGTTTCTTTGCATAACCCTGACTGCCAACCTTTAACCTTATGTCCTGCTGGCTCTGTGTGTATCCTGTTTAGGCTACTGAAAACTTTGAACAAATGACACATTTAAAAAAAAATCTAAATGACTAAAGAAGGAATGAGTATTACATTTTAAACTCCTAGTGAGAAAGGACTAGGCTATCCATTCTGGGTTAACTTTTACATAGTGTCATGGATTTAAAGCCACTTAACATGTTTTTCTGTGACTGACCAATTTGATATAGGACAGTATATTGCATGTTATGTAATGCTACTTCCATGACTACTCTGACCTTGGAAGCATTAGTGAAGACTTTCTAGAAGTCCAATGGAGAGATTTTACTAAGAGGTTTGGGATACCCTATGTATGCAAATGTTCAGAGTAAGAAGGCCTCTGAATGGCCTATCCTGTTGCTATCACTTTTTACCCACCTCCCTGGTCTATCTGTTGCCCAGGTGGGGCTGCTTGGGTGAAATGGGAGTCACTAACTCCATTCCTTCAGGTGAGACAGAAGACCATTAGGCTTACCATCTACCCTGCTATTACCTCTAAGGTCCCCTCCAGGCCATATTATCTGTTCTATTTCTACATCTTGTAGTCCCTTAACATGACCATCATTCTTACTCATGTAACCTAAGGAAAAGAACCTTGAGCTTTGTCATCCATTCAGCTGCAGAACTCCTAGGACTTGTGGGGTTTTCTATCTTCCCCAAGATAAACTTTCATTTATGTGTTATCTCCCCCAATGAGAGTGTGAGCTCCCAGGGTACAGGGGCTATCTCACTTTTTCTGTGGGTATCACCAGTGCTTAGCACATAGTAATCACTAAATAAATGCTTTCTTTCTCTTCCTTTCTTCCTTCATTCATTTCTTTCCTCCTTTCTTCTTTCCTTTCTTCCATCCTTTCTTTCATTCATCTTTTCTTCCTTCTTTCCTTTCATTTATTCATCATGACGTAATGAATGGAGGGCTGACTTTAGAGTCAGAAGGGCCTGGTTAACACGTCTCTCTTTATACACACACACACACACACACACACACACACACACACACACACACGCTATATATCCTTAAGCTAGTCACTTAACCTAACCAGTGTCCTCTGTCAACACTCAGATACCATAAGTTGCAGAGGAGATGCCAGTTGTGTTAGTAGAAGAGGTTCCTTACCTCTTTACCAAGAGTTGACATAAACTGATGAAGTCATAAGTTTGGTTTTAAAAAAACTGGTTTTGCAGATCTCTATAACATTGCTCCTAAGGAATTCCCTTCCTTCTCAAACATCATTTTGCTTAGCATCCTGTTTTCATGAACTCATTAAGGAATTTCGGCAGGTTATGCTTATTCAAAGGACCATAAATTTAGAGCTGGAAGGAACCTTCATTATACAAATTAAGACACTAAGTCTAGTACAAGCAGTGTGGCTTACCAAACCTTTTAGGGTTACTTCTACCTACTCTGTGTGTAATTTATATGTGACTGTTTATGTACACATCTCCTCCAGTAGAAGGTGGTTAGGTGCATAGATGAGCAGACTTGGAGTCAGGAAGAGCTGAAGTTCAAATCCCACCTCAGTTGTAAGATCTGGGCAAATTGCTTAATCTCTTTCAGCCTCCGTTTCCTTTACGGTAAAATGGGTATAACAATAAGCCTTATCTCACAGGATCTTAAGAGGATCAAATGAGATGATTTGTAAGGTACTTTGCAAACCTTAAAAACCTTAAAAATGCTAGCTAATAATTATTGTCCAAATGTATGCTCCTTGAGGGCAGACAATGTTTTCACTCCTTTATTGTATCTCCAGAGCTTAGCACTCCAGAGCAAAGCCCCTAGGAAATGCTTGTTGATTATGGATTTATTTGCCCAGTTATATAATTAGCAAGAGGCAAAGCCACTATTTTTGGATAGTCTCCCTGACCAGATGCAACGCACTACAGTCCAACCCCATCTTATCAAAGGCATCTAAAATGAACAGATTTAGGCAGTTGTGGGATTCCTCTTATTAACCTAAACCCAGGAAAAGAAACATATGAGAGTATGCTGGGATGGCTACACTTATTAAGGAAAGCCACGGTGTTTGAATAAGAGCAGTGAGAGAAATAGATGAGGTGCAGGAGAGGGAAGCCGGCAGAGTTAATCTAGGAAGAAATCAGGCATCTGAAATAGCTGCCCTGCCCGAGGGATTTTGTTCGAAGTCTAGTTCTTGCAGTGGGAGAAGCAAAACAGATGAAGAGAAAGTTTGATTTCCAAGAAACAGCAATGCAAGATTGACTTACTTCATATCTACATGCCGGTGGGCGTGAACTGCCACATCTTTATAGTCACTTAGATTTCATAGGTTTCACAGATTGTAAAGCAGGAAAGAAGGGACTTTAGAGATAATGTGATTTAGGCTCCTCATTTTACAAATGACAAAAAAAAGAGGCACAGATATGTGACTTGCCTAAGGTCACACATCGAGTTGGTGGCACACGAGGAACAGAGATAAGATTCCCCAATAAAATTAGTCACTTCATTTTTTTTTTTTACCTAAAACAGGATGTAAGTTCCTCTTTCTCCAAACCCAAACTCTGAATTTGTTCCCCAATTGCTTCTTCCAAAGCTCACACCCAAAAGTGAAGCTCTGATTTCATCTAGGAGCTATCAGATCAGCGTCAGTCCTTAGAAGGAGCCAAGCAAAACTTTTTCTAAACAAGCCAAGTGTCTCCTCCGCTGCTTGGAGAGAAGGGGAGGGGCGGAGCAGGATGAGGGCGCATCAGTGCGCACATCTACCCAATCCCTCCACCCAATGTGACACCCAGTAGCAAGAAATTTTTTTCCTTTCTCTCAAAATAGGGTGGCCAAGGCCCTTCCTAAGCTTCTTCCTTACTACACTCCCTTCCCCTATCTTTCTTCAATTCGGGCCTCCCCACGCCCCCACCCCCGCGACATTGAGAGGTGTCGGATTACCATCCTGAGCTATTTGACAGCACTTACCCAGCAACTGGCTGACCCGCTCCTCTGTCAGCGGTAAGGGGTCATCGAGGCAGCTATAACATTGCCCCTGTAACAGCAGCAGCAGCAGGGACAGCAATGGTGGCAACGCCAACCACTGGTAACTCCGCTCCCCCAACATCGTACCGCCACCTCCCTCCCCTTGCTATACCCTAGCTGAGCCACAACTGGAAAACACTTCCAGAAGAGCGGGGAGGCAAGCCTCGCACGGAACAGCGGGAGAAGGCGCACAACTCCCTTCTGCTTTTTCTCCTCCCTCTTCGCCCCTCTCCCCACTCCTACTCCTCGTCTTCCCTTCCCTAAACCTTCAATCCAGACACCCCTCTTACCCACACCCTCGGGCAGATTGATGAAGGAGGAGATCCACGCCTCTCTCTCCGCCCCCACCAACTCAGTACTAGGGTACTATAAGGTCATAAACTTTTTTCCCCGCCCTACCCTCTCCAGCTTGGAAAGGGAGGAGAAAGAGGAGGTGGGTCCGCTGCCTATCCCGTCCCAGAAATTCCTGGTTTTGGGGGTGGAGAAGAGAGAAAAGGTACAGACAGGAGAAGCACTGTGTTCTGTCCTCCCTAGGTCCTACCTCCCCAGCCACCTACCTCCCTCAGTCCCAAACTTTCCTTCCTAGAGGTGAGTCCGGTAAACTGAGCTCCATTCTAAACCCAAGTCCACTCAAAGGCCCTCCTCTCGGCTCCTGGGACACAAAAATCTCTCCTGATTGAGATTCCTGGAATATTACTTTAGAATGTGGCCTCCCTGTATTTCTTTAAAAGGGAAAAAAATAAATAAGCACACACACGCTTTGAGAATAAGGTCTTTCAAATAGATATCCGATATTTATTGAGTAACTTTACTGGGTTTGTAACCTCTTCGTATGTGCTAAAAAGAGACATGTGAAGAAGCTATAATCCATTACCCTGAAATCGTTCTCCCTTTTTTTGTGTATTCCTTAATTGTATCCCTTCCGGAAAACTGAAGGCTAGATTAGTGTGAGTGGATGAATGGGAGTGTTTATTGAGCACATATTTGCATGTGATCAGGTCTCTACCAATCCCTTCCCTGATACCCTCTTCTTTGGCTTCCTGAGATCTTACCCTCATCATGCATAACCTCCTACTTTGGCAGCTAGGTAGCTGCAGTGCCATTGGATCTAGAGTCAGGAAGACCCGAGTTCAAATCCAGACTCAGACACTTAACTATCTGTGTGACCCTGGGCAAGTCACTTCAACTTTGTCTATCTCAGTTTCCTCATCTGTAAACCAGAGATAATAACTTCTAGCTCTCAGGGTTCTTGTGAAGATCAAATAAGATAAAATTTATAAAGCACTTACACTGCCTGGAACATAATAAATGCTAGCTATTATTTCATTAACGACTCTTTTTTGGTGTTCTTTGCAGGCTTCTCATCATCTTACAATACCTCTACTTCAAAGTTGGTTCAACTTCTCTTTTCTCTTTCTACATCCTTTTTTCTTGGCAGTCTCATATACTGACATGTACCTTTACACTATACAACTACTCCCAAAGCTTTACCTTTAACCCTCATCTCTCTTCTCAGTTCCAAACCCACATCTACCTGGAAGCCACCTTATATTTTGTTAAAATCTGCTTCTTCCTCTCACTTTGCAACTTTTATTAAATGCATTATGATTCAGTCGGGCTCCTATGTTTCAAACCATGTTAATATAGATGTAGGCTGTATGGGGTGTTAAGGGAGGACTAGCACTTCTGAGAGGGCTTGCCAAGCCCTTTCCAGGGCTTCTCATCCCCTTAGTGTCCACCTGACTCACCCAACTCTCACCTGTGACTTCAAGAAACTGTAGCATGTGGAGGTGCCACACCCAGGTAAAACATCTTCTCAGACAGGTTAAATCAGGTTGAGGGTAACCAACAACTCAATCTGGGTCAGTGAGGTAGGGGGATGTGTACCCCAAGAATATGAAGACTTCTGGTGTAATGGGCAGATGAGAACAATTTATTCCAAAGATCATGAAGGTGGCTGAAGCAGTAGCTGAGGAGTGCTTAGAGCTTGGTCAGAGGTCAAAGACGCCAAGGTCATCCACTGCATCCCAGGCCATCACCAGTCATCTTGCTTATGTCCACTAGACTTCAATGACTGTGGAAGAGAGAGTGAGGTTGAAGACTGTGCAACTCTGCCTCACTTCAGTCCAATTCATGGGCACATTAAGATGTCATGTTATTCTTCTTCTTACAAAAGGAAGGACAAACAAGAATATAGAAGCAGCCTTATGTAGTATATAGACTGCTGGACTTGGAATCAGGAAGATTTGGGTTTAGATCCAACCCTGCAGTTACCAACCGTGTGACCCTAGGCAAGTCAGTTAGTCTTCTGGAGCCTAATTTTCCTCATCTGTAAAATGGTGATTGTAGCACATACCTGAAAGATGAATCATCAATCAATCAACAGACATTTGTTAAGCACCTACTATGTGCTGGGCACTGTGCTAAGCACTTAGGGATACAAAAAGAGGCAAAAGTCTCTTCTTGCCCTCAAAGAGCTTACAATCTACTAGTCAAGATCAAAGGAGATAATAGGGTATGCAATTGCTTTGAATACCTTACAGAGCAACATAAATGTGTAATTTTATTATCTTTGATTCTTCCTTCAAATCTAAGCTTTGCCACTTACTACCTAGTGGACCTTGATCAAGTCATTTAATGGTGCTGGGCCTCAGTTTCTTCATCTTTAAAATGAGAGGATTGAACAGATGACTTCTAAGGTCCCTTCCAGCTCCAACCTATGATTTTATGACCCCTTGTAACAGCAAGTACCCTAGCATACCTAGGATGGCCTGCCTGCTTTTAAAGGAAAAATAGCTTTTTAAAGGGGTCAACAATTTTACTTTAATTAAACACATACACACATACCTATATATATATATATATATATATATATATACATATACTCATATATCTATCATATATCATATATCTATCTATCTATCTATATATCATTCACTTAGTTCAGAGGACAGATCAGCACCCTGAACACAGAGAAAACACAAGCAGAGAAAATAGCACAGATCAACAGACAGGACTTCCAACAGTCTGAGAAACTAGCACAAAGATCAACAGACAGGGTTTCCAACTCTCTGACCAAAGTAATACATACATAGTCACCAGAGAGAAAAGCACCGACATCTGGGTTTTCAAAGCCAGGGGGCTCCTTAACAGCTACCTAGAATCTTGTCTGGCCAAATCACATGAACATTTTTTCCATTAGTGAGCCCTGAAGCAAAATGTTAACCTCAGAATATATATACACAGCCAAAAGGCATCACAACCCTCTTACTTCAGTGCCTAATTACCAAAAGGTGTGAAAGCCATCAAGCAAGCCAGCCTCCCCATAAGTGAGCTTCCCCTTTAAGCAAGTTCCTTCCCCCAATGGGCTCCACACTGACTCAGGATGTATCACAGTTGTGAGCTAGAGTTTTAAAGCAGCAAAACATCGTGATTGAACACATGTGGTCACATTAGCCTGTTGATAGATGGGGAAGATCTTCCTATTCCATTAACATTATACCGCCTCACTTCTTATATCTAATCAATTACCAGGTACTATCAATTCCAACTCCATAAAGTCTCTTCCATTTGTTTCTTTCTCTCCATTCTTGCTATCACCATCCTAGTACAGATTCTTATTACCATTCATCCTGATCATTACAATAGCAACCTACTATGTTGTCCTGCCTCTACTCTCTGGTTCCTCTAAGACTCCTCCTTACAACTACCAAATTAATTTTCCTCTTACATAGGTCTGGCAACTGCATGTTCCTTTTCAAAGCATTTCAATGGTTCCCTCTTGCCTATAGAGAAAAGTTTTGCCTGGTTTTCCAAATACCTGGGTGCAAACTGCCTTCCCACATGATCTATATTCCAGCCAAACTGTACTACAGATTGTTTCCCATATGTGTGCCCTGCTTTCTGGCCTCCATGATTTTGTTCATGGCATTCCCTATACATGGGATGGTTTTTCTGATCACTAATCCCTAAACTGTTCCTACTCCCTCCTCCTCACCCCCAACTATTAGGACCGTAGATTTAGAGTTGGAAAACAATTTATACAATGACAATATTATAAAGACAACTTTGACAGACATAAGAATCTGATCACTACAATGACCAAAGTGATTCCATGAACTATGCACTTCTTGATAGATTCGGTGATGAATTCAAGATGCAGAATGACACACACATTTTGAGACTTTTTTTGCTTTGATTGTTCATTTTTGTTGCAAGGGTTTTGCAGATTAGGTTCGTGATAGAGAGAAGCAAAAGAATGTAGTAACCTAGTCTTTGATAAACTCAAAGACCCCAGTAACTAGGGAAAAGACTAATTAAACTAAGGGCATGCCCATTACTTGGGAAGGGCTGAACAACTTATGATATATGAATAGAATGGATATAAGAAATTATGAGAGGAATAGATTTAGAGAAACCTGGGAAGAATTGCATAAACTGCACCTCTACCATGAACCTAATCTATTTCACTGATTGATTTGTATTTTTTAACCAGTACCAAATGGAAAAACCTGAAGATTTTAGTATCTTATGTTTGTATCATACTTTAAGGCTTATAAAATGCTACATAAGAAAAAAGGCACAAAATAACATCTAAAATTCATAGGGTAAAATTTGTTTCTTAAATATAAATCAACAAGCATTCAGTAAATGCTACCCTTCCTTAGTTGATTCTAGATGCTGAACTGTATAAAAAGGATCATCAGAAGTCATAGAATTTAGTACTGAAAGTGACCTTAGGGATTCACTAGCCTAATTCCTCTCTGTTTTATAGGTGAGAAAATAAGGCTCTTAGAAGCAAAATGATTTATTCTGGGTCACATATCTAGTATCAGAGCCACATTCTGGACCCCAGAAGGGAGATGATAAATCTCTGTGTCTGGGGAAAGAAGATTGCTAAAGCAAGCTAGCACCATTTTGCATCCTAGAGGGATAGAAATGTGGTGGGAGATTGCTGGTGTGGAAACTCAGAAAACATCTTGTCATAGGAAGACTGTGCCTGCTGACTTAGCCTATTCAAATTTTGACAAGCCATTGGAAATGGCTGATCATTTTTGTTCTTGACCAGTGATAAATTAAGGGACTCTATCAGGAGATATGATGTTAGCTTCAATTGGGATTTACCCATTTTACTACCTATCGCGTAAATTTTCAGGAACTGGGTAGGAATGTTATTGTATTGTTGTCATGGTCCTTTTCCGGGCTCCTCTAGAGGCTTATCCCTTATTCTTCTTTTTAATTTCTTTTCTCTGTTAGCTGTTCCTTACATTGCCAGTCACTTACTGCCTCTGTTATTTATTTTTTTGGTAGCAAGGAAATAAATTTCTTAAATTAAATTAGTATATTTTTAATACCATACAGGAGAAGGGCTAAATGATATGACTATTGCAGTAACAGATCCCAATAAAAATTGTTAGCAACTCTGCCTCTTGGAGCATGGCATGTATAAGCAAGTCCTTCCAGAGATGACTAAGAATGATGCAGACTCGAGTGCCATGCAAGAAGGATAGAGAGGGCTCTGTGTCAACTGGTCTATGAAGGAACATAGTTCAGGGCAATTTGGCATTGTTCACGTTATAATCTATGGCCTCTAAGTGAATCTAGGTGAATTGTCCCTTAATGAGAGGATCTGTGAGTTATCACTAGACCTTAAAATAAAGACAAGCCACTCCCAGATAGTAAGTTAGAAGCCTAGGAAGGAGCATTAACTTTGTCAGGTCAAGGCAATAAAAATGCAGTTCAATAAACATTTATTACCCTGCTGTATGCAGAGGCCTATGAAAGGCCCTCAGCTATATAAAACATGACCTAGGGGTTTGCTCTCAAGTATTGTAGTATAAATAGAAATAGCCAAATGATATGTTAATGACTTTGAAAAATCTGATGAACTTCATTAGAGTCTAAACTTAAGAAGAGACTTTGGAAGTATTTAGCCTCATGAGTAAAAAATATATTTTAGAACAGGGGACAATAACCTTTTTTTTACCTTTTGGGTAGGGCATTGTAAATTAATATTTGGCTCTTGCTTTCATTGATAAGAGTAACAAGAATTCACCTAAGTCAGACTGTCAGCTTTATTCTTCAGTTGTTGAAAACAGAATTATAAAACTTAAGAGCAGTTATAGAGTCTTAGAATTGGAATGGACTTCAAAGGTCATTTACCAGGGGAGGAGAACCTGCAACCTCGAGGCTACATGTGGTCTTCAAAAAAGGATTTGTTCTGTAAAACTTGGACTCAGTGAAAAGGCTGCACTTAAGGACCTAGCAGGCCACTTGTGGCCTTGAAGGGGCAGGTTCCCCACCCCTGGCCTAGGGGTGCTCGCACTGATCTTAAGTGCCCTTGGATTATAGACTAACTGTATCTCAAAAGGCGCTGGAGTCAGGAAACCTGTGTTCAGTGGTTTGCCAGTAAATATTTAACAGTTGGCTCTCTAGGGAAAAAATACATCGACAACATACTTTAAAGTTTATTCTGCATTATTTACATTTTCCCTATTACTTTCTTAAGTTTAGATAATCAATGAAAAAATAAATCAAACCCTGATTTGTAGCATTTGTCAATTTCCAAGGTGTAAATGCTTACACACTAATTTAACAATCGGCTTTCTGTGACTATTGGTATAGTTGGTACAGCTTGCTCCAGCGCACCTCTGCCTAGGTTCTAGTCTAAGCTCCACCACAAATGAGCTATGGCACCTTAGACCAGGAATTCTGAACCTTTTTTAATGTCATGGACTACTTTGGCAGTCTGGTGAAGTCTACAGATCCCTTCTTTAGAACTATGTTTTTAAACACATAAAATAAAATATATAGGATTACAAAGGAAATCAGTTGTGTTGAAATATGTTTATCAAAATTCTTTTTAAAAATAGGTCTTAGACCACAGGTCAAGAACCCCACTTACACAAATAATTTCATTTCTTTGGGCCTCAATTTTTTCATCTGTAAAATGAGGAGTTTGGATGACATATTCTCAGAGATCTCTCCCAACATTAACATTCTTGATTGAAATTATAATTCTTTATTGAAAGTTTCAAAATGTCTAATGTTAGAGTAGGAGGAAAGAATGTAAATAAGACCAGGGAGAGATTGAAAATAGGAGAAAATTTGCAGACAATGGGCTGCCTCCATCCTTCTTAAGTTAAGCTGGTTAAGTGTGTGAGTGTGTGTGTGTGTGTGTGTGTGTGTGTTTCAGAATTGTGTCATACATAGGTGATGGGGGTTTGGCACTTGCCTAGATCTTCTAAGATGGCTCACCCATTTGGAAGATCCTGGGGGACCTGTTTCTCTGAGACTGGTTTAAGCCACCTGAGCATCATTGGGGCTTTTTTGCTGTATTCTTGTTTGAGGGTGAATGACTTCTTTCTTTATGCCATGTTGTTAGGTACAAGGGTTCTAGGGTCTCCTTCCTCCTTCCCCCACCTCTTAGGTGCCTGGTAACCTTGAGAAATAGGTCTGGGTCTTTGGCTTTTTCCTTCACTCATTCTTTTTCATTTTGGGTTCTAGGAGTGAAATCTCTGACCTAGATCCCTGAGCCACAGGGATTCATCAGTTTAAGAATCCAGGCCAAGTGTTGCTGCTAGCCCTCAGGAGCAAGGGTTGGGGCATGAGCCCAGAAGAAGCCAGCTCTGGCATTGCTGGCTTTTGACTTGAACTCAATGGGATTAATGCTATGTAGGAACCAAGCTAAACAAAGGCCCTAGTCTCCTACCCCAAACCATAGATCGATGTGGCATATGAGGGTTGGGGGGTGGGATGGGTGTGGGTGTTATGCTTCTGAGAAATTGGGAGTAAATGTTTCTATTTTTTTTGTTGCGATATTTTTAAAGTAAATATCACATTGTAAAATCTAATATTATGTGAAGTGGTTAAATAGAGCTGGGTGCTAGTTGCTAGACTCCTAAAACCACACAATTAGTAGGGGCTCCAACCAATGGCAGAGAAAGTCTCTAATCCCTTCAGTACTAGAAAACCCTATAGAGCAGGGAGGTACTGGTAAATGTTTAATAACTGCCTCTCTCAGAAAAAAGTACAAATGACACCCTTTAAATAGTAATTAACATTTTCTCCATCATGTTCTTAAGTCTAAACAATCAACAAAATAATAAATCAAGCATTTTTAGCATTTGCCAATATCCAAGGTGTAAGTGTTTACAATGACAATTTAATATTCAGCTGTGTAAGCTGGTGCCAGCATACTCCTTCATGTAATGAAGGGAGAGAAAATGTAATAGACTTGGCCTTGAGAGAGTGGTGCCTGAGCCAACCATGTTACACATATTAGAGTAGATAAAGTACTGAGAAGTGAGAAAGCTTCTTCTATATTAGTAATTCCTTTGGTTTGCAGGAAAAAATGTTCTGATTTTAGGCAATGGGTTTTTTAAAGGGCTTTGAGGTGTTTAGATAAGCAATAAACTATAAAAACAAAGTGCTGGTTCTACATTATAAGAACACTATTTGGTTACTAGCTTCCTAAATAATTGCTTCTATTACAATCCACCTGCTGGGGAAAAAAAGCAATTTATTGACAAATGTCCAATAAAGGAGTATTTGTCTGAAATATATTCCTTCCCTCCCTATCCCTACCTCCCTTCCTTCCTTCCTACCTAAATCTTTTAAACATCTGATCTGTCCAAAGAATTATGAAGGCAATAGAAACGCAAAAACAGAACCCAAAGCAGACTTTGCCCTCAAGGAACATGCATTCTACTAGGGGCAATACAACATTTAAAGAGAGCTCAATATAAGATAATTTTAGGAAGGAGAGCTCCTAAAAGGAGGTTAGGGAAACTTTCCTGGGGTAGGAAATAGCTTGGCACAGTTATGCATTTAAAACAATAAGGAACTTAAGTAGATGAAAGAATATCCAATGCTCATGGCTGTGCCATGCTAATATACAAAAATGACAATGATTCCAAAATCAATTTATAGCGTAAATACTATACAAATCAAACCATCAAAGGAATATTTTATAGAACTCAATGGAATACTAACAAAATGCATTTGTAGGAACAAAAGAGCTAGAATATCAAGGGAAATACAAGTATTTTAAAGGCAGTAATGAAGGAGGAATAGCACTTCCAGAGCTCAAACTATGTCATAAAGCAGTAGTCATCAAAAACATTTGGTAATGGTTAAAAGATAGAGAATGAGGTTAGACAAGGGAGAATCAGACTGAGTGCAACTTAATAACCTAATGTTCAATAAACCAGAAAAAATTACTTAGAAAAGAACTCCCTATTTAATTAAAAATTTCTGGGAGAACTAGAAAGCAATCTGGCAGAAACTGAGCTTAACCATAGTCCACGATAGATTCTAAATGGATATATGACCTTAATATTATATAACATAAAAAGAAGCAAAACTAGTTCCATGTAACAAGATAAGGTCAAAATGGGTACCTGATTTAGATTACTACCCTAGGTAGGAGATGTATTATTTGCTGAACAAGAGGCAATTACAAAAGATAAAATAGTTTTGATTATGTGAAACTGAAAAGCCTCTGCAGAAACCAGATTAATGCACTAAGAATAAGAAGTAAAGCAATTAAATGAAAAAAATATTTTGTATCAAATTTTTCTGATAAGGGTTTGATATCCAAGATAGATAAACAACACATGAACATACATATATATATTTAAGTAGTATTCATATGTTATAGATATATGTGTATGTTTGTGTATATGTATATGTATTTGTACACACACAGTATACATACACACATATCCCAATGGATAAGAGGTCAAAGAATATGAACAGTTCACAGAAAAAGAATTCAAAACCAGTAAGAAGGATAGGAAAGAATGCTCCAATTCACTAAAGAGAGAAATGCAAATGAAAACTACCCTGAGGTTTTGTCTCACACTCTGCAAAAACTGGCAAGGATAACAAAAAAATGAGAAGAATCAATGTTGAAGGGGTTGTGAGAAAATACGGATGTTATTGCATTGATGGTTGAGCTGTGAATCAACATATATTTTGGAAAGCAATTCTGAATTATCTAAAAAAATGTTACTATAATGTCCATATCCTTTTGACCCAGAGATTGCAATACTAGGCTTAAACCCCAAAGGGGACATCGATAAGAAGCAAGTCCCTATATAAACTAAAATATTTATAGCAGCACTTTTTGTGATAGCAAAGAAGTAGAAGGTGTCCAATGATTGGTGAATGGCTAAACAAATTGTGGTACATGTATGAGTTGGAACATTATTGTACTATAAGAAATCATGAATGCATAGAAACTTAGAAAGATTTATATTATCTATATGCGGCGAGAAGTAGAGCCCCTCCCTCCCCCCCCAATCCACAATGACTGCAACAATGTAAACATAAAGAACCACAAAACAATCAAAGGCAAATGTTGCAAAGTTATGAAAAGCAAGCATGGTTTGAAAGAAGATATATGAGAAGACTGTCACCCCACCCCTTTGTAGAGGTGGGAGATCCACAGATGGTAATGGTGGTAATCCAGAGGGACACCTTCTCCACCTCCCACCCCAATATGCTGTGGCTGAGGCAATTTGATGGAACTGTGTGCTCTATTTCTGTGGGTTCCTTGATAAAGAGCATGCATAATCAGAAGCTTCTGGTTGCTTTCTGAAGCAACTTGTCAGAGAAGAAAAAGACCACCACTCAAACCAGTCATACCCTGGTTTTCCAGATCTATGGAACTTGAATGAGTTGCTTGGAACATACCAGTCTAAAGTGAAAGGGAAAAATATCTGTTTAGTAGTACCACAAAGTATTGCATTATGTAAATAAAGTGACTCTAATGTCTATATCCTTTGATCCAGAGATTGAACTAGACTTAAAACCCCAAGGAAAACACTGATAAGAAGCAAGTCACCAAAATATTTATAGCAGCATTTTATTTTTGTGATAGCAAAGGATTAGAAACAAAGATGTCCATTGAGTGGAGGATAGCTTTTATGTTTTAAGTGTCAATCTCCCACTTGACTGAGAGGTTATTGCATCATGATTTAAGTATTTGTCAATTCATGCATCTTTTGTGATTTAAGCATTTCTTTTGTAGTAGAGGAAGTAAATAATTGTCCTATGCCTGATCTACTTTGTACATCCAGTACAAAGGACTTTTTCTAGAAGGGACCCTGTGAATATCTTTTGGGGAGGTCCTAGACATGAGCCAAACCTAAGCTTTAAAAGATTTTCTTTGAGGCTCCCAGGTGAGGGCATAAAGAGCCAGTGAGTACAAATTAAGCCTGATTCACTTTTTGAGATGTGGGGCTCCCCTAGTACTGAACTAATTTTGTGTAAATCTATAGCTAGGACCTTTTAGTGGGAAAGGGTATCCTGCGCCCTTGGCCATCAGCTTACACATACTTTATTTAAATACACATACATATTTTGGAAAATAGAACCAAGATAAGAGTGAAGAGATCCATCGTGTCTTAGTTAATTCACAGATAGTCTTACCTTATCTCTATCTCAAAATATCAATATATGGATTTATGGTGACAGTAAATAATTACATCTTATTTTTATTTAATTTAAGACTAGAATATTAAGTGTTTTTTTCAGAATAGTATTATGAGGACACAATATAGCACATTGTAAAGTTATGCCTTTCTATTTCCTATGTGTATTGGAAAATGAAAATATGCTTAAGTTTTTAAATAGATCATCTAATTTCCTTGAAAGTCATGCTTCTGATCTCTGGGAATTCAAATTAACAACTACCAGTTGTCATTTTGGCTTTTATTAAATTCAATTAAATCAAGCAATGATTGAGAAGGTAAAAAAAAAAGTTCTCAACTCACTCTCTCAATGGCAACTTGGCATCTTTTATTATGTCTGAGACCTTCAGTGTTCTCTTCAAATTTCTTCTTTCCATCCCCAACTTTTTAACTGGAAGACTTAAAATATGAGAAATGTCTCATAATCAAATAAACAAAAATATTTATTCAGTTTTGTCAAAAGCAAAATAACCTAAGTCTCACATTGCTGGTCTAATTAATTTCAACTTTCATACCCCACTGTGCAGTGTGCATAAGTCAAATGGTAAACTAGCAATATCCTTGTGTTGAAACCACAGTAGAATGCAGATTCTCATTTGGCCCAGTGGGAGATTAGTAAACAAGCCAATGGCTGTGGTTAACTCAACTTAAAATCAGGTTTAGTGCCTGATGCTGAGTGCCCTGAATTTGTCTCTTAAAATCCCCTAATGTCTGCATTGATCACTTTAACTAGCCATTTTGAAGATATATGTACATGTGTATATGTATATATGTGGAAAGAGAGAGACCGAGAGAAATAGAGAGAGGGCAGAAGTGAAGATGGTGAGAGGAAGAGGGGGAAGGAGGGGAGAGAGAGAGGGAGGGAGAGAGAGAGTTACTGGATGAGTCTGTGCAAATCTACTGCCACAAAACTGACTGAATGAAAAATAAACAGTGACTTCCCACAGAGTAAATTATTCAGGAAGAAGGGAATGATACTAAGGTAGAATCAGCAGAGGAATAAAAAGACTGGTTTGTATGAAAAGGAAAGTTAATCTAAATGCATTTGAGAATGAAAAAGTAAACATACAAACGAGTGGAAATGTAAAGGTCCCACAGAGTGTTCAAACTTGTTTCTTAAACTGTTTTTTTTCTTCTAAGTCTTGAAGCAGTTCAAGAATGATAAAGATGAACTTTCATTTCTTGAACTGAATATAAAATGCTCTGTTTAGCATTTAAAGCCCTTCCTAGCTTTCTAGTCTTCTTATACTTCACTCCCCTGCCACATTCTCCCCAATCCATTTCTGGGGTCTGAGCATTTCACTGGCTGTTTCCCATGCCTAGAAGGCTCCTCCTCCCTCTTCAGGTCTGCCTCCTGCCTTACCTAGCCATCTTCCCTCAAGACAGCTCTAATCTCATTTTTGATAAGAGGCTTTTTCCTTTACCTAGCGCCACGGCCTTCCCTGTGATATTACCTGGCATTTACATGGTATGTTTCTAGTATGTACATAGTTATAGCCATCTTGTGTCCCTCATTAGAATGTGAATTCCTCAAGGGCAGAGGCAGCCATGTTTGGGCTTTCCTTTGTGTTCCCAGCACTTAGTACAGTGCCTGGCACATTGTAAAATTTGACAAATGCTTATTGGTGGATTGGTGGATTAAGTCTGCCCAGTCTAGGCCCACATTTGAAGAACAATTGTATTGTGCCCAAGTATGAGGGACTTGAAGATGTTTGTAGCTCTTAGAGGTTTGTAGTGTTTGAAATCATCCTTTACTCAAAGTCCTAGGAGCCCATATTTGTGCCCAGTGTAGCAGACACATGAGACAACTGTTTCAACAATCTGGCTAGTAGCTGTTGTGGGGGCAAAAGACCAACACAAGCCCAACAACAAGCACACTACCAGCATGCTGCAAAAGCCCAGGTTCTTTTGATCTGCTTTACTAAGGAAGCAACGTTAAGGGGTTGACAAGCTTACTTTAATTCAGCATACAAATATCACTCACTTAGTTCAGGGGAAAAAGCCAGCACCCTGAACTTTGGAGCAAATACAAACAAATTACAAACATCAGACAGACCAAATACAATTCATAGTTACCGAAATCTAGGTTCAGCCCAGGAGCTCATAACAAGGGCTGGCCCAGAGTCAGGCGCACCACCATGGCTGTGGGCAAGAGCTCCGAAAAAGAGAAAGCCAACCCCTGGTTTTATATCTTTTTCAGGGTCAAGGGTGAGTCACACATGCGACTCACCCACGTGACCTAGAATTGTCACAAAGAGGCAACTTGAACCCACATGGTCTAAATGCCTCTGATGTTACAAACATGTCACTCAAACTCATGTGTAAACTGGGTCCTCCCCTGAGGCAAGGAGGTCACCAAGGACTCCCAAATCTAATCAAGGAAACAAAGGCCAAACTCTTCAAGGGCACTTGGTTGAACTGAGTGCTAAGAGCCCATTTTGTTTACCAACACAACAACTGACTCTCTACTCCGAATTGTGTGACTATCCATGTTGTTTAGTAATTTGACTAAAGGCCTCCAATGTATCACTCCAGATTTCCACAAAGTAGACTGAATAGGCTTCCAAATAGATCTTTTCAGAGACAAACATTAAGAATCTTAATGTAAAATAGAAGCTCAATATGTAAATTTTTCTGATCTTTAGGTGTGTGTATGTCTTGAGTCAGTACTCAAATGTTATAGTTTAATGAAAATAGGGTTTTTAATTAATCATAATTTGATTCAACACCTGCCATCCCAACGTATCTCCTTCCAACTAAGGTCCAAGTGGTCCCTTAAAAAGGGGAAAATTTTCACTTGCATTTATTTAGATTCCATAAAATGAGAATAAATTCATTATGTAAACCTCTAAAAATAAAAGGTAAAATGACTTCTGTGATATTACAGAAACGTATGCTCAAAGGCATTGCTTCTCTAACCTCATGGCACTTCAAGGAGACCAGAGAGTGAAAGAAGGAATCACAAGATGAAACCTGTTATGATTATTATGGTGGAGTTCGGATTATGCATTTGGTGCCTGGAGTGCTTTTAAGTGAATATCTCAGGGCACATTTTGTCGCTGGTGTTGAAATTCGGTATTTTAATGGAGACGGTAACCCAGTTAGGCTGTGGGTTGTTCTCATCCAGAGAGTAACCTTTCACAAATGCATCTTGAATACACAAGTCACAAGGATCAGAGGACCTTGTAGCTGCAAATACCATATCTAAATAGAAACATCTATTGTTTTCTAACCAAGTGTAGGCGATTTGGGAAGTAATTTAGAATCAACTCCTTATTTTAATGAGTCATTAATAAGTAATGTTACCTGGGAAAGATGCTTCTTATTTTTGTTTTTCCACAGGAACACAAAGCATTGCACACAAGATGTGTACATACATTTGTTTTTGTTTTTAAGGATACAATGGGAACCCTCTCTGGGAGAGAGAGATGGGTGTTATCGCTGGTTTGCAGAGGGAAAAATTAAAGCACAGAGACAGAATAACTTGGCCAGCAATGCGTCAGTAAGTGAGAACTCAATCCAGCTTTCTGAATTCCCAGTTCACTGACCTTTAGTCTATCAAAAAAACATGTGTAACAGCAGGTGTTTACAATGCCTGATTATACTTGGCCTGATTGTTCTGTCCCAGCTGAATTGGCTGTGTCTGTGTTTACATGAAGTCTTAAGCAAAGAACTTTTATGGTGACTGACTACTTTTGTGGCCACTCCATTCCTCAGTGCTTTATTTTCATAATCTCCAAAATGAACTATACTGCAGGGATACCACAAGAAATGATTAATTTATCATTTTGAAATGCCTTGGATTTCCAGAAAGCAACTTGAAGTGATCAATGATTCTAATGTCCATTATTTTATCATAGTGCTTCCATCTAGATATCCTAATATGGGTATTGTAATCATTCAACAATATTGTAGCTAGTTACTTTAGTACATATATACATATATATACACGCACATATATATATACCTATTCTATTGGTAGGTCACCTACATTCCTTGCTCTCATCTTCCTACACTCCTTTTATTTCCCCTTTAGCACCATGCCAGGAAACTGAATCGCTTCCATTTGAATTTTCTTAGGAAGATTCTGTAGATCATCTGGCAGGATAAGGTACCAGACACTGAGGTCCTTTCTCAAACTAAACTGCCAAACATTCAAACTCTGCTTCAGATTGCTCAACTCCGATGGGCTGGCCATGTTGTTCAAATACAAAATGTGTGCTTGCCAACTATTTTATGGAGAACTCACACAGGGCAGGCATTCATATGGTGGTCAGAAGAAGCAATACAAGGACACTCTCAAGGTCTCTCTTAAGAACTTTGGAATTGTGTGACATGGGAGACACTGGCACAGCACAATTGAAACAGCTCAAAGGAAATTCAGGATGTGCAAATTTAGAGAATCGACCCCAAATGTTCACATGGACTATTTGTGCCCAACCTGTGGTAGAGCATTCTGAGGTCCTGTTGGTCTGATCAGCCACAATCAGACACACTGAAACTTCACCCTAGCATAGTGATGTCATTTTGGTCCTCTTCAGGAATGAAGGACAACAATCAACCAACCCCTCCTCCCCAACTCTCAGGGTATGGTAAAAAAAAATCAAAGAAGATGAGTCACTAAAGGAGGAGGTATTTTATGCCAAACATGGACAGGATTGTCATTCATTAAAGGTTCATTGTTTAAATTACCAAGTTTATTTAAATCAACACAAAAACGCAACAAAATTGCTAACAAAAAAAATTCTACTTTCATGTAACTTAAGTCTTCAGTGAACAGAAGTACTTCTTTTAATGTTTTGGCTTTTTCAAGGACCAGCCTTGGGACAAAACAGTATTTGAAAATAAGAGAAAGACTTTATTCTATCCTCCGCAACACAAATACACAAATACACCCACACATCCACACACATACACACAGACACATACACTCATAAAAGTTTTCTGAAGTACCTTCCCAGTAATGAATGCAAAAAATATCTTTAAAACAGTAAATCCCGTGTAGATACTGATGTATGATCAGTAATATAACTCGCACACAGAGTCAGACAGATTTTCCCCAGTCTCTAAGTCAATCTTTAAGTCAGGAAGCTAGACACTGAATGAATGAATGAATGAATGAATGAATAGGCATTAATTAAGTGCTTACTATATGCTTACTGAAGCACATCAATTTTCTCAGGTTACTGTTACTTGAGTAATTTTGCAATGAGCTTAGTAATGTAGCTCATTAAACCTCTAATTTACCTGGGTTATAGAAGTAATGGAGGGAAAAGAGGTCACATGTAACATGGTAAGATCTAGGAAAAGATGAAGAAACCCATAACCAGTTAGCCCTTGACATTCCCATGACTACTTTTTTAATAGCTCCAGGTGAACTACTTCCTCTACCAATGCACATTTAGCCCTAAGTATCATCTTCATTCTCTCCCACAATCCCCCTATCCATATCCAATCAATTGCTAAATCCTGTCAGTTCTACCTACCTAACATCTCTCTTACATATGCCCAATTCTCTCTTCTGACGCTGCCACCACCGTGCTACAGACCCAAATCACATTTGGTAATTTATTGCCCTGGTTGTTTTTATAACTCACAAAGGGTCACAAAGTCCCAATTAGATTGTTCTATTAGATAATGGACAAACTATTGATCTAGTAAACTGTTTCAGTTTATGGTTAAACTTATGGTAATTAACATTGCACAAGAGGAGCCTATGATACGTTCCCTGAATCCCAGTGGGATTTGGCTCCAATGCCATTTCATTATTCTCACAAACATTTTCATGTGTTCTACCTTTCACTCAACTGAAGCAATCTTTCTATCATTGTCTTAGGAAAACTATAGAGACATTCACATCTGTGAATTATCCATAGATATCTCTTTATAGCCAAATTTATTTCTCAGATGTAAAGTAAAAACAAAAACTGGTTTGAATGGCTTATGGATGTTATCTACCAGATCAAATTTATAAATTAAGACAGCTGTGATAAGGCGACTGATAAAGAAAAAGCTATTCATGAAGGACTATATTTGATTAAAAACCACTTTGGATTTTATCCTGTGTAACTCATGCCCCTTTTTATACTATTAGAGTTCTCTGCCAGTTAAGTTACCTGACACTTTTAAAATAAGTAATTTTTCCTTCTCCCCTACCCCACCTGCCCCCCCCAAAAAATTCACCAACAGATTTAGGAGAATACAGGAGAAAACCTGAGTTGTGGGGAAAGTGAGGATTTTATAGCCCTAAATAGTTTAATACACTGACTAAACTCTAGTCTCTTTATTTCTCCCTCTGTCTTTGTCTCTTTCTCTTTGTCCTCCTCTGCCTCAGTCTCTTTCTGGTGTCTTTCTAATTTCTAAATTATTTGACTTCCCTTCCTCATGCATAAAACAAATGAAACAATATTGCTTGCAAAGCATTGACACGAGGGAATATTGTTTGAATGCCAACTATCAAGGATTTAATGGTGAGTAAAACTCATCGTCTCTGCCTGTTAAGGCTGTTCCCCGTTCCTTCTTGCACTCACCAAAAAGAGAACTGGAGTGATGTGAAATCCTAGCCAGTGTAAACCCAAATTATTCTGGTTCAATTCATCTGCAGTCTTACAGCTTGTGATATTTTGAGAATAATTTCTTCTTAGCTGGAATAATATCCAATCAATTGCCACTGGAATAATATTGCAATTTCATGATTTACAAGTGTCTTTGGTCTTCCTCTAAGAATGGGGCCACTGTTTAGGAATATGTGTGTATCTGTGTTGTATGAGTAGGTATTTGCAAGGTTTTGTGGTTCTGCTAGGACAAAGACAATATTTCTAAAACAAATGAAATTCTAATTCTTCATATTTTTCACATGCAAATTTGATCCACAGATACATCATTCTGAGGATTTTTTCCCCCAGGCATAAACGCAATAGGTTTTGCATTCATTAACATGATCCCCAAAGTCAAGTCTTTGTTGTTGATACTCCTTTTCTTAATTATTTTGAACCTGGCAGGCATCAGTAGCTAACCTTCCCACAAGTAAGGCTGATCTCGAAATGACCTATTATTATCTTGAGCAAACCTCAATTTATAGCAACAAAGAAATAAAAATTAAATCGTGCAGTTGACATTTTCTATCAGTGAAACAGACTTTTCCAGTGCATGAACTGCTAATGGGAATCTGCAGTAATGTCCATCTTTTGTTTTTCCTGGTGTTTATATGTTACATTTTTAAATGTACTTGTGGAGCCTCTGTACAGCGGGTTGGTTCCCTGAAAAAGAAAAAGAAAAAAGAACAGGAAAGCTTCAATTAGAGATACATAAATTTTGCTAGGACTCTATTTTGGTGGATTTAAATAATTTCATTAAATTAAAAATGTTCTGACAAGAAAAAAAATCATTTTGAGATTTCATTTGGATCATTACATTGTACTTATGTATTTTTCATGTAGACTTTTTATTGTAAATAAATAAAAAAATATACTGAAATATTCTGATGGACAGTTTAGGAAATCTTAACCTTCTTGGAACTGATTTATTGCAAGAAAACATCTTATACCTTAAATCAAAAAAAAAGAGATTAAAAAAAATATAGAATCAATGTACGGAGTGCTTTAATGATGCTAAATTGTTCCTTGTCCAGAAATCCATCTTTTCTATACATAGCAGCATTTTCTTGGCAATGCTATGTATTAAAATCTAAATAATTTGCCAAGTCCTACTGATTCTACCTGTATTACACCCCTCATATATATGCCCCTTTCTCCTCTAGTGCTGCCACCACTCTTGTCCAGGCCCTCATCACCTCTTGCTTGGACTACTGCAATGAATGATCTGTTGGTTGTTTTCTCTGACTTCCCCAGTCTAGTCTATCCTCCACTCAGCTAACAAATTCTTCCTAGTGCAGAGTTCTGAGGTTGTTAACCCTTTATAGCAATAAATTTCAATGGTTCCCTATTACCTTCAGGATCAAATATAAAAATCTTCTGTTTAACTTTTAAGGTCCTTCATAACCTGGGCTCTGCCTCCATTTCCAGTTTTTTTACATCTTGTTCTTGTGGTTCAGTCATTTTTCAGTTGTGTCAGACTCTTCATGACCCCATTTGGGGTTTTCTTGGCAAAGATACTGGAGTGGTTTGCCATTTTCTTCTCCAGCTCATTTTTTACAGATGAGGAAACTGAGCAAACAGGCTTAAGTGACTTTCCCAGGGTCACATAGCTAATAAGTGTCTGAAGCCAGATTTGAACTCAGAAAGATGAATCTTCTGGACTTCAGGCCTGGTACTCTATCCACTGCAACACCTGGCTGTGTTAACCCCATACTGGGGTTACTCATTTCGAGTCAACAATTTGGCCCCAAAGCCCAGCACAGGACCATTCAGGGATGGAATTTTAGACTGGATGTTGAAAAAAATCATATTTCTTTGAACAGATTTCCAGATTGCATACCTATCCCAGAAGTGTCTTTTTAAATCTGTCCCCTCCCCTCTAGTCCTACTGCTGACACACTGGGTCAGGCTCTCATTACTTCTCCCCTGGATTATTGTAGTAGTCTCCTAACTGGTCTTCCTGCTTCTAGGCTCTTTCCTCCACAACCCATCCTCCGCATAATTGCCAAAATAATCATCCTGATGCATAGGTCCAACCATATCACTCCCCTGCTCAAAATATTTCAGTGGCTCCCTATTGCCAATGGGGGAAAAACACAAAGTCTTTGTTTCTGGGAACCCTCCACAATATTATCCCAACCTCATTTCATTCTACTACTCTTTACCTACTTTTTACATACTTCTTACACACTATTTAACTGTTCCCAGATATGATTCTACCCCCTCCTATCTCTATAAATTCAGATGGACCACCTTCCATGCCAACAAACCACTTCCTCTAAATCTCTGGCCATGGAAACTCTTCTATCAAGACTTATCTCATTGGCGATTTCCTCCCTGAAGTCTTTCCTGATCCTCCTCCCAACCCCCTACTTAAAATGAACTCTTCTTCCTCAAATTTCTTGTACTTCTTTGGAGATCTCCTTTATGTGAATCACATTCAATCTAGTGTTGTACTTCTTGTTTATAAGTCTTGTGCCCCATTAGATTGTAATATCCTTGAGGGTTGATATTATATTGTATTTCATTTTTTAAAATTTCCTAACTAGTATAGTGCCTGGCATAGGATAAGCTCATATTTTGCAAAATCAAATTAAAAAAAAATCGTAGACGTTTAGACCAGGGAAGAATCATATAGATGATTGAGTCTAATCCCCTCAACTTCCAAAGGAAGAACCTGGGTTGTATTGTTGTTTGTCCTTTGTTCTTGAAGAGGACCATAACATCAGGAAGGTGAGGCCATCACATGCAAGTGAATTGGATTTAAGTGAGGGAGGGCTGGGCAAAGTCACCAGCCTCACTTTCTCCTCTGGAGCCATGTGGGTCCAGTAACAAGATATAGATCAAGGTGACTGGAGGTGGCCCCACCTGGGCTGTAAGGGTTTAAATGACTGCCTAAAATCACACAATTGGTAGTGGATATAAGAGAAGCCAAGTCTCCTGATGAACTCCAGGGCCTTTTGGGGGGGGGGGGCGGGGAGTGGTGGTGATATATATGATGCTGCATGGAAAAAAATTCCAAACTCTAGTTCTATCCTTTGAAAAGTGATTTTTCTGAGCCTATTTAATAGAGTTGCTGGGATGAATGGGGTCTAAGAGCCAGAGGAAGAAGATGCTTTGAACTTTGCTTCAGAGTGGGTCCAGACTATTCTGGAACAAGAAGGAGAGCTGAGAGGTCCTGTGATCAAAGTGGCAAAGATGACAAAAAAGAGAAGCTGGATTTGAAAGTCAGAAGTCCACCTACCAGCCCCTCTACCACACCATTTTCAGTACTGCCCTCTGCTAAGAATCACAATTATTGAAAGAGAATGAGGCAATGGGACTAGAAGCAAGTTTCTCAATTGAAAATAGTCTTTTTTAATGTGATCAATAAGAAGGTGGGGTGAGGGTCTGGAATTGAAAAATGAGAAAGTGTATACTTCTTTGGACATGTAGGTCGGAATGTTACTGTAGTTGGGGTGGGGGGAACGTGGCTGGTTCTCCTTTAGTGAGCTGTGCTGATTTTGAAGAAATGAATGAAAAAATTTTATTAATTGTTTAAAATTTGCAAAGCACTATGCTAAGGACTGGAGATCTATAAACATACATACATATGTGTATATGTCTACACATACATACATGTGTGCGCGCGCGCGCGTGTGTGTATATGTGTGTGTGTGTGTGTGTGAAAACAGGCAACATAGTCTCTTTCCCAACTAGTTTTTTCCCAACTTCATGAAGTTTACCCTCTGGGTGGGGCAGGGAAAGAGTAATATGACATGTACCCAAATAAGTTTAGTTGTTTAAAGGAGGCACAGCCAATGAAATAAATAAGAATTACATTTTGGTTTAATGAATGTTTAGGAAAGAGATGTATATATATGAAAATGAGTGAGAGAGAGAGAGAGGCGAGAGAGAGAGAGAGAGAGAGAGAGAGAGGGAGAGAGAGAGAGAGAGAGAGGGAGAGAGAGAGAGCGAGAGAGAGAGAGAGAGAGAGAGAGAGAGAGAGAGAGAGAGAGAGAGAGAGAGAGAGAGAGAGAGAGAGAGAGAGAGAGAGAGAGAGAGAGAGAAAGAGAGAGAGAGAAAGAGAGAGAGAGATCTGAGACAGTATTGCCAATTGCGGTGTAACTCTAAGCAGGTAACGGAGTCTTAGTGTTAGAGTTAGAAGGGACCATAGATGTCATCTAGTTCAATCATCTGACTGAACAGATGAGATCTAGAAAGGTTAAATGATTTGCCCAAAGTCACATGGGTAGAAAGTGGAAAAGTAGAGACTAGAGTCTAGGTCCTTTGGCTCACCGACTCCAAATTTAGCACTAGACTCCCTATCTTCAAATTCAGTGCATTTCCACTGCACCATGTTGTCCCCTAGTCACCCAAACACTATTTGTCTCAGTCTCTTTATCTGTGAAAGAATACTACTACCTATACTTTAGAACTATGGTGAAAATGTTTTCCAAACCTTAATGATCCATATAAATGAGCTAAGCTCATATGTGCATACTGCCCTCTTCAGTTTCTCATGAATAATTTTTCCCCCCTCAAAATAAGCTTTCCATTTGAAATACTACTTCCTGGAATTTTCCCACTTTATGGAAAATCAGTAGCCTTATCTTTTTTTTTTAAGATAAGGTTAAATTCTACAGTCCTTGTAGAATTTAACATACATACAATACATACCTTGAAGGTATGACTCTAAGTTCATCTCTTTTAGTCAAACAGGGGTGAAAAAACTGCTATAAAGGATTAAAGGCACATCTTTTAGTTTGCATGTCTTATAGTTGCTGTTGTTCAGTCATTCAGTTGTTTCTGACTCTTTGTGACCTCATAGACCATACTGTCCATGGGGTTTTCTTGGCAAAGATATTGAAATGGCTTGCCATTTCCTTCTCCAGTGAATTAAGGCAAACAGAGCTTAAGTGACTTGCCCAGGGTCACACAGTATTTGAGGCCAGATTCAAGCTCAGATATTTCTGACTTCAGGCCCAGCACTCCATCCCCTGAGCCACCTAGCTGCCTCTTGTATGTCTAGCAAAATGCAATTAGCAGGCTTTTTAGAAATGGGGAAAAAAACCTGATAAATAGGAAAACTCTTTGTCATGACCCACTGATCTCTTTATGATTACCAAACTACAAAAAGCAGGCTTGATTTGCTTAGTGCAGCAGAAATCAATTCGTGACTAGAAATAATGTCAAATGGAACATTTTTTCATCTCTCAGGTTAATGACTTGACAACCTTGAAAAAAATTCTAATCAAAGATGAATTTAACCTCCTTGTCTTCATTTTTTTCTAATATGAAAAATGAGTCGTAGCCGTACAAAAAGTACGGTTATGTCAAAGTGGCAAATTTCAGTCCTGTTTCTTATATTCTGTTAAATAGACTTTCAGGAGATTCACTTTTTCTTCAGTTTACTTTCACTGGCTTTGAGGGGCAAGCACCCTTGTCTCTAGAGGAAGATAATAGCAGCTTCTAGACAAGGAGAAGTGATTGGTCACTGTCTTCCTTTGGGCTGCTGAGTGCCATTTTAAGGCCAGATCAAATTCAAGTTTTGAAGAAGAAACTGGTCTTGGGTAAAATTTGAATTGAATTGAGAACCCCAAAATAGAGAACCTGGAGACAAACTTCTGCCAGTGGGGCATCTATATTAGTGAAACTTGAGCTGTATTATGGGAAATAAATCTGTTTTGCATCCGAGTTGAGTAATCATTATCTAGTCAGAGCATGAACGTTAAACATTTGTTATTCAAAGAAACTCAGTTTGGCAAGGAAATAATATTTTTCATTTATTTATGCCTCATAATGTGTGGTATCCCATTCTGGATGAAGAAATAGCATAAAATTCAGCATTTGAATTTCAATCATGTCTTACATCCTAGGTAAGACCAATTCATGTTTTGAAGAAAATTAACTGTTAATTAAAATATTATTTAAAAGATATAAATCTTTTGTTGGCACTAGTGTCTTTTTTTATGAAAACATAAAACATGCTGATTAGTAGATATACATCATGTAATTGCCCAAGTGTCTGTCTGCAGTACACGTGCTTATTATTTAATGGAGAAACCAATCAAAGGCTGTGCATGGAAGTATACACAGCGGGACTTGGGCTTTATGTTCCTCAAACATCCACCCCATGGGAGCATCAGTATTGAGAGTCCCTAAGTCTGAGCATAGGCTGCCTGTAATGAATCCCTTCGGATCTCCACCTATCACGTGGGACATGGTGGTGTAAGATCCTTCTGGTAATTATGTTGATGTCTTCTTTATATATGTATATAATCCAAGACTGTAGCCTTACATTTTTTGTTAGGGGGTAAATAAAGGCTGCCTTACTCCTTTCATTCTCTGTTTCCCTGGGAAGAAGTAAACAGTTGTAGGGTTAAAGGCCAGTAGGGTCAAAGGAAGCTCAAATTACTAGAGAAAAGTAGAGGAGCACCAGGGAAAGAAAGTTTTACTTTTAAAAAGTCTGGGGCAGATTTCTGGGGGAAAGACTATTTGTTAAACTCAGTCTATATCCAGAAAAGGAAAGGAAAGTTTAACTCAGAGAGCTAGACAAAAGGAACCAGAATAGACTGGACTTGGGAGATGGTTAAGAGTAACCATATAGGGGCAGCTAGGTGGTGCAGTGAGTAGAGCACTGGCCCTGGAGTCAGGAGGACCTGAGTTCAAATCCAGCCTCAGACACTTGACACACTTATTAGCTGTGTGACCTTGGGCAAGTCACTTAACCCCAATTGCCCTGCCTTCCCCCCTCAAAAAAAAAGAAAAAAAAAGAATAACCATATGGAGGGAATAGTCTTCTAAGTTAGACAAATCTGTACTCTGTATCTAGATAATTGCCCAAATGTCTAGAGTTTAGATTTTTATATATTTTTGCTGGAAGCAGTGCACCAGAGAAGATGAAGTGCTGGGTTGGAGTCAGGAAAGCCTGTGTTCAAATCTTGACTTTCAAATCCTGACTCAGAGTCATGTTAGCTGTGTGACCCTTTGCAAAATTCTTAATCAGCACGGTCTTCAAGAAACTTTATAAATTAAGTCATAGAGGCAAGTAGAGAAAATTTCCACACACTGCCCCTTCCTTCCCTGTCAAAATTCCCTACACTGATGAAATGCTTCAAGTATATATTGTTACCACTATAGTATAATAATTTTTGTTGCATTGAAGAATTATCACTGAAGTACTAGTACTACTTTGTACATTATATGCAGTAGGTGCTTAATAAATGTTTAATTGAATTCAATGATAAGTTACTATGAGCAGGATTATAGGTAATGAGGATTATAATGTCAAAGATCTAGGGCTGGAAGGGATGCCAGAGGAGATAGGTTACTAATACTCAAAGTGATAGTTTAGAAGTAAAAAAAAAAGAAAGCCCTAAAATGGTAGCAGCAAAGACTTCTATACCTCATTCCTTGACATGAGGCACTGTGATTAAGTGGATAGAGGGCTATACTTGGAATCAGGAAGACATAGATTCAAATTTCTCAAATCCCCATTAGCTATGTGACCTTGAGCCTCTCTAGTCATTACAGATGAGTTTTATCTGTAGAATGAAATGATCAGACTAGATGATCTCTAAGTTCTAAATCCATTATTCTCCTTTGGGGAGTCCAGAATCTCAACATCCTACACCACGGTGTTTGGCCATACCACCATTTTGCCATCCAATGGTTAAACAGTGGGGGGTAGGGGTGGGGGAGGTCTTCCTTGAAAGGGAAGAAAGAATAAGTGGGTCCGAAAATCTTGCAATCCCTTCCCTCCCCCCGCTCTACCAAAGTGGTATGAGGAATCTCTGCTATCAAGATTCTTGGACTACCTAACTCTCTCCATTTCCTTATAAAGAGATGGTCAGGAAAATTATGAGGTCAGTGAAGTTTGTTGTTGATGCTACCTGCCATCCCAAGAAAATTTATACTGGTCCAGATATAATTCAGGCCACACTGATAAGAAAAATTAAGCATCTAAAGAAAAAGAAATTTAATGACTTTTTCTTTTATCATTTAAAATTGTGTTTTTAGGAGAATTTGTGTTTGTAGGGAAACTCTCTAAGACAGAACATTTATAATCTACAACAGTAGATAGGATCCCTTCACTCTCTGGGAATTCCCCACACTGATAAAATCACAGGTCTGGATAAAAAAGCAAAACCAACACTACGAATGCTTTTTAAACATAGCAAATAACTAGGAATAATGTGTTATTGTTGGTGTCACAAGATAAGTAGGTGAGAAGTAAGCCCAGTGCAGAGATGGGACAACCTGGATTCAAGGCCCACCTCTGACATCTGGCTATGAGACTTTGGGCAAAAACATTCAGCCTCTTAAAGACCCCAGCCAACTCAAAAATACTTTAAAATGCAGAGTCCTTTCTGATCTGCATTGGTAGAGGGAGTTTTCTATGTCAATTAAATCATAGGACCAGTTTAAAAAAATGATGGAGGGGGTGAGTGTGCTTCGCACTGTTGTTCTAGGAATGGTAAAGGATTGATTCATGTAGTCTCACATACTTCTCTTTGTGACCAATGCCAGGTGCAAATGAGGCAGATAGTTTAGGCTGGGACCAGGGGCTTGGTCATGAAGTCAACTGATGTTAACTGGCCCAAATCAACCATGTTGACCTCATGAATATGATATTCTAACCAATTATGCTCCATATTATAGTTATGTTTGGATGTCTAAGTAAATAGGATAAACCTATTTGGCATGTCCATACTGTAATCCATATCCATATTCTTCCCTACTTTGGGCATTTCTACCTGGAGCATAAAATACTGGACAAATTACATTGTTCTGTATTATATTGTATCACATACGACAGTGTCCAGTATTACATATGACATTGGTTTGAAATGATTATTTAAAACAGCCAGGCCATAAAAATGCCCTTTCTCTCTCTATATGTGACTAATAAAGGAAATCCCACTCCCTTAAAGTATTAAAGACATTTTGTTGTTGTTATTGTTCAGTATTTTTCAGTTATGCTCAACTCTTTGTGACCCCATTTGGAGTTTTCTTGGCAAAATTACTGGAGTGGTTTGCCATTTTCTTCTGGAGCTTATTTCACAGATGAGGAAACTGAGGCAAACAGGGTTAAGTGACTTGCCCAGGATCACATAGCAAGTAAATGACTGAGAATAGACTTGAACTCAGGAAGATGAGTTTTCCTGACTCCAGGCCTGGCACTCTATCCACTGTACCACCATTAATGAGGTTATAGTAGACCAAAAAGTATCAGGAAGTAGAATTAAAGTGAGAAAGAAATATGTAGTATAAAGGATTGGTTGTGTTAACAAACCAACTGGAATGGAGTAAACTGTATGCTTTGATATTTCCCTCAATAGTATTATTGTGTTTTTAATAACATAAATTAATTGCTATTAGATAGATGGATGTAGTATGCATGGAAGGGATAGGAAATTAAAGCCATGAAATTGTTTCTATGGGTCTCTAGAGATCTAATTATCTATTATAAGGAAAGTGTAAGAGAAATAAGCCAAAATTGAGTTCCATTAAACACTTTTCTGCTGGGAAGTATAGCAACTTAAATGTCACATGTACTTTTTTCGAAATTGATAGGTTTTCAGGTAGTTGTTTACAATGTGTTATTCAGAATAAACAGCTGGTTGATATCTGAAAGATTTTTAAAAATAACATTTCATTGTTGCATATTATGAGAAAAAAGGAGGCATTTCCATGGAGACTGGTGTGAACTGTCATGCCATTTACACACATGATTACACTTGCTGTAATATAGCCCCTTTGTGGAAACGTTTAGAAATGTCTTCTGTGCTACATCCAATGGAGCTCTGAGTTCTGAGGTAAACCCTTAGTGATTTGAAGATTCCTGCATGGAGCAAGGCCTCCACTTCCTTAAGGATTTCCTGAGACTCCCAGAAAATAGAAGTCTCCATCTCCCAAGAAAATAAGCAGAAAATATGGGAACCATCTATCCACAGGCTAGCCACTCAGCAGGATGGTATTTCCTGTTCCTCACACAGTAGTGCAACAATTAAGAGAGATATCCATTGGAATTTCATTTGTGGGTGCAATTAGTGACAGATGGTTGGAAAGGAATAAGGGACTCTGCCTTTCTTACAACAGTAAAAAAAAAAACATCCTGAGTGGACTTGGGGATAGAGAGGTTTCCCCCACAGCTTCCATGTCCCACAGGGCTTCTTTTACTGGCAAGGTAGAAAAAAGGACATTGTCGATGTGTTCACAATTAACTGTCAGTAGCTTCTATGATGAGTCACCTACCGTTTGCCATTTGGCTTTTGATCTTTCAGCTTCAAATTTGGCAACTTCTTTACGGTCATGAAATGATACTAGCAACTTCCATATGCAAAGCAGGACCACCCCAATAAGAAGAATGGCGAGAGATACTCCCAACATGATCATTGGAATGTTGGGAGGCTCTGGACAATCTATGGAAACAAAGCAAGTCATGTTTAGAATGTATATCATAAGTACATTTTCTGCACTGACAGAAGGTAAGGGTTTCCACTCAGGTTTTCCAATTATGTTTTTCATAAATAAAGGGGAAAATAACGAGGCTCCGTCCTTCTGTTTTAACTTAAAGATGTTTTAATGGGCAGTTAATTTGGGGAAGTATATCTCTTTATGTTCAAAATTTTATCCTTAAATCAGAGAAAAAGGAAGATTTTATATATGCTGAACAATTTGAACATTTCCCTGATCGTTGACTCAGTATTACTTAAGAGGTTCCAATTGCCTATTGGCAATGCACATAGAAAATTAATCATGAGTATAACATGGTTCGTAGGCTAAAATAGAAATGTGCAATCCTAAGGATAAATGGACAAGTAAACAACTAAATATTCATTTTTCATTCATTGTTGGTTTTTCTTTGCCGTACAAAAATCTAGGGTCATAGATTTAATGCTGGAAGGAAACTTAGAGGCCATTTAGTCCAACCCTTTCACTTTACAACTAATTTCAAGGACATGGCAAAAATTCAAACTAGACAATTCCTCTAAATATTTTGTTCTGGAACTATTAGTGTTGTAGAGCAACCACCTATTTAATTCCCTCATTTTACAGATAAGGAAATAAAGGTTTAGATTGATGAACTGAATCCCTCAAAGACATTTAGCAAGGATAAGAACCCAAGTGTCCTGCTATTTAACCCAGTACTCTTCACATTACATCACTTCCTTTGGAAAGCAAAGAAAAGATTCTGTCTTTCAAATTTTATTGTTTCCCCATTACAGAATGCCATGTGTATGACGATACTCTCTAAATATTACTCTGGCTCCGCTAATGATACCAAGGGTAATTTTAAATTCAAATAGCCCTTTACCTCTATTATTTAACTAATATTGATGGCAGAATAAGCAATAATTCTTACAGTATGCCTTGGAGATATGATACATTTCTTAATGAAACATTATAATTAAACTCTTCTTTTCCTGTTATGAAAATAAGATGTGAGAAATCGTTATGAAAAAAAATCTGCAGAACTCTGCAGAAAGTGAGATCAAACATGTTATCTGGGGAGAAAACCAGGCATGCTTATTCAAACATCTTGAAGAATTCAATTGAACAAACATTTATTAATGGAATAGAATGGAAACGCATTTATTCAGTGCTTACTATGTGCCAAACACTGTACTAAGTGTTAGAGATATAAACAGAAAAGTGAGGCAGTCCATGCCCTCAAGAAGCTCACATTCTAGATGCCCAAGACAACACATACAGGATGTTTCGAAGAGAAGAACAATTTATATTATGGTAGAAATGAACAATTCTGAAAGCCATCAGTACAAGTATCACTCATGGTTTCAGAGGATGGATGATAAAGAACATTACCCAATTTTGGCAGAGAGACTAAATTGGACTAAATTGCAGAATGAGACATATGTTTTTGGCTATGGCCATAATGCATAAATTGAGAATTTGTTTTACTTGACTATGTATATTTATTATGAAGGCTTAGTTTTTCTTTTCTTTCCACACACAGTGTGTGTGTGTGTGTGTATGTATGTATGTGTGTGTGTGTGTGTGTGTGTGTTAGGAAGGAAACAAATGATTTTTATGATAGAAAAATAAAAGAAGGTTCAGCTTTATTGTTGATGGAAAGGCCAGGAAGTATTAGGGTCTAAATAGTGGACCTTGGGGATCAGTAGCAGGGTAGATGATCCCCAGCTAATGACATCAGGAATAGAGTAGTGAAACCATAGTTTAGGATGAAGTGGGGCACTGGGTTAATTCAGGCAGAGATTGGGATGAAGTACTAGAGACTGAAAAAAACCTCAGATTTTCTTTATTTTCTGCTCTCATAGAGCTCATGGTATAACTTAGGAAAAATGAAACATATGTACACAAGGACTTCAATTCAAGGAAGGGTGTGATAGATGTAAAGGAACAATTCTAGTGGAAATTTCAGTAGAGAGAGAAAACTTTCACATGAGAGTTTGAGGGAAGGAATCATGGAGGAGGTGGCCCTTGAGGGAACTCTAAACAAAGGGAAAGATGGCAAAAGAAAGATACTGTGAGATGGGTGGAGAGTCCACTCTATCCATGGGAGATGACAAAAGCAAAGACATAGAGACAGCACATGGAAGATGAGAATGGGGCCAGAAAAGAGTTGTTTGGCTGTAATGTAGGAATTTAATGAGTAGTGTTATACATATAAGAGGAATATGTCATGCTGCTTGTATGAAAAAGGATCCATAGCAGTTCTGAATCTGGGTGGGCCTAATGACCCCCTAACAGCATGATACCTGGTCTGTATGCTTTTGTTCTCCAGCCAGAAGATTCATGTTGCCAGTAAATGCCTTGTAAGGGGATTATAAAGAATTAAGTAAGGGACCTAATGAAAAGGTTTGGGTATGTATTGAAGATCTAAAGATTGCATTCCAACAAAAATAATGAAATAGGGCTGTATTTAATGGGTTAGTGACACCACATTGAAGCAAGCAGCAGGTCTGTGTGCCACTGAGAACATGTATGCGTCCAGCTCCAACCCTACATCTCTGACTTAAGTAATGACTGGGGAGGAAGACACCATAGCAACTGCCTATAGTAATAAAAACCCAGGGAGAATTGTACCTAAGCACCTGCAGTCAGAATATGAATTAGGAAAGCTCTTCACTACAGGAAAATGGTCTGGGGTAGCAGAAATTATTAGTCTGAAACATCTAAAGTCAAAGGCAATTACATCTATATCTTAAGAAAATATTTTAGTCTAAACATGGTTGAAAGGAAAGAGACAGACAGATACAGTCAAGTCAACAAGCATTTATTAAGTGCCTACTATGTGCCAGCCATTGTGCTAAGCACTGGGATGCAAAGAAAGGTAAAAACCAAATCAACCATTCCCTCCTCCCCCCCCCAAACCCCTCCCCCCAAAACAAAATAGTCCCTGCTCTTGAGGAGCTCTCCATCACAGAGAAAGACAGATTTAGAGACAGACACACACAGAGAGATAGAGACACAAAGACAGTGAGAGAATGTGTGTGTATGATATTCATTTCTTTCCTGTATGTTTCCTTTTGCTTTTGAGAAATTAAGATTTAGGCAGCAAGAGTGTGGGGGAAAGAACACTGAACTAGCAGACCTGGGCTCTAGCCCTGGCTCTTTAACCTACTACTTGTAAGGCTTTTGAGGTATTCCTTCACCTCTCTGGGGCTTTCCTCACTTGGACTATAAAATTATAGACTTTTAAGGCTGGATGATCCTCAGGGAATATCTAGTTAACTATGCCATTTTACAGAAAAGTGAATTTCCTGACACCACACAGGTAAGCCAGGGCAGAGCTGACAGCAGGCTGGTACAGTGGATAGAACACTAGGCTTGGAGTCAAGAAGATCTGAGTTCAAACCCTGTCTCAGAATTTACTAGCTGTGTGACTCTGGGCAAGTCACTTAGCCTCTGCCTGCCTCAGTTTCCTCATCTGTAAAAGGGGAATAATAATAGTGCTTACCTCCCAAGAGTTGTTGGGAGGATCAAATGAGATAATAATTATAAATCACTTCATCTTCCATAAAGCAGCTTGTCTTCCCATAACACTGAGGGGGGAGGGGCAGGTGGAATCTGTTTTCAGGAACTCCCATCTTTCAATTTTAGATGTGTTTTCCTAAGGCATATTTTTCATAGAATGTAGCTTGTAAATAGCTTTTAAAAATACCTTTTTTTATAAGAGTGAAATTATCTTTAGAAATTCCTTTCTATAGAATACTTCATTAACATTTATATGAGTTTCTTTGCCCAGTATTCTAAACTATTATATTTTCATTTGATTCTTTAAAAAATTTTTCCTTTTTTGTTTTTTTTTCCCTTTGGAAATTAGGTATTACCTGAAAAACAAGTCATATTGGTGTGGTCTTCTACAGAATATGATGTGTGTGTGCGTGTGCACATGTGTAAGTTATTTCACTAGCACCCTGTGAAGTGTTTTGTGATGATGTAATTTATTAGTGTTTGTAGCTTTTTATATTTGTATATTTCTTATGAGCTTTGTTTATGTAACCATTACCTGGAGGAAATGTCAGTGAGAAAACAGCTACAGGAAACAACCGAGGCCTTATTAACTAACCCACATCCTATTTGAGTGGGACATGGGCTAGGAAGACTGACTGGGAGGTTAGAAGAGTTAGTCTAATATGGCCCTGGACTTAATCAAAACAGTTGTTTTTAAAGCTTCCTTTGACAATGTTCTTGTCCAGGATTTATATTAATCCTATCCAGGCATCAAGCTATTTTCTAAAAAAAAATTTTTTTTGCAACATGTACATTTCTAACAAAGTTTATTGCAGCTATTACTGTGTTTTACCTATTGATTCATATCAAATGGTCTTGTATCGAGTCCATGGAATCTAAGTAAACTTAGATTAAAGTTTAAAAAAGTAAAATATTTCAGGTTTTGTACAAAAAATTTATAGAGTACTAAGTGCAGTGTTTGGCACATAGTGAGTGCTATATCAACGTTATTCCTTCTCTCTGCTTTGAATGATAGAGTTGTAGCCTGTGAGCTAGGACAGACATTGAGGGTCATCCCTTCCAACAGCATGAATTTTCAGATGAAGAAATGGACACCCAGACACACCCAGCCACACAGGTAAGCTAATTGAACCAGGATTCGTAGCCACATCTTCTGAATTCAAACCCAACCTTCTTTCCCCTCCGTTACACTTCTGAAGCACTCTTCCCCTTTGACCTCTTGGAATCCCTATTACTCCCAACGCTTGGCTCAATTCCTTTCCTGATCTTTCCCAATGTTTAGAGCTCTCCCCTGCCCAATCACTTTGCGTAAAATTTGTATTTATTTATATACATTCAGGTTTACAGGCCTCCAGGTTTCTCTCTCCTCTCTTCACAACAGACTGTAAGCTCCTCGAAGGCTGAGACTGTTTCACCTTTTCTTTGTATCCCCAGTGCCCAGCACCACCTGCCGCAGTTCATCCACCATCCACATTCCAGTAGATGGAGTGAGCCCAGTGGAAGAGATGCTGCAGAAAGTTCTTTCCCTCAGTCTTCCTGTCCATTTCCCCTTCCCCTTTTCCCCCAATGGCTAGATTCTGACATACATATCTCATGGGAAGAATTCCAGGGTCCCCATTCTACTCTGACCCTCTGCCTTACTTTCCTTAAGGGCCTTGCTCCTATAGTTCTATTGTGGAAGGGTGGTGGCTATTCATCCAGCTAAAATGAGCAGGTACAATCCTCCTAGTAAGAGAGAAGACCTTACCACTGTGCTCTATCCTGCCACATCCTTTTGTCCTTTTGGCCTTACTATTTTTCTTGCCTCTGCGCTATCCAGATCCCTAGGCATTATCACAGGGCCTACTGATGACCTCTTAAGGATTCCTGGGCCTTGCCATCACTCTGATGCTGAAACCTGATGGGCCCCAGGCCTTTCCATCCACTCTACAAATGAACCCTTATTTACTTATCTTGCCGTATTAGAAAATGAGCTCCTCCAGAACAGGGATTGTTTTGCTTTTCTGTTTGTATTCCAAGCACTTAGCATAGTGTTTGTCAGACGGCAAATGCTTAATAAGTACTTTTTCATTTGTCCACTCATTAATTGATCATTCATTCATTCCTAATGCCTGGCACATAGTAGGTACTTATTGAATAAAACTGAATGAATGTAAAACCACTCAATCAGTGGTATAGCACTTATCTGCAGAATTAGATTTCTTAGAATATCTGATTTGAATTTACATGCTAATTTCTGTATCATTGGTTAAGCTGTTGGTTATAACCAATCCTTTCCCCATGGTATCTCCATGGTTACATTCCCATTAACTAATACCCCAACCTACATGCCTATAGCCAGCATTCAAGTTGGGCAATAGGGCTTTTCTTTCCTTCCTTCCTTCCTTCCTTCCTTCCTTCCTTCCTTCCTTCCTTCCTTCCTTCCTTCCTTTCTTCCTTTCTCTTTCTTCCTTTCTCTCTCTCTCTTTCTTTCTCTCTTTCTTTCTTTTCATTCTTCTCTCTCCACATAGGGTATCACATCTTTACCTGTAGGTGTTCTGCCCAAAGGGAATGTAAATGTTTGTTTTGGTTTTTTCTCTTAAAGACCAGACTTAAACCCAAATCACTCTGGTCCCAGATCAAGCCCTACTTGGTCACTGTTTAGGTCCTGATTGGCTCAGAATGGATGTAAATAATAATTGTTTCTGTTTTGGCCAGAAACCCTGAGCGTCTTCCCCTCCGAGATCTATTTTTGTTTTTAAGGAGGCCATTCTTTGCCTCATTTTTTAAGCCTTAATCACTAAATGGGGACTGCCTCAGCCAATCTGAGACCTCTTAAAGACCTTAACTTGAAAAGGCCAAGGTACCCCAGTGCATCCAGGACCATCTCCAGTTGTCCTCATCTATATCTGTCCACTGGAACCAGAAGGCTCCAGTGGAGAAAGTGAGACTGGTGACTTTTGTACAGCCCTCCCTCACTCAAATCCAATTCACTTGCGTGTCATGGCATTACCTCCCTGATGTCATGGTCCTCTTAGAGAATGAAGGACAAACAGCAACCTGGTCATAAGAACCTAATCTTGTTAACTTTTCTCATTAGGATATCATTTAAAACATACTCAAGACTTTGAATAAATGTCTCTCCATTCTTTGGAAGGCACACATTCAATACAGCATTACACCAGAAATTTGGAAATGCTTCTCCCTGCAAGTGATCCAAAAATGTATACAAGTTCTTTTTTTCCTTTTGTAAATAGTATCTCTGACAATTGACAATATATTTCATGATATTTACCTTTCTGGTTTATACTATGAAGGACTGTTCTTCCCTCTTTATCTGTGGTCATCAGGAATGTAATAAGGCAGTCATTTTCCCCTTGCAAAGAGCAGGAAACAGAATTTTCCTTTGGGAAATCTGCAGGGAAAGGAGCCATCCATGAGGTCAAATGCAATTTAAACATTGATGAAGAATAACAACTCATGGCATAGATGAGTATTAGATTAATGCGCAAAAAAGAGATTTTAGCAGTTGTAGTGTGGGAATAGAAAAGTCCCACGAATAGAAGAGTTTTAATGTTACTTTCAAACTTTTCTCCCCTTTCTCTCCAAGTGAGTTTTAAAGTTTTCCTCACGTTTCAGGAAATGGGTCCAGGTGTTCCCCATCAGCAATGACCATCAAATGCCCCTATCAACCTGCAATATTCTGAATCTCAATGCATTGAAAATACTTCTTAGGCAGGTGCCACCAGCTGCCTGGGGAATAGAATAGTCCTGATTATAGCAGAGAGTGAGCAGTATGTTTTCTTCGGCTGGGAGCTTCTGAAAGAATGCAATTCTTTGGGATTACATTTCAGAGAAGATAATTCACATATTAAACTGATACTGATACTTTGAAAAGGGATATGCATTTATTCTTCTCACAGTGCAGCTCTAAAAGACCAGTGTGGTATGCACTGTCACAACAGTAAACATAAATTAATAACAGAGACCCAGGGATTGTGGAAGCATATAGTTCAAGGGCCAGTGAATAAAGGAGTAACCCAAGCCAAGAGTTTGCGCTTTATTTTAGTTGGCCCACCACTTAATACATTTCTGTAAGAGAATTCAATTCGGCTTTTCTCAAACTTCTCCCAAATAGTGAACCTTTCGGGCTGGACTTATTCAAGGGGAAGGTACAAAAATCTAGTGCAGAAAATGAAAAGAAAGTATGACTATAATCTGAAACCCAGGCTATATCTCTCTTTCTAGTCACAACTTCCAGACCAATGGCTTCAATGTAGGAATTTTTGGCTAGAAACATTGTGTTGGATAGTTGTTTCTGTAAGACTGGCCTTTATAAACCAGAAGGTTTTTTTCAATGTTTCTGTTACCAAATATGCCTTTTAGGCAACTTCTAATCTACCTCATTTATTGATTTGTCAATAAAGTTTTCACTCGGCCCTTCTTTGTAATTTTTCTCTGATGCCAAAGATGGATAACTAAATTTTGGTTAACTTTGGATGTTTATTTTATTTGGAACTCCCCAGACTGCTTAGAATGAATATTTTTTTTCCTACTGCATTTTTAAAAATATAAAAGTTCATTCTATCAGGGCCAGGGCATATCAGGCATTATTTACCCCCTAAAGGACTTGATAAGATCTTGGGTCTAGAACACGATGGGATGTCAGAAGCCAAGTAGCCTGACTCCTTCATTTTACAGATGAGGAATTTGAAGCTTGAACTGGTCACACAGGTAGTAAACATCAGAAAGGGCAATCTGAACCTAAATTCTCAAAACTCAGTGCTATTTCTGCCACATCCCACTGCCTCCACAATGGTATTGTAGGAAATCTGCCAAACAAATTCAAAGTAAAAATAAGATTTCAGGGGAGTTACTTCAACTAAGATTAAAAACTGCTTTTGAAAACTTTAGAAACAATTATTTACTTATAGATAATTAATGTCATTTATAAACTCCTTATATTGTCTTTAAAACAGAATCTAAGAACCTTTTACCTTTCTTTGTATCTGCAGCATGGAGAAAAGAGTATCTGGCACATCATAAATGTTCAATAAATGTTTGTTGACTGACTTTTCTAGCTAATATCTTGTTAACTTAAACAGAGCTATTGCCTGTACTGGAAAGTCAACGGTATTGAATTAAGTATAGACTCTATCGTTTCACTCATGTGAAACTCTATCGTTTCACTCATGCCTCATTGTGGTATGGAGCTAACCCTGGATTCTTGAAGGTACTACCAATGGAGTACCAGCTCTGGCAAATGGCACCAAACTGTGAAGGATGAGTTTAGTGAGGGAATTGTCCTAGGACCAATCCAGCTAAAATAGGAGAGGTTTATCACCAGATTGACTGAAGGGAGTTAAATTTTTGGGCTACAGCAACTCTTAAAGACTTTCTATTAAATGTTAGAAAGGTTACCATCTTGACTGGCAGTGGGATAACCAATACTGACAAAATTGTAGATTGCTAAAGTGTATATTCCATAATTCAGATTTTTCACTAATTTTAAATAGACATCTGTGGTTATTCAGAAGCAATGACATTTTCTTGTAATATGAGTTAGTCTTTCTCTCACTTATCATGGGACTGGTCTTCCTTCTATTTCCCTATTACATTTCTCTTAGTATATTTCATCTAAAAATAGAGAATTGCCTCATAGATTGGGTATCACAGTTCCTCTCAGTTGAGAGATATTAATCCTGTTTTTTTGTTGGAGGTTTTTTAAATGGAAAAATCTGAAGCAAGGGGAGGCTTAAATTACTTTGTCAAGATCATTTAGTTTTAATGGAACCTGTAATATGACCTGTGAGTCCTTATTCCCGATAATGCTTTAATTATTCCAGGACTCTTTTTTATTAAAGTTACTCCTCCAGTTTTGACTTTTTTTTTTAAGTGTTTGGTCATTGAAATGGGTGTAATTGAATGTGATACTCAGGATTCTAGCCTAGGCTGTGGATTTGCATAATTAGCAACTGTTATCTTTTGTAGCTCCATGGTCTTCAATCCTTTTTTCTACAGCTGCGATAGCCTTCTGCACTATTCCTAAATGTTACAATGTATACAAAATTTAGGCAATGAGAATCAGGGAAATAACAGACCTATGGAAGATGAGTAAGAGGGCAGATGTTGGGGGGGGTGGGAGGAAAGATGAAAGATTATAAAAGTCCTGCTTTGCTGGATTACTATAATTGTCCTTTAAAATCAGAAATTTTACAAGGGTTTTGATTTCTATGGTAGAGGGATTGAATTTGAATTTAACTTTTGGTAAAGCATAAATAAACACTTTAAAGTCACAATTATCCAGACCTAAATGTGGTTGAAACTGTAACAACCTATACCAAAAAGATACTTGCCCAGTGACTAACAGCATATGCTAGCCTAGTTATTAAGAAGGATGACTTAATTTACTTTATTATCTGTAAAAAGGTAGGAAACTGGGTTGTTAAAATACCCTCTGGGCTTTCAAATAGCCTCTACTTATTTTCAAAGTAGATCCTGATATATTTAGAGCTGGAAGGGACCTCGAAGGCCAACTAATTCAACCCCTTCATTTTATATATGTGCAAACAAAGGGGCAGTTAGGTGGTGCAGTGGATAAAGTGCCATGCCTGGAGTCAGGAAGACTTGTCTTCCTGTGTTCAAATCTGGCCTCAGATATTTGCTAGCTCTGTGACCCTGGGCAAGTCACTTAACCCTGTTTGCCTCTGTTTCTTCATTGGTATAATGAGCTGGAGAAGGAAATGGCAAACCACTCTAGTATCTTTGCCAAGAAAACCCCAAATGGGGTATGAGGAGTTGGACATGACTGAAAAATGACTGAACTGAAAACAAAGGTCCAGCATGGTTCACTGACATAGTCATGGTTACACAAGAACTAAGCGACTGATGCACGATTTGAATTTGGTTCATTTGACTAAAAATCCAGCTTTCTTTCTATAGTATTTCGCTGACTCAGAATAACTACTTACATAATTGTATCTGTAACTTGAAAAAATATTCAGAGGAGAAACATGTTACAGAGCAACCACTCAATTTATAGGCTAATAAATAAATCTGTCTTAAATTCATACACATTTTCAAAGTGCTTTAAAATCCAGTTATCATTTCTACTTTAGGAGATAGAAATGAACATTAGCAAAAAGAATCCTTTTGAAGATTATTCTTTCCTTGTAATAAAAACTACACTCCAAGAGGGCTTACATAAGCCTTGTATCTCCCTTAGGAGCTTAATAACGTGTTTGGTGCATTGAACTGAATTTACAGTTTCCCTCTCAGGAAACTTAGAAGGATACCGCTCTCAAATTGAAGGATTGTGATATATTAAACATAGTGAAATAACTTGTTAGATTGCCACAATTTACATGTTTTTTGTAACAAATCTACCTTTCCCTCTCAACCCATTACATTTCTTATATTGCTAATGCCTTGAATTAGAGCAATTTGTAGTGCATTTCCTGAAATTTTCATTTATTTTTCAGAAATGGTATCTCAATTGTTTGTTGTGAAATGAACCTTGAAGGACAGGTATTCCCTTACAAGTTATCTGCAGAAAGTCATGACAGCTGCTTTATTTGGTCTGGCCACATGCTTTGTCATTGATATTAAAGTCAGACCCACAGTATCCTTCCTCATTTAACCTCTCCCATTGTTTGAAACATTAGCCCTTAAATCACCAGCAAAAGTACAAGAGAGGGTTATTTTCTCTAGTTTTACTCTACATTATTACTAATCCTAGAAATGATTTCCTTCTTTTTTTTTCCTACCACCCAAGATCAGGTGACTTAATTTTTTTGTACTGAGTGTTGATTTAGAAACTCTGGAAATAATTTTCAACAGAATTTTTATGTTACTTAGTTGGTCCATCCCTCAAGCAGTGGCTGCTTCTCTTCTGAATCCAGGTATTCAAGCTATAGCTCATAGATTATCATAAATTATTGGTTCAACGACTGCTTTTTAGCATGAGATAAATCTCAGGTCCCATCTGTCTGTAATGTTTTATGGTATAGCAACTTCTCACATTGAGTAATATGTTAGCACATATGCTTTCTTACCATTACAAATAAGATCCTCCCAAATTTTCCACTTAGGAAAAATCAGTCACCTTACTTTTTTTTTCCCCTCCCATGGAAAAAATACTCAAATATTGAAATGGATCTGTGATCTCAACAGTCTGTGTATTCCCTCCAGTGACACAGATTAGAACCCATTTGGGTCCTCTCATCTTGTGTAACTCATGGAAATACACAAAACAAAGATAAAACTATGATCTTGTAATAGCTCTCAAGCTAACACAAAGACCCTTCAAATGTTTAGTAAAATGCTGCCTGAAAAAAATGTTTTTTTAAGTCTCTAAATTTCAAAAGATAAATCTAAGTAGAATCAGACTAAATAACAGGTCTGTTAAACCCTTGACCCTTGGTTTGTGGTCACATGTGCCCTTTTTTTGCACCCTTTATTAGGGCAAGGAGTTTGAGGAGGAAGGCTGACAGACAGTGTGTATAAGTATGTGTAGCAATGGCTTGCCAAGTCTGGAAGCTGTGCCTCGTGGCCTAGGATCATGGGAACTAATCCAGCTTTCTTTGTATTTACTGCTGTTGGCCTGTCTTTGTGCAACCTTGAATCAAGGTCAACAGACAAAGGAGGAAACTATCTGAACCTTGGGCTAAAATTCAGACCATATCCTGCTACCCATCTGCATTTGCTATTTCCCACTAAAAGCAGTTTAGCATTTGCCAACAAAACTGATGCCAACTGGAACTATTCTAGCCATGAGTCCATCAGACATACCAGAATACTGGGGTTAGACACGCCATTTCCTTTCAATTTCAAAACCCAAGTAAATGTGTTGAGGTCTTGGCATGAACTAGATCAAGTCATTGAAAATAGCACTAAGGCCTAAAATGTAGGCCCTAGTGCTATTTTCTAGGAATTAGAGGTCAAAGAGAACTTAGAGGGCTAACTAGGCCAGTCCTTTCATTTTATAGATGAGAAAACTGAGGCCCAGAGAGGTTCCATGCTCAAGTTTATACAGAATCAGGATTCCCATCCAGGTCCCCTGACTGCAAGTCTAGTCATTTCCTCACTATGTGATATACTCCCTCATGTGGTTTTAGCTAATACCTATAACCTATATCATTTTTGTCCCTTAAGAACATTTGAAATGTATGCAATGAATTTAAGGAAAATTGAAACCTTCATCACTGATGGCCACATCAACTAATTTACATTTCTCAGCACATTCTTCTTTGGAGCGGTCATCAGGAGATAAATGACATTCGATGCAGCTCCTATAAAAATTATTCAGAAGAAATTATTTCATGTTGGTTGAAAATACTGATTAAACATTATTACACTTATATAAACACATGTATATGTACATAAATTTATGCATGTATATCACACACACACACACACACACACACACATACTGGAACCTTATTATGATGCTGAGCTGAGAATTCTTGCCATAGATTTGCCTTACAACGATTGAACTAAATTTCTTTGCAGGGAAAAATTCAAGTGGGTCCTGGTGTCTATGCTGTCCTTACATTAACCTCACCCATAACTATCTGCTTCATTGCCCACACTTAATAGTAATTAGCGTACAAATGATAAGTAGAATGGAATCTTTGTTAGGTATGTTCTGATTTTTTTTTCTTCCTGGGTAGAGATATGATTGGGGCTGGGAAATCATCTGTACTTCTTTGCAAGAGTCAGTCATCCTTGAATAAGAGTTAACCAAATATTCAGTACCCTTCTTATGGTGGTTCTGAGATAGGTCATGGAATCTCAAAATTGGAGGGAGTCTTATGTAGGAGTGTGTTGTCATGGAATGACATTGCATTTGGTATAAGAAGATTTGGGCTTTCGCCCCAATTCTTTGATTTGACCATCATTTTCATTTTATCCTCAGTTTCTTAATCTGTAAAATGAAGCTGTTGGATGCCTATTATCTTAGTCCTCATTTTAATAATAATAATGACAATAACTACCATTTATATAATAACACTTTGCTTGCAAAGCACTTTACATAAGTTATTCCATCCTTCAATAACCCTGAGATGCAGGTGCTATTATTATCATCCCCATTTTGCAGAAGAGAAAACTGAGGCAGACAGAAGTAACTTGTCCAAGACCAGACAGCTAGTAAGTATCTGAGGTGAAATTTTAACTCAAGTCTCCAAATACAAAATTCCGTCTACTGCAACATCTATCTATCTTTCCCTTTAAAGGAGAAACAATCTATTATAAAGAGATATTTCTCGAACAAGGTTACACTGTCAGCTGGAGGTAAGAATATAGTTTTTTTGATTCCTAACCAATATTCCATCCACCACCACACATAACCTTATAGGGTCCAGCATGGTCCCTTACATGTAGCAGCCATTTAAACATTTGTTGATTGATATGAATTAAAAAACAACAAAAAGAAAGGGGAAAAAAACCTTCCAATCCAAACAAAAACAAAAAGAAAAAGCCTCTTATATTTCAACTTCCTGAAACCTCTTGTCTGTCTTCAACTTCCTATTAGATACGGACCAGTGATGTAAACAAGATGTCGGCCTTTTAATGAAAGATAGCTAAATATAGCAAAGGCATTTCCAAGGACAAAGTTTAAGAATCAAACATTCTAAGAATGTTAATACAACAAAGGAATATTTAGAGCCCGAATTTCTTTCACTAAAAAAAAGAAGGCTAACAAATTGTTTTCCATGTGACCTTGAACACCTATAGTTTTCCTAATAGGTATGCACAAAGCAGGCCTAGCTTGTCCGAAGGTACTATCATAAGCATTGAACAGGGTAGCTGCTTAAGAGCCTCCCCCTGTCTCCCCCTGTCTCCCCTGTATCTTCAAGCCATGTTAATTGTTCATTTCATACTTCATGAATCACATTTAAAATGAAATCACATTTAAAGAGAAGATGAAAATGGAAAAAAAGAACATTATAGGACAGAAAAACCTCAAAAGGAGGTTCTAAGGGTCTTTGCAATCATTATCATCATGTCCCTAGGCTTTTTTTTTAAGTTTTCCTTGGTGTGGTGACAGAAAAGTTTTGACACGAGTCATATGTAGCTGCTGAGTCAATATTGGTGTTCTCCCCCTGTGTACATCAGAAATGCAAATGCCACCATTTGGGTTGCTGAGTTAATGAAAATACGAGCTGTATAAATATATTTACTATGTAAAATGTGGCAAACATTCTTTCATTGTGTAAGCTGTGGAAATGAGTTTGATTTGACCCACTAATTTTGTCCTGACCCCATTAAAAAGTTGGCTGGCAAGTAAAGAAACCATTCTCTGGTTGGAAGACAGGAGGATGGGCTTTGTTTGTTCATATGGTGTGAAAGAGTATACAGGGTTATGGCTGTGTGCAGTGACTGCCTGAGAAAGACCCTAAACAGTGTGTGTGGCCAATGGAACGGTGCTATTGTCAGGGAAGGGCCTCTGTCTCTTTAGCCACAGCGGTGCTATAGATAGAAGTGAATCAGAAAGGTCAGGCTGTAGAAAGTCATGATAAGGAAGCTGCTTGTCTGTTTTGCTCTAAAAGGTATTGGCTACATGAGGGTGTTGTCAGTCTGTCTCTAGGGCCTTCCTTATGTGTGGCTAGTATTGTAGCCCAGAGTGAATCTGATGTTATCAGTGTGGGACATCAGCTCAACTTCCCCCTGTGAGCCCCAAGCAAAAATGTAACATTGTGGTCCTTGACAATAAAGACAGAGAAGGAAGAAAGTGAAAGATAAAGCTCCAGTCTTAGGATCCTAGGTGCCTGCTGGCCACCTGCTTTCTGGTTAATATTCTGTGACCAAACATTAGGAAAAACAAGCTGGGGTCTGATCTATTGAAATTTCAGTGTAACTCTGGTACTACATAAAGCTGACCCCCCAAAACTGTCAATGAAAGCCATTACTCTCTAAATATTACCGTTTAGAATTACAGGGGTCACCACAGGTAGGGCATTGTTCACACCTAGGGCCTGAGGCCCCAGGGTTGGTGCACACACATTTTCCACAGGTACAGTTTCCTCTTCCACTGCAAAGCATGCCATCTTCAGAGGTGCACGAGTCGGTGCTGGTGGTGCAGTTACAATATTCACCAGTCCATCCACTGTTGCATATACATTCTCCACAGTCACAGTGTCCATTATCTATAAAATATACCCAGGGACCACAAACCCTAGTTAAACGCACAGGTAAGTGATTTAAAATGACCACCCATTCATCTTATTCAAAGTTTCTGGTGTGTGTATATATATAATGTGTGTATGTGTATATGTATGTACACATATATGTACGTATGTATATACTAGACATATATGTCCTTTTTTATAATAATAAGAAATGATCTCCTGCCCTTTCTACACTATCATTTCTCATCATTATAACAAAGGTGGGGGTAAAAAGAACGACATTAGCACACCCTCAACAATAACAAGGGACAACCACCAACAATTATTTCCTATCTTTTAAAAAAAATTTTAACTAGCTATACATCTATGCACATCTAACCTGACATACTGCCAGCTTCACCATTTATGGGCATGTGGGGAACAACCAAAAAGAAAAAAAGAAATCATACACTTCTCAAGTTGCATCTTAACCAGTATTTTCAACTTTTTCCTAAAAGAAATTTTGAAACAAAATGATGGGTAAGTAACAAAGAGCCTGAGACAGTGCCACTTACAGAGTTGCTGTTCAATAAATATTGATGCATTGATTTGGCTTTGGCAAATTGGATTGGCCTGAGAATTTTCACTTCCTTTTCTTTTTCTAGCCCACTTTGTTATGATGGTGTTCATGAGCCTTGAATGAGGGGAAAATGGGATTAACTAGTAGAAACAGGAGAAACAGAAAAGACTGGCTAGTCTTAAAAAGAAGTTACCAATTGGTCCTCCAGCTAAGAACTGAATAACCTCCTCAGGGTTAAGCATGTCTTTCTAAATTATATCCTCAGCACACTGGGAGCACTCAGTAGTTGTGAAAAATTAATCATGACATTTAAAAATGTAACTAAACCTTTTCTACTCAAATTTGGAATATCAACTATATTTGCTCCTTATGAATATGGACTGTTTTTCATTTTCGTCTCTGCACCCCCAGAGCTGAACATGATGCTTTGTGATAGCCCAGGGGTTCTTAGCCTTTTTTTCTGTCGTGGACATTTTCTCAGAAAATATTTGTTGCCTAGATCCATAATTGAAGAAAATGCTACACCTTAGTTAGAGGTTGGTGAAAATAAAGATGTAATTATATTTTTTCCATCCAATTTCACAGACCTTCTGAAATCTATCCACAGACCTGGTCTTTATAGGTCTGTAAATCCCAACTTAATGAACTCCTTTGATAATACAAAATACTTATTGAATCGAACTTAATGTAAGATTTAAAATTTTTTGAAATTGAACCTTTCCAGAAGTAGCTAAGTTGTTCAGTGAATAGAATGCTGCAATTAGACTCAGGAAGACCAGAGTTAAAATCCTGAGTTAGTGGCTTATTAGCTGTGTGATCCTGGGAAGCCATTTAATCTCTCTTGGCCTCAGTTTTTTCATCTGTAAAATGGAATAATAATAGCACCTATCTCCCAGGGTCATTGTGTGAGGCTCAAATGAGATGTCATTTTATAAAGCAAGTTGCAAGCCTTACAGTGGATTATTATTATTATTAACTGCCATCTTTTTAAGATTCAGTTATAATAATGTGTCAACATATTTTTATCTTTAAAGATAGCATTGTTGTTAAAGATGACTTGTTGTTCAGTCATTTCAGTCATGTCTGATTCTTTGTGGCCCCATCTGGGGTTTTCTTGGCAAAGATATTGCTTTGCCATTTCCTTCTCTAGCACATTTTACAGGTGAGGAAACCGAGGCTAACAGAGTTAAGCATGCCCAAGGGTGACACAGCTCGTAAGTGTCTGAGGCCAGATTTGAACTCAGGAAGGTGAGTCTTCCTGACTCTAGGCTTGGTACTCTATCCACTGTGCCACCTAGGTGCCCACAGATGACATTAAGAGGATATAATAATAATGATTCTTCTCAAGTGTGGAAACTCCCTCCATCAATGGCATCAGTACCTTCTCTGAAATTTATAGTCTTGAGACTTACTTGGGATACTTGAGAGGTAAAGTATTTAACCAAGGTCATATAGTATCTATCAGAGTTAGGACTTGAACAGAGGTCATCCTGATTCTATGGTCTAAGCTGTCTCTCTAGCCCGTATTTAGGAAGCTAGAGAGTGGGACTTGGAGTCAGAAAGACCCAAGTTCAAATTCTGCCTCAGATACCTTCACTTAATCTTTATCAGCCTCATTTTCCTCATCTGCAACCTTATGAGCACCAACTGTATATGATCATTGTGAGGAATAAATGAGATAATACACGTTAAGTGCTTTGCAAACCTTAGATGGCTGTAGAAATGCTGCTACATCATATTCTTTTTCCTTGACTTTTCTTGACTTGTATTAGGGAAGCCATAATTTTTGCACAAGTTTACCTGAAATCATAAACTGCAACCTAGGATTTTTCATACTCAAAATGATCTCTAAAACCTGCTCAGTAGAATGATTTTCAGAGCAAAGTATATGTAGCATTAAATGCTTAAAATTCATGTGGACTGGGAACAACTACCGAGTACAATTCTCAACGGGAAGATGTATTTCTTGCCTCTAGGGGTCACTACCATTGCTTTAAGGGAGAAGGATCCAGTGGCTCTTTTGTTCCTGGATTTCCTTTTCTTTGCTTGATTTAGCAGTTGGTGGATATTTTCTTATCTTCCTAACTAGGCTTTATCAGAATGGAATGGATCAGGTTCAACCAGTAAGAAACAGCTTTTTGGGTTTGGGGGATGAGTGGGGGCTTTATCTATAATTTCATTTGTGTTGAGAACAGCTGCTCATGTGAAAATTCCTTAACCTTCATTGAACTGGAAGTCTTAGAATGTCATCTGGGACACTGAGAGGTGACTTGCCTATGGTGTCATGGCCAATATGTGGGAGAGGTAGGATTTGAACCCAGTTTTTCCTGATTCCAAGACCAATGCTCTGATTGGGCCACACCACCACTGTGACCCTGGACACATAGTTTTATACAAAAATCTTTGATTGCATAGTATAGTCATTTGTTCCAACAGAAATCATAAGCCAAGAGCCTTTTCTCACCATTCCTTATCAAAAAACTCAGGAAAGAAAGGACAAGAATCTGAAAACAAGATGGAATCTGGTTCCTGGTGTTATGATCTAGAAAGACTTTGAATGAAAATATTCTCCTTTACAAATAGGTAAGTGGTTACATTTATATTAATGTATACTAAACTATGCTTTTACTAAATTATACTTCAGAATACTAAACTATATTTTGGCGATATTAGCCTATTTTCATAAGCTATATAAGTCATAATTTAACTCCAACAAACTTGATTTGTGCCAAAATGAAGTGAGGCTTGCAGGACTAGAAATTGTTTATCATTTACTGTGAGAGTATCCTATTATTGATATGTACTGTACATGCTGTACATTAGTCTTAATACACAAGCTAGTGACTAAATTAAATTTTCTTTTTCATTCCCTATGAAAGAGTGCTACCAAATTTTAGCCAGTAGAGGAAGCATGTCTACACTGTGAGTGATTCCGAGGAAATGAAAGTGATTTACAAATGCTATCAAATAAAAGGACTCAGTTTCCAAAAGAGACTTGGGAAACCAAAAGCGTATCTTTGATGTAAGAAATGCCTAGCAGATATTTTAAAAAATCTTTGATGGCAGGTGCAGCTAGGTGGAACAGTAGATAGAGCACCGGCCCTGGAGGTGAGAGGATCTGAGTTCAAATGTCACCTCAGATGCTTGACACTTACCGGCTGTGTGATCCTGGGCAAGTCACTTAACCACAATTGCCTTGCCCCCCCCAAGCCAAACCATCCCTAATGGCTGTAATGAGAGTGACCAGGATGAAGAAATTGCAAATAGCTGGTTTTAATATTGTTTAGGGAGTCAGAGGACCTAGGTTTGAATCCTGGCTTTGTCATTTCATTTCCAGCCTGTGGTCTTCTTTGAGAATGAAGGACAAACAACAACAACAATTTGACTTTATATAAGTCACTTCAACTCTCTAGACTTCAATTTCTCATCTTTAAAATGAGGGGTTGTGCTAGAGTTCTTTTATGTCCCCTTCAAGCCCTGAATTTATGATCCTGTGGACTTCTGCAACATCATTCAAAAGAATTTAAGTCATTTCAGGGTAGAGATTGTTTCATTTTTTTTTGTGTCCCCAAGGTCTAGTATAGTGCTTGGCATATAGTAGGTGATTAATAAATAATGTTTGTCAATCAGCACCCATCACAAAAAGTTACCCACTGAACATCGTCAAAGAGCCAAATATTGTGTGTAACTGAATATGAAACATTCTTAGTGGCTTGTAAACATCTGAAGATTATTAAAAAATGACTAAGCACTTAGAGTGGCAATATATTCTTCTAGAATACTATTCTCAATAACTGTAAATGCATATTGTCAGAAAATTTTTTAAAAGAAATACAGGGCCATAAGGCAATTTCTCCAGTAGAGAAATTATTTGAACAAATCTCTTTTTAAGGGAGAAAGTGAAAGAACATCAGAATGTCTAAGGAAGAATCAAGAAAACTATACTTTTGTACATAGAAATCAATGGGCCAATTTACTGAGAGCTCTGATATGCAAACCTCAACCAAGATCTTACAGAAATATTGAGGCAAGGAAAAAGAAAGATCCACTGAAGAGTGTGTCAGGCATAAAATATGGGAAGTCCCAGAGAAGACAGAGCCAACTGAGAGTGCAGATAGCATTAGAGTAACATTAATGAAAGGTCACGATGGATAAACATTGACATGCTGCGTCCCATGACCTGGATTCAAAAGTAATTTAAAGATCATCTAGTCTAGTCTTCCCATTTTACAAATGGGGTAATTGAGGGTTTAAGAGTGACTTGCCGCAGATTACAAAGGCAGAAAGTAACAGAGCTCCTTAAAAATATTGTGATGTTCTCCAAAAGATCTATCTATAGAAGAACAAAGGATCCTCTATAAACAACTCATTTGTAGCTGATATTGTCAAGTAGCAAAATGAAAAAAAAATTGAAGGATTAAATGATGACACTGAAATTCTTTAAGTCTAACTTGCTTGGGGTAGGATGGGGTGAAGAAATGATAATATCCTTTGAGGGTTAATTAAAATAAAAAGAAATTCCTCTAGACATATAAAGCAAAAATAAACCAACATAGAATGAGTAGGGAAGCTTGTCTCAATGTAAGCAAACCTTCAGTTTTTACATGTTCATGAAGATAATAAAAATATAATGTTAGAAGAAACAGAACATCTTGATAATGGTAGTTCAAAAAATAAAAAAAACTTTCCTTCGTTCGTTTGTTCGTTCGTTCCTTCCTTCCTTCCTTCCACATTTATTAACTATGTGCTACAATGTCTACTTAGACAAAGTTCCATAGGAGACAAAAGTTGCGTTTAATGAATTGGGCCTTCCCCGCCCCCCCCCATAAAGTTCTCTCTCTTAAAAGTTCTTCTGTATTTTCTCGACACATCATCCAGAAAACATGACTTTCTTTGTTTTATAATACTGTTAATATGTTCTTTTGTTTCTAAGATTTTGCCTGCCTCTCATAAAATAGCAAAAATTAAAAGATAGTAGATACCTTGAAGTTAGTTCAGCTGCCTCCAGCTCCATTTTAAAGCAAGACTTTAAAATACTTAAAAAAGAAAATTCAAGTAGTGAATTTTCATCTACTGTCTGAATCAAATATATTTTGAAATGTAATATAGCAAGTACAAAGTGATAGATACTTCAGCTTTATGTTCTAAAAATTATAAAGTAAATGTAGTTCTATAGAGAGCACTACAAATAGCTATTACATACAGTATTGCATATATTTTAAATTTTCTCACATTTTCTATTCTTTCCTTGCCTTGTCCCTTTGGAAAAGAAAAAAAATGTTATTTGATTTTTTCCTGATGATTTCAAAATTTCTAGAGACTATATTTCTGGGCTTTGAAAGCATCCTTTACATGTAGATCTCAGAAGTGTGTTATTTTATTAAGATTGTCATTTTCACCCAAACTTTCCTTATGTAGTAGCGCCTCTGTTTTTCTATTCAAGAGAATAACCCCGTGATTCTTTCTCTTTGTGGTCATGTTGCAACAGTTGTCCTTGCCTCCTTAGACGGAAGCAGAGATCAAAGGGTAGGATATGAGATTGGACAAGAGGACCAAGATGGAGCTGGGAGAATTTAGTGACTTGTAATTTCACAATTCTGCAATGGTTGGGTAATAATGGTGTATTAATGATGATGATGATAACAACAATTATAATGGGTACATTAACATGGTCCGTTTGTGTGTGTTCAGTTATGTCTGACTCTTTGTGACCCCATTTGGAGTTTTCTTGGCAAAGACACTGGAGTGGTTTGCCATTTCCTTCTCCAGCTCGTTTTATGATGAGGCTACTGAGACAAACCAGGTTAGGTGACTTGCTTAGGGTCACACAGCTGCTAAGCATCTGAGGCCAGACTGGAACTCAAGAAGATGAGTCTTCCTGACTCCAGGCCAGGCACACTATCCGTTGTGCCACATACTTTGGTTCGTTTGTACTGGATCTAGAGTCAGAAGTTATTGCCCTTGTGGGCAAGGGGGACTTGGGGAAGACACTTATCCTTTTAAGAACCTCAGTTTCCTCATCTATAAAATGAATGTAATAATATTTGAGCTGCCTATCTCATAGGATTGTTGTAAAGATAAAATATATGCAAAGCACCCTTCAAACTCTAAAGTGGTATAGCCTTTCAAACTATTATTATTAGTCACTTATGTGATAATGTGATCTTTTATCTGCTTAAGCATTGAGAAATGTTCAAAAGAGAAGATGAAGTGAAGAGTAGGGTAAAAACCAGAATGGCTGATTGCCATGGCTCATTTTTGAAGCCATCCAATCAACCAACCCCACCCACCCAGGTACACTGGCAGCTACTTTGTCCTGGGGACTGGAATAAGAGTGATGGGGATACACTGACTTAAATTTCTAGTAATTTACATTTTCGAAATACATGAAACACAGTTTTAAAGGGAACATACCTCCACATATCAATCCTTTATGTCTCACACAGGAAAAATTGTCACATTCACAGTAGGTCCCATACACCTGTCCATATGTGGACAGGTGGCAAATGCATTGGCCACAGTAGCAGTCTCCTCTCCCGCTGCAGGAGGCATGACCCAGGGCATCTCTACATGAATCGGTGCTCAGGGCATTCTCATCACATTCACAGAGAGGGCCCATATAGCCAGGGTTACAAATGCACACCCCACACTGGAAGGAGCCTTTTCCTCCGCTACACCTGAAACTGTTCACTTCTATGTCCTCTTGACAGCCGCAGCTGCACTGGGGGCTAATCTCAATTTCTAGGGCATCTGCCAGACCCACGGGCTTGATGGTGATGTGCTTGCTTCTTTTCTCGCAAGTTGATAGGCTTACAGTCACATTGAATGTTGCCTGGAAAAGAAAATACTCATCATCTGCTTCTTCGGTCTCCCCCATCTTATCCCCGCCAAAAAATGTATTTTCAGAAGCAAATGCTGCGTAAGGATCAGCTTTGCAAACACACACATGGCACAGAATAAGCATGTTTTAGTTATTGCCTGGAAAACACTCTTGAACTTCTTGAAAGAAATTAATTAAAGGCATTGAATGGAGAGGTCCAGCTTCAGCACTTCAAGCAAATTTTCCACTTATCAGAATAGTTCTCAAACTGAAAATTTACTTACTGTGCCTCCTGCTTTTATGTGAGAGCATTTTTTTTGGTGTGGGGAGACAGTGCCATTATTACAGATAGCAGTGAATGACAGGCTGAGTCCCTCTGTATCTCCCAACACTTCCAGTTCCACTTCTGATCGCAGTTCCTTTGAGAAACAGACAACAAAACTGCATAAGAGCCAAAAATTTAGCTAGAAAAATGAATACTGAATTGTGAGCCTGAGGCTTAAATAAACCAGGCGGTAGGCCTCGGAAATTCACAAGAGCAATCAGTTCATGGACATATATTTTATTGAGCCCTTAATAGTATTGAAGAGCAGGAGATGCAGTGTGTTGAGGAAGCCATATAGTCAGGTAGACCTAGTTTCAAGCCCTGCCTTTTGAGGCAATTAGGTGGCTCAGTGGAGAGAGTGCCAGTCCTGGAGTCAGGATGACAGGAGTTCAATTCCAGGTTCAGATAGTTACTAGTTATATAAATCTGGGTGAGTTGCGGTGTATCACCGCGTAATTGTAGCCACCACGTAATCATTGCACCCTGATTTTTCCAGTCCAAAAATGGTTTATAACCTTTCATTGTGTAATTGTCACATGGTATAATACTGTTCATCAAGCCGCTTAAAAGGTAAACAAAGCAGCAATGTATTCACCAGTGGCATATGGCTATGCATTTTTCCGTCTTGCATTGGAAGTCCTGAGCCTAGAATTCTCAGCACACGCGCAGTCAGTATATTTCTGAAAGCTGACTTGCATGGTTTGTTTGGAGCATAGGAGTACTAATGGTATTATCATGCAACCCAATGAAGAGCCTTGGTGTAACAGGAGGGGGGGCAGGCAAAGCTGCCATGAGTAAGTCACATGATATGGTAAGACGCGCATCTTTCCAATTTTAACGTATATTAACTAGTATTCCATGCATCCTGATCTTGCACCAAAGACAGTTTGGTAATAAATGATTTTTAAAGTAAAGCCAGCACATTTTTAAAACACTTCACATGATGGTTGCACCCCACATTTTTGAAAAAAAAATTGGCATAAAGTCTGCTATTGTGCTGTGAAATATGGTATTTAACTTCAGCCTGACTCAATTTCCTCAACTGTAAAAAGGAGACACTGATAACATGTACTTCCCAGAATTGCTGAGAGGATCAAGTGAGCTAATATTTGCAGAGAGCTTTGCACAGCACCTTGTCACACAGCAAGCACTTAATAAATAAAACTTAATAAAAACATGTTCCCTTTCCCTCTTCACTTCCCTCTTTGACACATACCAGCATTTGCCATCCCCTCCTGGATCACTGCCTTGTCATGGCAGAAGGGATTCCATGGTTAAATGAAATTATGAGCTACACTGTACGAGGTTACCCAGGATGGACAGGTCATAGTGGACAAAAGGTTATCCACTGGAGAAAGAAATGGCAAACCACCCCGGTACCTTTGCCAAGAAAAACCCCCGAGACCATAGTGGAGGACTGAAAGATCTGACATGCTATGGTTCAAAGCCAGACAGAGTGAACTACAGGATTTGCCACAGACAAGTCACCTCACTTCTTAGGTCACCAGGCAAACTCTAAGACTATGAAGAGCTGCCAGTCAACATTGGGGTAGGGAATTTCCATGCCAGGGAGTTTCCCACACAGGGAATTTCTGACCCTTCCTTCTCTCCTCTTAAAAAAATGGTCTAGGTAATTCATGATGGAGTTAAAACTCAACTTTTAATGCCACTCATCATGAGCTACTCCAGTCAATTCAGTTAATATTTACTGAGTGGTAAAAAGAGGTGCGTCATTGGATTGGGTAGGATGGGTCATAGCATAAACATAGCTCATTTACATTCACATGTCAGATGGGCAAGAAACCCCTGGAGCTTATTTGCAGGGTTTCATTAGTAAGCAATGGAATATGATCATTGCTTGACATTCTACTTTAATCTTTGTCACATTGAAATGTTTTTCTTAGCACTTTCCACGTTAACACGATAGCTATTTTGTTTTTTTTTATTTTTATTTTGGGCATTTATTCACATTTTTCCAGGTTATCATTGCTCCATCATTAGAGTGATATCCTAATTCTTCAATCTAGCATTGCTTAGTTGGGTAAATCCTACATTTCTCCATCATCCTGTTTTCATCTTGCCCCAAACCAAAATACCTTCAATAGACAAATCTCCTGGAGGTTTTTAAAAAATGTGCTATGTGTTAATATATTTAAATACCCTTTCTCAGTCTTAGTAAATATTCTCATTCTACTTTAGTTCTGCTTTTTAATTTTTCTTTTTCCTTAAAATGTGTTTTGTTGACACTTTTTGTTATTTAACCTCTTATTGCATTAAATCCTCTCCTGTCGGAAAGAAAAACAGTTAAGCAAAAAAAAAAGTGGACATAGTGACTATATTTGACAATGGAGGAAATATTTTTTCCTAGTGGCCTCCTACTACTTTGTCACGGTGGGGCACGGGTATATTTCATAATCTGTTGTTGTAGACTTTCATTTCCCACCCCCCCACTCCAGTTGCTTAGAGTCAATTTTCTTTTAATGATCATTCCATTTACACTGTTGATTCTATGTTCTGGTTCTTTTGATTCTGATTATTTCATAAGATCAAAGACTTCGGACTTTATAAGCCATCAAGCCCAATTCTCTCAGTTTACTGATAAGGAAACTGAGGCTAAGAGACATTAAGTAACTGTTCATGGTCCCAGAGCTAGTAAGTGTCTGAGATAGGATTTATGCTTGTCTTCCTAACTTCAAAATCAACACTCTAGCCGATGAGACACCCCTCATAATTCTTTCTATGTTTCTCTGAATTCTCCATATGTGTTCATTTCTCTCTCTCTCTCTCTCTCTCTCTCTCTCTCTCTCTCTCTCTCTCACTCAACATACTTAGAATATCAGTACAGGCATACCTTGTTTTACTGCACTTGGCTTTATTGTACTTCACAGACATTGCCTTTTTTTTAAACAGATTAAAGGTTTGTCTATCAGCGCCATTTTTTCCAACAGCATGTTCTCACATTGTGTCTCTGTGTCACATTTTGGTAATTCTCTCCGTATATCAAACATCAAACTATTTCATTATTATTTTATCTGCTATGGTGATCTGTGATCAGTGCTCTTTGATATTACTGTTGTGATTGTTTGGAGGCATATAATTAATTGATAAATGTTGTGTGTGTTCTGACTGTTCCACCAACCAGCTCTGTCCCTCTCCTCAGGCCTCCTTGTACCCTGAGACACAATAATATTGAAATAAGGTCAATTAATAAACCTACAATGGGTTATTAAGTGTTCAAATGAAAGGAAGAGTCAATCAATGTGGCAAACTTCATTGTTGTCTTATTTTAAGAAACTGCCACAGTCACCCCAACCTTCAGCAACCAACAACCAACCTGATCAGTCAGCAGACATCAACAGGCAAGACCTTCCACCAGCAAAAAATCATGACTCGTTGAAGGCTGAGATGATGGCATTTTTTTTTAGCAATAATGTATTTGTAAATTAAGGTATATACATAGGGTTTTTTAAAGACATAATACTATTGCATACTTAATAGCCTACAGGATTATGTAAACATAGCTTTTACATGTACTGGGAAACTAAAGAATTCCTATAACTCAATTTATTGCGATATTTACTTTATTGCGGTTGTCTGGAACAGAATCTGCAATATCTCCAAGGTATGCCTGTAAAGGCTCCTAAGGGCAGTGGCCTTGTTTTGTGGTGATATTGTATGTTCTAAAGGTATTTTGTTGGTTCATGTGAAATTTGGAATGAAATATCTTCTATAAATTTGCAAAAAGATAAATATGTTCTACTCCAATTTCTCTGTCTCTCTCCCCCTCTGTCTGTCCTTCTGTTTCTATCTCTTACCATCTTTCTGATTTCAATGATTAATACACTTGTACTACTACTCTAAAAATTATAGTCTTAGAGAGCTGTCTGGGGCAGTGAGAGGTCAAGTGACTTGCCCAGGATCATACAGCCAACATATGGCAGAGGGGGCCACTTAAATCTCGGTATTCCTTACTCCAAGGCAAACTCCCTCATGCCTTAAAGAATTTGAAACCAATTATGTTTTCCTAATCAATTTTGATTCAAGCACAGAAATTAAAGGAGGAAAAGATTCTTGAAAAAGAAGGAAATCTCATCATAGAATAATTGGAATTGAAATTATTTATTTACTTACAAATTTCAAGGAAAATATTTTAATCTAAGTTTCACGTGGACAAAAAAAATTCTTCAGAACATTTAATGTCACCACAAAACAAGGTCACTGGCAACTGCCCTAAGGACCTGTTCACTGATGTCCTCAGTGTTCATCTAGATGAATGCTTGTCTGGTGTTTAAATCTGCCTATCACTTTGACATAGTGGAATGATGCTGATTGTGAAGTTCACCTCATCGAACTCTAACAATAAATGAAATGCCTCAGATCTTTTGGAATATCATAAATCTTTTCCAGCAAGTCAGAATGCATTTTATTTATTAGCACTGTATGGCTCCTATTTTTACTTTAGATTACAAAGAAGATTGAAGCAAAGCAATTGAGGTGATATTTGGGCTAAAGCAAAGACAACAAAGGTTTTGAAATAGCCTTCCTTAATTTTTGTTTAGTCATGTCTGACTCTTCATGACCCCATTTTTGGGCTTTTCTTGGCAAAGAGACTGGATTGGTTTGCCAGTTCCTTCTCCAGCTCATTTTACAAATGAGGAAACTGAAGCAAACAGGGTTAAGTGACTTGCCCAGGGTCACATAGCCTGTAAGTGTCTGAGGCCAGATTTGAACTCAGGAAGATTCATCTTCCTGACTCCAAGCACAGCATTCTATCCACTGTACCACCTAGCTATCGTTTTAGATAATAAATATTGTCTTTATATAGTCCATTAAGGTTTGCAAATTTACTTTTAAAAATTACCATCTTTCAGGAAATTATCAAGGAGAACTGCCCTGATATTCTAGAGCCACAGGGCAAAATAGAAATTGAAAGAATCCATCGATCGCCTCCTCAAATAGATCCCAAAAAGAAATCTCCTAGGAATATTGTTGCCAAATTCCAGAGCTCCCAGATCAAGGAGAAAATAATGCAAGCAGCCAGAAAGAAACAATTTGAGTATTGTGGAAACCCAATCAGAATAATCCAAGATCTGGCAGCTTCTACATCAAGAGATCGAAGGGCTTGGAATGCGATATTCCGGAGGTCAATGGAGCTAGGATTAAAACCCAGAATCACCTACCCAGCAAAACTGAGTATCATGCTCCAAGGCAAAATACAGACTTTCAATAAAATAGAGGACTTTCAAGCTTTCTCAGTGAAAAGACCAGAACTGAATAGAAAATTTGACTTTCAAACACAAGAATCAAGAGAAGCATGAAAAGGTAATCAAGAAACGGAAATTGCAAGGGACTTACTAAAGTTGAACTGTTTTGTTTCCATTCCTACATGGAAAGATGATGAGTATGATTCATGAGACCTCAGTATTAGGGTAGTTGAAGGGAATATGCATATATATATATATATATATATATATATATATATATATATATACACACACACACACATACATATGTATATGTGTATATATATGTTTATGTATATATATAAGTGAATGTGTATGTATGTATCTATCTATGTGTATATGTATGTATGTATATGTATGTGTATATATATATGTGTGTTTATATGTATATATATATATATATGTAAAAGAGAGAGAGCAGACACAGGGTGAGTTGAAGATGAAGGAAAGATATCTAAAAGAAATAAAATGAAATTAAGGGATGAGAGAGTAACATACTGAGAGAGGGAGATAGGGAGAGATAGAATGGGGTGGATTATCTCGCATAAAGGTGGCAAGAGGAAGGAGTTCTATGGGAGGAGGGGAGAGGGCAGGTGAGGGGGGAATGAGTGAACTTTGCTCTCATCAGATTTGGCCTGAGGGGGAATACCATACATACTCAGTTGGGTATCTTACCCCACAGGAAAGAAGAGGGAGGAAGATAAAAAAAAATAAAAGGCGGGGGGGGGGGATGATGGAGGGGAGGGCAGATGGGGGTGGAGGTAATCAAAACAAACACTTTGGAAAGGGGACAGGGTCAAGGGAGAAAATTCAATAAAGCGGGATGGGTTGGGAAGGAGCAAAATGTAGTTAGCCTTTCACAACATGAGTATTGTGGAAGGGTTATACATAATAATACATGTGTGGCCTAGGTTGAATTGCTCAACTTCTTAGGGAGGGTGGGTGGGAAGGGAAGAGGGAAGAGAATTTGGAACTCAAAGTTTTAAAATCAGATGTTCAAAAACAAAAAAAGTTTTTATATGCAACTAAAAAATAAGATACACAGGCAATGGGGTGTAGAAATTTATCTTGCCCTACAAGAAAGGAAGGGAAAAGGGGATGAGAGGGGAGGGGGGTGATAGAGGGGAGGGCTGACTGGGGAACAGGGCAACCAGAATATAAGCCATCTTGGAGTGGGGGGGAGGGTAGAAATGGGGAGAAAATTTGTAATTCAAAATGTTGTGAAAATCAATGCTGAAAACCAAATATGTTAAATAAATAAATTGCATTTAAAAAAAAATTAACTCATTTGATCTTAACAACAACCATGGGAGGTAGATGCTATTATTCCCATTTTACAGACAAAGAAATTGAGCCTGACAGAGGTTAAATGACTTGCCTACAGTCACATAATTAGTATCTGAGGCTGGATTTGAACTCATCTCCTAACTCTGGGTCCATTGCTCTATCCACTGTGCAACCTAGCTGCCTCAAAGTTTAGCTTAAAGAAGATTAGGAATCTGCAATTTTTTTCAGAGTAAGAATTCCCTCTGCTGACTTAGATGGGATCCATGTATAGCATAGTCTTTAAAGGATTTCCTGAGGATTAGAGGAGTTAAACCAGGGGGAAGAGGGATGGATTTGAAACTAGGTTCAAATTCTACCTCTGGTTGCTCCCTGACTCTATGACATAGGGTAAGTCACTTCTTGTCTCTGGACTTCAGTTTCCTTGTCTGTCACATAAGGAATCTGAATTAGATTGTTCTTGAGGTCCTTTTCAGCTCAAGATCTACGGACTTCTGATTTTTTGGGGGGATAATTATCTCCTCTACTGAGGCAGATATAATAGGTTTATTAATCTGAGGAAATCATCTGAAACTGGGATAGTGGAAAGAACACTGGCTCTATAGTCTGACCATCTGAGTTCAAATTCTTCTTTCGATGCTTCCTATATGTTTGATTTTGGGAAAAATCTCTTCACTTCCCTGGGCCTCAGTTTCCTCATTTGTAAAATGAAGGCGTGTGTGAACTAGATGATGTCAGAAGTTTCTTTTATTCATATTTCTTTGGTAAGTGTTAATCTCTGGTCACAGAGGTAATAAATATCTGAACCAAATCTTTCTGACTCCATATCCAGTATTCAATCCATTGGGCCACATTGCCTCTTTTTAAAATAACATTGAAATCAATAAAAGATTTGAACAAGAATTTGAAACTAGAAAGTAAGGGAGCACCCATCAATTGGGAAATGCGTGCACAAATTATGGTATGTGAATGTAATAAAACACTGTTATGCTGTAAGAAATGATGAAAGAGACAATTTCTAACAGACCTGGGATGATTTGTATGAACTGATGCAGAGGGATAAAGAAGTGCACTGAGAACAACTGGGAGAACAATAACAAAAACAATGTAAAAGCAACTTTAAGAGACCTAAAAACTTTGATTAAGGCAATGACCAATTGCAATTCCTGAACAATTCCTATAAGAGAAGGGATGGACTCAATATACAGAGTGATATATAGTTTTGAATAGGGACAGGTGGAAAATCATTTTGCTAGACTACACATATCTAAAAGCATTTTATTTTTCTTCTCCAATGGGGCAGAAGTGGAGAGACAAAAGTTTGTTAATTGAAAAAAATTATGAATGTTTAAAAAAGAAAAATAATTTTAGCTTCTTCTGAGATCTATTTAATAATTTATGATTATCCTTATTTTTTATGATTTATGATTGTCTTGAGTTCTGATGGTTCAATAACAATTCTAAATCAATTCTAAACCTTCTATAGAGTATCTGCTTATTTATACTTTACAATATTTGAATATAATGGGAGCTTAATTCAAATGATCAACAATTTTTATTTCAAGTACCCTCCAAATTACACTTGCACTTTCAGATCATAACACACACACACGCACACACACACACACACACACGCTCACGCACTCATACCCCCAGTCATAGTACAAAACTTAACCTTTGTTAAAGCAAGCAGGAGCATGACCAGAGCAGGCCTTGAATCGGACTTGAGGAAGAGGGAATATGAGAATATCTTATAACAAATATTTTGACAACCCACTCTTTCCCAATTTCCTTAAATCCTTTGAAGATTTTAGAAGAAAACTAATTTGAAAATGCTGGGGTAAACTAATTGGAGTATGTTCTCATTCAGTAAAGGATCACCTTGTGTTTTTTATTAGATTCGACACATTAAAACTTTAATTACTGTATGAGCAGAGAAGAAGGTTTTTATAGTGTTGTTGTTGACTGGCTTTCCTGCCTGGAAGAATTTCAAGCTTGAGCTAATGTAGTGATAAATTTTTGAAGTGAGCCAAATGAACTGAAATTTCAAAGGATGGCAGTGTAGGCCCTAAAACTGTATTCTACTTTAACCAAGAAGACAAATTTGTGTTTAATTCTTTGCTGGAAAGAGATATTTGAGAATGAATGATTGTTCAAAATCTATCTTGAATTGGGAGTGGGTTGTGTAGGGGGGAGTAGTTATGGATAAATTGCTGGGTATGGTTCATTTGCTGTTAATTTTATAGTGTCAAAAATGACAAAGCCAAGCTATTTGTGAGAGAGTAAGTTTTGATACCCTCTTTATCTACTTCCTTCTCCAGGATTAGAAGACCTACCTTTTTTTCCCCAAATATTTTTAGTTTTCAACATTGATTTCCACAAGATTTTGAGTTACAAATTTTGTCCCCATTTCTACACTCCCCTACCCTAAGATGGCATAAATTCTGATTGCCCCTTTCCCCAGTCTACCTTCCCTTCTATCACCCCACTCACCCCACCCCCAACCACCTTATTCCCTTTCCCCTTACTTTCTTGTAGGGCAAGATAGATTTCTATACTCCATTGACTGTATATCTTATTTCCCAGTTGCATGTAAAAACAACTTAAAAAAACATAGACCTACTTTTTTATGTGTGTAATTTTTCATTTTTTTCTCCAAAAAAGAAAGACAAGGAAAAAATGTGTGGAATAAAATAAATGGAGGAACATTCATCAGATATCTGTACTTCTTTCTTTTAAATCATGAAACCAGACCTCAAAAATCAATAGTATAACTAGTAAATTGGTACACGCCTTCAGTGAAGGCAGAAATTCTGTTCTTAGGTTCACAAAATCTAGTCCAATAATTGTATACCTACAAAACCAATGGAAATCTTCCCTGGTTTCAGACAGAAGAATCCAGAACAGGGGTTTCACTGGTTTGAATTTGTTGGTTTCTTTTTTTAAAGGTCTATTTGAAAATGCTAGGTTAAAGGTAATGAGCAGCATTTTTAAAAAAAAATTGGTAAATAGTATTTTATTTTTCCAAATTACATGTAAAGATAGTTGCACAATCATTGCACAATGTTACTGTTACTATGTACGATGTTCTCCTGGTTCTGAATGAGTAACATTCTAATGTAGCAAAGGAGTGTCAATGACTGTGTCAAAAAACCACCAAAAACAACCAATAACAAAAAAACCACACCACCTATCCCATGCCTATGTTAGTTCTTTAGGCATTCTCTTGCATTACTACACAATGCACAATTATTTCTCAAGAAACGACCTCTGTTTTTTATCTGTAGTTTTAGGAATTTCCCCCTTTTATTTAAAGCCATTAGAATAGCCTTGAAGGGGTACTATGATTGACTCACACAACACACAGTTACAGCAGGGAAAAGAATTTTTCAATGATAAGTGTTTTGTTGTTGGGTGCTGTTTTGTGAATAGCTAAAACTCTAGGACCAGCCATAAGAGTGTGTGTGTGTGTGTGTGTGTGTGTGTGTGTGTGGCCATGTGTTCTGTGTTCCACCTTTTAGGAAGGATAGCTATTCAGTTGAATAAAAAGATGAAAGCAAAAACACCCTGTATACTGTCCAACTTTGGGCATTTGTGACAGAGGCTATTCAGTGGCATGAAAGCATAGCTTAACTTTAAGACACACCCACACACATACACACACACACACACACACACACACACACACACACGCAGTAGAGACGGTAAGGTACCATACTTTGTATGCTGCGATGATCAACTGAAGGATGTTTCCAGAGTCTTTCTGAAGAAGCCCTACTGTAGCTCCAGGAATAAGTTTGGCATAATTCTGTAAATGAAGAAGAATAAAAATGACTCTGCCCAATGGTAATTGAGAAACCTATGTGGTTCAGCTTGCTGGCTTTGATCACCTCTATTCTACTGGTTAGTGAAAACAGGATCCTGCTAATGAATGAGCATTTCCATTGAAACTGTAGCCCAAGTCACGTGTACTGCTTCCTGTATTCAAGTGGGAAGCATATTTGCCAGAGCTGCCCATGAGGAAATCTAGAGCTTCTGTGGTTAGCTTAGTCAAAGGCTTCTATAACAGGAAAGGAGTCATGACTTATAATAACAATAACAGCAATAAAACTAATAGTCTAAATTCATTGAACTCATATTTTCCCAAGAAGCCCAAAGCATTTGTTTTCTTATAAATCTCTTCTCAGTTGGTATTATTTCTCTCTGTTTTATAGCTAAAGAAACTAAGGCAAATAAGCAACTTGACCAGGCTAGAAAAGTCCCTAGATCTTAATGACCAATCTCTTGGTTGCCCTTACAAAGGATGAATTACTTGGGTAGCTTCTATTGATTAACTCCAGTGCATCCCTTCTCTGTGGCCTACTGTGGTTGATTTCAAAGCATAGGAACAACATCATAAGCCTCAGAGGTTATTGAGGTATAAAGGTATGTTTGCTCTTGACCTTAATGGCCTCCATGTTCTTCATTCTTGAGTGTAACTGTGTAGCTTTTGGTTTCATTCTTTGTAGTTAGCAAGTTAACTGTCTCTTCCCGTGGCTCTCAGTGATAACTGACAGCCATTTTTGCTATCCATTACTATCACCTCCCAACTTGGGTGAGAGGCTGTATGGTAGAGTGGAAAGACTACTAGTCTTGGAGACAGAAGACCTCTGAGTCTGGGTTCAACTATTTATTTGGTAACTGGTTATGTCATTTGGTCCTCTCAACTTCAATGTTCTCATGTATGATGTGGAAATAATCTGTTCAATTATTTTCAGTTATGTCTGACTATGACCCCATTTGGGGTTTTCTTAGCAAAGGTACTGGAGTGGTTTGCCTTTTCCTTCTCCAGATCATTTTGCAGATGAGTAAACTGAGGCAAACATGCTTAAGTGACTTGCCCAGGGTCACATAGCTAGTAAGTGTCTGAGGCCAGATTTGAACTCAAGAAGATGAGTCTTCCTGACTCCAGGCCCAGCACTCTATCCACTGCCTGTGGATAGAACTGTTCCTGTGGAAATATCTAGGCACTGAAATAGTCGATAGGCTTCAGTTCAGAATCAAGAAGTTGAAGTTCAAATTCTGATGTCTATACTTATTGCATGTGTAGCCACGGGCAAGTGACTGTACTCTGTGCCTTCCTTTCTTCATCTTTAAAATGGAGACAATAATTCTTGTAGCAACTTTCTCACAACGTTGCTGTGAGGTTCAAATGAGGTAATGTATGTAGAGTACTTTACAAGTCTTAAAGCACTATGTACACCATCTGTTTTAACTATATACCTCATGGGGTTGTTGTGAGGAAGACATCTTACAAACCTATTAAGCTATATAAGCGTGGACTATTAAAATTACTTCTGATCTCTAAAATCTAGAAAACTGATCTTGTTAGAACAGTACGTAAGATAGAGCAAATAAGTCTTTGACTAGGATAAGGGGATTCTACTACAGTAAAGTATGTGAGCCGTGTAGAACATGGGTTTTGTGAGAGATATTTCACCATTCAGAGGGATGTTTCATTTACTTGCAGATATATAGATGTGCTCTCAGGAGTTGAGATTGCCTGAAATCTGGCCTCTGCTTAAATGAGGCTATTGCAGTGATAATGTGGAACAAGGCACTGATAGCATTTTTGCATCATGGGTCATGTTGGACAACAACCATCTGACTTTCACTGCCTTTGCATATTGCTTCCTATCACAAACTCTATGTTCTAGTCAAGTCAAGGCTCATTTGATTACTAACTTCTCTCTAAACTTAGCACTTGATCTTCCATCCGTATACGTTTGCATAAGCTTTTGCTCATGCCTGGAATTTCTCTCCCTATTCTCAATATCTCAGAATCTTCAGCTTATTTGCCACATCCTTGTGTGAAAACTTTCCTCCTTTCTCTGCCCAATTTTCTTTATACTATCCTTAGACTGGAGGTCACAGAGGCTATTCCCATTATATATAAGTTTTCAGAGAGCAGTGACTACCTTGCTTGATTTTATTTGGAGCCCTGGATGTAAACACACTGCCTAGCACATATATATCCTCTATCTAGCCTAACTCTCTTATTTTACAGACGAGGAGACTGACTTCCCCAAAGTCACACAGGTAGTAAGCACCAGAGAATTTGAACCTAGGTCTTTTAGTTACAGATGCAGTTAGCTTTCCTCTGTACCATGTTTTATATCTGCATTTTAATTGCCCAAGTAGAATATAAGCTCCTTAAGGACAAGTCCTGTGTTTGTTTTTGTAGTATAGTGCCTTGAACACAGTAGATACTTAATAAATGTTTGTTGAATTGAATTGAATTACTGACTCCCAGGTCATTGTCATATTTTTTTTTGAGCCAAACAGTACATAGATCACAGTATTTCCATCTACTCCAATCCTTGTCCTCATATTACAGGACTTTAATATCCATGTTCATAGCCCCACTAACACCCGGTCCTCTTAGTCCATCACTCCTTACACTTCCCTAACTTGCACTTTCACTCAACCTCTGTCTGCCACATGTAGGTACAGCCACATCCTTAATTTTACCATTAAGCATAACTGCTCTACCGTCATTTCCCCCTAGAACTCTGAAATTCCTCTGTTGTCATAACATGCTATCCTTCAAATGTCTTCTTCTATCTCCTTCCTCCTGAAATTATTTATTATCACTGTGACCTATAGTCAATGTATTTATTTGTTGGAAGTTCAGTTGCCTGGGATACAAGCCTCCTTCTGCTTCTGTAGAGAAACGGTTGATAAATTCACTTTATCTAGGGCATAGGTCTATTGATCTGCCTTAGAGAAGCAGTTACTAAGTTAAATGAAACTTAAATGTTCAGAGATAGCAGTTACTCATTTGAACATGACAGGCTGTAGAATACTGGAGTGAATGGATAATACAGTCTTCTTTGTTGATTGGTATACAAAGAATGAGAGAACTTTTTAGGCTCATAACTGGGGAAGCTTAGATGTCAGAATTGTTTTGTGATAATGGGACAAATTTAATTTACCTGATTATAGACAACATGAGAACTTCTTACTAACTATAAGCTAAGATGAGGATATTTGTAGAAAGGACCCAGTTGCTGAACCAAGGAAGAAGGGGTAATATGTAAAAGGGCACATTTCAGAACTGCATTAAAGAGAGAATGTAATTTTGCCTCTGGGCTGTCTCTTGTTGCTGGGCATATTGGTTGTCCAATGAGAAATTGAAGCTCCCTCTCCACCAATTGCTGCTCAGAAGGACTATGGAGAATGTAGTCTGTTTTCTATTATAATTTGTTGAGGAGAGAAGAGAAAAGAAATGACACCCATTGTTGCTGAGAGGTGGAGAAGGGAAAGAATTCGGCAAAGGAGCAGTTGGAGACACTAGGATATAGGATAGGGTTTTTGTTTTTCTTTTTTGGATAAAGGTCATTGTCTTTTCCTAAAAGAGCATAATATTACTTGACTTGAAGGCATAAGTTAAGTCTGAAGCTGAGAATGATTGATAGTACAGTGTCTGCTAAGGAATAAGCTCAGTAGAGAAGAGAAATATCTTGGAAACAGAATCAGACAAGATTCTCAGTGGAGTGTAGAGGTGTTGCCTACAGGCATGGCACCAACTCCAAATCTTCTTGGGCTCTCTCTCCTAGGGCTGGGGTTGGCTTATTCACTTCACCTGTACCTACTTCAGCCAGTTGAGGTGGTTACTCAGAGGAATGGCCATGAACTACTACTCTACTGAGAATCATCCCAGGGCCCAAGGAGTAACCTCTGTATGTTACTATTCCTACCAATACTAGATGTTTAATTTTAAAGTGTTAAAGGCTCATGAGCCCCCACTGGTATATTTCCCATTTGTAAATCAGCCACACTCAATCTTAATGAAAATTTTGCTGAAAATACAAGGCAAATACACAATATTTATATAACATTGCAAACACATAATATTTACATAATATTCTACCAGTAAATTTCACTTATACTCTCCCGCCAATGCATATACTGTCCATGGGGAGGGCTTCCCTTCCTTCTATGACACTGCTCTCTCTTGCTTCTCCTCCTATCTGTATAGCTTGTTTCTTGTTATCTCTTTTTCTGGATTATCACCCATCCCTCATCCATGAGACATAAGGGGCTGGGACTTTCCCCCTTCTTTTTCTATATTATCTCCTTGAGGAGGTCAAGAATATTTATGGGTACAGTGGGTAGAGCACTGGACCTAAAGTCAGGAAGAACTGAGTTCAAATCTTGTATATTTACTAGCTGCATTATCCTGGGTGTCATAACCTGTCTGCCTCAGTTTTCTCTTCTGTAAAATGAAGTTCCTGTGGTTGTCCTGAGGATTAAATAAGAGGATATTTGTAAACCTTAATGCACTATATAAGTGCTAGATATTGTTATTATTATGAACAATATCGGTTGGTTGGTTGGTTCTTGCCCTTCATTCTTGCAGAGGAGCAAAATGACACCACTATGTTAGAATCAAGTTACAGTGTGTCTGACCAATATAAGCTTGGAATGCCCTACCACAGGTCGGGCACAAATGGACCATATGAACATTTGGGGTGGAATCTCTAAATTTGCACATCTCACATTTCTTTTGAGTTCCTTCAATTCTGCTTTGCTCATAGAGCACCTTCTCTGAGGAGGGCATGCCATGCTGAGCAGTCCTGTACCAGTATCTCCCATGTCACAACACGATAAATCCCAAAGTTCTTCAGGGAGACTTTTAGAGTGTCTTTGTATTGAACAATATTAGTAATAAAAATAATAATCTCACTTCTGAAATTTGGCCATATATTACCAACTTCCTGCTAGACATCTCTACATGGTTGTGACATAGAAATCTCAAGCTCTACTAAACCTGTGCCAGCTCTAAACTTTACTCTTCCTGCTGAGGGCATCATCATCCTTCCAGTTTTAGGTTCACAACCTTGGAACCATCTTCGAGTCTTCACTCTCCCTTTTTTCCCATATATAGTCAACTGCCAAACCTTGCCAAGTCTACCGCCACAATGTCTCTCAATTCTGCCTGTTTCTCTCCACTCACACAGCCATTCCACCTAGGTTAGGCAGCTAAGAGGAATAGTGGATAGAGTTCTGGGCCTGTAGTCAGGAAGACCCAAGTTCAAATCCAGTCTCAGACACTTAATAGCTATGTGACTCTGGGTAAGTCATTTAACCTCTCTCAGCATTAGTTTCCCATAAAATGAGGATTAAAAACAGCATCTATTTCCTTGGATTGTTTTGCAGATAAAATGAGATATTTGTAAAGCATTTAATACAGTGCCCGGCACATAGTAGGTGCTATACAAATGCTGTTGTTTTTGTTATTAGGCTTCCTCTTTCTGTTCCTGTCTACTATTTCCTCCACATAGCTATACAATTAATATCCCTTAGACAGTAGTCTGACCATACCATTTCTCTTCTCAAAAATCTTTAATGTTGATTCTATAATAAGATACAAACTTCACAGGTTAACGTTGAAGGTTCTCCACAATCTGTCTCTTCCTCCCCCTCCCTCTTTCCCACCTTTCCAGATTTATTTAAAATTACTTCTCTTCATACACTCAAAGTTTCAGACAAACTAGCCTACTAGTTTTTCTTTGAACTTGGTGTTCTGTTTCCCTTCTCTCTACAGGTGCTTTTACATAGGCCCTTCCCCATGCCTGGAATGCACGACCTCCACCATTTTCTTCAAGGTACAGCCCAAGTACTGTCTGTCTTAAAGCCTTTCTTGATCTCCCTAGATGCTTATCATTCTCTCCTCAAATTATCTTACATTTACTTGTCTGTATAGGAATCGTATCCTTAAAGTACAATGTAAAATCCTAGAGGGCAAGGAAAAATTTTCTTTTTACCCCAGCACCCAAGATTGCCTTGCATGGTGTAGGTGTTGTTCAGTCAATTTTCAGTTGTGTCCTACTTTTCATGACCCCATTTAGGGTTTTCTCGGCAGATATTGGAGAGGCTTGTCATTTCCTTCTCCAACTCATTTTACTGATGAGGAACTAAGGCAAACAGAGTTAAGTGACTTGCCCAGCATTACACAGTTAGTCAGTGTCTGCTCAGGAAGATGAGTCTTCTTGACTTTAGCCCCATGCTCTATCCACTGTACCACATAGCTGCCATGGTATAGGAACTTGGTAGTAATAAAGATACTTACTAAATCTTTGTTGAATTGCATTTGTTGACTTTTCACCAAAGGAAGTAACACTATCTCTTGACTGTGGACAATATTCCACTGTCAGACAAATATGTTTCACTTATATGAAGGTGTCCAGTAAACATTTTCCCCAAAACATACATATGATTATGATCCTAGATTTCTAGGTGGAAGGGACATTCAAAGTCATCTAGTCCCTCCTTTCACACATGTAGAAATTGAGGGCTGGAGAGGTTGGCCATAGTCACTTGCCCAAGGTCACAGAGATAGTAAAGTAGAGCTGACATTCAAGCCCTAGATTCTCTAATTCAAAATCCAGGCCCCTGTCCACTATACCAAGAGCCCATCCCCTGCGATAATAGAAGACATGAACCTTAAGCTAACATTGGATATCCTCATAGAAGCTGGAGAGTATGTAAATTAAACTGGTCCCAAGAGAAGAGAAGATGGGAGGTAGCTTTTAGTACCTGGCAAAGGGAAGCTTAAAGTCTCTAGGAAAAAAAGATCCTAGATCCTAAAGGTTGTATGAAATTGTCATCCCTGATAAATTTATGGTAAACCATAAGAGTAGAGGTATAATGGATATTTTCCAAAGACAATAGTCCAACTGGTCTTGTGAATTTTGGTCAACTTTCTGTTGGTAAAGTCAAGTCGATTCACTTCTCTCGGCAGTTATTCCCTTTCATGTGGCACAACATTTGGCGGGAGGCTATTAGAACTAGGAGCTAACATTAATCACATTTGCCAATAACCACTAGTGTGAGGGTATAAAGGACTAGGCAGTGAGTAGCACTGCCAAGTGATAACATTGAAAATTGCATAGAAGAAAACTATCAATTAAATTCTGGATGTTGGTTCCCCAAAAGTATTTCAAATAATTATCTATAAACATGGACAATTTGGCTTCCTGGTCTAATGCTGTTAAAAATTATACTTTAAATCTCCAGGAGCGTTATGATTCCTTTAAATATTATGTATCAAATGCCTCTCTTTCATTATAGCACTAAAGTGCTATTGTAAATCAGCATGATTAAACATGTTTTATGGCAGAGAAGGAAGACTTTGCATGCCTGGCTGTTATGAATTATAGCATTGTGTCTTTAGAAGATTATTCTTGGAAATTAGGAATCGTGGGGTTGGTAAACAATAGCACAGAAGCTGATTAGAAATGCAAACTAGTGTGCTTGGGCTTGAATTTCTATCACTCATTTCTCAATTATCAGTCCATGGACTATCCTAATTATGGCTTATGGGTGTGCTGTGGGGGCCACCTCCCTGTGATGCCACCCAGCAGGCTCTGAGGCCTCTTTTTCTGGCTTAGATATTCTGGGCTGCATTGTGTGTGCCTGCTGCTCCAATTTCTTTTTGCAATTTCCTAAGATTCCCAACCCCACTTCTACCTTTTTTATTTGCTTTTTTCTTCCTTGTTTAAAAAAATGTTCTTGTTTGTCAATTAGATTGTGTTTGTCTTCCAGGATATCTTTTATAGTTATCCACTAGAGCAAGGTAAGGCATCAGCAAAAGGTCATTTAGAAGGCTGGTACTGAAGGACAAAAAAGGAAAGTATCTCCATTTATCACCTTTACTCTTTGCTGAGATTGCCTGTTAGGGTAGGAGATGCCATGTGTGAGCCATGGACTAGATTAGGGAAAAGTAACTAATAAATCTCATAGTCCTCCCCTTCAGTGTCGCCTTTCCCAAATAGCAGAAGAAAGCAAGGGACGTGAGGACCTCATTAGTTCAACATTAGCCTTTATATGGTAGCTTGTCCAACTTTCCCCAACCTCTGACTTGATCCTGGTTTTGGATTGCCATTTGGTTAACTCTTCATCTAATGGCTAACCAAGGCTGAATTAGTATAGTGATAATTCTTGCTCCTGAAATTGTCCTCCATGGTTGTTCCTCTTCTTGTTCCTGAGCTTGACCATCTACCTTGGACTTTGACTCCTATTTTGGTGGATCTTTGTTCCAGGTTTGACTTCCTGAGCCTCTGATTGTTCCCAGCCTATCATATTGTTAGATCTTTCTCTTTCTCTCTGGGACTGGAACACATGAAGGAAGGATGCCCCCAGGCTCAAAGCCAGATAATAGCAATATCCCCTCATTAGTGTAGATAATCAAAAGTTGATTGTACCAATGGCATCTTTTTACTCAATAGTCTACAAAACCAGACACACAGAGTAGCACCCTAATTCTCTTTGGGACTTGGACATGGTACATACTCTCTTGATGTACAGCTCTACACATATCAAGAGAGAGCAGTCTATTTTCATTATTAGTGAATATAGAAATTTCTAGTCTTAAATATACATAATAAGAAAGTTAGTTTGTATTGACTAAGAAGATGTGATGTTATATAAAGTTTAACACAAATATTTTTTCTTAGTTCTGAAAAGGGTCTTCCCCCCTCTACTCCCTACCCTGTTATGTGCAATCTCTTCAGTTAAGCAAGAGTTCTTAACCTGAGGTTCATGGACAAATTTCAGAACATCTGAGAACTTGGATAGGAAGAAAAAATTACATGTTTATTTTTACTAACTTACTGCAATTTAGAATTCCTTCAACTGTGAATGTAGGAAATAAGTGGTATTTTGAGAAGGGGTCCATAGAGGTCGATGACACACACAAAAAACCCCTTGAACTGTGTCACATTTTCTTGTACTGGATCTCTTTGTCTTTGTTTTTTCTATACCTCCTTCCCTCTCTATTTCCCAATGTCTTCCTCTTTCCTCTCTCTTTCTCTCTCTCTCTCTCTTTCTCTCTCTCTGTCTCTCTGTGTGTCTCTCTGTCTCTCTTTGTCTCTCTGTCTCTGTCTCTCTGTCTGTCTCTTTTCTCTCTCTCCTTTTCCCCCTCCACTACTCCATCATTTCTACCTTCCCTTCTTCGCTCCATCTGGTATTGTTCTACTTCTCAATTTGAACATATGCCCTTTACTTAAAACATTCCTTAAATTCTATATTAGCCTGTTCTCAAAATACCTTTATATCTTTAATGAAATTTTTGTCAGTCAGATATTGAGGCATGGATTTGGTATGTTGGTGGCTAGGTGGCATAGTACATAGATCACTGGGCTTGGAATCAGGAAGACTCATCTTCTTGAGTTCAAATTGGGAGTCTGACACTTCTAGCTGCATGGCCCTGGGCAAGTCACTTAACCCTGTTTGCCTCAGTTCCTATCAAGAGGGAAATGGCAAACCACTTCAGTATCTTTACCAAGAAAAAACCTCAATTTGGTCACAAAGAGTCAGAAACAACAGAATAACAACAACCAACAAAAATTTTGTTGAATACTCAATGGATTTTGTTGAAAAAAGATACTGTCTCTGTTTTCTCAGAGTTTGCATTCTAAATAACATTGAAATACATTTTTAGTAGGAGTGGTGGTCCTATTATTATTTCTTCTTGTTGTTCAGTCATTTTCAATCATGTCTGACTCTTTGTGACCCCATTTTGGGGTTTTCTTGGCAAAGATACTGGAGTGGTTCGCCATTTCCCTCTCCAGCTTATTTTATAGATGAAAAACCTGAGGCAAACAGAGTTAAGTAACTTGCCCAGGTCACATAGCCAGTAAGTGTCTGAGGTCAGATTTGAACTCTGGAAGGTGACTCTTCCTGTCTCTAGGCCTGGCTCTACCACCCAGCTGCCCATTGTTTCTTTACATTCTTATAGTGTTAATTTACAATTTTTATATGGACATAAGTAGGTTTTAATAGCTCTTATTTATATTTTCGCTATACAGTGATAATTAATCCAGTTAATTTTGGTTCCAGTGGGGGATAAAATTTCTACATATGAACTTGTCACATTGTATATCTTTCTCCAGTATTACATCTTCCTAAGTTTTAGAGGTTGTCGTTGTCCTCTCTTTCACTGACCAATTTATTCTGGTTCCAGTGTTATTTATTTATCTGTTTTGCATGCTGGGCACAATGAATATAATTGCTGTTAATTATTTCACTTCTACTTTCTTCTTATGTCAAAGGGATGCTTTTACTTGCATCTTTTGGATGATCCAGATCTTTGTCTTTAACTCTCTGATATTCTGTGCCTTAGGTCTTTGTTAGATCATTTTCTAAATTAATCATTATAGTCAGTGGAGTGTGGATAAATGTTTAACAACCAGCTCTCCAAAAAAAAAGTACACTTGACAAAGTTTTAAGTTTAATCTACCTTATTAAGATTTTCCCCATCACTTTCTTAAATCTAAACAACTAACAAAACACTAAACAAGCCTTGATTTGTAGTGTTTGGTGATTTCTGCAGTGTAAATATTCACTTTAAGAATTTAACAATCTGATCTTAAGAGACTGTCTGAGCAGGTTCCTGCACACCCCTGCACATATTAGAACTACATATGCATTTACAAAATAAATCTTATTGCTTGTACTTAAGAAAGTTTTAAATGTATTTTTACATTTAATTTAAAGAATGCCTTCTTTAATTTTGATGCAATTACCTAAGCCTAAATTATGCAGATCTTTTTTGGGGAAGTATGGGGAGAGGGAAGTGGTGCTGATTCAGGCAGTATTCCAACCATGAAACATCTTTTTTTCCTGCTGAAATGCACAGTAGAACAAAGCCAGGATGCTTAACCAGCTAATTATTGTAATTCAGTCCCTTCCAGAATGCTTTACAAGAGTGATCTGGATTTTATTTACTAGTAGGCTTGGTGATATTAAATGGAACTTTTCCTCAGAAAGATCCCCAAATATTCTGCACACATTTTATTATTTTTATTTTTCAAAGGGGATTTTAAAAAAGTATTACTTCCTTACATGCTTCAACTTCCTTTGTGAACAAGCTGTTCCTGGGTATATATGTCACTATTTCAATGTTAAATTAAAAAAAATGTTACAGCTAGAGGGGTTCTCTTGGAGAGCTTTCAATCTGATGCTCCAACTTTATAAATGAGCAAACAGAGTCCTAAGGAAGTGGAATTCCTTGCCCAAGCTCACACAACTATAGCTTTATATTACAGATGATTTCCATACCCTGTCTGGCCTCTCCAGATTCAGGAGGAAGCTTATGCATTCTGGTCTCTCATGACCCAAGTTTTTGATGCACTTATCATGTATAGGTATCTATGTTTGAATACTATTTCCCTAATAGACTGTAAGTTTGATGAGGGTAAAGACTGTCTTATCTAAACTTTGTATCTTCTTTAAAAGCTATCCCAATGCTTTTCATGCAATGTACTTAACAAATGATGGTTGAATGAATGAATCCTAAAGGGTCTCAAAGAAAGGAGTTTTCTGGTTACCAACTTAAACTGACTCTCTTCATCTGTTGCAGAAACAAACTCTGACTCCCTGGACCCTATACTTACAAGTAGATTCTCAAGATTTTATTGGTGAGCCTTAGAGAATGAATGGAGAAATTGCCTTTTTTTCCCTTGGGAAAAAACCTTTGGTTGGGGCCTAGGGGCTTCAACTGTCCCAAATAACCAATGCAATTGAATATCAAAAACTAGTACACATTTATCCCTTCCACATCATGACTTTCCTCATCAAGGGGATGGGGAAATAGCTATCGTGGGTTGGCATAAGAAATTAAATGGGAGTTTTTGGGGAGTTTTGTGGAAGCCACAGACATGTGAAGGCCAGGAAATGACACAGAAAAGTTTAGGAACTCAGAAATGCATAAAACATATGTATAGTAATGTATAACATCAGCATATTTTATCTTTTAATACCATAATAATTTAGACTTCTTCTCTGGTATGAAGAGAGGGCCAAACATTTTACATGGATTATCCAGATCTTGGGGTCACTGGGCACCCTAACTGTCCCATGATGTGGAAGGGATAATTGTATTTCTCCAACTGGGTACCAATCATAGAATTCAACAATGTTTGTCTAGTGAATTTAAAAAAATGCTAAGATTATAATTCTTAAAACTGGGAAAAAAAAGAGTTTGAAAGCCAGGGAGGAAAAAGTAAAAGTTTAGGAGCAAAAGTAATTTTCTGTGGAATGTATTGTACTATTTATTTGGTCAAAGGAATGGTAACTCTTCTCTGGTGAAGTCCTCTTTTATAAGAGTGATGTATTTGTTCTTGAGCCCAGGGGGAAAAAATCAGGTTGACTCTCAAAGAAGGTCCCTACTTCTGAAATAAATCAGAAAGCTTTTTTTTTTCCCCATGAGGCTTTTCATCCTTGTGGGTTATTTTCCCCCTTGCCAGTTCTTACATTCATTATCTGTAAATGCAGGGCTCCTAGCTTTATGCAAGAGTTCCCCCCCAGGCCATACTGTGTTACTAGGACACCCAGGATTCCAAGAAGAATGTGTAATTGTTTCTGGCACTAGTGTAGCATGAATTTCTATCATTGTGCTGCATGATATCTCCTTTGCCTTTAGGCTTTCCATTGTCAGAATTCCATGGTGATGCAGGTAGCTATGAGAGTGTGCTAATTAAATCAGGGTGCTTAGATTGAAGTTGGCTTCTGCAATGACTAGGTAGGCTGAGAAATTTTCTGGGTGCTGCCTCCTTTTCTCCCAGCCTGCTGTTGGATGTAATTATCTTGTCAGCCAAGATATTCTTGTATTCAGCTGAGTGTGCCTTCAGAAGTAGCTAGGAGAATGATAAGGAAAAAAAGAATGGGGGCCTAATACATCACTCTTCCGAAACAAGCAAACACACAGGGCTGCTTGTATTCAGGAATCAAAGAAAGGGGACAATGGACAAACATTTGTTACTGGAGCGATTTTAGATCCTCCCTTAATAATTTTACTTGTGTCTTTGGAAGGACTGCAGATTTCTTCCAGCAGTGCTGGTCCTAATACCTATAAAACTCTAAGAGGAAAAGATCTGGTTCAGTAACAGCCTATGTGCTCTGCAGACCAAATAGCAGGTAATAAAACTTAGAAGGATAACTCCTAGGAAAGATCTGAAGGGAAAAAGAAAACAGAAAACAGGTGTGCATGTGTGAGGGCTATTAAAAAGGTGTTTGCATGCTCTGTGTCTTGCTGTTCTTTGTACACAACACTCTAAAGCCTAACCCTGTGCCTTTTCACTGGCCACCCCAAAGGTCTGTAACTTCCTCACCTCTGTCTCTTAGAATCCCTGGCTTCCTTTAAGACTCAGCTCAAAGGCCACCCACTTTCTGCAGGAGGCCTTTCTTGGTTCCACCCAGCTGCTAGAGCCTCCTCCCCTCCCCCCCCACCATGGTTACTTTCCATTTATGTTTTTATGTGTGTATTTTGTATTGCCTATTTACATAGATATTGTGTCCCCATTGAAATATAAGCTATTGAGGGCAGGGGCCATTTTTGCCTCTCTTTGTAACCCCGGTATTTAGCACAGTGCCTAGTACAGGGTAAGTGCTTAATAAGTGCTTGTTGATTGATTAACCCAAGGAGGATTATGGCAACTAGGAAAGTGGAGGTTACAAAATTTGCTTTGGGTTTATCCTTTTGGAGGCAGGACATCCATACGTGGGGTGTGTTGTAGGGAAATTTCTTCCTAGTACAGCTTGGACCAGCTGGCTGCTCAGGTCCCTCTCATCTCTCCAATGCTGTGATTCTGAATCTTCAATCACTCCTCTGTCTGATACTACATCTTCAGCTGGATGCCTTTGCCTATTTTAATTGCACATCATAGCCCCAAACTCTAACCTATCCTTTCCTGCATCCTCCTAGGGTGAAGGTCTAGGCTGGGCCACAGGAAGTTTGACTGTTTCTTAACTGGAGGATTTGCCTTCCAAATGTCACTGGGGGAGATTTTGTGCAGCTGCTTTTCTGTTTTGGCTTGTTCTAGCAATGACAGCAACAACAGGAAAATGAAAGCCTCTCAAATTGCTTTTGATCTGAAGCCGCTTTAATTTTTTTAAAAAAATTTCTTCCTTGTGCAATCATTCAGGATCTAATGACCTAAAAGAGACCTTGCATTGATCTATGGAATGTCTTTTGGCATCTCAGATTGGAATCAAAGCATGTCCCAGTGGTGGCTCTGAAATCAGAGGGCCTGGGTTTCAATCTTGCCTCTGTTATGATCTGCGTGACCTTGGGTGTAACTTCTCTGGGCCTTAGACTCTTCCTCTGTAAATTGAAGGGATTAGATTAGATGGCCTCTAAGTCCCTTTCCAGCTCTAAAATCTCTGATCTGTGAATCTCCGGTCAGCAGCTGAGTCAGGGTAGCTGCCCCCTGCACACTCCAATAGATTTGTGCTGTCACTGATGTGGGTATTTCTTGATGCAGCCAGGTGCCAAATACAAAATTATATGGTAGTCAGGTGGAAAAGTGGATAGAGTGGTGGGCCTGGAGTCAGAAAGACCTGAGTTCAAATGTGACCTCAGACGCTTACAAGCTGGGGGACCTTGGGCACGTCACTTAATCTCTGCCTCAATTTCCTTATCCTAAGGTAGTTGTGAAGATCAAATGAGGAAATATTTGTCAGGTGCTCAGCACAGTGCATGGTACATTGTAGGCACTTAAATGCTTCTTTCCTTCCTTTCTTCAAGAGTTCAGATCAGAAACTGTACCTGCCCGTCTGGTGCTGCTCTTGTCCACATCCTTCTATAGAAATGATGACTGGGCGAAATTTTCAGATTGCGAGACCTAGAACCTAACAGTTAACATGCATAAAAACCTAAGAGGATAGAGAGAACTGATTTTAAGAGAAGTGTGTTGTCATGTTGGACTTAAAGAAATAAAGCAAGGGTAATTAAATGGTCCCTAGCATTTTGAGACTCTAAGGCAGCTCGGGCACAGACATGGGAGTCAGCATCAGACAAGAAGCATTGGGGTTGGGGAGAGTGGGGAAGAGACAGGAAAGCTAATTGTAGAAATTATTTGAAGATACATTTCAAGAACCGTGACCCCCAATCCCGACTCAAGGCTTTGTTCACATTGGCCCATTGGCATGTAGCTTAGTTTAACACAATGGTCCGTGTTCTCATTGTACCCTAATTTTTAAAGTTGATATTTTTGTGTGTCATCAATGTACAACGCAAAAAGAGGACTTTTTAAGTTGTCAGCTTTATTTTATCCTCCCAATACACTCTTTTTCCCCCAGGGCTGGGGTAGGCAGGAGGAAGTGCTTGGCAGATGGCAGATAGTGGGGTGGAAAGAGTGTCAGATTTGGAGTTCGAGGCCCTGGGTTCTAATCCTGGCTTTGCCAATCAACTCACCAGCTATGTGACATTGGGCAAATCACTATGTCTCTTGAGGCTTCAAATTCCTAATGTGTAAAAATGATGGTATTAGACTAGATGGTCTCTAAGGTCTAACTTCCCTCTAAATCGATGATCATAAGAAATAGAAGGTCGGGGACATGGAGGATACCAGGGCTTGAATATAACTGAATGAAATGTTTTGGGGCTTGTGGCAAATGGCATCTAAGAAGCAACTTTTCAAAACAGTAAGTTGAACTTGGGACTCATTAATGAATTGATATGTTCATTTTATATCAGGAAAGCAGGTAGAACCAAAGAGACTGGCATATAAAAGAGTTTAGAGCAAATTTTACATTCACATGGGTTTTTTAAGCATCTGGCATGTTGGATAGATCTCTAGGCCTGGAGTCAGGAAGACTCAAGTTCAAATCCAACCTTGGACAGTTATTAGCTGTGTGACTCTCAGGTAATCACTTAACCTGTCTGCCTCAGTTTCCTCAATAGCACTTAGTGTAGAAATCAATAAGATAATATTTGTAAAGTACTTAACACAGTGCCTGGCACGTAGTAGACACTTAATATATTCTTGTTCCCTTCCTTTCCTCCTCTCTAACCTTGATTTTGCCATTTACCTAAAAAAATCCTTGTGTCTCAACAGTGTCATTAAGTAACCAAAAAGGATTTGCTGAGGACACATTATATGCTTAGCCACATGTTCTCAATGAATACTTCCAGTGATCTGATCAGTGTGGGTGGTCCTTTCATTGACGCAGGTCACGTATCAGCCTCATAAAAGACAGCACTTTCCATTGGCCAAAAACAATCAGCTAACTAGTCTGGTCCTAGGACAATAGCAATATACTATGTTATTTGATCCACTGGTAGGATGTACCAGAATTTGTCATCCAAAGACATAGCTTTCAAATACTGCAGAGTTACCTTCACATCACCATGAGGTTATCAAAGTAAGAAATTTTATGATGATTAAAAAACATTTTAGGTCTACACTAGCTTAGATTCACTTTTAGGCTATTAAAGACTTTTGGGACACCCCACATACACCATACAGAACTTTTAGGAAAGTGAGTACAAAGTCTGACAAACAATAATGTATCAATTTCCAAACAGGATTGAAATTATACCTCTAACACCTCAGAACCCAACATTCTTAGGTACGAAGAGTACCAAAATTTCATATGTGTAGACAGTACTTCATGCATACAAGAAGATAGCATGGAAATGATATGAGTATGAGAGAAATCCAAAAGTCTCTATTAATTAAACACCTACTTTTGCAAGGCAACTAGGTGGCATAGTGGATAGAGAAATGGGAAAGGAAGCAAAGGAAGACCTTTCCAAGTCCAGCCTCAGAAACTTCCTAGTTGGGCAAGACTCTTAATATCTGTTTGCCACTGGAGAAGGAAACGACAAACCACTCCAGTGAAGATACTGAGAACCCCATAGACAGAGGTTCACAAAGGTCATGGAGTTGACAAAGAGTGGAACAAGACTGAAATGACTGAACAACAGCAACAAGATACAAAGCACTATGTATTCTCTTCCGAGTGATGTTATGTGCCAGGATTATTCCTGGGTAATGGCCAAGGGAGTGAAGAACAATAATTAAATGCGATAATTGTTCTTTTGTTTACATTTGCACTCCCAGATTTAGTTAAGCAAGAGGCTGGTGCTTAGTAAATGCTTATTAAACGAAAGAATTCATGAATGAGTCTCTGCCTTGATTACAGTCATTAACAGACATTAATAAATGAATGTATTATTCCTGTAGCCAGAGGCAGTACAAGGTAATGGAAAGAGGTCTGAACTAGGAGTCAAAAGACATGGATTCCAGGTCCAGCTCTGCCATTAACTAGCTGTGTGGCCTTGACCCACTCATTTTATTTCTTTGAGTCTGTGTTTCCAAAGCTGTAAATGAGAGAAAGTAAGCCAGATCATCTTTAAGTTCCCTTTCCCTTCAAACTCTAAAATTCAGTAATTCTATAATCTTAACAATATCTGCTGGTCGATTCATTTTCTTTATGTTTCCTCTTCCAACCAAGAAAGCAGTAGTGGAAAGGTTAATCCAGTAATAAAAGCTGAAATTCTGGGCTACAAAGCAAAATGTAGCAAAATGCCTCCCTTACAGCCCAGCACCCCTTGAAGTGCTTTCTCCATTTACATTGGGGAAACATCTGCATTTTAGGGACTGTTTGAGAGGTAGATACGCCTATAGGTAAAGCCCATCTTGTTTCTCATTTTGTGAATTATGGAATTCACAGTAAATTAGTATGTGGGGTTTTTATAGAATATGGGCCCTTTACTCACATCAACCGTTACAGTTTTCTTGATGGGACCCAACTGATTGTCTCCTCATTTTTTCATGCAGCTTTTAAAAACTGGATTATGGGACATTGAGCTCCAGAGGAAAAGTGCTATATATAATCCAAGGCATAACTGCTAGTGACATTTCATTGTTAGAACTACTGGATAACATTGATTGGACTGATTCATTGTCTTTTAAGAAGCGACATGATTCAAACCACTCTGCCCTTGTAATCAGAGGGCATGAGTTTTATTTTCAAATTCTCTCTTTTGGAGAGAATTATTGCTTTAATGGAGAAATAGAAGGCAGCTGGCTCTCATTACACCCTTTGTTCCCAGATAGCTTCAACTACGGCTGTCAAGATTCCTTTACATCATACTTGAAGCAAGTATAATTTATCAGGCTAGATAGAAACTTTCCATATTCTGGAAAGTTGGCTCATTTACTCCTAGATGATTTTATTTCCTACCAAGAATAGAAAATTGAAATATCATCTTTATTGGAAAATACATATTTAAGGGGAAAAACAACTTCCTAGGTCATGCTGAAGAATGAATTATATGATGGCCAATTATTCTTTACTAGCTATCCGGAGATAACTGAAAGCCACAGGAAATTCTCAATCTCACAGCATATGAGACCTGGAAGGAATCTCAGAAATCAGTCCAAACCCCTCATTTTATAGATGAAGAAACTGAAGCCTAAGGAGATGAAGTGAATTGCTTAAAGTCCAATCCATCCTCCACACAGCAGCTAAAATAATCCTCCTAAATATAGGTCTGAACATGTCACACTCAGGAGTATGCTGACAAATGTTTAACAATCAGCTCTTGCGGGTGGGAGATGCAAACAGTACATACTTTTAAGTTTAATCTACATTATTAATATTTTCTCTTTTACCTTCTTTAGTCTAGGCCCAGGGGTGGGGAACCTGTGGTCTCAAGGCCACATGTGGCCCTCTAGGTCCCCAAGTGTGACCCTTTGACTGAACTCAAACTTCATAGAACACATCCCCTTAATAAAAGGATTTTTTTCTGTAAAATTTGAATTCAGTCCAAAGGCTGTACCCAAGGACCTAGAAGGCCACATGGGAGGCCGCAAGTTTTCCACCCCTGGTCTAGACAATCAATGAAATGAAAAGTCTAGCCACGATTTGTAGTATTTGCCAATTTCCAGGGTGTAAATGTTCACAAAGAAAATTTTACAGTGGGCTCCTGAACCAGTTTGATCCGGCTCCAGCACGTCCCTGACTGTGCCCCTGCACAAGAATCTTCAACAAACAACCCCTTATTATTTCTAGAATAAAACACAACATCTTCAGTTTGACATTTAAGGCCTTTCAGTCTAGTTCTCATGACCTAGCCAGACTTATCTTTTTCATATATTTCATGCTCTAGCCCAATTTGGGCCACTGAACCCAGTACTTCTCTGCTATCTGATAGAGTCTGTTTATAGGCCTGGAACGTATGCCCTCCTCACTTCTATGCTAATCATTACCTTGCTTTAAGGCTGAGCTGGGATGCCACCTTCTATTTGAGTTTCCTGATTTCCTTAGCATTTATGCCTGCTCTCTCCCTCCCCTCAAATGATGTGTTATCCTTTTGTGTCCCTCCAGTAGAAGGAAAGCTCCATGAGGGCAGGAGCTACTTGGTTGTTTTTTTCCACAGAACCTAGAACATAGTAGGTATTTAATAAATGATGATGATTAATGATAATGACAGCTAAGATTTTTCTATCCCTTTAGGGTTTGCAAAGCATTCTACATATGCTAACTTCTTCATCAGCTCAACAAGATGGTATGCCATCACTATCCCTATTTTGCGGGGGAAGAAACCGAGGCTGAGAATGATTAAATGACTGGCCCAGGGTCACACAACTAGGAAAGATAGGAGGCAGAATTCCAACTACAGTTCTCCTTGGCTCCAAGTCTGGCTTCCATTCTATCATGAATTAAGATCACATGCTAGTTAATAGTGGAGCCTAGAGCAGAACCCAGGCCTCCTGTTCCCCAGACCAGTGATGTCATCATGAAAACCAAATGGGGGTGATAATAGTGCCTACCTCCAAATGTTGTTGTGATGATCAAATAATAATATTTGTAAAGATAATGTAGATTATTATTATCAAATAAAGGTAATATAAATTTGTAAAGATAATATTTGTAAAGTACTTAGCATAATGCCTGGCATATAATTATTATATTATTAACTGGCACTTGAGTCAATAGTATTGAGCTTTTCTAGTATCTCTGTTTTTTTTTTTAAATCAGAGTTGCTAAAAATAAACTAATTTGTATTTTACTTCTCTTTGCTTCTGGTAAATAGTGAAATAAATGCTCAGATAATGTGCAGAAGGAGAAAAGGGAAAAGCCAAAAGTTTTATGCAGTTGAATTCTCAAGCTATATAAACAACCACTGAACAGCTGAGGATTATACACACCGCAACTGAAAAATAATGAGACATTTCTACAGGTAATAGATGAACATAATAGAACACACACAAAAAAAATTTAGGAGAAGACTGATTTGTCCTAAGAGAGAGCCTGATTGGTGTTAAGTAGTTTAGAATCCAATCACCTTAAAATCACTTAGTCTATGAAGTATTCTTATCTTTACAATTGGATAAACAGGAAATAAAATGATAATAAATTTATTAAGAGCAATCTATTTGGCAAAGACTAGGTTCCATACATGATACATATATATATATGTATATATATATATGATATCTAATAATTACATGATAATAGTATACTACATAATATACTGTTATATTACATTATATATTATATAGTGTGTCCCACAATTCTTAATGAAATTCAAAACTTAAATAGCTTAAAACTGCATTAAGACTTTTGGAATATCTTTTAAAATTTAATTATATAATTATCTGATGTTTTATTGAGCTAAGAACTTTTAGTGAGGTCCTACTACGATACCTCATCGAGGCACGTAGGCAAACCTGGGTTCTTGGGTGCTATGTCAACAAAACACAGGCACTGACGGGCCCTTGTTGTTGTTGTTTAGTCATTTCAGTCCTGTCAGGCTCTTTGTAACCCCTTTGGGGGTTTTCTTAGCAAAATCACTGGTGTGGTTTGCCATTTCCCTCTCCAGTTCATTTTACTGAGGCAAACAGGGTTAAGTGATTTGCCTGGGGTCACACACCTAGTAAGTGTCTGATGCCGGATTTAAACTCAGGTCTTCCTGACCCCCAAGCCCAGTGTGCTATCCACTGTGCTACTTAGCTGCCCTTCCAAACTTACAAACACAAACTGTGTGTCTATTGCCCAAGGACCAGCCTAGTTTATAACCAGAATGTCTGGTGACCAGGTGATTTTAAAAAATTTTTTAAATTTATTTTCATTGTTTTTCTTCCTTCCTTCCCTCTTCCCTTCCTTCCTTCCTCCCTCCTTCCCTACCTTCTTCCTTTCCTTCCTCCCTCCTTTCCTCTCTTCCTCCCCCTCCCTCCCTCCTTTCCTTCCTTCCTTCCCTTATTTATTAATTTTAATTAATTTAATTAATTTTTATTAATTTTTTGCTATAGCCAGGCAATCTACTAAGGCAAGGAATACTTATGATCTGCCCTGGACGAAGGAGGACTCCTAGCAGTGAAACTTCAGACATGACAATACTTTCTAGTGTTGTAATATTATACCATAGTACTCTGCAATTGTGGATTTCGAAGTGTGATGACAATGAATGCAACTAGTCACTCTTAATATCATCCCATAAGATGGCGACCTGGCATGTTGGTAGAGAGGTAAATGCACTAAGCTAAGTTAGGATCTTCAGACTGTAGTCTTGGCTACTTCTAAGCTGTGTGGCCTTGGGCAAGTCATTTCCTTTCATTGGGTCTTACTTCATTTATAAAGGTTAAAAACCTCTGTGCTAAATGATGTATAAGGTCCTCAAAATAAACTACAAACTATGTTTGCTGAGGGTTCTAGTGCAGCTAATAAGACTGGTGAGGGGGTATACTAGATAGAAAACTGGCCTGGGAACCAAGACCTGACTTTAAGTCCCACATCTGACACAGACTAGCAGCGTGACCTTGGACTAATCACTTGACCTCCTATCACCTCATGCAACCCTCAAAGACTGCAACACTACAAGAGTACTTGCTCTCTGCATTGATAGATGGGAGTTTCCTCAAAGGAAGGACCCTACAGCAGTGAAATCATAGGTTTGCCCTGCCCCTTCTGCCATAGACCCTAGCAACTTTTCTTTCTGCTACTGTAGCTAAGTAAGCATGCGATTTTGCAATCCTCTACTTTTATAAGTAACTTCCCTTCTGTAATTTCCATTAAATTTACCCTCTCAGTTGGTTTACTTTATTCTTATCAAGGGTTTCAGTTTTCACTAATTCTTTAGTAGTTTATTTTCCTTGTATCAAAGTTATCAGCCATCAGGTGATATGCTTTGTTCACAGGGTTCCTTTTAAGGAGATTTAAGCCATCTTGGGCCCATTTGTAGTTTTCTTTGTCATCAAAATGGGGTATCAGCATTTTGACGTTCCTGAGTGGGTTATTCAGTGCAATGTTGTGCCTGGTCTATAGACCAGCACTGGATTTAAACAGAGACACATTGTCCCCTCTAACAGGCCAGCAAAAGGTGCAATGACTGGTTAGTGAAACCCCAAATATAATAGTGAAAGCCTCCTGTAACACACCCCAGTTTTAGTCATTTTCCCTTTGCCTAGGAACTGGTCCTGAGCTGTAACTGTCTCCTTTAATTTGGTGACAGCCAAAGGACACAGAAAAAGACTCAACGGAAAGTCTTCTCTCTTTCCAGACACAATGGAAAAAGGACCAGCTTGGGAGTCAGAGGTTCTGGGTTTGAATTCTGCTTCTGACACCTATTCCCTTTGTGCCCTTGGCCAAGCACTAATTTCCCCAGGCCTTAGTTGCTTCATCTGTGAGAATGAGTGTTGCCTTGTTACCTTGGAGTTGATAGCCTCCCAGATCCTTTTAATTTTATGACCTTAAGATTATGATGTGGTGGAAAGAGAAAATACATGCTCTGAGGTTAATTTGGGGGATCTTGAACTTCCATCTTTTCACCACCCCTGGGATGCTGGGAAGGAAGTTCCATTGGATATCTTCAGCTTCCTTTGTGGCCTTTTAGTCATTTTTCATTTCAACCCCTCTTATCACCACTTCCCTTTTTTTTTCTTCTTCTTAACAGCACTCATGAGGAGGTATGGAAAGAGCCAGGTATTTTTTTTAAAGACCATTAAAAAAATTGGCTTGGGAATTCAATGTTCGGGGTCATTGATCATATTCTCCTGACTGCTCTTTGAGAAAGGTCTTTGTGCAACTTCCTCCATTCTAAACACGAGCTCCTGCTGTGATAGGAAGCTTCAGTCTCCACTCAGAGCTCACCCTGCCTTAGCCCTAAGGATCAAAGGCAGAATAGACCCACCATTGTATTTGGGAGTATTTTCATCTTGACCACAATTCCACCGCTTAAACCACTGGAAACAAGTATCGCGCATTAGGAGGCATTAAGAAAATGGACAGATCAGGTGAAGCCACATGATTCTAGAAAGGAACAAAGCCTTCTCGGAACATGCATTATGACAGGCGACTTCCTCAGTTTACAAGGAGAGGCAGTCGAGTTTACCGCTATCATCTCATGAATACCAGGTCAGATCTTGGCCTGGTTTCACTCTGCAGAACTTGTCACAAGTTTGGTGGTGGATTTGGGCTAAACAATGAGTTACAATTTAATTCGATGCCTCATGTTAATAAGATCAACATTTCCAAAACCCTATAAAGTTAGCGAATTATCCGTGACTTGGACCCTGGGCATTCTGACTTGGAGATTGGCCTTCTATCTGCTTGCCTTTCTTTCTACATGTGAATGGAAAAAAGCACCCAAGAAAATCAGTTTCTATACTTTCATCATGGATAACTTGACCAAGGCTCCCTTGACCATAAATCTTCCTATGCCTCTGTTAAATAAAAATGAAACAAAAACCCATCCTGCATAAAGGGGCAGATTTGGGGGAGAATATTTACCAGCATGTGTAGTAGGCTTCTGTCCCACTGGCAGCGGTTTTTTAGGCTGCTATGAAATAGGCTTTTTACAACCCCACAGTAGGAAAACAGTGAAGAGTTGAGTGGAACCAATTATCTGGTAATTCAATCCTAAACCTGAATTGCAAACTCAGCTAATTTAGTTTGGGGGAGGGGATGAGTATGTTGGGGAAGGAAGCTGTCTAATTGCCTCAATTCTCTGCCCCATTTGGCCATGGACACTGCTATGGATTATTCTATACTTATGTTATGCATGTAGATATGTACACACACATATATTCATGTGCGTGTAACTGATTTGCAAGAATCTCAGGAGGAAGGAAACAAACATTTATTAAGTGCTTACTCTGTGCCAGGCACTCTGCAAAGCTCTTTACAAATATCATCTATTGCATTTGACCTACACAACAACCCTAGGAGGTGGGTGCTATTATCATTCCCACTTTCCAGTTGAAGAGACAGATTAACAGAGATGAACCAGCATCACCCAGCTAGTAAAATGTCAGGTTTTCCTGACTCTAAGACTACCATGCCATCCACATTGCACTACCTAGCTGCCTCTACAAGGATCATAGACATATTTGTAAGGCAACGCCCTTAAGACTCTCCACCCTCTTCCTTACATACTTAATTCAAGTAGATTTACTGTGCGCAATTGCTACACTTTAACTGTTGCTTTACTATCTTTGTTGTTGTTGTGTGAATTCTCTCTTTGCTGAGACTTTCCACCTCTTTTTGTATCCTTCGGCTTTCAAACAGCCTCTGACCCACCCCCCAATCCATGCCAAAAGAAAAACAGAAGGAAATTTCAAAGAAAGAGATCTCATTTTTCTTCCTTTCTGATGGCTTGGCCTCATATTTTCTTCTAACTTGAGTAACAATAACATGGGCCTATTGTGATGAGTGTTCCACCCCCCATGATTCTTGTTTCTCCTTTCCACACTCTGCCCTATTTCATGAAGTTCCCAGTGTATTTTTTGTGTTAATGATTATCTAATTCCTTTCCCATGTGTGAAACTCATAAAGTTAATGCTAGACTATGAGGCATAACACCTGCCTCATGGAATTCCCCAGAGTTAAGCTTTCTTACCTCATATAAATGAACTTGCTCCTTTGTCACAGCAAAGATCAATAAAACATTATTTTGCACCAATTTTTCTATAAGTTGTCCAATTGTTGGATATTCCTGGAAAGAATACAAAGATTTAAAATGAAGTCATGTGAAAATGAAGTATGGAATATGAACAAGAAGACAAATTTGGAAAGTTTTGGTTAGAATCATTTAGAATTAAGGATTTTCATAATCAATCAATCAACCAATAAACATTTATTAAGCATGTACTACAAGCCAGGTACTGTACTAATTATTATGCCTCTCATTATAAATATATAAATGTACTATTACAGGGTAGGTATTTGCTTTATTTTGCTAAGAACTCTTTGTGATGAATATTTGACTATTAAAAGGTTTTGATTTCTTAAAAAATTTTTCAATAGCCAGTATTTTTTGTTTTCTTCTTCAGTGGGTCACTTGACATTTAATTAGAAAATTGGAAAAGATTTGTGGTTGAAGTGATCCTTGAGTGGTATTTTCAAAGTAGGAAAACATTACTCCCCTTATTAAGAGCCATTTGGCAGTCAAGGAAGAATGCTGTAAGGGGGAGGGACGGGTAGGTATGGGGAGCGGCACTCACAGCTGCAGGGATCTCACTGCTACAGGCCTGAGACTCCTACCACCAGTCTGCGGGATGGAATGGGGAGGATCCAGTCAGAGACAGCTGGAAAACGAAATGAAATATTGCTTTCTTTGCCCCACCTTATGTGACAGGATCCCTGTACTGTTTCATGGATTGAGAAAACTGGCCCTTCCTAATGTCAGAATTTTACTTTTATATGATTCTGCTGTCCTTTACAGGGTCACTGAAACACATTCCAATTCCGTGTTGTGCTGGCTAGCACATTTCCAGGAGACGAGGCATATTTTTCTCTTAAAAATATTCTTAATAAGAAAATCTATTGAGAACATTTGGAACTCAAAATCTTATAGAAGTCAATATTGAAAACTAAAAAGAAATGAAATATAAAAGTAAAAAGAAAAGCTATTGATTTCATTAGCAATTCTATAAATTATCCTTTTCAGGCCAGGACTATTTGTTCTCCAAGGTTGGGGGAATGAAGGCATTTTTCTGGGAACCCTGTTATGATGCTGTATAAAACTGAATATAAAAAGGAGAGGCTAATGGGGATGAAGGATTCAAATGGATAGATAGTGCCTATGAAGGTAAATGAGAATGGCTCATGTCATTCCAGGATAGAAAACCAAAGTAAATAAGCCCCATGCGCACTGACAAGAATCTGGTATGATCACGTGTTTCTGAGTTTTCCTGGGTATTTCAGGCTAAAGGTCCTATTTTAGAGATGGATGAATTTCAAATGCAAACATAATAAGTTTTGTTTTGCCTTTCTTTGAGATGCACAGGTATATAGAATATATAGAAATCTGGCAACATTGGATGTATTTCCATTTAATTAGTTCACTAGGAGTAGAAGTGGTGAATGATGTAAAAGCAAATTCATATGGTTTCCCTAAACCTCTCATAACACAAATTTATGCCTTCTTTGTTCACCCAGAATGTATAGTTTCCTTCTACCTTCTGAAGCCTTCAATGTCCTGTTTTACTTCCTTTCCTGCATTTCCATCATAGTCCAATTGACCTGCTGGCTGTTTCTCAGCTAGCCCCTGTAGTGTGGTCCTTTGCCTCTCTGACTTTGCACAAGTGATTCCCTATGTCTGCAATGAGTTTCTCCTTCCCTCCTTGTGGAATCCCTAGCTTTCTCCAAATCCCAGCTCAGGCAACACCTCCTTTAAGGCTTTGTCTGATCTTTTCCCTCTCCCTACCAGTTATTAGCACTCTCTTGAAATTACTTTGTGTTGCTTCCTATATATTTTGTATTTATTTACTGGTATACTTATCCCCACACTAGCATATAAACTTCTTGAGGAAAGGCAACTTCATTTTCTGTTATTGTACTGAGTGCTCAGTACAACGGTGTGTCCGTCATAGATATTTAATAAATATTAGTTGAATTGAATTGTCTAGTCTCTACGAAGGCTTCCCTGACTCCTCTAAGCCTTTTCTCTTTAATAACTTTATCTCTTTCAGTCTCTGTCACAGAATTTAGCACTTAGTTATACACTGTCCTACATGTGTACACCCATACATATTATATATTATGCACTATATATGATAGGTTATATACAATGTCATTTTTCTCTTCCAAACTACATTATAAACATCTTGATGACAGGGCTCATGTCTTATACATTTAGCAGATTTGACAAGTATTGAAGAAATATTTGTTGAATGTTTGAGAATTTTATATAGACCAGCACTGCTTATTTTTTTGTATCACAGACACCTTTGGCAGTCTGGTGAAGTTTGTTGACTGCACAGAATATTTTTAAATGCATAGAAGAAAATACATTTGATTGCAAAGGAAACCAATTATAATGAAATAATTATCTGAATATATTTATATTTTTAATATTTTACAAATTAATTAATTAAAATTAAATATGTTAATATTTTTAAAATTAAAGTTAAATATTTAATATTTAAAAAAATAAGTACAAGGACTCCAGGTAAAGAACCCCTAGTCTAGATAGTGGCTGTGAACCTCTAACCAAACTTATCCCTAAACAAATTACTTCATTCTCATAATTCAAAAAAAATTTATTTGGTGCCACTGTACTGAGTGCTGGAAATGTAAAGATATTGACAATACATGTCTTCAAAGACTTCACAAATGAATACTTGCTTATCTAACATTGCCTTCCCAATTGCCTACTCTCTGCCCCCCCCCATCCTTAACAAATGAACAAAAAGTTCACTTGACTCTACCATTCCTTGAAGCTGTATATCTTTATTCCTTTCACAACCAGACCACCACCGCACACACACACACACACACACACACACACACACACACACACACCCCTGTCTTCTCTTGGTCCCTCTACTTCCTCTTCCAGTTCTCAGCCCTTTCAATTTATCTTCTTATTGCTTAATTGAAATGACTTTCTCCAAAGTTACCAATGATCTCTTATTTGCCAAACCTAATGGCATTTTTTTAAAAAATCAATCTTCACCCTTCTTGATCCTGCAGTACTTGACACTGTTGAACATTCACCACTTTCTTAACTCCTTGTTGGCTTACTCCAAGGCTTTGTCCTGGCCCCTGCTTCTCTTGTCTTCCTATACACTCTTTCTTCAGGACTTCATTCCATAGATTTAATTTTCATATTTATGAAGATAACAAATCAATATATATCTAGCCTGAGTTTCTCTCTTGAACTTTGGTCCTTTCTCACTAACTGCAATTTAGATATTTGGCAATGGATGTCCAGTAGGCCTCTCAAACTCAACTTGTCCAAAAAAGAATTAATTCTCTTTCTACCTAAACCTACCAGTCTTCCAGACTTCTCCTTTTCTCTTGTTGGTACCATCATAATTCCAATCACCCAGGTTCATAATGTTGGAGTCATTCTTGACTTAACTTTCTTTCACCTTATATAGCAAAGCAATTTTCAAATCTTGTCAATTTTGTCTCATCGACATCTCTCATCTACATCCCCTTCTTTCTATGCTCAAATGGCAACATCCCTGGCCTTCATCACCTCTCTCCTAAACTTTTCCATTTGCTTCCTAATTGATCTCCCTTCTGCTAATCTCTTCCTTCTCCAACTAAACACCACACAGCTCTTAAAGTGATTTTCCTAAAGCACAGAGATGAAATCACTCCTCTACTCAATAAACCCTAGTGGTTCCCAATTACCTTTAGGTTCCAATATAAACTCTTCTGTTTGGCATTTAAAGATCTTTACAAGCTGATTACAACCTATCTCTTTACCTTTCTTGTTATATATTACTCCCTTTCACAGGATCCACATTCTAGCAAACTGGCTTTCTTATTATTCCTTGCACATGATACCCCACCTTCCATTTCTGGTCAAAGCAGAGACTGCCTTCCTCCAATGCACTCCCTTCTCATTTCCACCTCTTAGAACCTCTAGTTTCCTTTAAAGCTCAGATCAAAAGACACCTCATGAGTTTTTTCCTTATCCCCTTAGTTTTTAGAGCCTTCCCCCATCCCTACCAGTTACCTGGCATTTATTCTGTATATACTTATATATGTACATGTTATTTCCTCCAATAAACTGTAAGCTCCTTGAAGACAGGGACTGTTTTATTTGGCTCTCCCCAGTACCTGATATATAGTAGATGCTTAGGAAATTCTTACTGATATTGGGGACAAGGATATCTACCTATCTATTTATCTATCTGTCTATCTATCTATCTATCTATCTATCTATCTATCTATCTATCTATCTATCCAAGTTACTACAATGAAAGGTACTTTAGAGGTTCAACCCCTTCATTTTAAAAATAAGGAACTGAGAACTAAAGAGGACTTATTCAAGGTCAGACGGATGGCTATTCATCTGAAGGAGGATTTGACCCCAGGGCAAGTCTAGGCTACAGGTCCAGCATTTTATCCACTATGCCATGTTGCTTCTCAGTAAGATATATGCAAAAGAGAGGTTCAAATAAATTTTGATGAGAAATTTGAGGAAGAGATTACATAAGGGAGGGCAAGTATAGGGATGGGGGAGAAAGATTTAATGGAGAGGTAGTAGCAATCTGATTTAGCAACTAAATACTCTGGAGTTTGAGATATAACAGTAATGCGCAAATGTAGGTCTTGGAACTGAGAGGTGTGGCAAACTCTTGAGATAAAGGAGGGTTGGGGAAATTATGTAGCAAAGCAGAGGAAAATGGCCATTTTCATGTTGAAAACTTGGCATGAAGAGGTGTTTTTCATAAGTACATAATTTTTCATATTTTTGAAGAGAAAATGTCACTAGCATTGACATTTGTATGACATGAAAAGCCCTAGTTCTGCAGAACCCAGTTTGGTAAACACTGAATTAGAGGAAAATTAAATACAGAAGGGAAAAGTAGAACAGAACACATTCGAGAGAGATGTGAAAGTAGCCAAATGCCTTTTGTTCTCCTTATTCTATTTCTCGGTTTGAGAGAATGGAATAAATATTAGTTTGACCTTTGTTTGATTGATGATGCAGGAATTATGTTAGTCTGTGGTGATTTATTCAACATCTATTCCACAAAAATTTACTGAGTATTTATTATAAGAGAAGTGCTATGATTAGCCGGTGGGTGCTATCTCCTTCTGTTCTTATTATTTTTGAAGTATTTGCTACAGTACATATGGGCACTGAGACAAAACATCTAAGCAAAAACAAGGCAATAAATCATCCCTCAGATTTCTCATTCAGTAGAATATAAGTCCTTGATAGCTGGGGCCATTTTGTTTTTGTCATTATGGCTCCAGGGCCCAGCAAACAGTTACATACTGTGTGCTCGTGGTACACAGTAGGTACTTAATATTTACTTGTTCAGTTGAATTCATTGTAATTTGATTATGTAAATTATAAAATTTAGTGTTGGAGTGATATTGGGAGACGGGAGGCAGAATGATAGAAAATACTTAGAAATTTGGAGTATTGTTGGTCACAATGAGGAGAAAATATCCATCCTGACAAATTTTAATTTGCCCTGTTAATATCACAGTTAAATACACTATACTCCAGTACTTCAGTGAATTCATGATCTCACTGGTGTGAGTATTTGCTCAGTCGCTACACACCACAATCTATTGCTTATATGCACAGTGCTGGCTAATAAGAATAACTGGAGCTGGGATATAGGAGGCCTGGGTTCTATTCCCAGCCAAACAATTAACTAGCTTTGTAACTGTAGGCATGTTACTTAATTGCCCTGTGTTCTCATCCGACAAATGGGAACATGATACATAAACAATATTTTACATGACCTCCATGGTATAGGAAAATGTCTTGTTTAAAAAAATATGGCTTATTGAACACCATTTACAATTAACACAAGGGTTTAAGAATGCCTGTACCACTCAATTCATGGAAGCTCAGGACCCAGGCCACATGAAGTGGTAGAAAGAATACTAGACTCATAAAGGTTCAAATTCCAGCCATATTACTCATTGTGTATCTTTGAACAATTAGCAATCTCTCTGAGCCTCCATGTCCTCGTTTATAAAATGGAAGTAATAATAATGTAACCTAGTTTATGGAGTTATGTGTAATCGTGTAAAGTGCTTTATAGCATTAAAGTGTATCATAAATGTTTACTATCTTTAATGTACAGATTCAGAGCAAAGAGATGATTCTTTGCTGTCCTGAATTGGTTTCAGACTAGAGACTTTCTGAGAGGCTAGGGCAATTCCAGGGCCACAATGGAGTGGAACTAAAGTGATCTCCAAGGTCTCACCACCAACCTGACCTCCTGGATCTAGATTTGAGGTGAGCAAGGAAAAGGAGGTGAGGTTCAAAGCCCCAAATGCAGACTTCCATGATATTTTGGTAACTTGTTTTGCATTCTGTAATTGCAATGTCCTCCAATGATGCCCTACCTCTGAAATCTCATCATAGCATGCAAGTGACCCTGGATTCTCAAAGGCTATGTCAGCAGACTACATGAAAGCTTCCCAAGTAGCACTTAACTGATTTTTACATCTGAAAACCAGCTTAGGTAAGTTCAGAGAGGGTCATTGCCAATATGAAGGCTTTCCAAGAAGCACTTAAAACTGATTCTTATATCTGAAAAGCAACCTAAGGTAGGTTTAGACAGGGTCATTTCCAACTAGCCACCTTATAGGTCCAAAGTGTCTCTTGCAGACCATCTACCAAAGTGTAGAGGGGTTGTGATCTGTGCTAGAAAACAGCGCCCCAATATCTCAGTAGGGTGTAAAGTTTTTGAGGGTGGACACTGACTTATTTTTACTTTTTTCCCCCTGTGACTACTTTGCTTTGATCAGAGTAGATACTTAATAAATGTTTGCTAAATTGAACTAAACTGATGAAATCATAAATTATTGAAGATAGGTTTAACTGTCATTTTTCATACTTAATCTGCTCTAGAGTATTTAAGACTTAAATTAATATGGAACACATAGTATGTTACCAGGACAGTTGACATGGAGTACTCGTTCTTGCTGTCCAAGTGGCAAACTCCATCATTGGGGATAACGATTCCGGCCAATTTACTGTCCATTCCAAAATGAGAATCCGCATCACTCACAAACACAAGAAGATGGAGGGAATCATTTCTCCACCCAATTTGTTCCTATAATTAGATTGAGAAGTTCAGGGTGTGTTTGATTCAGATAGACATCTGTTGAATGTTGATCCGCTATACTTAGAACTGTTGAGAACTGACCACACTTTACATCTGCTTCATTTTTCCATTCAGTTATCTCCTACGTATAAAGCCACATAAAAAACACAGAATATAGTGAAATGCTTCCCTGATCATTTTCTCAGGATTCTCTTTTAAGAGAAGATGTGGTTTCCGTTGCTCTGGTTATTTATGCAGCAGATTATTTTTTTATTTTTTATTTTTGCTGCAGATTATTTTAAAAATATTTATATTCTGCTTTCCTTTTCTCCAGCTACCCCCACCCCCACTACCATACCAAAATATTAAGGTCTTGCAGCATGAAATAGTATGTTAAATAGACTGCAGAAAACTTCTTTACCACCTATTTGCATTTTAAAGAAATTGCCATCACCTTCTTTGTGCTTTATACATTTAGCCCATTTAATTTCCTATTTTGATGAAAAATCAATATAATTAGCTTTTGGAAAGCAGTCTAAAGTGTGAGCTCCATTTTTGGGAGGGAGTCATAGCAGCATTATCCAGCATGGCATCCTACCTTACAGACAGCAGCTTGCATAATTGCATCAAATCCCCCCTCTGGAGTGTCAATATTTGCTGAAATTTTCTGATTCTTCACAATTTCATTGAACCTTTCTGCATCACTTGTCAGTGGTAGAATATGTTTAAATCCAAAGGTAGGTAAACAAAAATGGGGAACACTACTGCAAAAGAATATGCAAAAACATCTATAATAAAATCTATCAAATATACTTTATTTATAAGGAATAGCTCCATCAGAAATTCCTTAAAAATGTCTGATTTTCAGAATTATCCGGTTTTGTGATTCAGCCTTGAATCTCACCATTGGTTCTAAGTCACTGCTTTCATGCTTGAAGGATCTTTGATATCATTAACATAGATTATTTCTTGACACAATGTAGATTTCAACCCTTTCCCACTTTCTCATCTTATGCCATATTGTCCACACATTCTCATTTGAATCCTCCACATTATATCAGTTTATAAAAAGTCAACAATGAAATTGTTAGAGTGACAGTTGTTTCTTGTAACTCCTAACCTCATCAATAGCTTTCATTGGGTCCTTACTGCACTAGATGTTGCTAGGATAGAAAGCAGGAGACTTTCCAGCTCCAGCATATGAAATCTTACAATTTACAAAGGGAAGAAGGACAAACACAAATCAAATTATACCATATTGTCCCCGAATGAGATGTAAAACTCTACCTAACTCATCATAGTGCTACAGAGATAGAGAAGAACTAAGTAAAGAACTGGAATCATTGGAGCTAGCAACAGTTAACCTGGGAAGTTTTCATGGAAGAGGTATATTTTGTGTAGCATCTGGTCTGGCTACAAGAAGAGGATGGCATTCTGGAAAAGGAATAGTATGTGCAGTGTTTTGGAAGTGGAGAGGGGCAGTTTTATTAGAGAAGGGAATGACTAGTAGAGTTACTGAGCTAAAATCAAAGGATAACCATTGGGCACCGAGTAGGGAGTACAAACAGTGAGGTGTAGTAGAGAGGAACCAGGGTTTGATTTGTGGCTGGCAGACTCACTAGCCATGTGACACTGGTCAAGCCATTTTAGTTTCTTTGTACCTCTCCGTTCTCACTATAAAATGAAGATAATAATACAATGTAAACCTTAAAGGCCTATTGAAATGAGAGCTGTTTTGCTTCTGAGGACAATTAGGTAATGGAAAAAGGAACAAGGAATCTTAGGTAATGGAAAGTGGAACAGTATGAACAGAGTAAACTTGGTTTAACAAGGAACACAAAGTTCCTGAGAAGAGAAGGAAAGCGAGTTAAATGAGCAAGCCAATTGTTGAGACAGATGACAGCTGACTAGAGGGGAATTCAAGAGGGCAAAGGCTGGAGGCAATGAAGTCAGCAAGGAGTCCATTGTAATATTTAGGGTGAAAGGTATTTAGGGCTTGGATGTAAGGGCAGATCAGAATAGGAGCAGGGTGTGGGCTAGTGTGGGGGTGATTGCCTTAAGTATGTCTTCCCCTTGCATCAATCTCGGCATTTCAATCATTCATTCATTCATTCATTTATTCATTCATTCAACAAGCATTTATTAAGCATCTAGAAAATGCCAGGCTCTATGCTGGTTCCTGGAGAGATAAAGAAAAAGATGAAACAGTCTGTGCCCTCAAGGAGTTTCTATTCTATGGGAGAAGGGGAGAGCATGAATGTATATAAGAAAAACACATACAAAGTAATTATTGAGGGGACTGTTGTTTAGTCATTTTCAGTCACGTCCAACTCTTTGTGAGCCCATTTGGGGTTTTCTTGGCAAAAATACTGGAGTGGTTTGCCATTTCCTTCTTCAGCTCATTTCACAGATGAGGAAACTGAGGCAAAGAGGGTTAAATGAGTGATTTGCCCAGGGTCACACAACTGGAAAGTGTCTGAGAGCCAAATTTGAACTTAGGTCTTCATGACTTCAAGTCCAATACTCTCTACTAAGCCACCTACCTGTTACGTAGGGCCTTTGGTAAATCCTCAATGGAGGATTCATGAAATGTCTTAGAAGCTTTCCTGAATATCATTCTAGAGGATTCCAAAGTAGCATTTGGATTAAGGATCTATTGTTCATCATTCTTTTTGTTTGACTGGCTCACCTTCTCTTCAAGTTATACATGTCCTTAATCCTTTCTTCTACATGATTTTTCAAAGTCATCTTTGATAATATGCTGTAGCCTTTTTTATTCCTTTCGTGAATCTCATTAACCTTTTGCTATCTGCAACTAGATTTCTTCCAACTAGATTTCTCCTGCAATGGTAGGTGCTTCATGGTTAAATAGTATTGCTGGGAGAATACTAAGGATAAAGAATTCAGTTTTTGTAGCAGTGACATTATCCCAGATAGAATCCAGTCTATTCTCTTCTAACACAATTCTGATCCCAACTCATTGTCCGTCTGCAACATTTGCCTGAGATATACAAATACATTGGGCTGTAGATCCAAATTACATGCCTGAGTCTAAGAAACATATATTTCATCCACTTTATTTTTTCAGTGTACATTGTTAAGTTTGTCTCTTTTGAACACTTGTGATTTCATTAGTAATCTTTATTTGGTACTGTCAGCACAATGCCAACTGTGAATAAGAACATCTCAGGAACACTGCCAATCATTCTTTCCTGTGGACTCTCTTTAGGTCATTCGTCATAACAATGGAAAACACCTTAGGTAAGCAAATATACTTCAAGAATTCAGTGGAACCATGACCCTATTGGCATGAGTACTTCCTCTACCAGTGTGGAATACAACTTACCCATGTCTGCTCACCCTATGTGATTCTTATCCAAATCTTCCAGTAAATCCTCCAAAGAGGTTCACAGATTCCAAGAATCTATTTAGTACAAGAGGTATCTAGTATAACCCTAGTGAAACACCCATTCTTTGCCTGAAGAACTCTAGGAGGAAAAACCCACTCTCTGCCAAGGCAAGGTTTTCCTTCTATCAAGCCTAAAGCAACCTCTCTGCAACTTAAACCCACCATTCCTAGTACTGCCAGTTGAGACCAAGCAGAGCACCACTTATATCTTTTCCATATGATAGTCATTCAAGAACTTATGGACTGCTATCATGTCCCTCATTCATCTCTTTTCCAGGTTAATCATTCATAGTTTCTTCAAACTATCCTCAGGATAGATTCTCGGTCAATATTTTTCTGTATCAGGATGGCTAATTAAAACTCAAAAGATAACTATTAAGTTTTGAATAGCTCACCTGTAATTACAGGTGAGCAACTCTGTTCAAGAAACACCCTACAGAATTCTGATAAACATTTTATTCTATAAACACTCTATTTTACCCTGAAATTTAAGAAAATCTTTGTAGAACCACCCCCAATAGAAGACTCCCCTAACCTCAGTTAAACATATATACTCATGCATTTGTAAAATTGTATTAAAATATCTTGCCATATTCCTATCTAAGGTGGAAAGTTTTTCCAATGCCATGCAGGCCTAAATTCCATACTGAGAAACCATTTCTTAAGCTAGGTCAGGAACAATTAAAAGGCTGAAAGTCTGTCTTAAAGCAAAGATGCAGAAACAATGAATTGAGATAGTATCACATCTCTCCAACAATTCAAACACCAAAAAAATTCAAAGTAGAGGTTTAAAACAATGGAAATATGATTTAGGACCTCAGAAAAAAAGAATAAATGATGGAGATACAATCAGACTACCTATGTTCATATGCTTGATGCCATATGTTGAGGGGGGACATTCCCTAGGAAATGTGCCCCCACCTCTCTGCGGAATTGAACTGGCACACTTCAAAAAGCCAAAAGCAGCAATATCTTATTTTACTAGGACTAGCCAGATGTCAAGTGTATATCCTTGCATATATCACTGAATATGTGGAATCAAGGACATATAAATAAGTGTGTATGCTGGTATTTTTCCATGTTAAGAGGACCAAATGTCAAAGGTAGGAGGTAATAATCATCTTGTTACTTTTGGCAGAACTTCTTGTTTGTAGCCATCACCTATGTGTTATGATGACCTATATTCTCACTAACCTAAAAGCACCTTCCTAAAATATATTGCCCCAAATCGAACATAATATCCCATATATGGTCTGACTAGGGCTCTCTCATCATGTCCCCTCTCAAGGGGACCCATGTTACATAGTCACTTCATTTGAATCTCACAGTCCAGTAAAATCCCAAGGAACCTGTTGAGGATACTCTCATCCTATGCTGGTGAAGCTGAGTTTTTGAACCCAAGGGTAGAACTTTACATTTACTCCCATTAAATTGTATCTTCCCATCTCTGAAGCTCTCTTTCTCTTTTATACCATGCTGCCTGGGCTCAAATCCCATTTTTTGACACATACGGGTTGTGTTACAAGTCACAGCTTCTTACGACTTGAGGAAGCACTTTAAGAGTATAACCTGCATTGATTGGTGGAAGGTATTTCCTCATAGGACATCCCTTACATCAGTGGAATCACAAATCTAGTCTAAAACCAAATAACTTTTTTAAAAAAGTTATTGTCCATTTTGTTTGATTCGGGCCATCATTCCAACCTGTCCACATGTTTTTAGATATGGACTCTGTCATCCAGTGTGTCAGCTATCTCTTCCTTACCCCCTCCCGCTCCCCCTTGCCCATCTCCACCTTCATGTTATTTGCAAATTTAACTAACATGCCATTTCTGCCTTTATCTAAATCACTTATAAATCAATCAATCAATAAGTAAACATTTACTAAAGGCCTACACGTCAGGTGGGCCAGCCTGGAGTCAGGAAGACTCACCTTCCTGGGTTCAAATCTAGCCACAGACACTTACTAGCTGTTAGTAAACCCCAAATATGGTCACAAAAAGTTGGAAACAAGTGAAATGACTGAACAACAACAGCTGATGAAATGCTAATAAAGCTTCTCCCAGACCAAGTGATGGAATACTAAGAAAGCTACCCTCAGCCCAAATACTCTAACTTCCTTATGGGCCCCACTAAACAGCAGTCATGTCCTGATTTAACCACACAATCTGGCTTTAACCACACCACAGGCCCCCAGATCCAATTCACATATTTGAATAGGTGTGTTCTTGTACACAACCACAATCATCATCCATTTAGCCCAAGACAGGACCACAATACCTAACTATCCATCTTAACCAGACCAGACAGGACCACAATAGCTAGCCAATCAGAGGGCAGCATGATCAGGATGTTTGATCACAGAACCGTAGAAAGAATCCCTCCCCATTACCTAATCCCTTGACAAACCCCTCCTGCCTTCTTAAAATTCATAATTTCTGTTATGTAATAACAGAATATATATATTATATATAATATATAACAGAATATATATAATAAATATGTTATATATATATAACAATATAACAGAATATATATATATATATATATATATGTATATAAACATATAAAAATCCATCTTACTTTCTCTGAAGTTGCTGGTTCCTCTTGGAACCTAGCGTACTTCTGAGGGGCCTCAATCCTCAATAAATGCCTCAGCTTGGATTAGAGGTGGTCTGATTCTGAATTCTTTGAGACAGTGCTGCCACAACACACCATGAAACCACAACAACAACTAAAAGTTGAATGGGCCTGCCTTCAGAGGTAGAACCACAGATTTTGGGATAGCTAGGTGGTGCAGTGGATAGAGACTGGACCTGGAGACAGAGAGACCTGACTTCAAATCGAGTCTCAGACACTTACTAGCTGTGTGATCCTGATCAAGTCACTTAACCCTGTGTGCCTCAGTTTCCTCATCTGTAAAATGAACTAGAGAAGGAAATGGCAAACCACTCTGGTATCTTTGCCAAGAAAACCCCAAATGGGGTCACAAAGAATCAGACATGTTGAACAACAACACATCAGGGACTCAAAAAATGTTGAATGGCAAAGGACCAAAGACAAGTCCATGGACTCTCTACTAGACCCTGCCACCCAAATTGTCATCAAGCCATTAATGACTTCTTTTTAGGCCCAGTCACTCAAATAGTTCCAAATTCACCTTTTGCTACCTTTTACTGTCATCTAGCTCAGGGCTATTTAAACTTTTAAACAGGGCTTCTTAAAGCCCATGTCTGGTTCTGACCCATGGTATATGAAGCACTATTCTAGCTCATGCCTTGCTCACCAGCTTGGTATAACCTGCCTGTGTTTGTGTAACACCAACAAGGCCTTCTAGACCCAGGGCTGCCTTCCTACCAAGATCAGATGGAAACTTCTCTGCAGAATGCCTATCCTCAAAGGGAAAACCTGATATAAGAACCTGCAGTATAAGCTAAAATTAACAAGTATATGGAAGGACTTCTGAATAATATGCTAAACATGCTAAAAATATAAACAATATGCTAAAAAAACATTTTTAGAGAGATGTCTGGAAGGATCAGGGAAAGCTTCATGGTGGAGACTGCACCCAATAAAGCCTGAAGGGATAGTTGAAGATGGAGGATTATTCCCATAAGGCTTAAAGGGCCCAGTTTTAGAGGAGTTGGTGTCAGAGATTTTATAGGAGCTGTTAGGCTCCTTAGAGAATGCCTTTCTCACCTAGAAGACTAGCTGCCACCAAGGCCAAGTGTTTTGTCTCAGTCAGTATCCTGTTTTAACTTGAGAAATTGTATTCTTTTAATCTATCAGTCAAGTTGTTTTTATTGAATTTTTATGGTTCATGAGTATGCATTATTCATTCAAGATACTTCACTAGCAGATATATTAAAACAATTGAGCTTATTAGCTTAATTGTGTTCTCCAGTAAAGCATCATACCCATTATAATGAATTTCATGACACTACTATTTACCTAGAGTCTCCCAGTTTGAACTCATGCAAATGTATCTCCTTGGGGCAGATGTTACTCAGAGGTAGCTAGTTAGGACTGCCCTTGGTAGTTTGTGGCAGGAAAGGGAAATACATATAAAAACTAAAAGCTATTTAGACTCATGCTATTATCTGTACTGGAAGTTTAATAAATAGTTTTGTTCTAAGTCATTAGAAGTATGGAAGTTCACACACAAAGTTTGCCTTACCTTACAGTGAGTCAGAGTACCGAGAAATTGGTACAATCCTTGAAATTTGTTTTCACCTAATCCTGAGGCTATGCCAGTCATTCACCCAGCAGCCAAGCTGTCTTGTGCAAGACCTCAAAAACTTTACTTGGCCAGGCTCCAGTTGAAAAACAACTTACTGTTTTGAAAATAGTATTTTAAAACTTGTTTTTCTTTTTTACTCCCTGGTGATGCTGTATGTCTGGGAATCACGGAACACCAAAGGGACATGGAGAAATGCATGTTGGATATACATTGGGCTTAGCATGCAATTATAGATGACTTACGGGTAGGAGTAATAAAAAAGATTTTTTTTTGTGGACAAGTATGACTGGAAAAGGAGATGGGAGCAGTTATGTCAGGAGAATGAGAGACAAGAGACGGATACCCTTGAGGTATTAAAAGAATTGGAGGAGGGTCTCCAGCATGTCAGATGAATGATGTCACAGATCTATTAAAGTGTCAAAGTATAAGCTTCTCTTTCATATATGCTGGTAACTTTGATGTATAAAAATGTACATCAAATGCTAATATGAGCTTGGAAAATGGTTTTATAAATACTGAGTGCTTTTGTGCATTTCAAGGAGGTTAACATTTTAAAATGTACAATTTCAATTACATTAAGTAAAAAAGTATGCTTTACATTTCACAAGCAAGTTGATTAGTGTCTCTTGATAGATATGTACATAATCCATGTTTTAGATTGATGATTATATTCTGATATGATGGACTCACAGGAATCACTTTCACACTGAAAGTTGTTGGTTGTTGGGGTGTAAATGAACTATAGAAGATAAGTAAGAGAAATCCATATTTCCCCAAACAAGTCACAGAAAGCTGTGTGTGTGTATGTGTATGTGTGTGTGTGTGTGTGTGTGTGTGTGTGTGTGTGTGCATGAGAGAGAGAGAGAGAGAAAGAGAGAGAGAGAGAGATTCTTTTTGGCAATACTGAGAGAGGCTAAGCAAGATAATATGAGTGGGTGTGGTTCCTTGCTCAAGTAACCTCAGTGAGTGGTGGTCATTGTGGCAAAAGGCATCTCTAGGACACATCACAGTCCAATGAAGCCTGTGTTGAGGGCCCAGTATACCCCGTCTCCAGAAAAACAGAGCCAAGTTTGCCACATTCAAATGTACATAAGAGACCTTTTCAAATTCTTCGGCTTCTGAGCTTCCCAGTTTCATGTGGCTAGCAAAATGTCATCAAAGTGACCTCACATTTGTACCAAGCAAGAGAATGCCAAACAAACCTACCAAATAGTAGACGAGTGCCAAAGACCCAGAAAGTGTCTGGCAGTAGTTACTCAGAAGGGTGATTTTTTTCCACAGAAAATCAGTACATATAATACAAAGATGCGAGAGCTCTCATGCTTACCTGCAAGGGTTGGCTATTTCTTCAGGTGTTGTCTTTATAAAAGGAGAAACTGGTTTTTCTACAAAGGAGCCAAAGCCCAGCTTGAAGTTGCTTGTTAATTTAGACATCTCCTTGGATAGCGTGGAGCCTAACTCCTTTATTGTATTAAGGTCATCTTCCATGGAAGCTGAGAGATCCATGAGGTAATACAAATCTACTGGATAATCCTCAGTCTGGCGAACATGGACTTGTAATGTTTTCTCATTACCTTGTAAAACCACAGCAGGGGAAAAAATGAACACATTAAGCTTTGTATCAGATCAGTCACTGGACCAGTGTGTTAAGTCATTTCAGAAAGATGTTCCTAAAGGAACGGCTGGTAAAAACAGTGACAGTATACATTTCATAAGCTGATATTCCCATGCAAACTCTTACCAGTTATGTATAGAGCTACAAAAGGACATGTAAGGCAGGATATTTTATATCATCTTGGGAAAACCCCCATCCATTTAGATTTAAGATAATCTGATTTCTGTGGTTTCAAAGAGGTAAAGCAAACCAAATGGCAGACTGGAGCTGCATTCAAATACTCAAAGAAATGTGAAACAAACCTGAAAGGCATTTGCATTTTTTCTTTTTCTTTTAAAAATTTAAATATTAAAACTTAAATACAAAATAAGAAAAGAAAAAAATGTCGTGTGCACAGCAGAATGTAAGAGAGAAGTCAATATATAGCAATAAATTTCCATTTCAAGAAAGCCTATGTAATAAATACTACTAGTTGTATTGAGAGCTATCCATCTTTTCTTTGTTTCCTTATAAGTTTTCTTTTGTTCTCTGTTGTGCACCTTTTACTTTGTTCTCCCCCACCCCTTCCTCCCTGCCCCCCAAGACTACAATTATGCATTGGTTTTTTGTTTTTTGTTTATTTTTTACAGGGCAAGGACACAGTTGCTGTTTGGTAAGTTTTTTCAGTTCTCTGCTAGGAACGTTAGTAACCCACATAAGTAAAGACATCATTGTTGGCTAGTTTCATTTATATAAAAAGAAATCACTTGTGATTCATAATTATAATCGGTGGTATACAAGCCTAAGCGCATACAGTCTGCTTTGCATTGGTGACACTGGAAATTTTGTTGTATGAATCAATGGAAAAAAGAAATGAGACTACAACACCATATTAAAAAGGTGCTATAACATACCTGGTCGCAATTTTAGAACTAAGCTTTGGGGTGAAATTTGTATAATATCCGAACTATTTTTCTGACTTCCTATACTCAGCGGCTTGTTTCTAAGTATTTCTATTGTGGAAGTAGGATTTTCAATGGCATGCAGCAAACATCCTTTAGCCAAAAGATTCTCTGCGGTGTCACACCTTTCACCAATTCCAGATGGATGGGTGAAGTCCTAGAAAAGCAAAGCAAAGCCAAGACTGATGAAAATAAGCACAATCTTTATTTATTTGTGGAATAATGGGGCATGATTTGTGCAACATGTGATATTCATCTTTCCCTCTCCATTCAGGGATCAAAATATTCTCACATCTACTACATTTATTGTATGTCCAAAGTTAATCCAAATTAGAAGGCTGATAGAGTTCTTGGTAAAGTAAGAAAGTTTTCCCTTTTATTTCAGCATTGTGGCTTCACATACCAGTTTCTTCTTCTCAAGCAACTCTTCAGTAGTTAGATACTGAATCTGCTGCAGGATTAAACTGTTTATTGACATGTATAAATATATATATATATGTATATATTTCGGGCATAATGAAATCACCCATTTCCTATAAATTGTCTACAGGTAGGAACTATATCTTCTTAGCAAATAATTTCTGATACAGTTATCAATGACTATTTACTGTTGGAGGTATTATGACATTATATTATTATTTTATAGCACCTTTGGCTTCTCTCCTGGACTTTAAACCCTAGCCCTTTAAATGTTGCTTATTTAATGCATTTCAGACCTTTCTCACACATTCAATGTACAAGTGAGTATAAGACAACCATCTTTTGCTGGACAGCAATGGTTTCCTTTCTTGACTATTAGTTGGTACTGAGCTCCCAATATAATTTCTCTCTGGATGGCAGAAGCTGGTGACCTGGGTATAGCAGAATAGAATCCAGTTTATGCCATGCTAGCAAGTGCCAAATGTGGCCACCAGTTACTGGACTTGCAAGCCGTGAAATATCAGTCAAGTGGCGGAAAAGTTAGTGTCCATTCATAGTCTATGAAGAAAACAGCTCATTGGATACATAGACCACATCTGCATTGGAGCTGTGAGGCTGCCATGTGGGCATTTGTAGATTTAAAAACCACTAAATCTTTGGTGCTAAGCATCACCTGTCAGTAAAACTACTGGTTTGTTATAGTAGGATAGCCACTAAGAACAGTATTTTAAAAATAAGTTTTCAAAAATAAGCTTTTTAGTCTCAGGATTTTTTTTATATCATAGTTGCAGGATAAAACCTGCCAAGATCTTCAATCAAATTTCAACCTTAAAATTTTGTGTCTATCTATCTGTGTTAGAATGATATATAGATTAATCCCTTTAATAGTATATACTCCTTTGTGTTTGTTATTAAGTTGTTTCAGTTGTGTCTGACTCTTTGTGACCCCATTTAGGGTTTTCTTGGCAAAGATACTAGAGTGGTTTGCCGTTTCCTCCTCCAGCCAACTTACAGATGAGGAAACTGAGCGAAACAGTGTTAAGTGACTTGCCCAGGTCACACAGGTAGGAAGTGTCTGAGGCAGGATTTGAACTTGGGAAGATGAGTCTTCCTGACTCCAGGCCTGGCACTCTATGCCGTATTCCTTTGTATATGTGTTGCTTACCCTGACAAAGTATAGCCTCCTTGGCAGTAGGTGAGGGCAAGAGACTGTCATTTTTTCTTTATATTTCTAGTGCCTGGCATATAATAAATGTATATACTCATATATATCCATATATGTATATATACATATATTCACATAAATATACATGTACACAAATTTGTATATACACATATATACAGGGATACAGTGCTTTGACTGCTCAAAGTACAAATAAGTAAAAATCTACATCAAATACACTTTTTTCCCCCAAGTTTATGTATCAAAAGTACAATTGGAATATGTGGGGAGGCAGAGTGGGTTGGAACTAGCTCTTTTGGAAATTAACTCCATGATGAACAGCTTCTTAGTTTCAGTGGGGATCATGTTTTTATGGTTAAGTCTGAAAGTACATGGAAATAAAACTCCTGTGGTCCTAAGTCTAGACATACTTGTGGATCAGAGGCATCATATCAGGTATCATCTGTGGTCAGAGCCAGAGAGAGAGAGAGAGAGAGAGAGAGAGAGAGAGAGAGAGAGAGAGAGAGAGAAAGAGAGAGTTACTACCCTGGGAATTCTGTGAGTCCCTGGTCACAGTGTTTCTTGCTTTGTTTGATCTGACAGATGAACTTCTGCCCTATGAGCAAAGATGTGATTAGTGACCTAGGAGCCCCTGAAGGGAAGGATGATCCTCTTTGTTGAGATGAATAGAAAATAATCAGGATCTTTCTGAAATTTTTGCATTGGAGTTCCCAATTTCAATTTCTGTTGCTTTCTATGAGATTACTGCAGGCTAAGAAATGCCGACTCCTTTATGTCATGCTGGATGTTTGAGGTGCTATGACTTCAGTTGTCCAAGGAGGATGCTATGCTGCGCCAAATTGATCTTTATGAATTTGAATTAGAATTGTAATTTGGGTTTTACTTTTTAAAGCTCTGTCCTGATAGAAATTCAAGTGCCTTTCTAGTATGATCCCTTTCCAAAGGATGTAGATCTTTGAACTACAGATTCTGTAAGTGACCACAAAATTACTTTATACAATCCATTATATAGAAATGGAAACATGAACAGCAATCCTTTCTAGTACATCTGGAGGAGTGCTTCATCTCATTAATCATTTACTCATCATAATTTAATAATACAAGAATAATAATATTTAGAGTCACGTACTGGATTTTAGAGGGTAAACATGAAACATTTTTCCCTGAGCCACCCTAGTCTCACCATTCCAACATTAGTGGTCTGACCAAAGGCTATGATTCTTTTGGGGACCCTCATTTTCCCCCTAGGATAATATCTGATTCATTTAACTTATTAGCTGCTGAAAATGCTGATATTTATACAGGGTGTCCCAAAAACTCTGATGTAGGTTTCAACTCTTAAAACTTAAAAGTGCAAAAAGAATTTGAGGATACCCTCTATAATCCATATAGTTCTATAAAGGGCTTAGATTACGCTGTTGGTTTCTCACCAGTTGATAAAATAGGTATTACTATCACTATTTCACAGATAAGCAAACAGAGGGACAGGGAGAATAAATAAGCCCCAAATGTTATACAAATAATGGGTAGTAAGGCTGTTATTTGAAACCAAGCCTCCATTGGTCTTTCTATACCTGAGCTGCCACTGAATGTGGTTTTATTAGAACTACATATTTTCCAAGAAGTCCTGTTCTTCCATTTTGTTGTTGGTGGGTCATTTCAGTCGTGTCTGACTCATCGTGACCCTATTTAGGGTTTCCTTGGCAAAGATACTGGAGTGGTTTGCCATTTTCTTCTCCAACTCATTTTATAGATGAGGAAACTGAGGCAAACAGGGCTAAGTGATTTGCCCAGCGTCACACAGCTAGTTAGTGTCTGAGGCCAGATTTGAACTCAGGATGATGATTCTTCCTGAGTCCAGGCCCAGCACTCTATGCACTATGGTGCCACCTAGCTGCCCTTTTTTCTACACGTGAGCTATAATTGAATGTAGTATTATTAGAACTATCTATTTTCCAAGAAGTCCTATTCTTCAATACCTATCATTTAAGTCCTTTTTTTTTTGAACTTAGATGTTGCAACAAATGTCATGTAAGCACAAGATTGCCTGCACATTCATAGCACTGAAGCCAGTTCTATTGCTGGCTATGCATTTGTATCATCTCGTCTTGGGGGCAGGCTTGGTTCACATGAAGCTGGGTAAAAAGAACTTTAAGGAAAAGCTGAATATTCTAATGCTACAGGTGGTAAGTTGGATTTTCCAGAATAACTTAACATCCCTTCCCTGACAAATTTTTCTCAAAATTAAGTAAATGAACATCCTATTAGCACTGCTAATCATCTGCTATACTTGTCCAGCCACCAGGGCTTTAGGGCAATTCTCAGGGCTGATGGCATGAACACAAGAACTCACACAAACACTTCTCTTGGAAATTCTTTAAGATTATTTGCTTTACCTCTTGAGAACACCAGGAGCAGTGTGGTCCAATAAGCAAGCAGTCTTCACAGGTCTCCGCATTACCCACAGCACAGCTCCCTGTGTTTAAAGCCAGACAGAGGCAGGAGATTAAGGATGCATTCAATTGTTCTCTCTATGAGGCTTGTGGTGATTCAAGCATTGGAGTAGGACAGAGCTGAAGTTTATCTTCATCGTCAGTAAACAAGTTCTTAAAATACTAGTAATTCTTATAGAACTTTAAGTTTCCACATAAATTAGTGTTAATATTTGTGGTAAAATCTTCCTATCTTATATTAATAACAGTATTTTTCTTTTTTAAAATATAAAAAAGTCATATATACTTCTAACTGCAATTTGATTTTATTCATCATTTAACACTTTTCCTTTTCAAAGGAGTTATGGACATGTGTGAAGATAAAAGTATTGGTAAATAGTCTTTATTTTTATGAGTATCCAGCCAAATGAGATTTCTTTCTCTTCTGAGATTTTCCTTGAAAAACAGCATGTCATAGTATAGGGAGGGAGTCCTTGGAAGCAGGAAGACCAGGGTTCAAGTCCCACTAGCTAAATGACCATAGATAAGTTACTTAACCACTTGGTGTTCCAAGCCACTCTCTAACATTATAATTGGCAGATGAGTTGATTTGCAAACAGTAGAGGGAGTTTTCACACTGAGAATTCCTACACTGATGATTGACACTATCTGCCCCCCTCCCCTAAAGAAGTCATCCTTAACAGGAGTGATTTGCTGTATGTTTGCATCATTTCAAGAAGATTCCAACTGGAGGAAAGAGAGGAGGTCATTGGGGAATGATAGTAATACTCAATAAAAGTACTTAAAATATATTTTAAAGTTTCCAAAATAATTATCGCTGCTATACACAGATTAATTTTTTGTGCATCAACTCTATTGTGTTTCTTGTATTAAAGTGCCAAAGCAACCTTGCAAATCCTGTAATCCTGCAGGGTACCTTGTAGAAACAGATCCCAATAGCTCCCCAGTCCTGTATCTGAGGTCTGTTAAAATATTTTCCCTCAAAGGCAAGAGGCTGTGGGACAGACCAGTTCAGAAACTGCTCCCCATATCTTGTTAAAGACAGTGTTGCCAAACATTCAGCGACAGAAATGGATGTGAGGGCTGACGGAGTCTTACCTTGAACATGGTTATTCCTTCCCAGAAATAGAAAGAACAGGCAAAGCAATTCAATCCCCATTCGTTTTCAGTTCTCGCTGTGCAGACAGATTAAAAAGTGAATTACCTTCAACATAACAAGATCAAAGTTGAACATTGTAAAAGACTTTCTTTCTTGAAGCGGAAAATGGTAAGTACTACTTACACTGCTTTGAACAGAAACTCTAGATGGAAAGGGCAAAAAAGTTTTCATTAAGACTGAAATGAAAACAAACTACCTGGACAGGTAAAGAAGAAAAGCCCTGCTTAAGAGCAACTTCAACATGATTCACTTCCTTGTTCTCCTTATAAGGAAGGCAGGTGTACAATCACTAAGAAGGTGGGGAAACTCATTCAGGTAGAAATTTGGGTGTAAATTCTAGCAGTCTCTCTGGGTCCTAGAGAAAGTCAATATTGTAAATGAATTTGTGATCAATGAAATTATGAGAGAGCAATTCTTTAAAATGTGTTTTTCATGTGTTTCCTATGTGACTTTGATGTACACAGGAAAAGTAATAAAATACTGGCCATAATGCTACTTTAAAGTAGATTATAATATTAGTGAGAAAAAAAATACCTGAGACTTAAGGATTCCATTTCTTTATCCAGATCTTTTATTCTGAGTTTAATTGAAGCAAAATTATTTCTGAAAAAGAAAAAAAAATCACCACTTACATCAAATTGATAATCAGACCAAAAAATTAAAATGATGTGATCTCTGGTTTTTTGCAGTGATTTGCAAAGGGATTTTTATGGGAATAACTAAAATATAATATAATAATAACTAGTGGTTTTTATTGGAATAATTAAAATTCTTCATGGGAAGTACTAAAGTAAGTAGTTTTTTTTTTAAATCCAAATAGTTTAGCAAATATGTTTCAACCCAAATAAAGAAAACCACAGAAAGGACAGTTTATAGAAACCACCTGTAAACTAGTAGCACCCACTGGCTCAAACAATTACGACAAGGTCTGCATTGTTACAAAGTTAGGGTGGTAAGTGAAGATCCTAAACAGTCAAGTGACTTCTGACTTGGCCATTTGCCCCACTGTCTAACCTTAGAATAATGGAAACTCCTAGAATGTTGGGACTGTTTCATTCATCATATTGTTATCTCTAGTGTTTGGCACATAGTAGGCTTTTGATACGCACAGAGATTTAAAAAAAATTTCTTTCATTGGCCATTACTTTTCTCCCTCCCTCACTTTGCAAGTGTATCTTTTTTGGGCTATGATGCAGGAAGTAGGGACTGGAAATATTAGAAATAGTCCCTCTTTGTAGGGAGCAATGTTGCTTTGAGCATTACACTATAACATAGTTTGGGAGAACAAGAGAGGAATCCAGGAGAGAAAAATGAAGATTAGAATTTAGGTCTTTTGAAAGTAACAGCAACAGTATAGATTTGCTCATTGTTTTGTAGTTCCAATGCCTTTTCATATACATAATTTTATTTAAGTATCACAATGTCTTTGTGAGGCAGGGAATATAAGTTTCACCAATTCTATCTCACCAGATTACAAAATAACATCAGAAATGAAGTGACTGGTCCTAGATAGGACTCAAAACCAGCTTTCTATGCCAAATGCAGTGTTCTTCCCCTCATTCCATTCAGAAACACCCCCCCCCCCGCCCAAACTATGCAAACTGGTTTTATTTAGTGTGAAGAAGAAAGGCCAACGGCATCTTTCACATTCCCCCCTTCTCTCTGCTCATCCAGTATCTACTCTGGTTCAGAACCTCATGACCTCTCTCCTGGTATATTACAATAGCCTGATATTTGTTTTCCCTACTTCTAGTCTCTCCTCACTCCAAGCATCTCTACTCAAATGCCAAACTTATTCCTTAAACCTAAATTGATTATATTATTCCCTTATTTAAACATCTTCAGTGTCTCCCTATTGCATTGAGGTAGGATAAAATACCAAAAAGGAAAGAATACTTTTTAGCTGATTTTTAAAAGTTCTTTACAATCTTGCTCCCATTTCCTCTTTACAGTCTAATTTTGTATACTTTGCTTTAGGTATGATCCATTCCAACCAAAGCAGTCTACTTCTGTTCCCAGTGTATATTTCATTTCTGGCCTAAGTACCTTCACTCAGGTAGCACTCCAAGTCTGGAAGGCACTTCTTTTTTTTTTTACCTCCAGCTCTTAGAATCTCCATCCTCCTTCAAAGCATGGCTCAGGGCCTCTATCTCCTAATTAAGCCTTTCTTGATCCTTTCAGTTGTTAGTACTTTCTCCCTCTTAAATTTATTTTCTATTACCTCTTTTGTACTTCATACTTATTTGTCTATGTATATGTTTATTCTCCTCACCCCCAGTGGATTGTAATTTCCTCAATGGCAGACTTTAATTTTTGTCTTTATATCTTTAGCACCTTTAAGAATGTCTTGAACTGAACTTTGGAAAGTGTAGTTCACTTTGGCAATTGTATTGTGGATTGATTGGAGAGGGGAGAAAATGGTAGCAGGGAGACCAATTAAAAATCTTTTGTTATCGTCCAGGGTGAAAGGTGATGAATCCCTGAATATGGATGCTGGCTGTGTGAGTGGAGAGAAGGAGAAAGAACTAAACATGTCTGAAATGGAACTCATTTCCCTCCCTAAACACACTCCCCACTGCTAACCTTGTCCATTACCATAGAGGGCAATGCCATCTTCTCAGTCCCTTAGATACACAACCTAGTAGTCATCCTGGACTCCTCATCATCTCTCAGCTCCCACCCCCTATGCCCAATTTGTTGCCAAGGCTTGTGGATTTCACCTGTGCAACATCCTTCATATACATTCCTCTCTCTTCTCTGACACTGCTGCCACTCTAGTGCAGGCTGACATAACCTCCTTCCTCAACTATCCTAATAGTCTGCAAGTGGGTTTTCCTGCCTCAACTCTCTTCACACTCCAATCTGTCTTCCATTCAGCTACCAAAGTGATTTTCCCAGAGCATAGGTCTGACCATGTCACTCCCCTACTCAATAAACTCTAATGGCTCCCTGTTGCCTCCAGGATTGAATACAAAATGTTGTTTGGCATTCAAAGACCTACATAATCTAGTCCTTTCTACTTTTCTATTCTTCTCATACCTTATTCCCTCAGACATATTCTTTGATTCGGCAACACTGGTCTCCTGGCTATTCCATAAACAAGATGCTCCCATCTCTTAGCTCCAGGCATTTTCTCTGACTGTTCCTCATGCCTGGAATGGTCTCTGTCTTCAATTTTGTCTACTAACTTCCCTGATTTCCTTTAAATCCTAACCAAAATCCCATCTTTTATAGCAAGCTTTTCCCCACCCCTCTTAATTCTAGTGCCTTCCCTCTGTTAATTATTTACTATTTATCATATATGTAGTTTGCTTTGTATATATTTATGTACATGTTGTCTTCCCCCTTAGATTATAAGGTCCTCGAGGGCAGGGACTGTCTTTGCCATTTTTCATTTTGGTATCTCCAGTTCTTTGCACAGTGCCTGACATATAGTAGGTGCTTAATTAATGTTTGTTGATTGATTTATTGGAGGCAGAATTGACAAACCTTGGCAACTGACTGGATACAGGAAATAAGGGAGACTATGACCAACCCAGGGCTGTAAACTCAAGTTGCTAGAAAATTGGTGTCAGAACAGGGAAGTTAGGAAGGAAGATGGGTTTGGGGAGAAAACAATGAATCCTTTTTTTTTGGACATACTGCATTTGAGATACTTATGTGATATAATAGTGGAAGGACCAGGAAGAAGCAATTGATATGGGACTAGAGTTCAGGAGAGAGAGGAGGACTAAATATATAGATTTTAGAACCATTTGTATAGAGATGATAATTGGACCTACAGGAGAAGTGGCAAAGTTAGAATTTGAATAAGAATTTGTGGGACACCAAATCCTAGACATTTTCAGCTCTGCCATCTGGTAAGATTATTTTTTTAATTTGGGATGTCATTTTCATCTTCTGTTTTCTCTCTTCAAACTTCCCCCTCATGGACTGATTCCTAATTCTGTCATAGAAAATTGCAAAGGATTGAGTGTCAACCTTCACCTTTGCGCTGATATCAAAGTCCCACCAGGAAGCCAAATAAACCAACATCATTGAGATATTTATATCATTACCAGACCCACCCTTGCTCAGTGAATGACAGTTTGAGAAATTGCCTGATTTGGCCCTGCCCAGCTGTAACTCTGAACTCTCCCTGAGGAAATTCTCATGATTCCATCTCAGGATCTAGGAAATAAAAGTGAGGGAGAGAAAGAAAAAAAAAGAGACTGCACCAAGTGAAAGTACTGCCAGTTATTAGGAATGAGTTTCTTATTACAACCTGCTTTATTTCAGGCACATACAAGTCAGTTAACAAGCATTTACTAAAGTGCATGCTGATAATAGCTAAAGGGGAGCTAGTGGCTCTGTGGATAGAGTGACAGACCTGAGGTCACAAAGATCTAAGTTCAAATCCAGCCTCAGACATTTACAAGCTATGTGACCCTAGGCAAGTCACTTAACCGTTTGCCTTAGTTTCCTTATCTGTAAAATGAGCTGGAAAGTTTTGCCAAGAAAATCCCAATGGGGTCACAAAGAGTTGAACATGACCAAAAATAACTGAACAACATGATGCATATATTACAATATATCACATGTTATATGCCTGGTTCATATGTATGTCAATAAAACAAAACCTACCAGTTATATCTCAATACATTTGAATATTTGGGTCCTTTTTTTTCAAATACAAAAGAAACCTTTCTTAATGCCTTCTTGTTAAAACTACCTAAATGAGATGGAAGAATAGGCACTAGGTCTGAGGTCCTTTGCCATTCTATTTGATTTACACCCTATCACTGCTACAAAAGAATAGCCTTGCATTGTTCACTGAGGATAAGAAAATCCCATTTCTGACACTGGTCAGGGCTGGTTTTCAATGCAGGAAGGGGCAATTCAATTGAGTAAAATTTAGCTAGAATTTGTTAAGTTCCTACTTAATAGTCTGCAGTGCACTATTCTAGGGAGGGGCAGCTAGGTAGCTCAATGGATAGAGAATGGAGCCTGTAGTCAAGAAGACCTGAGTTCAAATCTAGCTTCAGATACTTGTACTAGTTGTGTGACCCTGGACAAGTCACTTAATCTCTGTTTGCCTTAATCTACTGGAGAAGAAAATGGCAAAACTTGCCAAGAAAAATCTTATGGACAGTATTGGCATACTACAGTCCATGGGGTCACAAAGAGTCAGACATGACTCAGCAACATGCTAGACACTGGGAATAGACAAAGATAAGTTATTTTTAAATGATCATATATTTATGTTTTTTTCTTTCCCACCTACCCCCAAAAGAAGAAAAAAATACTCTTGTAAGAAATGAGATATACAATGTTTAAAAGCAACACAGCTCATGCCCTCAAAGAGGTTAAAATCTATCAGTTGGGAGACATACATATAAATACAGTGCTAAGCAAAATGTAATAGGGGCAAATGAGAGTTACAACCTTGCACTAATAAAATCTGAATGGTAGGTGTTCCTTCTGACTAGAGTTATTGCTGCTGTTGGATACAGTCTTTTATGTTTTGTAGAAATGTTTTGGTTTCAATGATTCTTTCATACAGGCTTTACAAAAATGATTTTATCTCTGTACCAGCATAGTAGCACTGACTCAGGAGAATCCTAGAGTCTGAAGAAGCTTCATTGGTCATCTGGTCCGACTTCCACCCTAAATAATCAATCCTACCTATGGCATCTTCCCCCCAAAGTGGTTTCCCACCTTTTCTTGAGTGCTTCAAGCACTGAGAAACTCACTACCTGAAAAGACAGGCCCTCCTACGATGGAAAAACTCTAATTTTTAGGAAAATTCTTCCTTATAATTAACTAAAACATGCTTCATTGTGACTTCCATCATTAGTCTTAGTTTTGGTCTCTCGGGCCAAGTAGAAGATCTAATCTCTCTTCTAAATGACAGTATAAGACAATATTTGTAGAGGGATGCCGTCCTTTCTTCCCCCAATCACATTTGCTGTCCTACAGGCTAAACATTCTGAGTCACATCAATTTCTTCTCAATGAAGGCATTTTCTAAGTTCACCTTGGGTAGTCTCCTGCAGATTTCCTTAAGTTTTTCCAATGTCCTTCCTAAAATAAGGTGACCAAGATGGAACATGATGCTCCATACAGTCTAACCAGGACTGAATACAACAGGATTATCATCTCTCTCTTCTGATCACTGAACAGTGATTAATGCAAGCAAAAAATTACATTTTTTTAGCTATGAGGTCCTACTATTGATTCATATTAAGCTAGCAATTTACCTCTAGATTTATTTTTATGGTCTATTATCTAGATATATCCCTCCATTCTGCAATTATATAGTTATTTTTTAACCAAAGTGTAAGACTTTATATTTATCTCTATAAAATTTAATGCTATTAATTTGGGCCAATCATTCTAGCCTATTGACAACTTTTAGAATCTCAGACTGTCGCCTAATATCTTAACCATCACTTTTAGCTCTACGTCATCTACAAACTTTATAATTCCTATATAATTTGTATGTCCATGCAATTGATGAATGTTAAAGAGAAAAAGGACAAAGAGCTCTGTGGTACATCACTAGTACTCTCCTTCTAGAGTGACACCAATCTCTTAATCAAGGCATTTGACCAATTCCAAAAGCACTTAACTATACCATCATCCTTCCCACATCAGCATATTGTCCAAAGTTATCACAAGATACTTGCTCATTGTTTTTCTAGTCAGAATACCTGGGCTTGGAGCCCAACTCTTTCTCTTATTACCACTTTTGACAGTAGGAAATTAGTTTCCCTCCATAGTATGGTTTCCTCATTAGTAAAATAAGGAGCTTTGACTAGATGATCACTAACATCTCTTGACTTTGCCAAACACCTTGCTAAAATTGTGGTATGCCATCTTTATGGCTTTTCACCGATCCATTAATCTATTAATCAGGTAAAAAAAAAAGAAATGAAGTTAATCTATAATTTATTACATTGAACCAATGTTGGCTCATAAGGATCTCTATTTTCCTTTCTAAGTGCTTACAACTTCCATACTTCAATGGATCAATGATCTCATTAATGTGAATACTTCTTTCACATGTGCAAATCTCAACCTATCTCTACCTCCCCGTCCTATATTATTGCTCAGTATTCTGCTATATGTTTTCATTAAATATCTACCCAAAGTACTGGAGACATTCCTATAAGCTTCATTCATCATTTGGTCATTCAGTGTCAGACTCTTTATGACCTCATGGATCATAGCACTCCAGGCCCTTCTATCCTCTATTATCTTTCGAGGTCTGTCCAAGCTCATATTCATTGCTTCCATGACACTATCTATGTCATCCTCTGCCATACCCTTCTCCTTTTACCTTCAGTCCTCAATGAATCCTGTCTTCTCATTATGTGGCCAAAGTATTTAAGCTTCGGCTTCAGTATTTGTCCTTCCAATGAGTTGTCTGAGTTAATTTAAGTATTGAATGATTGCCTGAATTAAATTCACCCATTCCCATCCATTTAAGTTCATTGACACCCAAGATGTCGATGTTTAATGTTTCCATCTGCTCTGGTTGGAAAATAGCCTTCAAGAATGCATCATGGTCTATCAGGTAAAATGTGGTTTGTTCCTGTTGTGCTTCCTTTTAATTAATAAGGAATAATCACAGAACAATCTTGTATTCTTTAGATTTTTCAATACTTCAGGCTATTTCCAAACCATGCTTTTTGCACTCCAGCCATTTTTCTCTTCTCCTTCCTCTCAGGACCCTGGACTTTATTCATGGGATCCTGGATGCTGATCAAAGAGTTTTTATCTTATTCAGTCCAGAACCAGGCCTCCACATTACTTCCCAGTCATTTCCAAACCCTGCTGTCCCTTGAATACCTCCTCCCTCTCCCCTTCCAGTACCCTCTTTGTGTTGTCTTTCACCATTAGAGTGTCCTCCTTGTAGGGTTTATGCTGGTAAATGTTTAATAACAGGAATTCTGTGGGGAATTGTACCAAGATACATTTTTATGTTTATTCTATATTATTAACAGTTTCTCCATCACTTTCTTAAGCCTAGACAATCAACAAACCAAAAACATCAAGACCTTATTTTTAAACTTCACTGATTTCCAAGGCAAAAATGCTTTCACTGAAAATTTAACAGTTGGCTCTTGGGAGCCACTTTGAGCTGTTTCCAGTGCACACCTGTTAGAGACTGTCTTGTTTGTATTTTTTTACCAAGTGTATGGCCAGTGCCTTGAATACAGTAAGCCCTTAATAAGTGCTTTATCATTCATTCATTTGGTTATGTGGCTACGAAGATTTATCTCACTATAGAAATTTGTCTTTAAAAGGCTGACTGATTCCTTCCTATATTTTCATGTATAAACATTTCTTGTATAAACTTTATAGAAATGAGAAATTAGGCATATGGTTTGGTTGTTGCTGTTGTCTTCCTAGTCATCTTTTATTTTGGTAAAAATGCCATCTGTGATTTTTTCCATTTGGGCACAAATTGCCCAAATGTAATCCAGCCAAGTCTCTTCCTTCTTTTTATATACCTTGGAAATCAACTTATCAACACTTTCAAAATTGTTTTGCCTTAATTCTAGTGCCTTCCCTCTGTTAATTATTTCCTGTCTATCTTGTAAGTTGTTCATACATAATTGTTTGCAAGTTGTCTCCCTCATTAGATTGTGAGCTCCTTGAAAGCAGCAACCATTTCTTCTTCTCTTGCCTTTTTTGGGTATCTCCAGGACTTAGCATAGCACTTAACATATACAGTAGTAGGCACTTAACAAATGCTCATTCCCTGACACTGGCTTCTATTTTCAATTTGTCCTTGGTGAAGTCTAGCCTCTTTTCCAGACTTCATCTTTTTAAGTGTCATTTCTGTTCATCATCAATCAATCAATTAATTGACAAGAATTTATTAGTTTCCTACTTAGGTGAGATGCAAAGACGAGAAAAAAACAAGCCTTGCCCTCAGGGAGCATCCATTCTATTAGGAAAAAATACACATATAATACATATATGTACATATAATGCATACATGTACATATATAAAGAAGTATCTCCTCTCTTCTTTCACTGTCTCTGTCTCCCTGTGTCTCTATCTGTTTTTTTCCTCTGTTTCTCTGTCTCTCTCTCTATATATATTTACATACATATATACATGTACAAAGTAATTATTAAGCCATTTTCTTGAGGGTGATTTGCAGCTTGAGAGGTTGGGAACGGGAAAGGTCTCTGTATAGGTTCTTTGTCTGAGCTTCGATAAAAGGTAGGATCCTAAATGTCAGAGGTGAGAAGGGACTGGATTCAGATAGACAGCTGATACAAAGGGCACAAATGAGAGATACAGTGTTTGTCTAGAAGGAACAACAAATTAGCTCATTCTCTTGGAATATAGAGTGCATGAAGTAGGGTAAAATTTAATATACCTTAAAAAGTAGGTTGGAGCCATATTGTAAAAGGCTTTAGATGCCATCAAAGGAAAGTATGCTGGATTTGGAGTCAGAAAACATGGGTTCAGATCCTAATTATTCTATTAACTAATTATTCTATTAACTACTTATGTTTCCTTGGACAAAACACCTCATTTACTCACCTATAAAATGGAGATGGTTCAGATGGTCTCTAAAATATTTTTTAAAAATATTAATAGCAAGCATTTAGATAGAACTTTGTTTCCAAAATGCTTTCAAATACTATCTCATTTAATCATCACATCAACCCTGGGAGGTAGATATTATTATTATTCCCATTTTATAGATGAAGAAACTGAGTCAGGTAGCTGTTATACAGGGTCATGCAGCTAGTCTGAGATTGGATTTAATTTTTCCTATTTCAAGGTCAGCTCTCTTCCCACTCTACTATCTTGCTGCCTTTTAGCATGAAATCTAGGATATTATGAGCAACAGAAAAATACTGGAACTTTGTGAGCAAGGGATTGCCATGGTCAATCCTGTGTTTTAGGAATATAATTTTGGCAGCTATGTTGAGGATGGATTAGAGATAAGATACTTGAGTCTGAGAGACCAATTGGGAAAGACGAACTGAGGAGTAGATTCCAAATGTGATGGCTCCATTATCATCACTATGGGCAATAGATCACCACAGAAATCAAGACAAATTTGCCCTATTTTGCATTTATTTGTTGTTCTTCCAGTTTCTTCAATAAATGTTCTTGGGATTATATGGTTTAGTTGAGTCTCACTTTAAGATCTCTCTGGGTTCATTTCCCCTTCTACTGATTTTTGCTGTTTTATGAAGTAATACAATGGCCAGTGAGGTGTCACAGTGGTTAGAGTGTCAGGCCTGAAGTCAGGAAGATGTGAGTTCAAATCCAGACTCAAACACTTGCTGGATGTGAGACCCTGGGCAAATCACTTAACCCCATTTTCTTCATTTTTCTCATCCATAAAATGAGCTGGAGAAGGAAACAGTAAACCACTCCAGTATCTTTGCCAATAAAACCCCAAATGGAGTCACAAAGAGTCAAACATGACTAAAAATGATTAAACAATAATAACAACCAAGGCAAAGCTGCTTCTAATCTTCAACTTATTTCCTCTGTCATATTTCCTCACAAAATGCTCCTTTAACAATTCACTATAGAATAGGCAGTTTTCACAAGAAGAAGCACAAGCTATCAATAGCCATGAAAAATTCCAAATCACTAACAATTAGGTAAATGCAAATTAAAGCAACTCTGAGGTTCCCCTTTACACCAATCAGTTTGGCAAGTCTGACAAGAAAGGAAAATTAAAAATGCTGGTGGAGCTATGGGAAATCATGCACATTAAGACACTGTTAATTAGCCATTAGGCCAGCCATTCTGAAAAGCAACGTGGAACTATGCTACCAAACTATGTAATACCCATTGGAGACATAATACTAGTATGTTAATACCCCAAAGACATTTTGAAAAGAAGAGGGAAAGGACATATCTATCTATCTATCTATCTATCTATCTATCTATCTATCTATCTATCTATCAATTCCCAGCAATTGGGGAATAGCTGAACAAAATAGGGTGTATGAATGCAATGGAATAATATTCTACTATAATCCAAATGAAAAGAATGGTTTCAGAGAAACCTGGGAAGACTTGTATGAACTGATGCAAAGTGAAGTGAACAGAACCAAGAAAACAATTTATCCTATGCCAACATCATAAAAATGAAAAACTCTGAACAACTTAAGAATTGATCAATACAATGACTACAATGACAGGGGACTCATGATGGAATATCCTAACCACCTCCTGATAGAAAGATGATAGACTAATGGGTAAATTGAGACATATGAAAGAAAGAAAAACCAAACTTTTGTTACAAATATGTATAACCAAACAAAAAACATTTCTGCATTGGTCATGTCCAAAAAATATTGCTAGTATTTATATAGTGTTTTAAAGTTTGCAAATTACTTTAAATGCTAACATATTTGTTATAAAGATTTGTTCTTTCTTTTTCATGTAGTAGGGGGTTGTAAAAGTAGGAGGCGGTAAAATAGTTTTTGTTAATTGAAAAAAAATCATTCTAGCATATCTCCAGAGATCAATATCTATATCACAAAGACAAGTTTTCAGAATTTTACTTAAGCTGTTTTTCAGTTGTATCTGACTCTTCATCATCCCATTTGGGGTTTTCTTGTCAGATTTACTTGAGTGGTTTGCCATTTCCTTCTCCAGCTCCTTTTACACATGAGGAAACTGAGGGGTTAAGTGACTTGCCCAAGGTCACACAGCTAGTAATTGTCTAAGGCCATATTTGAACTCATGAAGAGGAGTCTTTCTGACTCCAGGCCTGGAACTCTATCCACTATGCCACTACGTTTTCCCTTTTTATAACTGGTATACTTTCTTGACTCCATTTTTCTGGCACCTTCCCTGCCTCCCTTCCCTTTTTTCCATTATTCTTCCAAGATGGCAGCTGTTCAGTAAGACACTTTCTTTTGAGATTATTCATAAACTCTAAGGGCCCTATCAGCTTTAACTCTATGACCCTGTGACTCACAGATCATCAGGGAAAGAAAATTTAGCAAGGCTTTCAATTTAAAAATGAGAAAACTGATACCCAAAGGTGTTTATCAATTAGCAAACAGTGGTGCCCAGGCTAGAACTCAAGTCTTCTGACTTCATCACATGAATAAGAATATTCTCTCTTTACTGGCAGTCACCTCTATAACTGGAAACTTTCCCAAGTTCTTTCTAACTTACAATCACATCAAGAGGCTTCCTTTCTTCCTTCCTTCTTTCTTTCTTCTTTCCTTGTTCCTTTTCTTTCTTTCTTTCCTTGCTCCTTTTTTCTTTCTTTCTTTCTTTCCTTGCTCCTTTTTTCTTTCTTTCTTTCTTTCTTTCTTTCTTTCTTTCTTTCTTTCTTTCTTTCTTTCTTTCTTTCTTTCTTTCTTTCTTTCTTTCCTTCCTTCCTTCCTATCTATCTATCTATCTATCTATCTACCTGTCTGTCTAGTGCATAAGCTAAGACTGGACAATGCTGAAGAAGATTCAGAGAAATGGTGCTTGAATAACTTCCTTTCTAAAGAAACCAAGTGGTGACATTTTAGAACCATAACTAGAGCATGGCTTTCTTTGTCCTTCTTTCCTTCCTTCCTTCCTTCCTTCTTCCTTCCTTCCTTCCTTCCTTCCTTCCTTCCTTCCTTCCTTCCTTCCTTCCTTCCTTCCTGTCTATCTGTCTATCTATCTATCTATCTATCTATCTACCTATCTATCTGTCTGTCTGTCTAGTGCATAAGCTAAGACTGGACAATGCTGAAGAAAACTCAGAGAAATGGCACTTGAATATCTTCCTTTCTAAAGAAACCAAGTAGTGACATTTTAGAACACTAACTAGAGCATGGCCAATCTGAATTTAGAGGGTGCTAACAGAATTTGCAACCATATAGCTTAGCAACTTGTTATCAAGAGTACTTAATTAAAATAGGATCCTGCTGCATTGTGGCCTGGGGCGAACACCCCTCCCTACCCACCGTGCCCTATTCCTACAAACCTGCTTTGCATTGCTGCACCTGGGCATAGCTTTGTGGTCTTTGTCCCATACAAAGAAATTCCTAGTTAACCCTCTGATGGGTTCAGTAGGAGGCCTTCTTTTGTCAGGCCTGAATCTCTGACTCAACACAATTCTTTATTGCAGACATTTTTTTCATCTTTACCATAAACCCAGTCCTTGAGCATGCCTACTGTAGTCATCTTTCAAACCTTGTATACAAAGTTATTACTGTTGCTCTACAATTTCCAATTAAATTATCTAGTAACCATCTCATGCAATGTCAAAGTGCTGTTACCTTTGATGCCTAAACCAGTTGGATTTTTTTGCTTTCTTTTGTGTCATGGACCCTTTTGGCAATCTGGAAAAAGCTATGCACCCCTAATCCGAAGAATGTCTTTATACACATACAATAAAATACACAGGACTACAAAGGAAACCAATTATATCAAAATATATGTGAGATTATAAACACTTATTGAAATGTTGGGGAAAAATAGTTCATGGGCCCTAGGTTAAGAATTCCTGCCCAAGGTTGCTCCTGACCTACTCTCCAGGATGGATTTATTGCTGTGGTTATTAGTTTGAAATATGATGGTTACTAGGGGCAGCTAGGTGGCACAATGGTTAGAGCACTGGGCTGAGAATCAGGAAGACTCATCTCTGTGAGTTCAAATCCAGCCTCAGATGATTGCTAGCTGTGTGATCCCACATAAGTCACTTAACCCTGTTTATTTCATTTTTCTCATTTGTAAAAGGAGCTGGAGAAGGAAACGGCAAACCACTCCAGTATCTCTGTTAGGAAAACCACAGTTGGGGTCACCAGTCTTTCACGAGTGAACAACAACATTGTGGTTACTGATAAGTAAATAGAAGTTAAACGGATACCACTTGAGCCCGGCTATTGAACTCTGACTTTGTTATCAATATGCCTACCTACAAGTGTGCCTATTAACATGCATGCTTACCTATTTCTCCAGTAGTCTATCTTATAGATTGCTGAGAATACTTGTGAAAACAATATTCAATTGTTCACATAGGGAAGTACTTCTCTGGGTAATGGAGTTTTCTCTAGCACTTATCTTTTCTCTGATCCTTTCCCCTTTTTCACATTCCAGGTTCAAGGACCCATCCATAAGAAAGTGTAAACAGCCTTAGCATTTGGCTCCCTTAGTTCATATGGGAACTACTGGACTCCTTAATTGAAAGACAGAAGCAAACAAAATTTTAAGACACTTCACAGTGCCCTGAACTAGACCTTTATTTAAAGCATCCTTTAAAAAGGAAATCAGAATGAATACAAAATGAACAGGTAATTTGCTGTCTTGTGGGTTGTCTAAAATATCATGGAAGGACTACGTAACATTCTGCTGATTTTTCTAGGGAAAAAACCACGAAAGTATAAATTAAGGATGAATATTGAAGAAGAGTTAATTTTGGCACAAAATTGAGATGATATTTTATAGCAGATAAGACATAAAATTAGGACTTTATTTTAAAGGTACACTTAAACAGGGAAACAGTTCCTTTACAGAGCTCAGAGAAGCTCATTTGACAAGACCAATCTTGTCCTTTGAGTTGCCTGCAAATAACAGGGTGGTGGTCAGAATCACAACATGGAAAGATTTAAAAATAGAAAATTGTAGTGTACGTAAGGATATCCAATTAATTTTCCTTGATCTACTATATTCTTTGCTTAGAATGAAACAAAGTTGTAGCTAAAATAATATATAAATATGTACATATATACACACATAATATGTACATACATTTAAAAAATAACTCAAAGTCAATTTATTGTGGAGTATTTTATAATTAAGCACTAAGCAAAGTAAGGAGAGGCAGTAAGGAGCACTGGATAGCGAGTTGGCCTGTCATTCAGAAAAGACATGAGGACAAGTCCCTCCTGTGATACAAACCAGCTACATGACACTGAGAAAGGCACTAAACTGTTCATTGTCCCAGGCATCTCTCTAACACTATAATTTGCAGAATAGTTGTTGATCTATATTGGTAGAAGGAGCTTCCTCACAAGGAGTTCCATATGTCACTGAAATCACAGGTTTAGACCAAAAAATGATAATGTAATAGTAACATCCCTTTCAATTCATATAATCATTTCAAGGAACACTTAAAATTCAAATTTATTGTTTGGGGGGTAGAAAATAAAATTTTCCCCTCCACTTCAATTTCCTCTTATTTGCTAGTCTAGGAGGTATAGCAGGAAAGTGGTTAAGATATATAACTAAGAAGGCAAAATGGATGCCCTAACAACAGATCAATACCCAGAATTCTCATCCTAATGATGAAATCCCATATGGCCTGTAGCTTTACATTGTGAGTACTCTTTTTTGTTTATTATTTTTTTTATTTAATATATTTAGTTTTCAGCATTGATTTTCACAAGAGTTTGAATTACAAATTTTCTCCCCATTTCTACCCTCCCCCCACTCCAAGATGGTGTATATTCTGGTTGCCCCATTCCCCACTCAGTCCTCCCTTCTGTCACGCCACTCCCCTCCCATCCCCTTTCTCTTCTTCTCTTGTAGGGCAAGATAAATTTCTACACCCCATTGCCTGTGTATCTTATTTTCTAGTTGCATGCAAAAACTTTTTTTTTGTTTTTGAACATCTGTTTTTAAAACTTTGAGTTCCAAATTCTCTCCCCTCTTCCCTTCCCACCCACCCTCCCTAAGAAGGCAAGCAATACAACATAGGCCACATGCGTATCATTATATATAACCCTTCCACAATACTCATGTTGTGAAAGACTAACTATATTTTGCTCCTTCCTAATCTATCCCCCTTTATTGAATTTTCTGCCTTGACCCTGTCCCCTTTCGAAAGTGTTTGCTTTTGATTACCTCCTCTCCCATCTGCCTTCCCTTCTATCATCCCCTCTTTTTTATCTTCTTCCTCCTTTTTTCCTGTGGGGTAAGATACCCAATTGAGTGTGTATGGTATTCCTTCCTCAGGTCAAATCCGATGAGAGCAAGATTCACTCATTCCCCCTCACCTGCCCCCTCTTCCCTTCCAACAGAACTGCTTTTTCTTGCCACTTTTATGTGAGATAATTTACCCCCATTCTATCTCTCCCTATCCCCCTCTCTCAATATATTCCTCTCTCATCCCTTAATTTTATTTTATTTCTTTTAGATATCTTCCCTTCATCTTCAACTTACCCTGTGCCCACTCTCTCTCTCTCTCTCTCTCTCTCTCTCTCTCCATATATATATATATATATATATATATATATATATATATACACACACACATACATACATACACACATATACATATATATACATACACACACACACATATATATACATATATGTATATTCCCTTCAGCTACCCTAATACTGAGGTCTCATGAATCATACACATCATCTTTCCATGTAGGAATGTAAACAAAACAGTTCAACTTTAGTAAGTCCCTTGTGATTTCTTTTTCTTGTTCTTTTTCTTGATTACCTTTTCATGCTTCTCTTGATTCTTGGGTTTGAAAGTCAAATTTTCTATTCAGCTCTGGTCTTTTCACTGAGAAAGCTTGAAAGTCCTCTATTTTATTGAAAGTCCAAATTTTGCCTTGGAGCACGATACTCAGTTTTGCTGGGTAGGTGATTCTTGGTTTTAATCCTAGCTCCATTGATCTCCAGAATATTGTATTCCAAGCCCTTCGATCTCTTAATGTAAAAGCTGCTAGATCTTGGATTATTCTGATTGTGTTTCCACAATACTCAAATTATTTCTTTCTGGCTACTTGCAGTATTTTCTCCTTGATCTGGGAGCTCTGGAATTTGGCGACAATATTCCTAGGAGATTTATATTTGGATCTATTTGGGGAGGCAATCTGTGGATTCTTTCAATTTCTACTTTGCCCTGTGGCTCTAGAATATCAGGGCAGTTCTCCTTGATAATTTCTTGAAAGATGATATCTAGGCTCTTTTTTTGATCATGGCTTTCAGGTAGTCCAATAATTTTTAAATTCTCTCTCCTGGATTTATTTTCCAGGTTAGTGGTTTTTCCAATGAGATATTTCACATTGTCTTCCATTTTTTCATTCCTTTGGTTCTGTTTTATAATATCTTGATTTCTCATAAAGTCACTAGCTTCCACTTGCTCCAGTCTAATTTTTAAGGTAGTATTTTCTTCAGTGGTCTTTTGGACCTTCTTTTCCACTTGGCTAATTCTGCCTTTCAAGGCATTCTTCTCCTCATTGGTTTTTTGGAGCTCTTTTGCCATTTGAGTTAGTCTATTTTTTAAGGTGTTGTTTTCTTCAGTGTATTTTTCAGTATTTTTTGGGGTCTCCTTTAGCAAGTCATTGACTTGTTTTTCATGGTTTTCTCGCATCCTTCTCATTTCTCTTCCCAATTTTTCCTCTACTTCTCTAACTTGCTTTTCCAAATCCTTTTTGAGCTCTTCCATGGCCTGAGACCAGTTCATGTTTTTCTTGGAGGCTTTCATTGTAGGCTCTTTGACTTTGTTGACTTCTTCTGGCTGTATGTTTTGGTCTTCTTTGTCACCAAAGAAAAATTCCAAAGTCTGAGACTGAATCTGGGTGCGTTTTCACTGCCTGGCCACGTTCCCAGCCAACTTACTTGACCCTTGAGTTTTTCAGCATGGTATGACTGCTTGTAGAGTTAAGAGAACTATGTTCCACACTTGGGGGGATGTGCCAGCTCTGCCACACCAGCACTCCTCCTTCCCCAAGAACCCGCAACCTGGACTGGACTTAGATCTTCAGCGGGCTCTTCACTCCTGCTCTGATCCACCACTTAATTCTTCCCACCAGGTGGGCCTGGGGCCAGAAGCAACTGCAGCTGTAGTTCTGTAGCTGCCCCACCTCCTCTGCCTCCGGGGCAGTAGCCAAACCGAGAACTCCTTCCACTCCCACAGCTTTTCCCACTAACCTTCTCTGTTGTCTTTGGTGTTTGTGGGTTGAGAAGTCTGGTAACTGCTGCAGCTCACTGATTCAGGGTGCTAGGACACCCTCCACCCGGCTCCTGGTCTGGTTGGTCCGCCCCTCCCACGCTGGGCTCTGCTCTGCTCCACTTGGGCTCCCAGCTCCGTGCGGGATAGACCTCACCCAGAGACTATCCAGGCTGTCCTGGGCTGGAGCCCTGCTTCTCTCTGCTATTTTGTGGGTTCTGCAGTTCTAGAATTGGTTCAGAGCCATTTTTTATAGGTTTTTGGAGGGACTCGGTGGGGACCTCATGCTAGTCCTTGCTTTCCAGCCACCATCTTGACTCCCAGGATGCCATGAATACTCTTTATTACTGATATTTGTAGCAGATGCTTTAAGTTCACTACAACATGAAGCCAATTCTTTGCATCAAATAGCTCTTTTAAAAGTCAGAATAGTGTAATGCATGAATTGGTGTCCTGTCCATAAGAGCATTGTTCACAATTGACCTTTACTTAAAATGAAGCCTTTCAAATTGCATATAATTAATATTGCCAGACAATGAAAAAACAGTGTGTCTTAAATTTCATAATGATTTGTAAATTGCTTACATTTCATATTTCTTACCAGAGCCTCACTTCTTTCAATATTTTTGCTTAAAATTCTAAGCAAACAGTAGACTCCTATTTGAGCTAACAAAGGGTAATCTTCCCAAAACAGCTACGAAAAAGTTCCTTAATGAAAAAATAGCTACTGTGTAAGAAAAAGAATAGTTGTAGAGTTGTCCCAACAATTCACAAGAAATAAAATCCAAGAGAAGAGCTAACAATAAAATCCAAACCCTCAGATATCTATACACAAATGTGCAAAGGGTGGGTGATAAACAAGGTGAACTATAGGTACAAAAGCAAGGAGGCAAATTTGACCTCAGATATATTACTGAGACTTGGGGGTGGGGGTAACTTATGACTGAAACATGGCTCTGGAAGGGTATATCATTTAAAATGAACAGAAATGGAGTGTAGAATGGCAATGTGTATTAAAAAGAAATATTCATGAAGAAATCTATAAACCAAAGTGGGTAAATAGGGTGCAAAACACTTATTTGAGGATTAATAGAAGGAAAACAAAAACAACCTGGTTGTTGAAAACACAGACCACCTCTATAGAAGGAGGAAATAGATGTGGAATTTGGAAACATCATGAACCTAGCACAGGCATGACAAGGTAATGAGGGATTAACTTTCTAGTCATCTATTATAGCTTTCTCTATAACAAGCGAATAAATTCTTGGTTTGACTTAATTTTCTTTCTTCTTATGCTTCTCTGAATGAATCACATTTTTCACTATGGTGAAATAAAATACTATTATATTCACATGCCACAATTTGTTCAATCATTTTCCCAATCAATAGTCACCCATTTTGTTTTTCGTCTTTTTTTGGCATGGGGGCAGAGAGGGAAAGGGGGTGTACTACCAAAAGTGCTGCTAAAGAGATGCTGGTATATTTGAGATTATTCTATCTTTGACCTCCCTAGTGATCCCATTGTTAGGCATGTAATGACCTTGAAAATCAAAATTTTTAGTATAAACAGCCTAGCAACTTTCTCACATAATTCCACAGTGTTTTCTAGAACTGTTGATAGATATTTAAGGCCACAAACAACATATTATTATGCTTTTCTTCCCACAGCCCCTCCAAGACTATTTTCATCATATCATCCTTGCCAATGTATTAGATGAAACCTAAGAATTGTTTTAGTTTACATTATAATTTGTATTTCAAAAGGATAAAGAGAAGAGTAAAGAAAAGTCAGGTAAGAGAGGATGAAAACAAAAGTTTGGCATGGTCTTATATCAGGAGCACCAAGACAGATAATGAATTGAATTGAGACTGTCAGTGAATGCTTAGGACAATAACAAAAAAGGCTTTTAAAAATGGTAAGTTGGGAGAAAGAGGAAGGTTAAAAAAATAAAACTTCTATTTAAAGTGGATGGGACAATGGTAATAGATTACTGTGAGAAAGTAGAAATATTCACCTCTTCTTTTATTTTTATTTTCTCTGTCAAGGAGAATGATCTTTGGATTGAGAGAGAAAGAACAAAAATGGTTAATAGAAAGTAGAAACTCAGGGCAGCGAAGTAAGAGAACATACAACTTGGTGAGTTCACATCATGAATCCTAGATAAACTGCTGTCCAGAAAAAAGAAAATAAGTAGATGTGATTGTAGAATCACTTTCAATGACCTTTAAAGGATCAGAGCAAAGAGAAGAGGTGCTGAAAGACTGAAGAAGGTCAAATGGTCTAATTTTCAAAACAGGGAAGGGATAAGTATCTGAAACTGTATGTAGATCAGATGACTTCTAATTATAATGAAATTCTAGAACTATTGCTATTAAAAGGACGTTTGTGGACATCTAGAAAGGGAAGCAATTATCATAAGACTTAGCATAGCTTCATTAAAAGTAGCTAACACAGTAGACCATGTCAATATGCTAAAAAAAGATGACATTACTTAATTTATGGATTTAATGTTATGCCAGCCAAACAGTAAGGATTTTACTTTATAGAGCAAGACAAAATAATAATAGAATTCATTTTGAGAAACAAAATATCTAGAATCTCAAGAAATATTAATAAATTCAAAGGAATGAAAGAAGAATGGCATCATTAGATCTCAAAGCATATCATAAACCAATAGTCATCAAAACTATTTGATATTAGTTAGAAAATTTTTAAGTAGGTCAGTGGAATAGATTAGATAAGCAAGACTCAGAGTCAACTGACTACAGTGGTCTTGAGTTTCAGTGGCTCACTATTTCCTCTAGGATCAAATAAGAAATCCTTAGTCTTCCATTAAAGTACTCCATGATTCCATAGTTTATAGGTGGTCAAAAGATATGAATAGGCAGTTTTCAGATGAAGAAATTAAAACTATATATAGTCATATAAAAATGCTCTAAATCACTATTGATTAGAGAAACGCAAATTAAGACAACCCTGAGGTACCATCTCACACCTATTAGATTGGCTAATATGACAGAAAATGAAAATGATAAATGTCAGAGAAGATGTGGGAAAATTGGAACACTAATGCATTGTTGGTGGAGCTGTGAACTGATCTAACCATTCTGGAGACCAATTTGGAACTATGTCCAAAGGGCAACCAAACCATGCCTACCGTTTGATCCTGCAATACCACTACTAGGTCTGTATCCCAAAAAGATCATAAAAAAGGAGGGGAATCCACATGTACAAAAATATTTGTAGCAGTTCTTTCTGTGGTGGCAAAGAATTGGAAATTGAGGGGATGCCCATCATTTGGGGAATACCTGAAGAAGTTGTGGTGTATGAATGTAATGGAACGCTATTGTCCTATACGAAATGATATGGAGGCAGATTTTGCAAAAAACCAGCAAAGATTTATGTGAACAGATGCTGAGTGAAGTGATCAGAACCAAGAGAACATCATACACAGCAGCAGCAACATTGTGCGACGATTACCTTTGATAGACTTAGCTCTTCTCAGCAATACGACGATCGTAGACAATTCTGAAGGACTCCTGATGGAAAATGCAATCGACATGCAGATAAAGAACTATGGAGTCTGAATGCAGATTGATGCATACTATTTTCATTTTTTAAAAAATTCTCATGTTCTGATTCTTTTGTTCTTATTCTTCTTTCACAACATGACTGATGTGGAAATGTGTTTAACATGATTATACATGTAGAACCTATATTGGATTGTTTGATGTCTGGGGGAGGGGGAGGGAGAAAAATTTGAAACTCAAAATTTTGTGAAGATGAGTGTTAACTGTCTTCACATGTAAAAGAAAAAGAAAAAGTCCTGCAAGATCTGACAAAATGATTGAGTCATTTCATGTTGCTCCTTCTGCAGCTTACATTACATCCAAATTAGGCTACATAATGTTTTCTAACCTCATATTTCTACATCTAGCCCCTGGGATTTTGTACAGGCAGAATGCCTAGAACCTTCTCCTTCATGACCTCTCCCTACTGGAACCCCTGGCTCCATTCAAACTTCTGCTTGGGTGCCAGGTCCTAGGATTCCTTTCTCATCTCATAGTTGTTAGAGTCGCCTCTTCCTCCTGCTGCTGCACAGTTACAATTATATTAACTCTGCATATTATTTGTATTTAATTAACTGGGTAAATGTTGTAGATGCACAGAATGTAACCCTCTGGAGGGCAGAGATTGTTTCCTTTTGTTGTCTTTGTATTCCAAGTATCTGCCCTAGCTTCCTTTGGAAAGAATCTTTGCTAGGTGGCACAATGCATAGAATATGGGCTTGGAGTCAGGAAGAGCTGAGTTTAAATCTAGCTTCAGATACTTACTAGCTGTATGACCCTGAGCAAGTCACTTGACTCCATTTGCCTCAGTTTACTCATCTGTAAAATGAGTTGGAGAAGGAAATGGCAAACCACTCCAGTATCTTTGCCAAGAAAACCCCACGGACAGTGTGGTCCATGGGATCCTGAAGAGTTGGACACAACAGAGCAATAACAGCAACAACAAAAATCTTGCTGAGAAAAGTCCCTCCACCAATGCAGATGAGTACCCACTCTGGCACTTCGAGTTTTAGAGAGTTTCTAGTGGTCTTGAAAGGTACAGACTTTCCTAGCATCACACAGCTAGTATCTGTCAGAGGCTCAGAGGTGAGATTTGAACTCAAAACTTCCCAGTTCCAAGGCTGATTCTCCCTCTTCTATGCTAAAGCTGTCTTTATGTACTTGCAGAATGGCACATGAATAATAAATTCTTGTTGAATTGAAATGAGAGCTAGGGGAGAGCAAAGCAGCTTTATTTCAAAAGAACTTGAATTAGAGGAGAGAGTCTCTGAGAACATTGTACAGAGTAACAGCAACATTGTGCGATGACTAACTTTGATAGACTTAGCTCTTCTCAGTAGCACAATGATCTAAGACAATTCTAAAAAAATCATTATGGAAAATGCTGTCCACATCCAGAGAAAGACCTATGGAGTCTGAATGCAGATCAAAGCATGCTATTTTCTATTTTTTATCTTTCTCATGGTTTTTCCTTTTTGCTCTGACTCTTTTTTCACAAAATGACTAATGTGGCAATATGTTTAGATGATTGTACATGTATAGCCTATATCAGATTTCATGCCATCTTGGGGAGGGAGAAGGGAAGGAAGGGAGGGAGAAAAAATTTTGGAACTCAAAATCTTATAAAAGTGAATGTTGAAAACTATCTTTACATGTAATTGGAAAAAATAAAATACGATTAAGTGGAAAAAAAGAAATTAACCAGAGACGTGAAAAAATGAGTCTCTAAGTTTGCCACCTTTCGAGTCATTTGTTTAGTTGGTTTCCTTACAAGGACAGCAATGACTTGAATGGTAGAAGAAAGAACAAAAATGAGGCAATTAGGTGGTGCAGTGGATAGAGGGGTGGACTTCAGCCAGTCAGCCAGTCAGTCAGTCAATAAATATTTATCAAGCACCTATTATACCAGGCACTGAGCTAGACACTGGGATACAAAGACAGGCAAAAGCCCCAGCTCTCAAGGAGCTCATAGTTTAATGGGGAGACAACATGCAGACAACTATGTACAAGCAAGATGTATACAAGATACGTTTGAGATATTGATAGATGGAAGTCACTAGGAGACTATGGAAGGTTTCTTGTAGGAAGTGGGATTTTAGATGGGACCTGAAGGAATTCAGGGAAACCAGAAGGTAGAGATGATGGAGAACGTTCTAGGCATGTGGGGAAACCAACAAAACTGTCCCAGATTGGGAGATGGAATGCCTTGTTCAAGGAACAGCAGGGAAGCCAAGTATCACTGGACTGTGGAGTACATGGAGGTGAGTAAAACAGGGGTGGAAGCAGAGATGGTGGCAGAAGGCTTCTGGGAAATAGGAAGTTAGGAGGAGGGGAGAAGGGGGAGCTCTCAGCAAATTGCTTCAGTTTTTTTTCTCAGTAAAATATAGGCAGCAGAGTTCTTGGCTGAGATTGTGAGAAGAATGGGGAGCTATGGAGGTTGTGAGTAGGGACACTTGGAGTTAGGATAGACCTGAGTTCAAATCCTGCCTCAGACACTTACAAGTTATGTAATGACTCTGGGTGCATCACATAAGCTCTTCTCATCTCCATCTCTTCATCAATGGGGACAATAATAATTTCTTCAAATGGGGGTAATCATACCTACCCCTAACATCTATAGTAATTTGCAAACCTTAAAGTGCTATAAAAGTGCTTGTTATTATCATCATTACTATTATCCCAACAAGGTTTTCATTTAACCAGACCAGGGGCCTTCCCACTTAAAAAACCAAAATGAAGTGCTGTTTCCAGTGAGTCCTTCACTCTTTCCTGTCTTCTGCTGGTACAGTTATCTCTTCCACATCATGACGTTCCCCTTTGTGGTTTCAATATATTGCGGGTTGTCATAAGAAATTAAATGGGAATTTTGGGGGAATTTTGTGGAAGCCATGGAAAAAATGCGAAGGCCAGCAGATGACTCAGAAAAAATTTAGAAACTCAGAAATGCATGAAATATACATATAGTACTATAAACAATCCCTAAAAGAAAAAGAAAAAAAATTGGACCTTCTTTGGTATGAAGAGAGGGCCAAAAATTTTTAGGTGGATTTTTCAGATCACAGGGGCACTGTGCCCCTAACCCCCTCAATGTGGAAGGAATAACTATATTCCCCCCCCTGCATATTGTGTAGTGTAAGCTAACTGGGTGAGGCAAGGCAGGAGAGGATTCATGCAGCTTTCCAGTATGGGTGAGTCACCGCTCTCCAGCTCCCCATTGCTTCATTCCTCAGTCTCCCCCAGGGCTCCCTCCCTGGACCATTCCAACTCATATTCTATTAGGTAGAGAATGAGATTCAATGAAGGAAAAATGATGGTCTTGCTGGACTGCTATAAGGCTATAAATAATAAGTCTAATATGGTTTGCCCTCTGTCTTCTAGGTCTTTCCCCACTATTTTACTCTGGACATAAGGAGGGGAGGGCAACAAGCCCAAGAAGACCAAAGAGTAGCCTTACTATGACTCCAAGGCTGACTCTCAATATAGCGGGCCATACTGCCTCTTTACTATGACTTTTGTCACTGACAATCGGCTTGCCTGACATTTCTGGTAAACATGCATAACCTGTGCTTTGTGTTCCTTCTGCCCTCCCCAGAGGTAATGGGGAATAGCCTAGAGGATTCACCATGAAATTGGGGGAAATAAAACTTTCTTATGCAGAAATAGGTAATAATTCATTAGCAAATGAATTAAAAGGACAAAAATGCAAAAACATCAGCTGTGGATTGAGAATTTCAACATAGCCGTGGGCTTGGAAAAATAGTAACTATGGAGAATAATTCAATTTGGTGTTTGAGAAGCTACTTTTTTACTGGCACTGGGTTAGGGTTCAGTGATGAGGGAGACAGGGAAGTGTAAACCCGAAGTCTCTGCCTTAAAGATGCTCACAATCTTAAATATGTATAAGTAAAACAGTTTAAAGACCCTGCCAAAAAATGGGGGTTTAAGTGCCAAAACAGTGGCACTCAAGGTTTCTGTTGGCTTGGTTTGAATAAGTTATCTCTGGCGGTAATTTTTCGTTGCAAGCATTTCACCAGGAAAGCAATCTGGAAATGTGAAAACTTATTCCCGCAAACTTGAACCCTCTAGGATGCCTGACAAAAGAGACTACATTTATTTTGGGGGCCTTTCTAAAAAATAATCTTCATGATTTATTTTGTTGAACATCTCCCTGCCCCATCCAAGATTTTCCCTAAGACTAGCAGAATTTGGCTCTTGTCTCTCTGGGGACTTTTAGTTTGCTCTACTTGAAAGTACTAGGGCTAATAAGACATCGGCTGTAGAACAGATTTTATTTAACCTGACAAAAAAGAAATAAAAAAAGAAAAGAAAGGAAGAAAGGAAGGAAGACAAAAGAAAGAAAAAAGATAGAAATATAAAAGAAAGAGAGAAAGGAAGGGAGGAAGAAAGGGAGGGAGGACAAAACAAAAGAAAAAGAGAGAAAGAAAGAGAGAAAAAGGAAGAAAGAAAGAAAAAAAGAAAGGAAGGAAGGAAGAAAAAAGAAGAAAGAAAAGAAAAAGGAAGAAGAAAGAAGAAAAAAGAAGAAGAAAAAAGAAAGAAAAAGAAAGAAAGAAGAAAGAAAAGAAAGAAAGAAAGAAAGAAAGAAAGAAAGGAAGGAAGGAAGGAAGAAAGGAAGGAAGGAGGAAGGATAGAAGGACAGAAGGAAGAAAGAAAGGAAGAAAGAAAAGGAAAAATAAATTAAAAAAAGTCAGGAAAGCTCTCATTCCTTTTCCTGAGGACATCAAGCAACCCTTCACTGTACGTTAACCAGTCAGGAACACTTCATGTCTGGACCTGCACCCACCACATGATTCACACTGCCAGTGACTGAGTAGGCATGAGTTATCCTCAGTGTACATGATTTCTTCCCATGCAGATTTCTACGTTTGAGGTTAAGCAGATGACTTGGCCTCTAGACTTCTCTCCAGCCCTAAATGACCCTGAACACCTTCATATTCTTTAGCATCTTCTCTCCTAATGGCTTCAAATTCCTTTTCTTTCCCTCCCTCTATCCCCTTCTCTCTTATTGAGATTTCCTTTCTACCTTCGTATCCCTACCTAATGAAATAGCTCTTATGTGCATGTGATTAATAACAGAGGCTGTATGGATGTACAGGCCTCAACTCAAGTCCAAGGGCAGCCCAGTGCCTCTGTGGCTGTGTCGTTTGCTGAAGGCAATGATACAGTGCTGGATTTGGAGTCAGAGAAATCTGAGTTCAAATTCCTGCTCTGTTAAAATACTACCAATGTGACCCTGGGCAAATGATGTAACCTATCTGTGCCTCAGCTTCTTCGTGTATAAAATGAGGCATTTGGACAAGAAAACCTAGCTGAGGTAGCTAGGTGGCCTAGTGGCTAGTGCTGGGCATGGAGTCAGGAAGACTCATCTTCCTGAGTTCAAATCTACCCTCAGACACTTTGCCAGTGTGTGACTCTGGGCAAATCACTTGAGCCTGTTTGCCTCAGTTTCCTCATCTGTAAAATGAGATGGAGTAGGAAATGGTAAGACACTTCAGTCTCTTTGCCAAGAAAACCCCAAATCAGGTCAGGAAGAGTCAGACAAGGCTGAAAACAGCTCAACAGCAAAAAGAGGGAATTGGACTAAATAACTCAGAGGGTCCCTTCAGATTCTAAATTTATGATCCTATGAAATGTACTAATGTAAGAATACTCATTGTATTTCTTGGAAATTTGTCCTAATTTTACCAAAGGAGGGAAAACTTTTCATTTGGCAAGAGAAGCCATGTGGTAGAAACAGACATGGGAAGCTTTGGGTTCAAGTCTTGTACAGGCTTTGCTGTTTGCTAGGCAGGTGAACATGGAGGCAAATCACTTTGCTTCTCTGAGATTGCTACCTCATCTGTAAAATGGAGATAAATACACTTTCACCCCTGTCCTCCCAGGGCTACTATGCAGAAAGCATTCTCTAAGTGGGAGACTCTCTAGTGTGGTATGAGCTGTAGCCCCACCTCTCACCACTTGCCAGGCCTCCCAGGGCTTTGCTGATCTTTGCAATCATCACTTCTTTCGCCTCAGTGAAACACCTACACAGCTCCCTACTCCCAAGATTTAACCCCTCTGGGTGTCCCTGTGCTGAGTGCCAGGGTGTTTTCACCTTGGAGGGAGAAGATTCCCTAAGGATTCAGAGATCCAACCCAGATAAAGGCCTTGCGCTGATTTCATTTCCAAAGGACCTCCGAAGCTGAGGCTTGGGAAATTGCCTGCCTGCTTATGTTAATCTGTAAATCCCCAGGACCTGCTGCTTCTAGTCAGGCTGTAAAAATCCTGAGTGCTCGAGCTTCTTTGGGGGCCTTCCGGTCAATATACTACTTGCAGAAAAATTTTGAAAAGCTTGGAAAGGTTTGAAAATGAAAAATGGTGGGGGAGGGGAGGCGAGGAAGGAGATGATAAGCATTTTCTGCTTAAAATAGCCCCTCTTGAAGGAGATGAGAGGAAATTTTGAGTTTGTTTTCACCTTAGACTCGAAGAATTATGAAATACAAGAATTTTAGGGCTCGAAAAGACTTAAGACAGGATTCCCCCAAAACTCCAGGCCCTGAGGGACCACTTGTTGTCTCTCCTTTTTTGTCTATGTGATGACTAACTCACCTGTTGACCTGCATTCAGCTCTGAGGTGTGTGTGTGTTAGGACAGATGAGTCACCTAGGCAAGCGTGTTCCTATAACTAATGGAGAGACAGGCAGACACGCACACACACAAACACAGAGAGACCTACAGAGGCAGACAGAGAGAGAACCCTGACTGTGAATCTAAACAGACTTGGTAGCCAGGAGTAGTTTCAAGATTAGGGAAGGGCATGCTGCCAATCTTTAGATCACCTCCTCAAGCCACTGATGGTCATCTTTGTGGATGATTATATCTCTGCTATAAGCATAACATAATGACCATGGGGTGGTGGGGACTTCCAGCCAGACTGGAAAATGGTTCAGGGTTTTTCATGAGATTTTTTTTATCTAAAAACTTTAGGGTGCTTTCCAATTTCCAATCACTTCCAATTTACCCTCTCTGTCTCTGTGTCTCTCTGTCTCTTGTCTCTGTCTCAGAGAGAGATAGAGATAGAGACAGAGAAAGACTTACATAGTAGTTTGAATGCCTCTCTCCTCCCCCCTTCCCCCTTCCCACTTTGTGAAGCTCTCTTGAAGGCAGAGACTATTTTCCCTTTACCTTCATCCCCAGTGATTGTTATAGTGCCTGGCACAGACACTTGTTGACTAATTTACTTTATAATAATCCTGACCTTTACATATAACTTTCAGTTCAGAAGGAAGTACAGACAAGCGGGACAGTTTTGAAACTATGGTCTCTAGAACCTGATGTAGGTTCTATTCCAGTAAATGCCTGAGCTTGACAGTGTAAGAATTATACACCCATTTTACAGAGAGATAAACTTGCTCATGGTCATATGCCAAGGCCCTTTCCACCACACAATCCTGCCTCTCCAATTTTGAAATAGTTTTCAACTCTTCTTAAACTTTGGACCATGACCCCATATGGGGGTCTGGAAAATTTGGCAATAGTAAAAGGTTTCTGAATGTGCAACTACCAAAAATTAATTCAAAATTAAACATGTAATGAATCTGAGGTGTTTCTGGCAGCACTTGCCCATGTTGCATTGGCGCAACTTCACTGCAACCTTGGTTCTAAACACAAAGCATGTGCACTTTGCACTGTGCATGCCCTCAGGTCACGCAACACCAACTAATGCTGCCAAAACAGAAAAAGGGGGTGGGGATGGAAAAGTTTAAGAAGCCCTGGTTTAGATGAAGATTTACAGATAAAAGGGTCCTCATGTTGAGCTGTTTCTCTACTCATTCCTATGCACAAACGACTATTTTAAAAGATGCTTAAGTAACCATCACCATGGATGTAGATTTTAAGGATTTCTATTCCCCAACTGATAGTGCTGCCCCCAACTCAAAAATCACCTATATTGACTATATATTTTGTATTTACTTATATGCAAACATGCTGTGTAGTGGTAGCTAGGTGGTGCATTGTGACTAACGGGCATGACCCTGGGCTTGTCATTTAACCTCTGTTTGTCTTAATCCACTGGAGAAGGAAATGGCAAACTACTTGAGTATCTTTGCCAAGAAAACTCCATAGACAGTATTGGCATGCTATGGTCCATGAGGCCATGAAAAGTTGGACATGACCAAACAACAGCCATGAGGTGGTGCAATGAATGGAGTGTTGGACCTGGAGTCAGGAAGACAAGATCTGATCACCTTACTAGCTGGGTGGTCCTGCACAAGTAATTTAACCTCTGCCTCAGTTTCCTCACCTGTAAAATCATTGGAAATAGCATTTACCTCTCAGGGTTTTTGTGTGGATCAAATGAGAGATTTGTAAAGCTCTTTTTAATCCTTAAAGTTCTGTATACATGCAATCTATTATGAAACTATCAGGGAAGGAAGTTCATTTTTGTCTGTGGTCTCAGTACCTAGTGCAGCCCCTGGCACATAGTAGGTGTTCAATTATTACTTTATGATTGATTTTTTTAATTCAAGCCCCCAGGGTAATTAACAATATAAGGACAAATGATCCATGAAAGGAATACAGAACAACCTTAGGTTTTTGAGATCTCAGGCAGCCGGGGCATAGTAAAGCTCAGCTCACCTGTCAGGTGAACACTCTATTAAGTCTTAGATTCAATCTTATTCAAAAGAATTGTCACATTCTTTCATCTAGAGGATAAAGGGTAATGTGCCTTGTTTTTCTCTGGGTACAAGGAAATACTTGTTCTTCTACCTTGGGACATGTGAGGCGTCTCCTTTATACTTCATGCCAGGTTATTAATTTTTGGTGCTCGTTTTTCCTAGAGGAAAAGAGTTTTGGCTAGCGGGTTGAGGAAAACATGCTGATTTCTTCATTCGTTTCTTCATTCATTCCACAGAATTTTAATGAGCACTTACTATGTGCAAAATATCATCATAGGTGCTATAGGGGATATAATTAACTGGAAGGGATTTCAAACATTATAGTCCAACACTTTCATTTTCTCAGATGATGAAACTAAGGTCCAGGGGGATTAAGTGATTTGCCCAGGTTCACCCAGCTCTCAGTAACAGCAAGTGGATTTGAACCCAGCCACTAGAATCACTAATTTTTTTTTTCACTGTATCCCATGCTGTCTCCTTAGGGCACCATTTTGACTCTCTACCACCAGTTGCTTAGAATAGGACCAAGAAGATTACATACATAGAGAAAAAAATATTATATATATATACGTATATATAATGTGTGTGTATATCATACATACACATATGCACATATATGTATATGTATATGTACATATGACAGTGTATATAGTATATGTCATCGTAATTAGAGCATGGGAAAAGAATTTCCACCTGGGCTAGTAGAGATAGGTTCCATAAAGAAAGCTATTTTTGTGTTTGGGCCTTGAAAGAAAGAATATGAATGACCAGAAATGGGAAGGAAGGCTTGCCTAGCATTAGAAGAAACTTAGGCAAAGCTGTGGAAGTTGGAAAGCATGAAATGAATATGGGGATGATGAGTTTGGTTGGAGCAGAGTATTCATATAAGGAGAGAGTGGGAGATAAGCTAAGAATGCACGTAGAGAATAGTTGTAGAATGGTTTCTGTGATGATTAAAAAGCTCAAGAGACCTAGTTTCTGAATAATTAATCATTTTATTAATAAGGCTGGCAGGTTATTTATAAAAACATGGTCATTTGGCCCTCTCTCTTAGACCAAAGACCTCCTAAAGGTGGTAGGCTCAGAGTTTTGTTCCTTTTGAAGAGGAGGTGTTCCTGAGAGGTGCCAATCAATTCAGATTTGTGAACACAAAGATGTGTTCTATATTAAAATGTAAGCTATATTAAAATGAAGGTCTTGGGTATGGGACTTGGGGTCATTCAAATCTTGGTCAAGGAGATACCAATTTCCATATCACCTGTCTTGCTAATAGGGAGAATCAACCTTTCCTCAGGCCTGTCTGAGCATACACAGTGAACAGGAATACACCCATTAGCTCATTCTTAGAACTTCTTTTACTGTCCGATTAGATCATGGCCTGTGTAGATTTCTAAGAGATATCTCCCACACAGGTTGGTTTCTGGATGAGGAAGTAAAAAAGGGGGAAAATTTGGTCCTAATACAATAATCGATTATTAAATAGAAGAAAGAAACATTTATTTCTCACATTTCAGTGTCAGGTTAAGGAGTTTAGATTTTATTCAGGAGGCTATGTGATAATGACTTTTGAGCAATGGAATAATATAGTCAGAGCAGTTTTAGGAAAATAAATGTGAATACTTTATGTTGGGATGATTGGTTGAGGGTAGAGCCTGAAGGGAGGAGACTATCCTTCCAAAATGAGCAAGATTGAGAGGTGACTATTGTAATGTTGAAATATAGTGTTCTGGCCTGAGCAAGGGTGGTAGTAGTGGGGATGGAAAGGAGGGGACAGATACAAAAAAGGTAATGAAGGAAAAATGATCAGGATTGGCAATTGATTGCATAGAGAGACCTAAAGGGAGGGAGGACTCAATTCCAAGTTTGGGGCTTAGGGGTATAGGATGATGGTAGGGAAATGAGTGAGAAAGAGCTCAGATGTGGGTCGACCATATGATTTTGAGCAAGAAGGGACTTAGAGATCATTTAATCCAACTCCCTCATATTACAAATGAAGAAACCCACAAAAGTAAAGTGCCCAAGACCATTCAATAGTATGTAGCAGAGCCAGGATTTGAACCCTGGTTTCTTGGATCCAAAGTCAATGTTATTTCTTATGTCTACACCATGATGGTTTGGTATCAAACATGATGAATTTCATTTCAGACATGCTGAGTTTGGGTTACTAAGTAGCCATAAAGAGGGAAAAGTCCAGTGAACAATTGGAAATAAAGAATTGGAATTTAGGAGAGGTCAGGATTGGAGCCCCAAGATGCCTGATCCCATTGAGTGAAACCAGAGTTCTTTCTCCTTATATTTCCCTTCCCTTTTGTGGCTAAACTTCTTGAGAAGCCTTTCTATTTTCCTCTCATTTTCTTCTTAACTCTTTACAGTTTGGCTTCTCACCTAGCCTCATCATTCTACTGAAACTACTCTTCCCAAAGTTAACATTAATCTCTTCAATGCCAAATCTAAAGCCTTTTTCTTAATACTTATCCTTCTTGATCTATCTGTAATCTTTGACCACTGTCTTCCATTTTTTTTATTCCTTGACACTTTCTTCCTTCCAGGTCTTCCTGACACTGCTCTCTCTGAGTGCTCCTCCTATCTGCTTTCTTCCCAGTCTCCTTTGCTGGATCTTCATCCAAGTTGTTCCTGCTAACAGTAGGTGTCCTTCTAGCTCTTTCCTGGGCCCTCTTCTCTACTACAGATTTACTATTTCATTTAGTAATCTCATCAGCTCCCATGGTTTCAGTTATCATCTCCATGCTGATGATACCTATCAAGCTCTAGACTCTCTCCTGACTCCTATCTCATATCTTGAACTCCCTGTTGGATATCTTGAATTGAATGTTCTGCAGACAAGGTAAACTCAACTCATTATCTTTCCTCCTAAATCCTCTCCGCTTCTGAACTTCTCCATTACCATCCAGGTCATTACCATCCTTCCAGTTGCCTAGGCTGGGTGGAGGTGACATCCTCAGTTCCTCACTCTCTCTTTCCTCCCTGACCCAAATCCAATCTATTGCCAAGGACTATTGTTTCCATTTTTGTAACATCTCTTGCATATACTCCCTGTTTGCCTCGGACACTACTACCACCCTGTTGTAGGCCCTCATCACCTCAAGCCTGAGCTGCTGAAATTGTCATTATTCCTCCTTTGCTCTCAGAGAGGACCAATGACATCATGAGGGTAATGTCTTGACTTGCTCACGAATTGAATTTAAATGAGGCAGACATGCAAAGTCACAAAGTCATCAGCCTCATTCTTTCCTCCTGAGTCATCGAAGTCCAATTACCTGCTGATTGGTCTCCCTATCTCAAGTTTCTCTCTGCTCCAGTTTCTCCTCAACTCATTTGTCAAGCTGATCTTATTTATATATAGGTCTGACCATGTCACTTCCGCTCCCTCCACCCATTTCAATAAACTCCAGAGGTTCTCTGTTACTTCCCGGATCAAATATAAAATCCTCTGTTTGACATTCAAAGCCCTTCACAAGCTGATTCCCTTCTCCCATTACAATCTTCTTATACCTTACTACCCACCATGTACTCTGTTCCAGTCACTCTGACCTCCTTGTGGTTTCTCACAAAAGATCCTCCATCTTCCAACTCTGAATTTTCACTGTCTGTCCCCATGCCCGGACCTCTCTCCCTCCTCACCTTTACCTCCTAGTTTTTCTGGCTTCCTTTAGGTCTCCACCATCTCCATTTCTCCTTGTTAAAAATTTTTCAAGGTGCAGCTGAAATGCCACCTCCTCCATGAAGCCTTCCCTTACTCTTTTTAAAAATTATTTTATTCTGAACTTAACAAACACCAAAATAAATGAGCATTGTCTGTGAAACTATTAATATCTGTTATAGAGAACTTGCTTTTCTTTTAAGTGGTTAGATGATAAAGTCAGTCATTTCAATGTTATTTTATTTATTTGTGATTCTGTCTGATCTTTCTTCTCTTCCCATTTTTTTTGGAGGAGACCTTATCCCTAGCCATCCTTTTCCTTCTACCTTTCCCTCAAAATTGACAAGAAAGAAAAACAAAACTCTTTTGAGAAATATATACCCTCAAACAAAGCACGTTCTCACATTAGCCATGTCCAAAAAATGTATTTTTCATTTTGCAATCTAGAGTCCATCACTTTTCTTTAAGGAAGTAAGTGGCATGCTTCATCATCCGGACTCTGAAATCCTCATTAGTCATCATGTTATGAATCAGAGTTCTTAAGTCTTTAAAAGTTGTTTTCTTTTAATTGCATGCAAAACAGGCAATGGGGCATAGAAATTTATCTTGCCCTACAAGAAAGGAAGGGAAAAGGGGATGAGAGGGGAGGGGGGTGATTGAGGGGAGGGCTGACTGGGGAACAGGGCAACCAGAATATACACCATCTTGGAGTAGGGGGGGAGGGTAGAAATGGGGAGAAAATTTGTAATTCAAACTATTGTGAAAATCAATGCTGAAAACTAAATATGTCAAATAAATAAATTTAAATTAAAAAAAAAGTTTTCTTTAAAATGTCATTATTATTCTATTCTGTCTTTGCTCACTTCACCCTGCATCAGTTCATCTAGTCTTATCAAGGTCCTCCAGGGGCCATCGCCAGTTGTCTTGACCTATGTCTTGCCACCGGCCCCCGATGACTCTGGAGGACAAAGTGAGGCTGATGCCTCTGCACAACTCAGTCTCACTTAAATCCTATTTACTCACAAGTCAAGACATCACTCTTGTGATGTCATTGGTCCTCTCTGAGAACTAAGGAGAAACAAGCAAAACAACAACAAAGTTTCATCTTCTTCAAAAAGCCTTTCTCAATCCTTGCTTTTCTCTGAGATCATCTCTAATTTAGCCTGCATATACCTTTGTACGTGGTTATTAGCATGTTGCTTTCCCCATTAGACTATGAGTTCTTTGAGAGCAGGGAAGGTCTCTTGCCTTTCTCTGTATCCCCAGTGCTTAACAAGTACCTGGCACATAATAGGTGCTTAATAAACCTTGGTTCACTGACTGTGGACAGACTATTAGAATTTCAAACTGGGTGCCCAGGAGATATTTCAAACTCAAGATATTATATTAGGGCCATTCATTGTAACAATTAGAATGAGGGCTCCTAGAGTTCCAGGAGGTCAAAAATGAAAAAAATGAATAGTTTCACCTAGCCATTTTCATTCCTTCAACTGTGGACAAATGCTTCTCCAACTGGTGATTATGTGGTAACTGGAGTCTGTACCAGAGTGGGGAAACAGAAGTGTATACACAAGACTTACATATCCAAAGGGGATATATTAAAAGATATTCTTTTGGGGAGGTAATTAATCATTTTATTAATCATGCTAGCAAATAATTAATAAAAGGGGTCAATGGCACACTCCAATGCCAAAGACACCTAATAGAACCCACTCAATGCTTATATACTTTTGGAAGAGTGGGTGTTCCTGAGGGTAGCAGTCAACTCTGATTTGTTACCTGTTAATAAGAAGAATTAATGTTATAATGATAGGTGGACCTATTCTAATAAGAAGCTGGCTGGAGATAGAGGTGGCATGTGGTAGGCCTCTCAATCTGTGGCTATATTAGGATGATGGGGCAGGAGATCTGCAGGCTGGGATGGTGGGGCAGTGCCAAAGATGGCTCCCCTCTTTTCCCTTTTTGTATAAGAATAATTTGTATTGGAGATATTCCCACCTTTTTAAAGATTCCACAATGGTGATTGGTGAGGAGCAAGGTTTTACCTGCTACTTCTGCCTACAGATTTATGCTTTGGGTTCTCTGAGTATAGTCTTTGGGTGAGAGGGATAAGAGGAATGTTTCCTGATTTACTCAAGCTTAGTTAACAAGGGAGAAATGAAAGGCTTTATCTAGACATCTAGGTGGCATGATGGATAAAAGACTGGACTTGGAGGTAGGAAAACCTGATTTCAAATCCTGCTTCACACTCTTACTAACTGTGACTAGCTAGGCAATGCACTTAACCTCCCTCAGACTCTGTTTGCCACTTGTAAAATGAGGACGATAACAGCACCTCACAGGGCTGTGATGAGGATCAAACGATATAATATATGTAAATTGTTTTGCAACTCTCAAATCACTTGTGTGTGTGTGTGTGTGTGCGCGCGCGTGTGTGTGTGTGCATGCACACTGGTTATCATAATTATTATTATTATCTCCAGGCTGCAACTCTTGGACTCTATCTACAATGCTCCAGAAACCTCTTCACCCTGGAAGTTAGCTCTAATTTAGTATTTTATCTTCCCCAGTGACATGTAAAAATAGTTTTTAACATTCATTTATAACACTTTAAGTCCCAAATTCTCTCCCTTCCATCCTCCTCACCCTCCTCATGGAGAAGACAAGCAATTCAATATAGGTTGTATATGCGTAGTCATGCAAAACATTGGAAGCTAACTCCAGCCTGGGACTTCCAACATTGGAAGAACTCTCGGCTCCTACAGCCCCAACCACTTATTGGCTGGTTTTAATCAGAATCTCCACTTTAAGGAGGACACCCAGGCTACTCACATCTTCATTCCTCTCCAGGTTATGCTCCAGACTCTTCTAGAATTTCTCTACAATACCTCCAAATCAGATATATTTACTCCCTCTCACCTTTCCAGCTTTTATGTGCTGTCTTTAGCAATTCAAATATAAATTTCTTGAGGGCAGACTGTCTTTATTTCTGCTCGTATTTTTATTCCCAGTACTTATTATAGTACCTGGCACATAGCAAGAGACTAATAAAAACTTGTTTCCTTGACTTCATTATCTATGATGCCAGACTATATGTGGCCATCCAGACACTACGAAATTATTGGGAAAAGAGGAGGAGAACTTTTTGGCTGCTTTTAGGAGTAAAAGCAAAAAAGCAAGGGGGCAATTAATGTAGAATACATGTGAATTATCTCTTAAGTTCCAGAAAAGTGGCCTTGAGTTATTCTCTTAAGTGAGGAATCAAAGGCCTCATAAAGATGCCTATAGATTCCCCCTACCATGACCATGGGAAAAAGGCACCAGTTAAAGTTTTGCTGACCCAACCACACATGTCCAAAAAAGAATTCACTTATTTCCCCAAATCCTTCCATCTATTGAACTTCTGTTAAGAGAAACATCATTCTTTAAGTCTCTCAGCTTTATAACATTAGCATTATTCTGACTCCTCACTCTCACTTTACCCACACATTCAGACACTTGCCAAATCTTCAGTATTACTGACATCACACCCCTTCTCTCTACTCTCTACTCAGATACCACTTTATTTCTGTCCCTTACCACCTCTCATCCAGACTTTTGCAGTGACTGCCTAACTGGTATCCCAGCCTCAGGTCTGGGATCCTTATTTGCACAAATGTCAAAGTGAAATTGTTCAGAATACACGTGAGCATGTTGTTTTTCCACTCACATTCCAGTAGTCCCTGTTGCCTCTAGGATCATGTATATATAAACTCCCTTGTGTGGTTTTTAAAACCCTTCACCACCTGGCCCCAACTCATCCTTCCAGTCTTCTTCTCTTTCCAGTACCATATCGTACAGCTACACTGGCTTTCTCCTTGCTCCTCTTGGATGGCACTGGATCTTCCATTTCCATGCCTTGCGTTGGCCATCACCATACTCCTGTAATATATTTCCTCCTTCTTACTACCTCATAGAATCCCTTACTTCCTTCAGGAGATAATTAAAGCAAGACTTTCTACACAAAGCAAGCCCCCCTTAACTGCTAGTGCTTTCCCTCCCTAACTACCTTGTCTTAATTTTTGATATATTTATTCTGTATAATTTTTCTATGTTATTTTCTCTAATAAAATGTGAGTAAGCTGCTTGGATTATTTCACTTTTATCTTTTTATTTACATTGCCTGTACATAGTAGGCATATAACAAATGCTTATTGTTAGAACGATTAAACTAACATTCCATATCTTTTAGTAAGTTTAGGAGTCAGAGGGACTGATTAAAATTTCCCTTCTTTTCCCTTGCTCTGATTTTTTTTTGTGCTGAGAGGGAAATGACCAAAAGACCTGGACAATTCACAAGCACAATTGTTGTTTGTCCTTGGTTTTTGAAGAGGACCAATAACATCACAGGGTGATGTCTTGACTTGAACATGAATTGAATTGAAGTGAGAAAGATTTGCACAGTCTTCAACCTCATTCTCTCTTCCTGAGCAATTGAAGTCCAATGGCAAGACAAAAGTCAAGACAACTGGTGATGGCCCAGGATGCAGAGGATGACCTTGGTATGTTTAGTGTCTGACCGAGCTCTAAGAACTTCACAGAGCCTGCTTCAGCAGCCTTCATGGCGGTTGGAACAAATTATTCTCATCTGTACATTCCATGGGGGGAATGGACATATATATGCTTGGGGTAGATATCCCCTGACACACTAGGTTTGAGGCCTGTTGGTTACCCTCAAATAGATTTAGCTCATGTACTGCGATGGCTTTATTGGGGTATGGCTGCTCTACATGCTACAGCTTTGTGGAGCCACAGGTGAGAGTTGGGTGACAGGTGAACACCAAAGGTTCAAGCCCTCATGCCAGAGGTGCTAGTGTTCCCTGAACAGCCCATACACCCAAACAAAATAAGCATCCTAATATCACCCATGTCTATTAATTTGGCCTTCCCTAAAGCTCCTTGAAAAATGTAGAAAATGATCTGATCCAGTTGGAATGTGATTCCAAGTGCTCCCAATTCTTCACTTGGAGAGAATAAAATAAGTGTAGTAGGAAGCTAGGTAATGTTTAACTTGTTTCTTGGAGCATTACATACTACAGAAGTGGATAGAACAATCCTTGTCCTAGACCTTTTTCCTATGCAAAGATCCCCATAGAAAGTAGTCCAAATTGCCAAAAGTCTTCATCAACATTGAATCACCAGAGGAATGAAATCTACAGGGCTGGATTGACATGCATCTTGTTACCTCCCTAGCCCCTAGCTATTGCACATCTGCTTGGTACAACAGCACCATTGTTATTTCCTGCCTCCCCCTCCTCCCTATCCTTCCTCAGTTCACTTATATATTTTATGCCTCCAAAATTGGTAATTTTGAATGTGTTCCCTATATTTTCTTGCCAGGTGGTCTTATGTCTTCTTCATCTGTTAATGTATCTCTTCAGCTTGAGGCTGCAAGTTTTGTGGGGGCAGGGCCTGGGTCTTCCAGTTCTTTGGCAAACCCCCACAATGATTAGTATAATATTCCATATGTTATAGCTGCTTAAGTAATATTTCTGTTTCCTAATTGACTGATTATTCCTACTGGCTCCTGTTAGTATGAACATATATTTGATGAGAAGGTTTTTGCAATGAAGGTTGACTTCTGGGATTTCTTCTTGGGTGAAAATTTCTTGGTGAAATGATTGAATTTTTATATTGTCCTTGTCCAGTGTGTCAGGGAATGACATTTGGAGAGAGGACCTCCAGGGAGTCAGTAAAGATGGATTTTTGAATAGTGTGAGTCTTTGAATGGTAGACTAGAGCCCCCAGAATTATGGATGTATATGGGAAGTAGCCCAATCATGTACCTTGACTTCTAGGTCTTGAAACTCTAGAGACAGCTGACAGTGCACATCTCCTGTGTGATATCATTCTCCCTCTCTCCTGGTTTGAGCTGAATATATTTTGCATCCAGCTGAAGAGCCCATTTATTCTTGTGTATCCTTTGATACATTCTAATCTAGAGAACTTTATTTCTATTTGCTGTTTTGCTTGGATCGGTGGGTTTACTTGCCATTCATTATTTATGGGGGTCTTTTGTGTAACCAGTGTTTATGGGAAGGGACTAATTAGGCAAGGATAAGTTAAGGAACTATCCTCCTTTCTTAATAATGATCAGGGATGTGGCTTTTGTTTAAATCTGTTGTACTCCTAGCCTGAAATAATATTTGAGGGACAGTAGAGAGATCTAATTCAAGCCTGATATGCTTCTTGGACATATGTGATAACTCTCAGCTTTGGTGGTCCTGGATCTTACCTGTCCTTCCCATTACACTTCCAGAGCTATGTTACTGGTGGTATAAGCATGAATGTCCTACTTTCCACATATGTGGCTCAGACCCCCAGATTATATCTATCTGTGCCACCTATGCACCATGACTGTATATTTAGACAAACCACATGATACATACCTCACATATATCTCAAGCCCAACATGTTCAAAGTAGAATGTGTATTTCCCCTAAAACCTGTACCTCCTTCAAATTTCCTTATTTCTATTGGTGGTATAACCACCCTCCCAGTCACCTTGGAGTCATCCTAGACTTATTTCTCCCTCATATATTCAACAGATTGGAAGCTCTTATTGATTCTACCTTTCCAATACCTCTTACATCTATCCCTTTAGTATCCTGCCTTGAATTTTGCAACAACCTCCTAATTACTCTCTTGCATTTGATATCTTTCCTTTCCAATCCATCCTCCATGCAACTTCCATATTCATATTTCTAAAATACAGATCTAGCTGGCACCTCCATACTCAAAATCTTCAGCATCTTCATTTTGCCTGTAGGATAAAAATTAAAAAAAATCTTTAGCTTGGCATCTAAATCCCTTCACAATCTGACTTCCCATGCACTTCCCCCCCCCCACCAATCTAATTTCATATTATTTCCCTTCAGGCACTATCTGTTCTAATCAAATTGACCTTCTAGCTGTTCCCTTGACATGACATTCCACTTCCCATCTTTGGGAATTTGCATAGGTCATTCTCCCACATCTGGAGCTCAGTCCTTCCTCATTCCTGCCTCTGAGGATCCCTAGATTCCTTCAAACTATAGCTCAAGTGCTACCTCCTACAAGAGGGCATTCCTGAGGGCTCCCCGCCCCCATCTGTGTTCACACCCTCTGTAAATTACATTGTATAACTTTATATATACTAGGCCTTGACTTGTCTGTGCACATTTTGTATTTCTGTATTTCTTCAACTCAGCAAGTATCATGGAAGTTTCTTGAGGGCTAGGATTGTGTTAATTTTGTCTTTCTGTCTCTGGTGTCCAGAAGAATGCCTTGCACAGAGTGAATGCTTTTCTGCTTATTGAACTGAAAACAAAAATTCAAAGTTGTAGGAGGAAAGAAGAGGACCTCCTAGGGGAAACATTTAGCTCTGGATAATAGGTGTTTTAGAAAATGCACAACCGTGGCAACTACCACAGACTGAGAACTCAGCTGACTTTTAAATGACCTAAATCTGATGTTGAAAACACAGTCTTTGTCCTCATATAATTTTCTTAAGCCTGTTACCACCCCAGCACAAAATGAAGTATTTAATGGTGGGATATCCCAAAGTCACTAGCAACATGGCTTGGCCCTGAGGATTTCTGATGTTATTCCTTAAAGCCAAGTGGGTTTCCCCCTCTCCATTTTCTTTCTTCCACAGGGATTGCACAAAAGTGCTTCTACGCCTTCTCTTCCCCAGACAATCTCTGAGCCAGCTCCTGGAGGCACTAGGTATCTGAAATTTCCAACTCTCAGAGAGGTCAGCTTCTTGGAAGTTAAACACCGTAAGAGTAAGGTTATTTTAATATTGGATTCCTTCCAGAATGTAGCATAGCACTTTGCATACAGTAAGTGCTTAATAGATATTTGTTGAAATGGATTGAATTTAATTGAAAACTTCTTTTCCTTGGTGAATGGCCAAGTTCACAAATGATGCCTAAGGTATAAATATGCCAGGAAGCCTAACCAAAAGCTAACATAAAAAGGAAATGTCTTTGCTAATGTTTTATTCTGATACCTTTTCCAGAGATAAGAGTGACCCTGAGTTCACAAAGGTCCCGTACATAGGTGATGAGTAGCAGAGCTGGATCCTAAACCTAAGTCATTTGAACCTATATCCAGGGCTCTTTCTTTGGATCCTGTATTTAGGATCCTAGAATTATATATTCAGAGCTTGAAAGGACCCTAAAAGTCATCTAGGCTAGGCTTCTCTTTCTGCACATGAGAAAACAGGTCCTACCAAACCGAAAAGTTTTCATGTGATCAGCTATTTGTCTGTTGTCTGAGGACCTGCTTCGCACAGTTTAGAGAGGCCCATTACCAGAAGGAGGATTAATGAGGTTTTAGAGGGCCCACTAATGTTTATGGAGACCCCAAAAGGGTTTTGTCCTGCTGCAGTGAAGAAACTGATAGGCTCATAGCTCTAGAACTGGAAGAGACCTTAGTGATGCTTAATCTAAACTCCTTATTTTTCAGATGAGGAAATTGAGGCTCAGAGAAATTAAATGATGTAGGTAAGGTCACAAAGGGAGTCAGTCACAGAACTGGGATTTGAATACAGACACTTTCACTTCAAACCCAACACTCTTTCCTCTTTGACATGAAGCTTGGTGTTTCGGTATCAAACTAGGTCTTGGTTCTGACACGATCTCTGCACAGTACAATTAGTCATGGTATGAACAATTCCTTGTACACTAAGAAAGTCAGAGAGCCTGAATTTTATCTCAGTACCATTTTTTTTAAAAGGAAGAGAATAAGAAAACCCTCTCCACTTCCCCTTTTCCCCCAGGTGTTTGTTGATAAACAAGAAACCTAATACTAGTCAGTCTTATGCTATTATGTCCCCTTCAGAGCATCAGAAAAATCCAAGATTAGCCAGACATGAGAATGCTTTTATTTTTTTTCTCCATGTCTGAGACTTTCTCCTAATGCTGTCTTAGTCACACAGGGTTACTCATTATCTGGCATGCCATTAAGAGTTTTATCCACAGGCAGTGTACATCTTGTGTTATTTTGTTAAACCAGGAAAGAATACAGACGATTGAGTCATAGTTATCAATTATTTTTTTCAATCTAACCTGGAACCAAAATTTCCAAACCCATAATAATTTTTATTGCACTGACTCTGATCACATACTTTGCATGGTAACTGATTTTTTTTAGGATCATAGAATTGGAGAATGTCATAGCTGGAAAGAACCACAGAAATCACTCCATCTAACACACTCATCCAGAGTGCAGGATTTGGAGTCAGAAAAACCAGGGTCTTACTGATACTGCCTTTGTTACTATGGGAAAGTCAAGGCCTACAAGCCCCAGATTCCTTATCTGTTATATGGGGTACCTGGGGGCAGGGGTTGTTGTGAAGATCAAAAGAAATAATATTATATATAATTATTTACAAACCTTAAAGCACTATAGATGTTTAGATATTATTATTATTATTATTATTGTTTTACAGATGAGGAGATACCGATACAAAGGAAGTAATTTGCCCAAGAGCCTAGAGCAAATCGGTAGAAAAACCAAGACTACAACTGAGTATTTCTGATGTCAAACCAATCACTTTTTTTTCTTCCAGGAAGTACATTGTCAACTTCCCTTTTAACAGATGAGAAAAAATGCAGTAAAGAAATATTAGCTCATATCCACGACTTGTAGAGATATGACTGAAAAGGAAAGAAGAATTACATGGAAGTATCAGAGCTATATGTTCCTCCTACGAGATGCACTTCACTTTCTAGTTTAGAAAGGTTTTTATTCAATTCCACTTAACACAACAAATTTATTGAGCAGCTGTTATGGGTCTAGCTCTGTGTTTAGTGCTATATGCACTTCATTTATAATATTCATTGAGCACTTTTTACATGGAAGACATTCTGTTAGATTTTGTATGGATACAAAGACATACAGGACACAGTCCTTTCCCTCAAGAACCTTCAAATTAAGTTGGAGAGACATGCATAAAAAATTAATAACAGTGCATATGATGATGGTCCAAGTAAGAGGTATAAAAATTAGTGTAAAAGGAAGGAGGAGAAGGAATAATTGTGAAGTGGAGCAGTCAGGAAAGGTTTCAGTGAAAAAATGAGATTTAAATTGGATGGATTTCCAGAAGACAAGGAGGATTTGGATGCGGGAGAGGGAAGTGGAGAAAGCAAGGGGAATATCCTTCCAGAGGACCAAAGATATCTGATGATTATACCAAACTTGTAAGACAGTTGGAAGTCCACCAGGATAGAGAGAAGAGTTCTCATTGACTCATAAGAGGCATGGTAGGCTATGGTCGTATTTTAAATTGTGTTCTTGGAGCTTCATGAATTGTGCTCCTTCTCCTGCTGTGTTTTACCCTGACCAAAGACAGTTGAGTATACCATATATGGCAACTACACCTTACAACTACTCTTTTATCTTTAAGTACATTCCTTTAAAATAGGAAGATCTGAGCTCAAGTCCCACCATTGATATATATTTGGCTTTGACTCTGGGCAAGTAACTTAAACTCTTAATTCTTGAAGCAACTCTTTGACATAATTAAATTGCAGAAGAAGCACTGACTTGAAACAGTAGAGGAGTTTCTTTAATTGAGAATTACCTATATCAATGAAATCACGGTTCCAGTCTCTATTCCTATTATTGGGCTCCATGGGTGCAGTCAGGGGAGGAAAGTCCTGCTTGCTTCATCAATTTACAAAATAAAAAATTAAGGCTGATTACTCTCACAAAATTGGTTTTGAATTTGGTACAAGAGTAATTGAAGTTAGTGGCTTCACCATGCTTCATGGGAATTCTATGCAGTAATAAAGAGAGAATTTATCAAACAAGAGATAAATAGCTACGAATATTTGTATGTTTTCAACTGTTGCTGGCCAAATAAATGATGAATTACCTAGCTAAAGAAGGGATGGTGGCAAGAAAGAATGCATATTGTACAGTAATTGGTGAAGTAATCAGAATCAAACAGTGGCAGGGCCACTTAGTGGGCAGCTTATCCAAATGGGAAATAACTCTTGTTGTTAGTCATTTATGTGGTTTTTTTTTCCTGACATTTGGCTTTTCAGGGTTTGTGTCTCCATCTGGAGGCCTCTCCATCTCAACAATCAAGAGACTCACACGTAGCAGATTTACAACTGGCAAATTCTAAACTTAACTCGGTTGCAAATTTGTCATGTGACTTGGTATGTCTTATTTAGTTTCTTATGCCTCAGATTCTTCATCTTTAAAGTTGGGGTGAGCTAGGAGTGGTGGCACAAACCTATAGTCCCTGTGGCTGTGGAAGCTGAGGCTGATGGATGCCTCGTGTCCAGATCAGGTCTCTACACTAAGTCTGGTACCAATGTGAAGAGCCTCTGGGAGAGGATGCATGAACTAGTTCAGGTCAGAAAAATGGAGCAAGTTAAAGCATTTATTGGATGCACAAAACCAAAAGGAAATTCATTGAAAAATAGAGCTGGTAGGGAGGCAATAGTTTGATATTTTGATTTTTGCAGTTAGAAATTGAGGCCCAGAGAGGTTTAGTTAACCCATCTTTTCCATTCCATTCCTTGGTTCTCTTTGCCACAGTAGTTCTTTAGCTGCCATGTCTTTCCTTAACTATGAGTGGTCTGAATGTTTTCACCCTTGAAGTCTTTAACTGACACTTTATACCCTTTACTAGTAATCTGCCAAACATATGAAAACCTTAGATGGTACAGATCATTTCTTTAAAATGGTATGCTCCTATAAACAATTAGTAGAGAACCAGATCATATAGTTTTCACAGCTATGGCTATGAGGAGAATTCTTAACTAAATAAGGGATAGATAGAGATTGCAGAAGTAAATACATAATTTTATTGTATGAAATTAAAAAGCTTTTGCATGAACAAAACCAAGGCATCTAGAAGATGAAGGGAAGTTGTTGATTGGAAAAAAAATTCACATCAAATATTTCTGACAAGTATCCAAAAGCCAAGATTTACCAGGAATTAACACCAATATATGAAACCAACAATCCTTACCCAATTGATAAGTGGTCAAAATATATGAATAGATGGTTTTAAAAAGAAGAATTTCAAACCATTAACAATTATATGAAACATTGATCCATATCATTAATAATGAGAAAGCTAAATTAAAATGACTGTGAGGTTCCTCATACCTAGAAATTAGCAAAGATAAGAGAAGACGATCATAGTCAATGTTAAAGGCACTTCCAAAAGACCAGTACCAGAGTATACTCCTAGCAAAGCTGTGAATTGGTCCAGCTATTATAGGAAATAATTTAGAATCATGGCAAGATAGGGACTAAAATGCTTATATTCCTTGACATTCAGATATCACTTCTAGGTGAAATCTCCAATGAAGTGAAAGACAGCAAGAAAGGTCTAATATATGCTAAAATAGTTACAGCAAACTTTTTGTGATAATAAAGAACTGGAAATAAATTAGATGCTAAACAAATTGTGGCATTTGCATATGATGAAATATTATATCATAAAAATGGTGAATATGAAGAATTACAAGAAATACAGAAAGGAAGATTTGTATGAACTAACGAAGGGTAAAAGAGCAGGTCAAGAAAAGGAACATGCTCTGGGTTTGAGTCCTGGAGGAGTCACAAATCTTTGGGGCAACCAGATGGCACAGTGCATCAACTACTGGCCCTGGAGTCAGGAGGACCTGAGTTCAAATCTGGCCTCTGACATTTACTAGCTGTGTGACCTTATCATAAAAATGGTGAATATGAAGAATTACGAGAAATACAGAAAGGAAGATTTATATGAACTAACGAAGGGTAAAAGAGCAGGTCAAGAAAAGGAACATGTTCTGGGTTTGAGTCCTGGAGGAGTCACAAATCTTTGGGGCAACCAGATGGCACAGTGCATCAACTACTGGCCCTGGAGTCAGGAGGATCTGAGTTCAAATCTGGCCTCTGACATTTACTAGCTGTGTGACCTTAGGCAAGTCACTTAACCCCAATTGCCTTGCAAAAAAACAAAAAACAAAACAAGAAAAGGCACATGTGCAATGACTACAAAAATATAGATGGAAAGAACAAAAAAAAAGTAAACTGAACTTGGCTTTTTTTTTCTCCTTAGTCTTTCAAATCCTTTGTTTCAAGGGATAGCCATAGGGTAGGTGAATGGGAGGGATATATTAGGATAAGAAAGTGATGCAATAACAAATTATTTAAAAAATAAAGTGGTTCTCCCTCCTCTCTCTTTCCTTCTCCCTCTCTCTCTCTCCCCTTCCCTCTCTCCCTCTTCTTTCCTTTTCCTTTCTCCCTCCCCCTCCTTCTCCCTTTCCCTACCCTTCCCCTTTCCCTCCTCCCTTCCCCCTCTCTCTCCCTCATACACACACACACACACGCACACACACACACACACACACACACACACACACACACACAGTCATACATATACAGACACACTGGACTAGGAGTCAGGTGGCCTGTGTTTTAGTTTTGCTTATCTAATGTTTTGCTTATCTAATTCCTTTTCTATAAAATAAAAGAGAAGGACTAGAGGATCTCCCAAAGCCCTTTCAGTTCTAAGATTCTAGGCTTCTGTGAAGCCTAATCATAGTGTTATAGACTCAGAGCTGGAAGGGGCCTTAGAGGTCATTTAGTACAACTATATAACAATTCTTTGGGAATGAGCAAATGGAGGCCCAAGCATGTAATATCACCTTCCTGGGGCCACACAAGGTGGACCTCGAACCTAGACTGAGATCTCCAGATTCCTAATCTAGCACTCTTCCTGTTACACTTTATTAATCCTTCTGTGCCTTTCTGAGACTTTCCTAACTCCTATGAGACTTAGTTTGCCAGAAATTAGGTAGATAATTAAAGTGGCGCCACAGCCAGACTGCTCAGGGAATATGAGCAAAGGAGGCAGGTAAGTGAGATACAGAGAGCATTACAGCCCAGTAATATTCCATTCCAATCATATACCATAGCTGTTTAGCTATACACCAATTGATGGACATCCCTTTGATTTCCAATCCTTAGATTCCCAAAAAAGAGCTGCTATAAATATTTTGGTACAAATAGGTCCTTTCCTCCTTTTTTTTGGATGTCTTTGGGATATAGACCTAGCAGTGGTATTGATGTATCAAAGAATTATGCAGTTTTACAGCCCTTTGGCCATAGTTCCAAATTGCTCTCCAGAATGATTAGTTCAGTTCACAACTCTACCATCAGAGTAGTTTCCCAGTTTTCCCACGTCCTCTCCAACATCTAACATTTTCCTTTTTTGTCACATCCGCCAATCTTATACGTGTGAAGTGGTACCTCAGAATTGTTTTAATTTGCATTTCTTTAATCAATAGTGATTTAAAGCATTTTTTCACGACTACAAACAGCTTTGATTCCTTTGTCTTAAAACTGCCTGTTCATATCCTTTGACCATTTATCAATTGGGGAATGACTTATATTTTTATAAATTTGACTCAGTTCTCTATATATTTGAGGCACTTATCAGAGATACTTATTGCAAATTTCCCCCCTAGTTTTCTGCTTTCCTTACAATTAGCATTGCATTGGTTTTGTTTGTGCAAAATTTTTTAATTTTATATGATCAAAATTATCTATTTTACATTTTGTAATGCTCTCTGTATCCTCTTTGGACCTAAATTCTTCCCTTATCCATAAATCTGACAGATAAATGATTCCATGCTTTCTTAATTTGCTCATAGTATCACCCTTTAAGTGTAAATGATGTACCCATTTTGACTTTATCTTGGTATACAGTGACAGATGTTGGTTTATACCTAGTTTCTACCATGTTGTTTTCCAGTTTTCCCAGCAGTTTTCATCAAATAATGAGTTTTTGTTCTAAAAGTTTGGATCATCGAATTTATCATATACTAGATTACTATGGTCATTTACCATAATTTGTACATAATTTATTCCATGGCTCCACCACTCTATTTCTTAGCCAGAAGCAATTGTTTGATAATTACTGCTTTATAATGCAGTTTGAGATCTGGTACAGCTAGACCACTTTCTTTTACATTTTTTTCATTGATTCCCTTGATATCCTTGAGCTTCTCTTCTTCCAGATGAATTTTGTTATTATTTTTCTAGTAATATAAAATAATTTTTTGATAGTTTGTTATGGCACTGAACAAATAGATTACTTCAGAGAGAATTGTCATTCTTGCATTTTTCCAATTGCTTAGATCTGGTTTTGTGTGGAAAGTGTTTATAGTTGTGTTTGTGTAGTTCCTGGGTTTGTCTTGGCAAGTAGACTCCCAAGTATTTTATATTGTCTACAGTTATTTTAAATAGAATTTCTCTTTCTATTTCTTGCTGCTGGACTTTGTTAGTAGTATATAGGAATGTTGATGATTTATGTGGGTTTATTTTGTATCTTGCAACTTTGCTAAAATTGTTAATAATTTCAATTACTTTTTTAGTTGATTCTCTAGGATTTTCTAAGTATACCATCATATCATCTGCAAAGAATGATAGTTTTGTTTCCTCATTGCCTATTTCGATACCTTCAATTTCATTTCTTTTCTTATTATTATAGCTAACAATATTAAATAATAGAGGTGATACTGGGCAGCCTTGCTTCACCCCTGATTGTATTGGGAAAGCTTCTAACTTATCCTCATTACAAATAATGCTTGCTGATGGTTTTTAGATAAATATTACTTATCTTCTTAAGGTAATCTCTATTTATTCCTATGTGTTATTCTCTAGTATTTTTTAATAGGAATGGGTACTATATTTTGTAAAAGGCCTTTATTGCAGCTATTGAGATAATCATTTATATTGGTTTTGTTATTGATGTGATCAGTTATGCTGATAGTTTTCCTAATGTTGAACCAGCCCTGAATTCCTGATATAAATCCCACCTGGTCATAGTATATGGTCCTTATGATCTATTGCTGTAATCTCTTTCCTAGCATTTTATTTAAAATTTTTGCACCAATACTCATTAGGGAAATTGGTCTATAATTTTCTTTCTCTGTTTTGGCTTTTCCTAATTTGGGTATCATCATCATATTTGTGTCATAAAAGGAATTTGGTAGGACTCCTTTGCCTATTTTTTTCAAATAGTTTGTATAGTATTGAGATTAATTGTTCTTCAAATGTTTGGTAGAATTCACCTGTGAATCCATCCTTTCCTTGGGATATTTTGTTAGGAAGTCATTGATGGCTTGTTCAATTTCTTTTTCTAAGATTTGGGTTACTTAATTTTGGGGGTTTGTAGATATTCATCCATTTCATTTAGATTGTAAAATTTACTGGCACATAATTGGGCAAAATAGCTCCTAACAATTGTCTTAATTTCCTCTTCATTGGTGATGAATTTACCTCTTTAATTTTTTTTGTGTGTGAGGCAATGGGGTTAAGGGACTTGCCCAGGATCACACAGCTAGCAAGTGTCAAGTGTGTGAGACTGGATTTGAACTCACATCCTCTTGACTCCAAAACTGGTGCTCTATCCACTGCACCACCTAGCTGCCCCTCTCTCCTTTAATTTTTGATACTAGCAATTTGGTTTTCTTTTTTCCTTTTTAATATCAAATTAAATTAAATAAAATTAACTTCATCTATTTTGTTAGTTTTTTTTCCATAAAACCAGGTTCTAGTTTTATTTATTAGTTCAATGATTTTCTTACTTTCAATTTTATTGATCTCTCCTTTCATTTTCAGGATTTCCAATTTGGTGTTTAATTGGAGATTTTTATTTTTTTACTTTTTTTTTTTTAGTTTCATGCCCAATTCATTGAGCTGCTTTTTCTCTATTTTATTGCTGTAAACAATTAGAGATATAAATTTTCCCCTAAGAATCGCTTTAGCTGCATCCCATAAATTTTGGTATGTTGTTTCATTGTTGTCATTTTCTTTAATGAAATTGTAGATTGTTTCTATGATTTGTTCTTTGACCCACTTGTTTTTTAGGATTAGATTATTTAATTTCCAATTAATTTTTAATCTCTCCATTGTCCATTATTGAAAGTAATTTTATTGCATTATGGTCTGAAAAAGATGTTTATTATTTCTGCTTTTCTGCATTTGGTTGTGAGGTTTTTATATGCTAATACATGATCAGTTTTTGTGTAGGTGCCATGTACCCATGAGAAAAAGGTATATTCCTTTCTATTCCTATTCAACTTTCTCCAGAAATCTATCATATCTAACTTTTTCCAGAATTTTATTCACCTCTTTAAATTTTTTCTTGTTTATTTTTTGGTTAGATTTACCTAGTTCTGAGAGGGAAAAGTTGAGGTCCCCCACTAGTGTAGTTTTATTATCTATTTCCTCCTGTAACTCATTCAACTTCTCCTTCAAAAACTTAGATGCTATACCATTTGGTGCATATATGTTTAGTATTGATATGACTTCATTGTCTATGGTATTTTTCAGCAAGATATATTTTCCTTTTTTATATTTTTAGATTTTTGCTTTTGCTTTGTCTAAGATCATGATTACGACCACTGCTTTTGCTTCAGCTGAAGCATAATAGATTCTGCTCCAGCCCTTTATCTTTACCCTGTGTATATCTCTTTGCTTCAAATGCATTTCTTGTAAACACCATATTGTAGGACTCTGGTTTTTAACCCATTCTGCTATCCACTTCCATTTTATGGGTGAGTTCATTCCATTCACATTTATAGTCATGTTAAGTACCTGTGTATTTCCCTCTATGCTATTTGCCCCTTGTTTATCCCCCTCTCTGTTTTACATCCCATACCTTTTCTCTCCTCTCAAGTGTTTTACTTCTGATCACTACCTTCCCCAATATACCTTCCCCCTTCCCTCCTTTCTATTATCCCTGACCCCTTTTATTTGCACAGGGGAAGGCAGGGCAATTGGGGTTAAATGACTTACCCAACATCACACAGCTAGTAAATGTGTTAAGTGTCTGAGGCTGGATTTGAACTCAGGTACTCCTGACTCTAGGGCCGGTGCTCTACTCACTGCACCACCTAGCTGCCCCATTCCTGTCCCTTTTTACTTCATTATAAAGTAAGATAGATTTCTATATCCAACTGTGTATATTATTCCCTTTGTGAGCCAGTTTTGATGAGAGTAAGCTTTGTCTGCTACACCGCCTCCCCCCCCCCCCCCGCCGTCTTCCCTTCCATTATATTAGTTCTTTCATGTCTCTTTTATGTGGGATAACTTACCAAATTCAGTCTCCCCTCTCCTTCTTCTTCCAGTGCAATTTTCTTTCTCACCCCTTCATTTTTTTGGTATCATCCCATCAAAGTCACCTTATATTCATACCCTCTGTCTACATATACTCCTTCTAATTGTTCTTATAGTAATAAAGTTGTTAAGAGTTACAAATATTATCTTGCCATATAAAAACATAAACAGTTTAACCTTATTGAATTTCTTACATTTTCTCTTTTTTGTTTCTTATTTATGTTTCCCTTGAGTCTTATATTTAAAGGTCAAATTTTTTATTCAGATCTAGTCTTTTAACTAGAAATGCTTGAAAGCCCTCCATTTAAGTAAATTTTGTTCCCCCCCTCCAAATATATTCAGTTTTGTTGGGTAGGTGATTCTTGGTTGTAACTCTAACTCCTTTACCTTCCTGTATATTACATTCCAAGCCCTCCAGTTCTTTAATGTGGAAGCTGTCAAATTCTATGTAATCCTGACTGTAGCTCCAGGATATTTGAATTGTTTCTTTTTAGTTGCTTGCAATACTTTGTTCTTGATCTGTGAACTCTGAAATTTGGCTATGATGTTCTGGGAGTTTTCATTTTAGGAACTCTTTCAGACAGTGATCGGTGGATTCTTTCAATTTATATTTTGCCCTCTGGTTCTAATGTATCACAGCAAGTTTTCTTTGATAACTTCTAGAAAGGTATTATTGTCCAGGTAGTCCAATAATTTTTATATTATCTCTCCTAGTTCTGTTTTCTAGGTCAGCCTCTTTCCAATGAGAAATTTAACATTTTCTTCATTTAAAATTTTTTTTTGATTTTGTTTTTATTGTATCTTGCTGTCTCCTAGAGTCATTAGCTTCCACTTGTTCAAATATAATTTTTAAAGAATTATTTTCTTCATTCAGCCTTTGTACTTCCTTTTGCATTTGGCCAATTCTACTCTTTAGGTAGTTATTTTTCCTGGTCAATTTTTGGATATCATTTCCCACGTGAGTGACTCTTTTTTCATGATTTTCTTGCATTACTTTCATTTCTTTTCCCAATTTTTCTTCTACTTCTCTAATTTCCTTTTTAAAATCCTTAAACTCTTCCAGGAATTCTTTTTTGGCCTGAGCCCAAATTATATTTTTCTTTGAGGCTTCACATGTTGCCATTTTTGATATTATTGCCTTCTTCTAAGTTTATGCCCTGATTCTCCTTATTACTATAGTAACATTCTATAGTCAAACTCATTTTCTTTTTGCTCATTTCTTCTGCCCTTTTTCTTTGTGACTTGGTGTTTTCATGTGAGAGTTGGGCTCTGGTTTTGCTCTGTCCCAAGCTTTTTGTGCCGTGACTTGGTCTTCCTGCTGACTTTCATAGGACTTCAGGGCTTAGTTGCTTGCTTTCTCTGGAGGGTAGCCTTCCCTTCTGGCTTGTACCGGGGGATAAGGCCTCCCTGTTGGTCACCTCTGGGTGTGGGTTTTAGTGGCTAGCCTGCTCCAGGGGTGGGGTCTTGCTGTTGGGTTGCTATGGTAACAGAGTCCTTCTGGTAGCAAACCCTGGAGGAGGGATCTTGTTGATCTGCCCCCAGTGTGATACAAGGTCTCTCTGCTGGTAGGCCCCAGGGGTGGGGTTTTGCTGTTGGTCAATGCCATGGGAGTGCTTCACTGCTGGTCAGCGATGGGGCCAATACCTTCCTGGTGGCTTGTGCTGGGGATGGGGTCTCTGGGGCGGGACTTTGCTATGCTGCATAGATTGCTCACTTGCCTAGGGGCCTGCTAGTTTTCAGGAGGATGAGACCTTGCTGGTGGATTGCCCCAGGCTTGGAGCCTTGCTGCAGGCCTCCTGAGGTGAAGTTGGCTGCTGCCTCTGGTGCTGCTGCTGCTCTTGGACTTTGTGCCCCTCCCACCCCAGTGAGACAGATCTTTCCTGCTGTGCTGGTAAGCTGCTTCCCTGCTCCTAGATAAATTCTGAAGTGGCTTTCTACTTGTTTGGAGAGGAATTTAGGAGGGCTTCAGAGGATTCCTTCCTTACTCTGCCATCTTGGCACTTTAAGTCAGCATTATGTTTTAAAAGAGAATTGAGTAGAGAATTCAAGAGCTAACCACAAAGAATGAGTCTCTAATGGTAAAATTTCAGGCTCTGTGTCCTTTGGGGAAAAGATGCTAGAAAGGTTCCTTTTTTGGAGTCCCCTCAAATTAAATAACCAAGTCAATGTTCCACTCTGTCTAAGGGTCAAAGACAGAGTACAGAATATGGACACACCCTACGTGTCTTGTTTGTCTTGAAAATGAACTGCACAGCGCTGCCAGTGGCTGCACAATGTGGTGGAAAGTGTGCCGGCTTTGGAACTAAGGTCTGTGGATTCGAATCCCAGCTTTGCCACTTATTTATTACCTGTGGGACTTTGGGAAAGTCGCTTAACCTCTCTTGGCCTTAGTTCCTTCATTTACAAAATGAGGGGACTGGATTGGATGACCTTTAAGATCCCTTCCAGCTCTAAATACATGACCCTGCTCCAGACGCTCATTTGTAAGCAGATGGATGCAGCTGGTAAGGTGGATGAGGTGCAGGCAGTGCCTACGGCTGACCATAACATTGCTTCTCAGATAGCAATACCAGTGATTAATTTCCTTCATGAATCATTTTCAATCTAATGTTTAGTCTGAAAGGACGCCAGACACATGGCATTAATCATTAATCAGGTCAGAATGAATTGAAATCCCCCACTAACCCCAACGGAAAAGAAATCCTTATTCTAAACACTCCTATAGTATATTCCACAGACACGAATGCCCGCCACCCCTGTCAGTCCTGAAGATGGACAAATTCACTGCTTTTGGCACAGAAAGACGTCCTTTGCTAAATTACAAATAGAAGCCTGGGCCGTTCTTCCTGTACAAAGATCAAGCGACTGGCCGAGACAGTGAAAAGAAAGATGCAGTAGTGGAATTAAAAAATTTATTGTACATAGCTTTGGCCTCTCCTTTTGCAAATACATCTCAAGAGCACTTGTGACTCAGCCTAGCCACTTGCCTCTTGATATTGATCCCTAAATAAATACCAGTATCCAGGTAGTGGCAAACTCTGTGATTAGAAATCTGGAACTTTCCTCACTGACATAAGAGTCCTAGCCTGCCCGAAATTATCTAGATACCTAATTATAGCACTACAAAGTTGAGAGGCAGTCTGATCATCATGAATAGAGGGTCGGCCTTGAAACCAGGAAGGTCTGGGTTCCAGTTCTGCCATTGGCTCATACTATGGGTATATCAAGGCAAATCACTTAACCTTTCAAGGCACCAGGCAAACCTCTAAGATTCTAATTTTTACATGACTTGTCAATAAGCTAGGGATGGAGGAAGTTGAAGCAAAAAATAAATTGGTCATAGTTTAATTAATTATTAAACAATAATGTTATTATAAATAATTGTAAACCCAGGTCAGAAGGACCTGTGTTCATGTTTTGCTTCTGATGCACACTGTCTCAGTGACCCTGATTAAGTCATCAAATGAAATAATATCTGTAAAGTGCTTGGCACAGTGTCTAGCACAGAATAGGTGCTATGTAAATGCTAGCTAATTATTATGATTCTGCCTTTCAGTGCTTCAGGCAACTCTGTAGGACTGAAGGTTGCAGAAAGGTATAAGCCTATACTGGAAGAGGGACAATTTCCTATGGGCATGAAACCATAGATCCAATCCAGAAAACTAACAATACCTTGAATTTCTTTAGTGCTTTTAGATTCTCAGAGTGTTTCCACTTACATGATCTCATTTAATCCCCACAGCATCACTGGGAGATAGGTAGGCCTCAGAATTATTATCCCAGTTTTACAAATGCAGAAAGTGAGAGTAAGCAAATTTTCCAAAGTTCCACAGCAAATTAATAACAGAGGCAGGATCACAGGACTTAGAACTTGTTTATTCTGTCTCTCACATTGATATTCTTTCCATTACACCACAAAGGACTTTTTTCCCTCCTCAAGTTCTCATTTCCGCTGCTGGAAAAGGATGAAGACGATTAAGATAGCCCTGGAAACTTTTCAAGGAATAATCCAATAAGTGCTATGAGGAATACAGAAGCCTATGAGACGAGCTGATTTCATGAAAAACAATACAAATGAGGGAGCAAATGAACATTCTTGAAATTCATATGGAAGAGGGAGTTTGCTTGGCTCCACAGGTCAGAACAAACAGCAGTATGTCCTAATTGCCGAGAAGCAAATTTAATATTTGTTTTAAGGGGAAAAATAATCCCAATAATTAAAATTGTCAAGAAGTGGAATAGGATTCTTTGGAAAGTAATAGGTTCTCCCTCACTGAGGGTGTTCAGACTGGATGGACACTTGATAGGGATGTTATACTGTAGACACTGAGAGGGATGTTATATTGTAGGCACTTGATAGGGATTTTATACTGTAGACACGAGAGGGATTTTATACTGTAGACATTTGAAAGGGATGTTATACTGTAGACTCTCGATAAGGATGTTATATTGTGGAAAGGATTCTCTGCAGACACGAGTTCAGCAGTATGTCCTTTGAGGTTCCTTCCAACCCATGAATTCTATGATTTTTGAAACATGGAGAGAACAACTGAAGACAAAATGGCCTGATCCCATCAGTAGAAGGAAGAAGATAGGGACTAGAGCTGTGATTTCACTGGTATGGGAAACTCTGTGGTAAAGAAAAGTGCCTCGTACCAATGCAAATAGAATCACTTAGACTTGCAGAGGTGTCATATTCACTGAGTGTGACTGAACCAGATTAAAATGTAATTAGGAAATATATAAGAAAATAAATAAAAAATACAACATAGATAATGTTAACTTATGGTTTTCTAAGTCAACCTGCAGCAGCAGGGATCTGTTTCTATTTGAGTTTGATACTACTAGCTCTGAGCAGTTAAATGACTTGCCCAAGGTCATTCAGCCAGTCTGTCAAAAGCTTGACTTGAACCCTGGTCTTCTTAGCTTTTGGGCTAATTTTTTCATCTATTACTCCACATTGCCTTTCATGACTATTAGAGAAACAGAAGAAAATGAAGCACTCCAAAATTTTAGGCTCTGATATCCAAGTATAGCTGAATTCCACTACTTAATATAGTTCATTGTTACATTCTTTTCCATTCTTTTTTTCTCCTTTTCCTTCTCATCCTCTTCTTCTATTACCTTATTATTCTCTTCATCAAGAGAAGAATATTGAGGCAGCTGGTGATGCAGTGGATAAAACCCTGAGCCCCAAGCTGAGAAATCCTGAGTCCACATCTGGCCTTAGTCACTTACAAGCTGCGTGACCCTGGGAAAGTCATTTAATTTCTTCTTGCATCACTCTCCTTAATGGTAAAAGGGAGACAATATTAGCACCTACCTTGAGGGTTATTGTGAGAATCAAATGAGACAATATTTGTAAAAATGTGCCTGGTATATAATAACTGCTAGAGAAATGCTTATCCCCACCACCTTCTTCTCTATTGGATCTTTATGCCTTTCCCTTTCTATTGCCACTTCCAGTGTTTTTTTTAAAGAACTATACTGTTGACTATTTCCAACCTTGACACTGATTTCAATACTACTAGTACATCTATTTAGATACTACCACTATTTAGATAGTGTTCTGTACTTTTTACATTTTATTTTTCTCCAATTATATATAAGAATAACTTTTAACATCCATTAAAATTTCTTAAGTTCCAAACTATCTCCCTCCTCTCCTCTTCTTGAGAAGGCAAGCAATTTGATATAGATTATACATGTGTAATCATGCAAAATATATTTCCATATTAGTCATGTTGTGAAAGATAACACAGACAACTCCCCCACCCCCCAGGAAAAATAAGGTAAAAACAAATGTGCTTCAATCTGCATTCAGACTCCATCAGTTCTTTCTCTGGAGCTGGGTGGCATTTTTCATCATGTCTTCCAGAATCGTCTTAGAATAGGTAAGTCACTCACAGTTGAGCATCATGCAATATTGCTTTACTGTGTACAGTGTTCTCCTGGTTCTGCTCACTTCGCTTTGCATCAGTTCATGTAAGACTTTCCAGGTTTTTCTGAAATCATCCAGCTTGTCATTTCTTATAGCACAATAATATTCCATTATATTCATATACCACAGCTTGTTTAGCCATTCCCTAATTGATGGGCATCTCCACAATTTCCAATTCTTTGCCACTACAAAAAGAACTACTATAAATATTTTTGTATACATGTCCTTTTCCTTTTTATTTTTTTCCTATCTCTTTGAGATACAATCCCAGTAGTGGTGTTTCTGGGTTAAATAATAATAAATAAAATAAATGCATTGTTTTATAGCCCCATGAAAGATTATACTAAGTATTGCTGACTAGCTTATTCTTGGTTGTAATCCTAGCTCCTTTGCCCTCTGAAATATTCCAAAACCCTCTGATCCTTTAATGTAGAACAGGCTAAATCTTGTGCTATCCTGACTGTGGCTTCATTATATTTTAATCGATTCTTTCTGGCTACTTGTAATATTTTCTCCTTGACCTGGGAAGCTCTGGAATTTGGTTGCAATATTTCTGGGAGTTTTCATTTTGGGATCTCTTTCAGGAGGTGATTGATAGATTCTTTTAGTTTTTCTTTTACCCCTTGGTTCTAGAATATCAGGTCAGTTTTCCTTGATAATTTCTTGAAAGATGGTGTGTAGGCTCTTTTTTCAAACTTGACTTTCAAGTAGTCTAATAATTCTTAAATTATCTCTCCTGTATCTATTTCCCAAATCAGTTCTTTTTTGGTCATGGTTCCAAATTGCTTTACAGAATGGTTGAATCAATTTACAACTTTACCACCATTGGCGTCTTAATTTCCCCACATTCTCTCCAACATTTTTCATTTTTCTTTTTTGTCATGTTAGCCAATCTCTAATCAATAGTGATTTAGAATGTTTTTTCATATGACTATAGATAGCTTTCATTACTTCATCTAAAAACCACCTGTTCATATCCTTTGACCATGTATTAGTTAGGGAATGACTTATATTTTTATAAATTTGACTTAGCTCTTTATATATTTGAGAAATCAGGCCTTTATCAGAAAAACACTGTAACTTTTTTCCACAATTATGAGTACTAACTGTATATTTCCCTCCATCCCATTTCTTCCCTCCCTGTTTATTCTATTCCCTCTCTCCTTTCACCCTCTGCATCCTCAAGTGTTTTGATTTTGATTTTTACCTCCTCCAATCCACCCTCCATTCTATCAGCCACTCTCCTTCTCTTATCTCCTTCCCCTCTGACTTTTCAGTATGGCAAGATAGATTTCTATGTCTGAGTGTTTATGTCATTCCTTCTTTGAGCCAGTTCCAGTAAGAATAAATTTCAACTGCTTCCCTCTCTCAACTCCCTCAACTCCCTCATCTTCCTCTCCACTGTAAAAGTTCTTTCATGCCTCTTTTATGTGAGATAATTTACCCTATTCTTCCTCTCCCTTCCCCCTTCTCCCAATGTAGTCCTTTCTCACCCCTTAATTTTATTTTTTAAATATCATCTCATTATATTCAACTCACACCCATGCCCTCTACGTATCTTCTTCTAACTGCCCTAATAATGATAGAGTTCTTAGGAGTTACAAGTATCATCTTCCCATGTAGTAATGTAAACAGTTTAACCTTATTGAATCCCTTGTGATTTCTCTTTCCTGCTTGCCTTTTTATACTTCTCTTGAGTCTTGTATTTGAAAGTCAAATGTTCTATTCAGTTCTGGTCTTTTCATCAGGAATGCTTCAAAGTCTTTTATTTCATTGAATATCCATTTTCCCCATGAAAGATTACACTCAGTTTTGCTGGCTGGGTTATTCTTGGTTGTAATCCTAGCTCCTTTGCCCTCTGAAACATTCCAAGCCCTCTGATCCTTTAATGTAGAACATGCTAAATCTTGTGCTATCCTGCCTGTGGCTCCATTATATTTTAATTGATTCTTTCTGGCTACTTGTAATATTTTCTCCTTGACCTGGGAAGCTCTGGAATTTGGTTGCAATATTTCTGGGAGTTTTCATTTTGGGATCTCTTTCAGGAGGTGATTGATAGATTCTTTTAGTTTTTCTTTTACCCCCTGGTTCTAGAATATCAGGGCAGTTTTCCTTGATAATTTCTTGAAAGATGGTGTGTAGGCTCTTTTTTCAATCATGACTTTCAAGTAGTCTAATAACTCTTAAATTATCTCTCCTGTATCTATTTCCCAAATCAGTTGTTTTTTCATTGGAATATTCCATATTTTCTTCTATTATTTTCATCATTTTGATTTTGTTTTATCACTTCTTGATGTCTCATGGAGTCATTGCCTTCCACTTGCCCAATTCTAATTTTTAAGGAATGATTTTCTTCAGTGAGCTTTTGTACCTCCTTTTTCATTTGGCCAATTCTGCTTTTTAAGGAGTTCTTCTCATCAGTGACCTTTGGTATATCTTCTTCCATTTTGTCGATTTTGCTTTTTAAGGCATTCTTCTCTTCATTGGATTGTTGTGCCTCTTTTATGATTTGTCCTATTCTGTTTTTTTAAGGTGTTTTTTTAGTATTATTTTGTGCCTTCTTAACCAGGCTTTGACTCTTTTTTCATGATTTTCTTGCAATGCTGCCATTTCTTTTCCCATTTTTTCCTCCACTTCTCTTATTTGATTTTTAAAAATCCTTTTTGAGCTCTTCCAGGAATTTCTTTTGGGACTGAGATCAATTCACGTTTCTCTTTGTGGTTTTGGGTATAGCAGTTTTCACTTTATTGTTTCCTGGGTTTGTGTTTTGATCTTCCCTGCCACCATAGTAATTTTCTATAGTCAGGGTTTTTGTTGTTGTTATTTGCTCATTTTTCCAGCCTATAATTTGACTTTTTATGTTAAATGTTATGTTAAAGCTGGGCTCTGCTCCCAAAGTGGAGGGGCTTCTGTCCCAAGCTTCAGGATTTTTATGCAGCTATTTTCTAAGCTAATTCTCATGGTCTGTAAGTTTTTAACTCTTCCAAGGTGGTATGATCTAAGGAGAGGTGTGTTTACTGCTCTCCTGGTCTGTGCTCTGGTCTGTGAGTTACCAGAAGTACTCTTTTCTGCCCTGAAACTGTGACCAGAGTTCCTGCTCCCCTGTGGCTGCAAGCTCCAGTGTGCTAGTGTTCCTCCTTGCCCTGGGATTCCACAATTTAACAGAGTTCTGCACCCCAGTGTGAAGAAAAGGTACCCTTGTAATTTCTTTCATATCAGTTGTCTGACCCCCTTACTATCTGTGGGCTGAGAGCTCCAGAAGTCAATGCTAATGATTCAGTTGCCTCCAAGGCTAGCTGCTGGTTTGCTGGCTGCTCCACATTGCACTCTACTCTCAATCTGGTGTAAAAGACTACTTTTGCTGACCCTTTAGGTAGGATTGGACAATTGTTTCAGGCCATCCTTTTGTGGGTCTTACTGCTTCAGAATTTGTTTTATGGCATTATTTTAAAGTTGTTTGGAGAGGAATTTGGAAGAGCTCAGGCTAGTCTCTCCCTTTCCCCCACCATCTTGGCTTTGCTCCCCCTCCCCTCTGTACTTTTCAGTGCATATTCACAAACATTAGTTCACTTGATGCTCACGACAGCCTTGTGATTTAGGTGATGAAGGTAACAACCACACTTAAAACATTAGAAAACTAATTCTCATGGAGGTCAAATACTTTGACCCTGGTCATCCAACTAGTTAATGTCAGTCTTCTGAATTCTAGCCCAGTGAATTAATAATTCAAGTGTTCATAACAATGTGCAAAGTAGCTAAATGCTATTTCTCTGCCTTAAGACCACTCCATTTCTTGCCAACACCCTTAACAAACTGGACAATATATAGTTGCAAACTAGCAACTAAGCTGCCTAGGGTCAACAGCAGTCCCTCGTGACCAGCATAGAGAACTGATCAAAAATTTCACCACTGCCTTTCTCCCTCTTTTGGAGAATGGTGCACATCAAATACTCCCTTCATTTCCTCTGTCTTTTACTGCTCACACTTCAGTTAATTGTACCTTGAGTAATATCTTTCTCTCACGTAACATACATCATCTTTGACCCCTCTCCCTCATTTCTCACTTTTTTCAGCTCTTGCCCATTTTTCTGTGACATGATCTCTCTCCCTTTCCCTTCTCTGTTAGTTGTAAACTTAAAAAAGAGAGAGAGAAAGAGAGAGAGACATTAATCTTGACAAACAAGTATGGATAGTGCTAGTGATATATTTTTATCATGGGAAAAGAGAAAATCACAAGTTTTTAAGTGAAATTTGACAAAATGTAAAAGAAAAAGCATTGCTTTCAAGTCCTCATGCCTTTGAAAATGCATACAAGTCTTCTTAAGAATCTGCATTAAAAAAACTCCCTTAAAATTATATATCTCAGTTCAATGAATTTAAATAAGCATTTACTTTAAGCAGTTAAGATGTACAAAGAACTGTGATAGCCATTTGTTGTTGTTATTGTTTAGTCATTTCACTCAGGTCTGACTCTTTGGGACCCCATTTGGAGTTTTCTTGCAAAGATGCTGGGGTGGTTTGCCATTTCCCTTTAGCTCGTTTTACAGATGAAGAAACTGAGGAAAACAGGGTTAAGTGACTTGCCCAGGGTCACACAGCTAGTAAATATCTAAAGCCAGATTTCAACTTAGGAATATGAGTCTTCCTGACTCCAGGCCCTGCACTCTATCCATTTCACTACCTAGCTGCCCAGCATGTAGAAGTATACAAATATTAAGCACACGCACGCACGCGTGCGCGCGCGCACACACACACACACAGAAACAGTCCTTGCTTTCAAGGAGCTTATTGTTTAGTAAAAAAGATGAGACATGAACAAATTGATATGACAAGTCAAAATACAACCCATTGCATAAACTAGGGGATGGGATCAAACAGATTGGCCTGTTGGGCAATTCTGAGGGATGTGTCAGTGCTCTCTGAAAAAATAAGGGATAGCTATATGGGAAGTGGGGCAACCATCTTAGGAAGAGGAATAAGAAGTAATCTAGAATGTAGCTCCCTCTCTGCTATACCAAACGAACTAGGAAAATAACCTCAAATGGGAACAAATATAGTAATAACAAATTGAGGAAAATAAGGGGGAAAAAAGTTCCTCAAAGTCATTCTTATTGAAAAGATAATTGAGGACCAATTCACCAGAATCAAATCTAGAATAAGATTTCAACTTGTGGGTTTCTTCACTTTCTGAAGGATGAAAAGTATCATTAAGGAAAATAAATGATTAGCTGTTCTCATTTTGTCCCAGAGTTCCAATCAAATCTGAGTAACCAAAGTGGTCCATTACTATTTTATAATGCTTCTGAGTCAGTTTTTGGGTCTCTTTTCTGAAATTTTCACCTATTTCTTGTGCCCAGTGGGTTTGTAGCCTACTCTGAGGACACAGTCTTGCTCCATTAATATTCACTCAAATGTTCTTTGCTTTCTGGATTTTCTCATATGAGTATACTAGCTTTTGGTGGGGATGGGGGAGAGGGGGGAAGAATGCATATGACACACTTTTAAATTTAATCTGCATTGTTATCATTTTTCCATCACTTAAGTCTAGACAAACAACAAAATGACAAATCTAGCCCTAATTTGCAGTGTTTCCAAAATTCCTTGGTGTAAACGCTCATACTGAAAATTTAGAAGTTTAACAATCAGCTCTCATGAACTGGTAGAGCTGGTTCCAGCACACCCTTACCTGCTTCTCTTGAATAAAACATCTCCAGTGAGAGTGAAATTCTAATCATCTAATGCTCAGTGAAGCTTTTATGATAAAATTTGCCTTCTTGTATTAGGATCCTCTTACTCATTGCCTAAACTTTGAGTATTTATCGATAGACATTTGACTCCAGGCCTTTTACTATAGTCTTGGATTTTTTTTTCCTTTGTGAACTTCTGTTTCTCTCAGCTCCTGTTCTTCCTTCATAGAAGTTAATCTCTTTGCCATGTAGCTTATAGATACACATGAATTCTTTTCTCCCTCCTCCATCCTTTTTATCATATTCCATTTTAAAAAATAAGTTAATTTATTTTTTTTAGTTTTCAAAATTTGCTTCCATAAGTTTTACATTTTCTTCCCCTCCTTTCCCTTCCCCTCCCCAAGATGGTGTGCAATCTGATATAGGCTCCACATATACATTGTTATTAAACATATTTTTGCATTAGTCATGTTGTGTCATAATTCCCTTTAATTTGATTTACAAGACACCAGGAAAATCCTTTCTTGATTAGGTGCACTCTCTCCCTGTCCAGTCCAATCCAATAAACATTCATTAAGCACCTGCTGTGTGCCAAACACTGTGCTAAGCACTGGGGATACAATTAATAAAAAGATAGTCCCTACCCTCAGAGAGCTCACAATCTAAAGGGGGAGACAACACACAAAAGGAGTAGGAAAGTGGAGGAGGAGAGGGCAGGTACATGGCACAGGGGTATCTTTTTTTGTGGATCTGAAAACAAGCAGGGCAGCAGATGCAAAGTGGAGTGAGCTGAGAGGGTCTGGTTTTTCCTGCCTTCTGTAAAGGAAGGCATTGGGTGGAGATTAGTGCTCTGCCCTTCAGGCCTCAGAGGGGAGAAGACCAAGAGATGTGGTGACTGTCAGGGCTTGAGGAAGTAGCATGGTGGTGAGATTAGAGTGATGAGCTTAACTGGGAAGAGCCCTCTGTGGAACTGAAACCAGGCGAGGCAGGGCAGCGCATGCAAAGTGGAGCAAACCTCTCATGCTTCTATTTTAAGCTATAGTCTAGAAACCCAAATTCCATTTAGACACCATTGTCTGAGCTGAGTCTTTGCTCCCCATATCACTTTACTTTTTCTCTTCTGTATCTGTTGTCTTCAGTGTGTAGTGGTGACAAATTCATACCCCAACGATCTTCAGTTTTGTGCCCAAGGTTTAATCTTTGGCAATATTTTCTGAATTATTCTAACAGTAACTTGTCATTTGTATCCATGTGAATCACCTAAAGTGGAGGATAGCCATGTGTTTTGACAAATCTTGAGAGATTCTCCATTATGTTTTGGTACATGTCCAGGAAAAAACGGATTTTTCTCTTATTATTGCTAGGTTAACAATGTCAGCATCCACAGTAGAGAGTAATCAACCACTGCTACTTGTTTCCTCTTCATCTGCCCTTTCCTGGATGATTCCTCCTCACATAGCTTCTATACCCATGTTATAGTTCTCCTGGGAGAGTAAGCAAGTGGTTCCTCCTCAGAGCATCCAGCTCCCTCCTTGTAAGGAACAGCTTAAAGTGTGTTTTTTTCTCCAAGTGCCCAGGTAACCTTTCCTTCCTTTTCTTTTCTGTATGATATTCACCTACATGCTAACCTTCAGACAAAGATCATGCTATGCTTCTATATTTCATATTTTCTTTTTCTTTCCCCATTAAAGTTCCACTTCCATTTCTTTTAAAAAGGAAAACTTCATTTTTCCTTATAACCTGGCACAATAGGAGCAATATCTACTAAGGTGCCCCCTAGCACTTTAAAACAGGGGTTAATTTTTCCTAATAGATGACAAAACTGCTCCTGGGAGCTGATTGGCCCCTGCCTTCCTTGACTCAGCATCCTGGTCAATGAAGGGAAAAAAATTTCACCCACATGGAGCTGGAATCCCTCCAAACTGATGGATATTTGAAGACCATAGGAATCACCACAATGTGTCTTGCCTACCAGACACATTTCCATTTGGAGGCGAGAGGGACTGTGCCCATAGAAGCTAAGTTCCTTTGCTGCTTTGTTGAATAGCCTTGTTATGCTGGACAAAATAAATCTCCTTTTCTTAACTGTTTGGTGACTTATAAGTCTCTTATTTTGTTCCCAAATCAAACCTGAATTAACAGACTGCTGCTGTGTAGAACTAACAGACCTATACATGTAGAAATAAATCAGGTCAAACAGGAAAACAAGCCATGATAGGGAGGGGATTGATAAAAGCAAAGATAATATTGGGGAGGGAATAATAACAAGCCAAACAAACATGCCGATCCTGAAGTAGCATTCCTCAAGTCCCTCATCTCTTCTAGGACGGTGAACACCCTACACTTGGAATGAGGATAGAGGGCAGTCACTTATCTCTGGCAGAAAACCAAACCTTCCACACAATGTAAGTCAAGACTCTACATACTGATTGAGATTCTCAGCCTTGAAGGTGTTTACACTAAGCACTTAATTACTCTAAATACAAGATAGTAGTTAGATATCAAAAAAGATCATAATTAGAACATTACTTGAAGTAAAAGAAGGAAAATACACAGTGGACAAAGTTTTTGGAAAAAATATATTTGAAGGACCTAGATGGTGACTTAGTAGGAATATGAGAAAAAAGAAACTATTTCTCAGTCTTCATCCTTTGTTATTGTCCAGTTCTTCATGACCCCATTTGGGATTTTCTTGGCAAAGACACTAGAGTGGTTTGCCATTTCCTTCTCCAGCTCATTTTACAGATGAGGAACTGAGGCAAACAGGATTAAGAAACTTACCCAGATTCATACAGCTAGTAAGTGTCTGAGGCCAGATTTGACCAGACCCCACACTCTATTTGCTGTGTCACCTAGCTGCCCCCAGTCTTCATCCTACCTTTACAAAAATTGATGGTGGGCTGAGGGATAATGGAATCATAAACAAAAGTAAAAAGGCACAAAAGCAAAAACAGCCTTAATAGACCATCATGAAATAAAAATAGTGTGAATAAAGGAAATAGGAATAAAAGATACATGCAAAAAGAGACTAATCAAGGAATGGGTCAAAGAAGAAATTATTACAACAAAGGGCTAAATAGAAAAAAATCTACCAATTGCCTCCTGAAAGAGGACCTCCAAAAGAAAAAAGTATCAGTTATATCATAGCCAAAATAAAAAGTTCCCAAGTCAAATAAAAATACTTCAAGGATCCAGAAGGAAATAGTTCAAGTACCCAGGAATTAGAGTCAGAATCACACACTTGGCATCTTCTACTAAAAACCAGAAGAGACCATGGAATGACAGCTGACTGTAATCCTACAGGGGAAAAAATAGATATTCAATGGAATAGAAGACTCTCAATCATTTATGGTAAAAAGACCAGAGCTGAGTACTTTGAAGTACAAACAAAAGATTCTAGAGAACCCTAGCAAGGTAAATTTATTTGATCAATGAGAGGAACTGTATGATGATATAATACTAACATTGTAATAAGGGGAAAAGAAATGACTGTCCCTTCAGAACCTTAATGTCTTCAAAGATGTGACAGAACCGGCAATATCCTTGATGGCCATAGCTTTCCAGATATAGCTACTTGGTATGAGGGAATAAAAGGTCACAAATGGGTGTGCTTAGAGCCTCTCAGACTTGGTGGATAATCATGATGACATTGGTAGCCATACTCTGATGATTTATAGACCAGATGTATTTCCAGATGGAGATGAGGGGGTGGCATCCACAGAAGCTAAGTACCACTCCTTGTTGCACATTCTTACTACATTATGGCAAAGTAAACCTCCTTTTTAAAATATATATTGTCTCATAAGTGCCTTATTTTGTCCTAACATAAAACTTAAACTAATGGGATGCTGGTATTAGAGCTGTACCTACAATGAAAGGGTATTAAGGAAGTTAAAAGAGAAAAAAAAAAGGTTTGCAGCTGGAGTTGTTCTGTTCTGAGGGTAAAATGAATACTCTAATGCAGAAAGGAAGATTAAGGAGGTGAAACTTGTTATTTCCCCTAACTGAGGAGTGTGAGAAGAACAGTATACATAGAGGAAAAGGAGTGGGCAACAGATGAATGTCACTCTCATCTAAAATGGACAAAGAAGGCTTGAACACATACATAGAGTTTGGTGTAGAAATAAATCAAGTCAAACAGAAAAATAAGCATTGATAGGGAGAGGATTGTTAAGAGCAAGAAAAATATTGGGGAGGGAATAAAAACAATCAAAACAAGCATGCTGATCCTAAAGGGGAAATTCAAAGAGGGGAAATCAAGGTAAAGAAGTTTAATCTAAGGTTGGTGCCTTAGATGGTCTCTTAGACAACACTCCCATCTAAGGGAGTGGTTTAACAAATTACAGTATAAAAGAAGATTATTACACTCTGAGAAATGACTAAGAAATTTCCAGAGAATCCCAGATAGTTTGAGCAGATGCAGAATGAAGTGAGCAGAACCATAATAATAAGTTACCTATTCCAACCAGGGCTAGTCTTCACAGGCTTATGGTAGACATCCTCTAACTCACTGACAGACTTGAGGCCTGTCATTTACCCTCAACTTGGTTTAGCCTGTCTGCCCAGATAGTTTTACCAAAGTGTGCTACAGTTTCTTGGAGCCGCAGGTGAGAGTTGGGTGACAGGTAGACACCAAAGGTGGATGAGCAGCCCTGAAAAGGGCTCAGCAAGACTGCACCCCAGAGGTGTTAGTTCTCCATGAACTCCATACACTCCTAAGAAACTACTAGGCATAATTATATGCATGCTGTTCTGATAAGTCAAAGGAAGTGGAAGAATATTTACAAAAATGTAAATACACAAGCAAAATAATAAAAATACATTTCAACAACCCAACCTCAGAAAAAGGAATCATCCAATTCATGATGAACTGGCAAAAAATCTTATCCCAACCATGAACCAGGTGTATTTTCAAGTGAATTATATCAAACATTTAAAAAGCAATTAATACATATGCTACAAATGAAATTGAGAAGAAAAGTTTTTCTCAGATTTAGAGTCAGAAAGCACACTACCAAATTGCTTTTATGAGACATATATGACCCTGATAACTATACTGATAAGAGACAAAGCATAGAAAGAGAACTATAACCAATTTCTCTAATAAATATTGATGAAAAATTTTAAATCTTTGAGAGGTGACAACAGCAATATATTCATAAAATAATTAGCTGTGAACAAGTTTTATTGTACCAGGGATTTCAGGATGGTTCTATATTAGGAAAGCAATTAGCATAACTGATTGTATAAACAACAAAAATAAAATCCTTAAGATTATTTCAATTGATGCAGAAAAGCTGGTGATATAAGATTCATTTATGTGAAAAAAAAACAAGCCAACTCAACAACCTAACAACTAAAAAACTTAGAAGGCTCTTCTTTAATATCATCAGAAACTTTTATTCAAACTTGGTAGCTAACATTATTTGCAATTGAGAAACAGTAAAGATTTTCTAAGTGCAAAGAAAGATAAAGAAAACATATCCCATCATTATTTAAAACAATTCTAGAAGTGGTAGCTATAGTAATAATAAAAGTACAAACAATGGAAAAGAAAATATGAAATTATTCCTATTTGTAGGTGATGTAATGATGTGCTTATTCTAGGCCACATAATCAGGGAAGAGACTAATTAAGATGATTAATATCTTCAATAATATTAATATCTTCAATAAAGTAAATTATTTTTATTATTTTGCTTGTGTGCTTACATTGCCTACAATAGTCTAATATCTTTACAATAGTCTACAAAATAAAATCATGAAATCATCCTTTCTATGTAGTGGTAAAAGCCAAGACAAAAGGATAACATGAGATGTTTCATTCAAAATAATTGCAAAATTCATAGATTGTTTTGGGAGTTAACCTACCAAGGCACATATAAGAATACATAAATACAACTGTGAACCCCTTTTTATAGAAACAAAGACAAAACATTAGGAGATTTACTAACTATGACTGGGCCATACCAAGATTTTAAAATGGTGATACTATCTAACACAATGTACAGATTTAGTTTTATACCAATCATATAACCAAGGAGGCACTTTAAACAATGAGACAAAATAACAAGATCCATTTGGAAGAACATAAGGTCTGGAAACTTCAGAGAAACAATGTGATAATTACCAGATTTCAAACTATATTTTTAAAAAGTAGGCTTCAAAGTTATCTGGTACTAGTTGAAAATAATTTTTTAAAAAACAGAGAAGTATATCAGTGGAACCAGACTAGGTAGGCAAGAAAACTAGGGAACTGAAACAGAAGCCCAGTGTTTGATAAGCCAAAGAATATAAATCACTGTGGGATGGGGGTGGGGGAATTCTCTTTTCAAAGAGAATTGCTAGGAAAACTAGAAAGTGGTTTCACAGAAATTAGGTGTATATCGGCAGCTTATACTATATGAAACAATAATCTAAAAGTGGCATGTTACTTGAGTGTTTTTTTAAAGATAGCATCACTGGGGGAAGCAGAGCCAAGATGGTGGCTGGAAAGCAGGGACTTATGTGAGGTCCCTGCCAAGTCCCTCCAAAAACCTATAAAAAATGGCTCTGAACAAATTCTAGAACTGCAGAACCCATAAAATAGCAAAGGGAAGCAGGGCTCCCGCCCAGGACAGCCTGGATGGTCACTAGGTGAGGTCTATCACTCATGGAACTGGGAGTAGAGGGGGGTGGAGCCCAGCATGGGCCGTGCAGACCAACCAGACCTTCAACCGGGCAGAACAGGGCCTAGCGTCCTGAATCAGTGAGTTGTGGCAGTTACCAGACTTCTCAACCCACAAACACCAAAGACAACAGAGAAGGTTAGAGAGAAAAGCTGCAGGGAGTGAAAGGAGTTCGCGGTTTGGCCACTGCTCCGAAGGCAGCAGAGGTGATGCAGCTACAGAGCTATAGCTGCAGTTGTTTCTGGTCCCAGGCCCACCTGGTAGGAGGAATTAAGTGGCAGATCAGAGCAGGAGTGCAGAGCCTGCTTAAGATCTGAGTCAGGTCCAGGTTGCTGGTTCTTGGGGGAGGAGAAGCGCTGGTGTGGCAGAGCTGGCTGTATAGAAATAGCTCTGAAAACAACAGCGCGTCCCCTCAAGCTTGGAACAAAGTACTCTTTACTCTACAAGAAGTCATCCCTGCTGAAAAACTCAAGGGTCAAGTAAGTTGGCTGAGAATGTGGCCAGGCAGTGAAAACAGACTCATATTCAGTCTCGGACTTTGGAATCTTTCTCTGGTGACAAAGAAGACCAAAACATACAGCCAGAAGAAGTCAACAAAGTCAAAGAGCCTACATCAAAAGCCTCCAAGAAAAACATGAACTGGTCTGAGGCCATGGAAGAGCTCAAAAAGCATTTGGAAAAGCAAGTTAGAGAAGTAGAGGAAAAACTGGGAAGAGAAATGACAATAATGTGAGAAAACCATGAAAAACAGATCAATAAATTGCTAAAGGAGACCCAAAAAAATACAGAAAAAAATACCGAAGAAAACAGCACCTTAAAAAATAGACTAACTCAAATGGCAAAAGAGCTCCAAAAAACCAATGAGGAGAAGAATGCCTTGAAAGGCAGAATTAGCCAAATGGAAAAGGAGGTCCAAAAGACCACTGAAGAAAATACTGCCTTAAAAATGAGATTGGAGCAAGTGGAAGCTAGTGACTTTATGAGAAATCAAGATATTATAAAACAGAACCACAGGAATGACAAAATGGAAGACAATGTGAGATATATCATTGGAAAAACCACTGACCTGGAAAATAGATCCAGCAGAGATAATTTAAAAATTGTTGGACTACCTGGAAGCCATGATCAAAAAAAGAGCCTAGACATCATCTTTCAAGAAATTATCAAAGAAAACTGCCGTGATATTCTAGAGCCAGAGGGTAAAACAGAAATTGAAAGAATCTGCTTATCACTTCCTGAAAAAGATCCCAAAAAGAAAACTCCTAGGAATATTGCTGCCAAATTCCAGAGCTCCCAGATCTAGGAGAAAATACTGCAAGTAGCCAGAAAGAAACAATTTGAGTATTGTGGAAACACAATCAGGATAACACAAGATCTAGCAGCTTCTACATTAAGGGATCAAAGGGCTTGGGATATGATATTCTGGAGGTCCGTGGAGCTAGGATTAAAACCAAGAATCATCTACCCAGCAAAACTGAGCATGATGCTCCAAGGCAAAATATGGATTTTCAATGAAATAGAGGACTTTCAAGCTTTCTCAGTGAAAAGACTGGAGCTGAATAGAAAATTTGACTTTCAAACACAAGAATCAAGAGAAGCATGAAAAGGTAAACAAGAAAGAGAAATCATAAGGGACTTACTAAAGTTGAACTGTTTTGTTTACATTCCTACATGGAAAGATGATGTGTGTAATTCATGAGACCTCAATATTAGGGTGACTGAAGGGAATATATATATGACAGAGGGCACAGGGTGAGTTGAATATTGATATCTAAAAAAATAAAATAAAATTAAGGGATGAGAGAGAAATATATTGAGAGAGGGAGAAAGGGAGAGATAGAATGGGATAAATTATCTCACATAAAAGTGGCAAGAAAAAGCAGTTCTGTAGAAAGGGAAGAGGGGGCAGGTGAGGGGGAATGAGTGAGTCTTGCTCTCATTGGATTTGACTTGAGGAGGGAATAACATACACACTCAATTGGGTATCTTACCCCACAGGAAAGTAGGGGGAAAGGGGATAAAAAAGAGGGGATGTTAGAAGGGAGGGCAGATAGGGGGAAGTAGTAATCAGAAGCAAACATTTTCGGAAAGGGACAGGGTCAAGGGAGAAAACTGAATAAAGGGGGACAGGTTAGGATGGAAGGAAATATAGTTAGCCTTTCACAACATGAGTATTGTGGAAGTGTTTTACATAATGATACATGTGTAGCCTATGTTGAATTGCTTGTCTTCTTAGGGAGGGTGGGTGGGAAGGGAAGAAGGGAGAGAATTTGGAACTCAAAATTTTAAAAGCAGGTGCTCAAAAAAAAGTTGTTTTTGCATGCAACTGGGAAATAAGATATACAGGCAATGGGGCATAGAAATCTATTTTGCCCTATGAGAAAGTAAGGGGAAAGGGGATGGTGGGGGGAGTGGGGTGACAGAATGGAGGACTGACTGGGCAATGGGGCAATCAGAATATATGCCACCTTGGAGTGGGGGGAGGGTAGAAATGGGGAGAAAATTTGTAACTCAAAATCTTGTGGAAATCAATGCTGAAAACTAAAAAATATTAAATAATGAAATATAGAATTAAAAAAAAGAAAATTTTTTAAAGATCTCTTGAATCTTAATCATAAAGGACATTAGTTTTGTTAAAGAAATTTAACTAGGCATAATTAAAAAGATTAATAAACTTTACTTTGAAAAATATTAATGTTGCAATCAAACCCTTGCAACCTATAAAATATAGAACAAATTCTTCAACTTTATCCTCTTAGCTAAAAAAAATTTTTTTTTCAGCTGGACCCTGCTCTCCTAGCTCTACATATGTAGGGCCAAGTAGCAGAGTTTAAAAATTAGTGACTAGAGCTTTTTGTTCCTATTAAAATGTGAAATATTAACTTTTTTTTTACTTTTGTGTCCATACCAACTAGATTCCTAGGACCACATATGGAGCCAGCTAGATTTTTAAATCTAGCTAGAGCCAGCTAGAGCCCTAGCCAGGATCTGCCTCTAAATATTGTAAGGAAAGGGCAGATATTGTGATCCCAAGAAAAGCTGGGCTCAGCCATGCAGAGGTGCTACTAGAGTAGGTGAGACAACACTGAAGATGGTCTCAGTGGAGTCCTAGACTGTAGGGAGACCAAGTCACTAGCTACTTCTTCATTCTGTACCTTAACTGAAGAGAAGGAAAGAGAGGGAAACTTAAAATAAAAAGGTTAAAGGAGGCAGCTACAACAACTTGGGATCTTCTGAAATTTGATAAGTTGCTCCTGGCTCTGGTGGATGATTGGAAGCCCTGTCCTGAGGGCTGCTGGTATATCTAGGAATTCATAGGCACACACATAATACCTTGTGGCTTAACTTTGCATAGGTAGCAATATTCAGAGCAGCACTTTTTTTTTTTATAATAGTATAGAACTAAAAATGAAGTGGGTGCTCAGCAACTGGAGGATAATAGAAAAAACAATGATACATGAATGTAATAGTATATTGCTGAAGTTACTAATGGTGAATTGGAGGATTGCAGAGAAACATGGGAAGATTTGTATGAACTGATGAAAACTGAGGTAAGCAAAACCAGAAGAACAGTACATGTAATGATGACTATATCAATGTGAATAAAAAGATTAGTAAAATGAAGGCAAATTCTAAAAAAACTAAAAAAGAATTGAAGGTCTTGGAGAATGGAGAATGAAATACCTCTTTCCTCAGAACGAAGATGTGTGTGTGGGGCAGGGGGGACTTCATCGTTGCCATTTTCAAGGTGGATAACTGTACTATGATTTTGATTCGATTGTTTTTATTTATTACAAGGAGGGAGATGAAGGAGAACCTTTTTCTAAAATTGACTAAAATACTGTAAATTAGAAAAAATTCAAAAAAAAGAAAAGAGAAGGAGGTCACTGAATTGATCTTTGAAAATATAAAAGGATTTTGAGAGTTAGGAATGGAAGAGGAATCTATTCTGAGTATAAGAGAGAGAGATGATAAAGCTGTACTAGGAAATGGTGAGTAATCGTACTCAAGGAGAGCAGTGCAAACTTAAAGGACAGTAGGTTGAAAAAAGAATTGCAAAAATGGATCATTGTCAGGCAAAGGTATGCTGATAAATGTTTAACAATTGACTCTCTGCCCTCCTGTCCCCCAAAAAGCCCCCATAATTTTAAGTTTAATTTGCATTAGAATAATTTTCTGCATCACCTTCTTATGTCTAGGCAAAGAAAAAATAAAAACAAAGCAGGCCTTGATTTGTAGGGCTTGTCCAATTTCAGAGGTTTAAATGCTCATGCTGAAAATTAAACCATCAGTTCTCCAGGCGAGTTGGAGTCTGCTCCAGCTAACTAACCCCTGGGAGAACCTTGAGTATCAGGTCAAAAGGGTGTCTTATTCGACAGGTGATGAGAAAGAACTCAAGATTTCTGAGCGTCTTGATTAGTGAGTGTGTCTAGCCAGCCCCAGATAAGACCATGCTTTACATCCCATCTAACTGTCCCCCCTCACCCTTTAACATCAGGTTTGTCACCTTATGCATACTCTGCGATATCCCATCCTTCACCTTCTTCTTATGCTCCCTAATCAAATCACTGCTAACCTTGCTTCTAGAAAGTACTTTTCAATTGCTTGCCCAGTGGACCAGCTTCCTATCCCGCTTGCTCTCCAAAACAAAACCTCCAACTCTCTCTCAATACTACCTCTCTTCTGTGTGCTTGTCTCCCCCTTATTTGAATGTGAGCTCCTTGAGGGCAGGGACAATCTCACTTTTATATTTATATTTTCCATACTTAAGAAATGCTTTTGTATTAATTCATTCATTTGTTTTTGAGTAGGGGAGTAATATGAATGGGCTGGTGAAGTAGACATGAAGAGGACCTTGGAAAACAGAAACCTTTATATCTTAGATAAGGAGGAGAATGGCAAGTATAATCTGAACTAGAACGGTGGCAATTAGATGGAAAGGAAGGGCCAGATATGAGAAATAAATTGTCTTTTAATTAAATCTCCTTAGATACTAGCAATCAAGCTGAATAAGATACTCTATCTTACTCAACGTTGTTAGTCTTATCTAGTCACTAGTATTGCAACATAATTGTTTACTAATCTTTTTTCATTGCGCATTTCTTACACATCATCTATATTTTAATTTAAGTCGGCTTACATGGTTTGAGTTGGGAGCCTAATCCCATTCTATAACATTTTTATGGGAAATTGTATCCCAATTTCCAAACTGATTCACAAATGAACTTTCAAGGGCACAATCTTAAAGTGGGCACTGCCTCTGTTGCTGTGATACCAGTCAAAGGCTGGCTGGAGTGCCTAGATTCTTCATCTTAAATTCCTCCAATAAATAGACAAGCATCATTTCTAAGGTACTCTCTCACCGCTGGAATGCAAATGTCATTGCTAAAGACCTTTATTCTGAAGTAAACATTTCCCCTTGTTTACACTAGACATTTATCTGACAGATCTGGAGGAAATGAATTCAGGTTAGTTGAGGTAGATAAATATCTGCTTGCTAAATAAAAATAAAAGAAATGGAAAATCTAGTTGCTGAAAGGAAGAAAGTGGCTGGGGCAATAAATGCCTCCCACCTTCCTCTGTTGGGTCCAAGAAACCTTTCACTTGCTAATTTCCTTCCCGAGGTTCTCTTGGATTCCCTCCTTCACAGCTATAACCTGGCAATGTTTCTTCTGCCTACTTTAGTTCACTTCCGCTAGTTTTTTCTCATACCTCAATTTTCCTCATGACTCCATTCATTGCCTTTTCTGGGCCCAACAGTTCCTACTGCATGCTCAGGCTCCCTCTCCCAATTTTCTTATTATGTGAGATCTGGCCCACTATGTTCATCTTTCTTTGATTAAAATACCTTCATTTCTTATATGGTTAATGGAGAGATGTAGGCAATAGATTTGTCATCTTATTGTTTCAATTTTGAAGATGACTACTACCTCATAATAAATACTAGTCATTAATAAATACCTTCCCTTACCAGCTGTTCACCTTTTTGTCATGCCTCTACTAACACAGCTCTACTCAAAGACCTCTCTAATGACCAAATCCAAAGGATTATAGATCTGGAAGGAACCTCACATGAGAAATGGTGGGAGGAGTTTTGTTTCCACAGGATAGTGGTAGCAGATTGTAAGTCAGGTGACTGGTTCTAATCAGAGCTGTGTTCTGTTCAGGTGAAAGGTTAGAGGCTTATAAGCATGCTTAATGAGATATTTGAGGAGGGCATGACATAGGCAGTTAGGGGGTTCCATCTGGCCAATGAAGAGCCTGGTGGGAGATTTGAATTGGGAGTCTGAGCCCTTGTACTCTCCCTACTCCATTCAGGGCATGCACCCATTTATTCAGACTGAATAAATGTAAAATATAATTAAAACCTTCCTGGCTTTCCAACAAGCATTGTTTATTCCTACACAGTGTAAGTGTATTTATAACGCTCAGAAGCCACCTATTCCCTCTCCCCATTTTTCAGATAAGGTAATTGTGGCCCAAGATCACATGTATCAGAAGCAGGATTTGAACCGAGGTCCTTTAAATTCTGCAGCCAGTGATATTTCCCTGTCCCTATGCTAGTTTTTCCTAGTCCCCCACCCTCTTTCACCTCTCTGTAGCGCTTGATGCTGCTGACTGCTCTCCCTTGATATTCTTTCCACCTTTGGTTTCTATGACTCTGCATTCTCCAGCTTCTCCTCCTAACTCTTTAATATTTTATATTTCCTTGATTTACCAGCTCTTTTTTCCCTCTGTCCCACCTAAATATTGGCATTCCTCAAGTTTAGAGTAGTGGAAAAGTGCTGAATTTACCAAGGTCACACAGGTACCAACTTTTCTGGACCTCACTTTCCTTATTCATAAAAGGAAATTTTACTATATGACATGGAATCACTCTTCTGATTCTAGGCCTGTAATCTTGGCTCTGTCCCGAACCCTCTTCTCTCCCCTCTATACGCCTGCCTTTATCATTATACTCCTTCCATCTCCCTCCCCGCCCCATCCTCTTCTCCCCCCTTACCTGAGGGTGCTCTGCCCAAGGGAAGGTACATTTTGATGGCTGAAAGCTGCCCCCTTAACTTGCGGTTTACTGGCTAGCTAGATTTCTTTCTCAAAAACCAAGCCTTAAACCCAATTCACTCTGGAGCCCATAGATTGGACAATAATAGGTCCCTGCCCTCCTAGCACAGAGTGAATATAAATACTAAATAGTAACTGTTTCTCTTTTGGCCAGGAACCCTGAGGATCTTCCCCCTCCAAGTTTGGTTTTTAAAAAAATTTTTTAAAGCAGCCATTCCTTGAGTAACTTCTTAAAGAGGCCTATTCACTGAATGGACAGGCTCTCTCACTCAAAGTGAGAAACGCAAGAGACCTTAACCTCAAAGGGCCAGGATCTCCCAATGCATCCTGGGCCATCTCCAGCTGTCCTGACAAATATCTGGCCACTGGACCCAGATGGCTCTGCAGGAGAAAGTGAGGCTGGTGACCTTGCACAGCCCTCCCTCACTGAAATCAAAGTCAAATGCAAGTCATGTCATCGTCTCCCTGATGTCATGGTCTTCTTTGAGAATGAAGGACAAACACAACAATGACCACTCAGAACAGTCTGATAAGAATCTCCATTTGGCTGTCCTATTGACACCTCAAACTCAACATATTTAGAAAAGCTGAATTCCTGCTGTCCAGCTCCAACCTGCTCCTCTTAACTTCCCAACTTCTATTAATGGTAGTGACCCAGTCACCCAGGCTCATGTCTTTAACTTGCTTCTTCTTCCCTGGTCCCTCCCATCAATCAATTCTTTTTGTTAAGTCATTTCAGTCCTGTCTGACTCCTCATGATCCCATTTGGAGTTTTCTTGGCAAAGAGACTGGCATGGTTTGCCATTTCCTTTTCTAGCTCATTTTACAGATGAAGAAATTAAGAAAAAGACTTTTCAAGGGTCACACAGTAGTATCTGAGACAGGATTTAAATTTAGAAAGCTGAGTCTTCCAGACTGCAGGCCTGGCACGCTATCCACTGTGCCACCTATAGGGTATTTTTCTGCCCAGCTGGTCTAGTGCTGTCCGTTCCACCTATATCACCTTAATTTAAATCCTCACTTCCTTTCTCTTTTGGGTTTCTGGTGAGAAAGGATAAATACAGAAAGAGAATAAGCTCCATTGTTAAGAAGCCAAATCTATTAATTGAAAACAAAAGAGCACTGACATTTTTAACTGCTCAGGCCCAATGAGACTCGAGATAGACTATGAAAGCCTGAAAGCCAAGATGGAAGTGGGTGAGCAGAGATAATAAGAAGGTGCTGAGGGGAATGTGGATAAAGTACAAAAATACTTGTCTCCAGCTAAGACTTTTCTATAAAGAAGCACCGAAGTTAAGATTAAGGACCAATGCTATTAAAATGCAAACTACAATCAGGAGCAAAACCCAAAGCCCCACAAAGGCCTTCTTAATTGAACAATTCAGTTATACACATATACTAGAATGCCAAATTATTCAGGGAGGAAAATCTTCTCCATCAAGCAATTGTGAATTAAGCATTTACTTAGTGCCTTCTTTGTGGCAGAAATGGGCTTTGCGGATGCAAAGGCCAAAGTGGAAGGAACAGATCCTGCCCTCAAGATGCTTATTTGATTTCATGGTGGTATAATATGCAAAATTCAACAGCTAAAGGGGAGGTCTCGATGGCACACACCTGGAAGGAGGAAATCCTGGCAGATGAGCTTACCTACAGCTCTAAAAAAGAGGCATGTATTTATTCTTCCCTAGCCAATAACACCAGAGACATTATTAATGTTTCCTTAATGGATTAAAAAGGGTCAGCCTAAATTAAGGTAAAGTAATGCGGGTCTCCTGATCTATTGACCTGGTTAAGTAATAAAAGAGGTAACATTTGTCAAAAAATGGTGGATTCCTTCACTGGAATTCATGGATTTTTCCCATATGAAGGATATTCTGAAAGATGTATGGTACTATTAGGTATTATTAGGACTATAGTTTTGCTCCATCATGGGCTAAATATGACTTTCATAGGTTTAGCCTGAGAATTTAACCTTTTCTAAAATTGCTTGGAGCTTAGAATGCATTTTCCACAGAAACAAACAACTTAAAAAACTGGTATCTAGCTAGTACACTACCTATTTATACAATAAGTTGGAAGATAACAACTACATCTAGCTTCACTTTGGCTACAGCTTGGTCTCATCTTGCTCCCACACTTTGGGCACAATCCTCATGAGGTACAAGGTGGTCTTCATGGTCTGATATGCTACCTCTCTGCCAGCCAGTGCAGCATGAGATAGTATGACACCTAACAAGCAAGACACACCGGTTCTCAGCACCATCTTATGGACAAAATCTCTATCCCTTTGGAAGGTTCCCCTAAGGTCAGCCAGTCTTATCATGCCTATCTTCCCGAGTCTGGAAACTTTGCCGACTTTGCAAAAGTCATCATTTTGTGTATTTTTGTGAGTGTTTGTTTTGCGTCATTGCTTCCAAAGCCCAGACTAGCCTGTCAGAACTGCTGAAGGTTCCTCTCAAGGACTTCTGAGAGATGCCCATATTCTAATAAATTGGGAGAATATCTTGAAAGTGAAATCATACAAGCAAATATTAGATTCCAGGCTCCTATTTGCCACCTCAAACAGGCTTCACGTATACCTAAGACTAGAACAGAATGGGATATAGCAAATAACCTTGCTTCATTCCCAGGGCGTGGAATTGGTAAAACGGGACACCATCAACCCAGATATGACTGAGGCCTATTAATAATTATATAGGGTAACATTTTTATAGTTGGTTTTTGTTTTTGCCTATCTCTATGTCCCTAGCATTTAGCATAGTGCTTGGTACAAAGTAGGCATTTAATAGTAAATGCTTATTGACTGGTTAAGCAATTTAAATCAATTATTTCATTTGATTGTTACAACAACCCTGTGAGGTAGGTGCTGTAATTATTTCCATTTTACAGATGAAGCAAGTGATACAGAAAGTACTTACTTACTTACAGGTCTTATCTACTATATCACTTCACAGACTCTACCATTAGGTATTACCTTAGAGATTCTTGGGAACTTGCCTGGGCAGCCAAACTTGCTCAACAGCTACCAGAGGTCAAATCATTTGGTTAGTCGGCAAATATATATCGTTCAGTCATTTTTCAGTTGTGTTCAATTCTTTGTGACCTCACTTGGGTTTTTCTTGGCAAAGATAATAGAGTGGTTTGCATTTCCTTCTCCAGCTCATTTTACAGATGCATAAAGTGAGGCAATAAATGACTTGCCCAGGGTCACACAGCTAAGTGAGTATCTGAGGCCAGATTTGAACTCATGAAGTTGAGTCTTCCTGGCTCCAGACCCAGCACTCTATCCACTGCACCACTTAGATGCCTGTGTGTGTGTATATAAATATATACTTATACATACACACATACACATATTCATATACATATGTACATATATATATATATATATATATATACACACACCTACATACATACATACACAGAGAGAGACATGATACTTGTCCTCAAAGAATTTGCATAGTAGTTGGGAGACAAGTCTAAAGAAGGGTCAGAATTTTGGCAAAATCATGGATGGTTAGGCCTGTTTGAAGTCTTTGGGAGAATTCCACCTATAATTAGGTCGTGAGATTTTTTTTTTATTGCTAGCTCATGCGCCCTGCCTTGTGACAGAAATTCTTAAATAGAGAATCCTGCCCCTTGCAGCATTTGAAGAAACCTGAAACCTGGAGGAAGTTCAAGAGGAAGGCTTTTCAGGACAGAAAGTGGGCTTGTTTATTTGTGTAGAAGATATAGTGTTCTGCCAAGGACAAAACCACACAAACTTTCTCTCCTCTTTTTTTTTTTTCCTCTTGAAAGAATTATAAGCATTTGGGGCCTGAGACTGAAGGATTCAAAAGCTCTGCAGGTGGTACAGGTGCGACAACAATATGGTTCTGTGGAAAGAATACTGGATTGACAGTGCTGAGGACATAGGTCCAAACCCTCACTCTCCTACTTAGGAACTGGGTGACCATGGGCAAATCATTCAAATTTTTTAGACCTCAGTTTTCTTATCTGTGAAATGAGGGTATTAGACTGGGTTAGTGGTAAAAGATCCCTCCCAACTCTTGATGACAGCTTTAGGAAAAAATACTGTAGCAAATAGAGCATTTGTTTGCTAAAACTGAACGTGGGCTGCATTCCGGGGAAAGAGGACTGCTTTATTTCCAGAAAGAATCTTTATTTTTAGTTATGTTTCCTCTAAAGCCCCCACCATGTATAATATAGATGAGCTCTGCCTACTCTAGGCTCCCCACTGTGAACCTATGGGCTTTCTTTGGTGACAGAGTGGATGGACCACTGGGCCTGGAGTCAGGAAGACTAATTTTTCTTATTTCAAATCTGACCTCAAATACTTACTAGCTCTGTGACTGTGGGCAACTTACTTTACCTGTGTTTGCCTTCATTTCCCCGTCCGTAAAAAGAGAGTAATAACAGCACTTACCTCGTGGGGTTGTTGTGAGCACCAAATAAGATAATAATTATAAAGTGCTTAACATAGTGCCTGGCACATAGTAGGTGCTATGCAAATGATAGTTATTATTATTAATATGATTATAAAGTCACAGAAAATGTACGTCCCTGAAATGAAGCTTATGGGAGAAATGAAAGATAATGAGGTACTAGAGTGCATTAAGAGAAGTGGAATGTACCACAGAATCATAGATTGAGAGCTCAAAGGGACCTTAGAAGTCATCTTGTGATTGCAACCTCTTTGTTTTATAGATGGGGAAACCTGAAGCCCAGAGAATGACTTGTCCAAGGTCACACAGACAAGCTAGGAAACAAACCAGGTTCCATTGCTCTTTCCACTTCACCATCAGCCGTTCCCTAGTCAAGCATCCTTGGTAGAAGTATCTTCTGTTCTGTACGTCACTCCTTCGGAAGGACGTTGATGAGCTTTAGAGCATCCAGACTGAGTTACCCAGGTTTGCAATATTGGAGATAGCCTCAATGATTTACTTTGTATGCAGTCAGTTTTCTACTCTTGTTGATGCTACCTTCCTAACATCTTGGTCGCTTCACTTCTCTCCACTCACAAAGCCACCCCTCTGGGTCAGAACCTCTCATCTGGACCATTCCAGTAACTTCCCGATTAGTCTCCCTATGCCTCGTTTCTCCTCTAACCAATGTATCTTCCAAATAGCTGCCAAAATCATCTCTTTAAGGTATAAATCTGACCAGATTCCTTGTTTGTCCTTTAATGGTTCTCTATTCCTTTTAGGATAAAATACCAACTCCTCAGCTTGGCATTCGAAGCCTTTTATAACGACTCTAACGACTCTTTCCAGATTTATTTCCCCTCCACATACTCTACCTTCTAACCAAACTAGTCCACTTACTACTCCCCAAACTCAGGCTTCTACCTTCTACCCTTTTGCTTCTACTCAGAATTTCCCTTTCACCTGAAACACACTCTCTCCTTACCTCCACCTCTTAGAATTCTTACCCTTCTTCAAAACTCAATTGAGACATCACCTCCTATGAAAAGCCCAGAGTTTTGCTGTTGTTGTTGACTTGTCTGTTTTCTGTTTTGGTTTTTTTCATGCATTCACCCTCCTCAAGTTATCTTGTATCATTCAGCTGGTGTATGTTATTTCTCCACCACCTCCAATAAGTTTTCTTGAGGTAGTTGATTTTTTTTCTTGCTGGTATTTATATTTATATCCTCAGTACCTCTCACAATGCTTTACACAGTAGGGACCAAACACATGCTTTTTAAATTGAACTAGGATGATGAAGGGCCTCAACGTCGTGACACATTTGGATCAGATGAACAAATTGGAAATATTTAGCATGGAGAAGTGAAAAACTAGTGGAGGCAGGCACATGCTGGAGCCAGCTCAAAATAGCATGCAAGAGCCAGTTTTCAGAAATTAGTGACTGCTACAAATCAGGACTTGATTTATTATTTTGTTGATTGCATAGTCCTAAACAAGAGATGGAAAAAGGTTAATAATGCAGATAAAACTTAAAAGTATGCTGTGTGTATATTTTTTTTAAGAGAGCCAGTTGTTAAACATTTACCAGCATACCTCTTCTTAGGAGAGTCATGATAAAATTTTTCCCCTCAGAGAGGCAGTTGTTAAATATTTACCAGAATTCCCCTACTCAGGAGAGTCATGATAAATGTCCTTTTTTCTCAGACAGCCAGTTGTTAAACATTTACCAACATACCCTTGCTTAGGAGAGTCATGATAAATGTCTTTAAATATTTGAAAGGTGGTCTCAGCCTCAGGGTGGAGCCAAGATGGTGGCTGGAAAGTAGGGACTTGCATAAGCTCTCCCCCAAATCCCTCCAAACACCCATAAAAAAATGGCTCTGAACAAATTCTAGAGCTGTGAGAGGGAAACAGGTCTCCAGCCCAGGAGAGCCTGGATGGTCACTGGGAAGGGTCTATTGCACGGTGCTGGGAGTGCTGGGCATGCCGGGCTGCCCAGGATGGGCCATACCAGGACAGACCAGACCTGGAGTCAGCCTGCTGGAACAGGCCTTAGGGCCATGAATCATTGAACTGTGGCAGTTACCAGACTTCTCAGCCCACAAACACCAAAGAGCAGGTTAGTGGGAAACTGTGGGATCGAGTTTAGAGTGGTCTGGACCCATCCCTGGGGGTGGCCGAGGTGTTGCAGCAGGGGCAGTGGCAGCAGCAGGAAGCTCCTGAGGCTGCTTCCAGAGCTCCAGCATCAGCTGCTTCCCAAATCCCTGGCTCATACAGTGGGAGGAATCCAGCAGCGGATCAGAGCAGGAGTGCAAGGAGTACTTTGTGGGCACAGAGGCAATTTCTCTCGCTGTGCCCTGCTTGGATCTAGATTGCAATCCTGGTTGGTAGTTCTTGGGGGAGGAGAAGTGCTGCTGTGACAGAGCCTGCAGTGACAGTGGAGGTCTGAAAACAGCAGTGCTTGGACCCTAAAGCTTGGGACAAAGTACTCTCTACTCTACAAGCAGTCATACCCTGACAAACAGCTCAAGGGTCAAGTAGTTGGCTGGGAACATGAATAGGCAGCGAAAACAAACTCAGACTCAAACTGAAACTCAAACTCTAGATTCCTTTTTTTGGTGACAAAGAAGATCAAACCATACAGCCAGAAGAAGTCAACAAAGTCAAAGAGCCTACATCAAAAGCCTACAAGAAAAATATGAATTGGCCTTGGGCCATGGAAGAGCTCAAAAAGGATTTGGAAAAGCAAGTAAGAGAAGTAGAGGAAAAATTGGGAAGAGAAATGAGAGTGATACAAGAAAACCATGATAAACAATTTAACAACTTGGTAAAGGAGACCTAAAAAATACTGAAGAAAATAACACCTTAAAGAATAGATTAGCCCAAATGTCAAAAGAGCTCCAAAAAGCCAATGAGGAGAAGAATGCCTTGAAAGGCAGAATTAGCCAAATGGAAAAGGAGGTCCAAAAGACCACTGAAGAAAATACTGCCTTAAAAATTAGATTGGAGCAAGTGGAAGGTAGTGACTTGATGAGAAATCAAGATATTATAAAACAGAACTGAAAGAATGAAAAGATGGAAGACAATGTGCAATATCTCATTGGATAAACCACTGACCTGGAAAATAGATCCAGGAGAGTTAATTTAAAAATTATTCAACTACCTAAAAGCCATGATCAAAAAAGGAGCATAGACATCATCTCTCAAGAATTTATCAAGGAAAACTGCCCTGATATTCTAGAACCAGAGGGTAAAATAGAAATTGAAAGAATCTACCTATCACCTCTTTAAAAAGATCCCTAAAAGAAAACTCCTAGGAATATTGTCACCAAATTCTACAGCTCCCAGATCAAGGAGAAAATATTGCAAGTAGCCAGAAAGAAACAATTTGAGTATTGTGGAAATACAATCAGAATAATACAAGATCTAGCAGCTTCTACATTAAGGGATCAAAGGGCTTGGAATATGATATTCTGGAGGTCAATGGAGCTAGGATTAAAACCGAGAATCACCTATCCAGCAAAACTGAGTATTATGCTCAAGGCCAAATATGGATCTTCAATAAAATAGAGGACTTTCAAGCTTTCTCAGTGAAAAGACCAGAGCTGAATAGAAAATTTGGCTTTCAAATACAAGAATCAAGAGAAGCATGAAAAGGTAAACAAGAAAGAGAATTCACAAGGGACTTACTAAAGTTGAACTGTTTTGTTTACATTCCTACAGGGAAAGATGGTGTGTGTAATTCATAAGACCTTTCTCAGTATTACGGCAGTTGAAGGGAATATACATATATATAGACAGATGGCACAGGGTGAGTTGAATATGAAGGGATGATATCCAAAAAATAAAATAAAATTAAGGGGTGAGAGAGGAATATATTGAGAGAGGGAGAAAGAGAAAGATAGAATGGGGTAAATTATCTCACATAAAAGTGGCAAGAAAAAGCAGTTCTGTTGGAAGGGAAAAGGGGGCAGGTGAGGGGGAATGAGTGAATCTTGCTGTCATCAGATTTGACTTGAGGAGGGAATAACACACACACACTAAATTGGGTATCTTACTCCACAGGAAAGTAAGGGGAAGGGGGGAAAGGAGGGGATGATAGAAGGGGGGGCAGATAGGGAGAGGAGGTAATCAAAAGCAAATATTTTTGAAAAGGGACAGGGTCAAGGGAGAAAACTGAATAAAGGTGGACAGGACAGGATGGAAGGAAATATAGTTAGCCTTTCACAACATGAGTATTGTGGAAGTGTTTTACATAACGATACATGTGTGACCTATGTTGAATTGCTTGCCTTCCTAGGGAGTGAGGCAATCAGAATATATGCCATCTTGGAATGGGGGGGGGAGGTAGAAATGGGGAGAAAATTTGTAACTCAAAATCTGGTGGAAATCAGTGTTGAAAACTAAAATATTAAATAAAAATGATAAAATTCAAAAAAAATTTGAAAGGTGACTGTGAAAAGGGTTTGGACTTTTGGTTGGCTGTAGGGGACTGAACTAGGAGTCACGGATGAGCTGGATAAGCATCAATGTAGTTTAGGTGTGGTCATGGGACTTGAGTATGCAATCTCCAACTCTTTTCTCCTTTATCTCCCTGTGCTGGCTCACTGGCCTAGACTGCACTGGAGCTGACAGAGCAGGGGTTTTACCAGAGGGAATGGTCATGCTGCTACAGGTCACTATTAGGGCTCTAGGGCAAACCCTTCTGTAGCAAAAACTATCCATCTACTCTTTAGAGTGATATCTCCAGAGCCCTCATTGCTGTGCTTCCCATTCAAATAAATCAGCCAAGATGACAGCATTAACACTTAACTATGAAACATTTACTACACAGTATGCAAAACATGAATAATTATAACATAGTGCCAGCCTGGGTCACAGTCTCCCATATTCACACACATGCCTACGGGAAAAATGCACACAAACCTATGGAAACTTAGCGAGGAGGAACATGAGTAAGGAAACTTATTGCCTGAGGCAACTTATGGCTCTGGACTATAGGCCTTGATGTATTTGGTCTCTCTAAAGAATACTCTGTATCAGGGGTGGGGAGCCTTTGGCTTCAAGGCCATGTGTGGCCCTCTAGGTCTTCAAGTGCAGCCCTTGAGTCAAAGAGCTGTATTTGAGGACCTAGAGGCCCACATGTGGCCTCGAGATCACAGGTTCTCCACCCCTATTCTGTACCATCTGGGCAGGTCTGTGTCTCTGCTGGGTTTACTCCTCATAACATTCCTTGATTGAGCTCTAAGATGGTAGTATGGTTTTTTGTTATTAGAAAATGCAGTTCCTCTAAACCTGGAATCTGCAGAGCTATTCAGGTCTGCTCTCTTGGCTTGGTTCTGAGAGGTTTTCCCATCTCAAGCCATAGGTGATAAAAAGGGACAAAACAGGAAGGCCTCTGAAAGGTTTCCTTTCTCTTAAGTCATGATGACAAGAAAGACAAGCCTCTCCTTTCTATTCAGCTCTTCTAAATATCAGAACTGTCTTTCCAATTAGCTCCCAACTGCAAAGCTTTTCTTCCAATCAGATCAGCTCCCAGCAATATACACAAAGCCTGTCTTTCTCCAGTGATTTCAGTAGGGCAATACAAGCTCTAGGCTCTCAGTTCAATTACTTTTCTATGAATTATCCTCTATGCTGGATTTAGTTAAGCTCAACTGTCTTCAAGTAGCTGAGGATAGTCTCTGCTCTGCTCCTCATTTTTTTTCTCTTTCTTTCTCTATTTTACTTTTTTAGCCTCTCACAACTTCTGTCTTTCCTGGATTTTGTTTCAGATTCTAGCTTAGTTAAAAGCAGCCTCTTCTTATGTCAAGTGATTCCTATTTTAGAGAGGTTTGAGTGGTCATAGGAATACAGAAAATGTCTAGTCTAATATAGAAATATTAGAGGGAGAAACCAAATGAGAATTATGCATAAGGAATTGGAAGAATTCCCACAAACAAAATCAGCCAAGAGCAGATTGTTTGCTTTGCAAACAGTCAGACAACAGAAATACAAGAAAAGTAAACACATAGAGCAACCAAGGAAGGCATAGGTAATGAAAGGAATTACTCCAGAAAAAAAAAAAGGAAAAAAAATCCTAGAAACACATCTATGGGTTTAAAAACAACAAGAATAACAAAACAACCGAAGGAACATTGAGAGATGTCTTGCTAAGAGAACACAAGAAGAAAAGGGTGAAAATACAACATAAATGTGAAAACTGATGGTGGAGGGAATGCCTGCTCACTCCATGTTGGATTTTGTGTGTGTGAGCGAGTAAACTGTGGAATGGAAAGCACAAAAAGAGGAGAGGGGAATGTGTGGTGTACCCTAATCTATCATACATGCCAAAAATAGGCAATATACAATTGTCTGATAGTCACCAAAAGCTACACTTATCAGTTCCACAGCAATCAACCTTGAAGTCTTCAAAATAGTAATATGTAAATTGGCTGCTGGGAAAGAAGATACTTCAGCCATCTTTACCTTCATTAAGTACTTTTCTCTGAAACTTATTTTGTCTCGGATTCTCCAAGCAATGTCTGTGTCCTCAAATATTTTTCTCTGAGGTGTTGCTTTATCCCAGGTTTCCTCAGTGATATTTTAAGTTTCTGCCCCTTTCCATAAATACAATTGTCCAAATCTGAGAGAAGCATCACTTTACATGAGAAAAAAACTTCCTACTAACTTGGGTATCCAAAAAAGCAACAAGCTACCTTTGAAGGTCAAGCGTTTTCTCCAGTTTGAAGTGCTAAAGTGAAGGCTGGATGATTCCTTGTTGGGTATGTTGGAACAGGTAGGGATCCTTGTTCAAGGACAAATGGAAGTAGTCCATGGGGGTCCCTTACAACTTTGAGAGTCTGTGAAATACATTGGGTTGCCTTGGACAAATAAGGTCAGAGTGAAAGAAAGAATATTGTCAGTGATTCGGTTTTCCCAGATCCCAAGCAGCTGGAGTCAAAAGGAGTCAGGTGGCACTCTCATGGGCTCCTAGCCAGATCCAAATACCCTCGCCTCAGAAACAGCTGTCTGGGAATGAATCACAGGCTACTTGCAGCCTGGGAATTAACTCTCATGCAGGAGAAAAAGGTCCCAAAACACCTGTCTATTCATCACATCTGAGCTTCATTGTTATCTGAGGTGAATGACTCAAGAGTGGTCTTTGAAGCTTGGGAAACATGAAGCTAGTGATTCACCAAGAATACAGGAAAAAAAAAGTCTTTGGGAACAAATGTTCCCAAGCAAGATAATTCTGAGGCTCTGGCATCTGGAAGATGAAGCAAAACATTTCCAGATTTTTGTCACTGAACTCCCTAGTTTTGGCATTGCATGCTGCTGCTAATAATGATAATAATAATAATAAGCATTTATAGAGAACCTACTATGTGCCAGGCATTTTGCTTAGTGCTTTGCATATGTTATCTCATTATAGCCCTGGGAGGTAGGTGCTATTGTTATCCTCATTTTACAGTTAAGGAAATGGAGTTAAACAGAGGTTAAATGACTTACCCACAGTCACACCACTAGTAAGCATGGGAAGCCAAATTTGAGGTCAAATCTACTCAACTTCAGGCCCAGTATTATATCAATTGTGCCACCTTGCTTCTTCATGCTGAATAGTCTAAAGTGGTGAAGCTCTAGGAAGTAAGCCCCTCCACCATTTATCATTTTCCATTTTTTGCTCATCCTTGTCACTCTGAAAGGTGTTGGGTAGAATCTCAGAACTGCTTGAATTTTCATCTCTAATCAGTAATGATTTGGAACATTCCCCACCCCCACCCCACAACTGTTGATAGCATCAGTTTCTTCCATTCAAACTTCATATCCTTTCATTTACGAATTAGGGAATGACTCTTTTTTAAAAAAAAAATGTGAATCAGTTCCTTATTTATCTTGCAAATAAGACCTTTATCAAGGAAATTTGCTGGGAAAATTTTCTCCAGTTAATTTTCTCCCTATTGATCTTAACTTTATTCGATTTGTTTGTGCAATAACTTTTTAATTCTATATAATCAAAATTATCCACTTTACCTTTTATGATTCTCTCTATTCCTCATTTGGTCATGAACTTTTCTCCTATTCATAGAACTGACAGGTATTTTCCCCCCATGTTTCTTTTATTTGTTTACCATGTCACCTTTTATATTCAAGCCCCATACCCATTTGTAGTTTATCTTCATATAAGGGGTTTGATGTGGATCTAAATCTAGTTTCTTCTATACAGCTGTCCAGTTTCCCCAGAACTTTTTTCCACAAATAGTGAGTGCTTATCCTAGTAGCTGGGGTCTTTGTATTTATCAAATATATTAGATAACAAGTTGTGAACCTAATCTGTTCTATTTATTGATCTCTATTTTTTTTTAACGAATACCAAATTACTTGAATAACTACTGCTTTGCAGAAGAGTTTGAGAGTTGGCACTCCTATGTGCCTTTCATTTCCACTTCTTTTCATTATTTCTCTTGATATTCTTGAACTTTCCCCTTTCATATGAATTTTGTTATTTTTCTAGTTCTATAAAGTAATTAATTGGTAATTTGGTATGGTATTAAATTTTTTGGGCACCACTGTCATTTTTGTTGTATTGACTCATCCACCAATGATCAATTAATATTTTTTCAATTATTTAGATGTCTATATTTCTGTAAACAGTGGCTCATAGTTGTATTTATGTAATTCTTTTATGTATTTTGGAAGGTAGGCTCCCAAGTATTTTATATATTTTGTAAAGATTTTAAAAGAAATTTTTCTTTCTTTTTCTTCCTGCTGGGTTTTATTGGTGTCATGGTAGAAATGCTGATGATTTATGCTGATTTATTTTGTATCCTTCAATTTTTCTGGTTATTAATTATTTAAATTAATTTCTAGTTTGTGCTTTAGGGCTCTTTAAGTACACCATCACATCATCTACAAAACATGATAATTTTTTTAACCTATACTTATTCTCTCAATTTCCTTCTTCTTGTCTTATTGCTATTGTGAACATTTCTAGTCAAATAGAAGTGGTGATAGTGGACATCCTTGTTCGATCCCTGAATTTGTTAAAAAGGATTCTACTTTGTCTCCATTAAAAATAATAGTAGCTCTTGGTTTTAAATATGTACTATTTATTATTTTTAAGAAAGATTCATTTTTTTCTGTTTCTCTGGAATAAATCCATACTAGTCGTGGCATATAATTTGTGTGATTTGTTGTTTTAGCCTCTTTGCTAATATTTTTATTTAAAAATTTTGCAGCAATATTTGTTAGGGATATTAGTCTATAGTTTTCTGTTTCTGTTTTGAATCTCCCTGGTTTATGTATAGAGACAATTTCTATATTGTAGAAGGAATTTGGTAGGTTCTCTTCTTTTGCTATTTTTGCAAACAATCTCTATAATAGTAGAATTAATTGTTCCTAGAATGTTTGAAAAAATTTACTTTGAATCCATCTGCTTCTATAGATTTTTTCCTTTGGAAATTCATATATGGTTTGTTCAATTTCTTCCTCTGAAATTAGGTCATTGAAAACTTTCCTATCTTGTTCTGTTAATTTGGGTATTTAATATTTCTGTAAATATTCATTTATTTCATTTATGTGGCTGTTTTTATTGTTACACAGTTGGATAAAATAGTTTCTAAAAGTATCTCATAGCTCTTCATTTGTTGTGAATTCTCCTATTTAGTCTTTGATACTTATATTTGTTTTTCCTCTTTCTCCTTGTTAATAAAATCATCTGCTGGTTTATCCAATTTTTGTTCCCCCCCCAAAAAAAAGCAGCTCCTAATTTTATTTATTAACTCAGTTTTTAAAATTTTTCTTAAATTCTTATTTAATTTTCAGAATTTCCAATTGCATTCCCAATTCATTAATCTGTTCTTTCTCCTTTTTGGCAATAGCCATGTTTAGGAATATAAATTTTCCTCTCAGGATGTTTTGGCTACATCCCCAAAATATGGGAATGTTTTCCCATTGTTGTCATTGTCTTTAATGAAATTATCTATTGTTTCTATGATTTGTTCCTTGACCTGACAATTCTTTAGGATGAAAATGTTTAGATTCCAGTTGATTTTAATACTTTTTAAAAACAGCTCTTTAAAATAATTTTTATTGCAGTGTGATCAGTAAAGGATGTGCATATTGTTTTTGCTTTTTTAAATTTGTTTGTGAGGATTTTATGTCCAATGATGAATCATATTATCCACTACAGAGATTTGACAGAAATAGTGTGCAGAATGAGATATATGAAATTTCATATACTGCCTTTGAGGGAATTTGATTTGCTTGACTATGCATATTTATCACAATAAATTTGTTTTTTTTTTTCAAATTGGGTGATTTGGGGAGGGAGAGAAAATAGATTTCTCTTAATTTTTACAAAACAGAGAAGTAGGAGCTTTTTACAGATGTGAAATGTTGCATGCAATTTCAGACAAGATCACTGCATTATTAGTTTTACTTAATTGGTTTACTTTATCACAAGAGACTTCTTATGAAACAAAAGTAATCTGTAAATACAATATAAAAACCAAAAACATTAATGAAGGTTTTAAAAATTCTCTATGGAAAAGATATAAGAATAGATTTTCTCTGGCTAAGTGTCCATACCATAATTTATTTTGTCATCAATTTTTCTCTGATGCTCATCTTTTAAAAAAAATCTGTGTCAGTTAATTAGCCAACAAGCATTTATTAAATGCTTACTATGTGTCAGGAACTATTCTAAGTTCTGGAGATACAAAGAAGGGCAAAAACATGACTCCTGCCCTCAAGGAGCTCACATTGTAATGGGGATACAAATTACAAATAAATATATACATATAAGATGTATATGTATATGTGTGTATACACACATATACATATGTACATACACACAACATATATACACATACATATACATGCACACATACGCTGTAATGTAACCCACAAGATGGAAACTAGGTACTTGCTCTTATCCTTACAACCTCTCAAACTTCTCCAAAATGATAATTATGAGCAAGAGATAAAGCAATTTCAGCTAAGACATCAAGAAACCGAATGAAGTAACAACCAATGAACTAACACCAGAGAAGGTTAATCCCTAATCCCTAATAGACCCATTCTGCACCCCTCTTCCCACCAGCCCCACATCTGACAGGTCTGCGCAAGCAGACACATATGCTCACAACAAAACTCGACTTTCCTACTCCCCCTGCAACTACCACTATGGAAAATCAAAAGCCGAAAGCTTTCTCTGGCTGGAACAGCAATCTGAAAGTTTTCTGTGCTACAGTAATGCTCATACTGAGGTACAGAGGGAACTGGGGCAGGGCACAAGAACCTGTGCGACCATATCAGGTCTGAAGAAAAAGAGACTGTCATCCAATTGTGTCCAGTTCTGACCCTGTAGAAGTTATTTGGGGCAGATGCTAAGGCCAGTGAAAAGTAGATTCCCAAGGGGTTGGAGTGACATAGTGGAGTAGCAGGAAGAAATAAAGCCAATCTTCCCCAAACAGAAGAACATGACAGTAAAAAACAAACAAACACCTGAACACCATAATGCAAGACATAATACAAGAAATCTGCCCAGAACTTCTAAATGTAGACAACAAACTGCTAACTGAAAGAATCCACAGATTTCTGCCAGGAAAAACAAAAGAAAAACAACCTTATGCTAAAAACTTCAAGAAACATAAAGGTTAAATTGACTGATTCCAAAGCCAAACAACACATTTTCCAAATGACCAAGGGAAATTCGAATAACACAAGATTATTCTACACCCACCAGAAACCAAAAAACGGAATTAAATAATGTATTCCAAAAGACAAAAGAGCTCAAAATCCATCTAAAGTGACATGCCTTTGAAACACGAGCCTAACAAAGAAAAAAGATAGAGATTTAAGAAAAAGGTAATTGCAACATTCCTACAAAGAAAACCAGAGCTGAACAAACCATTGGTTTACTAAAACTGAGACAAAAAAAATTTAAGTAAGGTAAAGAAATACATCAACCATGGAAGGCACAGAGAATGATATAAATTACCCTGGAAAAAAACGGAGAAAAACTATAAAGAAAAGGGCGCCCAAAATGTTAACCACAATAACAACAAAATAACAACAGGGAGACTATGGAAAGATCCAGTGGTTTGTTAAAAGGTTTCTTTGTAAAAGTACACAGAAGTACATTTGTTGTGGTTCAGTCATGTCCAATTCTTTGTGACCCAAAGACCATATCACACCAATACTGTCAATAGGCATTTATTGGCCAAGATACTGGAGTAGTTTGCCATTTTCTTCTTCATGGATTAAGGTAAACAGTAATTAATTAAGGGACTTGCCCAGGGTCATATAGCTAGTAAGTGTCTGCGGATGGATTTGAACTCATATCTTCCTGACTTCAGGCCCAGGGCTCTATCTACTGAGCCAACTTGCTACCTGCCACTTCAGAAGTACATATCCTTGTCTAAAATACAAAGGTGAAAGTAGAAGTTAAAGAGACATGATGGTAGAAGAGCAGGCTTGAAATATCATGGGCTAAATCCTATCACACCCCTTCTATAGGTAAATCTTTTTTTTTTCCTGTGTGGTTTTAAATTATAGGAGTTGCTGCATAAAAAAGAAGGAAGATAGAAGACCTAACTTCTGTTTAGAGTGTAACAGAATCCAGTTTGGTTGAGTTCTTACTCCAGGGAAAAGAGCCCCTGTTTTTATACCCCTCCATTAGAATTTAGAGTGACCCAGCTCATGAAGGAGAAAACCAGTCATAGTGGTCTGGATGGAGTTGGATTCCCCTGTCTGAAGTGCTGGAGGTGGCTGAGTCTCATGATCAAGCAGCAGGAACCAAAGATTTCTTCATTTAATGTCCACCAATCAGAATTGATTTTCAATTGCCAAGGGCACCCCCACTTTCTTTAATTTTTAAATTGATTTTTTTTTAGTATTTTATTTTTCCCCAATTACATACAAAACCAATGTTTAACATTTGACATTTCCTTTCAAAAAAAATAGGTAAGGCTTTCATGCTTTCCATGGGTTTGTCTTTGGTTACCAAAAGAAGCCACTGACCATTAATTTATTGATTGCTCACTAGCCTAACTAATACATTGATTATAATTACCCAGAAACTCTATCTCTTGAGATTTTTCATCCTTCACAAGGGGAATCAGAGCTTATGGGGGTAGGGGGCAGTGTTAGGACAGCAGCTTCCTAATGTAGCACCTGTTTCCCTGACACGGCTCTCTCCACACATACAACCCTCCACCCCACCCCCAACTTCCTTCAACCCTAGCTTCCCTGGTGGTTTCCTTGGTGAAGCATCTTCTTCCCCTCAGAAAACCTGATTAACCCCAGCTTCTCTGTCATAGCTTCCTGGCTTAGGGACAATAAAACGCCCCAGCCATGTGGGTTCAGAACCTCTCAGACTTGTAATGGGGAGACAAATTGCAAATAACTATATACACATAAGGTGTATATGTATATGTGTCTATACACATGTGTATGTATGTATACACACACACACACATATATATCCATACATCTGTACACATACATATACATACATATGATGTAATGTGACCCACAAGATGGAAACTAGGTAAGTTTCCATGCAAGTCACTATACCCTGATGACTGACTGACCAGATGCATTTCCAGATAGAGATGACAGAGGCCATATCCCCTGTGTCCTTGCTATATATCCTTGCTGTTAGGACAGAGTAAACTTCCTTTGTGAAATGTTCAGTGACTCATGAGTGCCTCATTTCTTCCCAACATCAAATCCAAACTGAAGAATGCAGGCTTTAAAGCTGTGTCTCCAATATGGGGTAACTGGCACCCATAAGAGCTGGAGGGCCAGAGAAGAGACTTCATGTCAAATGGAAAAAAGATCAAGAACAGGGCTATGGCAAGACAGGCACAGTAAATACCCTGTCAGTGGAGCTGTGAATTGGTCCAACCATTCCACAAAACATTTGGAATTATGCAAAAAAAGTGACCAGAGTATCCATATTATTTGATCCAGAGATCTCAATGATATATACCTCAAGATGTCAAGGAAAAAAGAAAAGTCCCATATATGCCAGAATATTCATAGCAACACTTGCTATGTTATCCAAGCACTAGAAACAAATAAGGACCTATCAATTAAGTAATGGTTAAACAAATTATGATATAAGAATATAATGAAACATTACTGAATTGTAAGAAATAATGAAAATGAAGAATGAGAAAATTTGCATAAATTGATGAAGAATGAAATGAACAACACCAAGAAAACAATATATACAATGACTACAACAATAGGAATAAAAAGAACAATAAAGTAAAACTGATTACTGTGTAATTAAACTGCCCAAGATAATCCCTGGAGAAGACATGAGGAAATGCATCTCCCTCCTTTTGTTTGGGGGCACTATGGGTGTGACATGTGGCATACACTTTCAGATGCAGTTGATATGTTGGTGATTTTTGCACCAAAAAACCCTTGTGTTTTGTTTTGTTTTTGTAATTGTTAATAATGGAAGCCTTATAGCAGAGAAGAGATGTATATATATATTCAGTAACGGTAGTGATATAAAGATGCTAGTTATCACTAATCCTTTTTTTTCTTTATTAAATGAGAGGATTGAACTAGATAATCTCTGAGGTTTCTCACAGCTTTTTATCTATGTTCCTATAGACTTTTTAAAGGAAGGCTGTTTATGTGAATAAATATTTCCATGTCAAGCTAGAACATAAGCTTTTGGAGAACAAGGCATATTTCCACCTAGCCCCCAGAGGACGCTTCTTAAAAACTGCACTCAAATTCTCAGAAAATGTGTAGCAAAGTCTACTTAACTAATGCTTTTCAGACTAACTCAAATAATCTCTAAGATGTTGACCAGAATACGTTTTGTAACATCAGAGAGCAAAATACTCCCATGACATCAGGCTGAATCTTGAAACCTTAGAGGTTCTTCAGGGAAATTCTAAACACTTGAAAGAAATGGATTGTGAAATGGCCAAAGGGCTTTTACATCAGCAAATGTCAAACTAGAATTGTTTAAAGCAACCTGTGTACTTTGGGTGAAGGGCAGTATTGTCTTAACCCTTATAATTGCAGCCTAGTGCTTCCCAGGAATGCCAAGCAGGCATCTAGGGCTGTGGTTCAACTTTAGATCTGGATTGAACTCCCAAGAAACTGATGCATCAGAGAGCCACTGACTGGTCCATATTGTCCCCTCTAGCCTATTAATGGCAAGTGAGAATATTAGCTAAACTCTACAATGTTCTGACTTCAAAAACATCTAAGGTTCTAAAATTAGTTAGCACGTCAGCAGAATATTTCACTTCAAAGTTCAATCTGATCAGCAACTTTGAGGACATTTCAGTAATTCTCAAAAGCAGGGGCATAATTTTGGCTTCTGGAGCAAAAAACAGCAGAGAATAAATGCAGGGCAAGAGATTTGAAAAGGGCCTTCGAACCAACTTTGCCATTCATGACAGAAATATAGTATTCAGTTGAAGAGGATTAGTTATGATAGTGGCTCACAGCTGGGTGCTAGTGAAAGTGTGATTTGGGCGCATTGGAAGAGCGATGGATTTGGAGTCAGGAAAGTTTGATTTGATTCCTAGCTCTGTCATTTACTATCTGTGTGATCTTGGATGGGTCATTTAACCTTTATGGGCTAGCTTCCTCATTCATTAAAAAAAGGGACTAGATGGCCTCAGAGTTTCCTTCTAGCTCTAAATCTAGGATTTCTATTCAAGAGAGCTTGTACCTTCTTATTTTAACAAAATATTCTAGGAACAAAGAAGCAGCAATGTATAATGGATAGCTTCAGTCAAGAAGACCTCTTATACATATGAACTGTATGACTTTGGACAAGTGATTTATAGTCTTAGAGAGTTGCCTTGAGCACTAAGAGGTTAAATTACAGATATGTTGCTGAGCTGCACTGATAGGAATTCCTATCTAGGGTTTCCCTACATGTATGAAATCAGCATTAGTAAAGGTCTGCATAAGAACAAACCCAATCCTCTTTTCCCAAAACAACAAAATGCGTTGCAAAACTCCTAGTTAATAAGTGAATGTTTCTACATTGTTAATTGACTTGTTTTGCTTTGTTTTTACTGGACCTGTGATTTCATCAATGTAGAAAGAAAGGTGAGACATTCCCTCCCTCCAATGTTTCTGTAGGAGTACATGTCATTAATTTCTGTGTCTTACATTTTGGTTCCCTGGGAGAAAGTCCTCATTTTCCAACCCTGGTTATGGTGCTGTTGAAAGGCACTCCTACTGGACTATAAGTTTCCTGAAGACAGGAAACATGCCTTATCTAATACTCATATTTCCCATAGTGTCTGGTACAGTGTACTCCACGCAGCAGGCACTGAACTAATGCTTATTGAATAGGAAACTAAAATCACTGTCCTGTTTCCTAAAGTAGCTATAAATTGAATTTATCCAGACTCATCCATTAATTTAAAACATGGGAATGTTTTTCAGCATTCATTACTTTCTATTTTGAAGAGTTTCATCCAAAATCCTGATAGAAGTTTGGTGCCAACGATCAAACTTTTTTAAGGGATCAATTTACCTAGATCTGGAGGAATGGATCCTGATGAATGGGGTGGTTGGAGGGAAATGTGCTATTGTATAAAGAGTAATGGACTTGGAGTGTGAAGGTCTTATGGCATTAGACCAAAGGCAAATGATTCCATTATTAGAAAAAGTTCCTGCAAGCTAACTTATTCGGGCACAACAGCAACTATCCAATAAAAAAAGAAAGCTTGTGATATGTCTTAATCCTCAATGCTTTAACTGATCTGTCATCTCCTCACTGCAGGTACTCCCCAGATCACAACCTCTCCATGCCTTCATCTTTTATTTGTCGAATGAGGAGAAATGGAATTAGATAGGAACAAAGGAAGGAGCCAGTAGGAAAGTAGGGAGGACAAAAGCTTTGTGAGCTAGAGTGGCATAATGGAGAGTGTTGGACTTTGAGTCAGGGAAACCTGGGCTCAAATCTCATCTCCTATACTTACTTGCTGTGGGACTACGGGAAAAACATTTAACCTCTGTTTTCTCACTTGTAAAATGGGAATAACATCTCTCACGTGACTTTTGTAGGGAGAAAATGAAATAACAAATATCAAGCACTTTGCCAACCTTAAACTGCCAGAAAAGCATCACACACATATGTGGCCAAACAAATTGTGGTAGATGAATGTCAGAGAATATTACTATGCTCCAAGAAACATTGAATATGATGAATACAGAGACATGTGACTGATACAAAGTGAAGTGAGCTGAATGAGGAAAATCACATACACAATGACTTCAACATTGAAAATGGGAAGAACGACAAAAGCATCAAAATTCAATGTTGCCTAAGTCAAATAATCAAACTTGGGCACAAAAAAGGGATGAGAAAGTCTTTCCTTCTCTTTTTTTTTGCAGAGGTGGCGAGCTATGAGTAGACCGCTACATGTAATGTCAGACTTGGTCGATGTGTTCATTTGTTTTTTGGAACTGGTTCTTTAAATATCTTTTTTTTGGGGGTGGGGGGAAGACGTGTTGGGAAATATAAGTGATGTAAGATCAAAAAAATATAACCACCACTTTTGGAAAGTGTTATGTAAATAGCCATCAACATTGATGTTGGGTGTGCTGAATTTGAGTCAGAAGGACTGGGTTCAGAATTCTGTGGAGCTGGAAATACACAAGCATACTGATTATCACAAAAGGGAGCAGAGCAAAAACCATAGACTTGTGAGTTTGATTCTGATTTCTGGCAAATTTTTAGAACATGCTATGAAAGGAATGAACATTTCAAAAAGGTAGTAGTGATTTTAAAGAGCCAATATAAAGAAGACCTAATGCCAGACCAACCTCGATTTACTTTTTTGGCATTGGTATTGGCCTGGTAGAGATCAAGGGAATCCTATAATTACTGTTTTCTTAGATTTTAGCAAAGCACTTTGTAAAGTCTTCAATGCAATTCTCATGAGAAAGAAGGAGAGGTTTGGGAACATGATACAATAATTTTAGTCTGGCCATTCAACCAGTTCTGAGTCCAGTAAAAAGTAGTCATCAATGACTTAATGTCAACTCAGAGGGAAGGCTCTAGTGGAGTGCCCTAGGGATTTGTGCTGGGCTCTGTCCTATGGTGCATTTTTATCAATTATTTAGATGAAGACATAGATGATGACAAGTTTAACAAATCTGCAGATGATGTAAAGCTGGGAGGGATAGCAAACCTGTAGTCAGGGTCCAAAAAATCTCAGCAGGGTAGAAAATTGGGCCAATTCTAGTAAGATGAATTTTAATGGGATAAGTGTAAAGTTGTACTCTTGTGTTTTTAAAAAACTCAACTTCACAAGTATAAGATGAATGAATGATTATATAGCAATGTGTCTGAAAATATTTGGGGTTTTAGTTGCTTGTAAGATTAGCATATCAGCCATAATAGCTAATGTGATCATAAGCTGCATTGGAAGAAGAAGAGTATTTAGAACAAGGGAGGAGATAATGTTACCATAATCTAACTTGGTTAAGCTACACTTGGAATGTTGTGTTCAGTTTGGGGCACCATGTTTTAGGAATAACATTAATAAGATTGAGATCATCCAGAGGAGGGTAATCAGGACAATGAAGGGCCTGCCTCGAAATCATGCCACAAGGCTGAATGCATCAAGGTACCTAGAGGCAGAGAAAGGAAGCAGCATGTGCCAGGCAAGTTAAGCCTTCATTACCATCTTGACCACCATCTCCCCTCAGATCCTGATGAAGGCAGCCCAGGACCCTGAGCTCAAGAGACTTGGAAAGAGCAGTGTCTGCCAGACAACCACACTTGCTTTCAACCCGGAATCCATAGCCATCATTTACAGGAGAAATCATTATGAAGAAGGGGTCTACCTTTTTTCATCACCTCCAGCAAAACTATTGGCCAACTGCCACCAGTAGTCAAATAAATAGTCACAGGAGCCCTGGGAGTGGCAGCCCCTCCTAGACCAAGGATCCCTCTTCAAGACTAGCCCTCACAGCTGTTATCCAAGTAAGCAATTCCTGTGGAGAAGGGCCAGACATCTCCACCGAATGCCACAGACAGGGCAGGCAAGTTAGTCTCACTGAAAGAGAGTCAGGAGACAGCAATGTATCAGGTGGCATTAAACCATCACCATCACCTTCTCTGCCATCTCTCCTTAGATCCTAATGGAGGCAGCTAGTTCTTTGAACTCAAGAGCCTTGGTAGTAGCAATGCTTCCAGCCCAGCACCCTCAGTCATTGTGCTGGGAAGCAACTCCTGTGGAGATGTAACCTGGCAACTCCTCCTTCTGGTGCTACACCTATAGCTACTAAAGACTCAGAAAAGAAAGTTATTCCTGTCCCAGTCCCAGCACTGTCAAATGGTTTAACATTAGAAATTGATATAATTTTTCATGAGTAGTCATCCTTTTTATTGTACTCTGTTATGAAAATACTTGTTTTATTCCAAAAATTAAAAAAAAATAATATGAGTTCCTTGAGAGCAGAGATTCTCTTACTTTTCTATTTGTATTCCCCTGGCACTAAGCACAGTGCTTTGTACTTTGTAAGTGCTTAATAAATGCTCCCATCATTCATTCACTCATTCATTCATAGCTTATAATCTAATCTAACCCTAGTATAGGATGATTAGTTCATGTTAATGAAGATGTTTAGCCTATAAAGGAGATTTCTAGGAGAAATGATAACTGTCTTCTAGTATTTGAAAGGTCATGCTGGAAGAATGGGTGTCCTTAGACCCAGACAGAAATAATGGGCATAAGTTATAATGAGCAAAGTTTAGACTTAATTCAAAGAAAAACTTATTCACAATTATTCAAGGAAAAAATTCCAAAAGTGGATTAGGCTACCTTGGGAAATGTCTTCAAAAAGAGGCTGAATAATCATTTTAAGGGAGTGTTTTACAGGTGATGCTTAATCAAGCGTGCATTGGACTATACAGCCTCTGAGGACCTTTTTAAGTCTGGGATCTTGGGCTTTCTTCTTTTCTTTTCTGTCTTCTCTTTCCTAAGGCCACTGAAAAAAGACCCAGAGTTGGATATGAAGGCAACAGGTAACTCTGTGGTGATTATAAGAATGCCAGGCATTTCCTTCTAGGGCTTCTAGTGTTTTCTGTATGCTTATCAGGGCTTCAGGGTAATTTTCAGGCTAAGAGCTGCTTACCAGGGGACCTCCCTTTGAAAGAATAAAGAAAAAAATGCAAATGTTACCCCAACTTCAAAGATGCCCAGCAGGAGGTGCTAACCATGTGTGTTATACAATATATCACCTGTACCTTAAGGCAGGGGCAAAGTGAATGTAATTCACATGCCTTTACTTAGCCAAGAATAAGGATGGGAATCATGGTGCAGAGGGACATGAGCAAGAGAAATCTTATGGCTGGCTTAGTGGCTCTTTTATGAGCCATTGGTCAGAGGCTATGGGAATATTTTACGACAAACTTTAGTTTAGATTCATTAACTAGCCTGAAGCATATGGTCCAGCTGGTCTCTCTAAAAAAATGACAACATTTCCAAGGCAGTAACAGCAGATAGCAGCTAGCAAGCCAGGAGAGAAGCATCAGTGTTGAAGACACAACAGAGCGCAGCACCAGAAGGGGGCACTCCAAGAGAATATAGCTAGACCCAGAGGAGTAATAGAGAATGCTAGAACAATAGAGTGACCGAGCAGCTCATTAGTTTGACAGACGAGGGACCAGATGTAGGGTAGACCTGAGAAGTGGAGAAGTTTCCAGAACATGCCAAGGAAACTGCTAGAGGCAGATATATGCAGACTTGGGCAAGAAAAGTTTTCCAGCCACAAACCCAAGGCAAATGTTCCTATTTCCAAACATGAGGTTTGGGGGAATAGATTTCCTTTCCCACCGGCATGTGAGTCTGTGGAATATTATACCAAATTGTGTCTAGTTGGTTGAGAATGATTCATCATTGCCTGTCTTTCTCCTGTGGTCTCCTGTCTCAGTTAAATACTTTTCTATTTGACTTTTGCTTCCTGCCTGATCTATTAAAGAATGCAATGGATGGGGGCACAAGCTAAATATTGTCTTCTCCTTCAAACTTAAGTAGCTGTGTCTTTTCAAAGTTGAATGGGATACATGTTACTTGAGCCCACTATTTAATCTTTACCAAAGGAGAGCTGAGCAGTGGAGGAAGGGAAATGGATAACAATGGTAAACCCAAGAACTGGGGCTGTAGTATTTAGTTGGCCAATAGGCCTGTGTTAGTGCTATGCATAGCACCCAAGGACATTAGGAGAATTGATTAAAAGAGTAACAGTAATTAAAATCAACTGACAATGCAAAGTCCTGTTCTTTCCCCTACATATACTCTTCTTATCAAAGTATAACATGGCAAATGGTGTTGACATAGGAAGCTTCAGCTGTATTGATTACAGTAAAGGCTTATAAAAGTACTTATTATCCAAGGTGAACTAATTGGAGGCACATTTTGGGTTCTTTGTGTAGTGGAACCCAATAACTTGACCCAGAACTGTGAGTCTAGATTAGAACTATGAGTTGCTAGGTCTAGACAAGTGAATGGCCAGCTGTCCTGAGTTTCATTTACTGGCCTGGATTTTGCAAATTGCAGCTTGGTTTAATCATCAGGCATAGCTGCAGCTGGAGGCCTTGAAGGCTTTGTGTGTGTGGAGAAGAGGGGTTGGCATCTCCTTTTACAGAGCACAGTGTCTGCACATAATTAAACATCAGAACTTTTGCTTCTCCCTAATTAATGAAGAAACAGCCTGGAACCTTCCATGCCCCAGAATGCTTTGCTACAGTTGTGTCTGAATTGTTCTGCTTTGTTCAAAATCAAAGAGGATTTCTCTCTAGGCTTTCTTTATTCTTTATAAATTAAAATTTTCTATTCGTAGTTGTGAAAGATATGCAACACAAATTTAGCAATTTGCCTGCAGTTCCTGCTGTAACACTAAAAACCTGAATAATAAGTTTTAAGAAATCATAATGAAAGAGGCTTTCTCTCTCTGACCTAGAATTAATCACAACAAAGCAACACCTTGTGTCTAGAAAATTGCTAATGAGCTTTAATGGCTCCTCCTAGGGGCCAACCAGATTATTGGGAAATCTTCACAGGATAGAAAGCAGAACTGCTTAATGATCCACTAAGCTTCCCTTTAGGTTTCTCAAGTGAGTTCACAATCCCCACATCCAGGCTTGTGGGTTGAGGAAACTAGCTTTGAACGCAGTGTTTTACACAGTTTTAAGCCAGACTGGTGACTCTATCGTGTTTAAAGAGCTCCAAGTCAGGAAACTCACTCTCCCAAAGCAGATTGGCAATCACTCTGCAACTTGCTGTCAATTTAATAAATATTTACTAAGGACCTTTTATGTGCCAAGCACTTTTTTAAGCACTGAGGATGCAAAAGAGGCAAAACACAGTCCCAGCCTTCAAGGATCTTATTATCTAAAGGAGGAAACAACATGCAAACAAATACATACAAAGCAAGTCTTTGAGAATTGTCTAGGGTCCTGAAAGGTTAGTTGAATTGCCCAGAGTCATAAAGCCAGTATTTGTCAGAGGTGAAGCTTGAAGACTCTTGCTGAATCTGAGACTTCCTCTCTGGAAGTGAAGACTTCCTCTTTACCTGGCCTGTAGAAGGATGCTTTTTTGAATGAATTAACACTGAACAAGGGCAAAAAAGTAAGGATGTAGTGTCAAAGATCTCTAGGACTGTTATTTTAGTGGGAGCTGGTATCCCTCTAGTCCAATCTGTCATCAAGGAAGGGGAGTTTATTTGTAGTCTTTAGCATTCACAGGTCTAGGGCAGTGGTCTTAACTTTTTTGTGTGTGTGTCATGGATCCAGTGAGGCTTATGGACTATTTCTCAGAATAGTGTTTTTAAATGTATATAGAATATAGAGGATTACAAAGAAAATGAATTACATTGAAATAGGTATCAAAATTTTTTTTAAAGGTTATGAACCTCAGGTCAAGAAATTCTGATATAGGGGGCATATTTATGAACATATGTGTACATATATATGTGTATATATATGTGCATGTGTGTATATGTAAAGGTATATGTAGGGTTATGTATACACATGGGTTATATGTGTTTGTAGGGGTAAACATGTATTTGCAATGGTATGTTCATTATATATGTATGTAGGTATGTCTAATGTGCTTATAGAGTCATATGTACAGAGATATATACATATATATGCCTTAAGGGGGGGTCATAAGTATGTATATATAGAGGTACATGTATATGGAAGATAGAAATACACAGACACACATATATATTTATGTTCAATGGGTGTATAGTATATGTGTATGTAGAGATATGAATATATGTATGTGTTTGTGAAGAGGTATATAAATATGTCTGTAAGAATACATTTTGGATGTGCCTGCAAGGTGAATATATAGTAGCACATATATTTATATATGTTGCAGTTGTATGGCGGTGTGAATACGTACAATGGAGTATATAGAAAATTCTATTTGAGTTGTGCATATGTTAGAGGTGTGTGTGCATACGTCTGCATGAGTGTGAGATCGGGCAAGCAGAGAGGGTAAAGTTTGCATTAGTTCTCCTCCTAAGCAGATTCTCCTTCACACATCTCAAAAAGGTACATCCCCTAGCTCTTCCTTCCTCTTTTCCAGGAGCAACTTATGGTGGGCCCATTGTTTCATTTGGCTGCCAAATGTTAATAATTAAAGCAAACATTGAGATCAGAGTTAAATATTACTCATTGTGTTTACTTCTTCTGTAGCTTCTGGTATAAAGAACCTAGTATGGCAGGAGCCCAGAGTTAGGGCTTTGTCTTGCTGTGTAGGAGACCTAGTTTTGTTTCCCAAGTTCTCCTTCCTCATGGAGGCTGCAATACCTGATGGGATCAATCACTATGTTAATGGGAGCACCTTGCATTTCTGCAGCTCTCTGATGTACAGTGTACTTTCTGACCCTTCATTGCCCTGATGTAACTTCACTACAGTTTTATGAGTTCGTCCCGGTGGGTTAGACATTGTAGTTAGTGCCACAGGAGGGAGCATGGGTGTGTACCTCAACAGTGACCTTGCCTAACTGCTCCTGGGGCAGCATTAGTGGGCACCAGAGGCAGTGCAGGCCTGGGTTCAGTTCCTTAGGCACAAACTTCAGATTTTGAGTGTGGTAATGCAGTGAAACCCAGAGCCCCAGATAGAGGTGCCTCAGCTCTCTCCTGACATTCTAGGCACTATCCTCTCACCTCCCCACTTTTCATGTAGGGTTTCTGACACTGATGCATCAGCCCTGTGAACTATGTTCTCATCCCTAAGAAATAATATGGGATCGATTTATATGAGAGACCAGAAGATGCATGATGGTGTTAACTCAAGAGGATTTCTTTGGTTTGGTGTATCAAAGAGCTTCAAACTCCTCCTCAGAGCACTAGAAAGCAAAGTCCTTTTTCTGTCCATCGAATGTGCTCCACAGAAAATGCAGAGTTATTTTTCCTTCTGCAATATGCTTTGACAATGACTGAAGGGATAGATAGGTCTTGAATGAAATAAGCAGATCTTGTTGAGATCTGCTAATGAGGCAAGTAAGGAAGATTTGGGGGATAGACAGTACAATTCTCTGCCAGACATAGAACCCAATCTTTGATTCCCCCCTCCCTTTTTAGACACTGAGTAGGCAGTAAATGAATTATGTCAATAGCCTAATGCTGAAAAAGGCTATATTTCCCTAAATTTCTCTGGCCCTATTGCTATGCATTGAGGAACTATTGGAAGATGCTGACACAAATAAATAAATAGATTTTTAAAAAAAAAAGAATATTGGATCAGTGTCTGCTTGTAAGTGGTGTTAATGCAGGCTAACAAAGCTGGCAATGAGGCTGCAGGGTGGCCCAACCCATCTGAGAGATGGACAGAGGTGCAATACTGTAAGAGTCCTGCTTATTATTGTTCCTTCTATGAGATTATCAGACTGTAAGCTCCTTGAGGACAGGGATTGTGTTAGACTCATTTTTGTAAGCCACAGCCCCTCTCCTTCTCTCCTCAGCACCTTGTATGTAGTAGATAAAAATAAATGTTCCTTAAACTTTGTTAAATAGCTTCCCACCCCTTGCCCTTCCCATTGGCCAATGCTTTTGTATTCTAATTACTCTGTATGTAAGATTTTAGGTGGAAAGAGTACAAGGCTAGGACTCAGTCCTTAGATGTCACTTAAAATTTTTCCCTCAGTTTCTCCATCATTAAAGAGAGTGAGACTAAAACCTGCCCTACTTTCCTCCAAGGCAATTCAGCAAAGACCAAACGAAACAATATGCATGTAACATGTGTAAGCATTCTCAGGAGTTAAAAGGATCATGCAAATCCAATGTATTATGATTCAGCAGATCCCCTAGAGACAGAGGCTGCTCAGAGGTCAGAAGGGAGAGCCTAGGTAAGGACTTCAGGTTAATGCCAAAGGTATCTGGGGTTTGTAAAAGCTCCAATTCCAAGTCTGACATTTAAAGCTCAGCTTGGCACTGTGCTTCAGCTCAAAATAGCAAAATTGACTTTTCCCCGTAGAAGCATATTCTAAATTATGCTGAAGATACTTCATTCCAGTCTGCTTGAGACCCGATGCAACCTTAAGCAGCTTCCATAATATACAAACTGATTTATAACTGTGATCTGCAAAGAGGAGTGGAAAAGAGCCAGGATGAGTTTCTGTTAGACAGAAATACTGGCATGAAATACTAACATCGTTAGGACTCGGCTCATGATAGGCTGTCTCCTTTTTGCATGCATCGAAATAGGACATTTGGGGGCAAGACAGAAAGAGCCTTTGGGTTTTCCTAAAGGGCTTAGTTGTGAGGTCCATGAACAAAGGTGTAGCATGACCTTGGCAGCTGCAGGAGGGCTGCAGACAGGGCTGCTACAGCTGTGTGTGGGAGTGGAGGGTGGGGGGAGGGGACACAAGGCCAGTGCAGGGTCTACTGACTTTCCCTGACTGAATCTGAATCTCTTTCTCTGGGAAGAGTGTCTGTGACTGTTGCTTGCAGGCCCTTCTGCCTGCATCTTTTCCTACCTCTTCCCTTTCCCTTTCCTAAAGGGATTAAGATAGCTGCAAAGGACAGATGTGTGATAAATTCCAGCTGTCTTTGTTTAGCATAAAATGATTACTTATGAATCAGCCATTTGTATTAGACAGGATTTATTAGCCAATGAATTAGGTATGCTAAAGAGAATTAATGATATAAGACAGTATATAACTGTCCAAGGAGTGGTAGAAAAGGCTAAGTGTGAGAGGCTATGTGGCCCACTTGGTGGAACACTGGACTTGGAGTCAGAACAATTGGGTTCAAATCCTGCCTCAGAGACCACCCAATTATTCAGAACTTCAGTTTCCTCCTCAGTAAAGTGGGGATAATAATGCTTGTACTGATAGGGTTTAGACTGTGGGAGCCCTCTTGAACTCCCCTTGAATCTTCCCACTGGATGAGGTGTTTGCCTGAAGTCATAAGCCTTTCATTATTGCTAGGCCCGAATCTCTAGGCCAGGTTACTCTTAACCTAGCTTAGCCCTCCATTGTCTGGCTAGTTTCCACCCTTGATCCTATCAAAGTGTCTATGCCCAAATCTGTTACCCTTAAACTAGACTAGCCCTACATTGTCTGTTTTCTCCAGGAAGGCTTCAGCTACTTCCCACCTTTAATCCCATTCTCTTGGTTCCAGGGGTCTGACCTCACCCCAGTCCCATTAAGTTCCTCCTTAGACTCCTCCTCAAGACCCTATCCAAACCCCTCCTCCCATCACCCCAGGACTACCCTAGATCCCTCCCATAAGCTTTCTGTATATAAGTTTCATCTTGCCTCCATGAAGAAGCTCAGATTCCATTTACCTCAGATTGAATCTGATCCCCTTGTGAAAGCAAGCATCAGAAAGGGTGAGATTTCTTAAGACTACCCAGTATGGCAAATCTGTAATAAACTTTGTTTTTCTCTGGCTGTGAGAAGGTTTGAGTTGAATTCAATCGAGCAGGATCTGGTATGTCGGTATTTTGAGCACTCCTAAAGAAACATATGGTTCCCTAACCTCATCAGTACACCTACCTTATAGGACTACTGCAAGGAAGGTGGTTTTCCAACCTTAAGTAAAGCATGATATGAACATGTAGGTCTGGAGCTAGGCAAGTTTTAGGTAGGCAGGAGTGAAGGGCATGAAGTGCTCTTCTGAAACAAGAGAAACATGTGTGGAGAGGCTGAAATGCCCAAGGCACTTTGATCCTCCTGGAAATTCTCTAAGATACTGGCATTTCCTCACTTCTCACTTGACAGAAATGGAAACTGAGGGCCAGTAAGATTAAGGGACTAAGGTTAGCCTCAGCTGAGATGTGACAAAGCTAGAACTTGATCCCAGATCACACGACTCCGAATGCCATGTTCTTTCCACTACACCATAGCTGTTCATCCATCAAACTAAACCTGATATTCCCTTCTTTGTATACCATGTTTTAAAAATTGTCCTGATTTATACCTTGGGATGAGATCCCTCATAAATCAGGCCAAGGGTTGAAGTTCAGCATAAGCGTCTAGCTTATATTTAGCTTTAATTTTGGGACAGTTTATACTGAGTGTGGGAATGGCGTGGCACAGGCAACTGCTTTCCCCAATGTTGGAATAGGAATTATATTTTCTGAATAGCCTGGAGTAGGTGTAAGTTTATAAAACTAGTGATGAAGTCGTGTTTGGCTCCAGAGTGATTTAATGGTTGGGAATAATGTGCCGGGAAACAAGTGTTTTCCTGGATATAAACTGTGCTGAGCTTGCCTTGAGGCCTCACATTGTTACCAGATTAAACAGTGGATTGAAGTTGGGACTTTGCTGTAGCTACAGCCTTGTTTAGTGCTTAGGCCATGTACTGAGTTTATTAGGGGAAGAGGCCAAGTTATATTAGATGCCTTGTCACATCTGCCACAATTTCAGGAGCCCCTGAGATTAATTCTCCCTGCCTCATATGGAACTGGACAACACACTCTCTAGAAGGACTCTTCTGCTCCAGGAAAGCCAGGCTCCCTATCTCGGTTTCCTGATTTTATCCTCTATTTTTGTTAGACTCATGGACAGGGGTGGCAATTTCAATGAGGCTTCCATTCTGCCATCAACTTTGACAAGTCTGACTCCTGTGTGGCCTTTGCTTCTGATTAGCATTTTTCTGTTGCCTGATGCAGTAGGTGAGATGAGTTACTTCCTCTTAGTCAAAATACTTGTTTGTTTTTCATTTTGAAGAGGACCAATGACATCACAGGGTCTTGACTCATGTTTGAATTGGATTTAAGTGAGCCGGTGACACAGAATCATCAGCCTCACTCTCCCTCCCAGAGTCATCCAAGTCCAGTGGCAAGACAAAAGTCAAGACGAGCAGTGATGGCTCAGAATGCCATGGATGACCTTGGCATCTCTGATGTCTGACCAAGCTCTAAGGTCCACGGTGCCTGCTTCAGCCACCCTCATGGCCATTGGAACAAATTGTTCTCATCTGCCCATTTTATGGGGAAAGTCTTCACATGCTCAGGGTAGACATCCCCCAACTAGCTGAAGGGTTTGAGGCCAATAGGTTATTAGCCCATCTGCCGAGATGATTTTACTGGGGTTTGGCAGCTACTGCTTGCTATAGCTTCTTGGAGCCACGTGTGAGAGTTGGGTGACAGGTAAACCCCAAAGTTAGAGGAACAGCTCTGAAAAGGGTGCAGTAAGCCCTCACACCAAAGGTGCTAGTCTTCCCTGAACAAGTGGTATAGTGGATATGGAGAGGGCCTAGAGACAGAAAGACCTGAGTTCAAATCCAGCTTCAGAGGCCTACTAGCTATGTGACTGACTCTGGGCAAGTTACTTAATCCTGTTTGTCTTGGTATTGTCATCTATAAAATGAGTTGGAAAAGGAAATGGCAAACCACTCCTGTATCTTTGCCACAAAAGCCTCAACTGGGGTCACAGTCAAATCCTACTGAAACTACTGAGTCACAACAAACAACAGTAATACTGAATGGTGCTTTACACATAGTAGGAACACAACAAATATCTGTTGTCCAGGTGATTCTTGAGGACATTTTAGTTAAAATAGGAGCAAAGGGAAGGTAGGCCACTAGGTAGAATGCCATTTTGAGGAGGGGGGGGGTGGCAAGGCACTCTTTAATTATGCATTTTAATTATTCTACATGTATATATTTTTCATGCTAGGAAACCCTTCTCTGTGTGGCACACAAGTCACATGGGATATAACAATTTTTAAATTGTACCCAAGACATATAAATGCTTTCCCCTGAATCTGCTTCATAGATTTAGAGCTGTTAAAGACCCTGGAGGTTATCTAGTCCAACCTCCCATTTTATAGATGAAGAAACTGAAGCACATGGAGATTTAATTTCCAGACCAATAGAAATTACTGCTATAGGCACTGGGGGAAAGCCTTCTTCTCCTTAGTGAAAATGGAACAAGGTACATTCAAGAAACATTTCACAGAGGGCAGCACCTTTTGCCTTTAAGATGTTCTGGGGCTGAGAATATGATTGTTGTACAGTATGGCTAAATCTTTTTTTTTAATCACTTTTCCTGGGAGCCAAAATCTTTGAATTCCTCAGTATAACTTGGTGGATCCAAGGTACAAATGTTGCCTTCTTGGAAAAAGCATGAGCGACATATTGTAAATGTCATTTTGTGAAAATATCCCTTTCCTATTATAAAGTCACCAGAAAGATGTTAGTAGTAAGCAAGGAAGGCAGAAAGTGCTTTAGCCATGTATTCAGAGATGGCGAACCATTTTTTAATGGGACTGGTAGCCATTTTTAATAGCACAGGGTCCAGAATTGTGATAACACTACGATAAGGGACCATCAATTCCCCATAGTTGTTATAATAGAAGAACCAGGATTTTAACTTTGAGCTCTTTTTAGACCTAGTACTCTTTCCATGACACCACATTGACTGTTGTCTCCGACCTGACATTTTCTTTTGGAGTTCAAACAAAAACATCTGGCTAGCCCCAAGATCACAGACAACTATAATTGAAAACAATTCATTGTCAATGCCTTCTGCTCTATGCAATGTTATTGAATGAACAAGCTGCATCAGACACTGTATTTCATACAGTAAACACTAGAGGGAGGGAGTTAGGCAAAGGAAGAAAAGCAAACAGTGGGAGTGTCCAGATCACATGTGTGAGCTTCTAGGGTAAATGAATTCCAGCTCTCACTAAGGCAGAACAAAAGATTTTGTTTAGAGAGATTTTCCTCTCTGTATCATGCTTGGGTGTTTTCATATTATGTCCATATTTCCACCCAGCATAGACCTGCTCAGAGTATGGTAGAAGCTTTCAACATCATCTAGTCTCATTTTATACATGATGAAACTGAGGCCCAGAGGAATTGCTAGAAGAGTCGTGCCCTTCATTTAAAAAGCAAATAGGAAAGTAAAATATATTCCTTAAAAATTCTCTGGCAAACTTCTCACTGACAAGGACAGACCTTCTCCCCAAGCACTATCTGCTAAACAAAGATCTGCTAAATCTGTCCCAGGACACAAAACAAGAAAGGGCATCAAGATCTGTTGTTGAAACCCTGAGCTAGCCTAGGCATTTTCACAGACAACGTGATCCAGCTCCATGATGTAGCAGTACAGAAAATGGAGAGCCGTAGCCTCAGAGTCAGGAAGAACTAGGTTCAAAGTTCTGTCCCTGACACAAACTGGGCATGTGCCTCAGCGGAAATGCTTCATTTTTCAGTGTCCCAGGCAACTCACTAATATAAATTGCAGAACAGTTGCAGATCTGCATTGGTAGAGGGAGTTTTCTCACTAGAGAGAGAGCCCTTAATCAATGAAATCATAGGTCTCTACCAAGGGCCCTAACCCCCACCCCACAAAAAACCCAAACAACCACAACATAACAATTCATATTCACATTTTAAAATAACTCTTTAGGGTTTTGACCGCACTTTTCTCATCACAGTCGCATGATGAGGAGAGGGGAGGCTCAAAGGAGTTTGGTGAATTTTATAGATCCATAGAGTAATGGAGTCTGGGCTTGAACCCAGGTCTTCTGGGGCCAGGTTCAGAGTTCCCTCCATCACCTCACATTTGCTCTCATTTCCCACCCCTTACTCCAGAGAGATCTATTCTTCTTCTTATAGATCAATGGCCTTAAGGTCCCAGCAGATACTGAGCTATTTTTACGAGCCTGGTAGTGATTCTTTGGCTCCCCATAGGGAGGACTAGTAAAGCCCAACAGTTGCACAACACTTTTAACAATGTCAAGTCATCATCCTAGATGCAAGTGTCCTCTGCCCTTTCACAATCTTTCCACCATGTTAGTTTACTATGAAGACCTCCATTTTACATCTAGAAGGAAATACATGGAATTGGGTGATGAGCCCAGTATCATACATAGCTCAGCAGAAGCTGACACTTGAACTCTGTGCTCCAAATTCCCTCATTCCTCATTCCATTTTTGTTCACTGGAAATGTCAAAAGAGTAAAGAGAATCCATAGGCCTAACTGATCATTAGAATGAAAGGAGGGAAGAGAAAAGAGGGTGATAGGAAAGAATAACTTAAAATGTCCTTGAAAAGAAGATTTAACTAAAAACCTACATTTCTATGAAACATCTTGAGTATAATTAACTTTCATACAGAAAGCAGGTCCTCTTACCATAGATGTTTAAAAGTTCCTTATTAACTTTCATTTAATATCATCATAATAAAACATGCTACATTAATAGGGGGATCTGCCCTTTCCTAGTACTCAGGGTTAGTGTCTTACCTAAAATATTAACTTATATATCATGAGAGCAGTAATTGGATTATGATCGTACTTAGACAGCCTCTGTTGGTCACTATAAATTACACTGACAAGAAAAACTAAAAGCCAGAATTTGGGTATTGAGTTTGTTAGTCATGCATTATACTACTTACCTTTCAGGGCAGACCTTTAATTTCAGAAAGTGCTGAAATGCATTACTGCACCCGTTATCAAAAATCTTTGGCAGACGTATCATTTATCCTTGTTGTGGTAATAAACAGATTTACAGTGTTCTGGTATTAACAGTCCAGGGGGAAGAAAAAAAATGCATTCATTTAAATTTCCCTTCTACAAATAAAATGAAACATTGGATAAAAAGCAGTTGGATTTAGAAGACTCTGGAGAGATACTAGTGAATGACAGAACGTCTGGTTGATTTACATGAAGCACCAAGTGCTTGTATGAGAATAGGTTAGATTTAGATTGACGAGCAAATGTGTAACCAGACTTTTGGCTGACAAATGGCAGAACTATGCCAGGGTATCACTTCTGGAGGGATCCTATAAGTAAAGATAGGGGATAAAGTTCATACTCTAAAAGACATTCAAACAGTGGGAAAATGAATGTCAGGGTTGCTGGAGCAGGCAAAATAAGAATATGCAAATTTTAATATCCCAAAATAGCATTGGGACAGTTTGACAGTTGTCCTGGAATACAGACCGGCTGTATTATATGGACTGATCCAAAGCCTGATGGTGTGCATACTCTATGCATGTCTGCATTCACATTCCTTCTGGGTGATTGTGTCCATTTTCAGATAAGCCTGTTTCATTGGCTCCTTTTTGGGTTAAGTCCCTAACCCCTAAATGGGTCTTATTAACTTAAATGAGAAAATGCAAATGAAAACTGATTAGATAACCCTACAGTATACAGACCAGTGCCAGAAATTTTATGGTCCAAATTGGATTAGTCTTATTATGGTTGGTGCAGGAGAGAGGGAGGGAGGAAAAAGAGAAAGAGAGAGAGAGAAAGTGAGAGAGAGAGAGAGAGAGAGAGAGAGAGAGAGAGAGAGAGAGAGAGAGAGAGGGTGTAGAATATAGACTCTCATATGCTTCCTGTCAAGGAAGACGAGTTGTTTTGACCACATCATTCTCTTGGGTGTTGAAACCCATTTAGTGTTTTAGTTTTGCCTTTTAGAAAGTTGTAGTAGCTCTTCAAGAGACTCACTGGCAAAATGGGTGAGGGGTTGCCAAAGCAAGAAATCTGTGGTGTTGAACAGACATTGGCTTTGGGGGAGGGAGGCAATCAGTTTCCAGTGATAAAGTTCCACATTTGATTTTTAGCTCTCCAAGGGCACTCAGATGGATGGTGTCTGAGTCTGAGGGAAAATTCCATCTGAGGTAAGAGCTCTAATTTAAGCTCTGCCATTGAGATGTCTTTGCTTTCCATCTTCTCTGGAAAACAGATGTGATTATAGCTTTCATTTGATTACCTTGTAGAAGTGCTGTATTAACCAATAATAGTCTAGAAAGGAGCTACAGTGGTCCTCTAATTCCTAGCACAACAGTATCAGATAAAAATTCTTCAACCCACCATTTTAGAACTCACATTTGTATGATGCTTTTGAAAGGATACAAAGCATTTTCATCACAATAACCCAATGAGGTAGGTACTGCTAGTGTTTTTAATACCGCATTACAGATCAGGCAATCAAGTCTCAGAGGACTGAAGGCAAATGTGCATGGTGACATGGGTATGAAAGAGCAGAACCCAGACAGATATTCAGGTCTTCTAAATCTAAGCTCTTTCATTGTTTTTTCTCCTATCCCAGCCAGTGACTTCTTAATGTTTTTCATTGCCTGGTTCTTTCAAAATTCATTTTCACTTCTCTGTAGGTTGTTTCCTTACTACCCCAAGTATGTACTGTCACTTCTTCTGTGTGTGTTTGTGTGTGTGTGCTATTTCCAACTATATTGTAGATTATTTTCTATTTCTTTTGCACTCTCACCCCTTGGTGCCTAGGCTAGTTCTCTGTACTTAAGTGGTCAATAAAAGCTTTTTCAAAATTCATTGTACTGTTGCCATGCTCTCCTTTATCCCCTCCCCCAAAGCTGGCTTTGATCTGAAACTTGTGAACTTTGACACTAGTCATTCAGGAAACCACATATTTGGAATTCTTCAGTTATATTTCGACAAATCAATCACTGTTTTATTTTAGTATTTCCCACCCTGCCTCAATTTTTTTAAAGAAAAAAAAACTGTTAATATACTTTAGTGCTCTCCCCTTAAAAGCAAGTTGCTAAGTCCAAATTAGCTTGCCGAAACTTTTTTTGATGATGGAAATGTGTGCCTTGGCTCTAAAGCCCAAAACATTCATCATTCTCTACTCTGCATTCCTATTGTATCAAATAACATAGCCTGCATTTGATGCAGAAGGCAAAGCTGGGAAGTTCCTTTGATGCTGTGGCTTGTGACACTGAAGCCTGAATCCATTTGACCAAATGCCAAATAATACTGGTTAGGAGTGTCAAATATAGTACAGATAAGTAGTTAGGGGGGAACAAGCCATTGAGAGAAATGCTGCAGGAGGGACTGTCACAGCTTGCATGTGTGTGGGGGTGGGGTAGGGTGGGGTGAAAGGTGCGGCATGGGTGCTTTCCCTAGAGTAAAACTTTCATTAATCAGAATGCTTGGGAAGTGAGGCACTCTGATGAACTGGAAGCTAAAGAGAAAGTACTTTTTGTTGTTGGAAATCTTTCTGAAATATGTTCACTCTATTTCTTACCTTAACAAGAGAACATTATAGAAAACACGACAAAAGTTTGGATCGTATGGCAACCTGAATCATCATTTTGGACCCAACAATTCAATTCAAAAAGCATTTATAAGAACCAATTATGTGTCAGCCATCATGCTAGGTGCTGGCAATGCAAAGCCCTTACCCTCCAGGAGCTTATAGTCTTCTCAGCATTAGTTATGATTGTGTAGTGTGAAATATTAGAAGGAGACAGAACAAAATGGGCATCTTAGAAGGTTAAAAAAAAATGTTTTCTTGTGCTTTTCTTCCTGCTTACAAAAGTATACTGAAAGGATTTTTTGTGAGGAGCTTATTTTTTCTGGCCTCATCCTCTGAGGACAGTTACAACATCTGTCCTGGGGTTTGTACTAAAAGCCTTCCCAGTATAGTAGGACTTGCTGGAGGTTTTGCTTCACTGACATGGCTTTTGGGAACCTTGGGTCACCTTGATCCTGTGAAAAGGCTTTGGAGGAGAGCACCAATAGAAAACTTTATACCTCTTCCTAAAGGTAATAATGGCAAAAATCTATGGTCAGCTGTATTCCAGTGTGTTCAGACTCAATTCATTCTCTCAACTCATAGGCACAGTAACAGGTCAGGTTTCTAGTGCAAGAAAGGCTAGATTTTCCCCTTGGGGTTCCATAGGGTACCCTGAGGGATTCAGATGAGTCTTGTCTAATGCTATTGGCTCAGCCCCAGTAAGTTATCGCCAACGTTAACCACCAGTTATAGTTACTATCTCCCTATATAACTGATTAACCCAGTGATTAGCATCTCAGTATCCTTTAGCTAATTGACATCAACTAGTTTTTACAAAGGGATATTTACAGAGAATAAACCACAAGGATGGAATATAATCATTTCTCCCCAGTCCCTGAGGGCCCCCTCTCCCCTGTACTATGTGTAACAACAATGTTACTTGCATCTACTGTGGTTGTGTAAGGCCAATTACACCAGCACATAAGAGGGCTGGTAGTACAGATTCTTTGATCTGCTTTTCTAAGGAAAGCAACTTTAAGGGGTTAACAATCTTTTTTTTAAGGGGTTAACAATCTTACTTTAATTAGACATACATATATCATTCACTGAGTTCAGGTGGAACAGCCTGAACTTCAGAGAAAACACAAACAGAAATTACAAGCAGAAATTATATAAACAGAGCAAATAAACACAAATCAACAGACAGGTTTCTAACTGTCTGACCATAGCAATACATACACAGTTACCAGAGAGAGAGAAGCACCAACATCTGGGTTTTCAAAGCCAGAGGGCTCCTTAATGGCTACCCAGAGTCTTGCCAAATCACCAACACTACTCCAATGAGTGAGCCCCAAAGCAAAATGCTAACCTCAGAGTATATATACACTTCTTCAGGGTCAGAGGGTGTCACAACCACCTGACTCAAACCCATATGACTTAGGCTTTCTTGTGACTTAAGCAGGTCATCAAAGACTCTTGATTGAAACAAAGGCAAGACTCAAAGACACTTGATTGCTTCAGTGCTGAGAAGCACTCCAAAAGGAAAAAGTAAAAAGTCCAACCCTGCTTGCCATTATACCATGTCAGTTCTTAGGGAGAGTGGCTAAAACTTAAAGCAATTTCTAGGAAGCCTTTCTCCCATCTACTTCACTTGTGAATGTTGAATTACCATTGGATGAATTGACATTTCAGCTACTGCCAGGCTTCGCTCCCCCTCCCAGGGACCAAGTTAGCACCTAGGTTGATAGCAAACTTTGGCCTGTGCTGTGGTTCCTGGACCTCTGGCGGCTCCATTTCCTGAACTTTCAAAGATCACAAGGTGATAGCCTTGTACAGAGGTGAGGAACCTTCGGCCTCAAGGACTACAAGTGGCTTTGAGGCCGAAGGGTCCTCACCCCTGTCCTACTATGTCCAATCTCTAATACTTTTTCACTCAAAGCGGGAAAGAATAGACACAACCAACAGAAGCAACAGTTGGACTGTGTGCTCATAGAGCACATGGCAGAGGCTCAGTTGGGAAGATAAAGGTTTGAGGCCTCTCTCCCCACCAGTGGGAGCTTCATTGACTCTTCATTCAAATACATCTGGGTAGGAATGAACAAATGTTTTGGCTAGCCAGGCATTTGGAATGCACTCAGTTTTAGCTCAGCAGACAATGGAAAGGCTCCTTGTCTTTCTATGGAAGGGGGACTGGAAATACTTGAGCAGGCTCTAAGTTGGGGAGCAGGGCCATTGCATCTCATGCCTTTCTGTGAACCTCTTCCACATGGGCTAGCAGCAGGCACAGCAAACTGTAATTATTCTAAGGGATGGGGCTTCCACTGTCCAGGTCAATGTATTCCTTTTTAATGTGATCTGAGTTAATTAATCACCCACTCACTGGGGAAAGGGCTGTTCATTGATCTTCTTAGTAGGATCTGATCAATTTTCATTAGCAAGCTGAAGAATGAAGCAAGGTGGTACCATGGGAAGAGACCTAGATTTGCATCAAGAAGCCTTGGGTTCAAGTTTTTGCCCTAACAATTTTTAGGTACATAGCTTTGGTTAGTTTCCCTCACCTTTGTGAGCTGCAGTTCCCTCATTTTTAACAGGAGGCAGTGGTACTTGCATCACCTACATCATTCTTCCTATCAGTGGTGGGATTCAGCCAGTTCAAACCACTTTGCTAGAACCTGTACCTAATTTTAGGTTGGGTTCACTGAACCAGTTGTTAGCAGGAGCTGGGCCTGAGCCTGACACATCAGCAGCAGGGGTGGCACCTTGGCTCTATCCCCTGGAGAACTGGTTGTTAATTCATTTGAATCCCACCACTGCTTCCTATTAAAAGGAAAGGACAGTTATAACTTTAAAGCACTTTGTAAGCATAAGCTATTATTGAGATGCCAATCTTTCTTCCTAAATCTTTCTAAAAAATAAATATTTACTCAAATAAAAGGAATCATTTTGATTTAATTAGAAGTGCTGATTCACCCCCCCTTCTCCTTTGTATATTCGAGTAATAAAAGATATATTATTTAATAAACCATAAACATGGGAGTTGAAGCCTCCAGACATACGAGTAACTTCAGTGGGAATCGTTCATGCTGATCTGAGAGTAGAATATGGCCTTTTGACTTTAACCTACAAAACCAAGGAAATTCACTTTAAAATTCCATCCTTTACTGCTATGCTAGGAGAGGGAAACATCTCTTGTGGTGGAGTTATTCTGCCCAGGCTGGCAGTGAGAGTTTTGTTGACGCAAGAAATTTGCTGCCAATGTACACGATGGAAACTAGGATACAATAAAGCAAAATCCAACTTTATTTGACCAGAAAACCAATAGATTTATTTCTTCTCTCAGTGATGGTGTCATTTTTCCTTCTTCCTCAGGTTTTGGGGAAATCGTCATCAGAGTCATAAACTCTCAGCCACCTAGTCCTACACACAGATGAATAGAAATCCTCTTTTTGACATCCCAAACTTCCAGCCTCCATTTGACTGATCCTAATATTACTTCTCCTTTAAGGATCTGTAATTTCAGCAGTGTGAGCACTCCTTCCAATAGTGCAGATTTCATTTCCTTCTACAACCTAGGAAATGGTCTTTAAGAGTTTCTATGGTTAATAATAATTAATAATAATAATAGCTATATTTAAGTAGTGCTTTAAGTTTTTCCAGCTCTTTAGTGATGGCTAACTTATGACGGAGCAGTATATCACAGTGGGAAGAGAGTGGGCTTAGAAGTCAGAAGCCCTGAGTGCCAATCTTTTCTCTGCCAATTAATTTTGTGAGATTTTGGGCAATGTTTCTCTCTGGACCTCAGTTTCCTCATTTGTAAAATGTGGATGATGGACTAGATCAGGGGTTTTGTGTCCTGAAGGACGCTTATGGCAATCTGATGAAGCCTATGGACCCCTGCTCAGAAGGTTTATAAATAACGGAAGGAAATGCAAGATTTCCTCTAACTGAAATTGGTTAAAATAAAGATGTATTTTTTTCCCATCCAAGTTCATGGACCCCCTGAAACCTATCCATAGACAACTTCCATTGACCCTAGGTTAAGAACCTCTCGTTTAACCGATCTCTAAGGTTCCTTCCAGTTCTAAATCTACGATCCTCTGACTTCCGGGGCAGCCCTTCCCATGTTTGGCAACTCTATTTGTTAAGGTTTTTTTTATGTTATTGAGCTTCAAGTTTGGCTCCTAGTTCTGCCCTCTGGTGTCAAGTGGAACAAGTCTATTCTTCCTTCCACAAGACAGCCCTTAGAGAAGATTCATTCCAGTTTGTCGATTCATTCCTAGGTTTTCTCTCTCTCTCCCCCTCACCTCTCTGTCTCTGTCTCTGTCTGTGTCTGTCTTTCTCTCAGTGTGTGTCTCTCTGTCTCTGTTTCTCTGTCTCTCTGTCTGTCTGTCTGTCTGTCTCTCTCTCTCTCTCTCTCTCACACACACACACACACACATACACACACACACACAAACATAATTCTTCACAATTTGAGTGTATCTGGAGGCTTCCACATGATAATGCTACAGGAAAAAAACACAGTATTACAACTCTACTAGTGCTTAGGAACAACATGACTTTCTCCTCAACGGGGTGCTGGCTTTTTTGAACTTACCATGAGGGGAAAATCAAAGGAAAATAAACAACAAAGGCCACATCCTGATGTCAAATTGGTGGCCACAACAAATATTCAGGGTCCAACGGCATTATCTCTGTGACAGAACTTTGTGTGTGGCAAGAGTTGTCTGTCTGTGTTTTGGTCTATCTCAGGGCTCCTCATCTTTAGAAAGCTGTCTTTAAGTGGGAGGCAGAATAGTTTGGAATGGCAAACCTCAAGGCTTGGTTCTTCCTGCTTAGATAGCAAAACCAGATTGCTTCAGACAGACTGATCACTAACCAGACTACTTCGCCTGATGGGAAATTTTTTCAAACCAGTAGTTGTAAAGAGGTATGATTAGGAAAAAAAAGGGCTGTCTGAGGTTGGAAAGTTGTCTTATTAACATCACTAAACAACTTCATTAAAAACAACTGGACAGAAGTCTAGCTTCTAACACTCAGATATTGAGGAGGTAATTATTCCAGTTTTCAGCTGTTTCTTTCTCCTAAAGAATGAGTTTCTTTGCTATGTGGAGCCATTTCTGAGACCTGAGATTTAGAGACACTTTGTCTTGAAGCTGTCATATTGGTAGCAGCAGAACAAGTTTGAAATGTCATGAATACTTTTTCAGCTTCCTCCATCAGGTGGTGAAATTTTTCAAAGACCCAGAAGAGACATTAGTGGTCATCTTCTATGACTCCCTTATTCTACAGATGAAGAAACTGAGTCTCAGAAAGGTTAAATGACTTGTCCAAGGCCACACAGATAGTAAGGGTCAGTCATGCCCTTAGATTCCAAATTTGGTGTTCTTTCTATTGTCCCACTCTGTTTTTGAAACTGAGGCAGAAATCAACATCTTTTACTTAGCAGGCCTATAATTGTTGTTGCTGAGTCATTTCAGCCTTGTCTGACTTTTTGTGACCCCATATTGGGTTTTCTTGGCAAAGATACTAGAAAAGTTTACCATTTTCTTCTCTAGCCCATTTTACAGACGAGGAACTAAGGCAAACAAGGTTAAATTACTTACCCAGGGTCACACAGCTAGTATCTGAGGCCAGATTTGAACTCATAAAGATGAGTGTTCCCAATTCCAAGCCCAGTGCTCGTATCCATTGTGCCACCTATATTAGCACTCTTATTACACAGACACATTTCCATAGTATGACATTTCCCTAATGAATTAGGCCACAGAGTGCTTTGAGGAAATGTATTGACAGAATCCATACATGCTCATCTGGGGAGCCTGAGGTCTAGACTGTCCCCCAGATAAAGGTTGGAGGTGTCAGGAAATTTTAGAGTAAAATAAAGAAGAATATAACAAGAACTCCCACACGTAATATACAAGTACTTCATAGTTAATATAATTTGGAGGATATCACTAGGATTAACATTCTCCTATGGAAATGCTAGCCACATCATACAAAACATGGTTTGGGAAATACTGTTATAGTTATTCGCATCTGCTTCAATAGTCAAGAGAGTAATTCTACATAAATTTCAGAGTAGGCTTAGACCTGGAAGCTTGCTTTGCTCTACATTTCCTGGAAGTAAAACCTCTTAAGTATTTTTTCCTGTCCAGCATGTGTAGCTCTATCCTCTCATTAACTCGTTTTGTTTTTTCTTGCCCTGAATTTTGTAGGGTATAATGATCTTAATTTCCAACTCTATCAACCGATTCACAGAAATACACAGCTGAATGACTTACCTTTGGCAGCTCAGGTACAGCTAGAGGGAGCCTAGGATCTCAAGATCATAGATTTAGGTCTTCAAAAGGACCTCAGAGGTCATGTATTCTAACCCTCTAGTTTAACAGATAAGGAAAGTCAAGTCCAAAATGTTTAAAGAGATTACCCAAGACAACACAGAATAAGTGGCAAAAGGGAAGATTCGAATCCAAGTCTTCTGATTCCATTTAGCGACTGCAGGCTTCCAGGTCCAGGAAAGTTATGCTTAAACATTATCTTGCCTATTGAGGAAGATACAAATGAATATGATTGTATTTCCCAAAATATGTTCTGTATGATATGCATAAGATTTCCATAGGAAAATTGTAGCCTAGTGATATCTCCCTGCCCTGCTCCAAAACAAAAAAACAAACAAAAAAAAGCTTTGAAGCATATATATATCCCTAAAATAAAGGTGATAACAGACACGTTTACAATCATGGCTAGCATTTATATCATGCATTAAGGTTCACTAAGGATAGGGTCAGGACGTGTGATAGGGAACCTCCAGGCGAGGTTACTCCCTATACCAATAAAGGTCAGCATTTATAAAGTGCTTTAAGGCTTGTAAAGCACTTTACAAATATTATTTTACTTTATCCACATGACAACCCTGAGAGATAGGGGCTATTATTATCTGTACTACAGATAAAGGAACTAAGGCAGAGGTTAAGTGACTTGCCTAGGGTCACTCAGCTAGCACGTGTCTGAGGATTTGAACTTAGGTCTTCCTGACTCCAAGTTCAGTGCTCTGTGCAGTGCAATTTCACCTAGTGCAGAAAATGAACACAGACTCGTCCTTTCCAATCTGTGGAGAAAGACCTGTAAAGCATTAAGTGTTGGGAAGGCAGAGCCGAGAATGGCAAATCCGAACCCCAAATCTACTATTAAAGATTTTTAATTTAATAATTTCACAAATCAGTCACTGATGGAATTTCTAAGATTTGGCTTTAACTGTGAATTTGTAAATGACACGTTATTTTATGTCCTTAAGATATAGCTGTGATTCTATTTTTTTATTTATGAAGCCCCAATTTCATGGAACACATGCAGAATACATCTCTGGACTGTTGGTTGGTGGGAAAGAAGAACATTGGAGAGAGCACCCAAGGGATGGAAAGAAAAAAGAGCAAATGCCGTAAATAGGTGGTCTGCCAAGTGAATACAGTATTTCCAGGGCATTATTAGTGAACTGTGATGGGATTTCTACAGTCTATGAAGCCACACATTCTAAGTTACTTTCATCATGACTTGTCTTTTTTTAAACTGTTCATTATTTTAAAAATGTTGCAGCTAGTCATTAATACCAATGGCATACCTGTAGGTTGATGATATCCTTATTTTTGGAGCTCTCCAATGACTTGGCTTCAGAAAAATTTGCCTGCGCTCCTACCAGGAAGGAACCTGATCTCGAAGAAGCATAACCAGAAAGCATTCCCATGTACAAATAGCTTTCAGTCATGATGTAGATTGTTGCTATAATAAACAATATAGGAATAAATGGACTTTTCCTTAAAATGATAAATTACATATAGATAGCAATAGATCGAAGAGCTACCATTATGTGTAATGAAGGTAAACCAGAATCCTTTCAAGGAAAATTAGGAGTGAAATAAGGATGTCCACTGTCACCACTTCTGTTTGACATAGTACTAGAAATGTTAAATAGTAGGAAGATTAAAAAGAAAAAAGAAAAGGAAAGAAACTAAGAGAACTAACCATAGTTAGAGAAGAAATTTTGCTGATTATATGATGGCATACTTAAAGAACCCTAGAGAGTTCACTAAAATTAACAGAAATAACTAGTAACTTAAGCAAACTTGCAAGATATAAAATTAACCCCTGTAAATCTCCTGCATTTCTACATAGTACAAAGAAAACCTTGCAGGAAGAGATAGAGACATTTCATTTAAAATAAAAACAAAATGTATGAAATACTTGGGCAACGCCTATCAAGATACACACACCCACATATATATGTGTATATATATATATATATATATATATATATATACACATTTAAAATTACAACTATGTACTATCTAGAGAAATAGAAACATAAGTAATTGGGAAAATATTAATTGCTCATGTGTAGGATGAGTTGATGTAATAAAATGACAATATATTAACTTACTAATTCAATGCCATAACAATCAAACTACCAAAAGATTGCTTTATAGAACTAGGAAAAAAAACAACAAAATTCATATGGAGGGAAGAAAGCTCAAGAACCTTAAAAGAAATAATGAAAAGAAATATGAACAAAGGGGACATAGCAGTGCTAGATCTCAAACTGTATTATAAAGCTGTAATTATTAAAATGATCTGGTGCTGGTTAAAAATTAGACATATTGATCTGTGGAACAGATTAGGTACATAACATACAGAAGCAAATATATTACAAAGAACTATGCTCCGGGGATAATGACTTGCTATTTGACAAAAACTGCTGTCAAAATTGGACAGCAATGTGGAGGAAATTGGATTTAGATCAGCACCTCAAACCTCATACCCAGATGAGCTCCCAATGAGAACGTGGTGTACATATAAAAGTTCATATCATTAAAAACTAGAGAAATGTGGAAAAAACCTACATATCACATCTATCAATAGGAAAAGGTTCATGACCAAAAAAAGAATAGATATGATTGCAAAAGATAAAATACATAATTTTGACTATAAAATTTTTTTTAAAAAGTTTTTGCACAAACTATTAAACCCAAGTTTAAGAGGTGAACAATTAACTGGGGAAAATATCTTTGAAACATTCTCTGATAGAGGTCTGTTTAATATGTGTGTGCATACATATACACACAAATACATACATACATACCTACGTACATGTGTATATGTAAACACATACAGAACTGATTCAAATGTATAAGAAAAGGAGCCATTCCTTAAATGATAAATGGTCGAAGGATATGAAGTAACAGTTCTCAAGGGAAGAAATCCAGGCTGTCTTTAGACACATGAAAAAAATATTCCAAATCACTACTTATTAGAAAGATGCAAATTAAAGCAATTTTGAGATTCCATTTCATACAAATCAGAGTAGCAAAAAAAAAGTAAAATTATAAATATTGAAAGGACTGTGGGTAAACAGATACATTGATGCACTATTGGTGAACCTGTGAATGGGTACAACCAATTTGGAAAGCAAGTTGGAATTATACACAAAAAGTAATTAAATAGTGTATACTCTTTGACCCAGTATATCACTATGAGGTTTATACCTAAAAGATATTGCATTCCCACAAATTAATAGAGAAGAAGACAGTTAGATAATTGGTCAGATACCTATAAAGACTGAATTGAGAAGTAACAACTGGATAATTCCTGAAATTCACCCAGTATTGATTTGCAATATGAGAGTATCCAGATATGAGCAGTTGCCTAGGTCAACCGTTAGTGGGTTGCTTAGCACTTAATATTATCATGTGGTCCCCTTAACCCAATTCAGTTTTATTAAAAGTAAATAAAGAAATGATTCCTATAACTCATTTAACTTTTCCTTCAAGAATTTGGATGCTATTCCATTTAATGCACATATCTACAGAGTTGATATTATCTATGAAACCTTTTAACAAAATATCATTTCCCTGATTATCTCCTTTAATTAGGTCTATTTTTGCTTTTGCTTTGTTTGAGATCATGATTGCTACCCCTGCTTTTTTTTTTTTACTTCAGCTGAAGCATAATAGATTCTGCTCCAGCCCCTTAAACTCTTCGTGTATGTCTCTCTATTTCAAGTCTGTCTTTTATAAGCAACATATTTTTGGATTCTGGCTTCTTATTTATTTTGCTACCCTTTTTGGCTTTATGAGTGAGTTCATCCTATTCCCATTCACAGTTACGATTGTTAACTGTGTATTTCCCTCCATCCTATTCTCTTCTATTTATCCTTCTCTTTTTTTTTTACCTTGTCCTCTCTTCAAAAATCTATTTTGTTTCTGACCACTCCTCCCTTAATCTATCAATTGTCTTTCTTTTAGCCCCTTCCTCTTTTAGCCTCTTCCCCTCCTACTTCCCTATTGGGTAAGAATTTCTATACCCAATTCTCTGTATATTTTCTTACCTCCTTGAATCATTTTCCCCTCCATTATAAAAACTTTTCCTTAAACACCTCTTCTATGTGAGATAACTTTCTCCATTCTTCCTTTCCCTTCTTCCTTCCAGTGCATCCCTCTTTTATACCCTTTCATTCTTTTTTCCAGGTCGTTGGGACATAATATAGACTCACACCCTTTCCCTCTAAGCAGACTCCTTTTAACTGCCCTAATGATGATAGAGTTCTTATCATCTTCCCATTTAGGAATGTAAACAATTTTACCTTGTTAAATCCTTTATGATTTCTCACTCATGCTTACCTTTTTGTGCTTCTTTTGAGTCATATGTTTGAATGTCAAATTTCCATTCAGCTCTGATATTTTCATCAAAATGCTTGATGAAATGTCCATTTTTCCTCTGTAGGATTATACTCAGTTTTTTGGGGGTAGATTTTTCTTGGTTATAATATTAGCTCCTTTGCCTTCCAGAATGTCATATTCCAAGCCCCTTGTTTCTTTATAGTGGTAGCTGCTAAATCTTAATCTTATGTGATCCTGACAGTTGTTCCATGTCTAGGATTATTTTTTTTCCTGAGGGGGGAAGGCAGGGCAATTGGGGTTCTTCCATTTGACCAATTCTAGTTTTTAAAGAGTTATTTTGTTCAGCGAGATTTTGTACTTCTTTTATGATCTGGCCAATTCTGATCTTTAAGGAGTTATTTTCTTCAGTAATTTTTTATGCCTTTTAAAAGAAAACCAAGCTGTTAATTCTTTTGTCATGATTTTCTTCCATAGCTTTCATTTCTTTTCTCAATTTTTCCTCTACCTTATATAATTATATAATTTTGTGCTCCTTTAAATATTTCTTTCTTTAGCTTTTCTAGGATTTTTTGTAAATTTTTCATTTTAAACTTAAATACAAAATGAGAAAAGAAAAAAAAACACTGCCTTGTATACAGCAGAACATAACAGAAGATTCAATATAAAACAATGTTTTCATTTCAAGAAAACCTGTATAATAAATACTACACATTGTTTTCAAAGCTGCCCAGGTTTCTTTGCTTCTTTGTTGTTTTTCTTTTGTTCTCTTTTTATTTTATTTCTTCCCCTCCCTCCCCCACCACCCTAAAGAAGGCAACTATTAAGCATGGATATATATACATACACACACACACACATACATATATATATATATATATACATATACACATATACATTCATACACACATGTACAAAGCTTATTTCCTCCTATCATCTGTTTCTCTGAAGGTGGATAGCATCTTCCTTCATAAGTCCAAGTCTTTCCATATTTTTCTAAAAAATACCAGTTCATCATTTTGTACACCACAGCAATATTCCAACCCAATCACATCCTATCTGAGATATTGTCTATGAAAGCTTTCCCCCAATTTTCTGCATTCCTTCTATTCCTGTCTACATAGGTTTTATCTATATAAGAAAATTTTAATTTAAAATAATAGAAATTATCTTTTTTATACTTCAACAATGCTCTCACCGTATAATATAGTTTAAGGTCTGATACTGCTGAATCTACTTCCTTTACATCTTTTTCCCTGTTTTTTTTTAAGTTCCTGACCTTTTATTCTTCCAAATGAACTTTGTTATTATTTTTTTCTAACTCAGTAAAACAATTTTTTCGTAATTTAATTGGAATGACATTGAATAAATAGATTAGTTAGGTAAAATTGTCATTTTAAAAATTATATTGGCTTTACCTGTTCATGAACAATAAATATTACTTCAATTATTTAGATATGAGCTTATTTGTATAAAAAGCATTTTATTTTTATGTTCATATAGTTCCTGTGTCTGTTTTGTCAGGTATACACTTAGGCAGTTTATACTATCTAGGTATTTTAAATGGTTTAAAAACAATATTGAACAATATTGCTGACAGTACGATTTCTCTATTTTTCACTTTTGATTAAATCTATTTTAACTTTAACTTTGTCTGAGATCATGAGTAGTATTCCTGATTGATTTACATACTAAATTCTACTCCTGCCCTTTATTTTATTTTTGTGTGTATCTCTCATTTTTATAATGTTTCCTGAAAGCAACATATTGTTGAATTCAAATTTTTAATCTGCTATCCATTTCCATTTTATGGGTAAATTTCTCCCATTCACATTCTAAGGTACGATTACTTGTGTATTTTCCTCCTTCATATTTTTCCTCACTATCCTTCTTATTCTATTTACTCTATCCCTCCTCATTCTTCTGCTTTACCTCTACCTGCTACCTTACCCTCCTATTCCTTATTCTGCTTTATCCTCTAAGAGTCCCTCCCTTATCCTTTCCCCCTACCCCATTGTCTTGCCTTCTTATTCTTTTTGAAATTAGAAGACTTTTATACCCTTCTAAATATATATGTTGTTCCTTCTTTAACTCATTCCTGATGAGAATATTGTATTTTAACCATATAATCATTGTACCTTTTTTTTCAGTCCCCAAATTGGTTTATAACCTTTTATCGTGTACTCGTCACATGGTATAATTCTGTTCATCATGCTGCTTAAAAAATAAACAGAGAAGCAATGTATTCACCAGTGGCATATGGATACGCATTTATCTCTCCATTGTGAGCTGCTAGCCTAGAATTCTCAGCACATGGGCATTGTCAGTATTCAATTTTAATATATATTCATGAGTATTACATGCATCCTAATCCTGTGCCAAAGAGAGTTTAACAATAAATGATTTAAAAGTAAACCAGCAAAATTTTTTTTTGTTTTAAAAGCTTCACATAATGGTCACACCCCACTTTTTCACAAAAAAAATTGGCATAAATCTGCAATGTTTGTGTGGTGAAATATGGTAAGGTTCCATTACTACCTGCCTTCCTCCCTACTAGTTTCTTCTGTATCAGTTTTTCCTTTTATGCCTCATTTGTATGAGATAATTACTCCTTTTTATCTCTCCCTACACAATTTTATTTTATTAGGATCACTCCATCATACTCAGCTCAGCCCATGTCTTTCTTTCAAATAATGATGATAATCATAAGAGTACTGATGATATTTTCACATATACAAAGTAAACAATTTGACCTTATTGAGTCCCTTATAATCAGTCTTTAATGTTTACCTTACCTTTCTCCTAGATGTTATATGCCAAATTTGCCCTTAAGTTTTAGAGCTTTTGTCATAAAAACCTGAAAAGTCTTTGGGTTCATTAAATGTCCATTCCCCCCCCCACTTACGATTATATTAAACATTGTTGGGTAAGTTACCTTTGTTCATAATCCCAGCTTTTTTAAAAAAATTATTTTTAAAAATTCATTTATTCTAAACTTAAATACTAAAACATAAATACACAATAAGGAAAGAAAGAAACAAAACTTAAATACAAAGTAAGAAAAGAAAAAAAAGTATTGCCATGTGTACAATGGGGACATAAAAGAAGATACAAAATATTCAGCACTAAATTTCCATTTCAAGAAAGCCTATATACTAAGTACTATACATTGTGTTCAGAGCTGTCCATCTTTTCTTTGCTTCCTTGTAAATTTTTTGTTCTCTGCTGTGCACCTTTTACTTTGTTCTTTTTCCCACCTTCCTCCTCCTCCTCCCTCCCAAAAAGGCTACAATTAAGCATGGATTTATACATACACACACATATACATATAGAAACATACATATACATACAAAGATATGTACATACATATACACATACATACATATGCTTATATACACATTCATATGCTTATATAGCAATAATCATATTCATATATAGACATATACATTCATATGCATCTGTGTAAGACCATACTATACTTATTTGCCCTCTGTTTCTCTGAAGGTAGATAACTTCTTTCTTTATAAGTCCAAGTCTTTCCATATTTTTCTAAGTTCACCAGCTCATCATTTCCTACACCACAGCAATATTCCAAACTTATACCCTAGTTATTTTAAATAGTTTAAAACAATATTGATTAATATGGCCAACATATAGTGTAGTTTCTCTATTTTTCTCTTTTGATTAAATCTATTTTAGCTTTGACTTTGTCTGAGATCATGATTACTGACTCTGCTTTTTTTCCCTAATAAACTCTACTCCTGATCTTTTGTTTGTGTGTATTGCTTATTTCCTAGCCCTCCAGTCTCCTTTACTTTACTTCTACCCACTATCTTGTTCTCTATTATTTAACCTACCCCCCACCCCCAACAAGGATCCTTTCCTTATCCTCCCATTTTCATTAATCTAACCACCCTTCTCTACTCCACCCTTTATCCTCTTCTTTCACAGTCCCCTCTAAAAATCCCTCCCTTACCTCTCTTCTTCCCTACACCCTTAGACTTTTGTTTCTTTCTCAATTTAGAAGACTTTTATACCTTCTAGATATATGCATCATTCCCTTTTAAACCCATTCCCAATGAAAGTAGGGTTCCAGAGCTCCAGCCCTCTCCCCCATCTAATTCTTCTGTGTCAGTTCTTCCTCTCGAAACTGATTTGTATAATTACTCTTTTCACCTTTTCCTAAACAGTTTTACTTTTTAGAATTACATCATACTCAGATGTACCCCAATCTTTCTATTGTACTACCCAATTACTAATAACAATCTTAGATATATGTTTTACATTTCCTCATATAAAAGGAGAACATTCTGTCCTTATTGAGTCCCTTGTAGATAGTCTTTGATATATAGCTCATATTTCTCTTGGATCATATATACTAAATCTTTTATTAAGTTCAGGGTTTATTTTTATTAACAAAATCCTGAAAGTCTGGCCATTCATTAAATATCCTTCTTTTCACTAAGGATTATGCTTACCTTTGCTGGGTATGATATTTTTGGCTGTACCCCGAGTTCTTTTGCTCTTCAATATATATAGTGTTCCAAGACCTGCAGTCTTTGAATGTCATTACTGCTAGGCCTTGTGTGATTCTAATTGTGGCACCGCCATATTTAAATTGTTTTTTTCTTGTTGCCCATGATATTTTATCCTTGAGCTTGGGGTTTCAGAATTGGACTATGATATTCCTGTAGGCTTTCCTTATAGGATCTCTTTCAGGTGATGATCAGTAGATTTTTTCTATTTCTACTTTCCCCTCAGTTCTAATGCTTCAGGACAACTTTCTTTAATTATTTTTTGTATTATGTGTCAAGATTCTTTTTTTGATTGTAGCTTTCAGGTAGTCTGATTATTCTTATGTTTTCTCTTCTTGATCTATTTTCCAGATCAGTGGTTTTTCTTATGAGATTGTCACATTCTCTTCTGTTTTTTAATTTATATTTTGATCACCCCAGGTATTTTGCTCTGTGAAATATAGTATTCCAACACCTATGGTCCTTAAACATTGTAGCTACTAGATCTCGTGTAACCCTTATCGTAGCCCCATAATATTTAAATTATTTTTTTCTTGTTGCTTTCAACGTTTTCTCCTTAATTTGGAGCTTTGAAATTTGACTATGATATTCCTGTAAGTTTTCTTCCTGGGATTTCTTTCATGTGGTGATCAGTGGATTTTTTCTATTTCTATTTTGCCTTCTTGTTCTAGAACTTCAGGGCAATTTTCCTTGATAATTTCTTATAATAATGTATCAAGATTCTTTTTTTATTGTAGTTTTCAGGTAGTCCAACTATTCTTATATTATTTTCCCTCAATCTGTACTCCAGATTTGTTGCTTTCCTTTTTCTCTTCTATTTTTCATTCTTTTGATTCTGTTTTATGATTTCTTGGTGTCTTAGAATGTCATTAGCTTCCCGTTGCCCAATTCTAGTTTTCAAGGAAGTTTTTTGCCTCCTCAAGTGTTTTGAGTCTCCATTTCCAGTTGGTTGAATTTCTCTTCTTGATTTTCTTGGATTGCTCTTTTTTTTTTGTAATTTTTCCTCTATCCCTCTAATTTTATTTTTAAAGTCCTTTTTTAAATTCTTCCAAAAATTATTATTTTTTTGCTTGAGACAGTTTGATATTTCTCATTGAAAAATGAGTGGCTTTTTTAAAGATCCATTATCTTTCTCTGAATATGAACCCAAATCTTCTCTATCCTCACAGTACCCAGCTATGGTTGGATTTTTTCTCCTTTGATTACTCATTTTTTTATTTATTTGTCTGTTTTATTTTGCTTTTACCAGCTATTAGTCTAATCAAGTTGTAGTCCCAAGGTATGGAGAATGATGCCCCAAGCCTCAGGTCTTTCTCACTATTATGTTCTGAAGTCTGTCTTGGGATCCAACACTTTTGGCTTCACTCTGTCAACTTGGATCCACTCCTGCTAACAAAAGAAATGACAAAAACAATCACATTTTGAACATTAGTTAGGGACCAATTGTTTTTTGTTTAGGCCAGAGACTAGAAATATTTGAGTTTAGATAACACCCTTGCAAGCACCAAAGCAGATAGGAGCTCAGAGTTATGTAATTATACAATGTAAGTTATGTCATTCCCCTTTTGGATAGCTCTGATTGCTAGGAAGCTTTGTCTTGTAAGAAGGCTAAAGTTCTTTCTATGAAACTTTAACTCACTTCTCCTTGTTCTGCCCTTTGAGGCCAAGCAGATCAAGCTTAATCCTTCTTTTACATGACACTCCTTCAAATATTAAAAGAAAAATTATAATTTCTTCTAAATTTTTCGTCCAACCCAAGCATTCCCAAATCCTTCCAAAAGTCCTAATTGAATATGATATGGTTTAAAGGAACCTCACCATTCTTGTTTCCCTCTGGACATCCTACTGCTTATCAGTGTCCTTTCTAAAATATGGCACTTGGGACTAAATACAATATTACAGATGTCTTCTTGTTCTCCTTCTCCCTCTCCTTCTCCTTCTCCTTCTCCTTCTCCTTCTCCTTCTCCTTCTCCTTCTCCTTCTCCTTCTCCTTCTCCTTCTCCTCCTTCTCCTTCTCCTTCTCCTTCTCCTTCCCCTTCTTCTTCCAACAGGGTTAAGTGACTTGCCCAGGATCACACAGCTAGTGAGTGTCTAAGGCTAAATTTCAACTCAGGTCTCCCTGATTCCAGGGCTAGTCCTCTATCCACTGTGCCACCTAGCTCTCCCCTTTCCCTCCTTCCTTCCTTCCTTCCCTTCCTTCCTTTCACTTCTTTTTTCCTTCTTTTTTCTTTCTTTCTTTCTTCCTTCCTTCCTTCCTTCCTTTCTTTCTTCCTTCCTTCCTTCCTTCCTTTCTTTCTTTCTTTCTTTCTTTCTTTCTTTCTTTCTTTCTTTCTTTCTTTCTTTCTTCCTTCCTTCCTTCCTTCCTTCCTTCCTTCCTTCCTTTCTTTCTTTCTTTCTTTCTTTCTTTCTTTCTTTCTTTCTTTCTGTCTTTCTTTCTTTCATCTTTCCCTTTTTTACAGATATGTTCTAACCAGGTTGGAGTGTAGCAGGCCCATCATGTCCCTCTGTTAAGGATACATCACTTCTCACAATGGAGCCTAAGATCATAGTCTTTTTGGGGGGTGTGGAGTGGGGGCTACCATACTATGGACTCTTATAGAGCTTGTAAAATAGAATTTTTCCCCGCCTAGGAAACATTGTCTCTCTAGTCTTGTGCATGTGAATTTGATTTGCTGCAACTAAGTGTAGAGCCTCACATTTATCTCTATTAAATTTCATCTGATTAGATCTTAGCTTATTGAGATATTTTTGGATCCTGCTGCTGTCATCCAACATGTTTTGTCAGCCCAACCTATTTTGTGTCATCTGTAATTTAGCAAGCATGCCATCTATCCCTTCATCCAAGTCATGAATAGAAATTGTGAACAGCAAGGGGCCAAATACAGATTCCTGGGACACTCTGTTAGAAACTCCAAGTTGACGTTGAGCCATTTAGGGCTATTTTGGGGGTCCAGCCATTCAAAGAATTCCAAATCCATCTAATTGTAATATTATCTAACTCATATCTCACCATCTTGTCCATAAGAATAACATGAGAAATACCAAATATGTTGTTAAAATCCAGATGAACTCCAGTGTAGCATACTCTTAGTTTGTGCGTGAGAGTGGGGTTGGAGCCAAACCAAATCTAATTTTATTGGCTTTGAGAATTCCCAGTTAGGAAGCTCTACCAATGCAGATTGTGATGATTCTTAAATCTATGTTAGAGAGCTGCCTGGGTCACAGAGAGTTTAAATGATTTGCCTCAGTTTACATGACCAGTATGGGTTAGAGGTTGACTGAAGCTCAGGTCTTTCTGACTCTGAGGCCAACTCACTATCCATCACCCTCTGATGCCTCTACAACTCAGCCAGTTACCTTTTCAGAAAACAGAAAATGATCTTTTCTAGATGAAGCCGTACCAGGTTTTAGTGATCACTGCTTCCCCTTCTGGATGATCATAAACCATTCCAGAGATTCATGAATCTCTATAAATGTCAGTTTCCTCACCTCCAAATGGGGATAATAATATTTGGGCTACCTATCCTATAAGATCATTGTGAGGATTGAATGAGATAATGCATGTGAAAGTACTATGTAACTAAAAAGTGTCCTGCAAATGCTGTATATGCTCTTTTAAAATAATTTTTTTAGTTGACAAACATTTACTCTTTTCTCTCCCTCCCACAGACTTAACTGGAAAAACAAAACTCCTGCAAAAAGTATCATGCTTTAAAAAAAATAGGGCACTTCAGCTATGCGTATCTGCTATAAACTCAATTCTGCTAAAAATCAGAATATTGAATAAAATCCTGGTTTACTTTAATTTTATCTTTTAGAAGGTTAAGGAAACAATAAGGAAATATGTTTCTGTGGATTTAATTATGACTCAGGAAGAATTGGTTTGTGAAATGGAAGTGATAGGAATCTTGGGAGAAAGCAGAGCAGCTGGAAGGGGCCACAGAGGCATTCTAGTTCAATTCTCTAATTTGGCAGATGAGAAAACTGAATACTGGGGAGGCTAAGTGATTGATGTTTACTACTTGTGTGACCACGGTAAGAAAATGAGATTCAAACATCCTGATTTTAAGAAAGCAAATTTCAAAAAGCTCAGAGAAAAAAGAAAGTTTGTCTAGTGTTCTGAGACATGAAAAAAACTATCAAGAGATCCTAAAAAATCATGCAATTATAAATGATCCAGATGAAGAAGAAAAGGGGGATGCTTCTGAAGAATCCAACATGGCTGCACAAGAAGGTTTTGGATACTTAGATCTTAAAAAGACATGAATGAAACATGAAAAGAAAAGCGTATAACTAAGGATAATGAATGGCATTAGCCTGTTTATTCAAGAAGATAAAAGTCCCAAATAAACTGAGACAGAAGAGAATTCCAAATGTAACAAAGAATGCATTAAATTTTTCTTCATCCCATATTCCTTCCCCCCTCACCCACCCATTCCCCAAAAGAGAAAGAACACTCTCTGAAGGCAATCTACTGTACTATAGACCCTATGATACAGGTAAGTCTGTTAGTCCTGCCAGTAAACTCTGCTTTTTTAATTCCTCAAATTCACACCCTCTATGCTGACTCCAGACACTTTCACCCCCTTCCCTCCCACAGACAGCTCAGCTCTGTCCCTTGCTTTGTTGCTGACTTGACTTGCTACTCTTTGCCACAGCCTTCAGCCATGCTACTGTCAGTACCTCTCCTCTTTGAACCCTTCCCATCCCCTCCTCTGCAGGAAAATGGCTGATGCTTCCCTAGGTGTTACTGACAAAATTTCCCTAACCATGGAGGGGTCATGGACACCTGGGACTAATTCCCACATCCTATCCCTTCCAGTTGATCAAAGAGTATCACTGATTCCCCTTTTGTCAGCAATCCAAAATACCTATAACTCACTTTTACCTCCCAATCCAGTGTCAGAAGGCACTAGATCTGGTGAATTCTGAACAGAATCACAAAAAATGAAATTAACTAAATTCTAGGAGATAAGAAGTAACTAATAACACATATGGAAGTCATTTCTAAATCAGCTGCCTGTATGCAATCACACTATGGATTATGCAAAACAGAAGTCAATATCACAAAATTAGATGAAAAGGAGCTATGTGCTGTTTTAATGGTGTCAATCCAACCTAAACATACTATTGATGCTAAAAAAGGGAAAATGGATACAAGTTCATTCTGATTAGCAATATTTCTTTGTTTTAAATTTTATTTTAGACTCAAGGGCAAGAACACAAATACAGAAAAGAGAAAAGAAACAAAAAAAAATCATAAACTTAAATACAAAGAAAGAAAAAAAAGCATGATGTGTGAGTAGCAGAACATAAGAGAGGATTCAAGATATGTAACAATAAATTTTCATTTTGAGAAAGTCTGGATGATAAATAATACACTTTGTGTTGAGAGTTGTCCATCTTTGCTTCCTTGTGAGTTTCTTTTGTTCTCTGCTGTGCACTTTTTTACTTTGTTCTTTTTTCCCCTCCTCCACCCCCAGAAGGCTACAATATAGTTTAGATATGTTTTTTGATAGCTATAGATATATACATACACATATACATATATATATATATACACACACATACTTTCCCAAATATACTCTACTCCCGATCTTTTTTGTGTGTGTTTGTGCTTATCTCTTGTTTCCTATCCTTCCTGCCTCCTCTACTTTACTTCTACCCACTACCTTGCCCTCCTATTACTTGCTTACCCCACTTCAAGAATTCCTCCCCTATCCTCCCATTCCCATCAATCTAAACACCATTCCATACTCCCCTTTTATCTATTCCCTCATTCTCCCCTCTAAAGATCCCTCCCTTGCCCTCTCCCCCCTCCATATGCCCCTACCATTTTATTTCTTCTAAATTTAGAAGACTTTTTTTTAAAATTTAATTTATTTATTTAACATATTTAATTTTCAGCATTGGTTTTCACAAGAGTTTGAATTACAAATTTTCTCCCCATCTCTACCCTCCCCCCCACTCCAAGATGGCGTATATTCTGGTTGCCCTGTTCCCCAGTCAGCCCTCCCTTCTGTCACCCCACTCCCCTCCCATCCCCTTTTTCCTTCCCCTCTTGTAGGGCAAGCTAAATTTCTACTCCCCATTGCCTGTGTATCTTATTTTCTAGTTGCATGCAAAAAACTTTTTTTTTTGTTTTTGAACGTCTGTTTTTAAAAACTTTGAGTTCCAAATTCTCCCCCCTCCTCCCTTCCCACCCACCCTCCTCAAGAAGTCAAGCAATTCAACATAGGCCACATGTGTATCATTATGTATAACCCTTCCACAATACTCATGTTGTGAAAGACTAACTATATTTTGCTCCTTCCCAACCCATCCCCCTTTATTGAATTTTCTCCCTTGACCCTGTCCCCTTTTGAAAGTGTTTGTTTTTGATTACCTCCACCCCCATCTGCCCTTCCCTCCATCATCCCCCCCTTTTTTATCTTCTTTCCTCTTTCTTTCCTGTGGGGTAATATACCCAATTGGGTATGTATGGTATTCTCTCCTCAGGCCCAATCTGATGAGAGCAAGATTCGCTCATTCCACCCTCACCTGCCCTCTCCCCTCCTCCCACAGAACTGCTTCCTCTTGCTACCTTTATGCGAGATGATCCACCCCATTCTGTCTCTCCCTATCTCCCTCTCTCAATATGTTCCTCTCTCATCCCTTAATTTGATTTTGTTTCTCTTAGATACCTTCCCTTCATCTTCAACTCACCCTGTGCCCACTCTCTCTCTCTCTCTCTCTCTCTCTCTCTCTCTCTCTATGTATATATATACACACACACACACACACACACACACACACACACAGAGATATATACATACATACATACACATTCACTTATATATATATATATATATACACATAAACATATATACATATATGCATATTCCCTTCAGCTACCCTAATACTGATGTCTCATGAATCATACATGTCATCTTTCCATGTAGGAATGTAAACAAAACAGTTCAACTTTAGTGAGTCCCTTGCAGTTCATTTTTCTTGTTCTTTTTCTTGATTACCTTTTCATGCTTCTCTTGATTCTTGGGTTTGAAAGTCAAATTTTCTATTCAGCTCTGGTCTTTTCACTGAGAAAGCTTGAAAGTCCTCTATTTTATTAAAAATCCATATTTTGCCTTGGAGCATGATACTCAGTTTTGCTGGGTAGGTGATTCTTGGTTTTAATCCTAGCTCCATTGACTGCCAGAATATCGTATTCCATGCCCTTTGATCTCTTAATGTAGAAGCTGCCAGATCTTGGGTTATTCTGATTGTATTTATACAATACTCAAATTGTTTCTTTCTGGCTGCTTGCAGTATTTTCTCCTTGACCTGGGAGCTCTGGAATTTGGTGACAATATTCCTAGGAGATTTCTTTTTGGGATCTATTTGAGGAGGCGATCGATGGATTCTTTCAATTTCTATTTTGCCCTGTGGCTCTAGAACATCAGGGCAATTCTCCTTGATAATTTCTTGAAAGATGATATCTAGGCTCTTTTTTTGATCATGGCTTTCAGGTAGTCCAATAATTTTTAAATTATCTCTCCTGGATCTATTTTCCAGGTCAGTGGTTTTTCCAATGAGATATTTCACATTGTCTTCCATTTTTTCATTCCTTTGGTTCTGTTTTATAGTATCTTGAGTTCTCATAAAGTCACTAGCTTCCACTTGCTCCAATCTCATTTTTAAAGTACTATTTTCTTCAGTGGTCTTTTGGACCTCCTTTTCCATTTGTCTAATTCTGCCTTTCAAGGCATTCTTCTCCTCATTGGCTTTTTGGAGCTCTTTTGCCATTTGAGTTAGTCTATTTTTTAAGGTATTGTTTTCTTCTGTGTATTTTTCAGTATTTTTTTGGGTCTCCTTTAGCAAGTCATTGACTTGTTTTTCATGGTGTTCTCGCATCCTTCTCATTTCTCTTCCCAATTTTTCCTCTACTTCTCTAACTTGCTTTTCCAAATCCTTTTTGAGCTCTTCCATGGCCTGGGACCAGTTCATGTTTTACTTGGAGGCTTTTGGTGTAGGTTCTTGCACTTTGTTGATTTCTTTAGGCTGTATGTTTTGGTCTTCTTTGTCACCAAAGAAAGAATCCAAAGTCTGAGACTGAATCTGGGTGTGTTTTCGCTGCCTGGCCATATTCCCAACCAACTAACTTGACCCTTGTGTTTTTCAGCGGGGTATGACTGCTTGTAGACTAAAGAGTTCTATTTTCTACGTTCGGGGGTGATGTGCCAGCTCTGCCACACCAGCACTGCTCCTTCCCCAAGAACCCCCAACCCGGACTGGGCTTAGATCTTCAGCAGGCTGTGCACTCCTACTCTGATTCGCCACTTAATTCCTCCCACCAGGTGGGCCTGGGGCCGGAAGCAACAACAGCTGTAGCTGTCCCACCTCCGCTGCCCCCAGGGCTGGTAGCCAAACAGCGAACTCCTTCCACTCCCGCAGCTTTTCCCATTAACCTCTCTGCTGTCTTTGGTGTTTGTGGGTTGAGAAGTCTGGTAACTGCTGCAGCTCACTGATTCAGGGTGCTAGGGCACTTTCCGCTCAGCTTCTGGTCTGGTTGGTCCGCGCAGCTCACTCTGGGCTCGGCTGGGCTCGGCTCCCCACGGCTCCCCTCTGCTCCCAGCTCTGTATGGGAAAGACCTCACCCAGAGACCATCAAGGCTGTCCTGCGCTGGAGCCCTGCTTCCCTCTGCTGTTTTGTGGGTTCTGCCATTCTAGAATTGGTTCAGAGCCATTTTTTATAGGTTTTTGGAGGGACTCGGCAGGGAGGTCACCCTAGTCCCTGCTTTCCGGCCACCATCTTGGCTCTGCCCCCCAATTTAGAAGACTTTTATACTCTTCTAAATATATATGTATTGTTCCCTCTTAAACCCATCCCCAATGAAAGTAGGTTACCAGAACTACCAGCCCTCCTCCCCCATCTAATTCTTCTGTATCCTTTTTTCCTCATTTGAATAAAATAGTTACTCTTTTTAGTTGTTCCTAAATCGTTTTACTTTTTAAATTCATATCGTAGTCAAGTTTATCCCTATCTTTCTTATGAGCTCACCAGTTATTAATAAGAATCTTAGACATAAATTTTAAATTTTATATTCTATGAAAGGTAAACAATCTGTCCTTATGAATCTCTTATAATCAGTCTTATACCTTATGTTTCTTTTGGTTCTTGTATGTTGAATCTTCTATTAAATTCAGGATTTTTTTTTACAAATTCTCGAAAGTCTGAGGGTTTGTCAAATGTCCATTTTTTTTCATTCAAGATAATACTGAAATTTGCAGGGTATGATATTTTTGGTCAGAGCCCCAGGTCTTTTGCTCTTTGACATATTCTGTTCCAAGACCTGCAGCCCTTTAATGTCTCTGCTGTTAGGTCTTGGGTAATTCTAATTGTGGCACCCTCATATTTAAATTGTTTTAATCTTGATGTTTCTAATATTTTATCCTTGAGCAGGGGGTTTCAGAATTTAACTATGATATTCCTATGAGTTTTCCTCATAGGATCTCTTTTAAGTGGAGATTGACGGATTTTTTCTATTTCTACTTTCCCACCTTGTTCTAATGCTTCAGGACAATTTTCTTTAGTTATTTCTTGTATTGTTGTATCAAGATTCTCTTTTTGACGATAACTTTCAGTTAGTCTGATTATTTTTGTATTTTCTCTTCTTGATCTATTCTCCAAATCTGTTGTTTTTCTTATGTTTCACTTTCTCTTCTATTTTTTCATTATTCATGTTTTGTTTAATTATTTCTTAATCTCTTATAATTTGACTGGCTTTGCTTTGCCCAATTCTAATTTTCAAGGTGTCGCTTGCCTCCTTAAGATTCTGGATCTCCTTTTCTAATTGGTTAACTTTCCTTTTATAACCTTCTTGTTTTTATTGGATTATTTTTATTTTTTGTTTTTCTTTGTCATTTGATTTTTAAAGTCTTTTCAAACACCTTCTATAAATCCTTTTCGGGCAGGTGACCATTTGATGTTACTTTTTGGGGGTTTCTTTACTTCAATATCCTCCTCTGAAGATGAACCCTGATCTTCTGTATTCTCAAAATATCTTTCTATGGTTGGATTCTTTTTCCTTTGCCTGTGCATTTTTTTGTGGTAATAGCTTGATTTTTGTAATCAACTCTAGCCCTGGGATATGGGAAATGGTGCCTCTTGCTCCAGATCTTCAGTTCTCCACTCTAGCCTGGAACCAAAGCCAAACCTCCAACCTCCTGTAAATGCCCACAGCCAGGGGCTTTCTGCCACACTGCTTCTGCACTCAGTGGGCATGTGCTGGTTCCTTCTTGCCCCAACTGCTCTTTGCAGCACAGCTGGGTCTGGTGTTCCTCGTCAGCAGAAGTGTCCACAATCTTCCTGGGCTCAAATGCCCAACTCCCCTCGCTATTCTGGGAGGAAAAGTTCCTATGGCTGGGGCAAAGGCAGCCTCTCAGACCAACTAACCCCAGGACTTGCCTCTTGTTGTTAAACCAGACCCTAGCCTAGAAGGTGTTTACTCTTTGCAGGGACCAAACTTCATCCTGGGATTTTTCTTCTGATCTTCTCAAATTGTCCCAGGAAGATCCTGGTTTTGCCCCTATTCTTCTTTGTCTCCACCCATACTTTGTTCACCCCAAGGTGCTATTTTAACTCTTTTGTGAGGGAAAATCTTGAGAGCTTGGAATTTTCTGACCTACTCCACCATCTTCCCAGAATCCTCTGCTAGCAATATTTCTTAAAGATTTTTAATCAATCAAACTAGTTACCAAAAGAACAGCTAAAGGCACCCAGAAATTGGTTCATCCAGGAAGCACTTGATTTCAAGGTATGGGAAGCAAAACAACACTGATTTGGACTATCAGTTTATGTTAAAAACATTGTAGAGGAGGCTGGACAACCATATCATTGAGCAATATCATCTCATGAAATAGTAAAAGGTAACAGAGGTAAAGATTAGCTGAGAAAGTGTGTGGCATGTAAGCCAACTAGACCAGGTCATTCTAAAAAACATACATATCTGAGATAGAAAGGAGAACATGAAAAACGTAAAATAAGTTAAACAGATTTGACAGCATTTCCATAGAGTTGTAGTCTTACTATTAATGACTCCTTATTGCCTAGTGGGTTAAACAAGGATGTGGAAATGGCTTTTATGAGAACGAAGACAGGAAAAACTGTAGGGATTGATTAAACACTCACAAACAAAAATTAGTTTCAGTGGTAAGACAATTTTGGAAGTATCCAGGAAGTGACTTCCAGAAGAGATAGCAAAAGTGAAGACGAAACAAAACTAGATTATATTACTACTTAAAAAAAAAGTACCAAGAAGACTTCAACAAATGCTGTCACACATACCTGATTTCTAATCTGCACCAAATCTTCCTTACTTGCTGAGAATTTTGAAGTTCAGGAACTAATCACAGGCCTGATCCCACTACTGACTGGCCTGGGAGTTTTGGCCTGCTCCACTTGGTGGCCCTCCACTCTCAGGGGCTCACCATATTAATGTCAAACTTGGTACAGACTACCAATAAGCATAGCCCACAAGAACTCAGAAATCCTTGGAGAACTTTGAGAGCTCCAGTAGCCTAAGCATTCCCAAAGTCTGGGTTAGAGGCATGGATCAACATGCCTGGTTTCAAGGATGTTTTTGATGAAAATATGAGAAAGAAAAAGGCAGGCAATTACAGATAATTTCCTGTAGCAGATACATCTTGGAGCAATTGGGTGAAAGGAATAGAGAATAGAAGATTCCATCTTATTTATTGCTTGTTGGCAACAAATAAGAATTTAATATGGTAAAGCAAAATGCATTTTCAAGGGCTCTCTTTCAATAAGGGTTTTCTCGCATAAGTTAAAATCATAAAAGATTCCTTGTTAGATATAATCAAGTAAGTTATAAAGCAGGGAAAGATGTTCTTCATAGGATTTCCCTATACTCATGTCATGCTCAAGGTTCAAAGGTAAAAAGGATTTCCTGTAGGTGGTGAGAACATCCAGAAGTTTCTGACAAGGCCTCTTATCCACATTTGAAAAATCAAAGCTCTTGAAGAATGCATATATATCAAAGTATGGCAGGCAGAAAGATAGGTAGTGTGTTAAATTACTCCATCAGCACACATATCTTAGAAACACATTGCAGATGGACGATGTGTTGGATGCAGAACTGAAGAGGAAGAAAGATGGTTGAATTGTGTTTGGGAAATCGTGCTGCAATTTTAATGATTGCAAGTTGCTCTCTGCCCCCAAAACCCATCTTTTAAACACTAATAGTCTCCTGATAATGCTATATGGCTGTAAATCACAGCATACAATGACCTCCAATTAATCAAGACTGTTGGTGACCCAAAGATCAATGGAGAGATGGACACCAGTGCAAGACCATAGTGTATTATCAAAGACAATTTGCAAACATCAAGGGATGTGAAAGTTATCAAAGAAAGGTATGATTGGAAAAGCAGATGGAACAGTTACAAGGAGAGTAAGCCTGAATACTGCCCTGAGACCTTTGAAATTTCAGAAGATCTGCAGAAAGGCCTTCATCCCACTGAACTGATCCTCTTTGGAGGATTTATGTGAACACATAAACAATATTTATAGAGAATTTGGTTTTGATGGGTTTTGATCTGCAGTGATGAAGGGAGTATCCATGTTGAGGAGATCACAAATCCATTGATGTATTCAAGTAACTCGGGAGAACAGAGAGCATTTTGGGACATGGGATCAAATGACACTATCTTGATAAATGACCTATCATGATGAGGATGGTAGTCTCTTGGTATTTGATAACATAGTCACAAAGGAACTACCAACAGCTGTAGGATTCCTCACACTTTCCACTGGGGCTCCTTTTATACTCATACCAATTAGGAAAGTACACTTGATTTGGATTTAGAGGATGTGGAGTCAGAATCCCATCTCTAGCTTTGGTTAGGGAAGTGGATAGAGTGCTGGACTGATTTCAAATCCTGCCTCAGTAACTTACTGGTTTTATGACCCTAGGCTAGTCACTTAACCTCTCTGTGACTCAGGTTCCTCATCGGTAAAATCAGGGAGTTGGACGTAATGGGTTCTAAGCTTCCTTACAGCTCTAAATAAATGATCCTATGATTCTACATGTTTAAGCATAATTCCAGCCATCACATGCCCAAACACAATACTAGTCATACCATCAAATTGAATTCTTGGTTCTCAATTCACCCTAGATTAGGAGTTCTTAATTTTTTGTGTGTCATGGACCTCTTTGGCAGTGGACCCTTTTGGCTTTGGACCCTTTGGCTTTGGACCCTTTCCAGGATAATGTTTTTAAATGCATAAAATACATATGATTATAAAGAAAAGCAATTATATTGGGATAAAAATGGGAAAACTTTCTCACCTAAGATACAGACCTTCTGAAATTTGCCTACATGGAGAGGAGTTCATGGACCACAGGTTAAGAATACCAACTCTAGATTTTTGGCCAAATGGACCTCATGATGATTCCTTCAGACCTCTGCTCTGTAGTGGAAAGCCACTTGGAAAAAAAAAGATTTAACAGGAGACTCTTGATTCCAAGCTGTGTGGTAGTACATCAGTGACAGTTTTTTTCAGTGCAGAAATATTTCATTTAGAGGAAAAAATATGAAAACAATGCACAACTGGAGTGACAACCTGACAAGATTGAGGGCTCCTTAAAGTAACTAAATTCTTATTGTCTATTAAGAGCATGACCAGGTATTTTGTTCCCTCCTAGGGATGCTACCATATTTCTAGAGCAGCCCTGATAATAAACAACTTTGGGTCCACCACAGTGTAATTGCTTTTTGCCAAAATCAGCTGACAGGAGCATCATATTACTGCTTGGAATAGTCTCAGGCTCTGATCATCCTCTGGCTGAGCCAGTAGTGACATCTGGGGTGTTTAATTCCTCAAAGAATGGATAATATGAGATCATAAGGCATAGCAAAGGCACCACCATATTGGTTCTCATTAATAGTAGGGAGGACTCCTTTTTACTTGCCATCCAGTTCTGTGATAACTACCATTCTCCTACCAAATGTGTAAGGGGTTCCATCAGCTTCTAATAATCTTGGGTGAATCATTCACCTTCCCTAAAAAATGTTGGAGGTCTTTAACTTCTGTTGTCAGAATCCAATTTTATGTGGCCTGTACATGTTGTGTGCATTTGTAATCCTTTCTGTACCAGCAAGAGTCCTAGGAAGATTACATCGAAGAACAAACAGACATAGTCCTTCTACACTGTGGTTTGAGATTGAAATCCTTTAGATATATTTATAAATATATGTGAAATAATTAGAAAGAGGTTTGCAGAACAGCATGGATTCTTACATTAAAAATGTAAATCAAGAATGGAGTGTTTAATAGAAAGGAAAACCAAGCAGTGGATACATTTCTATTGTTAAATCATGAGAAATATATAACAAATAGCTTTGAGGACTCCAAGATAACATAAAGAAGCTACATTTAGAACTTACTTAAGAATAAACCCCATGTGCAAGCTATAATGAACTAAAATGAAAATAATCTTTAGGATAGCCCCTAAGATCAAATCCTCCATATGAACATAGCAGGGAGCTGTGGGCCATAGGTTACATCCAGGGGTATGCTAATAAACATTTAACAACCTTCTTGCTGGGCGGGGGAGGGGAAACTAATGTATACACAGTATACTTTCGAATTTAAAGTGTATTATTAACATTTTCTCCAATATTTTAGGCTGGGCAATTAATGAAATAAAAAATAATATCCTGATTTGTAGTATTTGCTAAGGTGTAAATAGACACACTAAAAAATTAACAGTTAGCTCTCATGAACCAGTTTGAGCTAATGCTGTCACACACCTGGTTACATTTATAAGGTCCTCATCATATCTGGGAAAGGCTTTATTCTACTCATTCCAAGTTCCAATTCCAAGGAAGTTATTGATTCCTAACAAGTCTAGACTGGCATAGAATCTCCTCTTTTCCTAATTTCCCTATTTATGTCAAGTTCTACTATGCTTTTAGTCACTTTAGTTCGTAACATCGTAGTCATTTTGATTTCTCATTCTCCTTTACCCTTCATGTCCAATCAGTTGCCAAATCTTCTCCATTCTATATATATATATATATACACACAGAAACTTATGAGGCATTTTTAACAAATGGGCTTTAGGAGAATCAGTCAATGCTGCAGGTATTACATGCAGTCCTGGGACACAGGTCAGCATAGTCTTTGGCAGCAGGCCCTGTGGTGACTGAACCTTTCATCTTGCCTTTGTTGTTTACTAAGACCATGGCATCGTCTTCAAAATCTATATTTTGAACACAGCATCTTTTCTCTGATATGACTTCTGTTGCCATGTTACCATTGCTAAATGAACCTTCTTCCGGAACTCTGGTTTCCACTTTTTCACCGTGGCCGTTACCATGTCACCCATACCAGCTGCGGGAAGCCTGTTCAATCTTTCCTTAATCCTCTTCCTAGAGATGATGTACAGGTTCTTGGCACCTGTATTATCAGCACAATTGATAACAGCTCCCGTTGGGAGACCCAAGGAACCTCAGAACTTTGCTCCCAAAAACCCACCACATCCTCGCTTAGACATCTCGGCTCCCAGAAAGCGCAAAAGAGCCCAAAGTGATATTCTTTTTTTTATAATTAACATTTTTTATTTTTAGTTTACAATGCTTGGTTCCACATAATTTTGAGTTCCAGATTTTCTTCCCCCTTCCCCCCGCCTCCCCAAGATGGCATGGAATCTAATATATCTTCTACATATAACTTCAATGTAACAGTGTTCCAATTTTCCCACATCCTCTCCAGCATTTATCATTTTCCTGTTTTGTCATTTTAGCCAATCTGACAGGAGAGATCAGGTACCTAAGAGTTGTTTTGATTTGCATTTCTCTAATCAGTAGTGATTTAGAGCATTTTTTCATATGCCTATCTTTAATTTCTTCCTCTGAAAACTGTCTATTCATATCCTTCGACCATTTCTCAACTGGGGAATGACTTGTATTCCTACAAATTTGACTCAGTTCCCTGTATATTTTAGAGATGAGGCCTTTATCAGAGACACTGGTTGTAAAGATTTTCTCCCAATTTTCTGCTTCCCTCCTAATCTTTGTTGCATTGGCTTTTTTTATACAAAAACATTTCAATTTAACATAATCAAAATTATCCATTTTGCATTTTGTAATGCTCTCTATCTCTTGTTGTGTCATGAATTTTTTGCTTTTCCATTAATCTGATAGGTAAACTATTCCTTGCTTTCCCAAGTTGCTCATAGTATCAGCCTTTATTCCTAAATCATGAACCCATTTTGACTTTATTTTAGTATATGGTGTAAGATATTGGTCTGTGCCCAGTTTCTGCCCTACCATTTTCTAATTTTCCCAGCAGTTTTTGTGAAATAGTGAATTCTTAGCCCAGAAGTTAGATTTTTTTGGGTTTATTAAAGAGTAGACTGCTATAGTCATTGAATATTGCGTCTTGTGTACCTATCCTGTTCCACTGATCCATGGCTCTGTTTCTTAGCCAGTACCAGGTAGTTTTGATGACTGCTGCTTTATAGTACAGTTTAATATGTGGTATGGCTAGGCCACCTTCCCTAGCATTTCTTTTTATTAATACCCTAGGTATTCTAGACCTCTTATTCTTCCAGACGAATTTTGTTGTTATTTTATCCAGCTCTGTAAAATAATTTTTTTGTAGTTTGATTGGTATGGCACTGAATAAATAAATTAATTTAGGTTAAATTGTCATTTTTATTATATTAGCTCGGCCTAACTGTGAGCAACTCATCTTTTTCCATTTATTTAGATCTGACTTTATTCGTGTGAAAAGTGTTTCATAATTACATTCATATAGTCCCTGGGTTTGTCTGGGCAGATAGACTCCCAAATATTTTATAGTCTACAGTAACTTTGAATGGAATTTCTCTTTCTACCTCTTGCTGTTGGGCTTTGTTGGTAATGTATAGGGATGCCGAGGATTTGTGTGGGTTTATTTTATATCCTGCAACTTTGCTAAAGTTGTTTATTATTTCAAGTAGTTTTTTACTTGATTCTCTAGGATTCACTAAGTAAATCATCACATCATCTGCAAAAAGTGATAATTTAGTTTCTTTTTTGCCTATTCTAATTCCTTCAATTTCTTTTTCTTCTCTTATTGCTACAGGTAACATTTCTAGTACCAAATTAAATAGTAGGGGTGATAATGGACATCCTTGTTTCATCCCTGATCTTATTGGGAATGCATCTAGCTTATCCCCATTACAAATAATGCTTGTCGATGGTTTTAGGTAGATGCTATTTGTAATTTTAAGGAAGGTTCCACTTATTCCTATGCTTTCTAGTGTTTTTAATAGGAATGGGTGTTGTACTTTGTCAAAGGCTTTTTCTGCATCTATTGAGATGATCATATGGTTTCTGCTAGTTTTGTTGTTGATATGATCAATTTTGCTAATAGTTTTTCTAATATTGAACCAGCCTTGCATTCCTGGAATAAATCCTACCTGATCATAGTGTATTATTCTTGTGATAAGTTGCTGCAATCTTTTTGCTAATATTTTATTTTAAAATTTTGCATCAATATTCATTAAGGAAATTGGTCTATAATTTTCTTTCTCTGTTTTGACTCTACCTGGTTTGGGTATTAGTACCATATTTGTGTCATAAAAAGAATTAGGTAGGACTCATTCTTCACCTATTTTCCCAAATAGTCTATAAAGTACAGGAATTAATTGTTCTTTAAATGTTTGATAAAATTCACATGTAAAACCATCTGGCCCTGGAGATTTTTTCCTAGGGAGTTCATTGGTGGCTTGCTCAATTTCTTTGTCTGAAATGGGGTTATTTAGAAATTTTACTTCCTCTTCTATTAACCTGGGCAATTTATATTTTTGTAGATATTCATCCATATCCCTAAGGTTGTCAAATTTATGGGTATACAATTGGGCAAAACAGTTCCTAACTATTGTTTTAGTTTCCTCTTCATTGGAGGTAAATTCACCCTTTTCATTTTTGATACTGGTAATTTGATTTTCTTCTTTCTTTTTTTAATCAAACTGACCAAAGGTTTATCAATTTTATTGGTTTTTTCTTAAAACCATCTCTTGGTTTTATTTATTAATTCAGTAGTTTTCTTGATTTCAATTTTATTAATCTCTCCTTTGATTTTCAGTATTTCTAATTTGTTATTTAATTGGGGATTTTCAATTTGTTCTTTTTCTAGCTTTTTCAGTTGCATGCCCAATTCAATGATCTCCTTCTTCTCTATTTTATTCGTGTAAGCATTTAGAGATATAAAACTTCCCATAAGAACTGCTTTTGCTGCATCCCATAAGTTTTGGTGTGTTGTCTCACTATTCTCATTCTCTTGAATAAAGTTATTAATTGCTTCTATGATTTGTTCTTTGGCTCACTCATTCTTTAGGATTAGATTATTTAGTTTCCAATTAATTTTTAGCTTATTTTTCCCTGGTTCTTTATAACAAATAATTTTTATTGCATCATGATCTGACACTTCTGCCTTTCTGCACGGGACTGTGAGGTTTTTATGCCCTAGTACATGGTAAATTTTTGAATATGTGCCATGTACTGCTGAGAAAAAACATATATTCCTTTTTATCCACATTCAGTTTTCTCCAGAGGTCTATCATATCTGCCTTTTCTAAAATTCTGTTCACCTCCTCAACTTCTTTCTTGTTTATTTTGAGGTTAGATTTATCACGTTCAGAGAGGGGGAGGTTGAGGTCTTCCATTATTATGGTTTTGCTGTCTATTTCTCCCTGTAACTCCCTTAACCTCTCTTTTAAGAATGTGCATGCCATACTACTTGGTCCATATATGTTAAGCATTGATATTGCTTCACTGTTTATGGTGCCTTTTAGCAGGATGTAGTGTCCTTCTTTATTTCTTTTAATTAGATCTATCTTTGCTTTTTCTTTGTCTAAGATTAGGATTGCTATCCCTGCTTTTTTCACTTTAGCTGAAGCACAATATATTCTACTCCAACCTTTTACGTTTACCCTGTGTATATCCCCGTGTTTCAAATGTGTTTCTTGTAAACAGCATATCGTAGGATTATGGTTTTTAATCCATTCTGCTATCCATTTCCATTTTATGGGAGAATTCATCCCATTCACATTCAGTTATGATTACTATCTGTGCCTTTTTCTCCATCCTATTTCCCCCCATTTATGCTTTTATTTCTCCCTTTCCCCTTCTACTCCTCAAAAAGTTTTGCTTTTGACCACCACTTTCCTCAGTTTACCCTCCCTCTTCTTATTCCCCTCCCTTATCTTCCCATTTTCCACTTGCTACTTCTTCCCTCCCTTCTGACCACCCCCTCCATTTTTTCCTCCCTTTCCCCTCCTACTGCCTGTAGGACAAGTTAGATTTCTATACTTATCAGGGTATGTTATTCCCTTCTTGAGCCAAATCCGATGAGAGTAAAGCTCAAATACTGCTCTTCTCCCTCCCTTCTTTCCCTCTACTACAATATTTTTTTGTGCCTCTTCATGTGAGGTAATTTACCCTTTTCTACTACCTCCTTACCTCTTCTCCCAGAACCATCCCTTTATATCTCTATAATTATATTTTTTTATCATTATATCGGTTATTTTATACTGACACCCACATTCTATGAATATCCCTTTCAATTGTCATAATAAGTATATTATTCTCAAGATTGACATATATATATACACATCAGACATATATAAAACAAAGTAATCCTATATAAGGATGTAATTAATTAGCCTTATTGATTAACTAATTTTTTTTCACCATTTACCTTTTCATGTCTCTCTTGAGTTTTATATTTGGAGATCAAATTTTCCATTGAGCTCTGGTCTTTTCATCAGGAAGGTCTGGAATTTCCTTATTTCATTGAATGTCCATCTCCTTGCCTGGAAATTTATGCTCAATTTTGCTGGATAGTTGATCCGTGGTTGTAGTCCAAGTTCCTTTGCCTTTCAGAATATCATATTCCAATTTCTCCTGTCATTTAATGTAGAAGCTTAAAGATCCTATGTGATCCTGACTGTAGTTCCATGATATTTGAATTGTTTCTTTCTAGCTGCTTGCAATATTTTCTCCTTGACCTGGTAGTTGTGGAATTTGGCTATAATATTTCTTGGAGTTTTCAATTTGGGATCTTTTTCTGGGGGCGATCAATGGATTCTTTCAATGACAGTTTGACCCTCTGGTTCTAGGACCTTCAGGCAATTTTCTTTAAGGATTTCATGGAAGATACTGTCCAGGCTCTTTTTTTCATCATAGCTTTCAGGTAGACCAATAATTCTTAGATTATCTCTCCTGGATCTATTTTCTAGGTCATTTGTTTTTCCAATCAGATATTTCACATTTTCTTCTATTTTTTCATTTTCTAGATTTTGTTTGACTGATTCTTGATGTCTCATAGAGTCATTAGCTTCTACTTGCCCAATTCTAATTTTTAATGTTTTGTTTTCTTACTTTGTCTTCTCTATCTCCTTTTCCATTTGGTTGATTTTACTTTTCAATGAGACATTTTCTCCATTTATATTCTGATTTTCCTTAACCAATTCCCCAATTTTACCTTTTAAAGATTTGCTCTCCTCAATGAATTTTTTTTTCCATTTTTTCTTTTACCTCACTAATTTGGTTTTTAAGTCCTCCTTGAGTTCTTCCAGGAATGCTTTTTGGTCTGGAGACCAGTTCACTGTCCCTTTTGAGGTTTCAGATGTGGGTGTAGTGTCCATGCTGTCCTCTTCTGGACTGGTATTTTGGTCTTCCCTGTCTCCATAGTATGAGTCAATCGTCTTTGAAAGCTTCTTACAATTCTTTTTCATGGTGTTTTTTTTTTTCCTTCCTGGTTTCTGAAGTGGATCTCTGTTTCTGAGGCTCGGGGTCTCTGTCCCTAACTTCTTATGTTGGGATCTAGCTTTATGTGCTATGGCCTCTGGTTTCGTGAGGTGTGGGGGAGGGATGGTTTGCTTGCTGGGAGTCTCCTCTTCCCCAGGACTGCTCTACAGCAGGGGTGGTCTCAGCTTGTGTCTTTGTTGGTGTCTGCCACTTCCCCTGGCTGTGCAAAGCCAAGTCTGGGGTTCTGGTGTTGACTTTAGTTAGCTCCACCCCCTGGGGTTCAGTTACCCCCCCTTGTTCTGCTAAGGTGAGGGATGCTGGGACACCTCTCTTCCTGCACTAGTCTCCTTCTGCCACCACAGGAAGGGCCCTTCCTCCCACTTCTCTTGTTACCGAAGCCCCCCTTCTGGCTCCTCTGTTTCTCCTGAGGTTTTATTCTCTATTTTTATTCAGGGGAAGGATATGAGCCATTTTACCTGCACATCCTGGCTACCAGGAATCCAAGAAGGCAAGTTTCAAACCTTTAGACTGTGGGTTGGAGGCCTCAGGGCTAGCTGCCCCCCCGATTGCAGGCTCTGTGCTCCGACAGACTCTTGTCCTGGGCTGAGAGGCCTGGGGCTTGATAATGGCGGTAGCCGGTACTTCTGCCCTGGGCCTGTTCCTGCTCTGGCATTTCGCTCACCCAGCGCTCTCCCAGACCTGCAGGCTGGCTGGATTCCTCTGCTGTTCCCGGTTGGTTTGGTCTGGTGCCCTTGCGTTTGCCTGGGGTTGGAGGCCTCCAGGCTAGCTGCTCTCATGGCCTCAGGCTCTGCTCTCTGACAGACTTGCCAAAGTGATATTCTTAAAGCATAGGTCTGACCATATCAATTTTCTACTGAAGAAGTTTCAATGGTTCTCCGTCTTCACTCATCTTCAGTTATGTCTGACTCTTCATGACCCCATTGGGAATTTTCTTGGCAAAGATACTGGAGTGGTTTGCCATTTCCTTTTTGGGCTCATTTTACAGATGAGGAAACTGAGACAGCCAGGGTTAAGTGACTTGCCCAGGGTTACACAGCTAGTAAGTAACTGAAGCCAGATTTGAATTCAGATCTTCCAGACTCCAGGCCCAGCATTCTATCCACTGTGCCATCTATCTGCCCAGCTCCCCATTACTTCTCTCATTGTTTGGTATTTATAGTCCTTCCAAAACTTGCTCTAACACATTTTTGAGCCCCATTACAAATTCTTCTCTCAAACCTGTTGCCCTCAGCCATCTTTATGCCTTTGAATGGGTTGTCTTCCGTGTCTAGAATGCATTCTCTTCTCAGTTTTATGTTTAGAATCCTAAGTGTCTTTCAAAGTTCAGTACCATTGCCACCTCTTACGTGAGGTCTTTCCCGATTCACCCTTCCCTGTTCCCCACACTGATCACAAAATTTGGTGCTTCTCCTTTTGTAATCACCTTATCTTTAACTTAGATTTACTTTGTATATATTTTGTATCTGACTTATTTGTATACATGTAGTTTCCTCTGACAGAATGCAAAATACTTTAGGGCAGAGATTGTTTCATTTTTGTCTATATTACCAGGGCCTAGTCCAAAGCCTGTCACATAGTAGGCACTTAATAAATTCCTGTTGATTTATTGATCTATCTGTGATCCCTGAAGCCCTTCCATAATATGAGATCAACAGAAGAGGGAGGAGTAACTTACATATGGTGATCTCTTTAAGACCTTGGTTGACAATGTAAGTATACAAACTCACTTCATTTCTTGGGAACCACAAAAGAGATGACTATGATAGAAACCAGGAGGTTCTTAACATTAAGAAAAACCTCTTTTTTCTTTTGTTTTTGTTTTAAATTTTTATTCATTTTGAATTTAAATAAAAAAGATAAAAAAAGAACATTTCCATGTAAATAGCACAACATAAAAAGAGGATGCAATATAAAACCATAAATTTCCATTTCACACCGTTTAATTTTTCTAAAACTATGAAATAAATACTACATATCATTTTTAAAGCTACCCTGCTTTTCTGTCCTTCCATCTAAGTTTGATTTTGTTTCCTGCTATTCGCTTTTTATTTTTTTCTCCCTCCATCTTCATCCTAACCTAGAGAAGGCTACCTTTAGATACACGTGCACACACATACACACACACACACACACACACACACACACACACACCACTATACGTACTACTATTTATCAGCTCTTTCTCTGAATGTGGAGAGCATCTTCCTTTTAGTTAATTTGGGTATTTTATGATAGTCAAAATGACTTAGTCATTCAAAGTTGTTCTTAGAACAATGCTGCTGTTATTGTCAACGACATTCTGCTCATTTCAATGTATAATCCTTGTAATATATTGTTGTAGTCCCTTAGCTAGTATTTTATTCAGGATTTTTGCATCCATATTCATTAACAAAATTAGGCTATAATTTTCTTTCTCTGTTTTTGCTCTTCCTGGTTTAGGTATCAGTACCATATTTGTTCCATAAAAGGAGTTTGCCTGTTATTCTAAATAATTTAATATTGGAATTAGTTGATCTTTAAATGTTTGGTAGAATTTACTTGTAAATCAATATAAATCTGGTCCTGATGCTTTTTTGTTAGGAAGTATATTTATAGACTGTTCAATTTTTTTTATGAAATATGTTTATTTAGATATTCTATTTCCTCTTCTGTTAATCTAGGCATTTTGTGTTTTTGTAAATATTCTCCCATTTCACTTAGGTTATTCAATTCATTGGCATATATTGGACAAAATAACTCCTTATAATTGCTTTGATTTTATCTTCACTAGTTGTATATTCACCCTTTTCATTTTCAATACTAGTGATTTGACTTTCTTCTCTCTTTTTAAAATAATTTCAACCAATAGTTTATTTAAAATTTTTAAAATAAAAACCAACTCTTAGTTTTATTGATTAATTTAATCTTTTTCTTGCGCTCACTTTTATTAATTTCACTTTTAATTTTTAAGATTTCCAATTTGAGGTTTAATTGAAGATTTTTAATTTGTTCTTTTTCTAGATTTTTTTTGTTGTTGCATACCCAATTCATTGGTCTGCTTTTTCTCTATTTTATTAATATAAGCATTTAGAGATAGAAAATTTCCTCAGATTACTGCTTTTGCTTCATCCCATAGGTTTTGATAAATTGTCTCATTGTTATTATTCCCTTTAATGAAATTATTGATTGTTTCTATGATTTGTTCTTTAAGCCATTCATTCTTTAAGATCAGGTTGTTTAGCTTCCAATTAATTTTAATCTGTTTCTATGTTCCCTTGTTGAATATAATTTTTATTGTATTGTGATCTGAAAAGAATGCATTTAATATTTCTGCTTTTCTGCATTTTAAGTTTTTGTGCCCTAATATGTGGTCAATTGTTTTAGAGGTACCATGTATCACTGAGAAAAACAGGTGTATTCCTTTCTATTCCCATTCAACTCTCTCCAGATTCTATTCACCTCCTTAACTTCTTTTTTGGGGGAGCAGGGGGGTTAAACTTAACTAATTCTGAAGAGGGAAGGTTAAAGTCCCTCACTATCTATTTCCACCTGTAATTTATTTAACTTTTTCTTTAAAAATTTAGATGCATTTGGTGTCTATAGGTTCTGTATTGATATTCCTTCAGTTTTCTAAGGTACATTTTATCATAATATAGTTTTCAGATTTATCAATTTTAATTAAATCTATTTTAACTTTAACTTCATTTAAGATCATTATTGCTACTCCAGCTTTCCCCCCCACAAGCACCTTTTCTTAACCTTCATCTAAATACATTCTTATGTCTGGGATCTACCATAAATTTAATAAAGTAGTGTGTATTTACGTGTGTGTGTGTGATATTAGGTAGACAATATATAGGATCATGACAATTTGGAGGCAACAGGTCAGTTTTACCCTGGCTTTAAGTCTTCAGTGATTCTTGGTATGCAGAATTTAATCACTCAGTAAACATTAACTGGCTACTGTATGCTAGGCATTGTGCTGGCACATAGTAACATAGTAAAATTAAAAAAGCAACATCTTCACCTCAAGAAACTCATTTTCTAATATGGAAGACAGTATGTATGTATGTAGGTATATGGAAACCCATATACATACATATTTACATATACACATACATATATACATACGTACATACACACATATATATATATATTATATATGTATGTATATATACAAATATAGTAAATGGCATGTTAGGCAGGATTAGCAACTCTGGTGAGTAGGCTTGCCAAGCCCTTTTCAGGGCTTCTCATCCACCTTTTTTAGCCACCTTCACCATAATCTCACCTGTTGCTCCAAGAAGCTATAGCATGGACAGAGGCCATACGCCAGTAAACGATCTCTGCAAACAGGCTAAACGGGGTTGAGAATAACCAATAGGTCTCAAACCCATTGGTGAGTTGGGGGGGTGACTACTCCAAGCACGTGAAAACTTCCCTCCATGGAACAGGTGATCATTCACCCATTCATGAACAATTTGTTCCAATGGCCATGAAGGTGGCTCAAGCAGGGACTGTGGAGCACTTAGAGCTTGGTCAGGCATTGAAGAGCCAAGGTCATACACTGCATCCTGGATTGTCAGCAGTAGTCTTGACTTTTGTCCTGTCCCTGGACTTTGATGACTCAGGAAGAGAGAGTGAGGCTGATAACTTTATGCAACTCTGCCTCACTTAAATCCACTCCATGCACATGTCAAGACATACCTTGGTCCTCTTCGAAAATAAAGGACAAATAACAACAACCAGAACAGTATGTAAACCACCTACAAAGTAGACATAGAGTAATCTTAGAGAGAAAGTTCTAGTAGCTGGAGGAAACAAGGAAAGGCATCCTATATAAGACGGTGCTTGAGCTGAGTCTTGAAGGAAAGCATGGAGTCCAAGGCAGCTAACATAAAGGGAGGTGAAGTGCCTTGTCTAAGAAGTTAGAAGGCCAGTTTAGCTAGATTGTAGTGTGCTTAGCCTAGACCAGGGGTGGGGAACCTGAGGCCTTGAGGCCACATGTGAAGTTTGGATTCAGTCAAAGGGCCACACTTGAGGACCTAGAGGGCCACATGTGGCTTCAAACCTACAGGTTTCCCACCCTTGGCCTAGACCTATAATTTCATTGATATAGGGAACTCCCTTTATCATATAGATCAGCACCTTCTCTGCAACTAATATCATAGGTAGTTGCCTAGCTATATGCTCTAGAACACTGATAAGTTAAATGATTTACATAGGGTAACAAAGTCACTATATATCAGGACAAGGCTTGAACCCAGGTCTTCCACTATGCCACTTTCTTGCTTGGGTAAAGCACAACTTTTCTATGCCTTAATTTTCTCATCTGAACAACGGAGCTAATAATAGCACTTACTTTATAAGTATCAAATAAAATAATGTAAATGAAGCGCTTTGAAAGACTTTAAATCACTATATAAGTGTCAACAATTGTTGTACCGAGGTTATGATATCTGAGTCATGGAATCACAAATACCTTCTTCAATAAAGCCAGAGTTACTGGCCATTTGTAACTTTCTGTCTTCCAGTTAGGTTATATCTTACCCCCTTTCCTCATAGTGTATGGGAAGGAGGGGGTGGAGAGTGACTTTGTGCTGACTCCTCTTTCTTGGGTATGACCTGACTCAATGGGGTTCCCCACCCATTTCCTGTCCTGACTTGGAAAACATTATCACCCAGCTCCTCAGAGTCAATCAGCACTTGGGCCATAATCTTTTGCCCTGGGTGGGGCTCTATGCCATCTAAAACATAAGAGTACCATTGGCAGAACACCATCTCTTCCTTGTTACTCCAGTCTCAATGAACTTGAATGGTTCCTTCTCATTCCCAGTCAGCTTCATTTCCAAAGGACAGCGTAGGAAAACCTTGGCTGAAAAGCTCATTTCTATATTGTTGAATCCAGTTGCTAGTGGCCCTGTAATAGCAACAGAGACCATGAGAGCCTGAGTTCTCCTACAGCCTAGTAGATTGTGGATGCCCACTTGCCCCCACTAGTATCTGGCCCTGCCAATGGCATCTGCATTATCCTTTCAAGCCATTATCTGTCCTCTCCTCTTCTCCCCACCCAATTCAATGTACAGAGGAGTGAAGAAAGGTATCCCCAGCATAGGGAACAACATGAACAAACGTTGAAAGAAGAAAGCATGGTTTGTGGATAAAAGAGGAGAACTGGAGAGGAATAGTGTCAGAATGAAAAGGATGGTGGTGGGGTACAAGATTGTGAAGAGACTTTACAAAGTGCCAAGCTAAAGGATTTCTATGATGTTGAATGGGTAATAGGGTATCAATGGAGGTTTTTGAGCAGAGGAATAACATTGTTATGCACAGAAATGCTGGGCAGCATGAAGAAAAGAGTGAAAAAGGAGAGAAAATAGAAGTGAAAAAGGTTATTGCAGCAGTCCAAGAATGATGAAAGCCAGAACTAGAGTAGGAAATAGAGAAGAATGAGGCATATAAAAGGGATTTTGTGGAAATAGAATCATTAGAATTTGACGAACTAATTGGGTATGAGAGCTGAGGGAGAAGGAAGAAACAAACATTGAGGGTTTGAACATGGGAGACTAGTTACAAAGTAAAATGCTATTTATAGAAACAGTGGGATTGGAATAAAGACTGTCTTTGGGAGAAACTATAAATTCAGTTTTATGCATGTTGAGTTTGGAGTACTGGTGAAACACAGAGGTAAAGCTTCTATGAGTTGTTGGAGATGTGGGTCTGGAGATCAGAATTGTGGTCAGGGATGATGTTATATGATTTGAGAGTTATCTGTGTAGAGGTGATAGTTGAAGATGTGGGTGACAGTGAGATTGCCATGGGAGAAACTATAGAGAGAAAGGAGAAGATGCTAAGCACATCCTTTGGGGAATCTTGTAGAGGTTCAGGAGAAATATGAAGGTATAATAAAAGAAGACATACAAGGAGAATATAAGAGAGGTGAAAGAACCTTGAACCATTTGGTGTTTCTGAAACCAAGGGAAGAAAGAGCATGCAAAAGGAGGGAATAATTAGGGAAACCAGAGAAGCCGAATAGGATTAAAATTGACAAAAAAAAAGGTCATTGATTTGATGATCCAGAGGTTATTGGTGACTTTTGAGAGAGGAATTTCAATAGACTGATGGACCAGAATGCAAGAGATTGAGAGGGAGGGGAACAGGTGGTGAGGAAGTGGAACCCTTGTATGCAAATGTCATTTATTCAAATTTTTAATTTAACAAGCATTTCTTTTCTTTTCTTCCCTACTTTCTCTATTTGAAAAAAGAACTAAATATTTTTTGTAAACAAAAATGCATAGTGATGAAAAACAAATTCCCACATTGGCCATGTCCAAATACACACACATATACATACATACATACACATCTCATTCTATACTTTGAATACATCAATTCTCTTTTTAGGAGGTGTGTAGCATGTATTCATTATCAATGGTCCCCTAGAATCATGTTTGGTCCTTGCGTTGATAAGAGTTATTAAGACTTCCACATTTGTTGTTTTCTTTTTTTATAACATCATAGTTTATGTATGATTCTGCCCTCTTCACTCTGCATCCCTTCACACAAGTCTTCCCAAGTTTTTCTGAAACTGTCTCCATTAGTGTTCCGTTACATTTATGTATTTTATAATTTGTTCAGCCATTCTCCTTTTGATGGGTAACCCTCTTAGTTTCCAGTTCTTTGTCACTACAAAGAACTGTTATAAGTATTTTTCTACATGTGGGCCATTTTCTTTTTTTGTGCACACCATTTTTTAAAAAAAGATAACTATTCATGGAAGATAAGAGAGAAATGGAGGGATAGTTGGGTTAGGTAGAAAGACTGAAGAAGACTTTTTTTTAAGAACTGGTGAGATTGTGGAAAGTTTATAGAAAAATGGGAATGGGCTTAGGGAAAGGTTGAAGACATATGAGACAAACTGCAAGTGAAGTTGACAAAGGCCACAGAAGGAATGGGATCAAAAACACATGTAGAAAGAGTATCCTTAGCAAGTTTCTCTGATAAAGGTTTCATATCTAAAATACATTAGGAGCTGATTAAAAATGTATGAGATCAAGAGCCATTTTCCATGAGCTAACATGGCCAGTGGCTATGAACAGGAAGTTCCTAAAAGGAAGGACTACAACCATCTATAACCATATGGGAAAAAATGCTCCAAATCAGATAACTTCTAGTTCACTCAACTCATCTCTGCATCTCTTAGTTTCAATTCCATCAGACAAAATGGCCTGGAACAAGATGCCCCCTGCTGGGCCTAGTGTCTCACTCCCCCTTTCCAGCTTCCTTTTGTGTGTTGTCTTCCTCCATTAAGTCAAAGCTTTTTGAGGGCAGGAAGTGTCTTTCTTTTTCTTATTTGTGTTCCTGGTGCTTAGCATAATGCCTGATACGTAGTAGACACTTAATAAATGTTTGTTGAATGGAATTAAATTGAATTGAATCATGACCATCAGATTAGCTAGGATGATGAAAGAAGGAAATGACAAATACTAGAGAATTGCAGGAAAACAGGCACACTAATTCACTGTTGATAGGACTGTGTTTTGCTCTAGACATTCTAGAAAACAATGTGGAACCCCAAAGTTGCTAAATTGTATTTATCTTTTTACCCAAGGATATCACTACTAGGTCTATACCCCTAAAGAATCAAAGAAATGATGAAATGGATAGTTTTAGCAGAAACTGGGTAGACCTATGAAAAGTGATTCAGAGTAAAATTAGCTGAACCAGAACAATTTATTCAATGACAATGACACTATAAAGAAAAAGAATTTTAAAGGAACCTATAGGGTATCCCTAAAGTCTGGACACATAGGCAAAAATGCATATTTTCAAGAAATGAAATGAATGAAATTTTCAACATTTTATTTAATTTGAATATTAACAGACCTTAGCCTCCTTGACTTCTTTTTCAGGGATATGCTAAAGGAGGAGGTGTACTCAATTAAAATCACAGATGCGACACACCTGATTGAATGCATAAAGAGTGAATGTGCTAAAATTGACAGCAATGTGGAGTTATTGCATCGAGTTCACGTGAATCTTGCAAAGCACACCAACCTTTGCATCACAAATGATGGAAATCATATTGAAGATGTTATTTGTTAATATTCCAATTAAATAAAATGTTGTTGAAAATTTCATTCATTTCATTTCTTGAAAATACACATTTCTGCCTATGTGTCCAGACTTTAGGAACACCCTGTAGAACTCTGACCAATGCAAACATAATTCATTACCCTAAAACACTGAAGAACAATACCTCCTCACAGAGAGTTGATAGACCCAAAATGCACAAGTTCGGGACATGGATAATGAGGGAATTTGCTTCACTTGACTATGTATATTTGTTATGAAGGGTTTTTTTTGTTGTTGTTCAATTGAGGAAGATGAAGAAGAAAATAAATCTTGGCTAATTTGAAAAAAAATTAAAAAACTAAATCAAAAAATAAAATTAGTCTTAACAAGGAATAGGACCACAGGATAAAAGGAAGTAAGGAAGCTAAGAAATTTTAAGTGATTTAAGAAAGAGGAAGATTTCTCTTCGGATAGTTTCACATTTTTCTGTTCAGTGGGAGGCTGCTATCTTCTCTAAGCAAGGAGATTGTGGGCTAGTCAGGAACTTAGGGAGGAATGAAAATGTTTACATGTCAAGTCTTGACCCCAGTGGTAATGGGAATGAGGCAGGGAGTCAGTGTTTACTGACTAAAGTAGCATGAGCTTACGGTAAAGGATAATAGTGCAAGAGGGTCATCCAAGACAGCATGGTAGTAGACAGATGCGGCTGGTGCAGACAGAGAAGAATAATGGAAGAGCAAATCCAGGAACAGTTAAATGAGTTGGCTGAAAATCTCTAAGATGGGAAGTTTTGAGTCAGAGATTCTAGGTTCGAATCTTGCTTTTATACTACTGGTCTGACTGTGAACAATTTACCTACCTGACTTCTCAAGGCTGCTATTTCCTCACTTGTAAAATGAGATAGTTAAGTCAAGTGATCTGTAAGGGCTCTTCCAGCTTTAAATCCAACGATATTGTTACTCTAGGTTACATGGGCAAAAACATGCAGAAGCCAATTTTGTTCATAGGTGCTTTTGAGATGGTCCAAGCCAACTCTTTCATTTTATAGATAAGGAAACCGAGGCAAAGAGAAGTACAATACTGATACCAATAATAAAATTTATATGTACTTTAAGATTTGGAAAGTGCTTTACAAATATCATATTATTTTATGCTCGGAGATGGGTGCTATTATTAACCCCGTATTACAGATGAGGACAGTGAAGCCGACAGAGATAAAGTAACTTGTCCAGACTCACATAGCTAGTATGTATCTGAAACTGGATTTGAGCTCAGGCCTTCCTTGACTCCAAGTGAAACAACTGCTTCATGCCACAGAGTAACTGAGTTTGTATCTGAACATAGGTTGTCTAGATTCTCAAACCAGTGGCCTTTCTACTACATCACAGCTAAAATGAACTTTCTAATGATAAGCTATTTAAAAAGTAGAACGGGATGTCTTATGAGGTAAACTTCCCATCACCAGAAGTATTCAAAGGAGAGGCTTCATGAAGTGACCAATCACTTGACCCATTGTCACCAACTGCTTTCAGGGGTGCAGGCGAGGGTTGCTCATTTAGGTCTCTCCCTGAATCTAAGATGCTATTATTTTGTTCCATGAAATGTGTCTTATATGAATGAACAATGGATAACAGGTTAAATTAATTACAGTTCTACAGTCTGGAATTTTCTGAGTGATGAAACTGCAGACACTTGGTGTTTTTTTTGTTTTTTTTTTAACATCAAAGTGCCTGATGTCAAGTTTGACCAGCCAAATGAGGGAGCAAACTGTTACTCAGTTTCCTCTGCCCAGCCCTCTGTGAGCCATAATTCATCCTTATAGTCACTTCCCAGCCTGTACCATAATGCTAATGATGATAAAGCCGGCTGTGTCGGGAAATGGTTATTGTCCCGACTTCACTTCTTCAAATTAAAACCTAACCGAGAGTGCTCTCTGCTCTCTCATAAGAGCCACACGTTTCTTTCCTTTGGGCAATAGATGGGTCTTTGGGGGACAGAAAAAGATTGTATTCTGCTTTGGAGACACTTTGGTTGGGCATGCCCCTTCAAAGGTCTGGGTCTCTAGTCCCCAGGAGGGTTTTTGTCTCTTTCCAGAGAGCTTAAGGCAAAACGATAATGAAACTCTCTCCCTCTAGTGGTTCAAACAAAAACCATTCCTGCTTCTTCAGAGACCTGGGGAGAAAGAGGCACACACTGGAACATTGGGTGTGTGTGTGTGTGTGTGTGTGTGCGCTGCACGCATGCATGCGTCCGCATGGGCTCGTAGGGAATTAAATTTCACTGAGGTGCAGAGCCAGCAAAGCCAGAGAACTGGATACGTTGCAGGTTCTTCTTCCTGGTGGGAGATTTGGGGCCCTCAGCAGAGTACTAGGAAATCCACCATGGATTTTGTGAGCTCTCCCTGAGGCTGGTCATGTGACCACCATCTGGAATAGATGATATTCTGTGGGGCACAGTCATTTGTACTGAGCTGTTTTCCCAGTGATGATGGGTGGTTATTTCATCACGAAGGTATTTGAAGGGAAGGAATTGCTTGGCTTTTTTTTCTTCCACAAGCTCCAGATTTTGCCTCCCCTCCTCCTTCCTGCTGAAGATATTCTCTAACTTTGTCAGGCTTTTGAGCATGGGAAGCAGCCTACCGTCCCTGCTATGATTCACCTGGCCACCCCTAATAGAAACATATGCTTAATGAGGTATGGTGAAGGTGGGAAGGGAGTTAGTTCTGACATGGATGGTGAGCCCTTTTTGTGCTGGACATTTATGAAGAAGCTAACTGTTCCCCTTTCTGATCTCAAGAAACTTAACAGTCAAAGATATCACTGCTAGGGAGAAGGAATTTGGAAAGGGGAAATTGGAGTGGATGGAGAATCCAGAGAATCCTCACTCACATTGGCCTCTTCACCATTTTCAAGTTCGGTTTGTGTTGGTAGGGAGAGGCTGGGCTGGACTGGACAACCAGAATCATGAATTTTAAATAGATGCCTGGGGGAAACTAGTAATGCTTCCTCAGGGCAGTCTTCTCCCAGCCCTCCTCCAACCCCAGCATTCCATCCAAGTAACATCATCCCAGTCTGTCCCACTCAGTGGCCAGCTTGGTTTCTGGGGGAATGAGAAGCAACCTTTTCAAAGGGGGTGGGGTGTTTATTGCCACAGTTGTCACAATTTCCCACAATAGTTGAACCTTGCTTCTGTAATAGAGGGACTTCTGAGAAATGGAAAGTAGGTTGAATTTTTGTTAAGCATATTATATGGTTTCTATTAACTTACTTGACCCATAAGGTCAGGGATCTTTTTGTTTCAGTTCCAGTGGATCTTTATTTTCCAAAAACTCCTAGCACTGGAAAAAAAAAGCACTTACAGTTTGTTTATAGATCATTATCTGACAGGCTTATGGATGGAAAAAATCAAGCTGTAGCCGTGGCACCATTTCAAGAAATTCTTGCCTTGCTTCACCTCAGTTTCTTGAACTGTAAAAATGAGCTCTAAATTGTATGATTCTGTGACAGAATATAGGTGTGTGTCTGTGTGTGTGTGTTTCCTGACCTATGATTTCATCAATGTAGAGAATTCTTCTGAACTCCTTGGGGTCATGCTATCTTCTTTTTACCGGGCACCACCCTTTAAACTGAGAAACTAAACCATTCAACTCAGAACAGTATAATTAATCAATACTACGAAGGTCTCTGGAAAGGGTCACCATCCCTTTCCCTGCCTCCCACTCCCCAATGGCCCCAATATGTATGGTCCCTTCTATTAGAATGTAATATCCTTGAGAGCATGGACAAGTTCTTTATTTGCATGATTAGTGCCCAGCACTTACTGCTTAATTAACACTATTTATTCATTCATTCATTCCTAGAGCAGAAATTCTCTCTACCTGTGGAAGATCAGTAAGTCATCAGCAACTCAGAGAATTGCCTGAGGGTCCTCAGAGGTTTTGTGAAGATCTGAATCGTCCTGAGAGGTTAGTCCATAGTCACACAAATAGCATGCCCAGCACAGGACTTCCTAATTCCCAGTCTGGTCTTCTATCCACTAATCTATGCTGCTCCTCATCCATATGTGTGTGTATATATGTATATATATATATTTTGTATGTGTGTATAGACACGTGTGTACACATATACACATATACACAGATATACACGTGTGTGCATGTATGTAAACACATGTAAGATATACATAAGACCTCCTAATTTATTGTACAATTGGAGTACAATCTTTTCTTCAAACGTGTTATACTTGTACCACTACCAGATTGTACATGCTAGTTCAGGATGTGATAATCATACACACATACCCATTTGGTCTGTCCCTGTGCAGGAATTCCACAGGCTCAGATCACCACTAGTCAATAACTTAAGGAATGTCATAGGATCACAGATTTATAGATAACAGAATCTGGTTCCCTCATCTTATGGATGAGGAAATTAAGGCACAGAAATTAAGTCACTTGCACAGGGTCACCTTGGCAGTGTCCAAAGGACTCACATTTTCCTGATTCTAAGCCCATCGTGCCACCTCTCAAAAACAAGAGTGACACCCTTATTAACAGTTTCCACACGTGGGGAAAATCTTAGGAGTCAGCACAGTCCTAGAGCCTTGCCCAGGGAAGACCACTTTCCTAGTCCAGGTTAAGTCCTAGGGAGCTGCCAGAGGCAAATAAAGGTTAAATTCCTTGCCCAGGGTCATATAGCTTGGAAGCACTGGAGGGAGGATTTAAACTTGGATCTGACTCCAAACCAACTGCACTATCCACTACTGTACACTGCCTCTGATAATAAAATGGGTACTATCTTTCTGGCAGTGAGGAAACAGCTAATTGGCAGGGTCAGTATTCAATTCATCTCAATGATTATTAACCATCTCCTGTGTCTGTAATTGTGTACTAGATCTTATGATCATAGTATCTGAGGCTTAGAGCTGGAAGTGACTTTAAAGGCCATTGAAGTCAGCCCCCTTATTTAACAGATGAGGAAGCTGTTGTGATTTGCCCTAACTGTTGTGAGAGGTTGTGACTTGCCCATGGCCACCTTGCTAGTGTCTGAGGAAGAATTTGAATTCAGGTCTTCCTGAGTCCTGGTATAGCACTCCATCCACTTTACCACTTAGGTATAGGGGGAAAAATAGATAACACATTGTTATCCTGCCTCCTTAGAATGTATAGTCTAGTAAAGAGATAAGGCAAACACAAATAACTATGTTATTACACAAATGCATTAGAAATCTATGACATTCATAAGATCATAGATTTAAGCTGGCAGAGACATTAAAGGTCATCCCACCCACCTCTCTCATTTTACAGATGACAAAACTGAGACTCTAAAAGGTTCTATATGTTGCTAAAGGTCACACAGATATTAAATGGCAGTCAGGATTTGAACCCAGCTCCTCTGATTCCAGATGCAGTGTGCTGTAACACAAAGTTAAAAGGTAATCATGGTGGAGGTTCCAAAAATGTTTCATGTAGGTGGCATTTGATTTGGATATAGTGGCAAGGGCCAGGCCTTAATTATACACATTTTGTATTACCCAAGTCTAATTTCCCTCCTCAGCCCACATGCACCAACAGCTCCTTTCTCATCTTCACTCATTTCCAGCTGTTTATGTTCTCTGGTACTTTTTATTGCAAATTTCAATTGTTTTATGCATCTCAGTTAAGAACTTCGTGTTTGATTTTCCAGCTTTGTTCTCTTGTTATAAAGGCTATGATATAGTAGAAAAATCACTGGTTTAAAGACTGATGACTTGGGTTTGAATGTCAGCTCTGACAGTGTCTGAGTGATCCTGGAATGTCCACTTAAATCTGCTTTATTAAAAAAAAATATGGAAAATGGAAATGTTACTTCCACTACCTACATGATAGCACTGTGAGCTTTTGTAAACCATAAACCATTATATAAATGTGGGGTGTTCACTGGTGCAGAGTAGGAACTGAGATGGGGATAGGCATCAGCAATGTGAGAAGATTCTAGTTGTCTTGCCCATGTGATGCTGGGAAAACTAGGCAAGTCCTAGATGGAGTGCATCCAGTTTTGCTCCCTTAGCTCAAAACTTAGCCATATCCAGAAGGATTATTGTTCTGATTTTTTTCCTTGCATTTTATCTCACAGATTTAGTAGGGAAGAGAAAAGGAGAGAATTTCTTCCGTTAGGCATTTATTCTAGCCATCTTATAAAATAGCAGAAATGTCCAATTTACAATCCACTCCTGTTTCCTATAACCCCACAATCTTAGCATATTAAAAAAGTTTTAAGTAATTTGAGGATTATATTTGTACATATCATTGGTGTTGTTGTTCAGTTGTGTTTGATTCTTTATGACCCATGGAACATACTATCCATGGAGTTTTCTTGGCAAAGATACTGGAATGGTTTGCCATTTCCTTTTTCAGTGGATTAAAACAAACAGGTTAAATGCCTTGCCCAGGGTCACACAGCTAACAAGAGTCTGAGGCTGGATTTGAATTTAGGTCTTCCTGACTCCAGGTCCAATACTCTATCCAATGAGCCAGTACATAACACACAGTTTTAAAGGGGGGATGAGAGCAGCAGTGACATGAACTATTATTTACTATGTTTTGAGGCTAGCACCACTGGAATCAATTGTCTAGAAAGTAACACAAGTGATCTTTTCGACCTGGTACACTACTCTGTAACTGTTGAACCACATAATAGCACATCTCAGAATAACCTAAAAGAAGTGCCTATGAAGAAAGTTAGATCTGAATTTTCTTGGCTCCCAGTGCAAATAGGTTGATGAGCAAGATTTGGGGGCAGAAACATTCTGAATGCAAAAAAAAACCCACTTGAGTAAACTAAACAATTGTGACCTGTGTTTTGGCATTCTGGATGCAGGTCTGGTGCTCCTTCCATTATTGCATGCTACTGCTCATTTACAGAGTTTATGAACAAATCATAGTACTAGTATCTCACAGTCAGTCAATTTAGCAGGTAAGGAATCCAGAATCAATCTCATGCCATCTGCTTTTTTTTTCAATGTTTGCAATTATCGAAGGTTTTTTTCTGCTAAATATCAGATTAATTACAAGTAGGGGCAGCAAATCACTGTTGGCTAATAAAGCCACTTTCTGTTATTTATGAAAATACTAATGGGTGGCATTTTCAATGTTCTCCCTTGCAATATGTGCAAAGGGTTTTGGAATTTAAGTAGCCAATGGTAGAAAAAGTTTGCAGCCTTCATGCAAAATTTAAATTACATCAAACTTATATGTTCTGAGACCTGCACTATAACATAGTAGGTACCTGTGTTAATTGCAGAAGTAGGAAACCTAAATAGTAGAGTACACATTCCATAAATTATTTTAAGTACAATGGGCTAGTGATTCTCCAGGTGTGTAGCTGGTTATTCTAAGTAGTATGTCATCATTTGCCCCTAAGTGGTTAAGATCATTCACCTATCTTGCACCAGTGCAATATTAAGAAGTTCTTCCGCGGATACTGTCCTCTATCTTCGGGCCATCTCCAGTCATCCTGATCTATATCTTGCCACTGAACCAGATGGCTCTGGGGGAGAAAATGAGGTACAGCCCTCCCTCGCTTCAATTCACTTGCTAGTCATGGCACCACTTTCTTGATGTCATGCATGGTCCTCTTGGAGAATGAAGGACAAACAACAGCAACATTCCATCCCTTATCTTATTTTGAAGGCCATTTTTTAAACTAGGCTTTTAGCTACAGCAAAGAAATGCTTTGAGCTTCAAATAATGAACTTACCAGAGGTTCCATCCACAATTCTTATTAAGGGGAATATTAAAAGTGAAAGTTCCTCCACCTCAACTGTATTCCTTGCCTTTGTCACATTGCTCTCTTCCTTGCTCCCTCCATTCACAGTGCCTAGCACGCAGTAAGTGCTTAATAAATGCTTTTTTTACCCTTTTTTACCCAAATGTAGTCATCTTCAATAACAACACTTGGGAGGCTGAAAATTAATACTAGGCAACTGTGCTGAAATATTTCATCTTGGGGGAAAACTGACTGTATTGTTTATTTCATCTCATACTGTTAACTTCCTTTCTGAAGTACCTCAGCATACCTACCTTGAAGGACTAGTTCCTAACCAAAATATGGGGGAAAAGTTCTAGAAGTTGTCCTCTGAAAACATGTAAAAGTTAATAATTCTTTTTTTTTTATAAGAAACTAAATATAGAAGTAAATGCCACGTTTTTTGTCCAAATTCCATAAACAAGTAGGCTTGGGAAAGCAAAGAGGCCCTTGGTACAATAAAAACCAATCATAGAGGTGGGGGTGGGACAGAACAGGTAACACTGATCTTCAGATAAACTAATTTCGTTGTTTCCTCTGAGAGCTTAGCTAATTTTAGTGCCTAGGACTCCATGACTGCAGAGTAAAGGTATAAACAAGAACCAAAATAGCTGAAAGGCAAGAAGAGAAAAAATGAAGGGCTTAGGTCTTTGTCACTCAATAACTGATAGGTAGCAACATGATGATTAATAGGAGACATCAGTTACCCAGTTTACCATAGAAAGGGTGAGTGGGCTAATTTACAATAGATAACAAATGGCTCATATAGCAAGAAGGAAGCGACAACATTCCCAGTTTCCTTCCCTAATAGGTGGCTCATACACAATCTGGTACATCTGCCATCATGACTCAGACCCGCCTTAGGTTGTGGCCCACTGATGCTTTCCTTGCAGTGATGAGTTATTTTGGTCACATGGACTCACTCTGCCTTCATTAAGACACTGGAATTTCTTTTTCTTGCTTGTGAAATTATTTGCCAATTAATATAATTAACTTATTAAAGAAAATATGTGTTTGTGCTTAAATCAAGGCCTATAAAATTAAATTCATTTTGAAACCAATACTTTTCTTGAAGAGATCTGAAGGGAAATAAAACAGAGATGCATTTAATTACCTGCTTCAAAACACTAGAGAGAAAAAAAAGACAAACATTTTCAGATCTTTTTTATTCAAAAGTTTTTCAAAAGAAATTAAACAGAAAAAGCTGACAATCTAATCAAATTTACAATTCAAAAATGTCTTTTGGCGTTTAACAACAAGTCCTAGGAAACAAAACTACAGAGTTATCTTGAACCGGACAAATAAGTTACCACTGGCAAGTTTGTGGCACTAGTAAAACAAAAATAAAAAATTAACTCTCTTGATCATATAGATATCTCTATGAAAATCTTTTTTTTCAATCTGTACAAAAGGTCTTTCTTCATAAATTAATTTTTTTTATAATTTAATGGCTGTCTACTATGTGATGTTTAACTGATTATTTCTTTATGTACAGAGGTTATGTTTCCCAAATCTTACCCAGACGAGTATGGCACTTAGTTCAGACACTCCTAGCAGCAGATCTTCCCGTCCTCCAACAGAGCTATCTAATGTTTTTCTGCCTTAACTAATGCAAAAGTATCAAGTAGTGAGAGATCCAGGTTTGCAAATATACCGGATTCAGGGAAGGAAGGAAGGTGCTGCAGGAAGTCTGGACTTTTACAAAGCAGTAATATTCCAGGGAGCATAGAACCAATAATACCACAACTTAAAAAAAAAAAAGAAAACAAAAACCCAAAAAACCAAAAAAAAAAAAAACCAAAACAAAACACATTTCTCTTATGACTATGTAATTCACTAGAATCTATACTTCTCAGAGCAGCAATTACTTTTGAAACTATGAAATGTCACCGACATCTATACTCAAATACACGCATAAAATTTAAAAACTAAAAAATACTTGAAAGAAATAACTGCTTAGTCCTAGCTCCTGAGCTAGGAGGATTTGGTCTGTGGAAACAGGGAGGGCCAGCAACCTGTCCCAGTACAAAAGGAAATAAACTTTGAGGTAGATAACTGATCATACACAGCTGACCAGACAAGTACACAGTTTTGGAAGACAACTTAATTTATCATTGTTTTTTTAAATGTATGTAATTGTAATAAAAAGAGCTTTAATAACAGTGAATTATCTAATATGTAAAGTAGAAAATAACTGTGTATTTATGAATCAGGAATTTCATAGTTTCAAAATTGGTTTTCTTTACACTTAACACTTGTAGTGATGATGTAAAGCGTGGCACTGCTTGGATCCAAGTCTTCCTTCATGCTTTTTGTGTCCATACATCAATTAAAATTATAAAACCTAAATGTAAATGTACAAAAAAGGCACATTCTCCTAACCGCAAACTGGTCCGGCAAAAATAAAGAGTACAGAAGATGTAATGCTGAGACAAATCAGAGTTATTGGTTACTGGCTCTTTGGTCTTTGGTAAAGTTACCTTTAAAAGTGCCAAGTCATTTTTTTAAAATTTACCTAATATAGAGAGCTAGTATCCAATCATTTATGCTCCTACTCACATCTCAGCTCATGTTTGAAAATAAATCCTTTACTTTTAGCTTTTGCCATTTTGCTGCAATAGCAACATTTTCGGTTTGCTCGATCTCAGGCATCACCCTCATTCTAAAGCACTATCATTAGTAGAAAGAAAGGACGAAACATTCCGTGATTCCCCACCCACCCCACCCCCACTCCCTCTGCTACCTACGCTAAAACTAGAACATCAAGTTAGGTTTTTTTTTCTTTTCTGAAAAAAAGGCAAAAAAGATTTACATTGCATCATACAGCAGATTTTCTAAATCAGTCAAACTACCAGAGGAAACTGTTGGCATATGGCCTTACAAACAATTTATCCTATTAAAATCTCCCTAGTCAGAAAATGTGTTTCACACAAAACATTTTTCCCCCCTCTTGCATTTCACTACCTTACACATTATGTGAAAAATCATTAAAAACACCTACTACACATTTAAAAAAAGCCAAATTTTCAGCAACTTTTATTGACTACCTTTTAAAAGCCCTATGCTGCTGTTTTACAAGGCATAATAGACCAGCTCATTTGGTCAAAGCATTCTACATCATTAGTTTGGACTAACTTTTACTGAAACAGCTACAGCATTGAAAGATTTAAGGCAAATTGGAATTGATAGAAAAAGATAAGACACTTCACAAACTACGTTCAAAGAAAAACAGAGAGCTAAGAAAACGGACACTGTGACTGCAACACACGGCACTACAGCGACATTCACACTGCAAGCACAGAACATCGGTTTTGATGTTTGACTACTTTAAACTTCAGAAAACCCATTTCATACAATTTAAAAAAAACAAAAAAGAAATAAAACACAAAAAATGAACGAAACACAAAAATTTGGTCATGCACATGAAGGAGTCTTCGTGGTCTTTGTGCATTCCCAGAAAATTGTTTTCCTTTTTTTTTTCTTTTTTTTTTTGCGTCATAACACTTGATAAAAACTTTTTTTTTTTTTACTAAAATAAACCTGTTCAGGGGAACAGCTACTAGATGAATTTAAGGATTTTTATGCACCTTATAGAACTTATAGCAAAAATAGTTTTAGTTGATTTCATTATAAATAACGTTTTCAAGAACCTGTGCAAAACTGTCAATAATTTCTAAAGCACAATTGATCAGAAAAATCCATGATTGTTTCAGCCTTCACACCCTTCTTCAGGTAAGGACACTCCTCTATACATCTGGAAGAGAAAAGTCAAAGAAAGAAAAAGGAGAATTGCTTTGTAGACTTGATAAAGTATAAAACCAAGTGTTTAACCTGTTTCTCATTTAAAAAAACAGTTTGGGAAAAGTCATGCATTTCTGGTGTGGGGGCTTAACTGGACAGAGGAAAACCAATTCAAGTTAAGGATACCACCACTGGATAATGAGTTGCCTCTGATTTCTCTTACTTAAAATCCTGGGCTGGCTAAGAACACTTTTTCCCCTCTCACCAAACATGAAGCACTCATGGAGGGCTTTAGAGATCAAGTATAACATAATGAAAAAACAAAAGCCAATGCAAATCAAAAACTGAGGCGTCAGGTGCTCCACACAGCTTATTTTATTATAACCTATTATGTTGAAAAGTAAAATGCCAGGTAGAATTATTTGCCCCCAAATGCACTTTGTTAATTTTAGATATAGATCTATGATCCTATAATCAGAAGCTACCTGGCTAAATTCAGTTTGGGACACACAACCTTCAAGGTCTTGCCCAAGCTGTTTATATTGACTTGTTGTCAGGATGTGGTTAAGTTTGCAATGTAACATTTTATAAATCAGTATAGATTTGATGTACTGATCATTATGTTACCATAGAATATGTGTGATGTTCCCTGACGGTCAACTCCACAAACCCATATAATGTGTTGAGTGATTTCTTCTGTGGTATGTGAAATGTGAGCTGTACATGTTATACGAAATAGAAAATATTGACAGAGTTGTAATGAATGTGATTTTTTACCCCCAGAAATAAGAGAGGGATTTAGATGTATGGAACCTAAATAGTCTGATGTACACAGATTCCACATGGGCTCAAACTAAACCTTTATTCAACCATCCTCCCTCACTTCTGCTCTTCCGTAGAATTTATTTTGAATAAAACTATCTTCCTAATCTGATGTTTCATTGTGTCAAGCAGGTGACCCTGAGATTTTGAAGACCACAGTGCAAAACTTAGCATGTTCTATGAAACTGCAAAGGCTTCGAGTTCAAGGCCAACAGGTAAGTGCTTAATTAATGCTTGTTTATTAAGATTGATTATATGTTTGCTCTCAGAGATCAGGCTAGGGACCATCACCAAATTGTTTACTACCAGAGAATGAGTTTTTTTTTTGGTGACAGCAACCCATCAAGTAGAAAAATATTAAAAATTACCCTAAATCTTTTGTACCCACAGTGACTAGTGGAGATTGGAGGAAAAATTGGAAGAAGGTACTTATAATGAAATAATTATTTTATCATTAAAAAACAATTTCCCTCATCTACAGAAGAGGGAATCTTGTGATTTCACTGGTATAGGGAATTAATCAGTGATGAGGAAACTCCTTCTAGTAATACAGGTTGCCACTTTCTTTTCAACTTATAAATCTTAGGGTGTTACTACCTAGAGCATTGAGAGATTAAGTAATATGCATGTCAGGTTCAAATAATAAGAGGCAGGACTTGAACCAGTTCTTATTGACTCTGAGGCCATTTCTCTACTATATAATGTTGTTCTATTTCACTAATGGTACTCTTAATTTATGATCTTTTCCTAATGACTAACAAACTGGGGAACTAAATACAATCATAACAACACCATCAATAATTAGGCAGAAAACAAAGAAGTTGTAGCTAAACTGACGGCTCTCTAAAGCTTCTAAAAGAATTGGTTTAAAGGTAGACTCAAAGGTGACATGAAATATCATTTCAAGGCATGCTTAGTTATCGCAAGTTATAATGATTACTATGAATTTAGTCAAACCAATGATCATAAAAATAATTGCTGCTTATACACCAGCATCAGTGGTAGAAACTGAAGAAAGAGCAAGGCTCTTTAAAGAATTTGACAAGATCTTCTGCACTAAGAAGATATATAATACAGTATCAGGTGACTGGAATATCTGAGTACCTTGGATAACAACAAAGACCAGGTTGGAATATATGGCACTGGAACAGGAAACAAAACTCACTAGCCTTATGCTGGTTCATGATGTAATGCTTCCTTCAAGAAGAAAGTTGGAAGGCACTTAATGTGGTGGACACTGATCATAATTAGAAAATATAAAACTGATTTTGTCTCAATAGGCAGTGAACAATTAAATGTAGTGAAGCCTTTTCAACTTGTTAGAACATGGTAGATTAGAAAGTAAAAACCAATACCAAAATAGAAGAAAGGGTACATCAATGGATAATACTATCAGAAAGGGGATTGATTCAGAGTGAATACTGAAATACATATGTATATATATTTGTAATATTGATATAAAATATAAAAAATTATTTTGTGTGTGTATACATATATGTATACCTATCTATCTTGAGAGACACAGAGAGAGAGAGTGAGAGAGAGAGAGAGAATGAGAGAGAGAGCGAGCGAGCGAGAGAGAGAGAAAGAGAGAGAAGCGGGGGGAGAGGGAGAGGGAGGGAGGGAGGGAGGGAGAGAGAGAGAGAGAGAGAGAGAATGAGAATGCACATTGCCTATATTTTGCTTGACTCTATTTGTCACTTATTTTCCTTTCTTTTTTGATTTAGGGAAGAGATGGAAGAGAGAAAGTAGATTTGGGTTAGTTAAGATAAAATAAAGACATTGATTGTGTCATCATTTCTTAGTGCAGCTTAACTGCTCCTAAACAGATCACTGAGCATCCTAATCTACCCTCCATCAGCAAACACTCAATCTTCTTATCGATAAGGGAGATAGGACAACATGGTTTAGAGACAAATTTGTGAACAAAGACGATGAAGGAAGATGATGATGGAAGATGATGAATGGTGCTATCTGGAAAAACAAAAATAGTTGAGAACAAAAAGAGCCAGCAGAGACCTTGGTAAGAAATTTACCTAAGTGTGATGATGATGATGATGATGATGATGATGATGATGATAACTAGCATTTATTTAATGATTTGAGGCTTGCAAAACACTTTACAAATTTCTTATTTGACCCTTGCAGCAATTTTTTGAGGAAGGTGCTATTATTATTATCCCTATTTTATAGATTAGTAAACTGAGGCAAATAAAGGTTAAGCAACTTGATCAGGGTCACATAGCTAATAATGTCTGAGGCAGGACACAAACCCCAAGTCTAGCACTTTATATCTACAGTGTCCCCTAGCTGCTTAGGTCATTCTGAGAACATGTACAATGAAAGACTCCCAAATGGAATACACCTGATAGCTTTTTTATAGTGGTCTATTTTAATTGATCATGAGAGTAGAACTACACACATTTGAATTTACGTCTTGATATATACTAATGAGGAAGTTGCAATGGCACTAAAGAAATGAAGTTAACAAAAGTGATTGGACTTGACTAAATACATATGGAAGAAATCTGTGATGGAGGAAACAATTTAAAAGGAGGGATTGTATGTTCAAGACATTGCAAAGCAGGGAAGATTGCAAAAGAACGGAAAAGACCAAAGATGATACTTTTGTGCATATGGGTACACATGAACACACACATGACCTGGAAAACATTGGCAATGTGTACTTATTTTCTTGTTTCTGGAAAATTATAATAAGAGTAAACATCAATGACATCATTGATGAAAGAATTTGAATGGAACAACAGGTAGGCTTTGCTAGATAATTTTTACAGAGCAACACATCTTTATAGTTACACAACTACTGAGGAGACAAACAGAATACAAGATGCTACTGTCCATTCTGTATTGATTTTAAACAATCGGTGTTGAAGGCTTGTCTCAAACAAGGTGTCTCCTATGTACTAGCTAAAATTATACAAGACCTTAAAACTTATATGATACCCTGAGGTATTCATGACTGTCAGAAGTCTTGAGTAGAGTTCAAAGTAAAGATTTCCTTCCTTTTGATGGCAGAGTTCTCTCCAAAGTTTCCAAATTGCATTGTACAAAACACATTAAACTCCCTAACGATAAAAAGTCTTTTCAGTGAAATCCACGGTAATGGAAAAGAGATTAGTCTACCTATCCAAACTAGAAAAACCAAGTGGATATAAAACCAGTTTGCCCAGATTATGCCATGCAGCTAGACAGCTAGCTCAATGAGTTCATTCATCTGTATATGTTAGGTCCTGATGATGGACAATAAGCTGACCTCAGAAATGATTGGGCATGATTACATCTCGGAAAATGCAGTGCTTTCAATAATGCCACTACATCCTATCTCTTTAATACTGATGTAATACCAGAGTAGCTGTAAAGTGTGAATCATTCTATCAAATCAATCAAGTTGCAAGCAAACCACAAGGCAATGAAGAGATGCATGATAGGTGCAAGTAGACCATGGCATTAGCCATGATGACTTGCTCATGAGAAATGGCAAAGGGAATCACTAAGGAGATGTATGAGTATAAAAGGAGGCAAGGTGGTCATGCAAAATGAATGAAAAAGAGATCGAGAGCCTGAGTACTCCACTGGTTTGCATGAAATAGTAAGAGAATCAGAGAAAGGCTTCCAACATTGAGGGGGATTCCTTAAGGAGTGTCTATGGAAGGATAGGGCTAGAAGTACAGAGGATGTGAAGGGAAACAGGCTCTGTAATCTTCATCAGTGGAAGAAGAGAAAAACACTGGTAAAAATCAAGAGATTGCATGAAGTAGCATGGAAGCCACCTGAGCCTGATTTTAAGTCTGTTGGAATCTACTTTGGAAACTGATGATCTCCTACTTAGCCTTTGATTTAATATGGATATATGCAAAGACAGCTATCCTCTAAATATGGAATATAAGCATGGAAATATCAACACTAAAATGAGAGTTTGATGTGAAAATGGAAAACATACTTTTCCTTATGACATAAGGAAAATACACAGACATCTAGTACATGTCTATTAAATTCTTTCACTGGACACGTCACACATGTAACAAATAGGCTTTTTCTTATTAGAGAGATACATCAATCTGTTTATCTATAAAAATCAGCGATGCCAAGACCTCTAAATTTTCGGTAACATTTAAAAATGTAAATTTTATTAGTTTGGGTAATAAATTATGGCCAATTCTATTAAGAGAAAAATGCTATAAGGCATTTTAAAAAAATCTTGGTCCTAGAGTGATAGCAGGCTTTTCCACATACCTCACAGTTACTTATTTTGTTGATAGGTATATGGAGAATGATCACTGGACGTCTCTACGGCAACCTGTTGCTGACCACTTGCCTCCTATAACAAAGCAGACTGGATATGAGACATGTATTAGATGAAATCCTATTATCACTACTAGATCTGACTGAGTTCAAATGTCAAAAGCACTAACCCGATGCAAGAACTATTTCATGAGTGACATAACTTTCATGTGTCCCACATATTATTATTTGCCCTGAAAGAATTCATTTTCTGCTGTCATAGGCAGGCACCTCTCTAGTAAGATATTAACAGATTTAAAATTTTTCTTCTAAAGAGCACTAAGAATCCTTCACTGCCAGCCTTTCTATTCCGTCTGCCCTTTACTACTACTTTCAGAACCTTGGGAGAGCAGGGGCAGGGGACCTTAAGCATTAGAGATATTATTTTTTCTATTCATTAAGTTTGAACTAGCCACAGTTAAGGAGGTGAGATGCATCACAGCATCAGTCATCTCTGGGGGTATGTGCTTCTGTCATCTAACCATATTTGGCAGGGTGAGTTTTGTGGCAATTGATAAGATTAATGTGGCAGAGGAGTTCTAATGTTTCCCATGCCTGCTTTCCCCAGTGACACATATGTTGTAAAACTGACATGGGAATTTGTATTATTGATATTATTATGATATTTAAGACCCAAAGGATATGACAGAGAAGCAAGGCAGACTTGAGAATTTAAGTTTAATTTTCAAGTCTAGATTAGATGATATCTTTTTTGATGATCCTAACTGCCCAAGATTTGGGGGTTTCCATCTTGGTGAAGCACGCTCTTATTTTTCTCCTACACCAAGAATTAGCAGCTGTTATTTAGCCATGGAAGTACTCCCTCTCTTTTGATGTGGTTTGTTCTTTATTCATTTTATAACTTCTTAGGGCCCAGTTTTCTCTGTTGTGTTATGTATCTTAAAATTTGCAACTTATTTTTCTTTTGAGTCATTTTAGTCTAAGTCAATTAATGATGATTGTCTATAGTATGGAAATATTCAATATTGAAATTCTAAACTCCAGATATGACAATGTGCCTGGGGTATAGCTTTATAGAAGAAAAGACACAGGCTTAAATAGATGTGCAAAGTGCTACAATCCTTGAAAACACTTCTGGGAAATTTAGATAGATGTTCTGCCTGGATGCCGTTGCATCAATAATCAATGAGTCAGGGTATTATATTTCTTAGATGAAAATTCTACTCTAGCTGCACATTTCTTCTAAATCAAATTCTCCCTCAGAGTCTTTAACTTGTGTTCGATCTTCTTTTGATCATTACTAATTTACCCACTTCCAAAACTACCCATAACAACAATGGCCATTTAATGGGATTACCCACCTCAACGGGAACAGCTGCTGTCTGAACATGTGTATACTGGGGTATATAGGCTCCTTGCATAGCTGTTGTGGCAGGCATGTACTGAAAGGAAGAAAGAGTAAAGTTTGGGTATGAAATCTAGTGTGAAATTTGGAGCACCTGGGACATTCTGAGATTTGAAATAAAGCATTTGGTACTCTGTTTGGGAGAAGTGTTCCCAAAGTCTTGAACTTCCAAAAATTAAAAAAAGTATTGTAGAATGGTGAAGTGTAGGTTTTCTAGTTTTAGACTTTGTTAAACAAAATCTAAAATTCCATCCTTGGTAGTAATTTCTATACAGAAACCACTTCTGTGAAACCCATTATAGGTTTCACTTCCTCAGCAATTCAGTATCACTAGAATGTAATGATAGAGATTCCTCCCCCAACCAAGGACCTCCATAATCTCCTCTTGCAGGCCCGTAAGATAGTTCTATGGCAAACACTGTTGCCTCAATTGTTTAGGGACATGGGTATTAAGTGGCTTATCAGTCCTCTCACAGGTTTCTGAGGAACAGGGATCTGAGCTCTGTTTCTGATTCTTGGGCTTCTCAAGCTGTGTTTCCTCAAAAGCAAGAATGATTTTTTTTTTAATCAACATCAGTCCCTGTTGGGAGTGACAGAGGAGAGTGTGTGTGGCCCATGCTTCAGAAGAAGCTGTAGTCCTACTGTTTATTGGCTCTGAAGTTGGAAATGGAAAAAAGGGCCCTTTCCCTTTAACTTTACATCCCATCCAGGTCTGTGGCAGCTTTAGTCACTATTCTTTGAAAATTGTCTTCCTCCTATTTCTAGTTAAGAAGGACCTTTTTTTTTTCATGGAATATAACCTCCAATCTAACTTTCTCCTTGCACTCTGGCCTAATGTCAGGCCCATCAAGGTGAATGTCCATGAAACTATTCTTTCTCCTTTCTTTCTTCCTCCTCTTAGGAAGCTGTTTGGTGCCTGTCCAAGTCCTGGATCCTTGTTGATTAAGAGAACCGACCAGGCCCCCCCAGAGAATGGGGAAATGAGATGCCACTGAAAATCTTATTCCCTCAGATTTTCCTATTCCTCGAAAAGAAGAAGCTAAGTGGGTGAGAGGGAGTTTCCAGCCTTCTTTTCTAGGCATCATCATTATTTTTTGATAATGAGATTAGATAAGGAACAATGTGTATCCCCTTTACTTCCCTACTCATGAGGGTTGCAAAGGTGAAAGTATTCATTCAGAGGCTCTATATTTTGGTCAAGGAAAAATATCCAGGATTGACTTCAATTCATTCAGTCAACAAATATTTATTGAGTGCCTATTATGTGCAAAGTGCTGTGGGAGATACAAAGATGGGCTAGGACAGGATCCCTGCTCTCAAGGAGCTTACAATCTAGTGGGGTGTGGGCAGGGGAATACAGGCTGCAGGGAGTTATTCTCTTTGTGGGCCCAGCCCTCATTAGCCTATACACAGCATTATATTAAGTTTCCACCTACTGTTCCAGTATTGCCTAGTGAAAGATGACTCATCTGTTGGGCCAGAGGGCTGATCATTGATGTAGGCTGTAGTGACATAGTATGGTCCATGGAGGGAGTTAACACAGCACCCTAGATGAGGAGAAAGACAGAAGGAACAACAACAACAACAAAAAAGATTTGAATGACAGGTGAGAATTTGTAGACACATTTTGTATTAGACAAAGGAACCTCCTTAATTTGTTGGAGGACTAGACAGGAGAACAATGCAAGTGTCTGGGGCAGTCTGAAAATTTTTGTTCTTGTTTCATGAATTCAAGGCTAGCTTCATCTGTTTTTTTTTTCTTTTTCCTGAAAGCATCGGATGAAGCATTTTCAGTAGCAATCACCCAGCACACACAATGGCAGAAAGCCACTCTTCTCAGGATCAGGAGGCATCATCATCCCCTAACTCCCTCTCTTACTACTCAATCAAAGAACACTAGTACTTAAATACTGAACTCAGAAGAAAAAAAGCTCTAAATATTCTCAACTTCTTGGATGGCAAAGAAACCTTAAGTTCTTTGTGCTTACAAATGAACAACCTTTCCTCTACATTTTGCACTTACCTAAAAAACCGAGCTTGCTTGTGCGTATAGATAAAGCAGTATACAATGAATCACTTTCACAGGCTGTACAAGACTTTGCTGGTACTCAATAAGAAAATGACAGATCAACCTCCCGGCTCCTTTTCAGTGTTTTAGACTTGCTAAAGGGCCATCATATTGCATTAGCTACGTACATTTAAATGTGTATTTGATGGTAGAAGATTTTCTGGTACTTTAGTTACCTTTAAGAGATCCTCAAGAATAAATAAGGTGGGAAAATGGGTGTGTGTCCTAAGAAATGAACTTTAATCTCCCTAAGACCTGACCTGAACATGAGATATCTATATATCATTTTTTCTCTAAAATGGCTGAGGGATTGAAAAATACTAGCTAAGGGCTAGAGGGTAATTGTCAACTTTAACAATTACTTTAAGGACAATTTTTCCCTACTGTTTTTTTTTTCCTTCAAAAATAAAATAAAAGTAGAGGAACAAAGAGCATGTGACCAGCTTAAATGGAAATAATTCTGAAGCACAGGATATGCTGAAGGAATTTCCTGTTCTGGTTTCTCATTAGCTGGAGATTGATAAAAGTTGCTGAAACCAGGAAACCCCAAACTCAAAAGTAGGCCCTTTTTAAAACTTTCCGTAGAAGGCAAAGGCTCCCGGCCCCTCGCAGGGCATTCTTCTCTGGGCACTATCTTTGTAAAGCTGTATGTGTCTCTTAGGTCACATTTGTGCTCTTAATCATTTCAATTACTCTCTAGCTACTGGCTGCCTTTTCATTAGTTCAGTGCTCTACACTTAGCCAATATCTAATAAAGGATTATCGAACTATATCCGCCGTATACCACTCTCTCCAATTATGACTTTCATTTACTAAAAATAAGTTGCCACTGTTTGCAAGTTACTATAGAAAAGGTAAGTGATGTGGCTGACATTTCCTAGGTTTATTCTTAATATTCAAAAATTGCTTTAAACATTCATTATAATAAGAGCTGTTAGCATCTGATATAATGGTAAACATAAATGTATAACATAAGTATAAACTTATATGTATCACAAATTTTGCTATTCAAATAAACTCAGTTGAGAAAAAAGAGTAAAGTATGATTTCCTCAAATGTAAAACTGCTTAATTTTTATAAACAGGAAATTTTATTTGACTCTTAACTCTTTTTAAAAAATCAAGTTGAGACATGAAAGTGTATATTATAGGAGATCATCATTAATTTTCATTTTATGTAAACACATTTTCCAGATTTCGATATTGTCCATATACAACAGTTTAGCCAAGAATGTTGCAAAAATAAAAGGAAACTTACAGGGTGCTGTAAGATGTATGGTTGAGGCTGCATCCATGAAGGACTCTGCACCTACAAAAGAAAAAAAGGCATTTTGAAAAAACTGATTTTCACTGGTACCTGACTCATCTAGTACTGTTTAAAACAAAAAGATACTAAAGAAAAATATTGAAATAATACTGTCAGTTATTTGAAGATCCATTCTGGATCCCTTGAAATAGTTTTATTTAAAAAATTGTCTACATTTTAGATACCATGAAAGTATTTCAATGCTCTAAATACACTGTCAAATTTTATTTCTTGTAGTGGTTTTGTTTACTTTATCCTTCCTGGGCTCACAGCCACAATATTGACTCTGAACTCATGTAAGCAAGTAGGCTCAAGCTTTCAGGATGGTGTGTACACAATTTAAAGTGTGGTACATGATTGGAAAAACTAGGGCCTAAAATTATATCAATATAAGTGATTTCACCCTTGGCTTCCCACCCTAGCCAAGATAGATATTCAACATTATCTAAGAGGATTATGAGATTCTGATTTATGTAATGCAAAAGAGTTCTTCCCCAAAATACACAACATTTATTGAACATCAACTTTAAATAAGCCAGAGAAGAAAATCACAAAACTCTTCAGATTCTTGCTATTTATTTGCATTCATTCATTTTTATTTGTTCAAAAAATTATCTGTTGAGTACCTATGTACAAGACACTGATTCCTAGATCATCTGGTGATATACATATTATTATTTGAGACTTCTATTCATTATATTCATTTTGAATGCTTAACACAATTAATTTTTCAAGAATTGATCACTGTAAATGCACATTGTCTCCCCAATCATGTTTGATGAAACAGATATTTTGTATTTGACAACTTACACATTACAGCTCAACATAAATTAGTCATGCAAGTATGTCTGCTTTGATAAAAACAGCTGATGTCAAGTTCTCTTACCAAGTGAGGAATGCTTCTGAAATCACCCCTAATTATCAATGATTTCTAATCCAGAAACTAAAAATCTGTGCTTAAGAAAGAAATTAAACTCTTATGGCCAAGGCTCTGGATCGCGCAAGTACGAGAAGTTTCTAGATTCAGTCTCTAAAGCAGCAAGAAAAGTGGATCATAGAATTAGGGCTAAACAGGCCCTTTTAGGCCATCGAGTACAAGCACTCATTCACAGAGACTCAGTGATTTTCTCATAGCTTATGTCTGAGGTCACACTTGAATCCAGGTCTTGACTCGAAGTCCAATGGTTTATCTACTGTTCCACGCTGCTTCTATCCATCATGCAAAAACCAAGCAATCCCCTCTTGATTCCAAAGGCTTCCTTTGATTATATACATGTTCAAGTTGCTTCTAAGCTTCTTTCTTAAGAATAAAACCCTTCTATAGCCCACTCCACTCTCATTACCTAAAATTAGAAGGTCTGTGAATGGCTGTGGGCAAAGAGTTTTGAGATTAACTTTGTAATGAGGCCCTAAGATTCATTTGCTCTGTCTTTGTTCCCCAGCTAAGGCTGATTAAAGTTAAGTGCTTCTGGCTTATTAACATTAAGTTATCTGGAATGGAGCCTTTCCCCCATTAGGGTATTGGTGGTGTCTCCTTGATGCCAATTTCTCAAATCCAGTTGCTGCTCATGGTAGTTTGATGGGGAAAGGCCTAATCTGACATGAATTGCTTGTAATTGCAGAACCTTCAATGCTGTAGTTCATCCAGAGGCTAATAGCTACAGGAGCTAATTTGGGCCAGATCCTTCCATTTTTACTATGGTTCAATGGACTGAGAGAATTAGCAGGCTGCCAAGTCAGGGGCTATAATATCAAACCCCTGTTCAATATCAAATCTCTGTTCAAATTCAAACAACAGATTAGCATTAGTCTTAACTTTTTCAGGTATAAAATGGGAAACACCAGTTATAACATGAAGTATTATGAAAGTTCTATTTCCACCACATTTTCTAATGTAGTTCTCTAGATGCCAAATGAAAAATGCATTTCAGGGAAGAACAAGATACTGAGACTAAAATAATCCATAGGGCAACAGTCAGAGGCAATTATTTTGTTTCTAATAAGTCAGTTCTATCACTGATACCATTTTATTAATTCTTTTGTTTTACTGAATTATCTGGCAGCTAAAATGCACTTTTACAACAAAGTGGTGGAGAGATACTCTAATGGTTCTAAATGCTGTCAACAAGAATCACTTGTACTCCTGTATATTCCTTCATTTATTTGAGAATTAGGTCTATAAAAATGCAATAAACATACATGAAAGTTTTCTTATCTATTTGCAGTGATATACTTTAAAATGATAGACCTTCTTAGTAGAGATAAAGGGGGGAAACCCTTTTAGAGATTAAATTGGGTAAATAATTATGAGAAAAACACCTCATTTCAGTGCTTCTGTATAATTCTCATTAAGTCTTATAAACAAGGTCAAGAGTAGTTAATATAGACTTCATAGTTGAATCCAATTCAATAACCATTCATTGAATGCCTTCTATGTGTGAAGGAAACTGAAATATTACTATAAGTATTTGGATTAATTACTTTCTTCCTCCCATCATTCTATAACAAAAAATGATTAAACTGTTACATACAAAGCCATGTGCTAGGCATGGGGGAGATAAATAATAAGACCCAATCTCTTTTTCTTATGCATTCATCATATCCTGTTTTGTATTATGATTTTTGCATAATTGTTTTATTTCTATTGTTAGACCATAGGCTCCTTGAGGACAAACAAGAGTGCTATGAGAAGTCCAGAAGAATAATGAGATTGCTAGAGGGATCAAGAATGGCTTCCTGGAAGGGGCAATATTTGAGCTAAGTGTTAAAGGAAGCCTAACAGGAGAAAAGGAGAACATTCCAGGTATAGGGAACTATATAAGCAAAAACATAGATGTGAGAAAGCATGGGGCATGTTTTGAGTATGGTGAGTATTCCAGGTTGCCTAAGTGTACACAGTACATGAAGGGAAGTAGTGTGTGATAAAGCTCCAAAGCTAGATTGGAAACAACATGACTTGAATACAAAACTAAGGAGCCTGGACTTTACTTACTTGGTACTGGGGGACCATTGAAGATTTTTTAGATGAGAAATGACGTGAGCAGATCTGTATATTGAAAAGATTACTCTGACATCAGTTATAAGATGGATTGAACAAGGGTGGTAATGGAAATGAGGTAGGGACATGTCTGAGAATTATTACACATAAATGGATGGGACTTACAAGTGACTAGACATGGAACTAAGAGTTATGGAGAAGGCAAAGTTAACTCAGAGGTTAAGATCATGGAAACTGAAAGAATAACAGTACTATTAAATATAACTAAGGAAATCAGGAATAAAAGAAAATTTTGAAGGAAAGATGAGTTTGGTTTTAGACATGTTTAATTTCAGGTACTAGCCAGACATCAAAATTATGATATGTAATAGGTCACTGGAAATACAAGGCAAAGTTCCTAAGGGGTGGAGGGGGAGAAGGGGAGGGAAGGAAGAGAGGGAGAGAGAGAGACAGAGAGACAGACAGAGACAGAGACAGGAGATTGGATTTGCAAGTCACCTACATGGAAGTTTAAAATTAAAGATAATAGATGAAATTGTTAAGGAACTGAAATTGTCCAGGGTCACACAATTAGTCTCTGTGCCTTCAAATTCTGTTCTGACTCCAAGTCTAGCACTATAATGACTATGCCAACTAATTACCTGGGTTATTTGATAATGTGAAATGCTGCAGAGAAATTAAGGAAGATAAAGTCTAAGAAAAGAGCAGTGGACTGTGAAACTACAGTCATTGGTGACTGAAAGAAATCAGTTCCAGGACAGTGGTGGACACAAACCAGATTGCAAAGGGTTGGGGAGTAGCTGGGTGGTGAGAAAATGAAGACACAGACTACAGACTTCTCATCCAGGATGTTTGTCAGTGAAAGAGGAGAAAGAGGATGGTGGTTAGTAGAGAGAGGTGGATAAAAATGTCAATGGGTGATTGTGGGGGGTTTTTGTTTTCAGTATGGGGAAACTTGGCATATCTGTAGGCAGTGGAGAAGGATACAGTAGGGAGAAAGAGACTAAAGATTAAAGAAAGAAATAGGATGATTATTTTAATAAGGTCTTTAATAAGGTGGGAAGTGATGGAATAAATTTTTAAAAATAATTCAGGCAAAGGGGTTAATTTTGGCAAAGATCATGTCTTTCTCTCAGCCAGGAGGTAAAAAGAATAAAAATGTATAATTTTTAAAAAAATTCAATTTGATTTTATGTTCAGTTCCAAATTCTCTCATTTTCACCTCCCCCATCCACTGAGAAAGCAAGAAAAACAAAACCCATCACAAATGTGCATAGAATGCAAAATAATTCCAGCATATATACATTACACATGTATATATATGCTTCAGTCTATCTGCAAGTGGGTAGCATATTTCATCATGAGTCCTCTGGAATTGTGGTTGCTTATGTTGTTGATTAGAGATTCTTAGCCTTTCAAACTTGTTTGTCTTTACAATATTGTTAATGTATAAACTGCTCACCTGGTTCCTCTCACTTCCCTTTGCATTGGTTCATACAAGTCTTCCCAGGCTTCTCTAAAACTGTTTCCATCATCATTTCTTACAGGGTATATATAGTATGCCATTCCATTCATATACCATAACTTGTTTAGCTATTTCCTAAATGATGGGAATCCCTCCAGTTTCTAATTCTTTGCCAAGAGGCAGAACTTTTGAAGTCAGGAAAGGGGGATTTGAGGGATATCTCAAGTTAGATAGCTTTGAACTTTTTAGTAAAATAGGTGATCTTTTAAGCATGTCTATATGGGAATTAGGGTCAGGGCCTTAAAGAGAAAGGAGAGCTTTGAAAAAGTCATTGTGGGCAAAAGAGATGTGATGGGACATGAATGAAAGGATTACTGAGTTCAGTGAAACCCAGGAGGGGTTAAGCAGCATACATTTATAATAGATGAAATCACATGACTGTGACTTTAATAAAGCTCTAGCCTGAATAGAGAGGTAAGAGAAGCCACAAGAGAATGGCAGACTAGAAGTAAATGAAGGGGTAGAGGGATTTAAGGTCACAGTGGGGATAAAGAGCAGGTTCAGTGAAAAGATGTAAAAAGCAGAAGGAAAAGTGATTGTAGTCAGAGAAGGGAATTTCACAGTTTAAGATTCTGGGGATGGAGCGGAATTGAGAGATGTGGTCTAAGGTGTGCCCATACTGGTGGATGGTTAAAACTGAGTAAAGAAAGTAATTGGAATTGAAGATATCAAAGAATTGTGAGATTAGGACATTGGAGGGGTCCTTAGCACTTCTATTAAAATCACCAAGGATGATGGTGGAACTTGGGGTAGAGAGGAAGAAAGAATATTATTCAAGCACTAAAAGTACTAAAACTAAGTAAATTTGGAGCATTTCTTAGGAGATGACTATGCTGAAGAGAGGACAGAATGTGATGGCAAGAGTTTCAAAAGAGAAACTGAATGGTGTCAGGCAGTGGCAATGAGAATATAGGGAGCTAGGAATAAGCCTATTCCCATATCCTGATAGGGAGAGTAGATAAAGGCTGACACTTGAGAGGCTTGCCAGCAATGTGCTGTCTCTTAAAAAAAAAACCACAAAAACTTCTTAGAGACATAAAGAGTACTTGAAGAAAGGACTGAGGCTGTATGAAAATTTATTTATAATAGGAAAGGAGTTCCATAGAGCACAACAGGAAGATATTGGGGAATACAATGACTGGTCTGGCATCTTTTCCCCTATATTCTTTCAGCTGGCATTATCTGATCTATATATGGAGACTTAATATGATCTCTAATGTGGAACCAAACTAGCCTCTTTTGGCCTTATGTCATGTTTCTGTCTTATACCTGACATACTGTACCTATCTTAGTATTCTACCCCATAAACCTGGGACAAGAGCCCTACCTTTCAGTCACCAGTCACCTCAAGGCACAGTGTCCTATCCCAACAAGCCAACTCTCTGGGGAGTAGATCCTTGCTATAGGTAGTGAATAAATATTTACTAAGCACCTGTTATGTGCCAGGCACTGTGATAAGCACTAGAAATATGAAGAAAAACAAAAGGCAGTCCCTTCCTTTGAGGAGTTCACACTCTAATGGGAGAAGATAACACAGTAAAAGAAGCTCATAGAGGTTGGGGGGAAGGGTTCCCCACACAGGGCATAATGAAGTCCTATAGTAGGATGGGAAATGACGAGTTAACTGCCCTGGGCCCCCTTCACAAAAGGATTTGGGAGGGGCTCTCTGATGTTCTGCCTTTATCTTCTTTGATCAGTGGGAAGGTGGGGCCCTAAGGGCAGGGATGCTGAAGAAGTATGACTTTCAAAGCTGATGTGATCTTGCTGGAAGATGAATTTCTAGAGAAGACAATGATGAAGTCCAAGGGTTGCCTGGGCCTCCCTCCTTAAATGGAGGATCTGGGAGGAACTCTCCAAAAGAGGGAGGGAGGAGCCCCACAGGCAGAGTACCAGATGTCCTACTCCATGTTGTTGTCCAGATGTTGACCACCTGCTTTCCAGGACAATTTTTATTATTTAAACCTTCCTGATAGCAACTGGTCTGCTGCTACACTTTCCCAATGGCCCATCAGCCTATTCAAAAACACTCCTCAAACCCACTACTAGGATATTCCATTCTGAATAAGCTACCCTTCAGTTTAACCACATAGGATAAATGGATGTCAATCACATGTTGTACTTCCAAGATACTTAACAGTAGAAACCCCATTAGAACAAAACAAAGACAGATGCTCAGTATAAAAGTGGGAGAAATTCATTAAATATCACTGTCCATGGTGGGTGTTCTTTGACCTTTAGTATAAATAAATAGGCATATTTTGATATTTTAGTCAATTTCTAAATTGTATTTTGAAGGCACAGGCTTTTTTGGGTCACTTCTACATTTCACAACTCTCTTCATTTAACATTAACAAAGACCTCATCCCTTTCATTAGCTCATTAAACAAGGGGAGAAAGCAACAGTACTTACGGCAAGTAAGAAAAGTTTTTCTTGAACTGATTCACTTTAAGAAGAATATGGCATATTTGTGAAAGTAAGGGCTGTCCAGTACAGCAGATAGTTAAAGTCCCTACTAGACTTGAAACTTCTATCATTCAAAGGACATCTAGCACACATTCCCTATGTCTCCTAATGACAACTCATGCATAGGTAATCATTTCTGCTACAAAATAGTGGTGATTCATTCTGAACTAAATACCTTCTTTCTGGTCTAGAATTGTGATTTCATCAGTGTAGGGAACTCCCTGGTTGAGGGAAATCTCTGTACACCAATGAAGAGCAGCAACTCTCGACTAGATGATAGTCTTAAAGAGTTTCCTGGAGGTACTGAGAAGTTAAAATATACATGATCACAGAGCCAGGATGTGTCAGAGGCCAGATATTCCTGACTCCAAGGTCACATCCTTTTATCCACTATGACATACATGCATTTCAAGAGATATTTGTGCTATGTAAAGATAATTTACATTATAGCTGACCACAGTTTTAAAGACATATAAAAACTAATGTAGCAATGAATTTTATCCCATAAGTCAATGGGATGATGCTTATGAAGCCAGAAAGCACAAACCTGGTATGTAGAAACAGGAGAAGCGATATAAGGTGTAATAGACGTTTGAGTAATCATTCGATTTGTAGCAATACTGTAAGGTGAAGGATAAAATCTGGAACAAATGGAAAAGCCCTTGTTAAAAAAAAGCTCTATGTTTTTATCATTTGCTAGGCAAAACTCTGTAGAGTCCTTCACCCCTCATATTTCCTGTTAAAGCAGGAGTTCTAAGACTGAAGTCTTTAATTTGTTCTTAAAAAATTGACAGCTGCATTTCAATACAAATACGTACACACGCACGCACACACACAGACATACACGTACATTTAAAAACATTATTAAAAGAAGGTATTCATAGGCTTTACCAGACTACTAAAGGGATCCGTTAACCAAAAAACATTAAGAACTTCTGTCTTAAAATATCATGTGTGTAATCTTAAATACATACCCATTCTGTAAAGCAGCTGTAGTTGGATCATAGGTAAGTGTCATTCCAGCCTATAGTGAGAATAAACATGTAATTGAGAATGGAATAACGTACCATATGCTATTTCTTACAATCTCGAAATGCAAAACATGTTTTGTTCAATATGATTAGAGCGTAATAAACTGCTATTTATGTTTAAGATGAATGAACATTAACATTTTCTTCCACTAGAATGTAAGCTCTTTGAGGACAGGGCCAATTTTTGGTTTTGTCTTTATATCTTTGCCAGCACAGTGGCTAGCCAAAAAGAGATCCTTTTTATAAAAAAATTTTTGAACTGGACTTGTGATTTAATTGGCACAGAGAATTCCTGATGAGGAAATATCCTCTATCTGTGTAGATCTACACATGCGCTTTAAGTGTTGATGCCCCCATGAAACTCCCTGACTTGCCAAGGGTCAGCCAAATATTACAAGTCAGAGGTGGGACTTTAATTCTTCGATTTCTAAATCTGTGATTCTATGATCTAAGTCTTTTTCACTATGAGTCCAGCTCTGTACGCAGGATGTCATGCTGCCTCTCAGAACAAATAAATACTGAGAAAAAAATAATTATAACAGAATTAAGCCAGAGAGTTTCTGAATAACCATTTCCCCTTCAGTCTTCTTTAAGATCCCTTCCATATCCAAATCTATGATGTTATCACTTTTGAGTCCTCCCTTTGCAATTTCTTAGAGGCTATCCAATTAATTTTCCTCATTTTGTAGACAAAGAAACTGAGACACAGAAGGATTAAATTAGTTGCTTGGGATTTCATAAGCTAGGAAGGATCTGAGAAAGGATTTGAATGCAAGTTTTCCTAGTTCAGTGTCCAATCTGCTGGATCTTGGCAGTTGGTAATCTTAAAGATCTATTAAAGATTTTATCACATAGGAAAACAATTTTCCAAAATAATTTGCAAGGGGGAAAGGAAACACCATTCAACCATAAATGCATTGTTGGATTGTCCAGCCCAATTTCTGAGCAGCGTTAAATGTTGTTACTTCTAAAAAAAATGTTATTGACCTCAAGTATCCAAGCACTGGATGTAACCATGTGCTCCATGGAACCCAAAGATGCTAACCAGTGCTCAATTCTTCTCATTTTACCTGATTTGTGGACTCCTGTCATCATCACACGGTAACAAAGTATATATTTGGACAGTTTTAAGATAAGACATTGTCTAACATACAAACCATATGTGCGCCAATGGCAGTCATTCAAAAGCAATGCTTGGCCAGCTGAAAAAGCTTTTTCTATGACTGTTTCCTGAAGCAGTCATTGCTATACATCCAACCTCCGGTTTCGGGGAAGACTCACAAGGCTCACCTCGCCTTCTCTGTGCCAGGCTCTCCCATTCTGTATGTACTTGTTCTGATTCTGTCGCTTCTTCTGTCCACCATCTGCAAACTTACACAACAGGGGTTCTGCAGGAGCTAAGGAAAAGGGGGAAGAATACTCTGAAACCAAAATGCTATACCAGTGTGTGGACAGAAAATGAAAAATTAAGAGGTTTTTTTTTGGGGGGGGAAGAACACTGCAAATGCTGTAGTGGAGCCAAGAGGTTGTAACAACTTTGAAATCATCTACCAGTGAAACGTACAATACAGAATAAAACAATATTCCTGGACCATGAGATAACAATTCAAAGGCTCAAAAATGTCATAAATTCAGAGTATGAGGGATCAAAGAAGCCATCTAGCATAGCCCCTTCATTCTACAGGTGAGGAAACTGAGGTTTGAGGAAGTTACAAGAAATTTCCCCAAGGTCAAAACAAATAGCAAGCTTAAGAGACAGGACTAGAACCCAAGCCCAATGACCCCATAAACAGTCCACCATATAACACTGTCCCCAGATTACAAATTAGTCCGAAGGAGAAAATATACTATTGTACTACTTTGAGACAGATGAATAGGACTAACTGGTATTTTCCCTGCCTGTATCCATTGTAGCAGAGAGAATGCTGGGTCTGGAGTCAGGAAGGCCTAAGTTCAAATTCAACCTCAGACATTTTCTAGCTAAGTGACTCTGGCCAAGTCACTATGGCTGCCTCAGTTTCCTCATCTGTAAACTGGGGATAATAGCACCTACCTCCCAGGGCTGTTGTGAGGATCAAATGACATAATATCTATAAAGTACCTGACACATAGTAGGCACTTAATAAATGCTTGTTCCCTTCTCTTCCTGTGCTACTTCTTTTATGTTTTGCTCTGCTTTTCCATAGCCATGAAGATAGTAGTTGATTCCTGAAAGCTCTGTCTCTTTCTGTGTATTTCTAATTAGTACATTGAGGGGAATCACATGCTTCTTCTGTCTGGTTCCCACATTCTGTGCTTTGTCTCCTAGAGTAACATGATTACTACTTTCATGTGCTGTTTCAAAGTCAAATAACCATAAAGAGAAAAATATTACTTGCGGAAAATTTACTCCTTTCCCCTTTGTCTCTTATTATCCTAATTTATTTCCTATTTTGTATCATTGCTGGTGCTCAGCCCCTACCCACCCACTAATCATAGGGTAGAAGCTGTGGTATGACCTGCCTTAGAATATTACCCTGCCAAAACACACACACACACACACACACACACACACACACACACCCCAAACCAAAAAACAACCAAAAAAAACACCCAACCTCAAAGAACCTGTAATTCCTTCCCTATGAGCTGTCTGGGCTGTTGGTGACACTCCTTTCTCTTTTAATCAGTCGGCAACACCCTTGTGGGGCATGTTCGGATGTGAATGGAGGTAGTTTCTGAATGAGAACTGGACTCATAGCATGGGGAGGCAAGAGCATAAATCATAACATTAGATGTCTGGCAAGAATATCAGTATAAGCCTTCACCCTCCTTTTGACAAAAGGGCCCTTTGTTTATCTCCTGTCTCCACTCTCCCAAGCTTTCCTGCCTAAGGAATTCCCATTTAAGGCAACCTGGGTGTGGTGGAAGATGAGAATTGGGCCAAATCTCAGAAGGTGAATGAAGTACCCTCTTTGTTTTTTCAATAGAAGTTTGGATTTTCAGAAGTCATCACATTCTATAACAATGATTAAAGCTACAGCAAATGGACACAATGGAGGAAAAGAAAGGGAAGCCGTATTAAAGTCCCCGATAACTGGTCTCCTTGCTGTTCCTCAAACAAGTCACCCCATCTCCTGATTCCATGAATTTTTATTCAATGTCCTCCATGTCTGGAATGTTCTCCTTTCTCATCTCTGCCTCCTGATTTCCTTTACTTAATTTAACTTACAGCTAAATGAATATCCTTCTTACAAGAAATCTTTCCCAGTCTCCTCCTCCCAGTCTTTCCTCTCATATGATCTCCAACTTGCCCTGTATATATCTTGCATATACATAGTTATTTGCATTTTGTCTCCCCCATTAAAATGAGATCTCCTTGACAGCAGGGAGAGTCCTTTGATTTTCTCTCTGTTCAGCATTTAGGACTGTGCCTGGAATATTGTAGGCATGAACGCCTATAAATGCTTGTTGATGTGACTTGAATTGTTCATCTATATTCCTTTAATATTGTCATTGGCTCACTTCAAATGAGATGAAACACCATAGAACACTATCCAATAAAGATATGTCATAGAGTCTTTATACTCTCCATGTTGCTTGACACACCGTATGTGTCTTAAGCTTTTCCAGTTCCAAATTGTTACATGCTGCTCTTCCTCGCCACTTGTCTTTCTTGTCTCCCAGGCAGTCTATGTATATATGTATGCATTCACATATCAACAATGTTTGGGAGGGTTTGAGAGAGATGACTACGGGGACACAAATCAATGTCCCGGGGACTGAAAGAAGTAAAATCTCATTTGATGCTCTCATCAAAGGGCGTCCACACTTAAAAAAATGATCTGGTATGAAATTTGATGTTAAATTTGTCCAACTTAGGATCTAGCTGATGTCACCTTTTGGAGGAGGATGATGAGAAACTTTAATGACTGTTAGTACTTCTCATGTATCCAAATCAAAAAGTATTTATAAGTACACAATCTTTCTCAGGCATGGTGCTGTGCACTGGCTACGTAAAAGAAAAGCAAAAATTGTTTATGAAATCAAGGAGCTTACATTTTAATGGGTAAGACAAGTGTGTGAGTGTGTGTGTGTGTGTGTGTGTGTGTGTGTGTGTGTGTCTGCGTATGTGTACACAAATAAGAAATATGTTAACCATGACAGGGAAGGCACTAGCATCTGGGAGAGAGAGGAGGAGACTAGGAAGATGGTGTTTGACCTGAGTCTTGAAGGAAACCAAGGATTCTAAAATGTAGAGGTAAAGAGGTAGGACATTTTAGGGATGGATGATAGCTGGTGCTAAGATTCAGATAGGAGATGGAGCATTTTATGTGAAGAAAAGGAAACAGGGCAGTATAGTTGGATCATGGGAAGCTAGATGGTACAGTGGGTAGATCACTGAGGCTGGGCATGAGGAAGACTCATCTCCCTGAGTTCAAATCTGGTCTCAGACACTAGTTGTGTGATCTTGGGCAAATCACTTAACCCTGTTTGCCTCAGTTTCCTCATCTGTGAAATGAGCTGGAGAAGGAACTGGTAAACTATACCAGTATCTTTGCCAAGAAAACCCCAAATGGGGTCATGAAGAGTCAGACATGATTGAAATAAATGAAGAACCTGGACCATAGGCTGTGTGAAGGGGAGTAAAATGTGAGAAGGCTGAAAATAAAGGAAGCGACTAGATTGTGAAGAGCTTTAAATGCCAAACAAAGGATTTTATATTTACTCTAAGAGGTAATAGGGAGCCAATGGAATTTAATGAGAAAGAAGCTAACATGCATAGACCTCTACTTGAGGGAAATCACTGTGGTCTCCTTGTATCCAATTTCTCTCCATCCCAATCCATCCTTACATAGCGGTTAATTAAGAGGTTATTGTCATAGTCCAGGTGGGAAGTGATGAAAACATGATCTAGAGAGATGGTTGTTATGAGTGGAAAGAAGAAGACAAATAAGAGAGGTGAAGTGGAATCAACAAGATTTGCCAATTTATTGCACGGGAATTTGCAGGAGAGAGATTGGGCTGAGGAACAGTAAATAATTAAAGATGTCTACATGGTTTTAAACCTGAGTAATTGAAAAAATGGTGGTGACTTTCTAGGGAAATTCATGAGAATGGTGAGTTTGGTTGGAAAGAAAATGTTTTGGATGTGCTGAATTTGAGATACCTATGGCAATCCGGTTCAAAATGTCCAAAAGGCAATTAGAAATATGTTAACTGGCATTCAGGAGAGAGGAATGGGAACTAGGCACATTTACTACATAAAGGAGTCATCTACATAATGACAGGTAGGTAGGAGACCTAGAAAAATTATACTTGACAATGTCAAAGAATTAACACTTGGACTTGAAACAATTTTGCGATATTTCTTTTTGAATCAGATTTTTAAAAAATAGGATTTTAAGAAGTTTAGTTGGCCCAGTGAGTAGTGCAAAATTTCTAGTTTTTCCTCACAGACATGACTTAATCTGGAAAAAGCAAGAAACACTGTTTGACTGTTCCAAGACATTCAAAGCAAGTCAGCCAAATTGGGCTGGAGTTGTAACCTATTTAACCATGTATTACACTGATTCAATTTAACATGTAAATATATTATATATATATATACATAGACATAGACATGTATAAGCTAAAGACCGTTTAGCACTATCTTCTATAATAGGGGTTTTTAATTGAAATGAGATGCTAAATTCAGACATAAAAAATGGAACTACAAACTGTAATTTGATCATATCAGGATTTGATAATCTTAGATGCATACGGCTGTCATAAATTTTAGGTGCTGCCTTCCAGAACTTTAATACGTGCCTTGTTCTTTTTTTTTCCTCTTTTTACAAGTCACCACTAATTAGTTTTTAAGGCTTTCCATCAAAAAGTATAACTTTACCAAATTTTATTTCCTTTTTTTTTAAAGTTTGCAAAGTATTTTATTGTTGTTGTTGTTTTTGAACATCTGTTTTTAAAACTTTGAGTTCCAAATTCTCTCCCCCCTTCCCTCCCCACCCACCCTCCCTAAGAAGGCAATCAATTCAACATAGGCCACATGCGTATCATTATGTAAAACCCTTCCACAATACTCATGTTGTGAAAGACTAACTATATTTTGCTCCTTCCTAACCTATCCCCCTTTATTGAATTTTCTCCCTTGACCCTGTCCTTTTTCGAAAATGTTTGTTTTTCATTACCTCCTCCCCCTGTCTGCCCTCCCTTCTATCATCCCCCCTTTATTATCTTCTTCCTCCTTCTTTCCTGTGGGGTAAGACACCCAACTGAGTGTGTATGGTATTCCCTCCTCAGGTCAAATCCGATGAGAGCAAGATTAACTCATTCCCCCTCACCTGCCCCCTCTTCCCTTCCTACAGAACCACTTTTTCTTGCCACTTTTATGTGAGACAATTTGCCCCATTCTATCTCTCCCTTTCTCAATATATTCCTCTCTTATCCCTTAAATTGATTTTATTTTTTTAGATATCATCCCTTCATATTCAACTCACCCCTGTGCCCTGTGTGTGTGTGTGTGTGTGTATATATACATACACATATACACACAGACACACACATATGTATATATGTATACACACACACACACACACACACACATATATATATGTATACACACACACACACACACACACATATATATATATGTATACACACACACACACACACACACACACATATATATATATGCATATTCTTTTCAGCTACTATGATATTGAGGTCTCATGAATCATACACATCATCTTTCTATGTAGGAATGTAAACAAAACAGTTCAACTTTAGTAAGTTCCTTATGATTTCTCTTTCTTGTCTACCTTTTCATGCTTCTCTTGATTCTTGTGTTTGAAAGTCAAATTTTCTATTCAGCTCTGGTCTTTTCACTGAGAAAGCTTGAAAGTCCTCTATTTTATTGAAAGTCCATATTTTGCCTTGGAGCATGATACTCAGTTTTGCTGGGTAGGTGATTCTTGGTTTTAATCCTAGCTCCATTGACCTCTGGAATATCATATTCCAAGCCCTCCGGTCCCTTAATGTGGAAGCTGACAGATCCTGTGTTATCCTGATTGTTTTTCCACAATATTCAAATTGTTTCTTTCCGGCTGCTTGCAGTATTTTCTCCTTGACCTGCGAGCTCTGGAATTTGGTGACAATGTTCCTAGGAGTTTTCTTTTTGGGATCTATTTGAGGAGGTGATGTGTGGATTCTTTCAATTTCTATTTTACCCTCGGGCTCTAGAATATCAGGGCAATTCTCCTTGATAATTTCTTGAAAGATGATATTGAGGCTCTTTTTTTGATCATGGCTTTCAGGTAGTCCAATAATTTTAAAATTATCTCTCCTGGATCTATTTTCTAGGTCAGTGGTTTTTCAAATGAGATATTTGACATTGTCTTCCATTTTTTCATTCCGTTGGTTCTGTTTTATGATATCTTGATTTCTCATAAAGTCACTAGCTTCCACTTGCTCCCATCTCATTTTTAAGGTAGTATTTTCTTCGGTGGTTTTTTGGACCTCCTTTTCCATTTGGCTAATTCTGCCTTTCAAGGCATTCTTCTCCTCATTGGCTTTTTGGAGCTCTTTTGCCATTTGAGTAAGTCTATTTTTTTAAGTGTTGTTTTCTTCAATATTTTTTTCAGTATTTCTTTGGGTCTCCTTTAGCAAGTCACTGACTTGTTTTTCATGGTTTTCTTGCATCATTCTCACTTCTCGTCCCAATTTTTCCTCTAACTTCTCTAACTTGCTTTTCCAACTCCTTTTTGAGCTCTTCCATGGCCTGAGACCAGTTCATATTTTTCTTGGAGGCTTTTGGTGTAGGCTCTTGCACTTTGTTGACTTCTTCAGGCCATATGTTTTGGTCTTCTTTGTCACCAAAGAAGGATTCCAAAGTCTGAGACTGAATCTGGGTGTGTTTTCACTGCCTGGCCATGTTCCCAGCCAACTTACTTGACCCTTGAGTTTTTTGTCGGGGTATGACTGCTTGTAGAGCAAAGAGTACTTTGTTCCAAGCTTGAGGGGATGCGCCATTGATCTCAGAGCTATTTCTACACAGCAAGCTCTGCCACTCCAGCACTCCTCCTTCCTCAAGAACCACCAACCTGGACCTGACACAAATCTTCAGCAGGCTCTGCACTCCTGCTCTGATCCACCACTTAATTCCTCCCACCATGTGGCCCTGGGGCCGGAAGTAACTGCAGCTGTAGTTCTGTAGCCCCACGTCTCCCATTGCCCCTGGGGCAGTGGCTCAACCGTGAACTCTGTCCCCTGCAGCTTTTCCCACTAACCTTCTCTGTTGTCTTTGGTGTTTGTGGGTTGAGAAGTCTGGTAACTGCCACAGCTCACTGATTCAGGGTGCTAGGGCCTGTTCTGCCCAACTCCTGGTCTGGTTGGTCCTGTTGCCTCCCACGCTGAGCTCTGCTCCCCTCCACTCTGTGCACGATAGACCTCATCCAGCGACCATCCAGGCTATCCTGGGCTGGATCCCTGCTTCTCTCTGCTATTTTGTGGGTTCTGCAGTTCTAGAGTTTGTTCAGAGCCATTTTTTATAGGTTTTTGGCAGGAGGTGGTGGGGAGCTCACGCAAGTCCCTGCTTTCCAGCTGCCATCTTGGCTCCACCACCAGAAGTCACCAAATTTTATTTCTTTATTTGCAAAAGAACCTCTTTTTTTAAAAGCTCACTAAATAAATTCATGATGTGATGAGATCATCTTGAAGTGATTTGCTATGCATATATTTGCGTATGCACTTTTGTGAATAAAATATTTAATAGTTTTCATTCACTTAGATTGTATATAATCATGGAACAAGAGTCAAGAACCAATAAAGTCCAACCAAAAAAAAAGTTAAAATGACTGAGTTCTGATAAATGATGTTTGCAAATAGATACTTTTTTAATGGAAGTAGATGGCACAAGATATATTTTAATATTCTTAAAATTAACCTCATTTACCTTTGGCTCAAAGCTGTCTCTAAAATATTTTCCCTCTATTCCACAGATGAGTTAAACACATTGCACACTGGCAGGTATCTTATATCTTGGAAAAAAATCTGCCTTATTTTGAAATGCCATAACTAATAAAAATTATCATTAAATACTAAAAATAAATTTAAGATGGTAAAGCTATTTGCTTCAAGAAAATAACTGTCCCTCAGTATTCCATATAAAGCACTCCAACAATGATTTCCTTTTTTAAAAAAAAATTAATTTTATATTGAGTTTTTTCCCAATTATTAAGCATCCATCCTTTTATTCTCATCTCTCCCACTTCAGTGAAAAAAGGAAAAAAATATAGAATCCTTATATCACATAATCAAGTAAACTAAAATCCCACTAAAAATGTATTTCTTTTTCTACATAGCAGTTCATCGGCTTTTTCTCATGAGGTAGGCAGTGTTTTTGTTCATTTCTCCTTGGAAGTCATGTTTTATCATTTAGTTGATTAGAGTTCTTAAGTCTTTCAAATTTTTCATTAAAAATTTTTTTTCTGGTTCTGCTGGTTCTGCTCACTTCACTCTGCCTCAGTTCATATATGTCTTTCCATGGCTCTGTCAACCATCTTTTCCCTCATTTCTTATAGCACAATAGGATGCCATTACATTCATACCACAATTTGTTCAATTCTTCCTCAACTGATGTATACACCCTTAAGTTTCTGGTTTTGTGCCACCATGAAAAGAGCTGCTATTAATATTCTGGGGCATATAAGACCTTTTCCTCTTTCTTTGATATTTCCAGAAAAAATTATGCTTTGGCCTGCCTGATGCCTAGTAATCAACAGTTTAGTGTGATGTAAGGGAGAGGAGCTTTTGGTCATTGAAAAAATACAATCCAGGAACGAATGACTACAGCTGCTGTTTTCATGCACTGCTGCTCTACCTTCTTGGGAAGCTGTTAGGGATGAGAAACTGCATTTGCCTAAAGGTTGTTGAAGTCTCATTTATTTAAACTTGTATCATGCATTCTAGGAACATAAATAATATGAAGGATTCCTCTTGTAGCACTTCTGGACATTTTTAGGTAGCAGATGGACATAATTTATATGAGTTTTATTTCTAGAGTGACAAAGAGTTTAGCTTGAATGATCTGATTTAGTTTTATGGAGAGGGAAAAAAAAGCTTTGCAAAGATGTTTACTTTTTAAAATAAGCATGCTTACTACCAGTAAGGACATTCTAAACATCATACCTTATCCCTTACCAAGTAGGACGGGAAGTTTCCTAACCTCATTTTTCTCTATAAGTTGCAGAAGCCCTGGACCAAAGAATCTGAGAGAATTAGATTGAAGTCATACACTGGAACAAGTAGAAAATTAGCTCGAAATGGGCTTTTCTCATTGTCAGTATTCCACAGCTCTACAAAGAGCATTTATTTAATATTAAGGAAATCAGACATTTTTCATTTACTTACATGTACTCACATAAACAAATGAACAGTTATGCAGAGATTCGTCCCCCTCTAAAATCTAAATAAAAATTATTCAAGTTATGTCCTATACTACTCTAGAAATAAAGTTCAAAGAAATTAAGTCTGCCCACTACCTCAAAATATTCAAAAATGGTTTTAACGAAATTTAGTATATAAAAGGAAATCCAAATCCTTCTGATGATGAATGCCACTTTATTACTTTGTTTCCATTTTCACTAACATGAAAGCAGGGAGAATGGTGTCAGAAAATAAAGGGTAAGACAGATTGCAAGTAAACAAACTGAATGTATAATGTATGTCATCTGACTTTAAAGTAATGAGATATTTATTTGTTGGAAACAAACACACCAGAGTTTATGTTCCCAAATGAAAGTCATCCTTCAAAGTGGTCACTTTGGGAGGTAAAAAGGCTTATTCCAATAATACTCTCCATTGTTCAAAACAATTTTGGAACAACTCTTTTGGAACAGACTTCAGAGCTGCAGAAGAAATCAGTCACATTGCTTTATAGTTGCATATTATTTTTGCCCCAAGATCATAGGATCCTAGATTTCTAGCTAAACCTTAGGGATCACCTAAATTAACCATCATCTCATCTTATAGATGAGGAAACTGAGCCCCCTCCTCCTCCAACCAAGGTCACACAAGTAATAAGTGGCAGGGCTGTGATCCAACTACAAACCCAGCTGTTTCCTGACTATGCTGTGCTGTCACCCTCACACTGTGATGACATCACAGTTTGTTCATCTACTTTACTCATTAGGCTTGGCTCTGAATGACTTTTGTCTCTGCAAAAATCAAATGAATCCTTAAGGCACAAAATTTGTCATGAGGATAGTCATAAGAATAATCCTGCAGTTTCTTTGGGAAATTAAAGGAATAGTCTCAAAATGTTGTGAGCAATGGCATCATTGTTGCAATAAATATAGTCTCCCAAGGTGACTACCCTGAAGAAGAAAACTCTTCCTCTGGATGTAGAAATTTCTGTTGTGTTTGGTACAAATCAGTCAAGTTGCTTTGTAGCCCCAGAGTACAAGCACATATATACTTTTCCACCATGGAAAATCAAGGTATTAGATGAGATGATTTCTATGATCCATTCTACTTATCGTTTTATGCGTGTAAGTAAACCGCTCTGTGTATTATAAAATGCCATATAAATGTCAGGCATCATTATTGCTGTTATCTAATGATAGTCCTATTCTTATACTTAATATGGTGTGGAGATAACCTTAGGTATGGTCAGCGGAGTACAAATTTTGAGAAGTCCTACCAAGCTGGGAAGATTAGGAGTAAAGATTGGCAATCTGTGGGCCGAAAACCAACTTAGCTAAGTTTGGTGACGGTCACTAGCAGAAGGTTGGGCAATAAGCCATCAGTTAAGGTTGGGGACAAAGCAAATCACACAAACTGTCTAAAATGTAGGAGAATAGTGACTGGTCTCAATGGAGATAATACACACTAATTAATTCATGGATCTGCTAAGTATGGAATCGTCATCTTCATTATTACTACTATGGTTACTTTGTCATTCCTCCTTTTTTTAAGCATCTAGCAATCAATAAATCATTAAGTATTCATAAGCACATATTATATGCCTGGGGTTGGGCTAGGCAATGAGGATACAATGACAAAAATAAAAAAGTTGTTGCCCTCATAGAGCTTACCTTCTGTTGGGGACAAACAAACTATATGCATATAGTACAGAATACATACAGAATAAATTTGGGCAGAGGGGGCCACTAGCATCTGGGGCATAAAGAAAGAACTTATACAGGAAGAGGCACTTGACCTGAGTTTTCAAGGAAACTAGGAATTCTAACAGACAAAGATGAGGGGAGTGGCATTCTATGCAAAGGAGCAGAAGGGAGAATAATATGAAAATAGTCTTAAAAGGCAGGCCAGAGCACCACTGTGAAAAGCTTTAAAAGTTAAGCAGAAGAATTTATATTTTTACCTTAGGCAATGGGGTGGGGATGTCATGGGAGCTCTGAGTAAAGAATGAAATCGCTAATCTGTAGTTTAGTTACATTGCTGTGGCAGATATACAGAGGATAGCATAGAAAAGAGAGAGTTGAGAAAAAAATTTAAGAGACCATTACATTACTCTAGGGGAGAGGTGATGAGGGTCTGGACTAAGGGAATGGTCATTCGCATAGAGAAAAGGAGGCACATAAGAGAGAAATTATGGCAGTATGACAGACAACTGACTAGACAGTGTATGAAGAAGAAGAGGTAAAGACGACTCTGGAGTTTCATACCTGGATGACTAGAAATATGGTGTTACCTTTAAAGAAATAGGCAGATAATTGAGATATTTTTTAAAGCACTTAGCACAGTGCCTGGCACATAGTAGGTGCTATATAAATGCTTATTCCTTTTCCCTTCAGTCCAGCAGGCTTGGGTAGATAGCTAACAAATTTTCTTTGAAGCACATTGAATTTGAGATGTTTATAGGACATCTACTGGAAAATCATGTAAGAATAAGATGATGATGCAGGACTGGAGTAGAGTGTTCTGCATACAGTAGGCAATTAATAATTATCTGTTGTATGGAATTAAATTTAAAAAATACTTTGGCTTATCAACTCTATACCTTATTGTACAGAGTTTACAAAATAATGTTAGCAAAAAGTTTATGGAGATGATAGGTAATTCTTGGTTTTCTTGGCACAGGCCTGCACAACCTGTGGCCTGCCAAAGATTTTGGGTGGCCCATGAAAAACGTATAGCAAAACATCCTGTACATTTTTCTTGGGCCGTAAGTGATGTAGAGAACACAGGTTGTGCAGGCCTGCCTTAGTATACAACCAAGTACCTATGCAAATTATACAGAATACACCTAGGCTATAAAATTTTACACAAAGAAACAACAAGTATGTGTGATTCAAGGCCTCCTAGCTCCCTCCTCTCTCCATTCAAAATTGTTTTGAAGGGTCTTAACCCAGAAAATAAACAGGAAGACTGACTTTTGCAAATGAGACTTTTGTGGGCTAACTAAGTGACCTTAACTGATAGTTATCCTCTACAGACATGGAAAAGGAGATCACACTGAAATAATACAGATAAAATCCTTAACTTGGCCTAAAAAGAACAGAATAAATCTCTGATGTAGAGAAAATCTCCACGAACTCAGAGCTAGAGAACAGGAAGGAATGGAATAAAAACCTCTTAAAAAGAAGTGATGCATAGCAACTACAACAGTTGACCACCTTGCTAATATAGAGGACTTATATTTCATTGTTTAGTAATTTCCTTTTCTCTTTCCTGTTTCAAGGTTTTGCAAAACTTGAAAGCAGAAGAGTACTTTAAAAAGCAAAGGCTGCATCTTAAGTCATGGTTCAGATTAAAAGGCTTTTCTTTTCAATTTGGAATAAAAAGTTATCGTTATCTATTTAAGATCAGAAATAAAGGATAATGTCCCTCCTAAACACAGAATAATGTAGTATAACCTTGGATGTTTGTTAGATGTCTCAGGTTGTATACCACAAAAACAAGATACTGATTATACATGCTGCTGGCATCTCTTGAGAGTAAGCTGTGACGATCAAATTGGTCCATTCTTTAGTATGTTCTGAATACAGTTTTGATGGTGATATAGTTTTTAAAACTTTTTTGACTTCTTTGGCACTAAAAATTCCATCCAAAGTGATTCAGTTATAATGGGTGATGCCACATGGTGACATACTGCACATTTCCAGTAAGCCTTTTCTTTACCCATGTTGTTAGCTGAAATGCTACAGCAAATCTGACTTAAATCTCCTCTTTTAATAGGCAGGCTAAAAATGAACACTACAAAAATACCGGCTTTGATTAACTACTGAAGCCTCATGATACGTTCTCCTGGAAATTCTATTTGCTTATCTAAATCAATTGTTACAAGGACTTCTGAGTTCTTCTTTAGTGTAAGGGACTGATATTCACATTGTGGTTGTGTCCTAAATCAGTGATTCTCAATGCTTTTTTTTACCAGTTGTTAGCCACTGGCACATATTATAGTTGAAGATTATTACTTAGAAACTTCCATTTTCCAGCTGTGCGGTGTTTGATCCCAATCAGCATTTGTAAAACTGAAACTGCCTTTGATAAAAAGCTGTTTTAGACTCCCTTCATTTCAAAAATAGTGCTCTGCAAAGCAACCATAATTAACACTTTCGTTCTGACAATGTTTGCTATTCTCAAAGTGCTTCAATTACTACATTCTGAGGATGTTTACTACATAATTAGTTTGCTCTATGTTTTTTCATTCTGCTGACCATTATGTGACAATAAGGAATTTGCTTTTAGAAATTCCTGTCCTAGGATCCATGAAATACATCCCCTCTTCTACTTGTATAACATCATTTCCTGATCCCTTTTCACACTGCCAGGGAGGTCCCGTTCTATTTCCGATAACTGTGTTTAACCCCTTCTTTGTTTCAGTGAAAACTATGTTATTGTAACTAAACAGCATGACAAGTTGTGTTTTCTCTAGACAGATGTTCTTCCTCCCACACCTATTTTGTTACAATTTATCCTACTCTGTCTTCTTTGCCCTCATACAATGTTTTCAACCCCCATTCAGCCTGTAAAATTGGCTAGTCTCCAATATCTCATGTATCATTTATAAGAGAGTTTCATTTCTATAGTTTTCTGGATTGTGCAGAAGTTTCTTTATCAGAAGTTATCTTTATCAAGAGAGTCTTTTTGTTTGTTTGATTTACAGGACTTTTCTCTCTAGTGTTCTTCACTGATTTAATAAACTTAGTAGCAATGTACCTTAACATAGCCACTTAAGGAATAATGAAAGTTCAAATGCTAGTTTTGTTTTAAAGTTATTGCCTAGGATCCTCTTTCAAAAAAAGGAGAGGAGGAGAGAAAAAAAATCTCTCCAGTTTTATAGTAACACCTGCATCTTGCAATCCAAGATTTTTATGCTTTTAATAAAACCCTGCTCAGCAACTTATTGCTTCTATGTGGCAGAACCTGATAGTAAAAGGGTGTAACTTAGGTTTCTAAAAAGCCTGACTATAGGTGGGTGTTTTTGATTATAACAATTGCTTGCAGCTGCCCTATCACAGGCAGAGCAGGACATGAAGAACATGCAGGTATATAGGGGAAAACACCCAACAGTACCCTCTTTTGGAAAACCTTGGTTTTTTTTTTTTAGCATACATTTCACTTATGAGGTAGGCAGCAGGGTATATAGGAAGAAGCGTTTGTACTCAAAAGACCAGGATTCAGATCCTGTCTATACTAGTTATAAGCTGTGTGACTGTGGAAACCTTACATTAACTTCTGTGAGTTTCATTTTCTTCATCACTAAAATGAGAGATAATACTTGTGTTGCCTACTACTAAGGGCACATTGTAAGGATCAAATGAAATAATACATATAAGGAAATCTTAATTATGAAGTACTAGCCTGAATATACAAATGTATATATCATTATTTTAGTAATAATATTAATAAAATTTTAATAACATACATTATTAATATTTGTGTCCTGTCAATTGTCATGTCTATTATTGTGTTGTTTTTTCCTTGTTTTGTGAAAGCTATAGTGAAGGTTATAGACTCCTCAGGATAATGCTTCTTGCTTACATTTGTAATTGAAGGAAATGCTAAATTTCAATTAGAGGTTAGTGAAAAGCAAGACATGTTTTTTCCCTACCCAAGTTCACAGACTTCCTGAAATCTACCCATGGATCCTCTCTCCCCCCCCTCAAGAGTTATCTATGGACCCTAGGTAAAGAACACTACACATAAAACCAATTTAAGAGTAAAGGAATGCTTCACCTCAAGGACATACTATTGAATGCATCCAAGTAACTTTAAACAAATTCAAAATATATTAAGGAAGATCAGAGAAGAGTGCTATTAACCTCAAGATATAACACCATTGTCCTAAATATTCTGAAAATGTCTTAAAAGCCTTTAAGCATAAATTTTCCTTTATAGCTTCCAAGCAATTCCATTTTATAAAAAAAAAAAGTAATAACAATGAAGACTGAGGCATTAAGGGAGCCAAATGGATAATAAAAATTCTTGAAAAACTTTCCAGACTGTATGAAAATGTTAAAAACCAAAAAACACTCACTCTAAGCACAACAATTATTTTTCTTTTCCAAAGAGCTATTTTTCTGGTTTTTGGCAAAGACAATGCCCCAATTCAGCCTGCGTGTGAAGACAGGTCAGATGGAGGTAACAGGAATGGTATTCTGAGACCTGGTCTGCTGTGTGCCATTTGAGCCCAAGCCCTAGTTAGAAAAGTCAAAGGCAACTACAGAATTACCATAGGAGGCATACCTTAAACAAGTTAAATTTTTAGGTTCAGTCTGTCAGTGGTCACATGTGCAGTATGACATTAGAATCCCACTATGATCTCCTCAATTGCTGGCACAGAGTAGCAGGGGATACATAAAGAGAATCAGTACCATGCTGGGCAAAAAGAATCTTGGTGAATATTTGACTTAAATTTTGGCCCCATCTTTATGTGTTCTTTTCCTACCTCATGTCATGTCCTTCCCTCCCATGAAAAGTCTCCTTATTCCCCCGCAAAGGCTTATTTTCTTCTTTTTCCTTTTATGGTTCTCTACAAACTTCACTAGGAACACAAAGATAACTTTAGATGGACTTGACCAAAAGTCATGATAAACTGTCTCAAATACCAAAATGTATGTGAGAGTGCTTTGTAAACTGCAAAACACTATTTAAATGTAAAGTTTTAAAAAATTATTATTAGAGCCATGAACAGATGGGCATAAAGGAAATGTTAGAATAGCACTGTTTTATGCAGTAGTGAGGCACCAGAAAGCATGTTTTATTTTTGTTATACTTTTCAAAGACTGCATTCTTTTCTAGATAGGCACTGTAAGATCATTTTTAGACAAATCTCTGAATCTTAGCCCTACATTGGCTTATTTTGCCTGGGACTCCTAATTTGGACTACTACTCTACATAACTAAAACTGCTCAGCCCTAGCTTCTAAATTCATTTTGCGTAAAAGAAATCATAACCATACTGTTTCTTTCTAACAATATTTTTAACCTTCAAGTAATTAAGTTGACAATGAAAATCTTTCTGTAGGATTAATCTGAATTGCCTCAAAATGCATGACACAAATTGTCAACTTGTTTAAAGCTTTTAGCTTTTTTGTATTCTGTTTAAGGATTTCAAAGTAAGTCCAACTTTTACTGCAAACTAGCCAGCAGTTAAACTGCAGCAGATCTTTGGTAGAGAAAAATGTTTCAATAGAAAATGTGGACTTTATTTTGGAGGAGTGGAGGATGGGAAGAATAAGGATCCTACTATACGATCCACTTTATCAACAAGCAACATGAATGTGACTTCAAAGAAAAACTTACTACAGGGTATGGTTAAACCTACTTTAGAAAAAGCTTACATTGGACTGTAAGTCACTTACAAACTTCTTGAGATTTCTAAAAATAAAAAAAAATATACACACACCCACATATGTACATATAGAATATTAAGTTTACATTAGAAAGCAATTCACTAATAGCATCCACACAGTCTTAGGCCAATAAAGGTATGTGAGCAACATACTTTCACTAGCAGCTTCCTGCTCTAGTTTGGCAAGGAAGTTTGACTAGAGTAGGGAGAAGGTTTCCTTGGAGGGCAGGTCTGCCATTGCCACCATCATACTCAAGAATGCCAATGGCTCTGAATCCCTCTAGGTTGAAATAGAAACTCCTCTATTTGCCATTTAAAGCTCTTTACTATCTGAATCTTATTCATTCTTCTCATGTACTACTCCCCTTCATGCACTCTATATGGTCCAGTCATATTTACCGATTTGCTGTTCTTGTACTAACCTTCACTGCCCATCTGTTTGCCTTTGCACACTGTCTGGCTCCCATGATTGGAATATTCTCCCTCCTCAACTCCACCTCTTGGAATCTCTGGTTTCCTTCAAGACTCAGCTCAAGCACCAACCTCCAGCAGTGCAGTTCCTTCTGCCTTGTCTCATTCTCAACCTCCAGCTTCTGGTGCCTTCTCATTCATGGTTACCTTGTCCTCATTCTACATGTATATATCTATATACGTATATGTCTCCCCCACAGGTTTCTACCCTCAATAAGCTTTCATTTTGTTTTACTCTTGTTTTTGTATTCCTAGCAGTTAGCACATATATTAAATTAAACGCTTTAACAAACATTGTTGATTGTCTGAAGAGGGGTTGGCCTATGAAGAAAAATAGAAAATTCAAGGACCTAAACAACTGGGCTCACAATAATCTGAGATATTTGCAATATAGTTTAAGAGTATGAGATTTAAGATAGATATAGTTTTAAACTTATTTATTTGCAATGGTCTTTTGGGGACTGAGAATACCACTAAATTCAGGTATTTTTCTTCCCTTCATTCAACTACATCTCTGGTAGTTTAGCAACAATACAGATACCACAGAAATGGACACAAACAGTATTTGGTTTATGCCAATGAGGCAAATTTACATTACTAAATAAGCCACCAAATTGTTTTTTGCTATTTTTTGAGTTTTTTTCACAAAATTCTTTTCCTGATGCTTCACTATAGAGTGAAGACAACCCCAGATTCTGGGGCTGTGTTAGTAGAACATACGTTCTAATGGGTTCCATAAAGCTAAGAAGGCATTATCGGTAGGTCCAATGACAGAATGTATCTGATGTGGGAGGGTCATTTATTAACCGGTGTGACCTTGGGAAAATCACTTAATCTCTTAGATCTCAGTTTCCTCATCTGCAAAATGAGAGAGTTGACCTGTTAGGTTCCTTCTAGCTCTAAATCTGTGACCTTTTATCTTGGACAAGTAAGTAGTACAGAGGGTCAATCTTATACGTCTGATAGAACAAGATGAAGATAACAGTCTGGATTGCATTTGGAAAATGGTGGAGAATTTTTCATTGCAGTTCTAAGCTTCTCCCTCATACAATGTTATGGAACACCATAACCTCAGAAGAATCAAAACGGCCTAAGAGGGCAACGGAAGAGACACGTGGAGAATATAAGGCAGGTGTGGAACACGACCAATAATGATTTACATGCAAAAATTGGCATACAAATGATATTCAGAAAATACAGGATTGGCAAAGAAGTGAGGTGGTCATGTCTTGTCAGTGAGAGATAACATATAGATATCCTGAATACCATACTGCTGTCCACCAAATTTTAAAAGGCCCAGAGGAAAGCTTCCCATGCAACAGGAAAACTGACAATGGAAGACTCATTGAAAGATAAGGAAAAGACTCACACAAGAAAGTGTTGATGGTTTGTAGTGTATAACCTGTGATAAAAACATAACATGGTTGAGATCTGCATATTATCTGTGGAATTAGGGTATTCCTCTTCTGGCAGCTAGGTGGCAGAGTGGATAGAAAGCTCTGGGTTTGGAGTTAGGAAGATCCAAGTTCAAATCCAGCTTCAGATCCTCACTAGCTCTATGACTCCAGGCAAGTCACTTTACCTTTTTCCCTTTGTCCAGGTGTAAAATATGTCTGATAAGAGCACCTACTTCCCAGGGTTGCTGTGAGGATCAAATAAGATTTTTGTCAAGTGCTTGGCACAGATTAAGCACTTAACAAATGCTTGTTTCCTTCTTTCTTCTAAAGGCTTACAATAATGTCCTATCATGGTGCAAAAAAAAGCAGAATATAACCTTCTTCAACTCCCACCAAACTGTATAGAGTTGTAGTAGAGGTCTGAAGACCTCTATGAGACCCTAAATGGATGAAATCATAGATCTTTTGAGGTTTTGAAATATGGTGTACCTAGCAACAGGTCTGCATCAAGTATTATTTTATTTTGAAATGCAGGTTTACTGAATAATATCATGTGTCTTTTTTTAAAAACTTAATTCTAAGGGGAACAACTACCTACATTTCTTAAGATCCTTGAACCCCAGAGAAATTGTAACTGACTTGTGAGAACACTAAGCATTCACATAACATGAAGTACACTAGCAGCAATAGTGGGACTTGCAAAATTAAGTTTCAGAATGCAGTAGTTAAGAAGAAACAATATTCAAGGAAGAAGTATGCCATTCAATTCTTATTTTTTGTACTTTCTGGATCATAAAGAATCCATTGGGACAAAAAGTGCTTGCTCAGGTGGAGAAAAACGGACTTTCTAATCATGTACGATTCTATGACGTCCAGGTTAGATTATTATAGTATGTTCTGCGGGGTCTTTAAAGACAACTTTGCAGTTGTAACTAGTAGAGTATATGGAAGATTTCAAGTTAATCCATCCATTGATCAACAAATATTGATTAAATATCCCCTAAGTGTTTAGTACTGTGCAATAAACACACTAGAGAGAGAAAAGCAGTTAAAAACGGACTTCTTACCTTTAAGTAGCTTACATTCAAAGTGAAGAGACAAAACTAAAACATACGAACAGATTGTCTTCGTTGCAAAGCAGTATGCAATTAAGTACTAAATTGTTTGGTGCAGACCGTAACAGTCTGTAAGAGTTCAGAGGTCAGAGAATGGCTTGACTGTTTACAAAACATAGTTACTGCTATTGAAATGCTTTTGGTGTGCTTACTATTAATCTGTTTCTTGGGAAACTCGGAATAATCAACTTTATTATATGCACTGGTGTCAATAATCCAGAAGTAATTTACATCAGGTTTTGAAATTACTGTGTTTTTATGTTTACATTTTAATACGCTTCTGTCTGATGTTAGAGGAATTAATTTCTAACAAACAATGAAATGACGCTACGAAGACATGATTTAGGAAAGAATGGAAAGTTGTCCAGTTTCTTCACCCTAACCTTGGACCCAACTAGCTGCTGCCCACTCCACTCAGGGAGCAGACAACTAACTGTCCACTCACTGTGATATAAAACGTGATTCATGTAAAAAGGGGTGTGTATATGTGTGTGTGTGTGTGTGTGTGTGTGTGTGTGTGTAGACGGCATGGGTAGGTGGTGGGGTAGAGCACTGGCCCTGGATTCAGGAAGACCCGAGTTCAAATTCCGCCTCAGGCACTTGCCACTTACTAGCAGTGTGACCTTAGGCAAGCCACTTAACCCCCATTGCCTTGCAAAAACAAAACACAGCACGATTCAAGTCATCTCCTCTGAAACTCTGCAAGCTCCATGAAAATTAAGAGTAAGAGGAGAGCTAAAGAACAAAGAAATTACATTAGCAAAGAGCAAACTAAGGTAAAATATTGGAGGCCTGTCAATAAACAGAACAGAGCAACAAGCATTTATTATATGCCTACTGTGTGCCATGATAAATGCAAAGGCAAGATCTGCTTTGATAAAGGAGAGTTTCAATTTAGGGTTAAGAGTTCAGAGACATGAAAGCCAAGACCTAATAGTTTTCAAACCTGTATAGCTGAGGGGATTGGGTGTATTTTAAAAAAGCTTCCAGTTTTACAACCCTGGCTATGATATTCCTCTGATACTGAACTTTGGTTGGCTAATTTCAAAATAGGCAAAGCCACATTTTCATTTTCTTACTTTAAATACAATCACTGTTGATGGGGAAGCATGCTTATGGTTGATTCACTTTAGATTCATTTATTAATTAAACCTATTTTGTGACAGTGTTCACTGAAACTATTAAACACTGGTAAACACTATTTTTTAAAAAATGTTTTTTTTTTTTAAAAATGCTTTATATTTTAGACTTGTGCTTGTAACCACAGACTTCAACATAGTGGATACGTAAAGTATACATTGCAGTAGCTGTCAAATTTTAGAGCTTCACGGCCAAGAGTGGTCTGTATCACTTATATATTTAAATTTTTTTTTCCTGAAAAGAAACTCATTGGGATATCGAGATTCCTAAGGTGGATCCCTAAATCCAATCATTGATAATTAAGCTGGAACTGAACCGCAGAGAGTTAACAAAATAAACACTGAAAAAAAATTGTACATGAATATCCTTGGAATGACCACTCACTTCAATAACTTTTGGCCCAAATTAATTTGAATCTCTTTTCTTCAGAAGAATTCAATGTCTCCCTACATATTTCACTGAAAATGGAAATAGGACCCTTTAAATACTCTAAGAGTGGGATTAGTAAAATTAAAGTGGCCCACTACTTCACTTTTTCAAAAGCTACTTAATAATCTTAGGTTCACTAAAATCAAATACATGAGTGTTTGCTTTTTTTTTTTTAAATGTATTTAATTTTATTTCGCTTAGTCATACAAGTAGCTGCACATGATGCGCTCAATACAGGTATTCCAATCTGTTAAATGGTAATAATTAGTATATTTGACAGTGATATTACAACTAATAAAGACCTAGTCAGTTGTATGAAGAAAGTTACAAGCAAATCCTGAGAATAAATATCTCACACTGAACAGTAAGAAGACTGAAATTAAGGAAAAGTAGAAAACATTTCATATTGTTTTTCTTTCTTTCTCTATTTCAGCCATTTTAGGACCCTCAAATAACAAAGCAGCATGACAGTTGCCACCAAAATATGCAATGCATACAATCTTTGAACTCTTCTTCCCATTAGTTAGAAACAAAAACTCTAAAGTGGTATTAGAATAGCTAACACTTACATACAGAACACTTTACATACATTAATTCATTTGATCCTTACATCAGTTCTGTGTGGCAGGTGCTATTATTGTCATTATACAGATGAAGAAACTGAGGCACATAAAGGTTAATTGATTTCCCCAGAGTAATACAGCTAGCGTCCACTGCAGGATTTTAACTATGGTCTTCCTGATGCCAGTCCTTTGCTCTATCCACTGTGCCACTAAGAAGTTCCATGTATTATATGTAGCACAATATGGGTGGTAATAAGGAATGAAAATAAATAGAAATATGATAATACTAGGCTACACTTTCACTAATAAAACAGACCTAATAACTGCATTTTTAAAAAATCTAATTGATAGTTCAAAACAAGCAACTTTAAAAATATATACCTAAATTTAGTTAATTTATTTCATGCAGAAGAACCCATATCGAGGAAATGTATGGAAGTATAAAAAACGTTGCTGATAAAATTTTAGGTAACATACCAGAAACTCCTGGGGGTGTCTTAATGAATTTTCCATTAAAATGACCAATAACAGCTTCACATTTTTCTGTTGATTCCATCCTATTAATATATAAATATAAACACTTGTAAATATTTAGATATCTTTTTATTTTTAATTTTATTTTGTGCATATATGAATTCCATTAAGTATAAATAGCCATATCTTGGTAAAATATAACTAATAAAATAAAAGCTGGTTTATTTGGTAGTTTATGATATTAAAGCCTATTAAATTAATGCTCATGCACACTTACATAAAAATAATTGCTATTTCCAACTACTGAGCCCAATGTACCTTTTAAATAATAAATATTAATTTATATCCACTATTTAGCATTAATGTATTCATTGTGTTTGAATTCTTTGAAAACTGGTATCTGTGTTGAAAATTGGTATCAGTTGTTTTCAAGTTTTTTGCTCTCAGGATCCTTTTATATTTCAGGACCCCAAAGAGTCCTCTTTATCATGTAGGTTATATCTATCAATATTCACCATATAAGAAAATTTTAAAATTTATTAATTTAGCATAAGTGACAAATCCATTACAACACAACTTTTTAAATAGAAAAAAACTTAAAAAAAACCAGTAGGAGAGTGGCATTATTTTTGAAAATCTCTTTAATATACGGATTAATGGAGAAGAAATGGATTCTCATATTGCTTCTATATTCAATCTGTTGCACTGTGTGGTTTTGGTTGAAGTACATGAAGTAGTCTAGCCTTGTAGATATGTAGTTAGAAATGGAAGGCTTATTTTAATAAGCAGATAACATTTTGGTATAATTACAAAAACAGTTTTGATCTCATGGACTCACAAAAGGGTCTTGTGAACCCCCAGCAGTCCAAAGACAATACAGGGAGTACTTCTGGTCTTCTATAATTATCCTTAGTGAAGCTAAGTTCAGATAGAGTCATTACCAGATTGGTGACAGGGTGATGAATTAAGCAGCCACAATAATTCTAGAAGGTGATCTATTAAGTTATATTTGAAGGTTCATCTACATCAGTACAGGGATTAAGTGCACTGACCAAAATTAAAGCTCCACTGAGTCTGGAAGGATCCTTTGGCATAGGCTCTGCTAGCCCCATCAAAATGTTGGTTGTTTCTCAACGGTGTCAGTCGTATCCAATTTTTTTTTTCTGATTCCTTGATAATGCTGCAATAACTTTTCTGAACCATGAACCAAGTCCACACTACCTGAACAACATGCACTAACAAAGTGAGCTAATGAATCTATACTAATCCCATCTCAATTGCCAATAGCTTAAGTATGAGGCTGCTCCCCAAAAATGCAATGAGTATTCTAAAAAATGGAGAACTTATTCAATATTTGATAACATTAACAGGTGGCTTTAGTGTTTCCTTAGACATCATAGAAAATTATATTTGGGCTAAACTATGTAAAAAAGTCAAGTTTCTCATCTTAATAATTTTTCTTAAGAATTCTATTTTAGTTTTCACATAAGCATCATTTTTTAAACTTATTTTAATTTGCTTTATTTTATTGAGACTAGGTCTCTCTATTTTCCCTAGATTGGAAATGCAATGAACATTCATGGGCTCCAGCCCATTACTGATTAGCAGGAGAGCTTTGACATGCTCCTTTTCAAACTGGGCTGGTTCACTTCTCCTTAGTGAAACAGTATCCCTCACTCTTCCCCGTGGCTCACCATATTGGTGACAAACTTAGTGGAAACACCTGACTGACTGACTTTAGCCCACTGCAGCCCAGCACTCCTGAGCTCAAGCATACACTAATCTCACTTTCCACAGCAGCAGGGATTATAGGTTTAGAGCAATGCACCTGGTAAGTATCAAACGTTTTATAAAAACTTAACTGTGAGGCAGCAAGGCATAGTGGATGGAGTGCTGGACTTGTAGATCTGTATTCAAAACCCACCTCTGACACTTCCTATTTGTGTAAACATGATCAAGTCACTTGACCACTCTAAGCATCAATTTCTACCTTTTTAGAATGGGTTCATTTATACCTGTAGTACTACAAAGTTACCATGAGGCTTAAATGAGAATCCAAGAATGCTTGCAAACTGCTTTGCCAACTTTAAAATCTACATAAAAGTCAGTTATTATTACTGTTGACAAATTTCTGTCCACTAAGGAGGAAAAAAAATTATCTGAAATGTGTGTGTATGTGTGTGTGTTCATGTATGATGAGCATCTTTGTAACTAATACAATTACTTTCAGGAAACTTTTCCCCAGTGTGGCCTCCAAAACTTTACCTTTTCATATTTAAAAGTCCTGTTGGGAAATTTTAAGGTATCTGAGAACATACAAAAACATTTTAAAATCAAAATCACTGCCCCACTGCATTTAGTCATAGCTTTCCTCCTTTTTATCCCAGTGCTTTTTTTTTGGTTATTCTTTTGAAACATAAATGGGGGACATAACAATGAAACAAATAGAAAAAAAATACTTACCTGGCAAAGCCAACACCACGACTTGTACCACTGGAATCACGCAGTATCCTTGTAGAGATTACTTGTCCAAATGGCTTGAGCATGTTTTCAAGTTCTTGCTCATCCATCGATAGCGGCAAATTAGAAATATACAGGTTTGTAGGATCTTGTTCCTGTTGCTGAAACAAAACAGAGTTGCTCGTTAATTTCTCAAGAGAAGTAGATATGAGGTACCTGACACAAATAACTTGACATTATTATAACCATACTTAACTCCTCTCTACTCCACCCTACACACTACTGCCAATGTAGTCTTCCTTAAATGTGGATCTGCTCAAGTCACTCACCTATTCAATCAACTCCAATGATTCCCTATTGCCTTCATGACAAAATACAATCTGTTAAGTTTTTGTAGCCCTTCTCAACCTGTTTCCAATCACTGGATATTAAGTCTCCAACCTGCACTCTGTTATGCAATCACATTGGCCTTCTCTTTGTTTCTTATATAAGCTATTCTATCTCCCATCTCCTGTGCTCTTGCTATTTCCATGCCTAAAATGCACTGCTCCTCGACTCTGCCACAGACTCTTTTTCTTCCTTCAAACAGAGCTCAGGTACCAGTTTTTTTCACATAGCCTTTCCTGATCTCCCCATTCTGTCCCAATCCCCTCCAAGAGGTAGTATTTATCATCTCATACTGCCTTACAAATTTAACTACTTTGCATTTATTTACTTTTAATCTTATTTAGCAAGACTCAGTGTAGTACAGAGGATAGGGAGCTGCCCACAGCCTGGCAAACCTGTGTTCAAGTTTTACTTCTGAAACATAATGATTGTGTGACTCCGGGCAAGTCATTTAACTCCTCAGTAGTCCAGGTAACTATCTAAGACTATAAGATTCAGAGTAGGTATGGATCAGTAGGTAGGGAGAGTGACTCCCTACCCAGGACTTGTGAATAAAATCACAAGTCCAGTCATCTCTAGTCCCATTTCTTCCATGTATACTTTTATATATGTGCTTGTTGTCTTTACCATTAGAACACCAGTTCCCTGTGAGTAGGGATTGTTTTGTTCTTTGTGTTTATATCCTTAGCACCTAGCACGGTGCCTGGTGCACAGTAAGTGTTGAATAAATGCTTGTTGATTGATCTTTTCTTATTATCTAGTTTGGTAACATAAATTATAGGTTAGGCAATCACGGGTTCCTGAAAATAATGTTTAAAACACGTGCATTCTCTCAGATAGGTTAGCTCAGACCTCACATTACTGCCATTGTCTTAGCAACAATGGAAGGTGAAGGTCCAGAAGGCACCACTAATTTGGAGAGGACATCTTTGCAAAGGGACAACTCTTCTATGCTGTTTATTGGAGCTGTTTAGCTAAAGATAACCAGGCTCTATTCTGCTATTTTTAGGTGCACAATTCCATAATACAGTTGTGAGAACTTTGATTGTACATAATAGGTAATTATGGATAATTGTTGAACTTTGAGAGTCACAGATTGGTTCTGAATCAGGTCACTTGGAGCCCCTAAGGCTACGCTTCTCCAGTCTGACCATTTGGAATTTTTGTCATTTTCAAGCCTTCTGGATTCTGATTAATTGGAGGTAAATGGGAAAGGGGATATTTGGAAGAGATTCATCACCAAGACCTGAAAATTTCAGCCAAGCTGCATAAGATGAAAATACTTGGCCAAAAATACTATGAAATAACATTGAATCAAAACAGTAGAATGAAAGCATAAAACAAATTATCACAGATGATCTTTTTTTCTTTGTAACAGAAGAATCAGCAAAAAGCAAAGATGTAAAAATGAATCTTTTAAGAAACTGAAATTTCTATGAATATTCATTATGACATTGTTCAAAATCATCAGGGAAAAAGCTTACATTAGATCAGCAATATAAGAAATTCAAACTTTACTACTAAAACTTTGAGTTTAGGATAGTCTTAATGATTCTAGAATTAACTTATTCTTATATCTATTAAATTATTATATTTTTATATACTGAAGAATGCAGGTTTATGGTTTCCCCTTTAATAAACATGATTAGTAAAACCTTTAATTGATGTTTTAACTTTGGGCAATAATATACTCATTATAGCAGTTTGCATTTCTAAATGTAGAATGCTTGGGAAAATAGAGTGAAAATGTTTTTGTTATGCTTTTTATGTCTGACTTTACAAAAAAAATGACTCGTTTTATGTTCATGCTAGTCTAAATTAAACCTATTACTATCAAGGGTACCACCATCCCCCCAGTACCCCAGGCTCACAACCTAGGTATCATCTTCAACTCCTCACCATCTTTTACCTCATCTCTTCCCCATATTCAATCTGTTGTCAAGGTCCGTGGATTTCACCTTTGCAAGATCTTACTAATATATTCTTCTGATACTTCCAGTCCCCTGGTGTAGGACCCCAACATCTCATGCTTGGACTATTGCAATAGCTGGCTACTGGGTTTGCCTGCCACAAATTTCTTCTCACTCTGATTCTCTTCAGCTGCTAAAGTGATTTTCCTAAGGTAGAGAATCTGACCATATCATTTCACTGTTCAATAAGCTCCAGTGTCTCCCTTTCACCTCCAAGATAAAATACAAAATGCTCTGGTTCTTACTCAAAGCCCATCATAAACTAGGCCTAACCTTCAACCCCCTTCCAGTCTTCTTATACCTCACTCCCCATCATGTAATTTTCAATCCAGAGACAATGGCCTCATTGCTGTTCCATGAATAAGAAACTCTATCTTTCAGCTCTGAGCACTTTCATTGGCTGTTCCCTATGTCTGGAATGCTCTCTCTTCTCATCTCTGCTTCCGAGCTTCCCTAGATCTGTCTAGGTTCCAACTAAAATCCTGCCTTGTACAGGAAGCCTTTCTTAATCCTTCTCAATCCTGGTGCCTTTCCTCTGTCAATTATTTCCTATTTATGCTGTATATGGCACGTCTGTACATATTTGTTGGCTTATTGTCTCCTCCGCTAAACTGTGAGCTCCTTGAGGACTGTCTTTTTGTACTCCCAGTACTTAGCACATAGAAAGTACTTAATAAATGCTTATTGCCTGCCTGACTTAAGTGAATCTATTCATTTTATATAATATATAAATAAAATAATCTGAAATTTTATTGTTGTTGAATTGTTTCAGTTATGTCTAACTCTTCGTGACCCTATTTTTGTTTTTCTTGGCAAAGATACTGGGGTACTTTGCCATTTCCTCCTCCAGTTCACTTTACAGATGAGGAAACCGAGGCAAACAAGGTGAAACGACTTCGCAGGGTCACACAGCTACTAAGTGCTTGAGGCAGGGTTTGAACTCACGAACATCAATCTTCCTGATTCCCAACCCAGGGCTCTATTCACCGCGCCACCTATACAGTTATTTTCAACAACATTCATCCAATGTTCCTCAGAGGATATTGAATATTCTGATGTGTCACATAAAAGAATATGCAAATCAGTGACACTATTGGGAAAGATTGTCAACCTATTCTCTAGTCATAAAACAGTAGCAGAAAGCCCTGAAGCTGAAATTTTAGAACAGGGTATATCTCAAAGAGATGGGCATACCAGACCAGCTTACTTTGTCTCTTGAAGAACCTGTATGCAGGCCAAGAAGCAAAGGTTAAAACTGAACATGTAACAAATGATTGGCTTAACACTGGAAAAGAAGTATGAGGCTGTATACTGTCACCTTATTTATTTAATAATAAATAGGACTGGACAAATCAAAAGCTGGAATTAAGATTGCCAGTAGAAATGTCAATACTCTCAGATGGAGATGATACTACTCTGATGGCAGAAAGTGAAGAATTAAGAAGCTCTTGATAAGGGTGAAAGAAGAGAGTATAAAAGCCAGCTCGAAGCTTAACATCAAAAGAACGAACATCTTGTCAACTGGTCCCATTAATTCCTGGCAAACAGGGAGAAGAAATGGCAGCAGTGCCAGATTTTGTATTCTTGGACTCAAAGATCACTGCAGATGGTGACTGCAGCCATGAAATTAAGATGCCTGCTCCCTGGAAGGAAAGCTATTGCAAATCTGGACAGTATACTAAAAAGCAGAGATATCACCTTTCTTTTTTTTTTCTTTTTTTTTCCTTTTTGTAAGGGGAAAGGCAGGGCAATTGGGGTTAGGTGACTTGCCCAAGGTCACAGAGCTAGTACACATGTCAAGTGTCTGAGGCTGGATTTGAACTCAGGTCCTCCTGACTCCAGGGCCAGTGTTCTACTCACTGTGCCACCTAGCTGCCCCTGACATCACCTTCCTTTTTTTAAAAATTTATTTATTTAATTTATTTAATATATTTAGTTTTCAGCACTGATTTTCTTTTTTTTATTGTTGTTGTTTGTCCTTCATTTTCTTTTTTTTAAATTTATTTTAATTTTTATTATTTTTAGTTTACAACACTCAGTTCCACATAATTTTGAGTTCCAGATTTTCCTCCTTCCCCAAGACAGCAAGGAATCCCATATAATTTCCATGTATAACTTCGCATTGAATTAATTTATACTCTAGTCAAGTTATGGAGAAGAATTATGACCAATGGAATGAATCATGAGAAAGAAGAAACAGAACCAACCCCCCAAAAAAAACAAAAGAGAGAAAAAGGGAAAAAGGCTAGCATGAAGTGTGCCTCAATCTGCATTCATATTTCATAGTTCTTTCTCTGGATGTAGATAGCATTCTCTGTCGTGAGTCCTTTGGAGTTGTCTTTGCACCTTGTGTTGCTGAGACAAGCAAAGTCTGTCAGGGTTAGTCCTCACAGAATCCATATCTGTGGTTGTGTATAATGTTCTCCTGGCTCTGCTCCGCTCACTCAGCATTATGTCATGTACTTTTTTCCCAGGTTGTTATGAAATCTGTAACATCCCCATTTCTTATAGCACAATAGTATTCCATTACTTTCATATACCACAGCTTGTCCAGCCATTCCCCAATTGACGGGCATCCCTTTGATTTCCAATTCCCACTTGTGTGATTTCTTTGGGATACAACCCTAGAAGTGGTATTACTGGGTCAAAGGGTATGAACATTTTTATAGCCCTTCGGGCATAGCTCCAAATTGCTGTCCAAAATGGCTGGGACATCACCTTTCTTACAAAGGCCTGTATAGTCTGTATGGTTTTTCCAGTAACAATGTATGGCTATGAGAGTTGGACTATAAAGGAAAGCTGAGCACTGTAAAATGTACACTTTCAGATTATGGTGTTAGAGAAAATTTGAGAGTTCCTTGGACAGCAAGGAGATCAAATCCATCAATACTTAAAGAAATTAGTTCAAACTATTCACTGAAAGTCAAATACTGAAGCTAAAGCTTATATATTTTGGCCACATAATAAGATAGGACTTATTAAAAGACTCTGAAGTTGAGAAAGATTGAAGGCGAAAGGAAAAGGGGATGGTAGAGGATGAGATGAATAGACAGTGTCATGGAAGCAATGAACATGAGCTTGGACAGACTTCTGGAGATAGCAGAGGATAGAAAGCATGTGCTATGGTCATAAAGAGTTGGATACAACTGAAACACTGAATAACAAGAAGACCTACAACTAATTCTATACTATCATAGGATCTGAATCTACACTAGACAGAGGATTGCCTTTCAAGCAAAGTCTTATTTCTCTCTTCCCCCCTCCCCCAACTTCCCTGCTAATACTTTCATGGGTTTTAGCTTCCCAAGACACTGGAAATATTTTGGGGATGAAAGGATACATAGCTATGTGTAACTGCAAAGTGAGTGTGAGTCCTGAACATGGAGTCTAAAGACCTGGGTTTGAATCCTGTTTCTGTCCTCATACTAGCTGTATGACCTTGGGAAAGTCATATTATTGGGTCTCAAATTTTTCTTCTGTAAAATTAAGGTGATGGATGGTCTTTAAGAATCTTTACAATTTTTGAAAATCTATGTGTTTATGAATTCTAATATTCTATGACCTCTAAATGCATATTTTATGATTTTCAACTAACTAATCGACCAAACAACCAACACAGGGTTCTCCCTAAAGTAGTAGCCCCTGGTGGACCTTATGACCTGGCCCAGCCAATTGACATTTACACTTAAAAGTATCCATGTTTGGTTGCAGTTAGAAAAAGATGATGCATACAGTGGTTGTCTTCCTATCCAAGGGATATTAGAATACTTGTTAGAATCCTGTATGATAGATATTTGCATATACCACTTCTATAGAATGTACTCTCCTCATCTCTGCATCACATAATCACCATCTTTTAAAGACTGACTTTCATTTGGCTCAAGGTCTCTAATCCCTGTCAAGAAAGCCTCATGACTGTATACTCATCCAATCATCCAATGTTCCTCAGGGGATAGCAAATATTCTGATGTGTCACTAAAAGAATTCAGAGTTTTAGAGACCTTACAAGTTTAATGTTTAAAATCATTGGGGAAAAATACTAAGAATTTATCAGGCTTCTAAACTGTTTACTTCATGTAGGTTAAAGCACCTTTTCAAGCATTGAGGTCCATTAAACTAAGAAAAAAAGGCAAACTCTTTGCTAAGTCCCCAATCCATTTATGATGTAAAGTGACATCCCTTCTCAATTAGAAAACGACATTTACAACCATCTTAAGTGTAGTTACTCATTTTTCTCAAATAATTATCTTCAGCATTCCTTCTCCTAAAAAAAGTCCAGTTAATTGAAAGGAGTATTATCTAATAGCACCAGTCATTTTAACATCTAATTTACCAACTGCATTGAGCATTTAAAAAAACAATAACAACCAATTAACAGCAATACTGTTTTAAGTAGAACTTTGAATAAGTCATTTTGACTATTACAAATAGCCAAATTAACTACAAAGGACATATGAAGATGCTATCTGTATCCAGAGAAAGAACTGATAAATAGAAGTGTATATATATATATACATATATATGTATAGAATGATTTTTACACACACACACAAGCTGTAACAAGTTGTACATAATAGATTTGCAGTTTCATTTGCAATCATCTTTTTATTATACTGTTGTGAAAATGCTCATTTCATTCCATCAATTAATACTAAAATAAATTTTAAAAATAAAAAACAATTAGAATCACTACTCTGTTTTTACTACATGGAGAATATTTTAAAACATAATGCTATCCTCTATTTTATAGGTAGTGGGCAAAAATAAAAGGGATGTGGGGGCAAAGGATACCTTCATTTCCCAGACATGAAAAAAGTTCAACAGCTTCTCTAATAAGTAAAAAACTAGATTCCACATTGGCTATAAGAGAGAGGAACAAATGAGTACTAATGTTCACTTAAGTTGAAAAGTGGTGCTCAGAGGTGTAAAGCTCTCAACCGTCATCTGAAAGAAATTAACAATAACCTCCCTGTGTGTGTGGAACAGTTCCTAAAATGCAAGAAAGGGACTTGGCAGGATGATCAGACATCTGTTTTCTCTTGCACTGAATAGGGTCACCAATCAACAGATAGCCATTTAGGACCATGTGACTACATGCTGCTCACAGCATGGTGAATCTTCTCTTCAAAGAGGGATTAAAATCCCTGCTTGCCTTCCTTCTTGCCTGTCCATAGAGAAATCATTTTCAAGTTTCCTATCAGATTGTCAACTAGACAAATATCAAATGTACCTTTAATTTGTGATAATTTGACGATATTCAGAAATCCTTATGAGGTAATCATCTGCCCATATGAGTTTTTCTGTTAACAGATAGCATCAATGTCATTTTCAGTTACATGGCTATCATTCAAAGATGAAGCCCTTTTTGCTTGCTATCTCACTTTAATTTTTGTATGTAACGCAGCTTAAACATTAGTGAGAGGAATAAAAGAAGGTTAAGACTCTTAAGCGAGAAAGGCTGAAATAACAATCTGTGTCATGTTAGCCTTCCCAGTATTGTTCCCTCTTTGATTTCCTGCAGTCAAATTTTAATAGACAGCTAGCTGGGGTGGGATGGGGGATGGAAGTGGGAGTAGTAGTGACAGAGGAAGAAACATGCAGCTCTGAGAATTCTAGAATGTGACCTTTTGGCCATCTTCCATCACTGGCTAAGCTTCTTGGATTAAGACAGGCTATTAGAGGTTATAGATAGTCCTTTTTCCTCCCTGTTCTTAAAAAGTACAGATCTGCATCAGCTACTAGCTATCTGCTAAATTCAACAAATTAAATCCTAGGCTTCTGCAAAATTTATTTGGCAAGTTTTACCAAAGTACCTTTCTATTGAAATCTGAACTTTTCTTTTTAAAAATATATTTATTGATATCTTTTGTTTTTATATCAATCGCATTTCTCAATGTATCCCCTCCCCAGAAGGTCATCCCATATAACAAAGAATACAAAAAGAGAAAAAGAGTTCAACAAAATCAACATGCCAAAAAAGTGTTGACATTATCTGTTGTGTTCCATACCCATATTCCCTCAGCTCTGCAAAGAGGGGGAGGGTAAAGATTCCAGCTACTGGAAATTTCCACAAGGATTAGAGAAAATGCTTTTCCCCTTTAATTTGCTTCTTTCAATATGAGAACAGGCTACAGTTGATTTAATATCCCTTCTACAAGATAAAGATAATTTTTTAAAAAGGAACAAACTTTCTAATTCAGTTTTGAATATCTATAGGGCACCATATTAATTATCACATACAATGCTGTATCTACCGTCATAATTCTCTCCACAACTATTTCCTGCTCTGATTTAAGTAGTTCACAGTCTAATAGTGGGAGTGGGGGGAATGGGTGAGGAAAAAAACTGTACAAATCAGATGTCTACAGGACAAATTGAAGATAACCAAGAGAGGGAAGGCATTAGCACTAAGGCAGAAAGGCTTCCAAGTGAAGGTGGGGTTTTAGCTGGTGCCAAAAGAACTCAGGGCATGCAGAAGGCTGAGATAAGAAGGAAAAGGTAATCAATGAAAGCAAATGGAGTTGAGATGGAGTGACTCATTTGAGGCACAGCTAGGAGTCCAGAATCACTGGAAGGAATGGTACCTGGGGGTAAGTTAGGTGCAAAAGTAGGAAGGGATCAGATTATGAAGGTCTTTGGAAACCAAACAGGGTATTTTATATTTGATCACTGATGTGATAGAGAAATACTAGCATTTATTTTGCAGGGGTTAGGAGTGGGGAGGAGGGGGAGAGACATGTGGTGTGTGTGTGTGATATGATCAGACCTGTATTTTACAAAGATCAATTTCACAACAGAATGGAGGACAGATTGTAGTGGAAAGATACTTGAGGCAGGCAGACTCACCAGCAGGCTACTGTAATAGTTTAGGCATCAGATGAAGCCTGCACCAGGGTTGTGGCAATGTCAGAGGAGAAAAGGGGGCATGTACTAGAGATCTTACAAAGGTAAAATTGCCAGGATTTGTCAACAGACTAGACATGAAAGGTGAGAGAGAATGAGGAATAAAGGATGACACCTATAAAGTTAGGCAACTGATAAGATGGTGGTACCCTCAAAAGTCCTAGGGAAGTTTGGAAGAAGAGAGGGTTGGGGAGAAAGACTATGAGATCAGACATGCTGAGTTTAATATGTCTGAAGGAGGCAGCTAGGTAGCTTGGTGGGTAGAACTGGTGGCAGTCAGGAAGACCTGAGTTCAAATCCAGACTCAGATAGTTACTAGTTGTGTGATTCTGGGAAGGTCACTTAATCTCTATTGGCATTAATCCATTGGAGAAGGAAACAGCAAGCCACTCTAGTATCTTTGCCAAGCAAGCTCCATGGACAATATTGATGTGCTGTGGTCCACAGAATCACAAAGAGTCTGATGCAACTGAACAACAACAGGACATTCAGTTTGAGATGTTTAATAAGCTCATGGAGGGATAGGTCAGGAGAAAGGTTAAGGCTAGATAAGTAGATCTGAGAATCATCTGCATAGGGACTACAATTGGGAGCTGATGAGATCACCGAGTGACATAGGATAGAAGAAGAGAAGAAGAGAGCCTAGGGCAGAGCCCTGGGGGAACACTCACAGTTTGTGAGTATGACTTGGATGAAGATTCAACAAAGGAAACTGAAAAGGAGTTGAAAATCCTGCAAAAGTTTCTGAGAAGGAAGTTAGACAGGTAGGAGAACCAGGAAACAGTGCCACAAAAACCTAGAAAGAAGAGGGTAATTGATAATGTTAAAGACTTCAGAGAGGTCAAGAAGGATAAGGATTGAGAAATAGTTATTGGATTTGGAAATTAAGAGACTTTTAGTAACTTTAAAGAGAGTAGTTTTGGTTGAATAATGAGACTGGAGGCCAGAATGCAGTCAAGAGAATGAGAGGAAAGGGAGTGGAGGCAGCTGTTGTAGATGGACTTCTCAAGTTTAGCTACAAAAAGGAGGAGAAATACAGGAAGGTAACTAACAGATAAACAGGTTGAGGGGGAGTTGAGGATGGGGTTGATATAGATATAGTTGTAGGCAGTATGGAAGCAGTCATCAGACAAAAAGAGACTGAGATAAATGAGACAGAGGGGATGATAGAAGGGGCAATCTACTAGAGAAGATGGGGTAAAAAGGGATCACTTGTGTAGGCAGAGGGGTTTGCTTTGGCAAGAAAAGTTACCTGTTCATGTGAGATTGGAGTGAAGGAAGAGACAGCAGCGGAAAACATTTGAGTGACGTGAGATAAGGAGGGGAGAAAAGGGAGTTCTGCGTAAATGGTCTCAATTTTTCCAGGGGTGGGGGGAGGAGGAGCAATGGTAGGTTTGAGAAGAGAAAGTTTTAGAAAGGACACTATGGGATAGTCAATCAGGAATATACAAAAGAATTGCCTAGCTGATGTGAAGGCCAAGTTGAGATTATAAAATCTAGTGGATCTAGTCAGTATGGTTTTGTGATTTTCTCCAAATTTGTTCAGCAGCATGTGAGCAAGAGCAAAAGCAGCATATGATGATAGTAGTAAGGCTGAGGCTTGGAAGGATAAGACCAGTGATAGGATAAGGGTGCAAGAGTCTCAGAGAAGAGGATAGTACAGTATTTAATTGTTCCATAGAAGGGGCAAGATAGGTAATAGAAGGGAGTATAGCCAGCATAGGTATGATGGTCTGGGAAAGAAATGAGGTGAGAAATTGGAGGTCACAGTGAAGATAAAGAATAGAGTTAGGGGTTGTGAGAGAGAGAGGTAGAAATGACTGTGATCAAATAAGGTAATTTCAGATTTCATGAACATAGAAGTAGAGCATGTGGATGATGGCAAGATCAATATGGCTATCCTTGTGTGTAGCTAAAGTGGGGTGGAAGGAATAGGTCATAGGAAATAAGCAGGTTGGGACTTTGATGTTTGAGGGGGGTTCTCTCTCTCTCCCTCTGTCTCACAGTATGAGGGCAGGAACTAGACAGGAGAGAAAGACTGTAAGTAAGGCACTGAATTTATTGAAGAAACCAAAGAATTATCCTGGAGGTCAGTAGACATTAGCTACAAGAATTTTGATTAGATGGTGGATATGGACTGAATGATCTTCAAAAGAAGAAAGGTTACTGAGCAATAGTGGTAGACGGTGAGCTTGGGGCTGGCAACAGGGAGAAAGGAGTCTTCCAACTCCCTCATCTTGACCAGTGAGTCAGGGAGAATAAGGGAAAATGCAACCAGGGTACCAAGGGTAATCAGAGAGGCTGTGCCATGGTGGGAAAGGGCTGGGGTGCGGGGTGGTCAAAGTCTCAATGGAAGCCAAAAGATAAAAGGAAAGAAAAAGATATAAGATGAAAAGATTATTTCCCTTGGAGCAAGTGTTTCAGAAGGCAGTGGAAGAGATGGGTAGAATTAGAGCAGCGAAATAGAGGGGTTAGGTTGAGTGGTATTGGAATAGGGGAATAGGCAGTGGGGAATAGAGAACAAGCTTGGATGGGACTTATCAATCACTGTGGAATGGGTTCAAGTTAAATTATCAACATCTTTAGGATTTGGCCTCAGGATAGAGTCCTCTCAAATCCAGCAAGCAGACCAGTGGAGGGAGCCAAAGGAATGGTGTTTTTTTTCCTGTCTCTGCAAGGAAGGCCAAACAAGGAGACCACCAGAAGGAACACAATGAAATGGGGTTTCTCTCCATTCAGGCAGGAATGAACAGGCCCTACCAAAAGATAGGCAGGAATAGGTGAAGATATCTCCAAGCAGTCAGGATAAGTCCAGGTGAGAAGAACTGGCTGGCACATGATGGAGTGGTGTGTGTGTGTGTGTGTGTGTGTGTGTGTGTGTGTGTGTGTGTCCTGAGGGCGGGAAGGTTCCCTGGCAAACAGAAAGAGTTAAGGCAAAAAGATGGAGAGTCATTCCCTAATAGATAAGTCCTCAAAAGCTATGAATAGGTTTTTTAAGAGAAGAAATGAAAAGTACCAAAAAGAAGATGAAAGATTATTTTGTTAATAAAAGAAATGTAAATTAAAACAACAGGTTTCACTTCAAATCCAGCAAATGGCTAAGATGTCAGAATTTTCACCTAAAATAAGAAATTCATGGTGATAATTTTGTTTCCCTCAGCAATATGAAAAGGCTGAGTCAACTTGACTGATATTCAAATACCTGTGGCTCCAAGAAGTCTAGGTATTTTAACACATATCCTTTTCCAAACCCCAAGCCATTCTCTTCTAGCATTTAAAATATCTCTGATATTTTAATAATGAATGTTTTAAAAGTCATTTCCAAGAAACTTCATGTTTATCCAGGCTATGGTGATCTGAGGAGATTTGTAATTTGTAAAATCTTGGCAATTGCCAGTCTATCAATGAACACATAGTAATGGTAGCTATACAAAGAGGATGTGGGTAGAAACCATTATAGTCATTTTACAGAATCAGCCTCTTAAATAGATCTTTGACAGCTCTCATGTCAACCCATGGGAAAGAAAGAATTCAAAATACATTATTGACAAGATATATGATGTCACTCCTTTCTAAATATACTTTGAGAGCTAATATCTATAACACCATTTCACCAAACAACTCAGATGTTGAAATATATGTGTGTGTGTATGTACATTTTAAAACATTTTGAAAACTAGGTGTTACACAATCACAATAAGATTTAACTCCTAGAAACCATTTTCTTTCAAAAATGCCACCAGGAAAATTGTTCTATCTCATGGGAAAAAAAAATAGTCTACAAAATCTTACTACTCAGCTCTCAAAGTTTTCATTGTTTGTCAAGTTAAAATAAACATTTCCTTCCCACAAGTTAAAAATGAACCAAAATGAAGGTAGCCCAACCCTAGGCTCTAGTTCCCATCCCATACTACCACTTACTTTGTGATTAAAGCATTCAAAAAGAGAGAAGTCATGGGCGACTTTTCTGTAACAACATACCCCCATCCTTCCAACATTCAATCTCTCTCTCTCTCTCTCTCTCTCTCTCTCTCTCTCTCTCTCTGACACACACACACACACACACACACACACACACACACACACACACAGAGCTAAAGCTATTATCTGTTGTCTTAAGGCCTTTCCAGATAACTTGTCTCTTTAACATGGAGTCCCTGGATTTTGATAAGCTTTTCTATTCACCTGTTTATTCAGTGGAGTAGTTCTCCACTGAAGGACTGTATAATGTCATGACTATATTTCATCACTTCAATAATGCCCTGTTTTCCACCTGTGAATTCCCCTCCCCTTAATGTTTTTACCATTCCTGCCCTACTCACTAATCCCGATCAACTACTACAAGCTACCTTTTTTCATTCCTGCTCCTAAACTGCCAAATAAAAGCATTTTCTCACTAGATCTACTACAACTTTAGGTTATTTTACTTCAAAGGGGCTCTTGATGCCTCGTGGCAATAGTTTCTTTAGCCAAAATTTGTTATACAAATTCCCTACAATTTTCACAACACTTCTCCTCTTTCTAGGGAGCTAGGTGGTACAGTGGATCAAACACACTGAGCCTGGAGACAGGAAGACTGAGGTACAATTTGGCATCAAACACTAGCTATGTGATCCTGGACAATCATTTCACCTCAGTTTCCTCATCTGTAAAACAGGGATAATAATACTTGCAAAGCATTTAGTGCAGTATCTGACTCACAGAAAGCACTACATAAATGCTTATTCTACTCCACCCTCCCTCCCCACTCTAAGCCCTCCACTCCTCCCTTCTCTGCCTATCTCTCTCAGCTGGTGATCTCAGTTTTTTACTGAAAAGATGAAGGCTTAGGGGAATTCCTTCCAACTTCCTTCAAATCTCTCAACTCATCTTCTCCTTCTTCTCTCTAGTTTTAGAGCATTTGGTCTTCTTTCCCTGCCATAGCTCAATCTGCACTCATGATCCTATATTCCCCTCTATCTCCACTCCATGACTATCACTCATATTCTCTTTCAGAAATCTTCAATTTCTCTCCAACAGCTCCTTCCTTTCAGTCTACAAATATGTTCACTCTCCACCCCAAATCCACTAATAAATCTCTCAGCACACACAGCTGATCGTGGAACAAGTTAAAACTTAAAGGGACCTTAGAGGTGTATTTAGTCTAACTGTTTGATTTTACAGATGAGGAGCCTGAGGTCCAGAGGAGACAAGAGACTTGTCCAAAGTTGGAGCTGGTAAAAGGCAGAGGATTCAGGTTCTCTGATTCCAAAACACTCCATAAATCTCTTTCATACCTCTTGCATCCATGCCCTTCCTTTATACTCTTACTATAACTGCTCTAGATTTATTTTAAAGTATGCACTTCTTTTCAACTTGACAACTGTAACAGCTTTCTTTATTGTTTTGGTCTCCAGTTTATTTTCTCTTCAATCCTTCTTTCAAACAGCTGCTCAAATAATCTGTTCTGATCACATCTGCTCCCTACTCAAAAATCACCACTGCCTTCCCATTGCCTACTGAAAAAAAATTTTTAGACTGAAGATCCTTCACAGTTTGAATGCAATCTACCTTGCTAGGCTAATCTCATAAGTCAGCCTCACACAGTCTACATTTTAGCCTAAAAAGCATATTTTTCATATTCTGGTCTCATCCTGCCCTCTTCTCTGTATGTGCTTTTATTCTTTCCTTTCATTTTGGAATGAACTCTGTTCCTGTCTTTCTCTGTTGGAGGTTCCTCTCCCCTACTTACTCCATAAAGCTTTCCTGGCAATTCCTTGACGAGGTAAGGATGCTCTCAAATCTCACAGCACTTTGGACCTACCTATGCTTAGCACTTACATTCTGGCTAGTATCATAGTTATTACGTATCTGTGTCATTTTCCTCTAGTATATTGTAAGCTCCATAAAAATAAAGGCTATGTCATAATTCATTTTTAAGTTCCCTATACCTAGAATTGTGATATATTTTACATAAATAGATTCTTTTAAAAATGATTGTTGAATTGGATTAAGAAGTAGCAGGAAGTAAGCTAATTTTTCTTCTATTTCAAGAAGCCAGATAAAAAAATGAAATAATGAAAAGTATTTTCTAAGTGTAAAGTTGATTTCCAGTCTTGAAAATGTACTTGAGCAATTATAAAATCATAGGCAAAAAAAATCTTTGTAAGTAGACAAATTTCTTAACAACCTCACTGCCAACACAAACTGTTGTAAGATATTCCAGGATTCTGTATTTGCAATAAGGTACAGGAATGCCAAATAAAATAACAAGTAGTTTGGGTCATTCTATCAACAAATATTTACTAAGCATCTTCCACATTTAGCGATAGTAAGAGAGGAATAAACTCATTTGCAAATCATATAGCCTTAGGTAACCTTTCCTTATCTGGGGAAAAAAAAGAATAATGTCATAGCTGTACGATAATGCTAGACCTGAGATCAGGTGATCGTAAACTCTCTTGTAGCTTTGATCATAACTGATATTTATACAGCATTTTAAAATTTGCAGTTATATACATTATTTCATGTGAGCCTCATAACCCCAATGAAGTAATTAATACAGATTATTGTTATTGCCGTATTATAGATGATGAAATTGAGGTTTGGGAGAGACAGAGTTCAAATACAAGTCTTCCTGATTTCAAGGCCACAATATGCAGAGTGTATCAAAAGTCTTAGTGCATTTTATAGCTTTAATAGCATACTGTACTAAGCCTCTCATTGCCATAGATTTACAGAGGATCTGGTCACTTCTGGAGATGCATGAAATTAAGCCATTATAGTACCATTAGGCACTGGAATGGTCAGCAAAGGCCATTGCAGTAGACTGCAAGAGGGAATATACATCTCAAAAGGCCTAATTTGGGCACAGGCAGTTAAAAAATTTTTTTTTTTGCTTTGCTTTTAAAGGAACCATAATAACTTTGCTTGCAAAAATAATCTCCCTTAGTTGGTTAAGTTTATTTGAGTCCAATCACAGTGAAGTATTATAGATAAAATGTGTGTCTATGTGTGTGTGTGTGTGTGTGTGTGTGTGTGTAAATTTAACTGACATAAAACAAGTAAACAGTGAAAGGGAAAGATCTTGCATTTTACAGAAAATATGTGTATTCACGTTTATTCTGCTACATTGAGTATATGTACATTGAGTATTAAACATATGGTTTCCATTTTGTAGTCCTGGATACATCCTAGGGCATTCTGGGTAGTTCAATTGCTTTTCATCCGGAAAGCTATGAAGAGCTAGGAAAACTAGGTTGAAACAAAATCCATTGCCTATCACCTAGCACTAAATTTGTACACCTCAATACTTAGCTAATCAATATGTGTCTAAGAATTCATCAGAAAGGACTTTACAACTTAAATTTGCTTTTAGATCTGACTTCATATGCTTAGAGTACATGTGTCTTTCTTTATAGAAAGAAGTTTGCTGTTATTTATTTGAAATGGGTGGGCTCTGCAAACTATTGTCTTACTGTAGTAGGGTTGAATTTGACTACAACAGCACTTGTTTATAAAACTAACAGATACTTTATAGTTTAAAAGCAAACATTCAGCTGCAAGAAGAAATGCAGCCATTAGCTCCCTCCTATACCGTGAATATAATTTACAAATTTTTAAGAAAAGTTTTTGCTTTTGGGGGAAATTATATTTTAGGGAATATAATTTTCACAGACACAATAGCTACTGGTAGGCATGTGGGATAAAGATGGAAGACAGCATGCCAAAAATGCCTTTTAAAATACGTAGCTGAGATTCAATACTGGCAAAGTTATTTGTCTAACTGCCATCTATATGTGCAATGTCATCCTTATCTGGCTTGTTGGGATGGTTGATTGAGAGGGCAGGATGCCTATAAAACATGACTAAACACCAGAAAACCATTCCTAGTTTATAGCTTACCTTTGCCATCTGGGCTTGAACTCCAGTAGCCTTTAGAGCTGAGACTGCTTTCTGGGCAGCAGCTGGACTGTCAAAATCCACAAAACCATAACCTAAAATTAAAAACACACTTAGACTGAGAAAAAGCGATTAAAATGGGAATATACATACATACATGTGTGTGTATATGAATGTGTGTATTGGTCTACAAACCTTCAAGTTCAATATACAGGTACATAGACCTATGAGTGCCAACTATTATTATGAACATCAATACTGACACTAAAAAGGAAGAATGGATAAAAGAAAAAAAAAACCCTCAAAATAGACTATCACCACATACTTTCTACAGAAGATAAACAATATAAACAAAAGGCAAAAAAAGGGGGGGGCAGCTAGGTGACTCAGTGAGTAAAGCACCAGCCCTGGAGTCAGGAAGACCCGAGTTCAAATCCGGGCTCAGACACTTGACACATGTACTAGCTGTGTGACCTTGGCCAAGTCACTTAACCCCAGTTGCCCTGGCAAAAAACAAAACAAAAAGGCAAAATGAAGAGGCCAAGAGAGGCCAGAAAACACATCTGTGACAGAACACTTGCTCTCCTTGCTAAGCTGGGGAAAACAGCAGCAGAGGACATTGCAGGACCTTCATCACTTCATGCCTCAACTACTGGAATAGCTTCTTTGTTGGTCTTCCTATTCAACTCTAGTTCTTCCACACTCTAGTCTTTTCTCCACTCAGGTACCAAAGCATTCTCACTGAAGTGCAGGTGTGACCATCCAAGATCAAATATTTGGCTTTCATAGTCCTTTATAATCTAGCCCTGCTTCCTACCTATTTGGTCTTCTTATACTTTGCTTCCTTCTACATACTCTATCCTTTCTGCCCCTTGTACAACTCCATCTCTCAACTCGTTATTTTCCCTAGTGTCCTCCATGTTCTTCCTCTCCTGATCTCTGCATCTGGCTTCCCTGACTGTAATGGTAAGAAGGGTGGGACTTTTTTTTTTCTCTTTCGGAATGCTAAGGTAATCAAGTACCTTTGAGTCTTGACTTCCAAATGTAATGGCAAGCAAAGTGGGACTTTTTGCTGTTCTTTTGTTTGACAGCTTCTCAGCACTGAGATAATCAGGTGCATTTGATGAGTCTTGCCATTGTTTCTTTGATTGAATAAAGAGTTTGATGACTTGCTTAAGAAACAAGAAATCTAGTTCACATGGGGTTGAGTCTCCCTCTGACCCTGAGAAGGGTATACAAGATCTGAGGTCGGCCTTTTGTTTTGGAGCTCTCACTCACTGGAAGAGTGTCATGTGATTTGACCAAAGGAGACTCTGGGTAGCTGTTAAGGAGCCCCTTGGCTTTGAAAACGCAGATGTTGATGCTTCTCTTTCTGGTAACTGTATGTATTGCTACAGGTAGATGGTTAGAACATTGTCTACTGGTTTGTGTTTATTTGCTCTGTTTATGTAATGTATGCTTGTAATTTCTGTTTGTATACTCTCTGAACTTCAGGGTGCTAGCTTTTCTCCCAGAACTAAGTGAATGATATACGTATGTTTAATTAAAGTAAGATTGTAAACCCCTTAAAGTTGCTTTCCTTAGAAAAACAGATCAAAGAATCTGTGCTGGCAGTCCTTCTGTGTGCTGGTGTTATTGGTCTTACATAGCCATAGTAACCATAGCAAGTCCCATTGTTGTTACACTGACTTCCTTCAAGTCTCACTTAAAATCTCACATTCTGCAAGGTCTCTGCTATTTCCCTTAATGTTTCTGCCTTCCCACTGAGGAATTTATTTTGTACATGTCTTATACATATACATATGTATATATGTATATGTATATGTATACACACACACACACACACACACACACACACACAGAGTTTTCTGCATTTAGTCTCCTCCACTAGAATGTGAACACCCATAGGTCAGGGATTGATTTCATCTTTCTTTATGTCTTCAGCACTTAGCAGTGCCTGGCACAGAGTAAGCACTTAATTCAGTCAGCTGGTTGACTGAATGACACTCCAAAGCTTTGTTCTCAAGGAGATAAATTTCTATTGGAGAGACTGGCCTGACAATCCTCATGGAACAACAAGCCAAATAGGTCAAGGATGACTATGGTCCACACTATTACGGAGTTGGGTGGTCAAACCATGGAGCTAAACCAGGGTTTCAGAATTTGTGGCCTTGGGGCCACATGTGGCCTTCTAGGTCCTTGGGTATGTTTTTTTGACTGAGTCCAAGTTTTACAGAACAAATCTTTTTATTAAGGGGATTTGTTCTGTGAAGTTTGGATTCAGTCAAAGGGCCACATTTGAGGACCGAGAGGGCCATATGTGGCCTCAAGGCCACAGGTTCCCCACCCCTGAGCTAAACTATCAGTATGTATATCTTATACTGCAGATGGACCACCATATTCTGGAGGGGATTCAAATCTATTATAGAGCCCACACTACAGAACACTAAAGGTGTGCTTTGTAGGATTCAGAGATTCAGAGCTTCATACTCAAGAGTATTTTCTGAGTATGCTTTATTTGCCTTTTTCATGAGACTATATGCAACTCCCCCACCCCCACCCCCACTATCTTAGCATTACACTATGCAATTGGCTTAGAGCATGAATTCAACTTCACTGGGAAAATGAAACATCAGCTATTTACTGACCCTAGAAATCTGGGCAGAACTTCCTGCTGCTTCCATCTGTTTTGGAGTCAGAAGTTGAAGAAACTGATACCCTGTCCCTGCAATGACTCCCTGCTCAGTTATCTCAGAACCCAGGAGAGTGAGGACTAGTTCATCTGGTTCCTCTTCTGTGCCATGGCAGGTAAACTCCTAGCTCCTACTCTCAATATCTCTGTGAGTCAGAATTGACCACTGCAAGTTACAAACCTACTGCCTTCCCTCCACCTTAGTGCCCCAATTTTCAAATCTCATTCTTAACCATTTTAGACCTAGCACCCCATCTTTCACATCCTTTCTTTCTATTCCCAACTCTATTGTGATAGAGTTCTTCATGTTGAAGAATGATATCAAATTAATGATGGATCAATGAAAAAGCAGTCTCTGGTGATTTTTCAGATGCAGAAATGGTGGAAGATGTGAAGAAGGCTGAGGCATCTTACCATGTAGTTAGTACCTGGGTAGAAAGTGCATGGTGAAAAGACTGCTAGTTTGGGAGTCAAAGGATTGGAGTTTGAATCCCAGCTCTCCAGGTTCTTTCCATCTCTCCCAGTCCAACATTCCTGTCCTCACTTCCTTCCCTTTATGACTTTGATCTGAGGGTTGATCAGTTTAGCTACACTCTATCTTCTACTTTCAAATTACTCTCCCCTCATTGTACTGCCATGCACACCTTGCCAATCTCAATTCCAGGTTACTTTCACCAGTTTTCCAAGCTCTGACTCTCTGGCTGCTGAAGACAGAATGGAAGAATAATTCAGCTGACTGTCTGACATAAATGTATATTACCTAATTTCAACTCAGTCCTCATTAAAACATAACAATCCCTTTATTCTTCCTCACTGGCTCATTACATTCTCCTTATAGTGGGTCTTCCAAGCCTTCCCTCTCACACCATCATCACACCCCTACACTGCCATCCTTTCCTTATCAGCAGAGAAACTCATTTTAATGAGGAAAAAAAGTTATTCATTATGACCTCCAATTTCTCTTCAGCTCAACATGCTAAAATCCCTCCACACCATCCCCAATTTCACCTCCTTTGTTCCTGTCTCTTAAAAGGAGTAGTCTTCCCCTATGCAAAGGTCATTTCCTCTATCTGTGCTCTTATTAGGCTCAACCCCTGCTCCAAAACCAGCTCCTGAAGAAGCTTGCCTTGCCTCAGCTTTTCCCTTTCTTGCCTTCATTTTCAACATGTTCTTGTTGGTTCCTTCTCTATTATCTGAGAACATGTCCACGCCTCTCTCCTTAAAAACAAAACAAACAAAAGAAGCTTCAATCTACTCAAGCTACCATCTAGTATCACTTCTCCCCTTTTCCAGCTAAACTTCTAGAAAGGGTTGTTTGCACTTTTCTCCATTTGCTTGCCTCCTACCTATTCATTACTTAACCCCTTGCAATTAATCTCCAAGGTTACAAGAAATGAGACTCAGAGAGATTACAATTTGCCCAAGATCACACAGTTAGTAAGTGGTAGAGCTGGGACTCAAAATCAGGCCTTTGTACTTCAAGTCTCATATTCTTTCCACTATACCTCATCTCCCTTGGCATCAATTGGTCTTGCTTCTCTATAAGAAGATATTTGCAGTCAGTCTTTTAAAGTCCTACTTAAAAACTCATTCACTCCATGAAGCAGTTTCAAATAAACAGAGCTTTATCCTGTTAATCCTAAATACTTACCACCACCTTGATCCTCTGGGACTGTGACTATTTTTGTACAGTTCTATATATAATTATTTGACATATAAATGGATGATGGTTATTTCTTCCATTAGATTCCTACTCTAATGCCTCATCATAAGTTCTTAAAGGCTGTGCCAAGTCTTGCAGAACCTATCAGGTTGGAAAAGCATCACATATTGGTCCAGGAACAGAATTTGTTGGGAGTATGAGGAATAAGTCTATTTAAGTTCAGAGAGGCTCATCACCAGAGGTTTCATTTCAGTTCATTAAGTGTTTATTAAGTTCTTAATGTAAAGTGCTATACTGGGAAAGATACAAAGACGAGTTTGACAGAGTTTCTCTCTGCTTGGAATATAAAGTGGATGACATACATCCTCTCTCCTTCCATCCCCCCACCCCGACCAAGACACATACCACACATTACCATAATACATATGTCCATACTAGAAAAGTGAGAGGCAGCTGTATTACAATCAATAGACAGGTGGTTTTGGAATCAGAAATATCTGGGTTCAAGTCCCATTGCTGACACATACTGACTCTGTGTGTGCCCTTTAGCCTTTATCACCTGAAGTTCCTTATCTAAATGAAATCAAAGATCCAATAATATATACATAGAAGGTACAGAAAAGGACTATATGAAGTACTATAGAGTGATGGGGGGTGGGAGCAGACTCTCACTAGGAAGAGCAGGGAAGCCTTTAAAGAGAAGACAGTATTTTAGTTGGTTTTTAAAGGATGGGTACAAATTCTGTCCATATGTGAAAAGGTAGAGGCAAGCTATTCCCGGTATAAGATACAATATAAGCAGTGGCAGAAGGGAAGTCCACTCCGTCTGGAGCCAAGATTATGTTGAACGGTAGAATAGGAAGAAAGAAGGAAGGTGCCCAAAATGTAGAGGTGCTTGAATGCCAGACAGAATTTAAACTTCCCTAGGTACAATACAGGAAGCCATGGAAAGGTTCTGACATGATTATACATAAGGAAGATTAGTCTTACTACCAGATAATGATTTTTTTTTGACCAGAGTAAATCATAAAGACAATTATTCAGGTGTCAAGGGGATGTAATCTGTATCTGGGGAAGGAGTTGCCACACCAGTGAAACTACAAGATTCCTAAAGTATTGAAGCATTAGAGCTTATTATGTGCTATTCCTGACTTATGTCATTTGAATTATGAGTTCCTCAAAGGCAAAAAAGTAACTTTTCTAAAATATCTTATATTCCTGTAGATTACATGAAAAAAATCTAAGCTTATGATAATGATAACAACAAAAACTAGGCTTATAAGGAGAAGTATATGTCCCATTTAGGAGGGATGCAAAAACATGATGTTCTCATGTTAATATTTTCTGAATGAAATATTTTAACAAAAGGACATATTAAATACAGTTGGAGAGAAACAACCAATGAAATGACAGTGAACCTGAGGAACTATGATGAATACTAACATAAATAATTTGAGAACACTGTAAGTGGACTCCCCTAAAGGTCCAGATTGAAAAATCAAACACATTTTGGGTATTAAGTCAGAAATCTCTCATAAACACTAATAAGTAACTGGCCACAGAGAATGAGTCTTAAGGTCATTGTACTTGAGGTTAGATCTGAATCAATGTTCTGTGGTAACAATGTCTTATCTGATTTATTATCTTAAGAATGCAACCAACGTCTTCATCATTCTTTTCATTTGTTCAGAATGTTACCCTGGTATTAGCCCATGTTCCAGCTCTATCACATCCTCTATTTAAAACAAAGGTTTTATGTAAAACATGAGTTGTAGGTAATTCTTTTATTTGTGGGCCAAGTTTGAGGTAACCTTTTTTCTTTCTCTAGCCCAATCAATCAATTCTCTAGTACCATTAATCAACTGATAAACATTTAATAAGTGCCTACTATGTGCCAGGCACTGAGGAGATGAAGACAAAACCAAACATTCTATACCCCCAAGAAGCCTACATTAAAATAGGGGAGACAACATGCACATATAGGTATATACAACATACAGATAAAACAGATCCAAAGTAACATTTGGGAGGAAGGAATTGCAAATGAGAAAGAGGGAAATCAGGAAAAGGCAGCATGCATACAGTGGCATTTGGACTAAGTATTTAAAAAAAACCCAGAGATTCTAAGAAAGGGAGGTGAAAGAGGAGAACGTTCTAGGAATGGCAGTTCAGCCAGTTCAAAGGAATAGCTGGAAGATGGAGCGTTGTATGTGAGAAAAGACTGGTTGTTGTATGTCCATTTTCAAAGAGGACCAATGACATCATGGGTAATGTCTTGACTTGTAAACTGTATTGAAGTGGGGCAGAGTTGCACAAAGTTATCAGCCTCCCTTTCTCTTTCTGAGTCATCCAGTTCCAATGGCAGGACAAAAGTCAAGAGGACTGGTGACGGCTTGGGTGCAGTAGATAAACTTGGTGTCTTCTTTGTCTAACCAAGCTCTAAGCGCTCTACAGCGCCTGCTTCAGCCACCTTCACGGTCACTGGAATAAATTGTTCTCATCCACCCATTCTGGCGGAAATCATCACATGCTTGGGGTAGACAGCTCCCTAATTCACTGATGGGTTTGAGGCCTCCTGGTTACCCTCAACCTGGTTTATCCTGTCTGCCAAGATGGTTTACCATGGTGGCCTCCACACATGTTACACCTTTTTGGAGCCAAAGGTGAGAGGTAAGTGATAGGTAGACACCAAAAGTGGATGACCAACCCTGAAAAAGGCTCAGCAAGCCCTCAGACCAGAGATACTAGTCCTCCTGAACACCCCATACACCCTGGAAAGACCAGTAGGCTACACTGATGGACCTTAAAGTGCATGGAGGGAAGTAATGCATAAAAAGGCTGAAAACATGGGATGGGAGCCAGATTATAGAGCTTTTGGTCACTGAGATAGTATTCAGCCACTAGGGTTTTTAGTAAGTAGAGGGGTGGAGAGGGTAACATGGTCAGACTTGGGCTTTAGGAAAATTACTTTGGTAGCTATGTGGATTACAGATTGGAGCAGAGAAAGATTTGAAACAAAGAAACCCATGAGGAGGCTATTGCATTAGTCCAGGCATAAGCTGATTAGGACCTGAACTAGATGGTGGCTATATGAGCTGAAAGGGGTGTATCCAAGAAATGTTAAGGAAATAGAATCAACAAGATCTGGCAACTGATAGGGTATGTAGAGTGAGAATGAAAAGTCAAGGATGACACAGAGGTGTCAAACTTGCATGAATGGAAGAATAGTAGCAGCCTTATGGGAAATAGGAAAGATAAAAAACAAGGTATGAAAAGATAATGATTCTGGTTGTGGACATGTAGAGTTTTAGATGTCTACAGAACACACCAACCGAAATGTCTAAACAGGCAGTTAGTGATGCAGGAATGGTCTTAGAAAGAGACACGAGGGCTGGATGTAGAGATTTGGGAATCATCTACATAAAAGGTGTAGTGGTCAAGTACCTGCCTAGTTCGTAATTTCAAGGTAAAGATACATATCAACCTGACATGGAAAATGGAGGTGGGGGGAGAGGAAGAAAAGGAGAGAGGGACAGGACTGGGGATGAATAGACAAGGAGAAAGAGAAGGATAAAAGGAGATGCTCTCTTCTCTGGACATACATCTTGAATGTGAGGGGAAGTCTACTGAGACCTGTCAAACCTGACTACCCTTATCTATTTCTGCTGATTTGTGGGATGGGACTACAGAATAATATGCCAAATGGAACTTGCTAGGAACTATGATATTCTGGGCAAGAAACTAAAAACTTAGAGGTAGAGATGATATTTTCATTATAGCTGTCAGTTGAAGGCAGATCTGGAAAGTGAATAGAAGGTTAATAAGAAGATAGCGTCTGAGAATGGGATTTGGATGTCTGGATCATGACTTTCAAAAGAACATTAGGCTCTTGGCCAAGGGTGGAGTTCACTGAACAAGAGGGTTTAAACAAAAAAGGGAGGGAGAGAGAGAAAACTACCCACACATCTGCCAAACCAAATACCACAAAGAAAAGCAAGAACAACACTGGAAGAAAAGTATCAGTATAGACAAGCATTTCACAGGAGATATCCAAGATAAGAATCAGCAGCAAAACCCAAGGCTTTAAATGCCCACATGAACTACATTTACCAAATTGAAATAAAACCACCACAAAAAATGTGTGCACAGATACATACACACACACACACACACACACACACACACACACACACACATGATGGCCATTTCACTGACACTAATCTTTGAAAGAGAGTGGGACAACATGACAAGTGCAAGTGCTGATAAGGAAAAAAAATGAGGCTTTGATTTTTTTAAGGGACAGAAGAAAGTTAGGAAACCATAGCTTAATGAACTTAATTTTTAAATTTGGCAAAATTATATAAATTATTAAAATGGAAGGGATTACAAAGATGCTGTGCAAGAATGATACACAGAAATCAAAGATATTTGATAGGTAAAATGACAGACTGAATCTAAGTGCATGAATTTAAATGGGACATATATAAAGTTCTACATTTGTGTTAAAAAGAAAAAATGTTTAACAAGTAAAAGATAAGGATTGCATAGTTAGAGAACACTGTGTCTGAAAAAAATGTAAGTCAACAATGTGACATCACAGTAAAAAAAAAAAAGCATTCTAGAATGTATCAGGAAAGGTAAGTGCCCAGGTCAAGGGAGGTGACCGTTCTGCTTTATTCTGGCCTGGGGAGATGACATTTGAAGCTTTTTGTTCTGTTTTATGAAGGACATTGACAAACTAAAATGCAATGAGGATGTTGAGGAAAGACCACACTGCATTGAGGATGGGATAAAGAAACCAAGGATATTTTGGAGAGCAGAGGACTTCACAAGAGCCTCATAGCATGTTTTATCCAATTTGAATCTAAACAAGAATTTTTTCTACAAGTCACCAAACAAAAAACCAGCCAACATTTGCTTGAAGATCTCTAGTGAGGTCTTAGGACTAATTAACTCTCCCCCCAAACAGGCAGTTAGTGATGCAGGAATGGTCTTGGAAAGAGACACCAGGGCTGAATGTAGAGTATATCTCTCCTCACCTTCAGTATTATCTTGTAGGGTACCACCATCTTCCCAATAAGCCAGGCTCATGACTTTAGTGTAATCAACTCCTCACTCACTCTCACCACAAGTGTCAAATTTTTGCCAAGTCTCATTACTTTTACACTCATAAGATCTCTTCTATAAATCTAACTCACATGGCCACTTCCCTGTGGCCACCATCACCACACTTCATGACTCTTGCAATAGCTTTCTAATTAGTTTCTCTCTTGCCTTTACCCACTCTACTGCCAAAGTGATCTTCTTAAAGCACAGGTCTGACCTCCTCCTAGGGTGGGCAGCTAGGTGGCACAGTGGAGAGACCACTGGACCTGGAATCAGGATTATCTGAGTTCAAATCTGGTCTTAAACTTACCAGTTGTGTGAGCCTGGACACATCACTGAATAACTGTTGGCCTCAGTTTCCTCAACTGTAAAATGGAGGTAATAATACCATTCACCTCCCAGAATTGTTATGAAGATCAAATGATATAGTATTTGTAAAGTACTTGGCATACTTCCTGGCACATAGTAGCCATTTAATAAATGCTTATTTCCTTTTTCCTTTCCCCTATTCCCTGCCACACACACTTAATAAACTTCAGTGGTTCCTTATTAATTTCAGGATCAAATATAAAATTTTCTGTTGGGCATTTAAAGCCTTTTACAACCAGGTCCCTTCCAATCTTTCAATCTCCTTACATTTTATTCACCTCCAAATACTTGTGATATCAATTAAGTTGGGTGTCTTTGAGTGAGTCTTACTAGGTGCTAAACTGCAGGCCCAAACCCCTGTCTACTTAGGTGCTAAGCCTGTGTGGGCATGAAGCCCTCAGGGTCCTAAGGGGAGTTGCTAAGACCAGAGCCAATAGTAGGAGCCTGAGTTCTGGTCCCTCAGAGGACCATGATGGCTAAAGAGTGTATAAAAGAGAGAACAGAGCTATTTGCTTAGGGCTCTCACTTTTGTTGGTGCGCTGATGTGGAAACTCTGGGCAGCTGTAGTTAAGAGCCCTCCAGCTTGTAAACCCAGATGTTCAGACTTTGTTAAACTCTGGAACTATGCATCGAGATTTGAATCAGACAAGGTCTGTCTGTTGATGTTTGTAATTTGTTTGTATTTGCTCTGAAGTTAAGGGTGCTGGCTTTTTCCCCTGAACTAAGTGAATGATATTTGTATGCTGGATTAAAGTAAGATTGTTAACCCCTTAATATTGCTTTCCTTAGTAAAGCAGATCAAAAGAACCTGGGCTTGCAGCATTCTTGTTATTGGGCTTGTGTTGGTTTTTCACCCCCACAGCAGCTGCTAGCCGAATTGTTGAAACAAAACTCTATATCAGGGGTGCGGAACCTGTGGCCTTGAGGCTCCATGTGGCACTCCCAAGTCCTCAAGTGTGGCCCTTTCACTAAATCCGAACTTCACAGAACAAATCCTCTTAATAAAAGGATTTGTTCTGTAAAACTTGGACTCAGTTAAAAGGCTACACCCAGGGACCTAGAAGACCACATGTGGCCTCAAGGCAGCAGCTTCCCCACCTCTGCTCTATATTGTAGCTATACTGGCCTACTAGTTGTCCCTCACACATAAGACGGTATCCCTTGACTTTGCAAGAACTATTTCCCATGCCTACAAAGCTCCTCCCTTTCAATTCAACCTTTGAACTTCCCTGACTTCCTTCAGAACTCAGCTCAAATCCCTCCTTCTGCAGCTGATCTCTCTTGGTCCCACTCCCACTCCACTTTCTACTCCTATTCTTCCAGTACTTGCCTTCCCTTCATCTAATCTTGTGCTTACCTAAGTTATTTACATGTTTTTTTTTCCTACCATGAAAATGTGAACTCCTTTAGGGCAGGGGTGATACATTGGCCTTTCTTTTTATCCTCGGTGCCTAGTGAAATGCTTACTAAATTCTTGTGGACTGACATTCAGTCCTATATTCTTATGCCTTTTCACTGAATCCTGTGCTCAGAAATTCCAAAGAATGGATCTGGAAGGGGGAGAAAATAGATAACACATTGCTACCTACTCATCACCATCTTGAAACCCCCCAAAAGGAGAAAATGGCTCTAACATGTAAAAAGTGAGATGTTTCTTATATGAAAGGGAAAAGTGAGAATCGACCTGGGAGGAAGCTGCCATATCATCACTCTAACCTAGAAACAGATTTGAAGGACATTTCTTGCCCTTTCCAGTCAGTTGTAAAGAATATCTTTTAATAAATCTCTTTTGGACTCATAAGTATCTAATGCAAATGCTAATTAATTTAAAGTAATCATTCATTTGGTAAGAAATTTGCCATCAAACGAAGTGAAATGGATAGAAGTATCTGACTGTGTCTATTTGAAAACTTCTTGAACTTCCAAAGAAAGCCCTCATTCCGAATGCTATAGTAAATGGCCATGATTTATTGATTCAGTCCACTATCTTACTCTGTTGAGATCTTTTTGGATCCTGGCTCTCTGATTTGGTATTAGCTGTTCTTCCCATTTTTGAGTCAATCTAATAAGCACACTATCTATTCTTTCATTCAAATCATTGATAAAAGTGCTGAAAAGAACAAGGTCAAGGACAGCTCCCTGGGGAAATCCATAAGCAAACTCCTTTCAAGTGGACTTTGACCCATTGATGATTTAGTCTAACCATTCAACCAATTCCAAGTTTAACTGTACAAATGTCCAGTCTGTATCTCTTCATCTTTCCCATAATTACAGACAGCATAAGAGGCTTTAGAAGACGCCTACTTCTGCTCTTAATTTGGTTGGTGGCTGCTAGATCCACCCCCCCATCCCATCCACATATATAATAACTATCTTAAAATAATTAATGCACTGTTTTATGGAAGAAGAGGAACTCTTCCTAGAACTAGGTGGAAAAGGGAGAGATTTCATAAAGGAAAACTTGGGCTCAAGAAAAGAAAAACTTCCTCATATTGAGAGCTGCCTAAGAGTGGAAGGGGCTGACTCAGGGTCCAGTAGATTCTTTTTCCCTGCAGATTTTCAAGCACAGGCCGAATAATCAAATGATCATTTGCTGGCAATGGTGGAAAGACAATTCTTGTTCAGTACAGTTGCTCTGATCTCTGAAGTCTTTCCAATTCTTAGATTCTGTGAGATGCTACAATTGGATCAAATGAGATAATAATATGCTTAAAAGGCCATTGCAACTGTAATGAACCATTTTAGAAATTTAAGCTGCTATTATTATTTTTAGGGATAGGAATAGGTCTTGCCTGGAGCTGTGAATTCACTGGATAGAGGAGACACCCCCAATCCCTTGCCCACAGATCTTCAAAGCTAGCTCTCTCCATCCACTACACAATGCTGTCTACTACCATTGTTTTTATTATATATAAATGCCCAAAATATATGGATCCTAGCAATCAGCTTTATATGTGTTTCTAAAATTTCAAAATTTGACTCTTGTTCCATCAAAAATTTATTTAATAAGATACATGGATTATATATGGGTTTGCAGAATTTTTTAAAAAAATGCTTCTTTAATTTTAAGAACTTTGAAGAACAGACAGAAATATGGCTCTTACTCCCACTTCAGTATAAAGAAAATGCCAGCCTTCTTAGAAGAGGCCTTACCGTGGAATGGATTTAAACCTCCCCTGTTTTTTGATTTTTATAAGCTGCTGCTTTAGCCCATATCTAAAGAGGAGAATCTTGTTTCTCTTGACTATTCTTATTAACTTTATTCACATTCATGGGGGTAGAGGTTATACTGAAAAGTCAATTGAATCCATTCTTCCCTTTTCCTAGAAATCATGCTCCCTTTTGTCAAAATGCCTGGAACAAAAAGCATGAGTGTAAGCTCCTAGGCCCCTCCCCTTCCAGTCTTCCACTTAAATTACTCATGAAACTAGATGAGATCATCCTAATTACACTGAATACTGAAGGTCAGTGCACTAAATTAATGCATCAGGGTATTTCAAAGAAGTCTATGACCTCCCCCTTCCCTATTATAATTTGGTCAGTGAAAATGATTCTCCCCTCCTTACCTCCAATATATTCAATAGACATACAGCAAAGAACAATTGGGAGTACTGAAACATGTAATTAAGTACAGCTTAAAACTATTCTGTTCTAATTAATAGAGCCAATTTGCACAATATGTAATCTTTTCAGTTTCTTAGTATGGCAGAATGGTCTTCAGTAAGCAGCTCTAATCTTCTCAAGCACAGAAAAAAAGCTGTTTTCTAACTCTATTTTCCTTTTAAAAGCAGGGGCTAAATGCCAACCAGTGTTTGGCATGTTAACTTCACTGGAGTCAAATCTGAAGTTCTGGCAAAAGGCTTGCTGCTGTTGGGCAGCCAGCCAACTCCACTAGGGACAAACATAACCAATATGCTGATATTGTGCAAGAGAGAAACTTGGAAATAAATAAGGATTGGGGTCCCCTCCCACCAAACAGAGGTGGTTTTGAAACTAAAGCTCAACCTTAAATCCCATCATTTCAATCAGTCATGAGGCTCTGCTTTAGAAAATGATTAATGAAAACATACCTTTGCATTTGTTGGTTGTTTTGTCCAAAATTGCCTTTGTGGAGACGATTTTTCCATATCTGAAACAAAAAAGGGAGAAATCCAAAGTTATATTCACAGAACCCTTTAAAAACAACAAAGCTCACTGAACACATTTTTTTTCATCAATGTGGGACATCTGTCTGCTTATGTTAAAAAGTTATGTACAAAACAGGTTTTTCTCAGGGGTAGAATTTGAGCTCAGTGATCTTAGAAAATCATGGCAAGACTTGCATGAAATAATGAAGAGTGAAATGAGCAGAACCAAGAGAACATTGTATACAGTGATAGGAATATTGTTTTAAGAATGACTTTGAACAAATAAGTCATTTTGAATATTACAAATACACAAATTAAATATAAAGGACATATGAAGAAGATACGATCTGCATCCAGAAAAAGAACTGATAAATAGAAGCATGTATAGAATAATTTCACATATTTATACCTATTGAGGTCTAACAGTAGCCATCTCTATGGCAGGGGAGAGGGAGAGGGGAATAAAAACAAATGTACATGAAAACTTTATTATATATTTAAAAGGAATAGCAAGTTGTACATAATGGATGTGCAGTTTCATGTGCAATCATCTTTTTTATAACACTATTATGGAAATGTATTATGTATTATGGAAATGTTTTATTAAAAAAAATCAAAACCAAAGTTGGGGTATGGTGGCACAGCAATCTTTGCAGCTAGAAAGGCTGAAGACTGGTAGATTGCTTGAGTGTGGGAGTTCCAAAGTTGCAGTGGAACTAAATCTCATCCATGGTATGTCTGGCATTAGTACGATAAGCCCCCAGAAACAGGGAGCCATCAGGTTACTTACGGAGGAGAAAACCAGGTCAAAAATGAAGTAGGTCAAAACTTCAATCCTGACTGGGCCCTGAACTTCCAGCCTGGGTCACATAGCATGTCCCAGTCTCAAAAGAAAATAAATCAGAGCTAAAATGAAATGAAATATGTTGGCTTCAAATTTGAATCTCCAGTTTCTATTCTGAAGTTTAGTTTTGAAGGAGGGGATGCTTTACATGTCAATCCTGGGACAACAGCACAACATTTAAAGGGAATATCAACCTTTTCAATATATTTTGTTCTAATAGTGCTGTTAAATTATACAACCACATCTGAAGACAGGGCAGTACAACTGTCTAGGGAACTAAGCACTCTCCATCTAGCCATTATGAAAAGGGCCCCCCTAAAATGTATTCATTTTATTGCTACAGAAGCTCACAAGTCAATGTATAGACCAAGGTGTACAAGGAGTACAGATAAGAGATTAAATCACCTATTTTTTCATGTCTCACATACAGACAAGACTAAAATATTCCTAGATAACTTTTAAAAAAAGCCTAATTTTCTCAGACATACCTACAGCAGACCATTTAAAACAGATCTTTCACATGTACAGAACAGAAAGAATGGGTAATAGAATGAGTTACAGATTCTTAATTTAATCAAAAATGCAAATAGACCAGTGGGGAATCATTCATTTCCCCAGTTTAATGAAAAGTGTTCAATACACCAAAAACAAATTAGGTGTTTTTTTTTGTAAAAGATGAAATTCAAGAATTTAATTTTAACATATAAAGTCTCACCCAATTACTCTAAAGCACAAAGAGTCCAATCTAGAGAAAAAATGCTATTACTGTGTGGTTTTTACAGAATGAGGAAGTTCAGCTTGTTAATAGAGCAAAAATCACAAAAAAAAAAAAATAAGAGTTAGAGACCAGTAAGTCCAATGCCTTAATGTTACAGATGAGGAATTAGTGTTCATTAAAACCATAATTGCTCAAAGAAGAAATATGGCTATGGCCCTAGTATCTACATTAAGTTTTAAATAAAAATACATTTAAAGATATACATTTGACAACATTTTTCAAAAAAGATAAGCATTTTCAAGTTGAAAGAACTGATGTGGGACCCATCCCAGGTCACTGACTGATGTGGTACAAAAAATATTAGACTTAGAAAGTAGAAGAGATCTGAACTCAAAACTGAACTTTTAGCAAATAACTTTTAGGGGCACAGTGAGTCACTTGACTTTTCCTGGCCCTCAGCTACCTCATCTATAAAATGGGGAAAATAATAATTGTGCTACCTATCTCACTTGGGTTATGAGGCTCAAATGAGACAATGACCAAAGGCTCTATAAACACAACATTATTTTTATTCGTATCTCTGGGCCCTATTGGAGATAGAGTTGGATAAGGGTGAGGGAAAAGGAATCATATAATTTCTATGGTCTCTTTATTTCTACTTTCATCTTTATTAGCTCCCAACGTCTTACATCATCCCTTATATATTGTGTACTTATGATTTATTTTGAGATCTGGGGAAAGAGAATAGGTGCTGAACCATTATGACTGATGCAAGGTATTCAATAACTTTAATTTTTATAAATGTTAAGAGCGTGTATGAATGAATGAAAAATGAACAATGTTTTGCTAAGAAATGGCTGCTTTGATCTATCAATAGTTTCTTCCTTTTCCTCCCCCCCATTTTATTTATGTTGGCATATAATCATGATTACTGTCTAGGCATGGAAATGAAATTAATATGAGTATTAAATAACAATTCAAGAGGCAGTAGTATATAATCTCCAAATTCCCTGTGGAAATTCCATGAATTCATAAAAATATTACCACTTATACCACTATGCAAAAAATAATTTTAAAAAATCAAACCTAAAAGGAAAATTCACACTTGTCACCAGTACCACAAAATTTCAGTCAGTCAAGTCTCCAGAACCTGTAGGTGGCTTATTTGGATTGCAAATATGTATGCACTTCTTGGAAGCCAATATAATTATATTGGTTCTACTACTCAACTGGTTTGTTCCATGCTTTACTCCCAAATCAGATATATTTCCTATGGGAAACAGGAAAGTAGCATCATTCTTTGATAACAAGCATTTTTTAAGCATCAATTATGTGCCAGGCACTGTGCTGTTCACTAATTTGAAGGACAAAGGCAAGGTAGGCAAACACCAACATTTCAATGACCAGGTCTTAAACTATTTAGGTTTTTCCAAAGTACCTGTCCACAACATATAGAGACTGTCAGAGTAGAATGGGATCTTAGAACACATCTGCTTTAACTCTTATATAAAGGGGAATTTCTGACAATACTGAAAAGTGATCATTTGGCCTCTACTGATGAATTATTGGAAAGAAGTTTCCACTGTACTTAGCCAAATTGAATCCATGTTTTGTCAGGTAGTTCAGTGGCCAATTCAGATGTCAAGAAATATTGAATAACAACTGTTCATTGATAATAACATAAGTATTATGCAAACTGAATATAAATTTAACTAAAACTTATTCCTCTTACAATCAAGTCCTTTGTCCCAATTCTTATCCAACTTGTGGAATGGAATGTTAGTTAAACCTGTTTGACTTGATTCAGATGTGATGTTGAGACTAAAAAGCAATAAATGTGAATGAAGGGTGTTATTTACTCTGTCCTTAACTATGAAGGGAAAGCTCTATCACATGTTTTTAATTCTTTTATCATTTACTTGTTTATTCACATAGTAAACACTTAAGATCTTTTCCTTAAAGGCAACATTAGCAAGTTTCTCATGTTTATAATCTTTGGTTCTATTTTGTTTAAGATTTTCTAGGACTGCCTCTAAAAATAATTATGGCAATATGAAGGATCTTGTTCCATTCTTTGGCAGAGGTTGAAGTAGATAAGGTTGTGGTATATGGATGCAGAAATGAGTCTTTTTCATTCTCATGGAGAATGTTTTACCCCAAAACAAAAGAGTAAGGAGGAAGTAACTATAATTAACCTACATATGTTCCATCTTTCCCTTTTCTCCAAACTCTTCAATATGCCCCATTATGTGCCATTTTACAAGTGGGTCCATGTGCACATATATACCTACTCACACTCCCCTAACCCCTTAGGCATAAATATCAAATTGACTATTTACATTTTATCTAATAGTTCAAAACAATAAAACCAAGAGACAAAGAAGTATTTATGATGTATCAGTTGTGTGAAAGCTTGCATTCAAAGTCAACATTAACTATCACTGCAACTGCAGCCATCTCAATTCTGGAAACACAATCCTACTATTCAATTCTCTCAGGGCACCAACTAAAGTAATTTCTTGTGAATTTGCTCCATGTTTCTTCGAATATAAGGATTAACTGTTCTCTTAAGAAATAAGTTCTATTAGTACTTTTTCTCTGACCTCTCTTCAGCCATCACAGTTACTAGTCCTTCTAGAAAACAAGTAAAACTCTGAATGCCCTTGGGGACTCCTTACAAAATGACAGGTACAGTAACAGTACCTATAATGTCTGTGGTTATAGCAGATGGTTTTTAAGATACAAGCCAGAAAGAAAAGTCACTACCTTCTATGAACTTGCATTCAATCCCAAATTTAATCAAGCAGTCAACTGACCTTTCCTCTGTTCTGATTCTTCTTGGCTATCCTAATTCCCTCCCTTCTTTGCTTCCATATCCTTGGTTCTTGGTTCTTACAATTCATCAGTAAGGGCCTATGGGGTCCTACCCTTCTTCTGAATGCAAAGCAGGGACCTGTTTTCCCAAAATCTCCATTAAGGAGGGAACCCACGTCCGGATTCTCTTCATTTCCCACCTGGTTACACTCCCTGGGACTTCTCCATCATGCCTCCCTTATGGATATCATCTCTCCTTCTCCTATGCCTTTGCTTTTTTGCTTCCTTTTGTATGTTATTTCCTTTTGTTCAATTATAAGTTCCTTAAGGGCAGGGACTATCTTCTGCCTTTCTTTGTATCTTCAATTGTTATCATAGTACTTGGAATATATTAGGCATCTGACAAATGTTTATTGACCAACTAACTTCCAACTTTCTATTTTGGTTCTTTTCTAGGTCTTCTAGTGTCCTAACTCCCCAAGGCTATGCCTTGGTCTCTCTACTCCCTTTCTCTCAAAGAGAACTTATACACTTAACTCTCATTCATTCTATGATGATGAATCCCATATCTTTATCTGAAGTCCTGCCCTCACACCAAGGCTCTAATTTTCTATTTCCACTGGCTCCCTTCTATATTTTTAACTAGGTATCTTAAGTCAGCTCAACTTTAACATGTACCAAAATAAACCCATTTTCTTTTTCTAAACCAGCTACTCTCATAGTTTCTTTTTTAAATTTATTTTTCATTTTTAATTTACAACACTCAGTTCCACAAGTTTTTGAGTTCCAAATTTTTTCCCCTTCCTCTCCCCCAAGACCGCATACAATCTGATATAGGTTCTATATACATCTTCACGTTAAATTTATTTTCACAGTAGTCAAGTTGTAAAGAATTATAACCAATGGAATGAACTATTTGAAAGAAGAAACAAAACCAAAAAAAGAAAAAAAGAGAGAGAGAGCACAAATAGTTTACTCTCATAGTTTCTGTCTTTATATCACAGCAATATCATTTTTTCAGACTGCCAAGTCTAAAACTTCAGTCATTTTTGGTTCATCCCTTTCTACTGCAGCCATAAATACTACTGAATTATCCCTTGAAACACCTCTCATATCTACTCCCACCAACATTCTAATCTAGGCATCCAAAATATCATTCTAGACTACTTCAATAGCCCTATGCCTGATCTCTGATTCAAGTCTCTCCAATCCAATCTGCATGTCTCTGCCAGAATAGTCTTTTTTTATTATGCTACTACCATGTTTAAAAAACCAAACAGTACTTGAATAGATCAACTTTTCCCACTGCATTATGGTGAAACTCCCCTGGCCTACAAGATACTCCATAACCTAATTTTACCCTAATAATTCAATCTTATCGTTCACTGTTCCCCAGTACAAACCTCTGCTCTAGTCTTCCCACTGTCACACAAATATGTCATCTTCATTAATATTGTCCTCGTCTGAAAAGTCTTTCCCTTTCTCCTCCTCCTATCCACATTTGCTATGTATTTTGAAGGTTGATCTTAAATCCTACTTTCCCTCCAATTCTTTCCTGACTGCTCTACACCGCATTTGCAAGATTGGGAAAAAGTGCAAAATTTGTAGTCAGAGGACCTGGGTTGAAAACCAGGCTCTATCACAGTAATGTAATTGAACAAATGACCACCTCTTTGGGCCTTAGATTCCTCATATGAAAATGAATGTGCTGGACTAGATGACCTCTTTGGTCCTTTCTAGTTATAAATAAATGATCCTCTGAACTAAACCTAACATATAATAAATACTTTGGTTATACAGTAAATATCCTTGGCCCAAAAAGAACATTAAAGCTGACACTGACTCAGGAGGGCACTTCTAGGAAGGCTCTTCTTATTTTCTATTTAGATAGATAGATAGAAAGACAGACAGATAAATAGATCAGTGTTGTACAGTAGAAAGAATATTAACTCTTGAGTCAGAAGATCTGGGTTCTAATCCTGCCTCTAACACCACTTATGTGACTGAGCAAGTGACTTTACCTATGTGTACCTCCATTTCCTCACCTATAAGAGGACAGGGTTGGACTACATAGCCTTTGTGACCTCTTTCAGATCTGGACTAGTAACTACAAGGACATTCTTGAATTTGGCTCATTATTTATTGGTGGTTTTGGGCCAGAATAAGGATTAAGAAATATATTTCATCTTGCTACTTTTCTTTAACCATTCTTGGGAGGCAGAATCACATAAAAGAAAAGTCAGGAGACCTGATGTTATATAGTCCTGCTGCCTGTATTAATTGGTTGTGTGACCTTAGGTAAATCACTTAACAGATTTGAGCCTAGGTTTTCACATTTTTAAAATGAGGGTAATAAAACCTGTCCTGTCTACTTAATAGAGGATGGCAGTGTAGTGGCAGTTTTAGGTTTAAATGAGAAATTATAAAAAGCAATATTCTGAATAATTTCAGTTATAGAAATACAAAGAGTTAAGAGCCCTCCAGCTTGCCTGGATGTCCGGACTTGGTTTTCTTGGTAACTATGAATTGTACTTGGTCTGTCTGTAATTTGTCTATATTTGCTCTGAAGTTCAGGGTGCTGGGTTTTTCCCCTGAACTAAGTGGGTGATATTTGTATGCTGAATTAAAGTAAGCTTGTCAACCCCTTAACGTTGCTTTCCCTACTAAAGCCGATCAAAAGAACCTGGGCTTTTGCAGCGTGCTGGTAGCGTGCTTGTTGTTGGGCTTGTCTTGGTCTTTTACCCCCACAGCAGCTGCTAGCCTGATTGTTGAAACAGGTGGTCTCTGAGGCCCCTTCCAGTTCTAGACTTCTGATCTTTTGAAACCTACCTTTATCCCTTAATAGGTAAAATGGGGGATACAGGTGCAGAAAAATACATTCATGGCCACACAGTCACTAGGGAGGTGGTTTTGCTTAATTGTTTTTCTTTGTTACAAGGAAGGGCTCATTGTGGGGGAAATAGTACTAGGAAAGAGAAGTAGCAGCTATGGGATGAATCAGCTGTTCAGTCTATTAAATAAACAAGTTATAAAAGACAGTTATGTTTCATGATATTTAAAATGTGGCCCCAACTGTCTCATTGAACCTTACATACACACAGTAGCCACCTATTAAATCTTGCCAGGAGGGAATAAATATATTTATATTTATTTAGTGAGAAAAATGCAATTATGTAGACATCCATAATTTTCCATTCATTTATTTAAGTCTGAGTATTTAAGAGGGACTCGTAACTGAACATTCACAAAGACTCCAGATTTCTATCCTCCCAGTCAATATTGTTCATATTAAGAACCTCATAAATTGAAGCTGGTCTTATATACTTACTTTAAAAAAAGCCACACCTGCTAGAATGGAATTGGTTTTATAAGAAACTATCTAGAGGCACATATATAGCATAATAATCAGATGATTCAACATGTCCAAGAACAAGAAGTAGAATGAGAGGAAATAAAAGCTGGGGTATCCTTTGGCTTTTATTCACCTCTGATGACATTTCAGGTCACAGTCCCAGAGGTCCAGATTACAAATCTACTCTTCCACCTGGCTAGTAGCTTATCCAATGTGAGCTTCTGAAAATTTGAAAATAAAAAATTGTTAAAGAGTTAGTGATGACCTGTAATCAATCTAAATTTCAAATGGAAACAATAGGCATTGAATTCCTCTGAAGTCTACTACCTAAATTAACAGCAGGCTGAGATATGACCATTTTCCTTAATAATTTTATTGGAAAGTTTCTTTCTGTCTTTTATAGGTAGCCTCTATTTGTATCACTATCTCCTTCTTCAATTCAACAAGAGCCTTTTGGAAGGTTAACATAATTTTTTTTTTAGTATTTGGTGTATTTACTAAATTTTATGTTGTTGGCCCCATCAGAAAAAAAACTAAATTAAGGTGCTTTTTACTTGTGTAGCTCTTGTGTTTTTTTTTCTCCCTGATGGACCGTGACCTACTATAAAAGCAAAGATTTCCATCATTCATTGTTAACAGCTCCACCAGAGGGTAGGCAAATGTAAGGAAAGAAGTCATAAATAACATGAACCAATTTCACCAACTGTGATAGAAGGTTTGGTGAAGTAAGTGTACCAATAACAAAAATACATATGGGAGATCTGGGGTACATATCATTTATTCATGTAAACCCCATATCCCTATGAATATAGTATCTAACAAACTTTACTATACTCTCTTAGGCCTATGGCATGGTAGACTATAGTTTCTGAAATTCTTTACTCTCCTTTAAGCCACGAATCAGGTATCACTTCCTCCATAAAACCTTCATGGAATCCTCCATCTATTAAGTTTTCTCTCATGTCTTGAATTCTCATGATACTTTGGACTTTTTCTTTGCACTTACTGTGAGGATCATAATTTGTATAATTGTCATTTGTCTTATCTTCCCTACAGAGAGGATAAACTGCTTGAAGGTGAGGGGCAAGGACTACCTTTTAAGTTTTGTGCCCCTAAAACCTAGCACATTATTGTATATATAATAAGTGGTTAATACTTTAATACAGTAAAGAATTTTGAATGGAATTGCATGTATATATGTACACATGTAGAATAGCTAGCAACTGTATGGCACTTGAAGTTTTGCAAAGCACTCTACAAATATCTCATTGTATCTTCCCTCCCCACTGGGAGTTAAGTGCTATTATTATCTCTATTTATTATTTTTATCTCCACTTAACCTCTGTCTGCCTCAGTTTCTTCAACTATAATATGTTTATTTATTCTAGCTGGGTTTCTGTCCCTATGCAAAATATTTTATGTTGAGTTTCTGATGCATGTGTTTATGTATATGGGGAATGGGATAGGTCTGAAGGTCACATCACTTTGAATTAAGACAATGTTAAGAAGTTGATGTTTTGATGGCCTTTGGAAAGATAATAAAGTAAATGAGAAAAATACCTAGAGTTGAGGATGAAAGAATTATTTTTAAAAGATTGCTATAATTGAGGAAGGGGGATAGCAAATCAATTCATCAATCAACGATAGTATGATACAGTGGAAAGAATGCTGGACTAAGAGTCAGGAGAGACCTGTACTTGAACTTAACCTCTGACAATTACAATTTGTATAATCCTGGGCCTCAGTTTCCTTATCTGTAAAATGAGTATAATGATTTTTACTTCATGGAGTTGCTATGAGGATCAAATAAGATAGAGTAGATAAAGCGCCGCTTAAATCTTAAAAGCTAAATCATTACTACATTATACATTATACTACATTATACATATACGAGCTGCATGCCCCGCAATGTGTTATGACAGAAACAGAGTGATGAAATGCATGTTCTTTGCTCTCAAGGGGATCATCTGAACCTCAGTTTCCTCATCTGTATAATGGTTACAATAATTGTAGTAGCTAACTTAAAGAAGTGCTGTGACACATAATATGTGTCAAAACTTTAAAGTACTAAAAAAATGTTGGTTATTATTTTAGGAAGAAAAGCAGAAAAGAACAGCATGTGACTAAGGTATGGGGCTCAAATGAAGTGTGAGTAGTAGGGAGCTGTTTTACTTGAGTAGAAAATCCACTAAGAGACAGAGCTAGAAAGGTAGGTTTAGGCCAGATTGTGAAGGGCTTCAAATGCCAAGCAAAGAAGTTAGACTTCTATGCTTGTTGACATTGTAGGTTATTTCAGTAAAAGAATAGCTTGATTAAAGCAATGTTTTGTGAAAATTAATCAGATGGTCTCTCGCAATTGAGACTAGTAGATGGAATAGCCAAATTTTATTTTCCTGTTCTTGCTTTAATCAAGCACTGGCAATAAGATTCTTGAAATTTAAATTGAGTGATGAAAGGACCTAGGGAATGAACAGAGAGGTTGTCAAGGGCAGAAGGGATTTAAGATAAAGTAAGTACCTCTTTTAACTAACCCTGTATGCTCAAGTCTATGTCAGAGAATAAAATCCTACTTATATTTTCCCTGTTTCGTATGATGATGGGAGGTGTGGGGAGGGTTGACGGGCAAAGAGAACAGTGAAGAGGAACCAACACAATTCTGTTTTCTGCAATGTTAACAAAAGGCTTTTCCATCCCTGCTACAAGAACAGCAGTCTGTCTATTTGAGATGACCTACCACAAGCTATGACATCTGCTAAGTCGTCTAGCACTTGAATAGCTTAGTTGCCTTACAATCTGCAGGCTAATTAAAATAAATTACGCAGTTTAGAAGTAAAAATCTTCAGTAATTGGGAAATGCTTTATTTTTCAAATATTAACCACAATGTATCACAAGGCAAGTGTTTCAAGAAAAACACATATATCAGCATCTCTAATTTCTTCTAATGTTGACAATTTCAAGATGAGCACTTTCTGTCAGGATGCATAAAACTGGCAGTTCTACTACAGATTGAAGAATAAATAACCTTTTGTTACTATACTTAGAAGCTTCCCTGCTAATTCTAAAAATGTATCTTTCAACGAAAGAGAGAGAGAGAGAGAGAGAGAGAGAGAGAGAGAGAGAGAGAGAGAGAGAGAGGGAGAGAGATTGTCTGCTATGTTACAAACACTGGCTGATAATAAGACAGTGCTTGCTCTCTGCCCATTTATTTCATGTATTACTCTGAACTAAATAATTCATATCAGAATGAACATCAAAAGCTTCCTCAATTAAAAATGGCAAACATGCATTTTATGCCATTTCATGCTCCATATGAGAAACTCACAACTCCCTCTCCCTCCCTTCATCGCTCTTTTAAAGGCGTCTAGAAAGCTTTGATTTATTAGGCAGACCCAATTTTATATTTTAGCACCAGCAGCTTATTGCAAATAGCAATCAAGGGAAAGTAGTTTTACATCATTCTATAGCCTCAGAGAGAGTAGGACACTGAGGGTCATTTACATTATCTTATGGCAATATATTTGCTGCAAGTCACTACAGAGAAGCACTTAGTTATACTCTCACAGATGGCCATGCCCAAACTAATGCTCTTAGTATTAATATGCCAAGGAGAAAGAATGGCATAGTGAACCTGGAATCCAGAAACTTATCAGTAAAATGTACCACATCTAGTGCGTAATTAACCTCCAGACAAATCATGTGTAGATTTTTAGAGAATGAGAATTTTATTAAGAAGATGGAGGAATATTCTGGTCTCTTCTGAAATGACCCTATTTAATATCTCTCTTACCTCTGCCAATTTTCACACTCATGTTTACTTAGTATCATAAAAGCATTTCATTTCACTTAGAAATATTGAATTTTAAAAAGCTTCTTCAACAATTTAATCCAAGCATGAGACTAAACTGGAAATAATTTTTAGCTGAATGCAGATTATATAATTTTTTTCTACTTCCTGTCCAGCACCAAATGAATGTGAATCTATGACTTTAATGTTCCTTTTTGCTCACATTTTGGGTAGGGGAAAAATTTATTGAGTAGAATTAGTTTTTTTTGTCTTAGAAAAATAAATGGCCTCATCTCATTGTTCTCTCAAATGAAATTTACTGGAAAACAAGAAGAAGCCTAGAAAACCTCGGATTTAAACACAAAACTAAACATTAGTATTAGCAACTTGATATTTTAAAGAACATAGTAGAAATTTAATGAAGCAATCTATTAAACTCCAAAATTAAAAGTCATAAATGACCGTCTCATTTGGAACAAGGACCTACATGTGATAGCAAAGAAAAAGGAAGCAAAATTGAAAAGCTATTGGAAGCTATAAAAAATAAGATATGTAGAGAGTCTTGAAAATTTTTACCTGTTCTATTAAGAAAGAAAAGTCAGGTAAGAAGTTCTGAAGCTCCAATATCAATTATTGGTTATAATAAAAAAACTAGTAACTGCATATGGTTACTTGTATTGATTTACAAATGCAGTCCATCATATTCATAAAAGCATTCCTAGTCATAAATTCTGACTTTGCTATAACCTTCAAGATGAAATCCAAGGAAGAGATTTAGAAAAGAAACTGCATTCATTTGCTCACCCCAGCCGTAAGCAAGTTTAGGATTTTTACACGGAGGATTGGTTTTTACAAAAAAAAATTCTATTCAACATTTCTAAACCTAAGTATTAGCTCAAAAGCCATTTGTGACCATAGCTCTAAACTGTAAACAAGGACCACTGGAAAAAGGTAAATTAAGTCCCAAATGAGTTTTAATGGTTTAACCCTCACACAAAACTCTACTTATATGGTGTAGATAAGTATAGAAAATTATTCTAAGGGTATCCCAAGAAGATTCATTAAAAAGATATATACTAGACTCAAAAATGAGAGAATGTAACTAAAGAAAATGCAAGGTTTTTTCCCATACAAAATATAAAAATAATCAGTAACAATTCTAATACCCAGCCTCACACATTTATCATTTATTTTTAACTCTTGAGTTACATATTAGAACAATAATTGGCATGCTGAATGCTGCACAATTGTATATCTGAATGAACTGTATATGAGCACAATCCACATAGACTCACAAAATGCAATGTACAGAGACAACTAGTAATGCCTCACACCTCCACCCGAGGGCAGCTAGGACAAGTTTAGCCAGTCACTATTGAAAACTTTGATGTCACAATGTCACCTAGGCATTTCCTCTCATCCTGACACTAGGACTATTTGATTGCTTCAGTAAATTCAAACCACTCCTTTAGGTTACTAAATCAGCCTTGCATATTGCTATATACTCCAGTAAGATGAATAATATGTCTAGGGTAAGACAGGACAAACTATACTCATTAATAAAGCAGCTACTACTCATACAGGAGAAGGTCATGTAGCAGAAAGACCTACAACCTGAATTTATTAAGTTGCCTGTTTTTTTTTTAAACTGTATTTGTGATTTCAACTGTGTAGGAAAAGTCTCAATGAGGAGGTCCATCTCCCAATGCAAATGAGCCACCTGCTCAGCAATGTGTATCACAGAGAGTTGTCTGAAGATACTAAGAGCCAGTATGTGTCAGACTACAGGACTTCAACCTAGGGCTTTCCTAACTCCAAGGCCTGCTTTGTATCCATGATGCCACATTGCATCTCAGTTAAGTGGCTAATTGATCCTGGTATGAAACATGAGAAACACAGAGGCAGGTTAAAAACTAAAGAAGATACTGCATATTACACAGAAGTGATTGTTATTATCTTGCACACTTTTCTGTAATCATACTGTTGAATTAACAGAACCACAACCTGAAGATCTGTGATGTTCTCCTTAGTCTCCTACGACACCAATACTTGCAGAGCATGCTTGATTCTTGATAGAGGGATAGGGTACAGTACATACTAGATGTAGAATTTGTTGCTTCTTAGACTGTTTTAAACCTTCAAAGTGAAGGTGCTGAACAGAGGGAAAGACATCATATGCTTCCTTTAAGGCAGACAAGCAGGTTTATGTTGTCTATTATCTCCTCCATTAATACATAACCTGCTTGAGGACAGATAGGTCCCTGATTCATTTTTGTTTTCCTCACCAGAGCTTTATCACAATGCCTGGCACACAGGAGTTGTTTAAAAATACTTGTTGATGGGGCAGGGCCAAGATGGTGGCTGGAAAATAGGGACTTGCTTAAGCTCTCCCCCAAATCCCTCCAAACACCTGTAAAAAAATGGCTCTGAAAAAATCCTAGATCTATAAAACCCGTGAAATAACAAAGGAAAGCAGGTCTCCAGCCCAGGAAGTCCTGGATGGTCACTGGGAAGGCTCCTGCAGCTGCTTCCAGAGTCCCTGGCCCACCCGGTGGGAGGAATCAAGCAGCAGACCAGAGCAGGAGTGCAGGGAGTGCTTTGCAGGCACAGAGACATGGTCCTCTTGCTTTGCCCTGCATGGATCTGGGTCACAATCCTGGCTGGGAGTTCTTGGGGAAGGGGGAGCACTGGTGCGGCAGAGCTTGTATTGGCTTAGAAGTAGCTCTGAAAGTACCAGTGCAAGGCCCCTGAAGCTTGGGACAAGGCACTCTCTATTCTGAAGGCAGTCCTAGCCTGACCAAAAGCTCAAGGCTCAAGTAGTTGACTGAGGAAGGGTAAATGGACTCAGATTCAGACTCAGACTATAGAATCTTTTTTTTGGTGCCAAAACAGATCAAAACATACAGCCAGAAGAAGTCAACAAAGTCAAAGAGCCTACATCAAAAGCCTCCAAGAAAAATATGAATTGGTCTCAGGCCATGGAAGAGCTCAAAAAGGATTTGGAAAAGCAAGTAAGAGAGGTAGAGGAAAAATTGGGAAGAGAAATGAGAGTGATGCAAGAAAACCATGAAAAACAAATCAATGACTTGCTAAAGGAGATACAAACAAATACTGAAGAAAACAACACCTTAAAAAATAGACTAACTCAAATAGCAAAAGAGCTCCAAAAAGCCAATGAGGAGAAGAATGCCTTAAAAGGCAGAATTGGCCAAATGGAAAAGGAAGTCCAAAAGACCACTGAAGAATTAGAATGGAGCAAATGGAAGCTAGTGACTTTATGAGAAATCAAAAAATTATAAAACAGAACCAAAAGAATGAAAAAATGGAAGACAATGTGAAATATCTCATTGGAAAAACCACTGATCTGGAGAATAGATCCAGGAGAGATAATTTAAAAATTATTGGACTACCTGAATGACATGATCAAAAAAAGAGCCTAGACATCATCCTTCAAGAAATTATGAAGGAAAACTGCCCTGATATTCTAGAATCAGACGGTAAAAAAATTGGAAGAATCCACCAATTGCCTCTTTTTTTTTTAGGAGGGAAGGCAGGGCAATTGGGGTTAACTGACTTGCCCAAGGTCACACAGCTAGTAAGTGTGTCAAGTGTCTGAGGCCACATCTGAACTCAGGTCCTCCTGACTCCAGCAGGGATATTGTAGCCAAATTCCATAGTTTCCAGGTCAAGGAGAAAATATTGCAAGCAGCCCGAAAGAAACAATTCGAGTATTGTGGAAACACAATCAGCATAAAACAATATCTAGCAGCTTCTACATTAAGAGATTGAAGGGCTTGAAATATGATATTCTGGAGGTCAAAGGAGCTAGGATTAAAACCAAGAATCACCTACCCAGCAAAACTAAGTATACTACTCCAGTGCAAAATATGGACTTCCAACAAAATAGAGGACTTTCAAGCTTTCTCAATGAAAAGACCAGAGCTGAATAGAAAATTTGACTTTCAAATACAAGAATCATGAGAAGTATGAAAAGGTAAACAGGAAAGAGAAATCATAAGAGACTTACTAAAGTTGAACTGTTTTGCTTACATTCCTACATGAAAAGATGATATTTGTAACTCATTAAACCTTTCTCAGTATTAATGTAGTTGAAGGGAATATACATATATGTATATACACACACACACACACACACACACACACACACACACACACACACACATATATATATATATATATATATAGACAGAGGGTACAGGGTGAGTTGAATATGAAGGGATGATTTCTAAAATCTAAAATAAAATTAAGGGGTGAGTGGGGAATATATTGGGAGAAGGAGAAAGGGAGAGATAAAATGGGGTAAATTATCTTATATAAAACTAGCAAGTAAAAGCAGTTCTATTGGAAGGGAAGAGGGGGCAGGTGAAAGGAAATGAGTGAATCTTGGTCTCATCAGACTGGACTTAAGGAGGAAATAACATACACACTCAATTGGGTATCTTACCCCACAAAAAAGTAGGGGGGAAGGGGATAGGAAAGGGGAGGATGATAGAAGGGAGGGCAGATTAGGGGAGGAGGTAATTAAAAGCAACCCTTTTGAAAAGGGACAGGGTCAAGGGAGAACACTGAATAAAGGGGGACAGGATAGGATGCAGGGAAATACAGTTAGTCTTTCACAACACGACTGTTACGGAAATATTTTGCTTAATGATACATGTGTGGCCTATGTTGAATTGCTTGCCTTCTCAAGGAGGGTGGGTGGGGAGGGAAGAAGAGAGAGAATTTGGAATTCAAAGTTCTAAACACAAATGCTTAAAAAGTTGCATGCAACTGGGAAATAAGATGTACAGGCAATGGCGTATAGAAATCTATCTTGCCCTACAAGAAAGTAAGGGGAAAGGGGATGGGGGAGGGGAGTGGGGTGACAGAAGGGAGGGCAGAGTGGGGAAAAGGGCAATCAGAATATATGCCATCTTGGGGGGGGGAGGGTAGAAATGGGGAGAAAATTTGTAACTCAAAATCTTGTGGAAATCAATCTTGAAAGCTAAAAATATTAAATAATAAAAATATGAAAAAAAATACTTGTTGATTAACTTCTAATTCACTTACCCTCCCTTCCTGCTGGTGAATACCTCTGCAATGAATGTTCCAGTTGGCAACTGTTAACTTAACAAGCTATAAATTATGTAGCATCATGGACCCTATGGCACTGAATCTGCAACAGTGGACCAACTTTAGCTAAACTCTCTATATGCTTATTTTAACGACAAATGTCCTTATAAGTTTAATGATGTAAGGCTAGCCTTACAAACATAAGTTATACGGGGAAAATCCAAAGTGCAAAGAGCTACCCCAATTCCAAAACAGCTCCTCCTCCTAGGCATTATGTCTGTAGTTTGGCTAACTGTTCCTAGAGGTACGGTAGTACCTGTTTATAGAGTATTTTGGGTCTTCTTCAGGGATGGGTAACTGATTACAATAGCTACCACAATAGCCTAGTATTTGTATATTGTTCTAAAGTTTACATTTTCTATATGTTCTCTGATTTGATCCTCACAACAATCCTGGAGGAGCTATGATTATGCTCATTTAATAGATGAGGAAAACTGAGGCTAAGAAAGGTTAAGTGACTTGTTCAGCATGACTCAGTAAGTGGCTGAAGGATCTGCACTCAGCTCTTCCCAACCACCAAGATCAGCACTTTGTAATTTCTGCCGCTTAACTACTTAGATAGCTGAAATTTAACATGATGCACCAACACCCCAGTTCCTTCTTACAATTTTTAATTAGGAAAAAATATAAATATTGACCATTGTCTACTTTCTAATAAGCAACACTATATCCCAATTAGATCAAGAGTAACAGAAATGGAAACATCTAGGTACAATTTAAGAATCCCTGCCACTACTGAACTTTTCCAAGTTCTGTTCATTTAAACATGTGCTTTTCTTTTTACTGGAAGCAATGCCATAACCTCTGAGCTACCCCTAGGACTTTTTCATCCATATGTGCTTATTTTTTTTTCATTACTTAGCAATCTCTGCAACCTTTTAAAAATACTGTTTCAAATCCCTGCATTATAACATTCATTTGTTTGCAAATCACTTAAAATTTTTTTTTTTATTGATCTTCTGTTTTTATATCTCCTCCATTTTGGACTATATCCATCTCCTTTCCTTAATCCAGAGAGCTATTCTATGTAACAAAGGAAAAAAAAAAAGGAAAAAAAACCAGTTCAGCAAAATTATCTATCCCAAACAAGTCTGACAATACATGCAATGTTCCATATCTATACTGCTCTGAAGAAAGAAAATTGCATTTTTTAAATCTTTTCTTCAGGGCTACACTTGGTCATTGTAGATACGTAACACTTGATTTATTTATTTGTTTATAATTTCCATATCCATGACTGTAGTCATTTATATACTGCATTCCTGGTCTCCTTATTAACCTTGCATCATTTTATATGTCTGTTGATGCTTCTCTCTGTAACCTTTATATTCCCTGTTTCTTATGGTACTGTAAGATTGTGGTGCTTTGATGTATGATAATTTATGTAGCTATTCCCAATCAATGGATACCAACTTGATTTCCAGTCTCTGAATCACTTCAAAACTGCTCATGTGACATAACTAATGCTCAAAGCCTTTCTTGACTTTTCACAACCCTTAGTACCCCCTCCTTCAATTTACCAGGTTATTTTGTATACATTTTGAATATTCTTATTCATGTTTATGTTGTCTATTGTCTCCCCCATTATGACATAAGCTACTTGAGGGGAGACAGGGCCTGATTCATTTTTGTTTTCATCACCAGAGTAGTTGTTTAAAAATACTTGTTGATTAACTTCTAATTCACTTACAATCCCTCCCTGCTGGTGAATGATCCTTCCCTTTCACAAGACAGTTTCATAAATCAATCAAAAAGCATTTATTAAGCTCTTACTACATGTAAGAGACTTAAGAGCCGGACTCCTCTTCTTCTTGCCTTTTTAAAGTTACTAACCAAAACAAAATATTTTCCAGGCAAGTTTATACATGTTTCTTCACATTCAGCAAATCCTTTAAGGCTTGAGAACCTAAAGGAGTCCCAAGAGACCAATAGAAGTCTCTCCCAGTGTCTTGTTGATTCTGCTAATTCAACAAGGGAAAACTGAAGGAAAAATCACTAGGCTAGGGGTTGGCAACCTAAAGCACATATAATAAAGACAGCATAAAGGCTCTGTGAAAACTGTGACAACAACCCTGCCTCTGCTGCTTGTGAGTGCAGCCACCTGTGGCCCCCTGACACCTTAACAGTTGGCATGGTTTCCTGGATAGTTAGTATGTAGTCAGTAAAGGGAACACAGGGATGCCAAATCGGCAATCCACTTTTGAAAATTTGTCAGTTCCTATAATAGACCTTTAAAAAAATCACAAAATATAACATTTATAAATAATATTCTCCCAACTAGTAAAGATCTATCTTCTAATTTAATGGGAAAGAGGCAGAGAGAAACCATTGCAGGGAATTAGGGGTATGAATTAAATAATGTACTCTTGTGTCAAAACAATCACCCTGGCTGACTGTCCCCTATAATTCATGGCCTTTAAATCAACTTCAGTTCCATTCTAATGTATGTCAGGCATTAGTTTGATTAGAAAAGGGCAGAGAAGTAGCAAGGTGGATAGAGCACTGGACTTCATGTCTGGAAGAACCACGTTCAGATCTGGCCTCAGACATTTCCTAGTCATGTGACCCTGGGCAAGTTACTAAATCACTGTCTGCCTCAGTTTCAGTTTCCTCATCTGCAAAATAAGGATAATAATAGCACCTACCTCCCAGGGTGGTTGTGAAAATAAACTGGGACAAATGTTTGTAAAGTCCTTTGCAAACCTCAAAGCACTATATAAGTGCTAGCTATTAGGGAAAGGATTCTAAATGAACAAATCATTCTAAATTCTCATTTGATTGCTCAAGGGCTTATCAAGCCATTCCACTATTTCACAGCTGTTCAGGAAGGGGTGGGGATCTCAGCAACAGCCCATTACCATTTAACTCATGGGACAACATTCAGATCAAGAGAAATCTTAAGAGTAAAAAATTCTAGTACCTGTGCATTTCCACCAATGTCACTGTATCTATTCTGTTCATGAGTCAGCAATTACATTCAATGATCTTCTCCCTATCTTATCAAAACCACAGGATTAGAAATACAAACATGATTTATAAACATGTAATTATTTTTCATTTGGAAAAAATGTCCTTCTTTTTCACCTATCTTCTTTGTTATCCAAGTTGTCATAAAGCAGAATTCTCTTGCTAGTGATGACAAACATTCAGCCCATTGCTAGAGAAAGCTTGAGGAAGCATGGGGTGATAGGAAAAAAGGATAGGATACGGAGGCATAGCATAGGAACACTTGAATTGTTTTAGATCTGCTTCTCTGTTAACTGTATAGACAAGTAATGACCTCTCTGAGGCTGTTTCCTTAACTCTAAAATGTGGATAATAATATTTCATATTTTATTATAAAAATTGTAAACTATAAAGTATTACATAACTAGAAGCTATGTCATTACTAGAAGCTATGTCATTATGGGACTCCTTCAGGTTCTCAGTGACATTATGTCATTATTTATCTGTGCTTTTGCTCTCATTCTGACTCCCAGTATTATTAGCTTTAGTAAATTCAAATTATTCTTCTAAGATCAGTGATCTCAAACCCTTTTTTTGATCACACATTGTTTTCGGCAAAAATTTTTGAGCACCCCTCTAAGATATGTATAAATCACATATGTATATACACATATATAAGCATATAAGTATATAAATTATATACGTGTAATGACTGTGCTAATATTCTACTATATTTTGTATATTATAAAGTATATAAAATAGGATTTTTTTGTAAGTAGTATTTTATTTTTTCCCAATTACATGTAAACATAGTTTATAACATTCATTTTTTTAAAGATTTTTTTTTATTTTGACACTGGTATAGATTTCTTTTCTTTTTTTTGAGGGGGGTAAGCAGGGCAATTGGGGTTAAGTGACTTGCCCAAGGTCACACAGCTAGTAAGCATGTCAAGTGTCTGAGGCTGGATTTGAACTCAGATCCTCTTGACTCCAGAGCCTGTGCTCTACTCACTATGCCACCTAGCTGCCCCAATAACATTCATTTTTATAAGATGATGAGTTTCAAATTTTTTTCTTCCCTCCCTCTTGTTCCCACCTCCCCCCCACCCCCTGCCAAAGACAGCAAGCAATATGATATAGGTTGTACATGCGCAATTATGTAAACATATTTCCACATTAGTCAAGCTGTGAAAGAAGAAACAATGAAAGGGGAAAAGCCACACACACAAAAAGTGAAAATAATATGCTTTGATCCACATTCACACTCCATAGTTCTTTCTCTGGATGTGAATAGCATTTTCTGCCATGAGTCTTTTGGAACTGTCTTGGATCACTGTATTGCTGAGAAGAGCTAAATCTATCATAGTCAATCATCACACCACATTGCTGTTACTGTGTACAATGTTCTCCTGGCTCTGCTCACTTCCCTCAGCTTCAGTTCATGTAAGTCTTTACAGATTTTTCTGAAATTGGTCTGCTCATCATTTCTTATAGCACAATAGTATTCCATCACACTCATATACCACAACTTGCTCAGCCATTGGTGAACTAATGGACATTCCCTCAACTTTCAATTCTTTGCCACCACAAAAAGAGCTGTTGTAAATAGTTTTGTACATGTAGATCCTTTTCCCTTTTTCAAAATGATCTTTTTGCTACGAGTGGTAGTGCTGGATCAAAGGATATGCACAGGTGGATACTCCTTTGGGCACAGCTCCAAATTGTTCTCCAGAATGGCTGGATCAGTTCATGCCATCAACCAACAATGAATTATTGTCTCAATTTTCCCACATCTCCAACATTAATTGTTTTCCTTTTCTATCATATTAGCCAATCTGATACTTGTGAGGTGTTACCTCAAAAGTTGTTTTAATTTGCACTTCTCTAATCAATAGTGATTTAGACTATTTTGTCATATGATTATAGATAGTTTTAATTTCTTCTAAAAACTGCCTCTTCATATCCTTTCACTATTTATCAATTAGAGAATGACTTGTATTCTTATAAATTTGATTGAGTTCTTTATATATTTGAGAAATGAGGCCTTTATCAGAAACGCTTGCTATAAAAATTATTTCCCATCTTTCTGTTTTTCTTCTAATCCTGGTTGCATTGGTTTTGTTTGTGCAAAACCCTTTTACTTTAATGTAATCAAAATTATCCATTTTGCATTTCATAATGTCTATCTCTTGTTTGGTCATAAATTCTTCCCTTCTCCATAGATTTGACAGATAAACTATTTTTTAGTTTCCTTGTGGTATCACCCTTTGTGTCTAAATCATGTACCTATTTTGACCTTATCTTGGTATACAGTGTGAGATATTGGTCTATGCCTAGTTTCTTCCATACTAAAAATACAGGAATTTTTAAAATGAGATAAAAGTGAAAAAGTACTTAAGTGATTTCATTATTAATATTATGTGAGATCAATGTGATTGAATATGCTTCATTATTTTTGAAAATCTTATTTTATAATACTCTGATAAAGAAATTCAAAGATCAGGTTCTTAGTTAATTTTTTTTTCAATAACTGGTTTAACTGCTGTCATAATTAGAAAAAAAATTGCCTTTCAAAAGATAAGTAGATTCAACTGGAAAAAGTACATCATTGGTAGGCTTATTAAAATCACAATGCCTATTTTTCAGTCTCATCCACCAATTATGTTAAGGTTTTCTGTTGAAGTCTGTCCAATAAATTTTCATGTTCTCTGAGGTCAATTAATTGTTCTTACAAATTAAGAGAAGGGTGTTACACTTTTATGTTTTTTACTAAAAAGAGCTGAAATCTGATGAAACTTCATTTGGAAGATTTTTTAAAAGGGTCAGAAAGTTCTGCTTCCAAATTCAACTGTAAGTAGATATGAGGATGTTTTTAAAAAAATAGGTGACCCATGCTGTTTTCAGCAACAAAATCACTTAACAATGGAAATATTTCCAAACATTTGTTTTCAAAATGCTCTCTCCATAGTGCACATTTCTTTTGAAAAACAGTTCATTTCTCACTCATTGTTTACAGTACCTTGGCTTATAAAAAGGACAAATTGAGTGTTTAGTTTTTTAAAAATATCTGCTAGGTAGAATACTCCTGACAACCTGTAATGGGGAGCAAAATGGGACTCATTGTTTTGCTCTTTTTTCTTTTGGAGTTCTAGTTCTTCTCAGCACTAAGGCAATCAAATGCCTTTGATTGAGTCTTGCCTTTATTTGAATCAAGGGTCTTTAATTGAATCAAGAGTCTTTGATGACCTGCTTAAGTCACAAGAAAGCCTAAGTCATATGGTTGTGACACCCTCTGACCCTGAAGAACTGTATGTATACACTGAGGCTAGCATTTTGCTTAGGGTTCACTCATTGGAAGAGTGTTCCTGCGATTTTGCCAGACGAGACTCTGGGTAGCCATTAAGGAGTCCCCTGGCTTTGAAAAACCAGATGTCGGTGCATCTCCCTCTGGTAACTATGTATGTATTGCTACGGACAGACAGAAGCCCTGTCTGCTGATTTGTGTTATTTGCTGTTTATATAATTTCTGCTTGTAATTTCTGTTTGTGTTTTCTCTGAAGTTCAGGGTGCTGATTTTTCCCTTGGACTAAGTGACTGATATAAGTATGTTTAATTAAAGTGAGATTGTAAACCCCTTAAAGTTGTTTCCTTAGAAAAGCAAATCAAAGAACCTGTGCTAGCAGCCTTCCTGTGTGCTGGTGTTATTGGCCTTATACAGCCACAGTAGCCGCAAGCAGCATTGTTTTTATACAGCCACTTGCCACAAAAAAGATCAGCAAATTTGGAATATACATACATATAGAGATATATCTATATATCTAGTAAAAAAAAATTCACAATCCATCTTTTTTAAGTTAGACAACTCTTTTAAGGACTTTGCCATGAAATAATCAGGAAATTTCTGTGTGGCACAAAAGGTTTTCGTGGCCATTCCCAATTTCAGTATAAAGACTGCACTGTTAAAATGTTTTATTTAAAAATAAAATTAACCACATTGATGCCATCCTCTAGTGCTCTGAGAATTTCTGCTTCCAACTTTTCTTGCTGCAATGGTTTGACTATGAATGATTCAGTGAATGAAATTCATATGTGACGCAATGTAACCTTACCCATAAAATCCTTTTTTTTAAAAGCAGCTACTCCATAGTTGCTACACTCAAAGTTCATGCACTACCATCCCTTCCCATAAAACACTAGTTTTATTAAAGAAATCATTTACTGTTGAGAATATATCTGATCCAGTTCATCTTTCATTTAGTGGCTTACAAAGAAGTAATTCTTTATTTCATCAAAGAAACAGAATCTAGGAAATATCATAAGCTGAAACATGTTCAAAATATCTGAACTTTCATCCAACTGAATAGCATAGCTCCCACACTGCCTAATTTGTTTTCATACATGTTTTTCCAAATCTTGGGTGATACTTTTAATGCTTCTTCCAATAGAAATTGCTAACAAAGGAACACATTTTTGTTTGTTACCATATTGTTTTCCATGTATTATTCCAGTCATTTTTTTTTACTGTGTCAGGAAGAATAAGTATTTCTCAAAGATAGGTATGCAAATACTGGTCTTTCACTATTGAGGAATATTAAAATCTTCAAAAAAGGCTTCTAAACATTTGTCATTAAATTTAGCAAAATTTTGTAAAGTACAAGACTTTAAACATAACTGAAAAAACATGGAGATCTAGCTTCATGTTTTACAGGTAATTTTAAAAATAGTGACAGCTTCACACCATTATTTGCTACCATCATCAGGCAAAACATTCATTAAGAGGTAAGATTCAGTATTATTTAGTACAGATTTAAACCTATATTTGCAATCACCTAACGTCTGCCTTTTTGGGCCATCTCCCTGTTGGATCTGATCTGATCACCATTTTTATCTCATAATAAAGCTGATGGAGAGCTTGTTCTAGGAGGAAATGTGTCAATGTTGCCATTTTCTTTGCTTGCTTGTGCTTGGCCTATTAGTATCATCTTTAGTTTGTAATTCCATTGCACAAATGTTTTCACCCAATGGTCCATTTTGTGAGGGTTAATTTGGTCAAAATTAGACAATATAATCTGTAAAGCTTATTTTAAAAAATAAAAAGTCTAACATTTTCTTCACGTACTCCACTGGATTATCTTGCAAGCCCCCTACTTTGGAGACCATTGGTCAATGGTGAAACTTTGAAGATAGCTACATGCCCCAACTAGACCATTCATATACAGAGACAAGGAAACATGCCTATTTACAAAGCAAGTACTAAGTTGTCAGACAACTTATAGGGTCATGATTTGGAGCAAGTAAAGGAATATCTGGTCCCCTTATAAATTTCTAGAAACACTTAAGCATTTAACACTGTCAAATATAAATAAAACAACAATAACAACATAACAGTTGAAAATAAATAACCAAAGCTATTGCTTATATTTCTGGATGTGACATGATGGACTGTGACAGAAAATAAAGCATTAAGTGTGGAGTGGAATTTTTAAAAATAAGAGTACTTATTATATCTTTTTTTTAACTTAAAAGTAGAGTTTTCTTCCAAAGTAGTAAGGTTAAAAATTTAAAAGATACAAAATCATGGAAAATTAAAAATGCTGGAATGATAATCTAGAAGTAATTTATAAACTAATCAGAAATTTGGGATTCTTTAGCCTGAACAATATACTCTAACAGAACAGGAAGTTTTAATATCTGTCCATTACAAATGGCTAAAAAAATTAAACTGCATACCTTATAATGTGTAATTAGGCACTGTCTCATCATTAAAAAGCAATTTAAAGTTTTACTTTTTAGGATACTCAATTCCAGTAAAATTTCTTCCTTTTCATGATAAAATTCCTCCATATTTGACCAATACTAGAATACCTTTCAACAATTAGCTAAGATACACTTATGCCAGACCTTCAGGATTACCATTCCCCTAAATTGTATTACTAAGTGACTAGGTAGTTAGTCCTAAGACCCAACCTTGTAGAACAAATGACTAAGATTCTGGAATTTGGGTGTTGCTTAATAAGTGACTAATAGAGAGTTCCCATATTTACTAGGTTTAGAAAAGTGTGCAAGTGGGAGGGAAGAATTAGGAAGTCCTTGATCCTTGAGATTAAAATTTTTACAAAGTACGCTGGGGTGGGGAGAAATCTAAAAAGCAATTCAGGTTTTCTTGGGACAGGGGCCAAGATCTTCCTGGTAGGTCATAAAGGTAAAGGAGCGAGTCTGAGTCAGAAGGTTTCCCTGAATCCCTAATTGGAAATATCCTCAAGTAGAGTGGACTTTTTAAAAAAAAAAAAAAAAAAAAAAGGTTTGCCAAAAAGGAAAGGGACTTGTCACAGCTAAATTTTGACCTCTATTATTAATATGGGAACTTGCAGCAAAATCTTGACGTTATTCTCTCCCTTAAGGAGATCCGGCTTAACATGTTCAAATCAAGTTGTGGAAAAAAGATCCTTTGAAATTACCCATTAAGCACACTAATCCTTCTAAAAAAGAAATGAAGCTAGGGACTTGGGATAATTTTTAAAAATCATAATCTTTGAGCCAAATATAAATATCTACAAGTACAACACATCACAAAATATAATTTTATTTCCAAATTGCTGTTATCTACCCCAGAGCAAAAGGATGATTTCTTTTTTGCTAATTGCCAGAGAAACAATAAAGCAGGAAGGACAAAAAGCATTTTCAGTGAAGGAGAAGTGGGGAGGTGCCTAGAATCCAAACAACATGCTATGTGTGAGGGGCTTAAGCCAAGTGTCAGGACAGAACTGGTAGAGAAGTGTAGTATATGGCTTATCACTTTAAACTGAATTTATAAGCCATTATCCCATGTCAAACATGCTTTTTATTTTTCACCATAAAATTAGTGATGTACACAAACTAAAAATTTCATTATTGGTTCCATTCACTTCTACTGCAAAAGAAAGGGTGGAAAGGAAGTGTCTGGAAGTAGTCAATTCATAAATAGGTGAACCCTATTGTTGTGAATACCAGGCAAACCTGAGACACCAAAATAATGGCATGAAATTTTACAGAAAATTGTATCATAAGACAAAGGAGAAGGTAAATCCGGGACCTCACTGGTTTTCAGCCTTACTGAATGAAAAGATAAAACACTAAAATTGTTACAAAGTCTCATAGGTTGATTTGAGTATGGCCCTTTCTAGATCAGATTTTAGTACACTCTTTGATAATTGGATGTGCAATCCTGATGTAATTGTATTCCAGGCAGTGATGCCAATTAAAAACTTCCCAGATGAGAAGGAATCTTTTCCCCAGGATCTTCATTACATACTCTTAACCGAACGGGTAACACATTAAATATTATTGGTGTCCTCTTGTTTCTAAGGGCACATCCATGGACCATTTCCCACAAGATTCATCCTGCAGGGCATTACTACTACATGTACTTGAAAATTTCTATTTCTTAGCTGGCAGGACACATAAAAATACAATTTAAATATGTTCAGTGGGCCACATGCAGCTTTATGCATTTTATAAATTGTCACACTTTAATTCAGAGTATTTTAGGATAAGACCCTATTGTTTACTTTGCTTGTTATAATAGCATTGACAATCCCAAATTTAAAAAAAAAAACAAGTTTTTTTTCTTCCATGTAGTAGAAACTGTGGTAGAAAGAGAGACTGGGTATTATACGAATCTACGGGATAGCTTAATAGGCTGTAAAGTGTACACCAGTTTGGAGTTAACACCCATCCCTTTTCTGATTCTTGTTAGGTCTAAAACTGGATAAGTGACAGAGAATCAAAACATGTCTAAGTTTGAAGGAACCTGAGAAATTATCTTTGTCTAACCATCCACCCAATACAAGAATCTTCTTTTTTTTTTTTGGAGGGAGAAGGCAGGGCAATTGTCTTAAAGACAAATCTTCACTGAACACTTCCAGGGTCAGAAAACTCATTGCCAACCAAAGCAGCCCATTCCATTTTTGCACAGGTAACTGTTAGAATGTTCTAATTTTGGCAGCATTCAAATCCACCTCCCCCTAACATCCACCTCCTAGGTACTGGCTTGGCCTTCCTGGTTACACAAAATAGACATCTACTTCCTTTGCCTCAGTCTGCTCATGTGGGAAAAAAAGGGATATGGCCTTTCCTATCTGTCTTTGGAGTCCTTACAAGGAATAAATAAATAAATTATAAATACATTGGAGTTCTTATAAGGAACAAATATATTAATTAATTAACATGCCTTTCAAGGTATAAAAGTGCTCCACACATATGATTGTTAAATTTCAACTATCCCCCATCTTTGGCCAACTCACGTCTGTTGCAGACAACAAGAAGTAAGAACAAGGGATTTGAAAGAGACTTGAGGAAGACTAAAACATAAGGAAAAGGTAATAGAATATACAACCAGTAACTGCTACTTGAAAAATCTATAATAAACATTTTAATATTAAGTGAGAGGACAATGAATAGTGGAGGGAATACTCACAATACAGCATCTTGCTGTATCCAGATCAATGAAATCACAGATAACGGATGTAATGAAGTACTTACAGGTTAACTGGTGGTACTATGGATAGAGCACTAGATCTGGAGTTGGGAAGACCTGAGTTCAAATATGGCCTCAGAAACTTACTGGTTGTGTGACCACAGGCAAGTCATTTAACCTGTTTGCCCATGTACTAATCAGTTGAAAATTTATTAAAGAATATGACAGCCTTAAATATAGGGTGCTGTTGTCTGTCTGTGGTCCCTAACATGACTGAAGTCATAAGACTTTAAAATAGGCAATATATGAATGGAGGAAAAAACAATGGAAAGAAGTTAAAGAGAGACATGGGAGAGCCTAAGACTATGAAAGGGGAAGTGAGCAGAAATACAACCATGGAGAACCAAGGGGAGAGAGGTAATCAACTAGACAAGAGAGAAGCCACCAGGACTTTTGAAGGACAACCAAGAGCCTCATTAAGGTATGTCTTAGGTGGTCAAGTGTAATTGCTCAATTTAATTACTCCCATTACAATTCAAGTTGTGTAATGTAAACATAATAAAACCATAATAAAAATGGAAACAATAAAAACCCTTTCCAAGCACATAGTACAAGGCAAAAGATGCTGAATTTGGCTGCAGAGTTTGGATCCTCACTCTGCCACTTACTACTAATATTACCTTGGGAAACTCACTTCAGCTCCCTGGGCCTCAGTTTCCTTACATGTAAAAAGTGAGAGTTGGACTAGATGACTTCTGAGGCCCTTTCCATCTATGGTCTTAAATTCCATTTACTAAGTCATCAGTCAGCGTTGTCAACAAGCATTTCTTAAGCAGTTATTGTGACAAATGCCAAGATCACAAAGAGAGGCAAAAACATTTCCTGACTTTGAGAACCTTAAAATCTAATGGAGAGAGAAGATGTGAATAACCAGGTATATATAAGACATACAAAGAGTAGATATAGGTAATCTGTGGAGGACAGCATTAGCAGCTGGAGAGCCCAGGAAAGGCTTCCTGTAGAAGGTAGGATTTGAGCTGAGTCTTGAAGGATATCAAGGAAACTCAGAAATAGACATGAGGGGGCAGAATATTCCAGGCATAAGATAAAGGTACAGAAGGTGACAAGAAATGGGGAGCTACGTGTGAGAACTATAAAGAGGTAAACACTGGTGGATCATTGTGTGAATGGAGGGGAGTAAAATGTACCAGGACTGGAAAGGTAAAGAGACACATTATGAAACGCTTTAAATGCCAACCAGAGGACTCTATATTTGATCCTAGAGGTAATAATAATCGACTGAGGGTAATATGGTCAGACTGAGGCTTTAGAATGGTGAGGGGGTGAAACTTGAGGCAGGGAGACCAGTTAGAAGGGTACTGAAATAGTCCAGGTGGGAGATGATGAGGGCCAGAAGATGGGTTATAGCCATATGAGTAAAGGGAAGTGGATTATGCAGGAGATGTGAAGGTAAAAGTGGCAAGATTTGGCAATGTGGTTATGTGAAGTGAGAGCAGCTGAGACAGATCTTGAGATTGCAAGCAGAACTACCTGGAAGCATGAAGGTGACTTCAATGGAAATAGGAGAATTTGGAATAGGGTAATAAGTGTTTAGGGGAAAATATAATGAGTTCTGTATTTGGACAGCCTGAGTCTGATAACTATGGGATATCCAAAGGCAATTGGTGATATGTGACTGAAGCTCAAGAGAAAGGCTAGAGACATATATAAGGATCAGGAAAACATTTGCATAGAGATAATTAAAACAACAAAACACTAGTACAACAAAAAAATTGAACATTCCCTTGATGTTTATATTAAATAAATGTGCATACTATTTCCCCCCTTGTATTTCTAACAGAGCTAGAGATAAACATGAAGAAAAGGCGGTAACAAAGCAGTATGACTGTGATGGGATGTGATAAGGAGTGACCTCATAGTTTTAGGAACAATATTTAATCAAGCTAGCTTTTGCTTCAGTACCAGAAACTGAACAAGAGTGTAACATACAGCATGGTTTGCCTAAAATAACATCTTTTGTAAAAAGTTCAGAGAGACAAAAATTTGTTAATACATCTCTAACACTGAAGCTATCATACTATTTAATAACTTTCACAATATACAATTTGAAAGTATATAAGAGGAAGAGCCTTTGAGGGAACTAATTTAAGTTATAGTTAAAAAATAAAATTATAATAAACAAGTTTATTATGAGTTTACAAAAGAGCTTTCCCTTGCCAAACTTAAATTAATTTTTAAAACCCCTCAATGTTTACAATTTGTTCTCTTGATTAACACTAAGATTTACTGTATGCCCTCAATTTTCAGGAAGCTACATTCATATACACCCTGTACTTGGAAAAATGGCACTGTTTTGTTCGCAAAAATTTGAAGGAAGGAAGGAAGGGAGAGAGGGAGGAGAGAGGAAGGACAGAGCTTTTCCACAGTTTTGGGTTATCATATTTCAAAAGTTACGTCCTCCATTGCAATATGTCCATAACATAATCTTTAAAAGTATCGTTAGTAAAAATACATAGAATACATGTGGCAATTATTTGAAAACAGCCCACTATCCTGTTATCACCTCTTGATATTATCTCTAGAAAGACAGCTTTCTGGCCAGAACACTTTCATGGTTACTGATTTAGCAGATATGAGAGGGAAGCGATTCCCAAGATATAGTCCCTGGTTACAAACTACTACCTTCGGTTCCCCAAAGAGTAAACCTAAGTTACAGTCAGCAGAAACATACCAGGTGATCTCAGAGTGCACAGGGATGAAAAGAATGTAGAAAGAGATTATCTCTAAGGTAACAGTGATACAAATCACATAAGGCTTTAGAGACTAAAGCCAGCACTTCGACAGTCCCTGGAAAGAAAGTGGAAATCAGTGTACATTCCAGAGCGTGAATGTATGAGTTGTCCACAATTCACTTCCAGGTGGCCTTTCAATATATAGCTAGGTGCTGATTAGTGAAAATAGTCAATGCCCCGAAATGGTGGCATATATTTGAATTTGCACTATTTGAATCATAATTATGTAAGACATGATAACTGATTCCAGTCCAAAGGAAATATGCAGTGCAAATTCAAATAATGAGACCACTTCAGGATGGATTTATTATATGCACTAATCAGGAGCTGGCTAAATAAAGTTAACTGAAATAAAACGCTGTGGATAGTGAATAAAGGTATGCAATTATAACCATTCACATCCACCTTAAAGATCAAAGCTTCTTTTTGCCTCAAGTGGATGATAAAGGGATATCAGAGCTGAAGTTGTCATTTTGGGTAACTCTTGCACCAGACTCACCTGCCTGCATCTGCACAGATTCAGACACAGCCAAGAATAGCCTATTCCAATGGAATAGTCTGTTCTCCCATTTCTAGGGGCATGTTATAGAACAGATGACCACAATGAAGAACAGCAAAGAGCATAGAACTGGGAATCTGGAGATAGGGATACTAGCCTTGGCTCTATAATGAAACTCCTTTAGCTTCAGTTTCCTAATTTACAAGAACAGAGGGTTGGACCAAGTTATTTCTAACATCCCTTACGGCATTAGAAATTCCCCAAAGTCATCACTGAGTTAATGCTTAAATCAGTATCATGTCTCTTAAGCTCCCTGCCTTTTTTCTATGCCTTGACCCAAAAAACAGTGATTTACTTAATGGTATATAGGAAAAATGTCCCATAAATTGTAATTTGTTCGCTCTACCAACTTTTAAATGAATGTACAACCTTGCTTTACCCTTTCTGTTCATGAATGGAAACATTCACAAACCCATGATAAGTTTTACTCAATTTCATTAAGCATTTATTTATTTAAAAAAGGATAAATGCTCGAAACTAGGCTCCCAAATGATTATCCTTAAATCACCCAGATGAGATAAATATTTCTCCCATACCTTTTAATTATCTCTACCCTGACCTAGTAGGTACCTCACTTCTGCCAAAAAGAGAATTGATGAGTCAGATCTACAACTCTGCTAGAAAGGATGGATAACACTAGAAAAGAAGGCAAGTGTAACTACTAGCATTAGAAACCCCCATTCATGGGACCTAATGCCTTTCTCTTAGAACACCCATGTGTTAAAAAACAGAGCATAGCAAAATGAGCAGTAAGTATAGTTGTCACTGCTGCTGGTAGAAAGTAAAACCTACCAGACGTCAGTGGCCTTACCTAAAGTGCTATTTTAAAAAATGTTCAGGAATACCTCTAGCTGCAATGTTCAAAATGTAGTAAGTTATTTTCCTACCAATACAATATAAAAACCTAATAGTATCATTACTGGGCTTAGAGTCAGAAAAATTAAAGTCCAATCTGTATTATATCATGTTCCATTTTCTTTTCCAAACCAAGGATAGACAACGTTGGCAGGACCTTATCTTTCTATTTTATTTCCTGTGGAGTTTGATTTTCAGATGTTTACAACATAGGTAACACATGTAGTATTGGCCATTCATAAATAATGTTAGAAAAAACTTCAATAAGTTATTTTAAAAACTGGTCTAAAAATGTCCATCAAGACATTTCTTAAACCATGAATGCTTCACACAGAAATGAAAAAATATTTTTTATTTCAGAACCTTTAAGCTTGATTGATTTTAACACGATATATTTTAAAGCTGGATAAAATTGACTGTGAAAGCCAATGGAAAAAATAATTTGTTTTCCAAAGGGATAACTAATGTGTCTTGACTTTTGAATAGTTACCTGTTTTGTTTAAAAAATTGCCTTCAGTTTCTAACCCTTTTATTTCTTTAGAGGAAATGACTTCTATTGTACTTACATGCTACTTTCAGATAACAAAAATCTTCTCTATAAGAATGTAACAAAATTCTTCTGGAAAGTGAAAGTTTAAAAACTATGAATAAAATATCTCTGGGCCTACTTATCACACATAGTTGTTATCTTACTTAAAAACACCAAAGTCAGTGTTTAAAAGTCAGTGACTCCTCAACATCTTCGGGATGAAATAAATATAAATCCTATTTGTCATTCAAAGCCCCTCATAACTTATCCTCTCTCCTCCCTGAACCAATTTTTCATTTCTTACACCTTACAATCTTCCATGTACTTTGAAATCCAGGGACATTGGTCTCCTTGATGTTCCTCAAACAAGACACATCATCTCTCCACTCCAGGTATTTTCAATGGTTGCCCCCTGAACTTGGAAAGCTCTTACTTATCACCACCTCCTGGCTTCCTTCAAGTTCCCTCTAAAATCTCACTTTCTATAGGAAGACTTTCTTGATACCCCTTAATTCTAGTGCCTTCCCTCTGCTGATTATTTTCAACTTATCCTATACGTAGCTTGATTGTACATAGTTATTTGTCATCTCCCCCATAAGACTGTGAGGACCTTGAGAAAAGGGATTATTGTTTGCATTTTTTGTATTCCCAGTGCTTAAAGTGCTTGGCACATAGTACACATTTTTAAAAAAATGTTTATTGACTGATCATCTAATAGTATCCCATGCCTATTCTAATGTTTGTGGAATGGTTTTCACTTCTGATTGTTAAAACAGGATTTTAGCAAAGTCAAAACCATTCTTGAGGTCAAGTACTCATTCCACTCCACAGCATCTATATCCCCTGCACATTTGGAAGTCCCTTTGAAGACAAAAAGAATTAGATCTGCAGAAAGAGATGTGAGAGTACATAAGGGAAGAAGAAAATGAAAAGAATTGTCTAGATTTTTTTTTCCTGAAGGATCTTCAAAGTGCTTTAAAAAGAATGATTATCCCCCAGGTTATGAATGGGAAAAATGTAGAAGGAAACTAGATGCCTAATGCTGTGTGGTGACTTGATGACAAATTAGAATCTCAGGCAGTACTCTCATCAACAAAACTGCATAGCTGCTGACAACCAAGATTTCTAAAAATCCTCTGTGTAATTGAAAGCTTTATTTCCAGGAAAGATGTCACAGTTTGCATGGGGTTAGGAATGTGCGATAACATATATGTCTTAAAGTTTCAATATTGGGAAAAGAGATGCTCTTTTCTACCAAACATTTCTCAAAGCAAAATCGCTATTAATCACATTCCTCTTTGGTTACAGTCAGGGAAACAGCTGTTCAAAATTTTAGATTTCTCCTTAGAAGTTACACACAAAAGTATTTTTAACGAACTGAATCCATTTAAAAACTGATATCCTTAGTACAAGACTGGACTAGTACACACATTAAAACTGTGCTGTAGCCATCTCTATGAGGCAGTAGCTTTTTTTTTTGGAGGGCTGCATGCTGAAACTGAACAGTACACTTCCATTTGACCTCCTGTGTCTTGATTAAACCTATCAGATTACTGGTTCTAATTAAGGATCATGTTACTAGCTCCCACATAGTTATTAATGTGCATTATTGCCATTAAAGGCAATTTTGACCTCTGCTGCGAATCACCTAGAGTAAAATTTAATTATCAAACCCAGAGGAGGGGAGTGGGGAGGAGTTAAAATGGCTTCTTGAAAAGCGTATATGGTTCCGTGTTAAGGTTTTGCAGCATTTCCTTTGTTCTGCTACAAAGCAATGACAAAGAAACAAACCCCTGCTCTCTAAGCCTCAAAAAGTAACTCCTCAAGAAGGCAGCAGAAAACTCTCTAGTGCTCTCTTGATTTGTGCTGTTCTTTTAGATATATTAAAGAAAGGGAATTCTTTATATATTTTCTCAAAGTTTGAGGGCATCATCTACATGAAAATAAAATGACAAACTGGAGTTTAGCTGGCACTGTATGAAATATATATTTTAAAATGCATTATCTTGCCTGTATGTGTTTTGAAACAATACCTATTCACTTAACCCTTTATGGGTAACACTCTTCTGCATCTTCTAAAAATAATGTTCATTATTTCTTAACGGTCTAGGTCTATGATTTCATTTCTATATAGAAACTATCAACTGAGGCTAGTCTCAAAGACTGGCCTGGGGCAATTCAAAGTTAAGTGATTTACCCCAAATCACACATCCAAAATATGGGTGAGAGAATAAAGACCTGAACTCAGGCTTTCCTGCATCCTAAGCTGGATCTTTATCCATTGTTTGTTATGTTGTCTCTCCCTGCTCAAATTAAGAATTTTAAAAGCAATTAATTAGGCAGCTGAACTTAGCATTAAATTTAAAACTATTCTTTTAATGGCCATTTTCCTTTATAAGAAGAAGCAGTGTGGCATAGTGAATAGAGACCTGGCCTGAAAACCAGGAAGAAATGGGTTCATGTTCTGCTTCACAAACGTACTGGCTGTGTAACCCTGGTCAAGGTCCTCTGCCTTTCATTGCTCAAAGCAATACCTGGAGACTATAAGTTGAAGAGAAGATGTCACCATGTATTGGCAGAGGGAGTTTTCTCATTTGGGAATTTCCTATACTAATGAAATCACAGGTCCAGTCTTTGAGCTTTCCTTCCCAAGATCAAACTGTTTCTCTCTGTCTCCCTCTCTCTCTCTCGATCATAAAACACATCACTACATTTAATATAATTGGCCAGTCTTATGTCAGTTTAACTCAATACACTTTGACTAAGCACCTACAATGTAGAAGGCATATGCTGGCTTCATATTCGTCTGTGACATTTTAATAAAAAGCTAATGAACCTCTAAGTAATAAATGTGCTATATTTCCTGAATTATTTTGTATTGTTTATTTGTCTTGCTGGAGAATTGTGCCTGAGAGCCAGCCTTGGAGGTACAAAGACCTGAGTTCGTGTCCCTTCTCTGATACACACACCAGCTGTATGACCCTGGTAATATCTCAATGACTGAGGCAACTTTCAAAGACTATCCACTAGAGAAAAGGTGCCAGCCTAGATTAACAAAGGGAGATTCCTCATCCAGGAATTCCCTAAATCAATGACAGCACAGCCTCAGTCCATAAACCCTCTCCCATATCATCTTGTTTAGCCAATCATCTAAAGGTTATAGGAGTTTCCACAAGGAAATATATTTATTGATAAAGAATAAAATAAAATTTCTCACTTAAAATGAAAACATTAAAGTTGGAAGACATTCTGTGCTTGCCCTTTGAAGAAAAAGAATCTTGGATAGGGAGTCAGTTAACCCTGGCTTAATTTTTAGTTTTGCTGCTTAACTGACCATGTGAGTTTGGACAAGCAACTTAAACTCTCTGAGTTTTGTTCTTCTTGGTTGTAAAATGAGAGGACTGGATTTCAGGCTCACTGAGGCCTCTTCTAGCTCTGCCATTATGTCATTATGTGTATTTCTTAAATTTACACTAATGATTTTTGCATTAAAGTTATCTCAGAGAAAGCAAAGACTATTGTCTTCAAATGTATGAAAAGACAAGTGGTGGCAAAAGTGTGTGTGTGTGTGTGTGTATGCACATGCATGCATGTGTGCACATGCACGTTTGCATGCCAATGAAGAATAGGATAAACGGAAATAAGTAGAAACTTTAGAATAAATTTAGTCTTGATGTTCGAGAGAACATTCTCTCTTTTAAAAATACGAGCCAGTGCAATGCATTACCATGTGGGACTGTAGAATCCCTGGAAATGTTGAAGGAGAGATAATACAGTTACCTCTTGGGATGTTCTAAGGGTAGTAGTGACCAGAAGCAGGGGATGGACACAATCAAGTCATAGGAGCTTTTCCAGTTCTCTGATGATATGACTAAAATGTCAATCATGACAAGCACTTTTGAGCTATATGGATGTTCCACAGAGATGTAATAAATGTAAACTATGGCACACACAAAAAACTAAATTCTGATTTCTAAGAGCTAATTGTAATCAAAGAATTACCATAAAGTCCAATTTATCCCTGTTCCTAGGAGAAAAAATGTCTGCCCAAGACAGGGGCAAAGCAGGGAACTCAGATGTTAGTAGGATTAAATAGAAAATTTAAAAATTATTCTTTTGCCTACTCCCCAATTGCTATTTTATTTTTTAAAAGGCTTTATCTTCTTTCTAGAATAAATTATCCTTATCTGGGTGTCTGCCCAGAGGAACTAACCACAAATAACTTAATAACCTTAACCCTAACACCCCTATATCACAGAGTTAGGGAAAAAACAAAGATGTGAGTGGGGACCATCCCTAGGAACATTTCAGAGGGGCAGTGTTATAAGTCTTCCCTGTTCCCAATTTCCCTATCCAAAGCTAGTTCTGGTAGTAGAAATTGCATTCTGAGTAGGCATCCTAAATGGCCAGACAAAACCAAGGGAAATTATTTGTGTTTAATCCTTAATTCCTCAGAAGAGATAACCCAGGTGACTAGGCAAGTAACAATTTGATAGGAGGGTTTTTTAAATTAAATTTCCCAGTTCTTGATTTGCTATTGTTTATATATAGCTACCTCATCAAAATTATGGTCATTAAATCTGGAAATTATTGCCTGAAAAGGATATATTCACAAATAATTTTTGATCAGGCAATTCAGTCATGTCTGACTATTCTTGACTCCCTTTGGGATTTTCTTGGCAAAGCTATTAGAGTGGTTTGACATTTCTTTCTCCAGCTTATTTTACAGATGAGGAAACTGAGGCAAACAGGGTTAAAAGTGATTTGCCCAGGGTCACAATATAGTAAGTGTCTGAGGCCACATTTGAACTCAAGAAGATGAGTCTTCCTACTTCCAGACCTGGCATTCTATCCAGTGCACCACTTAGGGCCTTCACAAATTGTTAGTTTTGATACCCAAAGCCAAGAGGATATTATAGTGCAGTGGATTTGGAATGTGAGAACTCTGAACTCAAATCCAGCTCTTCTGCCTGTGTGATCTTGAGCAACTCATTTAACCTCTCTGAGGCTCAATTTCCTCAAAATAATGTGTTAGACCAGGTGATATTTGAGGTTCCTTTTAGTCCTAAACATGTTAAAAATCTATGAAACATTTGGAATTCAAAACTTTTAAAAGCAAATATTTAAAAAATTGTTTTAACATGTAATCAGGGGGGAAATTAAAGATATATATATATATACATACACATTTTAAAAAATCTATTAAATGAAATTTTGCTGACCTAGAAATGTTATTTTATTAGCTCAAATTTTAATGTCAACATAAAAATAAAATTAGCTCATGCTGGAATATCAAGCAGCATAAATGTTAAAGATGATGAAGACTGATTAAAACTTTGATTGCCTTTCCAGAACAGAAGGTGGCATACTATGGAATAGTAGGCTCATAAGAATATAGCTTTAGAGCTGAAAGGTAACTTGAAGGTTATTCATTCTAAGGCCCTTTATAGATGAGAAAACTAAGGCCTCAGGAGGCTAATGACTTCTGCAAGGTCACACAGCTTAATAAGTGTGAGAGACTGTCGTTGAGGCCAGGTCCTTTGACTCCAAATCTAGTCACCATTCCACTATGCTACTCCTACAGTCAGAAGTTGATGGTGCCAAATTATTTAAATGATGTCCATCTGAACAAAAGGCAGTGTGGCATAGTGAACAGAGAGCTGGCCTGGGAGCCAAGAAAACCTGAATTCAAGTTCCGACTGATAAATAGCAGCTATGTGACCCTAGACAAGTCAGTTAATCTCTCACTGCTCTAGATATCTCTCTAAAGCAAAGAGTTGCAGAGAGGGTTCTGACTTGTACTGGTAGAGAGACGTCACAAATCCAATCCCTATCCTTATCCATTTCAACATCAGCACAGACTACAAAAACTATTAACAAGTTTGTTTCAAAGATCTTTTTAAAAAATCAATTAGCAAAGAGCATTCTTCCCATGACTCGTGCCAACAATATAAACCACATACAAAAAAAGTCATACAACAGGTTTCCTTTAGAAATGTCCAATTTCTGTTAAGGATGCTAACTAAAGAGAAATTCATTGTTGTCTTTCCCAGGAATACTTGAAAAATGAAAACAGACCTCTTCATCTCCAGTGGAAAAAAATACCTAGAATAATTCTTTTGGATTAGACTTGAACAATCTTTCTAATGGATACAAAATTTGAGAAATAGATGCATGACCTTTCTCCTAGCACAGTATGTGGACCATACATGCTTAGTAAATGTCTGTTGATTGATTTAAGTTAGAATTTATTAACAGTAGAAATTAATATGGTTGGACGACCACTGAGATCTAAGCCTGACCTTTTGTTCCCCAAAAGCCTGATAACATAACCTGTTATTTTTATTTAACATCTCAAACAACATAACTATACACAGTGAACAATGCCACCACCACCATCAATGTCACTCCACTACACATAATGATTTACAGGTTACAACTTCTCACAAGGGAGTTAAGTAGAATGATACTCCTTATTATGGGACTCTAATAACAAAATTTTTTGCAGATATCACCACGTTGTATTTTTTTTTACTTTTTCAAGACACTTAATTCCCTCTTCTCCTCACAACTATACTTCCATATAAATATATTCCTGAGCATTATATGTATTGCCAACTAAGAGACAAACCTTTCCTTTGAGGTTCTAGTGCTCAAAAAATCTCTTTCCCTCAATAGGCTCTCAGATTCCTGGGAGCTAAGGCTAAGAGGAGACAGAACTAGATAGGAGGAGGAAGAACTTGTAAATTCTGAAGAAGCCATCCCCAGCATGCTACTATACACTAAGACAAGGGATGAAGAGGACAGAGAAGTAGAAAACTGAGATGACTAGAACTATGCCTTCATGATACCTTCCCTTATGATCCTGCCAGTGAAATTCTTTTTCCTTGATTCATACAGAACTTAGGCATCTCGCAATTATCATGCAATGTCATGTCATTATAATAGCCTGCCTGCCTACTTTCCTTCCTTCCCTCCCTCCCTCCTTCCTTTTTTCCTTCCTTCCTTCCTATTATAGTCTCTTGCCCCTCCTCAACTGTAAGGTCCATAGCCTGCACTGAGGCTTATCTAAACCTTGTCTTTCTCCCCCTACACATGGCACTTTGCTCCGCAAAGAGTAGACAACCAATGTCAAACAGCTATCATGACGTATAAAGTTGACAAACAATGGAATTTTGCTGGATTTCTTGGGTAATAATTCAAAAGTAGAGCAGCAGGTTATAAACAACTTTAAGTATTCTTCATTTACTAAACTGAATGTTAAGAACTCAAAGAAAATAGATATTTTAAATAAAGCTACTGACCTAGGATAATTGTTCAGAATTTAAGGAAAGGCAGCCTTGGCAGGCTAGGACAGAACTATGGCTTTCACAACAATTATTGGTAACTTTGTTACCTTAAACTGATTTGGTTAATTATAATCCAATCAAAAGGTGTGAGTCTAGACTGCGGCTGGAAAGCAGGGACTAGCGTGAGCTCCCCACCGAGTCCCTCCAAAAACCTATAAAAAATGGCTCGGAACCAATTCTAGAACGGCAGAACCCCCAAAACAGCAGAGGGAAGCAGGGCTCCAGCCCAGAACAGCCTGGATGGTCTCTGAGTGAGGTCTATCCCGCATGGAGCTGGAACCTGGGAGCAGAGCAGAGCCCAGCGTGAGCGGCTCGAACCAACCAGACCAGGAGCCAGGCAGAGTGTGTGTTAGTGCCCTGAATCAGTGAGCTGCGGCAATTACCATCCTTCTCAACCCACAAACACCAAAGACAACAGAGAAGGTTAGTGGGAAAAGCTGCAGGAGTGGAAGGAGTTCAAGGTTTGGCCACCGCCCTGGGGGCAGTGGAGGGGGGTCAGCTACAGAAGTTCAGCTGCAGTTGCTTTCGGCCCCAGGCCCACCTGGTAGGAGGAATTAAGTGGCTGATCAGAGCAGGAGTGAAGAGCCTGCTGAAGATCTAAGTCCAGTCCTGGTTGGCGGTTCTTGGGGAAGGAGGAGTGCTGGTGTGGCACAGCTGGTGCATCCCCCCAGGCGAGGAACATAGTTCTCTAAACTCTACAAGTAGTCATATCCCACTGAAAAACTCAAGGGTCAAGTTAGTTGGCTGGGAATATGGCCAGGAAGCAAAAATGTACTCAGATTCAGTCTCATACTTTGGATTCTTTCTTTGGTGACAAAGAAGACCAAAACATACAGACAGAAGAAGTTAAAGTCAAAGAACCTATACCAAAAGCCTCCAAGAAAAACATGAACTGGTCCCAGGCCATGGAAGATCTCAAAAAGGATTTGGAAAAGCAAGTTAGAGAAGTAGAGGAAAAATTGGGAAGAGAAATGAGAAGGATGTGAGAAAACCATGAAAAACAAGTCAATGACTTGCTAAAGGAGACCCAAAAAAATAGTGAAAAATATACTGAAGAAAACAACACCTTAAAAATCGACTAACTCAAATGGCAAAAGAGCTCCAAAAAGCCAATGAGGAGAAGAATACTTTGAAAGGCAGAATTAGCCAAATGGAAAAGGAGGTCCAAAAGACCACCAAAGAAAATACTACCTTAAAAATGAGATTGGAGCAAGTGGAAGCTAGTGACTTTATGAGAAATCAAGATATTATAAAATAGAACAAAAGGAATGAAAAAATGTAAGACAATGTCAAATATCTCATTGGAAAAATGACTGACCTGGAAAATAGATCCAGGAGAGATAATTTAAAAATTATTGGACTACCTGAAAGCCATGATCAAAAAAACAGCCTAGATATCATCTTTCAAGAAATTATCAAGGAGAACTGCCCTGATATTCTAGAGCCACAGGGCAAAATAGAAATTGAAAGAATCCACCAATTGCCTCCTCAAATAGATCCCAAAAAGAAATCTCCTAGGAATATTGTCGCCAAATTCCAGAGCTCCCAGGTCAAGGAGAAAACACTTCAAGCAGCCAGAAAGAAACAATTTGAGTATTGTGGAAACCCAATCAGAATAACCTAAGATCTGGCAGCTTCTACATTAAGGGATCAAAGGGCTTGGAATACGATATTCCAGAGGTCAATGGAGCTAGGATTAAAACCAAGAATCACCTACCCAGCAAAACTGAGTATCATGCTCCAAGGCAAATGGACTTTCAATAAAATAGAGGACTTTCAAGCTTTCTCAGTGAAAAGACCAGAGCTGAATAGAAAATCTAACTTTCAAACACAAGAATCAAGAGAAGCATGAAAACGTAATCAAGAAAAAGAACAAGAAAAAGAAATTGCAAGGGACTTACTAGAGTTGAACTGTTTTGTTTACATTCCTACATGGAAAGATGACGTGAATGATTCATGAGACCTCAGTATTAGGGTAGCTGAAGGGAATATGCATTATATATATATATATATATATTATATATATATATATATATATAATATATATATATATATGTGTGTGTGTGTGTGTGTGTGTGTTTATGTATACACATATGAGTGAATGTGCATGTATGTATATATGTATGTGTATATATATATATGGAGAGAGAGAGAGAGAGAGAGAGAGAGAGAGAGAGCAGGCACAAGGTGAGTTGAAGATGAAGGGAAGATATCTAAAAGAAAGAAAATCAAATTAAAGGATGAGAGAGGAATATATTGAGAGAGGGAGATAGGGAGAGATAGAATAGGGTGGATTATCTCACATAAAGGTGGAAGAGGAAGCAATTCTATGGGAGGAGGGGAGAGGGCAGGTGAGGGGGGAATGAGTGAATCTTACTCTCATCAGATCTGGCCTGAGGAGGGAATACCATACATACTCAATTGGATATCTTACCCCACAGGAAAGAAGAGGGAAGAAGATAAAAAAGAGGGGATGATGGGGGGGCAGATGGAGGTGGAGGTAATCAAAAACAAACACTTTCAAAAGGGGACAGGGTCAAGGGAGAAAATTCAATAAAGGGGGATGGGTTGGGAAGAAGCAAAATATAAATTAGTCTTTCACAACATGAGCGTTGTGGAAGGGTTATACATAATGATACACATGTGGCCTATGTTGAATTGCTCGACTTCTTAGGGAGGGTATGTGGGAAGGGAAGAGGGGAGAGAATTTGGAACTCAAAGTTTTAAAAACAGATCTTCAAAAACAAAAAAAAAAAAGTTTTTGCATGCAACTAGAAAATAAGATACACAGGCAATGGGGCGTAGAAATTTATCTTGCCCTACAAGAAAGGAAGGGAAAAGGGGATGGGAGGGGAGTGGGGTGACAGAAGGGAGGGCTGACTGGGGAACAGGGCAACTAGAATATATGCCATCTTGGAGTGGGGGGGAGGGTAGAAATGGGGAGAAAATTTGCAATTCAAACTCTTGTGAAAATCAATGCTGAAAACTAAATATATCAAATAAATAAATAATTAAATGATTAAAAAAAAAGGTGTGAGTCTTTGCATTTACAACACAGTATTTCAAAGAGGGAACTTAAGTATACCTTGAACTATATAGACTTATGTTTTGAGTCCAGATATATTTTGACCACACAGTTCAGTGTCAGGGAAGAATAAGATACCAAGAATAATACCAAATTGTTCCCATAATATGTCAGAAAAGTATCTTATACAAAACAAGTTCTTTACTCACAGAAAGGGAAGGTTTTCAGGCATATTTTTCCTTAGTGGGTAGTTAAGACAATCAAAATTGTCATTGATTAAGCTCAAATGCTTACTATGTTAATAGGATCTTAGTATCCCCTAAACTGGAGAAAATACTATATATATATATATATATAGATATATAATAAATGAAAACTGGCTATCTGCTATTCAAGCCACCAGTCATCTCTATCAACCAGAATTCCTCCCCAGGGCTTCAGTGCAATTATAATGATGAAGATAATGGTCCCAAGGACCAAAAAAAAAAAAAAAAAAACCCAAAACCCTAATGCTGCCCACAAGACTGGTCCTAGGGCCGGGGATTGTCAGAACAGTAGCCAGGGAAGAGACAAGCAGCAAAGTACCCTTTTCTTCTATTCCCCTTCTCCATCTACTTTAGGGAATGATCCTCCCTAGCAGGGTATGTGGAGAAGCAGAGAAGTAAGAAGCAAATCTTAGACTTGGTAAAATTAAGGACAGTAGTTACACAAGAGTGGAAGAGCGAAATAAAGAGCGAAATAGCAGCAGTGAGCAGGTAATACAGTGAACCCACTGAATGTTTCTGAGTATTTCTTAGTATTTAAGCGCTACATATATGTAGGCAGGGTGTATGTCAGGGGCTGTCTGTATTATTTTCCCCTGAAAACTGGTAATCCATATAATAGAGCATAGAAGACAACTCTTAATAAACCAAAAATATCTGACTAATCAGAATACCTCGTTCCTTGACTATATCAAAGAATTTACTGTGTATCCATATAACAGTAGGTTTCAGACTGTTTGATTCACAGAAATTTAAAACAATAGGGTTTAATGGGCTTTTAGCAGAAGTGTTTATTGGACTCTCAAAAAAAGGCTTTTAAACAATAGTAATTACAGGTGCTTAGAAGATAAGAGCAAATATAGTGGGAGCAATGCCCTAAAATCCTTCCCCCCCCCATTAAAAGAAAGCTAGTTTTGCCTTTACAGGTGTCGAATCTATGCTCAAAATTTTACTGGAGTGGGGAGAATAATTATGCAAGGCTATTGACATCACTTCCTGGTCACCTGAGTAGAAAATAGGCAGAAGGAATACCAGGTGCTGGCTGACGCTTTTCTGGCAGACCCATCACGGGTGACTCAGAAGCAAGGGACCTCAACTGAGCTAAAACAGCTAGGATATGCATTCTAGATGCATACATATCCTTGTTGAATATCCTTCCCCTGCTAGACAGACAAATCTTTTTTTTTAAGTGCTGAACACCTATAAGCATCTCCTTTCATTCCAAAATATTAAACATAAGCTACCGAGAAACTGGCCTGAATCAGGCCCAGGCCAGAACAGTATTTCCTTTCTTCCTAGAATCTGAGAATCTCAGAGATAGGAAGGGTCCACAGGGACCATTTAGTTCCAATATCCTCATTTTTCAGACAGGAACACCTAGAGAAATAATGTAATTTGACAAAAGACACACAGCCAGTTATGGCAGAACTGAGATCTCCTCTATGCGTGCATGAGTGTGTGCGTGTGTGTGTGTGTGTGTGTGTGTGTGTGTGTGTGTGTGTTAGTCACAACATACTATCGTCCCAGGTTCAGTATGACCTTCTATATCCCATGGCAACTAAAGTCCATCAACAATGTTTGAGATGCTGACGTCAGCAATCTAGGTCTGGGTGTACCTACATGTCAAAGCAAGAAGGTGTCCTAGAACTGGTTTGTGCAGTGAGACAAAATAGCCCTGTGATGAGGTGTTTAGGATGAGGTTTCCATTTTGCAGTATGTCATGTAGACAAGAGATATGTGGTATGAAAAGCCAATACATTTCAAGTCAATCAACATGGGATTCTTGAATCCACTTACACTGTGAAGGTATGGCCTAATTCACTATCTAATACAGGTTGATGTAATAGCAAAGAGATTTTTCAAGTTTACACACCCAAAGATGCTTATCGCTATGACTCATTCTCAGAGAGCATGAGACAACATGCTCAGGAATATACCAAGATTAGGACATGCCCTAGTACTTATTCTGTACTTAGCTGTTTTCATTATCTATGTGACAACAGGGAAAATACCCCCTAAGATTTTCCTACAGGAGCAGGGGGTAATAACACAAAGAGAATGTTATAGAACTAATGGGTTCTTTAAAAGTAGATAAGAAAGTAACAATTTGTAAACTCAAGAGAAGACTTTCTGGGTAGAGCAAATTTGCCAGCTGACAACACAAAGAAGAGACCTTGGACTATTTGTACCAGAGGTTTATATCATGGTTAGAACAGTGAAAATTAAGGGATGAGATGAGATATAAATATATAAGTTCAAATAGCTCCCAGACCATGAAAAACCATGTCCTCACTGGGTGGAAATGTTCCGTAAAGCCAAGTCTTGCTAGAACAGGTTATTACAAGATGTAGGAAAAGGAATATGGAATCAAGAACTGCCTACAGAAAATACCCCAATCCTTCAAGTTCACATATGGGACATCTCAAAACAGAGTCCGAGTACAGAGAGAAGGAAACAGAAGTTTAGGCCACAGAATAGGAAAAAGGCACAAGACTTAGCATTATAAAGCATACTTTAAAGGCTACCAGTGGACTGTAATAGACAGATGAAATAATCTTTCTATGGCCCAGTCCTTTACCAAAGAAAGCCACTGCTTCATTTTCCTCATCAGCAATCAGTAAATGACCTTTGCTTCTTGACCTTCAAAGGGGAAGGTGAGAAAGTTTCAACCAGAATACCAGGTATGAGAAAACAATGTTTGAAATAATCTCTCACTAAAGCAAATTAGAAATGTGCCTGTCATTTTGCTGATTGATTTAATTATGTATTGCATACTGGCTGATTTTTTAAAATTTATAAAATACCTAGAGAATTACTAGGTTTGCATTTTTTACAAGCCCATTAAGAGAAAAGCACATTTTCCATGTTAGATGGAAATAGCAGTAGGGAACTGAAATATCAGCATTCCCAAATGAGCTACTCTGATACAAATATTGATTGGAACACAAATCTGGCAAAGAGAGATGAGCAAGTCATGTTCCATCTCCTGTGATGTGAAAAGGGCTATTCGAAGAGCAGAGAAAGTGTAAATTAAACCGGGGGAGGGTGGAAATCATTAACAAAACAACCACCCTTGGAAAAGCGTAAAATGGAGTATGATTTTTGATAAGGATTAATTACATTTATACTGAGAAAGCTCTAACTTACTACATATGGAGAAATAAGCTCAACAATTTTTTAGTTAAATGACAACTCAAATTATTTTGCAACAGAAAGACTTTAATCAAAATAAAAACATGTGTGCAGCTTGTCGTTGCCAATTATACAAAACCAGACTTGAACTGAGTTCAATGAATAGAGTGATGAGAGGAAAAAAAGTAGTTAATGGTGAATTCCCATATATTGAACACTTGACGACATTCTAACTAAATCAATTATCTGAGAGCAAGATATATCTAAGATGTTAAGAGGTACCATGTTAAAATGTATGTAATTCTACCATTGGAGCAAAAATAAGACCAATTTTGAGGTGTTAGGGGGAGATACTTTTAAAAAATATCAAAACTTGTCCTCTAGTTTGCAAGGTGGTTAGATTTAATCTACAGGGTCAGCAAAAGCAGCTTGTTTTTTTTTTATTTCTATCAGTGAGAAGCTTGCTTTGAAAGCCTTCATGCCACAGGAAAACGGAATTTTAATATCTGGGAATCCAAATTCCGTGCTTCTAAAAGACAATATTCTAAGAGTGTTGGCCCCAAGAGAGACTACATTGTATCCCAATATGTTAATCTTTAATATGAATTAGTGTCAAGGAACTTCAGTGCTATGGTAACTTCATCATAGAATTAGAAGTCCTTGGTGTTTGAGGCTTGGCGCTGCAACTTGTACTGGCCTTGGGCAAGTAACTCATAACTTCTCTGGGCTTAAATTTTCTCATCTGTAAAATGGGCATATAAGAACACCTGCCCTACCTACTCAAGGTTTCTGGAAGGATCAAATGAGATGATGCATAAGAAAATATTTTATAAAAACTCTATAAAAATGTAAAGAATTATTTGACATTATAGTATTAGTAATATTATTAACGAAAAACTGAACCAACATGCAGTTCTTACCCTCAAGGAATTTAGTATAATTTAAACAGGAACTTATTCTCAGCTAGTTCAGTTAAGCATACCAGCATACTTCACCTAATGCTATGTTTCAAGTCTAAGAAAACACTGCCTTGCCTGAAACATTGTGGCAGAAGAAAGTTATTTTGATAATAGTTTCGCAGGGTATAAAGTCTTAGAGCAGTAAATTTTAAGCTACTAGAGATTTTTGGGACACACTGTATTTGAAAGATACATTTCTGACTAATCAGAATTTCAATCAAGAAAGCTTAAATATTCCTATAATGGGGTTGCTGGGCAGACTATTTGAACATGTTAACAGAGCCACTACAAAGAGATCCTACACATCAAGTTAGAGAGACCCTTGAAATTTATGGCCAGCATGGGTGGGGGTGGGGTAGGTGGGTTACGCTAACAAAACCATGTCAGAGAGATATGAAACATTAAAATGGGGGAAGCCATGAGGTTTACAATTGAAATGCGCAGGGCAGGTGAAGAGGAGGAGAGGAAGTTTTTCTTTTTTAAATTTGTAGTTTTTAGTCAACATGGATGCCACTTAGGAAGTCTACCAGTGGGAAAGATCTACGTTCTACTGCAAGATTGCTGTCCAAAGCTCTGGTCACTCAACAAATCTCTTATTAGCCAGTTATGAGAAGTGTAATTTTTACAGTCTAAGAGATAAGGACTCCATCTCTTATATCATGCCTCTTCTCTGATTTTTTTTATATCAGAAACATGATTTCATCATACATGTGTGCTTCTAGAGAAGAACTTCCTCTACCAATGTAAATTAGCACTTGCTCTGCAACTTCTAGTCCCAGAGACTTGCCTGGGCCACCAAGATGTTAAGTGACTGGCCCAAGATTGCCCAGCCACTATGTGTCAGAGGAGGGACCAGAAGGCAGGTCCTCTTGGCTCTAAAGCCAGCTTTCTATCCATTATACTATGCTGGTTAATTTGGGGAGAGGGTGGAAGGGAAAAGAGGGAGGAAGGAGATGGAGAAAAGCTCACTTTTCTATAAAAAGCTAGCATGAAATTCACAGAGGCTGTAACAATAAGCTAATCTTGGAGACAGGGCTGTAAAATGGAGTAAATTAAAGGAAATGTGAGCTGGCAGACTCCAGCAAGGAGAAAGGAAGAAAGATGAAGTTCATGACTTAGAGAGATCCAGTTGTAATAAGATATTCTTAACATTGCCAAGTTTTTGGTGATATTTGCTTAGAATGATATAGGTCAGTTTCACTTTTAAGTCACTTATAGCATCTTTGTGCCAGTAACTCTGAGGTACATTAAAAAAGGCTGTGTCTATGTAAATCCAACTCTATCTGAACTTATCAAAAGACCACTGGGGAGATTAAATTATATATGTATGTACATATGTATTTATGTACATCCACACACATGTAATATGTGCATGTGTATATGGCTTTAGAATACCCTGTGGTCTCTTTCCTCTTGTAAATTTCACTTCCTAATTAAGCTCTGCTCAAGCTAATATTGAAATCAGTTTGCCAACAGCCAGCACAGTACTAAGGGAATGCAAAGGAAGGTGGCCCAGAAGCCTGCTTGGCAACTGGGAGAAGCAAATCTAAGATTAAAAACTAACCAGAGATAATTGAGTTGGCCATGACTCAAACTGGAGGGAAAGGGGGCAGGTTTGTTACAGTAGATAACATACTAAGCAATAACAGAACTGAAACATTCAGTCAAATTTTATGAAAATCTGTGTATATTAGAAATTTTATATGAATCACTAGCACATCTTTCATCTCAAAAAGGGGAGCAGGTAAACTGCCAAATGGCCTAATAGTCATATGGCTCTGAAAAGATACCTCAGTGCTCTTGCCCCAAAGAGAATTGCTTGACAAATGTTTCAAAAAAGCATTCACTTTAAGATCCATCATAGCTGAACCAGTATCCTCTTGGACTTAGGTTGTTGGAGAAAGACCACCAAAATTTTACGTTTTCTTCAACTGAAAGTCCATATTTTCTCATCTTAAACTCTATGAGGTTTACTAGAACAGTGGAGTCAAATTCAAATAGAAACAGAGGTCGCTAAATCATACATAAGGATCCTTGCATGCTGCCTATTGACTTAGAAAACCACATGTTAACATCTATTTTTTATTTTTATTAATTTTGATAAATATTTTCCAATTACATTTTTATTCTGTTTTGGATGATACCAAGGAGTATTGTGGGCTACATGGGGCTTCTGAGCAGTATATCTGACATCTCTGTACTAGAACACTTTTTAATGATTGAGTTAAGTTCCAAATATGACATCTGGATACCTGCACTTTGACTTAGTAGATTAGCATTCCACTTCACAGGATGAATATTTGATTAAGACACTTTTTCTTTGACCAAGAAACAACGATTCAACAGCCAAATGCTCCTCACGAAATTTATGTCTCCTCTCCAGGCAGTGTGATAAGTGCAAAGGTATCCTGAGGGATTTCTAGCACTATCATCTTAAGCCATAAGAGCACTTTCTGAAACCATCCAGGAGTGCAGTATTGAGAGAAAAAGACGTGTGAGAACATGGCATAGTAAATGCATATGACTGAAACAGGATATTAGGAAATATAATACCAATATTGAAAAGAGAGAGCATAGCATTGTCTGTAGGGCTGAAAATCAAGAGAGAACTGGGTTCAAATTCTGCTTGATCCACTTATTTAGTGACTGGGCAAGTCACTTAATAATTCTCAACCTTGGCTTCCTCATCTTTAAAAGGACTATGATATTACCACCTAACTTACAGGGTGTTTCGAAGATCAAATGAAATCATGTATGTAAAACATTTTGCAAACCTTAAAGCACTCATATAAATGCTACTATGGAAGTTTCTATTTAGGAGAATCTCAGAAACAGTGAGAGAAATGGAGATGACACTTTATTTTTTATGATTAACTGAATGCTGAAATTTCATCTTAACTCAATCTTACCTTCTCAGCCTGGGGAAATACATCAAGTCTGTCAGTGGAGAAGTAACACTAAGAAAGCTACATTTTAGAGAAAGAAGAACTATTTTCTGTCACATGATAAAACAGAGACCCTGAAGGGTTACATGACTTTTTCTAGACTCATAGGGCTAAAATGTCAGAGCCAGAGATCGGGGGGTCAGACTTTATAATTCAGAAGACCTGATGATCTGAAGCTCTATATTGCATAGCCACCTATTTGAAGCCTTCTATCCAAAAATGTCACTGAATTTGGCATGTGCAAAAGTCTGCTAAGAAATATTTTTTTTTGGCAGGGCAATTGGGGTTAAGTGATTTGCCCAAGGTCACACAGCTAGGAAGTGTATCAAGTGTCTAAGCCCAGATTTGAACTCAGTTCCTCCTTGCTCCAGGGCCGGTGTTCTACTCATTGCGCCACCCAGCTGCCCCAACTGAGAAGTATTTTAAAGTAGAAGTAGGGAACCTCACACTGAAATCAGTGGGACTGATAATGAATCAACACAGTAAAGTTATTTGTAATCTTGTTGCAGGGGACAATATAGTTGCTTTCATTTTAGTTTTAAAGAAATTTATTGTTTAAAAAATCAGTAAGCATTTTATTAAGCACTCTATGTTATGCATTGTACCAGGCAGAGGAGCCTCTTCCCCTTCCCTCAAGGAGTTTATAATGTAGTAGAGGTGACTAGACAAGTACACAGAGACAACACAAATTACAGACGCTGCACTAGGGGAATACAAAGTATGAAAAGATTAAATGAGAGGATAATTTCCAATTGGGGGCATCCAGGTAAGCTGAACAGGGGGTGATGGCATTTGTACTAGACCTGAAGAATGAGTAGGATTTCAATAGGTTGAGAAGGAGGAAGATGGAATTCCGGGTATATTTTACAATGTGAGTAAGGGTGAGGAAGTAGGTATGAATACTGAGTAATACAATTTGACTGAAGCATTCAGTATGTAAGATTACGGTTGTACCGGACTGTAAAAAGCTTTGAATACTAATTAGGAAGTTGGAGTTCATTCGGTAGATAATTTCAACTTAAGTCAATAAGTATTTGTTAAGAAATTACAACATACAATTCATTTGCCAGGTGCTAGTAATACAGAAATGAGATAAGCTCCACAAGGAATTTATAATCCAATAGGGAGTCAATCAACAAGCACTCACTAAGCACCTACTATGCGACAAACACTGTGTTAGGTACTGTATATGTGAAGATAAAGGGAAACAGTTCCTGCTCTCAAGGATGAAGAAATATACAGTGTTTAGGGGTTTTGAGAAATTTGAAGTGGGAGAAATCAGTTCCAACTAGTTGGATCAGGGATGTCTCCATGGAGAAGGCAGCACTTGAGTGGAGTCTTGAAGGGGATGGATTTCCATAGGCAGATGTAGAAAAGAATCATTCCTATTTATATGGCACTTTACAGTTTACAAGAGGCAACATGGTATAGCATAGCAGATAGACAACTGGTCTTGGGGTCTGGAGGACCTATTCTTATCCCCATTTTATAGTTGAGGAAACAGAAGTTAACTAACTTGTCCAAGGTTACACAGCTGGTAAGTGCCTGAGGCCACATTTGAACTCAGGTCTTCCTAACTGAAGACCCAGTGCTGGATACCTAGATGCACTTGAAAATCATTTTCCTCATTCTGAACCTGATTGAAAAGAAAAAAAGTGATTGCCATTTTCCTTTCTCCCTGGCAAACGCTGAGCTAAGATGGTAAAATTAAGTAGATCATGGTATAGTGGAAATAATCCTGGACCAGCCGTTAAGAGGCTAGGGTAGCTATTTCTCTGCTTACTAGAATCTAACCTCAGACAAATCACTCAGCTACTCTGAGCCTCAGTTTACATACTTACAAAAACAGGGATTCTATTAGCCCTTCTTATCTCATGAGGCTGTTGTGCAAAACTAAGATAATGTGTGTTAAATCCCTCATAACTTAAGCATTGTATAAACATGTGCTATTATTTGTAGCAAAAAGCATTTCAAATTATAAATTACTATGCAAATATACAATAATAATAATATAAAAGAACAGAAGAAATTATCGTTGGACTATAATTTAAAATACTGAAAAACTAGGTGGATAATCAGGTTTCTAACCAGCTGGAAATCAGTACCATTTTCAAGAAAAATCACTTCAACTACAAGATGATTTAAGTTTCTCCAAAACAACATTACAAAAGATAAATTCCTAGAATACTAGAATATGCTCAGAATCACTTTACCTATACACCCACCCATGCACACACACCCATGCACACACCCCATTATATGTAGACAACAATTGCATACAATGCAATCAAAAGACAAGTGTAGGGGAAAAAATGGACATTTGATAAACTCTCAGACTTTCAAGACTTTGTTAAAAAAATCCTGAACTTAATAGAAGATTCGACATACAAGAACCAAGAGAAACATAAGGTACATACCAAAGACTGATTATAAGAGATTAATAAGGACAGACTGCTTACCGTTTATATATGTAAAATGTATGTCTAAGGTTCTTATTAATAATTGGTGAGTTCATAAGAAATACTGGGGTAAACCTGACTATGATGTGAATTTAAAAAGTAAAACCATTTAGGAACAGCTAAAAAGAGTAATTATTTTATACAAATGAGGTGCAAGAGGAAGAATGGATACGGAGGAATTAGATGGGGGAAGAGGGCTGGTAGTTCTGGTAACCGATTTTCATTGGGGATGGGTTTAAGAGGGAACAATACCTATATATTTCGAAGAGTATAAAAGTCTTCTAAATTTAGAAGAAATAAAATGGTAGGGGTGTATGGAGGGGGGAGAGGGCAAGGGAGGGAATTTTTCTCTGGGAGAATGAGGGAATAGATAAAAGGGGGGTATAGAAGGGTGTTTACATTTATGAGAATGGGAGAATAGGGGAGGGATAGGCAAGTGATAGGAGGGCAAGGTAGTAGGTAGAAGTAAAGTAGAGGAGACAGGAGGGACAGGAAACAAGAAATATGCACAAATATAAAAACAAAGATCAGAAGTAGAGTATTTTTGGTAAAGTATATGTCTATATATGTATCTATGTATATGTGTGTGTGTGTATGTATATATAGCTATAGAGAAACATATCTAAACTTTATTGTAGCCTTCAGGGGGCAGGGGGTGGGGGGAGGGGGAAAAAGAACAAAGTAAAAGTGCACAGCAGAGAACAGAAGAAAACTCACAAGGAAGCAAAGAAAAGATGGACAATTCTCAAAACAATGTGTATTATTTATAATATAGGCTTTCTTGTAATGAAAATTTATTGTTACATATTTTGAATTCTCTCTTACATTTTGCTATGCATATGACATGCTTTTTTCCTTTCTTTGTATTTAAGTTTCAATATTTAAGTTTATGATATGTTTTGTTTCTTTTCTCTATTCTATATGTGTGTTCTGGTCCTTGAGTCTAAAACAAAATTAAAAAAAAATTTATTAAGTGCCAGGCACTGTGCTAAGCCCTGAGATATAAAAAGATTCAAAAGATAGTCCTTCCCCTCAAGGAGTTCATAATTTAATGGAAGAGACAACAAATAAATATGTATAAATAAACCTACATACAGGATAATTAAGAAATAACTAATAGGAATGATAAGTAATAAATAGGAAATAATTAATTTTTGTTTGGACTTAAAGTAAGCCTGTAAGTTGAAATGAACAAGGACAACATTCCAGAAATGGAGGATGGCCAGAGAAAATGCCTGGAGCTAAGAGATGGAATATCTTGTTCTTGGAAAACAAGAAAGCCAGTATCACTGGAATGAATAGTACACGGAAGGTGGAAAGGTAGAAGGTGGCTAGGTAATAAAGGACTTTGAACATCTAACAGAGGATTTTATATTTGACCCCGAAGGCAACAGGGACTCACTGGAGTTTATGGAGTGGGGTAAGGTGACACGATCAGTCCCATGCCTTAGGAAAATCAATTTTATAGCTGAGTGGAGCTTGGACTGGAGTGGGGAGAGACTTGAGGCTGGCAGACCCACCAGTAGGATATTGCCAAAGTCCAGGTATGAGGCAGATAATAAGGACCTGCACCACAGTGGTAGCAGTGTTAAGGAGAAGAGGAGGTTTACCTGAATGATTTGTTTACATCCCTTATTTGTTCCCACTAAATTCTACTATTCTGAGTATATGTTATATTCCCACATTAGACTATAACCTCCTTTAGTGTAGGGATTATGTAATTTTGCCTGCTATCTAACATGCCAGACATGCTAGCTGCCTAACAAATGTTTATAGTGTGGTACGGTACATAGAATACTGGCCTCAAAATCAGGAAGACCTGGGTTCAAATTCAACTCAGATACTCATTAACTAATATTCTAATTAGGTAAGAAAACACATAAAGGGGAGCTGGAAAGTGGGGAGCAGGGAGGTTTTATGGTAGACAACATGTTCTGGATTGAGCTGGAAAGTGACACAGAGGGGCCTAGTTCCAGGCAAAATAATATGAAAATTCACCCATCAAGGGATCTGGGAAGGAGGTTAATATTGTATTATGGGAAGAGATGAGAATAATGGTCAGAATACAGGCCTCATGGTATAAAGATAGCTTAGAAGATTGTAGCAATCTGTTTATGTCCTGACTCACCAAAGGATAGGTCCAAATGATATGTGTTTCTTTGAGAAGGCATGCCATGGGATCCAATTTTAAAATTCCAAGGAACACCTCCACAAAGTTCTTTCAAACTGGGATGGCCGGGGAGGCGGAGCCAAGATGGTGGGTGGAAAGCAGGGACTTGCTTAAGCTCCCCAACAGGTCCCTCCAAACACCTATAAAAATGGCAATGAACAAATTCTAGAGCTGCAGAACCCACAAAATAGCAAAGGGAAGCAGGACTCCAGCCCAGCACAGCCTGGATGGTTGCCGGGAAGGGTTTATCCCATGGAGCTGGGAGCAGAGTGGAGCAGAGCCCAGCATGGGCTGCGCCAGGACCAACCAGACCGGGACCTGGGCAGAATAGGCCATAAGGCCCTGAATCAGTGAGCTGTGGCAGTTACCAGACTTCTCAACCCACAAAGGCCAAAGACAACAGACAAGGTTAGTGGGAAAAGCTGCTGGGACAGAGTGAAAGGAGTTTGCAGTGGGCCACCGCCCCGGGGACAGCAGAGGTGGTGCAGCTCTGAGGCTGTTTCCAGAGCTACAGCTGCAGTTGCTTCCAGCCCCAGGCCCACCTGGTGGGAGGAATTAAGAGGTGCATTAGAGCAGAAGTGCAAAGCCTGCTTTGCCCTGCCTGGATCTGGGCAGTAATGCTGGTTGGCGGTTCTTGGGGGAGAAGGAGTACTGGTGTGGCAGAGCTTGCTGTGTAGAAGTAGCTCTGAAAATAGCAGCGCAGCCCCTCAAGCTTGGGACAAAGTATTCTCTACTCTACAAGCAGTCGTACCCTGACAAAAAGCTCAAGGGTCAAGTAGTTGGCTGGGAACATGAACAGGTAGCAAAAATGGCCTCAGATTCAGACTCAGACCTTGGAATCTTTTTTTGGTGACAAAGAAGACCAAAACATACAGCCAGAAGAAGTCAACAAAGTCAGAGAGCCTACATCAAAAGCCTCCAAGAAAAATATGAATTGGTCTCAGGCCATGGAAGAGCTCAAAAAGGATTTGGAAAAGCAAGTAAGAGAAGTAGAGGAAAAATTGGGAAGAGAAATAAGAGTGATACAAGAAAACCATGAAAAACAAATCAATGACTTGCTAAAGGAGACCCAAAAATAACACCTTAAAGAACAGACTAACCCAAATGGCAAAAGAGTTCCAAAAAGCCAATGAGGAGAAGAATACTTTGAAAGGCAGAATTAGCCAAATGGAAAAGGAGGTCCAAAAGACCACTGAAGAAAATACTACCTTAAAAAATTAGATAGGAGCAAGTGGAAGCTAGTGACTTTATGAGAAATCAAGATACTATAAAACAGAACCAAATGAATGAAAAAATGGAAGACAACGTCAAATATCTCATTGGAAAAACCCCTGACCTGGAAAATAGATCCAGGAGAGATAATTTTAAAATTATCGGACTACCTGAAAGCCATGATCAAAAAAAGAGCCTAGATATCATCTTTCAAGAAATTATCAAGGAGAACTGCCCTGATATTCTAGAGCCACAGGGCAAAATAGAAATTGAAAGAATCCACTGATTGCCTCCTCAAATAGATCCCAAAAAGAAATCTCCTAGGAATATTGTCGCCAAATTCCAGAGCTCCCAGATCAAGGAGAAAATACTGCAAGTAGCCAGAAAGAAACAATTTATGTATTGTGGAAACACGATCAGGATAACACAAGATCTAGCAGCTTCTACATTAAGGGATCGAAGGGCTTGGAATATGATATTCCAGAGTTCAGTGGAGCTAGGATTAAAACCAAGAATCACCTACCCAGCAAAACTGAGTATAATGCTCCAAGGCAAAATACGGATTTTCAATAAAATAGAGGACTTTCAACCCTTCTCAGTGAAAAGACCAGAGCTGAATGGAAAATCTGACTTTCAAACACAAGAATCAAGAGAAGCATGAAAAGGTAAACAAGAAAGAGAAATCATCAGGGGCTTACTAAAGTTGAACCATTTTGTTTACATTCCTACATAGAAAGATGAGGTGTGTAATTCATGTGACCTCAGTATTAGGGTAGCTGAAGGGAATATACATATATATATATATATATATATATATATATATATATATATATATATATATATATATATATATATATAGGCAGAGGGCACAGGGTGAGTTGAATATGAAGGAATGATATCTAAAAAAATAAAATCCAATTAAGGGATGAGAGAGGAACATATTGAGAAAGGTAGAAAGGGAGAGATGGAATGGGGTAAATTATCTCATATAAAAGTGGCAAGAAAAAGCAGTTCTGTTGCGAGGGAAGAGGGGGCTGGTGAGGCGGAATGAGTGAATCTTGCTCTCATCGGATTTGACTTGAGGAGGGAATAAAATACACACTCAATTGGGTATCTTACCCAACAGGAAAGAAGGAAGAAGAACACAGTGCCTGGCACACAGTAAGGGTCTAAAAAGTGCTTGTTGACTTTTTTTCTTTATCTTTTAAATTTTTATGCAGTTCGATTTTTGGTTTCTTGGACTTTATGTTATCCTGTCTACCTGTAATTATGCTGCCAGAGTATAAGATATTGCCATACAGGAGTCAAGAGCAGCCAAGATTTCTGTGGTCTGGAGGAAGAAGTATGATAGAGGGTATGGAGCACTTGGCAAAGTTCCCTCTATCTCATACCTGGCACAACACACAAGAAGAGACACCCAGGAGTCTGATTTGCTTTCAGAGGCATTCCCTAAAGTATCATTATTACACTGGCCACTGAGCTAAGGGTGCAAGCTGAAAAGAATAACACAGGAAAGGCATAGAAGGATCTTCATGTAACTGCACTTCTGAATTGATCCCTTAGCTCTCAAAAAGATCACCAGAAACAAATAAATATGTCATGACAGCCAGGTGCTACTTTTTAATTTCCTTGTCTGGAAATATGGCTCTAGTTGCAGAGGAAGCAAAATGTGAAGCTCTTGCATAATTATTATGAACTGTTAGCAAGAACAACAACAAAACAGGATCTCATAGGATCACAAATCTTAAGCTGGAAGAGAGATCGAGTCCAATCCTTTCACTTTACAGATAAGTAAACTGAGGCCCAGTTGAGATAAAAAGATTTGCCTGGGATCACATAGGTAGTAAGTGACAGGTGAAATTTGAATGTAGGTTCCCTGATCTCAGAGACAGTCACGGTTTTCTAACAGGAAAGATGCTGTGAAAACCACAGAAAATTATTGTACTTAAGAGCTGTAAAGGATATCTTATCTGGAGGTTTATAACTTGAGTTCCAGAGAACTTGCTTCCTTTGTAATCATATGTTTTATTTTACGCATTTAAAAACATTGTTAAAAACATGGAGCTCTCGGCAAAGTTCCCTCTACCTCATGCCTGGCACGACATACAGGAAGAGAGTCTGACTTGAGAATACAAAAAAGTTTAAGAATTCCTGATCTACGCCAAACCCCCTCATTTTACAGATTAAAAAATTGTGGCCCAAAGAAGCTAAATGACCTGCTTCTAACTCAGACTTTCTGAATGAAAATCCAGCATACTTTCTACCCATACCACATTCTGTTGTAGTTGTGAATCAAAATCCTTATATGGGAACTTTTCTTCATCATGGAGTAGGAAACTCTATTAGAAAGTATCTTTTATTGCTACAACACATAAAAATGCCTTTTGCTTCTTATTTAAATGTTTTAACACATATCCTTATCTCAGCTTGCTGTATATTTAAACACTCATTGTGATCAGATGCTGCTTTTTTTATATTGCAGTGTCTTCATACAATACTTTATGCTTCTGGCTCTTTGCTTTAATTTTTTTCTCCCTCTTGCTTAATAAGTTAATAAAACTCAGAGAAACTAACATATAAAGTGTCTCTTTCTTGAAAATATTAGCAAAGAAAGTATTTATTTTCTATCTCTCCCCAAATGTACACATGCTTATGTGGCTGGATGCACACAGAGCCATAAGGCTCAGCATGGGGACATATGGATTTCCATTGCCTAAAGGATGAAGGGAAACAAACTAGACCAATAAAGCACAAGGGACACTAAAGAGAAGCTAATACAATCACACCCACTAGTAGAATGAAGTGTTTTACTCCAGCTATGACGGTATGAGATGGGGATGCACTGCTTGATGGTGAATGGAAGGAAAAGGCTGGAAGAGATGAAATGGGGGAATGAAAAGCTGCCTGGATTTGGAGTCATATTTTAAATAATTCTTATGTCCGGACACACCAAAGGATAGGTCCAAATGGCATGTACTTCTTCGTAAAGGCATCCCATGGAATCCAATTTTGAAATTCCCAGAACACCCCCAAGAAAGTTCTTTCAAACTGAGATGGCCTACATGTCCCCTTTTAAAATTCTTCTTTCCATGAGCTCATGCCTCTCCCCTTTCTTTCTCAAGCTTCTGCTAGCAATTCCCAGTCATAACTCTTGCCTGTGTGGCTTTGAACAAATTGCCTAACCTCTCTGGGCTTCTGTTTCCTCATCTGTAAAATGATTGTGTTGTACCCAGTGGACTTCTAGGTCACTTCCAACTCTAACTACATAATGCAAATTTGCCAAGTGAGGTGCTGAAGCCAAAATTGAAAATGCTAGATATCTGCATTATCTTCATTCTAGCATGAAAAAAATAACTTTGAAAGAAGTTGCTCCAAACAAAGAAGCTTTTCCATTGTAATAAACCTGTTTTACTATTTTAAAATACTATAGTATCAAATACTAGGGGTAGCTAGATGGATAAAGCCTGGAGTCAGGAAAACCAGAGTTCAAATTCAGCCTCAAATACGCACTAGCTGTGTGTCCCTAGGCAAGTCACTTAACCTTGTTTGCCTCCATTTCCTCACCTGCAAAATGGGCTGGGGAAGGAATTGGCAAACCATTTCAGGATCTTTGCCAAGAAAACCCTAAATGGGGTCATGAAGAGCTGGACACAGCTGAAACAATTGAACAACAGCAAAATTATCAAATACTAATTGAAATAATAGTGACCATGGCTAAAAACACGGATGTCCTTTTGTCATGATGTGCTTGTAGCATCTGCATCCAAACTAGAGCAAACATCTTCCATCATATGCTTTCTTCATCAAGCTCTCCAAAATGTTTAAAAGCAAACACTTACGGTTGACAAAGTTTCACCAGGTCCTGATCTGTGGTATTGGGAGGCAGTCCTCTGATATAAAGGTTTGTTTTGCTTAGTTGATCCCACCCTGAGCTGCTACTGTTGCTACTGTTGTTATTACTGCTGGTGGTACTGGGGCTGGGAGGAGCCATTGGGTGGGCTGGCAAAATGGGCTGCTGGAAAATTAAGAAGTAGTATGTTAGAACCTAGTAAACAAAAATTGGAAGAAACTTGTAGCAATGATCACAGTGAAGGTACAAGGGCCATTTAATTTCTATCTTCAAGAGTTTTATCACCTTTTAAATACAGGTGTACTTCAAAAAAAATACAAGTATACTTCAAAAAAAATCAGGATGTGACAATCTGGATATACACACTTTAACCAATATTCACTTCACAGAATGGTTCACTGTAAGAATCCCCTAAATAGTAAGTTTCTTTAATGCCTTTAAACATGTAATTCAACTACAAAATATTTATACACATTTTCAGGAACTCATTTGTTATATAATATGACATCTATGTATATGGAAACTCAGATTTAATTTACTCGCATGAAGCTAAAATACAATTTAAAAATAAGATTCCCCTTTTAACTTTTCAAGTGACTATGCAATAAAAATTAAAATATATATATATACATATATATATACACGTATATATATATGTATATATGTGTATATATATATATATATATATATATATATATATATATAAGAGCAGATGATTTAGGGATAATTTTGAAGCTGTTCATTTTAACAGAAGGTCAATTTCTACCACCACAAAGGGTTCATCTAGTTCTATGGCAGGAATACAACATCATTCAGACATCTGGAGATGGTTCACAGTTCTGCTAACTTTCTACCTCCCACTCCCCTCACCCCCTCAAATCTGGCTAAACTTGTGAAATGTAACTTGTGAGAACTTTGTTGTAGTTGGCAACAAGCCTGGGCCTCTCTCTCAGAGACAAACACAACTATTACGAAGAACAAAGCCCAGGACCCAATGCAGTTTTACACTCAGCAGGCACCCAGGAAGAATGTCTGAAATCGTCCACATTCCAAACCTTCTCTGGACTATATTGCTGGCAAGGTCTACTGACCCTGAGCTGCTCTGAAGAATTTTAAGGAAGTTCTATGCAGTTTATGCTGCAAACGCCATGTGTGCAACCCTCAGCCTCAAGTTAATTAGCAAAAACTGCTAGCAGCTTCATACTAGTAGAGAAATTGCCACCTCCCTAACACCCTTCCACATAAAGTCACTCAAAGAGAATGCAAAACTAAACAGTCAATGAACTTAAAGAAAAAAAAGTTCAAATTTATAGAATAAATTCCAGACTTTTTTTCCAGCAATTCTGGCTGCTAGGTAGCTCGGTGGAAAGAAAACAAGACCTGAGTTCAACTTCTGACTCAGACACCTATTAGCTGCATGACCCTGAGCAAGTCACTTAACCTCTGTCTGAATCAGTTTCTTCATCCATAAAATGCAGATAATAATAGCACTTATCTCTCAGAACAGCTGTGAGGCAGTGTTTTGAAAACTTTAAAGTGCTTAATGTTCACTAGTAGTAGGAATAACAACAGCAGTAGTAGCAAGTACTACAAATAACTTACTGAAGAATATAAAAGACACAAACAACTTTCATCTTGTGGAGCAAACCAAAACAACCACAACAATTAAAAAAACCCAGTAAAAGTACTCTTGCTTAGTCTGACTTTATGCCACATACTTTTTTTTACTTTTTTTTTGGAGGGGGGAAGGCAAGGCAATTGGGGTTAAGTGACTTGCCCAAGGTCACACAGCTAGTAAGTGTCAAGTGTCTGAGGCTGGATTTAAACTCAGATCCTCTTGACTCCAGGGCTGGTGCTCTATTTATTGTGCCACCTAGCTGCCCCTTTATACCACATATTTATATTGTCTGTGTTCTTCTCAATTGTCTACTATAGGCTTCTTGGTCTATATCAACAGTTTCTTCTAAGTAGTCTGCTCACTTCACCCTCCCCCTCAGTCTACAACATCCTGATCCATCAGAATACTCCATTCCTCAAGTTATCCATATTTGAATATTCCTTTTCACCATTCGATTCCAATTTCTTCTTTCTACCTCTAAGGGAATCTTCTTTCCATGATCATAATTCTTCATCTGTAAATGAGGGAGTTGGGCTAAACAGCCTCTTAAGTCCCTTCTAGATCTATGATACTATGACCAAGCTCCTCCATATCCACATTAGTATTTTCTCAAAGTAGGAAGTAATAACTTGATTCAATAAGCATTTATCATGTAACTTCTTTATGCTAGATACCATGTGAGAGGTAAAGTGGAGAGTCAACTGAAGTGCCAGGAAGAGCTGGGTTTAAGTCTTGCCTCAGATACATACTACCAGTGTGACCTTGAGAGAGTCACTTACCTTCTTAGGTCCCCAAGCAAACTTAAGATTATGAAATGTGGGACAGATGTCAAGCTGCTCTAAACTAACAGATTCACAATGTTGGTTCCAGTGCTATGTACTAGATGAAAAGGAGATAGTCCAGGTCCTAAGGATCTTGTACAATAATCTGGGATATACATTCATGGCTAAGTAAACAACTTATTTACAAAGTAATTTGTGTGGGAAGAGTTAAGGGAGAAAACGAATAACTTGGAAAGGGTTGGGCATTAGGGTGGCCTCATGTAAGGAGGTGATGTTTGAATGTAATCTTGGAGGAAGCTGGGGATACAAGTAGACAGAGTTAAGAAGGAAGACCATTCAAGGCATGGGGGTAGGAGTGACCTGTGCAAAAGGCAGGGAATGGGTGGAAGAAATGAATATCTATTAAGTGCCTACCTATTATGTGCCAGGCACTGTGCTAAGTGCTTTACAAATATTAATCTCATTTGAGCATCACAACTCTGAGGCTGATGCTGTTATTATCCCCATTTCACATCTAAAGAAACTGAGATAGATAGAAGTTATATGACTCATCCAGGGTCATACAGCTAGTTAGTGTCTTCCTGACTCCAAGGCCCAGCCCTCTACCCGCTAAAACACCTAGCTGCCTCAAGAGATGTGTGAAACGATGGAATGTCATATGTAGGGGGACAATAAGTAGGTCAGTTTAGCTTAAATACAGTGTGTACATAGGGAAGTAACATGAAACCTCCCCACAAAGATGCATGAATGCCACACTACAGAAGGCTCTGAATGCCAAAGGCAGAAGTTACTATTTTAACCTGGATATACCAAGATGTAGCAAGGAAACTGATGCTTCCAATCCTTTCAAAGAAACAAAGTCCTCTCCTCAAAAGCATCCCATGAAAAATGTGGACCCAGTCAGAGTGGTTGCATGATTTTCTCCATCTTTGTTCAGCAGCATTGGTGTCGAAGTGAAGGCCATGAATGATGTGAGTAATTCAAGGCTACAGCTTGGTGGGACCTACCTGGCAATAGAGTAAGGGGGCCAGGGATTCAAGAAAGGAGAACAGTATTGAGTTAAATTGGTTCAACAAGGGCTCAAGATGAGGAACAGAGTAGCCAGTCAATAAGCATTTATTAAACACCTACAGTATACTAGGCACTGTGCCTTTAAGTGCTGTCAATACAATTATGAAAAAAGAGACAATCTCTGCCCTCAGGGATCTTGAAATCTAACAGGGGAAGATGACACACAAATGAAGTTGAAAAGCAAAGGGAAGGAAAGTAGCTGGTGTGGCCAGGATTAGGGAGGGGATGAAGGGCCTGGTGGAGAAGTCAGAGATGTCCCAGAGTAGTGTAGTGCAGCCAGGTGAGCACTGAGAAGTTCTGAGCTGGGGTAGTGAAGGGGAGTTGCCCACGGAGAGAACTGAGGGGTCAAGGGACTGGAAGGCACAGTGCAGATGAAGAGTAAGGTTTTGTTAGGGAAAACAAAAGAAGAGGTGACCAAAGCTCATCCACACCACTATTTTAACCATCATCTCCATATGGATTTCCTTAAGTTTAGGTCTCTAGCTTTGATCTTTCTTGTAACTTCATGCCCTGTGTTACCAACAGTTTACTGACCCCTCTACCTGCATAGGCTTCAAGCATCTTAAACACAATATATTTGAAACTGAAATTCTCTTTCGCTAATACCTGCTCCTCATTTTGACTTCCTTATTTCTGTCAAAAGTACTAGTACTCTCTCTATAATTTGCATTTAAAATTTTGGGGTCAACTTTGGCTCTTCCTTCTCTTTTATATCTCACATCACATCAGTGGCCAAATCAAATTCCAATCCTATTCTGACAATTAAGAAAGCCTGATAAACAATCAGTTGGGTGGTACAGTAGACTTGGAGTCAGGAAAACCTGAGTATACATCTTACCATAAACACTTACTAACTGTGAGATCCTAGGTAAGTCACTTAACCTGCCAAGTTTCTTCATTTGCAAAATGCACATAATACCACGTACCTGTCAGGGTTGTTGTGATGATAAGTTGAGATAATATTTGCAAAGCACTATGAAAAATTTAAGTGCTATATAAATGCTAAATTATCATCATCATCATCATCATCATCGTCATCGTCATCATCACCTCACACTGCTAGATTCACTTTCCTTATGAAGAGGTTAGATCATTTCATTCCACTCCTCATCCTGTTGCTTAAAGAATAGAAATCCTCAAACTCCTTGACCTGGCATTCAGGACTCTCTCTAATGTGGGAAAAGCACACACTGTGGATTCAGGAGACCTGGACTCAGATCTGGGCTTTGCTTACTACCTCTGTAACTTTAGGGAAGTCATTTAACCTCTCTGGGTCTGAGTTTGCTCATTTCTACCTCTAAACTCTGATCAATACTCTACGCTCTATGACCTTTATAGTTTTCCTCACATCCTACACCTTCCTGCACCATCTCCATGTGTCTTAAACTCCAATCAAAATGACTAAATTGCAACCTGCTATGAAGAGATGCAATAAAAACTAGACCAGCCTCCAGAATGACAAGCTCAGCTGCGCCTTAATCTCCTGTATGGTTGCCTTGTAACCCTTGGACTTCAGTTGCATCAAGCAGAGACAGAATTAAATACATAGAAAAAGCTTTCTGAATCTATTTCTCCTATTTTTTTTCCCAGCAGGAATGAAGAAAAAACATTCACCATGCACCACACAATAGCCTTGTTGGAAACATTTCAAAGCATAACATTTAAAAGACTCCTAAGCTTTGTACATATTAGGACTCAGTAAGTATCTATTGACTCATAACTGATACCCCAGGCTTTTCCAGACATTTTTCTCCTCAAACCCTTCAATTCCTTTGTCTTTTTGCTGGGGGTTCTATTATCTAAACTTCACTTTAAAGAGGAAGGAGATAATAAGTATAAAATATCTTATCATGCACCCTCCCAAGTTGTACATTTTCCTTAAATCATTTTGAGTTTGAACTGAATAACATTTTTATAGAGCAATATTACATCTCCTTTATCTTAACATCTGTCTAAAATGATCATGACAAAAACCTAGCTCAACATAACTGAACACCTTTGTTAGGTCCATCATTTGTATAATCACATCATTTGTATAAGAAATGTGAAGAAACACATTAAAAATTCTGAAGAAACCAAAAAGGAAAGCCATTAGAAGCCCACAAATGGCCCTTTTAGCTCAAAGGTTCTACAATTCTATGCGATTCAAGTCATATTTTCAAAAAAAAAAAACTGGCAGGAATTGGGGAGAGAAGTAAAGACAGAGGCAGTGAAATGTTCCAGATTAAAAATAATTATAACAATGATTCAATTAATTATCTACTATCAAAAGATTTACTTATATCACAAAGAGGAAAATTGGAAAATTCACACAGGGACTTAAAAATCAGCTAAGTGACTCATATAAATAGTAACAAACACTCATTAAAACAAGAATGTATCAGTAACATTTCAATTATTTTTTTTCTTATACTCTTGTAATGGATTAAAAGCAACAAATCAAAGTCAACAATCCCAAAGTGGCTATCCTGTTTGTTGACGACTAATCTAAAATTCCATTTTGGGGAGACTTGTCCTGCTGCCTTGGGGCCTAGGCCTTACCTCTTTACATTGACCTCAACTAAAAGTAGAGAAATTCTGCTCTGTTGAACTGATACTTAAACGCCATGTTCTGAATCATCAATTAGCAACTCTGCCCACAAATGCCTTCATATGTAAATAAATGTAAAATCAAACAAGTCTTGTGTTCCCAGTAAGACCACATGCTTAATTCCTATGCTACACAATTACCCTCTTTTTTGTTCTACATCTTCTCATTAGACAATAAATAATGAAATCGATTTACAAAGACAGTCTATTTTAGCTGAAAACTGAAGTCAGCACTTTAGGAAGGTGTGATTTAAAATAGAAAGGCAAAAGCACTCAAGTTTTAATGGAAACATTTATAATTCTTTAGCAACCACATCACAACTTCATCAAATTCTAAACAATTTAAGTTTATGATTGGGGATGACGCTGTGCCTCAGAGGCACTAAAACCTAGCCTTTGTAACAAGTTAGCATATGTCACACAAAACAGACGATATATTGGCTATATCCAATCTTATTCTACACCTCTAGTTTACTACCTGTCTCAAGAGGTATGAAAAATGCTTCATCCTCAACACTCTGAAGTCGTGTTTGGTGACTGTATTCATTGATCAGAGTTCTTAAGTCTTTCAAAGATATGTGTGTGTGTGTGTGTGTGTGTGTGTGTGTGTGTGTGTAGGGGAGGGAGAGAGAGGAGAGAGAGAGAGAGAGAGAGAGAGAGAGAGAGAGAGAGAATATGTTGTAGTCATTATATGTAAGTTCTGATTCTGCTCCATTCTTACTGTTCTTCCCAGGTTTATCTGAATCTGTTCTTTTATCACTTCTTATGACACAATTCCATTGCACCCACAGAGCACAATTTGTTGAGCCATTCCCCAAATGATGGGTAACCCTGAGTTCCCAGCTGCTATGCATATTTTTTACATAAGAGTTCTTTTCCTGTTTGAGACATATGCCTCATGGTGATATCTCTGCGTCAAGGGATAGGTTAATTTAGTGACTGGAGGGGTAGAGTTTCATATTGATTTCTAGAATGGTTACACTAATTCACAGCTCCACTTGACCTTCCATATTCCCACCTTCTTCTGTGAACTTCCACGCCATCTTTCTCAATCTGATAGAGTGAGTCATTTTAGTTTGCATTACCTGATTATTTGATATGTTTTTCATATGGTTATTATTATTCGCTTTTCTTTTTCTGAGAACTGCCTTCTCATTCATATTCTTTGATCTTGTATCTGCAGGGGTGTTACTCTTCTATATTTGAATAAGTTCTTCATATCAGGTATCAGATCTCTATCACAGAAATTTACTGTAAAGATTTCCCTCCACTCACTACTAGCTCAGTGTTTCCCTAATTATTTTACCTGCATTTTACATGTTCAAAAACTTTTGCAATAAAAATTGCCATTTTGTGCAATCAAAATTGTCTAATTTTCTATGAACCTCTCTATCCCTCAGTCCAATTATAAGCAATTAACACCCCATCAATTACTTGGATCTGTCTTTTACTTTACTTCTAATACAAAAATAAATTAGTTTTATTCAAACTAAACAAACAAGACATTTGGGCACAGAATTTACCCATGGTTACTTCTGCCCAAAGCATTTACTTCACTTCCATTACTAAAATGCCTACATTATCAACATGTAAGCCAATGGTAGTATGTATAATCAAACAGCCACCACCCCCTATAGGGTCTCATGTGAAGAAAGCAAAATTAACCATATTTGTGAACTAAAACATTAGTAATAGTTTTCACTGGTGGCAAGTTAAGTCAAGAAGTCAACAAATATTTATTGAATAGCTGCTATGTACCAGGTACTGTGGTAAGTGCTGAGAAAAAAAAGAATCCTGATTTCAAGGAGTTCAAAGTCTAATTAGAGAGATGACATTTCAACAACTATGCAAAAAACAATATATATAGATGTATATATAAATATATGTATATGATAAATTGGAAATAATCTCAGGGGTAAGGCACTACCATTAAGGAGAACTGAGAAAGGTTTCCTGTAAAAGACAGGACTTTGGCTGAGACTAGAAGGAATTCAGGGGAGCCAAGAGGTGGAAATGAGGGAGAAAATTTTTTGTATATGAGGGACAGCTAGTGAAAATGCAGTCTCAGAACTTCCCAGCAGTGCAAGGTTCTAAAACAACTCCAAAAGGCTCATGATGGAAAATGCTATCCACATCCAAAAAAAAAAAGAATTATGGAGCCTGAATGCAAATCGAAGCACACTATTTGCTCTCTTTTTTTTTTGTTTCTTCTTTCTCATGCTTCATTCCATTGGTTACAATTCTTCTTTGCAACATAACTAATGTGAAAATATGTTTAATGTGAATGTATATGTACAGCCTATATTAGATTGCATGCTGTCTTGGGGAGGGGGAGAAAATTTGGAACTCAAAAGCTTGTGGAACTGAATGTTGTAAACTAAAAATAAATAAATTTTTAAAAAAAGAAAATGCAGAGTCAGGAAATTGTCATGTGTGAGGAAAACAAGGAGGCCAGGATTACTAGATCATAGAGAATTTAGAAAAGAATATTGTATAAAGAATGGAAAGGTAGAAGGGAACAGGTTATGAAGGGCTTTAAAAGACAGAGAATTTTGTTTGATCCTGGAGGCAATAGGGAGCCACTAGCGTTTTAGGAAGATCAGTTTTCTGGACATATGTCTATATAACCAAGGCAATAAAAATGACTTACCATTATTAATGTAGTCCTAAATTGGTTTGCCATTGACAGTATATACTGTCAAATGGGACAGTATATAGAACGCATTTTGTATACCTTAAAGTTCTATATAAATGTTATGTTTGTATCCTGCAAACCCTAAAGCTCTATGTTATTATTAATAAAGAGAATATATAGTGTTGAGACCAATCACTGTAGCTACAGTCTTTATCCTCTTCCCCATAGCATTCTTGGCAATTCCAATAGAAATCTGAGGACTTTAATCTTTTAACTTTCCTAGTTTAAGTTTTCATTGTGTGTACCATCCTTCAAGATAACAGAACTGACTATTTTCTTCCAGATCAGCAGGAAAGACCTCCACTTAGCACCCCAGGCATTTCCTCTACCCAGAAGCAAAGAAAGTATTCATAATAGTCACAGTTAGGATTCCAAAGGGATGGGGACCTGCTGTCTGTATATTAATAAATAATACCTCCATGACCGCACATCTGTATAGCTCTTTATACCTCTCAGTAACTGTTTCACGGAATTCCAAAATCTATTAAACCAAAGAATGCAAAGAAATTATACAATTAATAATTAAATATAGCACTGTGCTAGGTGCTTAAAATACTTCAATTTTTTTTAACAACTGAAAAAAAAATCAATAGAATTCTCCTTGGGAATCTTTCAGCCTTAGACTATTTTAACTGAAAACAAATGATATTTTTAAAAACTAAAGTAAAAGAAAAACAATTTCCCCAAACTGGTTAGCTTAAGATTTTGCTTTCTTTGTTCTCTTTTTTAGGTAGCCTTTTGAGTGGAAGAAGGACAATTGGCAATGGAGCTGTGTTTAAGAAAGGAAGGAAGAAGGGGAAGAGAGAAGGGGGAAGGGGAAGAGAAATGAAGGGAAGGGGAAAGGGGAAGGGAAGGGAAAAGGAAAGGGGAAGGGAAAGGAAGGGAAGGGGAAGGGGAAAGGGGAAGGGAAGGGGAAAGGGGAAAGGGAAAGGGAAGGGGAAAGGGGAAAGGGGAAGGGGAAGGGGAGCTCTGAAGCAGGAAACAGAAAGAGGATAACACAGGAAGCTAATTGGTAAAAAGGAAGTTACAAGTAGAAAGTGAAGCATTAGGAGGATTTTTGCTGTGGTTGAATGAATAAAGAAAATGATGTTACAGGTGGACAGAATAAGAGAATGTCAGAGCTGGAAGGGATCAATGTGTCACTGTTTTGGAGTTGGAAGTTAACCTCAGAGATCTAGTGTAACCCCGTCACTTTACAAGTGAGGAAAACAAGGCCCCAAAAAGTCAAGTGACTTGACCACAATCACACAACTACTTAATAATAGGGCTGGGAATCCAGCTTTCCTGGCTCCCAGACTAGTACTCTTTCTATTACCATATGCTATTGCCAGATGTACCATATTGCAGTGGAAAACAAGGACCTTGGAGTCAGAGAACCTGAACTTGAATCCCCGGCTTACTGTGACTATTACTTGTTTTTCTTATAACCCTATATATGCATTCATGCATCACTCCACCTATCTGGGTCTGCTACCTCATCTGTAAAAAGAGAGGGTTAGACTAGATGACCTCTAAAGCCTCCTCAGCTCTAGAACTATAATTCCTAAGATCTATCAGTCATTGTCTCCAGATATTCTGCCTGGTATAACACATGCCCTATAGGAATGTTTCACCTTTTACTTAGCGGTCCTTACAAGGTATTGTGAAGTAGACTGGGTATTGCCCTATGAGATTAAATATCAGAGTCTGAATGATGTGGTCAAGGTCACTCAGTGCTGCTTTCTTAACCAGGTGACTCTCCCTTATTTACTTTCCTCATTGGGGCAAGAGTACTGGTAATTATGGGTTTGGGCAAAACAAATCACATACTTTAAAGCAGAGACTAGATTGTATGATCACCACAAAAACCATGAGCATTCAATATTATGTGTTGAATCAGAGGTATTTATGGAAAAAAAGATTCAGAATCCAATTCATGCCAGCTATTCAAAAAGAGACTCGAAGAAATTTTTAATTTTTTTTTTTGGCAGGGCAATTGGGGTTAACTGACTTGCCCAAGATCACACAGCTAGTACACGTGTCAAGTGTCTGAGGCTGCATTTGAACTCAGGTCCTCCTGACTCCAGGACTGGTGATCTACTCACTGCACCACCTAGCTGCCCCCAAGACTGGAAGAAATTAATGATAGACTGGGTAAGATCAATCAGTTAATCAACCTCAAGTGAAACTTGAGACTATTAAAACTTAGTCACTAGCCTCTTGACAGGACAGCTAGGTGGTGCAGTGGATAGAGTGCTGAGCTTGGAGTCAGGAAGACCCAAGTTCAAATTCAGCCTTAGATACTCATTAGCTGTGTGAACTTGGGCAAGTCACTTAACCCTGTTTGCCTCAGTTTCCTCATTGGTAAAATGAGCTGGAAAGTAAAATGGCAAACCACTCCAGCATCTTTTCTAAGAAAACCCCAAATGGGGTCACAAAAAGCTGGACATGACTCGAAACAACTCAACAACAAATCCTCTTGCCTATTTATTATGCTGTTAATTCATTATGGAAGCTTCTGCACAGATATCCTGATTAATTCAGTATTAATGTACCAAATAAATTAATGAAAAAAAACAGATCTAAACATAGTAGGTATTAAATAAATATTTTTGAACGGCTGAATTTCACACCTTAAGCTGTACACATAAAAAAGGCAACTTAACCCTGAAAGGCAGAATTGTACAACAAATAAAGCAATGGATTGGAATCAGGAAGACCTAGGTTCAAAGACTAATTTAGTCCCTGACCAAGCCACTTAACCTCTTCCTTTGTCTCAGTTTCCTCATTTGTTGAATGAAGGAGCTGGATCTCTCAGGTTCCCTCCATCCTAAATCTATAATTCTATTACCCAAAAGAACCAATCCTTACATATTAAGGTAGTTTTTTTTTTTTGGCAGGGGGAATGGAGAGGGACAGAACATGGAGAACATGAAATGTGACCTTCACAGTAAGCTTTCTTCCAAAATCATCCCATGTAACTTCCTATCCTTACCAAAGCATCTGTTTTAGGCTTCAATCTTTGCTCCCACATACATTAACACTTGTGAATCAGCTAACTCCACTACAATAATACTTTGCACACAAGAATGTTTATGAGGATCCAATGAAGCTTATGAAAACACACATGAGGAAACACTAACCTATGACAGTCCTTGGTCACTGGCTGTTTTATTGCTTATTAACTCATCATTGAAATTTTCGCACAGGAATCAATAACCAATTCAATCTTTTCTTAGGCTACAGAATAAAGTGATAAAGGTCTTCCATTTGCTTTTCTTTTGGTTTGGGGGACTTCTTAGTTGGGAACACTGGACACAGAGTTAGAAGATCCTAGTTCTGCCTCTTAGTAACTCTGTGACCTTAAGTAAGTAAAGTTCATGTTTCTCTGAGCCTCAGTTTCCTTATCTTGTAAAAATGACCTGGTTGCATTAAATAATCTCTAAGAATCCTTCCAGTTCTTAACATTCTGTGATTTGTATGGAAGAATACTGCACTGCTATTTGCAACCAATCTAGTAATTTCCTTGGCTCATTTATATTTAAAATGCTGGGTCTTATTATGTTAAGGTTATCTAAATGTAAAGTTATTTCCAAGATACCTCAAAAAAAATTTTTTTAAATGAAGGGGAGAAAATATGTAGGTCTTCTTAAAAGTTCCTTATGGATTATCAGATCACGTGACTAGTTTTTAAGGCTCCCAATTTGCCCACTATAGCACACTTACAATCAAAGGATTTAGTCCTAGAAGAGAACTTAAAAATCATCTAATCTAACCTTCCCTTATTTTACAAATGGGGAAACTAAAGCAAAGAAAATAGAAGGTCACACAGTTAGTAAGGAAAAGAACCAAGATTTGAATTTATGTCCCCAACTCCAAGTCTTTTTGCTAAAGGATAACCAGATCCTTAGAAAAGGCCTCATCCACTAATGTCTGTCTAGCAATAACTTTTTAAAAAATGCCAAGTTAAGTCCTGTAGTGATTTGAGTCATGACATTAAACTAGGAGGAACTACTATTAGTCTCCCTCTATAGCTCAAGCACAGGCTTATTTCTTAATCAAAAATTCAGTTACAGAATATTATAACAAAAAAATTATAAAAATAATGATATGATATGACAGAGGAAGGACAAAATGAAGCCAGAACTATAACCACTGTTTTAAGAGATTAAACTAAAAAGTCAAGAACATTTCTACATTCCCAAAAATAAAGCATTAGCCTAGAGCAACAGTTCTCAAACTGTGGTTCCAGGACCTCTGGAGATTCCAGAGAGACTTTTGGGAGGTCCATGAGGTCATAATTATTCTCATAATAATATTAAGATGTTTTCATTTCTAATACATAAATATCGAAAGGTATAACCCACATAAACAAAAGCTCTTGGGGGGTTGCTCCTCAATAATTTTGAAGAGTGTAAAGGAGTCCCAACACCAAAATATTTTGAGAACCACTGACCTAAAAGATTGAAAAAGTCATTATAGCCAAACTCACCTTAATTCAAATCAACTTAATTTTAATAGCTTAGTGTCTTTTACCTTTAATCAGGACATTTTTACAATATTATATTACACATGCTTTTCATTTAGTGTCTGCATTCTTTATAAGCAGGTATGAAAGGCCCCAAAGTCTCACACAGAAAGAGGAAAGGAAAAAAAGGGAAGGAAAGGAGGGAAGAGGAGGGGCAAGGAAAAGGGAAAAGATAAGTTAAGGGGAAGAGGGAGAGGAGGAGGGGAAGTAGAAGGGAAAGGTGAAGAAGAGGGGGAAAAGGAAGGGGAGGGGTAGAGAAAAAAGAAAAGGGAAAGGAAGGATGAGAGGGAAGGAGAAGAGAGGGGGGAAAGGTGAAAAGAAGAAGGAGAAAGGAAAATAGGGGAAGGAGGAGGAAGGGGAAGGGAGAATGGGGTAGAAGAAGAGGGAAGAGAAAGGGAAGGAAAAGAGACTCATACTTGAGTTACTGTGGGAAATCAGTAGTTAAGTCTTTTCTTCTTGTCAGAAGAGCCTTAAACATCCAACATTAATTTTGACAAAAATTTCAAATTTCGCCCAATTTAGATGCCTAGATGATCCTGATGATTCTGAAAGAGCGTGTGTAATACTCAGAGAATATTTTTCATTCCCTTTTTAATGCTGAACAGGGAATTTTCAGATCACTAGTATCCTTTCTCCTAACTCAGATATTTGCTGTGGGTATAAGAAAGGAACTCTTCTTTTATGTTGAACACACACACACACACACACACACACACACACACACACACACACACACACTTCCTTAGGGAAGTGAAACACTGATTTTAGTCCTGTGATTCTACAGGGAGCTCAGAACACCTCTGCAATACTCAGAATTTCCTGTACCAACCCCATATGAGGTTATGACTCCAAGGTTGAGAACTTCCGTTCAGTTGTTTTTAAAATTCTAAGTGCAGTACATTTAATCAGTTCTCTAAAAATTTCTTGCAAGTAAGGAATTATTAGTTCTATGATTGCAGAGAACTGGTACGGAAATGACTGATTTGAAGAATGCTTTCTCCACATTAAATAATGATGATTACAGTTAATATAAAAAATGCAATTGCTAGCTTTTATATAGTGTTATAGATTGTCCAAAATAACTTTTTCACAACCATCCTATAAGGCAGGTGGTACCTGTTTATTATTGTTCCCATTTTTACAGATGAGGAAATTAAGAGTGATTTGGCTAAGTTGACCCAGCCAGGATAGTTAGCAAAGGTGGGATTTGAATCCAGGCTCAGTCAATCCTCTTTTCAATATAATGCTGCTGCACTGAAGCAAAAAATATTTGCAAATAGGTATTGAGGATTTTAATTCCACAAAAATCCAAAAGATTATGTTTAAATTATGTTAATACTGATATATTCCTTAAATTATGAATGTATTTTCTTTCTTGCATATAGAAGAACACATGAAGGGCTTTGTATAATTTAGATAAATTATCCACAGAAAGAAACTGCAATATACCAAAGAATGAATATTTTAAATCTTAACGATAATGAGGAAATAAAAGCGGTCATTTTCTGGTAGCATTTACTGCACATCACAACCAAAAAAAAATACAGCACTTAGAGAAAAACAGACCTCAGCAATCTTATGGATGTAGAGTGAGGGAGAGAAAAATCAACAATTTGTCCCTTTATCAAGGGAGTATTACTTATCTTGTTTCTGACAGAAGAACAATCATGAAAAGTTATAGAGAATTAGAAAATGATAACATGAGGCTCATTTTTCCCCTTCCATCATACAAATGGGAAAAGAGGTCAGGAAGGAACAAAATCTTTACGTAGCTGCAATGTGAGGGACCCTTGATTCATGGTGCTTTGTCATCATCACCACCATCATCATCATCACCATCATCAAGAATTTATAAAATACCAGCTGCAGTACTTGAATAATCTATAATGCCTCAGAACTGGCAGGGATTTGCCCATATTAATCTACCATAGGTCATGACTTGGTCAATAAAGGACCACAGCCTCTGGGCACAGGTTTCATCCCCCTCCCCCCAATCACTAAGGATTTGAAGTTAGGTTTGAAATATTGGTAAGGAAAGGTTATGACTCATAATGGCTTCCCAGAATTCAAATGGCCCCCAGGCAGAAGGTGGAGGAGACCTCACCAAAGGCTAGCACAACTGCTCTTTCCCCTTCTCAAACTGCTATTTTAACGTCACTCTAATTTCAAACCCTTCCCCCAACTTGAAACTACCTTTTTTAAATCTTTAAGCAAGAGACAGAGTAGTTTCTCATAGGCTGTCGGAAATTTTAAAAGCAGTCTGCAGTCATGAACAATGAAGACCTTATACTATGGAGAATTCCACTATTTTTCTAATGAATGATAGAATGTCATGTCACATCTTAGTCCAACCCCTCATTTTGTAAAGAAAAGGAAACTGATTTTTTCAAGGTCAGAGAGCAAATAATTGCTAGATCCTGGACAAGAAGCCAGGTCTTTTGATTTCCATTCTGGAACTCCTTATATTACCCCATGAAATCATAGTTTGGGAGAGTGAACAGTTTCTGGGAGACATTACTACACTGTCATCTCAATTAAAACAAATATACAGGAAAATAGGCAGGACTTTGTTGTGAAAGATCTGGTATTAAAACTAGCCCTCCTATCCCTAGTGATACTCTCAATTAGAAATCTAATGAATTGAAAGATAAGCCTCTTAAACAGTTACAGAATAGGCATGTGTATGATATATGTGTAAGTATGCAAATCAATGTCTATATGCAATTTTTCAATATATAGAAATGCCAAGTGTGCACCTATTATATAGAGATGATAAACACATGCACACATATACTTGGTATTTTAAAAGAAATCCCCCCCTACAACATACTCATATAACAAGTTAGTCATCTAACCTTTGCTTGATGACCTTACGTCAGAGGTAACCTCAGGAGACAGCCCATTCTACTTTGGTCTAGCTCTAAGTGTTTGGACACTTTTCTTTACATCAATTACACCATCATCTTAAAGAGGCATTTTCTAAAAGGGAATAATTCTGGACCTAGTGTCAAGAGACCTGTGCTGATATTCTAGTTCCAACATCTACAAGTTTTGTGATCTTGGGGAAGTCACCACATTTCTCTTAAACTTAGTTTGCTCATCTACAAAATGGGGACATTAATATTAGCACTATTTATACTTCTGGATTTTTCATTGAGAGAAAATGTTTCATACACTTTAAAATGTTATATAAATGTGGGTCATTATTGTTTTAAAAAATCTATGCTTTCATGGGTGTCAGATGACATTCACAAATGTAGATCACTACTGAGCTTGAAAGTTCCTGAGATTTCATCTCCCCATTTAAAAAAAGTTATGACTTGGTGACCAACATTCCAGGCATTAGCTGTGCTAAACTCAGCTAACCTGACCCTAGGGACTGATATGTTTGTTGTCATTTCAATACTGAAACATTCCTAGCATGGGAGGGCCTGCCACAGTTAGTACTCCAGTAGTCTAACTTCTAAGAGGACTTTCCTGATTCCCTAATCCGTTAGAGCTCCCCAAATCCCTGTGTATCATGTCATATGTATCCTGTATTTGCTTATCTCTCAATATGTTGTATCTCCCAACTACACTTATTAAAATATAAACTTCTAAAAGAGAGGGACTGTTTCAATTTTGTGTAATAATAATAATTAGCATTTATATAGTGCTTTTAAGGTTTTCAAAGTGATTTACAATATTATCTCATATTATCCTCACAACAACCCTTAGAGGTAGATGCTATTATTATCCTCATTTTACAAATAAGGAAACTGAGACAAGCAGAGATTAAATGACTTGCTCAAGGTCACACACCTAATAAGTATCTAAGGCAAGATCTGAATTTAGATTTCCCAGCACTTTATCCAATGCACCATCCCAAACACCTAGCCTACCATGTATTAGGTGCTTACTAAATGGTTGCTAAATGACTGACTGAAAAATCTAGTCACCTTTACCTCATAATCAACCAAAAGAATAGAATTTTAATGGAGAAAAGTGAAAGTAAATCATTTTAATGATTTAGAAATCTGTCTTGTTGATAACCGTCTTTTATACCAGAGTTAGTAGAAACTGATAACAGGGCACTAATAAACACTAATTATTTACCGTCATCAACATAAGTATAAAACTGATTTTCCAGTTTGGAGGAAAAGAGTGGCTAAGCTGAAGATAGACTTTAATATGGCAGCCAAATCTTTCATTTATTTTGAGCACTTCAACATATATTTTCAAAATCCAAAGTTTCATTGCATACGCTTCCATACTTTTCTTCCCCCATTTTCCCCTTCATGTCTATTTGATTTTTATAGCCCCTTTTAAAGCTCTGTGTTTTTCCTTCCACTTTGATGTGCCAGTTCTCTTCCCCTTCAGAGCAACAATTACAAGATATTAATGAAAGTAGTGGAAAAATAAATCTACTTCTCTATCAACTTCTGCTATGTGGAAATGTCTTGGGTTGTTTGTCACAGGGTTAGACCACATGAGTGTTCTGCCTGTGGTAAGATCTAACTTGTTAAGTTTTCTTCAAACAGTATTTTTTTTAACTGGTGAAAAATTTTCTTTACTGGTAAAGTCAATTATGAGTATAAGATAGGCATGTTAAAATACCATATAAATCTATATGCTTTTTATACTCTTTTTCCATTATTCACTTTTAGACCATCCATCTTGAAGCATATCACAAAACAGTAGGCTATCATCCAATCCTTTACTAAAATCACTCATGCATTTAACAAATATTAATTTAGAACCTGATATGTGTTAAGGCTGGGAGATAGAGTGGGCATAGGGGTGAGGAGGCCTAGGAGAAGAGAAACAAAGACATGTTCATAAATAACTATAAACTGAACATATATATGCAGAACAATATAAACAAGGTGCTGTGACATCAACTTAAATACATCAAGATTTGAGGGAATGAGGGGGAGAAAATTTAAAACTTATGGAAATGAATGTTGAAAACTTAAAATAAATAAGTTAAATATTTTTTAAAAACCCATCACGAGGATAAAATGAGGGAAAGTGTCATGGAGAATACATCTGAGATGGGTGTTCAAGAATAGCCTAGATTCCATATGGTAGAAAGTAGAAGGGCATTCCAGGGATAAGAAATAGTGTGAGTTAAGACAAAGATGGGGGAAGCATGGGATGCTTAGTGGAAATATTGGGCAGTGTGGTTTAGCTAGAGGTATATGGTACAGGAAGGGATGAAATAAGGCTGAATTTAGGGTGGAGGTAATAATACAAAATAAAACAGGTATGTAGAAACATTATCTAAACCTAACATTTTTATTGGTGTCAATTCATCTTCTGCTTTGTGCAACATAGAAAAATACATAAACGACACATGGCTTGTAACATCTACAAAACAATAAATAACTGACTAGTTACAGTGGTTTGTTGCATTGCTGATAATGCAGTGCACATGGTGTCACCAGATACTTTAAAAGATTTGCTGAAAGCTCATCTCTTTTTTTTTTGAGGGGGGAAGACAGGGCAATTGGGGTTAAGGGATTGCCCAAGATCACACAGCTAGTACATGTGTCAAGTGACAGAGGCCAGATTTGAACTCAGGTCCTCCTGACTCCAGGGCCAGTGCTCTACCACCTAACTGCCCCAACTCTTTGTCTTTTCCAATAACTACTGGGATCTAAGCAGTAGACTTCAAGACCTGTTCTGCATAATGCTGTCATCTATTTACCATGAGGGCTACTTGTACTTCAGTTTAATTATAGGTAAAATAGGGATGTATTGAAGATTTTTTTCTTATAATTTCTAGGATTTGACTTTATCCTAAACCTAACTATTAATACTTAAAATAATTCTATACTGTTAGGTGTCCCACAAGAAAATCCAAAAATTAATGACAGATTCTATTCTTTCCTGTTTTCCTGCTGTCTGACTAGTTAGCTATGTAATAATTTTCCTGTTTCAATTTTATTAAGCATTCATCATGATTCTGTGGCTAGTGATATAAAAGCATACCTTCCCTAGTTTTCTTGAGGGGATCTTGGTAGAGCAGTGTATACAGTACTGAACCTGTAGTCAGGAACACCTGAATTCAAATCCCAGCTTAGGTACTTATTAGCTGTATGACCCTAAGCAAGTCACTCAAATCTTCCATCTGCCTCAGTTCCCTCATATGTAAAATGGAGATAATAACTGTACCTACCTCCCATGGTTCTTGTAAGGATAAAATGAGATTTTTACATATTGGGTAAATGCTAGCTATTGTTATTATTTCCAAATTGTAATATGTTCTACTCATTAATATATTTAAACTAAATTTATGGACATTCAAAGACTTCATTGCTAATATTTAGTACTAAACAGAAATATTTTCTTTTACTTTGTGGATGTCTACCCACACGAAGTTTTCTACTGACTTCAGTAGTCAATGAATCAACCTAGGAATGCCTAGAAGCCTTGGAATGAAACCAAACCAAGCCCTGGCAAGGTTGATTCAGTAGTTCATCTTTTCTGAAGTAGATAAATTGACTTAAGCCCTTTCCTAAACGGTGGCAAAATGCTGGATGGAACTTTGATATCTATATAAATTAGAAGAAACAGCATATTGTGATGAATATAAAGCTGACTTCAGGAACAAATCACAAAGACCTGGGTTCAAATCCACCTGACACATACTGATTCACTGACCAACTTCACTTCACAGTGGTCAACTGTACTTCTCAGTATTTTGAGTGACTCACTAATGCTTTAATTTGTAGAGAGAGTGCCAACTTACTTTGGTAGAGGGAGTTTTCTCCCCTCCATCCCCCCATGAAATCACAGGTTTTGTTTCTATCCCTATAAATTAGACAGAGCTGGGGGACAGGGGCTTTGAGCCCCTTTATTGATTTATTTATTCTTTATTGAATTACTTGTTGCCCCAAACATCTGTATGGTCTCTTCTAATTCATAACATTCTATTTATCAGCCAGTTCCTCAAAGCTCATTTGTTATAGGTAGTTATTGAAACAAAGCTGAATTACACACCAGGAACACCATGAAAAGGATTTTGTAAAATAATCTGCAAAAAAGTCGTTATAGTATAAAATAAATCTTGCTGAATGCAATCATCTTTTACATTGCACTGTTAAACTCATTATCAAGTTACCATTACAGCTATACTAGCAATAAGCTAAATAGCATAAAGAAGCAAAACATTTTGAAATTTTCTGAATAAGACTTCTTTCTTAAATAATGTAAGTAAAGCATCAGGGACGTTATTGCTAGCTAAGGCAAAGGCAGGAAACTTGGTGGAAAAGAGGGAGAATAATCCTACCAAGCTTTGATTTTCATGTCATGCCATTTGTTTTCTATGGGATGATTTTAACATAGCATCCTTGTAGCGTTATTATGTGAGGGCAGAATATTTTCAGTTTCACTTAATCCAATAGTTTGTGTCTTTCAATAGTGACTAGTATTCATATGAAGAGAATAGTATCACATTTCTCTTCTCCATCCAGCAAAACAGGCCATCTCACACAGAAGCACCATTTTCTCATATACACACACCACAATCGCCGTCCCCAAAGGCAGAAAAAAGTAAATACACAGGTACCCTTAGTCTGCCCTGGGAACAACACCTCCATCAATTGAAGACATCTGCTCAGCAGCAGGCTCCTGCATGCACACCGCAAATCCTCAACCTTTTGCAATCTTGCTTCTTTTCCTATCATTCTGAGAAATGGATTTCCTGAAGGTCATTAATGAACTACTTGTCTTCCTAGATCACGAGCAACATGTGTATCTGTTGGTCACTCCCTTCTCTGTGATACTAATACAGCCAGCTCTTCATCTCCTGTGCCCCAACCACTGACCTCTTCTTCTTCCCTTCTTCAATGAAACCAGAAAACCTCTGAGCCAACAAAGCCCTATGCAAGGAACAAGCATTAAACCACAGCCAATGAGGTTATGCTCGACCATTGCCCTAACAAATTTAAAAGGAACAACTGTTTATTTTTGGTGATTGTAACATTCTGGGTTGTAGCAAAAGTATTTATTCAGTTTATGCATTTATTGAGTCTGCTACCATTCAGAAATTGTAATAAATGTTGGAACACAAATACAATGGACAATATAGCCTTTACTCTCAAGAAGCTTACTTTTATTGCATCAGGAGAGGTCCACATAGCATACTGCCTATGCCTAGCCCATAATATGTGCTTAACACCTATTTTTGAACTGACTTTGGCATGCTTTGATAATCAATCGAGGATTTAAGAATTAATAAATAGAAAACAATTCAAAACTTTCACAAACCAGTCTTCCAAACTAGATAGAAGTTGATATTAAGAGATAGAACATAAATCCCTTACAGGATTTATTAGTACTTTCTCCTTCTAGAGAAGCATAAATTCCTAAAATGGAGTATTCTCCCACTACCTCTCCTTCCTAAGGAACTTTAAATTTAAAACACTATCCGAACTATGAAGCATAGGGCAAACCCCACCCCCTCAAAAAAAAAAAGATGACTTAATGACCCCAAGAAAATGCTGTAATTAAAAAAAAGAACCAGTAATAACAATTTTTGGCCTGGAAAATTAGGAAGGAAATGACTGACTTCCTTTTCTAAACTGTACCATTAAAGCTGAAGAATTTTCTCCAGGAGACTCCTTTAGCAAAGATGAGAATTCCAAGGAAACTCTGCCAAGTCTCACATTGCATTTGTTCCTTTATACATAATACAACATCAGAAAAGGTGGTTTTACTATCAGAACGGTGTTTATCACCATACCATTTGGAGAGGAGTGTGGGTAAACAAACTAGGAAAAAAAGCAAAGAAACAAACAAAACACACTAGTAGAATGATTTAATCTTAGAATCCCTAGATTTCAGATTAGAAAGGACCTTCCTGGTTTCCTTTAAAAAACAGGGTCTTACAATTAGAGGCAAGTTTTTTTGTTTTGTAAAATGTTGGTCATCTTATCTGGTCAGTCACACTAGTTCATTCACCTTCCTCCATAAATGCATACATGGCTGTATAAGTACATACTCATGTATGTACATATGCTTCTGCATATTAGTAAGAATTGGTTCAATTCATATAACACGTCAAAGTTTCCAAAGTGTTTTTACAAACATAATTTCATTTGATTCTCACAAAAGCCTTGAAAGGTTAAGTACTAGAGGTATTAGTATCTTTATTTTACAGATGAGGAAAATTAAAGTTGGGAGGCTTCATATAATTGTTAAGTCATTAAGTCATTTCAGTCTTGTTCAACTTTTCATGACCACATTTGGGGTTCTCTTGGCAGAGTTACTGGAGTGGTTTGCCATTTCCTTCTCCAGCTCATTTTATACGTGATGAAACTGAGGCAAACAGAGTTAAGTGACTTGCCCAGGGCCATACAGCTAGTAAGTGTCTGAGGCTGGATTTGAACTCATGGAGATGAATCTTCCGGATTCCAAGCCCAGTACCACCAAGCTGCCCACTTCAAACAATTACTAAGTGTTGAAGGCAGGACTGGAATTTGAGTCTTTCCTGAACACAAGTTCAACTCTCCCCTGCTACTTAGAGTGCTATTCCTATTTACCTGCCCCTCCACCCAATCAACGACTAGCAGTCATGGTGTAGTACAATGTAGTAACATACATATGTGTGTGCAAATAATAGGCTTTAAACTTGTCCTGTTCTATGTAAATGTTTTGTTTCTTTTTGAACACCTGGCTCCAAACCATATATCCATGAGGACCAAAAGTTTCACCTCTAATACAAACGATATAACATGTAAACTCACTTTTCAAAACTTAAAGTGCTATATAATACTAAATATTATAAATTGCAGCTATTAATGCATTAGCTGTTAATACAACAATGGGTATAGAGCTATCTCTTTAACACATAATGTAAACTCATAACCAAACAAGGATTTTCCTTAACAATGATAATTGCAAGAATGTATTGAATTTTTACTTTTGGACTGCAGTGCTCAAAGAAATAAATATACCTTCCGCAAGAGAAGTTGAACTCTGTCTATAATACCCCAGGTCCTATCCCCTCCACTCTCCCCACAGATTACACCAAATTTACCACGCTCTTTCATATGTTTTTCTCCATCTCAAAATACATCTTCTTTCCCCAAGGTCTACAAACAAATGTGCAGAGGTAGTCTCATCCTTCAAAAAAATTAAAAAAAAAATTCCCTTGACCCAGCTACTCCCTCTCAAGGTATCATCCTCTCTCTCATGCCATCTTATTCAACCCCTTCAGAGAAAACAGCTAGAATTACTAGTCTGTAAACGCTGCCTCCACTTCCTTACCACTCACTTAATCCTCAAACTCTGCAAATCTGGTTTCTATCTCCACCCCTCTGAAAACTACTTTCCTAAAGGTCATTAATGACCTTTTCATTGGCAAACCCAATGTCTTTTGAGGGGCGTCCTCATCCTTCTTGATCACAGAAGCATGTGATTTTATTGGTCCCTCCCTCCCTCCCTGACTCCAAAATATCCCCTCCCAGTAACTTCTCTATTTCTGTTGATAGCACCACCATCGCGGAAGCTATCCAGGCTCAAAACCTCTGAATCATCTTTGCCTCTTCCTTCCCCTATCCTTTATAGCTGCCAAGTCCAGCAGATTCTACCTCTTCAATTTCTCTCCACTCCCTCCCTCATTTCCATACCCTCTACAACAGCACTACTAGTTCATGTCTCATCTCTTCCAATCTAGATTTCTGCAGCTTCTACCTGATTTTTCTGTTCTCAGTACCTCCTTTTTCCCATTCATCCTTCACACCATCATCCAAGTAGTCTTCTTAATACTCCCCTTTGATCTTATGCAAAACAAAAGAAAGCAAAACATTCAGCAGCTTCCCAATGCTTACTGAATTAAATGTGAACTTCTGCTCCTAGAAACCAAAGCCCTACACAATCTGTCCCCCATCTATTTTTTTGTTATCTCCTACCGCTCCACTTTATATACTTTACCTTCCAGCTAAATTAGACCACTCTCCAGTCAACATTACTCTTGTGCCCGTTTCCCATCTCCACATCAATTGTGTATACTCTCCCTTATACCTATAATGGACTTATCCTCCTCCCCACACTTATGTCCTTCCCTCTTATTGAGGCCCAAATCAGGTATTACTACATCCTCTTCCAAGAATTTGTTAATTCTATTCAAAAATAAAGGCAATTGCTCATATCCTTTTGCCCAGAGCCTCTTCTTTGAGCATTTATTAGACTCACTCTTGTATGATGGCATCATATGTGCATCTATGTACATAGCACAAAATCTCGTGCATATATGCAGGAATATTAAGTTTCTTGACTAAAAAGATTGTTACATGCATCTTTACATTCTCAGTGCCTCATATAAAGTAAATGCATAATATGTGTTTGTTGGATTTAATAAAAATGAATTAAATCTAGTTGGTAATTCCATCGGACTACATTCTGTATTTTGAGGAGTTACTATGACCATAAGGAATGTAATAAGATGTTTAACCATTAGTTTATTCAGTTTTCTATGGGTATACAAATGCATATCTCTCAAATGAGTGGAAACCCTTCTAAAATACCTAAACAAGTCTAATGCAGAATATTAACCTCTTCAAAAAAAACTGGAAACCTTCTGAAAATAATTTTTCCCTAGAAAATTAAGTTTCCTTTCTATAGTAAATACAGACCAAGCAAAGGATCAAGACGACTAGGAAGACAACTAAGTTTACATTCCACTTCTTCCACTAAACTTATGTGTAACTTCTTAATGATGGGAAACAAGAACTGCTACAACTTATAACTGGGAGCCTATATTAGTCAATCAACAAGTATTTATTATGTACTTACTATATGTTAGGCACAGTGAATGGAAAAACAAGATTGAGTGTCCCTCCCTCCAAGAAACTTGTAGATTCAATGAGACCTATTCTGCACTAAGCTGGACCTTCTTTTAAATATTCTGCCTTTTAATAAGAAGAAATACGCTAGGAGCACCTTTTTGACAACAACAACTGCCTTATAAAATTTGCTGTTTCTCAACTAGATAGCAGTTCAGCCCCTACAACTGCCTGACAACTACCTATGACAACTACCTATGTTTCCGGATCTCTCATAGTAACTAAATGCATAATCAACATGAAATTCAAGCTGAAGCACAAGCAATTTCTTCTGGACAGAACTGTAATGACAATAAGACTCACTTTTCTTAGGACGAAACGGGACTTGTCTTGTCCTTCTCTCCCTCCAAATGAAGCTCTATGGAATCTTTTCCCAAATATGATGGGGTACAGAGGACAGGTGGCCTTTTATAGACATAATTTAATGTTCCACACCCTGGGGGCACTTAACAAATGGTGATTGATGGTGAGAATTGTAATTCATGGAAAAATGTGAATTTGAATAGCAGTAGCAACCTTACTGCCTTTGGACACATGGATGTCTGTATTTCAAAACAGATTAATCAGAATTAGTATAAGCCTTCATTAAGGTTTAATGATTTTGATCTCCTCTTGAATTTGATAATGGACACATCTGGTTGCTGGGAGGCACTTATTAGATTTTTCAATTGAAAAATGACACTTTCACTCCAAATCCCTTAAAGTGATTTTTAACTCTGGAGAAAGGAGTGGAAGTATCTCCTTAAAATAGTCTGATAAAATCCTTTCAGCCATGAAATAAGTGAGACTTTCGAAAGATGAAACTCATTGAAATGCACCATACTGGTTTAAGACTACAAGTTAAATATAAGTAAAAACATCCTAATGAAACAGAAGTATGATTACGGTCTGTCCTGATTTTCAAATTATAGTTTCCACACAAGCTGTCACATAGAATATGCATATTAGGCCATTAAACTGAAGGTGAAGATAAAATCATGCTAATACTTAGGAGGAACCAAGTCCTTAAAAACTGAATGAGTTTCTGGACTTCACTTACTCAAGTGAGTAAGATGATCTTTTACTGTATTAATAGCATTAGGGTGCCATACTAATTTGCTTCACTAATTGCAATATTGGTGGTTACAACTGATACTACTAAAATAAGGTATTTGGGAATCACATAGTTTCATCATTAGAAGGAACTTTAAAAATTCATCTAGTACTATGGCATTCAAGGACCCTATTTACAATAACATATGCTTAGCAAGTTAGATGATTATTTAGGGAGTTTCAGGGAGAAGGTCAGGCATTTAAATGAATGAGACTAACCTCTACATCAGGAATCTATAAAATGGGATGCGCAGACCTCTTAAAGATGTATGGATAGATTTCAGAGGGTCAGTGAACATGAATGGGAAAAAATTCCTTTATTTATACTAAACTTCAGTATCCTTTGAAATCCTACACGCTTTATTTTATGTATTTAAAGACATTTTGAGAAGTGATCTATAGGCTTCACCAGCATGTCAAAAGAGTCCATTACACAAAAAAAGATAAGAACCCTGCTCTAGATAAAAACAGGGCTCTCAAAAGGGTGTAGTAAAAAAGAAGTAAGATGGGGGGCACTATGAATAAAGAGCTGCTCCAAAAGTGAGAAACCTGAATTCAAATTTGACCTGAGATACTTACTTGCTTGTGTGACTCTGGGCAAGTCATATAACCAAAATTTCTTCATCTGTAAAATGGGGATAATAATAGAACCTATCTCCCAGAGTTGCTGTGCAGATAAAATGATGTAATTATTTGTATAATATTTTGTAAACCTTAAAACATGATAAATCTTAAAACACTATAAATGCTAGCTATTACTTTCTAAAGTCTTTACTCTGTATGAACTTGGGCAAAGTCACTTCACTTGCCTGAGTTTCAAGTTGGGAGAGGCTTAGACTAGATAAGTAGATCTGGGAGTCCTCTACGTAGAGATGATATTTAAATCATCAGGAGTTGATGTTACCAAGAATCTGTACAGGGAGAAGAGTAGTAGGCCTAGGCCAGAACTTTAGGGAACACCCAGTTAGGAAGCATGATACAGAAGCTGAGGCAGAAAAGGCGACAAAGAAACAGGAGAGCTAGGAAATAACAGTGTAACAAAAGCCCAAAGGGGAGAAAGTATCCTGACAGAGAGGGTGATCAACAGTGTCAAATGCAACAGAAAGGTAAAGGAGGATGAGAAATAAGAAAAGGCCATGAAATTTGGCAATGAAAAGATCATCAGTAACTTTGGAAAAAGCAGTTTCAGTGGAGCAATGAGATCCAAAGACAAGCAAGAGGTTGGGGAGCCAGGACTTCCTTAGAGTACGGATGCACCAATACTCAGAGGAAGTCAAAACCTGAAAGAAAAGTCCCAGATATACCCCAATATTCAGGGCACCATTCTTTGCAGTAACAAAGAATAGGAACACAGTGGATACACATCAGTTGGTGATGGCAAAACAAGCTGTGAAGCACAAATGTAATGAAATTTTATTGTACCATAAGACATGATGAATATGACCAATTGAGAGAAACATAAGAAAATGTATATGAACTAATGCAGAATGAAGTAAGCAGAACCAGGAAAAGAGTATGTATTAACATTACCAAAAGTTAATAAAACTCAACATTATGTAATTAAAATAAACAAACTTAGACATACTTCATTGAAAAGGTAGAGGACTATGGGTAGAATATTGCATATATGTGAGATGCAATTGATATTTTGGATTTGCTGAACTATTTCTTCTTTTTTAAAAAAAAACCTTGGTTACAAAAGATGTTTTACTGAGCAACAAATGAAGGAGAGGGATATATTCAGAGATGTCTGTGTTATAAAAAGAAAAGATACGTGCAAAAAACAAATTTAAAAATGTATATCCCCCTCCAATTATTTTCTTCTTTAAGTTAATCATCTATCTTTCAGTTACTCTTCCTATGACACAGTTTCTGGACTCAATGCTTTCTTCTGGATATATTTAAATTTGTCAATGTACCTCTGAAAAGAGGTGTGCAGAACTGCATGTAATATCCTAGGGGTGGCTTAACTAGTTCAGAGTATATTGAAATTATTATCAATATAAGAACAACTTAAAATGTCATTAAAGAACATCCAATTCACCTGCCTCATTTCATACATGAGTAAACTGAGTCCCAGAATATTTAAGTGTTTTGTCCAAGGAAACATAGCTTGTTAAAAAGGGAGAAGTGACCAGAGCCTAAGTCTCTCAATCGCTAATGAAGTGTTCTTTCCAACACATGAAGAATTCCTAAAGTATAGGAATTACAATGTAATAATATTGATTCAATTCATAGATACACAGTTACTTCTAAATCATGACTTTATTAGTTATATAGTTATTAATTATATAATTATTTCTAAATCATGATCATAAGACACTTGGTTGGTTCCAGCAAAGAAGAAGTCCCTATGTTTCTCATAATCAAAATTGTTTTGCTAATGGCCCACTGATTTGTAACATGATTTTAAACTCCTATAACATATTGTTTTCACGGAACCAATCAGCAACGTGGGTTAGGTTAGAGCTATAATTTAGCTATCATCCAAGGCATCAGTTAACTCTCTCAGCTTTATTTTACCTGAAACTCTAATAATCATAACTTTATCTCTGCAGGCTTATGAATAGCAACCACCTTGCAGGCTTGTTGTGAAGATCAAATGAAATAATATATGTAAAATTGCTTGGCATAGTGGTAGATGCTATATATAAATGTTTACTTCCCCACCCCATCTCTTCCCCCAATTTGGTCCTGTCTATTGTTACCTGATTTGAAAACTGACTATAGCTACCATCCTCCAAAATTGTACTTAACACTTTTTAAAACATATATAAAAGCTGACTCCTAGTCTAATGAACTTTACCCCAAACTAGCAAATGATGATCACTTGGCTGAGTATATTTAGAGAAGATTCTTGTTCAGCCTGAGTGTCACTAAATGACCTCTGAGGTCCCTTCCAGTTCTGAGATTTGGGGATCTGACCTAATTCGCAAGGTTTTCAAAAGAGTCAAATGAGATAATATATATATATACATTATATATATATATATATATATATAGCACTTTTTCGAGCTTCAAACACTAAATATCAATTATTGTTATTATTCTTATAGCATATGTAAACACAAAAACCTCATGTCAAAAATAAGTCACAGAATCTTTGGATCCTACAAAGGAACTTTCAAAGCAGATTTTCAAGCAAGATATGAATCCTTCATATTATGGTCTAATTTGCATTAAGACCAGAGACCCACTCCTTTCCCACCAAAGAAAGCCTGACTCTTCTGTGGGTGACAGTACAATGCTCCCACTTTTAAATGCAGAGAACATGGTTTCTCCATAACCTACCCGAAATCATGACAACTGAAACACCAGTTCTATTTGCATTCTATAGTAATTTGCAAAAGAGTGCAATGGAGTGAAAGGATATTTCAAGGGTCAGACACTGCAACTTAGAAAAGCTTCTTGGAGGAGGTAGGTGCTGCAATGCAACTGAAGGAAAGGGAGGGATGTAGTTTGGCAGGTGGAAGAGCCTGCTTACACATTTGGGACTGCCTGGAACTTTGGGGGTCGGGGTACAAGAAAGGAGGAAAAAGAACAGGCTATGAAAAGCAATAAGAAGTAAATCTGGCTAGAAAATATACCTGCATACAGCAGAAAATAAAAGCCCACTACGGTGCTCAGACCTTGACGTGAAGATACTTATAGGCTTTGGTCAAAATTTACAAAGCACTTCTCAACATCTTTTTTTTCAAAAGGAGGATTCCACAACCTATTCTTTAAAAAAAAATGCTGTTTCTATTGGGAAACTGTCTTCATTTGAAGTTTTTCTTCCATCAAGTGAAAAACACTTCCTTAAAAGAACTCCAGAATCACTATCAGCTCTTAATTATAATTATCTACTCATCACAAAGCACAGATCAAATGAATAACACATAGTGCTTTAAGGTTTATAAAACATTTTACATACATTGTTCCTTTTTGATCCTCCCAACAACTAGTTTTAGTAGGTGGTGGATATTGTTATCCTCATTTTACAACCTGACAGGTGGTCATCCAGCCTCTGCCTGAATTAGACTAAATCTCATTTCTTTCAATTCCTCTCAGGCATCCTTTGGTGAAAATGCTAATGACCAGTAAAACATCCAAAGGCAGGCAGCAAGCAGGGAGAAAAAAACGGAAGATTACCTATGAACTACATAATCAACAACTAAATCATCACCAGCTTCCCCTAAAACTAACCAATCCTAACTTTTAAAATAATTGATCGCAGGCATGATTTTACAACCAGGAGGCACACATTTAAATGGAATACAATGAAAATGAAAAGAAATCATGGTAGAAAATGTAGCCATATCATTTCTGTTTCATTTCTTTAAAGGCTCTCTAGCATTTCCATATCATTCTTAAAGTGCTAACACTGAATGTAGTATCTGAACATGGAAATGAGTGATGCCAAGCACAAGAAAAGATTTATTTCCCATTCTTGTTTCTAATACTTTTGTTTCCTAACAAATAGCTTATTAGACTAAATTAAAGAATAGGTCAGCTATAAATAAGACAATTCTCATGGAGCCAAAAATCAGTCAGACTTCTGAGCAACCAGTTATATCCTGGAATCAAATCAAGCACAGTTGTACCCTGGAGGCAGATCTTCAAAGTAACTTACAGGCAGATCTGTACCTGATCCATAGAGAATAGACATTAAACATGATTGCACCTCATAATATGTTCTCTTTCTGACATAATTTCTCTTTTGTGAATTTGGGGGGCAAAATGGATAATAGTCTCATTTATTCTGTTTTTGAATGATACGAAAAACTCCCAATATGGGTAGAGAAAACTAGGCCAATTAGTTAGCTAAGTGATTAAGTAGAAATGTAGGTAAAACACCAAAAGCCTGCCTGCAATCAAGATAGAGATGCTAGAATTATGGAATTCAAGAATGAGAGTTCAGCATGACCACATGAGTTAATCTTCAATTGCCAATGTTATTTGGGATGAAAGTACCATTTTCTTTTGAGCTGGGAGAAAAAGCATCATCTGTGGTCACATACGCTCCAGGCTTTTAGAAGCATAAGGTCTAGTTTAGAGCTGAGGAACTTGGCATTAGATAACCTGAATTCAAATTTCAACTATACTCTAAATACTTTGTGACCCTGGGCTAGCAATTTAATTTTCTGTATCTGTAAAATAAAGCTGGTTCTAATTCTAAATTTATTATTGTATGCTTCTAAATTGCAGTACCCCACAATTCATCCTAGGCAGTTTCTTTTATATCATCCCTAGTTAGATATTACTTATCCTACCTTTCAATTTGTATATACTCAGATACTTTAAAGGATTTTTGACCTCATTGAGATTGCTAATCCTTCCAATCCAATCCAAGAAGCATTTATTGCATTACCTTGTGCCAGTAACTTAAAAGAGACACTGGAGATACAAAGACAATACAATACAATACAACAATACAAAGATAAATTTACCAATACAAATCAAAACCCAGTCATGCCATTGTATCCAATGAGATCTTTGTCCTTGTCTCTCCTGGGGAATCTATCCAATGCACTAAGAACTTGTATCTAATATGCCAGGAATCTACCCAATTTAGTATTCTTTCCTCTAAATCTTTTAGTATTTCATGGATATGCAAAATACTCAGGCAGTCTATCTTTTAACTCTTACGGAAAAAAAAACAACTATAGATAATTATTTCTTGTATACTAGAGTAGCAACAGAAGTAAGACTGGAAAAGGATTAGGTTTTTTAAGATTGTGCCCCAGAATATGATGGCAGTTACAGAGGACAAAGTGTGTTAAAACTAGGAAATCCCTGAGGTCCTTTGAGGAGGAATATGTTTCAACACTTAAAAAAACTACAAATAATTCCAAGAAGCCAGATCACCATGATACCATATGATGCTTAGATGAACCTTCACTTCAGGCCACCATATTTAAAGTATCACTACTCCTCCACAGGATTTCAGTTTTATACAAATGGTGGTTGATAGATTCAAGGTAAGTCCCCATGCTTTCATGACCAAAAAATTAACTTTTGTAGAAGCCTTGGAACAGACATCCTCTTTTCATAAGTGATGGGCAAGCTAAAACCTTTAACATTACTAGAGAGATAAATGCTTAATTGGTCACTGAAATGTCCTATGTGATAAATGACTAATGATCTTAAACATTAATATTTTAAGTGCATTGCAGTATAATGCATATAGGTGTCACGTAAAAGCTTGAAAAGGCTGGAAAGTGGTTGCTTTTACATAATAATTTATACCAAAAAACCACAAGCATAAATTTCTGCATGCTATTCAAGCTTCAAAGAGTAACCATCTACAATATTACAAAATGATTCACTACAACCAAGAGATTAAGAAAATTAAGGCTAAATTTTGTACATAAAGAAAAAGGGAGATGACTTAAAGCATGAAAATTATTCATTTAACATATTTAATTATTTCAAACCAGGTATTTGATTTCTCAAATCCAAGATTTCGATTTTGTAAATGTCTGAAGGGGCTTTAAGGGCTGGCAGATATTTATTTATACTTTCCTCAAAATATAACAAAGAACAATTGCTGAGTACTTACTGTATGCCAGCCCTATACTATTAAAAAACCCCACAAATCAGATTATAACACATAAGCAATAATTACAAAATGACACACAGGTCAAATTTAATTACAAAAAAATCTATTATGTTTTGCCACAAATACAGAAATCCAATGACCTTATAAAACAAATAAATTAGGAGGTGATACATCCACTCTTATAAACGTGTACAAATGCCCACCTTTTTGTACCATTATCCTTCTAGTGATGTTACACTGTTATAAATCAAGCAACACTATAATCTATGAAGAATCAAAATTGCAGACAACCAGAAATGTGATAAAGTGATAAATAGTGTTAGAATATGTTGTATGATATTTCCAACAATTCCACATAATAGTATATAAGGTATATAAGAGGTACATGATCGGAGAAGAGGAAGGCTGGTCCTGAATTGACAAGAAAGGTTAACATGGAAAGTCTGAGTGCTATGATAGTACCTATTTAATGTTACAAAGTTTAAGGGAAAGGCTGCAGTGCACTGAGTCAGCTATGGATGCCTTTTGTGAGAATACAGGTAACTGCATAGAATTAAAAGAATGTATGTATTGAAATCTCTCCATCAATGACATCACAAATCTACTGAATTATGGAAGCACTTCCCATAACAAATAAGAAAATTTTGCATGGTGACAAGGAACCATGGTCAAGTGAAAAAGTACTGGAGACTACTGAATTTTTGCAATGAAATCCAAAGATTCCTGTATTCTAGTCCTGGCTCAATATATATAAATATTTGTTTGACCTTGGGCATAGCATAAGATTTGCAGCTTGATAGGATCTTAAAGATCTAGTCTAACTCTCTCCTCTTACAGATCAGAAATACTGAGGCTCTTTGAGGTTAAGTGACTTTCCAAAAATCAGAGCCAAAAATCTTGAATCCAAGCCTTTTGACTGAAAATTCCAAGGTGCATGTTACCTCTCAGGGCCACTCACCTGTAAAATGAAGAGGTTAGATATTCCTTACGGTCCCTTCTAGCTCTATCATTGTATGGTGCTACAGTAGTATCGCCTAGAATACTCCTTTAATTGGTGACTTTTCCTTGTCAGACAGCATGGGGAAGTGGGAAAGAAGTATGAACTTAGAAAGATGATAGAGCAGAAAGGAACCATAGAATTCACCTAATCCAATCCTTCATTTTAGAGATAAAGAAACTAACGGCTCAGATAAAAGTCACATACTGATTTAGCTTCAGGGCTTACATTTCAAATGGAAGGTCTTCTGATGTCAAATCCAACATTCTTTTCACAAATCATACTGCTATGAATATTTTGGACTGTAATTTCTCTCTGACTTCTTTGATGTATATAATCAGTAGTAAGATCACTGGGTCAAAAGCTATGGGCAGTTTAGTCACTATTCTTTCTAATGCCAAATTGAAATTCAGAACCACTGGAACAATTCACAGCTCCACCAACAGCTGTCTTTCCACAGTGCCTCCAAATATTGATTGCTTCCATCTTTCTTCATCTTTTCCAGCTTGCATGCAGTGAGATAAAACCTCAAAGTTGCTTTAATTTGTATCTCTTATTACTTATGACTCGGGAAATGTTTTCATGCAATCAATTAAAAAAAGTAATTTTTAAAAATCCTATGCCTATCCCTTAACTACTTATCATATTTGTGATAGTTCTCTGTAATTCTGGAAATCACACTTTTATCTGTGATATTTCATCCAAATATTTTCTACTCTACCATTTCTACTTCAGTTCTGTCTTCATCATTGATTTTATGCATGCAAAAATGTATCTATTTTATCTCGTATGACTCTTCTATCCCTTGTTTGGTTAAGAATTCTCTCCTCAGTCATAGCTATGAAAGGCACTTGATCTTTGTTTTCTTATTTTTTTCTTGTGGCAAGACATTTTATATCCAGATCTCACATGCATTTTAAGTTTATTGTGCCATACAATGCTAGATATTGGTCTAAACTTCATTTTTGCACAGTTGTTTCTAGTCTTCCCAATAGTTCTGATCAAAAAGGAAATCCTTCTCCCAGTAGTTTGTCCTTGGGTTTCAATCAAACATTGGACAAGTTTTGAACTGATTAACTAATCTGTTCCTCGTAGCTAATTTTCTGGGTTTTTTTTCTTTTAGTTAACACAAAATGTTTTAAATGGCTACTGATTTTTAATATAATTTGAGGCCTGATAATGCTATGAGTAGCACACTGTGAAATGGAGAAACTTTTCTATGGAGCACTGTTTTTTTTTTCACAAGTCTTTCAAAAAGAATGAAGAAAAAGTAGCCTTTCTAACATTTCTTAGTTTTAATGGAAGCCCCTTGGCTGATAAATTCCTTCATAGACTGTGAAGACATTTATCATTCGCCATCAAGCAATGTATTTCCATGCCACACTACAGTCTCATGATTACACTGGTCTTTCTTTAGTGACATCTATGCATTTTTGGGTCCAATGTATTTCTTATCGAGAATGAGAACTCGTTTTGTCCCCATACTAAAACCTCATGGTTATACATGTCTGTGTAGCACAATGGCATGAACATATTTGTGGAAAAACATAAAATAAACACATTATTTGCTAATATTTTGAAGAAATAGAAGACTACTATAACCCTGAGAAATTAGTATATTAGCTCACTGAAAAGCTCTCATTTAAATCAAAGAACCAGAAGCATACTAAAAAAAGAAAAGAAGCATATTATATCAAGAGAATACAATTTGAAAAACAATGACATCCTCTCATATTTAGTTTTTTTAAAGTATGGTAATCAGAGCCTGGCCTGTAGCTGTGTGAACATTCCTCCTCAGAATAAGAGTAAATGAGATGCTAAGGGCATTTTTACATAGCTATAGAAAATATCCACCAGAATTCTCCATTTCCTGATGAAAAAAAATCCCCTCTCAGGACCTTTGATTTGAAGTCATTACACAGTCTGGATTTGGAATCAAAGGATGTAGATTAGAAATCAGTCACTTGACTTCAATGAGGCTTCAGTCTCTTTCTCTGTAAAAAAGAGGGTATTAGACTAGATGATCTTTTATGGTTTCTTCCAGTTCTAAATCCTATGTCCAGGATTATTTTGGCTTCTGTGTAAAGAACATATTGGAAAAAGAGAGACTTTGGGGAGAGAAACAATTACATTAGTCCATATAAGTAGTGATGAGTGGCTGAACCAGGGTATAACATGTGGAGTAGAAAACAGATGCATACAACAGCTGTTGTAGAGGTAACATCAGTAAGACTTGGTAACTTTGTACAGAGGAGAATGAAAAGTTTGAGATGACTTTACATAACAGAGATTCTAAATCTAGGTGGGAAGTTAATGCTGCCATCAATGGAAATCGAGAAGTTAAGAGGAACTGTAGGTTTAGTTTAAGGAAAAGAAAAGATCAGTTTGAACCATACTTGTTTGAGGTGTTTGAGGAGTTTGAGGTACTGGCAGAAGGAAGTTTCCTGGGTTCTCATTGAATTTATCTAGGACACAAGCGAGAGCCTCCTTAGATTTGTCAAAGCTAATGACTACTACCAACTTCTAGTGATTCAGAGGGAGATGAATAATACAAATAATGAGTGCTTACTAAATTGTCAGTTGTGGAGGGATATAAAGATGAGTGAGATACTATCCTTGCACTCATCCTGCTCATATGTAGAAACAAATTTCAGGGAGTTGTTAGGGTTGATTGAACAGATTTTGGAGTTATCTGTGAAGAGATGTTTATGGAACCCATGGAACCAAATGAGAAAATTTTCCAAAGGAAACGTAGGAAGAAACTTCACCTCAACATTTACTAAGTCCCTACAACATGCAAAACACTGGGATAAAGATATAAAGATAACAATGAAACTGTCCTTAACTCTTCATTTTACTTAATTTTACTCAGGCGACATAATGTATACACAGCATATACAAAACCACTTCAACAGGAAAGAGGAATAATAACTGTTGGTATCAAAAAAAGGCTTCAAAATTGGAGGTGCCACCTAAGATGTTCTTTGAAGGAAGACAAGGATTATAAAAAGTGGAGGTGAAGAGTACATTCAGACTTTTAGTAAAGCCTGTGCAAATGCAAAGGAGCAAGAGATGGTACAAATATCAAACAGAAAGAACAGCTGGTTTGGCTAGAACACAGAGTAAATCAAAGAGAGTGATATGAAATAAGTCTAGAATAGTAGGTAGGAGCCAGACTGAAGAGGGCTTTAAAATGCAAAGCTGAGATCTTTGTATTTTGTCTTAGAAGGAATAAGGGGCTACTCAAGGTTTCAGAGCGGGGGGGATGGTTTGGTCAGGTTTGTGTTTTAAGAATTTAAATATATTAGCAATATGAAGGATGGATTAGGGAGAAGAAAATGGAAGTGACCAATTAAGAAGCCTTTGTAAATAGAAGTGGGAGGTGATGAGTGCCCGACATGCGTGGCCACTGCGTGAGTGTGATAGATACTATAGAGGCAGACTCAACTAGACTTGTCAACTAATTGGACAGAGGTAGTAAAGGAAGAAGAACTCAGAGGCTTTGAAGTTAGATGGTTGACAAGTGGAAACAAGGAAGTTGGGGTGAGGGACAGGCTTAACGGAGGGGTGTGGGAAGGGAAGGAAGGAAGGAAGGAAGACAGAGAGGGAGAGACAAAGAGAGAAAGAGAGGAAGGAAAGGAGGAAGGGAGGAAGGGAAGAAGGAAGGAAGGAAGGAAAGAGGGATGGAGGGAAGGAAGGAAAGAAGGAAGGAAGGAAGGAAGGAAGGAAGGAAGGAAGGAAGGAAGGAAGGAAGGAAGGAAGGAAGGAAGAAAGGAGGGAGGGAGGGAGGGAGGGAAGGAAGGAAGGAAGGAAGGAAGGAAGGAAGGAAGGAAGGGTGTGGGTTTGGACATGTTAAGTTTAAGATTGGCTTAGTGAGGTATCTTCTCAGACATGGGGATGAGGGAAGATCATTTACAATCACTAGTTGTAAAACTGAGGGGATTAGAAGGATGGCGGTCATAGCAAACAACAGACAACTATATATTTATCATCTAAAGAATAGCCCAAGATCAGAACAAGCCATTGCTACATTGGTCATTAGACTGATGAATTTTTTCCAGCCACAATAATTCTGGAAGACCAGTAAGTTGTAGAGGGATTGCGGTCTATGCCAATATAAGAAACAACTGCACCAACCAAATCACACATATTTGATGTATTGCAAGAACTTAACATTTATACAGTGGATATGTGACTTTCATCACTAAAGGTATACCTTCTCTGATAATACAGATTACAATTCATCCATATCTTCTTGTTGGTATCCTCCCATAAATTCTTCACAGGAAGACATTGATTTCTTCACATTGAATAAATACCAGCAGGTGCACTGTTACCTAATACTATTACCAGATAACCAATTCTTTTCCAGTCTTATGTCTCTCAGATACTCTCTATTATATACTGTCTCCTATACAACTCCTAGTTGGGAACATTTTGCAGGCCACTCATGCCCACCATACACCTCTACACTGGAGTAAAACTCAACTTTAATTCTTCAGACTCTAAGGCAATTAACTCAGTCCCATTGGAAGAATACTGATGTTAAAGGGATAGGCCTTTATTTCAGAGAGATCCTTGGGATCGTTAAAAAATATTGCATAATTTTCCAGATGGAATATATCTAACATGTTTTTCTCTTCCTTCTGTTCAATCAGTGTCCATTCATAGTGTCTATCCAAGATAATTATATTGATGGATTAGCTCTTTGAGTTGTCCATCCAACTGCTTAACAGTCTGGACAATACGTATTCTTCATTAACTTGCTTCTATTTTTCTATGTAGTTAGGTCAGATTCTTTAAGTAACTATGGATCTCACTTAGAAAGCTTATAATATTCCAAAGCTTGATGCAATCAGCACAATGCCATCTACAAGCAGCTGGAGCACCTAGAGGAACTCATTATCTAAACAACACAATGGACAGAAGGTTAATTTTGGAGTTAGGAAAGATCTGAGCTCAAACCCTGCCTCAGACACTTACTATGTGACCATGAGCAAGTCTGTCTGACTCAGTTGCTTCTTCTGTAAAACAGGAACAATAAGAGTCCCTATTCTCAAGTGTGGTTGTGAGGATGAAATAAAATATTATACATAGAGTGTTTCGCAAACTTTCAAGTGTGATGTGTTAGCTTTATTATTATTATCTACATCACGATCATCTATAGGGATTCTCCCTTCCATTTTGGACTCTTCACCAGATAGCTTTTATTCTAGTGGCAAACACCTTTGATGAGTGCATATTCCTCTTTTTACCTCTAGTAATCAGAGGCTCAATGAACAAAATCATTATAAGAAAGCTCTTGATGGAAAAGAGCTGCACTGTGAAGACAGTATTTTTTATATTCTGAATTAGATACGATTTTTATAGTCTACATTTTACAGTAGATTGTAAGAGCTGTCAGTTTTTTGTGATTACAAAGATGTGATCTGCTATAGAAAAACATTTGTAACAGCTCTTCTTTCCTTTTCTCAATCCCTCATCAAACATGACCTTGGCATGTATTTTGATCAGTCTCAAAAAAACTTTGTAGGAATGAATAAGCAGGCATTTAAGTAAGTAGTTATTGGTCACTTGATTCTGGAAATAACAAGATCCATGATTTTCCCAAGCTTTTTGTGTCTTCTTTCAGAAATCTCAAAAATTGAGTTATTTCTCTAATTAGCTGTGAGATCCTGGGCAAGCCCTCTGTTTCCTCAACTATAAAAATGACCAAGTTGAACTAAATCTCTCAGACTTTTTTCCAGCATAAATAAACTGACTACAAGCCCAGTGTTCTTTCTACTACATCATCTTGCCTATTACATTGCATTCTATGTTATAGCTTATTTGTGTGCATATCTTCTCTTCTCAAGTAGATTCTAAACCTTGTGAGGATAGAAACAGATTCTGATTCATTTTTATAGCCCTCTACAGGCTTGAGTATCATAGCATAGATGACCAGGAAGTGGTTAACATTGTCAGGTAGACCTGAGTTCAAATTCCGCCTCCTGCTCTTACTGGCTATAAGGCCATGGATCACAGTCACCCTCTCAGAGTCTGATTCTTCATCTGTAAAATGAAGACAGTGACTTCACTATGCAAACTTTAAATACTAATAATAGCAATTATTATAATGGATAAAACTAGAGGGATGTTACCAGATCCTTGATAAATGCCAAGTATCAAAGACTGCTCAGACCAAGTTGTATTTTTAGTCAGAAATTTGTTTGTTCCGTTTTAAAAAATGTTCAATATCATCCCAACTCCAGAAAAATTCCCTTCCTTGATAATATTTTAAAATGTACCAAAAAGATATGAATTGTGTAAGGGAAGGATTCTCTACAGTTGAAACTTTAAGAAACCCAAGTTGCTGAAATCCAAACTGACAAAATGGGAAAATTCAGGAGAAAAGGAACAAAAAATATTATGTAATGAGCAAAACGGTCACAATACAAGCAACTATAAAAGTATCACTTTTGTCAGTGATTGATATTGTTTTTTCTTTCCAGGAAATTCAACTTTTAGCTTAAAATGTGTAATTATTGACTGAAATATTTGAGTCTCTTTCTCCCTAGACACCAGAAACTCTCATTTGGTAGGGACTATAAGGTTATATTGTAAAATAAGAACAAACAGTTTGGTTGTTTGTTTTTTAAAGTATCGTGGAGGTAAACATTTACACACACACATACACACACACACACACACACACACACACACACACACACAAACACAGCCTAGAATAGAAAGACTGCAGAATTAGGAGACCAAAGTACGTTCTCCTCTTGGCTCTGCCACTAATTTCAGAAAACTCCATGTGACTATGACTTCAGGAAACTCATTTAATGTTTCTGGGTCTTATTTCCCTCATCTATGAAGTCAGGAGATTGGATGAGATGATCTCTAAGGACCCTGACGGCTCTTAATATTCCATTCCATTCTAGGGGGCAGGAAAAATGACTCATTTCAAAGAGATTTTGACTATTGTCTCACTCTTCACATTCACAAGTCTTGTGCAAGGAGGAGTCCCACTTTCAGACCCTTTTTGTAGGTACTGTGCCTTCTTGAAGACTGTGGATCACCACAAAACAAAATCCTTGTTCTACTTCAGCTAAGGGCACACAAGTTGTTTCACTGGTCTCTCTAGACTTCAAGGGAAATCATCCAAGCAGCTTGCAGAGGTGAAAACAAGTAAAGGCTAGATCTTTAGTAGGTAGCAAACAAAACAGAATAGCACAAAGCCAGGAAATGTAATGGCTGCATGTAAAGACAACCCCAACTTTAAAAAAAATAGTTCTTGACATAAAAGGTAGAAAAATATTTAGAAAATATTTTAATTTTCCCCTATAATAAATAGGTTCCAAGGAAGAAAGCAGATTACAATGATTAATAGAAAAACATTTCCAGAAGAAGTTATCCCTGAGAAGCATACATTTTCTGGATGTCAAGAATAAAGAAGTAGGAAATTTACATGTCATAAGTTGGATCTGACCTCACACATTCCATACTTTTTTTTATCTAGTTGCAGGCAGAGAGCACTGGACTAAGATAACTGAAGTTCTACCCATTTATTTGTTCAAGTCATTAAATTTCTCTGGCTCAGTTTCTACACTAATTATGACAATGACTGTCCTCTCCCTATTTCACCTGTGTAGCTGTGAAGATGAGCTTATTATCAAAAAATTTCTTGGAAGAAAAGCATTACATAAATCCAAGGGACCACACTGTTATTTACAATGTTTCAATTAACTCAGTGATTTGGAAATGCATTCTTAGTTACATAGACAAAGGAGAAATACAATATAACATTTTTTTTGAAATCCTGGCCAGGCCTTAAAAAATTTGGCTCAAAAATCATTTCAAGAGTGACAGAATTACCAATTTGTAGTGATCCAATATGGACATTTGTCCTGGGAGGAGGGGAGGAAAGCCAAACCCTAGTATTTTTTTAAAAAGAAAGAAATGTGCTAAATCAGTGAAGAAAAGTATGGAAAATTTAGTGAGATGCCAAAGAGGCACTTGGCAGAAAAAATGGGGAAGCACTAATACAGAATTCTGTTCTTTCCTAATGGCTGCAGCCAGGCATTTTCAAATCATGATTCCTTCCTCATCCATTTTTAAAGAACACAACATGTACAAAGATGGTATAAATTGCTTACAAAATGAAAATGGGATTTGACTATAAAACTTTACATGGAAAAATCAGTTTTATTTTCTGATACTTTAATTTTTAATCTATCGTCTTGTCTTCTTGGGGAAAACAACAAAATGAGATTATCTTTAGCAATATTCATATAAATATACCTATATGCAAGATTAATCTTAAAACTTTAAAAAACAATACAAAAATTTCGTTTAAAAACTGCATGAAAAAGATGTTAATCAACAGCTTTGTATGTCATCCTCCGAACAAGGCCAAACACTGAATCACTGTTAAAATTCCTCACGTGCAGCTACGCCCAGTTAATCTGCTTGAAAGCAGCAAAGTATGTAAATCTACTTACACTGGTGAGATAAACATTTCTCTCATTAAATGTTAACAACATGGAAGTAGAACCGCTGTTGGTCTGCAAATGTATCTCGCCCCTCTCCCCATATTGAATCCCCTCCCCCAATAATCCAGATACTCTAAAACTCTAGCTGAAATCATTCAGAAAGAGAATTGCAGCAAGCTACTTTTTAGCAAAATCCTTTTCTAAAACAAACAATAACAACAAAAAACTTGGACCATGCCTCAATTTGAAAATACAAAGCATGTAACATCCCCATCTATGGACTAACTACTGCATGAAAATCAGCAGCAAAAGAAAGAACTCACAAGCAGAAGGTAGTCAGGTAGTAATTACAAAGAAAAGAAAGCATGGTGATTTTTATTTTGAGATTCTGAACTGCAAGACCACAATCTCACCCACCCCCACCCCACCCTCCAATGAAAACACCTTATTTTTACAGACCACTATATACTAGCATGAAGAGTTTGGGATTTAGGGGTTGGGAGAATGGAGAACAGTTGCTACTGAAAACATATATTGTACCCACATAAAATTATTGCATATACTATAATACAATTGATAGGATGTGAGTGCACCCTCATATTTCTCAACTGGGACTTAAACCTGCATTCTGCCTTTGTCTAGTCATTACCCACTGAGCTACCACTTATATCAAGGGATTCTAAGTTTGACTAGAGTCCAGTAGGCGTATTTCTAAGGTCCTCATCTGCCTGTGATGCAGGAAAATCCTGTTTAACACTGATGACTTCAGAGATCAGAACTCACTCCTTGTTCTCTATACTAGAGGGGAAAAAAAGTCAGACACCACCCACCTATATATAGTTGGCTCCTCCATATCCTCCCTGGAAACATGACAGGGTTTAAAAAGAAGAATTAGGGCTATTTCATTCAAGGAAATACTGCTTTGCCAACAATAATTCCAACAAACCATGTCAAACTACAAATATCACTTCACCCAAATCACTTTCTTTTTCTTCCATTTTCTGTTTTCTTTAAAAAAAAAAAAGATCTCTAGACTGAAGTTACTTATTCTCAAATTCTGTCTTAATATCAGATTACAAGATTAATTATATGTGTGCATATACATATAAATACATAGCACTGGTGTTTCAGAATCCTTTCACTTTAATTTCAAATGTAATTTTAATTATACTTTAAACTCAACTTTTTCCTCTCACAAATGTTTCCCAAAAAATCAGAAAAGTTAACTTGTTCTAAAAAATTATAACTTCTAGATTAAACTCAAACTACATTATCTGAATGGAGATTTCCTATTCTCTCTAAAATGAACAAATTAGGATGAAATCAAGGTCTCAAACTTAATCAAACTACAAAATCATTCACAAGACTACACACATTGAGTGAGCCTGAGCTAAAATGAGATCACAAAGTCACTCCTAGTAACCAGGTCCCTATGTAGGAAGTGTGCTTTCACCACAGAACAGCTAAATACTAACAAAAGAAACCTTTGAGTCAAATACCACTGGTACCCGGGGTCTTGTGTCTGTATAATGCCTACACATTCATTTCTTTCTTTGCCTATAGAAAAAAAAGAAAGTCTGTTTGTTTTTCTGATTCAGTCAGCCTTTTTAGCTCTTTGAATCTAAGGAGTGCCCTATGAAAAGAAGAGCATCTTATCAGTGTGCTCCAGACCAGCAGGCTATCTCCCATCCGCACACAAAACCTACAGCCCCTTACAGTAAAAGGCCTCGCCCTCGCCCTTTTTCCCTCATTTCACAGCTAACACCCCGCAGTGCCCTGACAACAAATAAATGAATACACAAGGCCCTACAGTTCCTTACATAATTAACCATCTTTTCAGGTAGCCTGAGGTGGGCGGGAAGGGGAGGGAGGAGGAGAGGCTTTGTAGTAAATTGGTTTCATTTATGAAGTTTATGCAAGTGTGGCTAATGCAGACATTTATTCTAAATTAACTCACATTAAGTATACTTTCTGTGTGTATCCTAAACTTTTATTTTGAAAGTTTCAGCCAGGATACAAACTTATATTTGTGGATATATCCATCTTCATTTCATAGTTATTAGCCCAGGCAAAAGTTTTGTTGATTTCAAAATCAAAGTTTTGCCTTCATGAGGGTAATAGCAAACAGTCCCTTAGTCCTCCATTCCAAAGTGAAAGCTAATAAGGGAGGAACTCAACAAACCGGTACTTTAAAACTGTAAAGTTCCTTACTTTACCAAAATTAGGCTTATTTTCAAATTCTTTCGGAGTCTCAAGGAAACACTAATTTGAGAATAAAAATGGACTAAAAGAAATCAATAATCCCTTGAAAGCTTGCAGTAAAGTTAGTAAGCATTTTTGCCATTAGTTATGATGTATCTGCTCTTAATGGAGCCAAAGTCCACATCAAAGGATGTGATTCTTTTGTATCATTATTGGGATAATAACTTAATTGATTTGTCTCAGTTGTTAAGGTTAGACACAAGAGACTTATTGTTGAGGAAAAATAGCTGCTTAGTGTTTTTTGTTTTTCAACTAGCATCTTGCCACAGACCTCAAAATCAGTTTAACCTTTTATAAACAGAGACCTGCACATTAAAAAAAAACAAAACAATAAAGCCAAGTTTTGATTGTTGCTCCTGCCTTTTCTGAAAGATCTGTCATGACATGGCTTCAATAATCATTGGGAAAAAAAAGGACTGGGGAAAACAAAAAAACACAAAAAATACAGCCACCCATGATGAGCTCGCAACTCTTTTTTTCCCTCCTTTTGCAGCCCTTCTTCTCCCTCCCACAATATTTTGCTCTAACCACTAAATTGCCTTTGGAGCTCAATCTGTTAAAAAAAAAAAAAGTATGAAACTATATTGAAATAGGAAAACGCATGTGTGTGACTCAGTCTTATCCAAAGTATCTCTTCAATCAAAATGTCACCGGATTTCCCTCTGCTGCTGAAGAACTGAAAACCTAAGAAATCGACCGTCTAAGTTCCCCTTTTTTTCGGTGTCCCCTTCACCACTACCAAAAAAAAAATAATCTCCTTGGTTTTCCTCGTTTCGTGAGAAATTAAAACATGCAGTTTGAAGTTTCAGTTGAAGATTTCCAACGAAGGCGACAACCGGACTCCCTTTATTAAAACACACATACACACAACACACATACAACACACTGGAAAACTTGTTGCAATGCTCAGCAAACCCAAACCTGGCCCAGCCTTGCCTCGTTTGCCTCCCTCCCCTCCCCTCCCCTCTCCTCTCCTCCCTTTCTACCCCTCCTCTTCCTTTTCCTCCTCCTCCTCTTACACCCCACCCTACCCAGCTAGTCCCCAGGGCGGCGGGGGAGGGGGGGCGCCGTGAGGATAGGGGGTGAGTTTGCATCCCCGCCGCTAAGGTCAGCCAGTTGAAGTCGCCTGACCTGCGGCCCATCTCAGCCGCCGCCACCGACTCCTTTACAAACAAGGTCACCACGCCAACCCAGGTCCCTTTTATGAGCTTCGAAGGATAAAGGGCTCAGCTGTTCCCCCGGCTCCAAAAGCTGCCCCTTTTGCAAAACTAAGTCCCGGTGTCTCCAACGCGCCAATCCCCCCCACCCCCAACCTTCAGCACTCATTCTTCCCTATCCCAACTCTCCAACAGTCCGCGCCGCCCACCTCTTACCTGCTTCCGAAACGGGGTTCGGCTGGTGCCACTGCCCCCCGGATTCCCGCTGCTATTGGGAAAAATCATTGCCTGAAGCCTTGGAGGGCGGGGGAGGGGGAGCCTGTAGCAGGGTGCAAGGATGGGGGAGGGGGCAACTTTGGAAGCCACTAGTTCCGAGGCTAGTCCTGGGGAAAAACTCCCTTTCGCCGGACTGCAGGCGTCGGGGGCCGGGGCTGGGCTGGGCTGGGCTGGGTTGGGTTAGGCTGGGCTAGGCTGGGGCTGCTTGCTGCCGCTGCCGCTGCTGCTGCCGCCGCCGCCGCCGCTGCTGCTCCTGCGGGCGCCGCGGTGCTGACTTCTCCTGTCCCCTCCTCCTCCTCCTCTTCCAGCACCTCCTCCTCCTCCTCCTCCTGAACTCGGCTAAAAGTCAGGGGAAATGCCCCCGTCCCCTCCCCCTGCGGCTTCTCTCCCTCCTGCAGCCTCTTCCTCCTGCTGGGCTCCGAGAGCAGCGCTGGGCGGGAGAGGCTGTAGAAGCAGCAGCAGCCGCCCTGCCTGCCATGGAAGGGAGTTAGTTCATTGATCAGACGACAGGGGAGACTTTCCAGGCGGCAGCAGCAGCGCCGCCACCGGTCCCACCTACCACGGCCTCAACCACCGCCCTGAGAGGGCGCCGAGCGCGGAGAGGAGGTGGGGGGTGGGGGGGAAGTGGGTGGAGCAGGAGAGCCCAGTGCCTCTTCCAGGCACCTCTGGCTCCACCGCCGCGCCAGCCACAGCAGGGTCTATGGTCACAGCTGCAAGGGACCCGAGTCCCTGGGCTACAGCGCAGCCTGCCTGCTCTCTTCCCCTGGGTCAGCCCTCTGAGACCCCGGAGACCAGAAAGAGCTGCTGGCGGCCCCTGCCCCCGTACAATGGTTGGGTCTGGCTCCCCGCATACCGCACATTCCTAGGTGTAGCCAGCTCCCCCCCCCCTTGTCTTTTTTTCCTCTCCCTCTTTCTCCCCTCCCTGAGCACCAGTGGTGGCAGCACTGCGCCCCTACTCTAAACCCCTGTCAGATCAGATCACTAAGGCAGTCTGGTAGGAAATCTAACTCAGTCCCCGTGCCCTTCTTTAGTTATGCCTATTCTCTTCTGTTCCCACCACCTCCTTTCCCCAAAAAGACTGACTTTCATAAGCAAAGTTACCAGTACCGCACTTACATAGCACATCTGCTAATCGACACTTAATCTGTACAACACTGCCCACCCTCTCAAAAAAACAAACAGCTAAAACATTTAAGTCAAATACACGTGTGGAAATACTTTGTTTTATGTACCTCATGTTTTGTATACCAAGGGACTCGATTTAGACTTGCTAAAAGGCCTCTGCAAAAGGATTCACTTTAGACTTTAGACTTGCTAGAAGAGAAAAACAAACCCCCCCAAAACTCTGTTCCAACTAATTCAGGACTATCTCTTTGTTAGTTACCTGGTCCGCCTTTACCCTCTGTGGACAAACAGTGTAATCCTTTCATATTATGTTTAACAAGGTCAGAAACTTCTGTTTTAAAGGCGGGAGCTCATAGGAACTAGGTATAGATATATTTTAAAGTTTATTTTCAATTTTCTTGTTTGAAGTCTTAAATGGAATTTCTGACAGTATCTATGTGGTGGAACTTGTTTTCTCATAAATAGTCAGAAAGGATATTAGAGGTCATCTAGTTGAACCTATCCTCTAAAACATGCCCAACGGTGGTGGTCAACCTCTGCTTGAATACTTCCAGTGACAGAAAACTCACTTCAGTACTCTACTGTTGGACAGAGACTCTCACATAGTAGGTACTTAATAAATGCTTTTTGATTAATTAAAGTTCATCCTTGGATTCTTGAACTAATACCTCACTGAATAAAAGTTACTGTTATTATTAGTATTATTGCCAATAATAATAAGGTTCCAAGTTGTCTAAGAAATGAGGACACTGGAATCTTCATTACTGGCAGGGAAAACAAAATGCTCTCTGTATTAGTTTTCTAGCAAAACCACTAGCTCTGGTTCTTGCTTCAGCAATGACAAACTGCAAACTATTCACTGCCCCCCCCTCCACACACACACAGCCTGCTACCCTTATTAGAAGCCATCAAATACTCCTTACAACTGTCTTCAGTAAATCAGTGAAATTTAGCAAGTTTTTGTTCTACCTGTATGAAAATATGTTAGGAATAGCACACATATAAGTCCCTCCTCTTCTGTATGAAAAATTGGATGCTTAGATGCCTGAATTCTAAGTAAAACTTCGAGCTTCAAAATCAATGTTCAGTAATGAGAATCAATATTTGATACATATTTTAATCTATTTATGTCATATCCTCTGTTAAGAGACTTTTGGGTGTCCTCACTATTACATCTGTCCTATCTAACGCACTAAATTAACCTGCCTCTCAACATTTCTTGTTTCTGAGACCCTCAATTGCATGTTGCTAAACCAAAGTATGGAAAAATATGTTTTGTTAACGCTGTATGGGTTAAAGTACTGTCCTGATACTCTTACTGAGAACATCCTGCCCACAAACCCCTGCAGTTCAGACCTGTGGACTATCAGCAGAAGTGCCCTGGACAACCTCATCTGTCATGGCCTGACTCTCAGGAAACCACAAGCTAAACCACGAAAAACCAGCTTCATGGACTGACTTCTTTGTGGTACTCTTTTAGGGTCATGATTCTCTTTTTGGATTCTGTGGAGTTCTAGTGTCATGGTCCTTGACCAGGTATGTTGTAATAATATAATAAAAAAAATTTAAAATGTTAATAAAAGGTTAAAATATCTAGCAAAATAAAAATATAATTTCAAAAGAAATAGTTCTTTTTATAACAAAAGGTAAATTAAAAGTCTTAGAGATTCAGATTTACAAACTCCATCATAAAAGTGAATTACATGAAATGAGAAATGAAAGTGATTATGTTTTTTAAGAAACACTATGTTTGGTAGTCAAAAACACTTTTGAATATATTGCTCAATCTGTGTACAAGTAGGGGTTACAAAGAAAGAAGAAAAAGAACCTTCACCCTCAAAGAATTTATAATGTCATAAAAAAACCAGAATATATAAATGGGTAAAAATCTAATATAACAGGAAAAGCAGAAACATGAAAACACATATCTTGAGTACACTTTTTGGTTTTTTTTCGTAAAATACAGAGAGGGAGCCATAGCTATGGATTACACGGCAGGCCTGTAGTCAGGAAGATCAGAGTTCAAATCCAACCTCTTCTGTTTGCTAGTTCTATGTCCAGAGACAAGTCATTTAGATTTTATGTACCTTGAGCAATTCAAAATCTTATCTATTAAGTCAAAGGCAGGTTCTTTCTTGGATAATGGGAATTTCTGTGCCTAGAGGTCCCAATGCTGAAATCATAGCTTCTTCTTGTGTGTCTATTCTCACAATACTGACAGAGAACAATTAAATGTGTTCTACCAATGAATAATCAGTGTGAGCCAGAGTAGTCAGGAAACAAACCCTTTACTTAGAAGGGGCTCTTGATCCTCCACCTTAAAGGACAGGTAAGATCATTCCAAGTCAAAGGAATACCATGAGTAAAGGCTTGGAGGCTGGAATGAGCAAGATATATTCAAAAGGCTAATAGAAGTAAGGAAGTAGTGGAAACAAATACACGCATTAAATGTACACACATTTACCCACACATGTAGCTAGTTATAGCTACTTACAAGCACTATATAGAAGTCAGAACAACTGAACAATTACACTAATAAAGTGAGGCAAGATTGAGGCATGAAGGCTTCATGCAGATGGCAAGTCTTAGTTAATGTTTTAAAGGAAAAGGGAGACAAGGTTGGAGAGACAGTGGAAGTGTATTCTAAATGGTATAGGGAAGATCTGTAGATTTAAAAGAGTGAATTGTGCAAATGGTATCATTAGGGTTAGATAGCTATGTCAAAGAACAAGAGACTGTAAGTATGAAGAGAAAATTAGGTAACATAAATGAAATCACATGAAAAAAAGAAACACAAAACCCTACTATAAAAACAATGCATTCTAGAGAATACAGTAGTAGTAAGATCAATGGATCTGAGTCAGATGACCTAAGTTTTAATCTAGCTTTATTACTCACTATACCTGAAAATATAAAGTTGGATCCAAGAGACATTTTCTTAACAATGAAAACTATCTAAAATTGGAATTGTCTCTCTTAGAAGGTGGTGGGTTCTTCCCTTCACTAGAGGAGAAACAAATGTGGAGGGGTCTCTTATTCAGGTATGGGTTGGACAACATGGCCTTTGAGGTCTCTTTCCCCTCCGAAATTCTGATTTTATCCTTTGGATCTCAGTTGAAGTTTCTTCAACATTGATTTTAATAAAGGAATTGGATCATTGACCATTAAAACAGATAATCTCTAAAGTGCCTTGTGCCTCTCTAGCCTACGATCCTGGGAGCTACACAAATAATAGTCCCTAGCAGCAATACTATAATAGTCTTAAAACTAATTTCAGTAAATAGAGCAGAAGAGTTTGTGTTTTGTTTTTCTACTAGCCAAGACTAACAACTAAAAATGAATTACATTACTACTTAATTGAAGGGAGATATATTTGAGATTCACTATTTGGGAATTTGGAAGGAAGGAAGGAAACAAGCATTTATTAAGCACTGACTATGCCAGGCACTGTGCTCAGTGCTTTACAAATATTATCTCATTTAATCCTCACAACAACCCTGAGATATAGTAGATGCTGTTACTATCCCCATTTTATAGATGAGGCAATACATGGAGACAGAAATGAAGCAACTTGCCCAAAGTAAGCATCCAAGGTCTTCCTGACTCCCAGGCTAGCACTTTATTCACTGGGCCACCCAGCTTACTCAAGGATCCTGGTTTGAGGAATTGGGGCATTTGTTAAACTTTTGTTAAAAATGAGTCCCAGAAAGCCAAAATCTTAGAGTTGGAAGGAACCACAGTCCCTTTTATCTAATCTAATCCATGTATTAATAACAATGCTCTCTACAGTATACTGACAAGTAACCAAGCAAGCTTTTGTTTAAAGACTTCAAGTGGGGAGTGACACATTACTTCCCAAGGTGGCTACTATTGGAATCCTTCCACTTCTGAATACTCCTAATTATAAAATTAGAGAAGACCAAGTAACAGCAGTAAACTTTAAAATTCCAATCGCAATTTAATCTGTCAATAATTATTCATTGAGTATCTATTATGTACCCAAGATTACTATGCCTGGGGTAAGGAAGATGATAAAAATGGAGGTATAAAGCTGATCATTGACTTATGGAGCCAATAATCTAGTTGGGAAACAACATTAGAGCAATTAGAGAACAATTAAGTAATAAATTCGATGATATTGGCTATAAAATGCAATAGGACTGCAAAGACCACATCAGTGTGACTCCCAGGTTGCTTTTCCTTTGTTCTAGAAGAGGCCGATGACATCACGAAGGTGATGCCATGACTTGCAAGTGAATTGGATTTAAGTGAGAGAGAACTGTTCAAAGTCACCAGCCTCACTCTCTCCTCCAGAGCCATATGGGTCCAGTGGAAAGAAATAGATCAGGACAACTGGAGATGGCCCAGGATGCAGTGGGAGACCTTGGCCTTTTTAAGTTAAGGTCTATCCCAAGTTGCAGTTTTACTGAGGCAATGCCATTCAGTGATTAAGGCTAGCTAAGAAATGAGGCAAAGAATGGCCTTTTTTACCAAGTCAAAAAAATCAATCCGGAAGGGGAAGACCCTCAGGATTCCTGGCCAAAACAGAAACCCTCTTCAAGAATGAAGGATAAACAATGTGACTCCAAGTTATTCATGGGACACTTCATGGAGGCAGCCTCAACCTGGGCATTTGAGCAGAATATGACTTGGAAAATGGGTATAATACTCTTTGCCGAGAGGTGACAGACTAGAGGAACAAAATGAATGAGACTCCATCTCTGGGCTGCATGCCTTTTTCACAGGCTTTTCCTCTCATGTCCGGAATGCTCTCCCTGCTCACTTCTAAAAATCCCATCTTCTGCAATAGTTTTTTCCTAGTTTCTCTTTATACTAGTGCCTTCCATCTGAGACTACTTCTAATATTCACATTGTGTAACTCATGTGTATGGTTGTTTGCATGTTGGCACCCCATTAGAATATGAGCTCCTCAAGGGTAAAGTTTGTTTTTTGCTTTTCTTTGTACCCACAGCAATCAGCACAGTGCCTGATACATACCACTTAGTGAATGCTTGTTGACTGACTGACATACATTTTCTGAAATAGCCAATGTGTGAATTTGTTCTAATTCTACTTATTTTTCACAATGAAGGACTTTATTTTTTTTAATGAAGGAAGAATTTTAAGGAGGAGAAGTGGGTGGGTAATGATAATGATGCAAAAGAAGAGGGAATAAAAAAGCAGCAATAAAACATTAAAGAAATACACAGAACAGAAGGAAATTCTGAAGAGAGAAGTTAAGAAGGACAGTTTTGTTACTATCATGATAAATGAATATACCTTTTAAAGACTGTATCTAATGGAAGTTCACAGTTTCATATGTAATCTTCTTTTTGCTCTTCTTTATATATTGAAATATTCATATTTGTCAAGGTGATAATGGATAAGCCATGAGAACAGCATTTATGAGGGCATAGTATATTCAGAGGACAACGTGAAGATTGGCTTGAGAGAAGTCTATGACCTCATGTTAAGACCAAGTGGACAATAAAGTTAGAGTGGTGGGTGGGGCCCAGTCATGGAGAGCTTTGAAAGTATAACAAAGGAATCTGTTCTGGAGAATAAACTATGAGGAGGGTTTGGGAAAATAAGATAACCCCCTCTTCTGTGGGAAAACTCATCATCATTGACTTACAATTATGAAAACGAGTACATGAATATGCTATTGTACTAAATACTACAAACAATATTCTTTATGCACTGCCTCTAAATTCTCAAAGACTGTCCCTAATGCCTGGAATGTACACCTCCTTCATCTACCCTTAGAATCCTTAGTTTTCTTCAAGGCTCAGCTTAAGTCCCACCTGCTATAGGAACCTTTTCTGTTCTCTCCATTTGCCAGTGTTCTCCTCAAATTACCTCATATTTACATAGTAAATGGGCTTCTTTGTAGCATGAAATGATCCTGTTTTTTTTTAAAGTTATATCAATAGAGCACAAAATATACTAGGTTCCACTGTACTGGAAAATCTGCTAACTCTGATCATAGGGGAAACTGAGATTGATAATGCCACCGAACCTGTCTTAAAAGTATAGAAAAAGCAATCAACAGTAGCTTGGTCACCAGGTAATAAATTCTTGGCCATTAGCAACACAAGAAATGGAGAAAAAAATGTTTAAAGACTATTAATCTGGGGCAGCAATTTTGCTTCTTCGGTGATGGAATTCTAAAAAAGGGTGACGGAAGTGCTAAGACTATCTATACACATGAGATCTCTTTCAAATAATGCATTGACAAACTATCGGAAGAAATTAATTACATTATTATCAATATTCTATTAAAAAAACTGAAGACAAAAGAAAGTTGTGGATAATTAAAAATACAATTTAGTATTCTCCTAGATAAAATTATAGATGACATTGTCATTTCCCCAAATGCCTACTTTTTCATTTTTATAAAATATTTATGAAAATGATTTATACACATATTGAAGATATCCTTAATGAAATTATGAAAAGGGAACAGGGAAGGTTTTTCAATTAATTCTCTAGTGACCACAACTTTAATGACACAATTAACTAAAAGAGATGAAGAGAAAAGATGATTCTGCTATACTCATTATTGTTGATTAAAAAAAAACCCTATGAAACAGTTTGACTTGGTAGAACAAAATATGTTTTTAAAGCCTTTCCTCCAATAAGAGTTCTCTCATACATATATTAAGATCATTTAAAATTCCTTGACAAAGACTGCAAGAGAAATAATGATTTTCTGGTTATTGATGCCAATTGAGGCATAATAGAGAGGGAGACTTAATGCCCACCAAAGGTGTTCTCTACAGTCACGTAAAATTGTCTATAAAAGGGTCAAATGGAAAATGGGTTCCCAACAGATCATGAGGTCCCTCAGATACTCATTTGCTCATGATATTGTGCTGATTTCATTAAGGTCCAGAACATATCAGGGCAGTCTCAATGAGATTCATAGTTATTTATGAGACAAGACTAACAATATACCTAGAGGGAAAAAATAAATGGATGAAAAAAGCATTCTGTTCAGACACTGACATACAGTAAGATGTTAAATCTTTTGAACTTGGAAAATTTGTACATATATTTGGGACAGGTTCTACAGATGGGTAATAAGTTGGACCCAGAAATGAGTAGATCAAATACAGTAAGCTGGACTGCATTTTAGAAATTGCATGAGGATTTTAAAGATTCCAAAATAGTTTCCATAAAAGCCCATCTTTAAAAAAAAGAAATGTTTTTCCATTGAGGCCATTTGGTTAAAATTCTTAGAACAAAATAATCTGCAACAAAGGAAAGTAATGAGTCAATGGAAACAAATGGATACAAATAGGATTTAGCACATTTCCAATAAGGACTTTTATACAAAAAGTGGTAACATATTGTCATGGAACTAAATGATTTGAAAAAGAGGTGTATGGGCCATGTGTCAGAAGCAAAGAGATGGTTAGGTTTGTAGACTGAATGCTGCACTTGTATCCACAAAATGTTAACAAGACTTAGATAGGTGGATGGGAAAGGGATCCTCTGTGAAAGAACTACTGGAGAACATGGTCAAAAATCACTAAAATATGATGATATGGATGACTGGAATCTGCCATGATGAAGAAGCCACCCAAACCATGAGATCACAGGTCCATGTGTGTTGTAAAAACAATCTTCTTCTCACAAATATAAAATTCTTGAGGTCAGGAACTATTGAATTTTTGTCTCTATATTAATCAATCAATAAACATATATTAATCAGCTACTATGTGCCAGGCACTGTACTAATTGCAGGGGATATAAAATTATTCCCATCCTCAAGGAGTTTACAATCTAACGGAGGAGATAACATGCAAACAAATGTACACAAAACAAACTATATACAAAATAAATGACAGAAGGAAGACACTGGAATTAAGAGGGGTTGGGGAAGGCTTCCAATAAAAGATGGGATTTTAGTTGGGACTTAAATAAAATAAGGGAAGTCAGTCAGTGGAATTGAGGAGGGAGAGAAATCCAGGCATGGGGGTCAGCCAGAAAAAAAGAAGTCCGGTAACTTGTATATTGTCCGTGGAACAATAAAGAGGTCAATGCCACTGGATTGAAGAGTATGTGTTGGGGAGTAAGGTTAAGAAGACTGGAAAGGTAAAAGAGGGCTATGTTATGAAGGACTTTGAATGGACTTTTCTCTGTGATTTCACTCATTCACTCCTGAATTCTAACTATGCAGAAGTCAGACTCTTGTGATTTTGTTAAGATAAGCAGAGGTGTAATAGGACAAACAAACATCCCTTACAAAAGTAGAATGACTTCTGTTTTGGGGATCTCTTCCTAGGGGCCCAATCCCTTCTTATTGCCATCACCACATGGGGATGGAACTTTTCTCATTCTTGGAGGAGAATTTCTTTTCTCTTCAGGGAAATTGAGAAAAAGAGGGCAGGATCATTTTCTAGAATTTAAGACTGTGATTGGGGAAGATATAGTTCTGGAGTCCGGAGATTTTAGCTGGAATGCATTTTCCCATTAAAAATAGGGGGATGGAGAGAGGGCTAACATGAAGAGTTCAGATATAGTTTAGGAGTTACTTAGACTCCTAAAGGCTAACTAAATATCTAAGCACCATTGATAAATTTGTTTATATATAAAAGTATGTTGCAAATTTAAACCAGTTGACTTAAAAATTAATTAGCAGAGTATAACTTATTTCTAAGTTAGTGACTTCTTTTACATTCAGAAAAGCTAGCAAAACTCAAAGCTCATTTTAATTCTTTAGCATGAATAGTATTCTACAAATTAAATTTATTTTCTTCAGCTGTTCTACAATTAAAAGACTCCCTCCTCCCCACATTCCTTAATCTTATTTTACTAAAAGTCTGATAACTGTACAACATTATACAAATTCTGAAAAATGAAAGTATTAAAAATTAGGCTGCAAATTCATTTAAAATTGGCTTCCATAGAAATCAGTTGTCTTGTCATTTTGTTGTAAACATGTAGTAAACTTAAAGGTAATGAAATTAATAATCTATTTTGTTGTTACTCATAAGGTAATTGCTGATATATGGAATAAGCAAGGGCAGGCTTCTATTAAAAAGTAGAAAAAGGCAACTATTGGGATAACTCAAGCAAAAACTGGTTCCATATTTCAGGGACTCATAATTGTGAGATTCTTTTCCCCTAAATTACCTGGAATGTTGCCTCAGTCTTCCAATCTATTTGGCTGTGGAAACCTAACTCTTGAGCTGTTAATCTCCTTACCCATGTCCTGCAAACAAGCCTATGGAAGAATATAGATTTTTTCAGGATGCTTAAAGATGAATGTCCTATATCTGAAAATACTCTATAATTTATGACAATTCCACATTGAGAAAGGAAGATCTTAATAGGTAACCTTAGAATTAATACTCATCCAAAAGGATGAAAACAAGACAATCATCCATAATACATAGAATAAGAGGAAAGAAAGGAAAGTGAGGAGCTCATTTGAAGATACTATTAAATAGCCTCATCTTTGCACATATCCATTAAGAGATTCTGCTAGAAGCACTGGACAAAGAACATAGCTAGTTATAGCCATCTCTAATGATACAACCAGGAAGGAGACAGGAACTGTGTTTTAGAAAGGAATATGCCAAGTTAAGCAAATGAAACAGTATAAGTGATTGAAAAAGGAACAAATCATTTTGCCACATTCTCTACATCAAGAGAATAGAAACATATCTTTATAAAACATGGGATCTTAATGAAAACTAAGCTTACAAGCATTTAAAGCTAAGAAGCAAGAAAAAATCCAATAAATCGGGTTTACCCTTTTCACTCCAAAAGATTAACAACATGAAAATGGTACTATTTGGCTTGAATTTAGAAGAGGATGAGGCATGAATTAATAGCATCTCTGAAACGTATGATGAGTTTGCTAAATAACTGTCACTCAGCTCCACTGAGAAATTGAAATAAAGAGAACGAGAAAATGGGAGTAATTTGAATTTTACCTTAGATATATGATAAAAATTTTCCACAGCATAATCAAGAATATTAGAGTGAATTACTTAAGACCTTGTGGAATTTCTGTTCCTAGAGGTTTTTAAGCATTGTACAATACACCTGACATGTGGTGAATTGGTCACAGACCTGTGGTGAACTGATGCTCCCCAAGCAGCAGAGGGAGAAACAGGAAGTTCTGATGTTGTCATGACAACGTGATGTCATCATGACATCAGCAATTCCTGGTTCTAAATCTTAAGCTAAAGACTTTCTCTGATTCTTCCAGGATCCAGCCCCCTCAAGTTTCTCACCAATTTAGACTAGACCTTCTTCGTGTACTCAGACTCTGTAAACTAATACTGGATCTTGTGGTGAATACAATGGTTTAACCACCATTAAATTAGCAAGCATCAAAAACCGACGTATAATAAATCAAAATTGCTCATATTTATATAATGCTTTGACATTTACAAAGTATTCATAACAACCCTGTGAGTTCAGGGAAGCCTGTCTAGAAGAAGTATGGTACTAATAACTTTTGGAGACATTTTCCAGTTTCAGATTTTTAATGACTTAAAGACCTTAAAATTAAATCAATGATAATTCAAAATTTTCCAGCTATGGTACAGCAGCACATAGAGTTCCTATGGAGACTGTCTTGGGATACTGTAAGGCCTCTAACAGGAAGTGAGTAGTCATTTTATATGTATGAGGAGTATTTGGATGAGGTATGAGTATGAGGAGCTTTGCTTTTTACTCCCCACTTTCAATAAATGGAAAATACTTGGCATTTGCATGAGAAAAATATTTTTAAAAAATAAAATGTATTGACATATTGTTTTTACATCATATTTATGGATATAATACTCCTCTCATTCCCATATCATGCTCTGGAATGCAATCCTCCTGTGTAACCAACAAGAACACAAGTAAAAGCAAATAGTGACCACATATGATAATGTATGCATCATCTCTCCTCCTCCACTGAAAAAGAACAAACTATTAATTAGGCCTCTAATCCATACCTAAGTCTCAAGGGAAAGTGGGCTTTCTAGAGCAGCAAAGACTTAGGCAAACTTCATGACAATGAATAGCTCCAGAGTAAGTTCTTTTAGTCAGGCACTAGCTTTAGTTTTAAGGGTTTTTAAAGGGATTTTTTTTTGTATGAGAGGTAGGTGCTTAATAAAGTTTAGTGAATTGAGTTGAATGGCACTGAATTTAACTTCAATTAAGCTTAAAGGGAGAGCATCCAACAGTGAAAAGAACAGTAAGCACTGAATAAGCCCCCCAATTCCAGGCCTGACTGACACTAGTTGTGGGGTCCTGGGCAAGTCACTTACTATCTGAGCCTCATTTCCTCATCTGTAAAATAGGGACATTGTTATTTATACCCTCTACCTCACCATATTTTTATGAAGAAAATGCTTTACAAACTTTACAATGGAAGTAATAAATGCAAGTGATTATTATTAAATAGCCTGGATGAGAGGGGATCGTAAGTGGGCTAGAACTAAATGTTCTTCATCTGTTGGTTTTTGGTGCTTCTGTCAAGGAGATTGGACTATATAATCCAAATATCATTTTTAATCATAACTATTTTAGTCAAGATAAATCTTTTCCCTCATTGCTTTGAACATTTTCTTTTAGGCTGAATTAGATGAAATAATTTTCTCTTATCTGTATATAATCATAAAACACCTCCTGTTATTAGTGATGTGATATATGTGTGTATCCATTCAACAAGTACACTAAATATCTACAACGTGCAACATACTGTGCCAAGTGCCCAGAAAGACTAAGATAAATAATATGCAGCTATACATATATTCCGTATGTATCTATACAGAAACATTTTACATCAACAAACGTGTACAATATTTCCACATCTCTGTGCAGACCATATGAAAACATTACTCATACAAGGTGATTTGTCAGTTTTGATGACCTATGATAGATAGATGCCTATGAAAAGCTACATAAGCCTCTATTTTATTATATATTATACATTAAATAATATGTATAGATATTGCATGCAACATATAGGTTATATATATATGTTATTACATATTTGCAGTAAGTTTTGCATAACCTACTTAGATAAATGTCTTTGAGGAAAGAGACCATCTCAGTAAAGCTACATGTGACAGTATCTTCCCTCAAAGATATATTTATTTAAATAGATTATACAGATTAACTATATATATTACATAATCACATTATATATACACATATATTAGTTTAGCTATCTGAGGGAAATGACTGTCTTATGTAACTTTGCATAGGCAATCTTTCCCATACTTATCTAAACAGATTATAAACATATTATATGTGTTCTTGTGTATTATATGCAATATATATAGATAAATATTTGAGAGAGAAGAGTGTCATATGCAGCTCTGCATATGCATCTATCCAATAGAGGTCACTGAAAATTGACAAACCATCTTGTACAAGTAGAATTTTTAAATGAATAAATGTACCCACATAGTAGCACACATATGTTCATACATATATATGCACATATATTCATACATAGATCCATTCATTTAACAAATATTATTTAAGTCTCTACTAGTATGTACATGGTACAGTGCTCAGCAATGGAAAAGATAACATTTAAATAAGACACCATCCCAACTTTCATAGGACAGATATATTTTTAATTCTTAGTTTAGGCTTTTGAATTTACAGTCTTTCCTGAGAGGAGATCTGATACAAGTAAATGGCTCACATAGCAGTACTTCTCACAGCAAGTCTCACAATGGGTCTCACCTTCCAGTGAGCACAACCTCTATGTGTTTTAATAAGTAGTTTTACTCCAATTTCATATGGGCATCTGTCAAAAACAGACCTAAAGCTACTGAGCTGTCTCCCAATCTCTTTGCTATCCTCTACTCCCATTTCTTCACCCATATTTTTATTCCTAAATCATCAGAAAATGCATTTGTGTAATGAAGAAATTCAAAACTGTGTTTGGGGCTCTTGAGAAGGAGAAAATAAAATAAAATATGGAAATATTTAAGAGAACTATTTCCCACTCCTCTTATCAATGCCATTTTAAGGTTTGTTCATTTCAAACTTAATTTAAAAAAATTATGCTTGGCACTGAACGCTATTATTTGTTAGAAAAATTTTAGGTTTCCACAAAAATGACCACAGTAGTCAGAGCCACTCAAGATTCCTTTTACAGAGAGGCCTGTTGATTCATGTCAAATGCAACATCCAACTAACCTCAGACTCCTTTGAGAAGACAGACAACCCTACTGTCTTTCTACACAGAGCCTGAATATTCTCTGAGGTCTACTAGAGGTCAGAATTGATGAACAAATTTTCATACGGGTCATGTATGTAGGAAGGAGGGAGCCTTATAGATGAAGTTTTTACTCTGGCTCTTGAAATTGCTATGAAATTACATAATGAATCAAGGCTATTAAACTATAAGATGATGACCCAGTTTTGGATTAAGAAGGAAATTATTCATATTAGTGATGCTAAATACGAATAAATGGTATTATCATAAAAACTGAAAAGTGATTTATGAGTTCTTGCTGTAGTTGTTGTTTACTCAAAGATGGACTATCTAGTTTAAATTTGCTCCTTCCCCATAAAAAGATGCCTTTAGGTCATTTTACTGCTCTGAGGTGCATACACCTGAGTGTAGGCTAGCCAACAATTAAAGATTGTGAAATTCAAACTGGAAAATTTGGCTCCTGATCAAAGGCTAGTTTGGAAAGAAGGCCAAATTAAAGTTTGGGAATTTCCTATGAATTACAGTCCATCCTTACTTTTATACCTTGTTACTACAGATGACTAAGATTTGACTTCGAAATGATTTTGTGTGACTTACTATCATGTATACTAACAATAAGATTTCAATTAAATGAAAGTCCTATTCAAGGAGAAATCAGTAATTATTTGTATAAAATGAAAATTTTCTTGATTTTTATTTAGGGGCATATATATATAAATATTTATTGGAGAATAATGATACTGAAAAAATTCTGACTTTATAAAAAACAATTTCTGAGGAATACAATTCTGGTTTCTTTAATTCAGGATCTCACAAGTCAACTGAAAATTTAGATTCACTAATCATTATATTTTTCAATGTTCTCTAATCTATGGGAGCTATGAGTTCTGTATTTCAAGCACCTATTTAAGAAAACTTGAATGTTCATGCAACCTATTATTAACATCATTATTAAGAAAGAATTGATAAACAGACGTATGTATAGAATGGTTTTACACATTTATACGTATTTGTGTCTAATGGCAGCCATCTCTAGGACTGAGGAGATGGGGAAGAAAAAAAAGGGAAAAAAAGAAAGTTACATGATAGCCTTCTTATATATTTAAATAGAACAGCAAGTTGTATATAACAGATTTGCAGTTTCATGTACAATTATCTTTTTTCCCTATTCAACTGTTATCGAAATGCTTGTTTTATTTCTTAAGTTTAGAATAAAATAAACTAAATTTAAAAAGAGAAAATAGCCCTGATTTAGGGGATAGAGATCTGACCTTGAAACTGGGAAGACCGCAGTCCGAGTTCCACCTCTGACATACAGTGATGGTGTGATCCTGGGCAAGTTAGTCGCCCTCCTTCAGTGCTCTGCGAAACTCTAACATTTATATGCTGCAAAGAATGTACTGACCTGCATTAATTAAATGGGGTTTCCTCTTCTGGGAATTCTGTATATCAAAGAAATCACAGGTCTAGGCCCTATCTCCTCCTTTAATACAAATTCACAATTTAAGATTTTTGATGACTGGCAAATTCCCAACATGGGCTTTTAGCCTACTATAAAAAAAATAATATGCACTCCATTTTCCAATTAACAACTAAAATGTTTAAATTTATATCAGAGTACTTGGTACTCTGGCATGTGTGGACTTGACTCTCAGCTGGGATCCTAACACCAAAGCAACTTATACTTTCTGGGGAAATAAAAAGGAAAAACACCAGAGTTCATAAAATTTCATCCAAGAGACCTGATTATTAGTTATAGAAAAAGTAGGTAAGGCCTATTAGTAACTTTTTAATATCCCTTAACACCTAGTACAATGCCTTGCATATAGGGAGTCCCAAATACTTTAATACTGAATAGTTTTAAATGAGTTACCATCTCCCTCCACCTCCTCCAAAGAATTAGTCTTCAGTTAACAGCATAGTTAGTTCAACATTGATGATTAATCCACTAGGATCTGTGATATTAGTATCAATCCAAATTAATAAACTGGTGATATTTATGTTGTTTTAATAGTGAACCATCAAAATGTAAGTTCCTTGAGGGTAAGGAACAGTCTCATTTTTGCATTTGTAACCTGGCACCTAGAACACTCTCTGGCACATAGCAAATACTTAATAAGTTCTTGTTGAACTGAACTGAAAGCATGAAAAATTCACTTCTAAATGAGCAATATCTACCAGCTTCTCTGTAAATCCATCCCGCTTCTTCCTATCTATCCACTAATCTCTTCATGGTGGGACAGACTAAGTGAAGGAAGGAAGGATAAAGTATTTATTAAGTATCATTGTAACCTCTTCATCTATGACCACTTAGTTTTTATTAATCCCAAATTATTTCTGTAACATGGTCGCCAAAGCATTTTCAAACCCTCCACTTTGACCATGCCACTTTCTTTCTCGTGGGTCTAATGCAATGACTCAATGCCATTTACATCAAATATAAACTTCTAAGCACTACTTTCCAAACTCTTCACTGTTTCCTCTTCCACTTAGTGCAATGATATGCATCCTACAAGAACTCCACAAATTCTTGCTGACTGAAATTAAGATAGGAATATACTAGGAAGACAATTGGGTCTATCTTTAGAGTTCCTGGACCTTACTATTTTATGATCATATGCAAGTAATTTAAGCTCTCTGGGTTCAGTTTCTTCATCTGTAAAATGAAAGGCATTAAATGATTTCTAAGCCCTGTCTATCTCCATGTGATTCTATGGAAATAACAACAAAAAAGAGATTTCAGGGACCCCCCCCCCTCCAAAAAGCATTTTACTAAAGAGCATTTTACTTGAGTGTTTTGGCATGCATCTGTGTGTGTGCATGTGTTTATATGTGTGTGTGTGTGTGTGTGTGTGTGTGTGTGTGCGCGTTCCTCACAGTCACTTCAGAAAATCCTTTCTTCTTTTTATTTACTTTACATATAAAATCAGAAGAGCAATTATGGATAACATAGCATAAAAGACATGTTTCTTCTTGGCAGACTTCAGAATCTGAGATCTTTCTCCACAAATAAAGGAATGAAGTCCTTTCAAGTGTAGCTTGTAGATGCTATTCAATTACCCAAGAAATTGTCTGGCATAGTAGATAAAGGGCTAGCCCTAGAGTCAGAAGTACTGAGGTTTAAGTCCTGTCTTCTGACACATACTAGCTGTGTGAACATGGGCAAATCAATTTAAACTCTTAGTGTCCAAGGAAACCCTTAAATACAAGTTACAGTCCAGTTACTTATCTGTACCAGTGAGGAAAAATCTATACTGACAGTTTCTTACATCTGTACAATCATAGGTTTGCATCAAAATTTCAACTATTCTTACCAGTAGGTTGAAAAAAATCAACAAGTTTCAAGTTCTAGATTACAATTGAGAGGAAGCAGAGGCAGAAGAAGCAAGTAAAATTCAGAGACAATCCCAAGTGTTTTTTTTTTCAATTTCCTCCCAGGGCCATACATCAACTTTAGGGATTTGTGTTTTCACCAGTGTGGTTATTCCTTCCACTAAAGAGACTGAAACCATTCTAGTCAATTATCTTTGTAAGTTGCTGTTAAAATATTCATCAGTTGGTTGTCAACATTCAGGAGATGAGTCTCACCAAACTTATCAAGACTTGTGCTCAGACAACCCTCACGCAATCCATGTTAGGCCCATGCTACATCATTTCCAGCTTAGCACGACTTGACAGAACTTGCATTCCAATGTCAAAGTCTTTAAGATCCCAAGTTCACCTATATTCCATGATAAGGCATTAGAATCATATGTTGTAGAATATTAAACTGAGAAAGGACCAGGAGATTATGTAGTAATATCTCCAATTTTGCTAATAAACAAAACTAAGGATCTGAGATAGGAAGTAATATGCTATTTCTATTGAACAGGAAAAAATATCTCTTTGAGCTTAACCTTACTGATATTATCAATTCTCTCATAAAAGTATTATGATAAATACAAAAAAGGTCACACTTTATGACATTCCTAAGTTACTTTTTTATATGAAAGAAACTCTGTTCATAGATACAAGAACTGATAGGGCATTTAGCAGCTTTATTTTTATGTTATTAAACATTCTGTTGCATGGTTGCAAATGATGGGACACCATAGCCTCCAAAGAATCAGGAATGTGAATCACACAGAGGACAATGGAGACAAGGATGACAGGTAGGGGCAGACTGCAGCATATTACAAATAAGGAACTTCTTAAAAGAACCAAAGCAAAAGATGTCATCAAAAATGTTTGATATGAAATAAAATTATAAAACTGAAAAGAATAAAAGTTACCAAGTCTAACTGCTATCATTTGATAATTGAGATGAAGAAACTGAAGCCTAGAGTAGCCAAGTGACTGTCAAAACTCACATGGATACTTAATGATAGGTCTGGGATGAGCACCCAGATTTCCTGAGTTCCAATCCTGGCTCTTTTCTCTACATTGTAGGGAAATGTATTCATCCTTTAAGATAGGCCTTCTTAACCATTTTTTTTATAGCATGGACACTTTTGTCAATATGGTAAATTCTATGGATCCCTTTTCAGAATAATGTTTTTAAATATATAGAATTATAAAAGATTACAATATACAATTATATTGAAAGATACCCTTTTATAAAAGCCAAGTTCATGGGCTCCAGGTTGAGAACTGCTGTCATGAGGAGATAATCAAAGGTGACTTGGTAGTGATGCCTATCTAGGCAATGAGACAGGGAGGGAGATTGGCAACATTGCTCATGAATGCAATGTAGTACATGATAAGTAATTATTTTCAAATTGCTATAACTTGAAGATTATTTCCTTTATCATGGCAAAAGCACTCATCAAATGCAAATAATTGCTTGATAAGTTGTGATCCTCTACATTTTAGCCTTTCACAAAAATGATGTTTTTGTTGTACCAAGGTTTCAGTGTTTGAAAGAAAATATTCCCAGAATTGCATAATTCACAGAAGCTAGGTGGCACAATGGACAGGTACTAAAGTGATGAAGACTCAACTTCATGAGTTCAAATCTGGCCTCAGACACTTATTAGCTATGGGACCCTGAGCAAGTCACTTAACCTTGTTTGCCTCAGTTTCTTCATCTGTAAAATGAACTGGAGAAGGAAATGGAAAACCACTCTAATATCTTTGCAAAGAAAACCCTAAATTGGGTCATGAACTATAGGGAATGACTGAACAACAGCAATTAATTTAAAATTTCCCAGGATTTTTGTTCTTTAATTTATAACAACTTTATTAAAACTTTTGAGATGTTTAAATAAGAAATGAAAATTGGTTCTGTCTGATCCTAAATATCACAACTTTACCACTATTGAGCTAGTATATTTCATTCCTTATTTGTAAGATTTGTGGATCACATAAATGAATTTTGCTGCATTTAAATCTACAAACACAATGATTTTGACTAACAATAAAAATTGTATAGCTACTAATCAGAATCCTTAATTTGGAGAAAATGTGACTGCACAGAAAGAGAATTTATAGGAAAAAAATTCTGAAACCAGGAGATGCTTTTCACATATAAAAGCTTTTCCCCCTGAGATAGGAAAGGGTTAGAAGAGAAAAAGAGTTTTCCATGGTACTGTTCCTTTCAAAATAACCTCTCTGATACCATATCAATTTCATATGATTTCTTTACTGAAGATAGGCCAGAACCTTGGGTGGCAATAAATAATTAGTCTTTGCCAGCCTATCCTGGAGTAAGGGATTTACCCATCCACATCTTAAATATCCCTGAAAAAGAGTGGGATCAGGTGTTCCAGCTCACAAAAGTTGTTTGTATTATCTCATGTTGCATGAGGGTGCATCATATCTCCCTTGGTGGTCCATTCTGCCAGTAATGAAATGTGGTATAACCCACTCCTCAAACAAAACAACATAACATCTTGGATTTTTTTTAAACTATTGACTGGAATGAGGTCTAAAATGCCAGATGTGTGCTAAATACAGAGTGGTCTTTTTCCATGTTGATGTGCTATGATATAAAACTAAATTGGTTGTTGGAATTGAAGAAGTAACTCATTATTTATTTTAAATATTTGATGTATTAATCACCTTCCTAATGAAAATTAGTTAGGAATTGAATCACAATGGTGTTGACCAGCTGAATAATTGGTGAAAACATACCATTTCATCATCTCTGGAGAAATATATGCAAGATGTGTGTAATTCATTGAAAAATTGCACACAATAGGCACTTAATGAATATTTGTTGGGTTGATATGGATTGAAATTTTTCACTTGAAATACAAAAAATTATCATTTTATGAATAGGGGTGACTTGTTGGAAAATATTTTCACAAATACAGGTATTATTTGATCAGTCTGAGTAAGAAATGAAAATAAAATTGACAACCTTAGAAGGTGAACTTTACTAATAACCTTCCTTTTTTCTCCTTTCCTTCTCCCCCCTTCCTTTTTCTTTCTTTCTCATTCTTTCTCTTTCTAATCTTCTATCTGTCTCTCTCTGTCTTTGTCTCATCCCTTTATGCCATAGGATTTGCAATTTGTCTGGTCCTTAATTGAATCATGAATAAAGAACACTTCCCCTATTTGCAAAGTAAAATAGAGAGGAAAAATAAGTAAGGAAACTACTTTAAGTTATTTTAGCAAAGTATCTTAGGCAGCAAAAATGTAAAGTGTTTTCTAATTAAACAAGAGCAAAATGAAACTGGTTTTTTTTTTTTTTTTTTTTGGTGGGGAAGAGGGAAACACTAAAGATTCCCAGTCCCACTTCAAAGGAATTGCTAAACAAAAAAAGTTGTTCGACAGCTACCTATTTTCATAATTGATTAAGATGTTAAAGTTCTTCAAAATGTTCATTTAAAATGCATTTTGCTTCTTGTATATATGACAGTGAACTTGACTATTAAAAAGAGAGATTATTCTACTTCCTAAGAGTTTTCAATAGACTTTTTTTTTAATCTTGATAATCTTTTGGTCATTATACTTCTTCTTAGGACCTCTTCCAAGAACGTTCTTATGCTCTGTCCAACTATTTAGGTGTATAACAACTCATTTGTTCAAATGCATCTGATAAATTAGGAGATTAAACTAGATGGCCTAAGGTCCCTTCCAATGCTGACTCAATGATGTGACACATAATCCTGTCAATTAATAAGCAACTGTTAAGAATCTGGACTTAGTGCTTACTAATGGTAATCAATTTCAAAATGAAATTTATTTATGTTGTGAAGCCCTACAGGTTTATTTCTGGAAAGTCATAAAGTTGCTTTCATTTTTTTTATTTTTATTTTTTTAAAAGGCAGTCTTATTCAGAGCCCTATGTAAACATTGGAAGGCTCATCACAGACATCTATCTAGTCCAAGCCTCTCATCTTAGAGATAAAGAAACTGAGCCCCAGGAGGTTTACTGACTTGTCCAAGGTAATACCTCCCAGTGACAGATTTCAAACCTAGGTTCTCTGACTCTAGGAACCAGTATACGTTCCACTATGTCACATTGCCTCATCTGATCTGGAGAAACTCAAGGAATTTACATTTGAATGGGAGGGAACAAAGACCACAGTAGTTTCAACAAGAACTTATACATGACTATAAAAACTTGTGACAGATCCCTAAAGCTACATACAAAAGTTGGTTTCATTATTTTATAGTATGTGGTATGTATAAGGATCACTTTTAAAATTGATTTTGGAAGGATATTAGGCAATAACCATCACAATGAAGTCTAGCCACAGGAATCCTCTTCTTTTAATACCTAACCAAAGTGCAGTATTTATTACATTTCTTCCCTACTTCACAGAGTAAATATAAAAAGACAAAGCACATATTTAGGTCATTTGTTCCTTTATGTCTAAAATTTCAGTATGCTGAGAATATTAGGTTATATACTTTTTATACAAAGAACATCAGACTAAATTGCTGTAAAGGCAAAAATTCTACAAAATGAATGTGGTCTTTTCTAGAGAACTAGCAAACTGAAACTACATTGTTTAAATTTATAGTTCAAAAGGCTTTATGGAGGAAAAGAAATCCCATGTGAAAAGCATAAAGGCTTATACATGGAAATGAAAGTTGAACAGTGTGACAAAATATAGTTCTAGTACATTAATTAACTTCAGCACATTTTCAAGTCTTCTCTCACCACACCCCTCTAGCACATGCAATTAAAAAAAAACATAGATCTTTGCACGTGAATGTGGCTCAACATTTTGGGGTAAAGTGTACAATTACTGGATATTTACTCACCTCTTTATTAAAAAAAACTGAATCTTGATGTAAAATAGTTACTCGAAAAGAAATCTGAGTATCAATGCAGGCTAAAAATGTCATGATTATTTACCTGCGAAGAAAACTGTTAGCATTCAACAAGAATCTTAGGAAAGTTCAGGAATGGGGAACTAGGAAAGAAATATGGCAAGTTCAGTTTTCTGTACACTCAGGATCATGCAATATAGGAGCCTAGATTTTCCAAAGATACAAGTTACTAGCCATTCTCTGTTGCAAGAGCTTGTAACATGAAAACTAAATTAAATGAAAATTACTTCACTTTGGTGTCATTTTGCTCATTACTTCAACACTATAAAAAATGGAATTTGAATGGCATCTCCTTTCTGCCTCTGATCACAAGCTGTCTTCCATGCCTGGAATGCACTCCCTCCTCCTTTCTACCCCTTGGAATTCTTAGTTTTTTTCAATGTTCAATTCCAGGGCCAGCTCCTATCTTAAGCATTTCCTGATGCTCCCAGCTGCTAGTGCCTCCCTCTCCTCCACCTTAAAATGACCTTATATTTACTTTGTAGATAGCTTGTATTTACATACACACACACACACACACTATATATATATATATATATATATATATATATATATATATATATATATATATAATTTCCCACAATGGAATATAAGTTCCTTGAGGGCAAGGACTACTCTGTTTTTGTCTTCTTACCTGCAGCCCATAGAACAGAGCCAGGCATATAATTAATGCCTAAAATATACATGTTGAATAGCTGATTAGTATATTTACATAGTTTCCACTGAAATAGGTTTCCATATCTATCATATTTCTATGAAGGCATAAATTAAAAATATACATAGCAACAACCAAAAATAACTTCCATTTAACCCTTCTATAATGTATTATTCTAAAAATGTACAATGTCATTTAATTCAAGCTTTGGAGATAAAAATATTTTCATCAAAATAATTCTTATATATGATAAAGTAATAATTAAATGTATTCACATATGTTAAGTATATCATATGTAAGGAAGAGTATAGAAGGTTTTTTAAATTTACTTTCAAAACAAAAATAATAAAGAAAAAGGTCTCCTTTCTGAGATTCTAATCCAGTGAGTTTTTCAGGTGACAGAAATAAGAACTGTGTTAAGTTTTAGGCATGAGTACTTCCTCCCGGGATTTGTGCTGCCACTGCTCCCTGTGACTTTTAAACAACCTAGGGTCACAGTGTCCTCTCTTTAATTAGTATCTCACTGCTGGAGGGAGGGGAGCATGTCAAGAGGAAAAGAATGCAAGAAGACATTATAAACAAAGGTCTTCAAGGCAACTTAATGATTTGGCCAAAGAATGGAAAAAATGTCTAGTTCTTTGTTACAGAGGTAAAGTAGGAGATAGGTTTGAGTGGTAGAAGCCAAGTTGTACTTAAAAAAAAATCTAACTTTGTATAAATGTTATGCATTTATTTCTGTCTCAACTTGACATCTTGTGTAAGGACATGAAATAAAGTATTTTTGCCTTTTACAAACCATCCAGCTTTTATTAATGATCGAACAGATTTTATTGAAATGTTTCATCTTAGCTAGGATCCTACTGTGTGAATTTAAAGGACAGTCGTATTTCTATGGCATCCTCTTTCTTCAGAATTTACGTAAGTGCTTCAAAATGGGGTAGGGTTTAAAGTAAATAATTGCAAGATACAAAACTTTCTATAGAGACTCTCTCTCTCCCTCTCTCTCTCTCTCTCTCTCTCTCTCTCTCTCTCTCTCTCTCTCTCTCTCTTTCTCTCTCTCCCTTTCCCTCTCTCTTCCCCCCCCCACACAAATACATATACAAAATTTATCCTTTACTCAGTTATTTTCATGAAGCCAAGAAGGAAACATTTCATGGAAATGGCATTTTCAACAGATTTACTAATTATTGTATTTTGAATTTCGGTTTCTTAAAATAAGTTTTGTTTGAAACTGAAGAAAATACTCTCCCATCAAAAAATTAAAAATGCTTCAAACATAAAACCCCCAGTGAGACTCTGAAAACACCGTAGAATAAAAATCTTGAAAATGAGATTTGTGCGAATGAGCAATTCCTTTAAAAAATGCTAAATCTTCTGTTAAAAAAAAACACTGAGGCTGATTAAAGGTTTCTATTGTGAACTATTTACAAGAAATTACCTCAGTAGGGTGCCTGTGTCCAGTTTCATAATCACATAGTACACTGACTCTACAGTATTATGTTCCAAACATGTTTGCATATTAAGTTGAATTTTACTCTTTTCAGGAAGTAACTTTACTCAAGATTGAATGCAGCTGTTAGCATAGACCACTGTTCCAAAAACACTTCTATGGGAACTGGAAGAAAAAAATATTTCAAGTGTTGTGAATTTACTTTAACTATTCTTAATCTGTAAGTCTAAAAGGGTATCAAGGGATGGGATGGTGTGTGGGGTGGGGAACCTTTGATCACTCTGTATACATTAAAATGGATATTCAGAAACTTTCATAATAGGGAACATCTACTACGGTTAGCTGTTGTCCACAAGGGTTTTTTTTTTTTGCATATTTTGTATCTTAAAAGTTTTAATAACCAACTGTCACCATCCTGTTTGCAATCAGTTTTCAAGTTAGGAATCTCTCAAAGCTTTCTAAAAGATGCGCCACCTCTTTGTTTCGAAAACTGGCGTCATACACACGTTCAAGAGTTTTTGTTTCACTCCCTAATACATCTTGGTTTTCTCTCTTAATATTCACAGAAATGAACTCTGGCACATAAAGTGGGGCCTCTACAGAGGAAATGCTGCCAGCTAAAAACACCGGATGTAATCGAGACCACAAGAGACACATACTCAGTTATAAATGTTGAAACTGTTCTGGAGGTATTGGAAAGAAACAAAGTCTTATTTTTCACTGGATGGTTTAATTGTTTCAATGAAATTCTCCTACTCAGTGTTTTGCTACAAAGCAATAACAGTATGTCTGCGAATTACACTTGCAGCTATAAGTCCCACTTAGAGGAAGAAAAAAAATCTATGTAGTGTTCTTCCTGCCTTATAGTTCCTTAGTCATTTTCCTTATTTATTTATTTGTTTGTTTGTTTAGTATTTTTGGCAGGGAAGAGAAGTGGAGGAGAAAAGGAAATAAATAATCAGAATGCTTCAAACAAATGTCCCAAAATAAATATCCTGGGTCAGTTTAAACAATTATTTGACAAAATAGTATTAGGAAAGAATGTATTATAGGATTTGGCTTCCCCCCCCCCATTTTAAATAACACAATGAATTCCATTTTAAGTGGACATATAACTTTAAGTAAAGGAACATTATTATTAATTCTCTTCCTGAAAAAAAAGACTTTACTTACAAGGTCTGTAACTTCCCACTTTTCATTCCTACTACTTTGTCATTCTGCTTTCTTTTATAGAGAGATGGTGATGGCTATGATGATCTGTGATATTAACATGGAAGAATTTAGTGCAAATCTCTACTGAGCTATGAAAACTCAGGTTCAGACAGATTTTAAATGAGCAGAAAATACAAAGCTGACAGGCTTGTACTGGTGTTGTGTTTTTTCTTTTTAGTTTGGCTAGCAGTGCTCCTCAAACTTATGTCTTCATTGCTACCTAATTTGCATTTTATAATATTAGTTGTTGTCTTCATACAGAAGCGAAAAAATACCAGATAATTTAAATCAGTGCTGAGGGAGTTCTAAGTTGTATAGCCTCGTGATTTTGATATGAGGCATCTTTTACTGGAAGAAGCTAGCAGTTTTGGTTTTAGTTTTAAAGTTTTAAAACTAGTCTTCTCTAAATGTTTTCCCCCAGAGTAGTTATAAGTAGTTCTAAGAAAGATAAATATTTGTCATAATAGAGTGAACCCACTACAAACTTCATAGAAAATGAAGTAAATAGCAGCAGCTGAATATCAACAGAACCAAAACGGCATCTTTTGAATATTTAGGCTCTCTGTTGTACGTAAGTCAGCCATCTTATATAGCAAGAAAGCTTATTTGGAAAATGAAGAAAGCATTTGCCACTAGGGGGAGCTCATAAATTCTCTTGTAATGAACATGGGAAATGACATCTGAAAACAAATCAATAAAATTACACAGTGGACTCCCCTATTTGAAGAATAAATGTATTTTTATTGGGATATCTACTAAATTATCACTACTCTTAGATTTGGGCAATGAAATATACAACATACTTGTACTAAACTTGGAGAAATTTCATCTAGGGATCTGGAAACTAATGGTAATATTCAATGGTTTGCTCCCAGCTTCCTATTCCCTGAGCTATAGTAACTCTTGTGTCTAAATAAAGCAAAAGAAGCATAACAAAAATATTAAACATGTCCTATCAAGCTAAGGTTTCTAATATGGATCTACAAATAGATTATGTCTACTGTCAGCTAACAGCTTAGTGAAGCCTAGAACGGCTCATCCACATAAAGTTGGCCATGAGGAATGTATGTGCATGTGTATGTATATGCATGTGTATGTGTGTGTAGGTGAGGGATGGCAGGTTAGAACAAAGAATAGAAACACACTACCTATTAAGGCACAGAGTAGTTGCATCAGTGAAAGGAGTTTCCATTAGGCTGGCTCTATGGTATGTGCACATTTGTAATCTCTGAGGGAAGGGAGATTGAGGCTGGAGGATCCCCTGAATTCCAGGGCTCTGATCTATGGTAAGGCTAAAACCTACTGGGTGTTTTCACTAAACAGAGCCTCCAGGAATAAGGGGGCCATGAAGCTTCCTAAGGAGTGGCAAATTAGCCCAGGTCAGAAACCAAGCAGATCAAAGCTTCTGAGCTGATCAGCGTTGGGATTGGCCTGTGTGTATGGCCACTGTACTTCCAGTCTTAATGACAAGAAATGGAGACCCAGTCTGAAAAAAAAGGAGGAGGAGAGGATTAAGGATAATCATTATACACAGCACTGATTATTTGACTTGTCTGTTTCTATTGAAGATGAAGCTACATTTTGTGCTATGTGTAACAAAATTAACAATACCAAGATAGCAAATGTAGCATGTGAATCAGTAATTTTGTCATGTCAACATTTCTTCAAATAAATGGGCTATAGCTAAGCCCTGGAAACAATTTTGCTCAACAGAATTGTTGTTGTGATTGTATTTATTTTGACATTCAACCTGGATTAACATAGTATATTACATACATCTAACTAGAAATTTGTTAGAGGTAATGATTACTAAATTTCAGGTATATGATCTAGTATCTCTTTGCTTTGTTATATCATAAATTAATACAGGGCATTTGACTTCCATTCTTTTTTCCTAGGAGTATTACACTTAATATGCTGCTGCTGGTTTCTGGATACTCACTTTCCCTAGGACATAAGCTTCTCAAGGTCATGGGCAAATGTCAGTCAATTAATTAATCAAAAAAGCATTTAAGATGCACTTATTATATGTCAGACATTGTACAAAGTACTGGGGGAATAAAGGTAAAAGCAGTCCCTGCTCTCAAGGTGCCCACATTCTAATGGGAAAGACAACATGTAAGTAATTAAATACATACATGATAGTCATTTAACAAGACTTTCTTAAGTGTTTGCTATATTCCAGGAACTGTGCTCAGTGCTGGATACCGAAAGAAAGACAAAAATCATCTCTGCCCTTCAGGATTCTCATTCTAAGGGGAAGATTAACATGGACATTATTATGTACATACAGGATATATGCAGTGTAAATAGAAGGAAATCTCAGAGGGAAGGCACTAGCAGTATTGTGTGGGGAGGGGAGGAAAGAACTGGAATTGCCTCTCAAAGAAGGGGGGATCTGAGTTGAGTCTTGGAAGAGGGCAGGGAAGCTTGGAGGTAAAGATGAGGAGGGAATACATTCCAGGCAGGGGACACAGACAACGCAAAAGCATGGAGATGGAAGGAAGGTATTTTGAGTGTCTTATGCAGTGAACAGCAAATAAGCCAGTGTAGCTACATCCTAGAGTGCAAAGAAGGGAATAAAGTATAAGAAGACTGGAAAGTTAGAAACGAGTCAGATCATAAAGAGCTTTAAATGCTAAATAAAGGACTTTATATTTGTTCCCTAAAGCAAAAAGGAGCCACTGGAATTTACTGGGGAGGAGGGTGACATTGGCAGACTTATACCTTAGAAAAATCCCTTTGGCAGCTGAGTGGAGGTTGGATTGGAGTGGTGATGAGAAACTTGAGGCAGGGAGGCCCATTAGAAGGCAGGAGTCCAGAAGAGAGGTGAAAGGGCCTGATTAGAGGGATAGCTCTGATTGGAAGGGAGATATTGTGGAGGTAGAAAAAAGATTTGGCAACAGATGGGGTGTAAGAAGTTGAGAATCACACTGAGGTTGCAAGCCTAGATGACTTGGAGGATAGTAGTTCCCTTAAAGTAATGAGAATTTGAAAGAGGGGAAGTTTTAGGGGGACAGATAATGAGTTCTGTTGTAGAAATGTTGAGTTTGAGACGCTTACAACACATCCAGTAGGAAATGTCCAAAAGGCAGTTGGTGATGTGGGATGGTAGTTCAGGAGAGACATTTGGGCTGGGAATATAGATTTGGGAATCATCTGAAAGGAATTAATTCATATATTAAGGAAAAGTTTACAAGGATTAACTTAGATAAATGTGCTTATATTTTTGTCATTAAATATTATGCATATGACTAAGGAAAAATTTGTAGTAGTGCATTTTAAAAGTACCTTTTATACTGTTATCAAATTTATTTGCTGATTGTTGCATTGCAACCATTCTTAAATGATTTCACATGTGTATTCTGTCACTCATGAGAGCAGAAAAGCTTTACATACCTAAGGGTACTTTGTCTTCCACTTCCGCATTCCTCCCATAGTTCACTGTGTAATCAATACCTGTTGTGGACTGAATGTTTTTCTTCCAAACACTACTCAATGTAACTCTATTATGGGTGTGAACAAGTTTAACTGTAATTATCTTCACTTCTAGTATCAGAGTGTGACCCTTGCAAACAAAAACAACTTATCTTGCTTAGGTCTCAGGTTTTCTTTGCTAACCTTCCTATTCCTCAGTTTTGGGTTGTTTTAGTGTTTTGGAAATGTTTTTAAAGATGTAAATGTTTTAAAGATGTTTAAAAATTCTATGTGTTAAAGTCTTGAATTCTTTAAATACTGGTCATTTTCATAAATAGCAGAAAATAAACAATATTAAAATATAAACAACCCACACTCACAAAGAATACTTGCCCTGCTGCATTTTCTAACTCTTGCACTCTTCTATCTTTTATTTTTTTTTTCCCTTGCTATTGTTACCTGTGAGATTACATCTGGTTAAAGGTGAATAGTCAGGTTAATCCTAGCAAAGGAGAGAAGTTGAGCTTTTCCCATTAACCACTAAATAGCTCTCCTTGAAGGAGATCTATGTGAAGCACAGCTCAGTCAGCCTTTCAATTAACTTCCTGCAAAAAGGGTAAGAGGAAAATGATTGACAAAGTATCCAAGAATCTGAATAATACCTTAGATATTCTTGGTTAGCAACTTTGAGATTCCCAAAGGGAATCAATGGCCTAACCCATTAACAGAAGTTTCAAATTCTGAATTCCTTCATCCCATGGTCATGAAAAAAAGCATCTTGGCTTCAGGGTTCAGGGTCTAGATAGCCTATGGTAGTATTTAAAGCGTATAATTCTCATCAACTTTCTTTTTCCTGGAGGGCCAGTTCCCATTCCATATTTTCCAACAAAAAGGGGGAGCATTTAAGCCATCGCATCGCTTTATTACCAATTACAAAGATATAAAACTATTCCACTTCAATCACCAAATCATTAAAAATCATGAGAATCTGCTTCAATCCAGACCAATCTTAGATTTTTGCCAGTCTGAAGGACACCGCAAAGACTGAGTTAGTTCTAGTTCAATTCTCACAGAGTCAAAATGACTTCTGACTGAACTTGGGGTTCATTCCTTTTTCGGCTGGGCAATTGGGGTTAAGTGACTTGCCCAAGGTCACACAGCTAGTACATGTGTCAAATGTCTGAGGCCAGATTTGAACTCAGGTCCTCCTGACTTAAGGGCTGGTCTTTATTCACTGTGCCACCTAGCTGCCCACTTGGGGTTCATTCTAACACTTCTGGGCAAATCCCACCACTTGGTCTAGGAATCTTCTATTTCTTATCTCTTACCCACATTCTAAAGGAAAGCACCAAGGTTACAAACTGGAAAGAGAGCCTAGGGTAGAAATTAGCCACGTTATATTCTCACCTTAATTCATTTCAGCTCCGCTCAACTCAGTTGTCTTTAATACTGGAGACCTGAGCCAAGTAATGAAGAGACTTCCTAAAACTGGAGTCATAATCTAAAATGAGATTACATGCAAAGTCAAAGCCAGATCATGGAAAGCTGAACATGTGGCAACACAGAGAATGCTACTGAATTAACTCAAGGAGATAGGCTTTGGCCTCCTTTTATAAGAAGGCATGAATCTGTCCTGGACCAAGAGGAGCAGAGGAGACAAGCGTGAAGCAAGTTAAACAACTGCACTTGACTTCTGGCCTTAGGATACAAGCAGAGTCAGGCAGTAATCAATAAAGTATTTTGCAAGATTAGGAGTGAGTACAATAGACTTAGAAGACCCTTCTATGTGGGTAAGAACTGAACTAGTCTATGGAGCTAGAGGGTAAGGAGTCATTCACTCTGGTATATCTGTAGAATGGTAGGAATATTAAATAAAGGGCAAATGATCAGAGAGCAATTGTAAAATGTATTTACATCCAGAAAAAGAACCGATAAATAGAAGTATGTATAGAATAATTGTGCATACATGAATACATATTATGTGTGAGTGCGCATCTAATGGCTGCCATCTCTACCATAGGGTGGCAGACGGTAGAAAAAAGGAGGAAAAGAATTTACATATTTTTGTTGTATATTTGAAAGGAATAGCAAATGGTGCACAGTAGATTTGCAGTTTCATGTACAATCATCTTTTTTATTGTACTATGTTAAGGACATGCTTGTTTTATTCCATAAATATGTATTAATGTTATAAAAAAAGGTGGGGGAAGGCCATAATCCTAATGCTTTCCCTTTCTCAGAGCAGGAAGTCACATGCCTGTTGCCTGGTCACTCAGTCCATTAGCTGAAGGATAATTTGATATAAATCTATGTGGAGAAGCTCCATATGGATTTATAGATTGGAAAATAACTGAGGCAAGCATAGCTTAAGTGTTGATCACATAGTTCAATGTGTAACTGAATAAGCATTCCTTCTACAATATACCCCATAAGTGTGCACCTATGTAGCCTTTCCTTGAAACCTCCCATATAAGGGGAACCAATTCTATCCTAAAGCTGCTTATTCTACCAGTGAGCTCCAGTTTTTAGGAAGTTCATTCTTATATCAAGACTAAATCTGCCTCTTTGCAATTTAAACCTATTGTTCCTAGTTCCGCACTCTGGGTTCCAGCCTACACCCTTTCACATACTTAAAGACCACTATCATGCTTTCCACTAAGGCTTTTCTTTTCTAGGATAAACATTCTCACTTCTTTTACCCAATTTTCATATGGTATAAACATTAAATCCTCTTTCATCAGCCTGACTGCTCTCCTTTGGATACTCTCCAGCTTATCAATGTCCTTCCTAAAATATGGCACCCATAATTGCATACAGTACTCCATCTGGTGTCTCAACAGGACTGAGTACAGCAGGATTATGCTCTCCCTGATTCTGGGCTCTAAGCCTCTGTTAGTGACATCTATGATACCATTAGCACTTTTGGCTGCCATATCATATTACTGTGTCATATTGATCTTACAGTCCACTAACACCACCAGATCTTTTTCAAGCACAATGTCATTTAAGCCATATATGCCCTATTTTGTAAAACTGAGTTTTTGAACTTAAAACTTTGCATTTACTGCTATTAAATTACATCCGGCTGGTGGAAATCTTTTTGGACCCAGGTTGTTTATTAGTTATCCCTAGCTTTGTGTCATATGCAAATTTTTTTTTGAATTTCTTTATTTATTTTTAGTTTACCACACCCGGTTCTACATGGTTTTGAGTTCCAGTTTTTCTCCCTCCCTCCCCCCTCCCTCCCCAAGACGGCATGGAATCTCATATAACTGTCATGTATAACTTCGCATTGAATTAATTTATGCACTAGTCAAGTCGTGGAGAAGAATTTTGACCAATGGAATGAATCATGAGAAAGAAGAGACAGAACCAAAAAAAAAAACCCCAAAAACAAAAACAAAAAAAGAAGCAAAAAGGCGAGCACGTAGTGCGCCTCGATCTATATTCAAACTTCGCAGTTCTTTCTCTGGATGAAGATAGCATTCTCCATCATGAGTCCCCTGGAGTTGTCCTTGCCCCTTAGGTTGCTGAGAAAAGCGCAGTATGTCAGGGTTGGTCCTCACGGAATCCATATATCTGTGGCTGTGCACAACGTTCTCCTGGCTCTGCTCCGCTCACTCAGCATTATGCAAATTTTATTAGCATGTTATTTTTGCTTCTACATAATGTTAAACTATATGGGTCAAAGCTTAGATTCCTGGGGCCCTCAACTTGAGACCTAGCTCCAAGCTGACACTGAACCATTAAAGACTATTTGCTCGGCTCAGCTATGCTTTACATAGTTGGACAGCTAGGTAGTGCAGTGGATAGAGTGCCTGTCACCTTCTTGAGTTCAAATCAGACCTCAGACACTTACTAGCTGTGTGACCCTGGGCAAGTCACTTAACCTTGTTTGCTTCAGTTTCCTCATCTGTAAAATGAGCTGGAAAAGGAAACGGCAATCCACTCCAATATCTTTGACAAGAATATCCCAAATGAGGTCAGGAAGAGTTGGACACAACTGAAAACAAGTGAACACAACTGAACAACAACAACATGCTTTACATTCCTGCAAGCAGTGGCATGGGAGCAAAACCCTATATGTACAATTCACTTTTGTAATTTTGGGGTTCTATAGTAAATTGCTTCTCTATTTCTTTCTGTGTCCTTCAGAACTGTTCAGCAAAATGCTTTTGACCTCAAATGACTACATTCTCATTTCTGGAGCTTAGTGTGATCTGCATGCACTATGAGAGAGCAAGAGAATTGAGAGCAAAGTTTGCTATTCTCCCTTCAGAGCCTGGGGAATAAAAGTCCTGAAAAGTCTCTGTGGCAGAAATAATTTAAAGATCATAAATATTTACTTATGGTAAAGCAAACAGTATCTTTATTCAAAGAAGGATTTTAATAATATTATTTCAATGTCCTCTTAGTTTTCAGTCTTTTCAGTTTGTAGCATGCTTGTAAATTTCTGTACTTTCAGGGGAGGAGGGTAGAGAAAAGTTTCGAAAAGAATATTCTTGGTTACAATAAGAAGTGCAATAAAGAGAGAAGAGAGGGAGGAGAGAAAGAGATACAAATACATAGTCCCTAGAATGGCTGGTTTGGTACAAAATAGTGAATAGGATTTTGGTTTCTGCCCACCCTTTCCCTCCACACTCCAATACTGTAACCAATAATATCGTATCTCAGAAAAAAAGAAGAAATCATATAACACAAAAAATTGTTTAGTAAGATTTAATGTGCTGCCTATTTACAAGAAGAATCCAGAAAAAAAATAATGCTTAACCCAAAAGAAGAAAGTACAAATGGTGGAATTTCAGACATAGTAGCAGGTTGTCGAGAGGGATGATTTTGGGCAGGGGACATCATCAGTAGCGCCTACCTAATGATACCACATAGGTGGCTTCCTTCTCTACCTCTATACAAGGTCAATACTAGTCCCCAACAATTATGATATGAGGATGTGTGAAATAAATCAGATTTTGAGATGTAGAGCACCTCAGGAAGTAAAAAAACTATGAGAATGGAAGAAAGTTGCATAAATTGCGAAGGGAGAGTGGTCATTAGAGGTGGTTTTAGAGAGGCAATATTTGAAAAGGACATGTTGGGAGAAGTGGTCCTGGTGGCAATGTAGGAAAGAGAGGAGTCAGAACTTGGGGGAAGACCAGCGTGTTGTAAAACACCAGGGAAGATTCTGTGACATACTATGTCATGACACACCAGTTGCGAAACCCATCTTTCACTTAATAACCTGTGTTCCTGAGTACAGTTGCTAAGCAGATAGCCTGATAGAATGAATCAAATATAACAAGGGCTGGGAAAAGAACTCAGTTGCCCAAACCTCGGGCAATTCTCATCATGTAGGAAATTCACTTAATCAAGCTCTTCTTTTCTGCTTAGGTTCACTGCTTCTGCTGTGTCAGCACCTTTTCCCATCTAAGCAGTACAAGTCTCTCCCTACTGAAACTCCTAGGGACTGAGGGCCCCTTGAAGTAGGCTTGTTACAGCTAAAGAAATATGCTCACAGTGACTAGAAATTACTGAACAAGGTCAAAATTTTCAGTCATCGTATTTCATTTTCATCTTCAAAATTACATTTTGTTCAACAATGACAAACACAAAGACAAAGACTTCCATTTGAAAGTCATATTTAGCAAATTGCAGGGCTTCCACCAATGAATGGTATAACTCATGAATGATTCTGACACAAAAGTTAAGGGTCACACAGGTAGCGTCATAGTCAGAAGTAATATAACACAGTAGAAAGAACACAGGCTCTGAAAGCTGAGGAAAAGATTCAAATCTTGCCTCCTACATTTACTATCTGGGGGACTGTGGCCAAATCACTTAACCTCCGTAGGCATTAGTTTCTTCAACTGTAAAATAAGGGATTGGACTAGATGGCCTCTGGAGTCCTCTCCTACTTCTAGAACTTTGATCCTAAGTACAACAATCTATCCATGAGGCTGTACTTGGCAAAATATTTCACTACCAAAATACATTTAGCATTCTAACCTTAAGAAAAAAAAAAAGCTTGGAGCTGGAGATTGTTTTATTCTATCCCATGATTTCAGTGCTCTCTTAAGCTCTTTTGCAGAAAACTCTTCACAAAATGAATTTAAATTTACCAAATATATTCAAATGTCAATCCATCAACACCAAGCAATATAATTTAAAAGCAAAAGAGGAAAAAAATGCAACATCAACCTGTCTGCAACTTAGCAGTTCCTTTTAAACATTATATTGAGTAATCTGCATTTGTTAGGTGAGTGATAAGAACCTAGATTGTAATCATTTTAATCTTACATTTTTATGACCCCTTTGTTTAAAGTCAATATTTTAATGACTACTATTGCAATCTATCAAGATCTGAGTATAGATTTGATAAGGGAAGTTTATTTAAGAGGTAGAAAAGCATACACTGCTTCAAATGATTTATTTAGGAGTATGCACAGTGACCTATTTTCTACTGCATTAAAAGAGCTTTCATAATATGAATTTTTTAAAAGCAATGAAACAGTCAAAACAAGGAAGCAGTATGGTCACTGAGTTCATGGGAGAAGCTTTCAAAGCTGACTCACTTACAAAGCATTGAAAAATCAAATGCAGCCAATTCTAGGCTATCCATTGTGATGGGCAAGAGCCACAAATGACATTGAGAAATATTTCAAAAATCTCATTTTAGGCAACAGTTTCAACCGACTCTTTGACCAAACATTTTATCAAAGTTCTTAACAAATAGGAACATTAGACTTGGGTTTCATCTCCTTTTTATTTTCTCTGACTTCCTCTCTGCAAATGAATACTGAAGCACCTTGGAGGAAGGGGTCAAATTAGGAAAAAATGCGAAGGGACTTGGAAAATCCATTTGGATCTCTGAATAACTGAGAACCCACTCTATATCTTTATGTGAGGCAGTCTGGTGGTGCAACTGATACAGCACTGAGCCTAGAGATAAGAAGAACTGAATTTAAATCTAGCCTCAGACATACTCGAACTGCATAACCTTGACCACCTACCTCCCAATGTTAACATCAAATGAGATAATATTTGTAAAATGCTTTGCACATAGTAGGCACTATATAAATGCTGCTTATTATATTATTGTAATCAAAGTACTACATGTAAGTAGCTAACATCACAGTTATTTTATGGTCATCTGGAGTCTGGAGGATTGACAACTTTTGTGGTCCCATGTGGTCTTTTCTAAAACAAATACCAAAGTCCTCATTAAATCATTCATGAGAATAAACGATTACCTCGTGCAAGTAAAACTAGTGGCAAGGAGGTGGGTTATCTATTGTCAGGATAAGAAAAGCAACTGTAACATTCAGGCCCTTGGATCTTGGAAGACTGAAAAACTCTATTTTATGTGGCTCTCCCAAGACGGTTTTCAGCTGTTCTGTGAGAACACCCTGTTTAAAGTAGGTAGACCTGTCCATGCCTGGGGCAGGTCACTCTGACCCAGTTCTCCTACAGAGTCTGCAAGACCAGGCTAAGGCTGCAAAGATGAACCTAAGTTTTGCTAATGACAGATTTTTTTTAACCGAATGACACCATGACAGAAGTAGAAGTCAAATCAGAAGCAGTGACTAGAAATTCTACATGACTTCTGAGACCAGGCATTGTGCTTTACTAGAACATATTTTTTTCTCTTGGACACTTGTCTGAGTTGTTGGAACACAGTGCTTGTATAACAGCATTGAATGACATTGGGAATACAGTTTAAACTAAAGATCACTATTACAGAGAGGTCTAGACTAACTCTATAGTATTAGGTTTGAGCTTCAGAGTGAACTGTGTTTAAGGTTTTGTGAAAGAAGAGAGAGAGAGAGAGACAGAGAGAGAGAGAGAGAGACAGAGAGAGAGACAGAGAGAGAGAGAGACAGAGAGAGAGAGAGACAGAGAGATAGAGAGACAGAGAGAGACAGAGACACAGAGACAGAAAGAAAGAAAAAGGAAGGAAGGAAGGAAGGAAAGGAGAGAGAGAGGAAGAGAGAGAGGGAGAGGGAGAGAGGGAGAGGGAGAGAGGGAGAGGGAGAGAGGGAGAGGGAGAAAAAGAAAGAAAAAAAGAAAGAAAGAAAGAAAAAAGAAAGAAAGAGAAAGAAAGGAAGGAAGGAAGAAAGGAAGAAAGCAAGAAAGAAAGAAAGAAAGAAAGAGAAAGAAAAAGCTCACAGATTGGACCATAATAGGTCCCTGCCCAAGCTCCACTGAACGGCAGTATTTTGGCCCTTCTGGCTTAGAGTGAATGTCAATGGTAACAGTTTCTCTTTGGAACAGCAACCCTGGGGGTCTTCTCCTCCCAGCTTGCTATTTTTTCTTTTTTCCTAATTAAAGAGGCCATCCCTTGACTCTCTTCTTAAAGAGGCCCATTCATTGAATGGGCATTACCTCACTCTAAGTGAGTACAGGAAAAGGCCTTAGTCTAAAAAGCCCAGGGTCTCCCATTGCATCCTGGGTCATCTCCAGTTATCCTGATGAGTATCTGGATCCAGATGGCTCTGGAGGAGAAAGTGAGGCTGGTGACCTTTCACAGCCCTCCCTCACTCAAATCAAAGTTCACTGCAAGTCATGTCATCATTTCCCTGATGCCATGGTCCTCTTTGAAAACAAAGGACAAACACAACAATAGTACTAGGGATGGTCACTTTTGAATTCCAGCTTTTAATCTACCAATATTTGTCTTAGAGATCTTCTTTTTGCTAGCAAAGAATTTGGCCTATACAAGCACTCTGAGAAGAAACAGTAAGAGAGTGATATCGGGCCAGAGGCAGGCCAGTTTTGGAATGGATCATCATTGTATATTTAGAGCTGGAAGGGGGCCTTAGAGGTGATTTTGTCTAATCTCCTCATTTCATAGTAGAGAAAACCAAAGCCCATACAGGCTGTGATAAGACCAAGGACCATTAGGTGACAGAGTGACAAAGGCAAGATTTGAACCAAGGTCATGGAATCATAGAAGTAGGGCTGGAAGGTGCCTTAGAGGCCATCTAGTGCAACCCTATTACCTTACAGTTGAGGAAACTGAGACAAACAAAGCTTAAATGACTTCCCAAAGTTACACTGACAATGGGAGAACTATTGTTTGAGCAAAAAGACATATGCCTCCAAAGCCAATGCTCTTTCCACTCCCTCTTTAGTTATTTCAGTAATTCCAAGTTTTTATCAAATTAAATTTGATAAGAAAGATGTTTAAATATTAGAAGGAAATCTTTAAATGACAAGAAAATTCAGTATATCTGGTATACGTATATGGGTGTATACACACACACATCTCTTTCTCTCTCTATACATACATACATATATATATATACATATATATATATATATATATATATATATATACATGTATACAGATATATAGATAAATAGATAGACCTCAAGACAGAGGGTCTGGTGACCTGTAACATCATTGACAGCAATAAGAAAATTAAAGAGGAGGGCAAGTCTTAAATTTTAGATTATGAATTCATTGCTTGAAGTGTCAAGTTTGAAGAACTAGTACTATATCCAGATGAAGACATTCCATGATTATTTGGAAATTATGACCAAATTATGACCTATGTCCATTTTGATGAAATAGACTGAAATTGATAGTCCCTCCCTCTTACTTTTTTTATATATCTTCTGCCAAAAAATGTTCTTCAGAAATGATTTCTGCCCAAGTCAGGGCAACAAGTATCCTACTTAGTCATTGATATCTATTATCTTAATTACATATTTTATTACCAAATTTATTACTGCTGCTTGCTGCACTGAGATGGGAGACAGGAAATAACTTGTTTTTCTGTTAAGCTTTCAGATACCCAGTTTCACTCAAATTTAAATTCAATAGAATGAAATTTATGATTTCAAGAACATAAAACTATTTCCCAATGTGTCATTGTATTTGAATGTCCTTCTGCCTCAAGAGATGACCCCTGAACACAAAGTTCAACCCCACTGATTTTCTCACCAGTATTTGTCTCAGTTAAGTTTTGTTCACCATGACCCAGAGATAAGTAAGGAGGGACAGATAAGAATGATGGAATCCTGGCAAGGGTTTGGGTACCTTTTGAAACATCAAGGATTAATGTTTTTGCCGGGCAGATTACTAACTTAATCAAGAAGGCCTTCGAATGAAATCTGAGAGAGAGAGAGAGAGAGAGAGAGAGAGAGAGAGAGAGAGAGAGAGAGAGAGAGAGTGTGAGAGAGAGACAGTGAGAGAGAGAGAGAGAGAGAGTGAGAGACAGTGAGAGAGAGAGAGAGAGAGAGAGAGAGAGAGAGAGAGAGAGAGAGAGAGAGAGAGAGAGAGAGAGAGTTCGGCAAACCTTTCCCCCAACCCTGTAAAACAGGATGCTATGGAGAGCAACATCTACACTACTATGTCCAGAAAAAGATGAACAAGAGGGTTAAGCATCTGGAAACCATGCATATGAAGTATGGTATAGATATGAAAGAGACAATAGGAAACATGATAGCTGTATTCACTGGGATTCCAGAGAGCAAAATTGGAGCCATGACATAGAAAACATTGGGAAGATTGTACCTCTATTTATGTAAGGATAACCATTCTAATTGTTAGAGCTGTACATAAGTGAAATGGGTTATTTCACAAGGTAGAAAGCACTTCACTGAAACTTTTCAAGTAGAGGCTAAAAGACCATTAAAAGGCATGTCAAAAGATGAAGAATGTTGTAGAAAACATTCCTGCTTTGGGTGTTCAGTTACATAAAATGCCTTCTCAGCTTCCTTCCAAACTAAGAGTCAATGTTGCTACAACTTTTTTCTTTAGTAAATGGTACTAGGCCAGCTCTCTGTGTACCGCTATATTGCCCCTCCAAAAATCTTTCTCTCTTCCCCTACTCCTGCTCTCACTCTAGGGAACTTATACATATTGATACTCCCTCAAACACCCAGAGTTCCCAGTTCTTGAACTTACTCACTTCCCATGACCCACTACTTCATCTCAGCTTTATGCAGATAGCCATACCCTTAATTTTACCATCACATACAAGTGTTTCACTTCCATGTTCATGAACTCTTAAATTCCTTTGATTATAATATGTTGTCATTCCACCTTTTCCTTTCAATCTCTAACCCTGTACCTAGTTCTCACCATGACCTCACCAATCCTTGTGCCAATCAAATCCCTCCACCTATCATTTCTTTCCCAGGCCACCATCCCTTTCCCCAATCAGCATCTTCTCTTCCCCAACTTGCCTCCTTGGTAAACCAATCCAACTCTACACTATCCTCTTCTTTCAAGTTCCCTGCCATCTTATGCTATTGCCCATCATGCCCTACCAAGTCTCAACCTTAGATAACTAACACCATGCTACTTTTGTTCCTATTCATGCACTACTGAATAAAGCTGGAGAAAATCATGATTTGGGCCACTCTAAATTTATCACATAATATGAATGGGGCCCTCCCCACAGCAAGACAATCGTTTTATACCTCCTTTACATGATTAACAATCCCAATTAACACCATGGCTGCAATAAATTTGCTTGGATTGATAGGTGAGTTTGCGTGAAGTTAGGCAATGATCTTCTCCAAGATCTCACAGTAAGTCAATGAATTTGCACCCAAGTCCTACTGCCTTAAAAACATTGGACCTACTTTCCAACGTGGGCTTCCTGGTAATCTGGGAATGGTATTAAACTGCACATAATTGTTATCTTATGTAACAGAGCTAACTACATTTTAACTGTAGACATGCCTTTTATTCATATTCAACAAGATTCATTCATTATTGCATATAATAATGTACTAGATGCAAAGTAAACAAAATTACAGACCCTAACCTTAAGCTGTAAGAGTTTCCATTCCAGGTCTTCCCCATTCTTAAAAAATCCTTCACTAGGCCCAACCTCTTCCCAAACTATCATCCTACGTCTGTCTTCAATCCCTCAGCCAAACTCCTTGAAAAAATTATCTACACTTGGTTCTTTCACTTCCTCCCTCTTGCAAATTCTTCAACTTTCTGCAATCAACATAGAACGTCTTACTTCCCAAGAAAAGACAGTTCTTTAAGGTAGGAATCATGACTTAGTTATCTTAGGGCACTTAGCTCTTTATATATTCTAGTATCTCTTTCTTCACTGTATATCTTATCCCTTTTGATATATTACAAACTCCTTTACAGTAAGGATCAATCTAACCTAGGAAGTATTTAAGAACATGTCTTATTAGTCGTGTGGCACTTATCTGTTTCTGTACTATATTTCTACATCGTATGTCATAGCTCCCTTAAAATTTTAAACTTCTTGATAGTAGGGGCCATGCTGTTAGGGTTTTTTCTGTGACTTTAAGAAATTAGTTATTAAATATTTATCAGACAGATATTTGTTTACCATTTCATCCTCAAAAGTTAAGATCAGCCCACATTTATAAGTGCAGTTATCAGTTCCTAAATTGTCACCTTTTATGTCATATAATGTCTATCCACAGACGTCTATCCACACTGCTTAAAACTAATAAGCTTCCTGTCAAACAAAAGACCATTTATCTGAAGCTGATTGAAACCAGAAGTTTTCATTTTAGCTGCAGGTGAAGAAGGCCTTTTTTCCTACCTGAGATGATGCTCTATGAAGAGCCTGCAAGAAGTGTACTAAAGCTGTATTTTTGTTTGTTTTTGAATGTCACAGTTCTCTCTGTGAAGAGTCAATTCACTCAAGTTACGGATGCGTCACAAACAGCAGATAGAGCACACTGTCATTTTTAGGACTTTTTGGTGACATTTTGTTGAACTAAGAAATAATGACAACCAGAAAGGGTAAGAGGGTCGAGGTGAAGTAGAGAGACATGGGAGAGTGATGAAAGATAGGAAGTAATCCACTTGCACACTCCACTCTAGCAGCTGGCAAGGATCAATGGTATGTGGGAGCAAGTAACAATTTGGGCAAGGAAACTGTGTGCTCCCATGGAAAACATATCAATACTAACATCAGCAGTTCTTAGCTAAAGCAGGAAGAGCAAGAGAATGGGAAACACAATGTAATACTAATATAATACAATCCTTTCTTCTTTGGGAGGCTTTTTACAGACAAGATTTTAAAAAGAAAGTGAGTTTGGGGGAAGAGAGGGAGGAATGCTAGGGATTCATGGAAATAAAGTTCAAAAAGCAGCTAAAGAATTGAACATTGGAGATGAGGGGCGAAGGGACGCAAAAACCTGTGGGTAAAATAAAAGGAGTAGCATGTATGGGGATCAAAAAGAAAACAGAAAACATTCATGGCAAATACAGGTAGTATACAAATGTGAAGAAACTAATCCATATTAAATGCATCTCCAGGCACTCATTAGCTCCTAAAACCTTGCAGGATTGAATTTACCTTAACAGAATCTGTCTCATGAAAAGAAAGTGTCAAGAAGGGTGTTGGAAAGCTCTTAAAAATCATCAAAGACCAGAAATAAATCTCTAGGCAATTCTGTACATTCATTAATGGCACCTTTATTTCGCATAATTAGGGAACAAGGAGTTCCACACAAGTGTTTTTATTTTTTTTTCAGATAAATGACCTCCATTCCTTTAAGTTTCAGAATTTTTAAAAAATCCACCATTTTAATGGTAAGATTTCTAAAACATATTGCACATGTTCCTGCTTTTTTAAACATAGGATATATATTTAAATCACTTAATTTCCTTCTAGATGGCTCAATCATTATGAACATTGCATTATGGCACTGTACTGCATTAAAATATAACGATACTACTAGAGGTCACTGGAGTGTGGAAGCCCACTTTCCCCTACATTAAGAGGGGGCATAAACTGTTGTATCTTTTGAGCAAATTCTGCTTTTTATAATATTTTCAGCCTCCTCCTTATTGGAAAGTTGCCCTTCCTGCTGCAATTAGTATGTCCTTTTCAAATGCCGTTTAACTTGCTGCTTCTAATCTGTTGTGAGCTTGGAAACCAGATAAGTAACCTCGTTAAAATTTATTTACAAATTTGGAACTAAAAACAATTTTAAAATATTAACATAAAAAGATTATTTACTCTTATTTTCAACATGATTCTGAGTGAGGATCTAAGAATATAGAAGAAGCACCTTGGGTAAAGTATCATTTCAGTCTTTTAAGGTTTCAGTCATGTGTGACTCTTCCATTTGGAGTTTCCTTGGCAATAGTACCGTTTTGCCATTTTTTCTCCAGCTCATTTTACTGATGAAGAAACTGAGGAAAAGAGGATTAAGTGACTTGCCTAGAGTCACATATCTAGTAAGTGTCTAAAGCAAAATCTGAACTCAGGAAGATGAGTCTTTTTGACTACAGGTCCAGAACTTTATCTGCTGCACCACCTAACTGCCTAGGTGAAGTGTAGAAGCTTTATTTAATGCACAGACTTTGGAACACTCATATTAGCTCCTGACAGAGTGTGCACGTGCAAGTGTGTGTGTGTGGGGGGGGGGGAGGTATGGGTGTGGGTGGTGGTAGCTAAGTTTCTCACATGTATCACATCAAATCATTGTGTCTTCTGCACATGTGACCTCCAGAGAAGTGGGCTGTTACATACTATTCTTGGTTTGATATAATATTTCAGATATAGTTGATAACAAAGTTATTGGTAAATCCTCATAGGAAAGGGGCAAATTAATAGTAAAATACGTGACATTTTCAGTGATTTGCTGTTTACAAGACACTTTCACATCCATTATTCCATCTATTCTGTTCAATAACATCATGATGTTGATAGAAAAGGAATTATTTTCTCTGTTTTACAGAATACAAAATAAAATCTCAGAGAAGTTAACATGACTTTTGCAAGAACACAGTTAAGTGATGGAGAATGGACTAAAACCCATCTTCTAATATGTTGTTTTCCTCACTGTAAAATATAAGTTTCATGAAGGTTATAACTATCATTTTTTATCTTTGCATCACCAGCACCTGACATAGTCCTTTGCACATTCCATATGTTTAGAAAATGTTTACTGGCATTTGAATTCTCATTCCTGGTCTGGTGTGCCTTTAGCTTCATCACACAAAGACACCCTACTTCAAATATATAGCTTTTCAAGTTTATTGTAGAAGGCAGAATATCACACAACTTTCCGCCATTCTTTTATCTTATAGGGGTTATATTCTAAAATTGTGTTATTTGATCCCCAGTAATCTTTTCAATAACATACATTCCTTGGAGATAAAACACATTCCTGAGAAACTTTAAATCCATAATTCTTCATGCTTCATTTCAAACAACTGAAGATGTCACATGTTCTGATGTTTTCTCCTCATCTTCTTCTGACTAAATTGCCAACATGCAGAGTATGAATTCCTCCACTTTAATGACTTGAAAATCCATTCACCTTTCCTTTATCTTCCAATCTTCCCTCACAATTAGCAATTTGCCAAGTTGACAAAGTACTTCAAATGCAACACAATTCACATTTACTTGACTTATGGGAAGAAAGTATGTATAATCAACACATTTACTTAGCAAATTTATCTTAAGTCAACCAGTCAAAAAGAATTTAGTCTGTTAGTAAGCACTTATTAAGTGCCTACTGTGTGCCAGTCACTGTGTGCTAAGTTCTGGTACTTTTGATTCCAGTTTTCAGCCACCTGAAAAATGTAGTCTCAAACCCCTACTAAGTAGACAAAGCTAATGTTTAAGATTGTATCTCTTTTCCAAGGGACTGGTAAGTCAATATTGATAGAGTGCCTATTTCACAAATGACCAGACTAAGGGCTATCTCTCTACAAGGGAACCCCTGAACACTACTTTAATTCAAGCCTCACTCTAAAAAGCTTTATGACACTGGCTAGCATCATTCATTGGCAGCAGTATTTCCCAATGCACAGTCCATAAACTAACTTTGTGGATAAGTTAAAGCAAACCTTTAGGTTCAAACAAGGCAAGTGGCATGAGGGAAAGGGCACTGGCTCCACAGTCAGAGAACCTGGACTCAGACCCCACCTCTGGCAACTATTGCCTATGTGACTGTGAGCAAGTCACTTTACCTGCTCCTAGCCACATTTTCATCCTATATAAAATGAGAGGGCTGAACTAGATGGATGGCCTATGAAGTGCCTTCCAGGTCTAGATTTAATGATACTGAGTACTATTAGTGGGACAGGACTGCCCCTAGCTAGATCTATGAGGTAGGTGATACTTCCACCAAATTCAGCTCTCTGGCTCCAGCACATCTGAATTAATTCCACCTCCCACTATCCTAAACCTTTGGAAGTCTCCAATCTGGGGCAGGAACCAGGCAGCTGCAACTACTCACAGACTTAGAGACCAGCTGTAGGGAGAGAAACAAGGAGGTGGTGCTGCCATCTGGTACTAAAAAGGACCTGAGGCCCTTATATACATTCAACACATAATCCCCACCCCCATTCCTACTCCTACCCTATCTCCAAGGCAACCAAGGTGGGTCTTAGCCTGATCGCAAAGCAAAAACACACCCCATCTCCCTTCTAAGCACCCCTCAGGCTTCAGGAAGCCCTGCTGTGACATCTACTCTCAATGCTGCTTCTTTTCCCCTTTAGGACAACCTTAGATGCAGATTTCACTTGCACAAAAATGTGACTGGGGATAAGAGACACATTGGTCTTTACTATACTGTATTTATCAATGTCATCCCCTTCATCTCTGAGTTATATCTTCTATCTTCTATAAGGAGTTATAGCCATCTCTAGTCTACACCTCATTAAGCTCACACAAGCATTTGCCTGCAGCAAATGACTGAAGTTTTCCACAAACACAAATTTCCAAGAAAGTCTCATTTACCAAATGGGGGAAGGGTAGGAATAGACAGTCGAGACATAGTTTATTTTTCTTTTTACCCATTGCCGGCTTTCTTTTAGTTACTTACTACTTTACTTACTTTAGTTACATCACTACAAAAGAACCCCTTGGAGTTGGAGCTGAGTGGACTAGTACACTTATTGACTAAATCATAACAACCACTTCCCAATTTTCCATGACAACAGAAAAGTGTGGTAACTGAAGAAGGCCAAAATAGCAAACAATTCAAAAATCAGCACCTTCAACTATGAACAGCAAGCATCATTTATTTATGAACGGGTGTACATCAAATGCAAGGGTAAGACACTTGCTTTCTTTTATTTTTTTAGGCTAAGGTTAAAATCATTTTGCATTTTATTACAATATACCAAATGACAATGGTGTAAGGCATCCTAAAAATCATACTAAGTGGGGGAGAGAAGGAAATAAAATTGGAAACTCAAACTGACCACAGATAATTCACAAGTGGTTAACCAGGAGCTGATTGCACTTAACATTTATTACCAACTACACAGATGAGTTAAACACTGTAATAAAATGAAAAGCCACACAGACTCTCCATTCTACTAGAGAAGTCGGCCTTTGCCCAAGTTTCTTTTCCACAGATATCAATGCAGAAAACATGTTGTAATAATAATAATTCACATTTATATAGATGTTCAGGTTTGCAAAACATTTTCCTTACAATAATACGTTGAGACAGGTGGTGCTAGGATCACTGCCCCTACTTTACAGAAGAGGAAAATGAAGCCCAGAGATGTTATATAACCCGTCTCTTGTCACTTAGCTAATGTAACAGGTAAGATTCAACTCCAGGTCTCTCCTGATTTCTATTGTGATTACAAAAATATTTTTTTCACTCTCTGTGCTTGTATCCCTAATATGTGGTACGATACCTGGCACATAATAGTTGTTTAATCAATGTTTGTTGATTGATTGATTTGGCATTTACAGATTGTCCAGGGCTCCAAGAAAATGTTGTCTGTGCTTTATCATAAGGATCACATACAGATGTCTTTCAATCTTAGTAGTTACATAATTGGAATGAGTTGTAAGACTATTCTAAAGGGAAAGAGCAGAATAGGAGAAGGGGGTGGAGATATAAAAGTCACGAAAAAAAAGTTGCTCTGAGTGGTGAGAAAGGAATACATGAAAGTACATGCAGTAACTGACAGATAAAGGACCTTAAGAGCAGCATGTTCTTGAGAGTCCAGCTCTGAATGGAAAGAAATGATCACTTTCACCATTAAATTAAGGAGGAGAGCACTAAAAACGTTGGTTCACACCCATGACATCTTTGTGTAAAGTGACAATTCACCTACACAAGCATTTTAGTGAGAGACTGAAATAAACAATACTAGATTAAAGTCAAATTGAGAGTAGGGAGTCTATAAATCCTGTGTTTAGGTGATAGGAAAAGATTAACTCTTCCTTCAAAAAGAATGGAGAAGAAAAAGGAGAACCAGACATTTGACTTGGGCCCATTGAGGAAGAGACAAAGAAGCTACATGTTATTGACAACATCCCCCCTCCCCAATCTCCTAACAAACTCCCATCTTATTCTTTTTAATAGGGGCTCCTATATAAAGGAGCAGGAGCACTGAAAAAAGTATGCAATGGTCAGTATCACTGATCCAATAATTGGATTAGCAGAAAGAAAGAAACTAAGCCACTTAATCTATAGGCTTTCAATGGATATCTGCTTTGGTTTTTATAGGGACACATACTTGTAGCACATCAGTAAAGGTTGGTAGATGAAGTCTTTAAAACTGAAGGGTGATCACTATTCCTGTGCACATAAGTATAATAAGAATAGCTTAGTCACTATTTAGAGGCACTTTAGTGCAACAGAAATGACCTGTTAAATTTCAGACTGTAGTAGAATCTTGTTTTAATGTATTATACCTTATTCTATGGCTACTCCCTTTTTAAAATTCCTTTTTTTGTTCAATATGATACTTTTGCATCAATACTATTGGAAGAAAAGACATTTGATGTGGTTACATGAATTTGGATAAAAAATAAGCAATGATAATGCCTCTGTTCATGAAAACCTTATTTAAATTAAAGTGTAGTTTTGCATCTTCTTGTTTAAATAGCTAAACAATCATATGGAAGAAATCCCACTAGAAAATCGTGATATAGTCAGCCACATAGGTTCTTGTGGACTGAAAGGAGGACTTCCCTTCAGGTTAAAATGATCACCATGGGCAACCACAACATGTTTTTGTATTAGATAGCATGTGGCTGGACTATAGAGGCTGTCAAAAGGTACTTCTTTAAAGAGGTAATTGTCAATATTTACCTCGAATTTACATCGTTTTGCCAGGGGTTTAGAAAAGGCCATCTGAGTAAATGAGTTTTGAAGATGTTCCAAAATTAGTAATTATCAAATAAACAACCAGAACAAAAAGTTAAGTAAATTAATCTTCCTTTAAAGGTTTTTCAGAAAGACATAGATTCATTGGCAATCTGTTTCTACCAATGACAGCAATATGAAGTAAAAGTTGAGCCTGGAATAACCAACCCAGAATAAAGAGTGTGTTAGGTCTCAGCCTTAAAAAAAGAAAGGCTAAAAACCAATGCCATTTTCATTGCCCTTAGAGGTATATAGTCTTAGCACTGCACATTCTTTTGTACCAATCAGCCCTTAAATAAAACTTCATACTGGCTTTACCATCACCCATAGCCAGATTCACTAAATACGAAAGACTAGCACAAAAGGTCACTACTGCATCTACCTTGTTGGATCGGAGCAAAAAACTACAAAAACTAACATCATGGTATGTCTGCAGGAAAAGTATGCACCAACACATTCTTCACAGACCATAATGCAATAAGAAAAATGATAAGTTCAGGAACACGCACATACACACACACACACACACACACACACACACACACACGACACAGACCTAAATGAAGACTTAATTATGAAATCATAAATAACAAGTGGGTAAAAGAACAAATTATAGAAACAACTAATAACTGTGAAAAATAATGATAATGATGAAACAACAAACTGAAACTTCTGGAATACAGCTAAATCAGTCCTGGAAATGGAAATTATATCCCTAAAAACACATGTTTTTATGTAACATATGTAACAAAATAGAAAAGGAGATAATGAATTGAATGTATATTTTAAAAATTAGAGACACAACAAATAACCCCCCCCAAAGGCACAGAAGAGAAAAACAGAGGAGAAACAGACAAAATGGGAAAAAAAGGATTATAAGAATGATAAAACAAAATAAAACTGGTACTTTGAAAAGATTAACAAAATTGATTAAGCAATCAACGTTTATCCAACCCGACTATAAAGAGGGAATAAAATAAAATCACTAAAATAGAAAATTATCAAGATGAAATATTAAAACCAAAAGAAATAAAAAGAATCATCAGAACCAACCACATAATTATATGCCAACAAAAGTAAAAATGCCAACATGCCTCAAAAGACAAACAAAAAGCTCACACCAATTTAAAACAAAATGCTCTTCATTAAGGTTTCTGTATGTCATCTAGCTCTTTCAAATGTTCCATCTCTTAGGAATCCTAATACTTATCAGAAAAGTTTATTTGGCTGAAAATAATTTTGACTCTTGCTGTCCTATAGGACCTTCAAAATATTCAAAATGCACTTACATTTTCTACATTTTCATTGCAATTTTCTGTCATCTCATGGGAGCTACATTATCATTTCTGTCAAACTTGTCTATGAAAACACAGTGCTTCTGAAACCAATTTTTCCTTTATGTCATTAAATCACTTAATAGGCTATGCAGCAGTGATTCCTAGGAATATAACTGAAAATAAAATATCATTTGGTTCCAATTGATGCTTTGCTAAATTCTAGTTAAGTCAGAAAAAAACACTTCCAAACCAAACATCTTAAAGCTCTGTTCAAATAAGATAGTAATAGAGATGTCACTTAGACAAAGCCTTCAAGTCTGAGAAATTTAAGTTAGAAAATTGTGACAGTGATGGCACTAGTTCCCTTTTTAGGATGTTTTTAGCTGCTGTGCTAACTACACTAGTATTTATGTGATAATCAGCAAACATCACAACAATTCTCAAGGTCCATTTTTCAAAATGTGAACAACTTACATCTTGGCATTATGGTAGACAAACTGGCAATTCCTAGTATAAAATAGCATTTCCTTGGATTCCAATAAGCAACATTTAGATAGTTTTGTCAGCTACATTTTTTTTGGATCTGTGATACAAGTTAAAAGGCACTAAGAGATTTTATAATCAAAGCAGATGAAAATTCTAACTTGAAAAAGATTCTTGGAGAAGAGAGATTAGAGAAATTTAATGATGATAGAAGCTCTATACATATCTGTGAGTGGGAGGGTATTCCTGGCTCACTAACATGCAACATACATTGTCATATAAGTGGGAAAAGGTAAATTGGAAGTGAAAAAATGGGGATTGGGCTTGGCTATCTGGGTGACAGCACCAACCCAAATTTTAAAAAGGAAGAAAGTTGAGAGGGAGGCATATTTGAGATAATCATCAGGAGTTTTAGAGTCATTCCACTTGGTTCTTAATCTTTTTCCTTTAGTGCTAGAGACCTTAGCCTTTTTTGTGACATTTACCCCACTGGAAATTTGCCAAAGCCCATGGACCCTATCCCCAAATAATGTTTTTTAATGCACAAAATAAAATATGTGGGATTACAAAGAATATGAATTATATTGAAATAGCTACCAAAATAGTAGAAAATATTTCCCAGACCAACTCTTGGTTAAGAAGCCTTGCTTTAATGCCTCTTTTCTGTACATGGAAACCCTATAGGTCTGAAAGGGAATATTGTAAGGCACAGTGAGGAAATGTGACTACATAAAAAAGGGAGAATTAGGATGCTGGGCTTCAAAGAATATCCAGGGACTTTGGCAAAGAGATAGAGCTATTATGCATATGTATGTATATACATATGCATATATTTCTATTTTACATATTGTATACACATGCATACACAAATATACATACATATTATATATGTGTATGTATGTATATGCGCATACATCTAGAGGCAGAGTTGTGCATATTATATATTTTTTATTTATATATTTTAAAATATCTATATATTTACATCTAGCTATACATATGTAGATATATATTACCCACACACACTTTTAATAGTGCCCAGGCTCTGTTCATGCCTATGCTCCCACATTTCCCTCAAATTATATTCCTTTTCTCCTTCAAAATACTTCTCATTCTTCACCTCCATGATCAATGTTACCTAGCTTCTGTCCTCATTAATTTTCTCTAATCTCTTTTCTCCAATAAGCAACTTCAAGTTAGAAGCCTCATCTACTTTAATTTCACCATCTCTTAGTTTTAACATGTACCAGGGATTTATTGATGTATTAGATTATACATACATATATACATACACAACACATTTACATATACATATACAAAAATGTCTGCTACATATTCACACAGAAATATTATATATGTATTACATATATAGATATATGTATAGATACATATACACATACACATATGTACAATATGCATATTTTCACAATATATAATACCGCTCCAAATAGTACATATTGAACATATAGATCTATGCATATAGATAGGCACATGTGTGTATCTATACATACACATATTCATGTAATAGATACATATACAATATAATGCATGCACACATGTCAACAATATATACCCATACACACAAATATTATATATATATGTATATACACACAAATATATATATTACACAGAAAGGCATGTATATATGGATATATACACACACCTGTATTTGTGTATATACATATCTATGCACCTGTACGTGTGTGTATGTGTGTGTATACATATATACACACATTTATATAGACACACACTTAAATATATGCATATGCATACACACACACACAAAATGTCATTTAGACTCCACTCACACACCCACCTCCCAAGGCATGTGGGTGGTGCAGTGGATAGAGCAATGGACTTGGGGTAAGGAAGTTGTTTAATTTTCAGTCTTGTTTGACTCCCCATGACCCCTTTTTTTGGTGTTTCCTTGGCAAAGATACTGGAGTGGTTTGCCATTTCCTTCTGCAGCCCATTTTATAGGTGAGGAAACCAAGGCAAACTTAAGTGACTTGGCCAAAGTCGCACAGCTAGTAAGTGTCTGAGGCCAGATTCGAATTCATGAAGATGAGTCTCCCTGAGTCCAGGCCCAGTGCTCTATCTCTAATAGCAGCTTCTGTTACACCACAGCATGGTAACAACTAGCCTCAAACTTCCCTGGCTCTTTCACACTGATGGGCTATCTAGGGAACCAGACACTGGTCATTATATAATCTTTCTGTTGTTAAAAGAGACCTATTCCAGAATCTTGGTAGAATCCAAGACTTACAGAACTGGAAGTGACCTTGGAGATCATCTGATCTAACATCCTAATTTTATAGATGGGGAAACTGATGCCCTTTGAGAGGAAGTTACTTGTTCAAGGTAAAAAGAAATTTGCTGGTGAGGCTAGAATCCAGGCTTCCCGTTTCTCATTTGAAAACTTGGTTCATTTCATCATCAATCATCATCATCTGCTTTACAAAGCACTTTGCAAACATTACCTTGTTTTATCCTCACAATAATTTTGTTGGAGGTAGGTGCTATTATTTTACGCATATTGCAAATGAGGAAACAGTACAAGTTTGCATATGGCCACACAATAAGAAAGTATTTAAGGCTGGATTTCATCTCAAGTCTTCCTGACTGCAGGCCCAGCACTGTGTCCACCATGCCACCTAGCTACCTACCAACTTAGCCACGACTGCAGGACATATGCTCTAATTATAAGTTGGAATGGGATAATCTTTCACTCTTTAATTCTTACAAGAAGCATTAAGTGCCTACTAAATCCAATGTAAGAATCATTTGTAAAATGCAGATAATATTAGCACCTGCTTCCCAGGGTTGTTGTGAGAATCATATGAGATAACAATTGGAAAGCACTTGGCACAGTACCTAGCACAGAGGAAGTGTTATATAAATGTTAGATGATGATGATGATGATGATGATGATGATGATGACTGGTGCCTAAATCAAAGTAGAAGAAAAGGCCACCAACATTTTGGTTCTTGAGAACACCAGGTTGTAAACCATCAATGTTAATCATATTGTCTTTTCTCAGGATCAATATTAGCATCTCTAAAAACAAATCACATTTCAATGACTATGGCTCTACCTAGTCTAACTAGAATCTTTCTCAGTTCACACATGATTTATAGGGAAGGACTGTATTGTTTTCCAACACAAACAATATATGTATTATAATTACACTATACTTATTAATACAATGGGGATAATGTTAAAAAATATTCATTTTCCAGAAGGCAACTCGGTACTAACAGTTACATGTAATTAAGCAGCTAGGTGGCAGAAAATTCTGAATTTAGAGTCCAGAAAACCCAAATTCAAATTCTGCCTGAGAACTCATGGCAAATCATTTAACTTTTGTCTACCGTGGTTTCCACATCTATAAAATGGGGAGTCGACATCTCTCATGGTTGTTGTGAGAATAAAATGAGCTAACGTATGTAAGGTGTTTTGCAAACTTTAAGGCATTATATAAACGCTAGCTAACTTACAGTAGAAAAAAGGGGAAAAATTTTGACCTTGGATAACAGGATGAGTACTTCTGTTCTAAATTACCATGGAGGTTGTTCAATTCTTTGAGCTCTCAGAGACATAGCAAGCAAGGTCTATGAATTTTCTGAAGGCAGTAATGTCCTAGACACCCCACATTAAAAGGCTCTAGGTCTGTATTATAAGTATCTGAAACCTAAAACTGAGAAAACTGTGATTTTTTTTATCTAAAACTGTATTTAAGAGCCAAAGCAATGACAAAGCCTGGATATATTTTTAAATCCATGTTGTGCGGGTGTATATGTATAAGAAAAACAAATCCAAGCTGGTCGTTCTGCTTGGAATAGCTCCACATCACACTCAACAAATATTATGGTGTAAACCTAATTTTTGTGAATTTATTTTTACTTTTCAACATATGTGAATTAATTTCATCCCAGAAAGATGTTCAGTTCTTGATCAGAGAACAATAAGATCAGTCTGCATTAAGAATGATGATTTTTTAAAAATTAAACCAAGAACCCAAGACATCTTCCTAAATGGAAAACTGCAATATAAATAAAATAAATGTATTTTATTCAGCACCATCTGTCTAATATCCTATTTTGATTCTCCTTAATACTCACTCTAACCTGAAATAGTCATACCAAACTGATCACACAACAATGACAACTGCATTTATAGTTTATCTTATCTTTAATGACTTCTGTTCTAATTATACCACAGCCTGTACCTTCAGTGAACACCTACAGCTGTGCATGTAGGATTCACTCAATACTTGACTATCATAAAATGAGATTCCAAATGGAAACAATTAATAGCAGAACACTATCAGAATCTGGTGCACCATGCAAGGCACTTTGGTTATAGATTCCCTCTGGATATCAACTACATATCTCTTTAAAGAGTATGTTTTGCAATATTTTACAGTGAACAGTACAGAAAATAAAAAGTATCATATTTCCTGAACAAACCATTGCTTTAATATGTTGATTTTCATGCAAAGGTGTATGGACAACACTTTTGGCATCTACTTTCCATTTTTTTTCTTTCTCTGAAATTAAATTTTATCTATTTTAATGATCAAAAATCAATTCTCTCTCCCTATCAACTGTTCCCCCACCCATCCAATTTGGGGGAAAAAAAGGAAAAAAGAAAATCCTTATAAAATATGCATGGTTAAATAAAACAAATTCTTGTAACTGGCCACATCTAAAAACATGTCTCATTCTCTACCCACTGAAAAATTTTTTAACCAAGTTATCTGCCACACACTCTTTTATAAGATGTACAAAAGCTGTTAACATAAGATCCTCTTTGTGTACAATGAATTCTCCATAAGACTGCAAAATTAATATTTTCTTAAAGCATAGCTTTGATTATAAGATCATAGATTTAGACCTGGAAGGGATCTAAGACATCATCTAATTAAATGAGATAATATAATTAAAGAGGTTTGAAAACCTTCAGGTCTTATGTGACTGGTATTCCTTTCCTTCACTGCTACCAATTTTGTTGTTGCTCAGTTGTTTCAGTTGTGTTTGACTCTTCACGACACCATTTACAGCTTTCTTGGCAAAGATTGTCAAGTGGTTTCCTTCTCCATCTCATTTAACAGATGAGGAAACTGAGACAAACAGGTTAAGTGACTTGTCCAGGGACACACAGTTAGTAAGTGTCTGAGGCTGGATTTAACTCAGGAAATGTGTCTTCCTGATTCTTGGCCTGGCACTCTATCCACTATCTAGAGGCCCCAATTTTACCAGTTTTACTGAGGAGGAAGTTGAACCCCACAGAAGTTAAGTGACTTGATTAAGATTCACACAGTGTCTCAGATTCCTCTACCCATCCACCTCTACCTACTTAATTTCATCCTTCAAGACTCTCCAAATGCCAACTCTGGTGTGAAGTTTTACTTGACCACTACATCCAGAAGTGATCTCTCCCTCCTCTTGACTCTCGAAACTTTTAGTACCTTACTTATGGTATTTGTCATATTCTGCTTTTTATTCATTACTTATGAGCATATTCTTAACTGTAAAATTCTTGAAAGTAAGGGATATGTCTTATTCATTCAGTGCAATGAACATTAATTAAGCACCTATTATATGCAAGGTACTGTGCCAGGCACAGGGATACAAATCTTGCTCTCAAAGTACTGGCAATCTAGTAAGAGCCTGTGGTGATAAGTCATGCACTCTCACTCTCCTCACCAAACCAAAATAACCTTTCCATGGCTACCACTTTCCAAATCAAATACTCCCCTCCTTCCTCTCCACCTTTTTCTATATTCCGTTCATTCAATCAATCATTTTTATTTATTGTTTCCTCCATTAGAATGTAAGCTCCTTTGGGGCAGAGACTGTTTTCACTTTTGCATTTGTATCTTCAGTGTTTAACACAGTGCTTAGCACATAATAAACACTTAATAAATGATCTTCCAATCATCTAGTCAAATAATTCTGAGTAGGCAGAATGTGAAAAATGGCAATGAGGTACTGTGCTGAAGCAGAAATAACACTGGATTTGGAGTCTGAAGATCTGGGTTCAAATTTGAACTTGGTTTCTTACTATGTAACCTTGAATGAGTCACTTGACTTTATTGGTCCTCAGTTTCCCCAACTGCAAAATGAAGGGAATGGATCACTTCTGAGGTCACTTCTAACCCTAAAGTGTCTAATTCTATGATAGGAACTAACAAAGTGCTGGGAGCTATTCGAGTAGAAATATATCAGTTTTAGCTGAGGGATCATGGAATATGTAACCCCTGAGTTGGCCCTGGTTTCAAAATGGTCCATCTGTATATTAGATGAAAGTTCCATAATAGGTTTGCTTCAGGTATGTGCCTAACTTCTTGAGGCTGATGTGACATAGGAAAACTAATAGTTCCCAAGAACAAAATACCCTCAACTGTCAGCAAAAGAACTTCAGACTGCAGGATCAACTGGCCTGATCCAGATCGAATGTTTCCAGTATGGGAAAGGGGGAAAGAGCAAATGCAGGAGAATAACCATGTAAAGGCAGAGCCACCTGATGAAAGCCCTGTTTCCTGATATGTTATTGTTATATGTTATTGTTAGGAATAGCACTTCACTGAAGAGAGCAAGGTTGAACTGCTGTATAAAAATTCCTCTACTAGTATGGATTAACAGACTACAACATATTTTTCTGGGCTCTGGAACCCATCTAGCACAATGCCTTCTTTTTATAGATGAATGTACCAAGGCCCAGAAAGGTAGTGATCTCTCCAAGGTAACACAACTAGGAAGCTTCAGAGCTGGGAATTTGAACCAAAGACATCTGATTCCAAATCCACTACTCTCTCCACTAACCAATGCTACCACCAAATCTTCAACCATGTCATAGAGCACAAAATGACTGCAAAACCTGCTCCCCGAATTACTCCTTTTATGGGTACATCAGGCATTTTCCAAAATAGAAAACATTATAATATTCATATGGAAAGATTGTTGTCAGTTAGAAAGGCCATAAATTGTTGCTCAGGTGCTCCTTTCCACAAAACAAACAAAACAAACATCTTATGGTCTAGAGAAAAACTCAATATTTTAAATGACTGTTTTATTTCTTAGATATAACATAAATCAAATATCTCACCATCAAAATTTTATGATATTGACATTTAGAGATCAACTTCTTTGACAAACAGCTGAAAGCTATACAATTTTAAAATAAGTTTGTTAGGTGCATAAAGCAGCTCCTTTCAACAGACAGAAAACAGAGACAAAGAGAATGAAATGAATCTTCTTCTTTTTCTTCATGATACTGAAATCAATATTCTTTATACTAGACCATACAGTACTCCTTCTGCTCCAACAGAGCTATAGGAGATAATGGACTAGTCTCAAAGCCAGGAAGATCTGGGTTCAGGTCCTGACTTTGACACAAACTGACTATGTTACTCTGGGTAAGCCACTAGTGTTACAGGCAACTCTCTAAGGCTCAAAATAGCAAAGAATATGCTGACCCATTTTAGTCATAGGGGTTTCTTATACCAATGAAATCAGTTTTGACATAATTTAAAATTACTATCAATAGCTAGGGGTGGGTTGGAGCCAGCTCTAAGCAATCTGACAGAGTCGATAATTAAATTTTCAGGGAGAATATTTGCACTTCAGAAACTCGTGATCACTACCAATCAGGTCTTAATTTATTGTTTTGTTGCTTGTCTAGACTTAAGAAAATCTTAATAATGGAGATCAAGTTTAAAAACGTGTGTGGATACATTTTTCTTCCCTGGAAAGCATTAGACACATACCAGCATTGTTGTTTTAGCTGTTTTTCACACTTTGTGTCTGATTCTTTGTGACCCCATTTGGGGTTCTCTTGGCAAAGATATTTAAGTCATATGACATTTCCTTCTCCAACTCATTTTACAGGTGAAGAAATTGGGGCAAACAGGGTTAAATGACTTGCCCAGGGTCACATAGCTGGTAAGTGTCTGAAACCAGATTTGAACTCACAAAGATCAATCTTCCTGACTCCAGGCCTGGCTCTCTATCCACTGTGCCACCTAGCTTCCCCTTATATCAGCACACCTTTGCATATAGCCCAACATCTCTAAAAGGAATCTAAAATCATTTTAAAGGTTGCATCTATCACAAACTACCTCTGTGACTTTGTGCAAGTCACTTATCTTGTGTGGCCCTCAGTTTCTACACATGTAAAACAAAGGTGGTTATACTAGCTCAGTGCTTCTGGCCAACAGTAAAAGGTTTCTGAATGCACAATGACCAAAAATTAATTCAAAATCAAATGCATAATGAATCTGAGGGGTTTTTGGCAGCCCTTGCCCATGTTGCGATGTACAACTTCACTGCAGTCTTGGTTCTGAAAACACAGCATGTCACACTTTGCACTGTGACTCATGCCACACAATATCAACAAATACTGCCAAAACATGAAAAGGGGTCTGAAGTGGAAAAAAGTGTAAGAAGCCTAGATGACCTCTCAAATCCTCTCCAGCTGTATATCTATGATCCTATGAATATATATGTATATGTATAATATATATGAACATGTGCATATATTTGCATTTTTCTTTCTTCTAAAAACTAGGTTACATATAACTGGCATTTTTATTGTCACCAATGCTAAAGGATTAGTGTGTTTTTACAAACCAGATATATCAATTTCATTTAATCCAACTTTAACATACTAAAAGGCATATTTACCACTGGCTCAGTGTTTTCTTTTGTTTTCCGTCTACAATGCTTTCTGCAGTCTCTTTGAATTTGCTATTTTTGAGCAAATGTTATGAAAGGAGAAACCAGAAAGTTTATACTGTATAAACTTCTATTGCAAAATTTTTCAGGGAAATCAAAATTAACTTTGGAATAGTCAAACAAAATTTGTAACTTATGTAAGCTTAAATAAAGTCAAAAGAGTAGAGTATTAAGCTCAATTGCTAACAAAATAAAAGGACTGCATTCTTCCATCAGTCAAAAACTTGATTCTCATTCAGTGATACCTTTATTATTTCTATCTTTAGTTTCCATGGGGTTTAATGTGAAAAAAAGTTCCCATATGCACTCAGATAGAATTACAAATGAATGTTCTCTATTCCTGTTTATGTTAAAAGTTCCAAGAATGACTATCATATGAGTACAATGAAGGTCTTTTTTAGCAGTACTGACTTGAAAGAGTAATTCAACTATGTTATTTAATTGTATATATTCCAGTGCTAGGCAACTCTCCAAACCTTATTGTAAACATTGTATAAGGTTTGGAAATTCAGCAAAATAATGGAGCTCATGCTTTTTTACAGTTAATTCTAAGTGACAGCTACCTCCTCTTTAGGATTTTAGATCTTGTTTGCCCTGATTAGTGCAGATTTTTTCTCCATTTTGGTACACACAGAGTGACATTTGCAAATTCAGTTTATAATGTGATGTTCACATAGTACCATTAAAAAAATGCATCGACTCTATTAGGATGATAGATTGCAACTGGAAAACGACTTAAGGAGTCTTCTAGTACAAATTGTTATTTTAATACATGAAGAAACTGAGCCCCCAAACGTTAGGTGACTTGCCCAAAGTCCACACACATAATAAGTAGAGAAGTAGGATTTAAACCCAGACCCTCCAGGTCTAATCAGAGTGAATCAAATCTAGTGTAATTTTTGCAATACCACACTGCATTTGTTGTTGTTTCTTTCTAATCCAGTAGTGAGAAAATGTTCATAAGAGATTGTGGAGTAAAATGAAGAAATATAATGGGAAACCACCACATCAGGGTTTAATGAAACCCCAAAGCATACAAACACCACCTAGCTATTTGTTTATGTGAATGCTGAGGATATGACTTGGTTATCAATAGCATCAACACCATAACTATATTGTTGTTTTCATTAATTTAATGGACTGCTCCCATCTTTTAAAATGATGTAACCTAATATATATACATATATATGTATGTATATATGTATCCTCTGAGTAGACACTTGTTCCTGTTATTAAAAAGGAAGCATAAGCAAAGAGCCACAAGATAAAGGGTGCCACATTTCTGTTCAAGTTCAGTAAGAAAGATTTATTGCTCAAAGGACATTGTTTATACATTCCAGACTTCCATCTTATAATTGCTCCAGGATTTGCAGAAAGGAAATCTCAGCAGGGCAGTGAAATTTCTCTGTAGCAATAACTATCTATAATTGGTATAAAATACCAGAATAGTTTTCTATGAAAACGCCTTTCTCTAGCAAACCCTATGAGTTTTTTTTCTTTTATAACCAAATAAACAGTTTGTCTTCTTCCATCTCTTTAGTTCTCCTCCTTACCCAAAGAACTTGCTCTCTCTAAGGTCCTATGGAGAGCTTTCAACCCCCGATTTTTTTAGATAACAGCTTGAAGCCATTTGAGATTACCTGGTTACTATAGCAATAGGTGAACAGGAGACTTCATGTGGTTTCTTATAATTCAAAATTTCACAAAAGGCATAAGTTAATTGTGTTTCATCAACTGTATATATGAAAATGAGATAAATATCATAGTTTTGTGATTATTATCTCAAAAATCCAGTTAAAGGGACACTATTGAAACTCGGAAGATTCATTAGACGGCACATGCAAAGAACAGTAGCTACTTCCCATATGGTATGCCCTCACATACCCAGTTTAATACCCCATTGATTCTTGAATTTAGGATGGGCTTGATGAAGTTTATCATCAGGAGCTTTTAATTATATAAATTATTCAGTCTGGCATAGGTGAGAGGGATAAAGAAATAAAACCATCATTTCAAGTGCTGCATTCATTTGAAAAGAAATTACTTTCCAATGGTAAAATGTATTTTCATCAGGATTTTTGAACTATTTAACTAAGTAAATGACCTCATAATAGTTCTTGTTAATTACAATATCACAATGACATGCCATGTGTTACTACTTTAGCATGTATGATACCAAGGAGAATTTACAGAAATAAGAGGGAAGACAGTGTGAAAGGATATAAATATATTAAGATCGGAAACCTTAACAGGGGGAATGAAAATTATTCTTAATTACACATAGCAAGAATTGCTTTCATGTCTGAGAGAATCAAACTGAGAACTTTTAAAAAGTAACACAATAAAATTTATAATTGCACCTTATGGAAGAAAGAGCAAATACAACAATATTTATTTTATGATAGCCAAGAGAGGAAAAAGGATTAAAATGAAAATAACCAGGAAATAAATACATATTCATTAAATAATGTCAGTATTAAGAGGATTTTCCATTGTCATTTGAAACTTCGGACTTTTGAAGGAAAATGCTACGTTAAGATGAAGTCCTGTTTTCCAAATAATGTTTCTGAGATTCCCGGTTTAAGAAAATGTATGTTTCAGAAGACAGCTTAAGAAAAAGAATACAAAATCTAAGAGGCAAAAGCAAAAAAATCCTAAAAAGATTTCAAGACATCTTGTTTGTTTGCATCTATGTGTGCATGCCTGAAAGTGTATGTACACTTGTATCAATGATTTCTTGGCAATAAAACACATAGCTTTAATCTACTGAAACACATGATGTTTCAACAGCGCCATTAAAAATTAAACATTTTCAAAAAAACTCACTGTTAGCTCTACTTTCTGTAGAGTAATCATGTATTTTTTTCCCTTTACACCCTGAATTTTCTTTCTTCAGACCCAGTTGGCTGTTTACAAAAGCAAGAATGAAGCAATTTAGGGTTAACTATACAAAAGCATTGATTTATAGTTGATTTTTTAATTGAAATAGTCTTTCAGGTTAACTGGTTTGACCAACCTTAACACATTAATCTATCTTCTTAGTGTTTATAAATGGTAGCATATAGTAAGGATATCCCTATAGTTTATGCTTTACTTTTAATTGTCAAAGGCTTAAGATCTATGGTACTCTTCCACCAGTCCCCAAATTCCCAGACAGTACTATTAAGGTACTATCAATCAGTGATAACATTTTCCCCCCTTAAGGGTTGGCCATTAAAATACATTCATGTATTCCTAACCAAAAAATGTAAAGAACATGTGCAAACTTCAAGCTCTATTTCAGATACTGTTCCTTTTATTCCTATTCTTGTGTCCACCACAGAAAGGCTTTTCATTGTAGTTTGTAATGTTATATACTTTTATAATATCATGTCATACTGAATAAGTATTTTTTTAAAATTTGTGATACTAAAAATGGAAAACAGCCTTGTATTTTATTTAAATTATTTAACATTTCAATATCTATTTTAAGATTGAAATATCAAAATAAATCAATATTTATTCATTTTTCAACTATAACAAGGTCATGGGAAGTTGTAAAAGAACAATTATTTAGAAAACAAAAATTATGTTGATCATAAATAGATTGAAACTTGGATAAATACAAAAAAAATCTTGAAAAAAGCTGACAATCATTAAATGAAATATGCATATTAACAAAATTATGTATTTTTTCTCTCAAATAACTAGAGGATGATAGGCATCCCGATGCTAAAACAACAAAAGAGAGAGCTGCAGTGTGAGAATGCTGAATTTATAGTCTCTGAAACTGAGTTAAAATCCAGGCTCTCCAACTTACAGACTATCTGACCTTGGGCAAATCATTTAAAGTATGGAGCTTCAGTTTCCTCACCTGGAAAATGAGGGGGTTGAAACAGATATTCCTAATTAGGTATGGATGTAAAAGAAATGAAAAGGTAGCATGTAATAAATAAAATTGACTTCATTAGTCTATGGTAAATTTAATATGCAGTGAACTGATTTGACATGATATTACAAATGGTGGTTGGTGAACACATGGAATTCTGCAACATCACGATCAAAATGTTCTATTTAAAGCACTGTTGATATTTTTCTAAATTTTAAACACATACACACATATACACAACTACAAAATCTTTTTAAAATGTTACAAATATTTTTCCCATGTTTTTAGATTGCTATTTAATTGTTAGTACCCAACTACCAAAGTCCACAGGGGATGATCCAGAATCATGTTCAATGCTTCACAACCATGTAGAAGAAGGTGCCAACAAGAAAAATTTGGCTCTAAACAGGGTCTACAGCATACTAGTGTCAAGAAGACTACAGAAGGAATGTGCTCATTCCAGGTCAATAAAGATGCTGTATACGGCACACAAGGAATCTTGCTCCCTTGGGACTTTAGATCTCATTGCCCATCTGCATCTGCCCTTGCCATGAGATATTTGGCCATTCTGTTGTATTATTACTATCACTGCCATGCTGCATTGGTGCATGTAACATGTATGCTGGTTGCAGTATATCAGCAAATAGTCTGAAACCTGCTTTATGCAAGCAGAACCTATAAGAGAGGAATGATAGTGTACATTTATCTAGAATGTCAATATCCCCAGAACATATACCTCACAACAACTCTGTGAGGTAGGGAATAGAAATATTACTATTCTTATTTTACAGATGAAGAAATTGCTCTCTGAGGAAGCTCAGAAATAGGAATGACTTGCTGGTGGTTCTACAGCTAAAAAATGCCAGAGCCAAGATAGAAACTCAGATTTCCCAATTTCAAGTCCTTTGCATTCTCTACTATACTCTCTGATTCAATGTGCTTCAAATTTGTATAAGCTTGGCTTTCTGCATTGAGGGGAAATGGCAAAGAGTAGTCAAAGCATTTATGGTTTTCTAATAATGTCACCGAGAAAGGAGTTTTATTATTATTTTATAATCACACCTTAACACATACGATTTATAGAAAATTTGATTTATCCACATTTCACAGGAATACAGATATCATGAGAATTGAGGTAACCCTCTAAAGTCAAATACTTCTCTGGGGAAGTTGATCACTATTAATAGGGGGCTACCTTCCCCCAAATAATATAGAGACCAAGAGTCAGTGTCTTGTTCATAGAAGGCACTCAGTATATATTTGTCAACTGACCCACATTATTACAGTACAAATCCAGAAGTCACTTCTTAGCATCTTTGCTGGCACCTGAGATAGTGATATACAAAAGATTATTCTTCTATGGAATAATGCAAGAAGGAGGTTTTTTTTTTCACTTCAAAATTGAGGTTTGTTGGTGGGATTTCTGCTCCCCCCCCACTCCTAAGACAAATAATAAAGGCCAGTCTAGACAAGAGAATAAAGTTTTTTTTATAGATTTGATATTTTTCTTTCTTGACATGTACTTGACTCCTTTTTTTGTTGCCACATTTAAGAGGATGCACTCATTTTCATTATTTGCACTCTTTAAGGAAATATATGCGTTGTGATGATGGTAAATTAGTTTAAATCAATTCACCAAATACTTATATAACACGCAAGGCACCGTACCTGAGAATACAACAAAAACAAAACAGTATTGACTGTCAAGAAGTGTACATTCTTCGAGGAGCTACTCTAGGTTTGACTACAAACACTGCAACTTGTTTTCTACCAACAAAGCAAAGAAGTAAAGAAATGACAATATAGTTTGGGCGAAGAGTGACTTAAGGCAAAGGTAATTTACCTAGAAATCTGCCTGAGAGGCCTCAATTCTCTACAAACTAGCAATAAAAGAAATTGGATTGTATATATATATATATATATATATATATATATATATATATATATATATATATACACACATATATGTATATATACATGTATAAATATGCAGTATGTGTATGTGTGTGTATACACACACACACACACACAAATACACTTTTCCTATTTTCTTCCCTTCAAATATTTATTACATTTCTTTGACCGGACATTTCTAACATTAAGTATAAATTTTATATGATCAATTTATGTAATCTGTAGTAGCAAACATAAAGTAGGCCACTGATGAACAAAAATAAGAACAAAAAAATGAAATTAGTTAATTAAATTTTCCTACATATTGAAAGTGCAGTAAGTTAGATTAATGGGGTATACACACATACAAACACATTCTTATTTTTATACATCTGGCCCACAAAGTCCCAGCAGTTTTTAATGTCTGGGATGTGAGCTAAATATTTTCATTAAATTTTCTTCTATTTGGATGAAAGGAATTAAGAAAACTGGGCACTTCTAGTTTAGGAGAAGTATTAATTACATAGGTCAAGAAGTAGAGTTAACTATCTATCTAGTATGTGTGTATATGTAGATAGAGAAAGAGACAGATGATAGACACAGACAGACAGACAGACACACACATGGATAGAAGAGGAATAGCAATCTTGAGGTGGGGTGGGGTGAGGGACTGGGAAAGGCTTGCAGAGAGTGAGATTTGAACTGACTCTTGAAGGAAGCCAGGAAAGCTATTAGGCAGTTATAACAGCAGTAAGACAAGTTCAGGCATACATAGTTTATACAATGCATGTGTTTATGGAAAGTAGTAATAAGTAAAATTTTAATAAATATAATCATTTTCCAGTTGATTTACATTATCATTTCAGAGATGACTTATCTTCATGTCCAATTAGTTTCTGATAAGTAATGGTTCCTGCTGGTTTAACTTTAAATTAAACTTTTTGTCAAATATTTAATGAATGTCAATGATCTATAAAACATTTAGGTGTACTTGGAATGCATATTTCTTAATGAATTCTTTTTTTTAAAGCAAAGAATCCTTTTACAATGTGAACAAGAATCTGCATTAAAGCAAATCCAAATGTAAGAAAAACCTAATTTTGCAAAATCTTACATTTAGATTTGCTTTAATAAAGGGCATACATAGCTGTCCATCCATGACATTTTGGTTATAGTCTTTCCCTACTTAATTTTTATCATTGAAACAGGTGATATTTTATTGTCAACCATTTTAATGATAAAAATTAAATAAGGAAGGGCTACAGTGAAATTTTTCCCCCTAAATATCTTCATATGTATAGTAAAAAGGTCATTGGCCACATGGTATAGGTACCTATAGTAAGAACTACTTTTGTTGTCATAATGGCTTTAGTCTAGAATAGAGATCTCTTTAGTCCAAAATACTAAACAATGAGAATGGGTGCCACTGAGAGATCAATGGTGTGAAAACAGAAAAAGAGAAAATATGGGTTTATGGGAAATGGATAGAAAGAGCAGGAAAGTATGCATGATGGTGAACAACAGTTACATAGAATTGCCTCAGCTATCACAAATGCCATAGGTTATACTTGCTCTAGAATAGTCTGTGGGAGAACATGAGAACTAGTGTTGATTGTTAAGCTCATCAAACATAGATTGGGCTTTATTTAGATAAAAAATTTTTTTCCTGGTGGGTGACTGTAACTGGATCATACTATTAAATACCAAAACTCTAGTCCATATGGGAAATGGCAAGTCATTTCACCTTACTGGTCCTCAGTTGGAATAGATAATCTCTAATGTCTCATCTAGCTCTAAATCTAAACTCCTTTGGCTCTGTGATATGTCGCACAGGTATATCCCTTCTGGGAATGACATGTTAGTAGTTTAAGTAAGCATTTTTCTATAGCTGATGGCTGAGGAGGTTAAGGGAATATTTTCCTTCCATAGACTGAGGAATACTTGGGCTTAGCCCTGTTGAAATAAAGTGATCTAAAGGTTCTATCCACTTGTTCTTGGTTAGTTGGATATAGCTATATCCCCAAATTTCAAGGCTTAGGGCAAAAAAAGAAAGGCAAAGTGCATGTAAGATTGTTTAGGACATCTTTGGAAAAAGTTGAAGACGCCAAAGCCCATATGTGATCTGGTTATTTATGAAACAGTAGTACTTGTTCTGTCCATATTGAATTTGATCTCTGATATAATAATACAGTAAATGCTTCTATTCTCTTTCAAAAAGATTCTTATAGTGAACAAATGTCCATTTTCACTTTCACCATTCATGAAAGTCTTACTTCCTATTTTTAGGAAGTTTAGTGTTCAAAAGTGTAGCAGCACTCACCCTGATCACCAACCCACTGAGAATTTAGAAATGAGGAGAATTTCAGCTACTATTATGTACCCCAGCCCTCTAGCATAAAGATACAGTTTCATCTACAAAGTTAACATAATGTCTATAGAACGAATTCATGTTTCAGTACAATGTGGCTGAATTAACACTAAGAGAACCATAACTTCGCGCTTCCCAATGTATTGCTTTTAAATGCTCAATGGTCTCCCGACATTCGGGTAAATGTAGGGGTTAAATTTAAATTTCCCTGGCTTTGTCAGGTGCAATTGAAATAAAGGCATTTGGGGGGAGAAATACACCATGTTTCCAACATTCAACAAGATTCAAATTAAAGTAGTCAAAGGTAAGAAAACAAAGAAATGTGTTGTTGTGGAGGCCTAGCAAGGGGAGGTACACTAGGGCCCAGACACATGGATATCTACCACAATGTCATTATCTGAACATGCAATCATCAGACCACACATTCAAATCAAATTTTCAAGGCTCAAAGGACATGCACCAAAGAACATCCTGTACTGCTGGAACATGAATTTGAATTTTGTGATGAAGGCAGAGAGGTTAGAAAAGAGACCAGACATCCACCATCATTTTCAAATTCTATCAGCCTAACTTTAACATATAGTCCTATTTTTTTAATATGTGCTCTCCTCCAATCAAATGTGTCCTCTCTGCTATCAAAATTAGACTCTGGGAAATTGTGAGATACACTTTTTATAATTATTTTACAAATAAAAGGGCAGATATTGCTCTTTTCTTTATTGATCATTTCTTAAAATAGCAGAAAAGTAGTTTAGCAAAACAGTAAAAAATGGAATACTAGCTGTTTAAGTTCTGAATTTAGGTATGGGCAAAGACAAAAGAAAATTTAAATTTAAATAAATGGCTGATCCTTCAACTGGGTGACAATTCAATTTTAATGTTTGTAGAAATATGTAGTTTTCATAAAAGTACTATTGTGTTAATTATGGGCAGTTTGTTAATGCATGTGCACAAGTTTGTGTACCCAGTATTTTATTATTAAAACAAAGTTATGAATTGCCAAATTTTAATAAAGCTTTCAATTTAAAGTTTGACTGAACTAAAAGTAAAAATCCTAATCAAAGGGAAATTTCATTGATCTCTCAACTATGTGACATATTTGCAAGTGACAAACTGATACTTTAACTACAATATTCTTTTCTTGCATTAAGATGTGAGCAAAAGGTTTTTTAACTAACTGGTCTAAACTATTCAGCCAGAGTAGAGCTGTGGATTTAATTCTATGTCACTAAGAAAGTGTCAGCTGCCCAACTCTAGAATTATTCTCTGATAGCTAACAAATCCCTTTTTGTTGCTTCTTTGGTTAACACAATTATTTCAAGCTATCAGTACCATGAAACTAAATACAAAGAATAGCTGAGATTGAGAACCTGGTTCCATTGTTAAGACAATGAAACTAATAGAATGCTTTGTAGGAGGCGTATTAGCCTTTGGGAAGTTCCTGTTAATTAGATGGAAAAAAAATACCAATTACTTTTTCCCTAAATTATCTGCATTTGTCAAAGGCTTTTATGTTATAGATTCACAATTGTTACTGAGAAGACAAAGGTATAATTGATGGGGTTACAAATTTATAATCAAATTCGCTATTCATCATGACCAAATATTTAGATGAGATTTAAGAATATAAACTATAAACAACTTTAATTGTGATGTGCCAGGGGTGGGGAGGGGAGGAGAATGGTAGGACAACATCGATATTAACACACACACACACACACACACACACACACACACACACACACAATTTGAATTCTCAAACATGCCAACATTTAAAAAAATGCTGAAGGTAGAAAATAGCATGCTATAATTTTAAGAAGTTAAGAGAGTAATCAAATGTTTTCCATCCTTCTGCTCACGTTTTTCTTCTTCTCTTTTTAGGCATTAAGAGGTCCCTACTAACTCAAGCCTTGACTTAGGCTTTCTACAAAATCACTACATATCTATTCTGCAGTAAAATGGAAAGAGCATTGGATGAGAAATCATGATGTCAGAGTTGTAGCCACAATTCTGCTACTATATATTTGAGCAATTCAGCTATATGGACCACTTTATTTGTAAATTAAGGGATTTGCATTCCTTCCTGGCCTAAAATTCTAATATTTTCTACTTATTTCTTTATATCATATTTTTCATATTAAAAAAAAACACCTATTTGACTTGATTTGAAATTGGACCACTTGCTTCCCTGGACTTGTGGGACTTCTATGTTCTTCAACGCTAGAGAAAAATTACCAGTGACATATAATAAATGGCCTCGCTTTGTTATATGAAATCACTGTTTACCTAGAACTCCACAATCTTTCTTGAATGAGCTATGTTGTTCAAAGGGAGTCAGAGAAGAGATTGCATATCCCACACTAGCCATCTAAATCTTTCTGAAGTGTTTGCTTCATTTCCAAAAGAGTAACAGCTGATCTTACCAGGATTTTAGAAACCTATCACTAGATCAAAAAGACAGAATAACTACAATGTTTATAAAAGATTAGGAATAGTAAAATCTGTTAGCTCCTGTCAGAGAGGAGATACTACTTAGCAGGCAGACTTTAAATACATTAGCTTATGTACAAATATTACTGGAAAGCAATTATCAAATTAGCAATGTAACAAGAACCAAAGCCTTTTTCTCCCTTCCACCTCTCTCTTTCTTTCCCATAAACAGAGCTAATGATCTGAGGAGGAATAAACATGTATTTCAAAGGGTTTCATAAACAATTAAAACAAGAGCTCTGCACAACTCTTATGTAATATTTTAAGGATTACAATGCATTTTCATACTCATGATCCTAATCAGTCATTTTAACAACACATGAAACAGGAAAGCATGGAACTAGGTAATTAATAAACATGAAAAATTTCTAAAAGCTTGTGTAATATGAGGTAAAAGGGAATTTTGGCATTTCAAGTGCTCAGTTTTCATATTTGCATCACATGACCTTTGCAAATATAAAGGAAAGATGGTAAAATATTTATATCTGACTTAATTCACTCAACAGTTTTTTTAAAAATTTATTAGCTATCCTAAATCCCAATATCTTTCTATTTCTGTTATTCCTAGTATCGATATACCTGTTCTTAGAGCTTTAAAAAAAAGTGCTACAGTCTGATGATCCCATTTAAGTTTTGGTATCATCTCTGAACATATGGTTCCTATTAGGCTTTCCTTTTATAGGTTGTTTTGCAAAACATTTTTGTGATTTCTCATACATACAACCTATCCTCCCAAACAGATTATATTGTCCTTGAAGGCAGGTATCAGATCTTTTCCTTCTGTATCACTTCATAGTTACCAGTATGGAAGGCTGCACACAGTGAGTAGTCACTCAGAAACACTGATTTAGCAATTTTTATCATTTATGGATGACAAAAATTTTCTGACAAGCTGCATGCTGTGATGCTTACCCCACCCCAGAACATGGCTATTTCAGTTTATATTTAAAACCACCTCTTTATTAAGCACCTCTTTATTAAGAGCCATTTTATTTCAATTTTATTTTCTTTTCAATTACAAATTCTGTCCTTTCTCTCCCTCCCTCCTCCTATTGAGAAGGAAAGAAATATAAAACCCATTACAAATAGGTATAGACACGCAAACAAATTTTGGCATAGTCATTTTCAAAGTGGGGAAAAGTAAGAAACAAATAAATAGGAGCAAATATGCTTCAATCTGCACTCCAAGTCCATTGGCTCTCTTTCTGAAGGTAGATATCAGGTTTCGTCATGACTCCTTTGGAATTTTGGTTGGTCATTGTGTTAATCAGAGTTACTAAGTCTTTCAGAGCTGATTAACTTTATAATTTTACTGTCATTATATTGATTGTTTCCCTGATTCTGCTCACTTCACTTTGCATCACTTCCTACAAGTATTCTCAGGTTTTTCTGAAACTGTCCATTTTATCATTTCTTATAGCATAACAGTATTCCATCATATTCATATACTATAACTCATTCAGGCATTTCCCAAATGATGGGTATCCCAAAAGATATATTTTCATTATCAGATCTATAACCACCTTAGATTGTAAGTCTTCATCTTTGTTTATAACCTAGCCTTCATCAAGTTATCCTAAGCTGTTTCAATTCAAAAATTACTTCCAAAGCAATGGATATGCAGAGGATCATGTGATTCATTTCTATTAATCTTGTTACTGAGGAACCTTGTGGTCTCTTCTTCAAAGTCCCTCTTTACCTTCCCCCTCCTTTCTTGATACATTTCTTTCCTAGTGTCTTTTTTAATATTTGCCCCAACAATATTTAAGGAGACCAGACAGAATGCAACAGGAATATGATTGGTTTACAGCTAGCTAAAGCAATTCTCCTCGTAGCTTTTTTTTTGGTATCCTAGTGAAATGGGAGGGATGCAACTTCTATTAGCAATTCCTCATCCATGCATTCTCATTGTGTATGGTCTTGAGATAATATTTTACAATGTCTAAATAATATTAACTTTAATTTTCCCCCTTAATGTTACCTTCTGTCCTAACCACCAATAAGACAAGTATCATTCATCTATTCTTTGCCAGACTACACAATAAATTTTTTTAATGTTAACAATCTTAAATGATACACAATTAAACTAAAGAACATTTCAACACATTATAGAGGCAAAATATACCTTGAAATTTACTTTGCAAAATTATTTTAACTTTCAGTGCCATATGAATTGCTGTTAAATTGATCATCGTATTTCTTAAATGTTTCAAAAGTCAAACATATAATATTCAGTATAAACTAGTGCTAGAATATACTTCTTTTAGAAAAAAAATTCTATATTGTATCTTTTATCTACAGAACTCAAATTCTCTTTTGTTCACACAGCATCACGGTGAAATAGCTACAGATTTTTTCCACCATTTCACAAAACAGATAGGTCAAAAGACTTGTCCAAGGTCATGCGCCTGTCATAGACAAAGACTGAATTAGAACACAAACTTCCTCAGTCCCAACTCCTTACTTAATATTGTCTCCCTTAAAAAATCCTTCCAATAAATATCGATAACATACAAGGCAGTCCATGGTATTTACACAAAAATTAAGGAGATGAAAGGTATTATTACTTTGGAGCTTTTTGACAAAAAGAATTTGTCACCAGTTTATCATGCTTGGCAATCTTCCCCTACTCAATACATTAATATGACAATTTTTTTCTCTGTTACTCATTATCCTCAAAAACATTGTACAAAGGATCCTTTTTCATGCCATAAGTGAAGCATTTACCAATTCTCTCATAACAAACATCCTCAGGGTCCCTAATAATGTTTTCCTTATAATATCAAACCAGGTAGTAACAGAATTCATTTTCCTTTTACCTTCAGAACTTTGAGAACAGATATCCTTTAGGCATCAGAATGAATTTTTGGACTTACAGACAGAAAAAATATTTCTATCTACTGTTGGATTAGTTCATAATATATTGCTCATAAATATCTGTTTTGTCCTACCTTTCTCAGAAAAGAGCCCTGGCCTAGGTACCTGTATGTATCTACTGAAAAAAGCTCTGCAACAAGAATGTTAGGACTATGTCAGATATAGTGAGAAGAATTTTGGCAAGAACCCCATATAAGACAGTATTAAGTATTATGATATAAGAATTATATAAGAAACTCTTCAGGCTTATTAAAAAACTAATTGAAAACATTAGCTAATTTAACTTTTAGTACAATACAAATTGTCATTTTGGTTCTTCCATACTTTACTCGGATAAATTTAATGATTATGAAGTAATACAGAAAACACAGATTTGCTCTTGTTTTAAAAAACAGTAAAGAAAATGAATTCTCCCAACTTCAGCAAAAAAAATACTTCATCTGCCATAACAAAGTTCTAAATTAGCCCATTAAATAAATTATAACTCACAAATTATCCAGTCATATCAGAATCAGTGACTAAATGCTTTGATTTTTTAAAAAGTGTTGAATGTAATTGCATATTATTATCCAATATATTATTGAATCATATTTAAATTTAAGGCCAATAGTATCTGAACTTGCCAATCATGCCAAAGACATGGTTAAATCAGTTTAAAAAACTACTAAAGCAACATGGTGACATAAGTGTGATTCCTCATTTTCCTTCATTCTTCCTCTCACCTCTCTCTTTGCTTTTACTTAGGAATTAGATTAGCCAAAAGATATTTGAAGAATTCTAAGTATAGATATTACTAATATAATACAATGTAGTTTAAAATGGAACTTTACGAAAAACTATCCATTGTCTTCAGGCCCCTTCAATTCTTTGAGGTTGCCTCAATATATCATTGCTTTTTATGAAAAAAAAATTCATCAATATGAAATTCTCATTACTTTGCCTTGATTGATTTTATTCAATTCTATCATATACATTTTAGTGCAACCTATGTCATAAGATACAAAGTTGCATTTTTCCTAAAAATATTTTATTTCACTATTTGTCTATACTATTAATTTGAAAGTCTTTTATGCATTAAAATTATTGCTGTTAATTCATAGAGAAATGCTTAATTTCACATTTTACATAATATTCATTTGACTAATGGTAAGTTACAGCCAAGGAATACTATAAAATATTACTGCAAAGCTTTTATCTCAAATATGCAAATTGACTTTAGAAAAATTGTTTTACCCTATTACCCTTTATTAATGTGATTCTATATTTATCACAACTAACAGTCATTTACTATTGTTCTATTTCTGAACCTAGGTTCAGAGAGAACTCACTTTGCATACTTAACACTTTATTTGAAAATGATGTATATTCTTGCAGTGCCTATCAGTGCTGATTAGCATTAAATTTTTTCAACACAATATATTTCAGTTTTAAGTGCATCACAACTGTAAAACATAATACTGTTAATGAGGATAAAAGAATGTGTTTATATTGCATTCTTTTACCACACAGCATAGTTGTTTGAACACCTTCCCGATTTTCCTAATTTCTTTTCCAGCACCTTTCAAACACCTATAGGTGTTTGAACACCTTCATGATTTTCCTAATTTCTTTTCCAGTGCAGGGAATTGAAATGAAGGATGAAAAGTGTATATCTTACTCCTGTTTTAAGGAACAGTAAAGAAATGAACATCCCTAGCTTCAGCTAAAAATATTACACACATTATATATATAATATATAGTGTACATATACAATACATGTATGTGTGTGTATTGATGAAACATTATCAGGTGCTAGGTCGATACTTAGGATTCCTATTCTTTTTAACCCTTTTCAGTTTCAGGAATATCACATACATCTCTTAAGCACAAGTTTAAATTAAACATAACTTATTAACAACCATCCTATTGCTGTTTTTGATATAGTTTCAAACAGAAGTTTCAAAACAACTCTGATTTGCAAACATGTCATTGTACTTTAAACAGAGAGATGTTTTCAACCCTACATTTCAGGAAAGTGAAAAAACACAGATATGATTGTTATTGTGCATAGACCACAGACCCCTTAAATACGTTAACTTTTAGATCAAGTACCATTTTGTTTTTAAGCTAACTATAGGCCCAAATGATATTTTTTTCTTACAATACTATTTCTTTTACACCTTCTAACCAAATGTTTGAAGCCAAATTTGCTTATATCATCCAAGACTTCAATTACCTAAATTGTCTCTTGTCCTTGTATATGTTTTTTTGAGAGGGCTCCTTCCCTTAAGTACAATTAGGTTGTTATTATAATAGAAAATTTGGATTTAAACTCCTAAATTTTAATACCATATTATAAATAGGTCAAATGGGCATGTGTGCCACTCTGCTAAAACAAAGAGATACAGAGTAATGGGATTTCAGTCTTCTTAGCAGAAACAGCAAGATATGTTTTGAAAATGTCATTTACTGTAACACAAATCAATATTAAATGCTTTATGCAGGAAGCACACTTTCAGAAAATGGCCCTTAAAGCTTTCTGTGGATCCAACCCTAATTACCAGAGCAGGCTCTTATAGTTTGCCTCCCTCTTCAATTATTTACAGAGCAAAAAAGCCAAGTGGCATCACATTAGCTATATTAAATGTTATGTACTTGGTTTCCAACTTACTAATGGTACATAAAAATCACTAAGGTAAATGTTCCTGTAGAAAAGTGTTTCCCCCCTTTCTTCACCTGAGTGTATTTATTTATTATTCATACAATTAAGTGTGGAATAGTACAAAAGACTATCCTTCAGGCACCTTACGCTGCATAATTTAAACAGGTGCATTAAACATATATGATATCTAAAAGGCAGAGCATTGATTATTTCACAATATTTCTTTAAACAACTCACATTTACAATGGTCTATCATTCATATTAGCATCTCAAATCCCTGAAAACATATTAGTGTAAATTTGAGGGAAAATTAATGATAGATACTACAACTGCTGCCATCTTGATGCTTTCTGGCTACCAGGGCTAGAATGGACTTTTTTTGTGGTGGTGGTGGCAGGGTAGGAGAGCAAGTAATTCTCTATTTCTTCAGTTTATACAGTTATAGTTTGATATGGTCAGATATGCTATGTGCTATGGTTCCTTGTTACCATGGACCACACCTACAATGAAAGGAAGCTTATCAAACTGGCCAGGGAGGTCCTCTTCTTTATGGGCCAAAAGTATGTTCTTTCACTGGCCAGAGCCTAAGTATAACCTCCAAATTAAAGTTCACACACTGTACACATACCTGATTCATATTTGTTCTATTATGAATTGTGAAGTGAGATGCTCAACACCCCTGGTGCAACCCCCCTCCCCTTGCATTTGCCCTTTTGCACAATGATGGGGCTAAAGATCTGAGGCCAATGTTATTTTTGAACTAAATACAATTATTTTAAATGAGTAGAGAGAATTCAACTTCTCACAAAAATGAAAAACAAGATATGCCAAAGAACAAAATTACCCATGGTCCCTAGAAAATGAAATTTTAATAGCTAAAGAACATCAGCAGTTATTTCTTATTAAAGACCACTTCAAATAAACATTAAAAATTGTTTAACCTTCAACAAAGAAGGCTGGTAAAAATGTTAACGTCACAAAATTCTAAATGGTAAAATCATTTCCCTGGATAGAAATGTGTCTATTGCCCCTCCTTTGCAAAAGTTATTGGGCGCATGTGAGGGGGCATCAATGAGAGCTGAATGAACTTTGGCCACTTCTCTACCCAAAACTCGAACATAAAAGTAGAAATCAGTAACCAGGTGATGTGCCATAACCATACAAAGATCAGAGGTGACGGGGAGGGTGCGAAGGTAAGAGAGGAGGCAAAAGAGAGAAAGGCACAATTCTAAACCGACCTGCTAGAAGTGACTGAAGAAGGGGGTAGTTCAGGGGTGGGGGGTGGCGCATGACTCAGGAGGAGGCGAAAAGCTAGTTCTCCATAGGTGAAAGCCAAGAAGAGTGGGGGTGGTGGGAGAAATCGAAACCAGGGTAAGGTCCTGGGCAGCACAGGCCCACCTAGCTCACAACCGAGGGAGCTCCTAGCCGTTCATACAACCCCTCCCCTCCTCAGAGGAAGGAAGGGGCTGCTGGCTCTTTCCTGTCTGGTCTCTCTCTCTCTCCCGATCGCTTTCAGAAACCCGATCTTTGCACTCTCTTCTCTGAGAAGCCCTATGCGCTCAATCCCAGCCTGGGCTATAGTTAGCAACATCCAGTCAACTACAACAGCAGAACAGTAGAGCGCGCAGTGCGCTCCGCGCCTCCTCTCCGCTCCCCCACCCCCCGCTCCCGCCACCCCACCCTAAGACACCAGATCCCCAGGAAGCTACCCGCTCCCCTCTGAGCCAAGACCCCATCCCCACACTGCCTTTGGCACCCACCCCAACTCCCCATCCCTCTCCCATTTACCTTCGCCTGGAGATACTGGGGGTAGTAGTAGGTGGTGTACTGGGGGTACATCTGTTGTTTCCACACTTTGCCCATGAAGCTGGAAATGTATCCTGCGGTGCAGGGACGGGGACACTTTGGGGTTTCCAAGTCTAGGTCTCTCCTATCTCTATCCGTTCCCGGCGCGGCTGCTGCTGCTGCTGCTGCTGCTGCTGCTGCTGCCGCCACCGCTGCCTCTGCTCCACCTCCTTCTAATCCCAGACCAAACCTCCTCTTCGTCCTCCTTCCCCACCCAAGCAAAGAGAGAAGAGACTGCAGAACCCAGAGGGCACCTGGGACCGGACTCTCCCAAGGAGTTTCCTCCTTAGTCTCCTCGGATTGCTTGGAGGCCAGAGAAAGGAGCACTGGACACTTTCCACACCAGGCGGACTGCACTGGAGCAGGACTGAAAAAGCGATCGATAAAAGTGTAAAGTGCTGCGGCTGCTGCTGCTGGGGCTGCGGCGGCGGCGGCGGCGGCAGCGGCAGCTGCGCTCGGTGCCAGGCAGCATCTGGGGGGGGGGGGGGGGAGGAGAGTGGGGGAGCAGGACTGGTGAGTGCAGACGTGTGGGGGAAGGGTAAGGGGCGGGACTTAGTCACTGTCCAAGCCCAGGATGGGCTTGAGGTGTGGGCTTTAGTTTTTGTTTTGTTTTTTTTTTAATTTTTAATCCGTCCTTACCTAAAAAAAAGGGGGCGGGAGAGGGGCGGAGGGAAGGAGAATGAACCTAGAAGCTCCGGGCAAAAAAGGGTTTCTTTGTGTCAGAAAGGAGATTCCCTCCCCTCATTTTTTGGACATAGATTACGAATTGTAGAGTAGGTACCCTGAACGTTTTCATTAGTTTTATGCCGTCCTTTAATGGAAGCAGATTTTTTCTTATACTTTTTTCCCCCTCCAGTGATTAAAAAAAAAATCTTAACGAGGAGAGGAAATGTTTTAGTGCTTAAGACTAGGACTTGGAAGTCAGTGTCCCTGGGTTCCTTTTATTCTAGGCCTTGCCACTGATTTGCTAGATCCAAAGATCACAGGATGACCTTGGGAGGGTTAGTGTCCTTCAGTTTTCCCAGCAGTAAGTGAGATGCAATGATTTCTACTTCACAAGGAGGCAAAGCTTACACAGACTCACTCTCTCTCTCTCTCTCTCTCTCTCTCTCTCTCTCTCTCTCTCTCTCTCTCTCTCTCACACACACACACACACACACACACACACACACACACACTCACAGCACCTCCTTGATCTTCCATAAGAAAGATGACATACAGAGAAAAGTGTTATTAGAGGACACAATATAGACACCAATTTTTCTCCGCATCTTTCTAATGCTGGCAGACAGTCTGTCAACTCCCACTCATGAGAAGGGAAACTCCCTTAATCTAGAATATTTTAAGACGATTTTGAAAGACACTCTCTGACATGATTTTGCAATGTTTTCTAGTGCCACATAAAATCAATCTCTCTGTCTCTCCCCCTCCCTGCCAACCCCCTCCCAACTATCACAGCTCTAGACAGCCCTGATCCCGAAGTGGTTCAGTTTGGTATGTAACCAGATGTAATTTAATGGAATTAACTGGTCCCTGAAGCTGTATGCAGAAAGAAAACTTTATAATCTGTCTCTAAATAAAAAGTGTACTAATATATACAAATAGGAATATTTTAGGGAGAAAGCAATGGAGAATGGTATGTACAGTAATAAAATATAAAGAAAAAGTCATTTGCTATTAAAGGAGGTCATTGGTCAGTTTGGTAGATCACAACTAAATCTAAGTTGAATCAAATTTGATGGGCAGTGGAAAACTTTATGTATTTATGTGGAACATATAATTGAAATGTTTAGTAAGTCATTTTGAATAATGAAATGGTGAGTTGTTACCGGTATAAATTGTATCATTCCTAAATGACAAGGAAAAATATGGGTTTGCAATTGAACATTGCGATAGTATAGCTTATGGATATGGACATTTGAGGGAATCAAATTATCTTCACTGCAACATGACAGAATATTCACACACATACTCACATATATTTGCATATTATTCCAGGTGGATCAGCTCATTACACTGTTGTGTCTAAAAGCACCAAGACAATAGGAGACATATGTGCCAAAGAATGTATTGAAAACAAAACAGAAAATGTCATCCTATCTCTGTGTAAAAGAGTGGTGATATATATACATGTGCCTACACATATGTGTACACGTACACACATGCATGTGTATGTATATATATATGCATACACACACATATATGTATATATATATGTATATATATATAAAGGTATTATCTTGTATTTGACTATATCAAAACTCACCTGCCACTTTTTTTTGCCCATTCTTTTAGGTTCACAAGTTGTTCTTGTAGTCACACTATTTTGTTGATTTCCATTGAAGAAATATGTACATATGTCATCTGCAAACGTCATGATTTCACTGAGTTGCCTGCACCAAAAGACTTATAAAAATATTTCCTAAAATCTTTCTTTATACTTCCAATAGGTTCCATGGACAAGCTCACCAATTTGAGATTTAATTAACTCATCTGTAAGAAGAGGATAACAGTGGCACTATGACCTTTATAGGGTTATTGAGGCAAAATTGCTTCATAAACCTTAAAATGCTACAAAATGTGCTATCATTACTATTATACATTTGTGCTTTTTTCCTCTAATCTTTAAGCCAGTTGTTTATTCATGACAAGAGACACCATCCATTCGCTCTCACTCTCAACCGTGATGAACCTTGTTAAAAGCTTTTGAAAGTCTAACTAGATGGCACTCACTATTCCCCTTTTAGCTGTGTACTTATTTACTTCATCAGAGAACTCTAACAAATTGGTTAGATATGGTTTCCTCTTGGAGAAACTGTGTTGTCTTTTTGTCAGAGTTCTTTTTTGTTTATTAGTTTAGTGATTATGTCCTTTGTTATTATCTAAACCATCTTTCCCCATAAGGAAGTAATACTTACAGATTTATATACTACCCTAGTCTTCTTTTGAAGATTTTCTTATGAATAGAGAACGTATTTGCAATCCACCAGTTGAACACAATGGCGACTTTTAATAAAAAGAGACTACACATTTTAGACAGCAGTTTTAATCCTTGTTTCATCCTTGAATTCTTTCAAAATACATGCTGGCTGCATTTGTTGATTTTTGTAAACCTCTGGCTAGCTGCCTTGCAAATGTGTGCCTTTAGTTGCAAGGGGTGGGGTGTGTGTGGGGGCAGGGGGTTGGGGGAGATTCAAAATTTGGTTGGTTCAGTCCAAACCTATCACAACTACTGAAAAAAATAATTCAAAGACTTATGCTTTACTGGTGGTAGGTCAGTGGCATCATTTTGATTCAGATTTCATTAGGAATCTTTCAGTTTGGTGCTGCAAAAAGGGTATTGGTTTTGGAGGTTGGCTTTAAATTCTGCCTCTGCATACTAACATGTGACATTGGACAAATCCCTTAATCTTTCTGGTCCTCAGTTTCCTCACGTGTAAAATGAGAGAGTTGAACTAGATGGCAATCAAAATTTTCTTCTGATTCAAAATCTTTGATTTTTGAATAAGATATTCTTTGTTAGAAAGAAGCTAAACAAATAAAAAAATTTGAAGAGTTTATTACTATATACAGTTTTTTTTAAAAAAAACAGCTAATACACACACATACATATATAAAATGCAACTAAGAACTGTTCGGATTCTGTGATATTCCATATTTCCTCACAATTAGACTATGAAATAACCTTCAAACAAAACTCCCTTCTGGTTTCTCCTCCACCAATCCATACTGCATACTGATGCATGCTGATGTTAGATTAATCTTATTAAAGTACTCTTTCAAATATTTTTACTTCACCATTCAAAAACTCTCTATGGCTCCTCATTGCTTAGAAGAAAATTATCAAACCCCTTTATTCTACAATTTAATAACATATTTTTATTTACAATACTGGTATCAAGGGATGTGACCTATATGAAAACCATGTTACAACCCAAGTTTATATATATGTGTGTGTGTGTGTGTGTGTAAATACACACACACACACAGAGAAAGCTAAGCTAATGTTTACAGTCTAGAATTGTTTATAATCTAGAATTGATTGTTTCATGTGGATCAGCCCATTACACTGCACATCCTGAAGAACCAAGAGAAAAATGGACATCTATCCAGAAAGAGTGCACTGAAAACAAAACAGGAAATGTTATCCTATCTCTAGTGCAGTTTGTACCTGGAATTCAATATGCAGTTCTGGTCACAGCACACTGAAAAAGTTATAATGAGACTAGGAAAGATCCTGAGAAAGGTAATTGAAATAATTGAAATGATCCCAATGGCTCCTGTTTGCAGACCTCTTTTAAAAATTAAAAAAGACTAGAATGAGAATTTTTAAATGGTGATTATATTCTCTAAATTGCCTAATAATAACATGATGTGGCACTGTTAGAAATTTGAGTGAGCAAAATATACAACAAACCAAAAAGAAGTACAACTTCATGCAGTATGTAAGAAACTCACAAAACGCATAATCCCAAGAGATGGAGATGGTAGTGGCAAGAAATATAAATGGCTTTGTAAAGGATTTAGACCAATTTATGAGTGACATAATAATATTGGCTACTAGGAAAAGCTTGCATACAACTGACCCCTACATACCATCATGTGTCTTAGGCAATTCTTACTTGCCTGATTACCTATTTGAAGAAAACTCATCTCACTTTCACAGACAAAACTGAAAAATGGTAAAGGATTTAGGATTGGTTGTATATTTTTAGCTTATTTTCTATAAGGAACTCATGAAAGTTTTCTGTTGAAATATATAGGTTGACATCTGGGTGGGATATACTTATTCTTTCATGGTATGTTTTATTATTTGCAAAAGAATGCTAGGTTGGATGGAACATTGAGTCAGAGCCATTATGGTGATTCCTATGGTTTTATGAACTTGTATGAGTCTATGACCCATTTTGTTGAGATGTGTATGACTTGGAGGCTGAGTGAACTAAAATGCTCTCTTCAAAGTTAACAATGATCTCTCAATCGCACAATTGTACAATTTTCTCAGTCCTCATCCTTCTTAACCCCTCTATAGTCTTTGACCCTGTTGTTCACCCTCTACTTGATGTTCTCTTCTCTCAAGGTTTTTACAATACTGTTGCTTCCTAGTTCTCAGCCTACCTGTTATACTGTTCCTTCTCTGTCTGTCTCTTTTGCTGGTAGCTCTTTTGCTACATACAGGTGTCACACACGCTAACCAGTTTCTCAAGGCCCTGTCCAGTTCCCTCTAGGTTGTTTTCTTTCCTATTTTACTTGGTGATCTCATTAGCTGTCATGGACTCAGTTATTATCTCTATGCTAATGATTGTTAGATCTATTTCCTGACCTTCATTTTCAAATTGCCTGCTAAACATCTCAAACTAGATGTCCTATAGATAACTTAAACTCAATATATCCACAATTGAATTCATTACCTTTCCCTCTCCTCCCTTCTTAACTTTGCTATTTCTGTGGAGGGAACCACCATCCTCTAAATCCTCCTGACTTACTAACTAGGTGTTATCCTCTTCTCCTCACTTTCTCTCACCCTGCCCCCATGTTCACTGTTGACAAGGCTTGTCAATTCTATCATTGTTATATGTCTTATATATTCCCCCTTTTCTCCTCTTCCTCTTCCTCTTCCATCACCCTGGGCCAGAACTTCAACACATTAAATTGATTGTCCTAAAGTCACTCCCTCCCAACCCATTCAATAAACTTCAGTGGTTCCCTTTTACATTCAGCATCGAATATAAACTCATCTGTTTGGCTTTTAAAGCCCTTCATAACCTGGCCTCTTCTTTCCTTTCCAGTCTCATTACACTTCCATGTACTCTGTGGTACAATAACTTTGTCTCATTCCTGTTCCTTGGAAAGGACACTACATTGCTCGACTCTGTGCATTCTGATGGTTTTTCCCCTATTCTTGGCAGTGAGATGGTACAATGGATAGAATTCCAGGGCGGCAGTGAGGAAGACTCATCTTCCTGAGTTCAAATCAGGCTTCAGACATTTACTACCTACGTGACCCTGGGCAAGGCACTGAACTCTGTTTACCTCAGTTTCCTCATAGGCAAAATGAGCTGGAGAAAGAAATGGCCAACCACTCCAATATCTTTGTTAAGAAAACCACAAATGGGGTCATGGAGAGTCAGACATGACTGAAAACAAACGAACAACAACCCCCATTTCTGAAATTCTTTCCCTTCTCATTCTTATCACCTGGCCTTCTTCAAGTCCAAGCTAAGATACCACCTTCCATAAGAGGCTTTTCCCAATTCTTCTTAATGCTACTATCTTCTCTTTGTTGATTATGTTCAAATGATCATACCTATATTTATATATCGTATAAGTTTACACATAGTTGTTTATATGTTGTCTCCCCCAGGAGAATGCGATCTTCTTGAGAGCAAGAATTATTGGGGTTATTTTTTGTTTTTTGCCTTTCTTTGTATCCCTAGCAATCAGCATGGTGCCTGACACATAGTGGGCATGTAATGAATAATTGTTGACTTAACTTTAGAGGAAATTTTGTTTCAGGCTATCTGTGGACCTTTAAAATCCCCATAACTGATCCAAGCTAAAGACATTACACTCATCAAATCTCAAGTGTAATTTGAGTATGGAATAGAAAGAAAAGGAGGGAGAAAAAAATTGGATGAGAGCTCAAGGCTAAGAAGATAAAGAGTAGAGTTGTTTGTACTTTGTTTTTGAAGAAAACTAATGACATCACAGGGTGATGTCTTGACTTGTGAATGAATTGGAACTAAGTAAGGTAGAGTTGCACAAAGCATTCAATCTCATTCTCTCTTCCAGAGTCCTTGAAGTAGAGTGGCAAGATTAAAGTCAAGATGACTGATGAAAGCCAGGGATGTTGTATATGTCTTTGTTATCTTCAACGTGTGACCAAGATCTAAGCATTCCACATGATACAGCTGGGAATCAGGAAGACTAATTTTTCTTACTGGCTGTGTGGTACTGACTGGGCAAGTCACCTGACACTTTGCCTAAGTTTCCTCATTTGTAAAATGAGCTGGCGAAGGAAATGGCAAACCATTTCACTTTCTTTGCCAAGAAGATCCCAAATGGGGTCATGCGTCAGACACAACTGAAACAACTGAACAATAACAACAGAAGTAGAATGGAAGAATGCATCATTACAATGGAATGGGGGACTCAGGTTCCTGTTCAATCAACTCCAGGTCAGCAACTCTGCTCAATGTGTTCTAGTTACTTCATTGGTTAAGATACTTGGGACCCATTAAAAAACAAAAAAACAAAACAAAACATCTAGTGACTTTGACCCCATTAGCACCATAATTAACTGCTAATCCAGCTGACCATATTTCGTAGAAGATAGAGCAAAAGAACCAGTAACTCACTGTATGACCTTGGGTCATTCACTTAACCTCTTGGACTCTAATTTTCTCCTCTGTAAAATGCAGGGATTGAGTTAACTGATATCTTTAGTTCCTTCTGGGCCCAAAGTTCTTTAAGTCTATGATTTCTTTGCTTTTAGGAGTCAATGGTTATAAATTGTGGAGGAATTGACATTTATAAACATTATTTAAAAAAATAAAATGCCTATAGTAGATAATAAAAATTATCATCTCCAACCAATGACACTGAGACACAAAAGAATTAGTTGTTCAGGAAAAAGAGTTGAATCACCGAAAGATGGAGGAATAAATTATCATAGCTTCTTCTTATTTGACTCTTCTGATTTATAGGTCAGTAGTCTTCAAAAAGGCAACTACAATGCACAATAGATAGAGCACCAGGCCTGAAGTCAGGAAGATATGAGTTCAAATCTTGCCTCAGAAATTTACTAGCTGTGAGGCCCTAGGCAAGTGACAACCCCTATTTGCCTCAGTTCCTCATCTGTGAAATGGGACATACAAGAGAAAGAAATGGCAAACTACTCCAGTATCTTTGTCATGAAAACTCCAATGTAGAGTTGGACATGACTCAACAACAAATTTTCAAAAGGTTTCTGCTGTTAGTTCTTTTGGAATGGGTGGTAAGGTAGGAAATTTTTGAGTCCTTTGAAGAAAGAAAAAAGTCCAAATTATAGCTAATTTATATTTTGCTTCTCTGCATTTTATGCCATTTTCAATAAAACTATTCAATGGTATGATTTTTTTATAAATAATCATTTCATTAAGCATGCAAACATAACTTCATTTAAAAAGAAATTGGACCCCTCTAGTAGCAGCCTTTTAAGTGAAGAAATTTAAATGATTGTGGTATCATTATCAGTAGACCTCTTAAAATGATTCCTCAGTTCTAAAAAGTAAAAAATATTTTTTTTATATTAGAGAACATTTCCCCTGTAGTCATCAGTGAGATAACCTTTGGAGAGGCATCAGAGGTTATAGAAGGAGGATTATGGGAGGTCTTGTTTTGTTTTCTTTTTAAAATAAGAATTAACCTTTTACTCTCTTTTAGGACTTTTCTCAAGAAGTATGTAAAAATCAGAGGCTATGTGAAAGTCCTCTCCTGAGGCTGAACATCTATTATCTTTCAGTTTTACCATATGACTAACCTAACTCTTTTTCAGATCGTCTTTATTTACTCAGAGTTATCTCTATTCTCCTTCTTGTACAAAGATCACTGTAAAGATGTTAAAACCTACTTATGCCCAAAATAACTCTTCATTGTACTTTGGATCAATTTTGATTCCTTGAAAGTTAGAGTTTTTTAAGATTCTCAAACACAGAGTATCTCCATGAGAAAATTTTTTTTTTCAAATCGGATTTTTGCACTGGGGACCGTAAAAGTACTGCATAATTTCCCAAATGTTATATTATTCAATTCTAGGCCCAACTCATGGTTTATCTGGAGTACTTCTCCCAAATATATGCACTTCGATACTGACTCAAAGGACTGCTCATTCAACTACGTGTCATATCTGGATGCAGACATTTCTCGTACACTTTTGTTTTCCTTCGTAGCGACTTCCCACCCTAACTACATCATATTTAACTATCTTGTACTTGTTTTCATTATATTTTTATTATATATATGTATATATGTGTATACATATATATACATATACATATATACATATATATATATATATATATATATATATATATATATATATATATATATATACTTCTCTTCCTCATTAGAAGGTAAATTCCAAATTTGTATCCTTTGACCCATTTATCAATTGGGGAATGAAGAGCAAAGTGAGCAGACCCAAGGGAATATTGTATACAGTAACAGCGATATTGTTTTAAAAACAACTTTGAGAGATTAAGTCATTTTGACTATTATAAATGCCTTATTATAAAGGACCTATGAAGGAAGCTGCTACCTGCATCCAGAGAAAGAACTGATAAATAAAATTATGTATAGAATGATTTTACAAATACACACACATATGTGTGTGTGTTTATGCATATATATGTATATACATAAACACACATATTTGTGTCTAATGTTAGCCATCTATAGGATGGGAGAAGGGAGAAAAAAAGAAAAAAATGTGATAATTTTATTATATATTTAAAAGGAATAACAAGTTGTAACACGTAATAGATTCGCAGTTTCATGTGCAATCATCTCTTTTTAATTCTACTACATTATGGAAATGCTTGCATTATTTCATAAAGTAAAAAATCTTTTAAAAAGCTAAGTTGCTTGAGAGTAGGGATCATTTCATTCTTTGTATCTGTGTCCCTACCACTTCTCACAGTGCCTGGTACAGAGTAGATACTTAATAAAGCTTGTTAATTGATTGATTTTGAATAATAATGGCTTCCATGGTGGAAGTTCTATAATGTTCTATAAGTTGATGTAACCAACAGAATAAAAGCTTCAAATAGAAGCATCTGAAGGCTCTAACCTTATACAGCAAAGGTTCTTAACCTATTTTGCATCATGGACACTTTTGGCAGTCTGCTGAAGCCTATGGACCCCTTTTCAGAATATTGTTTTTAATAACATAAAATAAAAAGGGTTATCAAAATATTTTTTAAAGTAAGTTCATGGACCACAGGACCCCTATTCTTTAGGGAGGAACTCTTCCATTTGAATCATGCATAGGACATTTCCTTGACAGAGCTGAACACCTTTATCAGTCATCTCTCTCATTTATAACTAAATTGAAATTAATAATCTTAGAGTCATTAAAGAAAGTTATTTCTATGTTTGAGTTTATCAAGTGTGATATCTTATTACAATAGTTAGACTGCTTTAAGCTTAGAGAGAAATATAATTATGCCTGAAGTGCATTTGGTTCCCTTCTCTTTGACTTTATTTTGTATGAAAAGTTCTGAGTATGTTTATAAGTGCTCTGAGCACCCAGTTAGGAAAATTCTTAGCATTTAGGCAGAGGTTGGGTTCTCTGTCTAATCTTACATTTATATCTATCTCTAGTTAATCACTCTCTGCTGTGATTGAGGCAGAATTCAGTTTAGTAGAAACATCTAGGTAATGAAGCAACAAATAATATCATAGTGTCTGTGGATAAACAGGCATCGGGAGGGAAAATACTGACCTTTAATTGGGATATCCCTCAGCCTGGGTCTTTTTCTCTCCGATGTCTGTAGAGTCAATTACTATCCTGTGATCTCTCTTTCTCTGTCACAGTTCAGTCCTCCTTTTGCTCCACGTTTGCTCCAACCTCTAGAATCCAGAAGGGAGAATCTCTTACCCTCTCAATTCCATGATAGCCTCTCCTTTTTATGCAAATTGCACTGGGGATTACCTAGTCTCCCACATGATGGTTTTGACTAATTCAAGAGCATTTACAAGTCCCTTTTTGTACTCAATTCTGATTGTTTAATCCACTCAATAGTTTTCTCACCTAGTCAAGGCAGCAGAGCCAATGAGGGAATTTTAACACTACCCTGATAGAAGGAATAAATGTTGTATCATCCTAGCGCATGCATAGAAAAGTTAATGAAATAGAACGTCTAAGGCTGTATTTTGCTTTTTAGACACAGATTTTAGGGAGGAAGGTGTGTGTGGGGGGAAGAAATTGACATACAAAAGTCACAGCACGATTTCATATTATTGGTAATTTTTAGTCAATTTTATGACTGTTATGATGTGATATACTAGAAAGAGTTGCTGCCAAAAGTTAGCATATTTTCTTTCTATATTTTCATTCATGAACCTTATATATATGCATACAGCTCATTTTCATAAAAATGAATAAAGATTAAAAATAGGTATCATCGGATTGCTATGTTCTCTCAACTGATTTTTTAAAAGAATTATTGTCTGCAATTTTCCTCAATTCTTTGGGTATCTTGCCTTCCCTGAGATACCTCAAAGAACAAATCATTAATGCTTTCAGGATTGTATCAACTCCTCCATGGATTTACTTGAATATTTGATCTGGTCCTTCTGCTTTTCCCACTTCATCTTTCTAAGTGCTATCTCTATTTCTTCATCTAGCACTTCATAGACTGGGGTGTTAGGGTCTAAATGTGGTACTTATTATCACCGATGAAGAAAATAGATTGTTATAGAAATATTGATGAATTTCATTTTACATCTTATCTTTGTCTTCCTGCCAGTTCCATTTATGAATATACTTAGGGTGATGTGATTCACTTAATTTTCATGGCAAGCTTTTTGTAAACTTGTTTTTGTTCTCACCGAATTTTACTGTTTTGCTACATGATACTCTTTTTAATCCTCTGCCACCCCTGTCCATAGTATTTTTACAAATGATATATATTCAAAACTGATATAGCTTTTGTAGCTACTCTTTCCAGTTGGCAAGGAGATCAAGAGTTTGCTGAGTAAGACATTTTTTAGGTTCTTTTTGCCTTCTAATTGTGGTGAAAGTTTTACATCAGCAAAATTATTCCAGGAAGTGGTAATAATTAAGGTCAATAATTTTATCTTCTTCCATTTTTTCCATTCTTCTGTATTAATGACTTATTTGAATTGGTCAGATTAAAGCCGCTATAACTATCTAAGGTATCTTCTTATCTTTAACTTTTCTTCTAATTTGATGTTGATTGGGCTAATGCTGCACATTAAATAAATAGGGATGTGTGTATATGTATATATATATATATACAGAAAAATTAAAAGTACCTTTCATGTGGTAGTAAATAAAAATAAGTTATTGGGAATGATGTATAGGAAAGATTTATCTATTACGTGTATAGATATAAAAGGCAGCATAACAAAGGGGAGAAAGAAAGAGCTAGGTTTGGAGTCAGGAAGGCTCACATTCAAATCGTGCCCCAGATACATATTGGCTGTGGGACTCTGGGCAGTAGCTTTACCTTTTAGTGGCCTCAGGTAATTCCCTAAAACTTAGCTGCAGAGCAAGTGCTAGTTTGTATTGATAAAGCGATTTCCTCACTGGGAGATCCCTATACAAGTAAAATCAAAGATCCAATTAAAAAAAACCTAAAAAATATGTGAAGATAGGGTGGAGCCTGAAATATGTCATTACTAGGGAAAAGTTTAAAAAAAGAGAAAAGGGTTTGAGGAGGCAACAAAACTGGTCTCTGATACCAACTCTCCTTCTGATCTTAGACAAATCATTTCACCTCTGAATGCTTAACTTTGTTCATCTATAAAATAAAGCTGGACTGGATCTCTAAAGATTGCTTCTGGCCTAACATTCTATGACTCTATGATAAATAGCTGTTTAAATGAATGAAAGAGGAGCTCTTACTAAGATGAGGGAGAAAGGGATTTGTAGACAGGTGGCATGACCTTGACTGGATAAGTGAGTAAATTTTCTTGAGAATAGTATAAGGCAGAGGTGTCGAACATGTGACCTACAACATTCCTGAGTGTGTCCTGAACAATACTAAAATGTAATTGGAAAACATTTAGTAAAATAAAATACATTAAAACATAGATAATATTAATATGTGGTTTTCTAAGACTATCTGTGGCCCACAGGGTTTGTTGTTGTTGAGTTGTTTCAGTCCTGTCTGACTTCATGACCACATTTGCGATTTTCTTGGCAGAGATACTGGAGTGATTTGTCATTTCCTTCTCCAGCTTGTTTTAGAGATGAGGTAACTAAGGCAAACAGGGTTAAGTGACTTACCCAGAATCACACAGCTAGTATGTGTCTGAGGCTGGATTTGAACTTATGAAGATTAGTATTCCTGATGCCAAGCCCAGTGCTCTATCCACTGTACCACTTAGCTGCCCCTATGTATGGGTTAGTGGCCCCCATTTTTACTTGAGTTTGACACCACTTATATAAGGGACAATCTGGGAAGTTTCAGGAGAAACAGAAGTCAAGCAGAATGGTAAAAACTTGGGCAAGGTTCTGTAGGGCCTTAAAAAAGAAGTGGAAAGACCAAATTATGGAAATTTAATGATGGCTATTGACAATATGCTAATGGGGGAAGTTACTGGTGGGAAATTCAGTGTAAAGTTACAGTGCCATAGAAGAATAGCAACCAGGTCTGGAACTCAGGGAAAACATTGAGTTACAGCCAGAGGAAAAGAGAAGCATTTGGGAAGTGTTACTAAGGAAAAAGCAGCATGCTTTCACAATAAATACATGAAGCAAGAAGCACTAGGTTGAGAATTACTCTGAGGCTTTGCTTTGTTTGCTTGTTTTTTATTTGAAATATTGGTAAGATGACACTCTGGGGGGGGCGGAGCCAAGATGGCGGCTGGTAAGCAGGGACTAGAGTGAGCTCCGTACAGAGTCCCTCCAAAAACCTATAAAAAATGGCTCTGAACCAATTCTAGAATGGCAGAACCCACAGAACAGCAGAGGGAAGCAGGGCTCCAGCCCGGGACAGCCTGGATGGTCTCTGGGTGAGATCGATTCCACACGGAGCTGGGAGCTGGGAGCTGGGTACGGAGTGGAGCAGAGCCCAGCCTGAGCGGTGTGGAACAACCAAACTTGGAGTCGGGCGGATGGGGCCCCTAGCGCCCTGAATATGTGAGCTGCGGCAGTTACCAGACCCCTCGACCCACAAACACCAAAGACTGCGGAGAAGGTTAGTGGGAAAAGCTGCGGGAGTGGAAGGAGTTCGTGGTTCGGCTTCCAGCCCCGGGGGCAGCTGAGGTGGGGCAGCTACAGTTGCTGCTGCTTCTGGCCCCAGGCCCACGTGGTGGGAGGAATTAAGTGGCGGATCAGAGCAGGAGTGCAAAAGGCCGCTGAAGATCTAAGCCCAGCCCAGGCTGGGGGTTCTTGGGGAAGGAGTAGTGCGGGTCTGACAGAGCTGGCACCTCCCCCACCAAACATGGAACATAGAACTCGTTAGTCTACAAGCAGTCATACCCCACTGAAAAACTCAAGGGTCAAGTTAGTTGGTTGGGAATATGGCCAGGCAGCGAAAACACGCCCAGATTCAGTCTCAGACTTTGGATTCTTTCTTTGGTTACAAAGAAAACCAAAACATACAGCCTAAAGAAGACAACAAAGTCATAGAGCCTACAGCAAAAGCCTCCAAGAAAAACATGAACTGGCCCCAGACCATAGAAGAACTCAAAAAGGATTTGGAAAAGCAAGTTAGAGAAGTAGAGGAAAAATTGGGAAGAGAAATGAGAAGGATGCGAGAAAACCATGAAAAACAAGTCAATGACTTGCTAAAGGAGACCCAAAAAATACTGAAAAATACACTGAAGAAAACAACACCTTAAAAAACAGACTAACTCAAATGGCAAAAGAGCCCCAAAAAGCCAATGAGGAGAAGAATGCCTTGAAAGGCAGAATTAGCCAAATGGAAAAGGAGGTCCAAAAGACCACTGAAGAAAATAGTACTTTAAAAATTAAATTGGAGCAAGTGGAAGCTAGTGACCTTATAAGAAATCAGGATATTATAAAACAGAACCAAAGGAATGAAAAAATGGAAGACAATGTGAAATATCTCATTGGAAAAACCACTGACCTGGAAAATAGATCCAGGAGAGAGAATTTTAAAATTATTGGACTACCTGAAAGCCATGATCAAAAAAAGAGCCTAGATACCATCTTTCAAGAAATTATCAAGGAGAACTGCCCTGATATTCTAGAGCCACAGGGCAAAATAGAAATTGAAAGAATCCATCGATTGCCTCCTCAAATAGATCCCAAAAAGAAATCTCCTAGGAATATTGTCGCCAAATTCCAGAGCTCCCAGATCAAGGAGAAAATACTGCAAGCAGCTAGAAAGAAACAATTTGAGTATTGTGGAAACCCAATCAGAATAACCCGAGATCTGGCAGCTTCTACATTAAGAGATCGAAGGGCATGGAATGCGATATTCTGGAGGTCAGTGGAGCTAGGATTAAAACCTAGAATCACCTACCCAGCAAAACTGAGTATCATATTCCTAGGCAAAATATGGATTTTCAATAAAATAGAGGACTTTCAAGCTTTCTCAGTGAAAAGACCAGAACTGAATACAAAATTTGACTTTCAAACACAAGAATCGAGAGAAGCATGAAAAGGTAATCAAGAAACGGAAATTGCAAGGGACTTACTAAAGTTGAACTGTTTTGTTTACATTCCTACATGGAAAGATGATATGTATGATTCATGAGACCTCAGTATTAGGGTAGTTGAAGGGAATATGTATATATATATACATACACACACATATATATATGTGTGTGTGTGTGTGTGTGTGTGTGTTTATGTATATATATAAGTGAATGTGTATGTATATATCTATGTGTAAATGTATGTATGTGTATGTATGTGTATATACATATATATGTGTTTATATATATATATGTGTGTGTGTAAAAGAGAGAGAGCAGACACAGGGTGAGTTGAAGATGAAGGGAAGATATCTAAAAGAAATAAAATGAAATTAAGGGATGAGAGAGCAACATGCTGAGAGAGGGAGATAGGGAGAGATAGAATGGAGTGGATTATCTCACATAAAGGTGGCAAGAGGAAGCAGTTCTGTGGGAGGAGGGGAGAGGGCAGGTGAGGAGGGAATGAGTGAACCTTGCTCTCATCAGATTTGGCCTGAGGGGGAATACCATACATACTCAGTTGGGTGTCTTACCCCACAGGAAAGAAGAGGGAGGAAGATAGAAAAAAATATAAAAGGGGGGGATGATGGAGGGGAAGGCAGATGGGGGTGGAGGTAATCAAAACAAACACTTTGGAAAGGGGACAGGGTCAAGGGAGAAAATTCAATAAAGCGGGATGGGTTGGGAAGGAGCAAAATGTAATTAGCCTTTCACAACATGAGTATTGTGGAAGGGTTATACATAATGATACATGTGTGGCCTAGGTTGAATTGCTCAACTTCTTAGGGAGGGTGGGTGGGAAGGGAAGAGGGGAGAGAATTTGGAACTCAAAGTTTTAAAATCAGATGTTCAAAAAAAAAGTTTTTGCATGCAACTAAAAAACAAGATACACAGGCAATGGGGCGTAGAAATTTATCTTGCCCTACAAGAAAGGAAGGGAAAAGGGGATGAGAGGGGAGGGGGGTGATAGAGGGGAGGGCTGACTGGGGAACAGGGCAACCAGAATATATGCCATCTTGGAGTGGGGGGGAGGGTAGAAATGGGGAGAAAATTTGTAATTCAAACTGTTGTGAAAATCAATGCTGAAAACCAAATATGTTAAATAAATAAATTTAAATTGAAAAAAAAAGAAATATTGGTAAGATGATAGGCTACCTGTTGTTATTTAAAGAGCAAGAAGCATCATGGAAGAAAGATAAGAACGTCTGTTGTAGCCATGTTTAATTTAAATTATTGCTGAAACATTGAGTTAAAGATATCTTGTTAGAGTCCAGAGGGTGTTTCTAAGTCTGTAAAATGAGAGGGTTGGGCTAGAAAACCTCTAAGGTCCCTTCCAAATCTCTGATTCTATGATCATATGATTCATTCTATAATTCTACTTAACCAAGGGGAAAGTTTAGAGGCAGACAGGTAAAGTTATATGTTAGCCTCCTAATTGGACTCCAGCTTGTTCTACACATGGTCAGATTAATCTTTCGAAAACAATGTTTTGACATGGCACTCCTCAATTTAAAACCTGTCAGTGGCTCCTTATTGCCTACAGGATAAAGCCTAGACTTATTATTCTGGTATTCAAACTTCCCTGTAATATGGCCACATTCCTTTCCAGCCTTATCAACCATTGTCCTTCTGGAAGACAGCCTTCCTCTCCAGACAACCTGCTTTTTATCATTGTTCCTGAAACCTGTCATGTGTATTCCTACATCTGTGCTTTTGATCATTTTGTCTCCTCTACCCAAAATTTCCTTCTCAACTCTAGTCAACTTATCTGAATCCTGTACCTATACTTTCAAATTACAGCTCAATTCCATCTGCTCTGCAAATGAAGTCTTCCCTGAACACCTTCACTAGGGTAATATCATATACTTCTTTTATTTCCTATAGCACTGAGCATATAGACCCTCAGTGAATATGAGTCAATTGATGGATCTTTGTTTAATAGCTGGTAGTTTTAATCTATGAATGTCAATGACACATAAGTTAGAGTTCTGGGTGAAAGGACAAGTTATGGGGCTATTCGAGCTAGTAGGAGATGAGTGATTAAAGTTAGAAGTAATTTTAGAGGTCATGTAATCCAACCCCCTTTCATCCTATAAGTGAAGAAACTGATGTCCATAGGGCTAAATTGACTTATCCAAGGTCTATACAGCTAGTGTAGTGCTGGGGCTAGAACCCAATTGAACTGACACCCAGACTAGTGCACTTTGCCTGGTTCCCTGAAGTACAATGAAGGCAACCTTTGTGACCATATTTGTTGGCACAGTGGATAGAGTGCTAGAGTTGAAGTGAGAAAAAACTGAGTTCATACCCTACCTCAGATACTTCTTAGCTGGTGTGATCCTGGGAAAGTCACTTAACATCTCTGCCTCAGTTTCCTCATCTACAAAATAGCATCTAACTCCCAGGGTTGTTATGAGCATAAAATAAGATAATATGTGTAAAGCACCATAAAAACCATGAAGTGTTCTATAAATGCTAGCCATTATTGTTATTGTGTCCATCTGCTCCAGTGCTATATTGCATTCCTGAACTTATACTTCATGAATCCCTTAGTCCCTTTTTCAAAACTCTTTTCATTATTTCTTTCAGTAAACCACGAGATTCATTTGAAATCAATGACATGGCGAAAAAGGAGTGGCTCTACTCGATGTAGACCTAGGCAAAATGTTTTCGATTTCTAAATATCCATTCAATTCCTAAATATTCTTTCCCTTTACATTACATTTAAGAATGTAAATATCCAAATAAGAACTAGTATATACAGTAATGGCATAGGAAACTACTCTCCTAGTCAATAGGCAGGAGTTATAATGCTAAGGAAAAAGTCAATCTTCAGTACAGGGAAATCAAGTTGCAGGCTATTCATAGTAGCTGCCAAACAGGTAGGCAATAGCGCATAGTGTCATTTGGTTGCTGAAAGGAAGCATGAATCATTATTCAATAAAATAAGGGTCCTAGCACAGAGGCTGTGTATTGATATTGGGCTGCCACAGTACTTATGATGTGCTAGGGTGAAGATTAATTTGTCTGGATGGTCTCTCTACACCCTCCAATTAGAGGTGGTGTTTTCAGCCTGCAATTACAGAAGACACAAGAAAGATAGAATTTAAGTGCACACATTGTTGGGAAGATCTCAGCATAGCTCTAAATGATAGAGATCTGGCTAGGGTCAGGGGCTCGTTGGTGTCATCACAGGGTAGGTGAACATCAAATGGTTAGGCTCAGATTGGGATGACTGTATTTGACACTTCAATTTGAAAATTACCATATAATCATTAGTTAATCATCACAAATCGCTTTCGAGGTAGGCCAGTGCTATCTTCCTATTTCACAGATGAGGGAAAGAAGCACAGTGAGATGTTCAAGGATCAGCTGCTGCTTAGCTGTGGGAAGCCAGTTCTAGGCTCAAGATTCCTAAAGAGCAATATAGTACTGAGTTCAAGTGCGGATACTCATAGTAACCTACAGTTGGCCTTTAAAATGAAAAATACAGTCTGGGAATATGTTAGGAACAGGTTTTCTTTTGACAGACATTAAAGCGACTAAGTGGCATAGTTTGAATCAGGAAGACCTCAGTTCAGGTCCTCCGGCAGGCATTTATCAGCTATGTGAACCTGGGCAAGTTCCTGAAAAAATGATAGCTAGTATTTATGTTTTTCAAAGTGCTTTGCAAATGTTTTCTTGTTCTATCCTCACAACAACCCTCAGAGGTAGGTTCTTACTTTACAGATATGGAAACTGAGGCAAACAGAGATTAAATGACTTGCTGTGGGTCACGCAGCTAGTTAGTGTCTGAAGTGGCATTTGAACTTAGGTTTTTCTAGCTCAAGTCCAGCGCTCTATCCATTGCACCTCCTGGCTGATACTTTTTGTCTCATGTTCCTTACTTGTAAAATGAGGATAATATCCCCTATCTCACAGCGTTATCGTGAGGATCAAATGAGATCAAATATGTAAATTGCTTTGTAAGCCTCAAAGCTATATAAAAGCTAATTATTAATTTCCCCCAAATAGTAATAGTAAAGGCTATCAGGAAGATAGTGTGGAGATGACAGTATATTAGCAAGGTTTCTATTGGAGATTGAATCGAATTAGCTAGTGACAACATATTAACTATTACCTTTAGCTTTTGACCATAGTATTGGTAAAGAACTTTGATAAATTTGTAATCTCATAAATTGGTGTACTGTAGATCATTCACTAATATAGTATGTAGCCCATCCATGGCTGTTGTTCTTGTTCTAATCTTTTTATTGCATAGCTCATCCTAGGAAAAGATCATCTGATTATCAAGAGGCTTTTCTCTAGTTCTTTTTTTTTAAATACTGCTTGGGAGCTAATGGAGCCCTTGGGCTTTCCATCTGTTTTTCCCTCCTAGAACCATTTGACCAATCTGCCCTCTTTTCCAGTCTTACATTTCCTTAGCGTTATCCTGTGAATCACTTCTTGAGCATATATCATTTCAGGAAATATATTTCAGCTTCCTTGCACCAATCACACATCTTTCCATTGACCTTTTGGCCTGCCTCACTGCTATTCCTTAGAGATTGTGGTGCAGCAAGATTCATAAAAAGAACATTCTGAGATAATGGCTGAGTTGAAAACATGGGTCTTTGCACCTGTCAGTAAGCAGTTTGGAAGTACTAAAAGCACCAAACAGTGACCCAAAAGCACTTCTAATCAATTGCATGCCCAACTCAGTCAATCAATCAATCCCCAAGCATTTATTGTCTACTATGTGCTATGCAATGTTCTATGAATTGGGGATACAAAGACAAAATTGAAACACATCTTTCCCTCAATAAGCTCACATTCTATTGAGGAAGATACATATACATAACTAAGTAGTATAGAAACTATTTAAAATATAGGTGGAACCACGGTGGGGATGGGGGTGGTATGAACAAGTTGCAAACAAATGTTGTCCCTGACACATCTAGTGTCCACTCTGATGAGCTCTAGGTAGGCGTGCTCTGTGGGCTTTGTTACCACAATCCTCATAGCTAAGGGCTGCTATTGCACAGTAGCACAGTTTAGGAACAGTTAGGGTTGGTGTTCTATACTTGTGAGGCATATTGCTGGCAAAGTATTCTACTCACCTGAATATGTCTGGCCCATCAGCATCTAGGCCTTGCATATAGCATTGTAACAGCATGAGAGGGTCTCTGGGCAGGTAATATGACTGATCAGACAGAAAGGCAGAGAGAGAATAGGACTGACTGCTGTCTCGAAACTTGAATGGGCTGCTAGACTTAGCATTAAGCTGAATGCCAGAGCAGACCTGGGACAGAAATCCCTCTGATATTCCTAAGTGGGGTGTTGAGTTATGGGGAGGGCAGAAGACACTTACATACCCTCTCCCTCTTAACTACCAGAACAATCACCTACCACCCACTTCCCCCAACAGTTTATGGTGGTTCGGGTGGGGTATGGGGCACAGGAACCACAATCACTTAAGTATTTTCCATCCCTCTACTACTCAGTCATTTGCTGCATGAAATACTAGGAAAGGTCAGCTATTCCTCTCCCCACATCCAGTGGCTGAGCCAGATCTTGGGCCCCTCCCCCCACCCCCACCTAAAACTGAGTGGGGAAGTATGGGTAGAAATATAAATAAAAGACTCAAGAAACAAACAAAATAGACAAAGCACTTGGGTACAGAAGGCACATAGAACTGAGGGTAGGATGGGGTGTGAAAAGGCTTCTTCCTGATTATTGTGTTTTGGTGTGCATGGGAGAGTTTTAAGAATTCAGCTGAATTCCATGCTGAATTCTATCTTCTCTATTTTGAATTGTCACTTACAAAAATAGAGGAAAATGCTGTCAGTCCAAGATTTACCCTAATGTAGCACATTTTGATATTTTTGTTTGATACTAAGCTAGCAATTTATACACTTTGGGCATGACCCTCCAGCAAATTTTGCTTCCCATAAGCGTAAGAAGCCTTGACTATTTCAACTTTCCCACCCCTGTAGCTCTTGGGATATAATCAAAAGTGTAAGTCTGAACAAAAGACTGAATTCCAACTTTTATACAAACTGAGACTGTTTTCATTTGTTGTATGCACAATGCAGAATACAGTGATTGTAAACTGGCAAATCTTTGTCAGGACCTTCCTTGTTTGGTATATATTGTGATCGACACAGCAGGGATAATGAAATGCATGTAATCCTGGGCTGTCAAGATGCCTTAGAAGGATTTCTATGTATTCAGAAGTTGTCTAGCCTAGGGTAAAGAAGAAATCTAATCTAGCATGCAGGAGAGAGTATCTAGAGCAGGAGATAGAGAAGAAATGTGGCTGAGTACTTAGTAATTACATGGCAAAATGGTGCTATTCCAGGGGGATTCAGTCCTATAGAATTTTTGAGGGCAGATTTCAATCTATTTTAAAGCCTTTTACATCCTAACAGAAAGGAATAATCACTTCTTGGACAGGGTGGTGTAAGGAGAGTAGTGGTGCCTTGTATATAACAGTTTTTCATCCTGCCTTCAGATCAGTAATGGGCAGATTATAGTTGGAGCTATAATAGTGAAGACATACACTAGTGTTTCTCTGACAACATTTTCCCACTGAGGACAAATTATGTGCCTCTCGACTTACTAGAGCAGAAACTGGCAAGCTTCAAAAATATTTCCAAAGATTATTGTTCACTTTTTCCTGTGGTGAACTCTTGCATTTCAGGAAGATCTCAAAAGAAAGTCCAGTAGTTATGCTAATTAGTTTTATGACATGTTACACATTTGGAGCAATACTATTGAAACTAATAGTTGTTGTTTACTCGTTTTTCAGTTGTGTCTGACTCTTTGTGACCCCACTTAGGGTTTTCTTGGCAAAGATACTGGAGTGGTTTGCCATTTTTTCCAACTCATTTTACAGATGAGGAAACTGAGGCAAACAGGGTGACGTGATTTGCCCAGGGTAACACAGCTACTAAGTGTCTGAGGCCAGATTTTAACTCAGGAAGATGAGTCTTCCTGATATCCAGCTCAGTGCTCAATCTTTTGTACCACCTAGCCCTTGAAATTAATAGACAAATTTAAAAAATACATACAAGATGATATTTTATCCCAAGTGTTGGTTCAACCCACTTTCCAAAATAATAATGTTTTTATTAATGCCTTTTGTTTTCACATAACCCTCCTTTCTAGGTATACTATCTCCCAAGTTCCCCCATTATCTAATGAGCCTTCCCTTATGGGAAAGAAAATGATAATGCAAAATCAATCCATAGAATGACTATGTCTGAGAGTGAATATATACAACGTTCCACACCCATGGTCCCTATCTCTCTGCCAAAAGGAAGGAATTACATTTATTAATCTCTTTTCTGAGGACAAGATCGATCACTACAATTACTCAGCATTCAGTTTTGTTTTGGTGAGCTTTTTAATGATATTACTGTAATCATTGTGTGTATGTATATACACAAATATGCACATATGTATGTATGTATACATATGTGCATATAATTTTTGGTTCTGCTTATTTCACTCTGCATTAGTTTTTACCAGTATTTCCATATTTCCCTGAATTCCTCATATATGTTTTTTCTTATAGTCAAGGGTGTATTGGAGCAGCTTGTACAGGCTTACAAGAAACTGCTGTTAAATTTTCAGTGTGAATACTAACATCTCAGAAATTGGCAAAACCTAGAAATCAGGGCTTGATTTTTTGTCTTGTTGATTGTCTAGACTTAAGAAAGTAATGGAGAAAATAGTAATATTGCAGATTAAACTTAAATGTGTCATCAGTACACATTCCCCTCCCACAGACAACTAGTTGTTAAACACTTAACAGTACATTCCTGCTTACAGCAGAATAATATTCAATTATATTAAAATATTGCACATTTTCAGGTATTGATTTCTTCTTTGTGGGTATTCATTTGGTGCTAATTTTTTGCTACCACAAAAATGCTGCTATTGATATTTTGGCATATATAGGTTTTTCTGTCTTTGATCTGCTTGTCACCTCAACTTAAAAAAAAATTGAATACCACACACTGATGATTGTCCAGTGTGAATGCACCAGACTTTAAGCAAATTCAATGGATACAGTGAATTAGGAAATGATTCTTGCCTTTACAAAGGCAAGTATATTTCCTTAAATTCCTTAAAATAACATAATTCCCCGAGAACATTTAAGGTAGGATTTAATTTCCAAGAACTAGCTTTGTATACAGCTTTCTTTGACTGTTTGCTTTACGGATGCACCTTATTTTGAGCATCTTCAGCCATATCATAGTTTCATAGGCTCTTAGGTTTGGGAAGGAAATCAGAATCCAACTCATCTAACATTCTGTCAAATCCACATCTCTGGAATGTTTAGTTCTCTAACATAAAAAGGATCACATTCCATTTTGGAAAAATTCTATTTGTTAAAAAGCTACACCTACCAGATTGGCTAAAATGATAGAAGGGGAAAGTGACAAATATTGGAGGGGTTGTGGAAAAATTGGGACACTGATTCATTATTGGTGAAGTTGTGAACTTATCCAATCATTTTGGAGAACAATCTGGAATTATGCCCAAAGAGTTAGTGAACTACCTATATCCTTTGACCCAGCAATACCACTATTTGGTTTATTTCCAAAGATAATTAGGGGAAAAGGAAAAGAACCTATATGTTCCAGAATGTTTATAGCAGCTCTCTGTGTGGTGGCAAAGAACTGGAAAATGCAGGGATGCCCTTCAGTTGGGGAATGGCTGAACAAGTTGTGGTATATGATTGTGATGGAATACTATGGTGCTGTAAGAAATGATGACCTTTATGATTTTAGAAAAACATGGAGAGACTTGCATGAACTAATGAGGAGCAAAATGAGCAGAATATTGTATACGGTAACAGTAATATTGTTTTAAGAATTACTTTGAATGAATAAGTTATTTTGACTATTATTAATACCCAAATTAACTATAAAGGACATATGAAGAAAGATACTATCTGCACCCAGAGAAAGAATTGATAAATGGAAGTATGTCTAGACTAATTTTAAATGCACATATACATGCATACACACACACACATACATATACCTATTTGTGTCTGATGGTAGCCATCTCTGGGGTGTGGGGGATGGAAGAAAAAAAAGAAAATTTACATGATAATTTTCTTGTATATTTGAAAGGAATAGCAAACTGCATGGTAGACCTGTAGTTTCATGGGCAATCAACTTTTTAAAAATCATTCTATGTTATGGAAATGTTTATTTTATTCCAGAAACTAAAAATAAAATTTGATTCAAAAAAATTCTTACATTGACCTGAAATCTGTCTTCTGGTAATTCCTACTCATCAGCCGTAGCTTTGCCTTCTTGAGTATCATAGGGTGCTTTTTCCTTTTTCACAGGATGGCCTTTCAGATGTTTTTAAGATATTGATCATCTTCACCAATACTTTGAGAAATATTTTTTTCTGGAGACCATATTTATTTTAATGTACATAAAGATCATATTGGCTTTAGGGAGGGGGTAGCCACAAAGTTGGCACATTGAGATTTTCAGTGATTCATCATAAATTTATGGTCAATAAAAACACCTGGTATTTTTCATGTGAAAAGCTATCAATCCAGCTGATTTTTTCTAACTTAAGTGAAGAACTTTACACTTATCTCTCTTAAATTTCATCCTGTTCATTTCTGCCCATAGTTTTAGTTGGTATGGTTCCTCCTAAATTTTACTTCTCCCTTCTAGCATATCAACTACTTCTCAACCTTGTTGCATCTTCATCCCAATTATTGATAATAATCAGGTATGCTGTCAAATGTTTAAGAATCAGCTCTCAGAGATTTCTGACATATTTTAGTTTAATCTGTGTTGTTGACATTTTCTCCATTACTTTCTTAAGTTTAGAAATCAACAAAATAATAAATCAAGCCCTGGTTTGTAATGTTTGCCCATTTTTGAGGTGTAAATGTTCACATGGACAATTTAACAACAGGCTCTTCAAAATTGTTCGGGACTGGCTTCAGCATACTACTGCATGTTGTTTAGGAAGGGGTAAAATGTGGAACAAATGATTAGAGAGCTCTTTCCAGATTTACACTATACCCAAAAAGTGTTAAATAATGGATCAGTCATTCAAAAAGCTATGAACCCAAGTAATTTTACTATAATCTAGTCCACATTTCTTTTTTTTGTCCAACGGTTTACTGAGGGGGAGGTTTTGGTCAATATCCAGTTCAACATATGTGCACAAATAAAGTATATGTATACTTTAATGACCTTAGGTCTTCTCTAAGTAGAAATTTGTAGCTGTTCACTGCTATTGCAATGTTTTTCTCTCATTTACTTCAACAGTACTGACATTCAAGGTGCCGGAGAATCACAGACTCCTAAAGCTGGTAGTGAAATTGTGAGGTCATCTATTCTAGTCTACTCTCCTGCCTGTAGTCAGGACCACACCTAAATCATACTAGACAGATGAGAATTTATCCTATTTTTAAAGTCACACAAATAAGGATATGTTAAAGTCTTCCTTGCTTCATTGATAAACCCCATTTTGAAAGATTAATGGCAATTTCTAACTCTCATGTAGCTAAATCCTTGTCCTTCTGTTTAAAATCACTTCTTCTGATGCAAAATATGAGTTTTAAATATTTTTGGAAAGGTGAACCATTAAAAGTTGAAAGAAATTATGCTAATAGAAAAAACATTTTGGATTTTATTTCAGTTTTAGAAATTGAATGGGGTTTTACTTACTAAAAATATGTTATTATATGCCATGATATGTGAAATATACATCATGCATAAAAAATCTTTCAAAGTTTTAGATAAATATACATAATAGCCAAACATACTGTGTTTCTCTGGGTATATGTTTAGTCTTTGATCCTAAGAAATATTTTAACATAATTTTAAGAGAGAAAATGCTGTATGTGAAGTACTTTGTAAATGTTAAAAAAACATATATATGTGTGTGTATGTATATATATGCTGCTAATAAAGATAATAATGTATCAAAATTTTCTTATTGATTAGTAAGTTTAGGCTATTTGGGAACATTTCCTATTTATTATTCTGCCTGCATACTGCTAATTGCTTCCCATTGGCTCTTGTTTTGGTTCTTTATGCAAGCTAGAAAAGTTAAAGAGGGGATTAGCTGTGAATAAAAATGGCTGCTTTTATTCATAGTTAATTGGCATTCCCATTTTTTTTTCAACATGGCTGTGACCAAATGTCAAATCAATGCATGGTGTTTCAGAGATATCCCTCAAGATGCAGGGATAGGCAATCTCAGTGTGTTGTGTACTTAACAGCTCTAGGTTTCTAGAGCTATTGTATAATGCCATCGTATAATAACAATAATAACATTTATGTAGTGCCTACTCTGTGCCAGTCACTATGCTGAATACTTAACAAATATTACCTCATTTTATCCTTACAACAACTCTGGGAGGTAGGTGCTGATATTATCTCTATTTTAGGAAACTGAGTTTGCATTAAGAGTTTCTTTTTAACTCATGTTGGAAAAAGCTATGCACATCTAGGGAGAAAGAATTATGGAGTCTGAATGCAGATTGAGGCAAACTATTTGCTCTTTTTTTTCCTTCTTTTTTGGTTTCATTTCTTCTTTCTCATGATTCATTCCATTGGTTATCATTCTTCTTTACAACTGGACTATTATGTAAATAAGTTCAATGTGAAGGTATATGTAGAACCTACATTGGATTACATGCCATCTTGGGGGGGGGGGGAAGGGGGGAGGAGAGGGAAGGAGAGAAAATTTGGAACCCCAAAACTTGTGGGACTGAGTGTTGCAAACTAAAAATAAAAAATAAATGTATAATTTTAAAAAAAGAATTTTTTAAGAGTTTTTTAAAAACTTTTTTTGAACTTTTGAGAGTTAAGAGAGTTTAAGTGACTTATCTAAGGTTACTTAGCCAGTAAGTATCTATCACTGAATCTGAACTTAACTCTTCCTGACTTCAGGCCATGTATTCTATCCACTGTGCCATATCTTATAAAAGCCTTATCTTATCAGAACTCTCTAGTCATTTGTTCTATATTGGAACCTATCCTGAACAACATGCAGGGGTGTGCCTCATCTCATGACAAATAGATTGATTTCCTCTGTGATGTTAACATTCTGGCAGTCTATCCTCCCCCACATTTTTTCCTTATAAAATTTTTGTTTTAAAGAAAGTAAATAGTAGAGTGCAATCTTGCCTCTACCAGCCTTTCTGTGCTATTGTTTTCTCTTTGAGGCCAATATGTAGCCACAAGTACCACATAAAGATTCCTATCACTTTCAACTGTTCTATACATGACTAATTCGTACATTGAATTTTTCCAGGCTTCAGCCGGGTAGAATGAATGAGACCGCTCTCCCCCAAGACTGTAACAATTTTTTGTACAGTGGTACTTGTTTGGTTATTTTAAAAAAAATCTTAGTAGAATCTCCTCTTTTAGTTATGCATCCAAAGGGTTTTGAGGTGCATTCATATTTTTATCATTATGAAATGTTTATGTTTAATATAATTTGGACAAGTTGTCTCTTGTTATTTTCCCTAGCTTTTATAAATATATGTTCTTGTTGTGGTCCCTACAACAGAAATCACATAATTCAAAGATGGGTTTTCCTTTGTTAATGAAGTCCCTAGTTTTGTGACAGACAAGTCAATGAGGACAAGCAGGAGAAAAGTAAGTTAGTCATCTGGTTTAGGTAACAGGAAATAACTAGAAGTCTCCTCCATTGGTCCCTGATAAGAATCTATGATCTCCCCAAAGGTAAAGGTCACATTTTATTTCTCCACAGCATCTAGTATACTGTGGATCAATAAATGCCACTGCCTGGTTGACAAATACGTATCATCAGTGAATACAGTCCCAGGTTTATTTGCCAACCTATAGTAGAACCTCTTACTAACATACTTGAAAATACTTTGGAAAGATTTGTGTTATAAAAATGCAAATGTAGAAATACCATATAGTACTGTTATTGTTTCTGGTAGACAGGCTTCTTGGACATTAACAAAAAAAAAATGTGGTATTTGAAATACTTAATGTTAACCCAGGGCCTTGTGGGTAATATTTAAATTAGAAGCAAATAATCTAACTTTTTTTTGGTGAAAAGATGACCCTTCTAAAATAACAAAGTACATTATATAAGAGAGTCATCCATGAGTCATCCATGACCCAGCCTGCCCTTAGCAACAAGCTCGATAAAATTTAGAGTCAGAGAAGTTTCCAGACTTCTTGTAGAGGACTGTTGGTTATAACTTCTGCTTGTTCAAGTGATATCATAGCATCATAGATCTAGACCTAGAAGGTACCTGAGAGGCCATCTAGTCCAAATTGTTCCTTTTCCAAATGAGGAAACTGAAGGGTAAACAGTTTAAGTGACTTGCTCAAGGTCATCCAGGTACGAAGTAAAAGAATCAGGATTTGAACTCAGGTCCTTAGGCTTCTATTTCAATACTCTTTCTATTATACCATGTTGCTTTGTACTAAAAGCACTTTGTGAACCTTAAAACACCATACAGAGTGCCCCAAAAGTCTTAGTGCAGTTTGAAGCTTTCACAACTTCAAACTGCACTAAGGCATTTGGGACACATCTTGTATAACTGTGAACTTAAAAAAAATCACTCTTTGGAAGTAAAACATAGCTCCATCTATCTGCTCAATCTATTTCCTCTTCTTTTTTTCTTTTCCTTTTCTGGCTGCATCTATTTTCCCAGAACATATGACTGACTTTCATTGTGAGAGCTTCTTCTCCATGTGCCTCATGGCTGATAAGGATATTGACTGGAATGTCCTGATCCCATCCATACCTGTTGGTCCATTTGAGAATTTATTAATCCTCAAAGGACTACATATAGACTATAATATTTGTCACTGCTCTTTTAAAAAATATTGTTTGGTGTTTATCTTTTTTCCTATTTGAATGATTTTACTCTTGACTTTTCTGTGTTTGCAGATTGGGAGCCTTGACCAGGTCCAAATTCTTTACCCAGGAGTTCATGCTGCAGCACAGCATTAGGAACATAGGACAGGGACAGACTGGAATTGTCAGCTGAGTAGCCAACGTAGTTGAGGTAGCAGAGGGTATTAAATGGGACCAGGGTGGAGTTTGTGACGCATGGGCAGCAGCCCTATTCAGCTTTGCTTGATTTTGGTTTGGTGGTGCCTAAGGAGGGCTGATAAGCCACAGTTGTCCACTATGTCCACTATGATTCTTGTTAAATAATACAGAGGATTTGATACAATTATTTTACCATGGGACACTTTCTGCAATTAAAAGTTGAGCTCCTGCCCACGTTACTTTGGGAGTTGGGGAGGTAAATATCCATGCCTTCCTTAGGTTTTTTAGTCAGCTACCTGGTGACTTTAGTCTTGATTTAGCTATATTCTTAGACATAGAATGTGGTATGCTCAAAATTCAAACTGCTCTTGTTCTAAATTAAACAGATATTTCCATATGACATTTCTAATCAAGGCAAACTTGTTGATTCTTCCTCTTACTAGTGCCTTCCCTCTAAGATTACATCCCATTTACACTGCATAAATCTAAAATGTATGTAGTTATTTGCATGTTGTATCTCCCATCAGAATGTAAGCTCCTTGAGGGCAGGGACATTATTTTTGCTTTTCTTTTCATCTCCAGCACTCAGCATAGGGCCTAGCACCATCCGTACATGGAACCATCAGTTACAGCAAACGGAGATGTTTTGAATGCTGGGGATAAGTTCACTTACCTTGACAGTATACTTTCCAGGGATGTACCTGTTGATAATGAGGTTGATGCACACATTGCCAGAGCTAGCTCAGTGTTTGGGAAGCTCTGAAGGGAAGTATGGGAGAGAAGAGGTAATAGACTGATTATCAAACTGAAGGTCTACAGAGCCATTGTGCTGACCTAATTGTTGTATGTCTGTGAAACCCAGACAGTCTACCAGTGCCATGCCAAGAAATGGAATGGCTTCCATTTGAATTGTCTTAGGAAGATTCTCAAGATCACCGGGCAGGATAAGGTACCAGACATCTAGGTCCATCCTCGAACTAAAATGCCAAGCATTCAAACACTGCTTCAGGAGCACAACTCCCATGGGCTGGCCGTGTTGTTCAAATTGTACACTTGCCAAAAGACTATTTTATGGAGAACTCACACAGGGCAAGTGCTCACATCTCAGTGAGAAGAAGAGATACAAGGACACTCTCAAGGTCTCTCTCAAGAACTCTGGAATTGATTGTGTGACATGGGGGACACTGGCACAGAACCTCTCAGCATGGCATTCCCACATGAGAAAATGTGCTGTGCTCTATGAGCAAAGCAGAATTGAAACAGCTCAAAGGAAACAGAGGATGTACAAATTTAGAAAATCAACCCAAATGTTCACATGGACTATTTGTGCCTGACCTATGGTAGAGCATCCCAAGCTCATATTGGTCTGATCAGCCACAGTCAATCACATGGAAACTTGACTCTAGCATAGTGATGTCATTTTGGTCCTCTTTGAGAATGAAGGACAACTTGCACATAGTTAAGTAAGTACTCAATAAAGGCTTGTTGACTCCAACTCAGGGTTACATTCTCACTGACACTGTCAGTTAATAAGTACTTATCGATCACCTACTCTATGCTAGGCACTATGTTAAGTGCTGAGGATACAAAGAAAGGCAAAAATACTGTCCTTGAACTCAAGTTGCATATATTCTAGTGGAAGGAGACAATATGTAAAAGGAAACTGAGAAGGTGGTAGGGAGAGTGAGGAACAAATATACCCAACTAGGAAGATGGTAGAGAATGATTTAGAATGCAACCTGGAAAGGAATTAAATATGACTGGCTCAGGGCACCCTTTTAAAATGGAGGACTTTATATTGATGTCACAGAATAAAAGAATTTGAGAGTCAAAAGGACCTCAGTGGCCATCTAGTTAACCTGTCAGAAAGAATTCCCCTCAACAACATACCTGAAAAATGAGCCTGTCCTTTCAGTAATTTTTTCCTAAGAAGTGACAACTCTCTCACAAAGGTCTACTAGCGAAAGTCCAGTGTACTACAATTTTGAGCAACAATATATCAAAATACCTTTTTAAAAATATCGCTCTTGGATGGTATTTAGTTCATAAGCAAGATATATTAAAGCAATAGTGAGGTACAATTCTTAATGTTCATTGTTTGACATCCACTTCAACTGATAATAATTATTGAGTTCTTATATCAAAGGTATACATCTGAGTCAGTTATAGATCTGGGTTTGTTTCGCTAAGTAAGATAGGTTTTGTTGTTTCTTCTTGTTTTGAATGAAGACATCCACACAAAACAAAAAATGGCATGCTCATCAAACTCGTAGCTGATACAAAAGTTTGGAGAGATAGCTATGTGAGAGAGTGTGAATTCAGAAAAGTCTTAGGTTGGAACATTGGGCTAAGCACAATGAAATGAAATTTAATAAGGAAAAAGTCTTGTGCTTGAGTCAAAACCACCTTCTTGAGTACAATATGAGTAAGGTGTATAGCTGTTCATCTTAGCTGCAGTTCATCTGCAAAGGACCTGGGGGTTATAATGGACTTAAAGTGAGGTTGTTTTAAGAAACACTCTGTACACTGGGATCATATTTAGGAAATTTCTGGGTGCTTCCAATGATATGAAGCTGTTCAGAAAGTTATCTTTCTTTGTTTTGTTGTTTTTTTTTTTGGCAGGGCAATTGGGGCTAAGTGACTTGCCCGAGGTCACACAGCTAGTACATGTGTCAAGTGTCTGAGGCCGGATTTGAACTCAGGTCCTCCTGACTCCAGGACCGGTGCTCTACTTACTGCGCCACCTAGCTGCCCCAAAAGTTATCTTTCTAACAGCAAAAAGAATCATCTGTTGAAGCTTTATGTTTTGTTATCACGGAATACTACAATATCTAAAGAATTAGAAGAGCATATAATCCAAAGGGCAATGGAGAAATACATGGTAGGTATAAGGGGAGTTATATTATCAACAATTACTTGTGTGGAAGAAATTATATAGTAATGATATAACTCAGGAAATGGTGATCTAGTAATGTAGTGAGAGGGAGGAACAACAGATGGATAGTTCGAATGTTATGATGGTACTTTTAGAAAGCTAAAGGAATTAGAATAGGGTCTCTAGATTATTATGTACTATGGAGAATATATGGGAGGGCATGGAGAAAAATCATATAAGACCAAATATTGATGGGGATGCTTCTTCCAATACCATAGATTATAAACTATCCATGAGATCATGAATCCATTAAAATGTTAAAATATTAGTGGATGTCCATGTTGTCACTTAGAAAATAAGTAAGTAGAGCTATGGTGGCAATTCTAGCTTCCCTTTCATGAATTGACAAAGGGAAAACACCAAATAGCTTTGTTTTAAGAGTATGGTGTGCATTCTCTTACATTCATTCAATGCATTACCAGCTCTATATGTTAAGCAATCTCATTAGTTTTGATCAAGTCAGTATAGAAAGAAACAATTCTTCATCCAGCTCTTAACACAGTGGCTGGCACAGAATAGGCATCTAATATAAGCCAGTTGACTGCTAACTGAAAAATAAAACTCGTATACATAACTGTGAAGTAGATAAGGAAAAAGTAAGAGGATCACTATTTGTTACTGTAAATGATTTCTACATAAAAATGAAGTAATTCCCTAATTCCCAACACTTTCCTTCCAATTAAAATTTCCTCTAAGTGATGGAACCAACAACAGATTTCAGATTTTCCCCTCTCCTGCTAATGATTTTCTCATTAATGACACTATACTCTCTTTAATTAATGGCCCCAATGCAACTACTTTGGTTATCTGACATTTATTGCATTTTCAGTTTGAACCAGAGGAGATAACATTCAGAGTTGAATCATGGGGCAATAATTTTGTCCATTCTAAATAGATTCTCACTTCCATTAAATAATCAAGGATTCTCACCTCCATTCAATATCAAAAGCTAACAACCATCTTCTATTTTTATGCTTGTCTCCAATAAACCAAAAAAAAGAGACAAATGGAAATAGGTATGGGAAAAAATGAAGAAAAATATCATCCACTGTAAAATAAAACTCAATTGCTCAAAGCTAACCTTCAAAATTGATCAGCAAGCCTAGTTTTATGACTTATAGACTGGAGAATGGATTTTCATTATAGCCCCTGAGAGGTAAACCCTTTTTTGATTTATCTAGAGGTAGAAAAAGTTTCCACCTATTGCATGAGGATAGACTAGAGATATTTCTGACATTTCTGCTCTTTTGTTTGTGGCTAGACTGGGGCAGAATGGACCACATAGTCTAGGAGAATGAAGTGGAAAGCAATAAATATAAATATAAATATAAAAGTGTTTGTAAAAGTATGAAAAGAAGGGATGGGAATGAAAGTATGATACTATAACTTTGTGGGGAGAAAGGCACCACCGAAAAAGGGAATCTGGGGAAATTAAAAGAAAATGCTACTTATAGAACTAACTTTATAGAATTCGTGGCTCCAGGAGGCAATTATGACTGAAAATATACATAGATTAAAGAGAGATTTAGATAAATTCATTATATAGACAGTTGCTCTGTTGCCATTTATGCCGTAGAATCATAGAATGGTAGGGCTAGAAGTAACTCTTGAAATTTTATCTAACTCCTTTGTTTTACAGATAAGGAGACTGAGGCTTGGAGGGGTAAAGAGATTTGTCTGAGTTCCCATTGTTACTTTGTGGTAGAAGAAAGACCAGCATGTAAGTTTCCCAATACTTTTTCAGGTAATTTAATGATAGCTTACATTTATATGAAACTTTACAATTCACGAAGTACTTTCTTCATAGCAACTCTAAGATGGTACAAATATATACATAATGTGTGTATATCTAGAACTATATCTGATTCATAGAACTAGAATTGAAAGGAGCCATAGAAGAAGGTAGCCCCATATTACAGAGGACCAGTGAGATTAACTATAGTAACTTCCCTAAGGTCACATGAGTAATAAATAGTCAAGTCCAGGAATTGGACCCGAGCACTCTGGGTTCCAATTCTCTTTTTACTGCATCTTGTTGCCTCTTCATTATTATTTTATTTTGTAGATGAAAATTTTGAGATTCAGAGAAGTTAGTGACTTGCTCAGAGTCATAGGACAAGGAATAGTAGAGTTGGGATGAAAACCCAAGTTTCCTTGATCTCAGGACAGTGTTTTTTCCACTATATTACTTAGTCTCAAAAGTCTGGCATAGAACAGAATTCTATTGGCCTACAATAAAGCATATTACTTTTGATGGGTGGGGGAAGGGAGACTGAAGGGAAGTCATTTTAATACTGCCTCAGACTGGGGGTATCAGGATGAGGCTTGGGTCAGCACAAGACACCTGATAGGGGCTGAATGAGGAGGATAGTGCTAGAAGAAACAACAAAAAGAAGCAACAAAACTTTGTCTGTTTCAAAGATTTATCTAGGTCTGCAATGAGCCTCAATTGCTATTGGAAAATGGAAGGATATTTATTTGTAAACCAGGTTTTTAAGAAATTATATCTCCTGCATGTCATCCACATTGACAAGCCCTGTGTCTTTAAATTAGGAGGTATATGACAAATCTTTATTGAGTGAAGACTGAATGAATAAAAGTCTCAGGTGTTCTTGCAACAAGGAGGGACCAGGTATCCTGCCCATTCTGCTTTTGTATCCCTCTCATTGCTAGGAAGCTACAGCTTGACATCAAGCCAAAAGATGCCTCTTTGAAATTTCTACCTACTGTTTCTGGTTTGACCATATAGGCTGAAATGTATGGACAGTTATCATATCTTGACCCACCACTGCTGCCCCTCTTCCCTGAGTTTTCTCTCTTCAGTGAACAATTATTTCCAGTCCTTTCAAGTAGCCCTCATATGCTGTAGACTTGAGACCCTTTACCATTCTGGTTGTCCTGAACTCTCCAGATCATCAATATCCATCCTAAATAAATTGTGGTACCCAGAACAAAACACAATAATCCAGATGTGGTGTGACCACATCCAAGTATAAAGGGACTCTCATCTCCTTGATCCTGGAATCTGTGCCTCTCCTGGTACAATCCAAGGTTGCATTATTTTTGTTATTGTTGTTGTTGACAATTGTCACACCATACCATTAACTCCCTTTGAGTTTGCAGACCATTAAAATAACCAGATCCTTATGAGGTAAATTGCTATCCAGCCATATATCCCCATCTTGTACTCACAAAGTCAGTTTTTTTCAATCCATACTATGTTACAACTTACTAGTTTCAGCTCAGTATTCTAGCCTGTCAAGATCTTTTTTACATCCAGACTCCATCATCCACTTTATTAATTACTCTTCCTAGCTTTGTGTCATCTGAATATTTGATAATTATGCCATTGATGATTTTATCCAAGTCTCTAATAAAAAGCGTGACAGCACAGGGTGAAGCACAGATCCATGGGACATTCCACTAGAGACCTCCTAAGTTGATGTTGGAAAATCAAATGTGTTTAGGCTTTCAACAAGTTCTAAATCAAATTAAGCTATCATCTAGATCACATTTCTATATCTTTTTTTCTGAAGAATAACCTGAGATATTTTATTGAACATTTTTCTAAAATCTAGGCTAGCTATACTTACAGAAGTCTCTTGATCTATCATCTTAATAACCTTGTTCATAAAAGGAAATAAGAGTTATCTGGCATAATAGGTTATTGAGGAAGATATGCTGGTTCTTTGTGATGACTGTCTCCTTTCCTAAATGTTCATTCACCATTTCTTTAATTTTGATACCATTCAAAGTTAAACTCATTCATCTATGGTTTTCATAATCTATTCTTTTACATCTTCAGAAAATGATGGAAATACTTTCCTGCCAGTATCATGGTACTTATATTTTCTACGATCTTTTCAAATATCACTGATACTGATTAAGTTCCTGAGAGATAATTTATCTGAGCCATGTAGTTTTAATTCATCTAGGATGGCCAGATCATCTCATCACCATTGAATACTGACTTCTTATTATCCATTTTTCCCATCCTTTCCAAGTCATTCTCCTTGGCAGAGAAAACGGAAGACAAATAAGAAAGTAGTATCATTGCTTTTTATCTGTTGTCAGTAATCATCATCCCTTTCAACACTAGTAAGGGTCCTAGCCCTTCTCTCCTCCTATTCTTTTCCCCAGTATAGCTAATATAAATCCCAAGAAACTTTTTTTGTTATCCATTGCTTTCCTGGTAGTCCTGTAGCCCTATTTCCAAGTTTAGCACAGATTAGAGCCTAGAGAAAGGAGGTATCAATGATAGCTGTCATTCCCAGGGTTGTCTTCATTTAGGACATGTGACTCGAGTTGGACCCTAAGGTATAAGTATCATTCAATTGGAAGGAGAGGAGGGGCAGAGCATTCATGTTGGAGATCACTTTAATAGCAAAGAGGAGAATGATATGAATTAAAACTTTAAGGATCGAATCCAGAAACTATATTCTGATTAAAAACTGAGTAAGAAATACAGAAATTACAAGAAATAGTAGGACTACTTTTCCTCCCACTTCTTTCCTATTTTAACACAGAATAAAGCAAATGAAGAAACTTGAGAGTTTGGGTGGAAATATTTAAGCTTCTAGGTGTTGCTGGTCTCTGTACTTTCATCTTTCCTGCTCTAAATTAATCTTTCTAAAATGCCTCTTTTATTCATCTTCTACATTGCCTATAAGAAAAGGTTCAACTAAGACCTTCAGAATCTGGTTCCCACATTTTTCCCCAACTGTATCTTCCATCCATGGACTTTATTCTCTTTCATCTCCACTTTAGAGAATCAATCCCTCCCTCTCTTTAAGATGCAGGAATATCATCACCTCTACATGGAAACTTTATCTTTTCCTAACTCTAATTTCTAGTGTTTGAAGTTAATAGTACTAATGCAGACAAGGAAGTTCAAAAGTTTTTATTGCTATTTTGACATCAGTTTTTTAGGTGCGGAGTTTCATATCCTTGTTTTTCTTTGTGAATCAATCAACAAGCAATTATTAAAAGCCCACTGTGTATTGGGCACTGTTAGGAACTGGGGATACAAATACTAAGTGATGCCAACTCTAGTCACAAGGAGTCTACATTCTAATGGTAGAGACAAGTATGTATTTATAAGATTATATCTGGAATAGGTACAAAGAGTAATACAAAGAACATTTTTTTGGTTAGCAGTGGCAAATGAGTTTTGACCGTACTAGTTCTGAAAGAAGATCCTTATTTCCTTCTCAGGAAGGATATTTGCTACTTGGTTGCTGATCAAATGTTTAACAAATCTTTGCATTATTTTCCCTTTTTTATTATTTTATCACTTCTCAAGTTTAATTCTTTGCAAATTAACAAATTCCTAGAAGAGGGTTACCAGGATGATGGGAAAAGTGGAAAATATGCAGTATAAGGGTCAAATGAGATAATATAAGCAAAGTGCATTGTAAACTTTAAAGAACTATCTAAATATGAGCTATAGTAATAATAATTACAATAATAATAGATACCATTAGAGACAAATATGTATATATGGAAAACCATTCTACATATATTTCTATTTATCAGTTCTTTCTCTGGATGCAGATAGTGTCTTCTTTTATAGGTCCTTTGTAGTTAATTCGGGTATTTACAATAGTCAAAATGACTTAGTCACTCAAAGTTGTTCTTAAAACAATATTGTTGTTACTGTATACAATGTACTCTTGGTTCTGCTCATTTTGCTTCTACTTTTTTCTGCAAGTCTATCCATGTTTTTCTAAGATCATCAAGCTCATCATTTCTTACAGCATAGTAGTATTCCATCACAACCATATACTACAATTAGTTCACCCATTCCTCAATTGATGGGTGTCCCTGCAACTTCTTTACCACCACTGAGAGAGCTGCTGAAAATATTTTAGAAACTATAAGTTCTTTTCCTTTTCCCCTAATTATCTTGGGACAATAGTAAATGACTATTAATATGTAAGTAGGTTTTTAAAAAAAAGGAACGCTAGGTGATACAGTAGATAGAGCACCAGGCCTGGAGTCAAAAAGACCTGAGTTCAAATCTGGCCTCAGACACTTACTAGCTGTGTGACCCTAGGCAAGTCATGTCACCCTATTTGCCTCAGTTTCCTCATCTGTAAAATGAGAGAAGGAGAAGGAAATGGCAAACCAGTCTAGTATCTTTGCCAATAAAACCCCAAATGGGATCACAAAGAGTCAGATATGATTAAAATGACTGAACAACAAGAAGCAAGGCAAAATAACAGTTTAAACTTAGTATCCCTCCATGAATTTCTATTCTTTTCCCTTTTCTCCCTATATCCATTTTGCTATTTACTACAGAGCTGAAGTATAGGAAATCAGAAAGAGCTAAGCAGCAAAACCTAAGGACTGAGCTGAAGTTTCTTGTTTTTCAGTTCTTGTAGCAAGAAGTAGAACCAGACCTGATGAAATTGGAACTGACAGAGCTATGCCCTTATGTCGTTTGCTCCCAGTACAGTTTAAGTAAGATATACTTGTTTTTCCTTATAGAACCAGGTTATCGCTCAGCTCAATGGGTTTGACATTCTCCTAGTCTAGGAGTCAGTGGGAGCCTTAATTGTGAGTGCCACTCACCAATTCATAATGGAAGTAGCAAAGACAAGGAAGAAAGAAAGGGTGGGAGGAAAGAGAGAGAGAAAGAGAGAGAGAGAGAGAGAGAGAGAGAGAGAGAGAGAGAGAGAGAGAGAGAGAGAGAGAGGAAAGAGAGGGAGAAACAGAGATAGACAGAGACAGACAGAGACAGAGAGGACACAGAGACAGAGAGAGAGACAGAGACACACACACATACACACACAGATAGAGAAAGACACAGAGATAGAGAGAGAGAGACAGACACAGACATGGATAGAGACAGACACACACAGAGAAAGAAAGAGAGAGAGAGAGAGAGACAGAGAGACCGAGAGCGAGAGAGAGAGAGAGAGAGAGAGAGAGAGAGAGAGAGAGGTATGGGGGGGGAAGAAAGCAGAGAGGAAGAGACTATGTTAGGAAGTAGAAAAATGCCAATTATCACACACACCCTCTTTTAAAATAAGTAGCCAAGTCTTATTAATTCTACCTGCACAACAACTCTTTCATCCACCCCCTTCTCTCCATTTATATGTCCACCATCCTAGTTCAGACCCTTACATTGCTTGTTGCAGTGTCATCCTAATTGTTCTTTATGCCTCCAGTCTTTCCCCTCTTCAATCTATCCTCTACATAACTGCCAAAATGATTAATACAGTATTCTTAAAGCATAGGTATAATCATGTTATTCTATAATATCTAATACATTTCAGTGGCTTCCTATTGTTTCAAATTCCTCTGATGGCATTTAAAGGCACACAAATCTGTATTTTCAGATTTATTTCACATTTCTTCCCTCCATGTACTTTATGTTTCAGCCAACCTGGTCTATTTATTCTTCTCTGTACCCAATATCCTCTCTTCTACCTTCACTCCTGAAATACCCATCAAGGTCACCTCTACCTCTTAGTATCCCTAACTCCCTTCAAGGCTTAGCCCAAGGGACATTTCCTACTTGAAGCCTTTCTTGGTTCCTTCAATTGTTAGTGTTCACTCCACCACTCCCTCCAAATTATTTTGCATTTAATTTGTTTAAATTTACTGAACCTCCCTCCTCCAGTATTCTATTGGAGGTTTTATCTAATAAAGTTTATATTTGCTTTTCAGAAATTTTTACCTTTATATATCCCTAGCACCTATCACAATTCTTCATACATATTAGGTACTTAATAGATGTCTGTCAAATTGATTTTAATTGAATTAAGTCAGTTTCCTGTGTTCTAGGTTATTATGATACTGCTCTGTTGTGTAGCCTGAGATGTGCAATTCTTCTTTTATCAAACAGTGATCACCTAGGCAGTTGTGAGACAAGACCTTTTACTCTTCCAGACCTGCCCCTTCCCTAAGAGGAAACATAAAGAGGAATGGATCATTTCTGAATATAGAGGGGAATGGAGAGTGAAAAAAGTGATCCTTCCTTTCTTCTGCTCACAATTATCCTTGTCCCTAATATAAGAGTTCAAACTTTAAGAACTTACCTAATTTAAATTATTGCTTCCCTTACTTGCTATAATAACAGATGGTACATTTATCTATAGAAAGCTTACCTTAGATAATGTCCCCATTCTAACTTTTTTTTTTACAGAACAGCTAAAAATAAATGGAGAATTGAAGTAACCCCCATGATGATTCCAGTTTTAAAAAATGAGACTGAGAAAATGTCATGGGGCCAGAATAATCCAGAATAACTTTCTCCATTGATTCAATCATTGGACAGTTGTTTAACTTTCCAATTCCTGAAGCTGTTGTAGTCCCAGATAGAACATCCAAAATGGCTAGAAGGAATTCTGGGATTTATGCTCATAAATACAGTATCACTTTTCAAAAAGAAGCCCTATGTTCATGACCTATTTATATTCTTTTGAATTTTTTTAATTACATGAACAGAAAAGAATGTATTATGAGACTTTCTCATGTTCTACACCACACTGAATGATCCTTTGATAGAAATGTTATTCCCATTCATATTAGTGGGAGTTAGAGATACTAAAAGGGCCAGAACTCATGCCAAGAATGTGTAAAATGGTTTCCATGGAGCATAATTGTATAATTGTTTTAGAAAATGTGTTTTTACTTCATTTTATTTTATTTTATGATTCTCTATTTCTTCATAAATTTATCCCCATTAGCCAAACAATCTTAAAAGTTACTTGAACATTTAAATATTGTATTGGTGCTTTGACTTCATTAGTATTGGACAAGGAGCAATTTCAGTAAGACCAAGGAAGAAGCTATCTTTAACCCCATGGTACATATTCATTTTAAAAATGAAATTTTAAAAGGCTATTTTGTTTTAGCTTCCTAAAGGGAAACTTTTCTCTTTCTCACCTAATGGGGCGTTCTGGCAAGGAAGGCATATGGTTTATTTTCTTTGAACTTCCTTCAAGGGAATGATGAGGTAACTAATAAAACACTTTCCTGCAGATCATTATATCCAGAGTACCTAGATTAAAAAACATAGTTTATAATTTATACTGGGTCAAAATCCTGCAAGATTACAATTGTTTCTTGATAATACTTTATAGAATGGGCTTCTCTGTATCTCTGTGAGATCATGATTATTCAGAACTCTTGCAATCCCAGCATGCTCCTGTGCAATTTGGCATTCCGCTGGATGTATGGAGTTGAGTATAAGCAACACCACATGACTACATTCTTTTGTTATTTAAGTCAGCCCATGTAAGTAAAATATTGATTCTCTTGATTTTCTTCTTTTAGAAGATTGCAGTCAAATTACTTAAGCTGCCTATCTATCATCCATTTTCAGAACAGATTGTAAAATCTACATAGATTGGTCTGGTGAGTTCTTAAAAAGTGACTTCGAAATGGGGAAAAAAAGCAATACAATATTGTAAGATCAATTTTTATTTTGAGTGCTGAGAAGCAAAGTTTAGGTAATGGTAAATTAGCTGCTTTGAATATGCTTTAGTTACTAACTACATAAGGACATTCAGACCATGAAATTTAAGAAAAAGTATGGATGTTAAATATCTTTATCTATAGATGTATTTACCCACTTGTATGTGTTTATGTGTGTATGCATATGCATATGTGTATAGAATGAGAAAGGCAGCATGGTGATGGGGACAGGAAACTATCAGCACAAATGGCCATAGTTAATTAGTAGATAGAGTGAATCATCCAGATGCTCTAAACTTCTAGTATTCTTTGTAGAAGCAAGGAAGTGGTGCAGTAGAAAGAGGGCTGTACCTGTAATCAGGAAAACCTCACCTCAAATCTAACCTCAGACACGTACTAGCTGTGTGACCCTAGGAAAGTCACTTATCCTGTGCCTTAGTTTCTCAACTGTAAAATGACGATAATAATGGCATCTACCTCCCAGGGTTGTTTTGAGGAACAAAAAAAATAATATTTCTAAAGTGCTTAGCACTTAGCTTTAGCACAGTTCCTGATATATAACAGGTGCTTAATATATGCCTATTTCCTTCCTTCTCATTTGTAAAACTGAAATAATAATACTTTACCTACTTACCAAATAGAATAGTTGTGATAAAAGCACTTTGTAAATCCTAATGTGTTGTATAAATGAAAGCTATTATTAATATTTAAACTATAATATAAACCATCATTGTGAATAATTATTATTATATATATTCATAAAATACATTAGGAGATGCAAACATGAAAAATCCCAGTTATGAAAGAACTTACGATGAAGAGACTAAACAAAATTGTATATTTCATGTTGACATTTCTAAACAAAAAAGCCCATTTATCACGCACATTATTACATACAGACTACGGAGTAAATACATAGATGGAGTTATGACTTGTTTCATTTACTCAAAAATATTTCTTAAGTGGATGTTATTACATAGTGAATTGGTGGCTGATTTTCCCCAGGCTCATTGCTGTTCAACACTTAAGAAACTCAGCACATGGTTCAAAATTCAGGATTTTATGAATCAGATTCTTAGAAAAAGATAGGAAATACTGTTACTTAGAAATAATGTAATCTCGATATTGTCAAAGGTTGATGTTCTCACACATGTATTTGGTCTTCATGACCAAGATCCTGATCCCATGGTGAAATACTCCCAAACTCTAGTGAATCTGTGATTTCATTGGTGGATGCTTCCTGTACCATTGCAGATTGCAATGTAGTCCATCATGCGACATTCTTTTATGTTTTCTGTGTCCTTCCATTAAGTTCATTATGGTTGGGGGCTTTCCTTTTGTTTACTTGACATCATGAGGATAAGAATTTAGTATGTAGGCCACGAAGTGGTGATCCTTTGCTCTTGCTATGCAACTAATTCATTGTCTTTTTTCATTACATATTTCTTTGATGATACCAAAAACTCTACTTCTTCTGGTAAATTCTTCATTTGTAAGGTGTTCTGGCCTGTTCATGCCCACTATGTACCTCTCCATTGATTTAAAAAAGAACTTCAATTACTAGCAGCTATACAACATCACTCACAAGAACATTGGTATTAAAAAGATGGGTCTTTGTTTTAGCAGCAGCTTAAGGTCATTAAAAGAGTTGTGCAATTTCCAAAAAGCAATCCAACTCTATCTCCTCCTATTCATTTCTGATACCAGGTCCCTGTCCATTTATGGTATATATCCTATATTGAAAATCAGTGTGATTTAAAGATTTCTCAGAATCAAATGTAATTTGTCCTGAGCTCAAGAAATTGAGCAGGAGAGGTCAAAGGCAAAAGGAAACAATTTGTGCTGACTAGTAAAATATAATAATCATGTTACAATTTTATAGCATACTAACATTTACATATATTGTTGTCTGCCATTTAGAGATAAGTAACTTGAGATACAGAGAAGGACTTATGGCTACTAAATACCAGTTCCAAGACTTACTTAAACAGACTGCAAGGTCATGGCTATTTCCACTACATCATGCAGTTACCTACTGGCCTATCTATATCAGATGTTTGTAGATTAATTGTACCACATCCCTTTGTTGAAGTAGCCAAAATCTAAATATAATTAAAAGACTTTAATGGGGCTTCAAGGAAGAGAAAACTATCTCAAAGAAATGAAGGCAAGGGGCAGCTAGGTGGCTCAGTGAATAGAGCACTGGCTCTGGAGTTACGAGGACCTGAGTTCAAAGCTGACCTCAGATACCTTACACTCACTAGCTGTGTGACCTTGGGCAAGTTACTTAACCCTAATTGCCTTGCCTTCCCCTCTCAAAATAAAAGAAATGAAGGCAAGATGCAAAACATATCTTATGGAAAGAGTCACAGGATACTTTTAAGTGGAGGAAAAGGAGGAGGAGGAAGAGGAAAAGGGAGAGGATGAGGAGGAGACTACAATGACAATAACTTTGGGTTGCGACAGAGAAGTACTCATTTGAAATAACTGTAGAAGTCAACCACAAAACATTGGAGAGTCTAGAAACCAGATCTATGAATGCTAGCATCTACCAATGAACCTTCTAGAACAATTGGAACAAATGGAAAATCCAGTCAATGAAAGATATTTTTATGCTGCTAGATACTTCTGAACCTTGAGCCACTGATTTTCATTTCTGTAGCCTTACTTGGAAGCGGGCCTTGGAACTAGTCCACAGCGTATAATCATTCTGAACTCCAGTGCTCTTTTTAAGTGGAAACAAACATCTCCTAATCTACATTTTGGAGAGAATCCTCCATGTTTTATTTTCAATGAGAAGATGCAGAAAGAGGCAAGAACCTTGACTTCAGTTTCCTGACCTTTTTCATCAAAGGAGTTGAGATTCCTTAGCTCTTCTCTGTTAGTAGGCTTAATGTACTTAGAAAGAAAATGACATAAAGTATTTGAAGTGAAAGAAGAAAACCTCAACCACATGAAAAGAAATTTCTTGACACCTCATGCATAGTCCATACATGATAAAGAATATAATTCTTATAAATTATAATGCACATTTCATATGTAAAGTTTTTTTTGTCAGTCTTCAAAGTTTTCTAGTTCTTGCTATCTAATAGAGAGATAATGCATTTATTTAGTTCTTACTATATACCAGGCACTGTGCTAAGAGCTGGGGATATAGAAATAAAGAAAATATAACACTTCCAGCCATCAAAAAACTTTCATTCTAATAGGCGAAGACAAATAAAGAGGAGCTAGGAAAGCTGGGGCTTGGGGAGGGATGAAGTTTATCCATGTGGGAAGCTGGAATGGAGGTAGAACAGATGGAACAGCAAGCAGAAAGTGAAGTGAGCAGCATGGCTGGGGCTTTGCAGGATGTGCCAGTTTCAGGCAAGGATTCACCAAAGAGTGCTGAATTTATGTATTTTGAAATTTTTATTGATGAGTTCTCTTTTTATATTATAAACATTTACAAGTTGTTCCCACTTTATAAGAGGTCTCTTGTAGCAAGGAAAGCAACTAAATAAAACTAATAATACAATGACTTCATTTGAATGTGCATGCAACATTCTCCATGTGTAGCACCTCTGTACTTCTCTATTTTTAATTGTTTTTAATTAGCAGAAATATATTTTCTCTCCCTTTCCCTTACCACGTCAGGGGGAAAAAAGAGAAGAAAAAAACAAATTCCTTTCAACAAATATGCATAAGAAAGCAAAATAAATTTCTCATTGGCTATAGATGTATATACATATACACATATGCATATATGTGTATATACACATGTACAACACACATATGTACACGTATATGTATGCACAGGTGTATATACATGTGTGCATATGACCGAACGCATATATTATACATGTATTTTATATGTATATATATAAGTATATATAATTTTTGCACCCTAAATGTAGATAGTGTGTTTCATCATAAGTCTTATGGAATCATGAACAGTCATTGTACTAATCACAGTTCTTACAGCTTTCAAAGTTGTTTGTCTTTACAGTCTTGTTATTATATACCTTTTCCTCCTGGTTCTTCTCATTTCATTAATGTTCTTCTATTAAAATCCAATTCCAATTTTTCATCCTGGTATGGAAATGACCTGGGGCTTTCCATGACTATGCTACCAGTTTAAAAGCTATGTAGGTTTCCACTACAAAGCTGAAAAGGATTTCCAGTATGAGTCAGATGATGAATTTGATGTCTGTTGTCCAAGAACTAACCTAGCAAAGTTTGGAGAGACTCATCACCCAGTTGGCTGCAAGATGATTCATTGTTCAGCCACAGGAACTCTTAATTCATTCATAAAATTGGAGAGGTGTGATCTGAATTGGCTTATCATTCATACTGATGAAACAACTTATATTTAGCTATTTAATATTGCCTAATTGTCTCATGAGACTGAATGCTAGGGGATAAAGTTAAGAATTGCCATTAGATAGGTTAAAGAACTTTGCCAGAATGATTTTTTAAAATGAAGTTTGGATGATGATTGTTCTTCCTGTTTTCCCCCAAGAAGTTAAAGGCTGAAAACAGAGTAATTTTGAAACATTTCTTGTTTACAGTAGAAAATTTTGACTCCCAGCATTCATCTGATTCTGATTATTTGTTTAAAATAATGTTTTATCACTACCCTTTGTTTTTACATGACTGTCATTTTTGGAAATGCCCACCCTTATCCCAGAAATTGAGCTTTTGCTTGTGACCACAAATATAGGTTAACTAAAACAATAAATACAGTGATGCCATTTTATAGCCTATGCAACATTCTGCCCTCCTAGTTCCCTACTTTCGTACTGAGCGGCAAAGGGACATTTCACTATTTATTATTCTGGACCATTTTTGACCTTTGAATTAGAGTATAACTTCCTTTTAGTTTGATTATCAATTGTTTCCAACTCAAAGAATTTAAAATTTTTCCACATGCTTGCAATAATAATTCATGTTTATAGTGCCTCAATGTTTGCTGCATTCTTTCTTCACAATAATCCTGAAAGTAAGTAATTGCCATCATCATCTTAGCTGACATTTATATAGCTTCTTAAGGCTTGCAAAGAGCTTTACATACATTATCTCACTTGATGCTCCCAGCAACCCTGGTTGTAAGTAATATTGGCTTTATGACTCCCATTGCACCTGTGAAGAAACTGTAGTGAGGAGAAGTTAAGGGTCACGCAGTGTCAGGGGTTGGATTTGAACTGAAGCCTCTGCTGCCTTCAGGTGCAGACCAAGAATCATTTTCACACATACTTTACAGATGAAGAAGCTGAGGCTAAGAGAAATTAAGTGGCTTGGTATGTCAGCAGCAGAAGTGAGTCGTGAATCTCAGTCTTTTGATATAGGTCCAATCATTTTGCCATTACACCGTGCTACCTGATCCTTATCATCATTGAGGTACTATTGATACATAGATTTTCAGATTGAGAATGCCCCTCAGTGATCATTTACCCCAATTCCTCCCCTTTATAGGTGACAAAACAAACCTAGAGAAGCAAAAGGATTTTCCCAAGGTTATGGGAAAATTACCAAACTTATTAATGGCAGAGCTAGGAACTACAAATTCAAATTTTTGGATTTCCTGGGGAGTACTGAGGTAGAATGAATTCATCAAATATCAGTGTCACCATGACAGGCAGCATCATATAGAAGCGTGTATTATATGGCTCTATGTGCTATCTAGAAATGAAATTTTAATACACATGACCCCTACCCTTAAAGAGCTAACGATTTTGAATAATGGATGAAAGATTGATAGAGCACTAAGGTGAGGCTTAAGACCTTAGCCCCAGTCCTCTATGTTTATAACTAGCTTAAGTGTCTAATGGGGGTAGCTAAGAGGCATAGTGGATAGAGGACCGGGGCTGGAGTCAATAAGATCTGGGTTCAAATCTGGCTTCAGACTCTTACTACCTTTGTGACTCTGGGCAAGTCACTTAGCCCTTGGTTTCCTCATCTGTAAAATGAGCTGGAGAAGGAAATGGCAAACCGCTCCAGTATCTCTGCCAAGAAAATCCCAAATGGGAACATGAAGAGTAGGATACGACTAAAAAGACTTGAACAACAACAAAATTTACTAGTTGTGTGACCTTGGACAAGAAGTTTAATCCCTGTTTTCTTCTATTTCCTCATTTGTAAAATGGAAGTAGATAATAATAGCACCTACTTTCCAGAGTTGTGAGGATGAAATGGGATATTTGTAAAGCACTTCGCTTTAAACTTCGCTTAAAACACTATATAAATGTTTGTTATTATTGTTTACTATTGTTGTCACTAAGGCCCCTTCTAGCTCTGACATTCTATGAGTTCATGAAGTTTTCTTGTTGGATTTGAAAGGAGAAGTGCAATTTGTATTAAGTGAACATCCATGCTTTTGGAATCATTTTGGATTTAGCTCCCATTTAATTGACCATTGTAAATTCATGTACATTAGTAAACATTGAGCTAAATAAAGCTCTTCCATGTTACTTTGGCACTAAATCCCAAGTTTTCTATTTGGCAGGTACTGACTCCTAGTTTCTGGGTTTGCATCCAGTGTATATAATAAACTATACTGATTTGAACCAGGAAAAGCTCAAGAGCCTAGAATAGGTTTGAGATGTCATATAAAAGTTAAAAACATACTAATAAGAGTTAGTTAGAAACATACTTATACTGAGACCTCCATCACAGGCATTGAGACAACAAGGTTATGGAATTAGAGACCCATTAGCCACAAGGGATCTCAGAGGTCATCTAGGAGTCATCTGCCCAAACCAGTTAGATGTTCTTTAGGCATCTCAAAAGCGGCATGGTTCCCAAACCTTTTTCCAGACTTTCTTATTTCTGACTTGGACACCACCATCTTAGTAATACAGACTTATAGACTCATAATTGCCCCCAACTCTTCACTCTCTCTCACCCTACAGATTCATTCAGTTGTGAAGTCTTGGGGATTCTACCTTTACCACATCATTGGCATTCTCCTCCTCACTCATATAACCATCACTCTAGTTCATGCCCTCAGCTGCATTTACCTGGACTATCTCAATTACCTTTCAACTGGTCTCCCTTAAATGAAAAAAGCACTTGTTATGTATTTACTAGGTACAAAGCACTGCCCTAGGCTCTGAGGATGAAAAATAGAAAAGCAAGACAGTCTCTGCTCTCAAAGAGCTCACATTATTGTAGGGGAGAGATTATCTGTATCTGTATCTATGTCTGTATCTATATCTACATCTGTATCTGTATCTACATCTATATCTATATCTATATCTATATTTATATGTTTAGCTACAAGTCAGATAGAAAGGCCTCATAGGTCTTAGGGTACAGCAGCAAAGCAGATGATAATGCTTCTTTTTTAATGTCATTTCCACAGATAAAAACCATACCAATTTCTAATGATGATGATGATACTTAGTATTTATATAGTGCTTTAAGATTTGCAAAGTGCTTTTCATATGCTATTTATTTGATGTTCACACAACCTGGGGAATAGGTACCATTATTATCCCCGTTTTGCAGATTAAGAAACTGAGGTAGACAGAGGTCAACTCACTTGCCCAGGAACACACAGCTAATAAGTGTCTGAGATAGGATTTGAATTCAGGTGTTCCTGATTCTCGGTCCAGTGTACTATGTGCCATATCACCTGGATGATATTAAACCATTTGAGGAAGAAGCACTTGCCAGACTATATCTTTCTCAGATGATGGCAGTAGGGCTAGTATGGAAGCACTGCTACACCCAAAGTTCTTGGATTTAAGGTCCTGAACTATTTCTTTTTCATTCTGAAGGGAGTTGGTGGTCTAGGTAGTCATGGTATTTTGACTCACTATGTACCTTCTGCCTCTCTCTTCCGTTGTCTTGCTGCTACAGACTGGCTGACTTGCCTGTCTTGATGGTGGTAATTAGTCAGCAATTGATGAGGATAGTGGTCCTTTCTTCATAGAAGTTCCTCTCCTCTCCTTTCTCCTCTCCTCTCCCCTCCCATCCCCTCCTCTCTCTTACCTGAGAGTATTCTCCTCAAAGGAAGATAAATTTTTATGGCTGGAGCCAAGCTTGATATTTTGGGGTTTAGTGGCTAGATTTCTTTCTTAAAGACCATACCTGAAAACCAGTTTGCTCTAGCTCTCATTGATTGGCCAACAATAGGTCCTTGCCCAAGCACCACTTAATGGTTATTTTTTGGGCCCTGATGATTGGAGTGAACATAAATAGTAATTGTTTCTCTTTTGGTCAGAAACAACCTTGAGTGTCTCCACTTCCCAGTCTTGATTTTTTTTATTAAAGGGGTCAGCCCTTGGTTCACTTCTTAAAAAGCCGTAATCACTGAATGGGCATTGACTCAGTCAAAGTGACAACCTTAGCTTAAAAAGGCCAAGGTCTCCCACTGCATCCTGGGCCATCTCCAGTTGTCCCGGTCTACATCTGGTCACTGGACTCAGATGGCTCTGGAGTAGAAAGTGAGGCAGGTGACTTTGGACAGCCCTCTCTCACTGTAATCCAATTCACTTGCAAGTCATAGCATCATCTTCTTGATGTCATGAACCCCTTTGAGAATGAAAGACAAACCACACACATACCTGTCACACCACGTAGCTGCCAAAGTGATAATCCTAAAGCACAGGTTTGATCATGTCACAGACTCCAGTGGTTCCCTGTTATCTTTAAGATCAAACACAAACTTCCGTGTTTGACATTTAAAGCTATCCACAACCTGATCTCAGCCGACCTTTCCAAGCTGATTTTTGTACATCACTTCCCTTTTTGTCTACTTGCTGGCCTCCACAGATGACAATTTATCTCCCACCCCCATGCATTTGTACAGGCTGTCCTTCATGCCTAGAGAGTACTTCCTTCTTCCTTTTGCCTCATAGAATCCTTAGCTTCTTTGAAAGCTCAGCTCCAGTACCAATCTCTAGAGGTTTTTTCCTGACTCATTCCAGATATTAATTCTACCATCATCTTGAATTTATTTTGTATAATATTTTGTACATATCAATTTTGTATATATTTATAGATTTGTAAAGTGCATTGCAAATCTTAAGGTGCTATATAAATACTAATTATTATTACTATTAACATTAACATTGGTCTAGCCAGGGGTGGGTTCATGTGACCTTGGGGCCACAGGTTCCCACCCTACCCCGCCACCAGCTCTAGACTCTAATGTGAATTTGTTCGCAGATTGGCTAACTTGGATTTCACTGAAGGAGTGAGAAGCAATACAGTGTTGTGGAAAGTGCACGAAACTAGGAATCAAATTCTAGTACCAGCTTTGCCATTCACTGATGTAAGATATTGACTTTTTAATATATAAACAGTTTGGTTGCTGAAAGGGGCAGAAGATATCATTTGCATAAACCAAAAGAAATAAATCAGCTGCTGAAGGATGTAAAGTACTGAATACCAATTTTATAGGTGGACTGTTTTGTGGTAGAAAGGGGCAGGAAAAGAAATTTTGTTTAAGAAAAACTGCTAAGATCTATGTGTAAAGAAAGAGTTTTCAAGTCAGCTGTGAATAATTGGGTTTCCAAAAAGGGTGGAAAGTATACTATGCAATAAATGAAAAGGCTTAAATCACCTTGTAAATGATGGAAGGTGCTGCTTGGTTAGTATGTGAACAGTTCGGTGATTGAAAGGTGAAGAAAAGAACTTTTGTTTATTAAAGATTCATAAAATGTAAGTGTGAATAAAATTTTCAAAGACATGGATTACTGAAGAGTATTTTTTGGAGATTATAGAATGATTGAGTCTCCAGAGGATTATTACCTTGTAGACTCTTATTTGTAATTGTTTCTAAGACAGCTTAAAGCTCACAAAAGGAGAATTCAAATAACTGGAGACTATGGGGTGATTAAACAAGGACTGATGGTTTTATAACTGACAGAAAAGGATTTTCATGGCATGGCATCATGGATAGAGTGCTAGACTTGGAGTCAGGAAGAGCTAAGTTCAAACCTTGCTGTATATACTTACTAGCTGTATGACCCTGGGCAAGTTATAAACCATTAGATTCTGAGCTCCTTGAGGGTAGGGACTGTTTTTGCCTTTCTTTGTAACTAACCCAAGTGCTTAGCACACTGCCCAGCATGAAGGAAACATTAATAAATCATCTATCTATTATCTATCTAATAAATGCTTGCTGACTTGACTTGTTGACTTAAGCTATCTGTGCTCCAGTGTTCTCATCCATCAAATGAGGAAAATGATAGGAACCCATGGGGTTGTTGTGAGGATCAAATGAGATAATACATGGAAAGTACTTTGCAAACTTTAAGGCACTATGTAAGCACAACATACACACATATGTGTATGCAATATGTATACGTATGTATGCAAAATAAGGTAAAGATAAATCAGTGAACACCAGTGAACTCTGATCTGAGCCATCAAAAGTGGTAGAGAATGAGTAAAAATTGGATAACCTATCAAGAGTGGACCTGGAAATTGAACAGTCAGCAGTGTTGAAAAGCTACCTCTGCTGCAGCTGTCTGAACAAACAAGAAGCAGGGACAATCCGTTGACAAGAAGACTTCAGTTGCTACTTCTTGATTATTTGGATAAAGTAAGAAGCTTATTAGAAGACAGCTGTTTTACTTGCTGGTTCTGTCTATACTATAGTTTGAGAGGTGAAGCCTATCAAAAGTACCTGTTGGCTCTCTGCTGCCCTCTCTGGTTCCACAGGGAAAAGCAGAGGGAGAAAGACAGATTTTGCTATAGGAAGCTATGTTGTTAGGTCATTTCAGTCATGCCCAACCCCTCATGATCCCTCTTTTCGGTGTTCTTGGAAGAGATACTAGAGTAGTTTGCCATTCCCTTCTCTAGTTCGCTTTATTGATGAGGAAACTGAGGCAATGTCACACAGCTAGTAAATATCTGAAGCTGGATTTGAACTCTTGAAGAAGACAAATCTTCCTGATTCCAAGTCCAATGTTTTATCCACTGCATCACTTAGCTGCCCATAGGGGACTATGGTGAGATTTAATTGAAAGATATAGAATCCTGGTGAGTGAAGACCTGTCTGGGCTTGTTTGCATTGCCCAGAGAGAGCTAGACTAATAAGCCTTACAATTCTGTAGTTTTTTTATTTTTTTTAAATTTTTAAATTTTTTTTAAATTCTGTAGTTTTAAAGGAGCTTCTAGCTCCTTTAGTAGATTAACACTTTCTTAACACCTTTTTAAAGGTGGCTGTAAGTCAAAAGATCTGTCAATGCTTCATCAGTTTAAGAGCAAAAAAAAAGGATTTGTTCAGTAGGAGAGTTGTGAGGATCAGAAGAAGAGCATTTGGTGGAGAAGTAGCTCTGTGTGGTGCAAATATTTCTGAATGCACACATGACATCAAAGAAGACTGAAGTTTGGACTTTGGAGTTATCTAGGATACATAGACTTTCCTCACTCATATGTTCCACTGCCATGCTTTTATAAACATGTGCCCATTCTTCTCCACAGATACTGAGTTGGGTGGTAGAGCATGGCTCAGGTTTTTTAATGGACCGTGATGTATTTATTATTCTGGCACTTATGTATCTGTGATTTATTTTGATTTGTTGTTATGTAAATAGTTATGCTTAAGATCTAATATGTACATTGTGAGTTTTTATTTAAAATGAATGTGCGCTGATGGGTACTAGAGAGATAGTGATGAGTAGAAGGCATGTATTCCCCTTCAGCAGGGTTAGACCTAGGAACTGGAGAGAGATTGAGCATAGTCTCATGTTGGTGATCTTTCCCTAGGAACTCAGACATGATAGTTTGGTTGCAGGCTGGGGTGGATGAGCCAGACAGAGAGTAGGTGTGGGAGTCCATGCCCCCCAGACTTTCCTCCATTTCAATAAGTTATTCCTTCTTTCTGAATTTCAGTTGCCTCTTCCATGAAATAGGAACAGTAATACTTACCTTGTCTAACTTGCAGGTTTGTTGTGAAGATCAAGTGAGAAAAACATATAAGAAAGAGCTTTGAAAACCATGAAATGCCAAAAAGAAATAGTGGGCCTGATTATCTTTGGTGTTCTACACAGCAACAACAAAAGTATGCTTTCTAATCAACTGTCTAGAAAGAAGAACCATTCAGACTTTTACATCCTTGAAAAAAGCTGGGAGATTTATTTTCTGACAAAAAATGCAGAGCAACTTTTTTCCCCTAGGGAGTTTTAACTGTGAGTTGGGCTTGCAACTTCAGCAGGAGGGATAAATTGCACATCTCCTTATACTGGAGGCAAAAAGCTGACATTTTGAAGTGCAGGTTTCTGTTGAGCTCCTTAATGAATTAACAAGGCATCTGACACACACAGAAATGTTGGAAGGGGATGAACTTTGTAGTGCAGGACAGTTTTACTTTGAAAGTTTAGACTTAGTTCTGCTTTAGGGAAGTTTTTGATACTTGGATTCAATGTAGGTTTTATCCTCCTGGCTTGGAACATTTGGAATGTCAGAACAGGACCAATTAGATTAATGATAGGATTGATCCTGGAAATAATATATTCTTTCAACAATTCTGAGAGATAATGTTGGCTTTTGAACACTATGTAGATTCGTGAGGACATTGAAGTTAGGAAATGTCAGTTTCACTGTCAGTGTTAGCCAGATCAGGGTGAGACCTAGAACAAGTCATTCTGTTCCTTGACTTTTTTACAAATGAAATAATGATCATTCAATTTGCCTTCATGGGGTGAGGTGGGGGATCAAACTCTGTTGTGAAGTGTTTTGGCCTCTTGAAATGAGACCCTACAGACATGTAGAATGATATTAGATTATCAGAAATGATTATCCAATGTCTTTACCATTAATGACGCTCTAAAATAGTTAATTCATACATGAAGAGAGGTTACCAAAATTTGTCTTATGTAGTAGAGTAAGACTCAGAGAGAGCCAAAGCAAGTTGCCCCTATGGCCTAGCCAATGTTTGAAAATAGTGACCCCTGTTAGTGACAAGTCTATTCCCCAGAGGCTTTGAGCCTCCATTGAAACATATATACTTGAATTTGGGATGGGGGTTGGTAAGAGGGTGTCTGGAACTGAGACTTTATTGATGAAGGCAAATTCCCTACTGGGATGCAGGTGGGAATTACTTACTCTTGCAGATTGCAACTCACTTGTAATTTATAGTCTGAGGCACCAAGAGGTTTAAGTGATTTGTCTGCTGTCATTCAGCCAGTAGGTATCGAAGAAATGATTTCTATCCAAATTTTCCTGACTCCAAGGCTGGCTATCTATCCACTATACTAGTATTATCACAAAATAAGTAAATATTCCAAGGAGAGTAGAATTTTTTCTGATATCCCAGTTAGTTATATTTATTAAAAAGTAATATTAAAAAGCATTTCTTTTTCATATGACTATAAATTGTTTTGCTTTCTTCATTGTTGCATGAAATCATGAAATGCAAAATGAGCAGAACCAAGAGAATGTTACATACAGTAACAATATTGTTTTAAGAACAACTATGAATGACTAAGTCATTTTGACTATTATAAATACCCAAATTGACTACAAAAGATCTATGAAGGAAGATGCTGTCATTCAGAGGAAGAACTGATAAAAGAAGTATGTATAGAATGGTTTTATATACATATACATAATATACATATATATTTGTGTCTAATGGTAGCCATCTCTAGGGTAGGGGAGAGGGAAGAAAAAAAGAAAAAAAAAGATACATGATAACTTCATTATGTATTTCAAAGGAATAGCAAGTTGTACATAACAGATGTGCAGTTTCATGTAAAATCATCTTTTTTCCATTCTACTATATTATGGAAATGATTGTTCTATTTCTTAAGTTCAGAATAAAATAAATAAAATTTAAAAAATTAAAAGCATTCCTTGTTGTACCTCTCTATATGTTTTATCTTAGGTTACTTCTTACCTTCCCTTATCCCTGGCCTCTGGTCCTAAGACTAGCCCTCTCCTCCATTTAGACTTTTAGCAACTTCAACCAAACTAGAAACCAGAAAGGTTAACAGCTGAATGAAAAAATCCTATTACAAACTTTATAGACTTTAATCTTTGGTCTATTCTCAAGACACACAGCAAAGTCAGCCCTTAATGAATTAACAAAATTTCAAGTAAAAAGTTTGTCTTTGTCATTGGCCCAATTTTTTTTTTCTTTTTTTCCCACCTGCTAGTTCCCTGTTTTCTTTACCTTCCAAGTTCACGTTGCTCTCTGGTGGCGCAAGGCCCCTCAAGGTGGTGCCCCAAGTTAGAACTTCTTTCTTTATCTTAACATTCCTTCCTCTCTCCAAACTCCTATTCTTTCATAGAGTCAGAGCTCCCCTAGATGTTAAGAGGAAGATAATTTGATTATACTTATTCACACTAAGATGTATATGACTGATAGTCATTCAAGGGGGAAATAGGTCCTCTTTTTAAAGAGGACCTCACAAAGAAGTCTTCTTTTTAAAGAGGACTCATCCCAAAGCAGACTAATTTGTGGACCTTTCAGAAGGTTTGCAAAGTTAATGGAGGAATTTAGAATTTCAGGCAGTGTAGAAGAACTATTGGGAAAATATTTTGAAACCTGACAGCAGAGATTTTTTTGGTGGGGCAGGTGAGAGTAGAGAAGAGAATTTCCTGGGGTGTTGACTAGCAACAATGATCAACAAACATTTCCATGTACAAAGAACAGAAAAAATAGAATTGTATCTGAATCCATGAACTTATTAAAATAGTTTGTTTTTAAAATTGTACATTACATTTCACAAGGTAGTAAGAAAATGATCCTTTTGTTTGTGTCCCTTTCTGAATTTCTTTTTTCCATAGAATCAAATTTGGCGCAAAAGGGGCCTTGAAGGGCCATAGAGTCCAGCCCTTTCATTTTATAGATGAAGAAACTGAACTTGAGAGAGATTAAGTGATTTTGCCAGGGTCATGTATGTATGACAGTCTGGACTTGAATTCAGGCCTTGACTACTCTGTCCATTGCACCACTTAGCTGCCTTTTTCTTCTTCTGCATATTTTAAATGTACTATTGTATGTATTAAATGTACTATTAATGCTCATTTCTTTCTTTCATTTATATTTTTAATACTAATGACTCATTCAATTCCTGTTAAGCCCTCCCCAGAGTCTCTTCATTCATTTATTCATTCATTCATTTACTTATTTATTTTTATAAGCATTTATTATTTCTCTTTTCCACTGTTCTCCAACTAAATAATAAAAAGGAAAAGAAAACTGTCCTAATAAATATTGATAGTAGAAAAGTGAAATTCTACATTTGACACAGGTTTTGAAATGACATCAAGCAGATGGCTGCTTCTGGGATGGCAGTTCGCTGCACAGGGCACATTTGCATTCATTTTGCACAAACCATTTGACTATCTGGTTTCCTTTGGAAACCTTCAGTTTTGCGCTAATTATAGTCAAGGAGATCAACAACAGAGAGCTAAGGAGAGCAGGTTAGAAAAAGTGGAGGGAGTGCAGACAGCAAAAACAGGCCTAATTTGAAAAGTGATAGAGAGACTTGGGGCAGAGCCAAGATGGCAGCTAGAAAGCAGGGACTAGCGTGAGCTCCCCGCTGAGTCCCTCCAAAAACCTATAAAAAATGGCTCTGAACCAATTCTAGAACTGCAGAACCCACAAAACAGCAGAGGGAAGCAGGGCTCCAGCCCAGGACAGCCTGTATGGTCTCTAGGTGAGGTCTATTTCTCACGGAGCTGGGAGCAGAGTGGAGCGGAGCAGAGCAGAGCCCAGTGTGAGTGGTGTGGACCAACTAGACCAGGAGCCGGGTGGAGCGTGCCCTAGCACCCTGAATCAGTGAGCTGCAGCAGTTACAAGACTTCTCAACCCACAAACACCAAAGACAACAGAGAAGGTTAGTGGGAAAAGCTGCGGGAGTGGAAGGAGTTCAAGTTTGGCTACCACCCTGGGGGCAGCAGAGGTGGCGCAGCTACAGAAGTACAGCTGCAGTTGCTTCCAGCCCCATGCCCATCTGATGGGAGGAATTAAGTGGTGGATCAGAGCAGGAGTGAAGAGCCTGCTGAAGATCTAAGTCCAGTCCGGGTTGGGGGTTCTTGGGGAAGGAGGAGTGCTGGTATGGCAGAGCTGGTGCATCCCCCCAAGCATGGAACATAGTTTTCTTAACTCCACAAGCAAACATACCCCGCTGAAAAACTCAAGGGTCAAGTTAGTTGGCTGGGAATATGGCCAGGCAGCAAAAATGCACACAGATTCAGTCTCAGACTTTGGATTCTTTCTTTGGTGACAAAGAAGACCAAAACATACAGACAGAAGAAGTTAACAAAGTCAAAGAGCCTACAACAAAAGCCTCCAAGAAAAACAAGAACTGGTCCCAGGCCATGGAAGAGCTCAAAAAGGGTTTGGAAAAGCAAGTTAGAGAAGTAGAGGAAAAATTGGGAAGAGAAATGAGAAGGATACGAGAAAACCATGAAAAACAAGTCAATGACTTGCTAAAGGAGACCCAAAAAAATACTGAAAAATATGCTGAAGAAAACAACACTTTAAAAAACAGACTAACTCAAATGGCAAAAGAGCTCCAAAAAGCCAATGAGGAGAAGAATGCCTTGAAAGGCAGAATTAGCCAAATGGAAAAGGAGGTCCAAAAGACCACTGAAGAAAATACTACCTTAAAAATGAGATTGGAGCAAGTGGAAGTTAGTGACTTTATGAGAAATCAAGATATTATAAAACAGAACCAAAGGAATGCAAAAAATGGAAGACAATGTGAAATATCTCATTGGAAAAACCACTGACCTGGAAAATAGATCCAGGAGAGATAATTTAAAAATTATTGGACTACCTGAAAGCCGTGATCAAAAAAACAGCCTAGATATAATCTTTCAAGAAATTATCGAGGAGAACTGCCCTGATATTCTAGAGCCACAGGGCAAAATAGAAATTGAAAGAATCCATCGATCGCCTCCTCAAATAGATCCCAAAAAGAAATCTCCTAAGAATATCATCGCCAAATTCCAGAGCTCCCAGATCAAGGAGAAAATACTGCAAGCAGCCAGAAAGAAACAATTTGAGTATTGTGGAAACGCAATCAGAATAACCCCAGATCTGGCAGCTACATTAAGAGATCGAAGGACTTGGAATACAATATTCCGGAGGTCAGTGGAGCTAGGATTAAAACCAAGAATCACCTATCCATCAAAACTGAGTATCATGCTTCAAGGCAAAATATCAACTTTCAATAAAATAGAGGACTTTCAAGTTTTCTCAGTGAAAAGACCAGAGCTGCATAGAAAATTTGACTTTTAAACACAAGAATCAAGAGAAGCATGAAAAGGTAATCAAGAAAAAGAACAAGAAAAAGAAACTGCAAGGAACTTACTAAAGTTGAAGTGTTTTGTTTACATTCCTACATGGAAAGATGGTGTGTATGATTCATGGGACCTCAGTATTAGGGTAGCTGAAGGGAATATGCATATATATATATTTATGTATATATATATATATATATGTATATATATAAGTGAATGTGTATGTATGTATATATGTTTGTGTGTGTATATATATATATATATATATATATATATATTTAGAGAGAGAGAGAGAGAGAGAGAGAGAGAGAGAGGGACAGAGAGAGAGAGTGGGCACAGGGTGAGTTGAAGATGAAGGGAAGATATGTAAAAGAAATAAAATCAAATTGAGGGATGAGAGAAGAATATATTGAGAGAGGGAGATTGGGAGAGATTGAATGGGGTGGATTATCTCACATGAAAGTGGTGAGAGGAAGCAGTTCTGTGGGAGGAGGGGAGAGGGCAGGTGAGGAGAGAATGAGTGAATCTTGCTCTCATCAGATTGGCCTGAGGAGGCAATACCGTACATACTCAATTGGGTATCTTAACCCACAGGAAAGAAGAGAGAAGAAGATTAAAAAAAGGGGGGGATGATGGAGAGGAGGACAGATGGGGGTGGAGGTAATCAAAAACAAACACTTTCAAAAGGGGACAGGGTCAAGGGAGAAAATTCAATAAAGGCGGATCGGTTGGGAAGGGGCAAAATATAGTTAGTCTTTCACAACATGAGCATTGTGGAAGGGTTATACATAATGATATACATGTGGCCTATGTTGAATTGCTTGACTTCTTAGGGAGGGTGGGTGGGAAGGGAAGAGGGGAGAGAATTTGGAACTCAAAGTTTTAAAAACAGATGTTCAAAAACAAAAAAAAAAATTTTGCATGCAACTAGAAAATAAGATACACAGGCAATGGGGTGTAGAAATTTATCTAGCACTACAAGAAAGGAAGGGAAAAGGGGATGGGAGGGGAGTGGGGTGACAGAAGGGAGGGCTGACTGGCGAAAAGGGCAACCAGAATATACTCCATCTTGGAGTGGGGGGGAGGGTAGAAATGGGGAGAAAATTTGTAATTCAAACTCTTGTGAAAATCAATGCTGAAAACTAAATATATTAAATAAATAAATTTAAAAGAAAGAAAAGTTGTAGAGGAGAAAAGAGGCAGCCTGAGAGGAGGTCTTTTCTACTGATGGATGTGTACATATCTCCTTGCAATCAATGTCTAGGAAGATGTTTTATAGTTAGTGTACAATTCACGTACACATCTATACCTATTGCTATACCTATATCTATCTGTGTCTATGTCTGTGTCTGTGTCTGTGTCTATATCTATGTAATTTCAATTAGAGCAGTTTGGAACAGCATGACAGCCAGGGAGTATTTTGTGTTGTTCTACATAGCCTTTCATACAAGAGTGTGGTGCTAAATGTTTAATAACCAGCTCTCTGGTGAAAAAATGCATGCATAACAAAGTTTTATGCTTTGTCTGTATAATTAACATTTTTCTTTATCACTTTCTTAAGTGTAGACAAAATGCTAAATTAAGCACTGATTTATAGTAGTTGCTGATTTGCAGCAGTTGCTGATTTGCAAAGTATTAATGCCCACACTGAAAATTTAACAATTGACTCTTTTGAGATGGTATGAGCTCACTCCAGGACTGCCTTTATATCTCAATAACAGCTCTATGAGCAGAACCAAAAGAACATTGTATACAGTAACAGCAATATTATTTTTAAAACAATTTTGAGTGACTAAATAATTTTGACTATTATAAATATCCAAATTAACTACAAAGGACCCATGAAAGAAGTGCTATCTGCATCCAGAGAAAGAACTGATAAATAGAAGTGTGTATAGAATGATTTTACACGCACACACACATATATATTTATGTATTATACACACACACGTAAACACACATTTGTATCTAACGATAGCCATCTCTAGGGCAGAGGGGAGGGAAGGAAAAAAAGGGGAAAAAGAAAGTTACATGATAACCTTATCATATATTTAAAAGGAACAGCAAGTTGTACTTAATAGATTTGTAGTTTTATGTATAATCATCTTCTATTTTACTATGTTATGGAAATGCTTCTTTTATTTCTTTAGTTCAGAATAAAATAAAAAAATTGCTCTATTACAGCACTATACAATAGCTAATATCCATGATGATATCTCTAAGATATCAAGAAATGTCTCAATGATTCAAGAGTCTTACCCTCAAGGACATTACCTGTTCTTAGGATAATATGACAGGTATACAGAGGGTATTGGAGACATCAACAAGAACTTTACAGGTACTCAGGAAATTGGCATTTTATCCTAGTTGCAATAGGAAACCACTGAAAGTTACTGAACAAAGGAATCATTATTTTGTCAGCTCTGTGACTGATGGATTGGTTAGGGGAGAGACTAGAAAAAAGGAAACCAATCAGAGGTTGCTATAATACAGATGATGATGATGAGGGCCTGAACCAGGGTGGTGACAATGTGACAGGTGCTGTGGGTGTAGAATTGATGGCTGAATATGGTAATTAAGGGAAGAGGAAAAGTCAAAGGTTACTAACTGGAGAGATTGGGAGGATAGAAATGCCATCAACAGAAATGGGGATTTTGGAGGAAGCTTTAAGGGGAAGATGATAAGTTCAGTTTTGGAAATATGAAGTTGAGGCACCATTAGGATCTTTGTGTAGTAATTATCAAGCCTGAAAATAAATGACCAAAAACTTACAGAGGTTATGCAACCACCGTTAACTCTAAAAATACCAAAGAGCTCACACAGGTTATCACAAACACAGTTAATTCAAAGAAATAAAATAGAAAACAAAATAAAACCAGACCTAACAGTGGTCATAAGCAAAAAATCTCTATTCCATTGAAGGAGGGAAACTAGAAACGTGTTGGGCTCTCCTCTAGTAGGAGACCTGCTTCAGTGTGGGCAAATGTCAATACATATACCAATGGCTGGGAAGTGAACCGTAGCTCTGACAATGAGGGGTAACAGCAACAATGAGATAAATTTGATTAATAGCAGGGCTTCAAGACCTGAACATGAGTTCTGACGGTGCTTGTCTGAGCTCAGGGACCACCTGGTGCTGGTGTGAAACAACTCTGGGATTTGGCTGAAGCAGTGTTCTTCCAGAGGGTGAGTGCAAATAATTGTTGTTATGCCAAGCCCAGGGCACAGCTTGCTTGCTGAGCCTTAGTTCTAGAAAACAGGGCATCTCCTAATGGTAAAAAGAAAGAGGTAAAAGGAGAAAGGTGATCTTAGTATGGGGATCCTGACATGAGCACAAGCAGTTTAAGATGATGGATTGGTGCTTAGGAGATGGTTAGAGCTGGAGAAACAGAGAAAAGATTCGTTGGCTTAGAGGTGAAAATTGAACCTGTAGCGTGTATAAGATCATTAAGGAAGAGAATATAAAGAAATGAGGGCCCAGGACAGAACCTTAGAGGTACTCATGCAGGAAGTGAATGGTAATTGGGCAAAGCAGATGGAAGAGTTATTATACAGATAGAAAGAGAACCAGGAAAGAACAGAGTCATTGAAACCAAAGGAGGAGAAAGTACACAAGAAGAGGAGGCCCCCAATAGTATCAAAAGCTGCAGAAAATTTGAGGATGAGAAGCTATAGCAGTGGAAAAAAGAGACAGCAATGAAGAGACCATTGGCAAGCTCTGTGAAAGCAGTTTCGTTTGAGTGGTGTGGCTGGAAGCCAGTACAAGGGCCTGAGCAGTGAGTGAGGAAGTACAAGTAATGAATGCTGTCTATTTTGTAGAAGCAATGGAGGAGAAGAGAGATATAACACAATAAATTGAGAGGCTTGTATGGTTAAGGAAAGGAAAGCTTTTCTTTAAGATAGCTGTGACCTGAATTGTGTTTTTAGGCAGAGCACAAAAAGTGAATAGAGAGAGAGAGAGAGAGATTGAAGACGAGAGAGGGGGAATGATAGATTGTCTTGTTCTCAAGGGCACATGTGAATCTTGACAAGGGAGAAGCCTGCCTCATTCTCCAAGATTGGAGGAGAGGAGGTGAGCTTTCAGGAGAGAGCAGTGGAGGAAGGGAGTGAAGAAAATTCACCTTCAAAGGCTTCAATCATCCTATAAAGTAGGAGGGAAAGTCAACTTCTGGGAGAGAGAAAGTTGGGAAAGAGATTGCTGGCTTGAAGAGGGAGTGTGTTTTGAACATCAAAGGACTACCGGCAGTACTGAGGCCTTGGTGGGGACAAGAAGCTGGGTTTACTTTAAAGCATTTGCACATTATAGTGCTTTTTTTCCTAAGCAAAAATATACTGAAAAAAACTGCTCAATGAGAAAGAAATAAAAATAAAACCTGAATAGGTTCTACAAGAAGGAAAACAAAAACATTTAAAATCCAATAGGACAAAATTAGATTGTAGCTTCTAACAGAATAAAACTAAAACAGAAGCAACATTATAGGGAAGCCAAGAACTTTCTCAGCTCATTCCTTATAACAGGATTGCTTTGGTGATTTCATTGTGATCAAGCAAAATGCCCTCACAAATTCTCCTTTGCATAGTTTGTCCGTCCTAGGCTGAACTCAATTTAAGGATAGTATTGGAAGATCACTATATTGGGAGTCAGGAGATACGTGCTTTATTCTGCCTTTGCCACTGGGGCTTGGGGCCTTAAAACTTTCTGGGCCTGATTTTCCTTTCCTGTAAAATGACAAAGTGGGATTAGAAGGTTTGTAAGGCCTCTCTGCCATTCTAATCAAACTGATTAATTCAAAAGACAAGTGATGCAGGCTGCTTAGACTTTTTGTTTCCTTGCCACTGACAAAAACAGCCAGAACGACAGGTGAATCCATAAGCTAAAAGTGCTAAACACAAAAGAAATAAAAATCGAGCCCAGGCACGCATCCTTATCTCATTCCATTTTTGTTGGTCTAGTCCTAGATCAATGGGGTTTTCTTATCCCTTGAGTATGAAATAATTGTACCCTTAGCAGGGTAGTGGGCCATACGGTCCATCCAGTAAGGCTGAGGTTGAACCTTATATGTATCAAAGCATAACACAGCAGCAAGACAAAGGCTATTCATTACATGTACTCAAGTAGCTGAAATGGGAGTTTATATATATGATGATAATAGCAACAGCTAACATTTACATAGTGCTTAAAAGTTGGCGAGACACTATAAATTTTTTTTCATTTGATCTTCACGGTAACCTCTTCATCTAGGTGCTATCATTATTCCCATTTTATAGATAGAGAACTTGAAGAAAGTTAAATTGCCAGGGTTACAAAGCTAATAAATGAGGGTGGCAAAATTTGAACTTGGGGCTTCCAAGCTCTAAGTGCTGTCTACACTGCCCAGTTGTCATATATGCTCACTGCATTCTTTGTTCTGATATTAAACTATATTTTTTCTTTCCTCTGAATATGCATATATTTGTCTTTCATCTGTCTATCGATATAAAACCAATCTTTGCAAATTAAAGCATTGTCAAGCCCTTAAGTCTCTTAAGTCACACAATACATTGTATACATACATACACATACACACATACCTGGCTTCAGACACTTACTAGCTGTGTGACCCTAACCAAGTCACTTAACCCTATTTGCCTCAGTTTTCTCATCTGTAAAGTGAGGTGGAGAAGGAAATAGCAAACCACTCAAGTCATCTTTGCCCAGAAAACCCCAAATGGGATCATGAAGAGTTGGACACGACTGAAATGACTGAACAACAACAAATATCTATATGTGTGTGTATCCATATCTCAATGTCTCTCTATGCCTGTAGGTTTTAAATTTAGAAAGTATACACTGGGCATTTTAAGGCAGTGATTTATTTTGCTATTTTTTTTTAAAATGTAATCGCATCAGAAACTTGACTATTTGGCACATTCCAACATATTCCTCTCATCATCTTCAAAATAGCTAACTCCAAAAGAGTGTTGTTCATCATGTCATTTCATTTGGGCAAATTGACCATAGATTTCATTGTTGGACTTTTTGCATAAATGCCTATATAACCACAGCTTCATTAAACTGTTCTCAAATAGCATCACTTTTAGGACCATGCTTTCACTACCTTTCAAATCAGTAGATATTATATTCTATCCTATTGTATATCTAATATAATATCTAATATGTATGTAGATGATAGAACAGACTATAATGTTACATTACACTACATATAGTTCCCTCAAGACATGAAATAAAAAATAAAAGCAAATACTTATCCTTTTAAATATTTATCTTATTAAAAATAATATTTCTCCTTTAAGGTTTGAAAAGTGTTTTGTATACATTATTTTATTTGATCCTTACAACAACCTTTTCAGCTGGTGCTATTATAATCCCCATTTTACAGATAAGGAAACTGAGGATGAGAGAGGTTAAAGGACTGGCATATGGTAGGAACAATATCTTCACCTCTTCTCCCATGAAGATTAGGCTAATTTTTCTTAAAGGTATATGGTTGGCTCAGATTGTTGACATCACTTCATTGGAATACAAAGCAGCCTCCACCCCTTCCCCAGGGTCATAGGGAGGTTGGAGGTTTGGCTGGTAGATCATGATGGGTAACACAGGTAAGGGAGCTTCATTTAGCTGAAGCAATTTGAGGTGTCCTCAATGCCTATCCTTACTGAGTATCCTTATCTTGTTATGATGGTGCAGTGCATATAGCCCTGGACTTAGAGCCAGGAAGAGCTGAGCTCTAATCACACTTCAGACACTCAGTAGCTGTGTAACCCTGAGCTAATCACTAAACCTCAACTTGCCTTTTCTGTAAAATGGACATAATAGCACCTACCTCCCAGGCTTGTTTTGATGATCAAAGGAAATAATATTTGTAAACCTTAAAGCTTGAATGCTAGCTATTATTATCACCTGCTAAATGACTTATGAGAACTTCATTTTGTTCCAGTATTGAGCCTAAACCACTAGAGGAATGGCCTCAGCAATGAAGTAATGACCAACCCGGAATACTTGCGTAGAGTCACATAGCTAGAAAGTGACTGAGGCAGGATTTGAAATCAGGTCTTCATGACTCCCAGTCCAACACTCTTCTCCCTACCCCACCTTGTGTCCTATTTTGCTCAGAATATTATTCCTTTGTTTCTACTGTCATTTCCCATTTACATTTGTCTTTAGAGCCCTCCCTGCTCAAATTTACTTAATCCTTGCAATCCTCTTCTCAGGCAGTTTTTGAAATTTAACACTTTCAGAGAGAGAGAGAAATTTGCAAAGATACAATGAATGTTAAACATTTTCTTGACATGTAAGTGGGAAAAATACTATTTAAAAAGTTGTGTAAATCTTATATTATACTTATAATAATATTCTATGTAATTAGCATTGGACTACAGTATTAGGATTACAGGCCCCAGTATAGTATGTTTAAAGCATGTGATAGGTTTACTTTGGTATATGTGTAAGAACAGCTGCTTTCAAAGTACTCGACTTAAGGAGGTACTAGATGATACATCAACACTATGAAGAAATTGTAGGAATTTGAAATGACTAGAGGAAAGGGACAAAATGACAAGCCCCAAAAAGCATGTGAAAAAGAATATGTGAATATGTGAAAAAGAATAGCAAGAAATATAGGTAGGTTTAATATCTTACCATAGTAATAAAAAAAACACGGGAAAGCCACGAGAATCATATCACAGCTGAGGAGCAAGGGGCAGGGGAAGGAAGTCAGGGACTTTTGTGGTTAAGAACAACAAATCATGTGACATCCAGGGCCCTTTGATATAGCCCCCATCTCAGGCATGCCCAGTACCATTGCCTTTTGGGGTAAATCATCTACCAAATTCATCACTCATGAACCACCTTCTGATGCTTCTTTTGCCAGATCAATACTGATGACTATGAACTCAAAGCAAAGATATTTAATGTATTAGAACATCTATTTAACAACAGGGGATTGAATAAGATGTTAAACACTTTTGCCCTCATTTCTAAATGACTGCCATCACTGCATACTTGTCTTGGCTCCCAGAAATAATTCTGTCTCCTGAAGACAGCAAGAGGGAATAAATCAGTCCCCTAAAGATAACTCCTAGGGAGACTTGCTACTGCTCTGGAGAATGCTGGGCTTCTCTGTGCTGGAACATACTGAAAACTCTCTTCTAAGGTCTTGAGGGCAGTGCTTCTCATGGGATCCAGAAAAGATGTCTCCATTCAGTCAATACCTGTCATTTTCTTTCTGCCTCTTCCTGGCTAAGGCTTGATCTTCACTCCAACCCTGCATTTGTTCCTCATGAGACTCCCTGCCCAGCCTCTTATGGTAAAGTGCATAGTCTGTTACATACAAAGTGGTAATATAACTATTGTTAATTAGCAGGGCTTGAGAGTGCATGAGTACAGCCAATTAAAAGCTAAGGTTAAGAATGAAAGTTTATATTGTGTATTTACACCCCATTTGAATGTTACTATGAATAGAATGATTATAAAAAATTAACGGGTAATTCTGCTGCTGCTGCTGTTGGGGGCAGCTTCATAGAACTCATTGCCCTTTCTGTAGGGAGACAAGAAGCCTGGGGGTGAACTAGGGTAAAAAACACAACTATTCTAGATATTACTGGTTTTTATTGGGACTTGAGCACAGAGCAGCATCTGCTTACAGGAGGTATTTTCTATTGGTCACAGCAGAAAGGGAAATTCTCTGCTGGGGATTTCTTAACAAGGCATTAATTATAGTTGCAAGTGCCAAGGAGATCAGCCTGAAGGTTGAGAGAAGGTCCCTAGGAGATATCTGTGCACTTGTCATATACATGGGGACAAATAGGGATCACAATCCAACAATTAGAAGTGAAAATCCTTCTTGCTGTTGTTGTTGTTCAGTTGCATCTGACTCTTCATGACCCCATTTGGGGTTTTTTTGGTAAAGATATTGGAGTGGTTTGCATTTCTTTCTGTAGCTCACTTTACAGATGGGGAACTGTGGCAAACAGGATTAAGTGACTTGCCCAGGGTCACACAACTAGTCAGTGTCAGCAGCCACATTTGAACTCATGATGATGAGTCTTCTTGATTCCCAGGCCCAATGCTCTATCCACTGTGCAACCTAGCTGCATGATTATATTTTGCATCTAGTATTATGCCATTCCCAGCACCACACAAATGAAAGAGCATTGGCTCTGGAATCAAAGGATCTGTATTCAAATCTTACCTCTGATATGATCCCTGTGACTGTGGGCAAGTCGCTAAGCCTCCCTGAGTCCTCATTTTCTTGTTTATAAAATGAAGGCACTGAACTATATGGCCTCTAGGATTCCACACAACTCTAAATCTGGGATTCCTATGTCTTAAATTAAAATTGGATTATACATATATTTTAAAAATACTAGATTTTTTCATATGCCTATAGATATCTTTAATTTCTTCCTCTGAAAACTGCCTGTTCATATCCTTTGACCATTTCTCAATTGGGGCATGACTTGTATTGCTGTAAATTTGGCTCGGTTCCCTGTATATTTTAGAGATGAGGCCTTTATCAGAGACACTAGTTGTAAATATTTTCTTCTAATTTTCTGCTTCCCTCCTAATCTTTGTTGCATTGGCTTTTTTATACAGAAACATTTCAATTTAACATAATCAAAATTATCCATTTTGTAATGCCCTCTATCTCTTGTTGTGTCATGAATTCTTTGCTTTTCCATAAATCTGATGGGTAAACTATTCCTTGTTTTCCCAAATTGCTTATAGTATCCTCTTTATTCCTAAATCATAAACCCATTTTGACTTTATTTTGGTACATGGTGTAAAATATTGGTCTATGCCCGGTTTCTGCCATACCATTTTCCAATTTTCCCAGCAGTTTTTGTGAAATAGCGAATTCTTAGCCCAGAAGCTGGATTCTTTGGGTTTATCAAAGAGTAGATTGCTATAGTTGTTGACCACTGCGTCTTGTGTACCTATCCTATTCCACTGATCCACAAGTCTGTTTCTTAGCCAGTACCAGGTAGTTTTGATGAGAGCTGCTTTATAATACTGTTTAATATATGGTACGGCTAGGCCACCTTCCCTAGCATTTCTTTTCATTAATACCCTAGATGTTCTAGACCTCCTGTTCTTCCAGATGAATTTTGTTATTATTTTATCCAGCTCTGTAAAATAATTTTTGGTAGTTCTATTGGTATGGCACTGAATAAATAAATTAATTTAGGTTAAATTGTCATTTTTATTATATTAGCTCGGCCTAACCATGAGCAGACACTATAAAATATTTGAGAGTCTATCTGCCAAGACAAACCCAGGGCCTATATGAACATAATTATGAAACACTTTCGCACAAATAAAGTCAGATCTAAATAAATGGAAAAGTATCAGTTGCTCATGGTTAGGCCAAACTCATATAATAAAAATGATAAATGCTGGAGAGGATATGGGAAAATTGGAACATTGTTACATTGCTGGTAGAGTTGTGAACTGATCCAGCCATTCTGGAGAGCGATTTGGCGCTATGCCCAAAGGGCTATAAAAATGTTTACACCTTTGACCCAGCAATACCCCTTCTAGGGTTGTATCCCAAAGAGATCACACAAGTGGGAAAAGGACCCATATGTACAAAAATATTTATAGCAGCTCTTTTTGTAGTGGCAAAGAATTGGAAATCAAAGGGATGCCCATCAACTGGGGAATGGCTGAACAAGTTGTGGTATATGAAGGTAATGGAATACTTTTTTGCTATAAGAAATGGGTAAGATATGGACTTTACAATAACCTGGAAAAAGCTACGTAATATAATGCTGAGTGAGCGGAGCAGAATCAGGAGAACATCATACACAACCACAGATATATGGATTCGGTGATGACTAACCCTGATAGACTTCGCTCTTCTCAGCAATACAAGGTGCAAAGACAACTCCAAAGGACTCACGATGGAGAGAGCTATCTACATCCAGAGAAAGAACTATGGAGTCTGAATACAGATTGAGGCATATTGTTTGCTCTCTTTTTTTCCCTTTGTATTTTTTCCCTTTTGTTTGTTTTTTTTTTGTTTGTTTGTTTTGTTTCTTCTTTCTCCTGATTCATTCCATTGGTCATAATTCTTTACAACTTGACTATTGTATAAATAAGTTCAATGAGAAGTTATATGTAGAAGATATATCAGATTCCATGCCATCTTGGGAAGGGAGGGGGGAGGGGGGAAGAAAATCTGGAACTCAGAATTATGTGGAACTGAGTGTTTTAAACTAAAAATAAAAAATCTTAATTATAAAAAAACTAGATTTTTACCCACTCTCAATCCTAGTGAGCACACTGAAGGTTTTGCTTGACAAACACTCAAACTCTTACCTGATAGAGATGTATCTAAACAGAAATCAGAATTTTTTAAACTATTTTATTCCTTGTGAATCTATTAGCTACTTGACTTCCTTTTAAGTGATAGCTGTACATTCATTTCCTAAAACAATTATAGAATCTCAGATTTAGGTGGGACTTTAGAAACTTTTTAGTCCAATCACTATCTGAACTAGAACTCTATTATGCCTTCACATCTATCTCTTTGACTGATGATTTATAATTCTTCGGTAATAGTAAATCAGCTTGCCTTAGGACAGGCTAAACTAGAGTATGAGACTACATAACATTCTGAAAGATGGTTAAAAAAATCACAGAATCACAAAATTTGAGACTTAGAAAAAGGGCCTCAGTGGCCATTTGATCGGACCCAGGCTCTGCTCCAAGACCTCCAAATGAGAGGGAACCTGCTATCACTTGAGGAAGCCTATCTTGTGTTGGGGGTAGATCTAATTGTTAGGAAGTTTTATCTGGCATCAAGCCTAAATTATCCTCTTTACAACTTCCATCTATTGCTCCTGGTCAAATTCTCCTTCCACATAAGGGCTTTTGAAATACTTGAAGACAGTTATCGTGTCTCCCCTATTCTTCTCTTCTGTAGGCTATATAGTACCAGTTCCTTCAATCTCATGTGGCTCTTTATCACCCTGGTTGTTTTGTTCTGGATTCCCTCCAGTTTATCAAGATTCTTCTTAATTTGTGGTATAAAGAACTGAACATAACACTTCATACATGGTCTGACTGGGGTTAATGCTTTGTCCCCTCCTGACTCCAGGACAGGCTTCCAGATATTCCTAAGGTATAATGATGTTGTGTGCAGGTTGGTCATTTGAGGAATGATCAGAGAGAGACCTTGAGGGCCCAGGCTGTGTGGAAACCCTGACTCCATTGATACTCTGACTGGTAGCCATTAGATAGATAGTAATGACTGGTAGATCATGGCAGTCATTATATATTGACCTTGAATACATCTCTCTTTCCTTAATGAGTTCATTTCCTGTCTTGGACTCCCTCTCCACATCAACTTCTACAGTCATACTAGGGACTTCAACATACATATGATATTCCCTTAAATAGCCTACCTTCCCAGTTCCTCAATCTAGTCAGCTCCCATGATTTTCTCCTTTAATTTAGTACTTGTTTTCTCAGCTACACACAGAGATATAAGCCTTCCTCTTCTATGTTCAAGAACTCCAAAATTCTTTTATCCAGTAACAATCATCTACTATTCCAACTCTCCTTATGCCTTACTTCCAAACCTATACTTTGTCCTCATTAGTGCTTCCAATCCCTTTACCCTGAAGTACATTGTTTTCGTCCCTGCTCTCACTACACTTTTCTCCTTTCCCAATGTTCACCCTTCAGTGTACCACTTCAACTGTACTCTACTCTCAAAACCCTCTTTTCTTTGTCCTACCACTACTCTGACTTTGTCAAACCCCAACCCTGAATTATTCCCACAACCAACTTCCTTTCCCCTGGCTCACATGTTGCTAAATGGAACTAAAGAAAGTCATACCAGTCATTGATCTGGGTCCACTATAACTTTATGTTATCCAATGTCAACTGGACCTTCATTGCAGGAATGCAGTCCTTTTACTCCTCCCTAATTTATTCTCTATTACTCTCACTTCAGCAGCTTTTCTAGGTTCTCTTCCAATCTCAAACTTCTTACAGCTTTTATCCTCCCAGCTGAGGAAACTACCTCACCAAAAGTGTCAAGAACATTCTTCTTAAGATCTTCCTTTCTACCTTCTGTTTATCTCACAACCCCTTCACAACACTCTTCCCCCAAATTATGTCTTCTTATAGTCTCTAGTGAAGAGGTGCCTGTCTTCTTCCTAAGGCCAAGCCCTTTATGTTTTCTCTTGATCTCATCTTTTCTAACAGGTTGTTCCCATGTTTCCTTTTCCCCCCTAATTTTCAACCTCTCCCTGTGTTTTGGTTCCTTTTCTCAGATAAATCCCTGAAAAAATGAATCTAAATTCAAGCTTTCACTTTCTCTCCTATCATTCTTCTAAACCTTCTGCAATACAGTTTATGACATCATCAGTCAACTGAAACACTCTTTCCAAAGTTATCAATAATTCTCAATTGCCAAATTGAATGCCCTTTTCTCAGTCTTCATGCTTCTTGATTTCTCTGTTTCATCTGACATTGCTGATCACCTCCTCCTGCTAAATACTCTCTCCTCTCTGGGTTTTCATGACATTGCTCTTTTTTGTTTCTCCTGCTCTTTTTTTTGGATTCACCATCTTTGTCAAGACTACTACCTTTAAGTGTATCCCAAGGCTCTATATTGGGTCCTCTTCTCTTTTTTTTCTATGTTTTTTCAGTTGATGACATCATCAGCTCCCATGGGTTCAAATCTCTATATGTGGCTGATTTCCAGATCTATATGCCTATCCCTAGTCTCTCTCTGGAGCTACAAGAGGCTATCATGAACTGGATGTCTTGTAGGTATCTCAAATTCAACATGTCCAAATTGTCATTATCTTTTCCTTGAAGCCCCTCTTTTGAACTTCTCCATTGAGAATTCTACCATACTTCTAGTCACATTGGTTCTTAGTCTTGTTATTCTCCATTACTGACTCTTACTGACTCCACATATCCAGCCAATTACCAAAACTTGTAATTTCTTTCTCAATAACATCCCTTTCATCCTTCTTTTCCTCATTTCTTAGCCACCACCTCGGTTTAGACCCTTATCACCTCTTGCCCCAACTACTGCAGTAACTTCCTATTTGGTCTCCTTGTTTCAAGTCTCTCCTTGTTCCAATCCTTCTTCCTCACCACCTTAAGATTGATTTTCCTAAAATGCATCTCCTTATTTCAATAAACTTCAGTGACTTCCTATGTTTTTGATTAAAGTATAGACTACTTTGTTTGCCCATTGAAGCTCTAAATAACCTGGCCCATCCTAGCATTCTTACACATTTCTCGTCACATATTCTATAGTCTAACCACTTTGGCCCATTTACTTTTCCTGCCACAAAATGTTCTCTTTCTGCTCCACATCTTTGCACCAACTATCCCTAGTTCCTGGAATGCTTCGCTTTCTGACTTCTACCTCGTAGAATCTCTGCCTTCCTTCAAGATTCAGCTTGAAGAGGCCTTTTCTAGTCCTTTCCAGCTCATTATGCCTCTCTTATTAACTTTTATCTATTTACATGTATTTTTATATACCTATATTTGTATGTGTTGTCTCCTCTAATAGAAAGTAAACCCCTTGAGGGAAGGGAATACTTTTACTTTTTCTTTGGCTCCCCAGTATTCAGCACTATGTGACTAACAAAGATTTTCTGATTGATTTGTCAATGCTTGTTTTAGTCTTTAAAAACACGTCAAGGGAAGCTAATGGAAAGAAAACTGAGCCCAGCCCAAATCAGAGTTTGTCACTTGATCATATGCGACATAGAGCAGAGGATAGAGCACTGAATTTGGAATCAGAGGACCTGGATTCAAAATCACCTCAGCCACTTATTACCTAGGAGTCCTTGAGCGAGTCATTTTTTTAGGCCTTCGTTTCCTCACCTGCAACATAAGAGGGGAGGGATTGGACTATAGCCTCTGAGGTTCTTCTCAGCTCTCAGTCTGTGATCCTGCGACCTTACAGGACACCAGGATCATTAGAACTTTCATGGGACAAACTAATCCCATTAAGACACCTACATAGAGCCAACTCTGCTCCTCATTTCCCATGAGGACAGAATGGAAAACATGTTAATTCTTGATTCCATTGTCATCTAGATTTCATCACCACATTAAAGGAAACCAAATACATAGAATATATCATTATTCCCCTATGCCCTTGTACCACATAAAAGTCTTTAGGCATATTTGAGAGGAATTAAAATTTGCTTAGCAAGCTTGTGGATGATGTTTCTTAGGTTTCTTCAGTTTTCCAGGGCGGAAAGGGGCATGCTTTTTAGCGTTAATTGGTCTCCTTAATTCACCCATTTCCTTTCCCCAGTGTATTCACCTACAATAGTTTACCTATCAGCAGGCTTATAAACAGCACTCCAGAAGCATTCTTTTTGAAATGGGATTGATTCTGTCTTGAGGTATCCAATATTAGGACCTAAGTGCATATTTCCTGTTTGATCATTTTAACTCCATGTCCCCAAATACAGACGCCTTGAGGATTTCATTTACCAGTGGTTCACATAAGTACAGTCTCACAGGCCCAATGCTCAGAGAAACTCACATTCAGGGAGTAAGAAGTTTAAAAAAATAACCTGAAAGCTGCAATTACTAGACTGAATTTCCTGAGGCTATTGTTGTCCTTCTGCCATCCTGACATATAAAAAGCCACCGAAGGCTGTTAGTGCCAGTTAAAACAGTTATTTTCTGATGGTCTGATACAGTGGGAAGAGCACTCAATTTATAGTTAAAGGCCCTGGACTTGAGTCCCAGCCTCCTTGCTGACTACTCCTGTGGGTCTTAGATAAGGCATTTGACCTTGAGCCTCATTTTGTCCATCTGTAAAACAGGTATGATAATACTTGTGCTATTTTTTTCCCACAGGGTCCTCGGGAAGAAATTGTTTTGTTAACTTGAGAGTTACACAGAATGTAAATTCTTATTATGAGCATTGTGGTTCAGTCCATATAACACAAAATAATGGTGGAAAAAGCTCCCAATGTCAAGTGAATCCTGGCTGTATGGACAGTCATATCAGACAGTTAAGGTTGAGAAAAAAAATTTAAGAGTCACCCTCAAGTCTGCCTCTTATGAGTGGGGTCCAGACCAGGCTGCAGCTCTAGATGATCTAAAGTGGGCCAGCCAGCCAAGAAGCATTTACTAAATTCATTTTATGTGCCAGGCATTGTGCTAAGCATTGGGGATGCAAGTTAAAACAAAAGGCTGTGCTTGTCCTTGAGGAGCTCATAGTTTAATGGGGGAAACAACAGGAAAAAAAGGAAAAACTTTGTACAAATAACTCAGCTAGGTATCTAGACATTGTTTGCCATTTTATAGATTGTAAAGCACTCGCCATATTTGGATACCCGCTTTCCACATATCCGCCCTACTAATGGATTCACAGTCTCCACTGATAGAGGCAACTAGGTGCTACAGTGGATAGAACACTGGATTTGGAGTCGAGAAGACCTCAGTTCAAATCCACTCTCAGATATATACTAGCTATGTGACCCTGGGCAAATAATTTAAATCTCTATTTGCCTCAGTTTCCTCATTTGTGAAATAAGGATAATAATAGCTACCTCTCAGCATTGCTGTGATGATCAACAAGATATTTGTAAAGCACTTTGCCCACCTGAAATCATTAAATAAATATTACTTGTTATTACTCTTATTTTAAAGCTCTTCTCACTTGTCACTAGGCAAAAGTATTCTCTTCCTCCTCTGAACCCCTATTGTACTTTGATTATGTGTATTTTATTGCACTTGAGATTATAAAGTCACAGACTTAGAGCAAGAGGGGACCTTAGAGATCATTTAGATTAACTATCCTATTTTATAGGTGAGGAAATTGAGGCCCAAAGAGTTGGTTAAGTGAACTTATTCAAGATCACAGAGGTTAATAAGTAGCAGAAAAAGGATTTGATATCAGGTCTTCTGGTTCCAAAGCTAGTCACTTTTCCCCCATATTGCATTAGCTTTGTATTTATCCCATTTATCACATCATACTTTTATCATGATTATATCTGTACACATTTGATCTTTCCTACAAGTTAAACTCAATTACTTCCTTTCCAATCCCACGGTAACATCCAGTCTGATCACCTTCTGATCCATACCTCACAAGTATGTGTGAGTAAATGCACTGCCTTTATATCACTCTCCTCAAAACCCTTATTGACAACTTAATAAAGTACAAACTCCCAGTGTTGATACTGATTGTCCTCTACAATCTCGCTCCAAACTATGCATTGACCTACATCTCACGTTACTCTTCTTCAAACATTCTCCATCCCAGCTAAACTAGGTTACTCTTTGTGCCCCTTTCTTGTCTGGCTCTCTCTTACTCCTACGCTTTTTGAGGGTATACTTTCCGCTATACCAAGAACAGACACTCTCCCTCTGTAGCTCCACTTGGTGAAGTCTCTATCTTGTATGCATCGTGACCCAGTTTAGGGGCTTCTTTGTCATAAAGTCTTCCCTGAACATTGTTCCTGACCTTGGAGCCCCAGCTGAAAGTGAGATCTTTCTCTTCTGCGTTAAATTTCTTACAGCACTTTGTCTAGTTGCTTTCCTTCGTATTTACTCTATTACCCCATGCATCATCATTATTTGGGTAGATATATGTCTGTCTACTCTCTTCCTTTTAGATTATAAACTCCATGAGAGCAGGGACTGTATCTTATTGATTTGTATCCCCCAGAGCCTAGCGTAATGCCTTGCATTTATCATTGAACTGAATTGGATTGAAATGTGCACTGAAGGTGATGTAGGCTTCTATGTAGCTATGCCAATTGAATGCATAGGTCTGGTAGGCTCTACCAGGCAAGAAAGACTTGGAGGATAGAATAGAGCCAGCAATTATTATATGTGTTCAGAGGATCAGTGTAGCTAAATTTGAAGAGGTTCATCCCCAGAGGGTTGGCCATGATGATGATGATGATAATGATTGTCATTATCATCAACATTATTATTTGCCACAGCAACTGACAAAGATGATTTTTGAAGGAGAAGGATTATGATCTGCATTGGTAGAGGAAGTACAGACACCAGTGAAATTACAGTTCTTGAAATATTGATGGAAGCATTCTATTGTAAGGATTTTGAGGTAACGGCGTGCCTTTTTCATCTTTGTATCTGCCTGAAAATTCCTTTTCTTCCTGCCTTAAAGCAGCAGTAGTAAAATGGGATTCCAAGGTACTATATATCAGGGAGACACAGAATCAAGAGCTGATTGTTACATTTTCAGTGTGAGCATCTACACCTCAGAAATTGACAGATGCTACAAATAAGGACTTGATTTATTGTTTTGCTGATTGTCTAGATAGAAGGAAGTGATGGGGAAAATGTTAATGCTGATTAAAATTTAAAGTTGTGGGAACCTTTTCACAGAGCTGATTGTTAAACATTTACCAACACACTCCTGAATGGAATACAGCCATCTCTGAAGAAATGAAAATGTCATTCAGAAAGAAAAGGAGAAGTACATGGATGGTGTGCACAGGATACAATATATATCCTATAAGGAAATTGGAAGAAGATAAGTGAAAGATGATGTCACAGGGAAATGTGTGTTAGGAAGAGGGAATATATTCTTCATGTGATGAGAGCAAGGGATGACAGGTAGACAGTCTGGGTACTCTGCTGGTGCCTTCACGTTGTCTGGATGAAGCAAGGAAATTCTCTAGTATGTTCAGTAGACCTCCTATGAGCTTACAGGGGGACATTTACAAGAGTTGCACAGGATGGGCAGGCATGGGTCCTGAATGCCCTCACCCCTACTCTCCCTCACCCCTCCCTGCTAGTGTCTTCCCTCTGAGATTACCTATTATTTACCCTGTTATATTGCTGTACTTTCTTAGTTATTTGGATGTTCTCTCCCCCATTAAACTGTAAGCTTCCTGAGGGCAGGGACTATGTTTTTGCCTTTTGTATGCCCAGCTCCAAGCACAATTTCCTGGCAAATAGTAAATGTTTTATACATGCTTCTTGACTGACAGCATTGTTAAAGAGAATATCTAAAACAGATCCTTGTGAATATTTTATAATTTGTATAATCACCTCAAAACCTAGCACAGAGCTTTGGGCATGTGAATGCTTAATTTGTGCTTCCTGAATGAATAGCCTATGACTTTAAGAGGTTATCTCCTGACCCTTAGTGTGGAGTCACCCTGTATTTTTCTGCTACCTTTGCTTTTTGTAAAGAAAAGTGATCATGGACAGTAAGAATTAGGTAAGAAGGAAGGCTAGTGTCTCCTCTCCCCATTAAAATAAGCTGATGTATGGCCATGCCATGAAGGTGGGTGGGGTTTGAGACTTCGGGCATGTAGTGCACTGAAGAAAGTGGAGCCTAGGAGGGGAGATTCTCAAACTGGGATTAGGGTCACATAGGCATAGAGAACAAGGACAGAGATAAGGAAATTGCCCGAAGCTATAGGAAGTAATCAATCTAGGGACCTAGGCTGTGATCAAAACCAGGAGTCACAGACTAAACAGAGGCAAAGGCCAAGAGCAAGGAGTCAGGAATAAAAGCCAGGGCCAAAACAGAGCAGAGATGTTTGTTAGAAGAACACCCTAAAACAGCTCATGAAACAATGCTGCTCCCTTCTTCCCAGTCTCCTTTTGAGGACAACACAGGACAGAAAAGAGCCCCTCAGACTTGATCTGGCTAGGAATCAAGAATGGGCTGATAAAGGGTTTGTACCTCATGAGGTCAGGAGAAAGAAGAGAGATGCTGGGCGTACAATGTAGTGAATCAATTACCATCTCCTACAATCAATTACCATCTCCTCTTCTTGAGGAAGGCATCCTATGTTTCCCTGCCTCCTTTGAGTACAGAGAGTACAGAGAAACAATTCACTGGAACCCAAGAAGGAAGAAAAAGAAATCAATGATGAATTTTAACAAGGCCAGTTTTAGAACAATGCTGAGATTACTGTGTGAAAATGAACAGGGCAAAGGAAGAGAGTGAAAGGGAAAAACTTTCAAAGAGAAATGACTATGTACCAGGAGTGATAAAAATAGCATGGTACTGTACCTGAAAGTACCTCAAATGGAAAATGAGAGGCCTCTGTTTCTTTAATCCTTGCATTTGTTTAGCTGTTACCTCGGTAACTCACTTTATGTTTTTAATTGGATGATTTCACACAGATGTGAAACCATCTTTGATGGTTGATATATTTGGGGGGAGGTCAGTGACCTGCCTACCTTCTCTTCATTGCCTTCCCAATTGAGACAAAATCCTCCCATGATGACTCCTGGTAGCATGGAGGTGATCCTGGGTTATTGAAGGTGAGGGCAACAAAGTGCTAACTTTGGCAGCTTTCTACCAAGCTGGAAACATTTCGAATATGATCTTGATGACAGTTCACATCTTCTTTTTGATGACTGGCTTCACAAAGTGTAAAGAGACTTATCATTAGGACACTGGCCACTTGGTGAACTCTTTGGCCATGACAACCCATGAAAAGAGAGAATGATTAAAATGGCTTTTCTGCAGTGATAGGGTGTGTGTGTGTGTGTGTATGTGTGTGTGTGTGTGTGTGTGTGTGTGTAAAGGGGCAGAAGGTTTAAAAAATCATATAGTATTAGACAATGTTTAAACATCGACCTAACTGTTGGTACTCTAAAGGTAAGATCCTTAGTCAGTGCTCAATGTAGCAGACCAATGATGGGAGAAACTGTATCAAATAAATCCTGATATTTTTGCTATAAATGAAAGAAGATGTCAAAAGTAAGTGGTACCAAAATGGAAAGGTGTCTCGCTAGTACTTCTAGTGGGGGCAAATAAAGGGTTTGGAAGAGTGAATTTTTATTGGGTGTTCAAAGGTGATATAAGAAACAATTTCATCAGAACTTAGTCATCTCTCATTGTAGTGCTAATGATAAGTATTTCGCAAAACAAATCATCATGAAAATAATTGCATCTAATTGCTAATGTTGCAGCACCATATGTTATGTTTTCAATCTTCTGATTTCTCATATCCACCTTTGATGGCTGTTATGCTTGTGGGGAGGAAAACGACCTGGAAATTATTTTCAAGGTGGTAATATTTGAACTCACGGAAGCTGATGAGATCACCATGTCAGTTCTGAGAGAAAAGAGAACAGGATCTTGGATAGAGCCTAGATGACATCTACAACTATGGATATGACATAGATGAAGTTCCATCAAAGGAGACTAAGGAGCAACTAGGTATATGCAAGTTATATACAGAATAGATGGAAGGTAAATGTAGAAGTAACGTAGTGGTTTGAGGCAGGTCAGGGTACAGGAATGGTCTCTTAAAGAAGATGAAGTCTAGCTTTCTCTATATTTCTTTAGTCCACACTGCCTTCTTTCTCCTTTTTATTGGAGTGAACCACTCTGATTCTCTTTAGTCAGAGAAGAATAGATATGTTGAGTAATTCAGCTAAAGGGAAGAAAGAAGAATTGGGTTCTACATACACCTTCATATTAAACTTATTTTCACAATAGTTAAGTTGTAAAGAAGAATTATAACCAATAGAATGAACCATGAGAAAGAAGAAACAAAACCAAAAAAGAAAAAAAGAATTGATGTGTGTGTGTGTGTGTGTGTGTACATTTTATGCCCTTTGATTTCCTGTCTCTGGTCCTATTTCCTTTTCCTGAATGCCCTTGTACCTTCCCACCTGGTCCTTGGACCCAGCTAAATGCCATCTCATTCATGAAGTCTTTTCTGATCCTCTTGGTTGGAAATAATATTTCTTAGGTGAACTACCAGCACTTAATACCTTCTATCTCTAAAATACTAGGACTGGAGAGGGAGCTTCAGTTCAGAGTTTAGTAGGGGAATGTAGTTAGATGTTGTGCCGTGCCTACATCTACTAAAGGCATTGCCCTGTGGAGCATATGGAGAGTAACATGTGGAGAATAACATGACCCTTTCTGAGTCCTGTGCAATCACTGAATTAGCAGCACAAGCAAACAGATCACCACAGACACTGTATGGTTATTATGTGCTGGTAAATATTTAACAATCAGCTCCCTGGGAAAAATAAATGTACCCACAACACACTTTTAGGTTAAATCTGGATTATTAACATTTTCTTCATCACTTTCTTAAGTCTAGACAATCAATGAAATAATAAAATAAACCTCAATTTGTGCCATTTGCCAATTTCTGAGGTATAATTAGTCATGCTGAAGATTTTTTAAAGTTTATTTTATTTTTAACTTATGAAATAAAACAAGAGTTTTCATAACAAAATATAATAAAAAATATAATTGCACATGAAACTGCAAATCTATTATGCGTAACTTGCTATTCCTTTTAAATATATAATAGTTATCATGTAAATTTCTTTTTTTTCTTCCTTCCTCCCACTCTGCCCTGGAGGTGACTACCATTAGACACCAATCTGTATGTATACACTCATACACATATACATATATACATACGTGCACACACATATTCCTCTCTATAGTATTGTTAATAATTGGTTATTCAATTTTTTTGCTACCCAATTTTACCAAGGAAAAATCCAGTGTCTCCTTAGGCAGCTCATTTTATTCTTTGATTGCTCTAGTAGTTAGAATTCCACACCCCCCCCCCATATTGAGCCTAAATCTATCTGCAGATTCCACCCTCTGTTCCTAGTTCTTCCCCTTTGGGCTAAGAAGAAGAAGCATTCCTCTTTCTCCCCGGTATTTAGCACAGTACCTGTCACATGCTAGGTGTAAATGCTTACACTGAAAACTTAAGTCAGGCTCTTCTGTTCAAGCTGACTCCAGCTTAACTTTGTCACTGATATATGTTTAGCATAAGAACATAGTGATGCTTCCCCACTTGGGCTTGCAAGGGTTTGTTCTCTTATGTTATAGGTTTGGATTGAAATGATCATCCATGTTGTTAGATGTTAGAATATAAGCTCTTTGCTAGTAGGGATTGTCTCATTCAATGGATTTGTGTCCCCAGCACTTAGCCCAGTGCCTGTTGCATATCAAATGCTTAATAAATACTTGTTGATTGGTTGATTGACTGCTTTGGTCTATGTCCCCAGTCCTGGTGTCTCCAGATGGTGGTCCTACTAGGTGGCAAGTGGCTCCATCATTGTCTCAGATGGGGGCAAAGCAGAATGTTTTGACTTCTGAGTGCCTTGAGTCGCCTTCACCTGCTGCTCATTAAGGATAATTAATAGCCCCAAGGGAAAGAATAGAAGAGTAAGGGTGGGGGTAGGGATGGGGGAGGGAAGAGCGGTCCAAGCACAGATCTGAGAGAAAAAGTGGAATGGTGTGTTTGAGTAAAGCTACAGTGTTTACTGATGTCAACAGATCCAGAAGACCGGGCAAGAGTGATGGACTACAGATCAAAAGAACAGTCAAGCAGGAGTGGGAGGCAAAAGTTGGCAGGAGTTATAGTAATAGTAGTCAGTTAACACTATGCAGGAAACAATGAATGACAGTTTGTCTCTGGTCAAGATAAATGTTCTTTTATAATAGTGGCATTCATGCTCCTTCTTTGTTGAGCTATACTAATGTGGTTGTAGGCCTGGGCATTCTTCCCTGAATCTGTCAATTGCTCAAGGTCTTGCGGGATGGGGCCCTAATACCACTGCTGATACTCTTAATGAGTTGGGCCATATCAGAGGTTCTATATAATGAACCCCTTTGGCAGTCTGGTGAAACCTAGGGACTCCCCAGAATAATGTTTCTAAATACATGAAATAAGATACATAAGATTACGAATGAAACCAATTCTATTGAAATATGGTTACCAAACTTTTTTTTTGCAGTTCACAGACTGCAGGGTACAAACCACTGACCAGATGATTCTTAAAATCCCTTTCAAGTTTCCTGTTTTTTGATTTTGTGATGCCATCCATGTCATTGACTACTATACCAATAATGATAATGGTGAAAGATATCTATCTCACATAGCTGTCTTTTTGTTCTCTGTGCCAGTCACTGAATAGACATAGATCATAACTCAAGCATGTCTGGTTTCAAGGTCAATGCCATGTCCATTAGATCAAACTTCCACTTTTGCTGGGTATAAAATAATGTAGCAGAAAGAAGGGAACTAGAGAGATTACAAGGTGAATTCGGAAGATGATGAGGAAAACGTGACAAAGACAAGCGGTACTGAAGGACTATGGGAGTGTTACACAAGAGTCTTGTAGAAATTATTTTGTGTGTACATAAGGACCGAGTTATTAGTGACAGAGACAATAGGCCTTTCTCATAGATGGAAGACATCTTTTACTAATGAAGAAAATAAACACTACTTAAAGCAAATCTCAAATCATACCTTAGTGTTTACAAAGGAGAATGAGGGAGGGAAGCCAGGAAAGAGGTACAAATTTCCCAGGAGAGAAGTTACAATAAGAATAAATATCTGGACCAAGCCAGAACATGTTTGAACAAAGCAAATGCCCAAAGACTAAGAAAACCCTGGATAAGAAAACATTGTAAGGTAGCAAGAGCCCTTAGCAGATTCATTTTAAATCTTTTGAGGGAATAGAGAACATAATCCCATACCAGAGAGAAAAAGAATTACATGAACTTGACTATTATCAATATGCTACATGAACTGATGTGATGACATGCTGAGTATTTCCCCAAACTACTGTAAAGATCCCATTTGATTTTTAAATTTAAAAAAATCATATTCTATTTTCTTCCTGGTTACCTTCCCCTGCTCCCAAACCCCAGTGCTCACATTGAACTGTTTTTCCTTGCCTCTCCCCAAATCTCTATGGTTCTAGTTATTCTTTTCTTCTTCTTGATCAAATAAACATTTTTGCCCATTCCCTTCTCCTTTTCTTCTTCTTCCACTTCCTTTTCAGTCATGTCCTTTTCTCAGAAGAGTAAATGCCTTCTCAACGGGGGAGTCTCTAGTCTGCATTTTGAGGGACACTGCTTTAGTCAATAACCTAGGAAGCCAAGAGCCTGTTTTTGGTCTCCTGATTTTCTACTGACACTCTGAGGCAGTTTGGGCAGTTGACAGCTCATGATACAAAGAAATAACAGCTTCAGTAATTCCAAATAGGGTGATTTATTTAGAGCACATGTTATTCTTGCCAAACTGGCTTCCTTGCTGTTCTCTCAACTCAGGATCTCCTCTCCTGCCTCCAGACCTTTACACAAATTGTCCTTGTGCAACAACAATGTTGCTAGCAGCTGTGGTTGGGGTGAAAGACAACACCAGCACACAGAAGGGCTGCTAGCACAGGTCCTTTGATCTGATTTTCTAAGGAAAGCAACTTTAAGGAGTTAACAATCTTACTTTAATTAAATATACACATACCATTCACTTAGTACAGGGGGAAAAGCCAGCACCCTGAACTTCAGAGAGAATACAAACAGAAATTAAAAGCAGAAATTATATAAACAGAGCAAATAACACAGACAGGTTTGGAGCTGTCTGTCCAACATCTCAATACATAGTTACCAGAGAAGCACCAACATCTTGGTTTTTCAAAGCCTGGGGCGGGAGTGCTGCTTCAATGGCTACCTAGAGTCTTGTCACCAACACTCCTTCAAAGACTGTGCCCCGAAAACAAAATGCCCATCTCAGTTCTTATATACACATCTCAGGGACCTGGAGCAATTGATTACCTCAGTGCTGAGAAGCACTCAAAAAGTCCCATTTTGCTTATCATTACATTTGAAAGGCAAGACTCTCAGTGCTGAGAAGCACCCCAAAACAAAAGACAAAAGGGTCCCACTTTACCTGCCCCATTCAAACAAAGGTAAGACTCATTAAAGGCACTTGATGGTAGAAGAACAGCAAAAAAAGTCCCACCCTAATTACCATAACACCTTGTTATGGGGAAGGTATTCTCTGCATTGTCTTTTGCAAACACCAAATGGGGTCACAAGAATAGGAAATGACTGAACAACAGCAACACGTACAATACACTTGTATTTCAGTTGTATATGACTCTTCATGGCCCCATTTGGGGGTTTCTTGGCAAAAATAAATAGTTTGCCATTTCCTTTTCCAGATCACTTTCAAGATGAGGAAACTGAGGCAAACATACTTAAGAGACTTGCCCAGAGTCACACAGCTACTAAGTGTCTGAGGCTGGCTTTGAACTCAGGACTACGAGTCTTCCTGACTCCAGGCCTGGCACTCCACCCACTGAGCGACCTAGCTGCCTTTTGCACATAGTAGGCACCTAATACATTCCTGTCATACTTCTTAATTGGTGGCCAGTTCACTGCTTTCTTCAATGATTGTTTGGGGATGACAAAGGCCCAGTTTATTCTGGGTAAAGCCTCAATTTCAGTTATGTGCCATTCTTTCCCAATTCAACTCCAAATGACTGAAAAACTAATAATGGTCTGCAAAACGGTGGATGAACCGAGGGGAACTAATAGGGCAGGATATTTTCAAGATCATAAGATGAAGCCATGGTATTAATTAATTTTCCTTAGCTTTTTTTTTTTAAACAAAGGATGGTTCAATTCTGGAAAGCAGGGATGTGTGCATGTCAAGGTGGGCAGGGGAGGCAGCTGAAGTAGTAGTATATCCAGAAATGACAGTGATATAAATACAAAATGCATCAATAAAACTTATTTTCCTACAGACAAACACCCACCATTCAATGATTTATTTCTAGAGAAAGTTTTTGGGGGAAATATTGTTAGTACCATTCCATGATATCTCCTCTATGATTAACCTTCTACTTTTCTGTTATTCATTCTTTTTCTGCTATTATGCTCTATGCTATTTTGTTATCTCTTCTCTGCTCCATAGTTCTTTAACCCGTGATTCAGATTCTCTCTACCTTCTTTGCCTCAGTGTTTTTGTACAGTGGCCAATCTCATGTCAGCTCAATCCCTCATTTCATATTGCTATAATGTTTCTAGCATCGGAATTTTCTTTCTCATAGTCCACTTTAAAATTTTGTTTTTATCTTTACCTAAGTTAGATGGGAGCTTGAATTCTCTTGTATCCACATGCGTAATACATAACACAGCTGAGTCTCAATTCTCATTTCTCACCAGGAAATGCCTTCTGCAAATCCCCGTGCAATCATAAAATTGCAAATAAAACCAAACATATAAGAAATAACATTTTGCCCTTTTTAGTCTCATGCCAGTTTATTACACTTTCAGTTGTTTTTCTTGAAGATACTGTGGTTAAGGAGAAAGCAACAGAAAGAAAAGTGTAACTAGGGCAGGGGAACTGGAGCTGTGTCTCTCGGGTCTACAAATTTAGATGGTGATGACAGCTTTTAAACTCATTCAGCTGTATAGAAACAATTGAACTTAGCATGCAGCCATCAGAAATAATTAGTTAAACTTAGAAGCTAACAGGTGTAGAACATTTCTTTACCAGGTTACTACAGTCCTGATGAGCTCCCTCCCTGTCCCTTGCAGTCAAGCCGTTTTTGTTGTTCAGTTGTGTCAGACTCTCTGTGACCCCATTTGAGGTTTTCTTGACAAAGATGCTGGAGTGCTTTGCCATTTCCTTTTCCAGCTTATTTTACAGATGAGGAAATTGAGGCAAACAGGGTTAAGCGACTAGTCTAGGGTCACATAGCTAGTAAGTGCCTGTTCATTTCCTGTTTCCCTTCCCTCTTGGAGAAGGGAGAAGTTAAGAGGAAAGAAGTCTATTACATCGTCTATTGCCAACAGTATCCAACTGAATGGTCACCTGATTGATCCATCATTTCTTTGCTTACAACTTTATCTTCATTGATATATAAAAGAATTTGGTGATCATCAGCCCTAACTGTTGTGGTTAATCAAAGTTTTAGAGGAAGACTTGGAGAAAGGGATGAGAGAAATATTTTGCCCATCAGAGGATGCTGTGGTAGGTGGATGTCCTAGAACCAATGGAGAAATGGGAGGATTTGAAGATTATAAATTATAGCTAGAAGGCAACTTAGAAGCTATTGACTGCTTCCTTTTACAGATGAGGCAACTGAGACAGAAAGGGTAAATCAAAATTACACAGTTAATAAATGCCTAAGGTAGGATTTGAACTCATGTTTTCAAGTATATGAATATAGACTGCTCCTTAAATCAGGAGAGTCTTGTTTTCAACCCTTTTAGTATCATGGACCCCTCAGACAGTCTGGTGAATCCTATAGATGCCTTCTTGGGATAACATTTTTAAATAATTGAAGGAAATGCTAAATTTCAGTTAGGGTTAGTGAAAATAAAAATGTAATTTTTTCCCTCAAATTTACAGAAATTCTGAAATCTATCCACAGACTCCTTGTGGATTCTTATGCCCAGGAATTAAGAATCCCTGCTCTAGACCCAATGTTGCTCATCCTTCATTTTGAAGATGACCAATGACATAATGGGGTGATGTCGTGACTTGCCTATGAATGAGATTTAAGTGAGGCAGAGTTGAACAAAGTTGTCAGCTTTACTCTCTCTTCCAGAGTCACTGAAGTCTAGTGGTAAGTCAAAAGTCAGGACAACTAGCTATGGCCCGGGTTGCAGTGGATGACCTTGTCATTTTTGATGTCTGACCAGGCTTTAAGTGCTCCACAATGCCTGCTTCAGCCTCCTTCAAGGCTGTTGGAACAAATTGTTCTCATCTGCCCATTATGCTTGGGGAAAGTCTTCACCTGCTTGGGGCAGACATCCCCTAACTGACTGATGGGTTTGAGCCCTGTCAGTTACCCTCAACCTGGTTTAGCCTGTCTGTTAAGATGGTTTACTGGGGTGTGGCCACTGCATATGCTATAGCTTCTTGGAGCCCCATGTGGGAGTTGGGTGATAGGTGGACACCAAAAGTGGATGAGCAGCTCTGAAAAAAGCCCTCACGCCAGAGGCACTGGTCCTCCCTGAACACTTCCTACACCCCTTTAGACCCATAGGCATGGTTAGAGAGACACATAAGAAAAAAAATAAGCCAAGTGCAAGCAGAATGGAGAACTGGGACTAAGGCTGCTTTTCTTTGGAATTACTGCAGCTAGTCCACTAACCTTGATGGCACTGCTGCTGAAGGAGAGAGGTTGCTGGAGTGGCTGAAGCTGTTGGTGCTTTTTGCTGTTTTTTTCCCCCTGAGGCACTGGGGCTGTGGTTAGTTCTGACTGATTTTAGAGAGAATTTCTAGCACCAAGCTGGACCCCATCAAACCTTGCAAGAAGCTATCTAAAATGGATTTTCCACACAGACTACATGACTATTAGGAATAAATTAAACAAAAAGTAAAAACTAAACCAATGCTCTGGTGGAAAGAATTGGAAAGGGAAAAACAGTTTAAAAGAGTCTAGGATGATAAATTTTATCCAAGAAATAGACTCCCTAAATAGTAGAAAAGAGCAAATATAAATTAATGTCTCTATTATATAGGAAAAATATTAGGACAAAGATTGAAAAAACAGAAGAAAATTAAGATATTTGACATAAAAATATTGACTTGGAAAACAGGCCAAATAGAAATAATTTATGAATCATTGTATTCCCTGAAAAACATTATGTTTTTAAAGCCTAGAAAGTATAGTTCAAGATATCATAAAAGAAAGCTACCCAGATCTATTTAGAACCAGAGAGCAAAGTAAAAATAGAACAAAGGAACTGATACTCCAAAAGGAAAAATTCCAGAAACTTCAGAGGCCAAATCCAAAGCTTCCAAGTCAAAGAAAAACTAATTCAAATACATAGAAGGAAGCAGTTCAAGTTCCAAGTAGCTACAGTTGAGAGCCCATGAAACCTGTTGTTGTTTTTCTACGAAGGAGAGATCTTAGAATACAACATTCCAAGAGGTAAAAAAAAACAACAAAAAACGGACCAACAAAAAATTACTTAGCCTGCAAAGCTGAATATACTCCTATGGGGGAAATCTGATCCTTAATGCAAAAGAGAACCTTTGACATTTCTGTTGAAAAGACCAGAGTTGAGTAGGAACTTTGAAACATGGACACGAGAATCCAGAGAAATCTAGAAGGATACATTAATTTGAGCAATTCGGAGGAACTATATGATAATGTAATGATAACATTCTAATAGGGGGAAGAGAAATGTGTTCCTTTGAAGGATATTAAATAAGAAAAAGAGTTCCCAGAGATTGCATGGATTGATTGTGTTCTGAGGGTTTAAAGAAAGGCAGGAGAAAGGAGAGCAAAAGAAGAAATATGCTGGTGTAAAAAGAAGCAGACACAACTTGCTATTTCTCTTATTTGGAATAAGAAGAGTATATAAACTTGGAAGAAAGGCTTGGACAATTAACATCAGATAAAGCTCACTCTTAGATGAAACAGACAAATGAGGGCTAAAACACACAGACAGACACACACACACAGACAGACACACACACACACAGACAGACAGACACACACACAGACAGACAGACACACACACAGACAGACACACACACACAAATACATCAAACTCCACAGAGAAAAAGTGGCCAGAAGGGAAGTGGTTTCTGTTTGTTCTTCATTTTCGAAGAGGACCATGACATTAGGAAAATGACGACATGACTTGTAGTTGACTTTGATTTAAATGAGGGAGGACTGTGCAAGGTCACCAACCTCACTTATTCACTAGGAACACTGGAGATGGCCCAGGATGCATTGGGACACCCTGGCCCTTTCAGGCTAAGGCCTTTTCAGGTTCTCACTTTGAGTGAGGTAAAGCCCATTCAGTGAAAGGCCACTTTTAAGTAGTGAATCAACGGATGGCCCCTTTAGTGAGAAAAAAGAGAAAAAAATTAAACTGGGAGGGGAAGATCCTCAGGGTTGCCGTTCCAAAGAGAAACAGTTACCATTGACATTCATTCTAAGCCAGGAGGGCCCAAATCAGAGCCATTAAGTGGAGCTTGGGCAGGAACCTACTGTGGTCCAATCTAGGAGCTTCAGAGTGAAATAGGAAGGGAGAAGAGTGGGGAGAAGGGGGAGAGAAGGGGGAAGGAGGGGGGAAGGAGGCGGGAAGGAGGCGGGAAGGAGGCGGGGAAATGGTGGGCAGAGGCAGGGCAGAGGGGAGGGACGAGGGGATGAGAAGTGGGGAGAAGGGGAGGGAGAAGGGGAGGGAGAAGAGGCAGGAATCTAGCCAGTAAATCCCAGGTTAATTGGGGAGCTTCCAGCCATCAAAATTTACCTCCCTTTGGAGAGGACGAGACAGAGAGGTCAAGCTGAATTACCCAACTGGTTGGGTTGCCATTCAGACAGCTTAGACTACTCATAGGTTGTTTTCATCCTTCGTTTTCGAAGAGAACCATGACATCAGGAAATGATGACATGACTTACAGTTTGTTGTGATTTGAATGAGGGAGGGTTGTGCAAGGTCACCAGCCTCACTTTCTCCTCCAAAGCCATCTGGGTCCAGTGGCCTGATATTTATCAGGATGACTAGAGATGGCCCTGGGTGCAAGGGGAGACCCTGGTCCTTTTAGGCTAAGGCTTTTTCAGAGGGGCAATAAGCAAAATAAACTTCCTGATCCTGAATAATGAGATGTAAAGGCACCAAACTGGCATACCCAGGATGGCTGCTAATATAGGTTTTTAAATCTGTTTTACTAAGGAAAGATAGCTATTTCAGGGGTCAATAATCTTACTTTAGTTAAACAGGTATATAGCATTCACTTAGGTCAAGGGAAAAAGTGAGTACCCTGAACTTCAGAGCAAATCCAAACAAAAATTACAAACAGAAAAAATAACAAAAATCAACAGACATGCTTCTAACTATCTGACCATAGCAATACATACAGTTACCAGAGAGAAAAGCACCAACACCTGGGTTTCAAGGCTGTGGGTGGGGGAACTCCTTAACAGCTACCCAGATTCTCATCTGGCCAAATCACATGAACACTCTTCAAATGAGTGAGCCCCAAAGCAAAAGCTCACCTCTCCAAATATATAGTCTTTCAGCTAACAGGCTCAGAGCCAGAAGGCATCACAGCCTGATTCATTGTCTAATTAGCTTATTAACAAAAGGTGTGCAAGCCTTCCTTCAAGCAAGCTTCCCCAATGGGAAGCGCTCTACAATAGGTCCCTGCCCAAGCTCCACTTGGCTATAATTTGGGCCCTCCTGGCTCAGAGTGAATGTCAGTGGTAACTGTTTCTCTTTGGAACAGCAACCCTGAGGGTCTTTCCCTCCCAGTTTGATTCTTTTTCCTCTTTTTTCTCATTAAAGGGGCCATCTGTTGACTCACTACTTAAAGTGGCCTGTTCACTGAATGGGCTTTACCTCACTCAAAGTGAAAACCTGAAAAAGCCTTAGCCTGAAAGGGCCAGGGTCTCCCAAAGGGCTCCGAATGAGGCCTATTAATAGGCTGGAAAGATCTTACACCCTCCCCCCCATTAACATTACAGGAGAGTAAAAGAGGGGAAGGGGAAAGAAAAGAGAACTAGAGTCTAAGGAGGTTCCTTATATTGCCTTTTAAATAATTGCAGAATGGCTGAACAAACTGGGGTATATGAATGTAATACACTATTGTAGTACCATAAGAAACAATAGAGATAATTTTAGGGTGTCCTGGGTAGTATACCTGATACAGAGTGAATTGAGAAAAATCCAGAGAATAATTCATATAAGCACAGCAACATTGTAAAGAAAAAAAACGACTTTGAAAGATTTAAGAACTCTAATCAATGCAATGACCGGCCACATCTCCAGAAGACCTGCGATGAAGTATGTTACCCACCTCCTAAAAGAGGCACATATTTTTTGAACTAAGCTACTCTGCAGATTTGTTTTGCTTGACTATGTTTATATCTTATAAGGGGTTTTCCCTTCTTTTTCTTGGTTTTCCATGGGTACAGTTAGGGTAGTTATAGTGATTCCCACTTACTTACCTGCAAAGAAGGCCGTTGAAACATTTTTTTAAATGCATGGAAAAGGGCAGAAAGAAATTCAGAAGGAAGCACAAACATGTTGGACAGTTTTGAAAGTAACATGTAGAATTTATTATATACTTTAAAAATATGAATATGAAAAAGATATCCATAGTTTCATACTAATTGTTTTTTAACATTCAATTGTATGTATGAAAATACTCTTTTGGGGTGCTTAAGTTCAGAATAAAAATTTTTAAATGAAAAAAATACATTTTATTTGCTCTACATGACAGAAGGACCTATGGGAAGAATTTCATCCAACACACTTTGATTTCTCACCTGAGAGTGAGTGGGGGGACTTCCAGTCAATCTCAAGTACCCAATCCCTTTTTAGAGAGCCCAGCATTTGGGATGCAATTTTTTCTATGAGAGGGGAAGTTCATTTTCACTGTAATTTTTCTTCATTTTTCACTTTTTAGGTGTTGAATTTTAATTTTATTCTTTTAAAATTGTTTTGGGTTCAGACAGGCCCTTACAAGTAACACGTAAGCAACGATCTTTGAAAACTTTGAAAAATGACATTTGCTTGGCACATTTATATTTGCATGTATTGTAATGTCCAAGCCTACCAGATGCCAGGTGGAATAACCTGGGGTTCTAGTGTGTTGTAAACTTAAGTTAGCAGTCAAACGTGTGATGTAGAAACCAAAAAAGTTAATGAAATCTTGGACTATATTAAGTGGCATAGCTTCCAGGAATAGGGAAAGTGATGGTCATACTGTACTATGCCATTTCTAGCCCTCATATGGCATATTGTGATCATTTCTGGGAAGAAAGACATTGAAAAGTTAGAGAGAGAAAAGAAGAAAGAAATCATATTGGTGAGTCCATAGCACATAGTAGACTTTTTAAAAATTTTTTTTAGTAATTTTTTTAAATTTTTGCTTTTTGGCAAGGCAATTGGGGTTAAGTAACTTGCCCAAGGTCACACAGCTAGTAAATGTGTCAAGTGTCTGAGGCCAGATTTGAACTCAGGTCCTCCTGACTCCAGGGCCAGTGCTCTACTCACTGAGCCACCTAGCTGCCCCACTGTGCCACCTAGCTGCCCCTAGTAGACTCTTAATAAATGTTTATTGACTATGGACTAACTGGTCTTGAGAATGTGTCATATATCATAGTAATGCATAAAGGAAATGGGCATTTTTTCCCTGGAAAAGAGAAGACTCAGGGAGCATAGGATAGCCTTTTTCTGGTATTTGAAAGACTGTCACGTGATGGAGAAAATTAGACTTGTTCTTTTTGGCCCCAGAGTAAAAAGCTTAACATTGCAAGTAGGAAAATTTAGGCTTTGCTATCAGGAAAAAATCCCTTTATAATTAGTGCTGTTAGAAAAGTAAAATGTGTGGAGCCAAGATGGCAGCTGGAAAGCAGGGACTTGACTAAGCTCTCCCAAATCCCTCCAAATACCTGTAAAAAATGGCTCTGAACAAATTCTAGAGCTGTGGAACCCACAAAATAGCAGAGGGAAACAGGTCTGCAGCCCAGGAGAGCCTGGATGGTTACCAGGAAGGGTCTATCACACGGTTCTGGGAGCAGAACACAGCCCAACATGGGCTGTGCCAGGACAGACCAGACCAGGAATCAGCTGGCTGGAACAGAGCTTAGGGCCATGAATCATTGAGCTGTGGCCATTACCAGACTTCTCAATCCACAAACACCAAGGAGCAGGTTAGTGGGAGACTGTGGAATTGAGTTGAGAGTGGTCTGGCCACCAGCCCTGGGGGTGGTGGAGGTGGTACAGTGCTGGTGTTGGCAGAAGCAGGAAGCTCCTGAGCCTGCTTCCAGAGCTCCAGTGTCAGCTGCTTGCAGAGTTCCTGGCTCATATGGCGGGAGGAATCTAGCAGCGGATCAGAGCGGGAGTGCAAGGAGCACTTTGTGGACACAAAGACAGGTTCTCTTGCTGTGTCCTGCTTGGATCTGGAATGCAGTCTTGGTTGGAAGTTCTTGGGGGAGGAGGAGCACTGCTGTGATGGAGCCTGGGGTGACAGTGGAGTAGAAGTAGCTTTGAAAATAGCAGTGCTTGGACCCTAAAGTTTGGGACAAAGTACTCTCTACTCTACAAGCAGTCATATCCTGACAAAAAGCTCAAGGGTCAAGTAGTTGGCTAGGAACATGAACAGGCAGCGAAAACAAACTCAGACCCAAACTCAGACTCAAACTCAAACTCTAGATTCCTTTTTTGGTGACAAAGAGGATAAAAATATACAGCCAGAAGAAGTCAACAAAGTCAAAGAGCCTACATCAAAGGCCTCCAAGAAAAATATGAATTGGTCTCAGGCCATGGAAAAGCTCAAAAAGGATTTGGAAAAGCAAATAAGAGAAGTAGAGGGAAAATTGGGAAGAGAAATGAGAGTGAAGTGAGAAAACCATGAAAAACAAGTCAATGACTTGCTAAAGGAGACCCAAAAATAACACTTTAAAGAATAGATTAACCCAAGTGGCAAAAGAGCTCCAAAAAGCCAGTGAGGAGAAGAATGACTTAAAAGGTAGAATTAGCCAAATGGAAAAGGAGGTCCAAAACACCACTGAAGAAAATATCACCTTAAAAATCAGATTGGAGCAAGTGGAAGCTAGTGACTTTATGAGAAATCAAGACATTATAAAACAGAACCAAAGGAATGAAAAAATGGAAGACTGGAAAAACCACGGACCTGAAAAATAGATCCAGGAGAGATAATTTAAAAATTATTGGACTACCTGAAAGCCATGATCAAAAAAAGAGCCTAGACATCATCTTACAAGAAATTATCAAGGAGAACTGCCCTGATATTCTAGAACCAGAGGGTAAAATAGAAATTGAAAGAATCCACAGATCACCTCTTGAAAAAGATCCCCAAAAGAACACTCCTAGGAATATTGTCGCCAAATTCCAGAGTTTCCAGGTCAAGGAGAAATATACTGCAAGCAGCCAGAAAGAAAGAATTTGAATATTGTGGAAACACAATCAGGATAATACAAGATCTAGCAGCTTCTACATTAAAGGATCGAAGCACTTGGAATATGATGTTCTGGAGGTCAAAGGAGCTAGGACTAAAACCAAGAATCACTTACCCAGCAAAACTGAGTATAATGCTCCAAGGCAAAATATGGATTCTCAATAAAATAGAGGACTTTCAAACTTTCTCAATGAAAAGACCAGAGCTGAATAGAAAATTTGACTTTCAAATACAAGAATCAAGAGAAGCATGAAAAAATAAACAAGAAAGAGAATTCATAAGGGACTTACTAAAGTTGAACTGTTTTGTTTACATTCCTACATAGAAAGATGATGTGTATAATTCATGAGACCTTTCTCAGTATTAAGGTAGTTGAAGGGAACACACACACACACACACACATGTATTACGTGTGTGTGTGTGTGTGTGTGTGTATAGACAGAGGGCACAGGGTAAGTTGAATATGAAAAGATGATATCTAAAACAATAAAATTAAATTAAGGAATGAGAGAGGAATATATTGAGGGATGGAGAAAGGGACAGATAGAATGAGGTAAATTATCTCACATAAAAGTGGCAAGAAAAAAGCAGTTCGTTGGAAGGGAAGAGGGGGCAGGTGAGGGGGAATGAGTGAATCTTGCTCTCATCAGATTCAACCTGAGGAGGGAAAAACATACAAACTCAATCAGGTATCTTACTCCACAGTAAAGTAAGGGGAAGGGGATAAAAAAGGGGGGATGATAGAAGGGAGGGCAGATAGGGGGAAAAGGTACTCAAAAGCAAACACTTTAGAAAAGGGACAGGGTCAAGGGAGAAAATTGAATAAAGGGGGACAGGATAGGATGGAAGGAAATATAGTTAGCCTTTCACAACATGAGTATTGTGGAAGTGTTTTACATAATGATACATGTGAGACCTATGTTGAATTGCTTGCCTTCTTAGGGAGAGTGGGTGGGAAGGGAAGAGGGGAGAGAATTGGGAACTCAAAGTTTTAAAAGCAGATGCTCAAAAAAAAGTTGTTTTTGTATGCAGCTGGGAAACCAGATAGATACAGAATGGGGCATAGAAATCTATTCTGCCCTACAAGAAAGTAAGGGGAAAGGGTATGGGGTGGGAGTGGGGTGACATAAGGGAGGGCTGACTGGGGAATGAGACAATCAGAATATATGCCATCTTGGAATGGGGGGGAGGGTAGAAATGGAGAGAAAATTTGTAAATCAAAATCTTGTGGAAATCAATGTTGAAAACTAAAATATTAAATAAAAATGATAAAATAAAAAAAGTAAAATCTGCTGCCTCCAGAGGTGGGTGGAGGTCATATTACCCTTCTTGGATGTGATAAGGCAAAGGAGAGATGACTACTTGTTGGGTATGTTATAATGGAAATTATTTTTATGCATGAGTTGTACTGGATGGCTGCTGAGGTCTCTTCCAATTATGTAATTCTGTTTGATAGGCCTGGGCCATCAAAAAAGACTGTTAATTTGGGGGTTGTCAAAGACACAATCACTTTTAATTCTAATGTCGTCTCTGTTAGTTATTTCAAATTTACCTTGTATGTAGGTTGTTTGTACATAACTGTTTGTATTTTGTCCTCTCCATTAGCTCCTTGAGAAAAGGTTCTTTTTTTCCCTTACCTCTCTTTATGTCCTTGGTACTTAGCCCAGTACCTGGCACATTGTAGGGGCTTAAGAAATGTGTATCAACTGACTGATTGAGTGGATTGCTGGGATACTGTGTAACATTCAGAAAGCAATTCAGAACTTTACCATGTAGACTTCTTTAGTGAATTCTTTAGTGAAAGACATTGGGGAGAGATGATCAAGAAAGGCCCTTGCTTGAGCCTCCCCAGATTTCCAGAGAATATCTGGAATTGGGAATGTTGGTATATGTGTCACAAAGGACCCCAGTTAATTTTCTGGGCATAGCAAATATTTAATGGGAGGGAGAAAGTGAAGCAGGACCATCCCACGAAGCCTGCATGGTGTATATCTTGCATGTCCTGACCCCTTCAAATGTTACCTGTGTTTTGCCCCCTTGCTAAAGGACACATGTGATCAATCACTCCAGGTTGATCCCTTAGTTCAGGGGTGGGGAACCTGTGGCCTCAAGACCACATGTGGCCCTCTACGTCCTGGACCTAGAGGCCACATGTGGTCTTGAGGTTGAAGGTTCCCTACCCCTGAGCTTAGTTCCTGTGATTGGAGGCTGTTTCAAAGGTAATAGAGGTAACTGAGCCAGGAATATTTTTCCTCTCTAGGTTTTAAAGGCACTTGGTCTTTACCTCCCTCTTCATCCTGTCTTTTGAACCTGTTGCTTGTGGCTCTACCAGTCTCTCTTAGATTTACAATGGAGGGAGGAGGATTTCTCTTCCCCTTCCCAGCAACAGCTGTGGCAGCTACAAGCATATGGCAGAAATGAGATGTGCTTACTTAGATGAGCCTGAGATTGGACCAGAAGTTCCTGGCTGCCTCTTTTGGCCTATGTTTCTTTTGTTAAGCACAAGTGACCAAACAGTGATCCTGAGAGACAGATATTTCCAGTACTGGCAACTACTTCATGTGTTTGAGAGGTTGAGAGTTCCTGGCAACAGGAGGCATTTCCTGAAACTGGGCCAATTTTCAGAACAAAAAGGAAAGATGACCACTACCGTAAGGATGAACCATGTATGCCTGGCTGCCAGAAGGTATGAACCTGGAGCTGCTGCTCGGAAGATACAGATCTGAGGTGAATGTGACATGGGTGGCCAGCAGTCCCAACAATTCTTCTGGGAGCCAAGGAATCCCAGTAGAGCATAACAGAGATGATGACTTATAATTCTTGTTTTAAGTATGTGTTGATGGCAGCTTAGGAATTGTTTGTGTTTTAAGCTTTTTTTTAAGTTGTCCTATCTGTGAAATCTCTTGTATTTACCAACTAGCTACCGTTCTACAAGGGGCCCCGTTAATTCCATTTGGGGAGACCCTAGAGGTGAGCCAAACTGAAGTTTTATCTAAGAGATTTTTCCCAGGACTCTGGAATGGGAGTGTAACGTTATCAGAGAGTGTGAGAAAACAAGGCTGAATATCTTTCTCTTTGGGGTTAGGCTCCCACATGACTGAACTTAGTCTACATGAATTCAGAGCAGGAGCCCCATATGGCGGGGGGTACCTCCTGGACTGCTGGTAATACTATCTATAAGTGTGTACACACATATACATCTGTTCAAATATACATATGTACAGCATAGCATCGTGGATAGAGCTCTGGACTCAGTGTCAGGAAGATACGAGTTCAAATCCTGCCTTAGGCATGTACTACGTGATACTGGGTAAGTCACCTAATCTGCGCTTCTGTTTCCTTAATTGTAAAATGGAAGAGTTGTACTTGATGACTTCTAAAATTCCTTCCAGCTCTTAATGTCTGATTCTATGATGTAAATATATGCACATATAAACAATAGATTCACACATGTACATACATGAATATGTACAATATATGTATACACACATGTATATATAGTACACATACTTACATACAACATATGTATATATATGTGTATATATGTATATTTACATACATATATGCGATCAAAATATCATCTAGGATATATATCTATATTTATATATCTAAGACAGAAAATCCCAGATAGCTTTCCTCAGGTCTAGCACAGTTGATCTTTCAGCATATACAATACACACACACACACACACACACACACACACACACACGCACACGCATCAACATTGCCTGTAGTATTTAAGGTGTAATTTCGTGTGTACATCTATGTGTGTGTACATATAAACTGCATTTATGTGTGTATGCTTGTATGTATACATGCATGCATGGTGTTTACTAAGATCTTAGCAGAGCTGGGTCTGGAGGAAGAGTTCTAGGATTTTCTCCCAGGACCCCACCCTCAGAATTCTCCAGCCGGATAAGATCAGATGAAGCATTCATTGGCTGCTCATGCCCTAAGGGAGGGCTTCTACAAGCCCTCTCTGCTCTAAAGAACCTTTCTGTGAAGGTCCTAGCCAGAAAAGACGATAATAGAAAGGATTTTATTTATATGAGTCTAGTTGATGGGAACCCAGAATCAGGCCTTCATATTTAGTTACACTTTCTATAGATAACCCAGTGCCTAGCAGTGAAATAACAGTAGCAAAGCACAAAGAGAGAGTAATTTTTAAAAAAAATCTCCAAAGAGAAGGGCCAGAGAATTGGAAACTTTAGAAAAGGTAAATCTAAGTCTTTGCCATAGGGCTTTAAAGGTAAGGTAGAATGTAATGTGTCAAAAAATAAACATAAGCCTAGAAGAATTACATTTATTACTGTGTGAAGAAGCTACAGTTACAATTTGGAAGTTGGTTCTATTCTTCATAATAACAACTTACATTTATATAGTGCTTTACTGGCTACAAAACATGTTTGCCTACATTACCTCATTGCACTCTCCCAATAATCCCATGAGTTGGGCAGTGCCAGTATGATAATCATCTCCATTTTACAGGTGAGAAAACGGAGGCCCAGAGAGGTACAGAGATTGGCCTAGGGTTGTACAGGTAAGTCAATGGTGGCATCTTTATTGGAACTTTACTAGTCCTTCTGAATTCTAATTCGCTGTTCCTTCCAGTATACAACACCATCCCTATTTGATATTATCAGTTGGATTTCATAGATGGCGATTAGGTACAACAGAAAGTAATTAGGGTAGTGGGAGAAGAAGGGCATCCAAAATAGAATTATTCAGGAAGTTAGAAAAAAACTAGGTCTATGTTGAGAGAGAGAGAGAGAGAGAGAGAGAGAGAGAGAGAGAGAGAGAGAGAGAGAGAGAGATTACGAGACCTCATTAAAGCACCAAAGGTTCAGCTATTTAAGTTAGTGACATACATAGAGAACAAGAATGTGCAATGGCAAAGCTGAAAGGCAGCCAGACCCTGAAGGAATTTTGGTGGGATTTCATCACCAGAGGAGCAGTTAATAAATAGAGCAGGTTTCTAAGAGCAGAAATGAGAGCAGCCACTCCATTTTGGCAGGGGGTGGGGAGAGAGAGATGGTAAATTGGAAGGGAGAAAAGTTGTTTTTTTTTTTTTTTTAAAGAAGCTCCTTAGTTACTCTCATGGCCACTTCTCATGCCAAAAACATCTGTATCTCAGCATTCACAATTGTGGATCATGTAATAATCATAAAGCCTGCTCCAGAATTGGCTCTGGGTGTTAGTTGTAGATTATTACCAGATAATATTAAAAACCTTGCAGGCAATTTAATGCTTTTCAAAACTCTAAAATTCCATTTGCTCTGTCTCTCTGCCAACATTTCTAATACTTGACTTTGGATTGCAAACACAGAAATAAGAGCTAGAAAAAACTCAGGGATTGTCCAGTCCTTTCCCTCTCCCCTCACTGATGATGTTCTTCCTTATATTTTTCTTCCTAGGACACCCTGAAAGTTTTGTTGACACCTTTCATTTTATATATAGCAGTCCTTTCAGAATTCACCCATTCCCCACCAACATACACGCGCACGCACACACACACGCACCCTTCCCTTCTAACAAATAAAAAAATAGCAAAAATCAGAAAAGTCTGACTGGCAAAAGGCTACATCTGAAATCACTTATAAAATTCCACACCCATAGCTCTGCACCTCTTTGCTTAGTAGAAGGAGTTGGTCTTTTTTTTTTCAATCTGAACCAAAAATGGTCATTGCATTTAATCTGAGCATGGCTATCTTTTTTTATTTACGTTATTTTCTTTCATTGTCTCTATCATCCCCCTAGTGATGCTCTCCTCTCCCCTTCAGTTAATATAATAATCTCCAGTTTTCTCTCACTCCCTTATATCTGCCATTTCTTTCAGGAAAATAATATTTCTGGGATACTTTTAAATACCTCCAAGCTCTTGGATTTCTGTTACTTTAAGATATTATTTCTATTTCCCTGAATCAGGTACTACAGCTAGTAATTCATTTTGTACACAGATTAGGACAATATTGGGCAGGGAGTGCTCAATGTATATCATTCTTTGGCATATGTGAAGGTTCTGTTGACAATAGTGTGTATGTATGTGTGTGTGTGTGTGTGTGTGTGTGTGTGTGTGTTGTGCATGTGTATGAATGCAGATGTAAAGGCAGAAGGAAAATGATGGTTTTTTTTCAAATAACACTGGTCAGTCACTAAACACGTTGATTTTTAGTTGGGCAGAGGGCACTGATCATTTAGTTGAGAAAGATGCCAATCTGAGCCAATCATACCAAGGAGATCCTTGGGGTGTTGGAGAGAGGAAAGTGGGAATAAGAGCTTATTAAGGATTTTCTGAAAGGGGAAATCCAGAAAAATGAGAGCCACAAACTGTAGCCAAGAAGTTGAAGACAGGAAAGAATCAGAGCTCTGGGAAACAAAGTTGAAGAGCTTTTCTCTATGTAGGCTGAATTTGTATGGTCAGGCCTCTGTGGTCTATGGATACTTCCTATGTGCCTATGTCCCTCCTACCCACCCCCATGCTTCTGTTAATCCCCTGCATCTGTCCTGGTGATGAGGCCCAGCCACAGAGGTCTTCCGGTCCAGGTGCTTTTTCCCAGGCACAGTTTGGTGTAACAAGTAAATATTTAGATATAGGTTAAAAAAATAATGAATAGTAATTTTTTTCTGCTTGGTTTATGGGGATAAGATCATGGATATAGAGCTGGAAGACAACTTAGAAACCATTCTATAATTTAGGTAAGAGGACAGAAATAAAACACATGTCTGAGCAGCAGAACTCAAATCAGAGACTGAGGTAAGCAACAAGAAATGCATAAATACCAGAGGATAGACCAACATGGGATATCCAAAATCGAGTTCAAACGACGCTGTGGTATAGTTGATAGCACACTAGAATTGAAGTCAGCATTGGGTTCAAATCCTGAATCTGACCCCCACCAGCTATATAACCTCTGGCAAGTCTCACACTCCCTGATCCTCTGATTTCTCATCTGGAAAATAAAGAGGTTCTAGCCTTGAGATCTCTTCTCCAAATCTATAGTCCTGTCTCATGTTCCTATGTCAGGTGAGGGGGAAAAGCCAGGTGGGTGGCCAAGTGAAAAGTCAAGTAATCAGCAATGAGGAGCACAGGAATGAGTGTCCTACAGAGAAAGGAATAGGCACACAAAAACGAAGGGAGGCTCTTGTTACAGATAGCTCCCAGTTTTAAAACACTTGATTTATGAGTTACCCATTCTAATGATCACCTACTGCTATCCCCAACACTTATTAATAATACCCTCCCCTATTCATCACAGGTGACTCATCATTTACACACAACAGGACATTCCCAAATTTACAATTTCTGACACCCCTATCATGCACAGGGCTCCAGAAAACTACCTCATGCTTGAAGCCCTTTGTAAGTCAGAATGTCTGTGTATTAGAATCCCAATTACTCTTCATCTATTGGCTCATCTCATTCCCACCATCTGGAAAGTTCTCCTAGTACTTTGAAGACATTAGCATTCACTTTGAACTCAAGTTCAGAGTTAAACAACATAGACCTTTATCAGCTAGGAAACTCTAGGGAAGTGTAGGGTATTTTTTTTTTCTAGCTGGAAGCAGGGACTGAAGGGATGAGAAGTGGGATAAGGAAGCTTGGTATATTTTGAGCCCTATGGAGAAAGAATGGTCCCTGGAGTATGTGGTTAGACATTAATGACCGCAACCAGCCAAATTCAAGGGAAAGGCACTGTTACCCCTAATTGAATATATTCATGAACAGTTGGAGCCTTGTCTGCCCTGCCTTGATTGAATTTATTCCCAAACTTGGACTAGTAAATTTGTCCTTTATTTACTTTTTTCCATCTAGATCCTTACCATTGCTTAGTTTACTGGCATCACAGAGCCTTAATTCTTGTTTATTTGCTATCTGTACTTTTTTCTCCAGATAAAGATAAGCTCATTTTTATTGCATTCTGAATGAATATTTACTATAGATGAGTGGACTGTACTATGGGGGAAGGACAAAGGGGAACCTCTGGAAAATATCTTTAGAGCTCTCCCCTCTTCTCATCCCTTCCCCAATTTCCCTCCCCCTCTCATTTCTCCTCTCTCTCTTCCCTTTCCCCCTTCAACAGTTTAATTAGATTTATTGAAACACATAGATATAATATATTTATATCAAGGAAAGACATCATCAGTAAGCACTCCCAATACCTGTATACCAAGAAAGTCATCATATCTTATCTTATCCTTGGTGCCCCGCCCCGCAAGAGGGATTGAAAGTTGTGTATCTGATTTCCCAAGTCTCTGACCAGCATGAGGAAAAATAAAGAAGTTTGTCCACTTAATGGAAAGGTCTTGTCTCCTACTATCACAGATTATTGAAGTTGGAGGAGTTGTTGAGTACTACAGTCATGCTTGATACTTGTAAGGAATGGTCTTGTCCAGGGGTGGGGAACCTAAGGCCTTAAGGCCACAAGTGGCCTTAAAACCCTAGGTTCCTTGTCCCTCTTGTCAGTCTGGCAGTAAATTGAGAGCAGGCTTTGTGCTGGAACTCTCCACTGGACTGACGCTTCAGCAACACCGAATGTTGCTCACATTGTAGATGAGGGTCCCTCTTCAGAAGTGTCAAGTTTCTGCCCTAGCATAGCCTTGAACAATTCCTAGCCATACATTGTAACCATTAATATCCTGAATTACAACGAAAAGCAAGTAGAGTGCTTCACAACTATATCTCTCTGCGGTCCTGGCTGCCATTTCCCCTTGCTTTCTCCTTCATATTCAATGCAGCATATTTCTTGTATCACATAAGCGGGTCAAACTAATCCATCCACGCTGGCCACAAAGTCAACCAGAAAATATCTTGGTATTGGAATTCCATTGTGCTCTGAGTTCTGGGATTTTATCCCAACAGACACATTCCCCACATGCCTGAGCCCTCCCTAAAACTCTCTTGTTAAGTTTCTGGACCTCCCACACAGCCTCCCCTCCCTCCCTATTGCCCACTCCCTACATAGGAACTGATTGGCCTTTATGCTACTCCCCACCCTCCTTAGGTTTCAAAGGGTCTCAGGAGATTTCAGAAGAGTTTGTGGAAAACTGCAGCAGCACGGTATGGTGGACTGAATTCTGATTCTGCCGTGTGCCACTGGGCAAGTAACTTCATTCTCCGGACCACAATCAGTTAGAATGTTAGGGTTGTTTTTGCCTTTCTTTGTATTTCCTGCACTTAGCACAGTTCCTGGAATGCTGCAAACCCTTAACAAATGATGGTCAATTTGATTTTACTTGACATGAAGGAGCTGCATCCAAAGACTTCTAAGGCCTGTCCAGCTCTAAAATACCACTGGTTTCCAATACTTCTAAAAAATCTGCAATATAGGGGACTGAATGTTGCAATGAGAATGTCTACTCAGAATTAGAGGGTGTGGGCCTGAACCTTAGCTCTGCCGCTTCCTATATGGCCCTGGATAAGACATTTAACCTCTTGGGTCTATTGCCTTATCTCTAAAATGAAAGAGTTGAACTCTCTTTGGGGTGGCAAAGAACTGGAAATCGAGGGGATGCCCATCAGTTGGGGAATGGCTAAACAAGTGGTAGCATATGATTGTGATGGTATACTATTGTGATATAAGAAATGATAAGCTCAATGATTTTAGAAAAAACATGGAATGACTTGCATAAAATAATGAAGCGTGAAATGAGCAGTACCAAGAGAACATTCTATACAGTAATAACAATATTGTTTTAAGAATGACTTTGAGTGAATAAGTTACTTTGTCTATTATTAATACCCATATTAACTATAAAGGACATATGAAGAAAGATGCTACTTGCACCCAGAGAAAGAATTTAAATAGAAGTATGGATAGAATAATTTAAATACATATGTGTATGTGGGTGTATATGTAATGTATATGCATATATACATATATATCTCTAACGGTAGTCATCTCTAGGGCTGGGGGCAGGGAAGAAAAAAAATTTACATGATTTTGTTATATATTTGAAAGGAATGGCAAGTTGTGCATAGTAGATTTTCAGTTTCATGTACAATCATCTTTGTTTTATTCCATAAATGAAAAATAAAATGAAATAAATAAAATGAAGAGTTTGGACTAAATAATTTTTAAGTTCCTTTCTAGCTCTCAGTCAATTATTCTATGATGAACTATATGTTTACAAGAGACCAAGTTACCATGGTACCAAAAAACATGCAGCTAGGTGTCTCCTCAGTTTCAGAGTTACCCTACAGTTCAGCTAAATTTGATTAAATAGAGTTTTGTGGCCTGGTTTAGGAATAAAACCTAACATTTAAGACATTATTTATTTTAAAATGTTTTACTGATGCCTTTTGTTTTTACGTCACTGCCATTCTCAGATATAATACCCCTCCCACTATGCCCTTCCCTTGAAACAATGATAGCTAAGAAAATCCAACTGAGAGGGGAACAAGTCTGACAATAGATATAATATCTTGCTGACTGTACCCCACCCTAGCTTCCCACCAAAAGGAGGAGGGAGTGTTTCCTTATATTTTTTCTGGGACCAAATTTGATCACCAAAATTACTATTATTATTTTACTTTCTTGATAATTTAATCTTTCCAAAAGTGGAGAGATAAACAAGGGAGGATTATCTTCTGGAGAATTTTTAAAATATTTTAATTAATTAATGTTATTTATTTGCTTCCAGAAGATTTTGAGTTTTAAATTTTCTCCCCCCCTCCCCAAGATGGCATGCAATCTGATATAGGCTCTACATATACATTCATATTATACATATTTTAACATTAGTCATGATATAAAGAAGAAGTGGAACCAATGGGAAGAACCAAGAGAAAGAAGAAACAAAACAGACAAAAAAGACAGCAAATAGTATGCTTCCATCTGCATTCAGACTCCAAAGTTCTTTCTATGCATGTGATCACTATGATTATTAAAAGTTATGTTGATTTATGTCATTATTTACATTGAAAAATAAATTCCTAGTGCATAACAACTGACCGACAGATTTTTAGAATGCAACCTGTTTGTAACCTATTTGGGGACTGCTTGTACTGGGTCAATTTGCTTGCTCCAACTCTCTTGCCTTATCTCTTTACAGAGGATGGAATTGAAGCCCAGAGAGGTTGAGCTACTTATGGATAATAGGATAGGACTGGCCTGTGGGAGCCCAATCCTTAGAACATTACCAGATATTCTCTGACAGCTTCCAATCCTACCATGTCAGAACTGTGGTGAGCTAGTGCTGGCCAACAGCAGCTGAGCGGCTAGTACTATGTAATGAAGAAAAGTCTTCTCATTGATTGTAGAGCTGGAAGAACTGATGACTCTGGAGGTTGTGAGCCAGAAACTGAGCATGTTTACAGAAAAAGGAGACTTGCCCATCTCTCACTATTTTTAACCTTAGAGTGAAGAAGGCTACCTTGATCTGGTGCTTAGCTGCTGGGTGGGGATGCAGAGAAATGAGACAGATGTAAGGTAAGTTGAGGAGCACCAATACCTGAGGGGATCAGGAAATACTTGAAGGAATCAAGAGATTCTAGAAACTGGAAGTGAGAGCAACAAGAATACTCCAGGTTTAGGTGACAGCCGAGGCAAAGGCATGGACATGGAAGCTGATGAGTGGAATTGAGGGAACAGCTACTAGACAAGTTTGACTACAATGTAGCAGGGTGAGTAATATGAAATGTCTGGAAATGTGGTGATAGCCAAATTGGAGAGTGCTTTAGGTCCTAGGCCAAGAAATTGGGATTTAATACTAGTAACAATAGGGATATAATGAAGTTTTTGAGCAGGAGAGTGACCCAGTCAGAGCTGAATTTTAAGTATATTAATTTGTCACTTGCTTGAAGAACAGGTTAGAGAGGTAGAGAGAATGGAAGCAAGTAACCCAATTAGGAGCTGTTACAACAGTCTCAGTAAGTACCTGAAATAGGAGTGGAGAGAAGGGGACAACATGTATATGTTAGGAAAATAAAGATATTGTAGATATTTTTTGTGCATCAAGTTGATTATCATGATGGTTTCAAGTGGGGCTTACCTGCAGTCCTCCACTGCCCTGTTTACTTATTTTACTTTTAGGAATATTTGCAACAGCATTAACCCAGTCAGTGCTACCTCTATATCCCAATTCACCAGCATTTCAGCATCCCTGACAAGGCCTTCACAGCATACCAAATCTTGAACATAAAATACCCTGTCTGGCATTTTCCTACTTTGCCACTTTCTTCTTCTGTAGTGATTGGGGCAGAGTGGTAGTGAAGGGGTAAAAAGGAGCTAAGAATGACAACAGTCATAGGTCATTTGTAAACCTGAATTTGGCCACTGATATTCAAAATAAATAGATCCCTACAGACTACATGTTGACTTAGAAAACCATGAAATAACATTATTTATGTTGTATCATAATTTTATTAATTTTGTTAAACATTAACCAATTACATTTTAATCTGGTTTAGAATACTTGGGAGTTTTACTTGCTATGAGTTTTGTCACCTCTGTTCTAAATGATAATAATAATAGCTTTAAGGTTTGCAAAGAACTTTACCTATTAACTCACTTGATCCTCACAAAATCCTATGAGGTAGGTACTATTATTATACTCACTTTACAGATCAGGAAACTGAGGCAGACAGAACTTAAGTAACTTGCTCAGAGTCACATAGCTAGTAAGTGTTTAGGACAGGATTCGAACTTAGGTTTTCCTGACACTAAGTCCAGTTCCCTAACCTCTGTGCCGTATAGATACCTCAAATGTGTGACTGCTGTCCGCTCTAGACATTTTTTGCTATAAAAACAACCAGAAGATAGAAGGAAGTTGCAGCTAAATGTAGGGATGCCTCTTAGGTTCTCCTTGGAAAGACAAAAAAGGAGTCAGCAGAATTGGTTTTATCAAATGTCCAAAGGCAACAAGAAAGATTATTTTGTGGGACATTTGATTAGCTCTGCTGCAGTTAATATTTGAAAGACCATCATGAAAATAATCACAGTTTTTGTACCCACACTGGTTACTGGGGAAGAAGAGGTAGAAACATTCTTCAGAGAACTTGATAGGCCCTTCCAAATTAAATTTGGATAGCATCTCTGATGGGTGGTAACTTCAAAACAAAAACAGGAATGGTAGAGATTGTAAGAAATGTATGGGCAAGTTTAGTTAAGGGAGAAGGTATGAGAAAGGCTAAAGTCTTGTCCATTTCATGGAAGACCCATCCCTTTATATCATGAAAACTTTCTTTAAGAAAAAGAATTGATAAGTACTGGACATGACAAGCCCCAAATAATATCAGAAAAGTGAAATGGATTATGTTTTGACACACTGGAAAAGACTTGTTATTGATGTGGGAGTTAGCCCTGAGGCAGTCGTCAGGGTACAGTCAGACTACTGACTTGTCAGAGCAAAGATCAGATTTGGAAAAAAGCAAGTAAGAAGAATAAAAATGTGAAAAAGATAAGATGAGCAATTGAAACAACTCAAACCTGAACTGCTTAAAAAAGTTATTGATAGGAAGAAATGAAAAACTGAAAACAAAAATGACGTCAATTTTGTACTGGTTTAATTGACGAAAATCTATTTCCATTTGACTAAAAGATCCTAGAAAGCACTTAATCAACAAACATCTGGCTAACTTATAGGCAGAGAGGGATGGTGTCAAAAAACAACATAAATAGATAAAATAAACCCAGAGTTGAACTGGAGGAGGAGAACAAACTATATTTTCTTTAGGAAATTATAAAGCTCTCTTAATGATCCCAAGTTTCCCATAGAAATAAGGAGCTATACTTTAAATATCAACTTTATCGCAGTGTTGTCACATGGTAGTGAAGCATGGAATACAATAATTACCTCTGAAGAATTAAAAATGGACATCAAACGGAGAACAATGGAGAGATGCATGATGGATGTGAGCAGGTGGCCAGTGAGGAACTTTGAAGAACAGAAGTAAAAGATGCCATTTAGAATGAGCTTCGTAGTTAGAACATAGTAAAAATGGTTAGTAGGAAGTTGATACTCAAGGCAAATGAGGAGATTGTAAGAGAACATTTGGTCATCCTTGAATTCAAGTCACTTGTCCCAGATGAACTACCTCTGTGGATACTGAGAGATCTGGATTATGTATTTGGTAAGCTATTGTCACTGTTTTCCGAAAGATCATGGAAAACTAGAGAAGAAATACAAAATGGGAACAGAGCCAATGTTCCAATTTTCAAAATGAAGGAGAATGATTCTGGAAACTAGGTCGGCCAGGTAGACTTTAATTCATGGAAAAATGCTAGAACATACCACTAAAGGGACAGCTAATGAATATACAAAAAGGAAAGTAGTAGTCACAAAGAATCAAATGTGGTTTCTTCAAGACCAAGTCATATCAGACTAATCTTACTTCCCTTTATGACAAGATTATTTAACTGACATATTAGGGCAATGTAGTAGATAATGTTCACCTAAATTTTAGCAAAATATATGATAAAGTAAGTCATGATGATCTTGTGGACAAAATGTGGAGAAAGATGTTAGACAATAGTACTGTTAGGTGGAATTTGATGTATTGAATGGCAAGATCCAAAGAATAGATATTGACTGTTCAATGTCAACTTGCAAGGAAATCTCCAGTTGATTACTCCAGGGATTTGTACTTGTCCCTATACTGTTTAACATTTTAATCATTTATTTGGGAAAAGGTAGATGGCATATTTATCATATTTGTAGGTGATAACAAAGCTGGGAGGGATAGCAAAAACTTTAGCTGAAATTGAGGATTCAAAAAGATCTTGATAGTGTAGAGCTATGGGCAAATTGAATAAAATGAAGTATTAGTGGAGATTAGTGTAAATTTTACACTAAAATGCATTGAAAGAATCCCCTTTATAAAAACAATATCAGAGAGGTATGACTAAACAATAGTTTGAGAACGATTTGGGGATCATGATAGGCTTGAAGCTCCGTATGAATAGAAAGATAATAGAATCTTAGGCTATATATAGCAAGGCACGGTGTCTGGGACTGGGGAGGTGATAATCCCACTGTACTCTGCTGTGGTCAGCTCACAACTGGAATGTTATGTTTCCTTCTAGGAGCCATATATTAGGAAGGATATTGTTAAACTAGCGAGAGTCAAAGAGGGTAACTAAGATGGTGAAATGTTGAGAGTTCATGCCATATGAAGATCATTTGAAGAAAATTAAGAGGCTTAGTGTGGAGAAGAAAACATCTGGGGCTGGAGGGTGGGAATACAAATATTTTTAAAGACTGTCGTATGGAAGAGGGATCAAACTTGCTTTTCTAGGTCCCAGAAGACAGAACTGGGAGAAATGGTTGGAAATTGTGAAGAAAAAGCATTTACTCTTGATGTAAGGGCAAACTTGTTGATAATTAGAACTATCACCCAATGGAACAGCTACCTTGGGAGGAGGAAGAACCTAAGATTCTTGAGGACAAGGACTGTTTCTATTTTGCCTTTGTGTCTCCAGCACTTAAAACTGTGTATTGCACATGAAGACATCTGGGTGGAACAGTGCAAAGAGTACTAGACTCAGGAGTAGGAAGACTTGAATTTGAATCCTACCTTAGATACTAGCTATAAGCAAGTCACTTAACCTCTCAGTCTGATCTGTAAAGTAGGAATAATAATACCTCATAGGATTGTTGTAAAGATCAAATAAGATTACTTGTAAAGTGCCTTGAAAACAATAAAGGGTTGTTATTATTTTTAAATGTTTCTTGAATTGAATCTAAATAGAAGGTCACCCCTCATTGTAGGTCTCCAGGCCATTTTCTGTTAGGATGTAGAAGGGATTCTTTTTTACAGGTACCACTTGGGCTGGATAGATTCTGAGGTCCCTTTTAACTCTAAGAGTCTGAAATTCTGTAATTCTGTGACTGCAGCTGCTAGATCCAGTGCAAGTTTGTATTTGCAGTTGTCTTCCTTTGCCTGAGGCATATTGATTCTAAGCAGGCACTTTACTCATGGAAGCCCTCTTCTCTCTGTCTGTCAGCTGCTCATGTTTCTCAGCTATTGACATAAATGTCATTTAGTTTCAATTAGTGAGATTTGCCCCCCTCCCCGCATGGAGAGATCTTTTTTTTTAAACTGATAGATCTAAAGAGAAAGAATTAATCAGGAAATAAGGGAAAAAGCATCAGCTTCATCTTGCTCAAATTGAAATTTACAAAATAGATTAATTAGACAGGGATTATTTGAATGACCAAATGAATCTTTGCTTTCCAAAAAGATTTAGCTTCCCCAGTCAAGGTGTCCTTAGAGACCCAAGCAAGGCAAATCACACTGTGCACACCCCACCCTACACTCCCAAACCCATCCTGCCATCATTTTTACACTTATTAAATTAGGTTCAAATAAACATGACAGGCATCTGGGATGAAGAAAATTCAATAAGGTCAGGCTGAGGCTCTGAAGAAGAGATATGAGAATGTATCTGCCTCCCTTCTTTGATGCATGGGCGTGGGGGTGGGGCAGGGTAGTGGTCCTATGGATGCAGAATTCTGAATATACTGTTGGTCTTGATTGATGTGTTGCTTAGTTTTCCTAAACTGGTTTTCCCTCTCTCTTTTATTATTCTTTTTTGTAAGAGATGGTTTTCTTGGTAGGAGGGGAGCAAAGACATATTAGAAAACAATGGTGAAATTAAAACACCAATAAACATAATATTTAAAGGATAAAATAAATTAAATATTAGTTTTAAAATTAACTTTAATACTTTTCTTAAAAGTATAAGTTGAATGGGTCTGAAAAGAGAGAGAAAAACATTTTTAACCATTTTGCCTTATTGTTGGAGGAGGGATGGAGTAGGTCAGAGGCATCAAACTCTGCAGAAGCGTATGGTCCAGCCCATAAAACTCCCCAATGGGTCCAAACCAGATTATTGGGAAATGCTTAACAAAATAAATTAAAAATACAATAAAACATGCCAATTTGTGATTTTCTAAGTTGATTTGCAACATACAGGGTTATGTTTTTATTTGAGTTTAACACCACTGGGGTAGCTAATATTATGGTTGGTTGTACTGTATATCTCTGATCTTCAGGGTTGTTTTTTGTTGTTGTTGTTTTTTTAATATGCACTAGAGAGCTATCACCTCACTGGCTTCCTGTCTCATTTCTTGATTTACTGGAAAATGTACCTAAAAATGGTGCCTCTCCTACACATGGGATCCACAGGGCTGTATGTAACTATTATATTCTATATAACTGTATTTAGTGCATTTAAATATTATTCAGCTAGTCATTACACACACACACACACACACACACACACACACACACACACACACACAACTTTTCAGGAACAAATTTGCTGTGTGGAGATACAGGTGTTGTACAGGTTTAACTACTGCTCAAATACATCAGTTAGACTCCTCCTTCATATATTCCTTCTTCTTTTCACACCACCTCAAGTTTGAGGAATGCTGTATGTGCAGGTGAGTATTTACTCAAAATCGAAGTTTATGAGCCCCTACTGATGTATTTCTATTATACCACAAGATGACACATCAGTTCAAAGCAAAAGATAATTAAATAATATAGCAAGACAAGTGACAAGAAGAATTTTCCCCATAAACACACCCAATTATATTCTCCTACAGGTTGTCACACCATCAGTAGTACAAGGTAAACATGCTGGGAACGTGCCCGATAAGGCACATGTGCCAGGAACATATGTAGTCAGGGAACTCATGTAGCTAGAACACATCCATGTCCAGAGTTGCTCATGCCTCTAGCACAACAGAACTGCTGATATCCCTTGGGATATCATCAGGTGAGTTGCGTTCTCTGCTAAGTGGAGGTCATTTGCTGTTCCCCTCTCTTTGACTGCTTTGTAATACACAGCTTTGTTTCTGGGTGTCTCCACTGCTCCACTCTCCTGCTCATTTCTGATTAGTATCTTCACTGCTCCTGCTGCTCTCTCTGCTAGTACTCAGCTATTATGGGGCCGCACAGACAGGGAGGGGATTGCTAGCTTTTTAGCCAGTTAGCCTCAGAGGCCAACTTTAACTTTATTTTAGCTAGGCAATATCCTCTCCCATTTCCTCTTTCTAGAGAAACTCTTAGGCATTTTAAATATACATCTTTTGAATTCCCTTTTTTATTATTGCTATTCAGGAGGGCCTTGAATTAAATTCTTATTTGAGGTACAGTTCAAAATTCTAACTCATATCATATTCTTTTTTTGGGTGGGGGGAGCAGAGAGGTTTGAATTTAACAAACATCAAGTAAAATGGATATTTTCACACAAAAAGTAGAAAGGATAATGAGGTTTATACATGAAACCATGTTTCTCTTTTATGTACAGCTTGATTTTCCTATTAAGTATATGATAAATGCATTGTATTAATTTCAAAGCTATCCTTCTCATCTGTGTTTCTTTTTGAACATCCTTCACTTCTGGGGATTAAAAAATACTTCAGTGACCCACTCTTTTCTTTTCTTTGCTAATGCTATTTCTATCTCCATCACTCCCCTGCCCCCATCCCCAATTCCCTCCTCAAATTGAAGGAAAGAAAGAGGACAACAAAAACTTTGTAACAAATATGCACAGTCAAGCAAAATCAATGAACACATTAGCCATCTCAAAAAATTTATGTCTTATTCTGTACCTTATGACTATCATCTTGCTCATAGTATGTGGATAACATGCTTCATCATTTTGTATTTATATATTTACGGTTGGTAATTTCGTTTGTCAAATTTCATATCTTTCACTGACGTTTTCTTTATAATTCTGAAGTCATTTTATAAATGGATATCCTGGTTCTGTTCAATTTATTTTATCAGTTCCTAAAATTCTTCCCAAGTTTTCTTGACATTGTCCCTTTCATAATTTCTTATGATACAATAATATTTCATTCCATTCATGTATTATAATTTGTTCAGCCAGGAACCACATTATAGTAAGCACCTTAGTTTCCAGTTTTTTCATTACAACAAATAGAGATGCTGTAAATATTTTTATACATATGGGTCTTTTCCCTTTGTGTTTCTTCTCAGTTTTAGGCCTAGGAATGGTATCACTCAGTCAAAAGATATGTACAATTTAATGATGTTTTTGGGTATAGTTACAAATTGCTTTCAAGAAGGGATGAATCAATTCATGGATCCACCAAAAATGTTGTAGCATGCATGTCTTCCTGCAGTCCTTCCAACAATTGTCATTTCCCTCCTTTATAATCTTTACTAATCAGATGAGCATGAGGGAGGCTCTCAGAGGTGTTTTAATGGGCATTTCTTGAATTATTAGTGATTTGGAAGATTTTTTTATATGCTTATTGTTTCTTTGAGAGTTGTCTATTCATATTGATCTTGTTTTATCTATTTGAGTGAGTTCCTTATATATCTTTGAAATGAGACCTTTATTGGAGAATCTTGTTTGGAAGATTTTTCTATTTAACTGTTTGGCTTACATTTTAGATTAGATTAGATTTTTTAATCTAAGTTGTCTATTTTGGGGCAAAATAATTTCTGATAATTTCCCTTATTTCATTTTCTATTACTGTAAATCTTCTATTTTGTTTTTGATATGAGCAACTTATTTTCCTTTTAAAAAAATGAGATCAGCTATTTACATTGCAAAAAAGTCTCTACTTTTATTTACCAGTGCAATGATGCTTTTGTTTTCAATTTTATTAATCTCTTCTTTGGTTTTCAAAATTTCTGTTTTAGTGTTAAGGTAGGATGTTGGTTTTATATATTTTCTAATTTTTTTGTCACATGCTCAGTTCATTGATTTGTTCCTTTTTGTTGACGGTAATATTCAACTATACATTTTTTCTCTGCATCCCCAAAGTTTTGATTTGGTTTATTGTTGTCATTTTCCTTGATGAAATCATCTATTGATTCTTCGATTTGTTTTTGACTTACCAGATTCGAACTTTTGCTCCTAGTTTTGTCCTTTGGGGCCAGGCAGAACTTGTCTAATTCCTCTTCTTTAAAACACTTCAGAATAGCAATTATATTCCTACCCTTTGCCCCCTAGGTATCTTCTCCAGACAAAGGGTCAGAGGGGAAATGCTGGTCAAGATGCTGGTGGTGATTTGACTTGTGTGACACATACTGCCTCCCATATCTCCCCCAGGGTGCCTTGCTGCTTCAGCTAGGCTGCCTTGCCTGCCCTTTGGTATGACAGCCACGTATTTTTTTGAGGGGGGGTAGTGGTCATGGTTTTCAGGTAGTCACATGAATCTTAGATTCTCTCTTGATCTATTTCTAGGTCAGTTTTTAAAAATACCTCGCATTTTCCCAATTTTTTTTATTCTCATATTTCTTTTTGACTAACAAAGACATTGACTTCTCTTTGGTGCATTCTAATTTTCAAGGGATCCATCACTTGAGTAAGTTTTTTTGTATCTCCTGTACCAGATCATTTGTTCTCCTTCCAATTCTTTCCTTTAGAGCTCTTATTTAATTTATAATTCTTTATCTCTTGTTTTGTTTCTTTCAATAATTCTAATAGACCATTTAGCTAATCCATGGGCAGCTAGGTGGTGCAGTGGGTAGCATGCTGGGCCTGAAGTCAGGAAGATTTCCTGAGTTCAAATCTGGTCTCAGACACTTACTAGCTCTGTCACCCTGAGCAAGTCACTTGACCCTGTTTGCCCCTTTTGTCTCATTTGTAAGATTATCTGGAGAAGGAAATGACAAACCACTCCAATATCTCTGCCAAGAAAGCCCTAAATAGGATCATGAAGAATCAGACACAAACTGAAAAATGAACAACAAAAACAGGGGGTTGAAGGAAGAATTGTTGTCTGATTGGACCTTAAAAGATGGGTAAGTTTTCAGGTAGAAGAAATGGTATGAAAAAAGGCAAGTAGGTGGGAAAACATGGTATTCATTGGAGATAAGTCTTTGGGTTTAGCCCCAAATAGAATGCATGGAGAGGAATATTAAGAAAAAACTGGAAAGGTGAGATTACCCTAGATATTAGAGGATCTTGAATGCCAGGTTAAGGAGTCTGAATTTTATTTAGTAGGCAGCAGGGAGCCAATTAATTGTTCTGAGCAGAGGGGAGACAGAAAAGGCATGCTATGAAGCTATGATTATTATTCAGGTAGGAAGTCTTGAGGGATTACATTAGGGTGGCATCAGTGGGAACAAAGACGAATAGAGAGGCAAGAGATGTTGTGGGGAGATAAAATCTATATGACTTGAAACTAATTTGATATGAGAGTTGAGGGAGAATGAAATGTCAAAGAAAATAGCAAGATTTTGAACCTAGGAGACCAAATCACAGAATTAGAGACTTGGAAGGGACCTCATTGGCCATTTAGTCCAACCAATACATAAAAGAAATTACCATTGTTATCTCCAAAAGTGGTCATGAAGTGTCTACTTGCAGACCACCAAGGAAGAGGGATATCTCAGATCAGTCAGTTCCACTTTGGGATGGCTATGATTGTTAGGAAGCTTTCTCTGAAATCAAGCCTGAGCTTACCTCTTTGCTAATTCTACCCACAGCTCCTAGTTCTGCCTTCTGGAGGCAAACAGAGAAAACTAATCTCTCTTTCACATCACCTTCAAATGTTCAAACACAGACTTTCTGTTCCCTTTGAGTATTTTTTTCTCCAATTTAACCATGCTTAATCTCTTCAACCTAACTTCATATGTCTTGGGCTCAAGCACCATATTGGTTAATCTCCTCTGGACCTTTTCCAGTTTATCAATGTTCTTTCTTTAATCATGATGCACAGAGCTGAACATGATACTTTGAATGAGGAGGGTTAAATATAATGGGACTATCCTTTCCTTGTTCCTGGAAGTTACGTCTCTCCTAATAAAGCCCAAGACCATATTAGCTTTTGGGGCTGCCATAACAACACCACTGAATTAGACTGAGCATACAATTGCTATCCATCCATGCCTCTGTTTTCTTATGTTTTTTTAAATTTTCTTAATTAAGTGCTTGACTTTATAGTTACTCCTATTGAATTTCGTCTTAGATTCATCTCAGTGTTCTAGCTTGTTGAAATCTATTTGTGTTCTGACTCTGTCAGCCAGCGTGTTAGCTTTCCCTCCTTTGTTTCATCTACAGTTGATGGCCATGCAATGGATACCTTTATTCAAGAAATTATTGAAACATTATAAGGCCAAATACAGATCCCTGGGGAACCTCATTTGGCTACAATGACATCTAACCATTAACTCATCTTTAAATCTGGTCATCCAACCAGCTCTGAATTCATTTGAGCGTATTATTACCAAATCTATTTCTCTTCCTCTTCACCACAAGAATAGCGTGAAACACTTTATTGAAAGGTTTGCCAATATCCAATCATAGCCATAGAATTTCCTCATCTACTAGTCTAGTAATGATAGGTTTTTTTTTTGCTTTTCTTAAGGACAGGTTAGTCTGACATGACTTGTTCTTAATGCAGTTATGCTGGTTCTTTTTAATGCATGAGTAGGAAAGTCATTGACAGGAATAGCAAAGTGAAAAAAATGAGTAGGCTTTTTAGTGAAAAATAAAGGTGGTATTAGACAGACTGACTGAGGTAACATTGGGATATCCTGGTGAAGGTCCATGTAGGTGGAGAGCCATAACTACGTGGCAATGAGGGCTTTGATCAAGGATGCCAACATCTGGGGTCACTTTCTTCTCATGGTGGCCCTCTAGACTTTACTTCCTATTCTACCCCACGCAAATATAACTAGGATTGTTTTCTATACTACCCCGTCTGTCCCCCAACTGAATTTTCCTTTGTTGCAAGAATGCCTTAATGAGCATATATAACTGATGATCTGGATCTGGAGTTGGGGACAAAGGTCAGAAGTCTGTCACTAACAAGGTCCATGACCTTGAGCAAGTCATGCTTCCTGACCGGATCTGCTTCCTCATTTGAAAAATGAGGGGGTTAGACTAGGTGTATGATCTCCGAGTGTCCTTTCAACTCTAATATCTATGGTTCTACAACTTTAAGAAACAGGAATGCCATATCAAGGACCCCATTCAACAATGTAGGAAGGCAGATAACATCATCCAAGTGAATTCCCTAGTCCCTTATTGAATACTTACCATTGTCCTCGGTGGAACTGTCTGAAAGTAAGAGGGATAGAGCCTGAGATTGGTGAGATGGGGCTGGGAAAAACTTGTCCTGTTTTCCATTTTTTAAGTTTGGTGGGAATTAAAAGTCTCTGGAGTCCTGGAAATGTTCTAGAATATTTTCTAGATAGTGACCTTACTTCCTATTGTTTATTTATAGGAAAGTAAATTTGCTTCTATAATACAACTTCCAAAGCCAGTTATGTGTGGACACCAGTTCTCTCTTCAGAATATGACCAAAGTCATCCAGCCCAGTATGAGCAAAATGAAAGAATACAATAGTGGGAAGGGATATTGAGAGTTCATGGGTTAACTTCTTAGCATAAAATAGTGCCACCCAAAGAAGAAGAAGTTGAGCAGTGCTCAGCAGCTGACAGCCAGATTTTTCTGGACAAGGACATGACACCGGCAGTTGAATGTGGGGGAGGAGAGGGATTGAGTGATGGTACCAGGATGGGTGAGTGGACATTAAAGACAGGCTTAACAATTTTGCTGAAGTTGGGTCTGACTCCTGCTAATACTGATATTTCCTTCCTGTAAACTCCCAAGGCTTAGTCTATGTCATACAAGTTAGCTATCACTAATGTTAGAGGGTCTCTCCTGTGTTCATACTGTTGTTTATCCCTGGATTTCTCATAATCTGTTGACATTCTTCTTACTCTTTAAAGTCTAGTTCAAATACCACCTCCTCCATGAAGCCCTTCCTGCTTCTCCCAGACAAAAGGGACCTTTCCTCTATTTGTCCTTGTGGCATACTGGTTATACTTGTGCATACACTTGTCTTATTTGAGTTTATGTGATATTTTTCTGTGTACATGTTTATCTTTCTTGATAGGCAGCCAGCAAATTCCTCATCTTATTTATCTGTATCTCTCTTTTTATCTTACCTTCAATCCCAGCAACTAGCCTCGTACATAGAAGGTTCTTAGTAACTGTTCTGAAACAAATGAAAGAATGCCCAATGGATCAGGATCACAAGGGCAAATGGACAAGAGGGTGGTTCAGCAAGATAAAGCCAAGAATAAAAAAGCCTGGAAATAATGGAGTTTTCTGTTTAACTGATAAATTTTGTTTAGACCCATCACAGACCCTCCCCCCCAATAAACTTACAATTAATCTCCTTTTAAGTATGATCCCTGAAAAGTCAAACATAAAACAGCATAAAAAAAGAATGATTGCAACTCCTGGCAATGTAACCTTTGATTGTAGAAATTTACTCTTCATTACACAGGAGAAGGTATGTACTTTCATTTTAATAAGCTTCACCTTACCCATAATTGGTGATCACTGGTTTTTGCCTTTAGAGGGGTCTTGATTAGTACAGTATGGTTGCAGTCATTGTGGACTTTTTTCTATTGGGTGTGTTTTTTTCACCCTCCATCCCATTCTCGATGTACAAACAGCAGGTAATTACCGTATTTCCCCATGTATAAGATGCACCTTAATTTTGGGTCCCGAAATTTGAAAAAAAAATGTATTGCATAAAGTTATTGAACTCAAGTTTTATTCATCTGCTCTTAGCTTTCAGGCATCTTTCGGGCAAGTCTGATGTGTGTACGCATGCTTAGTCCATTCCCTTTCATGAACCTGAAGCACCAATTGTGTGCTCCTTTGAAATCAGTAACTTCTTTTTCATCAGCAGTTCTTCTTGCCTCGTGCTGAACCATCTTTGTGGACACAGGAATTCCAATTGCCCTTTGCTCTTCAATTCCCTCTCTAAATCAGGCCATTTTGCTGACTTGCCTCTCATGGCCGCCTTCTGCCATTGCGTTTTCAGTAGGATTTCTTCTTCCTGTAGCCAGTCTCGGATTGTTTCCTCTGTTGGAGGAGGACCAAACTTAGTTCAGCAGCACAATTTCCATTCACCTGTGCAAAATGGATCACTTTTAACTTGAGTTCAGCACTGTACAAAAATCTTTTCTGAGCCCTTTCTGGGCAGAACGTGCCAAAATGTAACCTAATATACCAGTAACAAATGTGAAACAATGAGTGTAAAGACAAGTGCCAAAAAGAGGGAAATGCAAGTAAAAAAAAAATCTACAACCACTGTATAAGACGCACCCAGTTTTTAGACCCCAAATTTTTCAAAAAAGGGTGAGTCTTATACATGGGGAAACATGGTAATTAGTTAATCACTGAAGATCCTTAAAACAATAGCTAGAAGGCTTTTTGGTGGACCAAGTATTTTCCTGGGAGACACTTCCTTGCCTGGGAAAGTGTGCTGAATTCAGAGACACAGGACTGGAGTTTGAGTCTTAGTGCTGCAGCTAAGTCACATGACCTCCCTGGGCTTCAATTTCCTCACCTGTAAAATGAAGGGGGTGGACTTGCCCTACCCTTTCCAGCTCTAAATCTCTGATATTCTGGTGCTCACAAAAGTCCCCTGAGATGGAAACATATATATTGTTCTCCTCATTTCACACATTGGGAAAATGAGGCCCCTAGAGGTTAGGAGATTTATGCATAGTCATGCAACTAATAAGTGCTAGGGTGAGGATTCAAGCCCAGGTCTCCTGACTCCCAGTCCAGCGCTTTCCCCGCTATGCCAGTGACCTCCTTTACTCTTTTAGAGAGTTGTCATTAAGTCAATGTCAATGATCTTCCATACTTTTTCAGAGAGTTTGTTCGAGTAGTTTCAGACATGTCTGACTCTCTGTGACCCTATTTGAGTTTTTTTTGATAAAGATACTAGAGTGGTTTGCCATTTCCATCTCTAACTCATTATACAGATGAGGAAATTGAAGCAAACAGGGTTAAGTGACTTGCCTAAGATCTAGTAAACATCTGAGGCTTTTAGAGAGGGGGTGGGGCTATGGGGCTTGTCTGCTTCCATTAATGCTGCTTTCCAGGGCTTTAGGAACCACACTCCTATGGCAGGCAGAAGAGCCAATCTACTGCTTAAAGTTCATGCTTTTTAGATCTAGTGCTAGGGTAGTTTCCAAAGAGGAAAGGAAGCCTTGTAGTTCGATTCTAGTGGCTCTCAAGTAGATAGGCTTTGAAATGGTTGGAGATGATATACTCATGTGACTTAATTTTTCATTTAATAGTTTTTCTAAGTGTTGGCTGAGAAGAAAACTTTAAGCATTTGCTTAGGCAAAAAATCATGTTGGAGGCCATATTCAACATTTAGTTAAGTTGATGGGAGTTGACTAAGGGGGAAATGTACCCAGAGTGTCTGGTTCAATAATCCCCGAATCCCTGCTCCTATGAGATAGGGCTATGCAAGGAGCCAAATGCAGCCAATCTGGGCTTTCTCTTCTCTTTTTCAGTGCTGAGAAAGATTAAATATATGATTCCCAGAGTACATGGCAATAAATTCTTGGTGCTTCTTGAGTTTATTACTGTGTCTCCTTTTCATGGGCTGAGGGAGGAAGTATGACCAAGAAATGTCTTTAAATGGAGAGCAAAAGAGCCTTTTGTTCAAGGAACTCCAGGCAGGGGAAGAAAAAAGCACAACAGAATTTTCCAACCACTTGTTTTATCTGCTTATTTAAATCAGAATATCTCATCCTTGCCTTCAAGGACCTTATGATCTACTTGAGCAGAGCAGATATAATCGAAGGAAAAGCTTAACAATAATGACAGGACTTAGAGATTGGGTCAAGATGCCAGTAACAGAGATGTCATACAGTAAGGTACAATGAATTGTACAGACTTAATTGTACATATTTTATATGATTGCCCAGAGGAGAAAAAGGTAACTTCAGGTTGGGGCAATGAAGAAAAGTTTTTAGGAGGCGGAGGGATGTGACATGGGCTTTTAAGGATGGAAAGGGTTTGAATAGGCAGAAAAGGAACAAGTTGTATGTAATGGATTCCCAATTTTATGTATAATCCCTATCTTATGGCCTTTGTACATGGAAACGTTAATGTTTGTTGAGGACTTTCTAATTCATAATAAAAAATAACTTAAAGACTTAGAGAGGAAGACAGTTATAGATTTTAATATTCTTTCAAATATAGATTATTTATGCTAGTTGCTTTTCTAATGTTGAAACATTCTTCCATTCCTAATATAAATCCAATTTGGTCATAGTGAATAATTTTTATATATAAAATTGCAAGCTTTGAGGTAGGATTTTATTTAAAATTTTCCATCAAAATTCATTTCTGGGATTATTTTTACTTCTCTGCCTTTACCTTATCCTTCCCTAGTTTGGGTATTAGAACAGATTTGATTCATAAGAGGAATTTTGTAGAGTGCTTTGAGAATAATTATTATAACATAAGCAATAATAATAATAATAGTAATAGTGAACATTTATATAGTGCTTACTATGCTCCAGGAACTATGCTAACCACTTTTACATTTATTATCTTATTTAATTATCAAAGCAACTCTGGGAGGTAGGTTCTATTAGTATCCCTATTTTACTAATTGCTATTTATGTTGTTGATAAAATTTACTCATAAATTGTCTGAAGCAATGGTTTTTCTTTGGCAATATCTTGTTCAATTCTCCACCCTAAGATTGAGTCATTTAAAAGATCTTTCTTTTCTGTTTAATTAATTTGGTATTTTGGGCCAAACCCTAACTGAGGAATATGCATATTTTTCAGCTGTTCATGGTACCTTAAAAATAATTGATTTATGTATCAGATTTAGCCTAGCCAGACCAGTGATTCAGGCTTGAGGATTAAAATTTAATGAATCACTCATAGATGATAAAACGTAACTTTGTGACAACAAAATGAATAATGAAAATAACTTTATTGATAAAGTATGATCTTGTTTGTGTTCACATGTATTCTGTTTTGAGTATGTGTCAATAGTCAGGTGAGGCCCAGTTTGAGTGCATACTGTCTCTCAACCTACAGTCAGACAGCTAGTAAATAGAGTAGTAAGAGAGGCAGAATTCAAACTCAGGTTTTTCGAGCTCCAAGTCCAACTCCTTTTTCGTTACAGCATCATTCTTCTGAGATGAATTAGGAGCCAGTGGTAAAGACTTTCAGGACCAATATCAGGTCTGGCCCTGGGAAAAGTGGGAAGTTGGTAAAAGTTATCTCTTCAAGCCCAGAAGCTTCCATTTCTGTGCCTGTTCTTTTCCCTCTGAGATGGCTTTGTCCATCCCTCCTAGCCCTATGTACTTAGCCTATTCTACCTAAATGAACTCACCACTCAACGAAAGATCTCCTGTCAGTCATTTGTACTTTAGTGTGAATTAAAGAGATCATGTTCCATTTTCCAGGAAGATTTGCCTTTTAAGCTTATTTACTCATTGCAATAAAGTATCTGTTAAAGATTATAGATTTGGAGCTGGGAGGAACCTCAGAGGTTATCTAGTCTTAAACCCTTATTTTACTGAAGAGGAAACTGAAGCCAAGACAAATTAAGTGACCTGGCGCAGAGCCTCTGACTCAAGGGCCAATGAGTGTGTGTGCGTGCGTGTGTGTGTGTGTGTGTGTGTGTGTGTGTGTGTGTGTGTATAGGGAGGCAATGGAACTAAAACAACAACATACAGGCAGCCACCTACTCTGCCCATGCATAAGATTGCCCTGGCTTCACACTTAGTGTAAGATCATTATCATTTTCCCAGGATTCTGCACATAGAAAACAGTAGGGTTGTACTTTGGTCCCCTCACTTTTGATCTCTCATCTTTAGAAGTTTTTCCAGTAGGAGGAAAAACCACAGTTAGGTAGCTTCACAATGTTTTAGAATGGCACTTCAGCCCATGGACAGGAGAGAGGTGCATACTGGGCATTACGAGAAGAACTGTGATGTCAATGCTAGACCATCACTGAACTAGATGTGTATCCCAACCCCTTCCCTTACCAACCCCTGACAGTAGGCCTCAGGGTCTTCAGGGCACTAGGCTATAAAATGGGGGAGGTAGAGATTAAATGATCACCAAAGTTACTTCCAGTTCTAACATCCTCTGATTTTCTGATCCAGGTTCAATTAGGCTGCACAGAAAACAGTGGGGTTCAAGGAAGCAATTGCTTGCCTGCTTAGTGGGTGCCTGCAAGGTTGTATGCGGATTAAGCATTCTCTCAGATCTTTTCCATGGATTCAATTAAATATTCACTCCTTTTATTTCTGCTTTTGTACTCGAACTGTTAGCATGTGCAAGAAAAAACCCACCAAGAGCCATGTTGGACATAAGGATGAAAGAATCCAATTAGACTAGCCAAAGGGGAAACCACTTAAGGAACATAGTGGAAGACAACTAATCATCTGTGTCAAGGCTCTTAGCTCTGATGGAAGCAAAAGCCAAGCTTGCTTGGACACTGCCCTTCCTTGTTTTTGTTCAGCTATATTAAAAGGAAAATATCTCTGGAGAGAGGATGCAATGAGTCATTGGGACACTAAATACAGGGTAAATATTCATGGATTTCTTTGTTTCTGGCTCATGATTTTACCCTCCAAGACACGTGCCAAAGACCATGTTGGTACAAAGGAACTACTCACTTTGCTCTCCGCACCAACTATTAGGCACTAATTCCCACCCCATATTCTTCTTGCCCTATCTGGCCCCTGATATTTGGGAACTATCCAAGGCATACTTGATTATTAGCAAAAGTCATGCACTCTTAATGCCCATGAGAATTTGACAAAGTGATTTCATCTTCTGAGCCTCAAACAGTTTCCTCACTTGGAAAATGAGAGCGTTGGACTGAATGGTCTCGGAGGCTTCTTCTAGATCTATGAACCTATTATTGATGATGAAATAAATTATTGTCATTTGACCCTGATTAGACCTGAGTGTGGCCTTACCTCTTAATTGGAAGAGGATTTGGTAGACTCATATGTCACCCTGAATCTGATTATACTACCCTCAATTTTTTTAAAAGAAAAGGTTATTTCAAAGATTTTAGAGAAAAGCTAGACAGAATCGTAAGACCTAAAATTCTAGAAGGAGATACCAACCCAGGAGAGATGGTAAGATCTAAAGAATGAAATTCTGAAGATAATAGGCATAAGAAGGAAAGGGAGGAGAGGGTGGAGAATGTATAAAGATACTAGGGTAAATAAACAGAGAATTTATTGACTAACTTTGATTTTTAAAAGACACGTCCAAAAGATAGAAGCAAAGTTAAATAATGGAAGATGAATACATGGCCTTCTCTCCCAATTTCTTTCATTTTCAAAAGTTCTAAAGTTTGAGATGAGCCAAGGCACATGAAGAATTCCCAAAATAATAAAAGGCATTTTTAAAAAAGCCGTATTGGCTGAAAGAAGAGGATCAAAGAGGGGAGAGGACCTGGTGTGAATGGAATGACAATAGTGGATCTGGGGAGAAGGCAGAACTCCTCACTTATTATCTTATTCTATGGGTTTTTTTTCTTTCAAGGGGAATAATCTTTGGGACTGTAAAGAACAGGAGTTGAAATCCAAAATAATCAAGGCAATAGTAAACGTGCACTTAACTTCCCTTGATGAAGTCAAGTACTAGGCTGGTACAAATTGAATCCCAAGGCACTGAAAGATTGGAAACACATAATTGCCAAGAGGCTGCCAGGAATCTCAAAAGTCTGTGGAGCATAGGCAAGCTATAGCATGGGAGAGGAGCAAATATTCTGATTCTCATGAGATGAAAAGGTTGATGCAGTTTGTGACCCCTACATGCTTTAGCTGGACGTTGCTTTGGCCAAAAAATTCAATGCTTGCTGACCTACATGTTGGCCAGTCTCTACGCAGTTTTTGAGAAGTTTGGCAACCTCTCAGACCATTTCCAATGTAATGCTGAAGGTTTGTTTAGTGGTAGAAATTGATTGTAACTCAATGATCTTGATTTTTGTTCTAGGTAAAATTCTGGAATATTTTATTAAAAGAATAATCATTGAACTGCTCAAAAAGGAAGTAGTAATCACAAAGAGCCTGAATGGTTTCAAGATCAAGCAGTGACAGATTACATTTTTTACCTTTTTCAACAGGATAGAACAGGGGAATATGTTAGGTGTAATTTACCTAGATGTTACCAAAGCATTTGATTTGCTATCACTGCAAAGTGGAGGGAGAAATATGGGTTAGACAACAGTACATTTAGGTAGGATTAGAATTAGAGCAGTTAAGTGAACAGTGGATAGAGTGCTGGACTTGGAGTCAGTGAGACTCATTTCTGTGAGTTCAGATCTGGCCTCAGATACTTTTACTAGCTGTATGACCCTGGGCAAATCACTTAACCCTGCTAGCTTCAGTTTTCTCATTGGTAAAATGAGCTGGAGAAGGAAATAGGAAACCACTTCAATATCTTCTGACTACTCCCTCCCTCAATCTGCTATTCTTTCTATCACATCATGTTCTTTTATCTTCTTCCCCTGCTACTTTCCTGTAGACAAGATAGATTTCTATACCCAATTGATTGTGTATGTTATTCCCTCTTTGAGCCAATTCTGATGGGAATAAGGTTCACTCATTCCTTCTCACCTGCCCCCCCCACCTCCACTGTAAAAGCTTTTTCTTGCCTTCTTTATGTAAGATAATTTACCCCATTCTACCTCTTTCTTTCTCTTTCTCCCAGTACACTCCTCTCTCATCCCTTAATTTTGTTTTTAGATATCATCCCTTCATATTCAACTCACACCTGTACCTTCTGTCTATATATCCTCCTTCTAAGTACCCTAAGAATGAGGAAGTTCTTATGAGTTACAAGTGTCATCTTCCCATGTAGGAATGTAAACAGTTTCAGCATATTAAGTCCCTTAGGATTTCCCTTTCCTGTTTACCTTTTTATACTTCTTTTGAGTCTTGTACTTCAAAGTCAAATTTTCTTTTCAGCTCTGGTCTTTTGTTCAGCCATTTCAGTAGTGTCCAACACTTTGTGACCCCATGTAGGGTTGTCTTGGTAAAGATACTGGAATGATTTGACATTTTCTTCTCCAGCTCATTTTACAGATAAGGAAACTGAGGGAAACAAGGCTAAGTCACTTGCCCAAAGTCACACAGCTAGTAAGTGTCTGAGGCTGGATTTGGACTCAGAAAGAGGAGTCTTTCTGACTCTAGGCCCAGTGCTCTATATACTGTGCCACCTAGCTGCCCCTTATAAGATGAATACTTGCATAATTTGGTTGTGGACTGCAGCACCTTGCAAAATAAATAGAACATACCAAAAGAAGGTTTTGAGCTATAAGAGACTTTAGAGGTTTTCTAGCCTAAATCCTTCTTTTTATAGAAAGGGAAACTGAAGACCAGAGAGGTTAAGTGACTTAGTTAAACCACACATCCTGCAGCAAAATTGTGAAGTAGGTGAAATTTGTTCATCTTGTAGCAGCATGTTAGATTCAGGACACCTTGGTCCTCACAGGGTGTTTGGAAGCACCTCAGTGCCTGTGTTAAGGTCCTCTTCCTTCAGAGGTTTTTGCTTGCTTTTTTGGCATTAACACTTTTATCTTCCTAGACTTTAGGGTTTATACATGCAAAAATGGATGGAATAGAAAGTTAACCCAATTATTTTAAGTATATAAAAGAAAGACAGTTCCTGTTCCTTATGTTTTGAGAAGTGCTGGTCTAATCTTAGCAGCCTTCCAGGCTGACTCTGATATCACTCTGGGTCTCTTGGCATCTTGCTAAGATCCTTCAGCCTCCTCTGGACAGTGCTACAATCAAAGGCCTTCATGGTCACCAGGTAGCGCTATTTCAGGGATGACCAGGAGATTTCTTATAGAGCTAAGAAAGGTCATTGGTGAGTCTCAGGAGAAGCTTGAAAATTGTGCCATTTGGTTAATCAAATGTAGACTTTGAGCCTTCACTGTGATACATGTGACCTGACATTGCAAAAATGAAATACATATAGACCAGGAAGAGTGAGCTTTAATATATACACATTTAGCGACAAGGACTGGACCAGGGATTTAATTGGAATAGGGAACTCCCAGGAGAGGAAAGTCCCTCTGCCAATACAAAATGATACCTTCTTTGCAACTTAATTTTAGGGAGTTGAGAGTACCAATAGACCAAAGTCATATCAAAGGTTGCACAGCCATTATATTGCAGAGGTGGGACTTGAATCCAGATCTTTTAGGCTTTGTGGATAGTTCTCTATCCATTCATGGATCAAAAAATATCTTTAAAATACTTACTTATAGAAAATATCTCTGAACATATTACCTCTCTTGTATATTTATTGATATTAAAAGTATGCCATAAGAGGGAGCTAGGTGGCACAGTGGAAAGAGCACTGGCCCTGGAGTCAGGAGGACCTGTAACACCTCAGACTATTATTAACTGTATCATCCTGGGCAAGTCACTTAACCCCCATTGCCTCAAAAAAAAAATGTACTATGTTTTTGTTAACTGCTTAGCTTACATATTCCTAGTCCAGTTTCCCCCATGATACTCTCCTGTCTATTGACTAAGGCTCCATACCCTAGTGGATAAAGTTACTCAACTTAGAGTGAGGAAGATCTGAGCTTGAATCCAGTTTCAGGCACTTGTTAGCTGTCTGACTCTGGGCTTGACCTCTCTCAGTCTCATTTTCTCCTTCTGTAAAATGGGGATAATTATAGCACTTACTTCATAGGGTTGTCATGAGGATCAAGTGAGATAAAATATGTAAAGTTATCTGCAAACCTCAAAGTGCTATATAAATGCTGGCTATTATTAGTAATGCCTTAAATCACATTGATAATTTTTTATCAGTAAAAAGTAATTTTTAATAGTTGGCATGTATGATAAATATCTTAGCTTTAACTACCTTAACTTTGGCAACCCCTGGCTATTTAGTTCTCCTTCCTTTTTTCTTTAAATTTTATTTTTTTAATTTATGGAATAAAACAAGCATTCTTTCCTCCCTCCCTCCTTTACTTCTTTCCTTCCTCCCTCCCTCCCTCCATTCCTTTCTTCCTTCCTTCCCACCATCCCTCAACTCTTAGCATCTTCTCCGTTAAGTTTACCTTGTCCTTCTCTTCTCCATCTTGTCTGGGGCTGAATTTGAACTTGGATCTTCATGACTCCAAGCCTGCTGCTCAATCCACTCTGCCAAGTAACTGCTCCTTTAGCAAGGCTTTTCCAAAGTATAATCCTCTCTGCCTCATCTACTTACTTTTATTAGCATCTCATTTTCCAAGATGCATTGGGATTGATTTCCTTATGAGATATTTGGAAGAAGTGAAAGAGAAATAAATAAAAAGTCTATAGAAGAATTCTTTCAAAAGGTTGGGAGGCAGTGTGGGGCAGGAGAAAGATTTGAAACCTAGCTCTGCTACCAACTTTCTATGCAACTTTGGTCAAGTCTTATAGCTTAGCCAAATAACCAGAAAATATTCATTAGGGGCCTGCTATGTGTAAGGCACTCTGCTTGGAGACAAAATACAAGTACAAAGAATGGAACAATCCCTACTCACAGTAGTTTGTTTTCTAATGGGTCACCCTCAGTTTTTTTTCTTTTCTGAAAAATGAAGGGATGGACTAGTTGAGATCCAAGGTCTCTCTTTGCTCTAAATATACGATCCTATCATCATCCCTCACCCACAGCTACAACAATTACTCTGCATGACCCCAAATTTGTGATTCAAACTAACTCCTTTCACACAAAAACAAAAGGTCTTCTAATTTGCTCTTCATTCAGTGTCCTCAAGTATACCACATCTCCTAGAAAGGAGTTCTCTTCCTCTACCAGAGGAGCTGTTCAGTCCAAGTGCCTTCACTTGATTTTCTTAACACAGTCTGACTACAGTAAACGATACTATTCCTAGGTCTACTGAGAAAAATGACAGACTTTCAGACTGGATCTTAGACCAGTTCACACTGGCTAGAAAGGTCAATGTTACTTCTTGCTGTCTATAGAATGTCGAAGATGATACAAAGGTAGACACAGCAGGAAAACCACAATACTGCTGCACGTAGCAGTGTTGGCTGAGATTCCATATTGTTCTGTATAAGACCTTCCTTCTGCACTACAAGCCAGGCAACCATTCATTGCCTTTCTTGCAGTTGCCTACCCAAATTGTGCATTATCTTCATTAACAATTCCTCTAGGGATCTGGGATGAAGGTAGTGTGGAATACCATGGAGCTAGTACTATTGAACTTTTACTATCAAAGTCCTAGTCCATTGGATACAGATGTGCCTGAGAGACCAGAGAACATCTGAGGTTTTCCAGACCTCACAGCACACTGGTACACACAACCATATAGTAAAAGGAAATACAAGAAGACCTTTTCGAGCAATGCTATGGTACTTTCAATGAAGAGGTCTCACCTACCTCTTTCTCTTGCTAAGATAATGATCTCTGCAACCTCAATATAAGGATCGGTTTAGGAACAACAGCTGAGTTCTTGTCTCCCTATAGGCAACCTCATTGTAACAGAGAAGTTAATACCCTCAATTTAGGCTGCAAGTAGCGCTTATTGCTTTCCTGCTACTACAACTCAATTCTCCAGCTTTCATGATTATGGTAATAGCTCAGCCCTGGCTTATGTTTCATGTGCAGAGATGAACCAGGTCTCCATACCACTTCCTCCAAATCCACATCATACTTGCTGCACTATGGTCATCTCCGCTTCCACCAGCAGTTTGGACCATGCCTGCTAAGCTCTGATAAATGAATTTTTGCCTTATCTTATCCTGAATCAGGACTCTATGTCAATTCCTGGCCATTTCTATGCTATGCTTCCATGTGGATCACACCCTACACTTGGCTTTTCAGCCCCCCTAAGAATGTTAATTCCTTGAGGGCAGAGACTGTCTTGTTTGCTTGTACTTGTATCTTCAGTGCCATGGATTTCTGGCACACAGTAAACACTTAGTAAATGCCCTATGATTATCTATTTATCTATTAATCCATCTATCCGTCTATCTGTTTATATGAATTGGAGCTAAAACATTTTTCCCCTGCAAAACTACGTCTCCAATAAAGATGATAGAAATCAGAGGGTATATTGGATTCAATACAAACACTTTTACTTTTCTGACAACTAATTCCAGGCTGTAATTATTCTGTGTATCGAGGAATAGGTATAATTACAGTAAATAGTGGCCCTGATTAGTAAAATGAGAAACAGCTTTCATACTGTGCTAACATTCTTTCATAGTACTAGACATGTATTTATTAGTATGGGAAGGCTGTTGCGACTTACCTCATGTCACTTGAATCAGTTGCCTGCTGGCCTGGCACAACATTTTATGGGGTTCCTCAGCACAGAGTCTGCATGGCAATGTGGCTTTTAAATCCTAAACAATGAGCAGTCTTCTTACTACTAGGTCTGTTACAGAAATACATTCTAATCGCACATCAGCCACAAATAAGGTGGGGTAATCAATTCATTGTACATAGACATATTGCCTAGTCCATGAATTTACAGTAATTAATTATGCTACAGAGAAGTATGTAGAGAACATGTCTGTCTTCAAATACAAAGTCAGGAGTTACAAGGAATAGAATCTGTGGCCTCTTAGAGAGACTAATGCGCTTTTCATCTGTGATACTTCATTTGCCAAGCAAAGCTGATATGCATTCTTTGGAGGAGGAAGGACCATAAACTTGGAATCATGGGGAAAAAAGCCTTAGCTAATTTTCCTTCTACCCTCACTCAGGTTCTCATTTCCTCTCGCCTGAATTAACTATTTAAATGAGACAGCTTCTTAATTCTTCTTCTTAGTTGCTACAATCCACCCTTCATGAGGCTAAATAGATAAGTTTTCTGACAACTCTTACAATATAACTTCTACATCCAAAAACTTTTAGTAATACCCCATTGCCTACTGAATAGGATTTAACTTCCTTAGCTTGGCATCCAAGGACCTTTACAAAATGACTCTTACCTATTTAGGTTTAATTCATCTTACTTTATGAACTACATACTGCAGCCTTTGTACTGTTTCATCATCTTGTCCTTCTCTCTCCCACTTCTAAACATTTTCTTATGATATTTCTGGTGCCAAAAATGCATTCCCCCTTCCATCTCCATTTATTGAAAGTCTTCCCTTTCTTCAAGGGCCATCTCAGATGACACTTCCCTCTTTTGCTACTCTTGGTATTTTTTTTTTATTTTTGGTTCCAAAGTCTTTCTATCTCAACTCCTCCCCACTCATTGAGAAGGCAAGAACTATAATCCCCATTATACATATGAAGTAATAAAAAACATATTTTTGCATTAGCCATGTTACCCCCCTCTATACCCTGTGGCCATCAGTTCTCTGTCTAGAGGCAAATAACATTTTTAATTGAGTCCTTTGCAGTTGTAGTAGGTCATTAAATTCACAAAAATTATTGTCTTTCACAGTAGATTATCTTCACAATATTGCTTTTACTGTGTGCATTGTTCTCCTAGTTCTGTTCACTTTGCATCAATTAATATGTTTTCTTGGGTTTTTCTGAAACTGTCCTCTTCATTTCTTTTTTAAAGTATACTTTATTTCATTAAATATTTCCCAAATACATGTAAAATTTAAAAAAAAATCTTCAACTTTTGAGTGCCAAATTCTTCCCTCCTTTGTGCCCCTCCCCCTCTTTGAGAAGTCAAGCAATTTGAGACTGATTATATATGTGATTCAAATTAGCCACGTTGCAAAAGAAAGCAGACAAAAAAACCAAATAAAATTAAGAAAGTTAAAAAAACATGCTTCAATCTGCCCTTTGAGGCCATCAGTTCTTGATGTAGAGGCAAGATAGTATTTTTAACTGAGCCCTTTGCAGTTGTAATATCTCATTGTATTGGTGAGAATTACTAAATTTCTCACAGTCGATTGTCTTCACAATATTGTCATTACTGTTTACACTGTTCTCCTAGCTCTGCTTACTTAACATTAAAATCAGTTGATGTGTCTTTCCAGGTTTTTCAGAAATTATCCTCTTCATCTTTTCTTACGGCACAATTGTATTCTATTACAATTATATACCATAACTTGTTCAATCATTCCCCAGTTGATGGGTATTCCCTTAGTTTCCAGTTCTTCACCACTGCAAAAATAGCTGTTACAAATATTTTATACATGTAGGTCCTTTTCTTTTTCCTTTGATCTCCTTGAGGTATAAACCTAGGAACAGCATTGCTGGATCAAAGGGTATGCAAGGTTTTATAGCTCTTTGGTCATAGTACCAAATTGTTTTCCAGAATGGTTAAATTAATTCACAGCTCTACCAAGATTGCAATAGTATCTGTTTTCCACACTGTTGTAGGATTTGTCATTTTCCTTTTCTGTCATGTGAGCAGATATGAAGGGTAAGAGGTGATATCTCAGAGTTGTTTTAATTTACATTTCCCTAATCAATTGTGATTTAGAGCATTTTATGTGATTATTGATAGCTTTGATTTCTTTCTCTAAAAACACCAGTTCATATCCTTTGACCATTTAACATTTAATTAATTTAAATTTTTACAAATTTGGTTTAGTTCCCTATATATTTAAGAAATGAGACCTTTGTCAAAGAAACTTGCTGTAAAATCCCCCCTCCCAGCTTTCTGCTTTTCTTCTAATTTTGGCTGCATTGGTTTTGTTTGTGAAAAAAAATTTGTTAATTTGATGTAATCAAAATTACCAATTTTACCTCCCATGATCTTTTCTATCTCTTGTTTCATCATGAACTTTTCCTTTTTACATAGATAGGATAGGGTTTTTTTAGCATGTTCCCCTAATTTAACTCTTTGTGTCTGCATGTCTAAATCATGTAGCCATTTTGACCTTATTTTGGCTTATAGTGCGAGATATTGGGCTAAGCCTAGTTTCTGCCATTCTACTTTCCAGTTTCCAAAACTTTTTTTATTGTTGTTGTCAAATAGTGAATTCTTGTACCAGTAGCTGGGATCTTTGGGTTTATGAAACAGTAGATTTCTGTGCTTATTTACTTCTGTATATTATATACCTAATCTATTTGATTGACCACCTGCTCTATTTCTTATCCAGCAATAAATAGTCTTCATGATTACTGCATCACAATATTGTTTGAGATCTGATATTTTTAGTCCCTCTTCCTTCATGCTTTTTTTTTATTGATTGCCTCTATATCCTTACCTTTTATTTCTCAAGGTGAAATTTTGTTTTTATTTTTTCTAGCTTTATAAAGTAATTCCTTGGTAGTTTGATTGGTATGGAACTGAATAAGTAAATTAATTAGGTAGTATTTCCATGTTTACTATACTGGCTCTGCCTACCCATGAGCAATTAACATATAGCTCTATTTGTTTGCATCTGTATTTGTACAAAGAATGTTTTGTAGTTGTGTTTGCTTTAATTCCTGTGAAACTCTTGGTAGGTTGATTCTAAAGTATTTTATACCATCTGCAGTTATTTTAAATTGAATTTCTCTTATGTGTTCCTGCTGGATCTTGTTAACATATAGAAATGCTGATTATTTTTGTGGGTTTATTTTTTATCCTGCAAATTTGTGAAGTCATTACTTGTTTTGACTAGTTTTTTTTTGTTTGACTCTCTAGGGTTCTCTAAGAAAACCATCTTGAAAAAGTGATAATTTTGTTTCTTCGTGCCTTACTCATTCCACTTATTTTTCTTGTCATATTACTAAAGCTAGCATTTCTAGTACAACATTGAATAAAAATAGTGATAATGGACATCCTTGCTTCACCCCTGATCTTATTGGAAAAGTTTCTTGTTTATCTCCATTATAGATAATGCTTCCTCTTGGTTTTAGATAAATACTACTAATCATTTTATTTATTTTCTAGTGTTTTTTAAAATGAAAATAGGCGTTGTGTTTTGTCAAAAGTGTTTTTGTCAAAAAATATATATTGATAGAATTGTGATTTGTGTTTTGTTATCAATAGTTATTCTTAGAGTTTTTGTAATATTGAACCAACCCCACATTCCTGGTATAAATTCAGCCTGTATAATCTAAATGATATATTGTTGTAGTTGTCTTGACAGTGTTTTACTGTTTATATAGTATTGGATGCTATATAAACCTATATATACTGCATAAATAACAATTAATTCTAATACCATATAGACTATTACATGTAAAATTTTATTATTGTTAACATTTTACTAAATGTTATACGTAACAGTTTATATAGTGTTCAAATTCATTGTTTTTTAAAAGTTAAACGTTATATGTAACATTTTATATAGTATGGGAATTAATCATTCTTTAAATATTTAGTAAAATTCACCTATCAATCCATCTGGTCTTAAGGAGCTCATTTATTGCTTTTCAATTTCTTTTTCAAAGATGGAGTTATTTAAATATTCTATTTCCTCTTTTGTTAATCTAGGCAATTTGTTTTTTTTGTAACCATTCATTTCACTTAGATTGTCAGTTTTATTGGCATATAGTTATATTTGGGTAAAATAGCTCCTAATAATTGCTTTAATTTCATCTTTATCAGTTGTGCGTTCACTCTTCATTTTTGATGCTGGTAATTTGGTTTTCTTTTTACATCAAATTAGCAGTAGCTTATCTATTTTATTAATTTTCCCCATAAAACCACTTCCTAGTTTTGCTTATTAAACTAATTTTTGTTTAATTTTCAATTTTATTAATCTCTCCTTTGATTTTCAGGATTTCAGTTTTGGTGTTTAATTAGGTATTTTTATGTATTGTTTTTTCTAGTTTGTTTTTTAGTTGCATGCCCAATTTATTGATCTGCTCTTCCTCTCCTTTATTGATGCAAGTATTTAGAGACATACTTTCTCCCCTTGGCTGCACCTCACAAATGTTGGTATGTTGTCTTATTGTTCTCATTATCTTTAATGAAAATATCAATTTTTAAATGATTTGTTATTTGTCCCACTCTTTTTTTAGGATTAGATAATTTAGTTTCCAATTAATTTTTAATCTATATTTCAAAAGCCCTTTATCGAATATAACTTTTTATTTTTTTACGATCTCCAAAGGGTTAATTTAATATTTCTGCTTTTTTGCTTTTGTTTGTGAGGTTTTTATGCCCCAATAAATGGTTGTTTTTTGTGAAGGTGCCATGTACATCTAAGAATGGGTATATTAGTTTCTCCTATTTTTAAAAAATGTTGCCATGCTACTTTCACAACTCAGTGGGTGACTGTATGTTTTTGGTGCTTCATAGTGGTATGATCTGGGGAGAGACCTGATTACCATCTTCCTGGTCTGTGCTCTGATGCTTTCAGGTAGAATTTCTGCTCCTTGTGACCATGATTGCTCCTTTCTACCTTGGAGTTGCAATGGGAAACTGAGCTGCCAGACAATACCTTTTCCTTTTCTCAGTGTTAGTATAGGGGTCCCCTGGGATCTCCTTTTGACCAGGTGTTCAGTTCCAGTACTATTCCTGGACACTAACCTTCTGATGCCACCAGAACTACAGCCTACAGACAACGTCAATTCCACTGTGCTGTGCTCCTGGCCAGCCCCTACTTCAGCGTCTGCAGCCTTCTCTTTTTGTCCTCCTAAGCTCCTCTGGTCTCGAAAAATGACTCACTGTGACATTGTTGACTTTGCCACGCAGAATTCATTTTGGTGCATTTTTTAAGTTGTTATAGAGGGATGGGAGAGCTTAGAAAAATGCTAGCTTCACTCTGTTGTCTTGGATCCACTTTCAATACCAGTTCTTCTATAAAAACTTCTTTGATCCTCCTGAGGCAATAAATTATCTCTTCCCTTTTTTAATCTTTCACAAAATTTTGTATCTCTTTTAGACACATATTCTCATTTATATTATATTTATTTGTGTCTCAGTTTCATTGCCACACTGGACTTTTAGCTCCTTGAAGTGAGTGTCTTCACCTCATTTCATAGGATAGAAACAAGTACTTGACCTATGAATTCATGGTAAAGGGTTTTCTCTCTCTCCCAAAGCAGTTTGGCTCCCTTGCTGCAATTTATACTCTTAGAAAATTGCCTAAAGTACTGAGAGGTTAAATGATTAACACATAATATGTTCCTGTGTAAGGGACAGGACTTGCACCCCCTCCTTCCTGACTTTTCTTGGCTCAAAGGCTAACTACTCAATACACCAGGTAGTACAGAGGACAGAGTGCTAGACCCAAAGTCAGGGAGACCTGAGTTCAAATTTGACTTCAAATACTTCTTAGCTGTGTGACCCTGGGCAAGCCCCTTAACCTCTCTCTCTTAGTTTCCTCATCTGTAAAATAAGGATATAATAGTACCTGAATTCCATTGGGAGGACAAAAAAATGGATATCTGTAAAACACATTATTAATCTTAAAGTGCTATGCAAATGCCAGCTATTTTAATTATTAATATACTACCCTGCCACATATTAGGTGCTTTCTAAATTCTTGCTGAATAAATTAGCATATACTTATCAACATGGAATTGCATATCTGAGAAACCAGAATGAGTATATAGTGCCCTGGATGAGGCTCTCTATTGCCATATATTTCATATGAGATAATATATGTAGAAGTTTTTACAAATCTTGCTACTGTTGTTCCTATCTCGTGAGGGTACCATTGTAGAAACCTCCCTCCTGAGGAAAGGCCCTCCACCAGTGAAGATTCTCAGCTGTTCAAAAACTTAAAGGCAGGTCTGGGCACCAAGACCTGCTGCCCAGATTCACACTGAGAGTATATGGCAAAGACAGGACTCAAATTCCAGCTTCCCTAACTCTAATATAATTTTTAACAACTATGCCACACTGCCTGTCTGCTGTAAAGCTAGAAAAAGTACAATATAAATATCAACTATTACCATCATTGTTAGTCACTGAAGTATTAAAGAAATATTATCATCAGCACCAAACTGAAGCCAACCCAGAAACTCTTATTAATCTCTTCTGCTGAACTTGAAACTATATCATCATGCCCTGATGCTGTGGGGAACCTCCAGAGCCCATGCAAATCCATGAGGACATAGGTTCGAGAAAGGCAGGTCTCAAACTTTGTCATAAGCTTCACTTGTGTCCCACTGCAATTTCTGCTTTCTCTGTCTCCCCAAAATCTTCTCTCTGTCTCTCTGTCTCTGTCTCTGTTTCTGTCTCTGTCTCTGTGTCTCTGTCTCTGTCTGTCTCTCTGTCTGTCTGTCTCTCTCTCTCTCCCCTAGCTCTCTTTCCTCTTTCTCCCCTCCCCAATACACACACACACACACAGACACACACACAGACACAGACACACACACACAGCCCTCACAAGAATTAAAAGGAAGATTGATGCTCAACAAGGTAATATCTGGTTTAAATTAAATTAATAATTCAAGCCAGAAATAAAGCCTTGACACTTTTATGCCACAAACCTGGAAGCTGTTAAGAGACCAGCCCATGTGCCACCTAGGGAACCCTCCTAGACCACACTTTGAGAATGTCTGTGTCAAAGCAGCCACATGTGGTATAATATAAGAAGTGGGCCTAACTCCTTAAAGATGTGTCTTTTCTTTTCCTTCATAGAAATTTAAGTCCCTGGTGTGGTCATTAATCTACAGCTCCAGGCAGAATATCTCACTCCCTCTACCAGTCACTCCAGTTTTAAGCTGTATATTTCCTAATTAATTGTTATGAATTCTAATTAACATTCTAATATAATTAATCATAATTTCTAACTTTAAAAAGGCCTTTTCCAAGTTTTTTATAGGTATTTTATTGTATTTGTCAAGTACTCTTGTATAGAAGATAAAGAAGTGTGAGACAAGGTTAATAATCAAGATGATAAAGGTGGGAAAAGCAATGGATTTGGCTTCAGAGGACAAATCTCTTGATCTTTCTGGCCCTCGGTTTCCTCATCTGTAAAAATAAGGAGATTAGACTCAATGACTTCCTCCAACTCTAAATCTATGATCCTGTAATTTTATACCCTAGGCTACAGAATTAGGACAAGATATAAAAATGATATAGTTTTCTCTTATTATGGTTATTACTAAGAATAATGAACAGAGAGAGTTTGTGAACTTGTTCCTTTCATAGTTTGTAGAATTTTCCAAGAGAAAATCCAATCACAAAGCATGACCCTCTAATGACTTAATGGTATAACCTGGTTAAGCACTAAGAAATCTACATTGGTTTCTCCCTTTATTGAGGACTGAATCAGACTCCTGGAGATGTGCCACAATCTGAGTCAGCTTCCAAAGGTAAAGTGAAAGCATATGGGCAGTTAGCAATGAACTGAGGGTGGGACAGTGGATTGAGCACAAGCTCTGGAATCAGAGAAGGTGGATTCGAATCCTGCCTCCAATACTTAACTTTGCTTCAGATTTCATTATCTCTAAAATGAGAAGGGGGAGGCTGGATTACATGTCCCCTGGGATCCCTTCCAGCTCTGCATCTAGAACCATTTAACTTATTTTGGAAGAAAAAGAAACACTTTTCTTTGTCCCATTTGAAAATCAACTTTGTTCAGCAAAAATTTTAATTCAACAAATATTTATGGTGCACCTAACTTACTGAAAGAAGCTGTTAGAAACTTGGAAGAAGTTTTAAATTTCCCATTGATCTTTTTGCTCTTTCATTTGCCTATGCCCTGGCATCATCTTTTGGCCATTTGCGTTAAGTGTAACTAATAACGCCAGGTAAGTCCTGATACTAATAATCAAAATGGAATGACAGGGCATAAAAATCCTACACTACTTGAGACTATATAAATTGATAGTCAGAAATAGAAATTTAAACTACTATGTAAATATGAGTTTTGGTGATTAGCCTTACTCCCCTAAGTTTGTAAAGGCATGGTGGATAGAGAGCTGGCCCCCAAAGCCTGAAAGACCAGGCTCAAGTTCTACCCCTGAAACATGTTGGCTATGGAACCTCTCATTGCTCTGGACATTTCTCTAAAACAAGTTGCAAAGAGTTTCCCTGCACTGGTAGAGGAATGCCCTCTATTTTCTCACTCAGGAGTTCCCCGTACCAATGAAATCCCAAGTCCAGTATGTTCTTCATCTTCTAAAAGTACTGGGCTAGAACTATGTCTTCATTTCTGTTGAAATATAAATAGTTCAGCCTGCAAGGATATTGTAACTGTTAAAAATTCCAAAAGTGCAAACTAGTTTGTGACTCTCACAGATGCAGCATCCCTGTTGTTTCTCCCAACTGACGTCTTTCACTTTTTTAATTGTTTGAGAAACAAGCAATTGCCTGGGGTGAATAAAGAGAAGCTTCCCTTAGGCTGGATCACCCTATATCTTTTGCAATGAGCCAGGATGACTGCTTTTTGGGTGGGGAAGAAAGGGACTAAGGTGTGCCAGGAACCTATTAACAATCATTGACCTTGAAAGGGTGATTTGTACTGATGATTGTTATTATATAACTGGTGTGTTAAAAGGGCTTAAGAGGAGACTTAGGCAGCTTTCTCTTGTACTAGGGAAGAGACTATCAGAGCATCAGATGAACCTGACAGCATGTTCACATATTGGACATTTGGAATCCAGTGGAAATTGATTAGAGTAGCTTGGACATAAATAAGCTTTCATGATTTATTGTAACACATTCTCTTTTGATAGAAAGCTGCTATTGGGAATCATTAGTGATTCTTCATCTGTGACTTTTAGATGTTAACTAGACCTTCTCTTTCCCTTGTAATTTCACCAGGCTGCTGGGTTTGATTGTATGAAAATGCATTGATCTTTACAATTATGAAACCATTTTTCTGGGATGACCAAGAGTTTTGTCCCCAAAATAGATCTGTAGATCCAAGTGATGTAAATAGTGTCACCATCCAACTTCTTTTTAAGAGGTGCAACACATCTCATTACCACATTTGGGGAAGAAATATGTTGTTAACAGAGGATTTTCTTCTTATATCAGGGGCATGAATATAATTAGCACTTGATAATTTATGGGGTGCCAACTGTTTTACTGCATCTAGTAAGCACCAAGTTGCTTTAGGAAATGCAGGCATTTTGTCACCTGCAATTCATTAGAAGGTTAGCAGACCATTGTCAAAAGAATGAGCATATTTAGGTGGTTGCAGTGATTTGGTAACATTTTGTTTGCAGAAGACCTACGTTATGAGACCATCCTGATATTCCCATTTCTTTTGGATTATCGACTATATAAGTTATGGACTATATAAAGACTATATAAGTTGGCAAACATGGTCTTTGGAATGGTAAAAGAAGGTTGAGTTTGTCATGGAGACCCTATTTTGTAGCAGAGGAAAAAGAGCTAATGAGGTTAAATGATTTACTCACTTAGTAAGTGTCTGAGATGGGTTTTGAACTCACTCTTCCTGACCCCAGGTCTAGCTCTCTCTCAACTACAACTTGACTCTCTAATTTTTTTAAACATGTAGTTGTTTTAGAGAGAGCTCAAATAGGACAACTGTGAGAATCAACTGTAAGTGCCAGCTATGGGCCAGGCACTGTGCTTCAATACCTGGAGGCAAGGAATCTTAATGGGTCATTTCATCCAATATCTGCATTTCACTGAATTGGATGGCAAAGGAAATGCTTTAAGCAGTACAGATTTGAAATTAGGGAGATCTGGGCTGTAATCTTGCCTCTTACACTTAAAGGCTGTGTGCCCATGGCGTGTTCACTTAATTAGCGTTATCCCCACTTTATAGATGAAGAAACCTAGCTTCAGAGAGATAACTCATGGCTTGGTGAAAGGCTCAAATGAAATAATGTATGTAAAACATGAGATAAATATCAGGAGATATATTTATATCTATCTACATATATCTTTCTCCAATTAAACAACTTTCCTGACCCTTCCCTGATTTTAACCCAAAAGCTGATTGCATATCCTTTTTGTCTTTATATACCTGCTTTATGAATAGATTAAAAACCTCAACAAATTTCAAAGTGCTAAAAGTTATATGATTATTATGAAGGATAGGAAGGCTGTGAAAGGCAGTGTCGTATCACAGATAAAACCCTAGCCTCTGAATCAAAAAGACCTAGGTTGAAGTCCTGTTTCCAACACAAAATATGTATATTTGTGTGCATACATATTACATGTAATACACGCCTATATGGAGAGAGTTCTTTTACACGTAAGCAAAAAAAAGATATTAAAAAGTTACCTTTCATGTAACAAAATGTAATAAAAATTAAGAAATCCTTATCACAAACTAAGAAGGCCAATTTTAGGTCAAAATGCTTTTTCAGGGAATTTCCACTAAATCTGGGAAGGGAGAGAGGTGTAACTGTGTTCAAAAAGGCAGTTTTAAGCCCTTGCAAGGGTGGCAGCTGTTTAATCCTGTTGCTTCTCTCCCCTTCTCCATTTGAGCTCAATCTCCCTGATGATTTTTGTAATCTCCATGAACATCTCAGTTGTTATCTCAAAGTGCAGCATTGGAAGTTATAAGGTATACACACATAGGTAAGCATATGCAAAGAATCACACTTTCCCCCAAATCTTCACAAGTTTCTGCAATATCCACCTTTGGTGTCGATATACTGCTGAGGTTAAAATACAATATTGAGGCTGATGAAGATGAAAAGACATTGGAAGAGAGACTATGCTTGTTCATGTAACAGCTGCAGTCATTCCCAAATGTTTTTCTGCATAATCATGCAAGAAATAGATCATGCATTTCCTATTAAATATTCATGCCGCTTCCTCTACAGGAGGGTTGTGGTATTCATTAATTCCCTGGTGCTGGTAGCTTTTGGTGCATCCACTGCCAGCACTAAATGTGTCACGTCCAGCAAATTCAATTCTTGGCAGAAATTATGAGAATACAATAGTTACTCACAGAATGCACTGAGCTTTAATTATACTCAAATGATTGTCAGGACTTCCACAAAACAGGCAACTTACTCTCTTTGGTCTCAGGGGAAGGGAGGGAGTGGTTGTGGGGGAGATGGAAGGAGAGGGTGGATAGGATCCCTTCTAATTAGACAGGATTGTAAGTGCCACATCTTTGTGGGAGGTGAACCATTTCTACCACATGCTAGTAATTACTGAACAAAGAAGGGAAGCTTGATTATTATTGTCATGTGAAGTCATCTGCTCTTGTGTGCAAATGAAGGGTCCTCATCCCAAGATTTTATTCATTCACTGCAGGGATAAGAGAATCATGGCGGGGGAGGGGAAGCCTTATTGACATTGGCCTTCAGATTCATCATCCTATACTATTAAGTATCCTTGTGCTGGCTTCCACCAAACAATGGCTCTAACAACAAAATCACTGACCTCTAAAAGCTTCCATTTTAGAAGACAAAAGCAAATGTGGTTATACCGGCATGCATAAAAAGAAGAGAGTGAATGGACATTTAACATTTATTCAACACAAGTGTTAGCTATGCTTCTAGGATGGTAACATGAGGGTTGTAGAGAGAGGGAGATATTAGAATCCTTAAACGCAGGCTTATGTATGAGAGAGGGAAAGAGAAAATTCTATCGTCCTGTGTCACACTTTTCCTCCTTATAAAACCACAAGTCTATCCAAAAGAGAAGAATCAGGAAGGATGGGTAGAAGAAACTCCTCTTGCCTTTACAAGCAATATAAAATTATCTTCTTGAAAAGGTAAAGATGGAAAAAAAGGAATTAGTAGTCTTAAATAAATGGTGGTTGACGTAAACTGTTATTAGTAATAGTAAGATTGAGGAAGACAAGTTTGGAGCAAAAACAGGGTTCATCTATAAGAATGTAACCCTCCTCTCCTTATTGGTTTCAATCACTGGATCCATTTCTCCCTTGTCAGCAGAGAGCACAATTCCCTTCCCTTGGCAAAAGAAGTAATAGATGTTTTAAAGATCATAGATCAGAGTTCCCTTAAGCCCCTAAATAACTGAAATTCTATTTCTTCTGTAACTTCATTGGAAGTCATTGGAATCTCTTTAAAAAGAGGAGAGTAAGACTGAGTGAGATAAATAAGCTTGTTAACTTCTAGTGTATTCAAATAAACCCTATTGTGCTATAGTAGAAAGCATGTTGCATTCAGAATCAGAAAGATCTGGGTTTAAGTTCCAGCTTTTCCACTTACAACTTGTACGACTCTTGGAAAGTTACTCAACTTTCCTTTCCAAGCCTTCATTTCCTCATCTGTAAACTAAAGGATCTGGGCTCATCCTGCTTTCTAAAGGAATGACTCTAAGTCTTAGAGACATTTTTTATGAAGTCCTTTTATTAAGGGAACTTGTTCTGTGAAGCTTGGATTCAGTGAAAGGGCTGCACTTGAGGGCCACATGTGGCCTCAAGGCTGCAGTTCCCCAGCCCTGCTCTAAGAGATTAACTCTCAAGTCCTGGCTTCACCATTTACTATTAGTGTGACCAAGGGCAATTAATTTAAACCCTCTCTGTCCGTCCTATGACCATGGAAAGCAGCCCAACTAGTAGCCTACTATTCCTGGAGAAAACAGTGAAGGCAGCGGCTGCATTAAGGAGAATGGATATTAGCAGCAAGTAGAGAGTTAGAATGGCCAACTTTGGTGTCTGGGTATTTTGGAATTTTTTACAGAGGAAGAATAATGTTAAAGTCAAGACTGGAATGATCATAATTGGATTATGTAGAACTCCGGGGGGGGGGGGGGTTTGTCCCTGACATGGGACTGTCTGTGCCTCTTCCTTAGTAAGGGAAGCAGCCAGAAAAGAGTTCTTTGAGTCTTGATGTACGTATCATTTGGATGGGGTTGGTACCACCTTAGTACCTGCTTGGTGGTGGGGTTGGGGAAGAGCCAGTTTTTTTTTTTTTAATAAGGACTAGGTTAGTGATAATGATACTTTTCAGAAATGACTCAGACTACATTTTAACAACAGTGTCTGTTTTGAGATTCTGCTCTATTATCCAAAGGGTAATTTGCACTATTTCTAATAGTGCAAATGGAACATCTGAACCTCAGACTTCTCATTTATAAAATGGGTATGATAGTATTTGTACGACATGGCTCAAGAGGAAGCTATGAAGAAAATACTTTGCAAATAGTGAGGGTCTATATAGAGGAACACTATTAGAATTTTTCCACAACAGTTGTATTCTGATGTCTCATTGTGCCATGAAGGTGACCTTGTATTCTTAAGGTCTTTATTAATAGACTGAGAGCTCTGACAATTCATATGCCTTTCCATAATGTTCAGATACCATCTCAGATTATGTCTGCTGCAAGAGGACCGACTTTCCTGAGAGTATAAAGAAGGAGAAGTTCTGTGAAGCTCATTGCCAGTAAGTTGGCCCCTGGATGAGGAATTCTTTGGCCACTGCAACACACAAAGAAAAAGTACAAAAAGACAAAGAAAAGTTTAAAAAAATGGCCCCATCTTCCTTCCACAGTGTGGTAGAATAGTGGCAATGGGGGTGTTGTGGGGTGGGGAGAAATTCCTAATAATCACAGTTTTTAGACTATCTCAAAATATTAACTTAACTTTTAGAACTCTGATGGTGAGATCATTGTCCAGTTAACAGTGAGTTGATGTACTATGAAAGGAACTGAACCAAGTCAGTGTCAACATTCTCATTATAGATGAATGTAGACAACATAAAGAAGTTTCAGCCAAGTGGAAGCAAGGCTCACAAGTTTATCCTGAAGAGAGAAATAAAGGAGTTGTCAGAGCTGGTTTCATTGCGCTTTCAAAGACAACACAAAGCATCACATCATGGGATACTTGTTCATCTCACATCAAAGTGCTTGTGATGAGAATAAGCAAAAAAAGACCACCATGAAGATGATGGCAGCATATGCACCAACACATATTTGAAAGATAAAGAAGGAGAAATTCTATAAAGAGCTTGACAAGCTCCCCACCCCAAATTTAAACCAAATCAACATATAATTTGATACTTGATGACTTCAGTGTAAAAGTAGACATAGGAAGGATGGAAACAGATATTTAGGAATTTAAAAATGAAGGAAATCAAAGCATTGTAGACTACCCAAAAAGCTGTCTATAAATCCATCAATAGGCATTTATTACATTTCTACTATTTGCCAGGTAAGCACTGGTACAAAAAGATAAAAGTAAAAGGGTATCTGCTTTCAAGGAGATTACATTCTAAGGGGGAAGATAACATGTACATACATTTTTAATGAAACATATAGAAACCAAATACATAGTGACTTTGCCGGGGAAGCCACTGGCAGCTGGAGAGACCAAGAACAGCTTCCCCTGGCTAGTGCTTGAGCTGAGTCTTGTAGGAAACGAGATTGCAGGAGGTAGGGGAGAATATTTTAGGCAAGATGGAGAGTCAGTCAATGTGAAAATATAGAGATAGTAGATAGAACATTATATATGAAGGAAGTCCAGTAATCCTTTATAGCTGTATTGTAGAGAATGGCAAGGAGAGTAATGTATGGTAGAATGGAAAGGTAGCATAGAGTCAGATTGTGAAGAGCTTTACATGCCAAATAGATGGGATTATATATGGTCCTAGAGGGAGACACCAAATTGAATAAAGTGTGACATGGTTGAACCACTCCGTGCTTTAGGAAAATCACTTTGGCAGTTATATCCAGTGATGCTGGCCTCCTTGCTTTTATTAATACAAGACATTCCATCAGCTTCATGGATTTTCACTGCCTTTCTCCCATGTCTATGCCTGAAATTTTCTCTCTTCTCAACTCTCCTTCCTGGCTTCCCTCAAGTCTTAGCAAAAATCCAACCTTCTGCACGAGGCCTTTCCTGATCTCCTTTAGTGCTAGTGCATTCACATTGTGATGATCTCCAGTTCATCCTGTATATATCTTGTTTGTATATAGCTGTTTGAATATGGTCTCCCCATTAGATTGCGAGTTCCCTGAGGCAGTGACTGTTTTGACCTTTTTTGATATCCCTGACACTTAGCATAGTACCTAGCACGTAGCTGGTACTTAATATGGAGAATGAATTAGATTGTAGAGAGCTATGAGACAAGGAGATAAAATAGGAAGCTATTGCAATATTCTAGGCAAGAGGTGATGAGAGCCTGAACTTGGAAGGTGGTATATGAGGGACAGGGAAGAGTATATACAAAAGATTCATGGAGTTTAGGCAAGACAAGGTTTGGTAACTTGATATATGGAGTGAATGAGGGTAAGGCATGAAGGATGATATCAAGGTTGCCTTCCTGGGTGACTTGGAGGATAGTACTACTCTTAACATTGAGAGGAAAGTTTGAAAGAGGAATGGGTTTACAGGTGGAAAAAAATAATACATCCTATTTTGGACATGTAAAGTTTGAGAATACTATGGGGCATCTAGTTTATGACACAAGACTGGAGCTTAGAACAGTAGAGTATTTATTTCTTGTAGAAGCTGATATGGTCACTCACCAAATTAAAGAGTATAGAGACCAAAGGACAGAAACTTGGAGTATACTCACTTGCCACACATACTGATAGTGTGACATGGATGATGATTCAGCAAAGAAGACTGAGAAGGAGTAAACAGGTACAAAGAGAACCAGGAGAGTGGGGTCACAAAAGCCCAATAGAAGAGAATAGGTAGCAAGGGTAGTTAATAATTTCACTGTAGAGGGATCTTGAAGGATGTGGAACAAATAAAGGCCATTAGATTTTGCAGTTGAGACAACTGGTAATTTTGGGGAGAAAGATTCCAGTCAAGTGTTGATGTTAGAAGTCAGATTATAGAAAATTGTTGTTTGTCCTTCATTCTGAAGAGGACAAATGACATCATGGAGGGGAATGTCTTGATTTGTGAGTGAATTGATTTAAGTGAGACAGAGTTGGGCAAGTTCATCAACTTCACTCTTTTTTCCAAAGTTATCAAAGTCCAGTGGTAAGACAAAAGTCAAGAAGATGGCGCAGGATGCAGTGGATGACCTTGGCATCTTTGTTGCCTGACCGAGCTCCAAGCCCTCCACAGTGCCTGCATTAGCTACCTTCATGGCTATTGGAACAAATTTTTCTAATCCATCCATTCTGCTGATGAAGGTATTCACATGCACGTGGTAGACATTCCCCTAACTCATCAGTGTGTGGTTACTTAATCCTCGACCTAGTCTAACTCATCTATTGAGACAGTTTTTGCCAAGGGTTACATGATACAATTTCTTGGAGCCACAGGTAAGATTTGGGTGAAAGGTGGACACTGAAGGTGGATGAGCAGCCCTGAAAAGGGCTTGGTAATCCCTCACACCAGAGGTGCTAGTCCTCCCTGAACACACCACACAGCCCTGCAGAAAATTAAGAAGAATATGAGAGGAGAGGAAGTGAAGGTACCAAGGATTGAAAGCTTTTTCAATGAATTTGACTAAGAATGGGAACAGAGGTATATAATGATATCTCCCTAGGATGGTAGGGTTTGTGGATTTTGAAGGATAGGAGCATCTTGGGCAGATAGGAAGAAGCTGTTAGGAATAGATAAAAGATTGGGGGATAATTGGGACAATTTCCTCTAGATGATCAGAGGGGACAGGATCAAGAATGTATGTAAGGGAAAAGTGCTTCCTTTTTATCAGATACTGGAGTAAAGGAGAAAATAGTGGGAAATGAAGCCAAGGGGTTGTCAGAAGGGGAGAAGAAGGAGCTTATAGAAAATGGCTATAGAATGAAGCAAGATCCATAGCTGAGAGTATAGGAAGAACAGGTGCTGTAGGAGGCACAAGGTACAGCCACTGTGGTGAGTGGAATAGAGAATCAATTAAGGAGGAGTAAATGAATTACACCCCCACCTAGCGTAAGGGTCAATTAAGGTCAAATGACATAAAGGTTGTAGTGGACCCCATCAAAATAGTGATATGACTTTCTTCAGTTCCTTTCAGTAACATGTAAGTTAGAACAAAGGATTGTGAAGGTTAGGAATACTCTAGAGTTGGCATTTGGGAAAGGATGAGATGCAACATAAAAAAGTTAGCAAGGGATTAGAGAGTATAGCGTAGAACTTAGTTGGCTCATGAAGTAGTAATGATTGGGAAGCGAAGAGAGTATAGCCAGAGCAGGGGTGATAGCTGGGCATAAAATTGAGGTGGTAGAGGAATTGTAGGTCATGGCGAGGACAAAGAATATGTTTAAAGGGAGTAAAGAGAGGGAGAACTGGAATGATGGAACATTACAATCCAATCAAAGGAGTTCAAAGTGTAATACTTTTTTTCCAAAAAGCAAATCAGAAAGTAATGTATGTGACAAGCACAAAATAACATCACAGCAAAATGAAATTGACAATCTCTTAACAGGCAGGAAACCACTGGTTATTGACATGAAAGTCATTTCAGAATCAGCCATTTATGTGCAGTTAAACCACTGACAAATTAGAGCAAAGGTTAAAATCAATACCAAATTGGAAGAAATGCTAAAGTGGAAACTATGCTACATGTAATGACAATTGGTCCAACCTAACGCAACCAGCAAGTTGCTTACTCTGAAAAATGGGAAGTAGACAAAGATAAAGACATTGATTTTGATCACTATTATTTTAAAAGAAGCTAAGTAAAGAAGTCACCACAATAAGGAAACCAAAAGGACCAAGAAATTGCCTCCATCAATGAACACTTTATCTCTTTGGAGAGACATGGCAGCTAACAACTGCATTGGTTTAGTACTCATTTTTTAAAAACATTGTGAAGGAGCATATTGGGATATTGCTAGCAGTATTACTTTAAAAAAATACAAAATGCAAAGGAAGGAAAAATTAGTCTACAGGAAGATCCAATTAAGCTAAAGTATTTCAAGGACATTTATAGATGAAACTGGAAAGGAGACAGCAATTATTAGTGACATGAAATAGCTGTTTTGTAACAAAATTTTATATCAAACTATTCAGATTATTAATGATAGTAAAAGCAATATATTTAGGTTGAATACCTTAGTCCTTGAAGTGTTATTTGAAGAAATAGAAATAACACTTGAAAAGATAAAGTCAGGAAAAGCAACTACACTAGTGTAAGTATACCTAGAAGAAATCCATGTGAGAGGTGACAATTATGAAAGTAGCAAGGAATTCATTTTCAACATATTTCAAAAGGCAATGATACTAAGAAAGTGGAAAAAATCACAAAAGTTCTTATTGTTAAAATGGATGAGTTGAGGGGACATCAACAATCACCAACTTATGTGCCTGCTTTTTCATGTCTTTAAAATTGTTATGAGAATGATCTGTACTAATTTTCCAGAGTATGCTTGATGAAAATATGAAGGGGAACTAGCAGGCTTTTACAGATGATTTTTCTATAGTAAATCAAATCTTCACCAGAACACACTTGATAGAAAAGTACGAGTGCACATTTTTGTAGTTTTTATTATTTGTTGATTTCCCAAATTTGACTTGGTAGAGTAAAATGAAGCTGTAAAGTCTTTCCTCCTTTAAGGTGCTCTTCATGCTTGTGGAGACGTAAAATAAAATTCCTTGATAGATACACCAGATAGTTTCATTCAGCCTGTGATTATTAAATAAAACGGAAGAATGTCTTCTCTGATCCTCATGATCTATCAAACCTCTCTAAAAAATAGGCATTTTGCATGAACAATAAAGCATTTTCAGCTATATCCAAGGTCTAGAATACCAAGAACCTAAACAAAGGAAAATTTGGTGAACTAACAATAGAGAAAGTTAACACAAAACTCTGATGATCAATATCAAGTAAGATAGTAAACTAGATATTGGTTTACCAAATTTATTTTCTAATGAAATAGAAAATGTTCTGTCCAGAGTCTATTTGGAAGAGGTATCATCTACAGATGATGAGATCCTCCAGATGTATGACAATAGTACCAACTAGAACATGTCCCAAAATTTAATAGGGCTTCCTCAATGAGATAGCTGGGATTAGAAAGAGAGAGAGGCCAAACAGTTCATAGAGGAATGCAAAATAGAGGAAGGATGCTTGTTGAAAAGACTGTTGTAGGTCATTAGGTAGATTCTCCATTAAGCAAATCCAAGTAACAGATAGTCAATTGAGTGTCTACCTACAACGGAGTGTCTATAGCCTTTTCGACAAGCATTTTCCCCTCTATTTTGCTTTCCTGATGGAAAATGAGTCAAGTCTAGATTCAAGTAAGAGTAAATGAACAGGCTGGATTTGGAAAATGTGACTCGTTTTGTGGGGCTTTAACTTTCAAGGAATGAAAAGTGTTTATCCGTATTCACTTATAATTTCTCTCAATCTCTTGGGAAGGAATGAATTTGCAAAATGTGAGCCCCGTTCTAGAAAAGAACTTAACACACACCAGTTATATACATAGTGAGCAACAGAAGGAAGAAGCTGAAATCCAGGATTCCCATTTTGAAGCAAGGTGTCCTTCTTGTACTAGTTCAGTTTCTGAATGAGTCAGACAAATGGGCTGTTAATCTTGGCAGCTAGGTGGTCTGTTGGTATCCACTGGACCTGGAGTTAGGAAGATCTGAGCTCAAATATGACTTCAGACACAAAATAGCTGTGTGACCCTGGGCAAGTCACTTAACCCTGTTTGCTTCAGTTTCGTCATCTATGAAATGAGCTGCAGAAGGAAAAGGCAAACCATTTTAGTGTCTTTGCCAAGAAATCCCCAAATGGGGTCATGAAGAGTTGGACATAGCTAAACAATAACAAAAATTATAAGAACTAAAAGGTGGCTCCCACCTATTTCTAGTTATCATCTGTATGTCTGTTCCCCACAGCTCATGAAATCTAGACCATGCTTAAAATGGTCACAGGTTTCAAAAGATAATTTGCCAATAGGTGTAACTGTACCAATCCTCTTTTTCGCTTGTTGTATGGGTTTCATATACCAGACATCAGGAGTCCTGTCCACTAGCTCAGGACAGAGTTATCTCATTGTCCATTTCCCTCGGAGAATAGAATTCTTTATAGAGCCCTGCCACATTGCGTGTGCTATCAGACCTCATCAAGAGTGTGGTCTTATGTCAGCTCTGTTATTTGCAGTTAAGCAGTCTTTGATGAGGCTTGGTTTATAGTTTGTTATCTGAGGTTGAGCCATCTCAGATCTCACCTTTACTTGAGAATAGGTAACCTCAAGTGCGGAAACCAGTCAGCAGTGATATTCCACTTGGATCAGGCCAACTCTGTTAGAGAGACTATCTACTGTAACCAGAGATTGGCACATACTCAGTCTGTAGCACGTTTCTATATTCATTACTCTGGAGACATACAATTGGCCAAGTTAGCAAGAGAATCCTATGATGTTCAGGAGAAGGAAATGTAAAGCTCTAACCTTTTTTAGATGAAATAACATCCTCTGCACCTAATCTTACCCCACTCCACCATCTAAACTAGAGAATGAGAAGGGGACAGAGAGATACGAAGCGTGGAACTGGAAGAAAGATGAAGGCAAGCTTCATCTGCTTTCAATTCTAATTCATCATTTCAACAGACATTAATAGAAACCCTACTACATGCCAAGCACCATGCTGTAGACTGAAGTGCGCAAAGATTGGTTATGTTGTCCTTTCCAGCTAAGTTATCATTTTTATATTTTAATAGAGGATTTGGGGAGCCATCACCTTGGCCCAAAGGTTGGGGGGGATACATGATGAGAATTCCAGGAATTGATAGGAGTGATATTTTTCACCAGAGACCTTTCCACATCTATCAAATCAAAGGACATAGGAGGTCTCCTATTCTATCTATGCATAAGACTGGCCCTGCTTGACAGCACAGTGACTTTTTGGTAAATAAAATAACTCACTGTCACTTCAATATTCTAAAAACAGTCATAAGCCCTCTTATTTGACGAGTGTGACTTTCATCTTGAAAGTAGGTTATTGCTGCCAGCATGTTCTTCCTTTAGAAAATGTTGATTAACTTTCTGTGCAATTGAGCTGTTAATTGGTGGTATAGCAGCTTTGGGAAATCTAGCAAATATTGACATAGCCAAGTATAACATGATGGTTAGGGACAGATTCAGGATCTCTGTTATTATATCCTTTTCCCCCTGCTCACTATATCTGAGCCAAACTCTTTCCATAGAGAGACATGACAATTGACATAACCAAGCTTTATTTCCCAAAGTCTGGCAATGATCTTTCTTGTGGAATAATCCACACTGAAGAAGTTTCACAGAGGCACAAATGTGTTAATTGCTTCTACAACAACATTATTTGGGATAATTCCATTTTATAGGTGTATAAAATGAGGCATGTAATTCTAGTAACTGAATTGAACTTGAAAGGAATTAGTAGTCTGAAAGGGGGAAAAAAGCAAACATTCAGGGGTTTCCCCTGTTCTAGTTCTATACTTTTATCAATACATCACAAATTCTTATTTTTTACTGAGACATCAACAGCATGAATCTTTTGTTTAGCGCCCAAAAACTTAATAGCAAATATATGAGCCTGCTAGTGCAATAAACCCTCTTTAATTTGCAATTTTAGTTAATTGGGTAAGGGCTTGGATGAAGTTTAGCTTTGTACTATCTACACAGAAAGGGTTTGCAAAAAGAAATTAAACATAAAGACAATGTCTAAATAACTGAAGCAATTAAAGTGGAAGGATTTCTTATGAGTGGTAAGTTCTTCCAAATGTTCTTGTTAGTGAATGATATTGTATTGGTTACATAAAGCCCTGAAACAAAGAGATCAAAGAGATCAAAGAGATCCATGACCATTCAAAAGAATTTGGCCTAACTAGCCACGTAGGAAAAACCAAATGGATGAACCATGCCTACTGTTTAAATCATGCCATTCACTTAGATGAACATCTCATTGGGCTTGTCTATCAATATCTATCTATCTATCTATCCTCATTGTTTATCTAGCTGTCTATCTATATATCTATCTTTTGGAGAGATCATGTAAATGGCTGATGAATTGGGACCAGAACTAATGAAGAGAACAAATAGAATTGCCTCCTTAATAGTTCCAGATTTTAGAAACAAAGGCATATCTTTTTAATGCTGATATTCTGTTGGTATTGTTGTGAGGCTGTGTCATGGAATACTATAGACTCTGAAGAATCAGAAATTATTAGTATTATTTGGAAATTTGGAGGTGTATATAGGGGGAGCTACATAGGATGCAACGCATGGCAAATAAGGAACCTTCAAAAAGAATTGGCCTGAAGGATGGCATCAGACAAATAATGATGAAAAAAAGATGGATTGGTCACTTGGGGTAAGAGGTAACTGGTGGAAATATACCTTTTTGACACCCTCTTGATGTCAGGAGGAATCAAGAAAGGCCTTCAACATGTTGGGTAGAACCCCCTCAGGAAACTTTTAGGAGGATCACAGAAGATCTTAACCCTTTTGGGTTATGGACCCCTTTACCGGTTTGGTGCAAGCCACAAACCCCTTCTCAAAATAATGTTTCTAATGTATAAAATAAAATATATTGTATTACAGAGGAAATTGGTTATATTGAAATAGTTATGAAAATATTTTTAAAAACAAGTTCATGAACCTAAAATTATGAATTCCTGGTGTAGCGTGTTTCTTCTTTTGATCAAGAGCACATATTTTCAGTTCCTTCATCTTATCCTGGGCCTCGGAGATAGATACTTCAAATTTGGATTTATTCCACTGAAATTGTATTTTTTACCTGATGGTATACATTGTACTTTTGGAGTTCTGTGGAAATCTAGAAGGGACTAGCAATATCTAGTTCCTCTTAATGGAAGAGATCTTACCTCATGACTAGCATCATAGGAATTTTTTCTTCCAGCTTTCTAAATGTAGTTTGTCTCTTATCTCTGCTCTATGTCCAGTTCCCAAGATCTTCGTTGTAACCAATGCAGGATCTTTTTGCTCAGATTTCATCCCAATTAATTATTTTCATATCTTGCCATATAGCTTATTACAAATAGAGAAGTAAATATTTCCAAACTTTTATCTGAGTACATACTATATAAATCCATGTTGTTGATTCAATATCTTCTTTTCAAATGATTGACATTGGAAGAAATGGGGAAGGCCACTATCTTTTTATGGTTGGAACTATTAACACTCAGACTCTTGAAAAGGATCTTTGAGATCATCTAGTTCAACCCCCTAATTTTATATACAAGGAAACCAAGGCTTTGAGAGCTGATAAATCTTACCTTACATCACCCTGCAGGCTAGTTGCAGCATCTAAGTTCCTTTAAAGATGGCAATATGCATGAAGTGGATGTTTCCAGCAAGGTCAACTATGTTCAATATCACAGAAACAACCTGAGGGCAAACATTGATCTTCAGACTGTATTACAAGGGAGGCATAGAGGTATTTCTAGATCAAGGTTACAAAGGACAAAGTGGTGCAGAATTACTTTGGGAAACTTTTAAAAGGAGAAGAATATGAAATGTAAACTACAGGGCAATTCGATATTTCCTCTCTACATTCCTTTGGATTTTTCTAACATCAGACTTCTCTTTTTCTTTTAACTCTTAATCATTGTTTTTTAAGTGCCAAGTTGACCCATCTCTATAATGATCAGTTTTGGAATCCCAAATTGGGCTATAGATGCCCAATATGAGTACTTGCGACAAATGGATCCATCTATTTATGCTACTATTCCCTTACCACATTTTATACATGAATGTCTGTCTCTGAGATTTTTAAATGCTTTATACTACATGGCTCCCATTTCTACAGTATTTTAAAATTTGCACAGTATTTTCCTTACAATAACCCTGTGACATCAGTAGCATAAGCATTATTTACCCCCATTTCTGAAATACATAAACAGGCTGTATTGTATTCTACACACATGGGAAGGAAAAAAAATATTCAGAAGCAGGAAAACTACATCTACTGGGACTCATTAATGAAACCATTAATGTTTTAGGCCTAAGTTGTCAGAAAAAAGCAATGTCACAGAAGGCATTACATGGTGACAGCCACAGAACTGTAATTACAGATCAGCCTCAGGATTAAGGCATCAGGGCCTCTGCCACCCTTTTCACCCTTTGGCATATATGGAAAGAAGAAAAAGCTTTGGGAGTTAAAAGCTACAAGATATTTATGCCAGCCTTAGAGGTTTAAGCTGGGTGTTCTTTGCATTCTAGCCCATTGCTTCTCAGTTTCATTCTACATGACATAAATAGATGTTGTGGTAAGAAAATAAAATGGAAATTGGGGCAACTCAAGTAAACACGTTCTTACTTCAAGAAATTTCCTCTGCTTGAAAGAAGAGCACCACAGGCTTGCTCCTTTAGTATTCACTCAACAAATATTAATGAACGCCTCCTAATTTAAAAGGACTGTGTTAGGGAAGACATGAGAAATATGAAGAATTTATGGTATCTTGAGAACCTAGCTTATAAGTAAGTTATCCTTTCTTTCTCTAAAAAGGATTCAGAGCTGGGTCAGGCCTAGGAAACATGGTGAAATAGGTAATTTGTTTTTTGTCTTTTAGTTTGATTTTCTAGAATTCTTATAGCACTTTCTTCTCCATTTGGTTCTTTATCTCCACTATTCCACAAGCCATCCTCTGGTGCCCAAAGTCCACTCTTGATGTTTTACCAACACATGCAAAATTCATTTGATCCATCTTCTCCCTCCCACCAAAATTTTCATGTTTTTCATTTCATTCCTTCTCAGCTTTGCTGCAAATTAAGGTAGAATAGTAGAAACCACATGACACTCAAACTCTGCAACTTACTAGCCATATGACATGAAAAATCACTTAACTTTTCTGAGCCTCCATTTTTTTTCATCTATAGAATAGAAATGATGGAAAAACAGGATGACATAGTGAAAAGAGAGCTATAAGTAGAGTCAGAAGATCTGGGTTATAATTCTGGCATAACTACCTGTGTGACCTCAGACAAGACACTTAACTTTTCAACCTCAGTCTACTTCTCTGTAAGATGAGATATTTGGCTTAGAAGACCTCTAAGCATCTTTCTAACTCTGCTTCTATGATGATAATACTTCTTAGCATCCTATTTATAACACAGAGTTGATGTTAGGAAGGTAAGTTTCATAAACTGTTGAATAAAGTACTATGAAAATATTAATTCTGTGTTTATTGTTAAATCACTGGACCAGGAGTCAGGAGACATCTTTCCTATTTCATTAACTAGCAGTGGGACCTCGAGTAAGTTATCTTACCTCTCAGAGTCTCAGTCTCCTCATCAATAAAACCAATGGGTTGGCCTAGATCAGGGATGTCCGACCTTGGGTTATCTTAGGGCCGCATTAAAATAAAATAATTATTCGAGGGCCACACCCAGAATAAAAAATATTGTACACTAATAGAAAGTGGGGGAATGCGCATCATCAATAGGACAGGTGAAGGTGCGAAGCGTGAAAGCAACCACAAAACAACAAAGTGACAACACAACGGTATAAAGTTAGGTGCATACTGACTAGTCCACAATGTAGTGATGGAGCACATCCCACAGATCAATTGAAAATTCCATGCAATATGTTCCATCAGTAATACTGTTTAAAAACACCAAAGAAAATGAACATCAACAAGATTATTTATTAGTGATGCAATTAAGGAATCTGATACGCATTCCATGCAAATCAGTATTTTACTTTTTCACTCGTAAAAATTAAAACCCACAGGCAGGCCACATAAAATCCCACTGGGGGCTGCATGTGGCCTGCGGGCCCTGGCCCAGATGATTTCTGAAGTTGTTTCCAGCTCTAACCTGCTGTTATTCTGACTTTAGATAGTAATGGAGTAACCCTTGATGTACCTAAGATCCATGTATTGAACTAAAACTTTCTTGAATCTGTATTTCTAGCTTTTAATTTCTTAGGACCAGGAATTCTGTAAATTTAACCTTCATGACATGAAATGGCATTTCTTCATTTCCTCTGAAATTTCTGGGAGTCAAGTGGTATCCCTTAGTTATAACATCCTATGTTCAAGACATCACTATTCTTCATATTTGTATAGGCTTCAATAGTATCTCCTCTAGTCTTTATCCTCTCAGACTGGATGGTCCTCCTTGCCCCAAAGCCTAGCACATAAACACATATACCCAAATGTCAGAGTCAGCTCTATTTTGCTCAAATACAGGAGTTGGAGAATTCTCCCACCTTTAGAAAAAAACAGGTTTGCCTACAAGAGATTAGTATTAAGAACTCACTCTCCAATCTGTAAATCAAAGAACTAGGCTTGTAGATCATGTCTTAAGGTTGGCTTTTAGTCATTGAGTTTTGTTTTCCAAAAGGATATTTGCCCATTTTTGTTCTTTTTGGCAGATTGCAGGTAGGCATAAAAAAGGTAATCATTCATTTTGGATATCCAGTGGACAGAAGAATCTTTGCCCAATCCATTTAGATTGGATACAATGATTGTCTGAGAATTTAACTCTATGTGTGTAATTTCAAGTTAAATTGGAAAATACAGTACGGGTCACAAAACCAAAGTGGTCATATCAGGGTCATTAAGCAGAGAGGCTATTGAAGAAGCCTAGTTAATGAGAAAATCATTAGCAGGAGAAGGATAGATCTAGATCCTGTTCCTAGTTCTTCCCTTAGCTTACTCGTAAGGGAGAGGTTGGGAATGAAGAAGTTATTTCCTCTTTACAAATTCAGTCTTAGCATATTTTCCACTATCAAATGGAGAGACCTTGCTCCTTACACAACGTGCAGTTACCTAAGCAAACCTTATTAGGATGAAGATAGCTGCTTCTTTCCAAGCTAATAGACACAAACTCAATCAAACTGTAACATTCGGTCTATAGTCTTTAAATTGTAAGCTTCATCATAAAACAAGGCTGTTTGGTGCACTGAAGCGAACTCTATTCATTGCCCATTTAATAAAAGGTGAGCTGCCACCACAACTTTCCCTCTGCAATTTGCCAAGTAATGACATGGATGTCTACTCATACCCCAATATTTGAATGGATTTGTGATCTCATTGATATGGGTACTCACTCCAAACACACATGTATTATTTCATCCTATGCAATCTTAGTGAATGACAATTCAGTTCAAGTCAATCCAACAAGCATTTATCAAGCATCAATAATGTGTTAGGTACTGAGAGAATACAAAGACAAAAGTAAAAATGTAATGCTTATTCCTTAGGAACTTATCCTTCTGGAGGATTTACACTATGTACACAGATAAACAAATACAAAGAAATAGAGCAGGAGAGAACACTACAAAATTCATAGAGACTAGTGCATGTTATTTTTAAATATCCATGTTTAGCAGGACTATATTTGTACTGTCAATCTTTTGTCCCTTGATGTCCCTACATGACCAACTCAATTTTCCTTCTGATTGCATATACCTGAGTGATATCCTTTATTCCATTTCTTATACACATCATTGGTAATATGCTGTAGTCTACTTACACTCACATGTCTCCCCATTGCATTTTGGGAAACTTGAAAGTTTGAATATTTGAAGACTGTAGTATTCTATGACTTGCAGAGATATAGGATCACCCAAAATATTTTGGTCATGTCGGTAAGGATTTATTAAGAACTTACTATGTACCAGGCACTGTGCTAGGTGTTTGGAATACAAATACAAGCATAGAGAAAGATAGTCCTTGTCCTCAAGGAGGGAAGACACTATATAAAAGAAGCCAAGTAGGCTGGGGCATGGTAAAGAAAGTCTAAAGAGTCAGGAGTGCAACCTGAAAAGGAAATAAAATATGGCTGGCCTGGCTGAACCTTCTTAAAATGGATATTAGAGAAAGCAGTCAATCAGAGGAAGAGGCTGCAGAGGGAGAGGGTATTTCCAGTGTGAAAAATCCAGGGTTGAATTGAACTTCCAGGATGAGGCTCCTGTGGTATGGTTGAGAAAGTGAAACAGGCTGGGATCATAGAAAGGGCCGCACAATTTCTCAGAGGCAATCCAATCTTCCTTCTTCCTTTTATTGAATTCTGGGTTTACATCATTGTCCATTAGCATCATCTGTCTAGGGTTTATGTACTGATAGATTAACTCAGTGGGCTGTCCATACAACTTCCTGTTGTAGATGAGACAGTAGGTATTCTTTACCCATTATTTTCCTATATCAGTTGTTAGACTAGTCTCTTTCAAATAATTCTGAATATCAGTAAGGGGTCCTTTTAAAACTATGTTATCCACGAAAGGAACATCTGTAGGGACTTACCATCTAAAGGGAATTCTTATTCCGTTTGGACTTTATAGGAAATCCTGCAAATACCTTGACAAAGTATATATTTCATGTTTTATATCCTGTTTGATAAAGATAATCATAGCCTCACTGAACAATATCTCTGTGCCAATATCTATAAAGTAATCTTAATATGATCTTAACATTTGCATGGGAGACTTGTTGTTGGAAGAGAACCTTTAATTCTTCATTTTGTTCTATTAAGTAAACTGCCTTTAAAAGTAAACACTCTGGGATTTTGTGTTCTCTATGTCAGGGCTGTCCAAAATGCTGTGGCCCACAGTGCAATTTATGTGGCCCACCAACAAGCATAGAAATTTACATAAATGCTTTAGTAAACGAAGCTGAGCTACCGCAGAGCTCTCACTAAAATGGCAAATCAAAATATATTGTCTGTTGTTTCAATAAAAACCTAAAGTTTGACATCCCAGCTCTACATTTCTCCCAGTGTATAACTCTGAAATATGGTCAGGTCTAGAAAATTGTCTGTGGAAGCCTGCCCATTCCTTTCTAATATGTTTATCAGATAAACTCAATGCATGCGTAGATCACCATCTTAATGAGGCTCTTTTTGCTTATGCTTATAATGAGCATTGCAGAACAAGATGACAAGGAGTCCCATGGAATGATTCTTTTTGACTTTGGGCATATGATAAAAACCAACTCTGCAAACTCTTTTATTTGCTGCTTTGTGAACCTATAAGCTGTAATATCCTTATGTCTTCTGTTAGTGGGGAACCTGTTAACTCCCAAGGGACTCTACTTTACTTTTGAATGACTAACCGACAAGAACATTTTTCCTTTACCCGAGGCCTAAACTTGCTTCTTTAAAACATTGGTTCATAGCTCTAAGTTTTGCCCTCTAGAGCCAATCAGGACAAATCGAATCTCTCTTCTAGAGAACAGCATGTAGAAAGGTATCATATTCCCCTCTATGCCTTCTCTTCTTCATGTTAATATCCTCAGTTTCTTCATACTATCTTCACATGGCATGAATATTGTGGGAAACAGATGGAAGGAGTTTTGTTTCCACAACAGCATTAAAAGCATTCCTCCCCCCCTCCCCAGCTTTAGCAGAATCTGAGTCAGGTGACTGGTTCTAATCAGAGCTGTGATCTAGCAGAAACCAGACTTCTGATCCTGTGAAAGGTTAGAGGCTTGTGCGCATGCTTAATGAGCTGTTTGAGGGAGGCATGACATGGGCAGTTCAGGGAGTTGCATCTGGCCAATGAAGAGCCAGGAGGGAGATTCAGATTGGGAGTCAATAAAAGAACTGGCATTCGTCTGAGTCCTCGTACTCTCCTGTACTCAGTTCAGGGGATGTACCCATTTATTCAGAAAGAATAAATGTAAAATATAAATAAAACCTTACTGGCTTTCCATCAAGTATTATTTATTCCTCGACTAAGTACATTTCTAACAAATATGAGGTTCTTCATCCCTCTAGGCACCTTCTTTGTGCTCTCTAGTTCATCAATATCCTTCCCAGATGTAATACAATAGATATGGACTGACAAGGACAAGAATATGGTGGGATGATCACCTCCCTAGTCCTCAAAATCAGACTTCGCTTAATCTATCCCAAGATTACATTCATTCTTTTGGCTGCTATATCTCACTCAAAGGGATTATCTAGTCCAGTGGTTCCCAGTGGTTTATAGACCACCAATGATGGTCCAAGGTGTTTGTGCTAAAAATTCTTTAATCATACCTTAAACTGTAAGTGCTCAATTATGTTAAAAATATTTTTTTTCGTCTGTGACAATATGTATGTGTAGGTTTGAAGCATTATAGGTAGGTTTCTGCAGCAATTTGGAGCTTTGGGGAGCAAAATTTCTCAATGCAGTCATTCTAAGCACCTAGTGAATAAATATCTAAAGGAATATTATGAGTAGTAAATTAATTTCCTCTGGGGGTTCGCAATACCTTTTTGTTTTTATTAAAAGGGGCTTGCAGCACAAAAATAAATGCTGAGAACCACTCCAATGCTCCTATTTTATAGATGAAGAATCAGTCCTAGAGAAGTAAAATTACTTGCCCAAGGTCATACAGCTAATTACTGGTAGCAGCAGCACTAATTTATATATCTTGATTCTCTCTTTTTAAGTTTTATTGTTTTTATTTTTTCAATTGACAAGGGGATTTTGGAGGAGAGAGAGATCAGTTTCAACTCTGAGTAAAGGATGGGAGAAAGATTAATAATAGAGGAGGTGGCACCTAGGTTGGTGCATTGCTGACATTGGAAGGCATGGATTAAATGTTTGTTCTAGGTTTATGGAAGGCAGGGATGAAATGTTTGTTCTAGGTTTAAGGAATGATGTGAGCAAAAGTACAGAGATGGTGAAATTGAAAGAGATGAGCATGATGGAGGAATACAGAATATGTGAAGGGGAGTAGTATGAGATAAGACTGGAAAAGTAACTTCAAGCCAGACAGGGTGGGGTGTGAGGGTGGGGGAGGGGAGTTAACGCCAGGATCAGTAGTTTGTCATTTATTCAATAAGGAATAAAGTCACCGAAGATTTCTGAGCAGAGGAGGGACAATGATCAGAGTGAAGTACCAGGAAAATTACTCAGACAGCAGTGGTAAATGGAAAGGGGGGATGGGATGCACAGAGTGGGAGTGGCTAGATGGGAATGAACAGTTAGGAGGTTATTGCAATAGTTTAGTGGAAAAGAAAAGAAGAGAAGGAGGGTGATTGCAATGGTGTAAAATGAATTGAATGTGAATGACATCACAGAAATAGAATAGACAGGATTTGGCATCTTTTTAGCCATGGAGGGAGAACAAGGAAAAGTAAAGATTCAGTGATGACTTGGTGGTTTTGGGTCTGGGTAGCTAGGAGGATGGTGAGCACTCCCCACACCACCACAGCAATAGGGAAATTGGGGGAAGGTGGAGGTTCAAGGGGAGAAAGACTGAAGTTCAGTTTTGGACATGCTGGATCTTCTTTGAGAGCAGGGACTCTTTCCTTTGTACACGCAGAGCTTGGCGCAGTGCCTGGCACTCATCATCATTGCTGTTGTCATCACTGTCAGGGTGGCAGTAGCTGACATTTGTATAGGGCTTTAAGGTTTGCCATCATATCTCATTTGATCCCCACAACAGCCCTGTGAGGTAGGAGCTATTATTGCTATTACTGTTTCACAGACAAGGAAACTTTGCTAAAAAATGTTGTTGCTTGCCCTGGGTCACATAGTTAGCACGTGTCTGAGGAAGAATTTTAACCTTGGCCTTCCAGACTCGAAGCCCAGCACTCTATCCATTATGCCACCTTTATGTTGCATATACACCAGAAGAGAGGAATGAGCAATCATATCTGTGTCTTCTTTGGAAAATCATACAACTCTTCCCACTCTCACTCCTCACCTTCATAACATGCCCTGACTGGATGGTAAAAACTCATGAATAGAGAATTCAATTTCGTGTATAACAGCGGAATGATATCTGACAATGGACAAGTTCATTTTCCTGTCTCTTAGATTTGGGATACAATTTAACTCTCTAGAGTGTTATTGGACATTTTAAAAGTCATTTCAAAGCAAAATTAATTTTTAATTTCCCTTTACTTCAGATGTAGTGTGATGGCAAAAAGTTCATATCAAATTACTTTCCCTCTTAGAGCCTCTTCAGTGCTTCCTGGTCCATAATAAAAGTTCATTCTGTTCTTCTGTCCATGTTTGTCAAAGTCACAGGAACACCATCCACATAGCAGCTGCATAGACTCTTTTTATGAACTCTTCTGGCTTTGCTCCCGGGAGGTCCCCTTATTTACCAAAGGAACATATTCATTTAAACTCTCAGGGTTATCTTTACTGTCACTGAGCCATGGCACTCTCTTCTCTAGGACCATATTGTATTCCCTGTTGCAACACTATCCATTATCCTTAAATACAAATGGGACCAGTTTGGGTCAAGTCAATGGGGCTGTATCCCTACCCAACTCTTCCAATTGTCACAAGGAGATAGGTCCAGGACAATGGCTTGTGTGCTCAGGAATGGTTCTCTTCCCTGGGATTTGGGAGCCAGTGGCACCAGATAGGATGGTACCATGACCATGAGCTTGTAACTCTTTCTCGACCCTACCTCACTATATTAATATGAGGTTTCCCTGTAGCATGTACCTAACACCATTGTCTTGAGTACCTTAGGTACCTTAGGACCAAAGGGTAGAATATATAGCTTTAAATCCTACTATTTCTGTGATCCCATAATCTCATCAGAAGACTGATAAAGAATGAATACATGAATTGAATGGAGGCAAGAATCAAAACTCTGGATTGTGAAAATATTGCTAACAAATTCTGTTTTAAGCTTATAGTTTTCTCTATCCAAAAGGCTTATAATTTTAAGGTAAGGAACAGTTTAATTTTTAAAACTAGGAGAATAGCAATGACCTGCTTTGGAGTGGCAAAAAATGCTTTACCATCATATCAGAGGTAGTCATTGGGACATGCTTAGAGGTGTGGAGGATAAAATCTGAAAAAACTGAAAAAACAAAAGTTGAAACTCCTGAGGATATAAATTTATTAAGGAATGCATGCCAGTTGCATAATAAATCAGGACTGGGTCTTCTCTGCTTGATATTGGACCCCAAATATAGGGAGAGACAGATTTTTATGCATTAAAAGCAAACAATAGGATATAAACCAGGATACAAGATTAGGTAATCTGGTTTCTAGTTTGAGGAAAGATTACAGTCTTTCCAATTTGGGAGGGAGAGTGTGAACATATGCAATTCCCTGAGATCAGCAAAAAAGAGGTGTCCCACTCTCTCCAAATGTCTATTCAATCAAAGGAACATCAAAACAGTATGTAATTGATCAGTGAGGGGCCAGTTTTCAGATAAGACATATGGGTTGCTTGAGATTCATAATTATGAGATCATCAGTCTTTGGATCTGAGTCTCTGGTCAGTATAACCTAGGTCCTTAGTTAAGGGTCTCTAAGCAACAGGTAGAGGTGGTCTAACTTACCAGCCATGCAGGGCCAGGTTCAAACAATGTGATAAAGTTTTCTCACAATTTCCAAAATTGAATAGTTTTCTCACAAGACAGAAATTGGACTAGACCCATAATTGAATGGAGTCACAAGATATAGTCAGTATGGTTCATTCAATTCCACAGAGGTCAGCAGATTTGAGTTCCCCTATATTAAACGTTCATTCAAACATTTGTTCTAATCTTTGACATACTTTCTCCCTCTCCCTCTCCCTCTCCCTCTCCCTCTCCATCTCCCTCTCCCTCTCCCTCTCCCTCTCCCTCTCCCTCCCTCTCTCTCTCTCTCTCTCTCTCTCTCTGCATGTGTGTGTGTCTCTGTGTCCCTGTTTCTCTCTGTGTGTCTCTGTCTCTGTCTCTCTGTCTCTGTCTCTCTGTCTCTCTCCCCCTGTCTGTCTGTCTGTCTGTCTGTCTGTCTGTATCTGTCTCTCTCTGTGTCTCTCCCCATACACCTCTGTCTGTCTCTTTGTCTCTGTCTCCCTTTCTCAAAGGTAGCAAATTATTTATTTCTAAATGCAAGAGCTATAGGAAAGCTTCAAAATGCCAGCCATAGTGGGGCACTTGTATCCAACAGTGTTCACCAGTTACCTTTATTCTACTTGCTCAACAAGATGAGCAGGATATTGGGAAGGCTTCTCTATTTTTAACCACAAAACAAGATCACTAAATGCTATTTCAGTTAAACTCAAATCTCATATAAAAACAAACAACAACAAAAATAAATAACAATAAATGCTTCCCTACAACTGTTGAATCTCTTCTTTTCTAAGATTCAAGCATTATAGAATTCTATTACTGTCATTCTTCTATTCTTATATACATGTTTACATTTTTGGTTGATGTTTCTGTTCTAAACATAGTCGCAGTATGTCCTAGAAATCTGACTTAAATTGGAGGAGAATTAACCCTTCAAAAACCCAAGGTTCACAGAAATAATGAAATCTAATGAGCTTTGAATACTATAGTTGCTTTTAATTTTTTGGAGATTCCTAATCACTGAATATTTCGTTGAGGAAGTAACAATAATATGGATGACGTTATGGGGAAAACAGCTATGAAAAAAGTATCTATAACCTCATATTGAAATAGATAGGTATCTATTCCCAGACCTTAATTCTAAGAACTATTATTAAAGGCTATGCATTCACTTTAAATCATTACTGTCATGAAGCCTAATCAATTCTTTAAGGCACAAAACAAACAACCCCATAAGACATTAGTCCTAAGACAGTGTTTATAAAGAAAACAATGTTTACCATGAGACTTTCAGGTAGATAAACTACTCAAAAGCATCAGCTGACTTTATCATGTTAATATTTCAGATACTTTTGACAAAAAAATCAAGTTATTTTTTACCATCTAGCAAATACGAAAAGTGATTACAAAATTAATGAAAAGGTGGCACCTCTCTCTAACTTTCTGAACTCACCCATGGCACAAGCCTATCTTGGGTGCAAAAATGTTCATGGAACATCGACATGGTGTAGTAGATAGAGAGCCAGCCTGAGAGTCTCAAAGACCCATATTCAAGTCCTGACTGAAGTGGACTGGTTTGGGCTACTGATATGGTGGTAAATATTTAACAACTAGCTCTTTGGAGGTGGTGATGAAATGTGTCCATGGCACGCTTTGAAGTGTAATCCACATTATTAACACTATTTCTAACACTTTCTTAAGACAGGAAACCAAGAAACCAATAGATCAAGATGTGATCTGTAGCACTTGCTGATTTCTTAGGTGCTCGCATTGAACATTTTACAATTGTCTCTACCAAACCAGTTCCAGCTGGCTGCAGAATACCCCATACTTATCGAACAATGGGCAAGTCATCGAACTCCTCAGTACCTGAGGGCTGCTCATCTAACTTTGGTGTCTACCTGGCACTCAACCATCACCTGTGGCTCAAAGATGCTGTAGCATGCACAGAGGCCACACCCCAGTAAACCATTTCAGCGATAGACTAACCCCTGTTGAGAGTAACTTATGGGCCTCAAACCCTTTGGAGAGTTGGAGAGGATGTCTACCCCAAGCATGTGAAGACTGCCCCTGATGGAATGTGCAGATGAGAATAAATTGTTCCAATGGTCATGAAGTTGGCTGAAGCAGACGCTGTGGAATGCTTAGAGCTTGGTTAGACATTGAAAATGCCAAGGTCATCAATTACATCCCAGGCTATCACCAGTCATCTTGACTTTCATCTTGCCATTGGAGTTTGATGACTCTGGAAGAGAGAGCAAAGGCTGATGACTTTGTTCAGCTGTGTGTTACTTAAATCCAATTCACACATGAGTCAAGATATTACTCATTCATTATGTCATTGCTCCTTTTTGAAAATGAAGGACAAACAACACCACCACCTGAGGATCTATATTGACAAAAGGAAATTTCCCTATGAGTCTGGACTGGGGAGAAAAAAGCAAAAAACCCAAAATAGCAACTACATCCTTTCTTTCCACTCTGGTTATATTTATCTCAAGCCTCCACCACTTCTATATTTGTATTCTTTTCTTATACCTGATCTTCAGGTGTTAATCTTGTTCTTCCTCTTGACCAGAGCTCCTTAACTAGGGGTAAGATTTCAGGGAGTCCATGAACTTGGATGAGGGAAAAGAAGTCCATATTTTCAGTAACCCTTTACAAAGATGTAACATTTCCTTCACTTATGGAATTAAAAAAATATTCTGAGAACAGGTCCATAGGCTTCACCAGACTGTCATAGGGGTCCACAACACAAAAAGGATTGCAAATCCCTCTAAAATCTATTAAATCTTGGCTCTGTTTTTGGGTATTGGGCTTACTTTTCTTATTTTATATGCTAAGTTCTCTTTCAGATTGTTATTTTTTCATGCTGTTTAAAAAATTGAGCAAAACTCTTTTTTTAGATCCAAAAGGTACTATTTAATGTAATGTCACAATGTTGGGAAAGAGTTCAGGTTCCTCAGAATATCAACCACAAGCCATGCTTGACAAGTGACTAAATCTACCATGATGACCACATGTATGACACAACTAGGTTGTTAACATAGACAACATAGCTAGATCCAACAAATTGTGGCCAAGTAAATTTGACCATCTCGATGATTAAGTTGGATTAAATTGAATCAACATGTCACCACATGATCTGATTGTTTATTTTCTGAGTGACTCTGTGCAAGGCCAAAACCAGCAAGATGACTGATGAATGACTATGGTATTTTCAATATGGCTGTACTATTAGGGCATAATTTGGGCCCCAGGAAGACTAGACTCAATATGTTGTGCTCAATTTCAAGCTCACATTTCAAATTCAAAAGGCATTAAAACATGTTAGTTCGCTGGTCTTGTGCCTCACTGTACTGGAGTTTCTATAGTATAATGGTTATCATGTTTGCCTTGCAAGAGGTAGCCTGGTATAATGGATAGATGGCTGTATTCTCAATCAGGAAGAAGAAGGTTCAAGTCCTGCCTCTGATATAAACTAACTGCATGTCCCTTGGCAAGTTGCTGAAACTTTCATTACTGGCAAGAAATTGTATACTTCAATTTAGAAAACATTTAAGCATCTATTATGTGCCAGGTGCCAAGTATACAGAAACAAAAGTGAAATTGTCCTTGCTTTCAGGATGCTTACATACTACTGAGGAGAAACAACCTGTCAGTAGATAAGTCAGTACGAAATAAATAACATAATTTCAACAAAGTTGGGGGGGGTGCTAATAACTGGGAAAGATCAAGAAAGCCTTTCAAGAAGAAGGCAGTACAAGATCCAAGCCTCAGAGTTAGGGATTCTGAGAGGCAGAGGTAAGCAGGGAGAGCATTCTGGGCATAGGAGAAGGCCCATGTGAAGGCACTGCATGTGGGGGATGGAATATATGGGAAACAGCAAGTAGGCCAGTCTGGAATATAGATTATGTGAGGGGGAGTAGTGGGATATGAGTGTGGAAAGGCAGACTGGAACCAAATTGTAAAGGGCTTTTAATGTCAAAAGTTTTTCTTTGTTGTTCATTTGTTTAGTTGTATCTGATTCTTTGTGACTCCATGGTCATGCCAGGCCCTTCTATACTCCACAATCTCCTGAAGTCTCTCCATATTCATGTTTATTGCTTCCATGACATCTCATCCTCTGCTATCCCCTTCTCCTTTTGCCTTCAATCTTTCCCAACACCAGAGTCCTTTCCAATGAGTCTTGTCTTCTCATTATGTGGCCAAAATATTTAAGCTCTAGCTTCAGTATTTGACCTTTCAGTGAACAGTCTGAGTTAATTTCTTTAAGTATTGACTGATTTGATCTGCTTGTTGTCCAAAGATCTCTCAAAAGTCTTCTCCAGCACCACAATTTGAAAACATTGATTCCATGGTGCCCAGATTTCCTTATAGTCCAACTCTCACACACACAGATTCTTACTGGAAAAATCATAGCTTTGAACATATGGATCCATTTGTCAGCAAAGTGATATCACTGCTTTTTAGTATGTTGTCCAGATTCAGAATAGCTTTCCATTTTATTAGTAGGGATTTTTTAATTTCATTGCTACAGTTGCCATCTGCAGTGATCTTTGAGCCCAAAAATATTAAATCTGACAATGCTTCCATTTCTTCTCCCTCTATTTACCAGGCAGTGATGGGACCAGTTGCCCAGGTCTTAGTTCAAGTCAGCTTTTATACTTTCCTCTTTCACCCTCATCAAGAAACTTCTTAATTCTTCTTTACTTTCTGCTCTCAGAGTGGTATCATCTACATCTCTGAGATTATTGATATTTCTCCAGGCAACCTTAATTCTAGCTTTTGATTAATCCAGTCTGACATTTCACATCATGTACTGTGCATATGAGTTAAATAAATAAGGTGATAATATACCACTTTCTTGTATTCATTTTCAAATTTTTTTTTATCTTTTTTGTCAAATCTTAAACTAATCAGTTGTTCTATGTTTGATTCCAACTGTTACTTCTTAGCCCATATACAGGTTCCTCAGGAAATAAATAAGATGATCTGTTACTCCCATCTCTTTGAGGACTTGCCACATTTTGTTGTGTTCCATAGAGTCAAAGGCTTTAGTGTAATCAATAAAGCAAAAGTGGATGTTCTTCTGGAACTCCTTTGCTTTCTCCATAATCCCACAAATGTTGGCAATTTGGTCTCTAGTTCTTCTGCCTCTTCGAAAACCAGTCTGCTCTTCTGATAATTCTTGGTTCACATATTGCTGAAGGCTAGCTTGTAAAATCTTAAGTGTAACTTTGCTGGTGTGTGAAATTAGCAGAATTGTTCAATAATTTGAACATTCTTTGGCATTGTCTTTCTTTAGAATTGGGATGTAAACTGATCTCTTCCAAATTTGCTGGCGTATTGAGTATGGCACTTTAACAGCATCATCTTTTAGGACTTTAAATAGTACGTTTGGAATTTCATCCTCTCCACTAGCCTTATTATTAGCAATGCTCTCTAAGGCTCACTTGACTTTATTGTCTAGCATGTCTGGCTCTAGATCAGTAACCACATCATCGTGGTTATTGGTGATGTTAAGCTCTTTCTAGTATAGTTCTTCTGTGTATTCTGGTTACCTCTTCCTAATCTCTTCTACTTTTGTTAAGTCCCTACCATTTCTGTCTTTTATCATGCCCATTTCTGTATGAAATTTTCCCTTGATATCCCTGATTTTCTTGAAGAGATCATTTGTCTTTCGTGTTCTATTGTTCTTCTTCTATTTCTCTGCATTGATCATTTAAGAAAACCTTCTTATCTTTCCTTGCTATTCTTTGGAATTCTACATTCTGTTGGATATATCTTTCCTTCTTTCCTCAGCTATTTGTAAAATCTCGTCAGACAGCCATTTTATTTTCTTACTCTTCTTTGGAATGTTCTATTTTATTTATTTTTGCTGCCTTCTATACAATATTGCCAAACTCTGTCTATAGTTCTTTAGGCATTTTATCAGCTCTAATCCCTTAACTCTATACATAATTGCCACTTCATATTCAGAAAGAATGTTATCATACCTGTATAGTCTGATGGTTATTCCTACTTCAATTTAAGTCTGAATTTTGTGATAAGAAGCTTATGATCTGAGCCACAGTCAACTCCAGGTCTCATTATAACTGACTATATAGAGCTTCTCCATTTTTGGCTGCAATGTATATAATCAATCTGATTTCAGTATTGACCATCTGGTGATTTCCATGTGTAAAGTCGCCTTTTGGGTTATTGAAAAAGAGTATATGCTATGGCCAGCAAGTGATCTTGACAAAACCCTGCCCTGACTTTAGTCTCTGTCCTGCTTCGTTTTGTACTCCAAGGCCAAATTTGCCTGTTATTCCAATTATCTTTTAATTTACTATTTTAGCATTCCAATTACCTATGGTGAATATGACATCTTGTTTTGGTGTTATTTTTTAGAAATATTGTATGTCTTCATTGAATTGATCACCTTTGGCCTCTTCAACATCAGTGGTTGGAGTATAGACTTTTATTACTGTGATGTTGAATAGTTTGCCCTGGATTTGAACCAACATCATTCTATCCTTTTGATATTATATCCCATTACTGCTTTTCTCACTCTTTTATTGATTCTGAGGGCTACTCCATTTCTTCTAAGGGATTCTTGACCACAGTAGTATATGTAGTGAACACCGGAATTGAATTCACCCATTCCTGTCCACTTAAGTTCACTGACACCAAAGATGTTGATGTTTAATCCTTTTCCATCTCCTATTTGAACACATCTAGCTTACCTTGGTTCATAGATCTTACATTCCAGATTCCTTTGCAATACTGATCTTTATATAGAATCAGACTTACCTTTCATAACCAGACATATCTATAGCTGAGCTTCCTTTCTACTTTGGCCCCACCACTTCATTAGTACTAGAGCTATTTGTAGTTGTTTTCCATTCTCCCCCAGTATCATGTTGGACATTTTCTGCCAATTTTCTGGCTCATCTTCCAGTGTCATATCTTTTATACTTTTAATACTGTCCATGGGGTTTTCTTGTCAAAGATGCTGGAATGGTTTGCCATTTCCTTCTCTAGTGGGTCACCTTTTGGCAGAATTCTCCACTATGACCTGTCTGTCTTGGATAACCCTTCATGGCATAGTTCATAGTTTCATTGAACTAGGCAAGGCCTTCTGCCATGACAAGGAGGTGATCTAGGAGGGGTAAATGTCAAATAGAGGAGTTCATATTTTGTCTTGCAAGCAATAGAGAGCCATATAAGGGTTTAGGTTTTTGTTTGTTTGTTTTGGCAGAAAAGTGGCATGATTAGACCTGTGCTTGAGGAGTATCATACTTAAGGACTATCACTTGAGGAACATCACTCAGTTGTGTGGAGGATGGGTTGGAGAGGAAAAAGACTGCTGATAAGAAGACTAATTGAAGGCTGTCAATTAATAAGACTAATTAAAAGTTGTTGAATAGTGGTCTAGGAGAGAAGTGAGGAGGGCCTGAGCTAGGGTGATGACCATGTGAGTAGAGAAAAAGGCAGAAATGAGAGATGTTGTAGAGACTGAAACTCTCCTTCACTATAACAAATCCCCCTTACTACCTGAAAATGTCAATAGAATGGTGTGAGACCATCAGCCAAATGAAGAAAGTATTCCTGCTTCCACATACCAATAAATGCTAGCTAATTATCTGGATATTTCCAAATACACTTTGGCAGAGAAAACACAGGGAACTTGTTTTATGACATGCTGATGCTCTAGCTTTCTATGTTATTGCCTAGGTGACAATGCCTCCTAATGAAACACTTAACATTTCTGGAAAAGAATCTTCAAAGGAAACAGTTAATGATCCTGTTTGACTCCTATTAAAAACTACGCATCTTAAATACTTGGCAGTTTGAAAACTACACGGCAGAATATAATATTTGCATTTGTTTATTGGCGGTATACATATACATGTGAATGTGAGTGTGTTGGCCTGCCATACTGATGGTATCTTTCTGGAAAAAATACAACCTGTCAAGTTAATCAATCAGACAACTCATCAATGCAGTGAAAAGAAAAATCAGTTAAGCCACTTGTTTGACTGAATCGAGCAGTGGCTCAATTGAATTCACCATATAATTCCAACAAATTGGTAGCTCTGTTTAAAAATATACATATCACATGTAGGCATTATACTCTATTGTGAACATCCAATTCAGATGAACATCTGAACGTTGGAATATATGAAAGAAAATCAACTAGAAAAGAAGATGGTGTACTAAATAGAGTACTCAGAGTCAGAAAGATATGGGTTCAAATATATTATCTCACATATTTACTAGTTGTGTGGCCCTGGGCATCTTGTTTAACCTTTCTGGGCCTCAACTTCTCCATTTATAAAAGGGAGAAGGAAGGAAAACAGAAAAGAAACAAGTATTTATTAAATGGCTACTATGTGCCATGCACTGGGCTAAGCCCTCATTTGATAGTCCTCACTACAACTCTGGGAGATAGATGCTATTATTGTCCCCATTGAGTAGTTGATAAAACTGAGGCAAACAGAGGTTACATGATTTGCCCAGGGTCATACAGCTAATAAGTGGTGGTGGCTGAATTTGAACTCAGGTGTCACTGACTGCAGGTCAAGTATTCTATCCACTGAGCCATCTAGTTGCCTTCATTTGCAAAATGAGGAGGTTGGATTTGATGGCCTCTAAGGTTTTTTCAGTTCCATATCCATGATCCTATGACTTCCAGTTATACATCTCATGATTAGGAGAATCTTTCTTTGCCTTCAATCCTTCGATAACTGTAGCTTAGTGTGAGAACTATAGATTTTGAACTAGAGAAATAAAAAGGACATGTGCATACAATCAGCTGAAGCTTATCTCTCCTAGTGATATGAAGCCTTCTAAATCATTCGCATAAAAAATCATCACACAGTAAAGCCTGGAAGGCTGGCACCTGTAAAAGTGCCTGACATGTTGCCCGTGTTACCTGGAGATCTGCTTCCTTGCTTGTTTTGTGCCAGTGTTGTTACACAATCCCTGGGCAGGATTGGGAATAAACTTGGAATTCAAAAAAAAGGCTACTGTAATTAAAGTGTCACCCTCTTCTCCATCTCTCCTCTTGCTCAGGGCTGATGGGACTTGTATTGCTGAGGCATGTACATAATTTAAGGAAAGAAAAAAACCTGATTGGATGACTGCCTGGGAACTATTTTGTTCACCTCCTCCCTTCATACTGATATTTTCCTGTTCAAGTTCTCCTCTTGTTAGCAGTTTCTTTGCTTTAGTCTTGGTAGCATCTTTTTACTTAACCTGTCCTGGTCTCCTCTCAGAAGGGTCTCCTCCCAGAAGGGTACAACATCCTGTTCTCCAAGCTTGATTCTTGCTAAAAATGCACAGCATTTGGAGAACATGAGAAATGGACTGTTGTAGACTGTTCCCAGGAAGTATTTCTGAGAGAGCTGCAGGGGGACTTCCTGCCCCAAATACTGTATTTCTCTTATGAGTATATTATCAAGCAAGGACTTGAAATGAATGCAGTTCTGGTTTGTTTTGTAGGACATCTTGATGTTCTGATTTTAATCTGGTCAAACAGGCTTAGCAAATATATAGTTAGGCTTGAAATGGTTTGCCCAGATATTAAAAAATTAATAGCTGAGTTCAGAAAATTAGCATAACTCATTCTGAATTTCTGCTCATGGTCAATAGGAAGGGACTACACCCAAGGTAATAATGATAATGATAATAATAACAAGAAGAAGGGGAGGAAGAGAAGAAAGAAAAGGAGGAGGAAGAAGAACAAGAAGAAGAAAGAAGAAGTAGAAGAGGAAGAAGGAGAAGGAGAATAAGGAGGAGAAGGAGAAGAAGAGGAAGAGAAAAGGGAAGGGAACAACACTGTGACTTAAGTGGTATCATAATCCCCACTTTACATATGAGGAAACTGAGTCAGACAGGTGTGAAGAGACTTGTCCCAGGTCACATAGCTAGTAAGTGTTTGAGGCCACATTTGAACTCAGATTTTCTGCCTCCAAGGCAATGCCATCATTCTACCAATAAGTAAAATGAGTTCTACAGAAGGAAAGTGATTGCTTACAGTCACACTATTGTTAAGTGCCAGAGCTGGAAATTGAATGCATGTCTCCTGATGTCAAATCCAATATTATTGCCAAAACCCAACATTTAGTTTTATAGCAATCTTATTTAGGGAAGTACAGTTCCATACAGACACAAAGACATGAGCTAAGCCAACTTATTGCTTGGAGAATTTAATATTCTAGGTGACAATTTTCTCAGATTGGGTTTCAAGGTATTAAAATTGGGAAATGTCAGAAAAATCAGGGAAAGTAGATGGCATTAGGACTTGAAGCATGGTGTGCTCACCACACCAAGAACTGTGAGTAATACAATAATATTTAAGGGCAGAACCCTTTTGTCTACAACCTCTCCTTAGGCTTCAGCCATAGCTCTGGCTATGTTTACACATTAGCCTTTGTATGTGGGTTGGTGGGGTGGGGGGAGCAGGGCAGGGGGCAGGGATCACAGGAGCAGAGAATTAGAACTAAAAGCCATTTTAGAAATCATTTAGTTTTACCTCCTATTATTCTACAAATGAGGAAACTGAGGCCCAGCAAACTTAAATGACTTACCCAAGTTCACACAGGTACTAAGTAGGCAAAGCTAGAATTCCAAGTCAGGTCTTCTGGCTCTGAATCAAGTTCCCTTTTCCAAAGCATTGTGATTGCAGTGCCTTCGTGGGTTTATGATATCCTCTGTACTGATAATACTAGGTCACTTGGCTTTTCCTCATCCTGCATAATTTTGTCTCTTCTTTTACAGAATCTCAATGGAGGGCCTATTTAAAGTACTGGAAATCTTTCTCTTGGTCATTTTCCATTTTGAGGATACCAATGGAAATATTTATTGATAGGCACCTAAGGGATGCTGGGCCCAGAGTCAGGGAGATCTGAGCTCAAATTTGATCTTAGACCTTTACTAACTGTGTGTGTGTGTGTTGGCAATCAAAATGGGCTCTTAGCACTTAGTTCAACCAAGTGCCCTTGAAGAGTTTGGCTTTTATTTCCTTGATTAAATTAGGAGTCCTTGACAACCTCCTTGCCTCAAGGGAAAGCCTAGTTTACGTGGGTTTGAGTGACATGTTGGTGACATCAGAGACTTTTAGACCATGTGGGTTTAAGTCACATCTTTGTAATGATTTTAGGTTGCAAGCGTGAGTCGCATGTGTGACTCACTCTTGACCCTGAAAATGATATAAAGCCAGGGGTTGACTTTCTCTTTTTTGGGGCTCTGATCCACAGCCATGGTGGAACACATGACTCTGGGCCAGCCCTTGTTATGAGCTCCCCCGCTGAACTTAGATGTTGGTAACTACGAATTGTATTTGGCCTGTCGATGTTTGTAATTTGTTTGTATTTGATCTGAAGTTCAGCGTGCTGGTTTTTTCCCCTAGACTAAGTGAATCATATTTGTATGCTGAATTCAAGTAAGCTTGTTAACCCCTTAACGTTGTTTTCCTTAGTAAAGCAGATCAAAAGAACCTGGGCTTTTGCAGCCTTCTGTGAGCTGGTTGTTGTTGATTTTATACCCCCCACAGCAGCTGCTAGCCGGATTGTTGAAAACAGTGTGACCCTAGGCAAATCACTTAACTGCTGTCCAACTCAGTTGCCTTTCCTGTAAAACAGAGATAATAGCATCATCTAACTCTCTGGGATTTTAGGAGGATCAATTAAGATAATATTTTTAAAGTGCTTAGTAAAGTGCTTTAGTAGTTTTCTTCTCCTTTCCCCCATTTAGGCTGAATGCCAAGTCTACCACTTTGTTTTCTGATCTGTTTTTTTCTTCCTACCTCCATGTTAGTTTTTATGTACCCTTATGTAAGCAACCCAACTTTGGGTTGCTTACAAATTGGGTTGCTTACATATTTCAGTCCTTGTAGGCTATAGGCTATGGAGCTTTTCTGGGGGAATGCTAGTATTGAAAGGATGGGTCTCTCCTCTGGGAAGCAGTTTAGTATTCTTAAAAGCAGAGAAAAAATTGTCCAAAATGGAAACTACCCTCCTCTCTTATTCTTTGACAATTTTGGACCACAAATTAAAGGGACTGCCCCAAATATATGTAATAATATACTAAGTCAACAGAATGACCAATGAGCTGTATGCCATAATCTGAACAATAGGCATTTTTATCCATTTAGTCTTTTCTCTTTGGATTAATTACTATAATTTTTAAACTTTATTTTTCCCTGGAACTGTCTTTTTTTGGTAAAATATTAATTTATTCTAAACAAATATAAAATGAGAAAAAATAAACATTCCTATGCACATAGCAGAACATAGGAGAGGATTCAATACAAAATAATAAATTTCTATTTCAAGAAAACCTATATAATAAATACTATGCATTGTTTTCATAGCTTCCAAGCTTTTCTTTGCTTCTTTGCAGGTTTTCTTTTGCTCTCTGCTGTGCACTTTTTCTCTTATTTTTCCCCTTTGTCCCCTTCCACCCTTTCCCTAAAGAGGGCTACAATTAAACATGTATATATAATCTATGGGGATTGAGTAGGTGAAAGTTTCCTTATGGGAGGATATCCAGGTTAGTGAAGCAACCAAGATTAGAAGGAAAGCAGAAAACTGGGAAACAATCATTACAGCAAGGGTCTCTAATAAAGGTCTCATTCTCAACTATATAGAAAACTGACTCAAATTTATAAGAATACAAGCCATTCCCCAACTGATATGTGGTCAAAGGATATGAACAGGCAGTTTTCAGATGACAAAATCAAAGATATCTATAGGCATATTAAGAAGTGCTCTAAATCACTTTTGATTAGAGAAATGCAAATTAAAACAACTCTGAGGTACCACCTCACACCTATCAGATTGGCTAATACGACAAGGAAGAAAAATAATAAATATCAGGGAGGATGTGGGAAAGTGGGGATTTGTACTGTTGGAGTTGAGAACTGATCCAAGCATTCTGGAGAGCAATTTGGAACTGTGCCCAAAGGGTAACCAAACTGTCCATACTCTTTGATCCATCAATACCATTACTAGGTCTGTATCCCCAAGAGATCACAAAAAGGGAAAAGAATCGATATGTGCAAAGATATTTATAGCAGCCCTTTATGTGGTGGCAAAATATTAGATATTGAGGGGATGCCCATTGATTGGGGAATGTCTAAATAAGCTGTGGTATGTGAATGCAATGGAATACAATTGTGCAATAGGAAATGATGAACAGGTAAATTTCAGAAAAACTTGGAAAGATTTATATGAATTGATGCAAAGTGAAATGAGCAGAAGCAGAATAACATTGTACACAGTATCAGCAACATTGTGTGATGATCAACTATGAGTGACTCAGCTCTCTTCAGCAATGCAATGATCTAAGACAAGTACAAAGAACTCACAATGGAAAATACTCTCCACATCTACATAAAAAATTAATGGACTCAGTGCAAATAGAAGCATTTTTTTTCACTTACTTTATTCTTTGTGTTTTTTTCTTTTGATCCTTCTTTGTCCTCTTGCACAACTGTGACTAATATGGAAATATGTTTTACATGATAGCACATGTATAACCTATATCAAATTGCCTACCATTTTCAGAAGAGGGGAGTGAGAAACATTTGTAAATGAGTGCTAAAAATTTTCTTGATATGTAATTGTGGAAAAAATGAAATACTTTTAATATGAAAGAATTGAATTACCAAAAGAAAAAAAAGAAATATAATATTCCAAGACTTACAGTCCTTCAACATAGTGGCTACTAGGTTTTATGTAATCCTTACTGTAGCTCCATGATATTTAGTTTGTTTTTCTTCTTGTTGCTTCCAATATTTTCTTAACCTTAACCTAGGAACTTGGAAACTTGGCTATGATATTCCTATAAGCTTTCCTCCTGGGATTACTTTCAGGTGGTGATTGGTGAATTTTTTTTTTCAATTTCTCCTTTGCCTTCTTTTCCTAGAACTTCAGGTTGATTTTTCTGAATAATTTCTTGTAATATTCTATCAAGATTCTTTTTTAAATCCCAATTTTAATTAAATCCTATTTTCATGTAGTCTGACTGTTATTTCTCCTTGATCTGTTCTCTAGACCAGTTGTTCTTCTGATGAGCTGCTTTACATTCTCTTCTATTTTTTCATGCTTTTGATTTTGTTTGATTATTTCTTGGTTTCTTAGAATGTTATTAGCTTCCCCTTGTCTGATTCTAGTTTTCAAGAAATTATTTTCTTCTTTAAGTTTTTGATTCTCTGTTTCAAGGTGGTTGACTTTCTTTTCATAATTTTCTTGGTTTTCTTGGATTGCCATATTTTTTTTTCTAATTTTTCCTCAATCTCCTTATTTGATTTTTAAAGTAATTTTTAAGTTCTTCCAAGAATTATTTTTGTGCTCAGGATCATTTGATATTTCTCATTGAAAAAGAAATGACTTTTTTTTAGCTCCATTACCTTCCTCTGAATATGAACCCAGAACTTCTCTATTCCCATACTAGCTATCTACGTTTGGGTTCTTTCTCCTTTGTTTGCTCATTTTTCTTTTTCTTTTTTGTTTTGTTTTGTTTTTAGCTGCTATTAGTGTAATCAAGTTCTATTCTGGAGTTATGGGGAATGATGCCCCAAGCTTTGGGTCCTTCTTATTGTTATTTTCTAAGGTCTGTTCCTGGGGCCTAATCTTGGGGTCTCCTCTCTAATCCTATGCCATGGCCAGGGCCCCAGCCACAATGTCCTGCAAATGATCTCACTCCCTGTGATCTCTCTGGTAGCTGCAAACTACAGCTGTCCTCTCTGATCTGGAACTGAAACCAGGGACTTTGTTCTTCTGCAAGTACCCACAGCTACCCTGCCCCTCTGCTACTGCATTCACCAGGTGTGGGTTAGCTCCTTCTCCCCCATAGCCATGCATCTGGTCTGCACAGTTGTGCTTGGCATACCTCAACAGTAGAAGGTCCTTCTATCTTCTATGCAACAGTCAACCCCTCACATTGTAGGTGGGGTGAAAGTTTCTAAAGCTGAGGCTGCCTCTCAACCCTGCTGCCCCTAGGGCTTATTGTTTGTTGATTCCAAAGAGTTGGCTTGGAAATATTTGCATTTCACTCAGGCTCTCCACCCCTGAAAGCTGAGTCTTTCCTGCCTTCTTAAGTCCTTAGGAGGAAAACAGCTTTACCTGGACTTTTGTTTATTTCCTCTGCTCTACCTTCTCTCAGAAGCAATGTTCTAGCTTTTTTTTTTTTTGTGGAGGAATTTTGGAGAGCAGAAAGTTTTCTGACCTACCCTGCCATCTTCCCCGAATCCTCTCCCTCACTTAACTTTCAAAAAATAAGTTTTCTGATGCCTTTTGTTTTGATATTATAGCCATATCAGGAAATACTATCCCCCCTCCTTCATTCCACACCAAACTCTCTCTAATAATAAAGAAATACAATGAAGCCAAAACATTAGCTACATTGACTACATGAGACAATAATAGGTAACGTTTATGTAGCACTTTAAAGTTTCCAAAATGCTTTACAAATATCACCTTATTTAACTGTCACAACAACCCTGAGAGGTAGGTTCTTTTACAATCCTAATTTTACAGATAAGGAAACTGAGGCAGGCAGCAGTTAAGTGACTTGCTCAGGGTCACATGGCTAATAAGTATCTGAGGCCAGATTTGAACCTAGCTCTTCTTGTCTAGAACTTTATTCACTGTATCATCTACTGGTATAGCATTCTACCTTATTAGTATTTCTTTTGAGAAAAGGAAGGCAAGTTTCATATCTATTTTAAGATATTTATTTACTTACACAGAGTACAGCTTTCTTCTTGTCATTTACATTACTGCAGCCCTTGTGCACGTGGTTGTTTTGGATCTATTTATTTTGCTTTGCATCAGTTGATATGAATCTTTTTCTGTTTCTTTAAATTCCTCATGTTTGTCATTTCCTCCACACAATAGGATTCCATTATATTCATGTATCGGTTTTTTTTTTCCAGTCCTGTCCTGAGTATTGGCACATACTTTGTTTACAATTCTTTGTTACGACAAAAAGTGTGGCTATATGTATTTTGTTTGTTATTTTTGAACTTTTTTTTTTTCGGTCTTTGTCTTCCTTGAAGTATAGCCCCTTAAAGGGATTGCTGGGTCATTGACTGTGAACAGTTTAGACACTTTTCTTGCATAATTCTAAATTGATATTCAGCACAATTGGAACAATTCACAGATCCATCACAGTGCATTAAAGGACATCTTCTTACAATCCTTCCATCACTGGAAAGGAATATTAAAAAAAAAAACTGGAATAGTCAGTTTTTAGAATGTGAAGTAAAACCTTAGTTGTTTTAATTTACATTTCTTTCATTGTTAGCAAGTTGGAGTATATTTTCATATGGTCATTTATAGTTTTCAATCCTATTAAACACTGTTTATAATCTTTGACCCCTTATCCATTGGGGAAGGAATTGTTTTATATGTCCGTTTTAATTCCTTTATATGTGTTGGCTGTCAAAGTTTATTACTGATATTTGACACAAATATTTTCACACTTTAGTTTCTCTTCTTACCCTTTTCTCATTTATTCTGTTCATGTGATATATTTTTAATTTTAAATTAATAATTTAATTAATTTTTAATATATTTAATTTAAAATATATTTTAATTTTTTATTAATTTATAGTAGAAATTGTCTATTCTGTCTCTTATGTTCACATCTGTCATCTGTTGGTACACAGTCTCCGATACTATGAAGACACTTAATAAATGCTTATTGATGAATTTATTAAGAATTCTACCTCTAGTTACAATTATGAAAGACATCTCTTCTCCCTCTCCTCTAGCACAGTGATTTCTAAAATTGGGGTTCTGACTCACTGAGAGGTCAAGACATGACCCCCAAGGCATATGTAATCAACTAATTAGAGAGTGGGAAGATGAGTCACATCTCTCTCTCTCTCACCAATAACCAATCATAGGTTTGTCTTGAGAATAACCAGATATATCCTTTATATTTCATTCTCTAGGCAGTGAAGAGCTACCAAAAATTCTTGAATTGTGAAGTGACATGGTCATAGCTGTGTTGTAGGAAGATTGTTTTTAGAATCTGTATAGCAGATTGATTGCAAGGAGAGAGATTAAGAGGTTTTGCAATTGTCCAGATGAGAGGTCATAAGGGTCTGAAAGAGTGGCGACCATGTGAGTAAAGAGAAGATGAGAAATATGATAAATTCTGTGGGAGTAGAACCAACAAGACATGGCAGCTGATTGGGTATGGGGGATGAGGGAGAAGGAAGATCCAAAGTTCATTTAGAGGTTGCATACCTAGGAGTTTGGATAGATGGTGATATCCCTGACAGAAACAGGGAAATACGGAAGAAGGATAGATTTGGGTGGGGAAGATAATGACTTTCATTTTGAACCTTTTGAGTTATAGATGCTAATGTGACAACTAAGTGATGTCCAACAAACAGCTCAACAATACAACACTCAACATCAGGGCAGAGATTATAGCCAAAAGACTTGGAAAGTCATCTAAATAGAGATGATAATTAAACCCTATGTGATCTGATACTATTTTCCAAGAGGGCCCAGGTCAGAGCCTTGGGGAACAATTAAGGGAGATAAGAGATAAAAAGTGACCCACAAAAGGAGACTGAGGAGTGGTAAGACAGGAAGGAGGAGAACCAGAAGAGAGGAGTACCATAAAAGCCAAGGGAGGTCAGAGATAGCCAGTAACAAAAGGTGATCACTACAGCCAAAGTTGCAGAGAGGTCAAGAAGGAGGAGGACTGATAAAAGAATACTGGATGACCCAATTAAGGAATTATTAATAACATATATTGATCTTTCTTTTCCTACAAACTCTTATGTCCCTCATAATCTATGGTTAATTTAGCATATACTTGCCTTGTATTATTGAACATCTCTTACATCTGTCCTTTCTCTGTGTTTTCACACCCACCAGACTTATTTAGGCCTTTGCCACTTCTCCCTTGGACTATTTCAATGGCCACTTATTTGTTCTTTCTGCTTTAAATGTCTCTTTTCTCCATTGCCTCCTTCATATGCCATGCAAATATTCTTGGTTATCTTCCTACCTATCTGATCACTGCGCATTCCCCTTGACTAATCCATATCCTTTCCCCTAAATATGGGCATGCTCCATGATTCTGTACTGGGTTCTCTTCTATGAGTTCTGTATACTCTTTCTTAGTGACCTCATAAGTTCCTATGGGTTAAATTATCTTTACACAGATGATGTGCAAATCTGTATATCTAATCCTGTTTGTCTTAACCTCCAGTTCCACATTACTAATTGGATCTTGGACCACAGAGGCAAAGAGATAGGAGAGTATCATACTCAAGGAACTGCAGTTAGATCTTTGTATCTGGATTGGAGAACACTTAGGTGCATAGTAATGAGTAAAATGCAAGAATACTGTAAGAATAAAAAGGGGTCAGGTTATTAAGAACTTCAGATGCCTAAGGATTTTATATTTGATCCTAAATGGATCAAATGTATGGAGCCAATGAATCTCATTGAAGATAGGAGTGATGTGGACAGATCTAGACTTTAGGAAAATCATTTTGACAATGGAATAGTGGATTGATGGGAGAGAAGAGAGATTTAAGGCAGGGAGACCAATTGGGAGATTATTGAAGTCCAGGCAAGAGTTGATGTGCCCTGAATGAGGTTTGTGCCTGAATAGAGAGAAGGGGACAGAGAAGTTGTGAAGGCAGAAACTGAAAGATTTGACAAAAGATTAGATATGTGAGCTGAGCAAGAATGAGGGGTAGAGGATAACACTGAGGTTGTAAATCTGGGTGGCTGGGAGGATGAGGGTGAACTCAAATGTAATAAACAAGTGTGAAAGGTGTGGGGGTAGGGAATGAGCTTTGTTTTGAAATTTTGAGTTTTGGATGTCTACAGGACATCCTGCTTAAGATGTCCAAAAGGCAGTTCATGATATAATCTTGGAACTCAGGAGAGAAGCTAAGGCTGGGTATAGAGATCTAGGAATCATCTTCATGGAGATGATCATTGAAATTGTGGGACCTGGTAAGATTACTAAGTGAGATAGTATAGAGAAAGAAAGAAGAGAATCCAGGACTGAGCCTTGGGTGAATGGGCATTATGTGGATGGAGATCTAGCAAAGGAAAGTGAGAGTGGTCAGATAGTAGGAAGAATCCCAGGAGAGAGCAATGTCACAAACACCTGGAGGCCAGATGGTATCCAGGAGAAGCAAGTGATTGGCAGTGTCAAACACACATATTCATTTATCTCTTATAACATGTCGCATAATGCTAATCACTGATGGATGAGGTTGTCTCATAACAGAAATGTGAAATATGAGCACTGACTTCTTTTCCTTATTACTCAAAGGCTCTTTGGGAGTATGTGAAGAAAATACCCTAACCTCTGAGGATGATCTATGGGGATTGAGTAGGTAAAAGTTTCCTTATGGGAGGATATCCAGGTTAATGAAGCACTTTTCAGAATCACTCAGGGTTTGACTTTTAGGGCATTCTCATTATATCTATGAAATTTTTAATCTCATATACCTTCTACTAAGTCTCTTTGTGTGTACTATAAAGAAGGGAACATTTTAGATCAGTTAATATAGTATATTTGAACCTACTTCTTTTGCAGGCTTTTATTCTTATTAAAATGATGTTGACAACTTGAGTGCCTGCTGTGGACCGGATTTTCAACATGGGAGAGAAGAGAATCATATTTTAGTCCAAAAGTTAAAGCTAGATCTTTTATCTAGAGAGACATTTATTTGATAAAATAGACATATTTGAGAATAATAGTTCCCTAAGAGTGAAACAGTGTATATTCATTCTGTACCAGAAGTGTTTTGTTTTAGTCTGCAGTGTCATCTACTAAGAATCATAAGAATTAGAAAAGACCTTGGAGATCATTTATTCTAATTTGAGAACAGCTTTGAAAGACTTAAGAACTCTGATCAGTGCAATGGCCAACCATGATTCCAGAGGACTGATAACAAAGCATGTTATTACCCATTTCTGAACAGAGAGATAAGGGTGCAGCACAAGATTTAACACTTTTGGACATGAGCAACGGAGGAATTTATTTTGCTTGAATATACATATTTCTAACAAGAATTTTGTTTTCTTTTTCTTTTTTTTCGATAGAAGTGAGGATGGGAAGGAGGGAAAATAAATGCTTGTTAATTGTTAATTGAAAAAAGTAAAATAAAAAATTTTAAGACCTGGGTTCAAGTCCCATTTCTGACCTCTATTAGTTATGTGACCTAGGGCTACTCACTTAACTTCTTAGAGCTCTAGGCAGTTCTCTAAGGGCATAAATTGCAGAGAAGTGGTGATGTATACTGTTAGAAGGAGTTTCCTCGCCTGGGAGTTCCCTATACCATTGAAATCTCCAGTCTAGTCCCTATGCCTAAAATTATTTATTCTTAAAGTGACAAAAGTAATAGAAAAAAAGAATGAGTGAGGGGAAATATTCTGGTAAAACCCAAAAGTGATGTTGGGAATAAAGAAAACGTTATTTACTCTTAGGACTAAATACATGTAATATTCTGGGCATCTTAAAGTTCATAATATTTATTGTTGGCCACCATCTCCCTTAGGGACATAAATAGTCTTTCCCCCTCCTAGAAAATCTCAGTAAGTAATGCCACTCAGTAAGTAAGTAAGGGATGCTGGTTTGGGAAGCAAATTTCTCAGAAGGAAATAAATTAAAGATGATGTTTCGAAAGGGGGAAATGACAATAGAGCCTGAATCTTAAATATTTTCTCCTCATAAAAGTAAGTGAATAAAATGCTGCCTCCCAATAGTTGAGTGGCAATATGGTGCCCATGAGGTGGTGCCATGCACCTCAGGAGGTAGGTGACATATGTTATGTTGCCAGGTCAGGCTATGAAGCTTGGACATACTTCTGGTAGAGTCTTCCAAAGTCATTCACAAGCTACCTGAAAGGAATCAAGACAAACCACAGAGAGGAAAACTGGGAAGATTGCCCAAAAAAAGTCCCTTATTTCCAGGGCCATACTATGAAATAGAGCTTGTTAATCACCTTAACCCAGAAAACAAAACAAAACAAAAAGAGAAAAACTCCACCCTTTGGCTTACTAAGAAGGAGGACTGGTAGAGAAATGTGGGACAAGAAAATCTGGCATTGTTAGCTATCCTAACATAAGCTGAATTAAGCATGGTTAAAAAAAACACAGATTTATAGTTAACTCTAAACATATTTCAAAATTAAAGGAAAATTTGAATTCATTTTGGAATTGGTAAATTTAGTAGTTTGGTATTTCAAGTATTCAACATCTTTCCAACCATAATTGCCCTAAACAATGGTTCCTCCCTTCTAGACAAATCAATCTGACACAGTTTCTATTGGAGTCTCTTTATGACTTTGCTTACACCAATTCTCTCTCTTGAAATGCCCTCCTACTTTCTTCCTACCTATTTTTATCCATTATTTCTTCAAAATCTGACTGCAATAACCTTTCCTAAGAAGATGCTGTAGAAAACATCTGGCCCCAGGCCTTAGGCCTCACTGAACTTAATGGTGCAGGGATTCCAATTCCTTCTCAGGACTGATGGATGCTGGTGCATTGCCTTTGGCCCAGAGCTTTCATCTTGTACTATTTTCCAAAGTTCCCTATTTCCTGAGTCCTACCGAATCCCAGAGAGCTATCTGTCCTACTTCTGCCACCACCACAGTAGCCATCTGCTGATTCAGGTATCTACCTATCTTTCCCTACTTGCTCATGTCTGCTATGGTCACTCTAGACATAGAATATATTTTATAGGATTTATTTACAAGGGCTGAGGACATAAATAATAGGAAAAATATGGTCAATGTAAGATAAGTATGTTAAAGACAACTATCCATTTCAAAGCAGGGGAGCATTTTACTTTTAAGCTATTCTCTCTAGCTATGGCTCAACAGGTTAAATTCAATTTAATTTGATCCAACCAAAGGGGTGATGGAGGCATTTAATTGACTTTTATGGGCTAGACTCTATAGTGTACTCATTCAAATGCATGTGGAAATTTGGTCAACAGTCATTCTTCATACACTTGGTCTTTCCTGCAGGGAAGGACAGGCCAGACCCTTTTGAGTGGTTGAAGATCTCTTCTATGAGGTTCTTCAGTATCCTGAGGCTTGATGCAATCAGTATGATGCTGTCTGCAAACAGGAGCATCAAGAGGACCTCACTATCCACAGAGAATCCCTGCTGGACCTGGGTTCCATGCTGGATATGTGCCATCACAGTGGGGAAGATTTTTGGTTTGTTTGTTTTCAAAGGATCATTTAACAAGTTATTTCTGTGGCTCCATCTTCAGTTGCAAATGGTCAGGAAGAAATAGAGAGCTTGTCTGTCAGTAGATCTATATGGCACAGACAGTGCAGATGGACAAATAAGCTGGACCCAGAGTTGAAGAGAAGAGGCAGCTAAATTGCTTTTGGGAGATGGCAAAGCTGTTTTATTGACCCCAGTTTCCCAAGAAAGCAAAATCCTTCCTTTTCTTTTTTTTTAAAAGTTTTTATTGCTGTCATTTGCTTTTTCTACATCATCATAATTTCTCCCACTATCCTTCTTTCTCCTTTCCCAGCAGTCTCTCTATAATGGATAATATTTTTAACGACAAAAAAGGAAGAAAAAAAGAAAGAAAAGAAAAGAAAGGAAAGGAAAAGCAGCAGAAAAATAAATATAATTGTTCCATACATAAAAAGTCTTAAAACATATGCAATGTATAACAATTGGGGACCTCTCACCACTGCAAAAGAGTGGGGTAGGGTTGATTTCTCATATCTCTCCTTTGGAAACAAACCCGATTTCTATAATTTGCAACATTCACTCCTTTTTTGTGATTTGCTTTTCTGTTTACATCATCATAATCATTACGTAACATTGTCACTTCAAAAATAAGAAAATCAGGAAAGTCTGTCACTAGTGAGGTGGTGCAGTGGAGAGAGATTTGGATTTAGCGTCAGGAAGACCTGAGTTCAATTCTACCTCAGACACTCACTGGCTGTTTGACCCTGGGCAAGTCACTTAATCTCTGCCTGTTTCCTCATCTCTAAAATGGGAAACAGTGGTAGCATATACCTCTCAGGCTTGTGAGGATCAAAAGAGATAATATTCGTAAAGTGCTTTGAAGACCATAACGCGCTATGTAAGATGATATCTATTATGATTACATTCTAATGGCTGACTGCATACAATATAGGCTATTAAAAGCTGGCACATTTAGAATTTACAAAGGCTGTAAGTCACTCTGAGACTCAGTGTTTTTCACATGTGGAATGATAATAACATCTGTACAAGCTACCTCACAGAGTTGTTGGGCTTAAACGGCAATAATGTTTATATTTATGGGGTTAAATGTATAACATTTCTGCAAATGCTAATAGTTATTATCTTACAGATGAGAAAACTAAGTGTCAGAGGAAGGATTCAAGCCCAAGCCTCTGTTCACTCCGAGTCCAATTATCCTTTCCAACTAGTCCTGCCTGCACTCCTACCACTTCACTTACAATGTAATACTATTGCTTTTGTTCTAAGGTTCTGGGATGAATGTAGCACTTTTCTCTTCAATGACATAATAAGCTCTTTGAGGGCAGAGATTGTGTCTTTTCCTTGTTTTGCTTTCTCAGTCTTTGTACTGAGTGCTGTACACACAATACCTAGTTCAGTCCTTTAAGGGGCTGTGATTTCATCAGTTGTGTGTACTCTGGGCTGGCACAAACCACAATCCCACCGTGTTTAAAAAGACTGCCTTTGTGGATTGCTGCTGCTGAATAATTGCAAACTTGGTAGTCACACTTCTAATGGTGAGTCTCTCAGAACTTAGCAAGGCTGATTCTTAGATGACCGATGAACAGGTCTGGGTATGGTGTCCTGCTGCTATACCCTTGGAGAATCCAGAGTCGACCACCGGCCACCATAAGGCAGCAGAGGAGGACAGTTAGGGGAAGCTGAAAAATAGGTGCCTTGTGACTGCTTATTGAGTTTGGGAAGTATCAAGAATTGAAAAGGAGCGGGTTGGTGGGCGGGGGGAGGTAGGAGGAAGCATCTATGAGAAATCAATGAAGCAGTTTTGCTTTTTCTTTCAGAGAAAGAAAAAACCCCTTTCCAAATGACTCTACAAAAGACCATTGAAGCATACCTATGGATAAAGAAAAATCTCTTTGGGGAAGTATAAATGACTATTATCTCTTACATTAGAAGATGTCAAGAAAATAAAAGCATAGCAGTATTTTCAAATGAGATAATGGTATTGGAAAATGATGAAAGAAAATGAGACTTTTTGAAAAAAAGGAATGTATGGAGGAAAAAAACAGGGGCAAAAAAGAAAGTGCTGGTAAATAAGCCTTGAGCTGAAGTAAAATTGTGACTGTTAATTGATGAGACATTAAATTATCTTGGAAAATCTGTCAGACACAAAAGATAAAAGACAGATATAAAATAAGTACTGAACTAGGAAACACAAATATTTATAAAATGTATTGAAATTTCAACATCTGTTATACAACTTAGTAGATGTAGGTTCCCTTTTACTAGGAGATGCCTCTAATGATCATTCATTGTGTTGAATTTCTACTGTGTTAGGTACTGTAGAAGGTAAAAGAGATTCCCTCTACCTTTGGAACCTGAAAAACGTCTCATCACAGAAATGAGATAAGTGCAGGAGAAACTAACTGTCACATGAGTGATAGAGGAGGTACTACAGGAGTCTAAGGATTCTTTGCTTCCCCTCCCCCCACTCCTGCCCCACATTGGGATACACTGAGGAAGGAGCTCTGACTGTGGAGCCCAGAAGATTAGCTCTTACCCAGCTCTGCCACTTAGGATTTGCCTGACATTGGTCAAGTCCTTCCCTCTTCTCTGGGCTTTAGTTTCCTGATCTGTAAAGTGAAGAGACTAAACTAGATAATAAGGCAATATAGTAAAATAGAAAGAGTATTAGATTTGGAGATGGAGGACTCAAGTTTGAACTACTCATGTGACTGGTCAAGTCCTCTCTGAGCCTTCTGAGCTAAGTGGCAGAATAGAGAGAGCACTGGAACTGGAGTCAGAAAGAGCTGAGTTCAAATTTCACCTTGGATACTCACTTAAAAGTGTCAGCCTGGGCAAGACATTTAACCTTTGGCTGTCTGTTTCCTCAACTATAAAATGGAGATAATAACACCTACCTCTCAGGGTTGTTGTGAGGAACAAATGAGAAAATATTTGTGAAGTATTTAGCATATTACCTGCCACATAGTAGGTACTAAATAAATCCTTGTTTCCTTTCTTCTCTTTTTCTTTTCTTTCTTCTTTCCCATTTCCTATCCTTTCCTTCCTCCCTCCCTCCCTCCTTTCCTTCCTTCCTTCCTTCCTTCCTTCCTTCCTTCCTTCCTTCCTTCCTTCCTTCCTTCCTTCCTATATAGAATGGGGAGTGGGGTGAACATTCTATTGGAAGAGGTTGTGTGGTTGTAGTTGTGGTTTTTCCTTCATTCTCAAAGAGGACCATGACATCAGGGAGATGATAACATGACTTGCATTGATTTTGATTTGAGTGAGGGAGGGCTTCATGAAGTCACCAGCCTCACTTTTTCCTCCAGAGCCATTTCTCCTGGGCCATGTCCAGTTGTCCTGATCAATATGGAAGAGGTAGGAATGGAGGGAAGGGAAAGGGAATAAGCATTTTATATGGTATCTACCATGTGCTAGGTAATGTGCTAAGCACTTTTACAAGCAGTATCTAATTTTATCCTCACAACAACTTTGGGAGGTATATTACTATCCCCATTTAAGGAAATGAGGCAAACAGAAGTTAAGTGACTTGCCAAGAGGTCACACAGCTAATAAGTGTCTGAGACTGGATTTGCACTCAGGTCTTTTTGACTCTAGGCCCAGTGCTCTAACCACTGTGCAACCTCAAATGAGTCAGACATGCTTCAGAAGACATTAAGTAAAGCAGCTTGCCTAAGGTGGAAAGTTTTTGTTGGCAAGTGGTATGAGATAACATTTGGAAATGTAAAAGAAAGAGAGATTATGGAGGGTCCTTAATACCACGCTGATCATTCTGGAATTTTGTGCTGTGGGCATTGGACTCCATGAAGTAGTGATGAGGTGACGTGATGAAAGCCATGTTTTAGGAAGCTAGTATTTGTGTAGGATGGAGAAGCTGGAGGTAGTGACACAAGTTAGGTGGCCATTACAATAATCCAGGTTTTAAGTGATAGGGGTTTGAATGAGGGTGCTGACTATGAGAATAGAATGGACAAGGACAGGTGTGAAATGTTTTACTTGGCAAAAAACAAGAGCACTTGGTACCTTTCTGGATATGGATGAAGAGGAAAGAGGAAAAGTCAAAGTTTCTGGTGTTTGAGTCCAGATGGAGCAGTGGTTCCAAGAACAGACATTGGGGAATCAATTTGTTTTGTTTTGTTGGTGTTGGCCATGGTGGTTGGTGGGAGGGAATATTTTTAGAAAGAAATGCATTAAAAAGTATTCATTAATTATTATATTCTGGAGACTATACTAAAAATTGAGGATACAAATCCAAAAAGGAAGATAGCATCTGACTCAAAGAGTTTATGTTTTATTGGGGAATATAAACATATTGGGAGTGGTGGCCAGGGAGGGGTATTTCATCCTGGGAAATCACAGGGGATGGTCAGTAGAGCCACAGGACAGTTGATTAACTTCTGCTGGCCAGGAAAGAATTGTTGATTTGATTACTGTTCCTAGAAGTGGAAAGCAGAGGGTGGGAGGGCCTGGGGCTAGGTTAGGTATGAAGAAGTCTCACTAATCAGGAGCCCAGTTTTCCATGTGAGAGGTGGCATCCTGGGGTTGGAGGTAGAGAGCCAGGAGAAGTGGCAAGAAGATGGTTTGAAGATTGAGTTTGAGGTTCTGGTTGTATACACAAAAGAGAATGCATGAGAAAATTTTAATTGTGGTATTGGAACTAGGGAAAGAGGTCAAGTTTGGCTATACCAAATTGGGATCTGTTGGCAAAAAAAGACAGCTGAAGTCATAAGTATTGATGAGTGAACCCATAGACAGAGAGAATCTAGGGAGGGAGAGAACCCTGTTAAGAGAATGGAGTCTTGGGGAGTATATACACTTCAGGGATGGGAGGAAAAAATGCTAGTGAAAAAACAATGCACTCCCAGATAAATAAGAGTAAAACTAGGATGGTTAGGTGTCACAGAACTTAAGGGAAAATGAGGTATTAAGGAGGTAGAAGTTAATAGTATCTAATGCTGTAAAAAGATGGAGCAGAATGGGGATTGAGGAGGAACAGGTTTTGAATTTGGTAGAAAAGAGGCTACTGGTTATTCTTAGATGTGCTTTGTTTTGTTTGGTTTTTGAGATCGCGCACTGCTTTTTCCCCCACCTGGAAGTACAGAGGCCGGTATTGTCTTTCAAAACTCACAATCCCAGAAACTTTCACCTGCTCAATTTTCGTTTCCTGACCTCAGCCTATCTATGCCTCCTTTAGGCAGCCTGATGGTCCTCTGCTCCCAGGGGCTCATGATACTTGTGCTGAATTTAAATGGTATCCCCATCTACTTTTCGCCCACTGCGGCTCAGAATTCTTAAACTCTATCAGTCTGCCAGTTTAAGCCTCCCCTAGTATGAGGATTTACATCATACTCTGTTCCTGGATGTGTTTCTGTCTTATAGTGGCAGGAGCAAAAGCCAAATTGCTAGAGGTTAAGGAGTGAATGAGTGGAAAAAATGGAGTAAAGGGTTAAGAAATTTGGTAGGGAAAGGAAGGCAAGAAATACCTGGAGGCGGCAGCAGGGGCAAGTGAACCTTTTTTTCAAGCTGTTTGTGCATGTTTGGAGAGAGAAGGAAAGGAAAGTCTCAGATGCAACATAGCATAGGATTGTAGATTTAGAGCTGGGGTACAAGGGGAAGAGAGACCATAGACCTTAGAGATCATATAGTCCAACCCCATCCTTTTTCAGAGAAGGAAATAGAGGCTCAGTGACATTGAATGCCTCAGCCAAAATCACACAGGTAGTAAGCAACAGGACTGGGATGAGTTCTAAAGGCAGATGAGAGTGTGTTTATTATGGTACAAAGATTAATAAAGAAAAATATTGACGTTAATTATAGATTTCTTGGCACTAGGAAATAATTATTGGAGAAAGCAGTCTTGGGGCAGATAGGTGGCACAGTGAGTAGAAGACAGGCCCTGGAGTCAGGAGGACCTGAGTTCAAATCTAGCTTCAGACACTTGACACATTTAGTAGCTGTGTGGCCTTGGGCAAGTCACTTAACCCCAATTGCCATGCCTTCCCCCCCCCTCCAAAAAAAGAAAGAGAGAAAGAAAGAAAGGAAGGAAGGAAAGAAGAAAGAAAGGAAGGAAGGAAGAAAGAAAGAAAGAACTAAAGAAAGAAAGAAAGTCTTCCTGTGAAAGGAATGGGCTATTCATTGCTTGGACTTCTAAAGCATCCTTATGATTAAAAAACAAGCAGAAGATAGCTCATTGGAAATGAACCCAGAAAAGCATCCAGGAAAGAGGCAAATTATCTGGATGTTTCAGGACAAAACAAGCTGGTTTGTCTGAAATTGCCAGGTATTGGAGATAAAAGCAGGGGCTTGGGGGGCTGAACAATTTCTCTGTGTTAGAGATAGCCACTGTTTCCCCATAAAGAGCTGATTATGACTGGAGTGCTGCAATCTTCTGAACTTCTTATGGGGTAACTAGTCGCCTAAGTATCCTTTTTAATTCCAGGTCTGTGTAAATACTATGCAAACTCTCTGTTGAGCTTTTAATTAGCGAGTTATCTCAGTCTCAAGACTGGAAACCCTGGGATCTTTCAGAGTCCATTAGACTGCTAAAATATGAAATTAAAAGAAAACATGGTTTTTGCCAACAGAAACAAGTGACTCATTTCCTTGTGAAAACACACGAGGTTTACGTTACTCTGGCAACGACGTTCACTATTCCAGAATAGGGTCTCTTTCCTCCCTTCAGAGCTTTTCTGTATTCCTATTACAGTCTGTGTTCCACAGTGACCTAACATTGAACTAAGTTACTTGATGATTCATGAGAGACAAGACAGTTAGGCTTTCATTTTGATAGCTTGTAGTATGTTCTTTTGACCAAAAGGAAAAAGTTTACTTTGTATAAGGAGAGGAATGTAAAAGGACAGGAAGAGCTCTGACCGAGAAGCTGTCCTCTGTTTGAAGGACTGGTTTTGCTGTTATTTTCAGATGGCTACAACCAGCTCCAGTACGTTAGCATGCCAAGCATTTATTTTCCTAAGGAAGTAGATTAAATTGAACATGTGTGCAAAACCCACTGAAAAATGACAGTGAAGAGTCAGTCCCATTGTGAAATTCCCCAGATGTTTCTTGGGACGCCTATTATGAGGGCAGAAGGGAAGGTTATGGTATTAAATGGCCTGCAAGGTTCTTTCCAGCCCCATATCTATGATCTTATCACTTCCTCATCCAAAATATTTCACTCAGTCCTTCTAAGCTTTGAGGCAGAGATACAGTGATATCAACCAACAAACATTTATTAAGTGTGTACTATGTACAAGGCACTGTGTCTGACACTGGGTATATAAATACAATGAAGGAAACAATCCCTACTTTCAAGGTACAACTCAATCACCCTCTCTATTATTTAACTAATAATAGTAATGAGGTGGCTCAATGGATAAAGTGCTGGACCTGGAGTCATGAAGATGTGAGTTCAAATCCGACCTCAGATATTTACTAGCTATGTGAACCTGGGCAAGTCACTTAACCTCTGTTTGCTTTAATTCACTGGAGAATGAAATGGAAAACCACTGTAGTATCTTTGCTAAAAGAACCCTGCTCTCTCTATGAGCTCAAGGAGCTCATAGGCGAAAGGGGACGTCAACATGTGTGTGTGTGTGTATACATATATACATGGATGTATGCATGTATATATGTACATACATGTATATATGTACAAATAAGTTATATGTATACATATACACATGTGTGTATATATACAAATAAATTGTATAAATATGTACAAATACACACACATACACACATACATATGTGTGTATATATGTATAAATAAGATATATACAGGATAAATTGAGGGTAGTGTTAGAGGGAAGTCTCTAAGATTAAGCAGGAGTGGGAAAGGCTGTTTGCAGGTCATGGGATTTTAGCTAAGACTTAAAAGAAGCTAGGGAAGTTAGGAGGTGGAGATGAGAAGGGAAAACATCTCAGGCATGGGGTGGGAGGAGAGAAAGGGAAGCTGGTGAAAATGTATGGAATTACAAGCAAGCATGTGCAAGGAACAATAAGGAAGCCAGGGTAACTGGAACACATAAAGAAGTGATAAATAGAAGTACATATAGACTGATTTTATTTGTGTCTAACAGGAGCCATCTCTAGGGCAGGGGTTGGGGGAGGGAAGAGAAAAAGGAAAAAAAGAAATTTACATAATAACTTTATTATATATTAAAAAGGGAGAGAAAGTTGCATATAATAGATTTGTAGTTTCACATGCAATCATCTTTTTAAAAATTATTATTCGACTATGTTATGGAAATACTTATTTTATTTCATAAATTAAAAATAAAATGAAAGTTAGCATATAAAGAGGGGTAAGGTATAAGAAAACCAGCAAGGTAGGAAGAAGTCAGGTTTTGGAGGGCTTTAATAGCTAAATCAAATATAAAATTTGATTTTGATGGCAATAAGAAGTCACTGAAATTTATTGAATAGGGCAGTGACATGGTGAGATATATGTTTTAGGAAGATCAATTTGACAGCCAAGTGGAGGACAGATTGGAATGGGGAGAGAACTGAAGCAGGGAGAGCAGCCAGCAGGCAAGTGCAGTAGTCCAGTCATCCAGTGATAAGAACCTGTGCTTGGGGAGGTAGCAGTGTCACAGAAGAGAAGGGGCATATTGCAGAGATGTCATGAAGGTAGAAACAACAGAGAGAATTAGCAATGAATGATTGAATATGAGTGGTGAGAGAGCCAAGGATGACACAAGGACTTGCAGCACGGATGACTTGGAAGGTGGTGGTAACTTTTGACATTAATAAGAAAGTTAGGAAGACGGGATTGGGGATTTTTTGAGGGGTGGGGGATGGAGAAAATGAGCTCAGTTTTGGACATGTTCAGTTTAAGGTATCTATGGGACATTCAGTTTGAGGTATCTAATAGGCAGTGGGAGATATGAAACTAGAGGTCAGGAGAGAGGCTAGGCTAGACAAGTGAATCTAAGAGTCATCTACATAGAGTTAATAATTGAAATCATGAGAGTTGATGAGATTACCAAGTGAAACAGGAGAGAGGGAGAAGAGAAGAAGTTAAAGGATAGAAACTTGGTATACCCTATTAGTGGGCATGAACTAGCCAAAGATCCAGCAAAGGAGGCAGAGAAGAAGCAGTCAGAGAGGTAGGAGGAAAACCAAGAAAGCAGAGGAAAACAGTAGAGAGAAGAGTGTATGAAGAAGAGGGTGGTTGATGATGTTAAAGGCTATAGAGAGGTCAATAAGAATGAGGATGCAGCAAAGGTCATTAGATTTGGCAATTAAGAGAGCATTAGTAACTTTGGGAAAAAATAGCTTCAGTTTGATGATGCAAAGACTCAAGGAAAGAGTGAGAGAAAAGGAAGTGGAGGTATCTAATGTAGATGGCCTTCTCATAGAGTTTAGCCACAAAAGGGAGGAGAAATATAGGATAATAGCTGACAAGGATGAACAGATTCAGGGAGATTTTTTTGAGGATGGGGGAAGGGAGACATAGGAAAGTTTGTAGGCAATAGGGAAACAGCCCTTAGGGAGCATTTGAAGATTAATGAGACAGTAGGATGATAAAGGAGTCACTTTGTCCACCTAGAGAGTTTTGCCTTGGCAAGATGTCACCTCTTCATGTGAAACAGGAAGAAAAGAAGAAATAGTAGGAGAACGCATTTGAGTGATGTGATGTGAGGAGGAGGGCAGAAGAGGGACCTCTTTGAGAATGACCACAACTTTTTTTTTACTGAAACATTAAGCAAGGTTATCAAATGAGAGGAGTGGAGTGAAGGGGACCTATGGAGGTTTGAGGAGGGATGGAAAGTTTTGAAAAAACTGCTGTAGTGAGTGGGATAGTGAATTGATTAGGGAAGAATAAAAAGATTGCCTAGGCCTCCAGTTCTTGGGGAATCTCGATTGAAGGATTGTGAGGAGAGCAAGTTTGAGACAAGGCTAAAGGACATTCCAACAATTCAAAAGTTTCTGCCTGCATAGGCTGACTTTGTCAGGATCTAAAGGTTTTTTAAAATTAATTTAATTTTAATTTTATTGTAGTCTTGTCTTTGCATCACCTTCCTTCAGGATCTATCCCTTACCCATCTCTTACCCAGAGATCCATCCACTCGTCTAATAACTACATTAAGATTTAGAAAGAGAAAAGCAAAACCACTCAATGAACTTGACCTTGTTTAATAGGACATAGTCTGTTCTGCCCCAATTGTTCCCTACCTCTACAAAAAAAGGAAATGAGGTATATTTTTTTCAGTTTTCTCCAGCATCTAAAGTTAAAAGGAACAGACTGAACTTTGTTGAAAACAAAAACAAATAAACAAAAAACTCCTCTGTTTTTATTGGCAGGGAAGTCTATTTTCATGTTATGAAAAAGGAACATCTTCAAAGGAAAACAAAGGGCTCTAATATTCTTCACCAAAAAAGTAAAGCAACAACTCTAATTAGCAAATGGGTCCAGATGTTATTCTCAATTCTTTTTGCCCAACTATGGATATAATGAAAAAAAAAACTGATACAGATGGAAGGTGCAAAAACTGTCCATGTGATATTGTTGTCATTAATATGCTCTGTAATTTTCTGCCTAGGTAGCTCTAGGAAAGTAGGTGTCACAAGACCTAAGTTCAAATTCTGATTCAGACACTTGCTAGCTGTGTGACCCACTTGATCTCTGACTGTCTCAATTTCCTCATCTATGAAATGGGATAAGCCTCTTATGGTCTTGAATAGCAGATAATATCCTTTACTTCCCAGAGTTGTTATCAGGATCAAATGAGATAATATTTGAAAACCAATTTGCAAATGTAAAGTATTGTATAAATACTAGCTATTCTTGTTATTAATTGTACACAGAAATCCTGATCAAAGTGTTCCATAGATGACACCATCCCATTCTATAATATGACACATTTAGTGATTTACAATTTACATTGCTCTTTACCCAGAACAATCATAGTTGATCACAGTTTCATAGGTATTAGCTTTAGGATTGGAAAGGATCATAGAGGTCACTTTGAATAACTTCCTGTATTTATAGATAAGGGAAATGAAGCCCAGAGAGGGAAGTGACTTGCACAGGGACAAACAGCTAGTGCCACAGGAGCAGTTTGAACTCAAGTTTTCCTGATTCCACATTCAGCATTCTATCCGCAGTACCCATTTTGCAGAATGGTTACTTGAGGTTCAGAAAAGATGGTGGTCTGGCTTCAAGTTCAGTGTACTCTCTACTGTACAAGGCTGCCTCCTTAAGTCAGTGGCTCTTCTAGGATATGAAATGACTTAACTCTTCAAAAGGAGCAAATTTGAAGAGTGTACAGGTAGTATTTCTCCCATTTGAATTTAATCGGTTAGTCAAAATTTTACTCTAATGATGCACTTTTACAGAAAGGAAATGTTTATCATTTTGTTGGAAGGATTTCCTCCTCCCTGACTCTCAGTTTCTCTTTGTGTAAGTAAAAGAAAAAGAAAAGAAGTAGCCATCTATTGCTTATGTTGCTTGATAAAAAGTACAATTTTGGAAATATTGATACAACTACTTTCCCCTTTGGGTAACTGATAAAAACTCAACACAATTTGAAAGTATTCTTTATCTAGTCAGCAATGTAAAATGAGGAAGTTAAGGACCTCACAGGATCATTGACTCTTATTGTCACCTAGACTAATCCTCTAATGTTTTTTCTAGATGCATCAATGAAAGCATTTTGAAAGTGCTTACTATGTGCTACACACTGTGGTGAGTGCTGGGTACGAGTAGGGGTAGACTGGTAAGTCTTCAGTAGCTGGCTCTCTTAAAAATATATTATATCTAATAATATAATATATATGTATTTTATATACGTTATGATATAATATACATGTATATATAGAGCCATGATGCACTTAAGTTTAATTTGAATCATTAATATTTTCTCCATCACTTTTTAACACCTAGACAATAAACAAAACAATAAAACAAGCCAAGATGTGTAATATTTGCTGATTTCTGAGATGTATACACTCACACTGAAAATTTAACAATCAGCTCTCAGGACCCAGCTTACTCTAGCAAATCCTTGGATACAAGTACAAAACCAAGTTGACATTCCAATAGAGGGAAATAACACATACAAGGCCGCAGCGGGAAGAATCTTTGCTCTGGCAAGTCACAAGGATGATGGGTGAAAACATAGGAAATCAGATTGGCATGCCCTTCCCAATGGTGAGGGCAGAGGGGATGGTATGGACGACAGGCCAGATGGAAAGATTGCTGAAAGGGACATGACACATGATCTGGTGCTTTCTAGATTGAATGAACTATATGAGTTTATGGCTCACTCTCTTACAAGCCAGGTCAACTCAGCCCCAGAGTAGGAGTTCAAAGCTGAATTGGAATAAGCTTACAGTCTTGAATGGCAAATGGCAGATAAGGAAACCGAGCCTCAGAGAAGGTGCCTAAGGTCGCACAGGTAGTAAGGGGAAGAGCAAGGATTCTCACCCAGGTCCTCAGGCTATAAAGCTTGTGTTCTTTCTGAGGTCTTAATTTTACATTTTATTACACATTCACAATGTCATCGTAGTCCATTATAATATTACTGGGTTCCATTTGGATATATGACTATAAGAGAACTGAGCATGATTTAAACTCAGAACACAAGAGCTTAATTTTGATGGAAAGAAACATGTATCAGATGGTTGAATTCTAAAATAAATGTTTCATATGATTAATCTTGAACTTCATTTTGGTTTATGACTTAATAAAATAAGTGTTAGAGCTCTCCAATTTACAGTTTCCATAACTATTATTACATTTCTACAGATCATAACTCCATTCTGACTCAGATATTTTACTTACAGTTAAATAAAGGAAAATATCCTGGATACTAGAATCCTCTGGGACTGGCTATATCTATTAACTAAAACAGTGGATGGAATGTGAAAAATCCATTTATTTGAATTAGACAGAGAACTTAAATTTTGATAACTAAAGTAAATCATATTTACTTTTCTAACCAACTCTTTCTAGCTAATTGTGAGAAAAGGAACGGATATAAACTCTTAAATTCTGCTTTTTAAAATATGCCCCTTGTTTTATATTAAGTAACTTGCTAAACCAGTCTCTGTTTGATGTGTAAACATCTCTTTTTAACTCTAGAATTAATAATTTATGAATTTATTTTTTATTTCAAGACATGGAGTAGGTACTGGGTATAGATACTATTTTCCTCTTGTTCATATTCCTCCTCCTCCTTCCTTCCTTCTCTCTCTCTCTCTCTCTCTCTCTCTCTCTCTCTCTCTCTCTCACACACACACACACACACACACACACACACACACACACACACAGAGTCCTGTCCCTTTCTACTTTTTTCTTGTTTCTATTCTCCTCTCTTTCACTTTTCCTTTAAAACATTCCACCTTTCCTTGAGTCAATCTTTTCTTAGAATCTAATTTTGGTAAGGTCCAGAGAGGTTATCTGTGTTAACCATTGTTGCTGGTGTTCAATCTTTTCACACTCTTTGGGACCTCATTTGGAGTTTTCTTGGCAAAGATATTGGAGTGATTTGCCATTTCCTTCTCCAGCTTATTTTACAGATGAGAAAACTGAGGCAAATAGGGTTAAGTGACTTGTCGACTTGCCCTGGGTCACGTAGCCAGTAAGTATCTAAGACTGGATTTGAACCCAGGAAAATGAGTCTTCCTGACTGCAGGCTGGGTGCTTTATCTACTGCACCACCTAGTTACTTGTGTTATTCCTAACCACTATTCATTGCTTTTTTTTGCCCTCTCTTCCTTCTTTTCTCCTTTCCTTTTCAAGCTACATTTCCAACATCCTTGTCATGGAAACTACCCATCTATAGAAGTAATATTGTATACGAGACTGTACTTAGAGTCAGTGGAACTTGGTTCTAATCCTACCCTAGGCATTTTATCAACCATATAATCATAGGCAAGTCGCTGAATGGCAGAACATCAGTTTCCTCATCCATTAAGTGGGAATGGTCATACTTGCAATGCCTACTCATCTGTTCCTCCCACCCTAGCCCTTTGGTTGTGAAGAAAACGCTCCATAAACCTTGCAGTGTGATAAATATGAGCTGTTATTCTCTTCCTGCATCATAGTTGGAGGTGGTACATGGGATGCAGGACTTAAGACCAGATGGTCTGCATCCTGGCCAGGGCCTGGCCAGAGGTGTTGCAGATCCCACCTGTGGTGCTTCCACTGCCATCTCTGTTTTCCATCAGTCTGAGTCAGAACTTGTCTATTGCTCAAAGCTAGGGCACTGGTCCCAGAGTCAAAGCTGTAGGTTTGACCAATGGAACATTACAACATAGCAGCAGTTCTTTAATTTCAATGTGCCCCCAAAGAAAAAACCTTACTGAACTCTAACCAAGCAGTACCAAACAACTTTTATTACTGTTGGTGATGTTTGGAAAGGATATTTGGAAAGAATGAGTCAAATCTGTTGGTGTCTTATGAAAACCATCTCCCCCACCCCCCCCAAAACCAAACCAAACCAACAACCTGGTTTTTAGTTCATTTTCATTCAAACAGTCTCCCAGGTACTTTGGGTACAGTCCCTTCGAATGCTCTGAAATCTGTATGATAGTAGTGATATTAGGCTAGCCTATTGCTGACCCCCTTGGACTATCCACTTAGTTCTTCTTTATGCTTCCTTTCAAGCCATTTGTTTTTGCATAAATAAAGCCATCTACCTAGCATGCAGTATTATGATGAACTAGTAAGAACACTAACTTGGAAGGCAGAAGGTCTGAGTTCTAGATTCATTTCCACAACTACTTAGCTGGGTGGCAGTGAGTAAGTCATTTCACTGTGTAGATCTCAGGATTCTCTGTTGTAAAATGACAAGATAAGACTAGAGCAAAAGTTCTTAACTTCCAAGGGCCTCATGGATAGATTTCAAGGTGGCCATGAACTTGGATGGAAAAAAATACAATTTATTTTCATTAATTTCTAACTGAAATTTATCATTTCCTTTAATTGTGAAGTTAAAAAAACATTTGGAGAAGCAGTCCATAGTCTTGAATCCTTGAACTAGAGAATCTCTAAGGTTCATTCTGGTTCTAATGTCCTGTGTTTCTATGCACCAAATGATCTGTAATTTCCTGTAGCTTGACTTTCCGTTTTTACAGAATGAGTACCTCTCAGTGTAGTTGGTGAAGTGGAGACACAGAGAAGTACCATCCACACTTTGATCATTTGTTCTCCATGCAATTTTCTCCTTAGCTGTTTAACTATTAATTTTCAAGGTTCAAAAACATGGATATTCTCCTTTCTGTTAAAAATATTCAAGTCTACATACATTTACTAGGCAGCTACTATGTGCAACCCTGTGGATGAATAGTTGAAAAGTTATTCAGTCCCTGCCCTCAAGGCCCTTATAGTCTATTGTACAAGACAAAATGAGTAATTATCCCCTTTGCTTTCATAATACTTCACTGTTTATAAAGCAGCCTCACACATATTATCTAATTTCATAGAATCTTAAAGTTGGAAGATACTTGAATGGTTAGCTAATTCAATCTCTGCCCAAAGAATGAAACCCCTTATCAGTAACATCCGCTGTAGTAGACATCTGTTCTCCACTTGAAAATTACCACTGGCAAAGAGCTCTCTGTTGATGTAATTAATTTTATTATCAATGGCTTTAATTCTAGAAATTTCTTTAGATTGAACTAAAAATCTGTTTCCCTGTAATTCTCACCACCCTTCAATCCTAGATCTTCCATCTGGAGCAAAAAATAAGTTCAATCCTTTCCTCACATAACTAAATATCTTATTATTTAGTTGTAGACTGATAGCACGTACACTCAGAGGTGTGCTGGTAATTGCTTAACCACCAGCTCTCTGGGGGGAAATAACAACTACACAGTTTTGAGTTTAATTTGCATTTCCTCCATCACTTTCTTAAGACTTGACAGTCAACAAAACAATAAATTAAACTATGCTTTATAGTGTTTGCTTATTTCTGAGGTGTAAATGGTCACATTGAAAATTTAACTAATTAGCTCTCCAAAGCTGGTATGAGCCAATCCCAACATACAGGGGCATATGTCCCAAGACTAATATTTTTAGATTAAATGTCTCTCATTCTTTCACTCATTCCTGAAGTGACATGGTTTCAAATCTCTTTACCACTCTGGTCTCTCTCCTCTGGACTCATTCTAACTTGTTTATATCTTTAAAATGGGGTGCATATAATTACATATAGCACTTTAGCTGCCTGCAGAGTACAGGGGAACTGTTAACTCCGCTTTCCTGGATGCTATACTCCTATCAATGTGGCCTAAGATTCCCTTAGTGGTTTTTTAATAGAATTTTATTTTTTTCCAATTATATGTAAAGAATTTTTAATGTTCATTTAAAAAAATATTGTGTTCCAAATTTTCTCTCTACCTCCTTCCCTTCCCCCTCCCAAATGTATAAGAATTTTAAATAGGTTATATATGTACAATCATGTAAAACACATTTCCATATTAGTCATGTTGTGAAAGAAGAAATAGAACAAAAAGGAAAAAAAGATAAAGGAAGTGAAAATAGTATGCTTCAATCTACATTTGGAGTTCATTGATTCTTTCTCTGGATATGGATGGCATTCTCCATCATGAGTCCTTTGGAACTGTCTTGGATCATTGTATTGCTGAGAAGAGCTGAATTATTCATAGTTGATCATCATGAGACCTTGCTGTTACTGTGTGCAATGTTCTCCTGCTCTGCTCACTTCACTTTGCATCTCCCTTAGTGTTTTTGGTAACCATGTCACACTATTGGCTCATGATGCACTTTCAGTTCACTAAAATTTTTAAGTCTTATTCACTTGAGCTTCTGTCTAATTCTTTATTGTATATTTTTATATTTTTGCAGTTGAGTTTTTGATTCAAAGTTAAAGACTCAACATTTATTCCTCTTAAATTTCATAGAATTCTATATTTTAGCTCATTCTTGTCTTTCAATGTGTAGCCCCCTCTCATGAATAAGTCCCAACTTATACTTGCAGAGCAAGGACCCTGGAGTTCAATGACCCTAGGTTCCAAGAACTCTCAGGGTCTGTTCTCCAAAAACTAAAGCTCGGAGCAATCGTCTTCCTAGCTAAGGCGCGTTTTGAATAATCAACCGGTAGACACCATTGAAGCTAAGACATTTGTTAAGATAACATCATAAAAACAGTAAATATAAAATCCTGCCCCCCAACCCCAACCTAGGGAACTGTTCTTCCAAAATACACACTTATTTAGTGGAGAGAGTGGACACACATGGAGAGTGCATTAGTAGAGAATCACTAAGACAGTGGTTCTCAGAGTGTGGTCCGTAGAGACCTGTGGTGGGACGGGTTCAAAACTCTTTTGTGGGCTCTCTGAGGTCAAAACAATTTTCATGGTAAGGCTAAGATGTTATTTTTCGGTTAAAACATTCCTCCCTTTTCCAACTACATATCTGTGTAAGGCCAGATTTTCTTTTCATAGTTCAGCCAAAACAATATATCTCAACAGACTGAATGCAGAAGCAGATATGAGAATCCAGCTGTCTTCTATTAAGCCAGACATTGAAGAGATTTGCAAAAATATGTAAAAACAAAGCCACTCTTCTCACTATTTTTTGGAAAATATAGTTACTTTTCATAAAAATGTTTTTATATTAACATGTAATGGGTTTATTATTGTAATGAGTTTGTTATTATTAAAGTGAATGAATAAACAAGTATTTTTACATTTTATCAGTTTTAATTTCAAATTCAGTAAATAGTGATAGATGTAACCTACATAAATTAAAGCTCTTTCAAATACTCAATAATTTTGAAGATTATAAAGGGGGCTTTGAGACCAAAAAGTTTGAGAACTACTGCACTACATGATCTCATATGGCCAAGTCCTGGTGTCCTCATGCTGCTCTCTTTTTTAGACATGTAGCTCCCTATGACTGCTTTCTGCTGAGCTAGTAGTACTGCTGCAAGTTACCAAGGCCAACTTTGACAAGCAATTTGGAACTATTCCCCAACAGCTACTAAAGCGTACATACTCCTTTGCCTATCAATATCACTACTAGGCTTATACCTAATGAGACCAAGGAAGGAATAAAAGAACCTGTGTGCATAAAAATATTCATAGCAGCTTTTTTGGGAGTGGCAAAGGATTAAAACCTAAGAGGTGTCCCTTTATTAAGGAATGATTGAACAAATTATGGTGTACAAATTTAATGAAATATTATTAAGCTACAAGAAATGATGAAATGAATGGTTTCAGAGGAACCTGGGAAGATCTGTATGAACTGATACAGAGTGTAATGAACAAAGACAGAACAATTTTTACAACATGATAAATAAAAACAACTTTGAAAGGTTTGAAAATGTTGATCAATATAATTATCAAACATGATTCCAGAAGACTAATGATTATACGTGCTACTCACCTTTTGTCAGCGAGGTAATATTGTTATTTGTCCTTCATTCTCGAAGAGGACCATGACGTCAGGGAGGTGATGCCATGACATGCAGGTGAATTGGATTTAAGTGAGGGAGGGCTGTGAAAAGACCAGCTTCCTTTTCTCCTCCAGAGCCATCTGGGTCCAGTGGCCAGATATAGATCAGGAGGACTGGAGATGGCCCTGCATGTAGTGGGAGACCTTGGCCTTTTTAAGCTAAGGTCTTTAACAGGTCTCAGTTGACTGAGGCAATGCCCATTCAATAATTCTCTCTTACCTAGCCAAAAAAATAAATAAATAAATCCAATCTAGGAGGGGAAGACCCTAAGGGTTTCTGGCCAAAATAGAAACAATTACTGTTTACTTCACTCTGAGCCAATCAGGACCCAAACAACGACCAAGTAGGGCTTGGCCTGGGACCTAATATTGGCCAATCAATGAGATTAAGAGTGATTTGGATTTAAGGCATGGTCCTTAAAAAAATCTAGCCCATAAACTCCAAGGTATCTTGTGAGTTCAGTGATCAAAATTTATATTCCTTTGGGCAGAGCACCTGCAGGTAATGGTATGACACCCTGTATCAACAGAGGGAAGGAAAGAAAGAAAGAGAAAGCAAGGAAGGAAGGAGAAAAGGAAGGAAGGAAGGAGAAAAGGAAGGAAGGAAGGAGAAAAGGAAGGAAGGAAGGAAGGAACGAGGGAGAGAAGGAAGAAAGGAAGGAAGGAAGGAAGGAAGGAAGGAAGGAAGGAAGGAAGGAAGGAAGGAAGGAAGGAAGATCTGTATTGGCCAGTTGGCCAGTTCTAGCTGGGGCCCCAGTGGGGTAGCTCCTACTACTACTCACAGAGATCGTTGTTTGTCCTTTGTTCTTGAAGAGCAGCATGACATCAGGAAGGTGATGCCATGGCAGAACAAGACATTGTTAAGCAAATGTGGAGATTTCTTTTGCTTTATTATGTATATTTATTACAAGAGCTTTATTTTTATACTTTTTTCTCAATTTGTGGCTGGTGGGAAGGTGAGGGGAATCGGGACAGGTAGTAAAAGAAAGAGAAAAAGGGTCAATTTCTTAAAAATACAGATAACTGAAGGAAAGTCAGAAAGAAACACAGAAAACAGGGCAGCTTTGAAAGCTACAAGTTGAACTTATTAAATACTTAAAAGGAAAAGCAAGCTGTCCATAACAGAAGTCTGATGTTTCACATGCAGTCTTTTTTTTTCCTGCTCAGTTATGTCAATGGAAATGCCATTTTAAAAATCATGATTGTTAAGTTCAGAATAAAATACATTTAAGAAAATGCTTCTTTGGTCAATGGGGAGGCACAGAAGAGGAGAAATCCCATCCCCTAGCAGAGGCAAAGAACAATATCTTTCAAGAGCTGACTTCTTCTGCCATAAAACACTCTTTTCCTAATTGCCCGAGTTCTCACTCCTTAGCTGCCTTCTGCCTGACTAGAGAGGGTGTCTTACCTTGACCAGCTGGCCTCAATTCCATAACGTTTGATGTGAAGAACTTTACATTTTGTGAATAGATGTAAACATTTCCTTGCACTTCCTTTAAGAGCCAAAACACTTTATTCTTCCTATTACCTTTCCCTTATGTTCTTTAATTTCAATCAACTAGACATACATATACACATAAACACATACAAAGCAGACTATATACAGGATAAACAGGAAATAATTAACAGAGGAAAGACATTAGAATTAAGAGGGGTTAAGAAAGGCTTCCTTCAAGAGATATCTTCATCAAAGTTTTCTGATCAATGTGACATCTGTGAATTTCATAACCATGCCATTGATGTCTTCATCCAAGACGCTGATAAAAATGTTGAACACGTTTTTTAAATCCAACCAATGATTTCATTTCATCCTGAGTAGACTGGAAGCTCCTTGAGGGCTGGGACTGTCTTTTCCCTCTCTTTGTATCCCAATCGCTTAGCACATACTAGACACATGCTAAATTTTATTGATTGATAGTAATATTGATGTAAGGGAACCATGGAAATGGGCCCTTTACTCTGCAAGTTTTAGTCTTACAAGAGTTGCCTGGGGAACTGAGGTGCTAAGTTTTCTTACCCATGCTCATATGACTAACATTTGTCAGAGATAGGTTTGAATCTTGTTATTCTGACTCCATGGCACTCCTTGTGATAATACTTCTGCCAATCACTCTAAGCTCTGAATGACCTTTCCAGAGCTCTCATTTACATGGTACCTGGACAAATTATGCTATTTTGGGAGAATTTTGTAAAAATTTCTTCTTGCTACTGTAATGCTTCATTATCCAACATTAAACAGGGAGTGAGGTGTCCCACATAAGTGAATTTTTCTGAAAACTGAAGTTTATCCCTTTAAATGCCAACCCTTTTTATTTTAATCATTTCGGTGGCAACTCTTCCTAAAATATATGATATGTTTTCTCCCAAAATAGCATAATTTGTCCAGCTACCATGTAAATGAGAGCTCTGGAAAGGTCATTCAGAGCTTAGAGTGATTGGCAGAAGTATTATCACAGGGATAAAATTTTATGATATTAAATATTGACATATGCGAGTTTCTTCCCATTCTCCTTATATCTACTATCCACAAAATCTTATTTACTATTTCATTCTCTTTTGTGCCCTTGGCAGCATAGCAAGGAACAGATCTATTTGATAGCACTGGTGCTTCTTCAATGTTCTATATTTTTATTTGTCAAATCTATATCTACTGGATGTTATTTATTCTTATGGTACCCTGGCATAATTCTTAAAAGCAGACAGTTCAAAACCATTTTTTAAAAAGTCATACTATATCTTTGAAGTAAAAGCACTGAAATGTTCAGAAAATGTGTTAAGTTCTCTAAAGCCTGAATTTGGGAAACCCTTAAGAGCAGCATTCTAATTTCTTCTTTAAAATTATTTATTTATTTTTAAGAAATTAATAGCATTTTATTTTTCCCCAGTTTCATGTCAAGAAAATTTTTAGCATTCATTTTTACAAGATTTGGAGTTCCAAATTTTTCTCCCTCCCCTCTTCTGAAAATGGTAGGTAGTTTGATATAGTTTATACATGTAGCATCCTGTAAAAAATATTTCCATATTAGTCATAGTTGTGAAAGAAGCAGATAAAAAGAAAAAAAACACAACAATGAATAAAATAAGTTAAAAAAAATATGCTTCACTTGGCATTCAGAGACCATCAGTTCTTTATCTGGATATGGATAGCATTTTCTGCATTCTAACTTCTTAAAGGATTCATATAATTAAGAACATATTAAAGGTGCAGTCTTCATCCCTGCAGACCCGGGGAATCCCAAGGGAAGTAGTTGTGAAAGAAAGGAGTTCAATTTTAGGGATCACATTTTTGAAAGGGAGTCAATAAACTGGACAATGTACAGAGAAGGGTGACTAGAATGGTAAATATTCTCCATCAGGAACAGGCTGAAGGAATTGGGAATTTTTATCTTTTAGAATAAAAAGCATAGTGGGAGATTACCTCAAGTATTTGATGGACTACCATGTATAAATAAACTCAACAAGCATTTATTGAGTACCTATCATGTGTCAGGCTTTGTGCTAAGTACTGGGAAGAAGAGTGAAAGCTTATGGCAAAACTCAAAGCAGAGGGTGGAATTTACAGATAGGTAGATTTAGGCTCAATTAGGGGTGGTGGGATGGTGGGGTGGTGGAATCCTAGTAATTAGAGCAATCTAAAAATATAATGAGCTGCCTCAGGAAGTATTGGGTTTTCCGGTGGTAGAATTTAGTAGAAAAAAAAATGAATAGCCACTTCTCAGAGGTATTGCAGAGGGGATCCCTGTTCAGTTTCAGCATGGCCCAGAAGGTCTCTGTGACACTTTCTAATTTGGAGATTCCATGATTCTGTGAAGTAACTACTGGAAAGAGAATTGATACCATGATGATTAAATCACCCTCCTCTCCCTCAATGCACCCCCCCAACATGCCACAATCTCTTTCCCAAACTCAGTTACACTGTAAGAGACAAGCTCTAATTTATAGACTTTTAGCACTGCTCAATATGTTGGTATTCTACTTAAGAAGTAAGGTTATTCTACTTAAGAGGTAGGGGGAACTAGCAACTGGCTCATTGTACAAGCCCCCTCACAAACCCTAGCTCTCTTTCTAAGGTAATTTGATCAGTGCTCACAGGTAGGGCTGTGCTGGAGCCAGCTCAAGTCAGCTCAGCTTACTGTTAAATTTTCAGTGTGAGCTAAGAAATCAACAAATGCTACAAATCGTGGCTCGATTTATTGATCTTCTATACTTAAGAAAGTGATGGAGAAAAGAAAAAAAGCAAGTGATAGAGAAAATATAAATAATGAAGATTTAACTTAAAAGTGCATTATATATATATAGAAAAATATATATGTATATGTATACATATACACATGTATGTATATAAATATATACATAACATGAATACTTTCCTTTATAATTTATAATTCTTTCTTTATTTGATATTTTTTAGTTTTCAGCATTGATTTCCACAAGATTTTGAGTTACAAATTTTCTCCCCATTTCTACCCTCCCCCCACTCCAAGATGGCATATATTCTGATTGCCCTGTTCCCCAGTCAGCCCTCCCTTCTATCACCTGGCTTCCACTCCCCCCTCCCATCCCTTTTCCCCTTACTTTCCTGTAGGGCAAGAGAGATTTCTATGCCCCATTGCCTGTATATCTTATTTCCCAGTTGCATGCAAAAACAACTTTTTTTTAGCATCTGCTTTTAAAAATTTGAGTTCCAAATTCTCTCCCCTCTTCCCTTCCTACCCACTCTCCCTAAGAAGGCAACAATTCAACATAAGCCACACATGTATCATTATGCAAAACATTCCCATAAATAGTCATGTTGTGAAAGACTAACTATATTTCCCTCCCTCCTATCCTGTCCCCCTTTATTCAGTTTTCTCCTTTGACCCTGTCCCTTTTCAAAAGTGTTTGCTTTTGATTACTTCTTCCCCCATCTGCCCTGCCTTCTATCATCCCCCCTTTTTTATCCCCTTCCCCCTACTTTCATGTGGGGTAAGATACTCAATTGAGCATGTATGTTATTTCCTCCTCAAGTCAAATCTGATGAGAGTAATATTCACTCATTCCCCCTCACCTGCCCCCTCCCCTTCCAATGAACTGCTTTTTCTTGCCACTTTTATGTGAGATAACTTACCCCATTCTATCTCTCCCTTTCTCCTTCTCTCAATATATTCCTCTCTCATCCCTTAATTTGATTTTATTTTTTTAGATATCATCTCTTCATATTCAACTCATCCTGTGCCCTCTGTCTATGTATATGTATATTCCCTTCAACTATCCTAATACTGAGAAAGGTCTCATGAATTACACACAACATCTTTCCATGTAGGAATGTAAACAAAACAGTTCAACTTTAGTAAGTCCCTTATGATTTTTCTTTCTTGTTTACCTGTTCATGCTTCTTTTGATTCTTGTGTTTGAAACTCAAATTTTCTATTCAGCTCTGGTCTTTTCACTGAGAAAGCTTGAAAGTCCTCTATTTTACTGAAAATCCATATTTTGCCTTGGAGCATGATACTTAGTTTTGCTGGGTAGGTGATACTTGGCTGTAATCCTAGCTCCATTGACTTCCAGAATATCATATTCCAAGCCCTTCAATACCTTAATGTGGAAGCTGCTAGATCTTGTGTTATCCTGATTGTGTTTCCACAATACTCAAATTGTTTCTTTCTGGCTTCTTGCAGTATTTTCTCCTTGATCTGGGAGCTCTGGAATTTGGCAACAATATTTCTAGGAATTTTCTTTTTGGGCTCTTTTTCAAGAGGTGATTGGTGGATTCTTTCAATTTCTATTTTACCCTCTGACTCTAGAATATCAGGGCAATTTTCCTTGATAATTTCTTCAAAGATGGTATCTAGGCTCTTTTTTTGATCATGGCTTTCAGGTAGTCCAATAATTTTTAAATTATCTCTCCTGGATCTATTCTCCAGGTCAGTGGTTTTTCTAATAAGATATTTCACATTGTCTTCCATTTTTTTCATTCCTTTGGTTCTGTTTTATAATATCTTGGTTTCTCATAAAGTCACTAGCTTCCACTTGCTCCAATCTAATTTTTAAGGCAGTATTTTCTTCAGTGGTCTTTTGGACCTCCTTTTCCATTTGGCTAATTCTGCCTTTCAAGGCATTCTTCTCTTCATTTGCTTTTTGGAGCTCTTTTGCCACTTGGATTAGTCTATTCTTTAAGGTGTTATTTTCTTCAATATTTTTTAGTTCTCCTTTAGCAAGTTGTTGACTTGTTTTTCATGGTTTTCTTGCATCACTCTCATTTCTTTTCCCAATTTTTCCTCTACTTCTCTAACTTGCTTTTCCAAATCCTTTTTGAGCTCTTCCATGACCTGAGACCAATTCATACTTTTCTTGGAGGCTTTTGATGTAGGCTCTTTGACTTTGTTGACTTCTTCTGGCTGTATGTTTTGGTCTTCTTTGTCACCAAAAAAAGTCTGATTCTGAATCTGGGTCTGTTTTCACTGCTTGTTCATGTTCCCAGCCAACTACTTGACCCTTGAGCTGTTTGTCAGGATATGACTGCTTGTAGAGTAGAGAGTACTTTGTCCCAAGCTTTAGGGGTCGTGTGCTGCTGTTTTCAGAGCTATTTCTACACAACAAGTTCTGCCACACCAGTGCTCCTTCTCCCCCAAGAACCTCCAACCTGGACCATGACTCAGATCCAAGCAGGCTCTGCACTCCTGCTGTGATCTGCCACTTAATTCCTCCCCCCAAGTGAGCCTGGGGCCAGAAGCAACTGCAGCTGGAGCTCTGGAAGCGGCCCCAGAGCTGCACCACTTCCACACCCCCAGGGCTGGGGCCAAACCGTGAACTCCCTTCACTCTGATCTAGCAGTTTTTCCCACTAACCTTCTCTGTTTTCTTTGGCATTTCTGGGTTGAGAAGTCTGGTAACTGCCACAGCTCAATGATTCAGGGCCCTACCACCTGTTCCACCCAGCTCCCAGTCTGGTTGGTCCTGGCAAGGCCCACGCTGGGTTCTGCTCTGCTCTGCTCCCAGCTCCATGTGATAAACTCTTCCCAGTGACCATCTAGGCTTTCCTGGGCTGGAGCCTTGCTTCCCTCTGTTATTTCATGGATTCTGCTGCTCTAGAATTTGTTCAGAGCCACTTTTTACAGGTGTTTGGAGGGACCTGGGAGAGAGCTTAAGCAAGTTCCTGCTTTCCAGCTGCCATCTTGGCTTGCCCCCCTGCCCCATGAATGCTTTCTTTAAAAAGAGATGAACACTGAAGAATATCACAAAACCAGAAACTGAACATATCTTAACTTATAAGAAGCAAATGATTACAAAATGAGTCACTTCAAAATTAGCTCTCTGTATATAAGATATATATATATATATATATATATATATATATATATATATATATATATATATATATATATATATACATAAAAAGAAGTATGTTATAGAGTGCTGAATTTGGAGTCAGCAGAGACCTGGGTTCATATCCCATGTCTGATACTTACTATATGACCTTAGACAAGTCATTTCATTTATCTGAGTCACTGAGACTCAATATCTTCACATGGGGAAATGGAATTTGAAATACTGTTTTTAGCTTTCTTTGCCTCCTGAGATATAAAAGGACCAGACTATGGGGAATTAATGTTCAGAAGTTTTTAATAGAATTCCCATTCCCCTCCTCTCCTTGTGCAGAGGAGGACGTCTTCCTGACTTAATGTTACAATCAAGGGATACCTGGAAACTTAGGAAGGACAAAAGAACATCTGGAAAATGTTCTTTAAAGAAATCAGAAACAAGTAAAGGTTAAAATAATATATTTTCTCAATAATAGACAAGGAGGCGAAGCTAATATTAGAAAGCCCTGTGAAGGAAAAAAAGCTAATAATATTGCTTTTCTTCCTTTCCTTCCTTTTTAAAAAGGTAAATTGTGACTAAGAGACAAGAAAAAAACGATATATAATGGGAAGGCTGAAAATCAAGTAGGAACAAGGGGAGACGACGATGAGCTGCAAAATAAGTAAGCTGAGATAAAATCTGCAGAAATTGACTAAAGTCATTACAGAACCACTAGCTATTATTTTTAAGAACTTCTGAGGAATATGGAGATTTAAGAAATAACAACTGATTGCCTGTATTTTTGGAAAAAAGGAAAAATATAACCCTGGAAAGTATCCCTGTATAAGCATAATATCTCTATCTTGAAAAAAAAATGCTGTAACTCATGACAATTATTTCAAATTCCTCAAAGAGATCCATGAAATCAGTAACCACCATTATAGCTTTGTAAATACAAAATTCTCAGGATTTAACTGATCTTCTCTTTCTGGCAGAATTTGGTCCTAGTTGTAGTCAAGGAAAGAAATGGTTTCATCTATATTGACTCTAGGAAAGCTTTTTTATTTTGTCTCACATAAAAACACCCATTAATAAACTAAGCAATATAATACAAAAAATAAAGCTGATGGCTGGGTGTTCAACAAGATGAAGGGCTGATCTGAAAGAATTGCTGTAGTTCAGTATCTACATGGGGGGATAGAGCAAGATGATTTAAAGTCTAGGAAATATCCTTGTGTGAGAGAAACATTTATTTAGCTCAGAGAAGAAATGTCTGTGGGGACTTAATATCAGTCTTCCTGTATTCAAAGGGATGTTGGATAGGTGTCTTTGAGAACCTGTTTTTTAATCGACTGATGACTAAGCAAAAGATTTGGTGACAATGGAAAAAATTTAGTTGGAAATTGGGGAAGGGAGTCAGGAGCTTCCTGAATACAAAGTTAGGACAGACAAATTGGCATGTGTAACTGGCAGAATCACAAAATTGTAGGATGGTAGAGATAGGATGAACTGTACAAATCCAACCCCCTTCCTTTATATAGATGAGAAAACAGAGATCATGGAATCTCCTTCTGTGGAGTATTATTTGAAAAACAAATATTATTGATGCCTTTTGTCTTTATATCACAGTCATTTCCAGATATATACCATCCTTTTATCTTCCCATTTTCTTGACCCCAGAAATGAACCTTCCCTTAAAACAAGGAAAAACAATTAAGCAACGACTTAAGCAGTGATCACAACTGACAATGATACAACCTTCAACCACTGTAGTTCCTCCCTCCTCGTGCCACCACTTTCCACCTGCAAAGAGAATGGAGCTATGTCTCATTATCTCTTCTCTGGGACCAGGAGTGGTTTTTATAATTACTTAAAGTCCAGCTTTCTTTTAGAACTCTTTTCATTTATATAATTGCAGTCATCGGGTATGCTATTCTTCTGATTCTATTCATTTTACTCAGCATTAATTCATACAAATCTTTCCACTTTATTTCTGTTTCATTTCTAGAGCAAAAAGTGCTGCTATTAATAGTTTCGTATATAGGATCATTACTCTAAAACTGGAAGGGGCCTCACAGGACATCAAATCCAATCATTTCATTTTACAGATAGGGAAAACAGACATGGTGAGGTTAAGTTACTTGCCCAAGGTTACAAAGCTAGTAACTGTATGAGCCAGGATTTTAACATGAGTTCCATGACTCCAGAGACAGTATTTTTTCCATCGTACCACATGGCCCCCATTCTATTGGGCATTTCCATCCTTTGTTTCCTTGAGGAATGTGCCCCATATCAAGTCTTTGGAGTGTTTTAAAGATGGGGAGGACAAACTCCCTTTCTTGAAAGTTGTGATGGAAGGATAGTCCAGTTTGCTTCCACTGGAGTCCTCTTCTGATGTCTCTTAGACATAGAGGCGACTTGGCTCCTTCAAGGCTATGCTAGTAGAGCACAAGCTCTGACAGGAATCGCCAAGCTGGAAAGGCTTCCAGAACAAGCCTGGCAACAAACTGCTTATCTGTCATGTGAAAAGAAGCCATGGGGTAATGAATTTTTCAATGACAATAAATCTCCATGACTATATACTAAGTCACAGAGGTGTTGAAATCTACACTGGTGAAGGTAGTACCCATGCCAACTCTTGAAGTTGAAGCAAATATAGTCCTGCCCTCAGGCAGCTGTATGAAATAAGTAAACTTCTGAGATTTCTCCCAAGTTTGCCAGGCTATAATTAGTAATCTTGAAGACTGGGGTGGGAGAAAACAAAGGCTTAGTGCTATTTAATATTTCCATCAAAGAAATGTGAGGCAGTGTAGAGAGGATACCAGCCAGAGCTAGGAAGGCTTGAGTTTAAGTACCACCTCTGACACATACCGGCTGAGTGATCCTGGTTAAGTTATTTACCATCTCAGTGTTCCAAGAAACTCTCTAAGACTATACATTGCAAGGAAATTACTGACCTATGCTAGTAGAGGGAGTTTCCTTCTAAAATCTGGGAGTTCCCTACACCAGTGAATTCACAGACCCAGCCCCTACGTGTATCCTATCAAAGGCATAGATACTTGGCACAGAGGTGGCACTTAATAGATGTCAATTGAATTGAATGAAATAAGATTGAAATCTTGAATTATGATTGTAGTCACAATTAATAGCAAGTTGAGGGACTAGGTACTCAGGAGAAAGCATCTAGTACTAAAAAAATAGGACGAGCAGGGCCAGCCCTATGCATAAACAATGTCATTGGCTGCCTATAGGGTGAAACTTTTGGAGTTGCTACAAGACTTGATAATAGAGACAGGCAGTGCAGTTTTCACAGGCAAAGTTCTTTGCCGTGGCTATCTACTATGGCCTTTGTGAGCTCATATAATTGTTGACTCAGGGTTAGAAGGGGCCTCAGAGATTATATAATCCAGTCTCCCCATTTTACAGACAAGGGAACTGAGGCCTAGAGAGGTTTGTCTTGGCCAAGGTCCCACAGCTGGCAAATGGCAGAGTTGGACCATGAACCCAACACATAGGATCATTGATCTGGAAGAGGTCTTATAAACCATCTAGTCCAGAGGTTACTAACCATTTCTGTGTCTTGAACCCCTTTGGCAGTCTGGGGAAGCCTTCAGAATAAGGTTTAAAAACATGGGGACACAAATAAAAACAATCATGAGATAAAGATGTGATTCCCCCGCCCCCATTCGAGTTTACGTACCTCCTGAAATCTATTCATGAATCCCTTGAGGTTCTGTGGCTAAGAATCCCTGATTCATTTTATTGACCAGGGAACTCAGACCCAAAAAGTTAAGTGATTTGCCCAAGTTCACTTAGCTACTAAGTGGCAGACATTGGATGAGAACTCATGTTCTCTGATGTCAAATTTTTTTTCTCCACTGAAGCACAGAAGAGTCATGGATCAAGAACACAAGGAACAAAATTCAGTAATGGCTGCCTTGGTGGGGAGTTGAATGGGTAAAAGAAGTCTGGGTAGGAAAAAACCACTTTGTCTTGGGGAGATCTTGATGGAGTGAATAAGTGGAAAGAAAATCTCTTGTGTGATAGGCTTGAGAAAGAAAAGAAGTAGCAACTATCATATGTGGAAAGGAATGTTAGAGTATAGAAATTGAATACTCATCCTAGGTCATCATCAGGAAATGCTTAATTAGTAAGTGCCTATTTTTATGCCAAGTGCTGGGTGAATGGGAGTCACTAATATAGTTCCATTGTTGTGAGGGAATTAATTATTTTCTATTACATTAATAACCAATTATTAATTAGGATCCAGGCTTTTTATTTTTTCATTCAGGGACCAGCCCTATAGTTTAGTCACCCAGTCTCTGAAGGGCAAGGCTGATAGATGAGATTATGGGTGTGGGACCCCACCCAACTAGGAGACCTTATTTCTGTCTAGAGTGTAAATAGAAACTAGTATAGGTGAATTCCAGCCCTAAAGCATTAAGTCTATGCCCTTGCACCTCTCTATTAGAGTTTAGGGTGACACAACTCGTGAAAGAGAAAACTAGTCAGAGTGGTCTGAGTAGAGATGGATTCCTTTGCCCAGATTGCTGGAGGAAGCTGAGTTTCATAATCAAGCCATGTTCTCAGCAGGAGGAGCTGAAGACTTTTAGTCCACCTCCTCATTTAAATGCCCACCTCCTCATTAATTGTTCACCAGTTGGGGTTGATTTCTCCTGTAGGGGGCATTGCTTTTCAAAAAAATATTTAAGCCGTTCAGTGTCTCCATTAAGTATCTTTTGGTTACTAAGGAAAGTCACTGACTATCAATTTATTATTTGTTAGCCTAATTAATAAATTGATTATTAATTACCCAGAAATTCTATCAGATTTTTCGTTTGTCTTAGTTGCAGGTACTATCTGTGCTTTCTTTATATCCCGGTGCTTAGCTTAATACCTGGCACATAGTAGGTGCTTAATAAGTGCTTACTAATGAACTATTTCGGAAGTAAGCAAAAGACAAAAGCCTACAGAGTTATGGACTTCTAGGACAAGGAAGGGGCTTAGAGTTTTTTGTCCAAACCTTCCTTTTATAGATGAGGACACTGAGGGGAGAGCAGGGAAGGGTGGTGAATGATTCTCAACATCACGTAAGATCTCCTAATTCCTGTCATAGTACCTTCCCACAATACCACATGGCCTCTTGACTAGGTGGTAATCTTTGCATACACGTAGCCCTGTTAGGACTAGTATTGTTTCTTCGTTGGTGTTACACAAGATGGCCCTGGGAGATTTGATTGAGGTAGGTTAGAATCCCAGTTAGGAACAGATGAATAATTTGAAAACACTCTCAAAGGAAAAACAAAATGATTCTTTTGCACAAAGGAGAGTCTAATAAGAGGAGTGACAATAGGAGTTCCAGGTATCTTTCCAAGACATATTTTGGCTTCTTTATTTGGACTCCAACACCCTGGTACCTAAACTCTGATAGGTCAAGTTTTCACTTTATCTTTCCCAGTCCTGGGTTCACCACACTATTTCCTTGTCACCTCCATGCCACTGTGAGTGGATCCATGCCCCCACTCTTTTCCCAACTTGCTTGCTCCCCATATACATGTTAATTTTTCTTACTAGAATGTAAGCTCCTTAAGAGTAGATACTGTCTTTCTTGTTTGTATTATATCTCCAGTACATGGCACAGTTATATGAACACAGCAGGTGCTTAATTAATGTTTATTTATTCCATTTCACCATTCTGTTCTCAGGTGTTATTGTAGTATTGATTGCTGCTTCTTTTCCACTGAGTAAAGAACACAGGATGTAAACTGTAGTACAGAGGATTGAATTGATCTATGAGAAACTCCCTGACAGCGAGGGTCTTAAGTACTGGTCTGGCTTTTTTGAGGAAAGCTGTGGAATCCCCTTTCTGTTAACTGTCAACAATCATTTGAACTTGTTCAGAAGTGTCATTTATATTGGTTGAATGGTACTCCTGTTATTGGGCAAGCAACTGCTCCACTTCAGACTTTGCTGGCACTAGGATATGCCACTGGATGGAGTTGTACTTAAAAAGAAAAAAAATCTGTTATTAAAACTAAGGTAGTTCACAGTTTCTATTCCTTGAGTCCAGGGTAATGCTGGTAAATATTGAATAACTAGTTCTCTTGGTAAAAATGTATAAACATCACATTTTAAAGTTTAATTTGTCATATTAACATTATCTCTATCACTTTGTTAAATCTAGACAATCAATGAGACAATAAATCAAACCCTGATTTGTAGCATTTGCCAATTTCCCAGGTGTAAATGCTCACACTAAAAATATTGCAATTGGCTCTTAAAAACTGTTGGAGCTGGCCCCAGCATACCCCTGCTTGAGTCCAAATATTTCCTCACACTTGAAGTAGTGACTATTGGTTTAAGACATACTGTCTTAAAAGCTCTCTTTTAATGTTTCTTGTGTGTTTAATGTTTCTTTGGTGTCAAGATAGGGATTCCCTCTACCTGTATTGGGGAAAACACCACCCAAAGTTCATCCCAATCCTGATTCAGAGGCAGTCATTTTTCAGATTTTTGTTGTTGGTGGTTTTCACGCAAGGTTACTCCTGCTGAGCCATACTGGGCCAAAGTCAATGCACAGAGGAGCCCACGCAACTAAACAGGCTGATGAATAGGGCTCTTGGTTTGAGTCATGCAGGCTTACTAACCTTATTCCTGAGCTGAGAGAAACAGAGACCAGCAGTCAATGAATACTCTGTGCTCTGCACAAACTAGCCTACATAAATATTTTATTTAGTAGTTTAAGTAAGGGGGAAAAAACCTTAAAATAACTATTGCTTTACTGTTGCATTCAAATATTATTTTCTTCATAAAATTCCAACTATAAGTTTGCCTCTAAGTGGGGCAGTTGTCAGTACACAGTTTTTAATAAAAAAAAAATTTCCTTACTTGAGCATCACCACTTGCCCTTGTAAATCAGTTTCATGATTTTGGTTTATCTAAGGTGGCTCCTTCTACATATATAAAAATGTTAATTTTTCTCACCTAGCAAGCAACAAGTAGTAGGTGCTGGGAATACAAAGACAAAAGCTCAATCATTTCTACCCTCATAGATCTTAGATTCAATTGGGCACAGAGACACAGTGACACAGAGAAGTAAACCAAATATATAAAGGGTTCCAAAAGACTCAGTGCAATTTTAAGTTTTAATAAGGAACTAGGAATAGGAAAGCACTTCTTCTATTCAAACTTTAGTAGTTTAAAGTTGCATTAAGACTTTTGGTACACCATATATATAGAAAATTTTTTAAATGAAGGGGCAGCAATATCAGGAAAGACTTCATGTAGGAGGTGGCCCTGGAGCTGATTTTTGTAGAAAGCTATGGATTCTAAAAGGTGGTGGCAAGAATAAAACTAAATTCTTTATGATTAAAATAATTCCAGATTTACTATGAAAAGCCTATTTGTAGATTTTTCTAAGGTGGTGAGTAGATTTGATTTTATATACATATACATATATGTATATAAAACATGTATATAAAACACACATATATGTGTACATATATGTATACACTCAGATGTTGATATAGATATAGATATGTATGCATTTAGATACAAAGAAAATGATATATTTGTAAAAATCCTCATAAGCTTTTATTGACATGATGATAATATTGTTGACAGTGAAACTACACATTTGGACTCAACCTGTGATGGAAGGAAACACAGAAGGCAATCAAGATAAAGTTGGAAAGAGCAGCTAAACCAGACAAAACGCACAAAATTATATTCATTGTTGAAAGCAATTCAGTTTCGGAAGTATTAAAGAATCAATTTTCAAGTTACCTGAACATAGAGAAGACATCATGCATGGTGTTATTGATAAAAGGCAATCCACTGGACATCAATAACATCAGATTCATATGTTTATTCTTAGTCTCAGCATTATGAAAGTGATTTACATATTTATCAATGGCATCCTTGATGAAAGTATGAAAAGACAATAGACAGGCAAATTTTCACAAATGATTTTCTACAACCGACTCAACTTTTCCAATCACACATTGACCAAAAGGTACAAAGAAAACAAGATCCTGCTGCACTCTCAGATTTTTAATGATTAAAAAAGTATTTGACTTAGTAGAACAAAATATAGCCTTCATGATTCTCCTTCATCAAAGTCTCCTATGTATATATCAAGTGCACACAAAATTCCATGATTGATACAAACACAGAGACAATTTTATCCAATAATCCTTTGACTATCAATGTCAAATGAAGAATAAAATAAGAAGCTGTGTGCTTGCCAAAAGTATTTTCAACTATCATGAGGATCCCCTGTGCAAAGCACAAATAAAAGTAGATCCATATAGATAGTGATGTCCTTCAGATGTTTCTTTTTGCAGATGACATTGTACTGATTACATCAAGTCTCAAAATGTTAGAGATCTTTCTACAGCCACACAATCATCTTTTTAACACTAGTATTCTGATGATGAATTATGTTTCTCAATCATGGAATGCAATATTCTCTAAAGAACACAAATGATTAATACTCCAAAGGGCAATAGACTCTCATTATAAATGTATGTATTACTAATAACCTCATGCATATGAGAAGTAGTATAAAAGAAAATATCCTGGAAATACATGATTAGGAGAATGAGTCATTATAACATCTAAATAGCTGTAATACTCCACTAGCCTTCATGGAATGTTGAAAGACCTACAGCAGGAGTTCTTAAACATTTTTGTGTCATGGAGCCCTTTGTTAGTCTTATGAAGCCTATAAACCCATCCTCAGGATGATGTTCATAAATGCATAAAATGAAATATTTGGACTAAAAAGAAAACCAATTGTATTGAAATATGGTTTTCATAATATTAAGAAAAGCAAGTTCGTAGGACCCAGGTTAAGACATCCTGCCCTAAAGGAAAGCCTCTAGAATATTAGATAGTTCTATAGAAAATCTATTATGGATATATGGATAAGAATTGCACAAGACAATAAGGCAGGCATATATGGGTTCCAATCTTTGGCAATGGAGGAAATAACCAATGAATTCATAAATTTGTCCCTTGCTTAGAGATAGATTAAAAAAAAAACAACTGGGCTTAATGCCTAGAGGGATTAAGGTTGATTTTAAAACATAACTTACTGAATTTTGAACTTAGTGAATGTTGAAGGATGAACAAGTTATTGAGTTGATACTATTGATGGTACTTTCTTCGATATTTAATTTTTTTTTATTTTTAGTTTACAACACTCAGTTCTACATAATTTTGAGCTCCAGATTTTCTTCCCTCCCACCCTCACTCCCCAAGATGGCATGGTATCCCATATAACTTCCACATATAATTTCACATTGAATTAATTTATACACTAGTCAAGTTATGGAGAATAATTGTGCCCAGTGAAATGAATCATGAGAAAGAAGAAACAGGACCAAAAACAAAACAAAGCAAAACAAAACCAACCCAAAAACAAACACGAAAGAGAGAAAAAGAAAAAAAGGGGGGGCGGGGAAAGGCTAGCGTGAAGTGTGCCTCAGTCTGCATTCATACTTCACAGATCTTTCTCTGGATGTAGATAGCATTCTCCATCGTGAGTCCTTTGGAGTTGTCTTTCTACCTTGTGTTGCTGAGACGAGCAAAGTCTGTCAGGGTTAGTCCTCACAGAATCCATATATCTGTGGTTGTGTATAATGTTCTCCTGGCTCTGCTCCGCTCACTCAACATTATGTTGTGTAGGTTTTTCCAGGTCGTTATGAAGTCCGTATCATGCCCATTTCTTATAGCACAATAGTATTCCATTACCTTCATATACCACAGCTTATTCAGCCATTTCCCAATTGATGGACATCCCTTTGATTTCCTATGCTTAGCTACCACAAAAAGAGCTGCTATAAATATTTTTGTACATATGGGTCCTTTTCCCATTTGTGTGATCTCTTTGGGATACAACCCTAGAAGTGGTATTGCTGGGTGAAAGGGTATGAACATTTTTATAGCCTTTTGGGCATAGTTCCAAATAGTCTCCAAAATGGCTGGATCAGTTCACAACTCCACCAGCAATGTAACAATATTCCAATTTTCCCACATCCTCTCCAGCATTTATCATTTTCCTGTTTTGTTATTTTAGCCAATCTGACAGGAGAGATGTGGTATCTAAGAGTTGTTTTGATTTGCATTTCTCTAATCAGTAGTGATTTTGACCATTTTTCCATATGCCTATAGATAGCTTTAATTTCTTCCTCTGAAAACTGCCTGTTCATATCCTTTGACCATTTCTCAATTGGGGAATGACGTGTATTACTATATATTTGGCTCAGTTCCCTGTATATTTTAGAAATGAGGCCTTTATCAGTGACACTAGTTGTAAAGATTTTCTCCCAGTTTTCTGCTTCCCTCCTAATTTTTGTTGCATTGGTTTTTTTGTACAAAAACATTTCAATATAACATAATCAAAATTATCCATTTTGCATTTTGTAATGCTCTCTATCTCTTGCTGGGTCATGAATTCTTTTCTTTTCCATAAATCTGATAGGTAAACTATCCCTTGCTCTCTCAAATTACTTATAGTATCAGTCTTTATTCCTAAATCATGAACCCATTTTGACTTTATTTTGGTATATGGTATAAGATATTGGTCTATGCCCACTTTCTGCCCTACCATTTTCCAATTTTCCCAACAGTTTTTGTGAAATAGTGAATTATTAGCCCAGAAGATGGCCTCTTTGGGTTTATCAAAGAGTAAATTGCTGTATTCGTTGACTTCTCCATCTTGTGTTCCTATCCTATTCCACTGATCCACAACTCTGTTTCTTAGCCAGTACCAGGTAGTTTTGATGACTGCTGCTCTATAGTACAGTTTAATATCTGGTATGGCTAGTCCACCTTCTCTAGCATTTCTTTTCATTAATACCCTAGATATTCTAGACCTCTTGTTCTTTCAGATGAATTTTGTTATTATTTTATCCAGCTCTTCAAAATAATTTTTGGTAGTTCAATTGGTATGGCACTGAATAGATAGATTAATTTAGGTAAAATTGTCATTTTTATTATATTAGCTCAGCCTAACCATGAGCAACTGATATTTTTCCATTTATTTAGATCTGACTTTATTCGCATGAAGAGTGTTTCATAATTATGTTCATATAGGCCCTGGGTTTGTCTTGGCAGATAGACTCCCAAATACTTTATAGTGTCTACAGTAACTTTGAATGGAATCTCTCTTTCTATCTCTTGCTGTTGAGCTTTGTTAGTAATGTATAGGAATGCTGAGGATTTATGTGGGTTTATTTTATATCCTGCAACTTGGCTAAAGTTGTTTATTATTTCAAGTAGTTTTTTACTTGATACTCTAGGATTCTGTAAGTAAATCATCATATCATCTGCAAAAAGTAATAATTTAGCTTCTTCTTTGCCTATTCTAATTCCTTCAATTTCTTTTTCTTCTCTTATTGCTACAGCTAATGTTTCTAGTACCAAATTGAATAGTAGGGGTGATAATGGACATACTTGTTTCACCCCTGAATGCATCTAGTTTATCCCCATTACAAATAATGCTTGTTGATGGTTTTAGGTAGATGCTATTTATAATTTTAAGGAAGGCTCCATTTATTCTTATGCTTTCTAGTGTTTTTAATAGGAATGGGTGTTGTATTTTGTCAAAGGCTTTTTCTGCATCTATTGAGATGATCATGTGGTTTCTGCTAGTTTTGTTGTTGATATGGTCAGTTATGCTAATAGTTTTCCTAATATTGAACAAGCCTTGCATTCCTGGAATAAATTCTAGCTGGTTGTGGTGTATTATTCTGGTGATAAGTTGCTGCAATCTTTTTGCTAACATTTTATTTAAAATTTTTGCATCAATATTCATTAGGGAAATTGGTCTATAATTTTCTTTCTCTGTTTTGACTCTACCTGGTTTGGTTATTAGCCACATTTGTGTCATAAAAAGAATTTGGTAGGACTCCTTCTTCACCTATTTTCCCAAATAGTCTACAAAGTATAAGAATTAATTGTTCTTTAAATGTTTGATAAAATTCACATGTAAAACCATCTGGCCCTGGAGATTTTTTCCTAGGGAGTTCATTGATGGCTTGCTCAATTTCTTTTTTTTTAGATGGGGTTATTTAGAAATTTTACTTCCTTTTCTGCTAAACTGGGCAATTTATGTTTTTGTAGATATTCGTTCATATCTCCAAGATTGTCAAATTTATGGGCATACAATTGGGCAAAATAATTCCTAGTTATTGTTTTGATTTCTTCTTCATTAGAGGTGAACTCAACCTTTTCATTTTTGATACTGGCAATTTGATTTTCTTCTTTCTTTTTTTCAGTCAAATTGACCAAAGGTTTATCAATTTTATTGGGTTTTTCATAAAACAAGCTCTTTGTTTTATTTATTAATTCAATAGTTTTCTTGGTTTCAATTTTATTAATCTCTCCTTTGATTTTCAGTATTTCTAACTTAGTATTTAATTGGGGATTTTCAATTTGCTCTTTTTCTAGCTTTTTCAGATGTATGTCCAAATCATTGATCTCCTTTTTCCCTATTTTATTCATGTAAGCATTTAGAGATATAAAACTTCCCCTAAGAACGCTTTTGCTGCATCCCATAAGTTTTGGTATGTTGTCTCATTATTGTCATTCTCTTGAATGAAGTTATTAATTGTTTCTCTGATTTGTTCTTTGGCCCACTCATTCTTTAGAATTAGATTATTTAGTTTCCAATTAATTTTTAGCTTATTTTCCATGGTTCTTTGTCACAAATAATTCTTATTGCATCATGATCTGAGAAGTATGCTTTGACTACTTCTGCCTTTCTGCACTGGATTGTGAGGTTTTTATGCCCCAATACATGGTCAATTTTTGAGTATGTGCCATGTACCGCTGAGAAGAAAATATATTCCTTTTTATCCCCATTCAGTTTTCTCCAGAGGTCTATCATATCTGCCTTTTCTAAAATTCTGTTTACCTCCTTAACTTCTTTCTTATTTATTTTGAGTTTAGATTTATCAAGTTCAGAAAGGGAGAGGTTGAGGTCTCCCAATATCATAGTTTTGCTGTCTATTTCTTCCTGTAACTCCTTTAACCTCTCCTCTAAGAATTTGTATGCCATACCACTTGGTGCATATATGTTAAACAATGATATTGATTCATTGTTTATGGTGCCTTTTAGCAGGATGTAATATCCTCCCTTATCTCTTTTAATTAAATCTATCTTTACTTTTGCTTTGTCTGAGATTAGGATTTCTGCACCTCCTTTTTTTTACTTTAGCTGAGGCGCAATATATTTTACTCCAGCCTTTTACCTTTACCCTGTGTGTATCCCCCTGTTTCAAATGTGTTTCTTGTAAACAGCATATTGTAGGATTATGGTTTTTAATCCATTCTTCTATCTGTTTCTGTTTTATGGGAGAGTTCATCCCATTCATGTTCACAGTTATGATTTCTATCTGTGTCTTTTTCTCCATCCTATTTCCTCCTGTTTATGCTTTTATTTCTCCCTTTCCCCTTCCCCTCCTCAACAAAGTTTTGTTTTTGAATGCCACCTTCCTCAGTTTACCCTCCCTCTTTATTCCCCTCCCTTATCATACCATTTCCCACTTGTTACTTCTCCCCTCCCTTCTGACCACCCCCTCCCTTTTTCCCCCCTTACCCCTCCTACTTCCTGTAGGACAAGTTAGATTTCTATACTTATCAGGGTATGTTATTCCCTTCTTGAACCAGATCAAATGACAGTAAAGCTCAAATACTGCTCTTCTCCCTCCCTTCTTTCCCTCTACTGAAATGTGTTTTTGTGCCTCTTCATTTGGTGTAATTTACCCTTTTCTACTACCTCCTTACCTCTTCTCTCATAGCCCTCCCTTTACATCTCTTAATTATGTTTTTTATCCTTATATCAGTTATTTTATACAGGCGTTCACAATCTATGTGTATCCCTTTCAATTGTCATAATATCTGTACTATTCTCAAGACTGACATATATATGTATATATATATAACATCATAAGATGATATAATCCTATATAAAGATGCAAATAATTTGCCCTTATTGATTAATAAGATTTGTGGGGGTTTTTCCCCCTGTTTACCTTTTTATGTCTCTCTTGAGTTTTGTATTTGGAGGTCAAATTTTCCATTGAGTTCTGGCCTTTTCATCAGTAAGGTCTGGAATTCCCTTATTTCATTGAATGTCCATTTCCTTGCCTGAAAAATTATGCTTAGTTTTGCTGGGTAGTTGATCCTTGGTTGGAATCCCAGCTCCTTTGCCCTTCAGAATATCATATTCCAATTTCTCCTCTCTTTTAACATAGAAGCTGAGAGATCCTGAGTCATCCTGACTGTAGTTCCATGATATTTGAATTGTTTCTTTTTGGCTGCTTGCAGTATTTTCTCCTTGACTTTGTAATTCTGATATTTGGCTATAATATTTCTTGGCATTTTCAGTTTGGGATCTCTTTCAGGGGGTGATCAGTGAATTCTTTCAATGACTATTTTGCCCTCTGGTTCTAGGACCTCTGGGCAGTTGTCTTTGATAATTTCTTCGAAGATACTGTCAAGGCTCTTTTTTTCATCGTGGATTTCTGGTAGACCAATAATTCTTAAATTGTCTCTCCTGGATCTATTTTCCAGGTCAGTTTTTTTTCCCAATCACATATTTCACACTTTTTTCTATTTTTTCATTCTTCACATTTTGTTTTACTACTTCTTGATGCCTCATAGATTCATTAGCTTCCACTTGCTCAACTCTAATTTTTAATGAGTTAGTGTCTTCATTTTGCTTTTGAGTCTCCTTTTCCAATTGGTTGATTTTACCTCTCAGGGTGTCATTTTCTCTATTTAGATTCTGAATCTCTGTAGCCATTTCACCAATCTTATTCTTTAGGGACTTGATTTCATCAGTGGATTTTTTTCCATTTTTTCTTTTACCTCCCTAATTTGGTTTTGAAAATCCTCCTTTAGCTCTTCTAGTAATGCTTTTTGGGCTTGAGACCAGTTCATATTCCCTTTTGAGGTATCATATATGGGTATAGTGTCACTGCTATCCTCTTCCAAACTGGTATTTTGATCATGCCTGTCTCCATAAAAAGAATCAATGGTCCTTGGTTTTTTTTTTGTGTGTGTGTGTGTTCTTCTTCATGTTGGTTATCCTTTTCCTGGCTTTACAATAAATTTCTGCTTTTGGGGCTCAGGGTTGTCTGTCCCAGCTTTCTTATTCTGGGGACTGTGAGTATCATTGTTGGCTTTGTGAATTATAACCTTCAGTTTCCTGAGGTGTGGGGGAGGGGTCTGGCTCCCTGATGTCTCTTTCCCTAGGGTTGCTCTCCAGCACTGTAGCTCTTCAGCAATGGTCTCAGCTCTTTGTTGTTTGAGCTGGAGTCTGGCACTTCCCCTGGGGGAGCAAGAGTAGTCTGGGCTCCTGGCGTTGACCCCTGCTGGCTCTGCCCCTCTGGGACTAAGGAACTTCTACTCTTTGGCCACTGAAGCCCCACTTCTATCTCCTCTGTTCCAGCATTCTTTTTTCTGAGGAATTATCTGGGTGAAGGGGGGAGGGGTTAGAGCCGTTTACCTGGCCATTATGTCTCCCAGAAGTTCAAGAAGCTGTGTTTCATATCTTTGGGCTGCAAGCCTCAGGAGTTGATGTCTCATGGCCGGTGATGTTGCGCTACCTCTCGTCGCTTCCACAGACTGCCATCCTCTGTTGGGAGGCCTGGGGATCTCCGCCAGTTTCAGGCACCCAGCTTTCTCCCAGCCTGTCTCCCACGTGGGTTTCCTGGCTGGCCGCTTCCACTTTGGTGCTGTCTGGAGCAGCTTCCCACGCCGAGCACTCTCCAAGCCTACAGATTCGTTCCTTCAGCCTTTCAGACTCTCCTGGCTTGGAAATTTGCCCTCCTCAGACTGTTTGCAGTTTCTAACTCTCTCAAATCTGCTCAAATTCACTTTTTTATAGGAATCTGACAGACCTTTTGAGAGAGCTCTGGTAAGACACTATTTTCATGTGGCCATCTTGGCTCCACCCCCCTCTTCGACATTGTTAATGGTATAAATTATGATGTTCTCCTCCTGAGAGGAGAGAGAATAAATTTGGCATTCTGTAGATATGCTTGGTGGTAGAACTTTTGCTAGCATCTAATTTCTTTTGAATTAGTTGTTATGGTTTGTCTCTACAGTGATATAATGAGTGAAGACCCATAAGAGACATAATTAGTTCACTTATAATAGTCTAGTTCTGACACCCCTTCTAAGTGAAAAACCGAACCAAACCACAGATCTATTATTGAATATATAGACATGTCAACAAAGGTGTTACAATCTCTTAACTGCCTCTTCAACCCTATGATTCTTTCTTTCTCATCTTAAAGATGGTGGTTAAGAATATGGCAGCAGTATGTCCCAGCCCACCTGAATCAGAAAGGGGCATGATGGAGCTGTCCCATGGTTGTGCTAGCACATTAGCATAGAGAGGGTACAAAAAATAAAAGTAGTTCCTCAAAAGAATAAAGTGTGTGTGGGATGGCTTGAGAGATAAGAACCATGAATTCCCTCAGCACTCTCTGTGTATGACCTTCTGTTCGAGTACTGACCTGAATTACTGTTCTTGCAACTGGTTTTCCTCCTTAGCTCTTGGATATTGGTACTCCAAAGAAATGCTAATTGGAATTTTGGTTTATACTTGATACGATCTCCATTTGTACCTTGCCCTTATTTTGGGGAGAGAATTTCCCTTTCATCTTTTCTTGCTTTGGTATTTGCCTAATCCCTGTATCATTTTGGCTGTTCTCCAAAGGAGATTTGACACAGGTCTTGCCATAAAAGGTGGCTACAATAAAACAACCTCCTGATCCAATGCTCCAAACAAATTTAAAGATATCAAATTACTTAATCCAAGAAATGTTGACTTATGATCTTTTTAGATTCATACTTGTTATAATAGTCAAAGATTTGTGATGTTATCAGGATGAATACTCCTTCCACTGATTAAGGTCACAATCTCTCTATACTTCAGTAAGTGGTCTTTGTGAGATGTTATAGTCCGAAATAGTCACCCTGTGAACAGCATTCTGATAAATTTCTTTTAGCATGCAGTCCACCACTGGGTCTATACACAAAGTGGCTACAACCTTCCAGGATTAGTATACCACACACATAGCCTTTAAAAACCCAAGGTCACCTCTTCTAAAGTGAGGCATCAGAACAGTACATCAGTGGGGGTTTGCATTCACACCATGCTTTCTATCACTGTCACTTTTGATGTGATGCTGTCACATATTGTTAAGTGAAACAATTTAAAATGATTAGTTTCTGGATGTTGTTCATGAACAATAACAGTTATACATCCTCCCTTCTGTGATGTACCCCAAGGACACAAACCCAGTTTCATCCTTTGTAACCGCTCATATTTAAATGGTTAAATGGAATTGTTGAGCATTTTCATGGGGAGTCATCCTCTCCAATGACATAGTGAAGGACATTTGGATATGGTGAGGAGCTGATGAGGCAAATTCAGAAGTTGCTTTGTCATCACGGTGCCAGTGGCTGACAGAAATAAGATGCTCAGGCAGATCTTATCCATTTAAAACTCTGACTTAAGCCAGACTGAAACAATGCCAGGAGGCCAAGGGAGATGATGTGAAGAATGAAAAGATGTGCAGCTTACTGCTAAACAATGTAGTCTGCTTTCAGAACTTGATTGTTGCCAATCCATCCACTAATTTGTGCCTTCAGTATTCCCAGGTAGTGTGGATGACAGTAAAGCTGTGACCAGCTGCCAGATGGTGCCACTCTTCCAGGACGGAGCCTGCCACAATTATTCTTCCAGCTGTCAGAGCCAGACTATTGTAATGTCCTCTGTCTGGGTCTCAGGAAGCCATATCCTGAAATTCTGACAGGTTCAAAACTTAGCAGCAACTAGGCTGATGTGCACAAGATCTCATCCTTCCAATGTTCCTTTCACTATTCCTGAAACTGGCTACCTATTTGGTAACCAATAATTTGAGTAAATTACCCACAGAAACAATATTTAAGAGCATGTCCATAACTACCAGCCAAGAAACCCCCCAAAATGTGGGGGAAGGGAAGGAAGATGCCTAAGGGTGACTAAGAGATCAACCTAGAAGTCATATTTTCAGATTTGGACTGGGGAAGTCGACTAAGGGGGTCAAGTATTCTGCTAATTTAACAAAGGGCATTCCTGAAGCATTAGAACCCACCCAAAACATTACTTCTCCCCTTCTGTCAGAAACATCCTTCTCTGACTTCACATAGACTTTTGCTTTATACTGCTCTACTGTATTCATCATGTAATATCATGTGTCTTAGTTATCTGTATATACTTTCCCATCCTACTAGAATGTCAGCTCCATGAAGACAGAGACACTGTCTTAACTAAATTTTAGCTCTTACATACACACATCAAAGAATTAACTAGAAATTTCCATCCCCAGGATAAGTATTAGTAGTGGTCAGAGGGAGGAGAATGAGAGCAGTTTAAAGGTTTATTTTATGTATAGCGTCTTGAAGAAGGATGTGGCCATGGGAAAATACAAGATTTCTAAGCTACTAAAGAGGGAGGGAGTGTCTCTGGTCAAATCAAATCAACAGGCATTTATTAAGCCCTTATTTATTTTCCAGGTGACTAGAAAAGTTCTCTTGGAGAAGGCAGAATTTCAGCTGATATTTGAAGGAAATTGGAGAAGCTAGAATATGGAGGCAAGGATGGAGAGCATTCTAGGCATGGGATACAGCCAGTGAAAAAGGATGCCATCAAGAGATAGAGTATCACAAGTATGAAGGCCAATGTCACTAGATTGTAGAACACATGAAAGGGCATAAAGTAGAAGACTGGAATGCTAGGAAGGAGTTAGGTTGTAAATAGCATTATCATTATCATCATCATCATCATCACTGTCATCACTTACAGAGGCAGATTTGTTTCAAAGACATAGCAAGAACAAAGTACAAATATTTCTCTTAATACCTTGGGAGTGTACCCTTATACTATACCACTTAAGTCTTTAGGGAGAGTAGGCTCAAGCTACTTTATGGCATCGGTCCCACCAACTTCATGTCCAAAGGTGGCATTGCTTCAGGATGAATCCTTGTCTCACCTATCCCTGGATTAAGGTTATTCCTTCCTCTTTGGGGCATCAATAGTAATAAACTTTATAAGGAAGGGAAAGAAAGAAACAAGGAGAAGGAGGTTAAATTACTTACCCAGGGTCATACAGCTAGTAAATACTTGAGGCCAAATATAAATTCATATCTTCTTGCCCTCCAGATCCAGTCTCTATGCACTACGCCACCTAGCTGCTTCTAGGAACCTAGACACTAGAACATGGGACATCAAAGTGCTCTCCTGACCTTTTGAACTCACATTAGAGCCTCTAGTCTCTTCTCTTAAAAGGGAAAATAAAAAAGTCAAAAGCCAAGGACGAAGGCCCTTTCGCCGGTCACATGGCTTTAGGGATAAGCCCTCGAGACCTCTTAAAACATTGTCTCTCACTAGATACCTTAGCAAAGGAGTTTCTGAAGGAGGCTAAAAGGCTTGTGAAGAGTGTTAAAAGTCAAATATTTGATCCTGGAGGGAAAAGAGAGCCATGAGAGTTTATTGAATGAGAGGCTGATATGGTAAGATCTACGCTTTAGGGAGATGAGTGGTGGATGAACTGGAGTGGGGGGCAGGGAGACTAACCAGAAGTCTATTGCATTCGTCTAAGCATAAGGTGATGAGGGCTTGCACCAGGATAGTGGCTGTGTGAGTGGAATGAAAGGGATAGAGAAAAGAGAAGATGTGAAGGTAAAAACAATACACCAAATTGGGTGTGTGTGGGGAGTGAGAATGAGAAGTCAAGGATGAACTAGATCATTTCAAGGATGTCAAGGACGAAATTCAGGCCATTACCACGCTGCTCTGAGGGCTGGACAGACAGGGGAGGAAGCATCTCTGGTGTGGCTCTGTCAGTATCCAACATTTTCCCATTTCCAACAAAGCCCCAGCACACTACCCTAGTTGAATACCCCAACATGGCACAGAGATCTATTCATGGTAGACACTAAATGAATGATTGTAGACTTAAATTGAATTTGTTACGTTAAATCAAGCACTGCATTGATATATACCAGGGCTGTCTAAAATATATGGGCTGCATGTGGCCTGCAGTGCAATTTTATGCGGCCCACCTGTGGGTTTTAATTTTCACGAGCAAAAAAATAAAATAATAATTTGCATGGAATATGTTTTAGATTTTTTAATTCTATCATTAATAAATAATCTCATTGATGCTAATTTTCTTTGGTGTTTTTAAGCAGTATTATGGAAGGAACATATTGCACAGAATTTTCAGTTGATCTGTGGGATGCATTCCATATGATGCAGACTAGTCAGTATGCATCTACCTTTACACTGTTGTGTTGTCGTTTTGTTGTTTTGTGTTTGCTTTCACGCTTCGAGTCTTCACCTGTCATATTGATGACATTCTTTCTCCCACTTTCTATCAGTGTACTGTATTTTTTTATTCTGGGTGAGGCCCTTGAATAATTATTTTATTTTAACGCAGCCCTAAGATAACTTAAGGTTGGACAGCCCTGATATATACTATTGTCTTTATCTGAATTCTCTCACTTTCAAAAAGAAGGCTATTTGCTCTCTATCAGGACAGTAGCTGATATGGTCTATGCAAGGAACATGCTTATAGTAATGAAACACAAACTAAAATTAGTTAACGGGTTTTCCTGTAAGTTGCTTCTCATTTTCTCATTCAATCTTTTGTTTGATGGTTACAAGGGGTAGGACACCATTTCTAAAATTTAACTTGGAAGCCATTTTTACTTGCTTACTTCATAAGCTTGTGAAGCTTATGCATTGTAATTTTAGCAATACATAAGTTTCACAACCTTGGGTTGGAAGCCAAGTGAGCCAAGAATGCCAAAGATGCACTTTTATGGTAATCATATGTTAGAGGTAACTAGATGGCATAGGATATGACTGACACAATGGAACAACAGCAACAGACGGCATAGGGGTTAGGTTGCTAGACTTAGAGTGAGGAAGCCCTGAGTCTGAATCCTTCCTCAGATACTTGCTAGCTGTGTGACCCTGGGCCAGTCACTTAGCCTCTCTTGGCCTCAGTTTACTCATCTGTAAAATGGAGATATAAATAGCATCTACCTGCCATGGTTATTGTAAGATTCAAATGAAATATCACATATAAAATACTTTGAAAAACTTAAGTCATCATATAAAAATGAAGTATTGTAATTATTGATATAAGACCTACCTCAATGTCTATAATAGTAACTGCCAAAAAAGTCAACAAGTTGTATTTATATCATTTTTTTTATTCTATTCTAAAGAATAGTGAAACTAGCTTGTTTTTCAACAGGAAATAATAATTGTGTCAAGCTACCAAATAATGCCTTTAAATAATTAAGTACAACTCATGTATTGCCTATATCAGATTGCACTGTCTTACGGAGGGGGAGAAATTTAGAACTCAAAATCTTGTAAAAGTGATGTTAAAAATGAAAACTAAATAAATTAAAAAAAATAATTAAGTACGACTTCTCAATTTCCATGAAAAATATTTTTGCTGGTCACATCTAGCACTCGCCCAGGATGCATTGGGTGAATTAGTGAAGGACTATGGCTACAACATGGTATAGTTATTCTTTCTGTTTTTAGAGGAAGGAACTTCTAGGGGAAAAAAACATATTTGGCATTTCCCCACATCCTTGTGATATATGCTTTTGATCATTTAAATTCCACAAGAAAAGTTATGTTGGCCCAAAATATTAAGTTCAGCTAAGAGATAGTCAAGTCTATTGAAATAGAAAAGGAAATTAATTATATGGAGATAGAAAGACATATTGAGCAGCCATTAATAATATAAGCTACTTGAAGGAGCTTATTCTTCCCTTTCCTACAGGGAGGCTTGGTCATCATAGGTGATTCATAAGTATTTCTAGAATTTGGGATGGCAGGATTAAGGATACTAAATATTGAGAGGCAAGATAGAATAGTAGACCTTGTAGAGTTGGCCTAGGGATTAGGAAGACATGACTTCAAGTCCTACTTTTGACACATACCAACTATGTGATCCTGGGCAAGTCTCATGGCCCCTAGACAACTCTTTAAAACTATGAGTTGTAGGTAAATTGTTAATTTGCACTGACGCAAGCAATTTCCACACTAGAATTTCCCTATACTAATGAAATCACAGTTCTGGGCAACCCAACAACAATAATAAAAAGCAAGAGGCAGCATGGCATTATTCTAAATAGAGTATGAGACTTAGAGTTGAGAAGACCTATCTGGGTTCAAATTCAAATTCCATCTTTGACATTAACTAGCTTTGTGACCATAAGAAATTTACTTAGCTTTAGGAATCCTGAGTTTTCTCGTTTGCAGAATTGAGGTAATGCTTGTAAGCATCTGCTTCGAAGGGTTGCTGTGAGATTCAGATGAGGTAATGTATGTAAAATACCTTGTAAAGGTTTGTGTTATATATACATGACTTGGACAAGATAGCCACTGAAGACCTTTCTAATCCTCAAATTCTGTGATTCTATAAGTACTAAGGAAAGTTTTGTAATTATTTTTATTGAATGAATAAATGAGTACATATGGAATCTCATAATAACAATGCAGAATTTATTGATAAAAAAATAACAGTTTACCATACACTTAAAGTAGCCATTTTCCTGAAATTAAAGTTCTCCATTGTAAGTTGTAAAGAGGAAATCATTTGATTTTATAGGATCAGTCAAATCTTGTGACATATAAAGGGGAATGGTACGGTAAAAGTATAGTTTATAAAAATATACAGATCTATTTAGGACTGAGAGACATCTGCAATGCTACTGATGCTAAGTTATGTAAACAGTTACTAGGCCTGGGAAGAAGAAAGCCAGTCCTTTGGCAAACTCAATTGTGATCCGTCACTGTTGCTAAACAAAATTAAATGATTTCTTATTAAACTGACCGATTGGGGATTTAAGTGTCAAATAAAGGATTCTTTTGGATAAAGATAAAGACTTTCATAACAATAAGGATCCCACTTAATGTCAAGAGCAAGGAATTTCATTGGTTTAGAAGTGCAATGATAATAGGAAGATGAAATTGTGTTTGGGGAAAAAAGAAAGTTATAGCAAAATTTTGAGGGATAAAACTTTTCTAAGATTCAGAAGCAATTTGTGGTAGAATTATGAGTGAAAGGGTAAACAGTGACTTTGGGCTTCTTGATGTTTCTTGTACATGACAATCCATCTCCTGAGTCCATACATTTTTACTGGCTGTCCCCCATGTCTGGAATACTCTCTCTTCATTTCTACTTTCTTGCTTCCTTAGCTTCCTCCAAGTCTTAGCTAAAGTCTCAGCTTTTGCAAGAAGCCTTTGCAAGTCCTCCTTAATCACTTTTTTTCTCTAATCACAATTTTTCTCTTAATCACAATTTTTCTCTAAGAGTATTCCCAATTCTGTATATATCTTGCTGGTACATAGCTGTCTGCATGTTATTGATCCCTTTAGATTATATGCTCCTTGAGAACAGGGACAGTTTTTTTTTCACTTTCTTTGTATCCCCAGAGCTTAGCACAGTGCTTAGTACATAACAGATTCTTGCTAAGTCCTTATGAGCTTGATTTGAAACAAGTTCAGACTGAAGTAATTGTTTGCCAAATTGCAGATCGCAATATACCAGTATCTAGAAAGAAATAAGGTAGATACCAGTGTTTGTTTGATACAACCATACACTGTCAGTAGTAAATGCCACAATTTTTTAACTTTCTATTTCAAGTTCTTAACTATTCTCTCTATATTGCTACTTTTTTAGAGATCCTACCTAAGGGTAAAGAACTATGGAAGTAAGAAGAATGGCTATCTCCACATTTGGGTACAACCTAGAGGCTACTATAGCAACAAAGCTATATTTTAGGGGTCCAAGTAGAAGAAAATAAAATCATTTTTCATAAATCAGAGCTAATCATAATAACAGGACAAATTCTTGGTTTGTCCATTTTGATTCTATTTTTCTACCTCTGTGAGTGCCTAAGACATGGCATAAGTTTAGAATTGCAGGGAATTTATTCAATTAAAGAATGTTTTATGATTTCTTCATAAATACTTTCCTACAATAAGATCTCTTTTTTGAAAGAGTTACCTATATTCCTTATGGTTTAAGGATTTGTGAATTAAATCTGATACTATAATAATTGGCCCTAAGCCAAACTTGAATCAAATGTATTAAACCTAGCCAAGCCTCTTTTATATCCAGTTTCATGAGAATATGCATCAAAATATTCTGAGAAAAGTTGTCCTTGAAGTATTTCTTGTCAAATTAGATGCAAGAAATGCCATAGTTTTCATATATGTTAGTATTTTAAATTCTCAAGATAGTTGATGCCCAATTCAGTAATTGCAACTTTGGGAGGGGCACATCTGGACCCATGAAATCATCTGTATGGAAGAATCCCTAGGTGGAAACTCTATCCAGTGATAGAGATTGGCAACTCAGCTGAAAGTTATAGACTTAAAAAGCTGCCTAGGGTACTGAGGTTATGCATTTATTTGTTCAACTATCTATCTATCTATCTATCTATCTATCTATCTATCTATCTATCTATGGTTCTACAGGAATGGTTGAAAGAGTACTGGATTTTGAGTCAGACCTAGATCCAAAACCTAACTCTGCTACTCACTACCTGTGTGACCTTGGGCAAAAGTCACTTAAGTTCCCTGGGTCTCTGTTTCCTTGTCTTTAAAATGAATGGGTTATATAGCCACTAAGGCCCTTTCCAGCCCTATATTATCCTGTCGTATTAAATCATACTGGACCTAAGACCTGAACTTAGATCTCTCTGACTCCAAGACTAGCCTTCAACATACTACACCAAGCTGCCCCTTTCAGCAATATAAGCTTCTAAAATGTGGCTCAGTATCTGGATCCTCATAGAAAGTTGACTGAATTTGTATAACTTTAAAAATTTGTCTCCTATTTTTTGACACTATCTCATGAGGGACTTTGCCCCCATTAATCAAGAAAATTAATCAAGATAATTTGAGCCATGAAGTCATGAGGGTCACAGTCTATTCTTTTTTAATTAGGGAAAGATAAGGCTTTGAGGTATTTGACACAATATCCTGGGCCTGTGTCATCTTCCTCTAGGGCACTGCTGAGGTCCTGTCCTGATCTGACATTCTAAGCCTTATTCTTCTCTGACACTCAACAACATGGGGTTCTCTAGGAGAGTTGGTATGGTTATATAGACTTCTTAGTCCTCTTGCTACTATGGCCTTTGGCTTCAGGTGTAGGAGTGAAGTAACAGATGGTCATCATGAGGCCCTCTTGGGCTTCCTGGCCCTCAGAAATGGCTATAATCACGCTCCATTCCTTTTTTATATCTCTCTTTGTTCCCAAGAGGAGGAAATGGGTATAATATGAGTCCAAAAAAGGTTTTGTAGGAAGATGGAGCACATAGCTAATGGTCCATATGGAGTGCAGTGTGGAGTGTGGGGGAAGGGCAGAGAGCAAGCAGTGATAAGTAGGAATCATAAAATAGCAGAGGAAATCTGAGCAAGAATTATTTAGCAGCCTGGAAAAGAAATAGAAAAAAAAATATGAAGAAAAAGAAGTATTTCCCTCCTTAAACTCTAAATTTACAGCTCCCAACCATTACAGGTAGGTCAGAAAGGGTCCCTAAAACTATCTTCTTGGAAAGACCTTATGGTTGTAGAGAAAGTCCATTATTTTTGAAGGGGAAAGAGACAAACAGAGAGAGAAAATGCTGAGCCTGATTCTTTCTGAGTGGTGAATATCTTTTCTCCTCTGAAATTCAACCTCCAGGATTTCACCTTGTAAAATTCACACATCTAATTACATGGCACACCCTTCAGAAAATGGAAATGTCTAATTTTTGAAGCTCAACCCCAAGGAATAGAGGGAATTGGAAAAAACTTCCAATATTGATTGATAATTTAAAAATGTGCCATTCTATATTCTTTAGAGTTTTAGTATTTGCTCCATTGAAAGGTCTTCCATAGTTTACCTGAAATTATCTCCTCAACCTTGTTACCATATGTGGAGGGGTGGTGGTGGTAATTTTTTATTGGTTATCTTTTAGGGATTGTATCTAAATATAAGTTATATCAGTTTAGGTTATCCCTCTCAGTTTCTAACTCTTAGATTTCTAGTCTTTTGTTGCTGTTGTTGTTTAAATCAAAATAAACTACCTTGAAAGTGTGGCTTATTTTTCTGGCTAAACAATATAAAGGAGACAATCAGAACCTTTAAGAATAGTTCAACCATACACGTATATTCTATTAAACTATTATATAAATGCTCTCTGTAAGTAGGAACTCTATACCATAGGGTTATTAACTAAGCATAGACTACCAACCACTACAGTCTTTTGTTTATTCAACATACACTCAGTAAATATTTCTCAAGTGCCTACTATGTGTACAGCACTGGTAGGCCTTCTATGTAGGGATGGTACAGACTAAAAAACAAGGCTCTAGGTACCAATTTAGTTGAGGAGGTGTTATACTCATATGTTAATAACTCAAAGAGCTATGATATCTAATTTTTTTTAATGCATTGCTCATAGTCTCATAGATTTTTAGTGCCAGAAGGAGGATTTCAATCCTAGTATTCATGATACCAGGTCCAGTGCTCTTTCTTCTATACTATCTTGCCTCGTGTCCTCATATTAGACAGTCACATTAGAGGTAGGGTATATGCATTTGAAAAGTCAAAGAGTAAACCAGACAAAAATACAAGAAATGTGCCGAGGTAGTATATGATTACATCCGAACCAAACTTTTTTGATTGCTCATCCCTAGCATTAAGTATTTTTTTGAGCAGACAATCCAATTTGTGGATATTTACTTGTTCATAAATTATATACATGTACTACTGTACTAATAATTATCTACATGACTACATGTACACAAAAACAGAAATTGTAAGATGATGAGGTAAATAATATTTTATCCTAGAATCAACAGGGATCAGCTGGAGTGTATTGAGTAGAGAAATGACATGTGCTTTAGGAAAATCCCATTGGCAACTGTGTGGGGGTTAGATTGGAGTGCGAAGAGGCTTGAAGCAGGGAGACCATTTAGCAAGCCATTGTAATATTCCAGGTGAGAGGTGATGAGGTCTAAACTAGGGTGATGGCTATGTGACCAAAGGAAACAGATGTGAAGGATGTGGAGGTCATTAAGATTTGGCAACTGATGTGCTGATGACAGTTTGTGAGAACCTGAGAGACTATAAGAATGGTTGTATACTTGATAGTAATAGGGAAGTAAGGAAGAAGGCTAGTTTGGGAAGAAGAGAAAGTAAAGGTATCTGCCATTCAGATTACAATTTATCCATGCCTGCTCATCCTGTGTGACTCACTCTCTTACCCAGAATGAAAAAGGGTGGAGATGGGGCTCTTACTCACAGGTCACTACCCTCAAGTATAGAATCTGTCCTTTGAGGGATGTCTACTACAGCACAAGGCAATCTGGGAATCAAGAGTGGGTGCTTGGGTAGCAGATTGTAGTTGTCAGTTGAAAGGGAAGGAAATTAGAAGTCTGCACAGAGGAGGCAGGGAGCCTAGCATAGGAGTTAGCATGGTTGTAATGGAGACAATCCTCTAGATCAGCTCTTGTGGAAAAGGTGACTGAACAGTGCCTGGCTCATAGTAGATGCTTAATAAATACTAATTGATTGATTGATAGTGCATCTTTCTGTCAGGCTCTAATCCTTCTGATGTCAGATCAACAGTCTCTACTTTGGAGACCACTGGCTTATCCAAAATGTACCCTGAGTCATAGGATCTCTCTGGGTATGAGGGGTTGGAGAGTCATGTCTTATCTGGCCTCCAAATCAGGGTCAGGGGCTGAGTGCCCAGAAGGGAAAAAACAGTTGCCCCACAAAACTATGAGTCTTAGAGCATCTCATCATAGTGTAGAGAAAGATGAGGGCGTTAGAGACCACGGAAACATAATCATGGCCATGGAGTGTACTAAAAGGGGTTCCTCTTGGAATGCTCCTTCCTTAGAACATATGAATGGCAGTTGCTTATATTTCTGCCTGCTATTTAAGCAAGCCAGATAATAAAAGTGGTGGGGGAGGGTTGATGTGTCGTGAATCGTGCTAGCCTATGCATCTAGCTACAGCAAATACAAAAGAAAGACTTATCTTTAGTGCTGGGCCTTTTGTCCATTTGTGTCATTACTGTGGTCCATCAGGGTATTTGTGAGTCATCTGGGGTTGTGACTAATACTGTTCTAGAACTATCATACAACAGGTAAAAAAAATTGAAGAAGGAAGTAAGGCTAAAAGCTATCTAACTGATCCCTCAGCACTTGGAAAGGATCCCCATTGGTGGTGATTATCAGTAAACTGGTCAAATGAAAAACACCTGTGCGATTGCAGTAGGGACATTCTGAGTAACAAAGTTCAAGGTCATGTGGCACAGACAGAAACAGAGAGCTGAAAAACAGTAGAAAGAAGGTTAGAGGTCAAAGCATGTGTTTGGAGCATAAGGAATCAAGGGCAATTTATCTGACTCCAGTGTAACTGAATTTCTTTAAGACTATGGAGAGATGGTGTGGCCAACCTCTCTAATCTTCCCTGTTTGAGGCAGATGTGCTATTACAAGTATGCACAGATTTTATTAAAGAAGTGGGAACTGAACTGGTCCTTGGAGGATATAACCATTCCTAGTGGGAATGAGCAGGGTCAGGGTTGCTGAACCTGTGGCCTCGAGGCCACATGTGGCCCTCCAGGTCCTAAGGTGCAGCCTTTTGACTAAATCCAAACCTCACAGAACAGATCCCCCTAATAAAAGGATTTGTTCTATAAAACTTGGATTCAGTCAAAAGGCTGCACCTGAGGACCTAGAAGGCCACATATGTCCTTGAGGCCACAGGTTCCCCACCCCTGAGCTGGGTATATTTGAGAAGTGATGCACATAGGAGTCAAGCCTGAGAAAGGCTATCTAAGGAAGTTGGAGCGGGGACAAGAATGAATTGGAAAGATAGATTGCAGATGGTTTGTCAAGGACTTTGAATGTAAGGATAAGCAGATAGATGGTCAATGGTGTAGGACTGCTGAATATTTCTAACTAGGAAAGCAAAAAAAAATGAAAATGGCAGTTTAGGAAGAGTCATATGACAGCTCAGTACAGGATAAACCAGAGGAAGGAGAGACAAATAGGTAAAAGGCCAGTTGGGAGTCTGGCAATATGCTGGCAAATGAAACCCTATGGAGACCTTGGATATATATCTTCACTAGCCATGAAGACAGGATGTTTTGAATACTTCAGTGACATTTTACATGAATGCGTATTTAAATTACACAATTTGCATATTTCTATACAATTTCTTCGTTTTAGATAAGTTAACAAATGCTAAGAGTAACTTGAGCACTGGGTTTGTTTTTAAGTTTGGATGGCTAGGTCTACCACCTATTGTGATACTGCCTTATTTTCACGGGAGATTTATGAGAGAGAAGAGAATGTCAATCCACCAAATCTATCTGGGGCCGGGCCAGACCTGGACTAGTTCTGGCACAAAGGTCTGGGACATGAATTCTTCCAGGGTATTTGGCAGTTTTGTTGAACTGATCTTTTAATCTGGGTGAATTTTCTGCCCTATATAAATGCTAAAACTGACCTAAAATTGCTCAGCTCAAATTAAACTGAGCCCATTATTAAAGATCTTACTACATTAAGCAAATTCAGGAGGGCAGATTTAAAAACCAAGGTCAATGGTGAAAATTGCTTTTTTTATCAAATGCAAAATTATTTGGATTTGATGAGTGAAATGCAACCTCATATATCAAAACATATTGGTTCAAGGCTCCATCTGGACATATGAAAATCGGGATGAATCAGAAAAATGTCCCAGGATCCTTCCCCTGTATGAGAAGACTAAAGAAGTTTCCTTCAGTGCCATAAATGGAGGCACCCTGTGTTGTGCATTCAATTTCAAGGAAATAAATAAGTACTTTGTCCTGGTTGACTGGGTAAAGAAATTCCCTTAAATAAATTAGCTTAGATAGTAATGGTCTGGATTAAAAGATGAGCTATATTAGAGGAGGTCTAAGAAGTACTTACGAGGAGGTGAATTGTCCTATAGTTGTAAGTAATGATAAGGAAGAACATAGTTGTTAAGGTGACAAGCATTTATTAAGTACCTACTATGTGCCCGGCACTATGCTAAGCACTGAGGATACAAAGAATGGCAACCAAATAGTCCCTGCTCCCAAGGAGCTCACGGTATTACAGGAATATATTGGGAAATAAGGTGATTTTTTAAAAAAAAAAGATTTTCTTTCAAAGACACATATGGAAAAAATCTATTTTTAGTCCTAGCTTAAGTGAAGAAAGAAACAAAGCCTCAAGGTCATTCTCTTTACCTAAGTTTTCAGTTTCCAGCTTCAGTTTTATTCGAATTCCCAGTAAGATTCCAGTGTACTTGTGTTTACCTTAAAACTAGTTGGCATGACTTATCTTGTTCAGAAAAAGACAGAAAAAGATTTCCTTTGGCATTTTAAAGAGAAAAATCTTACCTTTTCTCCTATCAAACTTGAACATTTATGTTTAGGTAAAGTATTCCTACTATTTGTAACCACATGAAACAGCTGTGAGATGGTAAATTGATAATTTATTCCTCTTGCATTACTGAAACAGTTCTTGTATTTACAGTGTGCTTAGCATAGCAATTCTGCGTCTGGTTCTCTAATATACTGTATAGGCTTTTATGGTACAGCGTAACTTCCAAATTAAAAATGATTTGCTGCAAGAATATTGACTTGGAGATTCATTTTGCAAGGAGATAGGGAGAAGAGGTAATGAGATTTTCACTACCTCTCGCCCAGGGCTATCCAATAATTTTTCTTCTTTAAAGCTAAGGGGAAAGAAGAGGAGCCTCAAATCAAGTGACAGATGTTAAGTCAGGAAATGGGAAATTCCCCTTTTTCCACAGCTTTGAGTCATCTCCATGACCTCTGTGGCCTTGTGGAAAGACTTGCCTGTAAGTTGAATGGCCACATGGAAGTTATGGGTAATGTCACAAGTCAGTGAATGCTTGGGGATAAATGGGGAGGGTCTCATGACCCTCAGGCCCGAGAGTGGTTCAGGTCTGGGTCAGCTCAGAAGATATCAAATTTCACCTGGATGGCATGGAGTGGGTAGGGTTGAATCCAGGGCTGAATGGTTTGTCTGGGTCCTGGATTATCCTTTTACCACTGAATAGGGATAATTTAAAACCCAGAATTAAATTTGGGCTTTACGTTGGGCACCTGCATCAGATCCCTGCCCTCATTTCTCCCATAGTGCTGGGACAACAAAATAGAAAACCAAGGGCTGGAGCACCATTGATTCTGGGTTTTATCACATTAAAATAGTTCTAGGGAGCTGTCTATGTGAACAGCTACAGAGAAATGCTAAAAATCATTCCTGTCATTTTAGTTAAACTGAATGTACCACAGCCTCTCTTTAGATCTATTGACCATCCTACCATGTAGACAGATGGTTCAAATCATTTTGAAGAAAAATTACAGTGGGAACAGGTCCTGGAACTGGAAAATTACTACTTCTGTGTCAAATACTTTATAGGTGTGACATAGTGGAAAGAACCCTGGACTTGGAAGCAGAAGACCTGGTGCTGGTCCTGCCTCCAATATTTATTAGCTTATGGAATTTTGGGCAGGCCCAAATCTTTCTGAGCCTTGGGTACTTCATTCATACAATGATGAAGTTGGACTCAATATTTCACTAAGGCCCCTTCCAGATTTAATTCTAGAGAGAGAGCAAGGCTGTTTCCTTGATACCTATTCTTGTTTAGTGCTGTGAAGATTGATGAGATAATATATTTGAAGTGATTTGAGCTTATTAAAGAATGGTGTGCTATAAATCCAAGTCCCAATTATTGTTTTCATTATTTTTGTAGAAGGTTTCTTATTGAGCCAGATTAATTTTCACCTTTATTAACCATTGGTCCTCTGAAAAAAGAGAAACAAAACTACACTTTGTCGAAATGAGACATGTTGCCCATCAGTTTTTCTCACTTCATTAATTTCATTTGCTTGCCTCCATAACTTTTATGGTGATGCTCATAGATAGAGATTGGTAGTCCCAGAAATATTGACTGATTGTGAACCACTAGTATAGTGCTTCAAAAAAATTTTTTTTATTTGGGGACCCAGACATGGGATTTAATTGTTATAGGGAACTCCCAGGTGAAGAAATTAACCCTACTGATACAGAGCAACAACTCTTCTGCAACTTAACTGGTTGTCTGGGACCATTGACATATTAAATAACTTGCCTGGGTTACATAGTCAGTATTTGTCAGAGATGACTTTTGAAGCCAAGTTTTTCTAATCTGTGGCTCACTCTCTTAACCTCAACGCAACATTGCCTACCACAGAGTAGATATTTTAATAAGTTATTATTTAACCTAATTTGGCATAGCAAGGTTTATTTTTTATTAGCCTTCTTGGTCCCTCCCTCCCACCAAGTGGGGCTAGGTGAAAATTTTAATATTGGGGTAACTTATCTTTCTTGACAAATAGCAGTTTACAGGGGAGCCCCAGCATAGGAAAGTGTCAAGAGCCCTGCATCAATATGCAGAAGCCAAGAGTAGCCAAACAAAGAGAACCAGAGGCTCTGTAGCCTGAGGGACCAGCATGAAGCCAAAAACAGGGAAGAGGTGGAAGATAATGGAAAGGCAATTATAGGGCTTAAAATTTATCTCTAGAAGATATCGTGTTTTAAAAATAAAATTCTGAAAGACCTGAATCACTGAACATTTACAAGAAGAAGGTTTACTTGGCCCTTGCACATCAAGGATGTGTAAGAAGGTCAGAGTGTCACTTAGCTTTTCTGAACATGGACTCTCCCATCTCCATATGGAAATTCATCTTATCAGTAGGTGATCAGGGGATGGAGTTTGGTGGGTCTTAGGTACCCACCAAGTCTGGGAGGCCAAGACTCCCTGTGGCTGTGATATTTGACGCCCTTAGATGACCTGGAAGCCATGTCAGGGAAGCCTAGGCCAAATAGGTCCAAGGGGCAGCTTTGTCTTCTTTTAAGTAAAGTCTCATGTTTTAGATGTGAGGAAGGAAACTGTGTTAGGGAGATGCTTGTCCTGTCACAAGCTGTTACTGACAAGTTTCCTCCGACCTAGCTCTATTGATACATATGATTTATACAAGTACATATATACATCTCATACAATATACATTCTATTATATATACATTATATGATGTACATTATATATACACATATACTATATATATATATATATACATTATACAATTATACAAGTATAATCCAATTACGAATGCCATCTTAAGTGTCATAAAGAATTTTTGAGTTAGATTACCTTGGAGGTCATCTAGCCCAACCTCCTCATCTTTCGCATGAAGAGAAGCCCAGAGAGGCTCGGTGATTTGCCTGGACAGAAAGTCAGCAGGGCTAGGAACTGACTTCAAGTGGAGAGTCCATTGCTCTTTGACATGCAGGTAAATGATGGCAATGTAAGAAGTAAATGAATGCCAGCATTATACTAAAACAACAACAACACAACTGTAGCTATGCTTCCAAGTCACTTCTGGTGGTTATAAATAAAATGACTAAGAAATAGTTCAAAAAAGGAGTAGTTATTCCTTTGGGAACTATTTATTAGTCATTTTATTTATAATTTTGCTTAGAATTTATCATATGTAATTTGTACTATATTTGGCTTGCATGATTTACATACAATCTAGAATTACTCTCTGGAAGTTTCACTCATATCTGATTTTTAAAAAAAAAAATATTCAGCTGGGAGCTTAATCAAAATGTTCATTTCCCCACAGCAATATCATTCAGACTTTTCTTTTGATGGCTTTTGATGTTATAATGAGGAAGGGGCTGTTAATGGATAGTTGTGAACAGTTGGAAAATCAGTTTTTAAAAATAACCACAAATGTGTCAGAGTTAATTATATAAGAATCTTATTTAAATTCTTTCTTCGGTTCAATGGGGGCATTTAAAAAATTGTTTATATTCCAGTTCCAAGTTGGGAAAACATCATGTATCTCAGTGTTCTAAATCTTGTCACTTCAGGACTAATGTCCCATCCTGCAGGCTGGGGTTATGACTGGTCTTTGGAATAATGCATAGAAGATGTGATAGCCCATCGATGTGGCAGCAGCCATTAGAACAACTAATGTGTGTATGTTGGAATTCTGTCCTAAGACAATAAATTTTAGGGGGTCACAAAATTTTTAATAATGGGTTTTTTAAACATCTGGTTATCTTGAAATTTGTTACAATATTTTAATAGTACTTTTATTCCTTCAGTAGTATAGGAACTCATTAGGAAGAATAAGTAGGTTAAAATAGAAAGCTACCACATGGCACACTTTCTCCCTCTGGGATCGCTTCACACCAGGTGAGCACCTCTCTGACTGTTCCTTCCCAGTAACTGCTTCCCCAGAAGTATCTTTGAGGTATCATAGAATCTCTGACCCAACCCATCCTCACTCGATTGGGAAGTATCCTAGAGCCTCTTGACTGAACAGTTGATTGGAAAATTACTTTAGTGCTGCTTTCCCTTTGGGTCATTTTATACCATTTACCCTGTGTGCAAAAATTGATAACCATGGCTCTAGTAACTACTATAAATAACTAGAAAAGGAGGTTTCTTCTCAATTTCTCGTTGCCTACAAGATATTTAGCTTCTTATGTTATTTCCAGTATCAAGTTTAGAATTGTTCTTGGTAGTAATTGCGTACTTACAGTCTATCTGAGCAAGGAACCCTTGATTCATCAACTACTGTTTTAGTACCTACTCTCCACTAAGCAGTAAGGGACACAGAGACATAAGTGAAACAGTTCCCACCCTCAAGGAGATTATGTTCAGAGGAGACAACATATGTGTATAGGAATATACAAAAATGTCTATAATGTAAATACAAAGTTAGTTTGTGGGGGAGGTGCTAGTAGCTACAGAAGTCCAGGAAAGGTCTCATGAGAAAGGATGTACCTGAGCTGAGACTTCAAGGAAGCCAGGAAGGGCTTTGGGCAAACAAGTATGTTGATGCGTAGTTGGTGGATCTATTAATGGGTACAACCATTCTGGAAAGTAATTTGGAATTATACACAAAACATTACTAAATGGTGCATTGACCCAACTAGGGCTATAACCAAAAGAACTCTAAGAAAAAGAAAAGATCCTTTATGTACAAAAATATTTATTGCAGCTCTTTTTGTGGTGGCAAAACAATTGGAGATGCTTATCTGTTAAAGAATGGTTATTCAACCATTATACCATAAGTTGTGGTATTTGAATAGAAGAGAGTGCTATTGTGCTGGAAGAATGAGTCAATAGATGATTTTGGAAAGACATACAAATTGATGTAGAGTGAAATGAGAAGAAACAGAACACTTTATATTGTAAGATCTATATTACAAAAAAGGAACAACTTCAAAGACTTTTATAAACTGATGAAGAGTGAAATAAGCAGAACCAGGAGAACATTTTGCATAATAAACTGTAAAAACAAACAAGATTGAAATCTTTAGAACTATGATCAAAATAAAGACCATTCATGATTCCAGAGGGTCAATGACGAAACATACTACCCATCACAGAGAAGTGATGGATTTAGGGTACAAAATGAGACACATGTATTTTTGTGTACAGATATTGGGGAAATTAATTTTGCTCAAGTATGCACATTGATTGCAAAAAAATCATTTTTCTCTTTTTTCCCAATAGGGTAAAAGTAAGAAGGAGAAAAAAAATGAATTTCTATTTTTTTAAAGAGAGAGGTATATGGATCAGTGTACTATAGAGGTGGAATGTTGCATGCGCTTTCAGAGAAAATCTCATATATTATTACTTTACCTTAACTGTTTTACTTTGATACAAGAAGGGGCACTAATCCATAAATATTTATAAGTGAAAGACAAAACTCACCAATAAAAGTGAAAGTAGAAAAGAAATACATTATTTTAAAAAATCGCTTATTTAATGTAAGCAAATTGAACTTAAAGATATTTTAAAATAAATATTCTCAACAAAATCATTGGCTCAGATTTAGAATTTGTAGCTAGTTGACCCTTTCCCTGGAATGTGTACATTTTCCACAGTTATGTCAAATATCTATTGGTAGGGAAGGAACTGTACTTTCATTCAAATATTATTATTTTCTTTAGCACAAACACTTTAATCACATCCTGTATTTAGTATTCTTCAAAACTGCTCCAGGAATATTTTTGGGACAATATAGAAAATTCCGAAGTAGCATTAGCTCCATTTCATGGCAAAGGAAATGATACTAATGTTCTTTACCCTAGACACTATCTCCATTGTGATGACATATTAAAAACACTTCTCAATCTTAAAACTGCTATGTAAAGGTAGCATCAGTTGTTATTTTTTATAATTTGCAAAGCTCTTTTTTCTAAAAATTTATCTCTGAAATAGGTAGTATAATCTTGTTATCCCAGTTTTGAAGATAAGAAAACTGAGACCCCGAAAAGTTATGGGATTTGCCCAGTTCAGTGGTTTTTTTTCTATCATGCATGTATGATAAATATGACTAAAAATGTAATAATTGTAAGTATTATACACACAATAGATATAATTAAATATATTTACTATGATTGTCACCCACAGTTGTATAGAATAATCAGGGCTGTGGTCTGATTAAGCTCAAAATTCTGCTTAAATATGAAGAAATAGACTGTCATGAACTAGTTCCAACCTTTTGTAAAAAATGAAACCAGGAATTTCAACAGGTAGAGGTGAGGTGAGAAGGAAGAGCAGTCAAGGCATGGATAACAGCCAGTGCAAAGTCCCTGAGATGGGATATATCATGTGTGAGAAAGTGTAAAGTGGGAGTGTCACGTGTGAGAATCAGCAAGACCAGTTTTGGTAGACCATAATATATGTGGAGAGAGGTAATGAATACTAATGCTGAAAGAATAGAATAGGACCAATTTGCAAAGAGCTTTAGATGTCCAGCATTGGATTTTATATATGATCCTAGAGGTAATAGGCAGCTAATGAAATTTATTGAATAATGGGGTAATGTGGTCATACCTGAACTTTAGAAAAGTCACTTTGGAGAGGGGACAGGCTTGAGGCAAGAAGATCCATTTGGAGGTTATTGGAATAGCTTATGCTGTTTAGAATGTTGGAATACTTACAGGCTAATTACTCAGACTTTACCTACACACTGAATCTGTTACCTAAAGACCTGGATATGGGAAGGAGTTACTCTCTGACAACAAATCATTTCCATTAGTGCTGAAGAAAATAGAACTCTGTCTTCTCTTTCATCTTTTAGAAAAAAAAATAATGTTACTAGTACACATATAGAATTCTTAATTAGGTAAAAATTAATGGCTCAGTTCAACTAGAAATCAAAAAATTGTGACAGAAATAAAATTCATAGCCTCATATAACTTTATACAAAGACATAAAGTATCACTATCAAACAAGCTGAAATAGAGATCTTTATGCAAAGAAGCAAATTTAGCTTCAAATGGTATCACTGAGATTGGTTGAGATGAGAACCAGGACTGGAATATAAGTAGTTTCTAAGCTCCTTAAAAGCAAGGACCATTTTATTTTTCTTTTTAAATTCCCAGTGACCAGCATGGTGCCTGATATATGGTAGGCACTTAATAAATGCTTCTTGAACTGAATATAGTTTTGGAAAGGTATATTTTATTCAAAAGGAATAAGAAAGATAAGGAGTATGGGGTGGGGTATAATTCTACACTAGTAATAACTAGTATTTATATACCACTTTCAAGTTTGTGAAACACTTTACAAATATCTTATTTGATCCACATAACTACCCTGGGAAGTAGGTGCTATTATTATCCTCATGTTACAGTTGAGGAAACTAAGGCAGACAGAGATTAAGTGACTTGCCAAGAGAAACACAGGTAGTTACTGTTTGAGGCTAGATTTGAATTCAGTTCTTTCTAACTCCAGGTGCAGTATTCTATTCACTGTACCACCTACTCACCATGAGCAAATCCATGAACCAGAGGAACTAGAGCATAGAATAGAGTATTTTATTGAAGGTCAAAAGAGGAATCAATATTGGTCTCACCACATACTACAGACCACCCAGAAATAGATACAGAGTTCATGCACCAGATTCCAAGTTTGGCCTGTAGGTATACTATAGTAGTAATGAGGGATTTCAATGATTTAGAAACCTGCCAAGGTGTTGCTAGAGGTGGAGCATCTAATTATTTCATCCTTGAAAAGGTTCACCAATATGGTGAAATTCTATTCTGGATCCAACTTTCACCACAAGGATAACCTGGTTGCTTAGATGGAAATTAAGGGAATCTTGGAAGGAAGTTGCCACTCTGTTTTATAATTTGTGATAACAAAGGAAAGGAAAGCAGAGAATAGTCTGACATGCACACTAAACCTTGGGAAAGCAAATTTCAAAGGGTCAAGAGAAAGGATAGGTAGGGTACCTCATCTAAAATTCTGCCAGGAAGGTCAGTCTCTGAAGGTTAGGGAAGCTCTCCAGAATGAAAATCTCAAGACACTAAGATAAAATTCTGATGAGGAGAAAATTGTCAGAAGAGACTTATCTGGGTGCTCAGGGAACCCAACAACCAACTTAAATTTTAAAAACATATACAGAAGATGGAAGCAAGGAAACATAAAGGAAGATCAGTTAAAAACTCAGAATAAGATGAGTTTGGCAAGGAAGACTAAAGACAACATACAGTTCTTTTGTTGTTTTTAACTATATGAAGGGAACCTTAAGGATCAAATATGAGACAGGACTGTTGCTTGGGATTATGATAAGTTTTATGTTGCTTCTGTTTTCTCTCTGATCTTTGAACATAATGGACAGAATAAAAAGAGTCAAAAAAGGAGCTGATACCCAAGGTAAATGGGGAGATAGTAAAAGAGCATCTAGCGGTCCTTGGTGAGTTTAAATCACCAGGCCCAAATGAACTATATCCTACTATAGAAATAATTGACAAATGATTCCTGAGCCATTGCTAGTGATGTCTGAAAGATCCTGGAGAAAACAGTCAGTCAAAAAACCTTTATAAAGCATTGACTATGTGCCACAATAGAATTGGGGAAGGGAAACTGTCCTGCATTTCAAAGAAGATAACAAACAGAATGTGCTCTATAGAGTAGTGGGCATGACTTCCATATCTGGCAAAATTTTCTGATGTTTAACTAAATGGATGCAGAGATAACATGGTATAAATGGGTAGAAAACCGATCTCAGAGTTAGGATGACCTGGATTTAAGTCCTGCTTCTGATGAGCCCTGGTTATGTCTCATGTCTCCTTAGGAAGTCACTTAACCTCTCAGTGACCCAGGAAGCTCTCTCAGATTGCAAATTGCATTCAGTGCTGATCTGTTCTGAGAGATGGAATTCCTTACCAAGAATTCTCTCTACCAATGAAATTACAGGTCAAGTAAAAAAAATACCATTAATGGCATAATAGCATACATAATTTAATAGTTATATTACTGTTAAAGATCATAAATGTGACCTTTAGAAAAGAACATGACCTCTAGAAAAGAAAGTGGTGATCCCAAAGACAAAGTATGTGTGTATCAAGGGCAGGTCATTCCATCCTAAAATAATTTCCCTTTGTTAGGGTTATTAGGCTGGCAGAGCAAGGTTTTGTGGTAGATATAGCTGAACTTATTTTTAGCAAAGCATTTGGCGGTCTCTCATGCTATTCTCATAGAAAAGATAATGAGACATGGTCTAAAGATTTGTAGGATCTTTGTTGTTGTTCAATTGTGTCCAACTTGTTGTGACCTCATTTGGGGTTTTCTTGGGAAAGATACTGAAGTGGTTTGCCGTTTCCTTTTCCAAGTTATTTTACAGATGAGGAAACTGAGGCAAACAGGATTAAATGACTTGCCCAGTGTCACACAGCTACTGTCAGAAGTCAAATTTGAACTCAGGTCTTCCTGACTCCAGTCACAGAGCTCTATCTACTGCGCCACCTAGCTGTCCCCTTGTAAAATCAGATGCCTCCAAATCAGCTTGACCCAAATGATGGTTGATTTTAATTTGAAAAGGTGTCTCCCATGGAGAGCCCCAAGGATAAGTGTTTGACCCCGTACTGTTTAAAATATTCATCAGTGATTTAGATAAAGGCACAGAGCACATATTTATCATATTTGCATATGACAAGAAGCTTCCAGAGGTAACATATTGGATGACAGAGTGAGGATTAAAAAAGATTGTGAGAGTTTTGGGCACAATCTAAGAAGATGTTATTTAATGAGGATAAATGTGAAATTGTATACATGGGTTGACAAAATCATCCTCTCAAGAAAAAAGATGGGGAGGCAGGGCTAGAAAACAATGGTGCTGAAATGCTTTAGGCATTTTAGAAGATTTCAAATTCAATATGAGTCAACAGTATGTTAGGAGAGCCAAGAAAGAGAATGAGATCTTAGGCCTCTTTGAGAGAGATAGAGCAACCAAGACAAAGGACCTGATAGTCCTCTTGTTCTCTTCTGGTCAGACCGTATTGGCAACAACATGTTTAGTTCTGGATATTTACTTAAGCACTTTGAGTTGGTTAGACATTTCATACTTATGGTCATGCTCCAGAGGATGATTCTATGCCCAATGGCAACCATTTAGATAATTGCTGACAGGTTACTATTCATTAATCCATCAAATATTTATATTTTAAAAATATTTTTTCAATTAATAAGCATTTAATTTTTCTTTCTCCGCCTCCCCACCCTACTTCCCAGGGGAACAGGAACCTTTGTAAAGAACAGGCATAGTCAATCCTGAAAAATAAATTCCCATATTGGCCATGTCCAGTGATATGTTTCATTCGAAATTATTAGTTCATCATCTTGCTGTCAGGAGATGGATAGAATTCTTCATCATTTGTCCTCTGGAATCATGACTGTTCACTGTATTAATCAGAGTTTTAAGTCTTTCAAATTTGTCTGTTTTTACAATGTTGTTATTATAGTATAAATTGTTGTCCTATTTCTGCTCATTTTACTCTGCATCACTTCAAATAGGTCTTCCCAGTTTCTCTGAACCCACCTATTCCATCATTTTTTATCAAATTTCTAATGACATTTGAAAACTATTATATTCATGTATGTTCATAGACAGGTAGCATGGTGGATAGCATCCTGGGGCTTGGAGTCAGGAAGACCTGAGTTCAAATCTAGCCTTAGATACTTACAAGCTGTGTGACCTTGGGCAAGTCACTTAATCTCTATTTGACTCAGTTTCTTCAATTATAAAAAAAAGGGATAATAATAGCAACTTTCCCCTAGGATATTTGTGAGAATGAAATGAGATAATGTTTGTAAAGGGCTTGGCATATAGTAGGCATTATATAAATGCTAGCTATTATCTTCACCATTATTGTATACCGTAATACATTGGCATATCCCAATTGATAGGCATTCCCTTCATTTTCTGTCCTTGCCCCTACAAAAAAAAAACTACTATGCACATTTTTGTACATATACATCCTTTTTGCAGTTTTTCTTTATTTCTGTAATATATAGATGCAGTAATTCTATACCTGTGTCAAAGGGTACACACAGTTTAGTGACTTGGGGGGCATAATTCCAAATCACTTTCCACAATGGCTGCACCAATTTATAGCTCCACCCACAGTAGATTAATGTACCCATTTTCCCAAAGCCCCTCTGATATTTGTCATTTTCATTTTTTGGCCATTATTGCTGATAAGACATTAAATATTTATTAACCCTTGTGTATAAGGTGATATGGATTTTTTTTAAGATACGAGTTCCCAGGATCATGGCTTGTAAACAGCTCTACTGTGCTTGCATATCATTATATAACCACAAATAATATAAACATTTGAGCTTAACTTATAAACAGCTTCACTGCACCTGTTCTATGCTAAATCACCATGATACAGCCAAAGTTAATGTAAACTTATGAACTTACTGTTGCCATGTTGCCTTCTTTGTCTGTTTCTCTATAATCAAGTGGGCACTGGCTGAGGTGTGCAGATGTTTCCTCACTTCATTCTCGACCTGCTGCCCTTGAGAATAAACTGGTATGAACCCCCTGTTTATTGCTCCACTGTTGTTCTGAATCTAATGCAAACCTGCCAGGAGCTGAGTTTCTAGCATCTATTATGTACTGTGTATACTATGCTAAGCCTTGGGAGAGATAAACTGAGCTAAATCTTTCAACAGGTGGAAATAATGTAAAGGAAAAATTAGAGAAATAAGGAATACTTTAAGCAGTATAACGGAAGTGAAAAAAACACAGTATATTTTGAGAATAACAAGCAGTCCAATGTGGCTAGAGCATGGAGAATATGAAGGGGAGTAGTGTGAGTTATGACTGGAAATGTAGGTTAGAGGTTTATGGAGGGCCTTGCTTGAATGCTCTCTAAGAAATTACAGTTCAATAAGCATTCTAATTCTTTAAGTTTTGTTCCAAATAGTACTTTTACTTAAACTGAATATAAAAACATAGCAAATTCATGTTTGAAAATTTTCAAATGGTAGAATGTGTAGGAATAGCTACATGTATATATGGAACATTTGCAAGTACAAAAGCAGAAATAAGTATTTGCTTTTATTTTCCCCACCTTTAGTACATTAAATCTATTCACAAGTCTTCTCACTGTTTCTCATATTACTGCTTTGACATTTTAAGCTTGTCTCTCCTTACTCTGACCTTCAATAGATTTACTATAGTTCACTCCTCTAGTTTTTATAGGCTTCATACATCTCTCCCTTTAGAAAGAAGGATTAATTACCTCCTGTTGCTAAGTCTAATTTATTTACCTAGTACTTGTAAAGGAGAAACGTTGTTCAATTTCTTATTAGTTTACTGAGTTTACCTATGTGATGATTTTTCCTGTTCTGTCAGGACCAGAATTTTTGGAAGGTGGGATAGCATGGGGTTTGCAGGAGGAAACCACATTTAGTTCTATTCTTTCCTTCTACAAAACCTAAAATGGTCTCCAGTATTTGTGATTATTTACACCAGTCATAGTTACCCAGATGAATGTGCTGCCAATAAGCCATTTGTGCCCCTTTGAATCTCTCTACTAAAGTATATAAAGTATACTTTTGTATACAATACCTTAAAATTATTCTTTAACTCTTAAACAGGCTCAGTGTATAGAGTACCAGACCTGGAATCAGGAAGATTTATTTTTCTGAATTCAAATCTGGCCTTAGATACTTTCTAGCTGTGTGAACCTGGACAACTCACTTAATCCTGTTTGCCTCAGTTTCCTCATCTGTAAAAATGAGCTGGAGAAGGAAATGGCAAACCACTTCAGTTTCTTGGCCAAGAAAACACCAAATTGGGTCATAAAGTGAAAAAAGACTGAAAATGACTGAACAACAATAATAACAACTCTTAAATCTTGAAAGTATTCACTTTTTGTTTTGAAACTAGGTTCTTGCCACAGCACAGGGCAATGGAAGGAGAATCAAGCGGTCATTGTCGCCATCATTGTCATCATCGTCATCATCATCATCTTCTTGTCTTTTTATCTTTTTTGACGGAGTCATTAAGAAGTGGCTCTGGACAAACCTCTGTTATATTATTGTTATTTAATATTTTATAGAGCATTGCATAGGTGTATAAAATAACTGTTTTTTGTAGTTTAATAAAAATATTAGGACATATGTTCATCCTCTAGAGGCTCACTGAAAACATTCTTGGGAAAACTCCAGTAGTAGGCAGAACACCCAAGATGATAAGTGCCTTATCTTGGTCTAACATAGTTTTGATGTTTCCGATAGGCTTACTATTTTTGTATCTCATTCTTATCACATTTTCCAATGAGGTTCAGATTCTTAAAATCACTGTGAGAAATACCAATCCAGCTATTCTTTTATATTTAATGTTGCATAGACTATTACGCAAGTGGAAACAACTACTCTTCATAGTTGAACATGAGTATTCATATATAAAATTATCTTCTATAGGATCAATGAAATATACTCAGTATAACTCCAGTAGCAGATAGAATGGCAAGGAAGACGCATAATTCATTCTCTTTCATGTGATTTTTATTTTTTCCATGAGATCTCCATATTTTGGAAAGTTTTTGTTACAATTAACTTGGAGATGATCAGTATCTGATATGGTGATATCTTTTAAAATGTTCTTAAGTTTTTATAGATCAACGTTATATCTGAGCAATTGTGGGTAACAGCATCAGTCTGTGATAATGTTCCCATTCTAATATAGTTTATTTGTTAAGTTCTTAAGGATATCGAAAATCTGTTTGTAGCATGGGAACTTGTAAGTTCATGGAAAAAAAAAAACCTTTTCATGAAAGAAAGTTCTGGGCTCAGATTCGATCTAATTCAGCTCAGATTGATCTGGCCCACTGGCATTAGCATCATAAATGCTCAGCCTCCCTAAGAGTCTGCCCAACATGGCAAATCTTTAATACACTTTGTTTTTCTTTGGCTAAAACAAAAAATAAAGTTCTGATGGATAGTTCTGGCCTCCAGATCATATCTTGCTCAATGTTCAATAGAGGCTAAATATTTTAAGTCTGCAGTGGTGTGTTATATGGTTTCCATACTTCTGTACAAGTGTCACTCATGGAGGAACTTTAGATTCCACTCTTGGATCTTAGCCATTTCGTAAGCTACATTCAGACACAAACCATCTTCGCTTCCTTTTGATATGTATGTACATGTTGTCAATAGTATGTACATGTTGTCAGCTTTTTTCTATTGCTCAGTGAAGTGATGTCTGCTTATTCCAAAATATTTCTATACATTCTTGACAACTGGTAATAGGATCTAAGAACATCTATCAATCCTTTTCCTTCTTTTAGGTAAGGAAATGTTTGTCCTGTATTTCATTAATATTGGAAAGGCTTACACTAGGATAGTTGCAAAATCTGTTCTAGTTCATTTGGTAGTTCTGAAAGCTTATATTAAGATCATTAGTGTGTGTTATTTGCTTAAATGAGTTTTTCTTATAGAGTTTTCATTCAAAGATGCCAGAAATTCTCTTCTTAATAGTTTTATGCGTGCCTTTCCTGGAGAAGGCTAAACATTTTTAAGTATTATTTTTTTTGTCCACTGGTTCAATTTGACTTCCAGGTTCACTATTGTAATTAGGTAATAATTTTAAGATGAGGGAAAATACTTCTTTGGCCAATGGAGGAAATTAGAGGAAATATTTCCTTTCTAATTATTGAGGTCCTACCCTTGGACCTCAGTATGCAACCCAAATTTGCACATCTGAAAAAAAGAGGACAATTATGCTTTACTTCTCTCTAGCAAAAAGAATGGAAAGGGCAGACAAGAAAACTTAGACTAACCTTCTTGTTCCTAGCTCTTTAACCCCTCAATCATCATAGCTAGTCTAGTTTTTCAGTTAGACACTAAACTTAAATTATTCTTTTATCTTTTTGGAGAGGGAATGCAAGGCAATTGGGGTTAAGTGACTTGCCCAAGATCACACAGCTAGTAAGTGTGTCAAGTGTCTGAGGCTGCATTTGAACTCAGGTCCTCCTGACTCCAAGGCCAGTGCTCTACTCACTTAAGCCACCTAGCTGCCCCAACACTAAGCTTTAATGTTAGAGTTCAAATCTCTTATTTTTAATCTTTATTCTTATTTGAGTAGCTGAGTTTTGGCCCCTAGAAGGGTTATGTATACTGGGACTATTAATCATAAGTTGAGATGGGAAGACTAATTACTGTTTGCAAGATTGGAATCAAAGGCATTCCCCATGCTTGGCCTCTTTCTAGCTATGTAAACTTAAGTACCTGGGAAAGACCTTAGCTTAAAAAGGCCAAGGTGTCCCATTGCATCTGGGGTCATTTCCAGTCATCCTGACCTATGTATTGCCACTGGACTGACCCTGGAGGAGAGAGTGAGGCCGATGACTTTTGCACAGCCCTGTGCACAGCCCTCACTTAAATCCAATTCACTCCCAAGTCTAGATATCACCCTGCTGGTGTCATTGGTTGTCTTCTAGAAGGACAAACAACAACCACCTCCACTTTAGGCAAATCCCTTAACATCTCTGGTTCTCCTTTGCCTCCTCTGTAAAATGTGAAGGTTAGACTAGATGATCTTTAACCCTTTCATTTTTAAATATTTGATCTTATGACTCTAAATTATTTAAACAGCAATTCCATGTAGCAAAGGGGTAAATTTAGTTAAATAACATCTAAAAAGCCTTTAATCAAACCTCTTTGGGGAATAATATTGTGCATCTTGCAAAGATGAGGTCTTTCCTTAAGTGGATTTTAAGTATTTTGGAGGTTCAGTACAATAGCTTTTCTCCGGGTATTTTTCTTGTTCTGTATTTGCTCCCATTTGAAGCCAGGGACTATAAAAGTCCTTAGTTTAAAACAAACAAACAAAAGCTTCTCCCTCCCCCTTTCTCCACTAGAAGAACAAAACAAACTAAATCTGGTTAACAAATGAAGCATTTTCAATTTAAATATTTGGATTGTTTCCTTTTTGTTTCAGGGTGGTTCTTAATTTAACTAAATATACTCATCAGCTAGTGATGTGATAATGGCTTATGGAAATCTGTTGGCAAAGTCAGGGTAGATTTCTTTCCAGAAGATTTGTTTTCCTAAGGGGCTTAGAAGATTCTAGAAAGTTTCTGTAGATGGACAAGTTCTCAACCCAGCCCCACCAAACTCATTTAGAATTACATTCTTTTAATGATTAAAGTTCTGCTCTTGGACTCTGTCTAGATAGTAGGAGTGCTTCCTGATTCTTCTACTTAGCTGAAAAAGAAGGTCCAACAGTTGTTTTTTTTTTTACAGGCACCTCTCAAAGATGAGAAGACAGCTATAGACAGGTAACAGCACTTAGAACATATGTAGATTACAGATATCATCTGGGAAGGAATTCCTTGGTGCAAAATTAACTGTGGAAGGAATAAGACAAACTCTTGTCTCTGCACCATTTTTACCCCAGGTCCCTCGTTGGGGGAGGGTGGAATGTACTGAACTACTGATACTCATGTTCTAGAAACAAGAAGTTATCTATTCAATTTGCATTGCCACTTGCTGACTTGGTTGGTGTAGATGTAAAACTTTTGGATAGTGACAAAAACTTGTGCTTCCCCTCCACAACTTGACCATATGCAAATTTGGTGTAGCCATTTTTTCCACTTCCATGATGTCTCTCCACTTTTTCATAAGCAGAAAGCCTTCTGTGTTTGTTATCAGTTTGATAAATAGTTTTAAGTGTTCATAAAATCACATTACAAGTTTTGTGAAGAGTCTGAAGCTGGGAGCCAGTGGGATAGGATCTAGTAAATGATTTGAAGAACCTGGATCCTCCTTTCTTTAGTATATGGAAATACCTGGATGGAAATATGATCTTGTCAATGTGAATAGTTCCTCCATCAACATAACTCACAAATTATTCTTGCCTTCTTGCCCTATGCAATTTGCTTTCACATTCTAATAATAATGACAACATTTATATAGTCTTTTAAAGTTTGCAAAACACTTTATATATGTCATTTAATTTGATTCTCACAGTAATCCTGCGGTAGTAAGATATAAGATGAGGAAACTGAGGCAAAAAGAGGTTAAGTGACTTGCCCAGAGTCACATAGCTAGTATGTATCTGTGGTGTGATTTGAACTCATGTCTTCCTGACACCAATTCAGCACTATGCACTGCACAGTCTAGCTACCTCTATCTTCTTCCATGGATCTTTCACAGAAAATTGACCCAATGTTCTGGAGGTCATCCGTTATGTATTTTTACATTCTAAGTTTCGTAGTCTAATATGTGAGCTGGTCACCTAATTTTTTTGTTTGCAACACAGTTCAAGTTCTCTTACTTTTCTGACACTTATTTTTCTTAATGTTCCTTTAGTTTTCTCCCTTATGCTACTCTTTCAATGTAGTTCATCATTGGAAATGTGCTGTATCTTAATGGTGTTCACCATGTGTCATCTCTCTATTGCTTTTTGGGGTACTTGTAATTTTAATTCCTTAGAGACTGTGGTGGTCCAAGGTTTGCAAGCACAGAACCTCCCTGGGAGAATTTTTTTGTTAAAAAGATTGATCTTTCAATTGGAAAGTAACTTAGGATCACTAAAAATTCTGTGCAATTTCCCAAATGCAATCCAGTCTTTTCTCTTTTTCTTATTCAATTCTGGGTCCAACTCATTTTCCCTCTGCAGTCCTTATCTCAATGTATGTACTTATATACTAATTTTGTGGCCTGGACATCCAACTGTGTGTCACAATATGGACAATGCACCTTTTAAACTATTTAATTGGTCCTATATGGATTTTCAAGTCAATTTGCTTTTAATAATTTTAGATCTCATAGCACAGGCCCTATGATATTCTGGACAATATCATCCACAAACAAGAGCATCTGATGGATTTCACCATCTACAATGAATCACTTTTACATTTGGAATGTACACAAGATATCCTCTATGACAGTGGCAAACCCCTTCTAAGAAGAGCTTATATCTCCCTGCTTGATACTTCATTCAACATCAAAAATCAAAGGGTCACTGAACATAGTTAACAGTTGTGATTGTATTTGTCAAGGAATCATGTACAATCTTAACATATACATAAGAACCAAATAAGCAATGTCATCCCAAGAACCATCATAGGTGAAACTGAAAAGAAAACAACAAATCAAATTAAAGTCTTTCTGCCTCTCTGTCTCTCTATCTGTCTGTCTTCCTCTGTCTCATTTTGGAGGAGAGCCTTTAAGGCTGTTTTTGAGAAAGCAAATGCTTTGTTAAAAATCAACAACAGACGTAGTGCGATTTTATATTCTGTGTACCATTGAACTCACTGTGGGACCGTAAAGACATAGTCTTCTGCAGAGAATTATTTACAAAAGCTTATCTATTCTCTTCTTATATTCCATTCATGTGTAGATCATTCTCATAAAGATTATTTAAGGATGAGAAAATAGGCTCATAGGTCAATCAAACAATAAATGTCTATGATGTGCTAGGCATTGTGCTGAGGATACAAAAAATAGCAAAAGACAGTCCTTGTCCTCAAGGAGCTTAGCATCTAATGGTCAGTAGATATTAGTGTTTTCTCAGTTTGGTAGGTATATATATTATGGTCACATATTATTCTTTCCCATTATTTTATTATCTTCCCCTCTGTGAGATTTTCTTGTTTCTAGATTGTGTTGCTTCCAGCACAGATTTCCTTGGTATATAGTTGGACTGTTCAACTGCTTGACTTTAACTTTCTAAGTACCAATTCTACTTCCTATGGCATTTTGGAGACTATGGTATTAGAGCTCAAATGTAGTGGTTCCTTCTTCACCAATGATATAGATTGATACAGAAATACTGAATATTGCATTTTCTATTTGTTGTTTTCTGCCAGTTTTATCTGTGAATATTGAAGGGATAATTTGACTCATCTGGATCTCACACCCAACTTTCCTTAGACTTTTTTTTTTACTTCTACTGCTTTTCACTGTTATAAGGTAATACTGCTCACAAATTTTCATGATCTTCCCTTGTAATGTTTTACAAATGAGTTGTATTCTAAACCAGTATTGCTCTTAGTTGTCTTGTCTCTCCACTTGGCCAAATCAAATGTTTGCTGGCTAAGGCAGTTTCTGAACCCCTTTGGCCTCCTCTTTATGGTGGCTGTTTTATACTAGTTATATTTTCCTATAAGGAAATATTGATAATCATGGTAAATATTTTTGTTTCTTTCAATTTTCCACTTTCTTGCATCCAAAGCTCTTTTGAACAAGTTCAAGCCATTATGATTGTTCACAGTGCCTTATCCTCATCTTTAGCTTTTCTTCTACTTTGATGTTAACTTTGATCTTTTGCTCTAGCTAGTCAATGGTCAGGCTGCACAGAAACAGCTGATTCTTAGTACAAAATCTTTCTAATTTAATGTATTCAAAATTATTCATGCACTCTCTCTTGTTTATTCCTAAATCTTCCCCTATTCATAAATTTGATAGGTAATATATTCGATGGTCTGAAACAGCTGATTCTGTTATGTTTTTCACCCAAATCAGTAACTAGTCATTTTCAGTCTGTCAAGAGACCATTTCAATTAAATTATTAAAATATCAATATTCAAGTTCACTTTTATATGTTTGTGTGTGTGTGCATGCGTGTGTGTGTGTGTGCGTGCACGTGCACGTGCAGTGTTTACAATAATCATCATGAACCCAGGATGCAAAGCTGAAGCCAGAATCTAATATTTTAGTTCAAATCAAAGGGAGAGGTATAAGAAGTTTAGGTCAATAAGCCAAGATCTCAGGTCCAAACTGAGGGAACAGACAAGATTGTAGACTAAATAAACTAAGGTTTTGGTTTAGAGATTCAGACCCCAAACCAGGCAAGAGGGCAGAGCTAGAATGACAGTTTGAAATATAGGCACATAGGCTGGGCATCTATCTTATGGCTCTCACTTAACATGAGGAAACAGATAGAGATAAAATTTTTATAAGGAAACCAATAATTATATATTTTAAGATCTGGAATAGTTGAGCAATTTCATATAACCACGTAACCAGAATATGTTGGTTATAGGACAGGGGAGGCAACTGATACTTGACAGATAATGTCCCTGGGCAGGTCTGTGCCTGAATTAGGAAATGCTACTGATTATCTAAGGAAATCTTATTTTTCTCTTTTTTTTGAGTTTCTTGTAGTATTTGCCCAATGGTGGGATTATTGAGTATAAACAGTTTAGTGATTTTTTCCCCCTTCTCATTAAGGTAGCTAAGTGGTCCAGTGTTTACAGTACTGGGCCTGGAGTCAGGAAGACCTGAATTCAGACACTCAAATCTAGTCTCAGATACTTACCAGCTATGTGACCTTGGGCAAGTGAAAAACTCTGTTTGCCTCAGTTTCATTAGTTGGAAAATGGAGATAATTATACCATCTAACTCATAAAGTTGTTGTGAGGATCAAATGAGATAATATTTGTAAAACACTTGGCGCAGTGCCCAATACATAATAGGTGCTGTAAAATGCTTATTTCTTTCCCTCCCCCATTCCCATTGTTAAGTTACAGTGGCATAAATCCAATTGATTCTTCAGAATGGCTTGAGCAATTAAGATTTTTATATCAACATATTAATGTTTAATTAATTAATGTTTATATTTCTGAAACCTTTCAAAATTGACTCTTTTGGAATCTTTGCACTATGGAGAATGTGAGGTGAAAACTCAATTGTTTGCACTAGTATCTCTCTTATTATTAGTGATCTAGAGCATTTTTATATGGATGTTGATACTTGTGTCAATCTGTGTCTTGCAAATTGTTTATTTCCTCTGACTGTGTACATATTGAGGAATGACTCTTGGCCATGGTCTTAGTCAAATATCTACATATCTTGGATATTCAACTTTTACATTTGAGGCCAGGACATTTTTTTGCTTCACGCAACAGTTGAATGAGAATGATTTTTATACCTGCTTTGGGGGTCAGGCTCATTTAAAAAAAATAATCATATTGCATTCAGTTGATTAGGACTTAGCCACCCACAAGCATATTATGTTCTGCCTTATGCTTACCAATTACGTTTACAAAGGATCTGTAGAGGATAGTGAAGAACTCCATATTTATTCTGGGATCTCTCCCACCATTTCATCCAACAAGTACATTTCTTCTGTACCTGTGAAAGGTACCAGTCATATGAAGGAGATATCTCAGAAGGAGTGTTGGGTTCTTCCTTGTGGAGGAATACCCATGAACTATCTATTTCACACTGGTACTTTTGTTCTTCCAACCCACTCCTATTTAGTGGAAAATACAAAGATTAAATTGTATAGATCCTTAATTCTAAAAATAGATTCAACTTCCTGATATTCTAATAATAAGATTTATCTCTGCTTCCTGGAAAAATTACTAGTTCATTAATGTTTAATTACTGATTGAGCAATCATGTTGAGGGAGGAAGATCAAGGCTAGAGCCAGGAGTGATCTTGCCTTGTCTCATTGGGTTAAGGTGACAAGATGAAAAGAGCCTATTTTGGACAGGTTTCTTTCTTCTCTCACTGTGGTGAGGAATCTATAACCAAAGGCTGACTATGGCTTGAAGAGCACGTATAATTTGGCATAAATTGTACTCTTGTTTTTGTGACTGCCCCTGTTTACAGGGAGTTTCTTTGAGACAGTTTTTATGATGAATTTCATTCTTCTTTGTCAGTTCCTCATTACTTGCCTTCTTTCCTTTTCTTTTATCCCCTCTTTCTGTGATTTCTTGAGTCTGAAAATCCTTATCTCACCCAGGTAAGAAATGCAGTGGCTATTCACAGATCCACTCCCTTTCTTGCTTATCTTAGGAGCATTGACCTCCTCCATTTCCAAGTTGGGTTGGTTCATCCCTCTTTAAACAGCCTAGTGGCCGATTTTCTGATGAGCGCTGCACATTGGCACCAGAATTAATGTGGATACTTGATCTGCTTAGCCCTCTGAAGCTCAGAACACTGGAGCTCAAGCACTCCAACAGCCTCAGTCTCCCAAGTAGCAAGGATTATAAGCATGCCCCACCATGCCCAGCTTGTATTTTCTTTGATATGTGACATGGCTAGATGGCATTGGTTTGCAAGCACATTTCTTGAAACCTCAGGAACCACAAGGTTTACTACTATTATGGTAAATCTATTCATCTGCAAGCATTTCCTTTGAGAAGAAAAGATGGCATTTCAACAAAGTCAGTGTTGTTAGAGTAACAATGAAGATGTTTCACTTTAGGATTCCTGAAGCATTATTTTCCAGAATAAGTAATGTAATTAACATTTGATTCTCAATCCTCTAGAACAGAGGTTCTTAATCTTTGTGTGTGTGTGTGTGTGTGTGTGTGTGTGTGTGTGTGTGTGTGTAATAGACCTCTCTGAAAGTCTGGTTAAGCCTCTTATCCCTTTCTCAGACTCTTTTTTAAAAATTAAGACTTGAGGGGGATACTAAATTTAAGTTATAGGTTAGTAAAAATAAAAAATTTCCCCTTCCATGTAATAGACCCCCTAAAATCTATCTGGGGACTCAAGGTAAAGAATTCAGGTTTCAGAAGCTTCTTTGTGACCCTGAGTTCCTCCCATGCCATTCTTGAACAGATTACTAATTGAAAGGTAACTGTATGGAACTGAAACATCATTTCTATATTACCACATGTTTGTTCATATTTTAATATACTTTTAAACACATTGGACTTGCAACTATTTAAACTGTAATAGTGGCATTAAAGAAAGCACCCTAAAATTGCTTGTTACAGACAGAAACTCCTTTCCTTTGCCTCAAAGGATGTCCAGAATATATACCTCTTCATAGTTATGTTATTTTTTCCTGAGGCTTTAGGGTATATGCTAGGAGAAGGAGCATGGGGGATACATGGTGTAGCAGAAAGACCACAAGCTAATTTTAGAGTCAATTGAACTATGAGAGAATGCTGCCTTTGCTAATTACCTCTTTGATGACCTTGGGTAAGTCACAATCTCTCTGGACATTAGTTTCCCCACCTATAAAATGAGGGGGTCAGACTAGATTATTTCAGCCCTGATTTGGTGGTTCTATGACCTGATGTTTTCTAAGGTTCTGTCCAGCAATTTGTCCTGTGATCCTAGAACCGATTCCATTCTATTTGGTTTTCCTTTCAGTAAGTCTAGGTCTCAGAACCCAGCACCCCTTGTGGGTTCTGAGTTCCCACCACCTTTCCTCTCTTTACTGGGTTCTTCATTCCCAGCTGGCAGTGGACTAGGACAGACTTCTTTAATTCAAACCATCAATTACCAAATACTCCATAATTTTCCTTAGGGGGAAAAATAACAAAAGGCAAGTGTATAGGATTACAGTGGGTTATTAGTTAATTCTGGTCCTCCATATAATTATACTGAGGACTAAGCCTTATTCACACTAAGTTTCCCAGCCCCCTTCCCTTGTCTGTCTCTTGTCTGGCTCTCTTCTTTGAGATCATTCTGACAAAAAGCTGATAAAACTCATAGCTTTTATCTTTTATCTCCCAGACTGTGTGCTTCTGGAATTCCCTTGCAGAATGAAGTATTACCCTAAAGTCCTTTCCTTCAAATCTCCCCTTTCACACCCATGAGTTATATACCTTAGCTCAGGGTAGGACACTAGGTATGCACAAAACCCATCCATATGCACAAAACCCAACACTAGCCATATAAAAATACATTCTCAAAAACACAAGTCTAGAAGACTTGTCTTGATCTTAAACCACCCCATGTTTCATGGAAAAAGATATTTTTAGGTCATTTCTCCACATATTTCATAGAATAAAATTAGGAGTCAAATTAGTAAATTATTCTAGTGCAACTAAGTTATGGATAGGACCAGAACAATTCATATCTAGCCCTTTCTTAAAAGTGCTGTGATCATTTTTAGGTATGATCTTTCTCATGTCTCCAGAGCTCTGATTCTTCACACACAGTTCTTATAGTTAAAATATTTATCCCTAATCTCTAGCATAAATCCTTCTCTTTGTGGAGCTAAAAATTAGCCAGCTACTGAGTGCCATCTATTCAACTAGCCCTTAGTATGCTTGAAGATGGTTACTATACTAGCCTCTTGGCCTTTCTCTCCTTGGAATACAGAGACCCAGTTTGTCTATCCTTTGTTCAAAGAGCACAACTCTAAAATACTTAAGTATTTCTATTGTCCTCAAGAAATTATTGAAGTTATTTATAGCTTCATTTCCAAAGGACCAAACTGAAGAGTATTCCAAAAGAGACTTGCCCCCAAAAGGAATCATAAATCTAGGACTACAAAGAATTTCACAGACCATCTTGTTCAACACTCCTTTTACAGATGAGTAAATTCAGGGCAGCTAGCTGGTGCAGTGGATAGAGTGCTGGGCCTGGGCTCAGGGAAGCTCATCTTCCTGAGCTGAAAACTCAGACACTTACTAGCTATGTGACCCTGGGCAAGTCATTTAACCCTGTTTGCCCCAGTTTCCTCGTCTGTAAAATGATCAGGAAAAAGACACATCAAACCACTCGAGTACTTTTGCCAAGAAAACACCAAATGGAGTCATGAAGAGTCTGACACGACTGAAAACAAATGAACAACAAGAAACTGAGGACTTGGGAAGTGAAGTTACTTGCCCAAGGTCATACAAGTAGTAAGTTTAAGAAGTGGGCTTTCAACTCAATTCCTTTTATTGCAGTCAGTATTCTTCCAGGTATAATACATCACCTTGACTGAGCCAACATAATAAAAATGATAATGCTACTCAAATCAAGTTATTTATTCAATGCCATGCCAATCAAACTACAAAGGCATGATTATACAGAGCTTGAAAAAATAATAAAATTCATCTTGAAGAACGAAAGGTCAAGAATACCAAGGGAATCAATGAAAAAAAAGTGAAGGAAGGTGGCCTAGCAGTACCAGAGCTCAAACTATGCTACAAAATGGTAATCATCAAAACAGTCTGGTACTGGATAAGAAACAGAGTCATTGACCAGTGGAATTGATTAGGTACATAACATATAGAAGTAAATATCCACAGTAATCTAGCTTTTGATAAGACCAAAGATCTGAACTTTGGAGGCAATAACTCACTATTTGAAAAAAATACTGCTGGGAAAACTGGAAAGCAATCTGGCAGAAACTAGACATAGACCAACATCTCACACCATATGCCAAGATAAGCTCAAAATGGGTACATGATTTAGAACAAAATTGATATCATAAACAAATTAGGGGAGTATGGAAAAAAATTATCCATCAGATCTAGAAATAAGGAAAGAATTTATGACCAAAGACATAGAGAGCATCATGGGAGGTAAAATGAATAATTTTGATTACATCAGATTAAAAAGATTTTGTACAACAAATCCAATGCAACCAAAATTAGGAGAGCAGCAAATTGTGAAAAAAAATTTTGCAGCAAGTTTCTCTGATAAAGGTCTCATTTCTCAAATATATATGGAACTGAGACAAATTTATAAAAATTAGAGCCATTCCCCAATTGATAAATGGTCAAAGGATATAAATACGCAGTTTTCAGAAGAAGAAATCAAAATTATCAATAGTCATATGAAAAAACGGACTAAATCATTAATAATCAGAGAAATTCAAATTAAAACAATTCTGAGATACCATCTCACATCCATCAGATTGTCTAACATGACAGAAAAGGAAAATGACGAATGCAGTAAAGGATATGGGAAAAAATGGTATACTAATGCACTGTTGGTAGAGCTGTGAAATGATCCAACCATTCTGGAGAATAATTTGGAACTATGCCCAAAGGGCTGTAAAACTTTGACTCAGCAATATTGCTAGTATGCCTGTACCCCAAAGGGATCAAAGAAAAAGGAAAATGACCCTTATGTATAAAATTATTTATAGCAGCTCATTTTGTGGTAGCAAAGAACTAGAAATTGAGGGGATACCCATCAGTTGGAGAACGGCTGAGCAAGTTATGGTATATAATTGTTATAAAATACTATTATTCAGTAAGAAATGATGAAGGAGATGGTTTCAGAAAAACCTATGAAGACTTCTATGAACTGATATAAACCAGGAGAACATTGTGTACAATAATAGCAACAGCGTTACGCTGATCAACTGTGAAAGACTTAGCTACTGCACTAAATACAAAGATCCATGACAATTTCAAAGGACTGATGATGATAAATACCACGCATCTCCAGAGAGAGAACTGATGGACTGTGAGTAGAAATTGAAGCATTTCCCCCCACTTTATTTTGCCTTTTTTTTGCAACAAGGCTAATAGGGAAATATGTTTTGCATGACTTCACATGTATAATGGGTATCATATTGCTTGCTTTCTCAAGGATGGGGGAGGGGTTGGAGAGAGGGAGAGAACCTGGAAATCAAAGTTTTAAAGAGGGGATTAAAAATAGAATGTAAAACAAGATGCAATTGACAAAACAAAATTATGTAACACCTTCCTTGTTTAGCTATCAAATGAAGTGATTAGTTAGCTAATTAGTTGGTCAGTTAGTCATTAAATATATAAGTGCCTAAATATATAAATGTCAGGCACTGTGCTAAGTGCTAAGGATACAAAGAAAGGCCAAAGACAGTCCCTGAACTGAAAGGGTTCACAGTCTCATGGAGGAGACAACGTGAGACAACATGACAACATGTACAAATAAGCTATATAGGAAATAGGTTATAACAGGAAATAAGTTAAATAGGAAATAATCAACAGAGTGGAGGTAGTAGAATTAAGATAGATTGAGAAAGACTTCCTATAGAAGGTGAGATTTTAGATGGGAGAGGAAGTCAAGAAAACCAGGAGGCAGAGATGAGGAGGGAGAGCCAATGAAAGTGTCCAGAGTTGAGAGATGTGAGTGTCTTATTCCAGGAACATCAAGGAGGCCATTTTAAAGTAAGGAGAACCAGTGCGTATGATGTTCATCTATCAAACATAAACCTACCTTTAAAATCTTCAGCACTGTATTGCTGACCTACCACCTTTTATGACCTTGAAGATTATCATTAGAGTGCATGAGATTGCATATGCAAAGAAAATATTTTGCAAACCTTGAAAACTATACAAATGTCAGGTACAATTATTGTTGTCATAATTATTATTGATAATAATTAACAACTTTCCAAAATCATTAATCATCTTTTTTCCCTTCAACATCACAGAGGTATTCTATATTCTTTTTTAGTTCTGGAATCCAAAACTGTACACAGCAAAGGTTATAATGATTCATTCATTAAGTAGTGATATAAGTATGACATTAGGTTTCATTTAATGGCCTTCATGACACTTTAGTACCATGTTCTTTTTCTGCTTTACTTGCATAGTGAACTTCTACACTTTCACATTCTGTTCTTTCTCCTAAAGTATATAGCTTTACTTATCTTTAATGACCATCATTCTGTGTGTTTATAACCACTCCTCCAATTTATGAAGATCATTTTGAATCTGATCTGATCTCCTAAAAAGGTAATCTTTCTCCTCTCCTTTCTCCCTCTCTCGGTTTCCCTTTTCCCATCCCCTCTTTCTCCCTTTCTTCCCCTTTTCACTTCCCATATCTCTCCCTATTTCCCTTGTCTCCATCTTTCCTCTTTCTTCCCTCTCCTCCTCCTCACTATTCTTTCCTTCTCTCCATTCCTCCCTCTTGTGTACATATGTGTTTAAGAGGTTGAGTGATATTAACTTAATCAATGGCTATATTTTCTCATTCTACACCTAGGGCATTGATGAAAGTTTTAAACTGTTTGTTTTTGTAAATGCAAAATGTAGATATAACAAAAGCGCAAACTTGAGGAGTGAGGTTTTACCATATATAATACAACTTTCCAAGAGATGTTTTACGTAATACAAAATTAATATTTGGATGAATGATGCTTTAGGTCACTAGACCTTTGTCTAATTGCTCAGGCAGTCGTCTACCACTAAATATATCTATATTTTGTAGGTTACTGTCGAGCCTAGTGTGTGAAGTCCACAAAGTGTGTAAGTCCAGAGATCCTCTTTTCTTTTCCCTCTCCTCTCTTCCTTTTTTATTTTTCTTCTTTTCATTAAGCCTACATCTTTGACTGACTTTCCTTGATGTAACAAATTTAAGCAAACAAGCTACAAAGATTGTCCCATTTGTAGTCTATTTTGAATGAGTAGCTCTTTCAAGAATATATTCCACAATAGCAGTGTGCACAGCAATGATTCTAGCAATGATTAGATTTTACATGGAATCTTTTAATTGTGTACAAATTTTAGTTGTGTACAAATGCAAGAGGTAACTGGACTGCTTAAAAATTTGAGATGACTATATGGAATCAAAGTGTTCAGTTGTGCTTTGTTTGTGGAGCTTCTAAAGCCAAACTATTAATTGTTATTTATTAAAAATGTGATGGTAGGTCAAGGAAAGTCAGCATTTTATTTGTTCTGTCAGAATGTATCTTTATTAGGAAGCCAAGAGCGGAGAAGTGTTTCTCAAGCTAACCTAGTTGTGCTACAAACATTTTGATTCTGTTTGAAGATACGTTCGATTTTATTATTTGTTTACTTGTCAGTTCATGTCATTTCTCAGGTCTCAGCAGAGCCACCAAGCTCTTTACTGCTGGCATCCAAGGGATTTCTCACCAAGTTCAATGGGAGTGGCCTTTGATTGATCTTTCAGCCCAAAGACCTACAGCAGTTTGTTTATGTGACCAACCACTGGGATGTAACAAAGACTCATGACAAAAGCAGAGATTTACTGGCATGGTTGAAATTTAGGCAGAGGTTCAACAGACTCATTTTCTTTATTGAAAAAATATCTTTTACATGGATATCAAGATTTGCACACAGGGATTAAAAAGAATTTGGGGAAGTTTTCAGCACAGTGTTTGGCTTTACTCTGGTGAAGGGGGAGGTCTTTTCCTTGGGTTAAAAATACCAGATTTATAAGATTTGATCCCTCCCTTTCATAAAACCTGGAAGTATTTCTGGATTTACCCAGTAGAGTGAATTCAGATTAACAGTCCCTTTAGTTTTGACATTTCCCCATGGTATATCCTTTAAACAGCACTGCTTCCAAGGTGTGAAGAGCTGAGTGTTGGAGGGGATGGGGGCACAGTTGCAGAGGGTGAGGGGTGCTCCGTGAGTAGAAAATAAGATCAAAACAGGAATCTTCTTGGAGGGCTAGGAGTTCTTTGGGGGAACTTTTGAGGAAACAAGCTCTCATTTGCCAAAGCTATCTCACGTTGATTAGAGTGGAGCCAAGGGATGAATAAGTGAAAAGGCCCAAATCCAACAAAATAATCAGCCTAGGAAAAGTCTGTTGTCATGAGGTTTTTTTTTTCCTTCAGAAAAACAGAGGTTGCTAAAGGATAGAAGTTATCTTCTTCATCCTCAATAAAATCTCCATATTATGATGTCATAAAGAGACTTGAGTTGCAGTGGGAAACCTTTGATCATGACAGCAATTGCGGCTGATTCCAAGCCTGCTATCTCACTTTGCTAATACAGACACAGCTTTTTTAAAATGGCAGCTCCTATTAAAAAAAAATCCTCACAAATACAGCAAAACATCAATATCCCTAACTGGGGAGGGGGGACTAAAACCAGGGGAAAGAAGAGACTAAGAATCTAAAGCAGAGAGCATTTTGAACTTAACGCAATTTGATTAAAGTACACAAGCAAAGCAAACATGGCTGACAACAACAAAGGACAGGTTGTCCCTAAACTGCTGCGACAAAGAGATGTGACCATCATTTGTAATTCATCACATGAATGATGCGCTGGACGAAGCACTGGAGTTCTGCTACAGTACTTAAAAACAGTTTGTTCTGTTAGAGACTTTTTCAACGCTTCCCTGGCAATCTTGTTTACTCAATTAGTTTGCTTAGTTCATTTTTTTAAGGTTTTATCAGCAAATAAATGCTGAACTATGGTTTCCATCAGGGGATGATACTCACTTCAAGCACCACCTCTAGTATAATGCCTTTTCTGGTAACTTGACCCTCAATCCCTGTTAGTGTACTTCCCCAAGTGTTACATCATGTTGTTTTATATATAATTATATATGTCACATGCACATATGGCCTACACACATACCCCTTAAATGTAAAAAGTAATCTCCTTGAGGGGAGGGGTTACTTTATTTTTGTCATTGCTGTTTCCCCAGCACCTATACAGTGCCCAGCCCATAGCAGGTGCTTGTGGATTGATTATCACTAATTTCTTGTGAGTGGCAGTTCATGTATGTATGTATGTATGTATGTAATTTCATATCTAGTCTTGAATTGGTCACTGAAGTGATGCTTACCAGTTCTATAAATCTCGTTGAACAAAGGATGAACAGCGACGAGAAGTGCTGCCTCTGTCTTAGTGGCATTGAGGCAACCACAAAGAATGGAAACGGGAAAGAAATCTCATTTCATTTCAGTCCTTTGATCCACAAAGAAAGGAATTTATATATGCTCAACAGAAAGAAGAAAATAAAGGAAAACAAAATTCCACGCCCCCCCCAATAAAATAAGGGAAAAAATTAATGTTAAGTTCTCTAAACTGATGTTTCCAAAAAATAGCTATTTGCTGGCACTTCTGACAGAGTATATATATACATACATACATACACACATATGTACATACATACATATATATATACACACATGTATATACATACACATATATGCTACCTATGTATCTCTTCAGTTGGCTTTCTCCTATTATAAGGTGAGTATTACTTATATAAATGAAAGCAATTTAAGATGCGTCTTTATGGGATGCTACGGGTCAAACATCTGAATCTTTTTTGAGTCATGGACTCCTTGGCAGTCTGGGGAAAACAATGTAACCTTTCTTCTCAGTGTTTGTAAAGAATTTAAGGAAATGTTAAATTTAATTTAAAAGTTAGTGAAAAATCAAGATGCATTTTTCCCTGTACAAATTTAAAAACATTAAAGGGGGTTTTATCAGAAAATAGATTTAACCCCCCCCACCTTGAAATAAATCCACAAACTGGTCTGTGGACCCCAGGCTAGGACTGCTGGTCTGAAGAGATACTCAGAGCTGTGTTGGGTAGTGGGCAGGTATAGCAGTCACTATAAGTATTCATAGAGACTACATGTATTCCAGAATACATAGGAGTGGGTAATAATAACTGTCATTTATATAAAATATACAAAAAAGCCTTATTTGGATTATCTCTTCGATCCCTGTGACAGACCTGGATGGTAGGCACTAGAGATATTCTGATCCCCATTTTACAGATGAGGAAACTAAGGTAAAGAGAGATGAAGTAACCTCCATATGGGCCCATAGTCAGCATCTGAGGTGGTGTTGGGATTTAGGTCTTTCCTGTTTCCAAATCCAGCAGGATTTCTTTTATCAAATGGAGGCTCTCCTGGGCAGAAAGGGTGCCATCGGTTCAAGGAACAGATTCCTCTAGGAGAACTGATAGCTGGAGGAGTAAAAACTAGAGCAAATAATCAGCCAAGAGTGATGTGTGGGTGTCACCACTCCTTTCCATGAGAAGGGCTGGTAGGAAATGGGTGAGGGAGAGCCCGCTTCCTCCTGGATAGCAGGGATATTAGCAAAAGGAAAAAAGATAAAATAAATCATCTGTACACATGATTATTGGGATGAAAAAAAGGAATGACATTACCGGCAGTTCTTGACACAACTTTGTTGCTTGCTATAGTCTGGATAATGTACATAAAGCAGAGACCCTACCATCTGACTAATTAACTCGGCAGCAGGGAGGGAATGGATGAAAGGATAATTAATAGGTCAAAGACCCAATGCTGTGTTATGATTATCTGAATAATATTATGATAATTTGAATACTGCACAAGAGTTTGTGGAAATTGGTTGCTAGCTAAGATTCCAGCTGACAAAACATTTGAATCGTTCTCATTTAATGCCCCCTGGGTAGTGTTCCTTCCTTCCTGAAAGTACCGTTACATGGGTTTGAGGGTTTGGGGAGGGAACAGGAGAAAGAGGAAAAATGAAGGGAGGAAGAGACTAACTGTGAAAAACACTTCTGCCCATGGCAGAATTCTTCCATTTTCCATTCACATTGAAAAGACCTTTCTCTGGTAAGCACAGCCTGCTGAACACATAAGTAGGCCAAGATTGTAGAATCAGTACCATGTGATACGTACAGGAGGGTGATATGACTATGGAATTAGAAACCAGTGCCTGTTTCCTATAAAATTTTTTTTTCAATTTACACTGAATTCATTAGCTATGTACTTCCTATTTAGGAGGACAAAACAAGTGATTAATGATTTTTTAAATTAAATATGGTTTATAATTAAAGCTATCAAATAGCATAATTACTATACATCACCCAGCTTAGAAAACCACATTCAAACTATTAACTGGCTTTCTATTTTTTTCTCCATATTGGAAGTTCGTAGTGATGCTGTTAGATATAAAAGTAAGGGTGCTGAATCAGAAGGGCGCTGGAGTCAGAAGACCTGGATTCTGATACTAGCTTTGCCACAGTCCCACTGTGTGACCTTGGGAAAGTCACAACTTCTCTATGGCTCATTTTCCTCATCTTTAAAATAAAAAGGTTAATCTATGTCATTTCTGAGGTACTTTCCAACTCTAAACTCTAAGTGCCTACACATCTGGGGTTTAAAATTATTTTTTGTGTTCCTTTTCCAAAAAAAAAAAAGCATTTCATTTGTTGGTATTTAAACAGCAAGTCTAGAATGGACTTGGTGGATGTCTTAAGCAACTGTTAAAAAGGTCAGCCTTCTTGATGTGTTTCTTCTTGAAGAGTTTCCCTCAAGATTTCTACAATTGTGTGTGTGTGTGTGTGTGTGTGTGTGTGTGTGTGTGTGTATGCATGTGTAGAAAGTGGTTTCTTGCTCATTCTAAAAGGCAGTATGGACTTGGGAGCTGAATAGGGTAGCAGAAATGAGCTGCCTAACCTTTCTTGATGTTTTTCTTCAAAAACCAATGATCTATTATGTTGCCTTATTGTATATCTACATATTAAATAAATACATTTTGATTCTTAAGGTCTAGTTGCTATCTGGTAAATAAGAAATGGCTTTATGATTCCAGTAGGAGAAGGAGAATGGCTATGCTTCTAAGAAACAAGAGATCCAGAAGGAATCCAAGTGTCTAGGGAGGATTTGATCAGACAATTAGATAAAAGTTTAATTGCACAAAACCAGAGACACCATAAAAGATGGTATACTAGGATAGTCAGAAAGTTTGGTGGATTTAGCTTGGCTGATGAGACTGAAGTAGAAATAGCAACTAAAGATGAGAGACTAGAAACCAGTAGGAGTGTAGAAGGCTCCAAGGAATGTCCTTTCCTTTTATTCATTCAGTACATGTTTATTAATCACCTACTACCTACATGACACTGAGGAAAGAAGAGAGGGAAGGAAGGAAAGAAAGGAGGGAAGGAGGAAGGGAGGGAGGGAAGAAGAGAGGGAAGAAAGAAAGAAAGAAAGAAAGAAAGAAAGAAAGAAAGAAAGAGAAAGAGAGAAATAGGAAGGAAGGAAGGAAGGAAAGAAGGAAGGAAGGAAGGACGGAAAAAGGGAAGGAAGCAGAGAGGGAGGGAGGAAAGAAGCAAGCATATATTAAGCATCTACTACCTACCAGGCACTGTGTCAATCACTTCACAAATGTTATCTCATTTGATCCTCACAACAACCCTAGGGAGGTAGGTGTTATTAGTATGTCCATTTTATCGTTGAGGGAGCTGAGGCAAACCAAGGTTAAGTAGCTTGCCCAGGGATATACAGCTTCTATCTGAGTATCCTAAGTGTCTGAGGATAGCTTTGAAGTTGGACCTTTCTGATTTTAGCTTCAGCACTCTACCCACTGTGCCACCTCGTTAGGCCCTGGGGATACAAAGATCAGGAGGCTGTGGACTATATGGGATAGAGACTCCAGGTGTAAGCACCTAGAGAGCAAGGCCTAATAGTAAGTCAAAAACATAAGCACAAATGGCTATGACACCAGGGTGAGTGAGATAAGGGTAAAGCCCAAGAGACATTTGAAGGGGTAGAGATCACTTTCATGTGGGGCATGATGGGGCTGATGGCATAGAAATAAGGGGTCACCAGAGTCTTCAAGGAAGTATTTCTACTTGAAGTGGGCCTCTAAAGAAAGGAAGGACTTTAAGAGGCAGAGATGAGGACTGGAGAAAGTCCATTCCAGGCAATGGTAATGGCATGGACATAGGAGAAAGAACAGGAGGGGATAGGATTTAAGGTTGTCCCATTGGGTTGACCCTTCAAGGGGGCTTAAGTCAGCCTAGACTGGGAGGGTTTTCAGAAGCAGATTTACAAGAGGATGTCACAGACTAATTATGGGGTAACCAGGGCTTTGCCAGGTCACTGACATACTTTGGGGGTGGGGAGAAACGTGTCTCCTTCCTTAGAAGGTATATTTCTTTCTCTGCTGAGTACTGTCCCTGAAGCTCACCTTTCAGTTTTCTGTTGGCCTTCACTGCCCTGGGTATTCTGGGTCATAGCTCTCAGAGTCCCATCAGTGAGTGCATCCCTTTTGCTATCTCCACTTCCAATGCCTCAGGAACAAGGACCAGCTATTGGCAGGTAGGCCGTCTCTTTCCCAGCATAACTGCCTATTGACCTAGAAATTGAAATTGAACTTTTCTCTGTTCTGTCACCCACTGGGTCCAAGAATTCCCAGTTATAATCTCTGTTTCTTGGGTAGCTGGGGAAGTAGAATTGACTGGACTCAGGTAACTGGCTAGAAGTATCCAAAAGCAAAGGATTGTAGGGAGATTTCTCTATCAAACACAGCTTTGCATCTAATTCTATGTACTTGTGGTTGGAATTCCAGTTTGGGAGATAAAAGGCAGACACTTACATAGAAATAATATTAATCTCACCCGTAAGTAATTTTTTTTTTCTCCCACTGAAGACTGATATAGGATGGGGAAAAACCATGCTATAGGCCACAATTAACACCTGATTTATATTTAAACATACATATATTGCATATAATATATATGTATATAAAATAAATATGCATGTATAAGTAAAATACATGAATTTATTTATTAGATAGCATATCTGGTTACCTTTTCTTTCTAGATCACTTCTATCTCTAGATCTCTGATCTCGTATGTATATGTATATATATATATATATATATACACATATATACACACACACGTATATACATGTATATGTATACATATATCTATAGAAACTTTAATTTTTATTTAACTTAAGAAATTTGTTTTTGTGTTAATGATATGCACTGATTGTATGACAACTGGAAGTTTATTTAAGTGTGTCCTTGGATACTGAATTTGTTTACAGTTTAGAAACAGATAAGGATTTTTTTTTAAAAAAACACTGTTACAAAATATAACATGCAATCTTGATTTTTATAACAGCTTTCTGTATAGCGCGTATTTCAAAAATCTCCCTCTTCCTGCTCCTTCCTCCCTCCGCCCCCTTCTCTCTCTCTCTTCTCTCCCCCCACACCACCGTCTTTCTCTCCCCAGCCCTCTCTATTTCTCTTTTTTAAATCATAGGGCGAGGGCTGGGTGGGATTGCCAAGGTTTTGATCAGAGGTATACAAGAAGGGAGCCTAATGGTCTGCCACATAATGATAATCATGCCACCTTTTTGGCTATTGTTTGTCTTGAAAATTTGACTGGGATTTTAGTTTGCAAATTGGATCTCAGAGCTGTGGGTTGTTCTGGTAGAACTGCCCCTCCTTTTCCTCACCCTACTTCCTAAAACACACTCAGTCAGCTGTCAGGGTCACTAGACAGTCTGTAAAGAGCAGTAGCTGGCCTTACAATTTACGGTCACATAGTAAATCCATAAGCTGGAATATGCTTTGTTGTTAGGTAGGCAAGTAGATTTAGTAATGAAGAGCAAAAGATCATAATCATTTTAATTCTACAAACTCATGGAGTATTACAAACAAAGAATCTAATATAAAGCATTCAAAAATACAAAGAGACCAATTTGAGAAAAATATTATGAAAGCTCACTTCAAAACAAGGTCAACCAAGACAGAAAGGCCTAGAGGTCTGCTAAGGCCCCTCTTTCAAAGAAGATTAGGGATCAAGACTGTCAAAATACAGTAGCAATCATAAGCAAAAACTGAAATCCTGCTAGGGCCCTTTCTTACTTAATTAGGTCTGCAATATGTCTGATTACTGGTTCTGTGCCACTCAGGAGAGTAAGTTGGCTCCAGGAGGTCTGGCCATTGTTTCTCTGAGTATTCTCCAGGAGTGAAAACTAGAAACAGAGTGAAAAGTCAAACACAGATAGGGCTAAACAAAAAAAAAAAAAGTCCCAATAGAAAAAAAAGGTAATTCCTAAAAACTATTAAGAGAGGCATCAAAGAGGGGATAAATGTGGTCCCACCAAAGCAACGTGATGATTTTGAACATTAAAAATGGTCATCTGACTCTAAGGTCATGGAGGTTTCATGATCTGTTTCCCTCATTATGTCATTAGGAAAATTTAACTTTCTGCCAGGAAATGACAGCTTACCCTTATCCAAGTTGCAGTTCACCTATCTTTAGTTTACTGGAATGTCTATTAAGGATTCTGTGTGCCCTAAGGAACCAATGGATGAATGAACATTTATTGAACACTTACTATGTACTTCAACAGCGGGCAAACAAATCCAAAATCAAAGCTAGTCTTTGCTTTCGAGGAGTTTGCAATTTAATTCAGGGAAAGAGCACATACGGCATTTTGTTAGCCCAGGAAAAGTGTTTTTGGCTTGAAAATTTACAGGGATTATAAAGAGAGTTCTAGGAGAGTAGACTGACACACAATGAGTAAAGTGAAGCAAGGCTAAAACCATCCTGGCCTAATATAAGGGGCCATTGGGAGGGTTTCACCAATAGGGAGAATGGGGGTAAGGCTAGGTTAGAAGTTCAGGAGATGCAAGCGTTAATTCTTTCAGGGCATGATCTCTGGTTCCATTTATAAAGATAGGCAAAGCAAATTTCAAACACCAATATTCAATACTAACATCAATCATTTATAACACAATGCTGAAGAAATAATGATATTTGAAAAGACCATTTGGACATTGACATAGCCAAGAAAACTAACGTATTAAAACTCTTTCCTACAGTGGCCTGAAAAAGCGTTCAGCCAAGAATCGTTGGTCTTAAATACTGACTAGTCCAAAGTTGACTGAGATCAGAGGATGTGAGGAGATGAGGGAGTATGCAAAGATCAACTTCCATTTTCTCTCTGAAGTATGAGGTTATATCAGCTGGTGAAAAGAACTTCTATGGAAGTAGTATTGGGTTCTGGAGGATCAAGAAGAACTTAAACTTGAGTCCACCTTCTCTTGAGCTACCATACTATTTCTCCTCTCTTTGATAGCAGTATCCTGGAAAAGGCTAAATCATTGCAAGGACTTGAGAAAGAATTATAAAACGAGAAAAAGGAGACAATCTGGCTTCCTATGTCATCACTCAACTGACATCATCTTCCATTCTCTTTTCCTTTCCTCTAATCTCTGACAGAGAAGTTCTCACTTGGAGTGAAGTAATGCCCATTCAGTGACTAGGCCTCTTTAAGAAATGAGTCAAAGGATAGGCCCTTTAATTAGAAAAAAAGAAAAAGAAAAAATCAAGCTAGGAGGGGAAAATCCACAGGGTTGCTGTTTCAAAGAGAAACAGTTACCATTGACATTCACTCTGAAGCTCTTAGACTGGACCACAATGGGTCCCTGCCCAAGCTCCACTCTTTGGCTGTATTTTGGGCCTTCCTGGCTTAGCGCGAATGTCAATGGTAACTTTTTCTCTTTGGAACAGCAATCCTGAAGGTCTTCCTCTCCCAGCTTGATTTTTTCTTCTTTTTTCTAACTAAAGGAACCGTCCTTTGACTCACTTTTTAAGGAGGCCTATTCACTGAATGGGCATTACCTCACCCTAAATGAGTACAGGAAAAAGCCTTAGCCTAAAAGGGCCAGGGTCTCCCATTGCATCCTAGGTCATCTGCAGTCATCCTGATGAGTATCAGGCCACTGGACCCAGATGGCTCTGGAGGAGAAAGTGAAGCTGGTGACCTTGCTGGCGACAGCCCTCCTGTACTGAAATCTAAGTCAACTGCAAGTCATGACATCATTTCCCTTATGCCATGGTCCTCTTCAAGAATGAAGGACAAACACAATGACAAAGAAGTTAACCCTTTCCTTGACAAGGCTAACCCTTTAACATATGAACTTGAATCCATCTTCTCCAGGTGATTGCATCTTCAATCATCTCCCTTCTTAAACCTCAAAAGTCTCTCTACCTACTAGTTCCTTTCCTACTGATGTCAAAAATGCCCAAACCTTCCCCATCCTTAAATACCTTCTGTAAACTTACTGTGCTATCTCCTCAAGCTCTCAAGCTTCTCTTCTTGTTCTCAGCTAAACTTAAAAAAAGCCCTCTCCTCACTCATTGCCTTCATTTCCTCTCCTCTCAGTCATTCCTTAACATTTCATAACCTGGCTTCTGACCTCATCATTCAACTGAACCTGCTTTCTCCAAAGTTGCTAATTATCCTTTAAGTACCAAATACTATGACATTTTCTCAGTCCTTAACTTTTTAAACCTCCTTTCAGCACCATATTTTGCTGTTGACTATGCCCTCCTCCCAGATACTTTATATTTCCTGCATCTTAGTGATGCTGTTCTCTATCAGTTCTCCTTGTACCTGTTTGTTTGTCCACTTCTTCAAGTCTTAGCATATCTATTAGAACCATCTGTGTCCTATCCTCAATTTGTAGACATACCCCTGAGTTGCTAAAATGAAGTCACTCTCCTATTCAAGAAAATCCCATGGCTGTCTTTCCTCTAATATCAAATACAGACTCCTCTAGCATTTAAATCATAATCAGACTTATTGCCCACTATGTGTTCTGACCAAACTAGCCCACCTTCTCTTCTTGGTTGTGGTAGAAAACACATCTGTTTTGCATAGAACAGGATGATTTTTTAAGAAGGCAAAGAGTTTATCTTTGTATGGATTATTCAGGGAGGACTAGCACCTCTGGTACCAAGGCTTGCCGAGCCCTTTCCAAGGCTGCTTATCCACTTTTGGCATCCACCTGCCACCCAACTCTCACCTGTGGCTCCAAGAAGCTGTGGCATGCACAGTCGCTATACCCCAGCAAAACCATCTAAGCAGATGGGCTAAACGAGGTAGATGGTAAGCAACAGCACACAAACCCATTTGTAAGTTAGGGGGTTATCTATCCCAAACATGTGAAAGCTTCTCCCTGTGGAATAGGTAGATGAGAATAATTTGTTCCAGTAGGCATGAAAGCAGCTCAAGCAGGTGGCACTGAGTGCTTAAAGCTTGGTCAGCATCAAAGACTCTAAGGTCATCCACTGCATCCCAGGCCATCGCCAGTTATCTTTACTTTTGTCTTGTCGTTGGACTTTGATGACTCTGGGGAGAGAGTGAGGCTGATGATTTTGTGCAATTCTGCCCCACTTAAATCCAATTCATGTGCAAGGCAAGACATCACCCTTGAGATGTCATCGGTCCTCTTTAAAAACAAAGGACGAGTTCTGGGCAGGTTCTCCTCTTACACTTTCGAGGATATGGCCATATTTTCCAATTATGTTGAGAAGAAAATCCAAAGCTACTCATTCTGGTCATAGGTTGTATGATAGAAAGTGTGGAACTGGTTTACTGGGAGCCAAGATGGTGGAATAAGCAATAACTCACCATTACCCTCCCATAATCACCTCCAAACAACCATAAAATAGTGCTCCTAAACAAATAAGAGAGCAGCAGAACCAGAAAAAAGATGGGGTGAAACAATCTTTGAGCTCAAGAAATTTGGAAGACAGACAGGAAACGTCTGTCTCACTCAGGCGAAAGGGGAGCACAGTGCAGGACAGGAAGTATCCCAGTAAGCCAGCAACAAGCCCCACCTCAACAAACCAGTGGTAGATCCTGAGGCCCAGTGTGGTGGAGCAGACAAATGCCAACACCAGGATCTCCCACATGCCTCAGCATAGCCAAGGGACCAGACAGACTCCAGCACTGAGAACCGTGACATGTTTCAACATAGCCCCTGGCAAATAGGCAACCTCCAGTGACCAGACCACCATGTGCTTCAGTGTACCCCCAGGGAAATGCAGAAACATCCCAGACGCCAGCACTAGGATCCCAGCTCAGCACCAGGTAAGCTGCCAGATCCCATGGCCTCCAGCAGCCACACCCCCCACCCTCTTAGTTCAGCACCAAACATGAGGGTCCCCTATGGGCCCCAGGGCAACATCAGTGAAGCATCAGGTAAACAGCCAGAGCCTGCAGCCACTTGCACAAGAAGCCTGAGACAGTGCTCCTTTCACCCCGGGAGCAGAGGTCAAATTTAAAAGAAAGGAAGAAGACCGAAAAAGATGAGCAGACAGCAACAAAAAAAGAATCTGATGATAGAAAGTTATGGTGACAGGGAAGATCAAGACACAAACTCAGAAGAGGACAACAATGTCAAAACACCTATGGGCAACCCCACCTCCCCTCAATAGGAAATGGTCTTAAGCCCAGAAAGAATTCATGGAAGATCTCAAAAGGGAGCTTAAAAATCATATAAGAGAGGCAGAAGAAAAATTGGGAAAAGAAATGAGAGGGATGTAAGAGAATCACAGAAAAAGAGTCAATAGCTTGGAAAAAGAAAACAACAGCTTAAAAAGTAGAATTGGCCAAAAGGAAAAGGAGATACAAAAATCCACTAATAAAAGCAACTCCTAAAGTGCAATTGGCCAAATAGAAAAGAAAATACAAAAATTAATTGAGGAAAACAACCACTTAAAAGTTAAAATTGGGCAAATGAAAGCTAATGACTCTATGAGACATCAAGAATCAATCAAACAAATTCAAAAGAATGAAAAAAATAGAAGAAAATACAAAATATCTCACTGGAAAAACAAGTGACCTGGAAAATAAATCCAGGAGAGACAATATCAGAATCATTGAACTACCTGAAAGCCACAATCAAATGAAGGACCTGAACAGCATCTTTCAGGAAATTATCATGGAAAACCACCCTGATATCCTGGAACCAGAGGGCAAAATAGGCATTGAAAGAATCCACTGATCACCTCAGGAAAGAGATCCCAAAATAAAAACTCCAGAGAACATTATAGCCAAATTTCAGAACTATCAGGTCATGGAAAAATATACTGAAAGAGGTCAGAAAGAAACAATTCAATTATCAAGGAGCCACAATCAGAATTACACAGCTATAGCATTAAAAGGTCATGGAACATGATATTCTGGAAGGCAAAGGAACTAGGACTACAACCAAGAATCACTTAACTGGAAAATTTAGCATAATATATCAATAGAAAAAATGTTCATTCAATGAAATAGAAAGATTTCAAACTTTTGTAAGAAGGCCAGAGTTAAACCAAAAATTTCATCTCCAATATCAAGACCCAAAAGACACATAAACAAGTAAAAAGAGAAAATAAAACATAAGAGATTTAATAGAGATAAACTTTTTTCACCCCTACATAGGAAGATAATACTTGGAATTCTTAAAAATTGTATCACTAATAGTTCAGCTAGAACTGAATATATATAGAGGGTACAGGTAATAAGGTGAATTTGAGGAAATGACATTTCAAAATAATTGAGGAATGAGAAAGAGGAGTACACTGGGTACAGAAGGAAGGGAGAAGTAGAATGGAGTAAATTATTTCACATATATGTGGGAAAGACCTACTACAGTGGAGGGGAAGATGGGCGGGGAGGAGAAGGGCATTGCTTGAACCTTACTCTTATCAGCATTGGCTCAAAGCGGGAATAATATACACAATCAGTTGAAAATAGAAATCTATCTTAACTGACAGGGAAGTAGGAGTGGAGGAGATTAACTAAGGGGTGGGGAGGGGAACTGACAGAAGGGAGAGCAAATCTGAGAAGGTGTTAGAAGCAAAGGGAAAAGGGTGAAAGGAGAAAGAGGACAACAGGAAGAAAAACAGCATGGAGGAAAATACACAGTAATCATAACTGTGAATGTGAATGGGATGAACTTTCCCATAAAAACAAAAGTGGATAGCAGAGTGGATCAAATACCAGAGTCCTACAATATGAAGGTTTACAGGACACACTTGAAGCAGAGAGACACACATAGAGTAAAGGTAAGGGGCTGGAACAGAATCTATTTACCTGAAGTAAAAAAAGCAGGGGTAGTGATCCTGATCTTGGACAAAGTAAAAACAAAAATGGACCTAATTAAAAGAGATAAAGAAGTAAACTTCATCTTGTTAAAATGTACCATAGAAAATGAAGCAATATCAATATTAAACATAAATGTACCAAGTGGTATAGTATCCAAATTCTCAAAGGAGAAGTTAAGGTGTTATAAAATGTAAAATAGATAATTTTTATTATATTAAAATAAAAAGTTTTTGTACAAATAAAACTAATGCAGGCAAGATTAGAAGGAAAGCAGAAAGATGGGAAATAATAATTACAGCAAGTGTCTCTCATAAAGGCCTCATTTCTCAAAATATAGAGAACTGAATCAAATTTATAAGAATACAAGCCATTCTCCAACTGATAAATGGTTAAAGGATATGAACAGACAGTTTTCAGATGAAGAAATCAAAGCTATATATAGGCACATGAAGAAGTGATCTAAATTGGGGGTTCTTAAACTTTTTCCACGCTTGACCCCTTTTTGCAGTTTGGCAGCATTCCTTGGCATTGCATGGCCTGAGGGCATATGTAGTGCAAAGTGCACATGCTTTGTGTTCAGAACCAAGGCTACAATGAAGTTTGCAACATGAGCAAGCACTGCCAGAAACATCTTGGATTCATTACATATTTGATTTTTAATTAAATTTTGGTCTTTTCACATTCAGAAATCTTTTACTCTTGCCAAATTTTTCATGACCCCATATGGCGTTGTGACCCACAGTTTAAGAAGTGCTGATATAAATCACTTTTGATTAGAGAAATGCAAATTAAAACAACTCGAAGGTACCACCTCACACATACCAGATTGGCTAATATGACAAAAAAAGAAAATGATAAATGTTGGAGAGGATGTGGGAAAATTGGGACACTAATGCACCATTAGTGGAGTTGTGAACTGATCCAACCACTCTGGAGAGCAATTTGGAACTATGCCCAAAGGGTAACCAAACTGTATACCTTTTGATCCAGCAATACTACTACTAGGTCAGTGTAATGGTAATCAGGGCAGGATTTTTTGCCAGTGCCTTTAATGAGCCTGGCCTTTGCTTGAATGGGGCAGGTAAAGTGGGATCTTTTTTATTGGACTATTCCTCAGCACTAAGAGAATTGAGAGTCATTGAATTGTATATGATGTACTGCTGGTGGTTGGAGCTTTGCTACGCTCTGCTTTCTCACACTCTAAATGGTGAGCCTCGAGCCCTCAGGTTCCTGGGGTATATGTACTGGAAGGTTAGTGCTTGACTTTTGGGGGTACACTCATTGAAAGAATGTGGGTGACAAGACTCTGGGCAAGCCATTGAAGGCACCCCCTAACCCGGCTTTGTAACCCAGATGTTGGTGCTTCTCTGGTAACTATGAACTGTGATTTGATCAGACAAGGTCTGTGGTGTTTGTAATTTCTATTTGTATTTGCCCTGAAGTTCAGGGGGCTGATCTTTTCTCCATGAACTAAGTGAATGATATATGTATATTTAATTAAACTGAGATTATTAACCCCTTAAAGTTGCTTTCCTTAGAAAAGCAGATCAAAGAACCTATGCTGTTGTCATTGGGCTTGCACAGCCACAGTAGCTGCTAGCAATGTTGTTGATACAGTCAGTAAGAGAGCTCATAAAAAGGGAGAAAGGACCTACACGTGTACAAATATTTGTATAAGCACCCCTTTTCATTGTAGCAAAATATTAGAAATTAAGAGAATTACCATCAACTGGGGAATGGCTGAACAAGCTGTGGTATATGAATGTGTTGGAATATGATTATGCAATAAGAAATGATGAAAAGGCAGCTTTCAGAAAAACCTGGAAAGCTCTGTATGAATTGATGTAAAGTGAAATAAGCAGAAGCCGGAAAACATTGTACACAGTATTAGCAACATTGTGTGGTGGTCATCTATGAATGACTCAGCTCTTCTTAGCAACAAGCACAATGATCCAAGACAAGTACAAAGCACTCACAAAGGGAAATGCTATCCACATCCAGATAAAGAACTGATGAATGAAGATAGAAGTTTAATTTTTTTTACTTACTTTATTATTTTTGTGGTTTTTTTTTCCTTTTGATCTGTTTCCTTTTTCACAATATGGAAATATATTTTACATGACAGCACATGCATAACCTATGTCCAATTGTCTACCATTTCAGAAGAGGGGAGGGAGGATGAAAACATTTTAAAGCAAAATTTTGTAAAAATGAATGCTAAAAAATTGTCTTGACATGTAATTAGGAAAAATAAAATACTATTTTAAATTTTTTTTTAAAATAAAAATGAAGGATGAGTAACAAGAATGGTATTTGGTTGTTTTGGACAAGTGGGGCCTGTGCCATTGGCGTGGCTTACTTGTCACCTGAGGCTTAAAAACTCTATCATCTGTGGAGCTGGTATTCTTGATATTGAGGGAATTCCCATTGCCCTGCCTTTCTAACCCAGTATGGCTGCCATGGGGAACATGGAGGCAGACAGGAGTAGCGTCCTTCAAACTTAATGATAGTATCCTTTTAATCTTGTTGGTTAAGTGAATTTATTTTTGTTGAATTTTATATAGCTCAAGAATATGTAATGGCATTCTAATCCCTAAGCCTGAATTGCTAGATTGGACTACTGCTGGCCCTGAATACTCATCCATGATATCCCATCTCTCATCTGCATGCTTTTACATAGGCTGTCTCACAGCCTGGAAGGAATCTGACCCCAACTCTGCCTGTACATCCCTAGTTTCCTCCTTCAAAGCTGAACTCAAGTGCTACCTCCTTTAGGAAAGCAAACCTTTATCTCCTTCTCCCCCCACCTTACATACAAAAGATTTTCTGGAACGATTCTCCTCAAAATTACTCAATATATAGTTTGCATTTACTTTTCTATGTAAATGATGTTCCTTCTAATAGAATATCAACTACTTGAGGGCAGGAGACCAGAACAGAGGTATGAGGGCTACCAAAACAGAAAGGAACAAAAGGATTTGGTAAGGTGGAAAGCAGAATGATGGCAATGATGGTGATGATGGTGATGATTATGATGATTATGATGATGGTGATGATGGTGATGATGGTGATGATGATGGTGATGATGGTGATGATGGTGATGATGGTGATGATGATGATGATGATGATGATGATGGTGATGATGATGGTGATGATGGTGATGGTGGTGATGGTGATGATGGTGATGATGGTGATGATGGTGATGATGATGATGGTGATGATGGTGATGATGATGATGATGATGATGATGATGATGGTGATGATGGTGATGGTGATGATGATGATGGTGATGATGGTGATGATGATGATGGTGGTGGTGGTGATGGTGATGATGATGATGATGATGATGGTGATGATGGTGATGCTGATGATGATGATGATGATAACAACTATATAAGGATAATTAAAGCCATCATGGCACAGTGGCTAGGAAGTTCATCTTAAAGCAAGGGAGACCTGAGTTTGAGGGCTGCCTCAGGCACATATGGCCTGAGTGACCCAGGTCTTCACTTAACCCTTCAGTACTATGGGCAACTATTTAAGATTATAAATTAAAGAGAAGAAATGCACCTGAATTGGTAGAGGAAATTTCTTCATCTGGGATTTTCTTATACCAATAAAATCATAGGTCCATTGTGTCACTGGTACTTAATAATGATGATTATGATATCAAATTTTATGTGGTACTTTGGAGTGTGAAAAATGCTTTCCTCACAACAACCCTGTGAGGTAAGTAGTGTAAGTAGTCTTGTTCCTAATAATAAGGATAGATGATAGAGATCTCATGGAAATGATGAGGAAAGAAATTTTAGGATGTAAAGTCTTTTTAGAGAGGGCGAAGGCAGTGTAGGAGCACAGGACTTTAGAAGTTCTCAGTATGGAGTGTTTGGGGGTCCTCATAATTACACAAATGCAGATCAAGGTCTATTCCAGTGCTTTCTCGGCTGGCATGTCAGACAAGAGCCAAAAGTCAAGTAGCACAATAACTAGGGCTAGGGATAGACCTATGATTTACTTAGCATAGCATGTATCTGGGTGGTGAAACTCCCTCTACCAATTTAAGTTGATGCCTTCTCTTTAATTTATTCTCTTAGGAAATTGTCTACAATACCTAAAAATTAAGTGACTTGCCCATGGTCACAACAGCAGTATATGTCAGAGGTGGGACTGAAATTCAGGTTTTCCTTGTTTGGAGGCCTGTTTTCTGTCTACTATGCTGTGCTGCCTCTAAGAGAACAGCAAGAAGAATTCTCTGCCCTATCCCTAAATGGAAAGGGCTCTTATGTCTTACAGATTCTTCTGCTGTTGGGAGAGGGAACATGCTCTTAACACTTCATGCTTCTTAGGTTGTGTTGGTTGCCTGCTATATTATTATCTCCCAGGAACAAGCTGTGCCTCATTGTTGCTTCTGTTCAGCAGAGAAGCAACAAACTTCTGCTTTGAAGACAAATTTCTTCTGCTACCATATGCTGCTGTGTCTTCTGTTCTATTGAGTCACTTCCACCACTTTCTCCTATGGCTATGGGCTGCTGCTATGTTCTGAGGGGATAGTTTCTGCTGCTGTCACTGCTACTGCTGCAGTTTCTTTTCCAGAGGAAGTATTTTCACATTTAAGAGGCTGTCTTGGACAACATTCCTGAGATTAATCAACCCATTTTCAGCCCTTTTTAAAGTCAGATCCACTGCAAGTCCACAATAAATCCTTTCAGGTGATTCAATTTTTTAAAAAAAATTGCCGCCATCACTGCTTACCACGTTCCGTGGCAGGTTCCCTACATCTCCATCCTAGCTGGGTCCTTTCAATGGCTTTCATGCCCCCTGGGAACTAGCACCCAAAAACAAACAGACTGTTTTGAAGCTTTGATAAGGATCAAGAAAGCACTTAGCAAGACTAGAGCGGGAAGACATAGCTAGTGACCTCTGCTTTGAATTCTCACCACTATGGCAAATCAACAAATCAAATATTAAGTGTTTATTAAGCATCCATTATGTGCCAAGATCTGTCCTAGGTATTGAAGATACAAGGTCATAAATGAAACAGTCCCTGGCCTCAAAGTGGAAGGTCATCGTTCCCCTTTACACAGGGGAAGAAGCTAGAGAAGGGTGGTTTAATAGAAAGGAGTGAAAAGATTATTCTTGGGGGGTGAAATGGGGAATTGTGTGGGTTGTGTACTTCTAATCCATTACTGGAAGAGGATGTAGGGATGACTTACCTTCAGTTTTTTTTTTTTTTTGAAATATGATGATTCAAGTTACCCTCTGTCCCTAGAGCAAAGGGAGGAAAGATTTGGAGAATGTATCAGGAAATTTCAATTTAAATCAGGTAATTTCTCAGAACTGAGTCCATTTCTTGAAATGTCTTTTATTTATTTAGTACTTTTTTTTAACTCATTAAATGAGAGGCATTTTTTGAAGTCATGCTTTAACTACAAAATCTTGTCAAATAGTCCATAAATTAGGACATCTCCCTCATACTATTGGGTTCATGAGTCGTGATCTTGGTGTACTTTCATCCTCAAAAGCATGAAACTATTCTTCAAAGTTCCCCTTCTCAGAGAAGAGTGATTAAGAACACACAGACATTTTCATGGATACAATTTCCAACGTGCAACATTTCCTATTAGAAAGAACAATAGCTTCTTTATAGTAGGGGAAAGATGGCGTACTGCACTCTGCTGGACTAGCTAGCTTCTTGTTCCCATGGTAACTAATGTTCACAGATTCTGACAGCACATACCACCTGGTGATCTTGGGTCAAACAGCTGCATACAGCCTCTCAGTTTACAATGGAAAAGAGGAAGGGAAAAAAAGAAGCTAAAATTGTGGGAAGCAAAAGGCAGAGGGTTTACAACGGTTTTGGACCTGCCAGTGTAGGCATGATTTGCAACTACCCTGGTACTGCCTCCAATTAGTACCGAAAGCGAAGACATTTGTGTGGCTGGTGAGAAAACTTTAAGAAGTCGAGAGTCTCGCTGGCCCCCAGCTCTAACTGTGAGACTATCACCCTTCACGTATTAAGGAGTGTTAAAGTTTGCTTAGACAAATTGTTGGCCCTGTTTAAAAGGGAGTACCCAAAATGGGAAAGGTCATTTTCCTGGGTGCCCACTGAACTTACTGCTTGATTGTTCTTCTCTTGAAGAGCATTTAGCCCTGAGTTCAGTGGGTGTGAATGTCAGCCACACATCCATCAGAACCATTCATTTAAAGGCTCCTTAAAAGCCTTTTCACCTTAGTGTACCCAGTGTTCTTGAGTGTTTTAACCTTGGGGTGTGAACTTGATAATTGCTAGGTACTCTTTGCTTCTTTAGTCTCATCTTTTTTCCCTTCAGGGCTATTTTGTGAAGGCTAATTATGTATAGTGGCATTAAGCTTCTTGAACTCTGTTGAGGAAGGGCTTTTATCCACCTTGGAACTGTGTAAAACTTGGGGGGATTTCTGTTGCTAGCCCAGCTGACTTTTTTTGGTTTGGTGCTGTGCCAGGGGTAGGAAGTACAAAGCCCAATGACCATCTCTCACTCTGCCCAAAACTCCCCCCTACAAAATTTGGGTGAAAAGTTGAAGAATTCAAAGAACTCATTGTCCTCCAGATTTTATAGGAAAAATCATCTGAAGTGAACTACCATGGATTAGCTAGGACCTTAAACTGTAAGGTATGATAACAATCTTTATAGCTGATATTTCACTGGCTTTCTTCAAGATTCATTTCAAATCCAACATTTGACAAGATGCCTTTCCCAGGTCCACTATCACCCCATCCCACCCAATTCCCCTCTGAGATCACTTTTCATTTGTTCTGTATATATCTTGCACATATCCAGTTGTTTTCATGTTTACCTCTTTTGTTATAATGTAAGTTTCTTGAGGGTGGGGATTCTTTTTGCCTTTCTTTGTGATCCCAACATTTAACAAAGTGCCTGGCATATAGTGAGCACTTAAATTCTCATTAACTGATTGCTGACTGACTTAAGTTTTAGAAAGTGCTTTATGTATATTATTTCATTTGATCCTCAACAGCTCTATAAATATAGATACTATAGGCATATTTTTATGCCTTTATAGATGAAGAAACTAAGGCTTATAGAGATGAAATGGTTTTCTTGAAGTTGCAGAATAAGTAGTGGAGTCAGAATTTGACAGTTCCCCCTTGAGACCATACATAGTGCTATTTTTGAATTGGAACTAGAAAAATTTGCAATGGCTATCAATAGAGGCATAATCAATCAATCAACGTGCATTCATTAATTACCTACTGTGTGCCAGGCATTGTGCTAAACACTTTGTTTAGAATTAAATACCAATCAAAGGGATGCCCATCAATTGGGGAATGGCTGAACAAGCTGTGGTATATGAAGGTGATGGAATACTATTGTGCCATAAGAAATGGGGATGATGCAGACTTCATAACAACCTGGAAAACCTACACGACATAATGCTGAGTGAACGGAGCAGAGCCAGGAGAACGTTGTGCACAGCCACAGATATATGGATTCCATGAGGACCAACCCTGACATACTGCGCTTTTCTCAGCAACCTAAGGGGCAAGGACAACTCCAGGGGACTCACGATGGAGAATGCTATCTTCATCCAGAGAAAGAACTGCGAAGTTTGAATACAGATCGAGGCGCACTACATGCTCGCCTTTTTTGCTTCTTTTTTTGTTTTTGTTTTTGGGTTTTTTTTTTGGTTCTGTTTCTTCTTTCTCATGATTCATTCCATTGGTCAAAATTCTTCTCCACAACTTGACTAGTGCATAAATTAATTCAATGCGAAGTTATACATGACAGTTATATGAGATTCCATGCCGTCTTGGGAGGGAGGGGGGAGGGAGGGGAGAAAAACTGGAACTCAAAACCATGTAGAACCGTGTGTGGTAAACTAAAAATAAATGAAGAAATTCAAAAAAAAAAAGAATTCAATACCATAGATACAAGTTTTATACATTTTCCACTGGTGATGAATTTTGAAGATGAGAATTTTCAGTTGCCAAATTCTCATGTCACTTGAGAAATCAGCATTTCCAATCAATTCAAGAAACATCAAGTTCCTAGTATATATTAGGCAATGTGGTAGGAACTGGGAATGCAGAGACTAATAACCATAATGATTGCCTTAATAATATTAATACACTATAAAACAATAATAAGGATTAATAGCTATTGGTTGTAACATTTAATTAATGCTAACAGTCTCTAGATAGCATTGAAACATATAGTTTTTAAATTCTATAGGCCATATGGAAATAGGATAAACTATATATTATCTCCATCATCTTATCTGCTACCAGAATTGCCCCGAAGATGCTTTCAGTGAGTCTATAGAAAATGAGCTTATAGCCCAATTTTTTCATTTTATCCCCCTTTGCCAAATATTTTATGTGTCTCAACATTAAATATAAAAGAACGATAATGGGATAGTGACTTATCCCAAGACCATTTCTATGTGAACTCCATAAGATAATAAGAATGAGAAAACTACTGATACTGCTGCTATTAACTGTCAAAACCTGAAAAATCCTTGTCCCCAAAGAGCTTATGTTCAAAGACCAAGTGATTTCTTACATTCAATGTCTAAGAGCTTTTGTTTCTAACATTTAATTAACTCTTATAGAGCATCTAGACAGCATCCTAAAGATCCCTACAATGGCATTTACAATATGAGTTTTATACTTTATAAACTTTATTAAATAGAAAAGATAGTTTTATATGACATTTTTTCCCTAAGGAGTAAAATGATTCACGGGAAACATTAATTCATTCAACAATAGTAAATAATGCATATACATATACATATGGACATAGACATACGTATACACACACGTGTGTGTATATATATATATACATATATAGTTTCAGTTAAAGTTAATAAAGGCAGAGGTAATTATGATGATGTCAGACAAAGCAAAAGTAGAAGTAGACCTAATTAAAAGAAAAATTCAAGTAAATTACATTTTGCTAAAAGATACCATAGACAATGAAATAATGTCAACACTAAACATATATGCAACAAATGGCATAGCAGCCAAAATCTTAAAGAAAAATTTAAATGAGTTACAGAAGAAGTAGGCAGTAAGACTATACTGCAAGAGATGGAAAGAGAAATTCTATTCAAAGTAACTGCAGACAGTATAAAATATTTGGGAGTCTACTGGCCAAGACACACACAGGAATTATATGAACACAATTACAAAACACCCTTCACACAAATAAAGAGAAACAATTAGTTGCTCATGGGTAGGCTGAGCCAATATAACAAAAATAACATTTCTATCTAAATTATTTATTCATTTATTCAATGCCATGCCAATCAAACTACCAAAGAATGACTTTATAGAGCTAGAAACAAAAACCCAATAAAATTTATCTGAAGGAACAAAAGGTCAGGAATATCAAGGGAATCCATGGAAAAAAAGTGAAGGAAGGCATTATAGCAATACCAGACCTCTAACTATACCACAAAATGGTAATCTTCAAAATAATCTTTTACCAAAATAAGAAACAGAACTGTTGGTTAATGAAATATATTAAGTACACAAGATTCAGAAGTAATAAAACACAACAACAACCTAGTGTTTGATAGATCCCAAATTTGGGGGGCAAGAACTCACCATTTGACAAAGCTATAAATGGTCACATGAAAATATACTCTAAATCACAAATAATTCGAGAAACAAAATGCAAATTAAAACAACTCTTAGGTACCACCTCATTCCCATGACTAAGATGGCAGAAAAAGAAAAATTGACCATGTATTAGGGCATTAAAAACCTCACAAACAAATGCAGAGAGGATGTGGGAAAACAAGTACACTAATGCACTATTGGTGGAGCTATGAACTGGTCCAACATTTTAGAGAACAATTTGGAACTGTGCCCAAAAGGCTATAAGACTATCCATACCCTTTGACCCAAACATTTGACTAAGAAAGGAAAAAAAGATCCATATGAAGAAAATATTTAAAGTATCTCATTTTGTGTTGGCAAAGAATTGGAACTAAGAGGATACCCATCACTTGGGGAATGGTTGCACAAGTTACGGCACATAAAGTGATACAATACTATTGTGAGAAATGATTAAGGGTATGGTATAAGAAAAATATGGGAAGACTTACATGAACTGATGCAAAGTGAAGTGAGCAGAACCAGGACAACAATATATATAGTAACAGCAATACTGTAATAATCAATTGTGAAAGACAGCAATTCTGATCAATACAGTGATCCACAACAACTACAAAGGACTCATGATGCAAACGCTATTCACCTTCAGATAGAGAGTTGATCAACTCCGAGGGCAAATTGAAGCATATTTTTTCTCTTCCACCCCTCCCAAAACATGGCTAATGTGGAAATGTTTTGTGTAATTTCATATGTATAATGGGTATTATATTATTTGCCTTCTTAGTGGGTGGGGAAGAAGATGAAAGGAGAGAGAAAATTGGAACTGAAAAGAAAAACTTTTTTTAAAAGATCCAATTGTAACCTTTACAATGTAAACATTTACAACTCAGAAATTGGCAAACTACAAATCAAGGCTTGGTTTATTGTTTTACTGATTGTCTAGACTTAATAAAATTATGGAGAAAATGTTAATAATGTCCATTAAACATTAAAGTTTTTTTGTGTTTTCAGAGACCTAGTTATTAAACAACACACCCCTGATTCCCTCCCGTGTGAGACTGGACACCTCATTATTAGTTATGTTGTAGAAGAGATAGTGTTTCAGGTCCTTGCCAGTTCCGAAATTCTGTGATTCAGACATACTTTCACCAGGAAGGCAAAGGATCTCCTAACTCAACCAGCGAATGGAGCTCTCTTCTATGTCCCAACTCTTTCTTCTTATTCCCTACAGTCTGGCCCAATGATAAAAAAAAACAGCATTTCTATAGTACTTTAGGGTTTGAGAAATGCTTTGCAAATACTATCTCATTTTATCCTCCTTTGGGAGGTAGGCGCTATTATAATCTCCATTTTATAGACGAGGAAACTGAGATGAGTTAAATGACTTACCCTGGGTCATACAGCTAGTAAATGTTTGAGGCCGCATTTGAACTCAAGTCTTCCTGACTCCAAGTCCAGCATTCTATCCACTGGGTCACTTAGCTGCCTAAGGTAGTCTGATGAGATGGAATGCCTTGAGCCATCCTCTATATCAGCGAACAGAGAATACATGAAGGGGAGTAAAATGAGTTGAGTCTGAAAGTTTAGGATGGAGTCAAAATGTGAAATTTTATGTAATGAGATGTTTTTAAAGCACTTAGCGCAGCACATAGTAGGTGCTTAATAAGTGCTTATTCCCTGCCTTTTACATGCCTGGCTGAGGAGTTTGCATTTTATCCTAGAGTTAAGAAAGAACCACTCAAGTTTTTTGAGCAGAAGAGTGACATGGTCAGGTCAATGCTTTAAGACAATAAATTTGACAGTTATGTGGAGGAGAGAATGGAAAATGGAGAAAGGAATGATATTCACATTAGGGTGACAAATTAGGAGGCTACTGAAATAATTTAGGCAAGAGGGGACAACAGCCAGAACCATGCTGTCAAGAAAGGCCCAGATGCAAGAGACAATGTTAGATTAATGAGACTTAGCAGCTAATTGGATAGAAAGGAAATAAAGGAGAGTCATGAATGACTCCACAGTTGCGAACCTCGGTGACTGGAAGGATGGTGGTATTATCAACAGACATAGGAGAAAGTTGGAGGATGGATAACTTAAGCAGGGAAGATAGTGAATTCTGTTTTGTACATATCTTTAGGGCAGCCAATTAGAGATTTCTGGTAGGTACTTACTAGTGCATATTTGTAACCCAGGGAAGAGATTTAGGCTAGATATGTAGAATTGGGGATCTTCTGCATAGAAACAATTGAATCTAGGGGAACTGAGGAAATCATCAAGAATGAGGTGTCCAGTATCAAAAGCTAAGTAGAATTCTGGTACGTTGAGAAAGGCCATAAGATACGTCAACTAAAAAATTAGTGTTAACCTTAGAGGCCAGTTCCTGTTGTTCATGGGATCAGAAGTCAGACCTCAAGGAGCTGAGGAGTGAGGAGTAGCAAAAGGTGAGGAAGTAAAAGTCATGGGTGTACATTTTTTCAGTGTTTGGTTGCAAAAAAAAAAAAGCACATTAGACAAGAGCAAGAGAAGGGTCAAATGAAGATTCTTAAAATGGGAAGGCAGTGAAGATGAGGGTATATTTATAAATGTTTGGTAAGGAACTAGTAGAAAGCAGTATATAAATAGATGGCCAATCATCACAACATCCCTGGAAAGCCCTTATGCGTAGGAATTCAGGTCTAGTTGTCTTCCCAGAGACTTAAAGACTTACGAGATAGACCAGTTCCCCATGGTTGCAGTAAGGATAGACCTCGACTACTGGCTAGGATTACCTACCTCTGTAGGACCTAAGTCCTGTGTCCCAGTCCTTATTGTGATAGACCCAACATTTTTTCCTTGGATGACAACTGTACAACTTATTGCCCAATCCTACTCTTCATGCTTAGAAAAGCAACCTATAGAGGACTTTAAAGCACTCAGAGATGAATAGAAAATTTGAGTTTCAAATACAAGACTCAAGAGAACCATAAAAAGGTAAACAGGAAAGGGAAATCTTAAGAGACTAAATATGGTTAAACTAATTACATTCCTACTTGGGAAGATGATACTTGTAACTCACAAGAACTTTCTCATTCTTAGGGCAGATAAAAGGAGTGTATATATACAGAGGGCACAGGTGTGAGTTGAATATGAAGGGATAATATCTAAAAAAAGTAAAGTTAAGGAGCAAGAGAAGAATGTGCTGTGGGAAAGGGAAAGGGAAAGGTAGAATGGGGTAAATTATCTCACATAAAAGAGGCAAGAAAAAGCTTTTACAGTGGAAGGGAAGAGGGGGGATGTGCGGGGGAGTGGGTGAACCTTACTTTCATCAGGATTGGCTCAAAGAGGGAATAACATGCACACTCAATCGGGTGTAGAAATCTATCTTACCCTACAGGAAACTAGGAGTAGGGGAGGGGATAGCAAGAAGCAAAACACTTTTGAGGAAGAAAAGGGTGAAAGGAGAGAATAAAATAAACAGGAGGGGGAAGTAGGGTGAAGGGAATAGCAGTTAGCAATAGTAACTGTGAAAATAATTTTGAAGCAAGTTTCTCTGATAGAGGGCTCATTTCTTGAACAGATAGAGAACTGAGTCAAATTTATAAAAGTAAAAGCCGTTTCCCAATTGATAAACGATCAAAATATATTAAGATTTTTTCAGATGAATTAACCAAAGCTATTTATAGCTATATGAAAAGACATTCTAATTCACTACTGACTGGGGAAATGCAAATTAAAACAATTTTGTGATATTACCACATACCTATTAGATTGGCTAATAGGACAGAAAATATAAATGACAAATGGTGGCAGGGATGTGGGGAAAATGAGACTTTAATGCACTGTTGGTGCAGTCGTGATTTGATTCAACCATATTGTAGAACAATTTGGATCTATGCTCAAAGGACTACAAAGCCATGCATACCCCTTGACCTAGCAATACCACTACTAGGTCTGATCCCAAAAGAGATTAAAAAAAACATAAAGGAAAAGGAGATATATGTATAAAAATATTTATAGCAGAATTGGAAATTGAGGAAATACCCATCAATTGGGGAATGGCTGAACAAACTGTGGTATGTGATTATGATGGAATACTATTATGCTGTGGGAACTGACAACAGGATGCTCTTAGAAAAACCTGGAAAGACTTGCATGAACTGATGCGAAGTGAAATGTATTGTGTATAAAGTAACAGCAATATTGTAAGATGATCAGCCATGAATGACTTAGCTATTCTCAGCGTACAATGATCCAAGATAACTCTGAAGGACTTATTATGAAAAATGGTGTCCATCCCCAGAGAAAGAACCGATGGTGTCTGAATGCAGATTAAAGCATACTTTTTTTACTTTATTTTTCTTGAAGTTTTTTTGACCTATGTTTTCCTTTACAACATGACTGTTATAGAAATGTTTTGCATGACTACACCTGTATAACCTATATCTAATTGCTTGCCTTCTCAATTAGGGTGTGTTGGTAAGCAAAATAGGCTCCTTAGCACTTAGTTCAACAAGTGCCCTTGAGTAGTTTGACTTTTGTTCCCTTTGAGTAATTCATTGAGCCTTACTAGGTGCTAAGCCCCAAGCCTGAACTGCTATTAGGTGTAAAACCTTAGTGGGTGTGGATTGGCAACTAAGGTGGTGCCCGAGGTGGGGCTAACTCCAGGGAGGGCCTAGTTTACATGTCTGGGAGAGCAGAGGCTTGTAGGTTTAAGTCCACCTGTTTGTGACGATTCTAGGTCACGCAGGTGAGTCGCATGTGTGACTCACCCCTGATGCTGAAAAAGATATAAAAACCAGGGGTTGGCTGTCTGTTCTTTGGAGCTCTCTTACCCACAGCAGTGGTGGCGCACGCGACTCTGGGCCAGCCCTTGTTCTGAGCTCCCGAACTGGACCTAGATGTTGGTAACTATGAATTGTATTGGATCTGTCTGTTGATGTGTGTAATTTGTTTGTATTTTGCTCTGAAGTTCAGTGTGCTGGCTTTTTCCCCTGAACTAAGTGAGTGATATTTGTGTGCTGAATTAAAGTAAGCTTGCCAACCCCTTAACCTTGCTTTCCCTAGTTAAGCAGATCAAAAGAACCTGTGATTTCTGGGTGCTGGCTGGGGGTGGATCTTACACTCCCACAGAAGCTGCTAGCTGGATTGTTGAAACAGAGGGGGTAGGGAGGAAGGGAGGAACTCAAAGTTTTAAAAACAAATGTTAAAAAATTTTTTACGTGTAACTGGGGAAAACTAAAATACTAATTTTTTTTTAAGAGCAGCCTAATAGTGTAGGACTACTGTATCACAGAGTTGATAGAATCTTCACTAGAATCTAGTAGAATGGCAGGACTATGGCCCAAGAATAAGAACATGGTAGCCAACATGCAACTTGTATTTCCTGGAGTTGACTGAGGCCATGGAGATCTAAAAATCAGTGATAGCATATAACTCCTTTGATCCAGGCAGAGCTAGACAAGGAAGGACTCTGAAGGTATTGTCAAGTAAACAACTGACAATGGCCTTATTGTTGGGCCTTCATTTTCAAAGAGGACCAATAACATCATGGTGATGTCTTGGCTTTGCCTGTGAAGTGGATTTAAGTGAGACAGAGTTGCACAAAGTCATCAGCCTTACTCTTTCTTCCTGAGTCATTGCAGTCCAGTTGCAGGACAAAAGTCTGAGTTTTTTGTGTTTCCCCTTACTCTTACTCCTAACAAATCTGGGCTTGACCACTGAAGCTTCTTCTGTTTCATAACACCTGGCTAGTCCTCTGGTTCTGAAATGGATGACTATTTGAGATGATCCCAGTCTAACAATCTGGTTACCTTTTAGGATCATAGCTTGGATTCTGACCTTTCCCTTTTGATGTTCTCTCTCTCTAGGTTTCTTCATTGCCCTTAATCATTGGCATGAGTGAGTTCCATCCCCATAGATAGGGGTGGGGATGGAACAAGCATTTATTAAGTGCCTACTATATTCTAGGCACTGTCCCAAGTGCTTTACAAATATCCCCTTTGATCTTCACAACAACCCTGTGAGGTAAATGCTATTATTATCCCCATTTTATAAGTGAGAAAACTATGTGACTTGCTAAGGGTCTTACAGCTAGTGTCTAAGGCTGAATTTGAACTCAGGTCTTCCTGATTGCAGGACCAGTGCTCCATACAGTGTACCAACTATATGTCTTATGGGTAGGATTCTCCCTTCTCCTTCTCCTCAGTCTCCTTAGTTTCAACCCATTTCCATCCTTGCCTCCTCTCACAATGCTTCAAACATCTACTTCTTCAGGGACTATATTCTCTACTTTACCAGAATATATTCTACTTTACCCAGTTCAATGGATATAAAAAATAAAAACTATTGAAATGTATTAGATTGATGACAAATTTATCTGTTGATAATTGGTTGGGTCAAGGGCCTAAAGCGTACAGAAGTGTTTACTTCTAGGTCACAGATTCAAAACTCGTCAGTAGTTCCAGCGTCTTTAACTTGCCATTGTTGAGCGGTCATTTGGTGGCCTATCACTCCATGAGCATATAATGCCTGTCCTTTTTGCTTTGGTTTGAAGATGTCATGGTAACCATTCTCATCGTGTTTATCTTCTACAAATTTTAAGCAAGCGTGTTTTTAAGAAGTCTTATTGATGCCCTTTATTTTTATATCATAGTAATTTCCAGATATATCCACGCCCAAACTCCACCTCTCACCTCCTAGTAAACCTTCCCTTACAACAGAAAACTGCCAAGCAAATCCAACTGATATAGCAGCTGCATCCCACACCCCTGGTCCCCCACCTCTGTAATGAAAGGAGGCTAGTGCTCGCCTTCATCTCTTCTCCCCAAGAAGATTGGACATTATCATTATATACTATGTGACCTCATTTGATTCTTCTTTCCATTTGCATGCTTGTAGTTATGTTTCTCATTTTCTTGGTCTTGTTTGCTTCGTTCAAGATTTTACCTTTCAATAGGGCTAGAACCCAGCCCTGTGATTTCATTGGAATAGAAAAATACTAAGGCAGAAGTTCCTCACTGACCCACATCTTCTATGTAATTTATAGGCTTAGAGAATTTCTTAGAGCACTAAGAGGTTAAGTGACTTGCCTAGGGTCAGTAAATATCAAAGACAGGACTTGAATCCAGGTCTTGCTGTCTCTGAATCAACTCTATCTATTAGAAGATTATTTCTTAATCTAACTTTGCAATATCAAAATTCGCTTGAAGAAAATTAATCACCATACACATAAAAGTACAGGCGTTCTCTGCTATAAGTGTTTCAATCTCACAGACAAGAACTCGAGCCTATAAATCAGAAGGTAGTGCTGAGAAATTCATAACTTGCTTAATTTACAGTATAAAAAAACAGCCTAAACTCCCAGATATCTTTTCTGCCATCAGTGCTGACCGAGTTCCTGGGTCAAGTGAGGAGAGTGGAGATCATATGTTTCCCAGGATAGAATAAAAATCTCTACTCTGAGTCAGAAACACAGTGTTATCATCTATCTTTTAGAAAGGCCTGATAGGAGGAAAGTCAAAGAAGTGCCCAGGGAATAGGACGAACTGGAATCAGGCTACATTCACAGGGGGGAGAAAAATGCTAGAAGGAGCTTCCAGGGTTATGAAGGATGAAAATGAAACAACAGCAGTGTTTCTCAAATTGGGTCATGATCCCTGGAGGGGATTTGGCGGAAGGAAAATACCAGAGAGAAATTCCAAAGTGTATGCTTCACATCTGTCCTAATCTCATCACTGTAGGGGAAGAATTGAAGTGAGAAATCACAGTGGCTACTAGAATACAGTTAGAATGGTTTGCCCTGGACCCATGGTCAGCTACTGAGAGAGGAACATAACTCCAATTCATGTTAAAGGTGGGGGTCAAAGTCCTGAGTTAAAGTGAAGTTGTAAAATACTCTCTCTCTCTCTCTCTCTCCTTCTCCTTTTCCTCTTTCTCTCTCTGTCTTTCTCTCTAAGATGACCTTTTTTGCCTTTCCTCCTCTACAAGGATGCCCTGAATTTTCGTTGTATAGATAACTAGGTGGTGTAGTGGAGTTGATGTCAGTAGTTTACTAGCTGTTTACTAACTGAGTGGCCCTGAGCAAGTCTTTAAACCTCTCCTGAATTCAATCTCCTTGTTTATAATACAGGAATAAGGCAGCTAAGTGGCACAGTGGATAGAGTGCCCAGCTTGGAGCCAGGAAGACTCAGCCTCATGAATTCAACTCTGGTCGCAAACACTTACTTGCTGTGTGACCATGGGCAAGTCACTTAACCCTGTTTGCCTGAGTTTCCTCATCTGTGAAATGAACTGGAGAAGGGAATGGCAAACCACTCCAGCATCTTTGCCAAGGAAGCCCCAAATGGGGTCATGAAGAGTTGGACACCACTGAACAACAACAAATAGGAATAACAGAACCCAACTGACAGGGCTGTTGTGAGGATCAAATGAGATAAGCTATGTAAAACACTTTGCAAAGCTTTAAGTGCCCTATGAATACTAGCTATTATGGTTATTTTTTTCTTCCTAGAAGATGCATGATGTAATGGAAGTACTACTAGATTTGAAGACAACAGAAGTAGGTTTGAACCCCAGTTCTGTTACTTACAGCACCACTTGTGTGACCTGGAATGAGTCACCTCCCTGAGTGCCCTCCTCTGTCAAAGGTGGGAATTGGGTTGATCTCTAGAATCCCTTTGTGCTCAAAGTCCTATGAGCCTAGGATTTTTACCATATGACAATGATGTGTTGTGGAAGCACATGCTGTGATTTGCCTAAGGCCTTAAAGCTCTTAGGGCTAACTCTGACCCTATACCTCCCTGTGAAGGGCCTATGAAACAGGGGATTCTCATCCCTCTAATCTCTCTGCTTCAACTCCATAGTTTGCCATGGTAGAGAAGGGCAGAGGGGCTACAGCTGGGTCCACATGTCACCCCTTTGGTCTACTTAGTTCTTTTAATGCCTCACGTAGGATTTTCCCAGTGAAATAGTATGTGGTTGGATATATAATGTGCTCTGGAGTAAAAATGTGAGCTGTGCAGGAGGTGGGACAAGTGTAGACTTTGCCACAGGTTAGGTGTCCTTTAATAATGAGTGCAGGTGTGGCCTGGTAATGTGGGCAACAACGTGCTGCCACAGGATCAAGAACATCCAAGTGCTACCTTCATGAACTTATATTTTAAAAAAAAGGTGTAGGAAAATACACCGTCATACACAAATATGCACGTTGTTACATGGCCCTGTATTTTGTCACAGTCAACATTTATAGATGGGTGTTTCTGTGGATAGAGTTCATGTTCCCATAATCCTTGGGGCCGAAGTAGAAAGTCTCTTTTTTAGGGAAATGTTATAGACTACACTTCCCAGAAGGTTGTGCGTGAGTCTGTCACATACAATGTCCCCCAGGATCAAGAGTGTGCTAGAGTCAAGTGGCTGGGTTGGAGACAAACAATTACTAAATTATCAGTGAGAGCATTAACCCCTCAGAAATTGGCAAACCCTATAAATCAAGGCTTGATTTATTTTTTTGTGGACTGTCTAGACTTTAAAAAGTGATGGAGAAAATATTTATAATGTAGATTAAACTTAAAAGTGTATCATGAATCAATGTTTTAGCACTGGTAGAGGTGTCAAAGATGAAAAAGGTATTGAAAGAGGCCCCAGGTATTCTGAAGTGCTCTGGAGGTTAATGTATACTAGTTACAGTGTCAAGATTGAAACCAGAAAAACTAAGCAGAGACTGGCACAAATGCTAATCTGTAATACTCAGCCGTGAGTGATCTGTGCATCTTTCCTGCCATCTTCACAGGATCATAGTTCATAGATGTATCACAGAAAGGACCTCTAGATGTCTTCTACTGTAAACATAGCATATAGATGAGCAAACAGCTAGGTTTAATGAAGTTCAATGACTTATCTAAGGTCACATAGGCAGTAAGGGGTGCAACTTGGATTTGAATCCAGATGTTCTCATTCCAAATCCATCACTCTTTCCACTGTTAACATGTTTCATCTCTATCATTCTCTATTGGAGAGACAGCTATAAATTATAAAACATTTGTGACCTTGAATTCTCTGTCATTGACCTTGTATTTTATTTTAAACTTAATTTTGCTATATTTCGTTTTTTTATCACCTACCTTTCTCAATCTTAACAACCCTTCTCCCCCTCCAGAGAGACATCCCTCAAAACAAAGAATTTTTTTTAAAAGACAGAAAAAAATTAGCAAAACTAACCAATATCTCCCCCCAAATCTGATATCATCCATCAAGTCCCACATCTCCTTCCCTTTCCCTACCTGCAGAGAAGAAAGGAAGGTGCCTTTTGCATCTCTTCTTTAAGGCCATGTTTAGTCATTATCACTTCAAGATTTTCAGTTTTAATTGGTTTGTTGTTGTTTATTCCACTTACCTTGCTATAACCAATGTACATTATCTTTCTGGTTCTGCTTTCATCACTTTGTATCCATTCAGATAATTTTTCCATGTCTTTCTATATTAAGCATATTCATTATTTCTTACAGCATAATGATATTCCATTATATTCATGTACCACAGTTTGCTTAGTCATTCCTCAATCAATGGGCAGATTGGTTTCCAATTCTATTGCATTCTTTTACATTTAATATCTTTTGTTCTAATTTATTGAACTATCGAGCATGGTGTGGGACAGTGTCATTGTTGTATAACCTTAGGAAAGTCATCTAATCTCTCTGAGCCTCAATTTTCTCTTAACCAAAATTAAGGGATTGGCCTCTGTGGCCTCTAAGATCTCTTTCTGCTCTAGGATTCAATTCGATTGAATAAATATTTATTAAATGCCTACTATGTGTCAATCACTGTGCTAGGTGCTAGGGATACAAATAAGTTCCTGCCCTTAAGGAGCTTACAATATAATAGGGGAAGATAACACACAAAAGGAATGTGAAAGTGCATTTGTGGAGGGGGAGGAGGGGAGTCTGACTAGGGACTAGGGAGCACTCCGCAGAGGGGCTTATTGTTCCATGGAATCAAAGCTAGTAGAGTTGCCAGTGGAGAACAGAGTTACCAGAAAGGTTGTGAGCCTTGTATAAAGGAAGGCTTTGGGAGGAATTTAATGCTTCTCCACACCTCCCCCACACCCACCCCCAGCCCTTTAATCAGAGGGGAGAGGCAACTGAGGGTGAAGGATTCAGTGTATAAAAAAAGTCATTCCTCATGGTGATGATATTTCATGTGATCAGATTATGGGGTGGGGCGGGGTGGGATGGGGGGTAGGGGCAGAGCATGTTGTTCCACTGAGTGGAAGTCAAGAAGAACTGCTGAAGGAGAACGCAGTAGATAATTCTATTTCTTAAGCAAATCATTTAACAAAGACATACTTGCCTTCTCCAGATCTAGAGCTGGGGATGCAAAGATAATAATTGGCATAATCCCTACCTCGTGGAGTTTACTTGGGGGTCTTAGGAGTGGGTACAACATAAAAAAGATAGAAATGTAATATAACTTGGGGGAAGGCTTATGGCACCAAAAGAGATATTCAAATTACTGTTGAGAAAATTTTAAGAAATGAAAGGATACTGTCGATTGGGAATAGCAAAGACATCATCAAAGGAATAGTGCTTATATTTTGAAGGAAGAGGATTCTGAAAGGCAGATATAAGGAGGAAGGGGATTCTAGCCATGGGCGATGGCTTGTGTGCATGTAGAGAAGTAAGAGACAATGTTTTGAATTCAGGGTAATATCCAATAGTTCACTTTTAATAGACTAAAGAGGGTGTGGGGGGAATCTTATGAAATGAGGCTAGAAAAATAAGTTGGAAACAAAGACCCTCCAACACAAAGCTGAAGCATCTATATTTATCCCAAATACAACAGTGTGTCACTGAAGATTTTTGAGCTGGCTGGGCAGCAGCATGGTCAGACTCATGTCTTAGGAAGAATATTTTAGCAACTGTATAAAGAATGACTCAGAGATGGAAAGAGGCTAGAGGCAGGGGGACTAATTAGAAATTATTACAATAGCCTAGATAAGAGACGATGGGGTATATGAGGGGCTAGTATTCCCATGAGGAAAGACGAGAGAAGATGAGTAGTATTCTCCCTTAATGAAGTACAAGATGACATTAGCACATTTTTTTTTGCTACCTTGTCACACTGTTGACTCATATGATGATCATAACTGATATTTGTAATGCTTTGCATCTATTATTTCATTTGATTCTCATAAGAGCCCTAGGTGGTACAGTGGATGGAATGTTGGGCCTGGAGTCAGAAAGATCTGAGTTCAAATTTGGCTTGAAATACTAAAGAATTGTGTGAACCCAGGAAATTTCACTTAGCCTCTGCCTGCCTCAGTTCCTGTGTGGTAAATTAGGAATAAAAGTAGCACCCACCTCTCAGGGTTATTGTGATGACAAAAGATGGTATTTGTAAAGTGCTTAGCATAGTGCTTGATACACAGCAGGTGCTTAATAAATGTATATTTCCTTCCTTCCTATGAGGTAGGTACACAAGATATTTTTATTTTATATCCGTGGAAACTAAAGCTCATAGTGGCTGAGTGACTTAACTCTGGCCACTCAGCTAATATCATAGCAGAATTTAAACCCAGATCTCTCTTAATTCCAAGTCTTCCCTCTTATAGAAGGAAATGATTGGTAGAATAAGCTCTTGAAGAATAGAGGAGAGGATGGGATTAAGGGCAAAAGTAGAGGAGCTAGTCTGGTCAGGGAGAAGGGCTACCACATCCTCTGAGAAAAGGAGAAGATATGGGGTATAGAGGTATAGATTTGGAGGTATGGAAGAGGAAAGATGAGAGAGTATATATCAGATGGCTTTAATATTCTCAGTGAGATAGGCCATCTAGCCCATCTCCCACACTTAACAGTTGAGGAAACAGAGCCCCTAAATGGTTAAATGGTATGCCCAAGGTCACAGAGGAAGGAAGGAAGGAAGGAAGGAAGGAAGGAAGGAAGGAAGGAAGGAAGGAAGGAAGGAAGGAAGAATGGAAAGAAAGAAGAATAGAAGGAAGGAAAGAAAGAAAAAGCATTTAGCAAATACCTACCCTGTGCCTGACACTGTGCACTCTATCTACTGTGCCATTTAACTGCAGCTGTAACATTGGGCTTTAAACCCAGGACCTCTTATTCCAAATCCAGAAAACTTTCCACTATACCTGGGTTCATGTGGCATCTCTTCCCATGGCAAGACTCTACTCTTTCACTTCTCTATTCTATGCTCCCCCACCCTCTAACACCTATGAAGCCAAAGCAGAGCATCTGGATATTTTAGGTGAATTGACCTGATGACCTGAGTAAGTTTCTCAGGTCTCCTGTTCACTTTCCTGGCATTGCTATAGTCATAATTCCTCTTAATGGTAATAACAATGGATGACATTTAGAGGCATATTGGCCAACCTGGAGGCTATGATTGGGCCAAGAGAACATTTATTTGGCCGAAGTTTTGTGAAGAGAAATGGATGAAGGAAGGGATAGAAATGGAACTAGATGGAAGAAAGCCTTGAAACAGTGTGAGAGCTTTGTGAAACTCTATAGATTTTCTATAAAGAAAAGCTAATTTTTAAATTGAATTTGTTACTGACTTAAGGTTACTATCTGAATTGCTCCTTGAAAATCCTACATTTTACCATCTTAGAAAATCTGATAGACAAAATGAAAAGTCAACAGGAAAAATAGCAAAGAGGCTTAAGTCATAAGTTACAAATCCAGTGATTCTGGCTTTAACCTTCAACATGAAAGAAAAATAGTGTCTGGCTTGAAAAAACACTTGGTTATGGACTCTTCCCTGTTTTCAGGCTCAATTCTTTTACAAGCCCTTGAAAAGATAAATCCAACTATAAATCAACTGGGAAAATGGGACTAGGAGTCTGAGTGAGACTGTATTGTTTGCTTTTTCTATACCTCATTTGTGTTAAAGATGACAACCTAAAGATGACTTAACCTTAACAAATTCATTAAATGGATTATATACACATATATATATGTATACATATATATAAGAAATAATACTATATGCATATAGTATTATTTCTTTTTTCTCTTTTTTAAACTCAGGTACTTTTTTTTTTAATTCAAATAACAAATGCAGGTATATATGTCTGTAGGTATGCATGTATCTGCCAACTCTCAGTTGACATTAATTCAGCACTTACCGTGTGCCTAGCACTTTGCTAGGTGCTTTGGAATGTGAAGGAAAAACATTCTGCTCTAGCCCTTGACATGCTTATAGAGAAATCATATATGAAAAATTACTAGACAAGAATGTTATAGAGAAAGTGTGTTGGTTCTAAAGTCACAGGATCTAGGTTCCAATTCAGTCTCTGATATTTTCATGTGTAACTGTAGACAAGACAGTTAAGTTCCTTGGATCTCACTCTTATCTGTAAAATTAGAAGGGTAAACTAAATGGTTTCTGAGGCTCCTTATGGTGGGGTTTAGACTGTGGAAGCCCCCTTGAACTCTCCTTGAATCTTCCCACTTGATGAGGCATTTGCCTGAGGCCATAAGCCCTTCGTTATTGCTAGGCTCAAATCTCTAGGTTATTCTTAACCTAGCCTAGCCCTCCATTGTCTGGCTAGTTTCCACGCTTGATCCTATCAAAGTGTCTATGCCCAAATCAGTTACTCTTAAACTAGCCTAGTCCTACATTGTCTGTTACCTCCAAGTAGCCTTCAGCTACTTGCCACCCTTAATCCCATTCTCTCTGTTCCTGGAGTCTGACCTCATCCCAGTCCCATCAAGTTCCTCCTTAGACTCTTCCTCAAGATCCTCCCTAAACCCCTCCTCCCATCACCTCAGGACCACCCACAATCCCTCCCACAATCTTTCTGTATATAAATTTCATCTTGCCTCCATGAAGGTGCTCAGATTCAATGAAGCTCAGTAGATTTAATCTGGCCCCCTTGTGAAAATGAGCATCAGAAATGGTGAGATTTCTTAAGATGATCCATTATGGCAAATCTTTAAAAAAAAAAACTTTGTTTTCCTGTTTGGCTGAGAAGGCTTGACTCGAATTCATTGGAGCAGGACCCAGAATGTTGATATTTTGGGGTCTCAAGAAACCCTAAAAAGATGTGGTTGCCTAACCTCATCATTCACAGCCATAGATCTTTGATCCTGAATGGCATGTTCCTTGAGGAGAGGATCTGCTGATGTTTTATTTTTTGTTTGTTTGTATGTCTAGTGCCTGGCAGGGCCCCTGACATGTACTAGGTACTTAATAAATGCTCAGTGATTGACTAGACTTAGCTGAGAATTATAGGAATTCACAGAAAGGAGAGATCAGTAAGGGTGAGAAGAGCTGGTATAGGTTTTGTGGTGAAGGCCTGGAATTTAAGTAGTCTAAAAATATGTGAAGAATTTAAATTGAGGAAGATAATGAGCAACAGCATTCCAGTCAGGAGCTACCTGATGACTAAAGCTGGGAGGTGGCAGTGAGCACAACCTGTATTTTTTCTTGGGGAATGGTAAGGAACAAATCCGTGAATCTATTTGTGTATGGAACTCCATGAGGAAACTCCTTCCACCAATGAAGAGTCAACAAGTCTATAATATATATCTGTAGAGAGCTGCCTGCAGTGTCTTAACTAGTATTTTCTGAAGCAAGATTTGAACCCAAGTGTTTCTGACTCTAAAGTCAGCATCCACTTTGCAATGCTATCTCTCATCTTCTGTATAGTGGAGGTTAGAGAGATTGGAATGGTGAGAGTAATAGGTGAACATCAGAAAGTGGTATGATCTAGAATTGTATAGGTAAATTGGGGTTAGGCCACAAAGAACCTTGAGCAAGGAGCAGAGACAGAAAATGATATCTGGCCCCCGCCATCTCCATTTATATGTCTCCTGTTTGGACCAAAGCAGATGGCATCCAAGGAACTCGCATCAATAAAAACTTGGCTAGACTAAAATCCTCAAGCAAAGAAAATACAAAAGCCAGAAATTAAAACTTGAAATGGACTACCATAAACTTAGCACTATTCATTGATTTTAAAATATTGGCAGCTTTGTTGCTAACTTCTATGTCAATGAGCTTCCCTTTGCTAATTCATTTAGTTCTTTCTACTTGTAACCTTTGCCTGTTTTGATCTCAATTCTGGATGACTTCTTTGGACCATCAAAGCTAATTAAGAAAATGGTCCCAAGGTTGTGACAGTAAGTTAAGCCACACTTAGATATTAAGTAGTTACACTGAGTCTTCATGCAAATTAGTGAATCAATACTTCAAGAATCCATTATTTCAATATTAGGAGTGCTCCCTTCATTTACAGAGATTACAACTCCTTCCACATTGGAGCCAACAGTTTCATATAAATTGCTGTGACAAAAAAAAAATCATCGACTAGGGGCCAGTTGGTGATTAACTGCTCTAAATTTAGTTGGTCCTCAAATAGACTTTGTCACTGGCCTTTACTAGAAATATTTTCAACTTGGTAGAACCTGTCAGAGGCTATGTTAATCTAGTATATCCTTTGAGAACCTGGCATCATGGTAAACAGTGATCATTCATTGGAAGAGAGGACTTTTTTGGAATAAACTAATAATGATAACATATTGGTAAAGTCAACAAAACTATTGATATCATCAGCTCCCAGAGCTGATTATCATCTCTATGCATATGATTTTCAGATCTATTTATTGGAACTGCCAATCTAACATCTCCAATTGCCCATTAAGACATCTCAAACTGGAAGCCCTGTAGACATCTTAAACTCAAAATATCCAGACTTGAACTTATTATCATTACCCTTCTTCCCAACATTCCTATTACTATGAAGGGCATCACCATCTTTACAGTCACCAAGGATCACAAGTTAGGTGTCAACCTTGACTGCTCACTCTGACTTACCCCACATAACCATCTGTTGCTGAGTTCTATCCTGTCATTTTTACCTTTTTAATCTCTCTTATATATGTCCCCTTCTTTCTACTCACACTATCACCACCCTTATGCAATCCTTCCTCACTTCACACCTGGACTCTTTCAAGAATCTCCTGATTAGTCTCTATAAGAGGCCTCTTTCCTGGTCTGTCTCACTTCTAGTGCCTTCTCACTGAGTCTGAGCTCTCTGAAAGTTTAATTCTGGAAAGACTGTGAATCATAACGGTTGAAGAAAGGTCAGAACAATGACCAAGATAACTTTCTGAGATAACTAATTTAAAGCCCTATCTCATGAAACTTGAAGAGAATTTAGGAAAGACTTTGATATCTTGAGAAAGCTAAATGGTAGAACTGTGTTTCCAGACTTAAGAAGTCAGCAGTTGAAATGATGGTAAAAGGTAATTTTAACTGTGATTTTTCTCACAGCTGAAGTCAACCTGCATTTATTAAGCACCTACTATGTAGGAGGCATTGCCCTAAGCACTGGAGTTACAAAAAAAGATAAAAATGGTCCCTGTCCTTTAAGGAGTTCACAATCTAATTGGGATGAAAACATGCAAACACCTGTAATGACAAGACATATATAGGACAAATTTAAGATAATAAACAGAGGGAAGGCACTGGCATTAAAGGGGATCAAGAAAGGCATCCAGTATATTTGATCAGGGAGATACTAGAGAAACACTGGAGTTCATTGATTGCTCCCCAGGCATATGATCAAACCTGTACTTTAGGAAGATCACTTTGATAGATTAATAAAGGCCAAACTGGAGGGGTGAGAGACTTGAGATAGAAAGTTTTAAAAAATCATTTATATCTTTGTTTTAATTCTTGGTTCCACTATTAATGAATATCATAAACACCTGGATACTTATTTAAGCCTTGAAGATTAGGGATTAGGGGGTTTGGTGTATATATATTCATACATATATCTTATATGTATATATATATATATATATGTACAGAGAAAGAGAGAGATGGAGGGAGAGAGACACAAGCAAAGGTGTATGGAGTAGGAAAAGGGTTTATAGGCAAACATTTTTTGGGGGGGGGAATTTCCTTAGTTTGTTATATAAGTAATATCTATTAAATTAGGGTGGGGACTGAGAAGTAATCGATTAATAAGAGATGTCACAATTTTAGTCAATAATAAGGAAACAAGATATAACACTTGACTGCCTTAGAATCTGGATGAGAAAAATCAGTAGCAAGTAGAGGGTCATCCCATTTGATTACATAAGGTTAGAATCTATCAGCAACTACATTACTAAACAAAAAAAAAACTGGATTGTTTCCTCTGATTAGGAAAATATACACTGAAATTAAAGGCGATAATTGAATTGGAATAAGACTTTAGTTGAGTAAGATTAATCATGAGACCCTATTATCTGATCAGTAATGACTAAATGATCCCAAGCAATCATCACAATGCAGAGCAAGACTAAGAGTGACAAACTTAAGATGTTTCTTTTTTTTTGTTTACTGTATTTTTTTGTTTATTGTATTTTTTGTATTTTGTATTTGTATTTTTTGTTTATTGTATTTATTTTAGCAGAAAGAGGAGCCTTCTATTCTGTAGCTGAATTGGGAGTCAAAACACTTGACATTAGATTTTAGCTCTGCCTAGAGTGTCATATTCTTAGGCAAATTATTTCTCTGAGCCTCCGTTTCCCCAATCAATCCCTATGGTTAGTATTTACAATACCTAGCTCCCAGGGTGATTTTTGAGGAAGGAGTTAGAAAAATGTAGACAAAGCACTTCATAAACCACAAAATTCTTTACGAAATGTAAACAGACATTTATCAAACGCTTACTATATACTAGGAACCTTGGTAGGCCCTGAAATGTTTCCTGCCCTCCCTGAGCTTATATTCTATTGGCAGGGAGGATGTGTGTGTGTGTGAATGGTCTATGTAAACAAAAGCTGTTGTTGTTATTTTGATAAACACTGTGATCCAATTTCTCTAAATACTACCACCCATTTTTTCCTCTTACAGAGCTAAAATATGTTTCAAGAGATCATTAAAACAAAAGAGAGCAAACTTTTCTTCCCTACCTCCCTGTATTCATTTAAAATTATCTGAAATTTAAATGGTTTTTTTTGCACATGAGTGATTAATCAGAGTTGTGCCAGGTGAAGAGTTTGGCCATTTACATTACTGAAAGCAGTTATGCTTGATTGCTGAGAATCTTACTGGCACAAAACCCATTTAGATAAACACTCAAAGTCACTTAAGAATCTCTGTGTTTATTTTCTCCTTGGGCCAATCGGCTTGCTTAATTATTATCTTCTAGCCTATGCAAAAACTAATATGCCATTCCAAATACTTTTTTAAAAATATATTCTTGGTTTGTTAACATTAAAATTTAAGCAATTTAATCTAAAAGATATTGTTGCCAAGAAATTAATCATTCAAGTTGTCTATCCCCCACTCTCCCCCAAAGTTGGATGCTGTTAAAAGGAAAATTCTTTGTTTGGGCTTTCATTCTGATTAATGAGGCAAAACTCAGGACAAGGAGAATTAAAAGGAGTCTATCAAAAGTACATCATGGTACCAGGGTTGATCACTGCAGATCAACGAGGGATTCAAGATGGAGCCACCTTTTATTGATAACTTTCATAACGAGATAAAGACAATTTGCATAAGTTCAGGTCAGCAAAAGATGATGGGTCTTTGCCCTCCCCAATTGCTAAACCTGATGTTTAACAGGCAGAAGTACATGCTAAATAGCAGTTAACACAAAGCTACAGACCGGATGATGCATCCCCCAACACTGATTTACAACCAGGACTGGGAACAAGGGGTCACTGAGTCACCATAACTTTCAATAATACTGTCCCCTTTCTACCCTTCTGACCTCTGATCCAGATTGTGCGTATTTTGTGGACATGGGAGGTAGGTAGAGAAGGGAGAAAATAGACTTAAAATATGATAGAGATCTGAAATCGCATCAGCGGGCATCATTTTTTCTTTTCATTTTCAATTCTTCATAAACATCCTTCATGTAGTCATTTCTATGATGTATTTCGTTTTCCCAGCTGGATCTGCCTATTTGTCCCAGGTTGGAAGGACAGGAGCCACTCTCAGGCTGACTCCACAGTGATTGGAATGGAAGCTTTGACATACTTCATTTTCAACCTGTGCTAATTCTCCTTGCTCTAGACATCCTTGTGGCCCTGCAGTCCCAGAGCCACACAGTATCTGTGCTGAACTTGGTGCAATACCAGATGAACTTTAGCCCTACTGTAACTCAGAACTCCCAAACTCAAGCAATCCACCAGCCTCAGCCTCTTCAGTGGCAGAGATCACAGGCATACACCAACACACCTGGTTCTACAATATATTTTAAAACCACCCAATAACTGCAGGGAGTTTTTGCTTGGAATTCTTCCATTCCTCCATATAAGTATGCTAGTAGATAACCTCTGTTCTAGAACAAAGGGCAGCTAAGTGATACAATGCTGGACCTGGAGTCAAGAAGACTCCTCTTCCTGAGTTCAAATCTGGCATCAGACATTTACTAATTGTAAAGGTAATTTAGGTGGGGCTTTTTTTTTTCTTACTGTTTTCTCTTTTGGAGCATTGTTGCCATCAAGTGCCTTTGATGAGTTTGGCCTTTGTTTCTTTGATTAAATCAGGAGTCTTTGATGACCTGCTTACATCAAGGGAAAGCCTAGTTCACATAGTTTGCATGTTGTGATGCCCTTTGACCCTGAACAGGGTATATAAACTCAGAGGTTAGCATTTGGTTTGGAGTTCACTCATTGGAAGAGTGTTGATGTAGAGAGTCTGAGTAGCCGTTAAGGAGCTTCTGGATTTTAAAACCCAGATGTTGGTGCCTCTCTCTCTGGTAACTATGTAATTCTTTGGTCAGACAGCTAGAGGCCTCTCTGTTGATAACTGTGTGTGTTTGCTCTGTTTATATTGTCTCTGTTTGTATTTTCTGTTTGTATTTGCTCTGAAGTTCAGGGTGCTGGCTTTCCCCCCCCCCCCGAACTAAGTAAAACATATATATATGTTTAATTAAAGTGAGATTATTAACCCCTTAAAGTTGCTTTCCTTAGAAAAGCAGATCAAAGAAGTTGTCCTAGCAGCCCTCCTGTGTGCTGGTGTTGTTGGTCTTTCACCCCCACAACAGCTGCTAGCAACATTGTTGTTACACTAACTGGGCAAGTTACTTAACTCTCTTCGCCTCACTTTCCTCATCTGTATAATGAGCTGGAAAAGGAAATAGCAAACTACTCCAGTATTTGCCAAAAAAAAAAAAATCCCAAAAATTATCACAAAGAGCGGGATGTGACCGAAAACAACTAAACAACTTCCTAGACCATGTCCACTTGGATTAGCTCTAAAATAAGGCTTGTTTGCTTAATTATTCAGCAATAGAGAGATCAATTGAAAAATTCTTGAAACTAGGCCCTATTTCCTATGAGTAGGCACCACATAGCATTAGAGGTGCTGTAGGTTACACATTTTTTTTTTGTCTAATGGATTTCAGAGCATGCTTTTGATACATAATTGACAATGTGGTTTACCATTCTGCCAACAGGAAAGTCAGCATCCTACATGATCAAGGTCTTATTCAAGCACATTCGGATGAAACTTCGTGCACTGCAGAAAAATAAATGGCATTGTGCATTCAAAGATTCCCACCTTCAGCCGTACTAACTGCCAGGAACCAAAGAGTTCAATGTGACTTTGAACTATATTTTTGCATCATGTATCTCTCATTTTGCTGCAACTGTATCTGAATCAGGACAAGTCTTGCAACTGCTCTACTGCAGAAGATTGATATCAGTACATTTTCTCTCTTATTTCTGGACCACTGGACCTTAACTGTCTAAAGTTGTCAAGACAAAGAAAGTTAGAAAACAAAAACAAAATGATATTTTGAATGGGCGTTTGGTGAATTCCTTCTAGTTAATCACTCACAGCAGCAGCAATGTTACATAATATTTCTTTATTTACTATTGAGATGTTCCTGCATTCAATTGTCTTAGGAATGTTGGGACAAAGCCCAATGAAACATCACTGCACAATTAGGCACTTTGGAAATGCCCTTGGATATTTGGATGTTGCTGCTTTGCTGGGACCTGTACAAGCAAGTGAAATAAATGCAACTTTTACCCTGGTGGAGTCCTTATTGTTTGTTATAGTGGGAAAAAAATCCTGGAATGAGAGTCTAAAGAACTGAGGTCCTCTTTCAGCTCTGCCACTAAATTTCACTGTTTTTTGGGCAGGTTACTTACTCAATCTCCGCATCCCTAAAATGAAGGGGTGAGGTGGGGGCAGTAGAAGTAAAACATCACTTCCAAGGTCCCTTCTTGCTCTGACACTCTATAATTCTATCAATGCCATCAGTACAGGCCTTCAAACTGGAAACTACAATGAACTGAGAAATGATGCAGCAGCAAGAGCTAGGTGTCAAGCTCATTAATAAATGAATACATAAATGTTTGTACTATTGTATGATGAATAATGCAGCTAGCCAGTCTGGGTAATTCAGGCCAACTGCAGGCATTTCTGAATACCAAATTGTCACACACAAAAATCCCAATTCCACCAAAACCTCTTGCTCTTTATATTTCAGCCTCAGTCCTAGATCTTTGAACTATCATTTTGCTTCCGACCTTTTCCTTTCTTTTTCCCCAATCATTGGAATGCCATCCTTGGAATGCCTGCTTTTAGTCTCTTCTCATATCTACATGTAGGTACAGAACGCGTTGCAGATTCTAAATCAGTTCTGCATTAGTCACCCAGCTAGGTTGTTTTCCTACTGATTTAATTAGTATTGTTTTCTACCTAGAAATCACTGTGAGCCTGACATATCTTATCAAACATACACAAAACTCATTTTTTAAAAGGAAAAACATTTCTAAACTGGCTACCTTACAATAGGAATAAAGAGAAATTCTTACTTTTTTCTCTCTTTTTGCTTTCTTGTCTTATCGTGCCATCCTTCCTTGTACCACGTGTGTTTCAGACTACAAAATAGTGATACACTGCAGAGGTGAGTGCTTTATTTTGGAATGAGAGAGAATTAGCCTCAAAGATACAGGTCTTTTCAATTAGACAAGCATTTTCTGATATTCTCTTTGAAACTGACCATTTCCCCCCCATTACCTTCAGTCCTTGCTCCTGTTCTGAGAAAGACTGTACTTATTTAACCACTGTCCTTTTTCATAAAATGTGAACTTAGCCAATAGGTTTGGCACTATTCTTATTGAAAAAAGTTTTATAAAAATAAGATGGGTGTCATAAGATACCTTCTTTTAATAACAGCAACAATAATAACACTTTGCACATGTTGAGGTTTGCAAAGTGCTTTATTTGTATTTTCTTATTTTAATCTATGATGGGGCAGTTAGGTGGCCCAATGGATAGAGCACTGGACTTGGAATCAGGAAGACTCATCTTCATAAGTTCAAATCTGGCCTCAGACACTTAGCTGTGTGATCCTGGTCAAGTCACTTAACCCTGTTTGTCTTGGGTCCTCATTATATCGCCAATGCAATACCCACAGTGGCTGCTATGAATATGCTGGTGTATTTCCTGGTTTGAATCGCAAGATATAACAGACTCTCTAGCTCAAAGATGAAACCAAGACATTTATTCAAACACCAGAAAGCCAAATCCATCAGAGTAATAAAGAAGTCTATATACATTACCAATGCAGAGAACACCATCATCTCCAAGCCTTCCATCCAACAGGGGCTTCCCACAAACAAGCTCCCTTAAGCAAAATCACTCCCTCTCTCACTCACACTAACTGCTCTGCCTGCTCTCTCTCTCCCAGCTCTGACTGCTCTGTCTCACCCACTCACTTTGTGCTCCACAGTTTGGCAAGCTCCTCCCACCACAAGCTCCATGTGACTTGGGCTTCCATGTAACTCAGGGGCTCAAAGCAGATCACATAGGCCTATTAATGAATGGGAAAGATCTCCCCATTCCCATCTCATCTATAAAAATGAGCTGGAGAAGGAAATGGCAAGCCACTCCAGTATCTTTGCCAAAAAAAAAACCCAAAATAGGGTCACAAAGAGTTGGACGTGACTTAAATGAATGAACAACAGTCTATGACACTAGGTACTTAATAACTTTTCCCTGACTACAATGGACTCTAACAATTCTTTACCAGCATTAATGTATTTTTAATGTTAATATTAAAATAATTAATTCATACCTGAGACCTATGGGGAGGGGGGGGAACAAGTAATGCGCAACTTTTCCCAAATTTGCGCATTTATTAGTGTCTGGACATGATAGATGCTTAATAAATGCTCATGGATTGATTGAGATTACTGTGTTCTTTCATCATTCTAGTCGTCCTCATGGGAATTGAATAATTTTGCTGTGAAGGTTTAAAGAACATATTCTTTTTTATGCATCCCAAGATCTCCTTGAATAATTGGACCTTTGGTTAAGGCCCTTGAATTAGTGATTATATGTGTTGTTCTAGTTCCTAATAAAGCCAGGAACAGAGACACAAAAATGGACCCAAAGGCTTTGCAAGCTATAAGCAGAACTGAATAAGAAAGGTCATGTGAGGTTAAAAGATCTAATGTAAAAAAGATGTCTATATGGATCTATGCATCTTTGTTCATGTGCATTCATGCTTTTTCAAGTCAATCCAGCTGAAGGATACAGGTCAGGTCTGAATTACATGAAGACTATATGTGGGATTAAACTCAATACAATGACATTGAAATTTGTCTACCGCCACTAGTCAGCTCACCAGAGAGCCAGGATTAGAACTGTCCATTAAATGAAGCCATTAAACTAGTGTTATCAGTGTTAGAAATTTTGTATGACAGGGCAATAAATTTTCAGTAAGTGAATTCCATTAAGCCAGAAAACCTTTACCCTAGGAAATGTAATTTATAGTTTTCAGGAAAAAAATATTAATCTCATTTTCAGCACTTGCATCAGGAAAGAAGTGGAATACCGGCTTTTTTGTAGTAGATGAATATTGTTCAAGTCATGAAGTTGATCTCCTTTCTGTTGGTCACCATATCAAGAACTTCTATTTTCAGAAAATTTAATGGAATATTTAACCCTAGAAAAAGTAATTTAAAAAAAGAAAAAAAAAGTCATTTTAAAATTTTCAGGGTTGTTTTGAAAGTGGCAATAAAGTGGTCTTCCACCGAAGTCCTACTTTGATGCCTCATTGGATCTCTGAGATGACTTGGGGTTCTCAAAGATCATGCAACCTTTGGTAGGATCTACATACCTAGAAAAGCTTGAAATTTGGTGTCCAGCATTTGACTGGGTATTGGTCATACGAGGATGAGTCTAGTTAGATTTGCATAAGTTCATCATCTGAAGCTTACTCACTAGGTAATTGAATTTTTTTTTTTGGCCGTAACAACTATTGAAACTTTCTACTAAGGTCTAGAGACATTGTGATATGTAAAAGTAGGGTAGATAATCAACCAATGAAATCTCTTTTTTAAATCTCTGATGGGGATGGGGAAGAAAAAAGGAAAAAAAAAGAAATTTACATGATAATTTTGTTGTATATTTGAGAGGAATAGCAAGTTGTGCATAGTGGACTTGCAGTTTCATAAGCAATCTCTTTTCTTGTTCTATATTATGGAAATGCTCATTTTATCCCATAAAATAAAATTAATCTTAAAAAAAAGCAATCATAGGTTTAAGACTTTTTTTTAACTTGGAATAAGGGAGACCAGGGGTTTAAAATGCTAACCTTACTAGCTACATGACTATGAGCAAGTTATTAAACTTTTTTTTAAAAAAAAGGTTTTATTGTTGACCTTTGTGTTTTTACATAACCATGGTTTCCTCCAGTATCCCTCCCTCTCCCTCTCCCAGAGAGCCATGCCATATAATAAATGAAAATTTCTAAGACAAAAAAAAGAAAAAGAGGAAAAATGAGCATATCTCATCAATACATTAAAAATAAAAATATGTGCAATGTGCAACACTTGTGGACTTTCTACCTATACAAAGGAAGGAAGTGTCTTCTCACATCTCTTTTTTTTGATTCATGCTTGTTCTTTATAATTTTGCAACATTTGCTTTTGATTTTGGTGTGTGTTTGTATGTGTTTATTATTTCCATTTATTTAATTGTAGTCATTGCATAATATTGTTTTCTTGGCTTTACTTCATTGTCCACCAATTCATGCAGACCTGTCTATCCTTCCCTGTATTCATCACATTCATCATTGCTTATAGCCCAGTAATATTCCATTATATTTGTGTACCACAATTTGTTTAGCCATTCCCCAATTGGTGGTCATCTACTTTGTTTCCAATTCTTTGCTAACACAAAAAGTGCTGCTGTAAATATTTTGCTATACATGGGGACTTTCTTTTTATCAGTGGACTCCTTGATGTATATGCCCAATAATGGAATCTCTGTGTCAAAGGGTATGGATATTTTAGTCCAAGTTACTAAAACTTTTTAAGCCTCAATTTCTCTACATGTTTGTTACTCCCAGTAATAATACAAGCAGAATATAATGGGTTTATTATGAGGCTTGATAAGGATAAAATATGTAGAGCATTTTCCAAACTTTAAAGTTCTGTTTAAATGTCAGTTATTGTTATGTCTTTCTCTATATTTAAAAGTCATATACAAAGCATTGAGAATGCAGCTAAATTGGAATTAAATTGAAAGTTTCCTGTAAGTAGGGACCAAATCATAAACTTATTTATGCTGAACCTGAGCACCTAGTATAATGCTATGCTGAGAGCTAGGCTCAAAAAATACTTTGGGCTTGACTGATGTGTTAATAGTCAAAAAGCAAATCTATAATGGAGCTGCAAATTTCAAATCACAATCCAGGCACTCTCCATTATAAGGTCACAATCAATGAAAATTATATGATTATGGAATGTACAATCTCCTTGAATTTAAAGAATGTTTGTGTTTAAAGTTTAGCATTTTGAGAGGTGCCCCTAAGACTCCAAAATTCTTGTAGGATTTAACTGTCTTTCCACCGAAATTAAACTAAATATAAAATGTTCTTTGTTCTGTTGTGGTTGTCTCTAAAATGAACCATTGAAGATTAGGGTATTTTTATTTTTCTTTATCTTAAGCCAAAATCACTGGAATTAATTGTTTCTGTGTAAGTGCGTCCACCTCAGGCTTATACAAGAACAAAGCTGCTCATTGGAGCCACCACGTGCTTCCATTCAGCTGGTGGGTTGCTCCAGGCCTGGATGTTTTTCCATGATACTTTTCAACAGAATATATCCATATTTGTTAACACATTTCAGAGGTTTGTACATCAGGTAATTTTTATTGCAGTTTCTACAATAGAATCCAGTCCTGATGTTGTCTTGTTTAGGGGTCTGAGGATCTTGACAAAAAATGTTGATTTATATATAATCTGTCATAAAATACCTATAAACAAAGATGACCTTTTTAAAATTTACCTCCTGCAATTGTATTCAAACATCAGGAATACCTGGAGAATGACTGTACCTCAGGGATTTCAGAAAGTGCCATTATGTGACTAGACAAGGTTGTTCCTGAGATAAGGGGCTATCAATGGTTGTGGACAAGTAGTATGAAGGGAAAGGTATAAGAATAATTGGATAGGTATAAGTTATTTAAAGGTATAAGAATAATTTATATAGCACTTTAGGGCAGGTAGGTGGGCCTGGAGTCAGGAAGATCTGATTTCAAATACTGCCTCAGACATTTACTAGCAGTGTAACACTCGACAGGTCATGCCACCCTGTTTGCCTCAGTTTCCTCATCTGTAAAATGAACTGGAGAAGGACATGGGAAACCACTCTAGTATCTTTGCCAAGAAAACCCCAAATTGGGTCACCAATAGTTGGACATGACTGACTAAACAAAAACAATATATAACACTTTGAAGTCAAGGGATAAGCATTATATCCTATAAGAGAAATATCCATTTTACTGATACGGAAATTGAGACTTGAAAAGATTAAGTGACTTGGGTTAATTCACACAACCAGAGGCAGAGATGAGATTTGAACCTAGATGTTCCTGACTATAAGTCCAACTTTCTACCTGTAGCAACAATTCAGCTAGCAGCTGTTGAGGGGTGTAAGACCTGATAAAACTAGCAACAAAAGCTGCCAGCACAGGTTCTTTGATCTGCTTTACTAAGGAAAACAATGTTAAGGGATTAACAATTTTACTTTAATCCAACATACAAATATCATTCACTTAGTTCAGGAGGAAAAGCTAGCACCCTGCACTTCAGAGCAAATATAAACAAGTTACAAAGATACACAATATAAACAGATCAAATCACAATTCATAGTTGCCAGGGAAGCATCAACATCTGGGTTTACCAGCCAGGGAGCTCTTAACAAAGGCTTGCCCAGAGTCACATGCCACTCTTCCACTGACTGAGAGCCCCAGACAGAATGCCAACCTTTGAGCTTTTGTACTCAGTTCAGGGCTCAAAGGATTCATACCTAATCAGCAAAAGGGTGTGTACCTGGAGCTTTGCACCTAGTAATACTCAATCAAAGACACTTAATTAATTTAGCATTCTAAAACAGTGAAAAAAAAGAAGTCCCACCTTAATTGCCAATATACTACCCAAGTTGAATTCTCTTTCCAAGTGCAGTTGTCTATCCAAGTGTGTGAAGTAGCACAGAGCCTAGAACATACTGTTTAATAAATACTTCATGATTGAGATAGTATACCACATACTCTCATTATTTAAAAAACAGTGTGAAAAGAAGATCAGGGATGCTGTGATTATAAAATACTGAAAGCATGAACTGAGAGTTTTTGGAGAAAGAAAACTATGCCTAAAAACTAGGAGAAAAATCAATGAAATTTGATCAAGTAGCCAAGGAGCTAGTGATGGAAAAACTGGGGCACTACCTCTGTAGAGGCTATTGGGCATTAGCCAACCTATCTGAGAAGTCAGATGGTTCTTTTTGTTTTACTTCTAAATGCTAGAATGTTGCATTTTCCTGGAATCACAAAGTTTGATTCATCTGTCACAAGTAGAATATTAATCTGAAAAGTCATTGCTGAGGACTAATATAAACACACTAGAGGTTAGTCTGTACAAAAGCCAACCTCAAGGAAAGAGCTTGTGGTGTTCACAAGTCCATTGGGCTGACCAACTCTCTTTGGAACAATTTGCATGCTACATGAGAATGTCAGCTGAGTAGCACTGCCTTTTTAGACAGGATTTTAACAGAACTCAGACTTGTTCTCTAGGGTGTTCCTTTTTACTGATGGTGATGATGATGATTGATGATGATGCTAATTAACAACTTACATTTATGAAGCACTTTATGGTTACATAGCACTTCCTCATTTTATCTTCACATTTGGCTCGTGAAGTACAGAGAGTAGAAACTATTATTCCCATCTTACAAATGAGGATGTTGACTCAGAGAGATTATGATTTACCTAAGATCACAAAGCTGGCAAGCTAACAATACATATCCCAATCAAGTTCACTAAGTTTAATCTATAAAAAACAATGAGAAAAAATAGTCAATGTCTGTGAATTAGCTTAAATTTCAAAACTGTTTCAAAAATTATTCATGGTCTTGAATTCTTTGATACCAACTATTCCTTTGTTTTATAGTCTCATACAGATGATACATTTAACACAAGTGAACAATCATAACTTATAGTCACCTCTCAATTATCTATGCACATAGAAGGACCTACAGATATGGTTAATATGCAAAAGTGGGTAATCTCAACGTAATTCCTATCTGTCGCCATGATTTATTACATGATATTTGTTGCAAGAAATTTTCCTTCAGGATTATATTTGACTTAGACTGATATTTAATCAGTTTATATCTCCCAAATACAGAATAAGGAAGGTTATACAAATATGTAGTCGTTAACAAGAGGACGTCTGTCTGGGCCTGAAAATTTATTGTAGATCATATACACACATGAAGTTTATGATATGGTGCTCATTTTATGCATCTGATTAAAAAACAGTATTTTCACACATGAAAGACAGCATATTATGTTTGCTTCCAAAGGCTATATTGTCCCAATAGACTTCCTAAATGCTGAAGGATATAATCAAAGTCCCTGAACCATATGGTAAAAGTCTGATATACAAGGTACAGGCCAAGTTATCCCTTGTGAGTAGAATGAAAAGAATAGCCACTTAGAATACTAAGAATCCATTTCATGTTGGATTCTATTACTAAGCTCCCTGGCAATATGAAACATAGGCAACCACCAGTAGTCGATGACTAAGTCTAATGGGCACATGCTTGAGTTTTTGACCTCAGCTTAGAAAGTTGGCATCTTCTTGGTGACATGCTAGAGTTTCTGTGTTTGCTTTTTTGTGAAATTAATAAAAGTTATTTTCATCTTGACACATTCAGTTCTGTTTTACAGAGTGGATGTTTTCATACTTCATACATTAGAGATGATATCCTTAAAAATAGAGAAATAAGTAATCTTGCTCATTAATTTTGTTTAGTATAATTCAAAAATCAAAGGGCTCCTTTGATCTAGAATTATTCCCCAGAGGTCAACATTCTGTTTTTTATACATTAGGAGTTTAAAGAATTATCATATCAGATGAAAAAGAGCAATGTACAAAATCATCACAACAATCAATTTGCAATGACTCTGATACTGAAAAGCACCAAGCACTGAAGAACAAACAAGGTCTGGGGATAAAAACTCATGTCAGACAAATTTCATTTTCTTTCAGGACACAGACGTGGGGAGAGGAAACACAAAAGCTGTAATCAATCAACTTTAGGGAGGTTTTTTGTTTGTTTGTTTTAAATCTTTCTAGCATGACATCCCAAAACCAAGATTTGGCCTAGGTTAGAGTTTTGCTACAGGATCACAAACTGAGAGGGGCCTTTGGTATAACTGACTACAGCTCTCTAATTATTGTTGCTGTTGCTCAGTTGTTTCAGATTCTTCATGACCCCGTTTGGGGTTTTCTTGGCAAAGATGCTGGAATAGTTTGCCATTTCCTTCCCCAGATCATTTTACAGATGAGGAAACTGAGGCAAACAAGGTGAAGTGACTTGCCCAGGGTCACATAGCTACTAAGTGTCTGAGGCCAGATCTGAACTCAGGAAGAGGAGTCTTCCAGACTTCAAGTCTGGCACTCTATCCACTGCGCCTACTAGCTACCCTCCCCCCAGTTTTACAGATTTTTATTACAGAGAATAGAAGATCCCATCATATTTGTTGTTGATTAATAACAAAAATGTATATGATTCAATGGATCGTTTTTTTAGAAACAGAGCTTTAATTTTACAGATGGGAAAACTGAGTGACTTGCCCCAAGTCATAAAGATATTAAGTATCATAATTAGGACTTAAACCTCAGATCTGGTCTCCAATTTCCATGCCTATTCTCTTCAACACAGTACCTCTCTGTCAGTAGATGATGAGTGTGTAGGAAAAGTGAATCATGCCTATGCTTCTCAAAGATTCAGAAGGAAGGGGGGTAAGGTTAGTGCTGTGTTGGGTATCAGTAACAGAAAAGGAAGGAACAGGCCTTTCATCCGATGCAATAACATTATTGTACAAAGTATAAAATCTCAAAAGGCACAAAATACAAAGGCCTCTAAGGGAATAGTAGCATCACTCTTTTTTTCCTCTTCAAAATCCTTTGGCACCTCATTAATGCATGACATTGACTGCATCATCTTGAAGAAAATGCAAGCTTTGCCAGGTTCTACCATGCTAGGAAGGCTTTGAGTATGATCCTGGCAGCAGGCTGAATCTGCTTTCTGAGGAACCTAAGAGTCTTGTCTTAAGACCAATGGGCTGGAATGTGGTGCTAAATTCTTTCACCATGATAGCCCATGAAACAAAGAAAAATTGAAGAAAAATACCCTTCATTCTTTTGCGATCCCCTTCTATTTTTTTCAGGGATAGTGGCAATAGTGGAATATGGAGTAAAGGGAGTTGAGAATCATACAGTTTTTAGATTACCTGTGAATTTAAAATAAATTGTGTATTCTCTACATGTGGAATATTTGTCCAATGGCCAACAAATGGATGTACTAGTAGAGGAGCTCAATTATAATAATCAACATTCTTACTATGACAGAAAACAAAAGATAGAAAAGAGATTTAGCTAAATGGAAGGATGGCTCACAGATTCCCTTGGCTGAGACAACTGAAGGAGTTGACCTAGTCAGTTTTATTGTGTAGCCAAAGGCATCGGGAAACATAATTTCATCAAACATTAGATCATCTCATATTGAAATGCTCATAAGCATTTACAAAAAGACCACCATGAAAATAAGTACAGCTTATTCACCAACATCTGTTGGAAAGGATAAAAGGCAGAAACATTCTACAAAGAACGCAATAAAACCCTCCAAATAAAAAGAACACATACTTTGATACCTGGTAAATTGAATGGAAAAGGTTAGACTGGAGAAAAATATATTAGGAAATGTGAATCAGGAACAAAAAATAAGAGAGGCCAAAGAAAAAGACTACACAGAAACCTCCCTCTTCTAACTGATGAATAATTTCTTCAGGAAAAGAATTCATGGCATCTAGCAAATAACTTCAAAAAGGGCAATTTGTTACATTTTGACAGGTAAAGACTAATTTCTGATGTGAGAGTCACTCCTGAATTCCCCATCATTCTACAGCCAGACTAATAACTTGTAAAATAAAAGATTAAAGTTGGTTCAAAGCTAGAAAACTAAAGGTGAGATAAAGATATGGCATGCAATTAAAACAACTCCATCTACTTAAATGAGTTACTGGTGATGAAAAATGGTATAGGGATGGACAAAAGGGCATAGACAGACTGTAATTATGTCATATTGTCAAAAGGAGATTAAAAAAGCCTAAAAAGTTACTTAGCCAATAGTTGATTTATTTACCAAGTAGAGAGATAACAGCAGAAAATGGCAAGTAAAGCCATGAGGCTCTTAGTAAGAAATGGACAGGCTTTGACAGTACACTACCCTATGACCTTTGTACAATAGATCCTACAATATTTATTGTTGATTAATAACAAAAATGTATATGATTCAATAGATCAAAATTTAACCTTAAGAGTTCCCCTTCCAATGATGTATTCCATGCATACATCAAGTCAAGAAGTATTTATTAAGCACTTACTATTTGCCAGGCAGTGAGTGCTAAGGATAAAAAGAAAAGGCGAAATTGTGTCTATTCTCAGAAAGATTAAAATCTCATATGGATGATTTAATATTCCATGAAAAAACCAGAAATAACTTTGTTGATGAGCCTCTAATCATCACAAGGTAAGGTATAAGTAGGGAGACATTCTCAATGGCACTTGTCAGTGTCATAGAAGAGATCTAGGACAAGTTAAAGAGAGATTCCCTGTAGACAGTGAAGTACTCCAAATGCTCTGCTTTGTGGATGACATCATATTGGTTGCATTAAGCCATTGAATGTTGTTGATTCTCCTGAAATGAATTCATAACCTCCCAAAAGAACTTGGCCTAACCATCCCCATAGGAAAAAAACAAACAGATGAAAATGTCTAGATTATGATGTGCAGTTTGAGAATCTACAGAGTCCATCCATTTGTATCTACAAACACTGGAAATGGACAACAAGTTGGTATCAGAATAGCAAAAGAAGAGCAGAATAGACTAGAGTGGCATCAGAAGATTGGAAAAGCCCTTTAATTACTCCAAATTTCTCTCAAAAACAAAAATCCATGTAAATACTAATATTCTACTAGTGTTGTTGTATGACTATGAGTTATAGGATGCTACAGATGCCAGAATGTTCAAAAATACAGATGGCAATGGAGAGGTGTTTAGTGATGTGGGCAGGCTATAACACAAAAAATTGAGGAAATATGAAGAAAAATTGGAGTACAGAATGTCATCAAAGAGACATATGATTTAAAAAAAAGATGGGTTGGTCAGATGGTAAGAGCTAGACTTGGTAGACAGCCCATTTGTTCCATTACTTAGGAGATTGGGAAAAAGAAGAGTTCATAGAACACTGGATGGACCCCTGTGGCAAACTTCTGGAAGAACATAGATGAAATCTACACAGAGCGGACAGAAATATTTGGGTTACAACCTGTATCACTGGAGGCAATAATCACGTCTGTGAGATTACAGATCCACCTGAATATATGGAGTATAGTGCTCCAAAGCACACCATATTATATATCCATATGCATAATAATTGTGTACCATAGAGATCAGTCCTGTTATTTTAAATATATTTATATTAAAGTAAATATGTGTTTGCTTTTTCTCTAAAGCAGGGGTTCTTCATTTAGAGTCCACAGACTTTAAAAAAATGATTATTTGTTTCAATATAATTGGTTTTCATTGTAATCCTATGTAATTCATTTTATGCATTTAAAAGCATTTTTCTGAGAAGGGGTCCATAGGCTTCATCAGACCACCAAAGAGCTGCATGACACAAAAATAGTTCTGCTCAAAAGTTCTATTCTGGTGTTCCAGGTCATGATTGGGAGGTGATTCTAGGCTCTCATGCACTCTGTAGACTGTGAGCTCAAGCTGACAGACCCTGTACCTGTTGTTTGAGGATGAGCCCAGCTAAAGGCAGATTCACAACCAAAAAGACTGACCCACTGAAGATGATGATTTTCATCACAACTCGTGAAGATAGCCTATTAGGGCATTGCTACATTGAAGTAGCAAGTATTGGCCAATCAAATTTTAACTTGGTGGACACTGTAGCTTTGAGGCAAACATTTCCAAACTATTGTATTGGCTGGACCTAAATGTTGGGTTATCAAAGGAATAAATTTTCTTCTCTTTATCATCTACTCTAATTTCATGAAGATGTTTAGAAGATTTTTGCTTCCAAAACTCTTGTCTCTCTGAAGAAGGATGGAGAAATTACATTTTTTGGAGATGAGTTGTGATGGTTTGTTCTTTATTTCATTTGTTTGTTTTTCCCCTGGCATTAAAGGAGTTGAAATTAGTATATACTGTCGCCGGGAACCATTCTTTGTCACAGGATTGGGAGTTAAGGGAAGCCAAGGAGGACACCTAAGATGGTGATAGAAACAAATTATATGTGCCTGTTAAGACAGCAGTTCATTTCAAAGAAACCACCCACACCCCTCTTCTTCCTATTCTCCTTCTGCAATGCATCATCATACTAGATCATGCTGCTTTCCCTAAGAGAAAGCTGATTTTATAAATTCCTCAGCTTAAACAAACCAACCTTTGGACTGACAAAATACCCCTTTGGAGTTAGCTTTTTGGAGGGAATGCATATGTAGCTTTCATGACAATCTCCAATAAAAAAAAATACTAGACATGGGGCACTTGGGTGGCGCAGTGAGTGGAGCCCTGGCCCTGGAATCAGGAGGACCTGAGCTCAAATCTGGCCTCAGACACTTGACACACTTACTGGCTGTGTGACCTTGGGCAAGTCCCTTGGCTCCAATTGCCCTGCCTTCCCCCCTGCAAAAAAAAAAATACTAGACAAAGCTGGCTAATTTCTGACCTCAAAAGAATTTTTTCTTACAAGACCCTCTTGATCTATCATTCCCTTAAAAACACAAGGGTTGCCTAATTCAGTCAAAAGTGCTATCTATTGGAGTTCTGCAGTAAATCACCCTCAGAGAAGGTGTACTGAGCTACAGTGACTGATTGTTCTAATCCGCTGAGTTCAACAACATTAGATAAAAAATAAATCATTCTGGAAGGATCCACCCAACCCACAGCTGCATCAGTTGACTCCTATCAAGCTAACAGGAATTCAACCCATCCAATTGACAGGCTATGTTTCCAAAGGACATTTCTAAAATGTTAGGTCCACTTTTATATGTATCAATATATATGTTGTTGTTCAGTTGTGTCCAATTCTTTGATCCCATTTGAGGTTTTCTTGGCAGAGATACTAAAGTGGCTTTCCATTTCCTTCTTCAGCTCATTATACAGATGAAGAAATGGAGGCAAACAGGATGAAGCGACTTGCCCAGGATCACATAACTAGTAAGTATCTGAGGCTGGATATGAGTCTTAGAGTCTTCCTGACTCTAGGCCTGGTACTCTATTGTATCACCTTGCTGCCCCAATCACCATGCATAGCTATATCTATGGCACATTTCTCAAATTTTGGGTATGCATATGTGTATATACATATATGCACACACATATGATATTTCTAAAATATTAGTAATATGGATACGCACACATATGCCAGATCTGTGATTTCATTGATATAGTCAGTCAATACACATTAAGTTCCTATTAACATGAGGAACCCCCTATATTAGTGCAGCTCAGGACCATTTTTTAAAACTTATGGCCTTATAGAGTTGCCTAGGCCCCTGGGAGGTTACAGGGTCACACAGCCAGGATATGTCAGAGAGGAGACTTGAATCCAGGTCTTCCTCACTCCTAAATAAGCTATTACTACTATTCTACTACTCTTTGCTACCTTTCAGGTTGAAGTGATTAATTGTTAAACCACTTATTTAGAATCTCATAAGAATAAATTCTTTTTTTTTAACATAGTACTTTACACTTTCCTTAGTGTGTTTCTCACAACCCCAGGAGATAAGCAGTACAAGTGTTATGCCCATTTTACAGATGAGGAAACAGTATCGGAGAGATTAGGCAATTGGCTCACGCTCACACAGCCAGAACTATTGACATATTGATGTTGGGATTGTCCTCACTCTGCATCAGCTCTTTCTACTCTCCCATAATGCTTCTAAGAGTGTGCAAGCCATTTGCCACAGTGAGGCAGACAAAGAGGTCAGTCCCTGTCAGCAAGGAATTTACATGGCAATAACAATATAACAAAGGGCCCAATTTATATTTAAATTTATATTTTAAAATTAGTGACTTTTCAAAACTTCTAAAAATTTTCTAAGTTTGGAAGATAAATGCATATTCGTCACACTTACATAAGACAATTAAATACCTGCTCATGTACTTTCACAATAAATTTTAACTCGCTATATTTTAATGATTAATAGGTATTATGATTATACAAATAGCCTCCCATGTTAGCTATAGCCATTCATTTTTATATCCAACGACCAGATGACATAATATATGTATAGTATTTTGCAAATCTTAGAGAGCTATGTAATCCTAGCTATTATGATTACTTTTTTTAATCCAAAAGTCATATCCTTACATTTTATTCCCCAAGAGGGACATTTCTTTCACTCACACACATTGACTTTTTAAAGTATCCATGTTCTCCTACCAAACGACCCTGGATACTGTGCATTGCCTGTGTTGAGATAACTGACGGCTGTTATCTTTTTATTAATATGGCTGGTTGCCACTCCTCGGGGGTCCTTCAAGCCAGGGCTGGCAAGTATTTTTTGGGTTTATTATATTGGGAATTCCTTTTATGTCTGTGTTGGACCAGATGGTTTCTGAGGTCCCTTATAACTCAAATTCTGTGATATTTTCTCCCTAGGATAGGAGACAAAAGAAACCAACAAATACATCTATCAAATGCAGGAGGAACTCAAGTGTTCCCATTTCTGTCAAAGACATCTGCCTTATTTCAGCATCACTGCTTATGCCCAGTTTTTGTATTATTCCCAGTTGAAGAGAGTGATCTAATAAATACCAGCTCACTAATCAAATGACAGAGCTTCTAATCAGAGGTAAACATTCAAATCAAGTCAGGTCCTGGAATCTTAGGTTGGGCAACTCAAGGAAAGTGACTGGGGTGGGAGAACCAGGTTTGGGGGTTATTTTAGAAGTTATTTAGGGCATTCTCTCCTGTATTAGAAGGCTATTTCCATATAGCAAAAAGAGTCCGTGTCTTTTTCCCCTAGTCTACAAACATTTATTAAGAGCCTGGAAACTGTGGGAGATACAAAGAATAAAAAAGCTTCCCTCAAGGAGCATACATTTTACTAGGAAAAAACACGTGAAGATATTAGCAAATATAAAATACATACAGATACAATGTAATTTGAGAAGGCAGAGTGTAGTAAGAACCAAAGGGATGGGGAATAGTCTTATTTATAAGATGCCATCTTAAAGGAAGAGAGGGCAAAGGTAGGGAGGAAAAGCATTCCAGATATAGGGGAATGACCTAGAGAGGCAGAATGTGGACATTGCCCAGGCTTTCTATCAACCTCAGGATCTTTACCTATGAAATGAAGGGCTTGCGATGGGTGATCTTTTCCTGTTCTAAGTCTAGGTCCATGATGTTATAACTTGGGACAAAGGAATCAGTCAGCATTTTTGATTTGTCTACTGTTTTGAAAAGCTCTGGTCAATCACTCTACTTCTGACTCAGACCTAGACAAGTTCCAGCTTGGAGTCTGTAGCCTGTATTTCTGATGGCCAACTTGCATCTCTGGTGTTTCTATCTCTGACTCTGGCCAGAGTTGATCTAATGTTTTCCACAGTTCCTAGAATCTATTGTCTGTTTAAGCAAAAATTCTCCTTTTTTGAAGTTCTCCATGGTTATTCAGATTCTTTTCTAGGGGCGTATCCCCATCACTATCCCCACCACCATTCTGGATCCTCTCCTTAAAATCTTTTCATTTCAAGGCAGAAAATCTTATTCAAACCTTGTCCCTATCACTTAACTCATATTTACACAACAACTTTCCCCCCCTCATATCAAGTCTATGAGGTGAGGAGCACAGGTATTATTTTATCTTGTTAGTTTCATCATCTATAAAATGGAGCTAAGCCTCAGAAAAATAAAAAGACTGGCCTACGGCCATAGCTAGAAAATAGTGAACTTGTCACTTGAACATAGGTCCCTTATCTCCAGCTTACGGTAGAAGGAGAAAGCACATAGTTGTGTATGCTATAGAGGATTCCATAAAGTCTGCACTACTTCAGGATGCCTGGATTTCTTATCCCCCAAAACTCTAGACAGACTCCCTAGTGTTGAAGAGGTAGCCAGAGAATCCCCTGATATTTTCGCCAGTCTTTAGATCCTGGAGTCTCTCCAAAGTGATGCTTATAGGTACATTGTATGAAGTATTGTTTTATTGCTAGTGCTCAAGGTGAATTTTTAACTAAAGTTTCATGTACTCCTTACACCTCATTTTCACTGTGAATTCAATGACAATTCATTATCTCAAACATTTATAATAGGTGCTGGCAGGAGTGTGCTGGGAAAATGTGTAACAAGCAGCTCTCTGGAAAAAATATACGCATGAAAAAATTTTAAATTTAATCTGCAGTATTAACATTTTCTTCAACACTTTATTGAATAGAGGCAATCATCAAAATAATAAGTCAAGTCCTGATTTGTGTAGCATTTGTCCATTTCCAAGGTATAAATGTTCACACTGAAAATTTAACAGTTGGCTCTCCTGTGGCTACAGCATGCTTCTCCATTTCCTTCCTCTTTGAAGTACTTGGTAGAACAAAAAAATGAATATCCCCCAAAGGCATGCTTGTTAGAGAAAGGATGGCAACTAAAATAAATGAAAGAAAGAAAGAAAAAAGGAGCTAGAAAGCAGGGACTACCAGGGAAAAAAGTAGATTTCTGTAGATTTTGTTTTCTTCTTGTATAGAAGAAAAGACATAAACAGATGGAGAATTCCAGACACTGTCTCACCCTTACTGTGCCTGAGTAATGGTGTAACCCTCACAAGCCATGCTGCTGAGTTGGGAAAGACATGAAGAAGGGAAGGAATGTAAAGAAAGAGGGAAATAAAAACGCATTGCCCCCTCCCAGCCCCATCTCTTTCCAACCCACTCTGACTGTTAGAGAGCAGAGCAAATCAATCAACAAGTTTATTAAGCAGTTACTCTATGTCTGGAGCAGGCACTGTGCTGTACTGCAGATGCAAAGAAAAAGTAAAAATAGTTCCTGCCCTCAAGCAACTTACATTCAAAGAGGAAGACAAATATACATAGTTATCAACAGGTCACACAAAGAGCAGAAGGCAGATAATCTGAGAAGGAAATGCTTTAGCAACAAGGATCCTGAAAAAGGCATAGAGCAGAAGGTGGCCTCTGTGCTGAGTCATGAAGGAAACAAAGCATATTAATATCTAGAGGTGAGGAAGGAGAGCATTCGTGGCAAGGAGAATAGTCAATGCAAAAGCACAAAGACAACAGATGGAGCAAAGATAGAATGTGTGTGGGGAAAGGAGGTCACCCTCCTATTCAGAATCGTAGGCTTCTCTGGGAATTATATATACATGTTTGGGACTAATGGCTGTTCATCCAATAGTCTCTGGTTCGCTTTTTCTTATTCTTTTAATAAAAGTTTCTTCTTTGATCGTATGAATTTCACGCAAATATAGCTCTGTATTAGCAGTAAAGAAGTGTAGTTTTCCCAGGTGGTAGAAGGAAAGACTGATGGAATTTTGAGAAGCAAGGGCCTATCAAATGAGGAAGTCCAAGAACTACAGGGCTCTGAAGACAAGAGAGGCCTTGGGGGATGGGGCTCTAGATTCCAACTAGTTTGGGGAGCTGATTGAAAGTTAAAGGCCCTGTTACTTTGAATTGACCACAATCAATGAGTCTGGCTCACTCATTAGCGTAAGGAGTGATCTACCAGGTCAGAACTTGCTATTTGCCTGAATGTATCTCCCTTGCCTTATTGCTGGGACTTGGTGAATTTATTCACTCTCTAATTCCTCCCCTTCCTCCATATGGCATCAATTCCTGGCAAAGCAACACTGGGTTTTGTTTTTGTTTTTTTTTTGGTTTTTTTGGAGTTTCTTATTCTTTTAAAGTTGTATTTGCTATTTGTACCTACATAATGGGTTTTGTCTCCAAATTAAGATAAGCTGACTTTGATAAAGCTGAGGGAGCGCTGGTTTAGAGAAGTGAATAAGGAGGGCAAATGTAGGAATAACAGACAAAATAGACCTTTGAGATTGATTCTCTGGATTTTAAGGAGTATATTATCAAGCCTATATTAAGCTCTCTGGAAAGATGGAAGGGGTTTCACTTACAAGTGGATAGCTATTCTCAGTATATAAGGGGTACTGCACATTGATTTTCCCAAGTTTCCTAGATAAAGGCTACAACTAAGGGAAATGAGAAAACTCCTCAAAGTAGATGAAAATGTGAAGTTAGGGGGCTGTCACAGTAACAACTGAGAAGACAAATACAACTCTCATATAATGATTGTCAGCTAATTCCAAGGTTAGTCGGTCATGACTAGTTCAACAAAATCTATAGTGAAATAGGATTCAGAGCACCAATGACACCCCACAATTCTATTGCCCACATCTGCAGCACTAAAGTGAAAGATGAGTGAAATAACCAAAACCAGGAAAACACTGTACACAGTACCAGCAACATCATGTGATGATCAATTATGAATGACTCAGCTTTTCTCAACAACAAAATGATTCAAGACAAGGACAAAGGATTCACAAAGGAAAATGCTACCCATAACCAGGCAAAGAACTTATGGACTCTGAATATTGATTGAAGCATATTTTTTTCACTTATGCTATTCTTTCTCATCATTTTCCTCCCTTTAATCTGTTTCTTCTTTCACAACCATGATGAATATAGAAATATGTTTTACATGATAGCATATGTATAAATTACATCAAACTACCTACTGTTTTCAAAAGGAGAGGAGGAGGAAGAGAGAAAAATTTGGAACTCAAAATCTTGTAAAAGTGAATGCTAAAATTTTTCTTAATATGTATTGTAGGAAAAAATAAAATACTATTGAAAGCAAAAAAAAATAAGGTGAAAGACTAAACTTTTTAAAGTCTCTTACCAGCTAACCTGGGTCGCTTAGGTCCCAAGAGTTGTGTTTGGCTTTGTGGCTGTAGGATGACCAATAGAAACCTAAGCCTTTGAGTTACAGAGAACATCTATGGGTCTAAAACTAATTAGTCATCCTTATCTGATGAAATGAGGCCAGGGAGGCAACTAAAAATTGGCATATTTTTTTTAGTCTCAGTGATAAAATCAGATTACTGATGTCTGTTGCATAGAGGAAATGGAGAATGATAAATAGTAGGCAGGCACAATTCTAATACCCATGTGGACATAGTGTACTCCTTGATGACTCATAGATGATGCAGGGCATGTTAAGGAGGTGGAATGCTTCTTGTTTCTTCTTCTCTGGGACACATATACATCCTGGAATGTAGGAGGAGTTCAGTATGAGATTTAGGAGAAGGAAGTAATTTTTTTTCTGGCTCACAATGGTGACCTAACCTAGTAGGGGGCAGGGCCATTCCCAGATAGGGTTCAGAATGAATATATGTTGTATACTTTACTCTTTTCTTACAAACAAGGGCTATATGGTTTGGATCTGGGAGGGGAAAGAAGACAAATGCTAGGAGATTTCAGTCTAGGGGGTACAGTAAAGATGAAAGTATTAGAAGGGCATTAAGGTAGGGAAGGGAAGAGAACAGAAAAAACCACATATACAGTGCCTGCTAGGGCAGTAAGTAGCAGGTGGATAGAGTGCCAGACCTGGAGTTAGGAACGCTCATCTTATGAGCTGACAGTAAGAAGACACTTATTAGCTGTGTGACCCTGAGGAAAGTCACTTAACTCTGTTTGCCTCAGATTTCTCATCTGTCAAATGAGCTAGAGAAGGAAATGACAAACCACTCTAGTGTCTGTACCATGAAAACCCCAAATAGAGTCATGAAGAGTTGGACATGACTGAAAACTACTGAACAAACCACAACAGTACCTACTATATGCCAGGCACTGTGCTAAGTGTTTTACAAATATAATTGCATTTTAGGTACTCACATTGTTCAGATTAACATTAAGAATTGACATTTAGATAGCTGTTTTAAGGCTTACAAAGCACTTTTCCACCAAAAAAAAACTTTGTGGGTAGGTAGAAAGAATACCCGTTTTCTAAATGAAGAAACTGAGTCAAAGACAGGTCAACTGATTTGCCTAAGGTCAATATCTAGTAAATATCTGAACAAAATTTTGAATTCGGGTCTCTTGACTTCCAGCCTAGGTTGCCTGTACTGCACCACTGCTGCCTTCCCACAGAATCAGTAACACTCATGCTTGCACGGAGCAGGATGCAAATAAGTTTCTATTCCAATGCGGGGTCCCATCATGGAGAAGAGACTGGTTCTAGAAAAACCCAACTGTTCTCCCATACTAAACAACAGATTTCCTTGTAGCCAAAAAGGTGATGAAATTGATGGCTGAAGAGAAGAGGATTTCTATGCAAAACTGACACTAATTACAGAAAGAAAACTGCTAAAAGGCTTTTTTTTATTCAATGTTTTTAAATCTAAATCCTATTCAGAGAAAAAAAATTACAATCTGCTCAAACTCCTTAAGAGTCCCTTTACAGACAATAATAAAGAATATATCAGATTCCTTCTCAATGGATCAACTTCTCAGAAGGTTTCAAATGTGAAGTCTAGAAGAAAAGCGGGTACACATTCATGTACGGAGGGGAGAGTGAGAAAGGAGAAAGGGTAGAGGGAGGGAGAAAGAGAGAGACAGAGACACAGAGACATACAGAGACACACAGAGACAGAGAAACAGATAGAGACAGAGAGATAGAGAGGGACAGAGAGACAGACAGAGACAGAGAGGCAAAGAGAAATAGGGACAGAGGTGTGTGGAGAGGGGGAAAGGAATAGGGAGAAAGAGGGAGGAAAGGACAAAAGAAGAAGGGAAGATAAGTAGAGAGGTAGGAAGGGAAAAGAAAGAGAATAATTACGATGTCCTTATGCTTCACCCACATTTTAAAAGATCAAAGAATACTATTCTCTAACTACCTCTGAGGTCCCTTTCAGAGCCAGGTCTATGGTACTGTCCTATGAACTAAATTTGAGAAGCATCCAAGGAAACTCCTGAGTTATACCTTCCCCTCTAAAGAGCTCCAATCATTTCTATTGACCTCGGTGGGGAAAAGGGGTTGGTGAGCGTACCCTTAGCTTTAAGAAAATACCAAATAAACAGAATGAAACCAAATACTCAGGGCTGAGTAGTATCACTTGTCACATTGCTGTGGTAACTTCAGAAAACTAACTTTGCCAAGCTTTCTAAAAAACAAAACAAAAACAAGAATAAAAGGATTTTGACCTCTTAACTCAAAACATTCATGAGGCTCTGAGACTCAATGGGAAAAAAAGAGCTATGGAATGGAGAAATGAGGCTTGATTTATTATACAGCAGAGTATTAAATATGAAACCACAGTAAGGGAGTAGAAGAAAGGTGGGAATCTGAGAATTAATACATAGCTTGAGTCTGAGTTACTGTTTCTAAAACCAATCTGAAAGGATGGGCAGTATCACAAAATAAGGCTTATGAAATGTCTGATTAAGCAATAAGTATAGTATTACAAAAGATAACCTACATTAGCCAAAGAAGATGCGTAATTCTGTGGAATGTTCTTTTTTAGTTGTATTTTTAGTTGCTGGTGTTCTTATCTTGCTCAAATTATCATGCATATACGTATCTGTTTTCATGTTGTATCCCCTAGTAGAATGTAAGGCTTTTTTTCTTCGTTTCTTCTTTTGCCTTTATATCATTAGCCCTCACACAGTGCACATTGTGGATGTGCCATCAATGCTTGCTAGATTGGACTGGATTTGGCCTTCTTGTGGCTCCTCATAACCTCATGGAGATATGCTCTGTCTCCTTTCATCTCCATCCCTTTTCACAGTCTGTCTCTCATGCCCGGAATACACTCCCTCTTTACATGTCTCATGGAATTCTTAGTTTATTTCAAAGCTCTGTTTAATTGTTACCTCCTATATGAGACCTTTCTGATTTCCAACCTCTCCCTCTCCAACTCTCAGCTGCTGAGTTGCTTTTACCTGCTCCATAAAATTATGGTATATTTGTTTGGTATATGGCTTAGATATACTTACATGTGTACATGTTATCTCCTCTGTCCCAAGAGATGTAAATTCTAGTTACACTTGAGTACAGGGACTATTTCATTTTTGTCTTGTTACTTTCATCTTTTTTTTAGCTGGAATTGTGAATCTTCCTGTCAATGCAGATCTGAACATCTCTATAACTTATAGGATTTTCAAATTATATGTGGGGCAACGAGAAGGTGTGTGATGTGCGCAGGTCACATGGCCGATGGATGGTTCTTGATCCCTGGTTGTCCTAACTCCAACATCAGTTCTTTTTCTGCCATACCATTACGCTACTGACTTGGCACATAGTAGATACTTAATAAGTGCTGTTTGGTTGATTGATTGGAAGAGGCATAGGGATAGCCTTTCTGGAACCAGATGAAATCAACTGATGAGAGCAACCAGAGCCACCTTGGCATTTCACAGCATTTTTGTTTCCCTTCACCGTCTCCACAAGGAAGTCAGGGTTAGGTCATTTTGACCAAGAGGATTAAATGAGCTATTCAAAATCAAAGCATAAATGAGGTGACTTGATTTTCACTCATCCAAAACAGCAACCTTTGCTTTATTGAATAAGGCCTACAATGAACAGATAGTTAAGGTATAATACTGAAATCCATCTGAAACATCAAGTTAGAAAGAAAATGTAAGAATTTTATTGTTTGGGTAAGTTGTATGATGAATAGTTGAAAGCTAAACAAAGGAACTAGGTGGAGCAGTGGATAGAGTGTTGTACCTGGAGTTCATATCTAGCCTCAGACACTTCCTAGTTGTGTGACCCTGGGCAAGTCACTTAATCCTGTTTACCTCAATTTCCTCATCTGTAAAATAAGCTGGAGAAGGAAATGGCAAATCACTCCAGTATCTCTGACAAGAAAATCCCAAATGGGGTCATGAAGAGTTGGACAGAATTGAAAACAACTGAATAACAAGTGCCAGGTACCTAAGTTTCCAGCTATGTTCCAAATGATAAAATGAAAGATCTTTGCTTTAAATTCCAAAGTCACAGGAACTTATTAACAAGGAGGTTCCAAACTGCCACTCATCTTGAAATTTTCAGTTAAGAACTCCTCTCCTACCCTGAGATAACCTTTTTCCCATTAAATCTCACTGAAGGGATGATATTTATTTTTTTAAATTTAATGTAATTTTATTTAATTATGCTTGATTTTGAGTTCCAGATTTTCTTCCCACCCCCACTGCCCCCCTCCCCAAAAGGGCATGGAATCCGATATATCTTCTACATATAACTTCTCATTGAAATTATTTACACAATAGTCAAGTTGTAAAGAAGAATTATGACAATGGAATGAATTAGGAGAAAGAAGAAACAAAACCAAAAAAAACAAAAACAAACAAAAGAGAAAAAAAAAAACCAAAGGGAAAAAAAAGGAGAGCAAACAGTGTGCCTCAATCTGCATTCATACTTCATAGTTCTTTCTCTGGATGTAGATAGCGTTCTCCATCATGAGTCCTTTGGAGTTGTCTTTGCACCTTGTATTGCTGAGAAGAGTGAAGCCTATCAGGGTTAGTCATCACAGAATCCATATATCTGTGGTTGTATATAATGTTCTCCTGGTTCTGCTCTGCTCACTCAGCATTATATCATGTAGGTTTTATCATGTTACGAAGTCCGTAACATCCCCATTTCTTATCGCACAATAGTATTCCATTACCTTCATATACCACAACTTGTTCAGCCATTCCCCAATTGATGAAGGGATGATATTTAGAAATAAAATTCCCTGTATATAAAAATAAATATTCTTCATAATATTTATATATGCCATTTCTTTTAACTGAACTGGGTTTGATTCCATGAATTCCAGCATCACATCACCATGCTGTGACAATAAAAGAGTATGGAGAGTGCTTGCCTCTCCACTGTGGCAAGATTTCCACAAGAGGAAGGTGAACACCTCCCCCGCTTGTATCCAGGAGTGGAGCAAATGAAAAAAGAGAAGCTCCCCATTTTCTCCTCAGTCAGGGCTCACACAGTGTGGTCTCATTACTTGCTTGGAGTAAATTCCTCAGATATTAGGCATTCCTCTATTCAAATGCAAGAACAAAGACACATTGATTTAGAAACCAAATCTAAATGACTTTGTGATTACCCCCAGTCATGCAGATAATAGAGTTGGCTACTTTGAGCTGCACCTGGAAGCATACATATAGGTGACACAGGGTGAGCATCTAATGCAGTAGACACACCCTTCCCTCAAACTCCCATAATGTATACAGTCAATGATTGAAATTTTGCAAAGGTGACCATAGTATAATTGAAACATTTGATCTAGAATCAGAAGACTTGGGTTTGAATTCTGGCTCTAACCTAGTGATCTCAGGCAAGCCTCAACACCTCAGTCTTTCTTTCCTCTTACATAAACTGAATAATAAATCCCTTTGCTGCCTCTCTTACAGGGTTGGTGGGAAAGTCAAATGAGGTAATGAATATGAATTACCATAAAGCTTTAAGAGATTATTATGATGCACTTTTGTGGTGTTCTCTTCTTATGGTATGCTTGAAAGTTTTATCTCCCCAAATGGATTTAAATTACTTAAGATAGGGACAATGTCCCTATTTTTGTGTGTGCCTCACACAAGTGCTTTCTGGGCATGTGAAAACTACTCAATAAAGGACTGATATGAAAGAGTCCGACCTAAAGTGTGCAGGCCAAAATAAAACTTTGGAATTGTGGAAGTGGCAAGAGCTGTTAAGACTACTTAGTTGTTATCTTCCAAATCATGAGTTCTTGTGTAGGCTTTTGGCACACTTAGCAGCTAGGTGGTGCAGTGGACGGACTGCCAGGCTTGGAGACAGGAAGACTCATCTTCCCAAGTTCAAATCTGGCCTCAGATACTTACTAGCTGTGTGACCCTGGGCAAGTTACTTATCCCTGTTTGCCTCAGTTTCTTCATCTGTAAAATGAGCCAGAGAAGGAAATGGCAAACCACTATAATATCTTTGCCCAGAAAACCCCAAATGGGGTCACAAAGAGTCAGAAACTCAACAAAATTTTTAGGGACAGTAAGAATAGCTTTTGTTAGCTAATAAGATCTCAACTTTGTTGCATTGATCAAAAAAGAGGGCAGAGGAGGCTCTACATGCTTCCATGGCCAGGAAGGGGTTATGGTAGACCATCTGAAGTTTAAATCAAATGGGTGATATTAACAAATGTTACATTCAAGAGAGTCACCATTAACTTTTGTGCAGAGCCTAGGTATCCTAACAACTACTAAATACGTGAGCAAGTATTTATTAAGTGACTATTATGTCCTGGGCATTCACATACCCCTGTAAGGTTTGCAAAGCACTATGCCTGAGTTCATATAATCTTCCCGGCACCCCTAGAGCAGGTATATTATTCTCACTTTGCAGATGAAGAAATTGAGCTTGAGATCCAAAATGACTTGCCCGTGGCATCTGAGATAGCATTTAAACCCAGGTCTTCTTGGCTTCTTGACACTCCAAACCACTGTCTCCAGCTTCTTTCCAGTGACCTTAAAGGTTATATTTGCTAGAAACCATCACATTCAAAAAGGATAAGGAATATGGAAGTTCTTCCTGTTTGTTATTAGTTATGAGATTCTGTGGGACAAACATGATTGCACTTAGAAGAAAAAGAAATGGGAACATTTAATATCTCCATGTGGTAACATTGTTCATGTGCACAGAGCTATTTCCATGTGGCTTGTCACAAAAATAATGAAAAAAGAAGAAAACTGCACTCTAAATATAAGGAAAATTTTTTAAAAAAACTTCAAATGAACTTAATTTTAAAAATTCTCATGGCAGTGAGAGAATTTTAAGTTTCCGATGTCATTCTGTAAAATAAATTTATTGAGAAAACCCCACAATACCCTGAGCTGCTCTCACTTCCTGTTGCTCTTGCAAATAAATAGTGATAAGGGAGTCTGTCTTTTACCATAGAGATCAATTTCTCACACGGTTGTAAGGTATCCTACCCTCCATAAATAAGGGGGGTTGATCTTGTTGACCTTCTAAGGCCCCTTTCCACTTGAACATTCTATTATTATGATTCTACCATCTTTTTTAAAAGTAAAATAAGATTCCTCAAAGTGTATGAGAGGGCTGGGAGAGTTAAGGAACTCTCCATTTCTTCCATTTATTTTGTAAACATTTGTGAATGAACGAAAGACCCAAATTATTCATATAAAAATGAGAAACGTTCAGGGTTAGACTTTGGTGTTCAGTTGTGAAGATTCTTCATGACCCCATTTGGGGTTTTTGTGGCAAAGATACTGGAAGGGTTTTGTCATTTCCTTCTCCAAATCGCTTTACGGATGAGGAAACTGGGCAAATAGGGGTTAAATGACTTGCACAAGGTCGCACAGCTAGTAAGTGTCCAAGGCCCAGTTCTGAACTCATCCCAGGTCCAGTGCTCTATCCATTACACCACCTAACTGCCACATAGATTGGACTAGGGGAAGAGTATCTAAAGATCATTTTGTTATAGTGGATAGAGAGTTGGGCTTGGCACCAGTATCATCTGGGTTCAAGTCCTACCTTTCACACACACTGCCTACATTTAACCTGTCACTGTCCCAGGCAACTCTCTAAGGTTGTAAACTGCAAAGATGCTTCCCTGCATTGTCTGAGGGCATTTTCTAAAGGGGGATGTCCAGATCCTAACTAATGGAATCACAGTTCCAGTACCCAACCCCCATCTTATCATCCAATTCAGTATTTATTGAACATCTACTATGTGGCAGAACATTTTCTTTTGGTTTGCATTTTGCATGTACTTTATTTACACATTGTGTCTGTCATTCACATGTAAAGTCCTTGAGGGCAGAGACTGTTTTTCTGTTGCTGTTATTGGTTCCTTTCTTCATATTTCCAGCATTCAGCATGTACCCAGCACACAGTAAGTGCTTAATAAATGTTTATTGATTCACTGATGGAAATACAAAAGAATATTAATATTACCTGGGTACCATCCTTTAGAAGTCTGCAGTCACTAGAAATATCTTTCCCATTAAGAACAGCTTTTGGGGCAGGGATCTAAGGTAGAAAATTACTTTCTTTGTTTTAGCTTTTTGTGATTCATTGATCATCACATTTATCTGAAATTCTCTCTACCCCCACCCCTCTGCCTTCTCTTCAAAAGCACTTGCACAGTCACTCTTTATACTAGCTGGAATCTGGAACACAGAACATGATTTTACTCCATTCCTTGAAGAGATATAAGTTAAAGTTTTAGTGATTATCCAACCACCTGAGGAGGAATGTTGGAAAGCTGCTCTTTGTTGAGACTTGCTACGCTATGCATTGTTTGATATTCCTTGGGATTCAAAACCTGCACTTTCCTATAGTTGTTCTAAGTAGCATGGGTACTGCCAAGAAAATGGTATGAGATAATCTGTCTCCCCAAACCAGACGTTTCATAGCTCAGATTCAGTGAAGAAACAACTTGCCACACCAGCAGCTGAAGCATGATGTGTCAACAAGATGGAATGTGACTTATTTCATGCCACGGTGTGCATTGGAACAAAAATCACTGCACGATTCCGGCTTGATGTGTGTGGTTAGTTTGGGAGCAATAGCAGCACTCAGAGAGTGTGCTATGATGGAAAACATCTGCCTGACTTCAAGTCACTCTTCAGTGACCTTTATGGATGTGTTCAGTGACAGGAACACTAAACCAACAGGTCATTCCTGCTGGTTAGCTGGAAAGTAAGCTGAAATTCTGCCCTCCAACTCTACCATTCCCTGCTCCCCGCCCCCCCCCCCCAAATTAAATATAAGAATTTAGGCCAAGCTCAGAAGAAAGAATACTCTTATTTCCATTCAGGAAACACAAAAGTTTGGACATGGTAGAAAAACTGGCCTTCCCAATAACTGCAGTTGTGGGGATTGTCTATGGAATTTTTAGTACTCTAGCATATGTGAGACCTCTGGTTGCATTTTTTCCTTTATTTATTCCCTCTTTATGCTCCTACCAGATGGTTCCTGGAATATAACAATTATTCAATTGAAAAGAAGTCACTTATTTAGTATTCCTTAGTTCAAAAATGATGATTTCACAGAGAGAAATGAAATGAAAACCAACAAAACCATTCCCAAATAATGTGAAGTGGAAAGCATCAAAAAAAATTCATCTGTATAACAGCAAATAGAAAAATGAGGAAAATAGATGCCAAGAATTTGACGCTGGGATATTTTTAATGAAAGAATTGTGCTGCACCGCACTGCTCCCCCCACCCCCCATCTTAGATGGTGTAATGGATTTAATGCTGGGTTTAGAAAGAACCAAGTTCTTATTCTGCCTCAGAAACTTATTAGCTCTGTGACACTGGGCCAATCACTTAATATCTCCATGTCTCAGTTTCTTCACCTGAAAAAATGGGGAGGATAGGTGGTTTTTGTGAGGATCAGATGAAATGCATATATGTATGTGTGTGTGTGTGTGTATGTGTGTGTGTGTGTGTATACATACATATAATATATATACACATACGTGTGTGAGAGAGATGTAGAGTGCTTTGCAATCCTTAAAAGCTCTACGTAAATATTAACTTCTATATCTCCGCTTTTTAAGGAAGTGAATATTGTATCATTTGCTTTATCTGAAACCAAGGACTACTTCACTTCCAACTCCAGACAAATTTTGTACTCATTTCCCCATAGTCTTTCACATTTTCTGATGATAGCTAAGCCATGAGTCATTACAAGTCTTCGCAACATCATTGCACTGAGACACAGAACATGTTTTCTACCTGTCAATGTAAATTATCTCCTGATCGTAGAACTCTAGCAAAGATCTGGCTATGTGCCCACACAAATGGCTTCTCATTGCCTGAATTTCCATTAAGTGTCACTGTGCATGGTGAAATATATGCTCCGGCCTACAAATGATGTGCATATGCAATTCACTTACCAAAATTCTAACTGAATTTTGAATGAAACATGTAGGTATCCCTAGGTGTTTCTGAGCTAACTGGATTTTTGGTGCATTATATATTCTGAACTAAAACTGCAGTTTTGTGCCATATTTCAAACACTAATGTTTTTTCCACTGCAGTTATACTTTCCTTCTTCAGAGGACCAGGAGACAGCCTGGGTCTCAGGGAGGCAGTATGGTATAGTGAAAAGTTCTAGGGTCAGAAGACCCAAATTCAAATGCCATCTTTGACACATATTACTGTTGAGTTGTTTTTTAGTTGCATCCAACTCTGTTACCCTATTTGGGGTTTTCTTGACAAAGATGCTAGAGTGGCTTGCCATTTCCTTCTCTAGCTCATTTTACAGATGAGGAACTGAGGCAAACAAGGTTAAAAGACTCACCCAGGGTCCACACACCTAGTAAGTATCTGAAGCCAGATTGAACTCACAAAGATGAGTTTTGCTGACTTCAGGCCTGGCATTCCTAGCATACATGTATTGCCTGTGTGATCTTGGACAAGTCACTTTGATGGGCCTCAGTTTCCTATTATAAAATTAGGAGGATGGACTAGGTAGTTTTGAGGTCCCTTTCCAGACCTAGTTCTATAATCAATCTCTTCAGTTGTAACGTCTCCTTTGTCAAGTTCAGCTTACTTGCCTAGAAAGGATATGAGGGGTGAGAGGAGGTTAAATACCAAGACAACTCTCCTGCAGCATTATCTCCAGTAAACTAAAAACATCTCAGATGGGATGCAACGGAAGCAGAAAGAGTTCATGACAGAGGTCAGGAGCTAGATTCTTCAACCAATCCAAAACCTCGGAAAACTTCTTGTACTTTTTTTTCTTTATGTTAGTATATCTCTGTGTTGGGCAATGGTCAAGGAAAAGCTAGGGTTAGATTTCAGAAGACCTTGAAATACAACCAATAGGAAATGGGCCATTTCATTTAAATGCTTTCAAATAAATCATTGGCTTTTGGGGAAAGGGTGTGGAGAGACATCTATTTCTGAAATGAACTAATAAAAGTTCAAGGGGATATTATTTTTTTTAAAGAAGAGGATATGACATAGACAGGATGAGCTCTAGGATGTAGGATAACAGCCAAGGGTGGTTCTCTGTACTGCTGTTTGTCCAGATAATTTGAAGAATGGCAATGTTAGTTAGGATTTAACCTCTCTATGGTGGTTGTTTCTGAATAAGACTTTCTGCTAGCACAAAGCACAGAGACAAGGGGAATACTAGGTATTCTCCTTTACTATAATCCATACATTTTCAGTGAGAAGTGTCATCCATTTTTATCACATAATAACACTGGTAATGAATGTTGTATTTTATAGCTAGTGAAGCCAAATATATTTTAATGGCTTCTCTCTCAGTTATGGAGCACAGCCAATAAGGGAGGACTGGGCATTTCGTCACTTTCCACCTAAGGTGGAAAATACTTGTGATATGGTGAATACACAAAAAATATTTTCAATGATGTCCCTTTTCTATGGGGCATTATCTTGCATGAAGACTGGTGAAAGAAAGAAATTGTTCATAAGTTCATATCAAATTAACATTGAGTCGCAAACCTGCCATTTCTGTCTTTCCTTTAACAAACATCAGAAGATCCTCTCAAACCAAAAGAAGAACATCTCTGGGTAGAAGAAGGAGATGCTTCCTTAAAGAACAACACATTTGGGACCTGAGGGCAGAATTTGGTAGAGGCTCCCTTCATGAAAGCTGACTAGCTGTTCTACCCATTACCCTAGCCCACCTCCTTCTCCCTCTCCCCCCCACATCTTTAGGATAAGAGATTTTTTCTGGAGGGGAGAAGGCAGGGCAATTGGAGTTAAATGACTTGCCCAAGGTCGCACAGCTAATAAGTATATAAGTATAACCAGTGTCTGAGGCCGGATTTGAACTCAGGTCGTTCTGCCACCAAGCTACACCAGGATAAGAGATTTTGTTCTTCTCTAGACTCTCCTGAACTTCTGAAGCACTTATTACATGTAGTTTTAGCTTTTACACTTAATCATATATTGCCTTATGTGACTATTTGATGTTAATGTGTGTGTGTGTGTGTGTGTGTGTCATTTGCTCCTTGACGGTCTGGAATTATGTCTTAAACACCTTTAAATTCTTCAACCCTATCTAGAGCTGTGTTTATCACTAGCATTAAAAATCAGACTGAATTGAATTAATTTAGCCTTGATCATCATTGCCCTTCCTGGGGCCTTTCTTGTCACCATTGTTGAAACACGAATAAATGAATGAAATGAAACTGAATAAAGTAAGCAGAAAAAAATACAATCACATAAACAATAACTATAATTCCTAGCAAAGGAATATTGGCAACATACTATACTCTGCCCTAGTCTATTCCCCTTTTCTCTAATTTTCTCTTCTCTTTCTAATGGTTGTATAGTTTCAATTGAATTTGAAAAAAAATTGAAAATATTCAATTTTAAATGTGGAATTTGTGTTTCTGGACCTTGATTTAAAATATAGAAATTATAAGATTTTGGCCAAAGGTGGAATACACCTAACAGAGGCTGGTTAAAAAAATAGCAACATGTATTTGCCTAAAGTCCTATGAACAAAATCAAAAGGGCTTTAACTTGAAAAGGGTAACAGAGAAAAGTGTCTACCAAGCTGGCTACCATAGACAGTTGCTGCAGTATAGGAAGAAGAAACGTGGGAGAGAACATGTACAAAAATATTTACGGCAGCTCTTTTTGTGATGGCCAAGAGCTGGAAATTGAGGGGATGCCCATCAATTGGGTAATGGCTGAACAAGTTGTGGTGTATGAATGTAATGGAATACTATTGTGATATAAGAAATGACAAACAGGCAGATTTCAGAAAAACCTGGGAAAACTTACATGAACTGATGCTGAGTGAAGTGAGCAGTACCAGGAGAACATTGTACACAGCAACAGCAACATTGTGCAATGACTAACTTTGATCAACTTAGCTATTTTCAGCAATATAAAGATCTAAGACAACTCCAAAAGACTCATGATGGAAAATGCTATCCACATCCAGAAAAAGAATTGTAGAGTCTGAATGCAGATCGAAGCATACTATTTGCTTGCTTTCTCTCTCTCTCCGTCCCTCCTTTCTTGTGATTCCCACTATCAGTTCTAATCCTTATTTACAGCATGACTAATGTGAAAATATGTTTACTGTGGATTTATATGTAGAGCTTATGTCACATTGCATGTCATCTTGGGGTGGAGGAATGGGAGGGAGGAGGAAAAAATTTGGAACTCAAAATCTTAGGGAAGTGAATGTTGAAAACTGAAGCTTAATGAAAAGAGAGATAGTTAAAAAAAAAAGAAATGAGTTAATTTTTGTTCTGAATCTCTTTTGTCCTACCGCAACTCAGAATGAGATACCATATGGATCCTGAAGTATTGAGTAAATTTTTATATATTTGTTCTTGCTGTAACTTTGAAATATATATCATTTTGTAAATCTAAAAAAAGAAAAGAAAAGTAGGAGAGATGCTTACTCAATCCTTCAAAGAATTTGTGATCTCGTTAATGCAGATACTGGCAGTTGCACCCATCCACGTGTCTGTGTAGTTCTTGTTCATATGCTTTTATAAATCCTCCACAGGTGGTCGACTCAAGTTGCTGAAGGCCTTCTGCTAGATCTTTGGATCGTATATGAAGTACCAAAGGAACCTACATGCTGTCCATGAGCAATTCCTCATTCTTTCTACACAACCTTGGTCCATGCTCAGACAACAAGCTCTTTGAGAACAGATAGATTTTTGCCTCTTTTTTTTGTATTCCCAGAATGTAAAAGGCATAGTACCTGGTATGTATGCTAGTTGTATTTCTTTTATAAGATCTTTAAAAATATTGTTCTTTAGCAATTGTTCATTGGTAAGATGTTGCAGCACAGTCTTATCCTTGATGGACTTCTCCAATGCCCTTTGAATGTTTTATGACTTTAATTCTTCAGAGACTGACATATTCTGTGCTTTGGAGACATACAGCATCACTGGAAGAACATTGGTGATTAAGAGATAGGGTTGGCTTTTTTTTGCAGTAGACAATAGCTAGAAACAAAGTAGGTGCCCATTGATTAGAAAATGGCTAAACAAATAGTGTTACACCAACATAATGAAATATTATTACACACTAACAAGTGATAAATATGAAGATTTCAAAGAAACATGGGAAGATTTATATTAATTGATCCAGAGTAAAGTAAGCAGAAAAAAATACAATCACATAAACAATAACTATAACAATACAAAATAAAACTTAACACTAAGCAATCATAATAACTAGGCTCAATCCCTCAGAAAACTGAGAAAATGCACCTTATTTCAGGGGTGGGAGAGGGGGAGACTGAGTATGATAATATACATACTATCAGACAGTTCATTTATTGGTTTGGTTTTTTTAATACTATTTGATTTTCTTTGAAAGTCTTTGCTACAATGGGTGTGTTGGAAGGATATATTAAAAAAAATAAATGTAAGTAAAATAAAAATCTTTTAAATAAAAAGAAAGATTCACATTTGTTTCAGGGAGAAGCTTTGATTCAATAAAGTATTGTATGAGTTTCCAAAAGCAAACCAGTCCTATCTCATTCTGCTTTTCAATTCCAAGCCCATTCATTCTCCATCTGTAGGCTCTAAGATAGGCATAACTGATGGACCAGCTATATGAACTGCCCACCCAGCTGCCTGTTATAATCTGGACAATAGGCATTCTGCTATGTTAAAAATCATTCAAGATTCTTTGAAAGATACAATAGAAATATCTTTGCTTGATGACATTCTGATCATTAATATTGAATAAAGTACAAAATGGGAGATTTAGCCTTGCCAGGGATGTTTGTCATTGTCATGGAGGATTTCTAGGGAAAAGTCCAAATGGAAGGAGAATTTCCAATCTATGATGAGCTCCTCCAGATGCTCCTCTTTGTGTGGGACATTGTGCTAATTTTATCAATCCCTGTAACATTACAAAACCTCCCAAATTGGAGCCAGAATCACTCTAAAAAATAGCCAGACTATCAATGTAGGAAAAATCAACCAAGCCTAGTAATTCACCAAAGATAAAATCCAAGAAATAAGCATGCAAAATTGTGTACTTGTATCTGTACATAAAGTTACAACATGAAGGTAATAAAATGCCTTATAAGAAGCCTAACATAAGGAGGCAAATTTGACACCTGGTCTATTTAACAGCTGCCCGGTTGGTTTCCCTGCCTCAGATCTCTCCCCACTGCAATCCAGCCTTTGTCTAGTTGTCCAGATTTTCATAAAGTGTAGGTTTGACTGTATCCCACACTAGCCAAACTTCAGGGGCAACCTATCACCTCTAAGATCAAAATAAACCCCCTCTGTTCACCATTTAAAGCCTTTCATGACCTGACCTATTCTAGCTTTCCATCTTTTTACACATTACATTATGGTCCAGCTCTCCTGGGCTACTTGCTGCTTCACATATAGGACACACCATCTCGTATCTTCCTGACTTTGCATTGCCTGTATTGTGACCATAGAAGCCTGATTCTCTCTAGAAGATGGAACAGTTCTAATTGACCCTTCTCTTTTACCCCTGCCCTGCTCCATCCCTATCTTCACATAGGGGCAGGAGCAAAAATTCAAAACATTCCTTTTTCCCCACCACCATTTACTGATCATTTAATTGCATTATTCATGGTAAAGAGAAATAGACAAACACCTAGTGCATGTGCCTGGGATTCTGAAATGTTATTAAATGGTCATAAAAATAGATTTCACATTTATTAAGCATTTACATGTGCCAAACTCTATGCTAAACTCTGATATTACAAAAAAAAACCAAAAACAGTGGTTGCCCTCAAGGAGGTCACATTCCACTGAGGAGAAAAACAAATGAAGTTGAACTGGAAAGGGGCAGGATTTACATGGGGATGTGCAGGAGGGAAGAGTTCTACAGCACAGAGATGGTCACGAACTTGGCATGATAAGGCAAAACCTTTCCAATTAAAGCTTAGGGTGGTTCCTGGAGTTAAAAGTACAATGCCAATAATCTGACTGGTATGTTTCTGGAAATAGCCCAGTTATGAATGTAACAAAAACTAGGACTAATACACATAGTCCAAGAAAACACTGGTATCCATGAAATATTATAATACCTAGAAGAAGGTCATGTAGGGCCATTCCTCTTTGGAAGATTTATGGAAGGACTTGGGCAAGAAGCCTTGGACATTTTCCAATCTACAGTAGTGGAGGAAGTATCCACATCAATGAAACCTTAGATCTATCAAAGTATGACTAATATTTAGCTTAATCCAGTTAGTCCACAGACTGTCAGGAATGTTTTTGAATGTCCATTTAGGAAAATTTGACCTGGAACTATCTTCTCAACTATTCTAAAAGATTCTCCTAGAGAGGGCAAAGGGTTATGAAATCAAGTCAGTGAATCAGTCACTCAGCCTCTATTAAGCATTTATTATGTGCCAGGCAGTGTGCTAAGGATGCAAAGAAAGGCAGTATACTGTTCCTACCCTTGAGGGGCTCACATTCTAATGGGCGAGATCACATGCAAATAGCTATCATACATACTTAATATAAATGGAAGATCAGCTCAAAGGAAAAACATTATCAGGGTTCTTTCCCTGACAATGGGGTGATAGATAGGGTGGCAGGGATGATTGAAAAGGTCTCATGCAGACAGCAGAATATGAGCTGAGTTGTGAAAAAAAGCCAGGGAGGCCAGAAAGCAAGAGTTGGGAGGAATGGAAAGCAATTAAAAGTGTCCCCCAAAGAAAGAAAAATTGGTCACTTTTAGTGCAGGGCCAGCAGAGATCTGCACCAAAATCCAACTCCAATGGCTTTTTGTGGTATGAAAGTGACCCTGGGTTTCCAAAGAACCAGAGGCATAAGCTGAGAAAGGTCCTATCGACTAGAAAGAGTTCAACGATAGATCTGGCAATGGATTGTATTTATGTTGACTGCGAAGTAGCCTACCTATGTTTAGAAAGGCTTATCACCAGAAAATTAGTTTCAGGATGATTAATTTTAGGCAATTTTTGGAAATTCATGAAGACTATATCAACTAAGGCACAAATTAAATGAATGAAGGAATGAATGAGAAGTCTGTACTGTGAAAGAGAATGCCCAGACTGATGAAACCATGGATCCTTGAAATATTGAAGAAAGTCTTTCAGCTAACATTTTTACCACACTTTCATTGAAAATTTAAAGCTACATTTTGACATGAATTGGGGTCAAATTGCAATGTCAGTTTCCATGGACTTTCTATTTCCAAAATCATAACTTTATATCAGCAGTAGAAAGACCCCTACCAATACTGTGCCCTTCATATAATTTGTTCCTAGTTCCTTTCTATATTTCAGTTCACAGAAAAGAAGGAAGTTGGAAATGGGTCAGGCAGTCTATCAAATTGTCCTGTTAAAAATAGTGTAACCAAGTGACTGCATTTCCCAGTTCTGATAAACTAGGTACATACTTTGTGAAAAATGGGCATTCATTTGTGGTTGGTAGATAAAAAATTAAAGCCACAGTATCAAGGAAAAGAAAAACAGATGAAAAGAAATCCATAGATAATCAAAATTGCTAAATTTAGTTATGAATACACATCTTTTTCTGCCAAAGAGACTAAAACTTAGTCAAATTGAACAACAGTAATTCCACATACTCTTTTACTTCTACTGTTTAGTGTAGAGAATAGAGTTCTGGTCCTGGAGTCAGGGAAACCTGAGTTCAAATTGCAACTCTGATACCTCCTGGCTTTTGGACCATATTCAAGACACATAACCTCCTATTATGAGTTTTCATTTCCTGAAATATAAAATGGGGGTAAGGAAACTGGTTAGTACTTACCTCACAGGGTTGTAAGACTTAAATGAGATGATACAGTGTGTTTTGCAACCCCTAAAGTCACAACATGTCTTTACTATTGTTTTTATTAATCATAGGAACAATACCCTCTGGTAAAGATGTTAATGAACCAGAAGATAGCTGAAAGAGTAGTATCATAAAGGAGTCTCTAAGTTGGGTTAAATCAGTCATCTTCCAGTGATACTATAGGATCACAGATGATAGAACAGCAAAATGTCTGAAGGACCAAAGGCCAATTATAGACATTATATAAAAGCTATTCAGCAAATATATGATCAGAAAATGAATTGGAGTCTAAAGGAATGTGAAGCTGAAACCACCTAAAAAGGAAAATCCTGCTTAAATTTTGCTGTAGAATGCAGGTCATTTTGATTTAGGCCAATGAAATCTAATGATGTGTACGATTTCATTTTTCTAGGGAGTTTTACCAACTGCCTTTAGGAAAAGAGCATTTTATGGCCTTGCCATTAAGCAGTGTTTGTAAGTCACCCTATCTCATTATTATTATTCTACTTTTAAATACTGTATAGAGCTTTTAAAAATCCCATAATATGCCATTAAAACGCTTCATGGATTTTTTGTGAGAATATGGATTGATAAATATAATTCAAGTACAATAAAGATACCAAAGAAATAAGCCATTGAAGAAGACCCCTTGATTGTTTAGGTGCATACCCTCTGGGAGGATTTGTAGTAGGACAGGGACAGAAATCACACAGGATGAAATGACATAGGTAGGTCAAGTTTGGGAGTGCCCATCCCGGTGAGATCCTGTATCCATTGAGGTATTCAAGTACAATGACATTCAGGCTGATGGATATCATTTCCAACGATAGCAGATAGCTGTGAATTACGGAGCACCGTGACCTATGACAAATGAAAATTACAGTTGATGCAAAGTGCAATGGAAAAACACATGGTAGCTATAAGTAGGTGGCATAATACTTAAGAACAATGATTTGTATTAGAGAATTGACATTAAAAATATTATCAAAAATATGCATGATCAGAAAAAGAGGCAGGTGAATTGTAAGGTTAGAATGAGAGACAAGAAATGCTTTCCTGACACCCTGGAGATATTTAGCCAATCAGAAGAAGACTTCTAGCCTGTTGGGTAGATTCCCTATGGAGGATTCACATAAAGGCATCAGATGAGAGGGTAGAAGGTGAGAGAGTTATGATCTCACCTAATGCAGGTCATATTCCACACTAAGACCATAATAGATCTATCAAAGTAACAAAATAAATACTCTCCATTGACAATCTTCTCCCTGGTCCAGAATTTTCTTTCAGCCTTATTTTTAGCCTTGTGCTGCTTTTATTTAGAAGAAAATTAACTCTAAACTTTAAAGCATTGTACAAATGCCTATTATTGACATAATATAATCTATAATCTGTCACCTTAATTTCATTGTATGTGTATACTAACCCACTGCCAATGTCCAGAAAGGTTTTCTCTATTTCTTCCTGTATATTAGCCTACTTAAAAGTTGTGTTGTTTCTCAGAAACACATCCGTTTGTCCTAGGAAGCATTTTGGGATGTTTACATGTTCTTCTGACTTTATATGAACAAAGATGATGAGATGAGACAATAGGGAGTTTTACCAAATGCATTTAGGATAAGAGTATTTTATGGCATTGCCATTAAGCAATGTTCGTAAGTTACCCTATCTCATTATTATTATTCTGCTTTTAAATACTTAATTTTAATTCCCCCAGGTGCTAACAACGCACAATGTTCTTAAGCTACAGAGGCAAGAAACACCTTTCAATTACTACTCTTAATCAGGAAAAGCCAGATTTTCTGTCCCCTCTAAGTTTGTCGTATAGGTTAATGTCACTACCACTACCACCACCACCACCACCACCACCACCATCCCCACTCCACCGTCCTCTGAGCCAGCATTCATACAAATTTACCCATAGTAATATTGACCTTATCTAACTTAGAAACAGAGCTGGATAACATTGCAGTATGTGGCTTTAGCCACACTAGAAGTAGCTAGCAAGCCCACAAAGAACTTTAAGTCTGTGAATTACTTCCTGAGTCTTTGCCTTCCTCTGAGTCCCTAGGCTACTTACTTGATATATTTGTTTGTCAATTTTCTAATTTGTGAGCAGGGAATAGTTATGTTCATGCACATTGAAAGGTGGGGCCATATGTAAATAGCACTGAAAAACATGCTAAATGACCAATCTTGGTGCCATACAATCAATCATTTGACACTCTTGCCTGGTGTTGGTTGTGAGATGGTGGACTATGGGCCAAATGATGGTCTCTGGGTCATTTCTTTTGATTAACTATTTTTCTTTGTTACAAGAGAGGATTCTTTAGGGACTAGAAAGGTTAACTGGAAACGACAGTGGCATAAACAACAAAAAGCATCCATGAATCATTTTATAGCATATTACAGGATTTTAAAAGCTCTATACAGTATTTAAAAGTAGAATAATAATAATGAGATAGGGTGACTTACAAACACTGCTTAATGGCAAGGCCATAAAATACTCTTTTCCTAAAGGCAGTTGGTAAAACTCCCTAGAAAAATGAAATCTTACATGTCATTAGATTTCATTGGCCTGAATCAAAATGACCTGCATTCTACAGCAAAATTTAAGCAGGATTTTCCTTTTTAGGTGGTTTCAGCTTCACATTCCTTTAGATTTTAGAAGGAGCTTTCCATAGTTGCTTACCTCCTATTGGATTACAAATCACTCTGCATTGAAGAGATTAAAAAATTACTGCGCATTTGAAGAGATTAAGTTCTCTTCAGGAGGGAAAAAATGGTACCGTCAAAAAGTATTGGCTTAAAAACCAGCCTAGAAACGTAGAGTCATCTTTGGGCATAGAGGAAGTGAGGCTAAAACAGCAGTGTGTAATGAAGATGCCAGTAATGACATTCTCCAGCTGCCATCAAGTTGGAGAGCAGAACTCATATGCATCTGTTGATTGACTGAGCTATGGAGCTGGGTAGACTGAGTTGACTCTAATTTAGAGAGAGAGCCCAATTGACTTGCTAGCTCAGTCTGAGACCCCTGGCTTGAGAAAGTCAATAAAGCCTTCACGAAGACCAGGTGTGATGTGAGTGCACAGCTCCCAGGGAACAAGGGAGAACACTAATTTCCATTTCATAGACTGTCAGCAGCAATAGTTTTTGGTCACTACATATTTGAACTGTTTTTCTACTGGCCTCCTAATAACAAATTCCTCTGTATCCCATTGCTTTCTAAGGTCAATGCTTTCTTCTTAATAAAGTTGTGTCAGTCAAAAAAAAGTACATTGGTAAAGTCAAACTGGATGCTAATGCGGTTTTCCCTCAAATCCAGAACTTTGTGTCTTTTTTAGTTTAACCATTTCTAAGAATATACATAGAGAGACATAGACACAAAGAGATGTAGATACAGAGAGACAAGGACAGAGAAAGACAAAGTCAGAAAGAGAGACCCAGGAGAAAAATCTCATGGAAATATAAATCTAAATGATGACACACTTTTTCATTTTTATCTTCCCGCTGACCATTTGAAGCCTTACATCACCCTACCCATTACACATACATTATAGTCAGATTTCAGACCAAAAAGATGTCTCCCAGGAAAATGAATATCTAAAAGCATGTAATATTACTCTTTATTAGTCAGCCTTTTCATAGAGTATCCATATTTCAAACATCAGTGTGCTCCATTTGAAAGCCAGTGGGATAAATGGATAGCAGCGAGCTGTCCTTAGAGTTAAGATGAGTTGGCTTTAAGTCCCACCTCTATCCCATAATGGGCCCCCAGGCAACTACCACTATAAGTGGTAGAAAGAGTTGACCTTCTGCATTAGTGGAGGGAGTTTTCTCACCCAGAAGTTACCTACACTGATGCCATCATAAGTCTAGACTTAAAAACAGTGTTCCAATTACCATCAATTGCTAGGAGAAAGGCATCAATAAAACTTGAAATGTATGTGATCCTTTTCTTCCCCATGTATTAATGCAAAACTCATCCATTTTGTTCTCTAGATATATGAATATAAGAGAATGTATTGTCTTTCCATCTTGTCCCATGTTGGGGATATTTTGAGACACAGTAGTGATGACACTGAACCTTCATTTTGGGAGATCCTTGAATACCTCCAGCCTATTGTATGTGGGACTACTATACCTCTGCTATTTTTTCTGCTTAAGGAAGACTGAAATTTGAGGAAGGAGAAAAAAGATATAGCTTGGGGGCAGAAATCTGGGCAGAAATGCATTGTGGACAGTGGTGCCCTAAGAGGACACCTTATGATTTTATTATGTAGGCAAAATTGCATGAAAACTCATTGCCAGTGCATCCTTGACCAATAGAACCCAAAGCAGGAAGCACCAAGAACAGCAGGGAGATGAGCGGCCTGAGGGTGCTACTCCCCTGGCTTGGGCAGTTTTGCAGCTCCTGCTAATTGTATTGTAGTTAGTCTGCTCCATATCAGCACCAGTTGACAGCTGTTAGTTCTGTGTGAGCAAAGGAAGGGCTTTCAAAGGACTGAGGACTCCAAGTAGTTCTCAAACAAATAAAGCACCTTTGCAGTTTCCATGTGCCAAATAAGCCATCTCAGCCTCGCTGAATTTGCCACATTTTCTTCATGTGACTAATTATTTGGTTAGTGCTTCTAAGTTGGCCTGTTTCTTTCTTTTGGGGGGGTGGGTGTGGGTGTGGTGCATTTGTGTTGCCCTCTCCTCCATGATATAGACCAATTCCTGGCAGAAGGAACAGCATCATATGTGGTATATACTGGAAGTTCTTAATAAAAGTTTGTCTCCTGATTGACAAGATCATGGATAGATTTGATAAACACTCCTGTTTTGTCCCTGCTTTAATATTTGATGCAATATAGGTTTGCAGCAGACCTGGATTTGAATCCTGCCTTTGGAGCCTAATAGCATGGAAAACTCATTCAACCTGTCTCAATTTCCTCATCTGTAAAGTGGGGGTAATAATACCTGCAGCACGTGCCTTGTAGGGTCATTGTGAGGATCAAAAAAGATCATATATGTGAAATGCTATAGAAATACTAGTTATTTCTACTTCAAATCTTTCTGTATCCCCAGTCATTTTGGTCAGACTCTTTGGATGCACCATACTTCAAACTTTGCCCTCCCACTAGTACAGGTAGTTTGGCTGCCCATTTCATTTTCTCATATATACTACAGAATTCCCTACTTTCCCTCTCCTACATCCTGCCCTCAAAGCATGGTGCTGAAAGTAATTGTTCCCAATATAGCATTTTAGGGTTGTCTTTGAAAGACACACAAATGGAAGATTCACCTTAAATAGAACTTATGTGTTTAGAAATAAATATCAAAGAAGATTCATACATATTCTGATTAGAAGATATGTGCTTTGAGAGAAAGAGACAGAAGGGGGAAGAGGAGACAGGGAGAAGGGGGAGAGGGAAGGTATATATTTAGAAGTATAAAGCTCCATTTCAATGAAATTTATTATTTCATTAGACATGATTTTATTAAAAGGATAGGTAATTCTTTTTTCTCACATTTTAGATAATCCTTCTTCTAAGTGAAACTTTTTATACTCTGACATAGAAATTTTTGGAAATAGAGAATTGGCCAGTATGAGACAAACTCTGGAGGGGCCTAGTTTGAGAATATTAAGTTTGAATTCTAGCTCTGTTTTCTTAGTTCCTGAATTACTTTGGGCAAGTCACTTTGTCTATCCAGATCTTAGTTTACCATTCATGTATAAAGTTAAAGGGATTGGACTAGTCTTTCCCAGGTATAAATCTTTTTTTTAAAATTTTATTCTTTTATTCTTTTTCTAAATTTTTTAATTTTTTTAATATATTTAGTTTTCAGCATTGATTTTCACAAGAGTTTGAATTACAAAATTTCTCCCCATTTCTACCCTCCCCCCCACTCCAAGATGGTGTATATTCTGGTTGCCCTGTTCCCCAGTCAGTCTTCCCTTCTGTCACCCCACTCCCCTCCCATCCCCTTTTCCCTTTCTTTCTTGTAGGGCAAGATAAATTTCTCTGCCCCATTGCCTGTGTATCTTATTTTCTAGTTGCATGCAAAAACTTTTTTTTTTGTTTTTGAACATCTGTTTTTAAAACTTTGAGTTCCAAATTCTCTCCCCTCTTCCCTTCCCACCCACCCTCCCTAAGAAGTCAAGCAATTGAACATATGCCACATGTGTATCATTATGTATAACCCTTCCACAATGCTCATGTTGTGAAAGACTAACTATATTTTGCTCCTTCCCAACCTATCCCCCTTTATTGAATTTTCTCCCTTGACCCTGTCCCTTTTCGAAAGTGTTTGTTTTTGATTACCTCCACACCCATCTACCCTCCCTTCTATCATCCCCCCCTTTTTTTATCTTCTTCCCTCTTCTTTCCTGTGGGGTAAGATACCCAATTGAGTATGTATGGTATTCCCTCCTCAGGTCAAATCTGATGAGAGCAAGATTCATTCATTCCCCCTCACCTGACTTCTGATCCCTTCCTACAGAACTGCTTTTTCTTGCCACTTTTATGCAAGATAATTTACCCCATTCTATCTCTCCCTATCTCCCTCTCTCTCAATATATTCCTCTCTCATCCCTTAATTTTATTTTATTTCTTTTAGATATCTTCCCTTCATCTTCAACTCCCCCTGTGCCTGCTCTCTCTCTCTCTCTCTCTCTCTCTCTCTCTCTCTCTCTCTCTCTATATATATATATATATATATATATATATATATATATATACACACACACACATACATATATACATACATACATACTCACACATACATATATACAAAAACATATATATATGAATATTCCCTTCAGCTACCCTAATACTGAGGTCTCATGAATCATACACATCATCTTTCCATGTAGGAATGTAAACAAAACAGTTCAACTTTAGTAAGGCCCTTGCAATTTCTTTTTCTTGATTACCTTTTCATGCTTCTCTTGATTCTTGTGTTTGAAAGTCAAGTTTTCTATTCAGCTCTGGTCTTTTCTTTTATTCTTTTTTACACATGTATTATTTGTATCTTCCACTCCTATCCCCCACTCCCAACTAAACAATTTATTTTTTTAAAAATTAAAAGAAAACCATCATTGCAAATATGAACAGTCCAGAAAAAACAAATTCACATATTGGCCATGTCCAAAATTGTATGTCTCATTTTGTATTTTAAGTCCATTACCTTTTTGGCAAGAGATGGGTAATATGTGTTATATTCATTCCTCAAGCATCATGATTCCTCAGTGCACTGATCAGTGTTTTAAAGTCTTTCAAAGCTGCTTTTCTTTACACTTTTATAAACTGTTCTGGTTCTGGTCACTTCACTCTTCATCAGTTCATACAGATTTTCCCAGTTTCCTCTGAAACTTCATTTTGTAATTGCTTATGGCACAACAACATTCCATTAAAACCACATGCCATGATTTGTTTGGCCATTCCCCAACAGATGGGCCACCATCACCCACTCCCATCCCTGCTTATTTTCCTGTTTGAAGCTACTACAAAAGAGTGGTGGCAGATCAGGGAATTCTTTATATAGGAAATGATACTTGAGCTAAGTCCTGAAGGGACTACAGTTCCACAGTATTTGGCTTTAATGAAATATTCATGTATCTATTAAAATCAAAGAATCTAATATCAATCATATACAGCTTGTCTTCTTTTTACTGAGAAGCTTTCTTAGGAATAAGGGGGCATTTGCTTTTGATGTCTGTAGTTGCTTGTCTTCCTCTAGGGATGTTAGACTATTTAGAAAGGGTATACAATAATGATGATAAATACCAGTATGGATTTTGCTGTCAAATAGAATTGCTATTGGTCTGGTAGTTTTCAGACTTGATCTGTAAAGCTCCTTGCAAACCAGTGAGGACGTAGTTACTGCAGAATGTGGTGGAAACAGACCACTGGCAACAAGTCATCTAATAATCTACTGTCTAAATTGACTTTTAAGCCAGTTATTGAATGAGTATGTGAAATGAGTGAAAGTGAGAAGTCAAGGATAGCACTTGACTTGAATGATTGGAAGAACAGTGGCACCCTCGATGGAAACAAGGAAGTTTGGTAGATGGGTGGAGTGGAGTGGGGAGGAAAATGATGAATTCTGTTTTGAACATGTTGAATTTTAGATGTCAATGGGATATCCAGTTGGAAATGTACAATAGGAAGTTGATAATATGGAACTGGAATTCAAGATACTTTTTTTCATGTTCTTTTGCAGTCTAGCCTCTGACTCTACCACTATTCTGAAATTATTCTCTTAGAAGATACTAATTACCTCTTTTTAAAATTTTTATTTTTAATTTATGGAATAAAACAAGCATTTCCATAACATAGTACAATAAAAAAGATGATTGTACATGAAAATGCAAATCTACAAACTGCAAATCTGATTATCTCTTTAAAACAAATGTTTTATGATGCCTTTTGTTCTACATCAAGTCATTTCTCAGTATACTTCACAGTTTCATATCCCATACTGATCCCTGTCCTCTTATAATGAAGAAAAATTAAGCAAAACCAAATGACATAGTGACTTCATCACCATTATGTATACAGCAAGAGGGAGATATGTTTCTTTATCTCTTCTCTGTGACTGACTGGTTATTGTCACAATTACTCAGCATTTGGCTTCTATTTTTTTTGTTCTTTCTATTCATGTTAACGTATTATCGTATTCCTGGTTCTCCTTATCTCATTCACTCTGTATCAGTTCAGACAAGTCTTCACATGTTACTCTGAATTATCTATATTATTCATTTCTTGTAGGCAATAATATTTTATTCATACACCACTATAATTTTTGTTACACTCTTTGGTTCTAGTTTTGTTACTACCACAGAAACTATTGCTATGAATATTATTTTATATATGAGACCTTTAATCCTGTCTTTGATGTTCTTGGGGAAATGCTCTATATAATAGGATATTTGAGTCAAAGGGTAAAAACAGGTTAGCAACTTTTCTCAAATAACTTTAAATTGTTTTCCAGAATAATTGAACCAGTACACTGCTCTACCAATAGTGGAGTTTTTGCATTTTATCTTTGTATTCCCAGGCTGCAGTATGGTGTCTTATATGTAGCCAGTGCTTCATATATACTTATTGTAGCTGATTGGATTGGTGCACCATGACTTATTCTTTCTGTCTACCTGGGCATCAATGTGCCAGTCTTCCCAAGGAGGTTTCCTCAGTCCAGAATTTGAGACTATAGAGTGCTGTAAGAAATCTCAACCAGGTACACAGACAACCTAATTGCAAGAGAATACAAATTTCATTTCTTTGTGTCCATTTCTGATCAATCTTGAGAAAATGATATATGTTTCCTGAGAATTATACCAAGAACAGCCTAATAGACAGAAGAAAGGAGATGTTATTCTTCTTCCATTTCATGCTGTTTTGCCCCTTTGGAGTAAAATGGGGGAAATGGTGTTTTTTTCTTCCATACCTGAATTATTGAATATTTGAATCTCCTTGGTATATGGAAGAGATGGAAGAAGGAAGGAAAAGATCTCAGCTGTCTTATAAATGGACTGTGTCACCAACAGACTAAGATTATCCAAGAAAACATAGGCACCTTGAAGACAAGGGGTGTTTTAGTTTTGTCTTTATAACTCCAACACCTAATAATGGAACATAGTAGGGCCTTAGATACTTATTAAATTTAAAATTAATCTTTTCTTCAAAACAGTTGTTGCTTGTAAAATCTTGACTGGACTCTGCAATTGCTCAGTAATGGAAATACCATTTTCCTAATAACAATGCCGATTCTTTGCATAATTCCAGTTATTAAGAAAACACTTTTTACAAACTCCACAATAGGCATGGCAAATACTGTGCTCCTTTTGTCTTTTCTGGGCATGTTTATTATAAGAAGCATTGAATGTTAGTATTTGAGTCATTGGTATTTAAATTATGAAACCTTTATTTTAAAGCAGCCATTTGAATCTCAAGAAGCATTGAGCGATTTTTGAATTGTTCATTTAAGATTTTTTTCCCCTTTAAATTATGAGGTTGGTTTTGAATGAATGCTCAAATTAACTTTAAAAGGTCAACAAACTGAGAATTTCCCCACTTACGGTGAGAGCTTGAGGGGAGAAGTGTGGGGGGGGTGGGACATGGAGTAGGACACAAGTAAAGATTTTGGCTATAATAGACGGTAGAATAGAATATATAGACAATAAATATAGAGCTTGAAAAAACTGAAGCACAGAGAGACTAAATAACTTACCTAAGCCCAGTAGATGTCTGAGGCAAGGACTGACTGATTCCAGGTCCTACTGGCTGTGAGGTCAGTACAGGCCGTTGCAGGAAATCTGGGTAGGATACATGAGGGTGGTCTGGCAGTGGGGACCCACCCAACAAGACTAGGGTGCAGAAGCTGGAAATTCAAGCTCACTGGAAGGCTTGTAAGGGTTCTGCAGTACAGGGACTTGGTCAAAGAAGAACAGGTAATGATGGTACCAAGATAAGAAGAAGACTAGCAAAACAAACAAGCAAAACTGAAGATGTAGAATCACTGAGCAGCTCCCATAGGCCTTCACCTTCACTAGGGTCAAAATTAGTTGGGCAAAATTTGGCAGGGCTGAGCATACTTGTCCAGATTAAATAAAACCAAGACAGGGATAAAGGCCACCTTATTATTCCTCACACAGGGAACACAATCTCCCAATCCCTTGGAATTTCGTTGATCATCACCTATGCCTGGAATGCTCTCTCAGCTCTGCCTCCTCACTTTCTTAGCTTCCTTCAAGGCCTCTTTAAGAGGTCTTTCTTGATCTCCCCATTTCCTCTGACCCCAGTATCTTCCTTCTGAGACTACCTTCCATTTTCATTGTGATTTGTATAAATTTCTGCATGCCACTTCCCTCATTAGCATGCGAGCTTAAGAGCAGAGATGAGGTTTTTGCCTTCTTTTGTAGAGCAAGCATTTGGTGCAGTGCCTGGCACATAGAAGGGCTTAGTGACTGACTAATTGATCAGCCACTAAAGTAAATGCCTATACAGTACAAAACCCCTAATTGGCTAAGGGCAAGCCTAGGATCATAGAATGGACCAATGAACCCTGGGAGGCCCAGGGCCTCTTCATCAGGTGATTAGAGGCTCAGGAATTAGGGATGTAAAGTATTTCCTGGTGGGCCTTGCTTGCTGAGCCAAATGCAGGGTTCTTTCATTTGACAACAGACCTACGGATCTTAGCCTCAGGTTCCAGGACTTATACCTTTTGCTACTTTCTACACTTCCCCTGATCACTGAACAACTGAGTCGAGGTACCTGTACCTCCTGACCTTTCTCAGTCCCAGAGCCTGCATTATTCCTTGGGTTCAGAGATCTGCCACATTGGATTCCTTAATTACATTTACTCCTGCTGTTGCCACTATAATTGGCCGCCCAGCTTTGACATCTGCTCCCTCTTTTCCTTTAGCTCCCTGACTCTGGAGTGTTTAGACCATACCAGTGCATTTCTAGGTTGTATTTAGAAGATAACATAGAAACTATAACACAATTTCAGAAATAATATGCCAAAGAAATAAAATGAGATGTGTATATATAGGAAAATGTAATTTCTAACTAAATAGAACTTCAATTTCCTAACAATCTTTCTACTGAGCCCCAGAGTGAGCTTTGTATGCAAATTCCTCCAGGAGAATATAAGCTCCTTAAGGGCTGGGGACAGGCTTCATTTTATCTTTCAACCCCAGGACCTAGCACAGTGCTTTGTGGTTCAGAATGGATTGGCGTATTATGAGTCAGTCTCTCAACTCCAAATATTTAATTCATTATCTTCCCTGCTTTCCTCCCCATGGCATTCCTCATCCCAAAATACCCTCCTTCTGGATTGGGTTTGGCTTATTTGGGAACTCTGGTCAGAGTTCATTGGTCCATTCTATGATCCTAGGCTTGCTCTTAGCCAATTAGGGGTTTTGTACTATATAGGCATTTTACATTATCATGTATCTAACTAGATAGCTATTCTTTGCTTTTGGGACTCTGAAGACATAGAGATTGAGCCTTACAAAAAATGGAATACTTATGTAGTTTCCAGGTTCTGAATGTAGAGGCTGGTAGCAGAGCAAGTCAGCTGTAACTGAATTAAGGGATTTTGTTAAGGAAGCTTTGTGAGTATTAGGAAGCCACAAGGACAAGATTTTATGGATCATGTTAACCAGCAGAGCAACAATAGCAAGGTGTAGAGAGGCTTTGGAAAAAATAAATACAAGTTCTAATAGTTTTGGTGAATAAGGCTCTGCGTGGATCCGGAGTTCTGAATGTTCAGAGGAAATTGGCTATGATTCAGCAGGAAAGTGCAGTAGTATTCCCAAAGCAACCATGATCACAGAAAGTAGTCTTTCCAAGACTCTTGAGAAGAGGTGGATCTTTGGAATTTGGGGGTAGCCACATCTTGAGTTTGCTTCTCGCATATTCCTGGGATCTAGCTCTTGCCATATGTTTTCACCATCTAGCTGGCAGCTTCTGTGGGGGTGTAAGATCCCCCCACAGGCAGCACCCAGGAGGCTGCCGGCACGCTGGGAAAGCACAGGTTCTTTTTATCTGCTTAAACAAGGAAAGCACATTGAAGGGGTTGACCAGCTTACTTTAATCCAGCATTCAGTTCGCATACAGACAACATTCATTTAGTTCAGGGGAAAAAAACGCCAGCATTCAGTTAGTTTAGGGGAGCATACAGGCAAGCATCAAGGGACAGACCAAATACAGATTCATTCACTTACTTCAGGGGAAAAAGCCAGCACCCTGAGGTTCAGAACATTCATTTAGTTCAGGGGAAACAAACCAGCACCCGAACTTCAAAACAAAATACAAACAAATTACAAATTTCAACAGACAGACCCAATACAATTCATAGTTACCAACATCTGGGCTCAGCCCAGGAGCAAGGGCTGGCCCAGAGTCACTGCTTGCCACTGCTCCCACACCAACCGGAAAAGGAAAGAGGGATCTTCAAGCCATCTTCTCCCCTCTCATAGAGTTTTTTGACATTATCAAGTGCCGCCTGAATGACCAGGGCCAATTGGTTCTTGAGTTGGTCCCTTCCCCTAGGTTAACACCCAATAGGGTGTGGCTCTGGAGTCAACACCTCCCCTCAGCCAGCCCCATGACTCATCACATGGGAAGTTCTCTGTTCCCAGGCATGGTCTGTGGGCTTCCTGCCCCGGAAGAGGTCACACAGGAAGTTCTCTGCTCACAGGCATGGGTCTCTGGGCTTCCTGCCCTGGAAGAGGAGCAGCAAGCCCGGCATCCAGCAAGGCCCAATGAGATAAACTGAGCCACCCGAAGAAAACAAAGGTCATTCTGGCCACACCATAATAGAAGATACTTCTCAAACTTTGAGCCTGGAATAGAATAGAGATGGCAGTACTTGGTAGTGGTTGGTTCTAACTGGTAGAGTGGTATCAGTGTTGCTCTAAGAAACTTACAGATCTAGTGACCTGGAATAATTACCATCAACAGCAGGGGCAAGTGCCTATTATCTAAAATGAGGCTACTGGAGCACCATAACCATAAGAAAGGTAGGAAGGAGGTAGATTGGTCTGATTTACAGTGCTGTGGTGGCATGTTAGATTGGAAAGTCAAGACTACATGCAGGTGGGAGTTTTCATTAGAAACCCTTCCTGATGTAGGAAAGGTTCATGTAAATTACTTCCATAGGATTCAACCAGAAGATCACAATATAGGAAAAGAAAAAGGCAGATAAGAAAAAAAGTAAATTGAGCTCAAGATCAAGCGTATTTATCTTCAGGTCGTCAGATCTGGGTAATAAGTGTTTGCCAAGCAAATAGTATTAGGAAACCAGCCATAGAAAAATTGGGATCCATGGTCAGAAAACTCATTGTCCAGAGGTACTGAGGTATCAGACAGGGAATCCAAGGCATGGGCTTGGAGTCAGAAAGACCTGAGTTCAGATTATGCCTCAGATACTTACTAGCTTTGTGTGGACAAATCACTTATTTTCTCTGTGCCTCATTTTCCTCATCTGGAAAATGGGGATAACAATAGTACCTGCCTTACAGGGTTGTTATGAGAATCAAATGAGATGGCACATGCAAAGTGCTTTGCAAACTTTAAAGTACTATACTAGTTATGCTGCTGCTGCTACTGCTGCTGATAATGATGTCTTTAGAAAGCTCAAGGGACAGATAAGAGAGGAAGCCATTCTCTGAGAACTGGAGCTAATAGGGCAAGGAAGAAATTACTGGGAAACTATTCAGAATAGAACAAGAAAAAGACTACCTTGAAGCAGAGCCAGTGAGCAACTGTCATAGCAACATGTCAACATCTTCACTCCCTAAGGCTAACGTTGATCCTGAAGTCTAAAGAAGGGCTGGAACTTAACTTCATCCCCACCTTCCCCCACCCCCTTCCCTCCTCCCCTTTTCAGCTTCCTTTTGTGTGCTATTTTCCCCATTATATTCTAAGCTCCTTAAGGACAGAGAGTGTCTCTATTTTAATTTGTATTTATATCTTCAGCTCCTAGCATAGTGTGTCTGGCACATAGTAGGTACTTAATAAATGATGACTGATTAACTATCATCTGATGGCCAAACATCAGGCACTGAACTTCTCCAAGGTTTTCTTGTCAGGCACAGAATCTGAACTTACAGTCTGTCCAGCATAGTATGGTCAGCCACAGTTTATGTTCCCAGGACCCAACCTTTGAAGAACCCAGCATCATCTCCACACCATAAGGAAGTATTGGAGAAAGATTTTAGTGGAGGGTTTGGAGTTTCTGGTTGGTGCTGAATATAACCAATCCATCAATAAGCATTTAGAAAGCACTCCCTAGTGCCAGGCACAGAGGTGGGAATGCAAAGGCAAAAGAGAAATAGCCCAGCCCTCAGGGTACATATATTCTGGGGGGGAGGGGAGGAAAGGGAGGTACAATAGCACTAAGGAAACATATATATACACGAGAGATGATAGATAGAAGGAAATGGCAAACCACACTGGTGTCTCAAACATGAAAACCCCAAATGGGGTCGCAAAGAGTTGGACACGACTGAAATGAACTACAAAATATACACATATTATAAATGTATGTGTGTATTGTGTATCTATCTAAATGTATATATAAGAAGGTAATTTGGAGAGAGGAAGCTCCAGCTGTTGGGGGATCAGGAAAGGTCTCATAATAGAAAGTAGCCCTTGGTAAAGCTTCGAAGGAAACCACTGATTCTAAGAAGCAAGGATGAGGAGGGAGAACATTACAGGGAACAGGGAACATGCAGTGCAAAGGCTTGAGAATAGGAGATTGAGTGTATGCAACAGCAAGAAGACCTATCTGTCTGGATTATACAATGCATGAAAGGAATAATGTATAACAAGTCTATAACAGTAGGTGAAGCCAGGTTGTGAAGGGCTAAAAGGAAATAGGGAGCTAAAGGACTTTATTGAGCAGGGAAGTGATATAGTCAGACCTGTGCTATAGGAATATCACTTTGACAACTTTGTGGACTAGGAATGAGGAATGATTTGAGGCAGGGAGGCCAGTTAGGAGGTTATTGCAATAGTCTAAGAGATGAGTAAATGTGGACTTGAACAAGGGCGGTGATAATGTGAGTAGAGAGAAGGAATTGGATAGCAGAGCTACGGTACAATTTAACCTGACAAGGTTTGGCAACTGAATGGATACATGGGGTGAGGGAAAGTGAGGTGTCAAGAATGATTGCAATGTGACAGGAAGACGGGAGGGGGTGACTAGATAAGGCAAAGTCTCACCCATTAGGAGTGTGGGGCCCCAGGCCAGAAGAGGAGCATCTCATTTAATAGAAGGTAAGCTCATTGACGTCAGGGACCAGTTGGGTTTTTACCCCCTCTATTTTGTCTTGCTATGCCTAGCATTGTACCTCATGGTAGATGCTCAAAAATGCTCGATGAATTGAGTTATTGATATTACCTGCTGTTGGAAAACTAAAAGCATTTTTTTAACAAAGTTCAAGTTTTTGATGTTTAAGGTCTAATATTTACAAATATTTAATTCCTTAACAGTAGGGACTGGGTTGTTTTGTTTTATTTTGTTTTTATGAGTAGAGTCTATATTTTAAGTACTTAACTGACCTTTCTGGCTTTAATACTTCCCTGGCACATAAGCTTGCTTCTTTTGGTGGGGAGGAAGGAATATAGTTGTCTCTTCCACATCATAACTTTCACCATTGGTTTTGATATACTGCAGGTCAGCATAAGAAATTAAATGGGAATTTGGGGGGAGTTTTGCAGCAGCCTCAGATGGCATGCAAAGATCAGCAGACAATACAGACCCTATGACCAAATACTTAACCCAAATTTTATAATAAGGTACTGTAAACACCCCATAAAAGAAAGAGAAAAAAATCAGACTTCTTCTCTAGTACAGAGAGGGCCAAAAATTTTACACAGATTTTCCAGATCACAAGGGCACTGTACCTCCAACACGTGGAAAGGATAAGCATAGAGAAGAAAGTTGCGAAAGGCTTAGAAACACTAAGTCTAGGCCTGGGCTCAAACCCGGAGTAGAAGAAAGAGGAAGAATGAAGGGCAGAAAGGGGCAGTATGGAAGCAGAGATGTATTACCCCTGTATAAAGTCTGACACTTTGCAAATGAACACCCCAAGTACATTGTGGCCGTGGTAAATGTCCTTTCTTTTCAGGGTCCAAGAATTGCCGCATGGAATTCGTAAATTCTTTTAGTACACAAGGAGAGAGATGTCAGGCTGGCAAGTCCTTCTCCAAATCTCTTCTCTTTATGAAAGAACTGCTGTTACTGGTCATTTTGAAAGTAGCATTAGGATCAACTAAGAAGTATTTATAAAAGACCTACTATAGTCCTGGAACTGTGCAAAATGAGACATGCTATATCTTGGAATGACAAACCTAGAAGCTTTCTATACACCCGTGGTCATCTGTTATATGGTATATTCCAGAACCCATGTGGTCATGATGCTTTTTCAGTAAGAATTTTATTTTTCCTAGAAAAGTCCTGGAATTCATTTTGAACTGAAGAGGTAACTTCCAGCAACTTCCTAATTCAGTCTGTTACTTGTCAATGCGTGGTCTCCTTGAGAAAGTAATCTCTGAATATGTGACTGGTACGGGAAAACAAAATGAAGGCTTCAAAACACTGTGTGACAGGCAGTTGAATTTTGAGTGGAAGTGGTCTCCTAAGCAAGCTTCACTGTGTGTTACACATTTATTAATCTACAAATTATTATAACCTGTGGTAGCCTTGGGAACCAACTTTCAACAAGTATGCTTCTCTTCTAATTAGATCTCACTTATTTCATGAGTCATTTTTGTTAAGTGTGGGTCTATGTTTGTATATTTCTTCAAGGGTTTTTCACATTACCTTGGTAAGGGAGGAGGAGTGAATCACCAAGGAGTTAATTTGTGCTAAAAATCGAAGGTTGATTTCAGTTTTGTTTTGGGTTTTCCCCCATTCCCCAAACCCACACAATAACATGCACTTCTCACCTCTACCTGTTCAAAGGGCTAGGGAATATTTCAGCACCTGACTGCTTGGCAGTTCTGTTCTGGAGTATTGTATATGCATCCATATGCTATCCACATACCGTTCAAAGGGACTTGGAGGGATGGATGTTTAAAATTTACTATTCGAAAGAGGGCCATTGGTGGTGTCAAAATGTGTGATTACCAGTCCTTTCCATGTGAATGCCATTACCTTTCTATCTAAAATTATATTCAACTTTGGAAATATTATAGCTTGTGATTTCCAAGATCAAGAGATAGGTCTGCTTCCTTATTTCAGGTGTTTCCAAGGTTTAAAAGCACTTGTCCAACAGCCTGAGATATTCTTTAATGATGGGACTTCTCTCCCCTGCCTCGTGCTTCTCCCGCTCCTCCGCATTGGATAGGTATTTTTATCTAGCCCTTTACATCCCCAAATGTCAGCATCATCTCCCCATCTTCATTTTGTCAGGGACATTCAGAGGCAGCCAGGCCTGCCTGCTACAAACCACAACAACCTCATCCAGGGTTAGTTAGTACCCTTTCTATCTCAGGCAGGCAGTTTTCTATTCTGCATCAATCACAGCGCAGAGATCCCCTCCTTCTCCAAGCACCTGCCTCCTTTCATAGATCAGCTTTCTAATGGACAATGGAACCTTTTTTTTTACCAGGATCATGGGCTCCACACATAGACACTTGTTTCATGTTAAGCAATTTCAGACTGCTCTGCTCCAGTGCATCTCACCTATTTTTCAGTAGGATAATACCATCCTGCCTGGGTGTCTATTTTGTCAACTGATCAGACAGCAAATTAAATGGAAAGCCTCCTAGCAGGTACAGATATGTTGGTCAAAGCTGTATGGGGAAAAAATAAAACCCTATTTAATCTCGTACTGCTGGGGGTAATTGTAACTGCCTGAACTGATGTGATTTGGGGACTTTTATCTTTGTAGTTTTTCTGTATAGTAGCCACATTATTGCTGTTTGGGTACAGGCAAGCCACTACTTTCTGCTTTAAGAACATTTATAAACAATGTTCTAATTGCTTCAGAAGGATGTAGCCCCTGCCTGGCTCAGAGTAAGTGATCAGAAAAAAAATGCTTGTTGCTTACCTTAGAAAGCAACTTTTTAAAATGACTTCTTTTGGAAAAATTTTAAAATATTAAACTTGATGTCAAGAATAAATACCCTCTGGAATAATTAAACATATTTATATTGTGCTTTAAAGTTTATAAAATACTTCATTGGCTAGCATTTAATAATACTTACATTTATAGAGTGATTTAAGTTTTGCAAAGTACTTTAAAATATTATCCTATTTTATCCTCACAGTGACCTTGTCAGGTAGGTGCCATTATTATTCGTCTTTTACATCTCTAGAAACTGAGGCAAAGCAAGGTTAAGGGGCTTGCCCAAGGTCACAAAGCTAATAAAGGTCTGAAGCAGGCTTAGGGTCATCCAGACTCCAGGGCCATCAATCTATCCACTGTGCTGCCTAGCTACATACGTTATCTTATTTGATCTTTATAGCAACCCTGTAAAGTAAATGCTATGGGTATTATTCCCATTTCACAGGCAACTGAGGCTCAGAGAAGTTATTTACTCATGGCCACATAGCTATGAAGGGTCAAGACCAGATTTGAACCTAAGTCTTTTTGACTCCAGGTCTAGACCTCTTGACACTATGCTATCTTACCTCTCTTTTTTTTCTTCAGAAGGGAGAGGAGGGAGGAAGTATGAACAAGGTGCTGTTATTACTTAGAGAGGCAAATATTATTAAATGAACATGAAAGTAGCTTCTAAACAAGACTTAGCATAGTCCTTCAAATTGGAGCTCTATTTATGTTTATTCAGGGTAAAGAGGGGCAGAGATCAATGAAGGTGAAGGATATGAGGGAAATGGGAGGAAAATAAAAGAAAAAGAAGTCAGAATGAATCAGGATTTCTTGGTTCCTAATTTTTCTCTCACTACATTCCCAGCTTTTAAATAAAATAAACCAAATATTTCTGGTCTTTCTAGCCACACTTACCTTCACTTATATTATTATAAACACTCCATCTTTGTCAGAAAATGGTTTGGTACTCCTCTCTTCCCACTTGTTCTTTGCCTATAGGTTCAGTCCACCAAAATGCTAAAGCCAGCTGGGGCCCATAGGAATATGGAGGAAGACCAGGCCTGAGCAGATAATTGGTTTAGCATTAGGGTCATCCTTACTGCTGGTCCCTTCTGTTCAAGGAGCTACTCAATCCATAAAGTCTTAAATTCTATATCTTGTTACCCAATGCCCTTGTGTATAGATTCCTGATCCATGTTTCTAGTTTATCTCCAATTAAGTTCTTAAGTCTTGTTGCCTGATCTTCCTAGCTCTATGTTCTAACCCATATCCTGGTTCTATATCCTACTCTGGATCACTGAATCCTGCAACCTGATCTCTCTGCCTCTGACTTGGGGCCTCTCTTTGGAAAATCCTACATCTTCTTGTTCTTCCCTAGCTATGCTGATCTCATGGACTCTGGACACTGCTTATTCACCTGGACTTCTGCTACTTGAGTACTTAACTGACCTTCCCAGCCACAACATTTCCCTAGGATATAAGCTTGCTCTTTTTGGAGAGAGGAAGGAATAGAGAGGAAAGTTGAAAAAAGGAATAGAAATACCAGGTCTAGGCCAATGCTCAAACCTGGAGTAGAAGAAAAAGGGAGAGTGAAGGGCAGGAAGGGTTGGCATGGAAGTAGATTTTCATGCACAAAAGAACTACTTTGATCAACAAGGAGCAACAAGTTTTTTGTGCATGGTCATGTGTGTATATGTGTGTGTATGTGTGTGTGTGTGTGTGTGTGTGTGTGTGTGAGAGAGAGAGAGAGAGAGAGAGAGAGAGAGAGAAAGAGAGAGAGAGAGAGAGAGAGAGATGGGGGTAAGACTGCATCTTCCTATCTCATCTAGGTTGGAAGGGCAATAGCCACTTAAGCCAGTCCCAATACTGACAGCAAAGAAGCTTTAATCTCTTTTATTATTCCAACTGAGCCCCATTCCCCACTCCTTAGCTAACCTATTGTTCCTCCACTCCCTGGCCTTACTATATTAGTGCTGGATTTAGTATGAAGATCTAATCAGTTTTGGCTCTACTACAGCTCAAGATTTCCAAACTCAAATGATCTACCAGCCTTAACTTCCCCAGCAGCTGATACTCCTGGTGAGCATCACACCACCTGGTGACAAGTTTTTCCTATACGTTTAGGTGATATCATCTGGAACTAATCTGGGAGGAGAATTCAATGTAAAAAGGAAGTGACATAGCAGAACCCATTTAAAATGACTTTTAAATGATATGGACCCCTATCAGACAGGGTCACAGATATGCTACCTCTCTTTCTCTTGTATTTGCTGATACCATTTAGCATGGGTGATAAAGGAGGGACAGTAAAGGAAGGGAGGGGGGAAAGAGTCCCTTTTGCTGGCAGATACAAATGAAGGATCCAGTCTTTTTTATTTTCAAACCATACTTCAATCAACAAGCATTTATTTATTAAGTGGTTACTATGGTGCCCTGACACTGTGGTAGGTATTAGAGATACAAAGAATGAAACAATGCAGATTCTCAAGAAGCTTGCACTTTAATGGAGAAGACGTGTGTGTGTGTGTGTGTGTGTGTGTGTGTATCAGAATAAATATAAAGTGCAGAATAAATATAAAGATGATAAATCCAAAAATCATGAATAGAGAGATGGAAAGTAACTTAGAGATCATCTAATCCAACCTTTTCATATCATAGATGAGGTACCTAAAGCCTAAAGAGAAGGAATCAAGTCAAGTGTTTTATCACAGGATACACATGGATAACAAGTGTCTGAGTTCAGAGGTTGAACCCAAGACTTCTTGAGTCTAAGTCCAGCACTCTGTCCACTGTGCCCAGTAGACACAAGTTTGTTAAATACAAGATAAACGGGGAAGTTCGGGGAGAGAGGGGAGGGGACTAGCAGTTGGGGATCAGGGTCTAGGTGTAGATAATGAAACAGTTAACAAACAGAAGGAATCAGAGTAACTTTGGAAGTTCTTAGATTTCTTTTTGAGCCATCAGTTTTCAGCCATAACCCTTATGAACATTTCTGAACAAAAGTAACCTCTAGAGCCAATTGAGGGCCAAAAAAATAAATCCTTTCTCCTTCAAACTTCATGGCCCAAATTCTACGTGGCATGGGGAACATGTAGAGAATAAGCTGAAGTTAAATGCTTTTGTAAACTGCTTCCCTCACTTCCTCATCCAAAACCAAAATAAAACCAAAGAAACAGAATAACTCAAATGTTATTGGTTTACATTATAGTACCAGTTGATAGTTTGTTAATACAGAATTTGACACAAATTCTCCCTACAGACCTTTCTGAAAAAAAAAGTTAACTTTTTTTTCTCATCGATGAGTTTTGAATTTGTACAATGCTTTACAGTTTTCAACATGATTTAAGATTTACTATATCATTCATGCCTCACAGTAACCGGTGCTAAATAGGGTTATCCCAGTTTTACAGATGATACAATTGAGGCTCAGCTAAGTACAATGATTAGGGCCATACTGCTAGGAAGTATTAGAATCCATGATGGAATGTAGGTCTTCCTTTTCCTACTTCTGAGTTCTTACCACTGTATCAGACTGCCTTTGAGCAGTTTTTATTGTTTCTGAACATTTCTGAATTGGGCTCTGAGTAGTTGTGACTCTCCCAAAGTGACACAGAGCCAGTAAAAGTGGAGTAACTGGGGTCACACAACCACTAAGTGCTTAACACAAGCCTTGGTTAGGTCTCTTAATTCCTAGTTTGGTTTTCTTTGCAACAATGGCACCATGGCTGTCCCTTGTGTCTAGAATGCTCTCTCTCCTCATCTCAGATTTCTGGCTTCCTTGGCTTGCTTCAAGTCTCAGCTACAATCCCTTCGGCAAGAAGATTTTCCTGGTCATCCTTCACCTTGATGCCTTCCCTCTGAGGTTATCTCCAACTTATCTTGTAACTATCTTCTTTTAATATAACTGTTGGCACATCTACCCTCATTAGACTGTAGGTCCTTGAGAGCAGGGACTTTTTTGTTTTTGTTTCTACCTTTCTTTGTATCTCTAGTGCTTTGCACAGTGCACAGCACATAGTAGGTCTTTATAAATGCATGGTGACTCTACTTGACACCTCCTTTATTTTTATCACCTGGAACTAACCTGGGAAGAGAACAAAGATTGCTTAGGTCACTTCAAACAGGTCATTATATTTCAGAATTAGCTAAACCATCGCCAATGGCAACAGGCTGTAATACTGAACAGTTCCTGGAAGACAGACTCTTACAAGCCCTGCTGCTCTGCTTTAGGCATAGTAGTGTCTAAAATCTTGAAACTAGAGTAAAAAAGGCTTCAGACAATTATTAGATTGTGACTCTGGGAAAGTCCCTTCACCCTAGGAACTTCTATTTTCTCACCTGTAAAATGGGAATGTCAATATGTGTAAATCTTCCTCATAGAGTTGCCTCGAGAGGCATCTACATAGGACAATAGATTTGTTGTCAGGAAGACCTGGGTTAAAGTCTTGCCTCTGACACTATTTAGCTGTGTGATCCTGGAAAAGTCACTTAGGCAACTAAATGGTGCAATAGATATAGCACTGGACTTGGAGTCCAAGGAAGACTTGAGTTCAAATCTGGCATCAGACACTAGCTGTGTGACTCTGGACATGTCCTTAACCTCTGCTTCACTTTTCTCATCTGTAAAGTGGAGAAAATAACAGTATCTTCCTCACAGGGTTGTTGTGAGGATCACATGACATAACAATTGTAAAGCAATTAGCACAGTGCCTGGCACACAGTAGGAGCTATTTAAATGTTAGTTATTATTACTTGACCTCAATATGCCTCAGTTTCTTCATCTATAAAATAAGGGGGTTGGATTCAATGGGCTTTCACATCCTTTCCATTTCTAAAACCTATTATTCTATAAAACTCCAAGCACTACAGAAGCATGAGGTTTTTCTTGCAGAATACACTGAGCCAAACCCATTAAGATAAGCAGTGGTCACTCTCTCTGACATGTTTCTTTGCTTCTTCCTACCCCCACCCCACATGCTTGCCCCCTACTCAGGCTGTTGCCAGGACTTTTTCTCTATCCCATGAAGCTTCTCAAGCGGCAGTCCAATAAAGAGCATTTTTAATGTCTTCTTGAAGACAAGAGTAACATCTTTTGGCAAAAAGATGTCATCTTAGTGCCCTGACCCACTGGAAGAACTTCTGTGACTATGAGATTGAAGAATTACGGAAAGAACTTTCCTTTGGGAATCCCCAGCATTATAAAGGGCCTGAATTTCATATTTACATTGTCAAGTCACTTAATTTCTTTATTATGAGTCATGTGCTACTGGTTTGAAGGAGTTAATACAATATTTAAAAGTAACTATATGTCATTAATTAATAATATATCAGTAATTAATATTATTAACTATCTTGGTAATAATTATACTATTTTTACATATTAAGAATAAATAATATAATGAACTTATGATATATTAAATTAATAATAATAATAATGTCACACTTAAAAATTTGCAGAGATCTTTAAATGCATTCTTTCATTTGATCCTCGGGAAAGTCCTATGAGATAAGCCATACAGACATTATTATCCCTACTTCATTAGGAGAATATTTCTCTTTTTCAAAAGTGCTACTGATGATCCATGAATCCACATGGATCCTCACACCCTCTTGTGACAAAAAGTCATAGAACTCAAAAGCTTTTCAAGAGATTAACTGGCCCTGAAGGGAGGTACTGCTACCCCATTTTTCAAAAGAGGAAAGTAAAGCCCAGAGAGGAGGAGTGATCTGTTTAAAAGCATATAGCTAGTTAGTGGCAGAGTAAAGGATATAATCCATTTCTCTCAACTCTCATGCAGGTCTGTTTCTATCAGATCCTGGTGCCATTCTTTCTAGAGTCCCATGTTTTGCAGTTTCTTCCTTTTTGTCTGTAGGGCTCCGTGAACTCTTTGCTCAGAATGAGCCCCGGTAATTGTCAAATACCACAGTAATTTGTCTCTTGCTATATCTCCCTTGTAGTCTAGGTCCCTGCTGCCCAGCTTCAAGTTATCCTTCAACACATCCAGGATCTGTTTAATTTCCTAGCTGGTATCCTTTCTCTCAGCAGCTAGGTAAAGCAGTGGATAAAGTGCCAGGAATAAAGTCAGGAAGACATCTTCCTGAGTTCAAATCTGGCCTCAGACACTTAATAACTGTGTGACTCTAGACAAATCATTTAACCTTATTTGCCTCAGTTTCTTATCTGTAACATAAGCTGGAGAAGGAAATGGCAAACCACTCCAATATCTTTACTAAGAGATCTCCAAATGGTGTCATGAGGAGTCAGATGTGACTGAAAAACAACTGAAATCCCCTCTCCATCTGTGCCCAGCCTTGCCTAGCTGAGTTAGATGTGCAACTAATTAAGCTGGGATGCAGCTAGACCAATTCTGCCCTTGGACTTCACTGCAAACTGTTGTCAACTATGCAGTACTGTTTCCCAACCCAATCAACACTGTAGTGCAGTAAAATATCTAAATTCTCTACATTAGATGATTCTGTGCTCCATGGTCCTTAGGGGAGAAGTAGCTGGGAAAACATATGGGCTTCTGGAAAGTGATGGAACAGGACACAGAGAGTAGAAATTTGCAGATTTTAAGAAGTAAGGAAATTTGAAAGTCAAAGTTGTGTAGATTGGCACAAATGTTCCATGGGCTAGCAGTTAAGAATCTTTTGAAACAGAAGAGAAAGGGAAACTTAGATTATTGTATTCTTGATGTTTATATCTAAGTTACACAGCCATATTAGTGTGGAATACTATATTTCAAGTCTAATTGTTGGATCCACTTATAAGTTTAAGCTAGTATGTATCAGATTCAGAATATTTCAACTTTTTTATTATATTTATTTTTTTATGGTGGAGGTGCAGTCTCCACCATTTCTCTTTGCAGACTCACTTTACTCTGAGCTGCATCAGAGATACAGAAGGGTTATTGCCAAGAGCACTGAATTCCTATTTCCAATTCTTTCCACCTCTCTAGGCTTCCCTCATTCTCTATAAGAAAATTAGAACCACTGCTTTTTTTTTTCTTCAATAAGACAATAAAAAGTTCTCTAATCAATTATCTGCATAGTCATCTGCATGATCATCTGCAGGGGAACAGGGGAACCCTGTGCTAACATCTGCATAAACACAATTCCTTCGGTCCTATGTCCATCCCAGCTCTTAGTTGAGTTTGGGTGTCATGATGCAAACTTCTATAAGATCAAAAAGGATTTATGATCTCATCGATCTGGTTTTCTCCAGCATCCCTGCCTACACTTCCTATATAACTCTCATTTATTTCCTACTATGAGTTTCCCACACTGAGGTCTACCCAACTCACTGGATGCCTTCCATTATATCTCTTGACATTGTGAAGATACCAGAGGAACTCTCTGGCTACCTGCCTCTCATCCCTTGCCATTACTTTGTGACCAGCCCATCTTCTTTTTCTGTCATACAGTTCTCTGATGCCATCTTTTACTCATGGCTGTTACTATATGAGTATCATTATAATTATGTCATATATAATAACCATAACTAATATTCACATAGTACCTTATATCTATCACTTTGTTGGATGTTTAAAACAACTGTGATTTAGTGAAATTATTTTAATGATGCTTATAAAATGAGGAAACTGAGGTTCAAGGAGCCTCCTTTGCCAAAGGTTATATAGCCAGTCAGAAGCTTGACTAGAGCCAGGTCCAAATTCAGGGTTATTTCCTTGGGGGGGGGTGGAAGGGCACAAATATTTCTTACTCCTTTTAGGTCCTTATTTCAAATAGGTCCTGGACAATATGATTCATTTTCAATGAAAAAAACTGTTCTGATGATTATAGTACATAATGCCGAGTACCACCAGAAGGCAGCATCTTAAGGGAGCTCTCTATTCCTTGTTCACAGTGGAACTTACACTCTAGGGGCAGAGCCAAGATGATGGAGTAGAGGAAGCAGCTGAGAGCTCCAAACAATGCCTCAAATCAAGTTTTGGAGTGGTAGAACCAAAAAAGAAAATAAAAGGTCAGGGGAAGACATTTTTCTACCCCAAGACAGTTTAGGAGGCTGGGAAAAAAAGATCTGTAACACTGGGGTAGGGACTGGCCCATAGACCACAAGGCAGCAATATCAGCTGTGGACCTTACAACAGCAGCAGCAGCATCTTCAGGAGCTCTCAAGCCAAAAATGGTAAGAACTGGAAACTAGTCAGGAAGTGATTATAGTGGAACCCTGTGCTAACACTAAGTGAAGGACCAGGCACTGTTTGGCAACTCCATTGACCATAACCACTTCCAAGTCACAATTCCAAGATGGAGAAGAGTGCTTGTAGTCACAAGGGATCAGGGGCTCTTCCTGGATAAGGACCAGAGCTCAGACCAGGAGATCTCTCCTGGGATCACACAACCTAGGAAACCCTGAAAACTTACAAACCTTTAGAACTAATTCTGAAAACAGCAGTATGAAAAAATATGAAGTTGGGGAAGTGCCCCTCACCCCCACCTCAGGAACAGAGCTTTAATGTGAAGTTCGAAGTCAAGAAACAGGCTAGGGAAATGAACAAATAACAAAAAAAGAATCTGACCAAAAAAAGCTACTATGGTAACAAAGAAGATCAAGACATAAACTCAGAAGAAAACAATGATGTCAAAACAGCTACAAGCAAATCCTCAAAGAAAAATGTGAATTGAACACAAGCCCAACAAGAATTCCTGGAAGAGAGTAAAAAATTATTCTCAAAATCAGAGTGGCAGAGGGAAAATATGAAAAATAAATTAAAGGAATGTAAGCAAATTATGAAAAGACAATTAAGAGTGGGGTAAAAGAGGCACAAAAAATACTGAAAAAAATAACACCTTAAAAAACAAAATTGGCCAAATGGTAAAAGATGCACAAAACTTCACTGATTAAAATAACTCCTTAAAAATCGGAATTGGCCAAACAGGAAAAGAGGTACAATAGCTCCCTTAAAAAAATTCTTAAAAATCAGAACTGGACAAGTAGAAGCTAATGACTTTATTAGACATCAAGAAAACAATGAAATGAAGCCAAAAGAAGAAAAAAAATAGAAGAAAATATGAAACATCTCATCAGAAAAACAAGATACCTGGAAAATAGATTGAGGGGAGACAATTTAAGAATTATTGGACTGCTCAATAGCCATGACTAAAGAAAGGGCCTAGATATCAGATTTCAAGAAATTATCAAGGAAAACTCCCCCAATATCCTAGAATCAGTGGATAGAATAGAAATTGAAAGAATTCAATGATCACTTCCTAAAAGAGATTCTGAAATGAAAACTCCCAGGAATACTATAGACAAATTCCAGAGCTATCAGACCAAGGAGAAAATACTTTAAGCAGCAAGAAGGAAGCCATTCAAATGCCATGGAACAATAATCAGGATCACACAAGATTTAGCAGCTATCACCTTAGAAAAGCAGAGGACTTGAAATATGATATTCTGGAAGGCAAGAGAGCTAGGATTACAATCAAGAATAACATGCCCAGCAAGACTGAGTATGATCCTTCAAGGATAAGAATGGATATTTGATGAAAAAAAAGGACTTTCAAGTATTCCTGATGAAAAAAACAAAGATGAATAGAAAATTTGACTTTCAAATAAAAGACTCAAGAGAAGCATCAAAAAGATAAACATGAAAGAGAAATCATAAAAAACTTAGGTCAAAATGTTTACAGTCTTATGTGGGAAGATGATTCATGTAATTCCTAAGAAAGTTATCATTATTAGGGCAGCTAGAAGGACTCTATATAGACAGAGGAGATGGGAGTAAATTATCTCAAAAAAATATGGATAAGTGAGAAAGAGGTTTGTATTGGGAGAAGTGGGAAGGAAAAGGAAGCATGAGAGAAATTATCTCACGTGAAAGATGTGCAAAAAGAAGAGTTTTATGGGGAGGGGCAGGTAACACTTGAAACTCATTCTCATCAGAATTTGTCCAAAGAGGGAAGAATATATACACACACTCAGATATAGAAAACTATCTTACTTAACAGGAAAATAGGAGGAAAAGGGGACAAGAGAAAGAAGGGGAGTGATAAAATAAGAGGGCTGCTTAAGGGAGGCAGGGTTCAAGAGCAAAACAGACTTTTAAGGAGGGATAGGGTAAAAAGAGAGAGAGAGAAGGATAAACAGAAGAAAATAGGATGGAGAGAAATGCACAATTAGTAATCATAACTGTGAATGGGATGAATTTACCTGTAAAATGGAAGTGGATAGGAAAACGGATTAGAAACAAGAATCCAATAATACATTGTTTACAAGAAATACACTTGAAGCAGAGATATACACACAAAGTTAAAATAAGGGGGCTGGAGTTGAATCTATTGTGCTTCAAAAAAGTAAAAAAGGCAATCATGATCTCAGACAAAGCAAAAGCAAAAATAGACCAAATTAAAGAGATAAGCAGGGAAGCAACATCTTCTAAAAGGTACCATAGAAAATGAAGTAATATTAATACTAAGCATATAGACCTCAAGTACTTTTCTTAAAGAAAAAGTTAAATGAGTTACAAAGGAATAGACAATATAACTATACTAATGGGGCACCTCAAATTTCCCCTGTCAGAGCAAGATAAATCAAACCATGAAATAAATAAGAAAGAAGTTGAGGAGATGAATAGAAGTCTAGAAAAGTTAGATATGACAGCCATCTGGAGAAAATTGAATGGTAATTGTCTTTGAATCATTTCAGTCATGTCCAGCTCTTTGTGACCCCATTTGGGGTTTTCTTGGCAAGGATACTAGAGTGGTTTGCATTTCCTTCTTCAGCTCATTTTACAGATGAGGAAACTGAGGCAAACAGGGCTAAGTGACTTGCTCAGGGTCAGCTAGTAAGTGTCTGAGGCCAGATTTGAACTCAGGAAGATGAGTCTTCTTCCTCAGGCTTGTCATCATATCTACTGTGCCACCTAGCTGCTGAATGGAAAAAGAAAGGACAATACCTTTTTCTTGGCCATACACAATACCTTCACAAAAATTGACTCTGGATTAGCGTACAAAAACCTCACAAACAAATGTAGGAAAGTACCCTTTCCAGACCATAATGCAATAAAAATTACGTTGAGGAAAGGGCTGTAAAAGCATAGATTAAAAATTAATTGGAAAATAAATAATCTAATCCTAAAGAGTGAGTGGGTCAATGAACAAATCATAGAATCGATAATTTCATTAAAGATAATGACAACAATGAGACAACATACCAAAATTTATGGGATGCAGCCAAAACAGTACTTAGGGAAAGTTTTTATCTCTAAACGCATACATCAATAAAAGAGAGAAGCAGAAGATCAATGAATTGGGCATGTAACTAAAAAAAAACAACACTAGGAAAAGAACAAATTAAAAATCCCCAATTAAACACCAAAATGGACATGCTGAAAATCACAGTGGAACTTAAAGAGTATCCCAGAATATAAGAAATGTCTGTTTACCCCAAGGCTCCAGACAGGTGTTCTATTTTCTAGGAGTTGTGGGCTGAGAATCTAAATTACATTGGTGATGCATAGGAGGTTTCACTATTGAATGTTTTGAGCATGGTACTCAATGGTCTGTGGTCAGCAGTTTCATAGTCTAACTGTGAAATAGATTGAGAAAGCACATTAGTGACCTCACCTTGTGACCGAGAAAGGCAAAGAGAGCAAGTTATTAGCAGAACTGGGACTCCAAAACTAGTCCAAATGTTGTTCCAAGGTAACTCTGCCTCTTCTTGGACCCTTTCACCCTGGCTGTACTGTTCTCCTAGGTCATCTTCTCTTTCCCCAGTGATTCCTTGTGATTATCTAAACATGCTTAAAACCATAGAATCATAGAATTTTAGAGTTAGAAAGGAAGCTCCGCTCCAGATGGATCAGCTAGTCCAAGCCTATTCATATTCCAAGACTGCATTTCAAAGCAGTTAAAGGATAATGTTTATCCTGGGTTTTCTCAAACAGAACATTTGTATTTGAATTGACTACATTTTTTATAAGTCCTCCTAACATTTATTCTTCCTAAGCTTAAAGGGGCATACCTTTAATCCCTACTACAAGAGGCAAATAAAATTATCCCAGCCAAAAGGAGTCTTACACTTTGGTTGGTTCTCTTTGAAACCTAATGCAGGGCTCCAAAGAGGAGGCTAAAGCCCCATGGGAAATCAGGGGGTGAGTCATGGGCTGACACTCCCACCCCCAAAGAGTATATTATCAAACAATTGGAGTATAAGAAGATGGGTCAAATCCCACTCTCCTTGCTGAATGGCAATTATGGGTCTTTCCTCCAACATAACCATACTTATTTTTATACCAGACCTGTACAACTTGGTAGTAGGTAGGGGCTAAAATTAAAATGGGCTAATCTTCAGGCTGCAAATAGGTTTCTAGCAGGTCACTTTCCAAGTAAAGATTTAATTAATGATTAAACTATTTTGCAAATAAACCATATTTTTAAAGGGAAATTTCAATTAGCATCAATTAATTACACTTGTTACTTAAGATTTTTATTTAGTGTGAAATCATTCCACTCAGACTAGACAGATTGATGGTTGGTTGCCATGGGTCATGTGACAAACAGGAGAGAGTGCGCAGTGCATGACGGGTACAGTAGGGACTAGTGGAAAGCAGGTTAAGCGGAGCATGGACAAAGCTCTTGTCACATCTTTACTTTCTTTTACTACATTTTTCACAGGCCACCCAAAATCCCTTGCCAGACCACAAGAGGCCTGAAGGCTGTATGTTGTGCAGGCCTATCTTAGACCAACACTCCCCACTGTGCCCCCTCCCTCCATGGGGGAAGCTCCCAGCTTTCTCAGTTCTGATCAAGGCCCTGAATCAGTGAGCTGTGGCAGTTACCAGACTTTTCAACCCACAAATACCAAAGACAACAGAGAAGGTTAGTGGGAAAAAACTGCTGGGATAGAGTGAAAGGAGTTCGAGGTTTGGCCACCACTGTGGAGGCAGCAGAGATGGTGCACCTACAGAACTACAGCTGCAGTTGCTTCTGGCCCCAGGCCCACCTGGTGAGAGGAATTAAGTGGTGGATCAGAGCAGGAGTGAAGAGCTTGCTCAGATCTGAGTCGCAGTCCAGGTTGGCAGTTCTTGGGGGAAGAGGAGCACTGCTGTGGCAGAGCTTGTTGTGTAGAAATAGATCTGAAAACAACAGTGCAGCCCCTCAAGCTTGGGACAAAGTACTCTATACTCTACAAGCAGTCATACCCCGACGAAAAACTCAGGGATCAAGTAGTTGGCAGGGAACACGAACAGGCAGCAAAAATGGACCCAGATTTAGACTCAGACTTTGGAATCTTTTTTTGGTGACAAAGAAAACTAAAACATACAGCCAGAAGAAGTTGACAAAGTCAGAGAGCCTACATCAAAAGCCTCCAAGAAAAACATGAACTGGTCTCAGGCATGGAAGAGCTCAAAAAGGATTTGGAAAAGCAAGTTAGAGAAGTAGAGGAAAAATTGGGAAGAAAAATGAGAGTGATGCGAGTAAACCATGAAAAACAAGTCAATGACTTGCTAAAGGAGACCCCAAAATACTGAAGAAAATAACACCTTAAAAATAGACTAACTCAAATGGCAAAAGAGCTCCAAAAAGCCAATGAGGAGAAGAATGCCTTGAAAGGCAGAATTAGCCAAATGGAAAAGGAGGTCCAAAAGACCACTGAAGAAAATACTACCTCAAAAATTAAATTGGAGCAAGTAGAAGCTAGTGACTTGATGAGAAATCAAGATATTATAAAACAGAAACAAAGGAATGAAAAAATGGAAGACAGTGTGAAATATCTCATTGGAAAAACCACTGACCTGGAAAATAGGTCCAGGAGAGATAATTTTAAAATTGGATTACATGAAAGCCATGATCAAAAAAAGAGCCTAGATATCGTTTTTCAAGAAATTATCAAGGAGAACTGCCTCAATATTCTAGAGCCAGAGGGTAAAATAGAAATTGAAAGAATCCATCGATCACCTCTTGAAAAAGATCCCAAAAAGAAAACTCCTAGGAATATTGTTGCCAAATTCCAGAGCTCCCAGATCAAGGAGAAAATACTCCAAACCGCCAAAAAGAAACAATTTGAGTATTGTGGAAACACAATCAGGTTAACACAAGATCTAACAGCTTCTATGTTAAGGGATCGAAGGGCTTGGAATATGATATTCTGGAGGTCAGTGGAGCTAGGATTAAAACCTAGAATCACCTACCCAACAAAACTGAGTATCATGCTCCAAGGCAAAATATGGACTTTCAATAAAATAGAGAACTTTCAAGCTTTCACGGTGAAAAGACCAGAGCCGAATAGAAAATTTGACTTTCAAGCATAAGAATCAAGAGAAGCATGAAAAGGTAAACAAGAAAGAGAAATCACAAAGGACTTACTAAAGTTGAACTGTTTTGTTTACATTCCTACATGGAAAGATGATGTGTATAATTCATGAGACCTCAGTACTAGGGTAGCTGAAGGGAGTACACACACACACACACATAGACAGAGGGCACAGGGTGAGTTGAATATGAAGGGATGATATCTAAAAAAATAAAATAAAATTAAGGGATGAGAGAGGAATATATTGAAAGAGGGAGAAAGGGAGAGATAGAATGGGGTAAATTATCTCACATAAAAGTGATAAGAAAAAGCAGTTCCATAGGAAGGAAAGAGGGGGCAGGTGAGGGGGAGTGAGTGAATCTTGCTCTCATTGGATTTGACCTGAGGAGGGAATAACATACACATTCAGTTGGATATCTTACCCTACAGGAAAGAAGGAGGAAAGAGATAAAAAAGGAGGGACAGTAGAAGGGATGGCAGATAGGGGGAGGAGGTAATCAAAAGCAAACACTTTCAAAAAGGGACAGGGTCAAGGGAGAAAATTTAATAAAGGGGGATAGGATAGGAAGGAGCAAAATATAGTTAGTCTTTCTCAACATGAGTATTGTGGAAGGGTTATACATAATGATACACATGTGGCCTATGTTGAATTGCTTGCCTTCTTAGGGAGGATGGGTGGGGAGGGGAGAGGGGAGAGAATTTGGAACTCAAAGTTTTAAAAGCAGATGTTCCAAAAAAAGTTTTTTCATGCAACTAGGATATAAGATATACAGGGAACAGGGCATAGAAATCTATCTTGCCCTACAAGAAAGTAAGGGAAAAGGGGATGGGGGGAAGTGGGGTGACAGAAGGGAGGGCTGACTGGGGAATGGGGCAATCAGAATATATGCCATCTTGAAGTGGGGGTGGAGGGTAGAAATGAGGAGAAAATTTTTAATTCTACCTCTTGTGAAAATCAGTGCTGAAAACTAAAAATATTAAATAAATAAATAATGAATGAATGAATGGTCGAATAAATAAATAAATAAGCAGATATATAAATAAATAAATAAGAATGTTGCTATGGGGAAAGCCTTTGAAGTTGTTACTTGCTTGTATTCCCCTCTTTGAATGGCAAGTATTGGATATTATTAGTAATATATTGGTATGAATGTATTGATCAGATTCCTTTCTTCACTGAAGAGGAGCTAGATAAGGTAGGAAAACCTGGCATGGATGGGGAAGGGAAGTAAAAATGGAGTAACAATGAAAAGAAAATTCCCTCATCAATTTTTCTTGGAATTGAACTCTATTTCTAGTAACTGGAAAGCTGCTTATGGTATTTGATGGTAGTATATCTTAACATGCAAATCATCTTTCACCAGCTATGTCTATGTTGCTACTTTCTTAAAACACCAATGAAAAGATGCTAAAGCAGTTTACAGTCTTGAGCCATTTTACTTTTCATTCAAAGCACGTAAATCCACTTGTCAAAATGTTCATAATATCATGGGATGATAGATTTCGGCACCTTGGTGGCCATCAAGACTAATCCTATCATTTTAGTGATGAGAAAACTGTAGCTTGAGTGCTTAAATTACAAACCCAAGATTGTTGTTGTTCAGCCTTCATTTTCAGAAGAGGACTAATGACATCACAGGGTGACGCCTTTATTTGTGTGTGAATTGGATTTGAGGCAGACTTGCACAAAGTCATCAACCTCACTCTCCCTTCCAGAGTCATCAAAGTCCAGTGCCAGGACAAAAATCAGTTTGACTGGCAATGGCCTGGGATGCATTGGTGTCTTCAAATTCTGACCAAACTTTAAGTGTTCCACGTTGCCCACTTCAGCTATCTCTATGACCACTGGAACAAATTATACTCATCCTCCCACTGCATTGGGGGATGTCTTCACCTGCTTGGTGTATACACTCCAATAACTTACCCACAGGTCTGAGTCCCACCAGTTACCCTCAACCTGGTTTAGTCCATCTGCTGAAATAGTTTACTGGGGTGTGGCCGCTATGCATGCAACAGCTTCTTGGAGGCATAGATGAGAGTGGGGTGACAGGTGGACACCAAAGGTGGATGAGCAGCCCTCACACCCCAGGTGCTGGTCTTCCTTGGACCACTCCATATACACTATCCAGAGTTATATAGCTAGCAAAGGTCTGAGGTAGAAATTGAATTCAAATCTCCTTAAGTCAAACAAGGGCAGCTAGGTGGCAGTGGTGCTATGGATATTGTTCTGGGCCTGGAGTCAGGAGGACTATCTACCTGAGTTCAAGTCCAGCCTCAGACACTTACTAGCTGTATGACCCTGGGCAAATCACTTAACTATGTTTGCCTCAGTTTCCTCTTCTGTAAACGGAGTTGTAAAAGGAAATGGCAAAACTCTCCAGTATCTTTGCCAAGAAAACCTCAAAGGGGTCATGAAGAGCCAGACACAACTGAAATAAATGAACAACTCCCTAAAAGAGTCCAGGTTTAAAAAAAAGCCGGTAATCTTTCTTGCTTGCTTCTTAGATACCATACTACCTGATAAACTCCTTCTTGGCCATTGGAAATGCCATCTGAAGTGATGCCTTTCTCTTTGGAAGACATCTTTGTTTTTTGGGGGTTTTTTTTGCCTTTTTGAAGCATTTTATTACAGAGTACCTTTTTTCGGCTATTAATATCCCAAAGAGACAGCCAAATTGCTCCTGTCAACAACAAATCCAGGCTTTATGGAAATATTTCCTTAGTGAAAGCACTGAAAACATTTGTTTGTTTTCCTAAGCAGACTTTCATCATGACATTTGGATTCAAGTGGGAGGAAAGAAAAACTTCCAAGATGGTGATAGGTCTGGTCCCCACAGACAACAGTAGGCTTTCTATTCCCAGGTCAGCTCCATCAAGCAGATGATATCTCTGCTACTATAAGCCTTCCATGATTCCAGGCCCTCCTCCCCACTAATGATTTTTCCTTCCTTCAAGCTCACTTTGTTTTTATTACCTTTTTGTAATTATTTATTTTGGATAGCTAGGTAGCACAGTAGATGGAGGACCTGGCCTGGAGTCAGGAAAACCTGAGTTCAAATTCGGCTTCAGACATTTACTAGCTATGTGACCCTAAGCAACTCCCTTAACTCTGTTTGCCTCAGTTTCCTCATCTGTAAAATAAGCTGGAGAATGACACGACAAACACGCCAGTATCTTTACCATGAAACCCACCCACCCACCCAAGGTGTGGAGGGGTCATGAAGAGTCAGACACAACTGAAAGGGACTAAACAACAGCAATTATTTATTTTATACTTTACCTTTTAGCTATGAGTCTTATCTCCCCTACTAAGACTGGGAGTTACATGAAGAGATAGTTGAGCATAGTGGCAGAGTACTGGATTTAGAGTCAGAAGACCTAGGGTTTCAAATCCTAACTCTGCTGGCTGCTATCTATGTGATTCTAAACAAGCTGCTTAACTTTTCTAAGCCCAAATCCTCAGTAGAAGCACAGTCTCGCATCTGCCTGCTCTGTAGAGGTCTCTTTGAGTTTCCCTTTTTGCCTCCCAGTGGGACGGGACAATGCAATGATGCTCAGCTCTGCTCCCTCCAAAAAGGCATGTGTTTCACTTTGACTAATCTTCCTCCCTAGCTTCTCTCCCAATTATTGATGCAGATTCCTCATACTTTCCCAACCACATAAGATCTATTGATGTTTGTCTCCAAAATGACTCAGACAAGAAAGGAAGTAAGGATTGGCAACAGCAAAACTGCCTTTCTACCAATAAGATCAGGCTTCCTCCCCACAGGGCAAGTCCTGAGTACAATCCCATTCCCTTGGGCCAATAAAGCTAGTCAGTCAGTCAACAAGTATTTATTGAGTTTGAACAGGGTATATAAGACATTATGCCTGGAAGAGTGCAACTCAATATTGTGCTGCTATCAGCTGGGAATAGAGGAATGAGGAGTGACTTGGGATCTTTTGAAAAATCCATGGGTGTATTTTTTTTTAATGGGTGTCAACTTCCAAGCTTCAAGTTCTGTTTGGTTTGGACAAAGAACCACCTCTAAGTTACTGGGAGGTTTTTATTTGTTTGTTTTTTATTGTGTTCCCCTGGTAGTTTCAGAAGCTGGAAGGATTTTTCCCTTCAACTTAAGCCTTTTTGCCTAGCACAGACCTTCATTTACTTAGAAAAGCATGCTTATTTGATTACTTTCCTACAAAAACAATGGTTGAGAATGAAAGACAATACCCCCCAGAAACCTCCGCCCTAAAGATTTTGCAAAATATTTCTCTTCTGTGTTGAAAATGCTTGGATAAATATGAAAGTTTTTCTAGTCTTTCTTTATTATAGCATACCTGATTTTGATTTTCACACAGCCGGTGCAAACCAAACGTGCATTTTCTAAAAACATTCAATGTTTCCTACCCTAAAACATGAAAAAACAAAAGTTCCTGGCATTCCTATACCTTCTTCTTCAACTCTTTCATCTATTCCCACAGCAACCAACTTAGCTCAAGTTGTCATCTCTTCCGATTTGGACTACTATAATAGGCTCCTAATGGGTTTTCCTGTTTTGGACCCCCAGTCTTTTGTTTTTTAACCTATCTTTCACATCACAGCTCACTTGAAGGCCTTCATCGCCTCATGCCAGGACTATTACATCAGCCTGTGGGTTGGTTTTCCTACTTCAAATCTCTCTCTACTCCTCTCTTCAGTCTATCAAACACTCAGCTGTCAAATTGATCTTCTGAAAGCTCATCTGATTATGTAAACAGCACCCCCCCCCTCCATTCAATAAACTCCAGCACCTTCTTATTACCTCCAGGATCAAATATAAGATAATCTGACTTTTAAAACCCTTTAATAACCTGGCTCCTTCTACCTTTCTAGTCTTCTTACACCTTATCCCCCCTCCTCCCATACCTTATGATCCAGTGACACTGACCACCTTGCTCCTCACACAAGACATTCCATGTCCTAACCTTTTATGTTTTCACTGGCTTTCCCCAAGCTGGGAATTCTCTCCTTCTTCCTCCTCATGACTTCTCTGGCTTCTTTCAATTCTCAACTCAAGTACTACCTTCTTCAAGAATCTTTCCAAGTCTGCCTTAAACTTGGTGCCTTCCCCCTGAGATTATTTTTTCTGTACATATATTTATACATAGGGTTTTTTTGTTGTTTTATGTTTTATCGCTCATTAGACTATGAGATCCCCAAGCATATGAGCTGTTTTTTTGGTCTTTTTTGTATCCCCATCACATAGCACACTGCCTAGCACATAGTAGGTGCTTAGTAAATGCTTGTTGGCTTTCTTATTAACTCACTAATTAACGGATCTCCGTATATCACTACTCTATTCAAAAACCTCCAGTAGCTCTCAATGCCTACCAAATAAAGTCTATTTCCTGGCATTCAAAGTCCTTCACAATCTAGATCCCATTTATCTTTCCAACCTTATCTCATCCTACTCTTTCCCATCTACATTGCAACCAATTTAGACTCCCTCCATCCATCGTAATAGCATATAAACTTATATAGGAGAGCTAGCCCTTCTAGAGGTCTAATCTATTATTCTAACAAGAGAATTCAGCATAACATATCATATTAAATTTCCCCCAAAAAATCTTTCCCTTTGCCTCATCATGGTGTGGAGTTAATCGAGTTAATCCTGGGTTACTGAAAGATATGCTAGCAGGTTTAAAATGTGACAGGTTCCATCCAATCTAGAAAGGCTTTGAGTTTGTTAACAAACTCTAGATTTGGATTGAAGTTGAAGGACTGACATCACTAAATTCAAAGAGGCTCAGAGGCAAGTTGGCAAGAGGATGATTTTTATGTTTTTGCCCCAGTAACTTTCATATACATCTATGACTACTAAATCACAGAGAGGTTGTGATCTGGGTTGATTAAGGTAGTGCTCACTCTGATGATATCACAGGTCCTCTAAGTATGAGATCCTCCCTTTAATAGAGGAGGGCATTTTCCTCACAATAGTCCCATGAAGTAGGTATGGTGTCATGGTTGAAGAACATGAAGGTCAGGGAGGTTTAATGTCTTATCCAGAGTCATATAGATAGTAGGTGAAATAGGCAGAATTCAAATCCAGGTCCCCTGACTTTTAGTATAGTACACTTCCCTCTCTACAATGCTAAGGTTTCAGTTCCAGTTCATTATTCACAGAGAGTGTAAGAGGCAAAACGAATGAAATCTTACTCACTGGAAGTGTCTTCCAGACCCTAGGGACTGACCAGGGCCCAGTGAATACTCACTCCTTCCCCATCTCTCTCCTATAATCCTGAGCAGGACTGTGCCGGGAATCTCTGGGGAAGGGTGGGGGGTGGGGGGAAGGATATGCACACATGATACATTTTAAAATTTATTTTGCACTACTAACTTTTTCTCCATCATTTTGTTAAATGTAGAAATCAACAAAAAAATAAATCAAGGCTTGATTTGTCATGTTCCCCAATTTCCGAGTGTAAATGCTCATATAGAAAACTTAACAGTTGTCTGAACTGACTCCAGCAGTTGTCCCTAAGCCAGTCATAGAATAAAGTTAGTCCAAGACCACTGAACCTACCATAGCTTCAACACAAACACAGAAACTGGACCTACCCTTGCTTCAACACAGACACAGAAAGTCCCTTAAGTTCCAGAGCCTCAGAGGCAAAGGGTAAAGGTCTGGGAGGTCGGGTCGGGGTGGGGGTGTCTCAAAGCCTAGAGTGCTCCCTGGATGGAAGAGGTGATGAAGACTGTTTTGGCATAAACCCTAATATTTCAAATGTCTGGAAAAATCATTAAGGTCAAAATTTTAAAACTTCTTTAAAAAAATATCAAACCCAGGAACAACTACAAACAAGTTGGATTGATGACAGAAAGTGGTGGTGGGATCCTTTTTTTTTCCCAACTACTATTAAAATGGTAAACCCCAAACTTCCTTCTGAAAATCCATGGGGACCCAATTACTGGATTTCATTTGGAATTCAGTTCCCAAGTCGCTCCTTGGCTTCAGTGGGCACTAAATAGCACAAAGGTTCATCTGACCAGCCAGGTGTAGAAACAAATCATCACAGCGGAACTGCCTGTGTAAAATTTATGGCATCTGCCCTGACACCTGGCACTCCAGTAAAGAAGGTGTTGTTGGGAAACAAAGTCTAGTAAGAAGGAGTTCAAGTCCTCTGTTGCTGACCCCTCAGTCAGAGACAGTGCCTGAGCCTACCTCCATCTTAAATTCAGGTTTGGCCTCACCATCTCTTATGGGGAAATTGAATCACTATCAGTCTCAACAGGTTTGTTACCTGAGCTGAAGCAAGCATTGATATTGTCCACAACCATGAATTTGTTCTCCAAGTTGGAGCATAAAAATGAAATCTCTAAGAACTTCTCTAAGAACTGGGGTTCTGAGTAGAAAGATAGAACATAAAGGACTGTGTCAGGAACTACCTGTAATATATTTTCCCTCAGTCAACTGTCAATTTTAGTATAAAAACTAAAGTTTCCATTACATCAAGTTGTTTGACCAGGCTATGCTCTCATCAGGAAATAGTAATGACTTCAAAATAAAGTTGGATAGCTACATCTATGTACTGGTATGTTTGGTTTCTAAACAACTCTTGCCTGTCCATCTTTATAACTCAGCTTCCATCAATTTTTACTACCTAAATTCTGAATGTTCCTCTAGATTCCCAGAATCTAAGTTAACCATTCTGAATTTGTTTGGGCCTCTGTATGTGGGATGTGTGACTGTTCACACAAAAGTCTGAACCTAACCATGCATGATTAGGAAGGAACCCAATCAGCAGAAGGATGAATGACCACTCGTCAGTGACTCTGAGCTATAGGATCTTTGAGGTCCCTTCCAATTTTTATTTTCTCTGATTTTTAAGTTCTGTAACCTTACTATAATTCTGTAAAATGTAGGTAATAACAACGTTTGCTTCACAGGGTCATTGTATCAAAGGAGATATACATGTTTTGTGTGTGTGTGTGTGTGTTTACATATATATGTATATAAAAACTACATATATCATCTACATTTATATGTGTGCGTGCACATAGTTGTTCCAAAACTATAAAGCAGATAGTGGAGAAAAAACAGTCTTGGAGACAGGAAAATCTGGGTTCAAGTCCTACTTCTGACCCATACTGGTAAGTCACTTGATATCTCAGTGCACCAAGCATTTCTCTAAGATATCTAAGTTGCAAAGCCAGTACAGGTCTGCATTTGGTTAGAAGAGTTTCTTCAATGAGATTTCTCATATTAAAGAAAACATAGATCTAGTCCAAAAATTATTATTGTCATTCTTTACTTTTTATCAATTTCATATTTGTGTTCCATTAAATCCCTTGTTGTTCACACTGGGACATAAGTTCTCAGAAATATGGAGTGTATCCTTTGGATTTTCTTTCTTAGAGGTTTCCCAGCTTCCTAGCTCATTGAACCTACCCTTAGCTTCAACACAGACACAGAGAGTTCCTTAAGTTCCTGAGCCTGGGAAGCAAAGGGTAGTGGGAGGTAGGGGAGGTAACAAGTAAGGAGTGGTCTTGAAACCTAGAGTGCTCTCTGAATGGAAGAGGTGGTTTAGGCTCTTTTGGCATAGAACCCAATCTTTCATATGTCTGGAAAAATCAGGACAGTGGCATGCTCAAGGAGGGCTCAATAGCTATTATGGTCCCGTATGCATTTATGGGGAAGAGAAAATAAACGACCTAGTTATTGTTTCCCGGTAATGTACCCCAATGATCCATTAAATTTCTGTTGTAAATCATACATCCTCTTGATAACAGAAACATTTTAAAATAGGTTTTACACAGATATCATCTTCTAGTAATGACTGTTAAGCATTCTGAAGAAATAATTTGATAACATCAATATCAACCACTATGACTCTGCATTGCTGAAAGACCTATAAAAAGCAGAGTACCCTTTTTCCAATGAAGGCTTATTTACTTTGCAACTAAAAAAAAATTTTTTTTGATGAATCTTCCATTTGGGAAGGCCTATCTGTATTAGTAAGGCAAGATCCATGATATTGATGGTGACCATGAATATGCCTGTATATTTCGGAATCACAAAGTATAAGAGATTCTCTGTATAGAAGATAGAAGAAGTAAAACAGTTATTCAGCCACCAGAAGATCAAATCCCCAAACCAATAACCCCAGTTCGACATAACAGTAATTGTATTCCAAAACCAGTAAGTCCACCTCAACGTAACAGCAAGGAGATTGAAACACAGTATCACAGCAAAGAGCTAAACCATCCTGTAACATTCACCTCTGCTAGGGCCTTCCTGTAAATACTCACTCACGAATCCTAACTGTCTGCTTGCCTGCAACCTCTCCTCTCACAGTCTAAAAGCCTTTGCAGTTTTCAGAGCCCTTCCAGTTCTCTCTCTGTCTCTCCATTTCTGCGTCTCTTCCAGTTCTCTGTCTCTCACAACTCTCTCTCTGCTCTGTGTCTTCATCGTCTTCATCATCTCCTCCTTCTCCTCCTCTTTCTCCTCCTCCTCCTTCTCTAAGCTCATTCATGCAATTCTCTAACTCTCTAGTCTGAGCTTAATGGCTACTCACAGGGTACATACATAAATACATACATATAAATATATATGTGTGTGTATATATATATACATATATACACATATATACATATATACATATGTGTGTGTGTGTGTGTGTATATATATATATATATATATATATATATATATATATGCCATGTGTAGGCCTGGGGCTTAGCACCTAATAGCAAAAGGGTGTGGGTCTGGGGCTTAGCAACTAGTAGAAAAAGGGTGTGGGCCTGCCTGCAAACAAGCCTCTCCTAATCAAGCTTCCCTTAAGTAGCTCTATCTGAGGCCTACTAAATGGGTGGGGAAGATCTTTGATCACATTAGCACCACACTATAACATAAACATTGGTAAAATGATAACAATGACAATAATGATATTCTCATTTTTCAGAGAGGGATAGGAAGAAGGGAAGTTTACATGATTTTCCCCAAGACCATATAGAGATTATGGTTAATTAACATAAGACACTGGTCAATCCTAAGGTTAGCCTTTTCATTGGTCTCATTGCCTCCAGCCTCTCCCATTGTAGTCCATCCTCTGCTTAGCTACCAAAGTGAACGTAAAACTCAATTTGACCATGTCACCCTTCTATTCAATAAACTCCAATGGCTTCCTGCTATAACCCGGCCCCTTCCAACCATTCCAGTCTTTTTACGCCTTCCTCCTTTCCCTTGCTCTGTGATGCATTGACATTGGTCTTCTCCTGGACATTCCTCACACCAGAATACTCCAGGCCTTTTCCCTGGCTGTCCCCCATGACTGAAACTCTCTTCCTCTTCATCTCCATTTCCCATCTTCCCTGACATCCTTCAAGTCTCAGCTAAAGCACACCTTCTGCAAGAAGCCTTAACCTCAGTGCCTTTTCTCTGAGGCTACCCCCAATTTATCCTGTATAGATCTTCTTTGTAAGTAGATGTTTATATATTGTTTTCCCCATTGGACTGTGAGCTCCTTGAAAGCAGAGCCTGTTATTTTTTTTTCTCTTTCCTTTCTTTTCTTTTCTGTTTTTAATTTCTTTTTCCTCCTTTCTTTTCTTTTCCTTCTTCTTTAACACTGTGTCTGGCACATATTAGGCACTTAATAAATGCTAATTGACTTAACTGACATTGACTTAGTTAAAATACACTTATGTCCTTTCCTATGAAATGTTGTATTGCACTTGAGTCAGAGAACTTAGACTCGACTTTAAGCAAATAGATTAACCTCTCTGAGCCTTGGTTTCCCATCTGTAACATAGGGATAATAATATTTGCATTCTTTATATCAGGACTGTCCAAAATACGGCCTGTGGGCCGCATGTGGCCCGCAGTGCGGTTTTATGCAGCCCACCTGTGGGTTTTAATTTTTACGAGCAGAAAAATAAAATAATAATTTGCATGGAATGAATATTAGATTTTTTTAATTCCATCACTAATAAGTAATCTTGTTGATGTTAATGTTCTTTGGTGTTTTTAAGCAGTATCACAGACGGAACATATTGCGCGGAATTTTCCATCGATCTGTGGGATGCGTTCCGTCTGTACGATGCAGACTAGTCAGTATGCACCTACCTTTATACGGCTGTGCTGTCACTTTGTTGTTTTGTGTTTGCTTTCACATTTCATGCCTTCGCCTGTCATATTGATGACGCGCGTTCCCCCACTTTCTTTTAGTGTACTGTATTTTATTCTGGGTGCGGCCCTTAAATAATTATTTTATTTTAATGCTGCCCTACAGCCCTGCTTTACATTATAGGTTAATTATGAAGAAAGCCTTTTATAATAATAATAATTTACACTATGCTTTAATGCTTGCAAAGTGCTTTATGAATATTTCAACTTATCCTCACAGCAACCCTGTGAATTAGGTGCTATCATTATCCCCGTTTTAAAGATGAGGAAACTGAGGCAGATAGGTGAAGAGACTTATCCAAATTTATGTAGCTAGTAAGTGCCTGAGGCTGGTTTTGAACACAGGTCTTCCTGAACCCTGTTTGCCTCAGTTTCCTTACCTGTAAAATGCACTGGAGAGAGAAATGGCAACCCCCTCTCCCCCAGTATCTTTGCCAAGAAAATTCCAAATGGATTCACGAAGAGTCAGACATGACTGAAATGACTGAACAACAACAAACTTCCTAACTTAAGGTCTAGTGCGCCATCCATTGTACCACCTAGCTGCCTCTCTTAATACAAGATCTTCTCTGTTTTACCATTTAGTACACAGAGTGGCATTGACTGGGACTTATTCTAAATGGAGTATTGTATGGGGGGAAAAGAACTACCCTTGGTCTTAGGAGGAACCTGGGTTCAAATCTTGCCTCTGACACTAACTCTGTCTCCATGACTAAATCATTTAATCTCACTGAGCCTCACTTTCCTCACCTGTAAAATTAGGATAATAAGGCCAAATATTATAGGGGACTGAGAAGGTCCATATAAGGTAACATGCAAGTTTCTTATAAGCCTTAAAGCTCTATGTACACATGTCAGGTATTGTTATTAAATGCGCCGCCAGTGAACAAACCAATAACTTCTGATCCCACTGTTCAAATGAACTCCAAAATTGTTCTAGGAAGATTTAGCTCTCCCCAAGTGCTCCCCTTCTTCCAAACATTGGCCCCGATCAGTCCTCTATTACTGTCATTCAGTTATTTGTCAGTTGCATCCAACACTTTGTGACCCCATTTGGGGTTTTCTTGGCAAAGATATTGGAATAGTTTGCCATTTCCTTCTCTAGCTCATTTTACAGATGAGGAAACTGAGGCAAACAGGATGAAGTGACTTGCCTAGGGTCACACAGCTAGTAAGTGTCTGAGGTCAGATTTGAACTCAGAAAGATGAGCCTTCCTGACATCAAGTCTAGCACTCTATCCACTGTACCACCTAGCCACCCATTTGTTCTCTGGAACCAAGCAAAGTAAGGCTAACTCTTCTTCCACATGAAAACGCTTTTGAAAACTATGATGATGTCACCACTGTCTTTTTTTTTTCTTCAGGCTAATTATCCTGTTTCTTCAAATTGTCTTGACATTGGATGGTATTGAATCCCCTCATCACCTTGATCAACCACTTCTGGATACATTCAATTGATTAATGGCCCTTCTAAAATATAATTTGGGGTATAGAATTTAAACCTGTTTGCTTCAGTTTCTTCATCGATAAAATTAGCCAGAGGAGGAAATGGCAAACCGTTCCAGTATCTTTGCCAAGAAAACCCCAGAGGAAGTCATGAAGAGTTGGACATGACTGTAACAAATGAACAACAACATTTTAGTGGATCATTTTAGAAACTGCTCAAGATATTGGAAGCAATGCCCACAGGAGGTCCTAGTCTCAAAACTCAGGCTCAGTGTCTCCTCACAGTAGGTGAGACAAAACACGTGCAGAGAGCATCTCAAATACTAGTTAGAAGCCTGGAAGAAAGCAGGTCAGCCAGCACTATGTGGAAATCCGTTCCTGCTGGGCCTGTTGATGCAGCAATGAAGCAGTTAAGAGAAACAGTCTTCAGAATTCTCTAAAAGCAATTGCGTCTGCTTATTCGGCTTGTAGACTCAGTTACTATGTAAACTCTGTGCTTCATAAGTCATTTAAAGACTTAGTACAAGTGGCTTGAGGTTTAATCTTTTAATTCCATTGCTGCATAAGTTTCCTTATAGGTTCACTGAGCAAGGAATTTAGACATAATATTAGGATTCCCCCTCCCCCCCCTTTTTTTCAAGAAAGGACTTAGGCATGAAAAAAAGTGCAGCATTTCAGTGCACAGAAGAGACAGCAGACTAATCTCCAAATTTACTCAGTCTGAAGGTAATTTTCATGCAGGGATCCTAGCGTGTTTGAGATGGTGCATATTTGTGCAATAAAGTGTTTGTCATGGGAGTACCCCCTTATTAGAAGACTCCTTTGGAATGCATTCAGGTGACTTTAACCACAAACAGGGCAATTTGGGTAATTTCCTCACTGATAAAAGTCCTAATTCCTTATGAAACATCCTGCAAAATCTCTGTAAGTGCTTGAGAACACTGGCACTGATAAAGTTTTAGGATAGAAATAGACCCCAATCCTCTTTCTAAAATAGACTGTGGATTCTCCTTCTGTATGCTATTCTTATCCTTATTATTATTCCAAACAGAGAGAAGCTCACCACCTCCCCCTAAGGAGCCTGTGTTCTAACCCAGTCAGACAATTAATGGTAGATTTAGCCCAGCATAATGCCCTGTTTCTGCTTGTCAGGACACTTCATGGTTGAAAAAAGCTACCTTCGTGAGCCCAGCTTTTAGGCTTTTTTGAAGACCTTGAAAGAGTGAGAGCACAAAGACAAACTAGAGTCCTATTAGCCACCAGGCTTAATAGGTGCGTACTGCTGACATTTTGGTGGACTTATTTCACAGAGTGGATAGAGGCATATTGAACTATGGTATGATAGATTAAGAAATATTGTATCAGGGAAAAGAAGTCACAATTTACCCCGCCTGTGTAAGTTGAGCTAGTTTATTCATCAGATTTAATTTTATTTTTCATGAGTCACTTGAGGGCAGGACATATTTTACATTTCAGCTTTGAGGAACTGCTGAATTAGCCATTCTTCCTCCCTCCCTCCTCCCCTTCGGAATTTGATGGGCCATTACAGAGTAATGATTCTTCTTGAGACTTTTCTAAAATAACTTATCAGTATTTTCCTCCATGTTCACCTCTTGGTTCACTAAGGATAGAGTAATCATATATATCCATTAGGCTGTGATTTATATAACCAGATAGCTGGGAGTAAAGAAATCAGGGTAGAGAGACAATGCAGGGAGCAGGTGGCCAGAGCAGGGTGTCCCAAGTTATACACTATTTCTCACTCGGTTAAACAAAGTCGTTATCTATGCTTTAATTTTTCCAAGCTCTAATGCAGAGGTAATGTTAAATATTTCACAGTGATGTTGCGAAGTAAGAAAAGTAATTAGGTTGAATAATATTCTATCACATAAAACATTTATATACGACAGTCATATAAATACATTTTTATTTACGTTGTTCATGGAACTGGACCAGGCTTTTCTTCTTTAGCCACTTAGTATGTCTTGTGCTACATATTTAGAAAACCACTCAGATTGTGAACAGAGAGAAGGGCAGAGGGAGAAAAAGGGGAGGGGGACTTTTCTTAGAATCTGTTAGCTATAATTTAAAAGTAAAATATTTTTATTCTTAATGTAGAAGAATTTTACCAAGAGTTCATATATGAGAGAGAAAATATATGGCTCATCACTCTTCATGTCTACTGCATCTATTTTCATTGATACTCATAAAAATTAGACACAATTATACCTGAAAGAAAATCTCTCTTTGAAATAAGGGTTCTTAACCTCTGTGTGCATGCATGCGCGTGTGTGTGTGTGTGTGTGTGTGTGTGTGTGTGATGGACCATTTTGATCTGGTGAACTCTGTAGCTCCTCTCACAGAATAATGTTTTTAAATGTATAATATAAAATACATAGAATTACAAAGGAATCCAATGCTATTGAAATAAAGATGTCATTCTTTTCCCTATGCAAGTTCATGGATCTGCACAATGTGGAGCCAGAATTAAGCTTCATTGGGATTATCATAATATTTTGTTGCTGTCACTGTTGTTGACTCATTTCAGTTGTGTCCAACTCTTTGTGACCCCATTTGGGGTTTTCTTGACAGAGATACTGGAGTGGTTTGCATTTCTTTCTCCAGCTTATTTTACAAAAGAGGAAATTGAGGCAAACAGGGTTAAGTGACTTGCCCAGGGCTACACAGCTAGTAAATGTCTGAGTCCACATTTGAACTCAGGTCTTCCTAACTCTAGGCCCAGTACTCAATCCACTGTGCCACCTAGCTTCCCTCATAATATTATTATCTTATACCCTTATGGCAAAGATCTAGATAACATATCTAGATTTTTTTCCTCAAGGTATTTCTCCTACAACCTTTAAAACTGTATGAAGGGGTTGTTTTTTTTTGTGGGGATGGGGAGGTTTGAGCATATAAAGTTTGATGTTCTAGTTTGATATCATACAGCTTAGACAGATACAGGAATTCACAAAGTTATTCCGAATTAAATGTTACATATGGACTTTTACTTCAGTAGTGAATTTAATGGTACCCTTTGACAACCTTTGATGAAAAATCCATAGAATAAGTCTTACATTTGTCCTTAATCATCACCAACCTATTAGGGCCAAGACATCATGAGACTTGCTCTTCCTTAAACAAGGAACTGGTCATTCCTGACAAGAGCAGGTGGAATCAGCATTAGCAAAAGGAACAAATTCCTCAATTCAAAATGGCTTCCCTAACAGTGATGAATCATTGCTCTGCTGCTTCAATAATTCATTAGGATTTTCTCAATCCGTAACTTTATTGTCAATGTGTAGATATCGATTCTCAAGCTCAGATGCTTACTTCCTCTCAGACACTTTGCTTATAAAGTGGTGCTTTGATTTATAGTCCTTCGGTCCAGTTAGGTTTTCCAGAGGCATGGTCACCTAAAAGACAGATCATCACACTTTTCCAATCAATCATCTTTTCACTTTATAGGAAAATATAACCCTTTATTTAAAAAAAAACAGCCAAGCATTAACACTGAAGAACAGTATAAGTGGTACCCCAAAACTATTTTATAAAAAATCATATTACCTGTTATAATTCAGCACCTGATGCATTATTTCTTAACTTTTCAATTACTGCTTACTCTAACCCTGATTTTCTTCCTAGGCCTCAGTAAAACATTTTATTTGATTCATTTTGAATCTCATAATTTAGAGCAAAAACCTTCCTAGGACACGCACATATGTTACAGTATGGCTTCCCTCAATTTAGGCTGCTCTTCTGACACTCGTGAAGAAGTTGGTGACTTCTAAGCCTAAGTAAGCTTCATAAGTCACTCCTCTGATCTTGTCACTCCTCTCCTCAAAAACCTTCAATGGCTCCCTATAGCCCACCAAATAAAGTATAAAGCCCTGATTATGATCTTCAAGACCCTTCACAATGTGGTTCTATCAAACTTTTCCAAATTTATTTCATGCAACTCCCCTTCATGTACTCTACATGCTAGGCAAATTGGATAGACCACCTTCCATCCTCCATTCTTATCCTACTCTTTGCTATCTCCATGCTTTGTTCTGTTCTTATTTCCTGGATAGGTTTTTCATGCAATCTGTTAAAAATCATTCCTTTTTTCAGTGCTGAATACAATTATTACTTCCTCCATGAAGTCTTCCCTGATGCCCCACCACCACCACAATGCCATGAGGAAAATAATCTTCAAATTTCCCATAGTACTTTGCTTGGACATCCTTGACCTTATCTCAGTCTCCTTTGTATCCAAGTAATTTGTGCCTGGGTCTTTCTCCCTTTAGATTGTATACTCCCTGATAGCAGGGTCTATATCACCTACATATTTGTATCCTCTAGCATCTAACACAGTAATTTATGTAGTACGCAGAGAAGACGCCTGATATATATTGGTTAAATGAACATTCTATCATCTTTTTTCATGTTGAAACTGAAGGAAAGAGATTACTGTGTCTTTGCTGGAAGCAGAATCATTTACCTTAAGGCAATTTTCTTAAAACCATTTAACTTCCTGTGTGGCCTGACTTTAGCTGTGTTGGCATCACCACACCAATATTATCTCATTTAGAATGTTTTCAGAAGAATCAATTATAGAAAAATTTACCTAGAAGCAAAGTTTATTACCAGTGACTCTTGCCACTCCTACCCCCACAGAGCTATTCTAACTTTTATATCATTATCACTGACTCTCTTTTTGTTGTGTGTGGCAAGAGCGACTGTTGAATGACACCTTCATCCCCTTTTGTAATGGCCTGTACTGCCACTGTTGTTAACATTTACCTCTGCTGCTGCTGATCTCCCCTGAATTCATAGCATTTCACAGCTTGAAGGGACCTCAGAGGTAATCAGATCTAATCCATACCTGAACCTTCCACAGCATCACCAACAAGATGTTAGCCAGTCTCTGCTAAAAAAAAAAAAAAAACCTCTGGTGAGTGGGGAGTCTACTACCTCATAAAGCAGGCTTCTTCACTTTTCCAAAGGTCCACTCTCTACTTTTTTTCTTCATCTTTTCATTGCTAACATGCTTCACTGTCAGAATAAGTCATTGTTACTATCAACTCAATTCAACAAACATTAAATGCATACTATATGTAAGACAAGGTTCTTGGCACTGAAGTTTCAAAGATGAAAAAGAAGATGATCTCTCCTTTCAATGACCTTACTGTTTTTGTTTTTGTTGTTTTTGTGTTCATCCTTCATTTTCAAAGAGGCCTAAATGATACCACAGGGTAATGTCTTGAGCTGTGCATGAATTGGACTTACATGAGGCAGAGTTGCACGAAGTCATCAGCCTCACTTTCTTGTCCAGAGTTATCAAAATCCAATGTCAGGAGAAAAGTCAAGATGACTGGTGATGGCCTGGGATACAGTGGATGACATTGGTGTCTTCAATGTCTGACCACTAAGTGCTCCACAGTGCTTGCTTCAACTGCCTTCATTGCTGTTGGAACAAATTGTTCTCATCTGCCCATTTCACTAGGGGAGGTCTTCACATGCTTGGAGTAGACATCCCCCTAACTTACCAATGGGTTTAGAACCCCTCAGTTACCCTCAACTTGGTTTAGCCTGTCTGCCAAGATACTTTACCCAGGGGGGCTGCTGTTCATGCTATAGCTTTTTGGAGCCATAGGTGAGAGTCGAATGCCAGGTGGACAGCAAAGATAGATAAGCAGCCCCAGAAAGGGCTCAGCAAACTCTCACACCAGAGATGCTAGTTCTCCTTGAACATCCAATGACCTTATAATGTAATAGGGAAATCTGAATATCTACACAAACATTTACGATGCAAGGAATTGGGACAAATAAGAGATACAAAGAAGTAGAGGAAAGAGAAGGAAGAGATCACTTTAACCCTATCAGAGAAGGCTTACTTCATGAAGCATGTAGGACCAAAACTAAATCTTGAAGAGAAGGATTTCAATAGGCAAAGATGTAGACTGAGCATATTCCATCCATCATAGCCTTTGGGAGTGTAGGTGAGAGAGTAGTAGATAAAACTCCATATTTGGATTCAGGGAGACCTGGGCTCAAATCCTATATCAGACATTTACTAGCTAAGTGACTCTGTGAGAATCATTACACTTTGTGGTCCTCATCTTAATATGAGGAAGGATGGACTTAATTTCCAAGATCCTTTCTAGTTCTAAACCTATGATCCTTGTCCTATCTAGAAAACAGACTGGCTAAAAGAGAGTGGAATAAAAGTCAGAAAGGTAGGATGGAAGTAGTGTGTGGAGGACCTTAAATGCCAGGGCAAGGAGTATACATTTTAACCTAGGAGCAATAAGTAGTCACCAAAGGTTTTTGAGCTGGGAAAAAACCATGATCAGATCAGATTTCTGTAGATTTTTTTCCAGTTTTTTGGTGGACAGATTGGAGAGGGGAGAGACTAGAAGACTATCTCAGTATTCCAGGTGAGAGGTAATAAAAGTCTGAACTAGTATGATGGAAATGTTAGTGAAGATGAAAATCCTGTAGGTAGAATAAGTCAGATTTGGGGAAGATGGCAGAGTAGGTCAGAAAATTCCAAGCTCTCAAGATTTTCCCCCACAAAAGAGTTAAAATAGCACCTTAGGATGAACAATGCATGGGTAAAAATAAATAAGAAGAGGGGCACAACCAGGGTCTTCCTGGGACAATTTGAGAAGATCAGAAGAAAAATCCCAGGACTAGGTTTGGTCCCAGTGAAAGTAAACACCCCCAGGCTAGAGTCCTCTCTAACAACAAGCAGCAAATCCTGGGGTTAGTTGGTTTGAGTGGCTGCCCCAGGAACTTTTACCCCTGGGGATAGTGAGGGGAGTTGGACATTTGAGCCCTGGAAGATCAGAAGATTGAGGGAAGCTCTAATGACAAGGAACGCCAGACCCAGCTGTTCTGAGAAGAGCAGAGGTGGGGAGGAGGAACCAGCACACACCTGGTGAGTGCAGAAGCAGTGGGGCAGAAAGCTCCTGGCTGAGGGCACTTACACGAGGTTGGAGGGTTGGCTTTGGTTCCAGGTTAGAGGGGAGAACTGAAGATCTGGGGCAAGAGGCACCATCTCCCATACCCCAGGGCTAGAGGTGATTACAAAAATTAAGCTATTGTCAAAAAAAAATACACAGGCAAAGGAGAAAGAATCCAATCATAGAAAGCTATAGAAAGGAATAGAGAAGACCAGGGTTCATCTTCAGAAAAGGACATTGAAGTAAAGAAACCCCCAAAGGGTAATAGCAAATGGTCATCTCCCCAAAAAGAATTCATAGAAGATCTTCAAAAAGACTTTAAAAACCAAATGACAGAGATGAAGGAAAAACTAAAAAAAACAAAAATAAAATAAGAATAATCCAAGAAAAACAAGAAGATGATGAAAGGAAAGTCAATCAATTAAAAAAGGAGATCCAGAATCTTAAGGAAGAAAATGACATTTTAAAAATTAGAATTGGTCAAAGTGAAACCAGTGAAATTATAAGAGATCAAGAAATAATTAAACAAAATATGAGTAATGAAAAAAGAAGAGAAAGTGAAACATCTTATAAGAAAAACAACAGATATGGAGAATAGATCAAGAAGAGAAAACATACAAATAATCAGACTAACTAAAGTTATGATAAAAAAGAATCTTGATAGAACAATACAATAAATAATTAAAGAAAATAGTCCTGAAGTATTAGAACAAGGGGGGAAAGTAGAAATTGAAAAAAATCCATCAATCACCACTTTAAAGAGAGCCTATGAGGAAAACTCACATGAACATAATAGTCAAATTCCAAAACTCCCAGTTCAAGGATAAAATATTGAAAGCATCAGGATTAAAAAAATTAAATATGATGGTGCCACAATTAGAATCACACAAGACCTAGCAGTGGAGACATTAAAGGACAGCAGGTCTTGGAACACAATATATTGAAGAGCAAAAGAACTGGGGCACCAACTGAAAATATCACGCTGCGCAGTTAAGCATTATCCTGAATGGAAAAAAATGGACATTTGATCAACTGTCAGACTTTCAAGACTTTGTTAAAAAAGACCTGAACTTATTAGAAGATTTGATATATAAGAGCTAAGAGTAGTATAAGGTATATACCAAAGACCAATTATAGGGGATTCATAAGGAAAGATTGTTGACTTTTTATATATGTAAAATGTACAATGTATGTCTAAGATTCTTAGTAATGATAGGGTAGCTCATAATAATGATTGGGGTAAACCTGAGTATGATATGAATTTTAAAAGTAAAACTATTTAGGAACAGCTAAAAAGAGTAATTATTTTATACAAAGGAGGTGCAAGAGGTAGAATCAATACAGAGGAATTAGATGGAGGAGGAGGGCTGGTAGTTCTAGTAACCTACTTTCATCAGGAGTGGGTTTAAGAGGGAACAATACATATATATTTAGAAGAGTATAAAAGTCTTCTAAATTCAGAAGAAATAAAATGGCAGGGGCATAGGGAGGGAGGAGAGGACAAAGGAGGGATCCTTAGAGGGGAGGTTGAGGGAATAGGTAAAAGGGGAAGTATAGAAGGGTCTTTAGATTTATGGGAATGAAAGGGGAGGGGAAGGATCCTTGGAGGGGGGTAGGCAAGTAATAGGAGGGCAAAGTATCAGGTAGAAGTAAAGTAGAGGAGGCAGGAGGGATAGGAAACAAGAGATATGCATAAATATAAACTATAGAGAAACATATCCAAACTTAATTGTAGCCTTCTGGGGGGAGGCGGGGAAAAGAACAAAGTAAAAAAGTGTACAGCAGAAAACAAAGGAAAACTTACAAGGAAGCAAAGAAAAGATGGACAGTTCTCAATACAACATGTACTGTTTATCATACAGGCTTTCTTGAAATGAAAATTTATTCTTACATATTTTGAATCTTCTCTTATGTTCTGCTATGCACACGCCATGCTTTTTTCTTTCTTATTTTGTATTTAAGTTCTAAGCTTAGATTTTTGTTTCTTTTTTCTATTCTGTATTTGTGTTGTAGCCTTTGAGTCTAAAATTTAAAAAATTAATTTTTTTTAAAAAAGAATAAGTCATATTTGGCAAACAATTAGAAGCAGAGGGTTGTGTTTGTCCTTCATTTTCGAAGAGGACCATGACATCAGGGAAATGATGACATGGACTTGCAGTTGACTTTGTTTTGAGTGAGGGAAGGCTGTGCAAGTTTTTTGTTTTGTTTTGTTTTGTTCTTTAAGCATAGGGTAATGAAATGAGTCAAAAATGTGCCAGGTTTTCACGTATGGATGACCAGCAGGGTGATGCTGCTGCCATTATAACCATCAATAGATAATGTCTCTCTTTTACCTCATCTTCACTTTGCTTTTCTTTTTTCATGCCTCTATATAGCTTCCTGACATGTAGGACCCCAAACAGAACATAACACTTTTGATTAGCTCTGACCAGGTAAGGGTACAACAGGACTATCAGCTCACTGGGAACACTATACTGATTGCATACTTATACCTCTCAACTCATTGACTTTACCACCTCCAGACCTTTTGTCCACTGCCATCACTCAAAATCCAGTCCTCCTTTGAAGACTCATTCAGTCCATATTTATCACCCAGATGAGATCCTGGTAGTTGTTATCTATTAACCCCTTGGAAACTCTCCTTCCTTCCTCAATGGATTTAGTGACAGGCTTATCATCTTTCTCTCCTCCCCAAATTTTACTTTTATACTCAAGGACTTCGGTATGCATATTGATACTCCCTCATACACCATAACCCCCTAGTTCTTCAATTTACTCATTTCATATCTTTGCTAAACACAAAATGGCATACCCTTGATCCTGCACAACATCCATGTACGTGAAGTCTGAAATGTCTCTCTGCCTTATGACACCTAACTCTGACCTTTGTCCTCACTGTGATCTCCACTCACTCTAGACTCTCTCCATTCTTTCTCAGGTCATCATCTCTGCATTAACTATACTCTCCTCTCTTTGGTGAACTAATTCAACTCCATGCTCTAGAGTACCTTGCCCCCTTATCCTATTTCCAATTATATCCAACTTCTAACCTTATGTTGCCCCCACCATCTGCTGCCTTTGCTCCTATTCTCATGCTGCTGTAAGAGCTAGAGAAAATAATGAAATTGTGCTAATTGGGTCCACTACAAATTAATGTTACATTAACTCAACTGTGCCTTCACTACAGCAAGTTTCCCTAATCAAATCACTATCCCACTCACCATAGCAGCTTTTCCTACCTTTTTTATTCCTCTTCAAGCCTTTTACAGCACGCCTTCCCCACCACCACCCTCTCACTATAAATCTTGCCTCATATGTCACTGGAAAAAAATTGAGAACACTTGGAACATCTGTCAAGAGCTTACTTTTCTCCCTTTTTTGTTCATCTCACTTCATTAAGATGCTTTCTCCCTCTGCGCCTTCCCTCACCCCACCTCTCATGGTGGCCCTTCTCTTTTACAAAGCAACCTCCAGTATATACACACATGCTCACATTCAATCTACCTTTTCCAGCAAAATGTTCCTCTATCCTCTCTACTCTCTCACTAGTCTTCAATCTCTCCCTGTCTACTGGATGCTTTTTACCTCCTGTAAACACACCTCTGTTCCCCCCTCAGCATCCTTAAAAACAAACCCTCACTCAATTTGAACATCCTTACTGACCACCATACTACCTTCCTCCATTTTCTGGCTAACCTCATCGAAGAAGCTGTCTATAATCACTGCCTCCATTTCCCTTTCTCTCACTTTCCCAGCTCTTTGCAGCTTAGCTTCCAATTTCATGATTCAACTGAATTTGTTGTCTACAAATGTAACAATTATCTCTTAATTGCCAAGTCTAGTGATCTTTTCTCAATCCTCATCCTTCTTGACCTCTCTGAAGCCTTTGACAACTGTTGATTGACCTCTTATCCTTGATACTTCTTTCTTTCTATGTTTTTGTGACACTGATCTTTCTTGATTTTCTCCTCCTTGAATGACTGATCACTCCTCAGTCGCTTTTGCTAGATCGTCAACTAGGTCATGTTTGCTAACCATAGCTCTCCACTAAGGCTCCATCCTGGGCCTTCTACACTATTTCACTTAGTGTTCTCATTAACTCTAATGAACTCAATTCTCATTTCTGTGTAGATGATCCTCAGATTTATTGATTCAGCCCTAACCTCTTTTGACCCCCAGTCTCCGATCTCCAACTACCTATTTGACATCTTGAACTGGATGTCTATAGACATCCTAAACTTAATGCCCAAAGCTGGTCATTATCTTTTTCTCCCTCACTCTTCCCAAAGCTGGTCATTATCTTTTTCTCCCTCACTCTTCCCAACTTCCCTATGACTTTTAAGGGTACCACCATCCTCCCATTCACCCAGACTTACCCCCAACATGGTAATGCCTCACTTTCTATCACCCTAATATCCATTCTGTTCTTAAGTCCTCTTGATTCTACTTTTATAATATAGATCATATATGTTCCCCTCTCTCCTCTGACACTGCAATGACTGTGGTCTAGGCCCTAATTTTATCACACCTGGATTTTTATACTAGTCAGCTGGTTAGTCTCCCTGCCCCTTACTCCAGTCTATCCTCCACTCAACTATCAAAAATCTTCCTAAAAGTACAGGTCTGATAAATGTCACCACTCTATTCAATAAACACCAGTGGCTCCCTATGACCTTCAGGATCAAATAGAAAGTCATCTATTAGGTTTTTGAAGTCCTTCATAAACTGAAGTCTTTCTGTTCTTGTTTTGTCATTTCAGTTATGTCTAACTGAAATGACCCTGTTTGAGGTTTTCTTGGCAGATGCTGGAGTGGTTTGCCATTTCCTTCTCCAGCTTATTTTACAGATGAGGAGCCTGAGGCAAACAAGGTTAAGTGACTCCCCCAGAGTCACACAGTTAGTGAATGTCTGAGGCCAGATTTGGACTCAGTTCCTCCTGACTCCAGGCCCAGTGCTCTATCCACTGCTCTTCCTCACTGTCCCTTTCTACCTTTCTTTTATTCTATTCAGTGTGCTCTATAATCCATTGAGACTGGCCTTTTTGCTGTTCCACTCTGTCTCTTGATTCTATGCATTTTCACTGGCTGTCACTCCTAATATCCCTGGCTTCCTTAAAGACAATTCAAATTCTTTTTTTTTAATTTATTTTTTTTAATTTATTTGTTTAACATATTTAGTTTTCAGCATTGATTTTCACAAGAGTTTGAATTACAAATTTTCTCCCCATTTCTACCCTCCCCCCACTCCAAGATGACATATATTTTGCCCTGTTCCCCATTCAGCCCTCCCTTCTGTCACCCCACTCCCCTCCCATCCCCTTTTCCCTTTCTTTCTTGTAGGGCAAGATAAATTTCTATGCCCCATTGCCTGTGTATCTTATTTTCTAGTTGCATGCAAAAACTTTTTTTTTGTTTTTGAACATCTGTTTTTAAAACTTTGAGTTCCAAATTCTCTCCCCTCTTCCCTTCCCACCCATCCTCCCTAAGAAGTCAAGCAATTCAACATAGGCCACATGTGTATCATTATGTATAACCCTTCCACAATACTCATGTTGTGAAAGACTAACTATATTTTGCTCCTTCCCAACCCATCCCCCTTTATTGAATTTTCTCCCTTGACCCTGTCCCCTTTCCAAAGTGATCGTTTTTGATTACCTCCACCCCATCTGCCCTCCCCTCCATCATGCCCCCCCTTTTTTATCTTCTTCCCTCTTCTTTCCTGTGGGGTAAGATACCTAGTTGAGTATGTATGGTATTCCATCCTCAGGTCAAATCTGATGAGAGCAAGATTCACTCATTCCCCCTCACCTGACTTCTCTTCCCTTCCTACAGAACTGCTTTTTCTTGCCACTTTTATGCAAGATAATCCATCCCATTCCATCTCTCCCTATGTCCCTCTCTCAATATATTCCTCTCTCATCCCTTAATTTGATTTTATTTCTTTTAGATATCTTCCCTTCATCTTCAACTCACCCTGTGTCTGCTCTCTCTCTTATATATATATATACACATACATATATACATACATGCACATTCACTCATATATATATATATATATACATAAACATATATATATATGCATATTCCTTTCAGCTACCCTAATACTGAGGTCTCATAAATCATACACATCATCTTTCTATGTAGGAATGTAAACAAAACAGTTCAACTTTAGTAAGTCCCTTGCAATTTCTTTTTCTTGTTCTTTTTCTTGATTACCTTTTCATGCTTCTCTTGATTCTTGTGTCTGAAAGTCAAATTTTCTATTCAGCTCTGGTCTTTTCACTGAGAAAGCTTGAAAGTCCTCTATTTTATTGAAAATCTATATTTTGCCTTGGAGCATGATACTCAGTTTTGTTGGGTAGGTGATTCTAGGTTTTAATCCTAGCTCCATTGACCTCCGGAATATCATATTCCAAGCCTTCGATCTCTTAATGTAGAAGCTGCCAGATCTTGGGTTATTCTGATTGGGTTTCCACAATACTCAAATTGTTTCTTTCTGGCTGCTTGCAGTATTTTCTCCTTGATCTGGGAGCTCTGGAATTTGGTGACAATATTCCTAGGAGATTTCTTTTTGGGATCTATTTGAGGAGGCAATCAGTGGATTCTTTCAATTTCTATTTTGCCCTGTGGCTCTAGAACATCAGGGCAGTTCTCCTTGATAATTTCTTGAAAGATGATATCTAGGCTCTTTTTTTGATCATGGCTTTCAGGTAGTCCAATAATTTTAAAATTATCTCTCCTGGATCCATTTTCCAGGTCAGTGGTTTTTCCAATGAAATATTTCACATTGTCTTCCATTTTTGTATTCCTTTGGTTCTGTTTTATAATATCTTGATTTCTCATAAAGTCACTAGCTTCCACTTGCTCCAATCTCATTTTTAAGGTAGTATTTTCTTCGGTGGTCCGTTGGACCTCCTTTTCTACTTGGCCAAATCTGCCTTTCAAGGCATTCTTCTCCTCATTGGCTTTTTGGAGCTCTTTTGCCATTTGAGTTAGTCTATTTTTTAAGGTGTTGTTTTCTTCAGTGTATTTTTCAGTATTTTTTTTGGGTCTCCTTTAGCAAGTCATTGACTTGTTTTTCATGGTTTTCTCGCATCCTTCTCATTTCTCTTCCCAATTTTTCCTCTACTTCTCTAACTTGCTTTTCCAAATCCTTTTTGAGCTCTTCCATGGCCTGGGACCAATTCATGTTTTTCTTGGAGGCTTTTGGTGTAGGCTCTTGCACTTTGTTGACTTCTTTAGGCTGTATGTTTTGGTCTTCTTTGTCACCAAAGAAAGAATCCAAAGTCTGAGACTGAATCTGGGTGAGTTTTCGCTGCTTGGCCATATTCCCAACCAGCTAACTTGACCCTTGAGTTTTTCAGTGGGGTATGACTGCTTGTAGACTAAAGAGTTCTATGTTCCACGTTTTGGGGGGATGCACCAGCTCTGCCACACCAGCACTCCTCCTTCCCCAAGAACCCCCAATCCGGACTGGGCTTAGATCTTCAGCAGGCTGTGCACTCCTGCTCTGATCCGCCACTTAATTCCTCCCCCCAGGTGGGCCTGGGGCCAGAAGCAACAGCAGCTGTAGCTGCCCCACCTCCGCTGCCCCGGGGCGGTGGCAGAACTGTGAACTCCTTCCACTCCCGCAGCTTTTCCCACTAACTTTCTCCGCTGTCTTTGGTGTTTGTGGGTTGAGAAGTCTGGTAAAGGCTGCAGCTCACTGATTCAGGGTGCTAGGGCCCGCTCTGCCTGGCTCCTGGTCTGGTTGGTCTGAGCAGCTCATGCTGGGCTCTGCTCTGCTCCCAGCTCCCAGCTAACAGCTCCGTGTGGGATAGACCTCACCCAGAGACCATCCAGGCTGTCCTGGGCTGGAGCCCTGCTTCCCTCTGCTGTTTTGTGGGTTCTGCAGTTCTAGAATTGGCTCAGAGCCATTTTTTACAGGTTTTTGGAGGGACTTGGCAGGGAGCTCACTGCTTTCCAGCCGCTATCTACAACAATTCAAATTCTACATCTGCCTGAAACCTTTCCCAGTACCAATTTTTAAAATTTTTTTATTGTATTTTAGTTTTATGTATTGTAATTATTATGTATTATAGTTCCCAGTAGCTCTTAATGCCAATGTCTTTCCTCTGAGATTGAGATTCACTGGAATACATACATGTATGCCTACAGTTAGTCCTGTTATTACATATGTGTTAACGGTATAAATTTATTCCCAAGTGACGGGTATAGTTGGGAACATTTGGAGCATAACTCGAATTTTGAGCTTGCTTCTGAACAATTTTTTTTCTACAAGAAATAGTGAGAATGAAGAAAACAGCACCACTTCACAATAACTCACAAGCTGCAAAGTGACTTCCACAAGCAAACTTCAGGTTTTTCTTAAGATATGGCCGCAGGTTTATTTTACTTCTTCCAGTGCATTGGAATATGTAAGTGGAGAAGGGCTGGTCTGCCTGCCCCATCCCTACTACAATCCTACTTAACTACACACCAGTCCACCATGACCTCTAGCCCTAAGGCCCAGAGTCACAGCCCGCCCAACTTCCTCATGCAGCCCAGGTGCAAACAATTTAATATCTATAAAACTGTGTTGTCACTTTAAAATAAATTAAATGTATTTTATTTTAAATTTATGGAATGAAACAAGCATTTCCCTAACAGAGTATAATAAAAAAGATGATTGCACATGAATCTGCAAATCTATTATGTACAATTTGCTATTCCTTTTAAATATGTAATAAAGTTATCATACAATTTTTTTCCCTCTTTTTTCTCCACCCTGCCCCATGGCTACCATTAGTACTTTTAAAAATTAGAATCCTATCTTTTTTTCATATATCACTAATGACATTTTTTAGTATTGTGCCTCAAATCCCATTTTCAAAATCTTTCCTAATTGCCTGCCTAGTGTCTTCCCTTCCAAACTACTATATTTTTAACTAGTTTGTATACACTGGTATTTATTGACTTTATATTGATTCTCTGTATATTTTTATATGGACCTGCATTCCCATTTCAATGGAAGTTCCTCGTGAGTAGAGATTATTTTTTGCTTTGTAATTTCATCCCTAACACCTAGCATAGTGCCTAGGACGTAATAAGGGTTTCACCAATAACTCTTGATTGAGTCCCAATCCATCCTACTTCCTTATGAGATAATCAGGTGCCCTGGGAATAAATTCTATCACATCCACCAGATTAACCAGAAAAGGGGATTCTAGAAGTTAGGACAAGGCTGCATTCAGAGAAACTTCATGTGTGCAGGAAAGCCTGGTATTGAGCTTTTGTAACAAAACAAATGACCTGGGTTGGGTGGGAAAGCCAGGACTCAGAGTGGGGTATGGTTGCTATGTAACAGTATGAGGAACTCTGCTTGTCATTATACCTCTCTTCCTCTGGTCTCAGCTATTTCCTAGGGTGTTGGCATTATTGGGAGTTCATTTTAATTCCTGTCTGCATTAAGTAGGTAGATTGGGAAAGATATTTGAAGAGGAAGGAAAAGGTTTTAAAGTTGATTGAGGGTTTTTCATCTTTTTATATGTTCTTTAGCTTCAGGCTTATGGGGAGACCAGGAAGAAAATAAGCATAAAATAAGCAAACATTATTGATTGAACATCTTTTCTGGGTAGGGGGGACAGACTTTTGATGGCATGTCCTTTTTTCCCTCTCTTTTTCCCAAGAGACCAGTAATCTTTTTATATTTGCGTAGGGCAATGTAGACCTCCAGTACATAATTAATGAATTCTAAAAGTATTTCTTAAACTTGGTTACAGCTGAGGGATAGATGAAGCACTATTCAGAATTTTTTCTCCAGACTGGTCAATGAAATGATACTCATTTCCTGATAAGGAGATTACTAATTGCTTTTTAAAAAATTTCAGCTTAGTTGCAGAGAGGAAATCTCTGGCAAAAGGCTAAAGGCTCTTCATAGAAATCATAAATCAGCATAGACTTGGATAATCAGATACTCTGTCTTTTCATGTTTTCCCCATCCGTTTTCTCAAGAGACATGCTATTTTCAGAAATCAGAGGGTTCCCATTCACTCTCTCCAAACTAAAACCGACTTCTTTTTAACGGGTTTAGTGGAATTGTTGATCTCAAAAAATTGTCGGGAGCCAAGATGGCAGAGTAAAAGCAAGGACTCTTCACAGCTCTCTGCCAAATCCTTCCAAATACCTGTAAAAAAATGACTCTAGATAAATTCTAGAGCAGCAGAACCCATAAAAAGAAAGAGTGAGACAAATCTCCAGCCCAAGACAACCTGGAAGGTCAACAAGATAGGTCTGTTGCACCAGGCTGAGAGAGGAGCACAGTCCAGCACAGGCCACACCAGCATAGATTGGGCCCCAGAAAACCCTAAGCAGGCCTCAGGGGACTGAATCACTGGCAGCTGCAGCAGTTTCAAGACTTGTCAAACCACAAACATCAAAGACAACTTAGAAGGTCAATAGGAAAGGTCTGTCGGACCTGGGTGAGACGGGAGTACAGTCCAGCCCTGGCTGCAACACAGCCCCAGGCCCAGCAAACCAGAAGCAGGTTTTAAGAGTGACTGAATCAACAGTGGTGGCAGTGGCAGCAGCTGTTTCCTTAGCTCTCAGCCCACAGGTGGTATAGGGATCAAACAACTAGTCAGGAAGAGATTACAGGGGTCTCTCTGCTGGCACTGAGGCAGGACTCTGTTGCTCTGCTTATACTTGGATCTGGTCACAGTCCTGGGTGGCAATCCTAGGGCGAGGAGGGGCATTGGTATAGCAGAGCTTGTGGAAGCAGTGGACAGGGAACCCTCCTCACAGTTGCAGGGCAGAAAAGAGTGCTTGTGCTCACTCACAGACCAGAGCATAGATCAGGAGAGGAGTAAACACCTCTCTGTAGATCTTACCACCTTGGAACAACTGAAAACTTACAGGTCCCTAGAAGTATTTCTGAAAACAGTTGCAGAAAACCCCTGAAGCTTAGAACAGTGCTTTCATACTGGAAGCAGAGCCCTACCTTAACAAAGAGTTAAAAAGTAAAAAAATAATCTGGGAAAATGAGCAAACAATGGGAAAAAACAGATTACAGAATCTTACTTTGGCAACAAGGGAGATCAAAACATACACTCAGAAGAAGGCAATAAAGTCAAAGTTCCTACATCCAAAGCCTCCAAGAAATATATGAATTGGTCTCAGGCCATGGATGAGCTCAAAAAGGATTTTGCAAATCAAGTAAGAGAAGCAGAGGAAAAATTGGGAAGAGAAATGAGAGTGATGCAAGATAATCATGAAGAACGAGTCAACAGCTTGCTAAAGGAGACCCAAAAAGTGCCAAAGAAATAACACCTTAAAAAATAGACTAGACTAAATGACAAGAGAGGCCCAAAAAGCCAATGAGGAGACAAATGCCTTAAAAATCAGAACTGGCCAAATGGTCCAAAAGCTCACTGAAGAAAATAATTTATTAAAAATTAGAATGGAGCAAAGGGAAGCTAATGACTTTACAAAAAAAACAAGAAATTATAAAACAAAACCAAAAGAATGAAAAATAGAAGTCAATGTGAAATATTTCATTGGAAAAACAACTGACTTGGAAAATAGATCCAGGAGAGATAATTTGAAAATTCCTGAACTACCTGAAAGCCATGATCAAAAAAAGAGCCTAGACATCAACTTTCAAGAAATTATCCAGAAAAACTGCCTTGATGTTCTAGAACCAGAGGGTAAAATAGAAATTGAAAGAATCCACCAATCACCTCCTGAAAGAGATCCCAAAAGGAAAACTCATAGGAATATTATAGCCAAATTCCAGAGTTCCCAGGTCAAGGAGAAAATATTATAAGCAGCCAGAAAGAAACAATTCAAGTATTGTGGAAACACAATCAGGATAATACAAGATTTAGAAGCTTCTACATTAAGGGATCAAAGCACTTGGAATATGATATTCCAGAGATCAAAGGAGCTAGTATTAAAACCAAGAATCACCTACCCAGCAAAGTTGTATATAATACTTCAGGGGGAAAATGGATATTAAATGAAATAGGTGACATTCAAGCATTCTGGATGAAAAGACCAGAGCTGAATAGAAAATTTGACTTTCAAATGCAAGAATCAAGAGAGGCATGGAAAGGTAAACAGGAAAGAGAAATCATAACAGACTTATTAAAGTTGAACTGTTTACATTCCTACATGGAAAGATGATATTTGTAACTCATAAGACCTTTGTAAGTATTAGTGTAGTTGGAAGGAAATAATATATATATATATATATGTATGTATGTATATGTATATATATGTATGTATGTATACTTATACATATATATACATATGCATATGTGTACATATGATAGGATGGAGAGAAATATAGTTAGTCTTTCACAACATGACTATTATGGAAGTGTTTTGCATGACTACACATGTGTAGCCTATATTGAATTTCTTTCCTTCTCAATGAGGATGGGTAGGGTGGGAGGAAGGGTAAGAATTTGGAACTCAAAGTTATAAAAACGAATGTTAAAAATTGTTTTTCATGTATTTCAGAAATAAGATACACAGGCAATGGAGAATAAAACTCTATCTTACCCTACAGGAAAATAGAAAGGGAAGGGGATGAGAAGGGGGGGATGATAGAAGGGAGGGCAAAATGGGGGAAGGGGTAGTCAGAAGCAAAACACTTTTGAGGAGGGACAGGGTGAAAGAAGAGAATAGAATAAACAGGCTGGGGGAAAGGATGGAGGGAAATAGCAATAGTAACTGTGAAAAAAAATTTTGAAGCAAGCTTCTCTGATAAAGGTTTCATTTCGCTAACATATAGAGAACTGTGTCAAATTTATAAAAATGAGAGCCATTCCCCAACTGATAGATGATCAAAAGATATAATCAGCTTTCAGATGAAGTAATTAAAGCTATTTATAACAATATGAAAAAATATTCTAACTCATTATTGTTTGGAGAAATGTAAGTGAAAATAATTCTTAGGTACTACCTCATACCTATTGGATTAGATAATAGGACAGAAAAGGTAAATGACAAATGTTGGAGGGGATGTGGGAAAAATGACAAATTAATGTATTGTTGTCAGAGTTGTGAATTGATCAAACCATTCTACAGAGCAATTTGGAACTATGCCCAAAGGGCTACGAAACCATGCATACCTTTTGACATAGAAATACCATTACTAGGTCTGTATCCCAAAAGAGATTAAAATACAAAGGAAAAGGACCTACATGTACAGAAATATTTATAGCAGTTCTTTTCTGGGGGTAAAGAATTGGAAATTGAAGAGATGCACATCAACTGGGGAATGGCTGAATAAATTACGATATGCAATTGTGATGGAATACTATTATACTATAAAAATGATCAACAGGATGCTCTCATAAAACCCTAGAAAGACTTACATGGGTTGATGAAAGTGAAATATAATGGGTACAGAGTAACAGCAATATTGTAGAATGACCAGATGTGAATGCCTTAGCTATTCTCAGCAATACTATGATCCATGACAACATTGAAGGACTTTGGATGAAAAATGCTATCCATCCCCAGAGAAAGAACTGATGATGTCTGAATACAGACTGAAGCAACTTTTGGTGCTTTTTTCACTTTCTGTATTTTTCTTGAGTTTTTTTAATCTATATTTTGTTTCATAATATAACTATTATGGATATGTTTTTCATGACTACGCGTATATAACCTACATGGAATTGCTCGTCTTCTCAATGGTGGGGGTGGGAGGTTGGGGAGGCAGGAAGGGAGAGAATTTGGAACTCAAAATTTTAAAAACAAATGTTAAAAATTCTTGTTTACATGTAACTGGGAGAAAATTAAATACTAAATAAATATTTTAAAAGTTGTCTCAGAATATTTTGCAATTTTGTATCCTTTAGCTTGCGGGTTGATTCTTTCCAGAAATTTTATTCCTCCAACGATCCAGTTTTCATTTGGGCACAATGTCTTAAATTGTGTTACAAAAAGCTAATTACAAAGGAGAAATATAAAAAGAGGTTATTAAAGAAATATATAAATGACACAAGGATAGCCTCATAGACATAGTGACCTGCTTCATTTTTTTCGTGTATGTAGAGATGATTCAGCAGACAGTGAGGATGTTTTGGGATCCTACGACATCAGAATAAAACCACATTTTCTTTGGAGGTATGTTATCAATATTTATTTTTTATGTAATTGAACAAATACCCATTTTTGCTCTAACATCTAGAAAATCGGTCATTTTCTCATTTCAGTTTAAAGATGGAATTTTGGGGGTACAGAGGAAATAAGTAACTGATTTACCGATGACCTTTTAGAAAAGCTGGGGTTTTGTTAACATATTGTGTCTTTGCCCAATACAATTTTGCATTTATTATGTCTTACGGTACTTATAAATGGTAAGTTCAGTTTCTGAAATTCAATATTTCACTTGTAAAAAATTAGGAGAAATATGAATGAAAAAGAAAACAGGCTGGTCACAAGGCCTGAGCAGGAGAAGATAGCTAAAAAGCTTGCTTTCTCCACTGGTGTGCTGTTGGTATGAGGAGAAAGGTGGGAAGGCCCTCAGTGAGTTGGGCAGAGTCATGTGGTGAGCTTATGCGAAATATAAACAGAAATAAATCATGATGGCCAGGCCTGGATGGCTTGTGATCTGTACCACTGGAGGAAATATACAGATCCCAGAGATGACAGCTCCATTTGAGTATGTGAGTTATTTCTCAATGGGGAGGGATTCTTCTCCATCTCTGCACTCAGTTATTTACTAGCCATAATAATGGGGACAGAGATAACATGGGTAATAGAATTCACAGATAATTCAAAGTTTTTTCAGTATTATTTCAATTGAACAAATGTTTATTAAGTACCTACTGTGGGCAAGAAAAAACCAGTGCTGGGCCCTGGAGGGGATACAAAGCACAATGAGATTAGCTTCATTACTCATGAAGCTTTTGATGTACATACAAAAATAACTAGAAAAAGATGCTAAGTGCAGAAGAAAGGTATAAAGCGATAGGCAAGTTCCACACCAAGTTTAGCAGAGATAAATGCTTACAAGAAACACAGATGAGCTGAAATTCCTCTCTTCTCCCTGATTGGATGCGTCTTTTGGCAAAGAACTAATGCTAAAACGACCATCCAATCTATCTCTATCACAAAGGGATAAAAGGAGGAAGAAATAGTTCTAAATCATACTGTTATATGTATTTTCCTTTCTATAATAGCTAAATGTGGATATGTAGATTGGAAAGAAACTTCCTTTTAAAATGTACTTAGTTGTAAATTAATCAGCCATATAATTAAACAACAAATATCTGTCAGTGTCCTACTCTGTGCAAGACATAAAGCTGAGTTTAGTAGGGAGGACACAAAGATATAACATTAACACTCCATTTAGTCAGCAAAGTCTGAGAATGATGTGTTCTAGAATTCAGGACTTCTTAAACTTTTTCCACTCATGACCCTGTCAGTGCTTCTTTAAACTGTGGGTTGAGATAAATTTTTTTCAGCTAATGGGAATTTAACCTCTTAAATACTGAAGCTTTTCAATCTTTAAAATAAAGAAACAATTTAAAAATAGATTACATGCTTCCTTGTCTTCTTAAGCAGAGCATTCAAAATAACTAAATCAATATTATGCATGTTATTTATTACAGTGTTCTAGAGCTAGCCTTCATCCGAGTATTACTCTGAGGCCTTACCAAGGCATAGAGGTGACCTGGAGTTCTTAAAAGCTACATCAGTTGAATAAAAGCTTTGGCAATTTCTGATCAGGACCCAGTCACTGCCTATGTGACTGTACGTTGCCTGAGGACCAGGCTACTAGCAAAGTTCAGAGAACTAAAAACCAGAAGTTTGGCCACCAAAGTGATGAATTTTTTTGGTAACAAAGCTAGAACTAAATCACCAAAAGGTACATTGGTGTAACTGGAAATAACTCACATGGATGAAATCACAAGTATTTTGAATTATTGAAGTAAAAAGAAGATTTAGGTGTTAACTATAGATAACAAACCAAACATTGTACCTATGGGAATGGAAGATAAGCTCACCAAGAAAAGGAATGTGATAATGATAACAACAAAACTTCCCTTACTACAACATTGCAAAGAAGGTAATGTGTGCATTATTATCCCCATTGTACAAACTGATACTCAGGGAAATAAAGAGACTTGTCCAAGGTCACAAATTATTGTCAGAGTTAGAAACTAAATCCAAGAATGCCTAATGCCAGGTTTAGAGCAGGGGTTGTATCCATTTTGCCAAAATGAGTAAGACCACAGATTTAAAGATATAAAGAATATTAGAGGTATAACCTATTCAATTTACAGATAAAGACTGAGGATCAGAGGTTAGGAATCTTTCCCAAGGTTACATGGGTAGTATGTAAGAGAGCCAGTATCTGAGCTTTGGGACTCTGACCCCAAATCCAGTGTTCTTTTCATTACATTGCACAATAGAAGGAAAAATATTTTTGTTCACCATTCAACAGAAATGTACATTGTAAACAACAAATCCATGTGGCCACTTGGAAAACTCAAATGCCATGACATTTTCAAATCCCTAAGAAATTTTCTGTTTGGGCCTGAAGGATTAACACATGCAAGACATATCAACCCATCCTTATTCTGCTTAAACTCAATGGCACTGGATCCATTAACACTTACCCGGGTAGAATTTTGTAAGTTTTGCGAAATAAACCATTTCCATTGGCACTATAGAATTGCTTAGAGAATGGATGGTTCAGGAAGGAATTGTCTAAAACAGCATAAATTGGCTTACCTTGCACCAACTTTAAATGCCATGCCTCACTCAAAAATGCCAACACTACCCCCTCAGAAATATATTCCACTATAGTTAATAATAAAAATATTTTACCTTTTAAATGAGCAACAGGTACAATGGTAGAGAGGGGAGGAGAAGAAAGGAGAGGACAGGACAGGACAGGACAAGACAGGGGAGACAGGGGGGAGAGAGAGAGAGAGAGAGAGAGAGAGAGAGAGAGAGAGAGAGAGAGAGAGAGGATATTGTTGGAGGAAGAGAAAGAGACAGACAGAAATATTTCAGGCAGCAGGCTAGAAGAGTTTGGCTATAGCAGAATTTGTGTTGGAGATATTAATGATTAGAATAGAAAATATAGCTTTTCCACTATATATAAGAAATAAGAAATTATACACTTCTGCAAATAGATATAACAACTAAACTAATTATTGTACAACAAAGGTGAAAGCAGCTATGTGGTCTAGTAAATAGAACACTGGGTCTGGAATTAGGAAGACTCATCTTCCTGAGCTCAGATCTGGTCTCAGACACTAAGTGTGTGACCCTGGGCAAAGTCACTTAGCCCCAGTTTGCCTCACCTCAGTTTCCTTGTCTATGAAATGAGCTGGAGAAGGAAATGGCAAACCATCTCGTATCTTTGCCAAAAAAACCCCAAAGAGTCAAAGAGAACTGAAATGCTTAAATGGCAACAACAACAACAAAGGTGAAATGAAAGATAAATGTGGCAGAACATGGAAGAAAAATACAAATCCTCAGTTAATATCACTGTTAGTGGATTCTGTATTAACTGACAAACTATAACCCCTTTAATATAGTTCATGTGAATTTAACAAAGAAATGAATGAACCCAAGTAAATCATCTGCATTACTAACAAAAATCAATAGCAAGAGATAGAAAGAGAAATTCCATTTAAAGTTACTGTAGACATAAAATATTTCAAAGTCTACCTGCCAAACAAACCCAGGAACTATATGAACACAATTGCAAAACACTTTTCACATAAATGAATTCAGATCTAAATAATTGGAAAAAACATCAGTTGCTTATGGGTAGGTCGAGCTAGTATAATAAAATTTACAGTTCTACCTAAATCAATTTACTTATTCAGTGTCATTCCAATCAAGCTGCCAAAAATTATTTTATAGGGCTAGAAAAAATAATTATAAAATTCATCTGGAAGAACAAAAGGTCCAGAATATCAAGGGAATTAATGACAAGAAATGCTAGGGAAGGTAGTCTAGGCATACCAAATCTTAAATTGTATTATAAAGCAGCAATCATCAAAACTACTTGGTACTGGCTAAAAAATAGAATGATGCATCAGTGGAATAGGTTAGGTACACAAGACACAGTGGGCAATGACTATGGTAATCTACTATTTGATAAACCCAAAGACCTCAGCTTCTGGGATAAGAACTCACTATTTGACAAAAACTGAGAGTGCAAGGAATAGTTTATCTGTCAGATTTATGGAGCGTGGAAGAATTTATGACTAAACAAGAGATAGAGAACATTATGAAATGCAAAATGGATAATTTTGATTATATTAAATTGAAAAGTTTTTGCACAGGCAAAAAGAATGCAACCAAAATTAGGAGGGAAGCAGAAAATTGGGAAAGAATTTTTACAACCAGTATCTCTGATAAAGGCCTCATTTCTAAAATATGTAGAAAACTGAGACAAATTTATAAGAATACAAGTCATTCCCCAGTTGATAAATGGCCAAAGGATACTAACAGGCAGTTTTCAGAGGAAGAAAATGAAGATATCTATAGTCATATAAAAATGATCTAAATCTCTGTTGATTAGAGAAATATAAATCAAAACAATGTTTAGGTACCACATCACACCTATCAAATTGGCTAACATGACAAAACAGGAAAATTATAAATGCTGGAGAAGATGTGGGAAAATTGCAACACTAATGCATTGTTGGTGGAGTTTTTAACAGATTCAGCCATTTTGGAGGGCATTTTGGAACTATGCCCAAAGGGCTATAAAATATGCATATCCTATGACCCAGCAATGCCACTTCTAGGGTTGTATCCTAAAGAGATCATAAAAATGGGAAAAGGACCCACAGGTACCAAAATATTTATAGCAACTCTTTTTGTGGTAGCCAAGAATTAGAAATTGAGGGGATGCCTATCAATTGGGGAATGGCTGAACAAGTTGTGGTATATGAATGTAATGGAATACTATTGTGCTATAAGAAAAGATGAGCAGGCAGACTTCAGGAAAATCTGGAAAGATTTATACGAACTGATGCTGAGTGAAATGAGCAGAAACAAGAGAACACTGTACACAGTAACAGCCACAGTGTGTGACAACTAACTTTGATAGATTTAGTTCTTCTCAGCAATGCAAGCATCTAAGACAACTCCAAAAGACACACCCAGAGAAAGAACTATGAGTCTGAATGCACGTTGAAGCCATACTAGTTGCTCTCTCTCTCTTTGTTTTCTTTTTTCTTTCTCATGGTTTCTCCCATTCATTCTAATTCTTCTTTACAACATGACTAATGTGAAAATATGTTTAATAAGAATGTATATGTAGAGCCTTTATCAGATTGCATGCTGTCTTGGGGAGGGGAGAGGGGGAGGGCAGCAGAGAAAATTTAAAACTCAAAAGCTTATGGAAGTGAATGTTGAAAACTAAAATAAACTAATTTAAAAGAAAAAAAATGAATGAATACAGAATTCTGAACTATGCCTTGCTCCATTAAAACCACTATGCATAAATAACTGAAGATAGATACACTCTTATCCATTCATTCATTCAACGAATATTTATTAAGCATCTACTAGGTACAAGTCACTGTGAATCAGTCATCTCAACCACGCTTATTTGTCTCCAGATTCCTAAAGTCAGTTAGTCAGTCAATAATCATTTATCAAATACTTAACTAAGTGCCAGGCACTCTACTAAACATTAGGGATGCAAAGAAAGGGAAAAAACCATAGTCCTTGCTTTTGAGGAGCACACAGTCTAATACAAGAGACAACATGTAAACTATTACATACAAAGAAGATACATAAAGGACAATTTGGAGATAATCAGTAGCCCCATCACAATCTTTTTTTTCAAAAACAGTACTTTATTTTTTCCAATTATGTGTAAAGACAATTTTTAACGTGCATTTTTTACAAGATTTTGAGTTCCACATTTTTTTCCTCCCTCCTAAGACAGTAAGTAATTTGATGTAGATTATATATGTGCAATCACACAAAACATATTTCCATATTAGTTATGTTGTAAAAGAAGAAAGATAACAAAAGGAAAAAACTATGAAAAAATAAAGTGAAAATAGGATACGTTGATCTGTATTCAGAGTCCATCAGTTCTTTCTCTGGATGTAGACAGAATTTTCCTTCATGGGTGTTTTGGGATTTTCTTGGATTGTTGTATTGCTGGGAAATATGATAACAATAACAACAAAACTTCCCTCATTACAACATCGCAAAGAAGGTAATGTGTGCATCCCCATTGTACAAACTGATGCTCAGGGAAATAAAGAGACTTATCCAAGGTCACAAATTATTGTCAGTTAGAAGCTGAATCCAAGAATTCCTAATGCCAGGGTTAGAGAATGGATTGTGTCCATTTTGCCAAAATGAATAAGACCACAGACTTAAAGATGTAAAGGATATTAGAGGTATAAACTCTTCAATTTACAGATGAAAAACTGAGGATCAGAGGTTAGGAATCTTTCCCAAGGTTACATGGGTAGTACGTAAGAGAGCCAGTATTTGAGCTTTGGGACTCTGACCCCAAATCCAGTGTTCTTTTCATCACATTGCACAACAGAAGGAAAAATATTTTTGTTCACCATTCAACAGAAATGCATGCTGTAAAGAAGTCCATGTGGCCACTTGGAAAACTCAAATGCCATGACATTTTCAAATCCCTAAGAAATATTCTTTTTGGGCCTGAAGGGTTAGCACATGCAAGACACTAAAATTAAAAGAGATTGGAAAAGACTTCTTGTAGAAGTTAAAACTTTATCAGAGACTTGAAAGAACCAAGAGGAGCTAAGGGATAGAGATGGGAAGAAGGCAATTCTAGGCATAGGGTACAAACATTGAAAATGCTCAGTCAGGGGATGGAGTGTTGTGTGTAAGGAACAGCAAGGTAATTAGTGTCACTGAATTGCATAGGATATGGAGAAGAATAAAATATAAGAAGGCTGGAAAAGCAGGAAGGGACTATAAGCAGCTTTAAAAACTCGGAAATTCTCTATTTAATCCTAGAATTTAATAGTGAGCCACTGGAAATTTTTTAGTGAAAGGGGAGATTATATGGTCAGACCTGCACTTTAGAAAGATCATTTTGAAAACTGAGTAGAAGATGGACTGGAGTGGATATAGTCGAGGCAAGGACAATAACTGCCAGGCTATGGGCATAGTCCAAGCATAAAGTAATGAGGGCCTGCATCAGAGTGGCGGCAGTGTCAGAGAAGAGACGTGGGCATATACTAGAGATATTATGAAAATAGAAATCACTAACACTTGATCACTGATTTAGATATAGAAGGTGAGAGAGTATGAGGAGTCAAAGATGACATCCAGGTTGCAAGCATTAGTGACTAAGAAGATAGTGGAATCCTTGATATTTATAGGGAATTTAGGAAGAGGGGAACGTTTAAGGACAAAGATGATGAGTTCAGTTTTGGACTTGTTGAATTTAAGATGTCTATGAAATGTCCAATTTGATATAACTAAATGTGAGACTAGAGGTTTGAGTAGGAATGAAAAGGTTTGGAAATGCTAGTGGTGAGTGGAAAAATTAATTTATTAGGTAGTGATAAAATGATTACCTTGCCACAGTTAGTGCCCAGTTGAGACTATGTAACAGGCTTATATAGGTCATGGGAAATGAGTAAACTGAGGAATTGGGATGTTAGGGTATTTGGGAGGTATCAATATGCATGTTGAAATCCTATTGGTTGAGGGAAAGAATTGGCAAAGAGAGAAAGCTTGTTTTTTTTCCCCAAATCAAAGTTTCTATTTGTGTCTCTCCATCTGCTTTCCTATCTCTCTTCTTTCCTTTCCAAACAAATTTGACAAAATTCCATACATCTAATACTTCTAATTTCTCACCACTGACTCTCTTTATGTACTAGCAAACTAGCTTCTATTGCCTCTGGTATACTGAAACTGCCTTTCTAATAGTGAGTATGATTTAACCACCAAATCAAAAAGCATCCTCCTTAGCCTTTTTGTGGTATTCGATGCTTTCTGGATAACTTCCTCTCCCTTGGCACACATTTTGAGCCTCCATTACCTATATTCTCTCTGGATCTCTTACTGTGGTGTAGTAGCATGAGAACTTCATTCAAAAGACCTATTGTCAGTTCTTGGTTCTTCTACTTATTATCAGTTAGATCTTTAGCAAGTTTTTTAGCTCTTTGGGCACAGTTCCAAATTGCTTTCCAGAATGGTTGAATCAGTTCACAATGCTACCAACAATGCATTTTTTTCACATTCCCTCTAATATTTATTTCCTTGCCTGTCATATTAGCCAATCTAATAGGTGTGAGGTAGTACCTCACAACTGTTTTAACTAGCATTTCTTTAGTCAATATTTGAGAACATTTTTTCATATAACCATATATAGCTTCTTCATCTGAAAACTGACTGTTCATATCCTTTAACCATTTATCATTGAGGAATGACTTGTATTCTTATATAAGAACTTGACTCTTATTGTAATTATTATTATTATGACTTGTATTCTTATATAAATTTGACTCACTTTGCTTTATATTTGAGATTTGAGGCCTTTATTAGAGAAACTTCCTGTAAAATATTTTCCTAGTTTTCTGCTTTCCTTCTAATTTTGATTACATTACTTTTGTTCGTGCAAAACCTTTTTTAGTTTAATAAAATCAAAACTATCTATTTTACATTTTATAATGCTCCCTATCTCCCGTTTTGTCCTAAATTCTTTCCTCATCCATACATCTGATAGCAATATTATATAATGAACAACTGTGAGTGACTTAGCTATTTTCAGCAACCAAGACAATCCCAAAGAACTCATGACAAAAACTATTCTATGTTCTCCTAATTTGCTTATGGTATCACCCTTCATGTCTAAATAATGTACCCATTTTGACCTTATCTTGGTATATGGTGTGATACGTTGGTCTACATTTAGTTTCTGCAGTGATGTTTTCCAAGCAGTTTTTGTCAAATGGTGAGTTTTTCCCCCAAAGATTGGATCTTTGGGTTTATCAAGCACTAAATTACTGTAGTCATTTACTAAAATGTATTGTGCACCTTATCTATTCCACTGATCAACCAATCTATTTCTTAGTCAGTCTCAGATTGTTTCCAATTATTTAGATCTGACTTTATTTGTGTGAAAAGTGTTTTGTAATTTTTACCATATAGTTCCAGGATTTGTCTTGGCAGGTAGACACTCAGATATTTAATATTTTCCAAAGTTATTCTAAAAGGAATTTCTCTATCTTTTACTGCTGTATTTTGTTGGTAATATATAGAAATGCTGATGATTTCTGTGGGTAATTTTGGTTTTCTTGAAAGGTGATGTTCAGGCTTTGATCATGGCTTTCAGTTAGTCTGATAATTCTTACATTATCTTTCCAGGACCTATTTTCCAGGTCGGTTGCTTTTCCATGAAATAGTTCACATGTTCTTCTCTTTTTTCATTCCTTTAATTTTGTTTCATTGATTCTTTATTATTCTTTTTATATAATCAATTTTTTTTTAAATTTTTAGTTTTCAACATCCACTTCAACAACATTTTGAGTTTTGAATTTTCTCCCCCACTCTCCCCTCCCCTCTCCCCAAGATGGTGTGCAATCTGATATAGGCTCTACTTACACATTCATATTAAACTTATTTTCACATTAGTAATGATGTAAAGAAGAATCAGAACTAATGGGAAAAAGCACAAGAAAGAAGAAACAAAAGGAAAGAAGAGCAAATAGTATGTTTCCATCTGCATTCAGACTCCAAAGTTCTTTCTCTGGATATGGATAGCATTTTCCATCATGAGTCTTTTAGAGTTGTCTTTGATCCTTGCATTGCTGAGAAGAGCTAAGTCTATCAAGGTCAGTCAGCACAATGTGGCTGTTACTGTGTACAATATTCTTCTGGTTCTGCTCATTTCATGCAGCATCAGTTCATGTAAGTCCATGTTTTCCTTAAGTCCAATTGCTCATCATTTCTTATAGCATAATAGTATTCTATTGCATTCATATACCACAGCTTGTTCAGCCATTCCCCAATTGATGGACACCCCCTCAATTTCTAATTATTTGCCACCACAGAAAGAGCTGCAATAGATATTTTTGTACATGTGGGTCTTTTCCCACTGTTATGATCTCTTTAGGATACAGACCTAGAAATGGCATTGCTGGGTCAAAGGGTATGCACAATTTTATCTATGGTACCTTTTAGCAGGATGTAGTTTCCTTCCTTATCTCTTTTAATTAGATCTATTTTTGTTTTTGCTTCGTCTGAGATCGGGATTGCTACCCCTGCTTTTTTTACTTCAGCTAAAGCACAATATATTCTGCTCCAGCCTTTTGCCTTTACTCTCTATGTATACCTCTGCTTCAAATGTGTTTCTTGTAAACAACATATTGTAAGATTATGGTTCTTAATCCACTCTGCTATCTGTTTCCATTTTATGGGAAAGTTTCATTCATATTCACAGTTATGATTACTATTTGTGTCTCTCTCTCCATCCTATTTCCCCCATTTATGCTTTTTTCTCTCCTTTCCCCCTTTATGTCTTCTCTAGACTTTTGCTTTTCGTCATCACCTCCCTCAGTCTGCCCTCCCTTTTATCAGCCTCCTCCCTTTTCTTCCCCTTTTCCCTTACTACTTCTTCCCTCCCTTCTATCCACCCTTTTCTTTCCCCTTTCCCCTCCTACTTCCTATAGGGTAAACTAGATTTCTGTACCTAACTGATTATGCTACTTCCTCTTTGAGCCAAATCTGATGAGAGTAACGTTCAAACTGTGCTCACCTCCCTCCTTTCTTTCCCTCTACTGTAATAGGTTCTTGTGCCTTTTCACATGATGTAATTCACCCTTGTCTGCCTCCTCCTTTCCTCTTCTCCCAGTACAATCCCTCTCACCACTTAATTAGATTTTGTATCATCACATCAAAGTCAACTTATGCCCACACCTCTGTCTATGTATGCCCTTTTTAAATGGCATAATAACAATAGTTCTCAAGAGTTACAAGTATCATATTCCCTCGTAGGAATGTAAAGTTAGCCCTTATTAATAACATGTTTTTTTTTCTTTCTGCCTACCTTTTTGTTCCTCTCTTGAGTCTTACATTGGAAGAGCAAATTTTCTGTTGAGCTCTAGTCTTTTCATCAGGAAAGTTTGGAATTCCCCTATTTCGTTGAATATCCATCTCCTCCCCTGAAAGATTATGCTCAGTTTCGCTGGGTAGTTGATCCTTGGTTGCAATCCAAGCTGCTTTCCTTAAGGAATATTGTATTCTATGCCCTCCTATCTTTTAAGGTAGATGCTGCAAGGCCCTGCACAATCCTGACTGTGGTTCCATATTTAAATTCTTTCCTTCAGGCTGCTTGTAGTATTTTCTCCTCGACCTGATAAATTTGGAATTTGGCTACAGTATTCCTTGGTGTTTTCAATTAGTGGTCTCTTTCAGGAGGTTATTGGTGGATTCTTTTGATGACTATTTTACCTTCTGGTTCTAGGACTTCAGAGAAGCTTTCCTTGATGATTTCCTGAAATATGCTGTCCAGGCTCTTTTTTTCATCATGGTTTTCAGGTAGACCAATAATTTTTAAATTGTCTCTCCTGGATCTATTTTCCAGGTCAGTTATTTTATGAGGCATTTTACATTTTCTTGTTTTTTCATTCTTTTGTTTCTGTTTGAGTGATTCTTGATTTGTCATACAGTCATTAGCTTCCACTTGCCCAATTCTAATTTTTAACAAAATGTTTTCTTCTATTACACTTTGTAGTTCCTCTTCCATTTGGCCCATTTTGCTTTTTAAGGAGTTCTTCTCCTCAATGAGTTTTTGTGCTTCCTTTTCCATTTGGCCAATTCTACTTATTAAGGATTTGTTTTCTACAGTCAATTTTTGTCCTTACTTTTCTAAGTTCTAAGACTCTCTTGTATACCTCTCATCTCCTTTCCCAATTTTTCCTCTACCTCTCTCATTTAACTTTTAAAATCCTTCTTGAGCTCTTCCAAGAAGGCCTTTTGGTCCTGAGACCAATTCATATTCCCCTTAGAGGTTTTGGATGTGGAAATATTGGCAATGTTGTCCTCTTCTGAATTTGTTCCTTGATCTTCCCTATCTCCATAATAAGAATCTATGGCTATTGTTTCTGCTTCTTACTCATGCTGTTTGCCTAATTCCTGGCTTTTAGAGCTGAGCTCTCCTGCTGGAGCATAGGGGGCACCAACCCAAGCTTCTTGTTCTAGGAGCCTGGAACCTGGTCACTGGCCTTGTGTGCTTGGGTCTCAGGTGCTGGCAGCTGGAGGACGTGGGGGTCTGTCAGCTTACCTCGTGCTGAGCTAGGCTCAGCAACACTGGAACTCTCAGGGTAGGGGTGGGGGTGGGGAGTCCAGCTGCTGGGGGATGCCTGTTCCCCTAGGCCTTGCACTTGAATGTTTGGCTGCTGGAGGATATCTGCCAGCCTGGAGCTGTGCTTCCAGGAGTTGTGTTTCCTGGAGTTGTGCTAAAGCACCAGGAGATTTGGCTGCTGGAAAATGCCTGCACATGTGGTCATTTTCTGTGGTGTCTACTAGTTCCCCAGCTTGTGCTGAGGCACTCAAAGGTCCTAGTGGTGGCGCTTACCTGCTCCACCACCCTGGGGCTCAGGATCTCCCCCTGATTTACTGAGGTGGGGCTTGTCACTGGATTGCTAGGACACCTCCCATCCTGTACTACTTCCCCTCCCCCAGAGTGAAAGGGGCCTTTCCTATTAATCTCCCAAGCTTCCTGGGCTACAAGACTGCTGCATCTGTCTTTTTGCTGGTTCAGCTGTTCCAGTTTTTCCTTGGGTGATATTTTTTCTGGGCTTTCAGAGGTCAATAAGGAAGGGTGAGAGTGACTTACTTCTTACTCTCCCATCTAGGCTCCGGGAAGCCTGTTTGATTGATTCTTGATGTCTCATGGAATCTTAACTTTCTATTTGTCCAATTCTAATGTTTAAGGAATTATTTTCTTCAGTTGTCTTTTGTAACTCCTTTTCCATTTGGTCAATTCAGATTTTCAAGGAGTTGCAGGGATTTTTTCAGTGAATTTTTGTATATCTTTTTACATTTTTGTGCTTCCTTTACCAAGCTATTGACTCTTTTTCCATGATTCTGTTGTATAATTCATTTCTTTTCCTTCTTTTTCTTCTACCTCTCTCATCTGATTTTTAAAGTCTTTTTTGAGCTCTTCCAGGAATTCTTTTTGGACTTGAGATCGATTTATATTCTCATTGAGGCTTCACATGTAGATGTTTTGGCAGTGTTGTCCTCTTCTGAGTTTATGTTTTGCTCTTCCCTGTCTCTATAGTAGCTTTCTATGGTCAGGGTTTTTTGTTTGTTTGTTTTGGCAAGGGAGGGGCTGCTCATTTTCCAGCCTCTTTAACTTTTAAATTTGAGCTCTGTTCCAGGGGTACAAAGGACACTATCACAAGCTTTTTGTACAGGGGCCAGGGGCCTAGCCACTCTCCTGCTGCACGGGAGGCTGGAAGCCTCACAGGTGGTCCAATGTGCCCCTGGCTTGATATGCAGGGGCTGCAGGGTTTTGGTTGCTAACCCATGTTGGGTACAGCAGTCTCCCTCTGGCTTGCCCAAACACTGCCTGAACTGGGCTGCACTCTCCTTTTTACCCAAGTAAGACAGACCTTTCCTGACATCTTTCTAAGGTGAGTTGGGCTGGAAAATTATTTCACCCTGTTCTTTGGTAGGTTCTGCTGCTCATTCATTTTGAAGTGATATGTAAAGTTATTTAGAGGGGCAGCCAAGTAGAGCAGTACATAGACCACCAGCATTGGAATCAAGAGAATGTGAATTCAAATTCAGCCTCATACCTGGCAAAGAAGACTTTAAAGAAATTGCCAACTAAAAAGGAAAACTAAGAGAAAGCAATGTCACATAAAACTTAGAGTGACTATTGAGAGGAGGGGGTGGTCAAAATGGTCAAGTGCTATAGGGAAGTCAAGAAAAAAGAATATAAAAAAGTTTAAATTTGAATTTGAAAATTAAGAAATCATCATGAGGATCAAATGAGATAATATAGTAAAGTACTTTGTAGATATTAAAGTGCTATGTTAATGTAAACTGTTAATTATTATTGTAGCAGAAAAATGAGGACAATGGTGCTAAAGACAAAACAGCTGTTAAACGGTCAATCAATCTAATTAGGAATCTCTTCTGTGGAATGATAGAGTTACAGTGTTCTCACATATCAGTACTCATCTATTACTGTTCTTGAATTCAGTGCTCACACATCTAGTACTCACCTATCCTCTACCTAACCTTCTCCACCCTATCTCCAACAAGCAGTGGCCTAAGTTTAAATTCTAGACCACTAACTAAAATTTCAGACAGAGTGGGTCCTCCTGTCTTTGTTAATTATTATATAAACAAATCTCTCTTCTGTTCTTCCATGTCTTTCATGGGGTCCCCTACAGAGCAGAGGAGAACTTCAGTTCCTAGCTTCTTTTCCTCTTCTCTCCATTATGTTAAAATGGCATCAGTAATGTTAAAATACATTTAGATCAATTACCTTTAACTACTACCAGAACTATGCCCCATATGACGGTTTAAGTTTAGTGCCTTTAAAAAAAAGAAAAGAAAAAAATAGGAACTAAACCTACTTTCTCCCATGTCTGCTGAGGTCATATTTCCCAGCATTTTTTAATCTCTCCTCTTCCCACTCAATTGTCACATTAAAAAACAAAAAAAACTTTATTTATAATTTATGAGATCCTAACTAATTTAAAAAAATTCTAGTCCCTCCAACCACCATTCCACCTCCTATAAATGTCTTAATTAAGCCAGTATTTTAAGGGATGGTAGGGGAATTATTTTGAGATAAAGATTTCTTTTGGGTCACTGACTTTACTTAGTTGATATTTATTATAGCCAGCAAAGAGCAAATCAAATAAAAATAAGCAATACTCATTAAATACCTACTACTTGCAAGGCACAGAGTAAGTACTGTGTGATGCACTCCTGGGTACTTAATAAATATGCAGTGATCCATGATGACTCAATTTAATTCCATACACGTTCATTAGTAGCCAGGATATTTATTTATTTATTTTCTTGGATAATTTTTATTTTCTAATTATACGTAAAAGATTTTTTAAAATTCATTTAAAAAAATCTGAGTTCCAAACTCTCTCTCTCACTCTCTCTCTCTCTCTCTCTCTCTCTCTCCTCTCTCTCTCTCTCTCTCCCCCTCCCTAAGACAGCAAACAATTTGATATAGGTTATACATGTGCAATCATGCAAAGCGTAGTGGAGCCAAGATGGCGGCTGGAAAGTAGGGACTTGCATGAGCTCCCCACCAGGTCCCTCCAAAAACCTATAAAAAATGGCTCTGAACAAATTCTAGAACTGCAGAACCCACAAAATAGCAGAGGGAAGCAGAGATCCAGCCCAGGACAGCCTGGATGGTTGCTGGATGAAGTCTATGGCACATGGAGTGGAGGGGAGCAGAGCTCAGTGTGGGAGGCAGCAGGACCAGCCAGACCAGGAGCCAGGCAGGAGAGGCCCTAGCACCCTAAATCAGTGACCTGTGGCAGTTACCAGACTTCTCAACCCACAAACACCAAAGACAACAGAGAAGGTTAGTGGGAAAAGCTGCGGGGACAGAGTTCGCAGTTCGGCCACTGCCCCAGGGGCAGCGGGGGAGGTGCAGCTACAGAACTACAGCTGCAGTTACTTCTGGCCCCAGGCCCACCTGGTGGGAAGAATTAAGTGGCAGATCACAGCAGGAGTGCAGAGCCTGCTGAAGATTTGCATCAGGTCCAGGTTGGTAGTTCTTGAGGAAGGAGGAGTGCTGGGGTGGCAGAGCTGGCTGTATAGAAATAGCTCTGAAATCAATAGCACATCCCCTCAAGCTTGGAACAAAGTACTCTTTGCTCTACAAGCAGTCATACCCCGACAAAAAACTCAAGAGTCAAGTAAGTTGGCTGGGAACGTGGCCAGACAGCAAAAACACACCCAGATTCAGCCTCAGACTTTGGAATCTTTCTTTGGTGACAAAGAAGACCAAAACATATGGCCTGAAGAAGTCAACAAAGTCCAAGAGCCTACAACAAAAGCCTCCAAGAAAAACATGAACTGGTCTCGGGCCATGGAAGAGCTCAAAAAGGAGTTGGAAAAGCAAGTTAGAGAAGTAGAGGAAAAATTGGGATGAGAAATGAGAATGATGCAAGAAAACCATGAAAAACAAGTCAATGACTTGCTAAAGAAGACCCAAAAAAATACCAAAAAGAATATTGAAGAAAACAACACTTTAAAAAATAGACTAACTCAAATGGCAAAAGAGCTCCAAAAAGCCAATGAGGAGAAGAATGCCTTGAAAGGCAGAAATAGCCAAATGGAAAAGGAGGTCCAAAAGACCACTGAAGAAAATACTACCTTAAAAATGAGATTGGAGCAAGTGGAAGCTAGTGACTTGATGAGAAATCAAGATATTATAAAACAGAACCAAAGGAATGAAAAAATGGAAGACAATGTCAAATATCTCATTGGAAAAACCAATAACCTAGAAAATAGATCCAGGAGAGATAATTTTAAAATTATTGGACTACCTGAAAGCCATGATCAAAAAAAGAGCCTAGATATCATCTTTCAAGAAATTATCAAGGAGAATTGCCCTGATATTCTAGAGCTAGAGGGTAAAATAGAAATTGAAAGAATCCACAGATCACCTCCTCAAATAGATCCCAAAAAGAAAACTCCTAGGAACATTGTCGCCAAATTCCGGAGCTCCCAGGTCAAGGAGAAAATACTGCAAGCAGCCAGAAAGAAACAATTTGAATATTGTGGAAAGACAATCAGGATAATACAGGATCTGGCAGCTTCCACATTAAGGGACCAAAGGGCTTGGAATATGATATTCTGGAGGTCAGTGGAGTTGGAATTAAAACCAAGAATCACCTACCTAGCAAAACTGAGTACCATGCTCCAAGGCAAAATATGGATTTTCAATAAAATAGAGGACTTTCAAGCTTTCTCAGTGAAAAGACCAGAGCTGAATAGAAAATTTGACTTTCAAACACAAGAATGAAGAGAAGCATGAAAAGGTAAACAAGAAAGAGAAATCATAAGGGACCTACTAAAGTTGAACTGTTTTGTTTACATGCCTACATAGAAAGATGATGTGTATGATTCATGAGACCTCAATATCATAGTAGCTGAAAGGAATATGCATATATATATATATATATGTGTGTATACATATATACATACATATGTTTGTGTCTATGTATGCATACATGTAGGTATATATAAATATATATAATATGTATTTTATATATATATACATATATATATATATACACATACACAAAGGACACAGGGTGAGTTGAATATGAAGGGATGATATCTAAAAAAATAAAATCAATTTAAGGGATAAGAGAGGAATATATTGAGAGAGGGAGAAAGGGAGAGATAGAATGGGGTAAATTATCTTGCATAAAATTGGCAAGAAAAAAGTGGTTCTGTAGGAAGGGAAGAGGGGACAGGTGAGGGGGAATGAGTAAATTTTGCTCTCATAGGATTTGACCTGAGGAGGGAATACCATACACACTCAATTGGGTATCTTACCCCACAGGAAAGAAGGAGGAAGAAGACAAAAAAGGGTGGAGGATAGAAGGGAGGGCAGACGGGGGGAGGAGGTAATCAAAAACAAACACTTTTGAAAAGGCACATGGTCAAGGGAGAAAATTCAACAAAGTGGGATAGGTTAGGAAGGAGCAAAACATAGTTAATCTTTCCCAACATGAGTATTGTGGAAGGGTTTTACATAATGACACACGTGTGGCCTATGTTGAATTGCTTGCCTCCTTAGGGAGGGTGGGTGGGGAGGGAAGAAGGGAGAGAATTTGGAACTCAAAGTTTTAAAAACAGATGTTCAAAAACAACAACAACAATAACAAAAAGTTTTTTCATGCAACTAGGAAATAAGATACACAGGCAATGGGGCATAGAAATTTCTCTTGCCCTACAACAGAAGAAGGGAAAGGGGGATGGGAGGGGAGTGGGGTGATGGATGGGAGGGCTGACTGGGGAATGGGGCAACCAGAATATATGCCATCTTGGAGTGGGGGCAGGGTAGAAACAGGGAAAAAAATTGTAATTCAAACTCTTGTGAAAATCAATGCTGAAAACCAAATATATTAAATAAATTTTTTTAAAAAGCTAAAAAAGTAATCATGCAAAGCATATTTCCATATTAGTCATATTGTGACAGAAGACAGAATCCCCACAAAGAAAGAAAATCATGTAAAAATAAAGTGGAAAAATAGTATGCTTCAATCTGCATTTAGACTCCATGAGTTTTTTTTTTTCCTCTGGAGGTAGATAGTATTTTTCATCAGATGTCCTTTGGAAGAATCTTGGATCATTGTATTGCTGAGAATAGCCAAGTCATTCAGAGTTGATCATCATATAAAATTGTGGTTACTACTTAAAATGTACTCCTGATCCTGTTCACTTCTCTCTGCATCAGTTCATTTAAGACATTCCAGGTTTTTCTGAAAGCAATCTGCTTGTTATTACACGAAAGTATCCTATTGCAATCATATACTACAACTTGTTCAGCCATTCCCTGATGGGTAACCCCTCAATTGCCACTAAAAAAGAGCTGGTATAAATTTTTTTGTGCAAAGGGGTCCTTTTGTTGCTGTTGTTTATTTCTTATTTGTTATTTCTACTAGTGGCACTGCTGGGTCAAAGTTTTATAACACAGTTTCATAGCCCTTTTGGCATAGTTCCAAATCACTCTCCAGAATGGTTAGATGAGTTCACAACTCCACCAGCAACGCATTCATGTCTCAATTTTGCCCAAATCCCCTCCAACATTTATCTTTTTCCTTTTCTGTCATATTAGCCAGTTGGATAGGTATAAAGTGGTACCTCAGAGTTGTTTTAATTTGCATTTCTCTAATCAATACTGATTTAAAGCATTTTTTAAATATGACTAGAGGTAGCTTTGATTTTTTCATCTGAAAACTGAGCCAGGCTATTTATTGCAGAAAGAGCATTGGTTTGGAGCTGGAAGATCTCGTTCCAGTCTTGTTTTCATCATTTCAAAACTATGGGATTAATGACCAGTCACTTAATCTTTGAAGCTCAGTTTCCTCATTTGTAACATGGGGATCCAAACACTTATAACACCTCACAGATTTTTGAGGGAAGAGCCTTCTTTGGGTAGTGTAATATGCTTTATAAATGTGAGCCTTTATGATGACAGAGCACCTAGCTAGGAAGTACGGTAGGTAGAATTTTGGACATGAAATCAGGGAGTCCTGGATTCAAATATGTTCTCAGACACTAGGTGCTTGACCTTGGGCAAGTCATTTAACCTCTATGTCCCTCAGTTTCATCATATGTAAAGTGGGGATAATAATAGCCCCTACCTCACAGAGTTGGTGTGAGAACAAAATATGATACTATATTAGTGAGGCATGGACCTTTGGAGCCAAGATGGTGGAATTAATAAGGAACTCCCTTAAGCACTTCCAAATTCCCCTCAGACAACCTTGGAATAATGCCTCAAAGCCAATTTTTGAGTGGTGAAGCAGCTTTCTAGTCCAGGATAGTTTGGAGAGTCAATAATGGGGTAGGAGGGGAACACGGGTTTGGTGCAAGCAGTACCTGAGCAATCCAGCAGCAGGCCACACCCCAGGGAAACACGCTACAGCAAGGCTCCACCCCCAGAAAAATCCAGTATTGAGGCCACGAGCCCCAGCATAAGAAGCTTACGACAGTGCCCTCTCCACTCCAGGAACAGAGTCCAACTTTAACGTAAGGTGAAGAGCCATGAAATAGGGTGAAAATGAGCAAAATATGTTAAAAAGAACATGATCATAAAAAGTTATGGTGGTGACAGGGAAGATTAAGGCATAAACTTAGAAGAGGACAACAATGTCAAAACAGCTGCATGCAAAACCTCAAAGAAAAAAAAAATTGAATTGATCTCAGTGCCAAAAAGAACTCTTAGAAGAGCTTAAAAAGGATTTTTTAAAAATTGAATAAGAGAGGTAGAAGAAAAAGTGAGGGAAAATGAAAGTAATGCAAGAGAATTGAGAAAAAAAGAGTCAACAGCTTGGTAAAGGAAGCACAAAAAATGGACAAAAGATATACAAAATCCACTGAAGAAAACAATTCCTTTAAAAGTATAATTGGCCAAATGGAAAAGGAGGTACAAAATCTAACTGAAGAAAATAATTCCTTAAAAATTAGAATTGGGCAAGTAGAAGCTAATGACTCCACGAGACATCAAGAATTAATCAAACAAAATGAAAATTGATGAAAAAAAGAGAAGAAAGTATAAACTACCTCATGGAAAATCAACTGACCTGGCAAATAGATCCAGGAGAGATAACTTAAGAATTATTTGACTACCTGAGAGCCATGATTTTAAAAAAAGAGAGCCTGTATGTCATCTTTCAAGAAATTATTAAGGAAAACTGCCCTGATAACCTAGAATCATAGGGTAAAATAATAATTGAAAGAATCCACTGATAAATTCCTGAAAGAAATCCCAAAATAAAAAAAACTCCCAGTAATATTATAGCAAATTCCAACCCAGAAAAACTGAACATAATCCTTCAGGCGAAAAAATAGGCATTCAACTCAACAGAGGACTTGTAAGCATTATTGATTAAAAGACCAGAGCTTAACAGAAAATTCAATCTTCAAATATAGGACTCAAGAAAAGCATAAAAAGGTAAACAAGAAAGAGAATGGACAAGGGATTCAATAAGGTTAAACTGTTTACATCTCTACATGGGAAGATGATACTTGTAACGCTTAAGAAATGTATCACTATTAGAGCAGTTAAAAGGAGTATACATAGACAGAGGATGTGGATTAGTTGATTTGGATAGGATGATACTTTTTAAAAGGGTTGAGAAAGAGGATTACACTGGGAGAAGAGGGAAAGGAGGGGTAAAATGGGGTAAATTTTCTCACATGAAGAGGTGCAAAAAACCCATTACAGTGGAGGGAATGGGTGGGGGGGAAGTGAGCATCACTTCGACCTTACTCTCACGAGATTTGGCTCAACGAGGGAATAACATACACACCCAGTTGGGTATATAAATCTTTCTAATCTATCCTAGGAAAAGATGAGAAGAGGACAAGAAATATGAAGTGGTGGTGAAAGAAGAGAGGGCAGATTGTGGGAGGTGGTGGTCAGAAGCAACACTAGTGAGAAGGGACAGGGTGAAAGGAAAGAGAAAGCAAACTATAAGCAGGAGGAAAATAGGATGGAGGGAAATATGCAGAGAGTAATCATAACTATGAATGTGAATGGGATGAACTCATCCATAAAATGGAAGCAGATAGCAGAGTGGATTAAAAACAAGAATGCTACAATATGTTGTTTACAAGAATCACTCCTGAAGTAGAGACATACCCACAGAGTAAAGATAAAAGGCTGGCACAGAATCTATTATGCTTCAGCTTAACTAAAAGAAAGCAGGGGTAACAAACATGATCTCAGACAAAGAAAAAGCAAAAATAGATCTAATCAAAAGAGATAAGCAAGGAAATTATATCTTGATAAAAAGTAGCATAGACAATAAAATGATGTCAATAACAGCCATATATGCACCAAATAGTATAGCATCCAAGTCTTTGAAGAAGTTAAATGAGTTGCAGAAGGAAATAGACAGTAAACCTATACTAGTGGGGGGCCTCAACTTTCCCCTCTCAGAACTAGATAAATCTAACCATAAAACAAACAAGAAAGAAGTTAAAGAGGTGAATAGAATTTTAGAAAAGTTAGATATAATAGACCTCTTTAGAAAACTGAATGGGGATAGAAAAGAATATACATTTTTTCTCTGTGGTACATGGCATCTAAGAAAGTTAACCAAGTATTAGGGCATCAAATCCCCACAATCAAATGCAGAAAGGGAAAAATATTAAATAAGCCCTTTTCAGATCATGATGCAATAAAAATTACATTCAATAAAGGGCAGTGGAAAGATAGATTAAAAATTAAGTGGAAACTAAATACCCTCATCCTAAAGAATGAGTGAGTCAAAGAACAAATCATAGAAACAATTGATAATTTCATTAATGAGAATTAAAACAATGAGACAACATACCAAAATTTATGGGATACGGCCAAAGCAGTACTTAGGGGAAAGTTTAAATCTCTAAATGCTTACACCAATAAAATAGAGAAAGAACAGATCAGTGAATTGGTCATGCAACAACCAAAAAAAAAGCCAAAAAAAGAACAAATTTAAAATCTCTAAATAAATATCAATTTGAAAATCCTGAAAAATCAAAGGAGAGAGTAAGAAAATCATTAACTAATAAAACTAGGAGTTGGTTTTATCAAAAAACAACAAAATAGATAGAACATTAGTTAATTTGATTTAAGAAAGAAGAAAATCAAATTACTAGTATCAAAAATGAAAAGGGAAAATTTACCACCAATAAAGAGGAATAAAAGTAATCATTAGGACCTATTTTTCCCATTGTATGTCAATAAATCTGACAATATAAGTGAAATGGATGAATATTACAAAAATGTGAGTTACCCAAATTAACAGTAAAGGAAATAGAATACTTAAATAACCCAATCTTAGAAAATGAAATTGAACAAGCCCTCAGTGAACTTCCTAAGAAAAAGTCCCCAGGACCAGAAGGATTCCCTACTGAATTCTACCAAATATTTAAAGAACAATTAGTCCCAATACTATATAAAGTATTTGGGAAAATAGGTGAAGAAGGGGTGCTACCAAATTCCTTTATGACATAAATATGGTGCTGATACCTAAACTAGGAAGAACAAAAAAGAGAAAAAATTATAGACCAATTTCTCTAATGAATATCAATGCAAAAAATTCATTAAAATACTAGCAAGGAGATTACAACAATATATCACAAAGATAATACACTATGACCAGATAGAATGTAGACCAAAAATGCAGGGCTGGTTCAATATTAGGAAAACTATCAGCATAATTGACCATATCAATAACAAAACCAAGAGAAATCTTATGATTATCTCAATAGATGCAGAAAAAGCCTTTGACAAAATATAACACCCATTCCTTTTAAAAAACACTAGACTGCCTAGAAATAAAAGGAGCTTTCCTTAAAATGATAAGTAATATTTATCTAAAAGCATGAGCACTGCTGGTGCTGCTGCTGGCTGCTGCTGGCTGCTTGTTTTTGTTCTTGAAGAGGACCATGACATCAAACCATCAGCAAGCCTTATCTGTAATGGCGATGAGTTAGAAGCCTTCACAATAAGATCAAGGGTGAATAAAGGATTCTTATTATCACCTCTATTATTCAATATTGTACTAGAAATGTCAGCTATACCAATAAGAGAGGAAAAAAGAATTCGAAGGAATTGAATAGGCAATGAGGAAACAAAACTATGACTCTTTGTAGATGATGTGATGGTATACTTAGGTAAACCTAGAGAATCAACTAAAAATTAGATGAAATAATTAACTTTAGCAGTTACAGTATAGAATCAACTAAAAAAACTAGGTGAAATAATCAACAAATTTAGCAAAGTCGTAGGATATGAAATAAACCCACATAAATCATCATAAACATTTCTATATATCACCAACAAAGTCCAGCAGCAAGAGACAGAAAGAAATTCCTTTTAAAATAACTGTAGACAATCTAGAATACTTGGGAGTCTACCTACCAAGACAAACCTAGGAACTATACAAACATTACAAAACACTTTTCACACAAAGACAGATCTAAGCAATTGGAAAAATATTAATTGTTTGTGGGTAGATTAAGCCAAAAAAATAAAAATAATTCTACCTAAATTAATTTACTTATTCAGTGCCATAACAATAAAACTACCAAAAATTATTGTATAGAGCTAGAAAAAATTCATAACAAAATTCATCTGGAAGAACAAAAGGTCAAGAATATCAAGGGAATCAATGGAAAAAATGTTAAGGAAGGTGGCCTAGCTATACCACATTTCAGAACTATCCACTACTGGCTAAGAAATAGAATGGTGGATCAGTGGAATATTAGTTACACAAGACACAGTAGTAAATTACGATAGTAATCTAGTATTTTATAAACCCAAAGACCCCAGCTTTTAGGACAAGAATTTACTATTTAACAAAAACTGCTGTGAGAAAATAGAAAAGTTTGGCAGAAACTAGGGATTGACCAATATCTCATACTATATGCCAAGAGAAAGTCAAAATGAGTACATGACTTAAACCATAAGAATGACACATAAGCAAACTAGCAGAGCAAGGAATAGTTTACCTGTCAGATCGATGGGAAAGGGAAGAATTTATGACCAAACAAAAGATAGAGAGCATTGCTAGATTCAAAATGGATAATTTTGATTATATTAAATTTAAAAGTTTTTTTTTTTTACAAACAAAACCAATGCAGCCAAGAATAGAAGAAAAGCAGAAAGCTGGAAAACAATTTTCACAGCAAATATTGCTGATAAAGGTTTCATCTCTCAAATACATAGAGAACTGAATCAAATTTATAAGGATATAAGACATTTCCCAATTGATCAATGGTCAAAGGATATGAACAGGCAGTTTTCAAATGAAGAAATCAAAGCTATCTATGGTCATATAAAAATGCTTTACAATCTGGAATTATGCCCAAAGAGTTATTAAACTACCTATGACATATGACCTAGCAATACCGCTACTTGATTGATTTCCAAAGATGATTAGGGAAAGGGGGAAAAACTATACATTCTAAAATGTTTATAGCAGCTTTTTTTGTGGTGGCAAAAAACTGGAAATTGCAGGGGTGCCCATTAATTGGGGAATGGCTGAACAAGTTGTGGTATATGAATGTGATAGAATACTAGTGTGCTATAAGAAATAATGAACTAAATGATTTTAGAAAAACATAGAAAGACTTGAACAAAATAATGAAGAGAGAAATGAGCAGAACCAAGAGAACATTGTATACTGTAACAGCAACATCATACAATAATCAACTGTGAATGACTTAGCTGTTCTCAGCAATGCAACGATCCAAGACAATTCCAAAGGACTCGTGATGAAAAACGGTATCCATTTCCAGAGAAAGAACTGATGGAGTCTGAATGCATATCGAAGCCTACTATTTTTCATTTTCATTATTTTATTCATGTTTTTTCCCTTTGAATGTATATCTTCTTCCACGACATGACTAATGTGGTAATATGTTTTGCAGGATTGCACATGAATAACCTATATCAAATTGCTTCTGTCTCAGGAAGGGAGGAAGGGAGGGAAAAAATTTGGAACTCAAATTTTTTTTTAAAAAATGAATCTTAAAAATTGTCTTTATATGTCATTTGGGAAAAATATCATTTTTCAAAAATGTCCTGGTCTCTCTCCTCAGCTCCAGTCCCACATCAGCAATGGCCCATTGAAGATACTGAACTGGATGTTCAAACTCAACAAGGCATCTCAAACTCAAGAAGTTCAAAATGGCTAATTATCATTCACCCATAAATCCTAACATGTTTATTTCTATCAAAGCTAACACCAATCCTTCCAAGTATGTGGATTCTCAACCTTGGGATCACTCTTGACTTTTTACTCTATCTCACTCCACATATCCATTCTTTCTTAACATCTCTTGCATTCATCCTCTTCTGGCCATCCATCTAGTACAGGCCCTCATCACCTCTTACCCTGACCTACTGCAAAAGCTTCCTGCCTCAAATAACTCCCCTTCCAATCCATATTCCGTATAGCTACCAAGGTGATTTTCCTAAAATATATGTCTGTCCATTATCCCTTCCCTCCTCTAGAAGCTCTGCTGGCTTTCTATTGCCCCTAGAATCAAACACAAACTTCTCTTTGGGGCATTTAAAGCCCTTAACTCCATCCTGCCTTTCCAGGCTAACTATACATTACTTCCTTTCATGAACTCCATAGTTCATCCCATTATTCTTCATGCAAGACACTATAACTCCTACATCTGGACCTTTGTATAGCCATGTCATGCACAGAATACACTCCCTTGTCACCTCTGCCTTTTTTTGCCAAGGAAAAAGACTCTTTGTGATGCTTGCTTTCACTTTTTTAAAAATAATTTTATTATTTATTTAATATTTTTAGTTTTCAGCATTGATTTCCACAAGACTTTGAATTACAAATTTTCTCCCCATTTTTACCCTCCACCCCCACTCCAAGATGGCATATATTTTGATTTCCCTGTTCCCCAGTCAGCCTTCCCTTCTGTCACCCCACTCCCCCCATCCCCCTTTCCTTTACTTTCTTGTAGGGCAAGATAGATTTCTATGCCCCATTGCCTGTATATCTTATTTCCCAGTTGCATGTAAAAACAACTTTATTTTGAACATCTGCTTTTAAAATTTTGAGTTCCAAATTTTCTCCCCTCTTCTCTCGCCACCCACCCTCCCTAAGAAGGCAAGCAATTCAACATAGGCTACACATGTATCATTATGCAAAACCCTTCCACAATACTCATGTTGTGAAAGACTAACTATATTTTGTTCCCTCCTATCCTGTCCCCCTTTATTCAATTTTCTCCCTTGACCCCATCCCTTTTTGAAAGTGTTTGCTTTTGGCTCTTTCTGTGGTAGCCAAGAATTGGAACTCAAAGAGATGCCCATCAATTGGGGAACGGCTGAACAAGCTGTGGTATATGAAGGTAATGGAATACTATTGTGCCATAAGAAAGGGGGATGATACGGACTTCGTAACAACCTGGAAAAACCTACATGACATAATGCTGAGTGAGTGGAGCAGAGTCAGGAGAACACTGTACACAACCACAGATATATGGATTCCGTGAGGACTAACCCTGACATACTTCACTCTTCTCAGCAACGTAAGGTGCAAGTACCACTCCGGGGACTCACGATGAAGAATCCTATCTTCATCCAGAGAAAGAACTGTGAAGTTTGAATACAGATTGAGGCGCACTACATGCTCGCCTTTTTTTGCTTCTCTTTTGTTTTTGTTTTTGGGTTTTTGTTTTTTTTTTTTTTTTGGTTCTGTTTCTTCCTCATGATTCATTCCATTGGTCATAATTCTTCTCCACAACTTGACTAGTGTATAAATTAATTCAATGCGAATTTATACATGGTAGTTATATGAGATTCCATGCCGTCTTGGGGAGGGAGAGGGGAGGGAGGGGAGAAAATCTGGAACTCAAAATTATGTAGAACTGTGTGTGGTAAACTAAAAATAAATAAATTAATTTTAAAAAAATAAAAGGAAACAACAAAAAAAAACAAAAAAAAAGAAAGTGTTTGCTTTTGATTACCTACTGCCTCTATCTCCCGCCCTTCTATCATCCCCCTTTTTTATCTCCTTCCTCCTTCTTTCCTGTGGGGTAAGATGCCCAGTTCAGCGTGTATGTTATTCCCTCCTCAAGTCAAATCCAATGAGAGCAAGATTCACTCATTCTTCCTCACCTTACCCCTCTTCCCTTCCAACAGAACTGCTTTTTCTTGCAGCTTTTATGAGATAATTTACCCCGTTCTATCTCTCCCTTTCTCTCTCTCTCAATATATTCATCTCTCATCCCTTAATTTAATTTTATTGTTTTAGATATTGATATTGTCCCTTCATATTCAACTCACCCTGTGCCCTCCCTCCCTCTCTCTCTCTCTCTCTCTCTCTCTCCCTCTCTCTCTCTTCTCTCTCTCTCTCTCTCTCTCTCTCTCTCTCTCTCTCTCTCTCTCTCTCTCCCCCCATGTATATATATGTATGTATGTATACATATATATGTACATATGTATGTATGTATGTATGTATGTATATTCCCTTCAGCTAATACTGAGGTCTCATGAATTACACACATCATCTTTCCATGTAGAAATGTAAACAAAACAGTTCAACTTTAGTAAGGCCCTTATGATTTCTCTTTCTTGTTTACCCTTTCATGCTTCTCTTGATTCTTGTGTTTGAAAGTCAAATTTTCTATTCAGCTCTGGTCTTTTCACTGAGGAAGCTTGAAAGTCCTCTATTGAAAATCTGTATTTTGCCTTGGAGCATTACACTCAGTTTTGCTGAGTAGGTGATTCTATGTTTTAATCCTAGCTCCACTGACTTCTGGAATATCATATTCCAAGCCCTTCAATCCCTTAATGTAGAAGGGGCTAGATCTTGTGTTATCCTGATTGTGTTTCCACAATACTCAAATTGTTTCTTTCTGGCTGCTTGAAGTATTTTCTCCTTGGTCTGGGAGCTCTGGAATTTGGTGACAATATTCCTAGGAGTTTTCTTTCTGGGATTTTTTTCAGGAGGTGATCAGTAGATTCTTTCAATTTCTATTTTACCCTCTGGCTCTAGAATATTGGGGCAGTTCTCCTTGATAATTTCTTGAAAGATGATATCTAGGCTCTTTCTTTGATCATGGCTTTCAGGTAGTCCAATAATTTTTAAATTATCTCTCTTGGATCTATTTTCCAGGTCAGTGGTTTTTCCAATGAGATATTTCACATTGTCTTCCATTTTTTAATTCCTTTGGTTCTGTTTTATAAAATCTTGTTTTCTCATAAAGTCACTAGCTTCCACTTGCTCCAATCCAATTTTTTAGGTAGTATTTTCTTCAGTAGTCTTTTGGACCTCCTTTTCCATTTGGCTAATTCTGCCTTTCAAGGCATTCTTCTCCTCATTGGCTTTTTGGAGCTCTTTTGCCATTTGAGTTAGTCTATTTTTAAGGTGTTATTTTCTTCAGTATTTTGGGGTCTCCTTTAGCAAGTCATTGACTTGTTTTTCATGGTTTTCTCACATCACACTCATTTCTCTTCCCAATTTTTCCTCTACTTCTCTTACTTGCTTTTCCAAATCTTTTTTGTGTTCTTCCATGGCCTGAGACCAATTCCTATTTTTCTTGGAGGCTTTTGATGTAGGCTCTTTGACTTTGTTGACTTCTTCTGGCTGTATGTTTTGGTCTTCTTTGTCACCAAAAAAAAAAAATTCCAAAGTCTGAGGCTGAATCTGGGTCTGTTTTCGCTGCCTGTTCATGTTCCCAACCAACTACTTGACCCTCGAGCTTTTTGTCAAGGTATGATTGCTTGTAGAGTGCTTTGTCCCAAGCTTGAGGGGCTGCACTGTTGTTTTCAGAGATATTTCTACACAGCAAGCTCTGCCACACCAGTGCTCCTTCACCCCCAAGAACCACCAACAAGGATTGCAGCCCAGATTCAGGCAGGGCAAAGCAGGCTTTGAATTCCCACTCTAATATGCCACTTAATTCCTCCCACCAGGTGGACCTGGAGCCAGAAGCAACTGCAGCTGTAGCTCTGGAATCAGCCTCAGAGCTACACCACCTCCGCTGCCCCTGGGGTGGTGGCCAAAGGCAAACTCCTTTCACTCTGTCCCAGAAGTTTTTCCCACTAACCTGCACTGTCGTCTTTGGTGTTTCTGGGTTAAGAAGTCTGGTAACTGCCACAGCTCAATGATTCAGGGTCCTATGGCATGTCCTGCCCAGCTCCCAGTCTGGTTGGTTCTGGCCCGGTCCACGCTGGGCTCTGCTGTGCTCCACTCCCAGCTCCATGTGATAGACCCTTCCCAGTGACCATCCAGGCTGTCCTGGGCTGGAGCCCTGCTTCCCTTTGCTATTTCATGGGTTCTGCAGCTCTAGAATTTGTTCAGAGCCATTTTTTGTAGGTGCTTGGAAGGACCTGGGGAAGCGCTTAAGTAAGTCCCTGCTTTCCAGCCACCATCTTGGCTCCGCCCAGACACTTGTTTTCACAAGTAGGCCAGATTCAATCTACTGAGCTAGATTGAATCTGAGTGCCTTCATGGAGGCAAGATAAGACATATCTCACCTCTACCTTTTTATCTACCACAACTACCACAGTGCCTGGCACATATTAAGTGCTAAATGTCCCTTGCCCAATCTTTTCCTTTGTCCTCTAGGTGATGAACTGTACCCTAACCCTAAGTGCCAATATCTCCCACAACAATTCAAATTTGTTAGACTCACTTAGTGGACATGCACTCCCTTCCCCTCACACATGGTACAGTCCAGATACTGACCACTCTGCTGTTCCTCACGCATGAAATGCCATCTCCCTACTCAAGAGCATTTTCATCCACTGGCCCCCATGCCTGGAATGCTGCCTTTCCTCATCTCTTCCTTTAAGTCCCAATTCACATCTCACCTTCTTCAAAAACCCTTTCCCAATCCCCTTTAATGTTTGTGCTCATCCTCTGTTAATTATATCCAATTTATCCTATGTGTATCTTGTTTGGAATGTTAACATATAACCCTTAGGCCTATGAAGGGACCTGAAATGAAAGAGTCCAATACACCAATTAAATGCATTTATTTTCTGAGAAAAGACTTGTAGGGGAAAGAAGATCCTACAAGGGAGCAGAGAGGTAGAGTTCTTCAGGTGCTCAAAGGGGAGAGAAAAGGGGTGAGGTAATAGAGTTTCTAGAGGCTTTTGAAGGAAGAGAATTATTTAAGGGAGAAGACATCTGTAGACATGATAAGCCAGGAGGTAAGGCATTTGGAAAGTCCCAAGTCTGCAGCTGCTGCTCAAGGCCCCCTTGAGCTATTCAAGGCTGATCTGGCCTCCGCAGCCATCTCCAAGTATACCTAGCATTCACTTCACAAAGGATCACTGGTATGTCAAGCAGATTTGAGCCTCAGAAATCTTTCTAATTGGCTGGTTGTTGTGTAACTCCATTGTCCTGCTTCCCTATGAAGAAGGGAAGTTCTAGCATATAGTACAGTCGTTACAGAGCTTGTGTCCACATTAGGTAGTTGTTTGCATATTTTTCTCCTCATGTTAGACTGTGAGTCCCTTGAGAAGAAAGGTATTATTTTGCCTTCCCTTTTAGGTACTTTGTTGTTGTTCAGTCATTTTCAGTCCTGTCTGTCTCTTTGTGACCCCATTTGGGGTTTTCTTGGCAAAGATAACTGTAATGGTTTGCCATTTCATTCTCCAGCTCATTTTACAGATGAGAGAACTGAGGCAAACAAGGTTAAGTGTCTTACCCAGGGTCACATGGTTAGTAAGTGTCTGAGGCTGGATTTGAACTCAGGAAGATGAATCTTCCTAACTCCAGGCCTAACACTCTATCAACTGCATCACCATTCTAGATGCTTATTAAATATTTACTGACTGACTAGGAGTTAGGAGACCTGGGTTTGAATCCCAGCTCTGCTCCTAACTATCTATGTGATCTTTTTCCTCTTTCTGGGCCCAGGTCCCTTTAAGCTCTAATATATAAATCTAAAAGAGGAAAAATAAACAAATACATGTAATTAGAATATGTTTTATTTTAAAGGAACATAAAAATCATAACAATGATTTACTTTTCTCTGTATACCCTTCTGATCTCTTTCCCTTTCTGTCTAAGCACATATAAATATTTATTGTTATCATTAAATTTTCATAACCTATATATACTATTTTTCTAGTTCTGTTTTCTTAGCTTTCCATTGTTTTGTATGTCTTTTCATATTTCTTTTTTTCTCATATATTTCATTTTCAGTGGGGCAATAATATTTCATTACATTGATTTGCTACAACTTGTTCAGCTATCCCCTAAACACTGGACATAAAAGTAGTTTCCAGTTTTTGACATAAATAAAGCTAATGAATATTTTTGTGCAGATAGGCTTTTCTTCTGTATAACTGTGTCTAATTTTGCAATCGCTGGGGCAAAGAGTATCATATGATAACTCTGATTGTGCCCTGCCAGATCACTCTCCAAAAAGATGGAATTGGCCCTCTTTACACATTCATCCTTAGAGAGGATACTTCAATGCTGGTAAGCCAGTAGCATTCCTGGACCTCACTGTTGTGGTCTTTTCTTGACATTTATGCTTATGACTTTTGGGTGATAGTAAAGCATGTAAAATTTTAGGGTTGGTATCATCTAAGCACTGAGTTGGGAGTCAGAAGAGTTGGGCTTAAATCCTTGCTTTGCTCATTACTGCTTGTGTAACCTTGGGCAAGTCACAACCTCTCTGGGACTCTGTTTCCTCATCTACAAAATGATACCTACAATTCCTTGCAACTCTAGCTATAGCTATGCTACCACAAATTGTTGTTTTTCCTTAATCCCTTTTTCCTTTTGAGGCAGGCGTGCATCAAATATTCTTTTTGCTAGAAAAATAGAGCTGAAACAGACCTTAGAAGTCATCTAGACAAAGCTTTTTATTTTATTGTTTGTTCTTCAGTCATTCAGCCTCATCTGACTCTTCATGATCCCATGGACCATGGCACTTTCTATCCTCCACTATCCCGAAGTCTGTCCAAGTTCATGTTCATTGTTTCCATGACACTATTTATCCACCTCCTCCTCTCCCATCCTTTTCTCCTTTTGCCTTCAATCTTTCCCAACATCAGGGTCTTTTCCAATGAGACCCCATTTTCTCATTATATGGCCAAAGTATTTAACCTTCAGCTTCAGTATGTGACCTCCCAGTGAATAGCCTGAGTTAATCTCTTTAAGTATTGACTGATTTGTTCTCCTTGCTATCCAAGGGACTCTCAAAAGCCTTCTCCAGCACCACAATTGGAAAGTGTCTATTCTGCGGTGCTCAGCTTTCCTTACCATCCACTTCTCACAGCCATACATTGCTACTGCAAAAGCCATAGCTTTGACCATATGGATGTTTGTCAGCAAGATAATATATCTGCTTTTTCATATTACAGATGAGCAAACTGAGGTCTGTTCAAACTGAGTTGTGCAAAGCCCCTCAGCTCTCATCTATGTTTCTGAGCAATTTCCAAATCTTGTTTTTAACCACACAAGGTCTCATGTCTGTCCCCTTCCTTACCCTTATGCAGGTATCATCCTAGTTCAACCCCCCTGGTCCAGACTATTGCCATGATCACCCATTTGGTCTCCCTACCTCTAGTCTCTCCCAGATTCAAACCTTTCTCCTTACAGTTGCCAAAAAGATTTTCTTCAAGTCCATATCACTTTCTTACTCAATAAACTCCAGTGGCTTGCTATTACTTCTAAGATTAAATATGAATTCCTCTTTTTGGCATTCATAAACTGACCCAAACCTAGTTCCCTAGCTTTATTACACTCTACACTCCCTTAAGAGTCATCTAGGTGGTACAGTGCATGGGGTACTAAAATTGGAACCAGGAAGACTTGAGCTCAAACCTTGCCTCAGACATAGACTAGCCATGTGACTCTACGCAAGGGTCCATTTCTGTCGAACGAAGAAATAGCATTGTCTTCCAAGGGTTGCTTTGAGAACAAATGAATTACTATATGTAAAACATTTTGCAAAATTTGAGGAGCAATGCAAATGCTAGCTATTATCATTCACACACTTTGTGGTAAATATTAACAATACCACCTTCACTTACCTTTTTGCTGTTTCTCCTACGCAACATTCTCTCTCTCATCTTTGCACCCTTGCCCAGGAAGTCCCCTTTGCCTGGGTTGTTCTCACTCCTTACGTCCCTTTTGTAGAAGCTCTGGTTCCCTTCAAGATTCAGCTTAAGCTCTTCCTTCTACATAAATTCTTTCATGACCCTCCCCCTCAGTTTCCATGTTAAACCCTGAGCAAAATATTACCTTATATCTATTGAGTATCTATATATGTATATATTGTCTTTCCTGACCAAATATCACCTCCTTGACCAACAGGAACAATTTCATCTTTGCCTTTATATCCCCAGCACCTAGCACATGATAGGTGCTTAACAGATATTTGTTGAATTGATTAATAGTAAGGGAGAGATCCAGGATTAGACTGCTAGACTCTTAACTTTCTCTCTCTCTCTCTCTCTCTCTCTCTCTCTCTCTCTCTCTCTCTCTCTCTCTCTCTTTCTCTCTCTCTCTCTCTCTCTCTCTCTCTCTCTCTCTCTCTCTCTCTCTCTCTCTCTCTCTCCCCACTGTATCTAGCCAGAAGACAGTTTGCGTTCTGAAATCATTCACATCTCAAAATGTATACAGCAATAACTATGATCCACCTTAGCTTCCTTCCAGATACAGCATCTCTAACTGCCAGTAAAGCTTCCACACACTCACAAATAAGGCGCCCAAATGAGAATCAGGGTTTCTTTCTTCCTTAATTGGTTAGCAGCATCCACTTAAGGAAGGCTTTTTCTTTTAATATCAATCTAGAGATGTATCTTGTTGTGATCGCAGTATCTCTTAATGTGGTTAGAATAGAGTCATATTTTGGTGAGATGAGATACTTTTAATGCACTGTATAACATGCGTCTGCATGTGGTGTATTGTCTGACACTCTTGAGTACAGAATATTGCTTCTCTAGGTATAATTCTCAGCATCTCAATTTTCTGTCTGGCTTTTAAATTGTGTCTAATTAAAGGATTTCACATTCCTTCATAATATTGCCTTCTCATGCAGAAATAGAATGACTGAGCCCTGTTTGAGCTTTTCTTAAGAGAGGGTTTTTGTTAATATTTGTGTGGATTATTGGCCTGAAAAATGTGTTAATTATGTTAATTAGCTTTACTTCTGGAAAAGCAGACAAGAATAGTGGCATAAATTTTAGCTAGATCACTATAGTTCTAAAATCTCATTCTCCCTACCCTCCCACCTCTGTATGAAATGAAGAAAACTCAATATCTTGGGAAAATGCTACTCATTCTGAATGCTTATCATTTGTTTTATTATTTCAACATTCCAAGAATAGTATTAATTCATTACTTGTATTAATCTCTAAAAGAATAGTGATGGTGAGAGAGCGATTGACAGAATCAGGAATAAAAAAGGGGGCCCTGAAGTAATCATAGGGGCTCTCTAGTCAAAAGAAGAAAAGTTATATTTTCCTCCTACTTTTCTCAATATGTATTTTGTAAATATTTACTGGCTTGGATGAAAGTAGAGGACCAGAAGAAGTTCTTGGCATACTTTCTACCAGCTTTTTAGTTCTTGTTCCTTTCTTTTCTCTGTCTTAGTAGAATGGAAAGAACATTGGTTATGAAGTCAGCAGACCTGAGTTCAAATCCTGCCTCTGACATTTAAGAACTGTGTCATCTTGGGCAAGTAATTCACTCTCCGTGGTCTTGAGTTTCCTCATCTGGAAAATTAGGCAGTTGGACTAGATGTTCCCTGAGGTCCCTTCCAACACTAAATCTCTGATCCAATAATCTTCACTGCTACAAGATATGAAGAGGACCAGGATATAGACAAATTCCACTTTTATGAAGTAGTCTGGTAAAATCCCTAATATGTTAGATGAAAAAAACAGACTTTCTGAGACTGTCAGGTGACTCTTCCACCATCATTTTCCCCTTGTCCTCTTTCCCCAGTTCCAGCCTTTCCATATTCTCGAGTACAGTGGGTACAGAATGACCCAAGGTGGAAATGTTTAATTACAGCAACTCCTGTATTAGGGGACAGACATGGCACAAGTACAGGAGTCTGATTAATCACGTAAGGTAGGACAGCAAGGGATGTCCTTCAATGTTTCAAGAAACACCACTGATGCAGGTCACAACCCCTCTACGCCTTAACAGATGTCCTCCTGAGCTGATGTGACTGAAAATAGATCATCAGGGTAGCTACTCCCCTCTTTTAATGATAAACTTAACAAGGCTGTTCCTTAAATGACATAGAGTCCATCGCTGGGCCATACTTTTCTTGGTAGAGCCTGCTGAGGCTTGTGTGCTACTGGTACAATCTCAAGAAAAAATAAATGAATGAATGAAAGGAATGTATCAAGGGCTTTACTAAGCACAAGGCATTGTACTTCTTTCTGGGGATATAAGTACTAAAGAGAGACAGTCTCTGCCTTCAAAGAGATTATATTCTAATAGAAGAAACAAGAAATATAGGTGAGTAGTAGCCAGGAAAGGGTGTTTTGGTCTGGAAAGTCATAAAGACTGTGAATGGAACCATTGGGCTATCACTTAACATGCTCTAATGGGTGGGCCTGACAGAGCAGGATGTGGTGTCCCTAAAGAGCTTAGTATACTGCCAAGTCTGAAGGGACCCATAAGTGTAGGTGTCCCCCAATCCTCTGTCCAGAGCTCTTCATTCTCTTGATTCTCTCTCCTTCCATGACTTCATCCGCTTCCATGGATATTATTATCTTCTCTATGTAGATGACTCACAGATCTGAATATCCAACACCAATCCCCCTCATTCCTCTCCAAGCCAATGTTCTACCTCCCTAACTTCCTTGTGTTCATTTTGTATCTATTCTATATACACTTATACATGTTGTCTTACCTAATAGAATTTGGGATTCTTAATTATTTCATTCTTTGTATTTGTATCTTTAGTACTTTGCACAGTACCTGGCACAGAGTTAGCATTTATTTAATGCTTTTTGATTGTTTGATGTCCAAGAAGGATATATAGGAAGGCTCCACATATAGCAAACAGATGCTGTAGATATCAGGGAATTTAATTTAATTATAAGGATTGGAAATGAGTGTCTTCTGAAATAATTCTTATGTCTGCTAACCTTTTATCAAAATTTACCAACTCAAACAAAGTAGTTCAAAGATACAGTAGAGCTTAAGAGTTCTTGAGTAGAGGCAAATAGTAGGGTGGGGTTTTTTCATTATGCTGTTGTATTTGAACTGTATATATCTTGTTTATAGTTATTTTCATGTTGTCTCTTCCATTCAATTGTAAACCCCTTGTGGGCAAGGACTATTTTTGCTTTTCTTTATATCCCCAGTGCTTAGAACACTGTCTGGCAACATAGTAAGAACTTAGCTAGTGCTTGTTGACTGACAATTTATTACTTGTTTTTCAGTCTGTGGCTGTCTAGCCCAGGAGAGGTTAGCAAAGGGTTTGAAAATGATGAGAGGTGTTCAGGAGGGAAGATAAAAGGACTTTAAGACATAGGAAAGAGGAAATGTTTCAGGGAAGAGAAGTCAAAAAAGGAGTAAGGACTAGGGAATTGGCTGTGAATTATTACATTAAATGAAGACCGTGAAACACAGTAGGAAATTGCATACATTTTACTTGAGAAGCATGGTACTAGGAGTGCAGAACCTGCAGTCTAAAGGCCACATGTGGCCCTCTTGGTCCTTAAGTGCTACCCTTTGACTGAATCCAAACATCACAGAACAAACCCAGTTCTCTGAAGTTTGGATTCAGTCAAAGGGCTGCACTTGAGGACCTAGAGAGTCACATGTAGCCTCGAAGCCACAGGTTCCCCACCTCTGCACTAGAACAGTAGTAACACTGTATAAACCAGTGTGGCCTCCCTTTTCTTAGGGTAATGCGAACTACAAGAAAAACAGAGAAAGGAAATAAAAGGACATGTCCCAGCCAGCGATTTACTGAGCATTTAGAATCAGTGGATGAAAGGGTGAGAACAGAACGGATAGTCTCTAACTTAACAAACGATCGCTTAACATCATGCAGTGTTGAGGAGATGGAAAGGGATGGAGAACCCAAAACACAGTGGAAACATTAGATTTCTTTAGAAGGCCAAACTAAGAGCAATGGACAGATTCTGTTTCAAAATTCAGACTTCATATAATGGAATACTTCCTAACAAATGGATCTATTTAAAAAAGGAGTAGGCTGCCTTAGGGGGCAATAGGCTCTCCCAAAGTAGAGTTAGTTAAGGAGAGGATGAATGACCACTGCCAGGTAGACTGGAAGAGGGATTCTTGTTCAGGTATGGGTTGAACTACATGATCTCTGAGATCAATTCCAGCTCTGTGAGCTGGATTATCCAACTGCTTGGTTCACTCTCCAAAACATAAGAACTGGAAGACATACTCCATTGAACACCTCCTTTTTAACCCCTCATCTATATGAATTTTTGCTAAGAAATATGCTTTGTTTATTAGTTCAGACAAGTTAGTTCTGAAGCATCATTTTACTATTCTAATCCAATTGCATGTAGATAAGAGAACTCTACAAAGTCTAATTTAGGATTGAAGAAGGCCCTTTTCTGTGCACTGCAATAATTCATTTCAATTAACATGATGAAACAAACTGCAGTACCATTTTTCACTGAAAATGTCGTAGTAGAGTTCAGGGAAATATGAAAGACATTTCTAAAAACACAAACAAGCTTATACATGTACTTCATTGCCCTCGGGAAAAAGAGATTACAAAATATCTCTTTCCAAAGATAAGAATATTTTGTCTTCTCTAGGATTATAAACAAAATGGAATAATATGTGTCTTATTTATATGTACACAGCATATTATCTCAGGAAAATGCCATATTAAAAACATATACTTTTGCTTTTTTAAATTAAAAAATGTACTTATCTAAGGAAAAGATGATATAAAGTATATTATAGATTTTAATCAAAAAAGTGATGCCCACTGAAAATAGCCATAGGAACAAACATGGCTTCCAGTAAGTTAAATTTAATAAAAATAAGAGCATCATTTAAAAAAATTCTGATATTTCCTTGAGGGATTTAAAAATACATCTTACAAATACAAATGAACACGATCTACAGAGAAGGAACTTATTTTCCCTCTGAACTATAGAATTTGCAGTTCTTAAAAACATAAGGCAAACTGGACTTGGACCAAGCTAAAGAATGTGGTAGGAGGGGAGGTAAGAAGAGCTGTAAAACTAATTGGTGTCCAACATGTTTTGGGCTGCATTTAATTTTCTTGAGGGGAAAAGAGGTCAAGAATGGAATGAAGTCAATGAGAACTGGAATAAGATTCACAGGAAAAGTCGAAAGCAAAATAGCCAGCATTAAAAGGTCAGTGAATATCCTAGAGACAGGAAATGAACTTTAAACAGAGTGGAAGGTAGTATTTCTATCCACGTTTGGGAGTTGTTAAAACTACTATTAAAAGGGGGCAACTCAAATAGCCAGATGTTGCTTGAATCAGATCTGGTTTGAGTATGCTTTTAATTTATTCGAAAGTATCAGGAACACAACTTTCATGTATGATCACAATAAAACTAATTTTTAAACACCATAAATTGCAAATATTTACAACAACTTACTGCCTATTTGTATACTATGTATGTTTTCTTGGGGTGGGGGATGGGGAGAAGAGAGAGAGATACAAGCCTTCCACATCCTGGGAAATATTCATTACATCAATGGCTTTTGTTAGCTATAGTTGTCATGTTCTAATAAGATAATGCCCTTCTATTATGAAAAAGCTGAGGAGCTTAGGTGTTCCCTTAATGTGAATATTTTTAAACACAAGGTTTTATACAGCGAAAGCATCATTATTAGCTCAGGTGCTCTGCATGTTTGCATGTGAATACCCAATAGGTATTCTTTTCCAGGGCAGCTGTTTCTATGTCTAGTACCTCTGTGCTAGAACTAACTAATGGAAGCACTGGATTTTAGTCTGAATGATTTGCAAGTTAAAAGAATAACAAGTCCTCTTTCTGAGACCTCTCTCCACACCCCAGACCCCAGTTCACAATCCATAAACATACATACTTTTGCTCTCTAGATACCTGTGTGTCTTTTGGTGCCAAAGAGCCTCTTTTGATTGAATTATTATAGCCATCGAGACATAAAGCAGAAGGGCTGACATTTATCTAGCTGTTAAATTTTTCAAAGTGCCTTACATACAATACCTCATTTGAGGTTCAAAACAATGCTGTGAGGAAAGTGTTATTATGATCTACATTTTCCAAACAAGGAAGATGAGGCTTAGGGAGGTTAAGAGATGGCCCAGGGTCACACAGCTCATAAATATCTGAGGTGGAAAATTTGAACTCAAGTCTTCCTGCAACCATACCTACCACAGGACACTGCTGTCTACCCAGAAAAATCAATATAGCCACAGCTTTAGCTTGAGGCCATCTCCCATCAAATGAGGGACCTAAAAATTGTGACACAGTGACTTCCTCCATTTTTTCCTACCCTCTGCCCTTCAGGCCCCTCTTTCCCTTCATTAAGGAGGGAACCCAGGGCAGATAGCTCATAGTTTCCCACCTGACTGCAGGACTTCATCATGCTTCCTTCCTACGTACCTTCTCTCCCTTCTCTCTCCCTTTCCCCACCTCCCCAGCTTTTCAAGATTTTTCTGTGTTGTCTCCCACGTGCTTTTCAAGATTTTTCTGTGTTGTCTCCCACGTTAGAATGTAAACTCCTTGAAGGCAAGAACTTCTTTAGATTTAAAACACCCAGCAGAGTTCCTACAACATAATAGGTATTTATTAGATGTTTACCGACTGAATAACTGGAACCAGTGAGACAGGAGAAAAGACCATATGATGTAGCAAGATGATACTGAGGTAACAGTGAAAACTGGCTTGTAAAGACGGGTCACCAGCAAACATGTTGTTATGACTAGGGACTCCAATAACTCTGTCATTCCCTTCTTTTTCCAAGCATTCTGTTCAGCTAAGCTTTTCCCTGCATATCACCATTTTATGTAAATATTTGGACTGGCCCTCTCTGGCAAACGCACACCTATGTTTATGCTTAAAAACTATGAGCTCTCCTCTCCCACCCACTTGTGGGAAAGACTGTTTTGCCTGTTGTTTGTTTTTTTTTAAGTCACACTGCCTCTGAATCTTTTAGCATTATCGTACAACAGTTAAAATGGTCTTTTGGCTTCATGCTGAAACATTAATTGTTTTTTGTTTGTTTGTTTGCTTGTTTTTAAAGGAAAGGAAAAAAGTAGATTATAGATGGTACTTATCAACTTGAGCTAGAGAAGAGAATTCAGAAAGGAACCTCCTGTGTTCCTTGTCTCTGCTAACACAAGGGACATTTCTAACCCCGCCCTCTAGCAGCTGGATGAAAAGCTAGGAAGGAGTTATAACTTCATTTCAGAGGGGCCCTTGGACTTGATTGAGAAGGAAAGAAAGGCATAAACGTTTTGGCCAACTTTAATGATTACCAAAATACATACCTATGTCCTATTTCTTTAACACAATATTTATGTTGTTGTGTACCAGTGTGTTCTTACAAATGTTTTTTTTCCTACCATTCTTTTGTTAGACTCAAGGAATGCAAACAGAAAGGGCTTATCTTAAAAATCAGCAGGGTAGCACTAGCTGGAATGTAATTTTACAAAACCTGGCCATCTTTCAACAAGAGTGGGCGGATTTTCAGCGCCTGCAAATGTTTGTGTATTATAAAGTATTTGCCATGGTGACAAAGCTGGGAGAAACATCCCATTAGCCACAGACGGGAAGCCTTTGCAGATTGTTCTGATTATCCATGGCCCAAACTCAGTCTGGCTATGGTTTTATATGCCATTTTCAGTCTTTGTAAGTGTTCTCTCTCTTTTTTCTCTCCCACATACCCATCAAAACCTGGTCAAATCTGGATACATTTATTGAATTTCAAGTCACCATTGAGCATGCTCTCAATGTACATTCATGTCAGACAGGGGTAGGTCCTTTTTATGTTTGAGCTGGGTCCAGGTTTTGTTCACCCAGGGTTTGAATAGCATCAGCACCGGCCTGGTGAAACTGCTTTGCACCACTCAACAGAAAGACAAGGTCACAGGGAGAGTCAGCCAAACACAACAGTAAACAGCAAAATGGCTGCTAGGTTATCTGTAAGGAGATCTACTTATCAATTTCTGCTTTAGAGGGTATTGTGGCTTAGGACTTTCACCTGAAGCTTGTGGAGGAAAACCCCCAAATATATTAATCATGAAGATACAAATGAAAATGCCTAGCAAGTATAGAAATCATGGTTCTCTTTCTTACTTCTGCTCCCAATATTTGTCCCCTCAGGGGAACACAGGAAATTTTTTTAATGACTCCTTTTGCCCCCATTTTAAGGGGCAATGTTTATAGGCAAATGGTGTTTTATGTACTGGAATGAATAGCCATGCTATAAAAGCAAGTATCAATACGGAACATGACTTTGAAGTTATACATGGCTGCTCAACATAGAGGGAAGACTGGATAAAGGAAAGGGATCAAAAAAAAAAAACCCAGAAAGGTCACATAAAGGTTAAAGCAAATAGGTCACAGAAAATTAATCCTTATCATCTGACTAGCATGGCGCTAAACTCAACCACAGCTGAAGTTGAAGCTGTCTGAAAATTCAATGGAATGGTAGTAAATTAATTTCTCAACTGTAGTGCCTATCTCAAACTTTGGCTCCCCTTTCTGTGTGTTGTTGTTTGTGGTGGTGGTCGTGGTTATTGGAAATGACACTGATTCTCTCTTACTACATCTACTACCTAGAAATGCCAATTGGCTTGTTTATTATTTTGTTTTTTGGCACAAGTGAACTAACAGATTATTTGATTAAATTGAATTAAAGAGAGACATTTTAATGAGTGGGGGCCAAAGAAAGACATATTACAGACATGCTGATTAAATGAAGTTCACCAATCCTAGAAACTGCCTTCTGGATCCGTTTTTGAAAATCATTTACTCAAAGGGACATTGATATAAAAACAGATAGTTGTATTGGACAACACTTCATGAGGTTAAGGAATTCCCTAAATATACTCATGATCAAAAGCTTCACTGTGACTCTACAAATTCACAAAGTAGTTTCAAAAAAGATGATTTCAGTGAACTTAACTTTTTTTTCTAGGAAAGTCAAAGAGTAATGATGTTTCTTAAGGATGGAAGCAAGGTTTAGTCTGTGCTAAATATCAGCTATCATACTGTTGCAGTGAATTATTCTTTGGTGTTGAATTCCAGTGCTGGCAAAATATCTTCACAGCCGAGTCATAACTTTAATTTTTTGTGCCTAGGACAAGGGGTGCAAAAGGCTGAAGCAAGCAGGGAAAAGCTCACACACAGTATGGGCACAAAATCAAGGGGGCGGGGAATGGAGGAAGCTACCTAGATTTTCCTCTCAACTATTTTTTTCCAGAGTGGGTCTCCTCATTTCTCCCAGGTTGAAAGTGCAGTGGGAATGGCCTAATTCCACTGTTGACCCAAGTGGAAGCTTTGACCTGCTCCATTTCCGGCCTTGACTGTCTCAACCCTCCTTGGGCAGCCTGGTGGCACACTCCCTTCCAAGGGCTTACCATATTAGTGCTAGACTAATTAGTGCTAGGTTTTGTGGACCCCTTGAATTGTTTTAGCTCTACTACAGCTTAGAACTCCAGGGTTCATGTCATCCACCAGTCTCATCCACCCCAGGAGCAGGGATGATGGGGTGAATCACCACACCTAATTTAACTAGTTATTTTTGTTAAGTAGGTGTAGAGTTCAGATGTTTATACACTGCTGAAGAACTGCAAGTGATATCAGCACTCCTTCAATTTTGTCAATATGTGAAAAAGCACATCATTCCACCTTAATTATATTTTTAATTTTAAGCTTCAATAGTTGTACAACTGGGTCACCAACTACTCTAAAGCAACTCTCACTGATTCTTCCAAAGGACTTTCTTGATTCCTGTAATTGTTAGTGCTTCACACACACACACACACACACACACATCCCATAACTTTTTATTCATTTTTAAATTTGACTACTTGTATACATTCTTTTTCAATCCAGTAGAATGTAAATTTCTTGGAGGAAAGAACTGTCTTTGTATCGCCAGTGCCTTGCAAGGTATCTGGTATATATATATAGGCACTTAATAAATGTTTGTTGCCTGGAATGGAATGAGATTAATACACAGGAAGTGGGAACATCTTTAGGCACAAGTTTCTTCATCCTTTAGCTTTGAAATGCATGGAAAAATAGTGCTCTAATTATTTGGGCAACTTCATATCTAGTTTGCATTTCATTGTCCCCACTTAGCAATCTGCAAAGACAACCTGGAGTATTGCCTTCAGACAATGAACTGAAATGTTCATTGGGTCCTTGTTTATCATATTTTACTCAGGACTAAATAAAACTAGACATAAAAAACAAAATTCTTGATGCATTGCACACATTGGCAAATTTTCATATCGAAAGAATGCCTTGTACATATTTGTGCTCAAATGGAGCTACACACATCTGTTTCTTATTTTAGCGCAAAAACTATCATATATGCAAAAGTCTTTTACAGATAAATTGCTGCAGTTAAATCTAAAATTACATATAAAGGATTTCATTCTTTGCAAAAAAAAGAAAAAAAGAATTCCTCACACAGTCATCACAAAAGGATCATGTGAGCTTCCTTACAAAAGAGTTGGACTGCTCACTGTGTGCTTGACTCAGAAGCATCAATGTGTGATCAGTTACTGTATTTGTTTGGATAATAGCATGAGTGCTTTCTTTATGGGAGTGCACAGATGCGTACTACAATCCACCACGGGTGCAGACAAACAAATGCCTCTTTCTGCCAGTCATAGAACTGGAAGAGTGGAATTTCTATAGGTTCCTGTTTGGTAAATAGCACTAAGTACCCACTTTACCACTTTACTTCAGTCTCAGAGCCCCACAAGCCAAAGGGAGGAGTACTCTCCCAAGGACACTTCATCTGTCACTTGCTTTCAGAACATGCCAACTTCTCTGGCCCCCTCCACTCTCCAAGTTGAAAAAAAAAAGAAAGGAAAACTTTTCAAATTGAGAGAGGGGCGGAGTAAGGAAGAGAAGGAAAGAAAAGGCTTGGATTATTTTGGGACTGTGGACCAGGCTATGGCAAGACTAAAGTTGCTTCTACAAAATGGCACTGATAAATTAAATTGAGGTAGAGCAAAATGAACAATCAGAGATGCTGCAGCAAAGGAGCAGAGGCAATGACGTTGCTACTACATGGACAATGTTGTTGTTGTTGTTCAGTCATTTCAGTCTTATCCAACCTTCATGACTCCATTTAGGGTTTTCTTGGCAGATACTGGAAAGGTTTTACCATTTCCTTGTCCAATTCATTTTATGGTTGAGGAGACTGAGGGAAACAGGCAAAATGAGGCCTAGAGTCACATGGCTAAGTGTCTGAGGCCAGATTTTAACTCAGGAAGATGAGTCTTCCTTATTCCCAGCCCTGTGCTCTATCTACTGGACCACCTAGCACCCAATGGTGTTTATTTATTCAGGAGACAGAGATCCTGACTCTTTGGGCTACAGCATCAGCCCGTGCTATCTCACAGGAGGTTAAATAACACAGTAGGAAGAGTGTTGGATTCAGGAGTGAGAAAACCTGGGTTTGGGCCCTAGATTGGCCATTGGCTATCTGACCCTAGGCAATTCACTCAACCTCTGTAAAGCTCAGTTTTTACATAAATAAAATGGGGTAAAAATATTTCCTCTCCCTACCTCACTGGTTTATTGTAGGGGGGGTCAAAATTTTGTAAAAGTTATCACGTATATCCACTATTATTATGATGAATTGCCTTCTATAATTTAAGATGTATGTTCTCTAATTTAACAAATAAAAGAGTCTACTTTGGAACTTCATGTGTTTGTAAAAGTGACTAACTCTGCTTCAATTAGGTGATCACACTAATTATTTGACATGCCAAGAGATTCTAAATCAATCAGAGAACAATTAGGGGCAGCATAGGATAGTGGATAGAGTACCAGGCTTGACATCAGGAAGACACGTTCAAATCCATCCTCAAATACTTGCTAGATGGGTCATTCTAGGCAAGTCACTTGATGTTCTGAGCCTCAGTTTCCTCACATATACATACATATATATATATATACATATATATATATACACACATATATATACACACATATATATACATATGTATGTATATATATAAAGATATATACATATATATGGGTTAGAGTTGATGACTTTTAAGATCTCTTTCAGCTCTAAATCTGTTGTTGTTTAGTCACTCAGTCATGATCAACTGTTCGTGATCCCATTGACCACACTTTCCATGGGGTTTTCTTGGCTAAGGTACTAGAAGGGAGTTGGCCATTTCCCTTTCCAGTAACTCTAAATCTACAATCCTATAAATCAAAGAATCTTAGATTCGAAGAGAACTTTGTAGATCATCTTGTCAAACCTATACCTGAACAAAAATCCCCTCTATTATAACTAACAAGCAGCCATCCAGCCTCTGCTTGGAAATTCCTATTGAGAGAATATCCAGCCATCTATCCGCTACTGGATAGCTCTCATTGTTAGGATGTTTTTCTTTACCTTAAGGTGAGTTTACTTCTTTTTAGCTTATACCCACTTCCCTTAGTCCTACCCTTCAAGGCTACACATGACAAGTCTCATTCTTCTTTTGACACCTACTCAAATACCCAAATGCTGCTATCATGTCCTCTGCATGACCTGAACTGAGTCTTTTCTTCTCCAAGATAAATATCCCTAGTTCCTTCAAATGATACTCTTGTCATGAGCTCAACCCTTTACAATACTAGTTGCCCTTTGGATGCTCTGTCTATAGTTTATCACTATCTTCTCTAAAACATGGTCTCATAATTGAGCACTATATTCCAGATATAGATCATCCTCTGCCTAGTCCTGGACACTGCACATCTTTTCATGCACCATAAACTGCATTAGCCTCTTTGGCTGACATCACTTTGTTGACTTATTGAACTTTCAGTCCACTAAAACTCCTAGATATTTTCCAGAAAATCTGCTCCCTAGCCACAGCTTCGCCACCTTATATCTGATGATTTCATTTTTGTATTCAAGTACAAGACTTTACATTTATCTCTGTAAACGTGTTTTAACCTCTCAGGATCTTCTTGAATCCTGACCTCTAATGAGTTGGCAATCCTTCCCAGTTTTACTTTACCTGAAAATTTGATTAGTATGCCATTTTAACTTTATTCAAGACATTGAAAAAATTAACTAATATAAGGCCAAGCACAGATCCCTAGACCTCTCCAATGGAGACCTCCTTCAAAGTTAACACTGAATCATTATTAACTACACGGTGGGTCTTTCCATTCAACCAGTTCCAAAAGCTACCTACTTGGACTATTATCTAACCCACATTTCTTCACTTCTACCATAAGAATGGCATGAGAGACTTTATTAGCCAATCTGCTTTTGGCAGTGAGAGCTACAACAGATGCCTAGTTATCAAGCTTCTGTGACAGACATGTGATGTGTCTCCAAAACTCTTTTCTCTTTCTGTCAAAGTGACCTATAATATACTCCAATGATAATATTACTCCTGTCTCTGTCTCTGACTCCATTGATCTTTACCCAAATATGTTCCACCATTGCTTCCCCCAATTTTTCCTATATTTCCTCATACAAGTGTCTTCTTAATATATAATGCTACTTTTGGCTCCCTGCTCACCCACCCACTTCTTTGATTTATCCTGTTTCACTTGAATAAGGTATATTTTCCCATAGCCATATTCCAACAAGTAGTTTCACAGACTCTTCTTGAAAACCTCAAGTGAGGGGGGCCATTCTATCTTTGGTTAACTTTAATTGTTAAGAATTTTTCCCCTCTATAGAATCCATATCTGTCTCTCTTCAACTCATAAAATCTACTTTAGGAAAGCAGATTTCAAAAAGTTCTAATAAAAGATAGGTTCAATTCCATGTTTTGACTCACCAAAAGGAAAATTAGTTCAAGAGGAATGGCAAACTCTGAAAAAAGAGACTCTGATATTACAATTAAGTGATTTAGAAGAATGAAAAATGGGCTCCCAGGAGCTCTGTGCATGAAAAGATGCAGGATCCAGGACTAGGTAGAAGATGATCTATATCTGGAATATAGTGCTCAATTATTGGGGCCATGTTTTAGAGAAGATACTGATAAACTATAGACAGAGCATCCAAAGGGCAACTAGTATTGCAAAGGGTTGAGTTCATAACATGACCATCAGTTGAAAGAACTAGGGATATTTATCTTAGAGAAGAAAAGACTCAATTCAGGTCATGCAGAGGACATGATAGCAGCATTTGGATATTTGAGTAGGTGTCAAAAGAGCCTTTATTAGGAGATCTCCAGGTACCTCAGATTTTTAAAGGTCATATTCAAAAGATATGCAAAATGGCAGCCAAATTGATTTGGTGGCAAATTATAGCCCAAGTAAGTGATTGTTAAATCTATGCAGTAGAGTTGTATCTTGTATTGAGAAGTAGAATGTTTGTATCTTATATTGAGAAGTTAGAAAGTTACTATTCCAACTCTGTAAAAAGAAAATTGTATATAGTCAAAACTAAGCTAGAAAAGTCCTTAAATCATCAACATAGTAGAGCATAAATACTCTAACACTTGCAGCTGTAAAGGGCATAGAGTTGCTTTAGAAGAAGGTAGTCTATATCAGAGAGCATATGGATCTGAGGCAGTTGCTTTGGAAACAATTGAATATAATTTTTTTTTCATATACCCAAGTGATAAGACAAATTCAGACTTATCCTCAAAGTGAAGAAAACAAAAACGGATAAAGACTTAATTGGCAGGAAAACTAATGATTATAGAAAAAAAATCATGAAAGGAAGTGACATATAAATGTTGCTATATTAAAGAGTGATTACACTATCACATAATTGTTTCTTTTTCTTGCTTCACCGTGAAGCAAGACAGGAAACAAGGATGCCAAAGGGACCAGAGTAGGGGTTTTCTGGGTGACCAGTAATGCTAGTAAGGCCAATTAATATTGTTCTCCCACCACCCCCTGCATTAATTCTATCAGCCTAAACAGAATGAAATAGAAATTTCAGATAAAAAGAAAAATTCTAGAGTTACACTAAGTAGTAGGAAGGAAGTGGAGAGAGAGGATTAAACTATGAGAAAGTATGAAACCATCTATCTCTATCTCATACTCACTCTGAGGGATATGCTCACCAAATGGAATGGCAAAAAGTCAGCAGAATCACTCACAATATTTAAATGATTATTTTTCCCTCTCTCTTCTTTTTTTATTTGTTTTTTTGAGGGGGCAAAGCAGGGCAATTGGGGTTAAGTGACTTGCTCAAGGTGACACAGCTAGTGTGTCAAGTGTCTGAGGCCAGATTTGAACTCAGGTCCTCCTGACTCCAGGGCCAGTGCTCTACTCACTGTGCCACCTAGTTGCTCCCCCACCTTCTTTAAAAACATTTTTTTGCTTAACATGAAGGGTTGAATTTGTAAAATTTAAATGCACATGTCCAAAACAATTTGTCCCATTCCTCTTCAAATTTGCTACTTTCCCTAACTTCCTAATTTCTGAGCATGGTATCACTGTTGTCTCAACCATCATAGCTTAAAATCTCAGCTCACTCTCCATCTCTTCTTATTTGGAAGACTTGTAACAGAACTTCAGCCAAAGGGTTGAAGCAGCTTTTGACTTGCTATTGAGATAGAAATTTTGAAGAATCAGGGCCCTCCAAATGGAGCACACTGCCTTGCAGAGCAGTGAGCTCTCTCTCTCTCCTCTAGGGGTCATAGCTTTAGAGCTGGAAAGGACCTTAGAAATCATCTAATCCAAACATATGACAAAATAGAGACCCAAAGAGGAAAAATAACTTGTCCAAGGTCATACAGGTAATAAGTGGCAGACCCAGGACCCAAGTCCAGGTCCTTTGTTTCCAAATATATTACTCTTGCTCTTGACCAGCACTACACAAGTAGGAGCAATCAGAAAAGTTATAAAAGAGTCTCTAGTATCAGATGAAAGGTTTATTGAACAAATGACCTTTAGGATCCTTTGCAACTCAAAGATTTGGAAAGTATGTGATACTACTTTAAAAAAAAATAAAAGACAGATAGATTGACCATGATGGAGGAGGAGGAGGAAACAGTGCAGTCCAGGACCCCTACCACCACATGAGTCAGCCCTTCATTGTCACATCACTGAGCTTCAGAACATATGGGCCACAATTCACTTCCTAAGACCCTGATCCATAGAGTAGGGATGAAGGATTCAGACTTAGCTCTTGAGTGAAAAAAAAAAACCATAATCTTTAATTCAAGTCTCTAGAGGAGAATTATTTGGATAAGGAACAAGATCTCAGCATGATAGTGCCAATACAGATCCTCAGAGGAAGGCAGAACTCATCACTTAGTTGCCCAAAAATGAATAAATGAAAAAGATATAAAGAGGTATTATGATCCCATTGATGCTTAAGGCAAGAACTAAAAAAGAAAGAGAATAACTCCAAAACACCTACAAGCACTGTAACTACAAAATACCTACAAAACAAGTAAAAAAAAACACAACTTATCCATAACATCAATAAGAATTTCTAGAAGACATAATGTAAGAGATAGAAAAAATATTTTTAATGTTATAAATGAAATGAGAGTTTTAGGAAGAAGAATTGCAAAAGAAATGAGATTATAGAGGAGAGATTTGGAAAGAGAATTAACCACTTAACACAAGATGTACAAAACTCTACCCAAATTGACAGACTCTCTGAAAATTAGAATGGGCAAAACAAAAGTTAATGTCTCCAAGAGAAAACAAGAGATACTAAAACAAAGTCAAAAGATTGACAAAAATAAAAGAAAATTAAGGTATGGAATATCAATAACAACTAATCTGGAAAATATATCAAGGAGAGATTCATTTAAGAATCATTGAACTATCTGAAATCCATGACCAACAAAGAGACTGGGTATCATATATCAAGAATCTTGAAAGAAAAATGCCCAGACGTATTATAACAAGAGAGTAAAATGAAAATAGAATCCAACAATCTCCTCCTGAAAGAACCTCCAAAATGAAAAATTCCAGGAACATCATAGCCAAATGTCCAGAGCTTCCAGATAAAAAAAAAATACTGCAAGCAGTCCTCAAGGACTGAGGAACCACAGTAAAGGTCATACAAGATTTAGCATCTACCTCTATAGAGTAGGGGATACCACTGGATAATATTCCAAAAGGCAAACTATACTAGCAGGAGTGTTCTGGGAGCTGTTTAATAACTGGCTCTCTGAAAATGCATGACACACTTTTAAGTTTAACCTGTACTGTTTACATTTTCTCCAACACTTTCTTAAGTCTAGAAATCAACAAAATAAATCAAACTCTGATTTGTAGCATTTGGTGATTTCAAAGGTGTACATGCTCACACTGAAAATTTAATAAATGGCTCTCACGAGCTGGTAAAAGCTGGCTGTAGCATATCCCTGGATAGAGTTCTACAAATAAGAATAATCTATCTAGAAAAAAATTGAGTACAGCATAATCTTATAGGAGAAAAAATGAACCATCATTTAAAAAAGCAACCTTCAAGCCTTCCTAATGAAAAGGCCAGAGCTGAATAAAAACTTTGAAACACAAACAGAGGAGTCAAGAGGAAAAATAAAAATATAAACATTAGTAAGTAACCGGAAAGGATTTTGTAGAAATGAACCATTTATTTTCTAATGAAGGGGAAGATGATATAAAGGTTTGTTCAGAACTCTAATCCCCTCTGGGGTCATAGAGTGAGTGAAATAAGACAGAGGGCCTAAGGGTGGCTTTGTAATATTTTGTTGATCTTGAAACAAGAAGGGAAAGGGAGATGGAAAAGCATACACTGTTTTTAAATGGGGAAGGGGTAGGGGGAGCTAATTTCACATAATTGGAGTATGAAAGTAGAAATCTATACAAATATGGAAGGGACGCATCACATGAAAATAATTTTCTTCCCTAATAAATATGGATGCAAAAATTTCCAATAAAATACTAGCAAGGAGATCATAGCAATATATCAGAAGAATTTATATAGTATGACCAGGTGGATTTTAGACCTGTGATGAAAGGTTAGATCAATACTAGCAAAACAAAACTGACCATACCAATAACAAAACCAACAGAAATTATAGGATTATCTCAATAGATGTAGAAAAGCTTTTGACAAAATATGGCACCCATTCCTATTGAAAACACTAGAGGACATAGGAATAAATGGAGCTTTCTTTAAAATGATGAGTAACATCTATCTAAAACCATCAGCACACATTATTTGCAATGAGGATAAGTTAGAAGCCTTCTCAATAAGATCAGAGAAGAAGCAAAGATGTCCATTATCACCCACTATTATTCAATATTGTACAAGAAATGCTGGCTATAGTGATAAGAGAAGAAAAAAATTGAAGGAATTAGAATGGGCAATGAGAAAACAAAACTGTCACTCCTTGCAGATGACATGATGGTATTCTTGGAGAATTCTAGAGAATCAAGTAAAAAAACTAGATGAAATAATTAACAACTTTAGCAAGGTTTCAGGATATAAAATAAACCCACATAAATTATCAGCATTTCTATATATTACTGACAAAGTCCAGCAGCAAGAGATAGAAAGAGAAATTCCATTTAGAGTAATGATAGACAATATAAACTACTTGTCTATTCTACAAGACAAACCCAGGAATGACACGAATGCAATTACAAAGTATTTCATACAAATAAAGTCAAATCTGCACAATTGGAAAAATATTAATTGCTCATGGGTAGGCCAAGCCAATATAATAAAATAACAGTTCTACCTAAATTAACCTACTTATTTTGTGCCATATCAATCAAACTACCAAAAATTATTTCATAGATCTAGAAAAAAGTAGTTTAAAAACCCAATATTTTTCTGGAAGAACAAAATATTGAGACCATGAAGGGAATTAATGAAAAACAATCTGAAGGAAGGTGTCCCAGCACTACCAGATCTCAGATGGTATTATTAAGCAGTAATCATCAAAAAATCTGGTCCTGGCTAAGAAATAGAATGGTGGACCAGTAGAATAGATTAGATACACAATATACAGCAGTAAAGGACCATAGTAATCTAGTATTTGATAAACCCAAGGATCCAAGACTAACAAGACTAACAACACAAGAAATAACTATTTAACAAAAACCACTGGGAAAATTAAAAAACATTTTGTCAGAAATTAGTTATAGACCAACATCTCATATTATATACCAAGATAAGGCATACCATGGAGAAATTAGAGGAGCATGGAAGAGTTTACCTGTGTGATCTACGGATAAGAAAAGAATGTATGACCATACAAGAGATAGAGAGCATTAAGGAATATAAAATGGACAATTTTAATTGTATTAAATTAAAAACTTTTTGCGCAAACAAAACTAATGCAGCCAAAATTAGAAGGAAAGCTGAAAGCTGGGAGAAAAAATTAGGGGATGTGTTTCTGATAAAAGGCCTCATTTCTCAAATATATAGAGAACTGAATCAAATTTATAAAAATGTACATCATTCCCCTATTGATAGTCAAAGGATTATGAACAGGCAGTTTCCAGCTATCTATAGTCATATTTTTAAAAAATGTTCTAATTCACTATTGATTGGGAGGGGGGGAGGAACAAGAAAGAAGCAAAGGATGCAATGTCTACAGGCTATGTCTCTGTCACTTACCAATACCTTCATATCTCTCCCACCTTAAAAAAAAGTCCTCACTTTATCTGAACATCCTTGTTAGCTATCATCCTAGATATCTCCTTTTCTGTGACTAAATTTCCTTCATAAAGACTCCTACATTTAATGCCTCTACTTCTTCTCCTCATACTCCTATCTTCATTCTGGCTTCTGATCTCATCATTCCACTGAATTCCAATGTCCAAAGTTAAGAATGACCACTAAATTGCCAGATTTAATGATCTTTTCTTAATCTTCATCCTTCTTCAACTCCCTGCAACCTTTGTTGGTCACCCTCTTCTTCTGGATCCTCTCTTCTCTCTGCATTTACATAATACAGTTCGTTCCTTGTTCTCCTCCTCCCTATATGAATTCTCATTCTCTTTTGCTGAATTTTCATCTGGCTCATGCCCACTAAATGTGGATGTCTGCCAGGGTTCTGTCCTTGACCTTCTTCTCCTATATTATCTTGCTTGAAGAACTCATTACATCCCATTAATTGAGTTATCATCCCTATGCCAATGATTCTCAGATCTATTTATTCATCCTTGAACTCTCCAAATCTCTGGTATCATATCACCAACTACCTTCTAGTCACCTTGAACTAGATATCCCATAGAAAGCTAAAACTAAACAACATATCCAAAATAGAACTCATCTTTCCCCTTTAACCCTCCACTCTTTTAAACTTCCCTACTATTCTAAGAGTATCACCATCCTCCCAGTCACTCAACCTTACAATTTAGGTGTTATTTTTGACTCCTCCCTCTCTCTCATGCTCCTTATCCAATTAGGTTCCAAGTCCTGTCAAGTCTACCTGCTCAAAATTTCTCAAATATGCCCCCTTCTCTCTTTTGACACAGCAACAACGCTAGTATAGGCCATCAACATCTCATGCCTGGACCTTTGCAAGGCCTTCTTCTGGCCTCCCTGCCTCAAGTTTCTCCTTCTCCAATCCAACCTCTAATCAGCTGTCTATTCAACATATATTTGACTATGTCATCCTCATAGTCAATAAACTCCAGTGACTCTGTATTACCTCTAAGACTGAATATAAAATTTTGTTTGGCTTTTAGAGTCCTTCATAACCTGTCACCTTCCTACTTTTCCAGTCTTATACTTTACTCCTCTCCAAGTGCTTTATGATTCAATGACACCAGTCTCCTTGCTGTTCTTTGCACAAGACACTCCATCTCCTAACTGCATGTTCACTGGCACTCCCTAATACTTGGAATGTTCTCTCTCCTCACCTCTGCCTCCTAGTTTCTCTGGCTTCTTTTAAGACTCAGCTAAAGTTTTCCTGTCCGCCCCCCACTTGTTAATCCCACTTTTCCATTGGATTACTTACAATCTACACTGTGCATATCTTGCTTGTACATGTTTGCATTTTATCTCTCCCAATAGAATAAGGGCTCCTTGAGGCCAGGGGTGGGGTTTTTGCCTTGTTTATATCTCCAATTTTTGCAGTGCCTTATACATAATGAAGGCTTAATAAATGCTTTTTGTCTGACTATCATGCTCCTACTGCTTCCTTATAATAGCATGATGATCACATGACTGGGATTGGAGCAAAGGGAAATAATATTTCAACAGTTTAGATGGTGAAAATGCAAGTGTAAGTTTGTGCAAATAAGGCAGCATAGTTGTCTAAAAACAAAATAAGACACTTGGATAATAAGTGCTATAAGAATTCCGAGGAAGAATTTGGTTACTATAACTTGGAGCAACCCAGGAAGAATTCACAGAAGAAATGGCTTTGGACCTGGACTTTGAAGGACGCAAAGATTTTGCAGACTTTAGAGTATGTCAGCTAGAAGAGACCTTTTGAGATCTTCAAATCCAACCTTTTCATTTTTCAGATGAAGCACAGAGAAATGAGATAGATGACTTGTATGAAGATCACCCAACATAAACAGCAGAGTCAGGACTAGCACCCAGGGCCTTTGGCTCCCAATTAAGTATCCTTTCCCCTGCTTGATTCTTCTTCCTATTAAAAAGCACAGATCAAAAAGTGTCCCCCACCTGATAATTCCATATGAAAATCTGTTATAATAACGCCTATAGTCCCCTCTCTTCTATTTTAAAGAAATCTCACTAAATTTAAAATACCCTGATTAAAAAAACTATATGTGTCATTTAAATTCTCCAAATAATATCATCTTCAAATCCATTTCTGCTCTTTAGGATAAGAAGAAAGCTGTTATTTTCAGCTATTTGTACAATGTGTTGAGGATCCAATTTCCTGGGTTTAAAAATGATGTGTTGCACCCAGATACACCAGCAAAGTTATCATTTTGAAGTAACTCATCTTTGAAAATACATATTTTACAAGTTGATATGCGGAGAGGAAGGGGAGGGTTTTCCAGACAGCAGGAATGATGTTCTCCACGGCACCTTTTCTAGGGATCTTTTACACATTGTTTAAATTTTCAATCCTCAGATATTATCTCATTTGATACTTGCAACAGCCCTGTGCGCAGAAGTATAGAACAGAATAGGATGTTCTACATCTATTCTACATCTACAGAAACTACATCTACAGAATAGAAGTATTACTGTCCCATTTTACACATGAGCAAACTGAGACTCAGAGAGTTTATATAATTTTCCCCAAGGTTATACAGGTAGTCAGGTTTTTAGACTCCACTTTCGGATTAACTGCTCCTTCTACTAAAGCATTCTATCCAATCAGTCAGTAAATATTATTAAGTGCCATAATAAATATTTATTATGTGTCAAGCACTGAGCTAAGAGTTGGGAATACAATGAAAGGCAAATGACAGTTCTTGCTTTCAAGGAGCTAATGGAAGCAGTGGGAAGCATCCATGTTAGAAATAATTAAATCAAAAAAAATTAATGACCACTATTAGCACTTAAAGACATAAACTTCTCTTATCATGAAACTAAGATAATTTTTTAAAAATTCTTAAAATTTTTTAAAAATTAAAAAAAGTTTTAAATGAGATAATAAAACCTAAACAAATGAAGCATTACTATATTTCATGATACATGATATGTGATACATGATACATTTCACTGAAAATCATCAGACTTGCCACAGATTCAAGAAGGGCTTACCCATCAAAGAGCACTTAGTCTTGTCCTACCAGGTCTCAGAGAGCAGAACTGGGAGCATTAATTACAAATGCCAAGAGGCCAGTGTAGGCTAGGTAGAGTGGCAATGATTAGAACCATTTGAAAGCAGAATGAACTGCTTCAGAAGACAAGGGGTGCCTCCGCACTGAACATCTTCAAGCAAAGTCTGTGTGACTGACTGCTCAGAGATTCTGTAGAAGTGATTCCTGGTTAGTTGTGGTTTAGATTAGTTGAACTCAAAAGTCCTCTCTGACTCTGACTCTCTGTCATAAGAATTCTAGGAGATGGTCTCTGAAATTACAGAAGATTCCCTTGTTTATCTTTCTTTCCTGTCCCTGAAAGAAAAAAACACATTCTTAGGTCTACTTTCAACAGCTAAATAGATAAATGTTTGAAACAATGCACTCATGTACAGCCGAGGAAAAAGTAGTAACAATGTGAACAGCTCATTTCTTGTAATAACTGGAGCTACATTTGAAAATAGGCATTAATGAGTTATTATTAGAAAGGTTAATGTAGCCATAGGCGGCTAGGTGGTACAGTGGATAGAGTGCTGGGCTGGGAGTCAGACTCATCTTCCTGAGTTCAAACCTGACCTCAGACACTTATTAGCTGTGTGACCCTGGGCAAGTCACTTAAGCCTGCTTGCTTCAGTTTTCTCATCTGTAACATGAGTTGGAGAAAGAAATGGCTACAGTATCTTTGCCAAGGAAACAAATGGGATTACAAGTGTTGGATATGAATGAAATGACTGAACAACAAATGTAGCCCCGTCATTCTTTGCTTCTCTACGTAACACCAAGTGTCTTTTCACTTGCTAAAAAAATGAAACTTTACCAAGAGACCAACTGGGATTGAGATGCACTTCAGTGCAACTGATTAGAATTGTAAATGTACCATACAGATATTAAATCATCTCCTGAAAATTGCTTGCATTTAAGAAATAGGGATTTATTTGTTATCTGTCGTTTAGCTGGAAAAAGTTTGAGAATTCTCAGTACATCACCAAAATGTGCTTCTGTTGAAGTCAGGGAGACCAAGTGGATTCAGAAACAGTTGTCAGGAAAAACCAGGAAAACTTGTTAGATAATTATAAAATTCCACTAGTTCTAATTTAGCTTCTTTCATAAAAAATGTCTTAATTCGTCTTAAAACATGATGAAGGTGAGTAAAATCATGATATGAATCATAATTGGGGGTGGGAAGGTAGAAGGAAGAATTGAATTCCAGTAACTTCAAAGAAGACCAGAAAGAATACCGAACCAGAGGACCTGGATTCAAATTTTGACTCTCTTACTTATTATTTGTGTGTCCTTGGAAAGGTGGCTTCATCACTTTGGGCCAAAGTTTCTTCATCTGAAAAGTAGGGGAAGAATTAGACAAATTTCTAAGGTTCTTTCAGCTCTAATTCCTATAAGCTACATAGAAAACAAAATTAATAGAATGCTTGCTGCAATTTATTGTAAAAGGTCTAATGTATGAAACAAATAATTGTGCTTCCATGGTAGATAAACTGACATCTTATCTGAATATTCTTTTTGGCACTCCTTGAAACAAAAAAAATTAAGCCTTAAGAGATTTGTGGTTTTGTGCATAGTCAGACACTTACTGGCAATGCAAACCACCACAGCTAATGTTTGAGAGAAAATATGATATGAACACTATCTATGCCCAAAGGTGCTTGGCTAAGTTGTGGTTTTATTCCTTTGAGTTTCTATTCCAGGTTTACAGAATGTTTGGAAAGAGATCCAATTAAGCCAAATCATCCTGAGAACATTTATGTAACTGAAAAGAAGATAGCAAATAGATTAAAAATGGAAGAGATCCATCAAAGTATCTGTAACAACCTCTTTTTTCCCCATTAACCTGGTAGAGTCATCACATTTAGACTCAAACAGCATAATCCCCAGTATGCTACATGAGAAAGTAGAAAGGCAGTAAAGAAAACAGACAGTAACAGAAGCATGAGGAGGTAACATGTGTGTATTCAAAGGAGATCCATTTTGGAGGACCATAACCTGGCAAAGACATTTCCTTTTACATTAGAAGTGACCAAGAAGCCTTGGTTAAGAGTCCATGTTCATTCTAAATATTCTAGGAAAATAATTCCTAAATTATTGTAGATTCTTTAAAATGTCTAGTAGTGATAGTTTCATCACAAATCTCTAGTGCAATAATCATGGATATATGCCAATTACTTATAACACAAAGATTATTAGATTCTCTCATTTACAACTAACCCTGTAGCAATCATACCCTTGCCAGAGATTTTTGGCATTTTCTCCCTTTGCCTTACATTCAGATCTACTTATTTTTCTAAGCAAAAAAAAATTAATAAGGATGGAGCATTGGGCATTCGGAGATAAGAACCTCTTGTAAACTCTCACCCTCCTGCTTTATCAGCCTCGAATGATCACTTTCAAAAGATGGTATAGACTACTGGATACAATAATTCTTGCCTTGCTGCCATAACCAAGGAAATGAGGTAAGCACTGAGAAAGACTCAGAAAAGAGTTTTGCTGGCCAAAAGATTATTCAATTCATTTCCATATGCATTTGTTAAGTGCACAGCACCAAATCCCTTGCTAAGTATAGGGGATACAAAAATAAATATGAAAATATGATGTAGGCGATAAAAAAATTAATATAAAAATATTACCTGCCCTCAAAGAACTTACATTCTATTGACAGAAAAGAACATGCTTAGAGATAAGTAAATGCTAAACATAGACAAAAAAAAATACAAAGTAATTTGGGGGAGATATGGGAAGGGGGAGAGCTCTAATCTTGGATGGGGGAGGAATCAGGAGAGACTTCAGGTATGGAGTCTCCCTTAAACACTGATCGACCCAGGTGGACTTCAAGAAGCAGCAGTGAGGTAGAACATTGCAGACATACGAGAGTGCCTGCATACAGGCAAAGAGATAGGAAATGTTAGGAAGGGAAAGAGAAACTGTATAAATATTTCAGTAAGTGCTATACAATTGTGTATGCTATTAATGATTTTCAATCCTTTAAGCACCCAGTTAGTGTTCTGCTCCTTTTGAGTTCCTGGAGCTAAATTCTGTACTGATTTTTTCCATGATAAGGTCTTACCCAAAGCAGTTGGGCAAAAGTAAAAGGATTGACACAAGAATCTCTACTCGCCCTTTTTCAGTTAATTGATTCCTGACACGTTAGAGATAGATACAAGTAGAGGAAGCTAAGTTTGAAGCCCCTGAATAAGCACAGTGTCATATTTTGGCCAACTAGCCAAGAGTTACACAATCTTGGGGGCCCTGAAAGCCATTAAGCATTGTTAAGCATAGGTGCCCATAAAGCCTGGGCCAAATGTGCCTGGGTGTGTCTGTTTGCCTAGCTCACTATTTATGCATGTCTGTGATTGTAGGCAAGGCAGCATCCTTGTCAGGTGTACTGGATCAGTCACCATGAGGACCATTTGCAGGGTTAGAGTGAAAAGGCAGTCTTTTATCTGAGGAACTGTCCAAGAAATCTATAGCGCCACAGTGAAGCCTAACACTGAATGATTAATGCAGCAAAGCTCTCATGGAGACTCTACCAGCAAGAAGAAGAGGAGGCTCTAGAGAGTGGAAGAATTGTTTCAACAGTTGAAAGGGGCTTCTTTTGCCTTGTGGGCAGCAAGGTGATACAGTGGGTGGAGCACTGCATCTAGAATTGGGGAGAACTGAATTCAAACTCAATCTCTGACACTTTCTAACTGTGTGACCTTGAGCAAGTCACTTCACCTCTGTTTTCCCTCAGTTTCCTCATCTGTAAAATGGGAATAATAATACCACCTACCCCCCCAGCCCCCCACCCAGGATTGTTGTGACAATCAAACGTGCTAATAACTGTAAAGCACTTAGCCCAGTGCCTGGCGCAGAGCAAGTATTATATAAATGTTAGTTGTTATTATCTTTTTTTCCTTTATTTTTAAATTTTATTTTTAGTTTTCAACATTCATTTCCACAAGATTTTGAGTTACAAATTTTCTCCCCATTTCTATCCTCCCCCCTGCCCCAACATTGCATGTGCTCTGATTGCCCCTTTCCCCAGTCTTCCCTCCCTCCTATCACCCCACTCCCCCCACTATCTCCTTTCCCCTTACTTTCTTGTAGGACAAGATAGATTTCTATACCCTATTGCCTGCATATCTTATTTCCCAGTTGCATGTAAAAACAATTTTTTAACACTTGTTTTTAGAACTTTTGAGTTCCAAATTCTCTCCCTTCTTCCCTCCCCACCCACGCTCCTTGAGAAGGCAAGGAAGTCAATATAGATTATACATGTATCATTATGCAAAACACTTCCATAGTAGTCACATTGTGAAAAACTAACTATATTTTTCTCCATCCTATCCTGTCCCCCTTTATTCAATTTTCTCCTTTGACCTTGTCCCTTTTCAAAAGTGTTTGCTTTTGACTACCCCCTCCTCCAATCTGCTCTCCCTTTTATCATCCCCCTCCTCTTATTCCCTTCCCCCCTACTTTCCTGTAGGGTAAGATACCCAATTGAGTGTGTATGTTATTCCCTCCTTAAGCCAAATCCAATGAGAGTAAGGTTCACTCATTCTCTTTCATCTACCCCCTCTTCCCTTCCATTATACAGCTTTTTCTTGACACTTTTATGCAAGATAATTTACCCCATTCTATCTCTCCCTTTCTCCTTCTCCCATTACATTCCTCTCTCACCCCTTAATTTTATGTTTTTAGATATCATCCCTTAATATTCTACTCACCCTGTGGCCTCTGTCTATATATATGCATATCCCCTTCAACTACCCTAATACTGAGAAAGGTCTTATGAGTTACAAATATTATCTTTCCATGTAGGAATGTAAACAGTTCAACTTTAGTAAGTCCCTTATGATTTGTGTTTCCTGTTTACCTTTTCATGCTTCTCTTGTATTTGAAAGTCAAATTTTCTATTCAGCTCTGGTCTTTTCATCAAGAATGTTTGCATGTCCTCTATTTCATTGAAAATCCATTTTTTGCCCTGAAGTATTATGTTCAGTTTTGCTGGGCAGGTGATTCTTAATTTTGATTTAATTTAATCCCAGCTCCTTTGACCTCCAGAATATCATATTCTTTGATCCCTCAGTGTAAAAGCTGCTAGATCTTGTGTTATACTGATTGTGTTTCCTCAATACTTGAATTGTTTCTTTCTAGCTGCTTGCAATATTTGCTCCTTGACCTGGGAACTCTAGAATTTGGCTACAACATTCCTAGGAGTTTTCCTTTGGGGATTTTTTCAAGAGGTGTTCTGTGGATTCTTTCAATTTCTATTTTACCCTCTGGTTCTAAAATATCAGGGCAGTTTTCCTTGATAATTACTTAAAGATGTTGTCTAGGCCCTTTTTTTGATCATGGCTTTCAGGTAGTCCAATAATTTTTTAAATTATCTCTCCTGGATCTATTTTCCAGGTCAGTGGTTTTTTCCAATGAGATATTTCATATTGTCTTCTATTTTTTCATTCTTTGGGTTTTGTTTTATAATTTCTTGGTTTCTCATAAAGTCATTAGCTTCCAGTTGCCCCATTCTAATTTTTAAGGCATTATTTTCTTCAGTGATCTTTTGGATCTCCTTTTCCATTTGGCTAATTCTGCTTTTTAGACCTCTTTTGCCATTTGGGTTAGGCTATTTTTAAGGTGTTATTTTCTTCAGTATTTTTTGGGTCTCCTTTAGCAAGCTGTTGACTCATTTTTCATGATTTTCTTACATTACTCTCATTTCTCTTCCCAGTCTTTCCCTCTACTTCTCTTACTTGATTTTCCAAATCCTTTTTTGAGCTCTTCCATGTCCTAAGACCAATTCATATTTTTCCTGGAGACGTTTGATGCAGGATCTTTGACTCTGTTGACTTCTTCTGGCTGTCTGTTTTGATCTTCTTTGTCACCAAAGTAAGTTTCTATAGTCTGAGTCTTTTCACATCTGCTCATTTTCCCAGCCAATTACTTGACTTTTGAGCTCTTTGTCAGGTTATGACTGCTTCCAAAGTAGAAAGTGCTCTGTCCCAAACTTCAGAGTTTTGTGCTGCTGTTTTCAGAGCTACTTCTAGGCAACTGCAAATTTTCAGTTCTTCCAAGGTTGTATGATGAAAGGAGAGGTGTTTACTCCTCTCCTGGCCTGTGATCTGGCCTGTGAGTGATCTCAAACAATCTTTTCTGCCGTGTAACTACCAGGAGTACTCCCTCTCTATAGCCATCACAAGTTCTTCCACACCAGGGCTCCTCCTCACCCCAGGACCCCCAACCAGGACTGCTTGGACCCAAATCCAAGCAGGGAAAATCAAGAGAATCCTGCCTCAGCACCAGCAAAGAGATCCCTACACTCCCGCTCTGATCAGCCGCTTGATTCCCCCCACCATCTGTGGGCCTGGAGCTCTGGAAGCAGCCGCTGCCCCCACTGCTGCTGCTGCCACCTCCACTGCTACTGTCACCGAAGCCATCTCACCACCCTGAGGATGGGGCTGGACCGTGCCCTTCTCTCACCCAGGTACAACAGTTTTCCCACTGACCTGCTAAGTTGTCTTTGGGGTTTGTGAGTTGAGAAGTCGGGATACTGCCACAGCTCAGTGATTCAGGGCCCTTAGGCCTGCTCTGCCTGGTCTACTCTGGCCTGGTCTGTCCTGGAGGCCCAAGCTGGGCTGCGCTCAGCTCCCAGCATGGTGCAATAGACCCTTCCCAATGACCATCCAGGCTGTCTTGGGCTGGAGACTTGTTTCACTCTATCATTTTGTGGGTTCTGTAGCTCTAGAATTTGTTCTGAGTCATTTTTACAGGCATTTGGAGGGATTTGGGGGAGAGCTCAAGCAAGTTCCAGCATTCACACCACCATCTTGGCTCCATCCCCAGTTATTATTATCTTGCACCTTCCCTGCTCAGTTCTGCCCTCCTGGACACCCCCTCTAAAATTTAAGGGACCTTCTGTGCACCCTCACTGCACATATCCTTCAGGCAAACAATAAGAAAATGCCCCTTGGGAATTGAAGACTCTAATAGCATCTCATTACTGTAGTCATCCTCAGAGGGTTGAGTGGAGATCTTGGTCAAAAGGTTCTAAAGGAAAGAAAGGTACATGAGGAAGATGAATTCTGATCCAGACCATTCCAAGATTGTTATTATATGGTGACATAGGAAGGAGTATTAAAAGATACTCCCAGAGATCCATTGGCCCAGTCACCCATATGACAGTCTTTATTACTTAACTGAAATTGGCTTGATGTCTCCATCTTTTTTTAGGCAGAAAAATAGTGGCAAAAAGAACAACCTTTAAAACAAAGTGGGAATTTCTCTGAGGAAAGTGTGACTTTCTCTGATACCAAATTGGGCTGAAGGGGCAAGTTGAGTCTTGATATAAGGACAAATCTACTAGCAATTAGAGCTATTGACATATAGAATAGGCTTTTGGAGACAATGGGTTCTTTCTCACTCACTGGAAAAATCAAAGGTTGGATGAGCATTTATTTAAGAGGGATTTTCAGCATGGTGTGGGATTTTTGGTCTGGGTTAGAGTAGATGAGATCTGAGGTCCCTTCTAACTCTAAGATTCTGATTCTACAATTTAAAAACCCATGAATCTCTATAACCAAAGGAACAGGCAGAGATGAGATTAGAGCAATATATTTCTCAATAGTTATAAACTCAATTCTTTCATTTTCATGAGAGATATAACATGATTTATGTGGGAAAACAAAGTTGAAACAAAAATACATAAGCAAAATCAAGGTGGAATGAAAAATTCATAAGGCTCATAGATTTAGTGCTTCAATGATCCTTAGAGATGACCAAATTCAACTCCATCACTTCATATGAGAACATTGAGGGTGAGAGAGGTTAAAGTGTTGACTTACCCAAGGTCATACAGGCAATAAGCAACAGAATCATGATTTTAACCTGTGTCCTCTGACTCCAAATCCCATATGTTTTACCAAGTGCCCTGAATAGTTTACAAGCAAAAAAAAAGATGGGGAGGTGGGGTGAGGGCAAGATGATGATGATAGAATGTGGGCAGGAAAGAGGCAGTAAGTGTGTGTGTGCGTAATGAAATGACACTCAACAGTTTTTGTTTATTTTCAGAAAATGTTTCACTTTGCTCTTGAAAATAGCCACACCTGACTAATAATGGTGTCACTAGGCTCCTTTAGCACTGGTGCCCATCAAAGGTGATGCAAATGCTTTATCATGACAACCTTTTTTACTTAGGCAGCACAAATTCTTCAAGTGTAAAGTGTTAAATTGAGATATGCAATTGGTGAACACTCTGTTGCTTTGAACTCTGGCTGGGATGTATTTAACCTCTCCTGGTCTTTCTAGAAATCAAAACCCACCTAAAAACCACTTTAAAACACTCCTTCCATTTCTTTCTTTTTTTCTATTGCTATGTGTGGAGAGGAAAATGCACACAAACCCTATGAACTATAACATTAGAGGACATCAAATGATGGTTATTTTGTTCCTCTTCATTCAAGAGGTAAGAGGGAGCTCAGAAAAGGGTAAAATGAGAGTGTGAGGCAGGAGGCCCCATTTATTTCCTTTTAATGATTCTAGCCAAAGCTGAGCTTTTATCCACTTAGGCCCACAAGATAAGTTCACTCTGGAAATCTCTTCAGTTTGGCTTTGCTCAGATGTAATCAGACCTGCTCTGTGTAGTTCTAATTGCAAACACATTTCTTGTCCTCAGTCACCATTCCCAAATATGCAGCAGTCATACACTTGCCAGACTTTTCTGGCATTTTTTCTCCTTGCCTTACATCCAAATCTACATATTTCTGTGAGAAAAAGATGGAAGAGCGATTGTCAACAGGATAATTATATACCGATATGATCTTCAATGCAGGCTCCTATTGCAGGTCGTTTTCCATGTGTAGGGTTGTGTCTTCATCCACCCACTGCTGAACTCTCCAGGCTGTGAGTCACAGAGATGAAATGTTTTTGAAGTACAAGCATGGATACATCAGAAACTTTTCACAGTGTTGTTTTAGACGTTTTTGAAAAGACTTTTGGAAGAAATGACAAATAAAGGAGAGGGAAGGGAGGAGATCATGAGACATAAACCACGTTGCAAATGTATTTGTGGTGTTACTCTCAAAGAGAGTTGTTGACATGGAAATAGGAACAGTGTGTTCTTCCCGACAGTCTTTGCTCTGGAGCATCCCAGGCAGTGAAGGAAACGAAACTAAATATGAAATGCTGTGTCTTTAAAAGATGACAGAATTATCTCATTCAAAATTACTATCCCCAATTGGGGATACATATGTATTTCTACTACACACTCCCTTCAACCAGCAAGCTATTACTCAACTTCCTTCATAACTCGTGGAGTCATACTTCATGAGGATTACAAACTCATGGAGGATTATATGAATGGGCTTAGGGTAATCTCAAATATAAGTTCAGTCTTCAGTTTTGTGCAAAATCAGAAGTCTTATTTATTTGTCTATTTAATTCATAGAATCATTAACTTCACATTAATTTTTCCTACAGGTACAGTTAACAGAATTAATTAAAACATGAAGGCATAAATGACTTGACAAACTGATATAGGAATATAATGAAATACTGTTGGGTAATAAAGCGATGAATAAGAGGAATTCAAAGAAAGGTGGGAAGACCTGTATGGACTGATATAGATTGAAGAAAGCAGAATCTGAAGGCCAATAGATGACTACAATGGAAATGAAAAAACCATTAAGATGGAATAGATAATTTCTATTACATGAATTTGAAAAGCTTCTGCATGATCCAAATTAATGCAACTAGGACAAGAAGGGAAGTAATCGACTAGAAAAATTATTTGTATTAATTATCTCATAACGGGATCTGGTAGCCAAAATATATAGACAACTAATGGAAATATGTAAGGTCAAAAACCATTCTCCAATAGATCAGGGGCCAAAAGAGATGAACAAACAGTTCTCAAAAGAATTGTAAACTATTATAAAAGACTGCCTTTTATTTTTTTTTAGTCACTAAACTAAATTATCCTAAGTAACTGAAAAAACAAAACCTGTTTTGGAGAAGAGATAAGGAAATATATCTCTCATCTTTCAGCAAAGGAGCAGGTGACTACAAGGGCAGAATGTTGCAAATCTTCCTCATCCTTAAAAAAAAACTCCTTGAAAAAGCTATCTAGGAGGGCGTGGTGTGATGGCACATGCCTATAATACCTGCCCCAGGAGAGGTTGAGGCTTGAGTTCCAGAATTCTAAGCTACAATAGAGCTTAAGCCAAATTGGTGTCTGTCCTAAAATCTAGCACCAAAATGGGGAGCCCTTGGGAGCCACTAGACTGCCTAGGGAGGGTCAAATTCGCCCAGGTCAGAAAGAGAACAGGTCAAGACTTCTGTGCTGATCATCAGGAGCCAATGTGTGACCATAACACTACCATTCAAGGGAAAAGGGGAGAGGAGAGGAAAAGAGGGAATGATCTTCAAGCCTTTGCAATTTGGCTTTCAATTTAATCACTCAACTGAAACCCCTCTTTCCAAAGATCCCAAAAGGTCTCTTCATTGTGAAATCAGATGGTCTTTTCTCAGGCCTCATTTTTCTAACCTATCTTCTACACTTGACACTGTTGGCTACGCCCTCCTCCTATATACTCTTTCTTTTAGGGATTTTCAGGACACTATTTTCTCGCGATTCTCCTCCTACCTGTCTGCCCCTTCTCAGTCTTCTTTGCTGGCTCATAATTTGTATCACACCCTCTAATTATGGATATTTCACAAAGATCTATCCTAAGTCCTCTTCTCTTCTCCCTCTGCACACTCTCTCTCTCATTAACCTTATTAGCTCACTTACTTTTAACACTCATCTCCATGCAAATGGAGATACATCTATCATTTTCTCTATATTTTAGAGACAGAGATAAAGATATCTAGCTCTAACTGCTCCTTTGAACTTTAGGCCAACATCATCAATTGCCTGTTGCAATAAGTCTCGAACTTTTTGGTCTCAGGACCCCCTACAGTCATAAAGAATGTTTATGATATCCCCCCCCCCGCAAAGAACTTTTGTTTATGTGGGTTATAACTATCAATATTTACCATATTAGAAATTTTAAAATCTTAGTAATATTATGAAAATAGTTTTTACTTTGCAGACCAGCTGAAAGGGGCTGAAGACCCCTAAGAGTTCTTGAGATCTGCTAGACTATTGGATATTTCAAATGAGATGTCCTGGGTAACATCTCAAACTCAACATGTCTAAAATTGAACTCATTATATTTCACTCCAAACCTAGCCCTCTTCCTAATTTGCCTGTTTTTGTTGAAGGCACAATGATGCTTCACAGTCTCACAGGCTCATAACCTTGGCATTATCTAACTCCCTACTCTCTCTTGTCTCTGGGATCTATTGCCAAATCTTGCTCATTTCTCCTTTAACAACATCTCTCTTTTTTGTGGATGGCTAAACAAGTTGTGGTATATAATCATGACAGAATACTCCTGTATTTTAAGAAATGATGAGCTCAATGATTTTAGAAAAACAAGGCAAGACTTGGACAAGATAACGAAGAGTGAAATGAGTAGAAACAAGAGAACGTTGTATGCAGTAACAGCAGTGTTATTTTAAGAAGAACTGTGAGTGACTAAGTCATTTTGACTACTATAAATACCCAAATTAACTACAAACAAATGAATAAATAAATGAATGAATGAATGAACGAATAAATAAATAAATAGATAATTAAATAAATAAGCCAACAAATAAATAAATAAATGAGTAAATAAGTAAATGAATGAATGAATAGATAGATAGATAGACAGACAGACAGATAGATAGATAGATAGATAGATAGATAGATAGATAGATAGATAAAGCTGAACTGAATTGAATTGAATATATAAGAAAAACCAGAAACAAATAGTGGGTAAAACTCACAAAACACTACCTTCTATGGTCTTCCTATAGGAAATTTGTGCCTGGAGAGAATTCAATGTTTAATCAACATAAGTTTTCAGGAAAATAAATTTAGGGCAAATGCTTGCTTGATTGTCAGTCAATGAGTAGACTCTGGCAATCAAGCAAGGCTTTATTAAGTACCTGCAATGCATAGAGCACTGGTCCTACAATCAGGAAGACCTGAGTTCAAATCCTGCCTGACATTTACTGCCTGTATAACCTTGTACAAGTCTGCTAAACGATGTTTGCCTTAGTTTTCTCATCTGTAAAATGGGAGTAGTGATAGCACCTACCTCCCAGGGTTGCTGTGAGGATCAAATAATCTAATAACTGTAAAGCATTTAGCATGGTGCCTGACACACGGTGTTATTTATTACTACTACTGCTGCTGCTACTATTACTACTACTACTACTTCTACCACCACTACCACCACTACAATAACAACAACTACTACTACTACTACTACTACTACTACTACTACTACTACCACTACTACTACTACCACTACCACTACCACCTTGTGCCAGGCACTGTGCTAGGCCATCCTTCCCATCCACCATATTTTCCAGGCAGACTTTGTCCCTTTCTTTTGGCTGTCATTTGTTTTCTCAATCATGCTCCTTCTGCTGTCTGATTATCCTCTCCCACAGAGCATTAACCTTCCATCTGCAACCAGCCAGCTGTGAGTAATGAAGGACTCAGGGAATATAGTGATTTTCTTGAGAGTCCCTCCAAACCCTCTGATGTTCCTTTAGGGGCCTGAAACAAATTTCTGGGAGCAGGACATAACAGGACCAATAATATTTGCTGCCAACTACCTGATGTTGATCACAGACAGTTTTACTAAGTATCTTGCAGTGGCAACAATCTTGCCAACTAGTTAGTGCCCTTATCCCTCCTTTTGCGTAATAGAAAAACGTTTTTCCATTTGCCAGTAAAGTATATTGTGTTTATCTTTTCCAGAAATCATATTGGGATCTCATGAAGCAAGAAAAGGAATTGAAATGGGGTCATCTGAAGGATGCATATATAGAAAAAAAGTGTTTAAAGTCACTAAGGAGTGGTTTCTAGTCCTGACCTGCCAGGAGCTAGCTTTATGTCTCTCTCTTAACCTCTAAAGCCTCCTCTTTCTCCATCTGTAAAATAACTCGCTAATCTCAAGATCCCTTCCAACTCCTAAGATCATATATTTCTAAGACTCTTTGAAGTTCCCTGCCTCTTTCAATATTTGACCAGTTTCTAGGAATGAGATTACTTATTGGATAAGGCACAAATCACTCGCTTTCATTTTCATACTTTTATACCTTCCTAACTTACAAGGTTAAGGACTCAATATTTGTAAAATGTTTCTGTCAAAAGTCCAATATTTATTAGCTTTTGCAATATCTAAGTAGAGATTGTTTTGTTTCTCCTTCATCCTGTTACCTTCTTTCAACTCAATTTCCATACCGTTTTCTTCATAGCGTATTATAGATTTAGCAACTTACTAGATAAATGAAAGAAGTAATCTATCCTTCAAACTGCTTTATATTGTGTTCTGTTTTTTTACTAATATGTTTCCTACAGAATAAGTTCATAAAATGTAAACAGAATTTCAAAACCTTCTCCCACCCCCACTCCCTTTATCTCTTAAACACTCTAGGGATAGGCCAGAATCAAAAAGAGTTGTGAGTTAGACTGAACAACAAGCCAAAAAATGTGGATGCTTCTATAAAGCTTATCTGCACGATTAATAACAGCCATCCAGACCTCTGGCGTCTACAAAATTGGACTGGATATTTTGCAAGAAGTGGTTTTCTTATGAGAATTCTGGCACTTTGGAATCTAATGCCAGCTGGAAGCCAGAAGTGAAGTAAATACCAAGTCCTTTTTTGAATCTCAAGAAAGGTTTGATTTAGTTCTCCAATCTGAGTGGCAAAAAAAAATTTGATGATCTTCTCAGAGACAGTTACACTTCCTACAACAACAAAGGGCATCATGGAAAACAAAAGAACAGCACAGGTACTTCACTGCTATCCAAAGAATATTAAGAGACCTAAAGAAAAGGCTCCAACTTATTGGATATCTTCTCCATAGACAATTTGTGGAAGAGAGTGAGAAAGAAGCACAATAGATAAGAAGAGATAGATAGGTTGTACGGCTGCACCTTTGGACAGAGTACTCACGACATAAGATTGTGTATCTGATGAAGCATTGTTATTGTTATTGTCAAAGTTTTGTTTTGTTTTCTAGAGTCCCCTCTTAAAACATATATTTCTGGGGAGTAATTGTAGGTTATATCTCAATAGAACTAACGGAGTAAAGCAGAATATCATCCCTCTGCCTGAAGGGTAGGATTTAGAAGACATGGAAAATAGCCAGATAGGATGGGTAGACATGGAGGGGTGGCAATCTACACTGCTAGAAGCTCAATACCTCCATTATTGACTTTACAGATCAATGTGTGTTTACTACTACTACTACTGCCGCTGCTGCTGCTGCTGCTACTACTAGACAATTATATAGTACTTTAAAATTTACCAGGTATTTTATATCTCTGAGCTGATTTGAGCCTCATAACTACCCTGTGAATCTAGTAGTACAGGGATTATTATCCTCATCTTAAAGATGAGGAAACAGGCTCAGAAAGCTTAAGAGACTAGCTGTGTTCACACAGCTAGTGTCAGAGACCGTCTTCTTCATTCCAAATACAGCACCATCTTTTTTCTTTTCTTTTTTTTGAGGCAATCAGGGTTAAGTGACTTGCTATCTAGTTTAGCTAGTAAGTATCTGAGGCCAGATTTGAACTCAGATCTTCCTGACTACAGGGCCAGTGCTCTATCTACTGTGCCACCTAGCTGCCCCTAAATACAGCACCATCTTAAGAGGATTCCAAAAGAGCCCTGTCTTGTTTTGCCAAGATTTGGTTTGGGTTTGACATCCTACTACTCTTTTTTTTCTTCATTGTTGCAATAGCTGAATGCAACTCTCACCAACTCTTTCATTTTCAGGCCTATAACCTTGGCTCTAGTGAGATATTTCCTTCAATGTCTATAACCTTGTTTTCACCCTAAAATGAAAGACAGGAGATGGCTCAATACTATGGAGGACTGTGGGTTTTCAGACTGGCACCAGCCATGATTTCTACGTAGATTTGTCATTTCTCCCATCCAATAAATAAGTTTCATGAATGTCACTAAGAGATTTCTCAAAACTGTTATTACAGTGATTTTGTTCTCTGGCATTTGCCCACATAACCCAAGAGAGGTAGATATGGAAAACAGTATTTGACCATGTAGCTATAGTGACAGGCTTCAGACAGTCAGGAGAGAAGGATTTTTAAGATGACTGTAGTACGCCACTCTGTCCTGATTCTGTCTCTCTAGATAAACTCTCCATTGCTACTTAAATCAGAATGTTCCCCAGTCCTCAATAATTGGCAAGCAATAGAAGGGGGAGGAAATCAACTAGGAGCTTGAATAGAAAAAGCATCTCCTTTCCAAGAAAAATTCCTTTTGGTTGTGGAATGATGCAAATGGCCCATTTCTTTTGTTTAGATGAACCCCAGCAGTGTTTATGCTAAATTCTCCAAAGAAAAGAAAAAAAAAAACCCAGGACTCTTAGAAAGGCAATTGACATGGAGAGAGATTCAAGGAGAACTTTGGTTCTATCCATAAGGTTCTGATCAATAACAATTCTTTATTTTAAGGATTTATGCCACTAGACCTTCATTAACTAACCCTCTCAGTGTCTCTCTGAAATAAATCCTTTTGAATTTATTCAGCCAGTCACTAAATTGTGGCACAAAGAAATGGAGCAAGTTATTCTGGGTCAGGCAGCAAAACATTAGAAAAACCTGGGGAAAGCATCCAGACATTCCTAACTTTTGCTTCCCTTTGCTGGCCTCACAAAAGATGATGAGTCAGAGGAGTAGCGCAGAAGAACAGATGGGGAGCAAATTATGGAGTGGCCAACAGCAGCAGCAGACCAGTGAGATTTCAATTGCCCAGCAAAGAAAAAGGGCTTCACACTCCCAATGAGCTGTGTATTTCCACTTCACAGACAAGCCAACAGGAATAGAGAGGTTAAGTGACTTGCTCCAGGGAGTAACAGTTAAATGTGAATTGTGGGACAATTTTTTTCTTCCAGTACAACTTTTCTGCCATTATCCATTCTGATCGACGTGGAAAGTTTGTGGGTGAGCTACTCAAGGAGGTGCTAACCTTGGCAGGAATCAAGAAATGTATAATGACACCTTACCAGCCTCAAGGACACCTATAGCCAGAGTATTTCAGTCACATGCTGCTGAACATGCTGAGACCCTGAGGCTTGAGCAGAAGGTTCCATGGAGTCAACAGGCAGTATTGCTTGAAGAGAGAGAGAGAGAGAGAGGTTATCTGGATATTTATTACGTGCTTACTCTGTGCCAAACACTGTGTTAAGTGCTGGATATACAAATGAAAGTAGTCAAGATAGCCCCTTCAAGGAGCTTACATTCTAATTGGAGAAGATAATGCATAAAGTGAAGCTAATATGGTGGGGGCAGCACAGCGCATGAGCAGTATAACTGGAAATGTCTGAGAAGTTTTAAGGATGCCTGGAATGAGAAAGATAAAGCCAAAGACAGTCTATTAAAACCCAGAGTGGTTCAGTGGTAGAGTCCAATTTTCTGGTGGAGAAGGAAGAGAGGTCATAGACCAAGTGGAGACTCAGTGGCTGGGGGTGTATGCACATAATTCCACCAAAAAAATTATGCTACAGGTTTTTCTCCCTACCAGCTGATGTTTGGGTGAGATTCAAGCTTGGCCACTGAGCTATGCTTTGGAGTCTCAGACGATGGAGAGACTCACAACCAGAACATCTCTCTGCAGAGAGATCAGTTGAAGTAAATCTATTACCTAGCAATGTCTTCAGTCTCAAATGTCAAAGAGGAACATGCAGCAGTATGATGTTCAAATCTCATGTCAGAAACTCCAGCCAGGCAATAGAATCCCACTATGAAATCTTAGAATCCAGGAAAAACACAAAGTTGCCTACTGACAAAGAGCTGCTCTATATCAAGTGTCTGACAGCTTAGATGAGATTCCAGTCTATGAAATAGACAAGGAGAATTGTTGGGCCCTAAAATAATGACACATCATAGTCACTTCCTATTCATAGAGGAGTTAGACTCTATGGTGACTAGAAGCCAACTCCAAGCAGGATCCATTCACCTGTTGCAGATGGATAATTGGTGCCAGATGATGACCTACATGGGGAGTAACTGGGTCATGATTTGAATAACGAAGAAACTAAATGTTTGTGCCTCCTTGAGAGCTAGGGAAGCCTACCAAAATTGCCTTGGCTTGAGGAAGGACCTTTTCCAGGACCAGACCAAAGCAAGGGCTGGAAGAGGAGGGAGAGTTAAATCCAAGGCCACTTCTGTCCTGCTTAGTTCTCTGAATGGGCATTAGCTAGCTCTGAGTATATGAAAAGGCCTTAGCCTAAAAGGGCCAGGGTCTCTCTTTGCATTCTGGGTCATCTCCAGTCATCCGGATGAACGTCCGGTCACTGGATCCAGATGGCTCTGGAGGAGAAGTGAGGCCGGTGACCTTGCACAGCCCTCCCTCACTCAAATCAAAGTCAACTGCAGGTCATGTCATCATTTCCCTGATGCCATGGTCCTCTTTGAAAACGAAGGACAGACACAACCTATCTTAGAGATTGGCATAGAGCCGTGCTCATAAATGCTTATTGATTGATTGAAAGTTTACAACTTGTTTCTTCCTAACGTTTCTGATGTTGGTTCTAAAGTAGCATCTCGAAGATAAAACCTCTAGCAATTAGTCAGTAGTGGAAAGAATGTGAAACTTAGAACCAGGAAAAAGAAACTTGGGGTTTGAAGCCTCACTCCAAAACTGTGAGTCTTAGTTTCCACATCTATTAAATGGGATAATAACACTTGCATTACCTACCCTGCTAGGTTCTTTGAGAAGAAAGTGCTTGTAAATTTTAAGGTGTTATTTAAGTGAGTTATTGGTGTTATTTTTATATCCGCCCTCTTCAATCAACCAACAGACAAACATATATTTATTAAGGGTCTATGATATGTCGGGCACTGCACTAGGTGTCAAGGATAAAAAGACAAAAAGGAAATAATCCTTCCTTCAAGGAGCTTATGTTCTATCTATGTGGATAACATGTCCTTATAATTATACCCTGACTATATGCTAAATAGGTAAAAGCTATTTCAATCAAATAATTTTTGAACACTGCTATGTGCCATCAGGTGCTGAGGATACAAGCCCAAAGAATTAAACAATCTATACTTGCAATGAGCTTACATCCTATTTACAGAGAGGAGACAAGCACCTAGAAAAATATGTACAGTCAACTATAGTTAATAAATATGTGTACGTATGTGTATACACACATATATGTATGTGTGTATGTATATGTATACACACACACACACACAAGACTATATTGCAGAATATGGGAGGGAAAGTAATGCCCAATGAAGTTGGGGCCAGGTTGGGAAGGCCCTTAAAAACTAAAAAGAAAAGTCTATATTTTATCCTAAAAGCAACAGGAAGCCACTGAGCTGGTAGAGTAGGGGAGTCACATGGTTATATTTATACTTAAGGAAAATTAGTTTGGCAGCAGTGTGTAGGATGGTGAGAGATTTAAGAAGGGAGACTAGTTCAGAGGCTATTGGAATAATCTAGGCTACTGGTGAAAAGGGACTCAACTAAAATGGTAGTTGTGTGGGTAGAGAGAAGGGTTCAGGAGTGATAGATGTTGTGATGGTAGAAATCACAGAATTTGGTAACAGATTGGATATGTGAGGTGCCAGGAATAAAAAGACAGAAAAATCCCAAGGTTACAAAATAATTACAAGAAAATAATTAGAGAATAATTCCAAGGTTATGAACCTGGGACACTGAAAGTGATGATTTCTTCTGGTGAAATAAGGAAATGTGAAAGAGGGGAGAGTAGGATGCCCATCAATTGGGAAATGGCTGAATAAGTGGTGGTATGTGATTGTGATGGAATACTATTGTGCTATGGGAAATGATGAGTGGAATGATCTCGGAAAAGCCTGGAGAGACTTTCATGGGCTGATGCAAAGTGAAATGTAATGGGTACAAAGTAATAGCAATATTGTAAGATGATCAGCTGTGCATGACTTAGCTATTCTCAGCAATACAATGATCTAAGACAACTCTGAAGGACTCATGATGAAAAATGCTATCCATCCCCAGAGAAAGAACTGATAGTTTCTGAATACAAATTGAAGAATACTTTTTTACTTTTTTTTTCTTGAGGTTTTGTGTTTTGATCTGTGTTTTCTTTCACTACACATGTATGACCTATATCAAATAGCTTGCCTTCTTAATGGGGGAGAGTGGAGAGGGAAAAAGGGAGAGAATTTGGAACTCAAATTTTTAAAAATGAATGTTAAAAATTGTTTTTCCACGTAACTAGGGAAAAATAAAATACTAAATAAATTTTTTAAAAAAGAAAAAAATTGATTAAAGTCAAGCACTGAAAAAATATATGATGTAATATACATATATAATCTAATGAAGCAGTAACATTTCTCAATTTGTTCTATAGTTTCTTCTCTGCATAAAAAAATAAACAAAAAAAGGGGAGGATTTATGGGGAAAGACACCAAGTTCAGTTTCAGAAATGTGTATAAGATGTTTCTGGAACATCTAGTTTAAAGCATCCAAGGCAGTTGGTCACCTGGGATTGAAGAAACTAAGGCAAGATATCTATTTGTATTTGTAGAACTAAAAGTTCAGACACAGAACTCCCAGGTTAGAAGTATATACAACATCCATTGAATCAATGCACTAACAGTCAGAGGCCAAAAGCATTGTTTTCTATCATTAGCTACGTTTGAAGGACTAGTTGTGCAATCTTAGCCAAGTGGTTTCATCTCTCCAGGTCTTACCTGTGAAATGAGAATGATAGACTAGATACTATCTAAGGTCTAGGCAGAAGTTAGAGAGAAGAAGGCTTCGAATCATTGGAAAAGAAAACTTCCTAACAATTAGAGCTGTCCAAAATAGATTTGACTCTTGGGTAGGCATTGGGCTCCCTATCACTGGAGTCTTGGCAGAAGCTGGATAACTACTTGTCAAGCATATGGTAGAGTGATTCCTGTTTACATATGACTGGACTAGATGACCTCTGAGATTTTTTCCCAACTATGTAATTCTATGATTCTGTCTTTTCTAGCTCTAAAATTAAATGATATTACATATCCTCCAATGTTTCATTGGCCCTTTTATCAGTGACTTCCCAAGCCCAACTACTCCTTCTTCCATTATATTGTTTTCTAGCCTCTGTCCAGACCCAATTATACCTCATCTATCATAACCTCCTGCTTCCTGAACTCCCATACCAGCCTTTTTTCTCCTTCTGTTCCATCTGCTGCTAGCAGTTTGTTGGGTTTTTTTTTATACTAGTTCACTGTTTTCTTTCATCCTCATACAAAAAGCCCTTCAGTGGGGCTTTCATCATCCCCTGAATCCAAATTGAACTCTTGACTAAAACCATCCTAATTACCATCCTGCCTAGAAGCTTTTATTATGTAGAATGATAGAAGAATAGGATTTAGAGATAGAACTTTCCAGCATATAAGTCTACCCCTTCATTTCACAGATAAGGAAACTGAAACCCAGAAGGACAAATGACTTGTTAAGGTCACACAGATAGTAAGGACCAGGACCGGCATGTGAATCCAGCTCCCATGACTCTATGGATAGCTTCATTTCACTAGGCCATGTTGCCTCTCATTATACCTCAGTTTACCTGTTATACTATGGCCACATAGGCCCTCTTCACATTTCCCAAATGTAGGTGTCCCTCTCTTGTCTTGGGTCTTCACTCATGCTCTATCTTCTCTTACAAAATGTTTTCTTCATCCCATTTGTAAAATTGTTTCTTTGTCTTCTTTTCTGTCATACCTCCAATCACACTTTCTCTGGAAATATTTCCCTAACAAGAACCACTCCTCAAATCTCAAGCCCAATTTCCAGTCTATCCTTCCTTCATGCATTTGCCTACTACATAGTATTCTTCAATTATACATTTGTATAACGACTCTGCATTTCTGCATGTATCTATATTAGTAATTGTTTGGACTTCCTCATTAGATAGTAAGCTTCACTACAAGAGGGACTGTATGAGTTCCATACCCAGTAAACTTATTCAAGGACAAGCACCATCAAGGACAGCCCTAGACAAAATTGTAAAGTCAACCATGTCTTCAATAATAATAATAACAATAATAATTATGATGATGATAGCGATAGCTAGCATTTAAATAGCACTTAATATATGGCAGGCACTGTGTTAAGTGCTTTACAATTATTATCTCGTTTGATCCTCACAACAACCCTCAGAAGTAGGTGCTAGTACTTTTCCCCATTTTACAGATGAGGAAACTGAGGCAAACAGAGATTTAAGTGACTTCTCCAGGGTCACATAACTAGTAAGTGTCTGAGATAGGATTTAAACTGAGATTTCCCTTAATCATAGTTATATTTTAATAGGAAAGTGAAACACTAAAATTATTTTCAAGATGCAAAGGACTAGTGAAGCAGAGCCAAGATGGCAGAGTACAAGCAGCAATTCAGCTGAACTCTCCCAACATTCACCTCCAAATGATAACACCTCAAATCAAATTCTGGAGTGTCAGAGCCAAGAAAAGGTCAGAGTAAGACATTTTTTTAACCCAAGACAATTTAGGAGGTCGATAGGAGAGGTCTCCAATAGGGTCCACTAATTCATGATAAGGATCCCTGAAGATTACATATTGACTTAGTTTTAAAATATAATGCTATTTATGTTTTATTGATTTTTCATTTATTTTGCAAAATATTTCCCAATTACATTTTAATCTAGTTCAGGTGCACTCAGAAGTGTTGCCAGACACCTCTGTTCTAAACGATCTCTCTGTTTCTATTTACTAGTAGCCTCCCTGAGTCCAGGAAAAAAATGGATTTAAACTATGATGTCCTGCTAGGTTATATGCAGCACCTAACTAGAGAGAATATAATCTTTCCATAGGGACAGGGACTAGACCCATGATTGCAATGATCTAGGGAAAGGTCCATTGAAGAAATTTCTTCTACCAATGAAGATCAACAGCTTCTCCACAACTTACTGTCTTAGATAGTGATATATACTACTGAGAAGTTATATTATGTTTCTGTGGTTGCACAGGCAGTCTGGGCCAGAAGCAGGTCTTGAACCCATGTCTTCTTGAAGCCAAAGGTGGTTCTTTGTTCACCATGCCTACCTCAAACTCTCCAGAGCAAAGTATTTTGTCTGAGTAAACAATGGAGCTGTTTTACAGACACTATTTGAGATGATACAGTGGTATTCTTGGACATTTTTTAAAAGGTTCATTTGTAAATGTGTTTTTTAAGCCAGATATCCATTTCCTTAATAAAATTCAATTTCATTAAATTTAATCCAAAACATTTACAAACATCTATTAGGAGCTAGACATTGAAGAGACAAGATGAAAAAAAAATCTAATAACTATAGCACTTTAAGGTTTGTAAAACTCTTTACGTATATTTGTCCATTTGATCCTCACAACTACTTTTCGAGGCAGGTGCTAATATTATCCCCACTGTAAAGATTAGGAAACTCATGGTAAGAGAAGTTAAGTTTCTTGTTCAGGGTCACACAGCTAATAAGTATGTAAGACAAGATTCAAATTCATGTCTTCCTGACTCAGGTTCAATACTCTCTCCATTGGGCTACTAGAGTCCTTTCCCTTAGGAAGCTTATTGTCTAATAGAAGAGGTAAAACATATAAAAAATAAGTTTGATAGAAATATCAAATTATAGGAAAAGATGAGCTTGGTGAAGCGCTATAAGAAATTTGAAAATATAATAATCATATTTACATGTGCAAGTTCCCAGAAAGCTTCATTGACAAGGACATTTCTGAGTTGAACATTATAGAAGGAAAGGAGGAATATCAACAGGTAGACATGGTGGGAGGAAGTCCGTTCCAAGCAGCAGAGACAACATGAACAAAGACATGAGAAGGGGAATTAAATTTTAGGCTTGTTAACTTTGAAGTAATGGCGGGACATTTGGGAGTAGATGTCCAATAGATAGTTGGAAACAGAATTGAAACTTGGAGGAGAAATCAGGGATAAAGATATAGATGTGGGAGTCACTTTCATAGTGAGAATCACAAAGTACAGTATGAATGAGACTACCCAGGGACAGTACATACAGAAGAGAAGAGGACCAAGGACAGAACCTTGAGACCAACATTTAAATTTTTGGATATTTAATTTCCATTTTAATCTAAAACTTCCACTAACCTCCTGCCCCTGTGCCTCTGCAGAACATGGAGATGATAGAGTTCTTGAAGACTATGCCCACAGAATACGAACTCTGGCAGATTCTCTCAAGTTAAAGGGGCTTTAAGAGTGGGCGCAAGGACACCATTGATCAGTTGTTATCCAACTAAATGTGAAGAGACTCATTATCAAAAGATCAATCACGAAGTGGTTAGATTTTTGGCAACAACTCACGAGTATGGTCTACTAAAGTATACAGTGATTGTGATCTGCACCAGTGAAGTCAATACCCACACCAGGGGGTCCCTTGAAGTACTGAATCTACAAATTGATCGATCAACAAATATTTATTAAGTGCCTACTATGTATCAGGCACTGTGTTAGGTACTGGGGATAAAAAAAAACAAAAAGTGAAAAAGTACCCGCTCTCAAGAAGCTTAAATCCCATTGAGGAAGATAACCCTTACATATTATTGTATATATTCAAAATAAATACAGAATAGGGGAGGCATCAGAAGCCAAGGAGTTTAGAAAAAGTTTCTTATCAAGTCAAACTTTGAAAGAAACTGGGGATTCTAAGAGACAGAGCTGAAGAGGGAGTGCATCCCAGAAGTGAAAAACAGGCTGCAAAAACACAGTGATAGGAGATGGATTGCCATGTGTGAGGAATAACAAGAAAATCAGTTCAAGTGGATTGTAGATAGTTTAACAAAGAAGAGTGTATAATACAGCTAGAAAGGTAGGTTCGAGACAAGTTGTGAAATAGCAAAGGTTTAAAAATACTATCTATTTGAAGCCTTCCTAAAGCAAATGGAGTGTGTCTCTGGGAAAGAGACTATTACAGCATGTAATTTGTCACTCTTCAGCTTCCCACCTAGTGTTCTGTACTTCCACAAACAGTTCATCCAAGTAAATAGTGTTTTTCAGCATCTGTTAATTTAAGGGAAGAACCTAGGAGTGCCATTTCATTTTGCTCTTGAAGAATGTGTTAGCAGTTCCATCATGCACCCAGTTTTCACATGTTTACAATTCCCAAGACCAAATCTTGGCAACCAGGTTACAGAGCCTCAGTCTGAATGTGAATGTATCTGCCATATTTGGCCCCACACTTACTGTATACCACCTGTTCTCTGCAACAGAAAGAAAGCACTCTGTGCCCACCTATGTATATCCTTCTTGGGGCAGGAGCCACAGCTGTTGGTAACTGTACTAAAACTCTAATCTCAAGGGGGATCTAGCCTACAGATTCAGTTTGGTGCCACAAAAACATGGCCTTGTGTGCCCAGAAACACCTTATGGTAATTCCTGAAAAGTGTTAAACATAGAAGGAGTCTATTGTGGAAAATGTTTTAGATTTTAAAATATTAGTTTAGCTGTTATAGTGTGAATATGTGCAGTATTTTCTGGGTTTCTTCAACGTCCTAACTTAAAAAAAAGTAAGAGCCAAATACCTTTCTCTCACAATTTAGGGGTATGGAGGGTGGAGCATATTACTGTGTCTCTGTTTTCACTTTTAGAACATCTCTGTACTGGGACAAAAATTCATTCCTGGACCTCTAAAGACATTCTGTCTGTTCTTTTATGTAGTCAAGATGAATTATTCATGCTTTTTGTCCAGACCTTTTATTTCATTGGTATAAGGAGCTCCTGGAAAGATAACTCTTTCCTCCATTGGAAATGAGCAACTTCCTCAATGTACTATCTTATGTAGTCACCTAGGCAATGAAAGGTTAAGTGACCTGCTCAAGGTCATACAAGTATGTGTTAGAGATAGGACTTAAGGCCAAGTCATTCTGATTGTGAGGCTGGTCCTCACTCTACAGTATTGTGCTATGTCTTGAATCATATAATATATGTTATATCATCAGGGTGAAAATGACCTAAATACCAATTTGCAATAAAGTTAAAATAATTTTTGTTATGGATTACCTGTCCCCGCCATATTGCAGGCACTCAGTAAAGGTTCTTGGATGACTATGACAACGATAATCAATACTGTTGGTGTTTCTCCAAATGCTTTCTCATAAAGAAAGATGCCTTTACATTAGGGTACTAAGTGCATTGGAGCTATTGCATATAGATACAGCGGGTTGATATATGGTTTTTACTTATCTGATGGGCAGCAGAAGCCTTCAAGTCAAATTGAGATCTATGTTGTAGTCTGTTAAATATTATTATACATAAATAAATATTAACCCAATACTAACTCTGCCCTAGATGCCATCTTGGAAAAAAAAAGTTAGGTGCCCTGAAGAGTACATTTTCAACCTGAGTCTTAAAGTTGTCTATTAATTGGATACATATTTAAGTGCTTATATGCAGAACCACCTAAGATTAGAACCAAACAACATACAGCAGAGAACCTTACTGAGGGACTGTGAAATGCTATGAGAAGTGTCAAGGTATGCTTGGAAAAATGATGCTTTTCTTGTTGTACCTGTTAAAGAGAACTTTGTTTATGTTTAACTGTCCTGGCAGTACTCATTTTGACTAAGAAGGTGACATATGTATGAACTGTAACCTAGGAGCACGACTAGGAGGATTAAGTGGAAGGATTTGATGAAATGCAGATCCCTTCCCTCCCTATCCCTCCAACATTTATTAACCATTATTTAAACTATTGGGGGAGGGGTATAAATGACAATCTTTGTGTATTAAGATCAAAGAAAACACTATTCATTCTATTTTTCCCATCTTTCTGAAATCCCCCTCTTTTTAATATCTTAAAAATCAAACCTTGGGAGACTTTAAAATTACACTGCCTATAACATAGGTTTCTTCTGTATACATTTAATATAATTCAGACCCTCTTCCCTTTATCTTTATAACACTGGTACTACTGCCTTATATAGCAAAAGTGTATCGAGGTGTTGGAGTCCAAGTGAAATAGACCCATACTGTCATTACTGGCAAGAATGGAATCTTGTAGAAACACATCTGCTCCATTTTTTGTCTGTTTGTTTTCCATCTTCATTTAATCTCTAGATGCTTGGTATGATCTGAGTTGGGTCTTTCTTCCAACTTGTTTTCTCCATTTTTTTTACTCTTGTGGAAGATGAATATGACTAATAGTCAACTTACATTATTGAAGTCATGAGAGAGTGAAGGTAAATCCCAGAGTCACGATCCATAGAGAGCTGATTAGAGAGGAAAAGAGAGAATGAGTACCTATTTCCTCTTAAACACAAGTATCTTGCAAGCCACATTTCAATCACTGTCTCTGAACATATCTCCTTACTTCCAGTGTCTCCCTGATTTCCTTGAAGTGCACTGTTGACAACTCTGTCTCTTAGTTTCATGATCAGCCCAACCATTTTGTTCTAAAAGAGGAAGCATAGTGTAGTGGAAAGAATACAAGGATTGGGGAAGGGATCAGGAGATTTAGATTTGAATCATAGTTTTGTTAACTACTGTGGGGTCATAGGAAAATCCCTCTACCTATCAGGGACTTGGTTTCTAAATCTGAAAAATTGAAATGTAACAAGTGAGCTAACTACTTCACAAGGAGGTTGTGAGGAAGTCATTGTGTAAATGTGAGTTATTATTAAAAGGCTGACCCCAATTCTGAGAGCCAAATGTCACATTTGTCTTTCCACTGCTGGCATTTATCACAAATCTTTATCTGGGTCAGACTGATTTAAGCTGTCAAGATCCAGTACGTTTTAAAGGCTTTTCTTCAGGCCAGCCAGCTTTCGACAATTCTATTTCAGATTTTGATGTAATCCTAATATTAATAATTGCTAATATTTATAGCATGCTTTAAGGTTCACAAAGTACTTTTCATATATTGTTTCATTCGATCCTCAATATCCTGTGCATAAGTGCTAATTTGGGACATTTAGGGAGGACTAGCATTTCTGGTGTGAGGGCTTACTTACACTTTTCAAGGCTGCTCATCCACCTTTGGTCTCCACCTTCACCCAACTCTCACCTGTGGCTCCAAGAAGCTGTAGTATGCACAGCAGTCACGACCCAGTAAAACAATCTTGGCAAATGAACTAAGTCAGGTTGAGGGTAACGAACAGGCCTCAAAGAGGGATGTGAAGATTTCCCTCAGCAGAATGCGTGAAGGAGAATGATTTTTTCCAGTGGCTATGAAGATGGCCAAAACAGGCACTAAACTCCACAGGATGCGTGGAGTTTAGAACAAAGACGCCAAGGCCATCCACTGCATCCTGCACCACTGCCAGTCATTCTGACTTTTGTCTTTCCACTGGACTTCAATAACTGGAAGAGAGAGTGAGGTGGATGACTTCGTGCAACTCTGCCTCATTTAAATCTAATTCATAAGCAAGTCAAGACATCATCCATCACGTCATGTCCTCTTCATAAACAAAGGATCAACAACTACTACTGCTGGTACTATCCCCATTTTACAGATAAAGAACCTGAGCTGAAGAGAAGTCACACAGTACATAAGTGTCTGAGAAAGGATTTAAATTCATGTCTTTCTGACTCCAAGTATAACAATGCCACTATGAAATCTAGCTGCTTACACATATATTTATTGAATTGGTACCTTTCTGTTATATATCTTCCAATGTTTAACTTTGTAGAGTTGTGTAGCAATGAGCAATCTTTTTCTCAAAGACCGCACTGCTGGTGACCATGTCCTGTCATTTGATTAATTACAGCTTGTAGAATGCTGATAAAACTCCTTAAGGGGCTGGAATCACATGTTACCAGTCCAGTTCCTGAAGTCATTTAATGGATTGAATAAGAGAAAACATAAGGAAGAAGGCCAGCAATTTCCCAATGATAATTGGGAAAAGTCTAAAACACATGGCAACAACCTGTGATCAAGTTCCAAACCAAGTCAAAGGCCCAAAGGTCTAAAGCAATATTAATTAAACACCTACAAACTAAGCAAATTATATGTGTGTATATATATATATGTACATGTATTGTATGTACGTATGTATAATATATATATATGTATGTGTATACATATACACATATATATTTACAGTATGCTAAAGCAAAGCAATGAACTCCTTTATTGGCCTGAGAAGCAAGGAGAATGCAAAAAAGTAGTATGTTTAGGAAGGTTGGCAACATGGTGTAATGGACCTAGAGGCAGGAGATCTAGACTCCAATCTTGCCTCCACAATTTACTATATTCTTTATCATGGACAAATAACTTAATCTCTCTGAGTTTCAATTTCCTGCCCTATGAAACAAAGATGCTAATATCTGCACCACCTACTCCAAAGAGTTGTTGTAAGGAAGCTGGAATCAAAATGTGAATGATTATTGCCATTACTGGAACAAAACCACCATTTCTCTTCTTATGAATAAATGAAGACTTCCTAGAGAGGTTGGGATTTCAGTACCTATTTGGCAGATTTGGAAGGAGCTCATAGATCCCTAGGATTTCAGAAGTGAAAGAGGTTTTACAGATCACTTAGTTGCACCCCCTTATTTTAAAAGTGGAAATTGAGGCTTGCAGAGGCTAAGTAAATTGTGCACATAATTAGTCAGCAAAACTGAAATCAGAATTGTCTTTTGACTCCTCAACTAGAGTTTAGTGATCTGAGAGATAGAACGAGGTATCAGTTCAGTGATGAGGAGAATGATAGAACAGGAATTAAGAATAACTAGTTTAACATTAATTTACCTTCCTGTATGTTTGAGGGTAATTCAGGGTGACCTCCCTGGAATTAGACTGCTCTTAGACATGTGCTATCCGCATAAATTGGCATATGAATAAAAGCATGCCTATTTTTGGGCTGCTCAGGTTCAGGATTCTGAAATGGTAGCCTTCCCTTTTGGCATTGAATTCCTATTTCTACACATCCTAGTAAAGAGCTTCCACTAAAACTCTTGGTATGCAAATACATTCCTATGGAGGAAAGACCACACTTTACTCAGCAGTGGTAAACAAATGTTGCTGGTAGATATGCATAATTGGTGGTGTGGTGGAGCCAGCTCTAATAGGCTCTCCAGAGCCCACTGGTGTGAGTAGTGACACCTGGTAAATCAGCAAGCTACAAAGTAGGACTTTCCTTTCAGTTTTGTTGATTGTTTAGACTTAAACAGATGGGAAAAAATATTGTAATACAGTTTCAACTTAAAAGTGTGCTATGGGTACAGTTTCTTTTTATCCAAAGAGCTGGCTGTCAAAAATTTACCAACACACCACTGCACATAATAAAGGAAAGAATGTGGTCTAGTTAATACACCTGGCCTTCTGCTCATCCCTTCCCCACTCCAAACAAAAAACAACTCATTTACATGCCACCCAGTGAGGATAATAGTGAAGTTGGTAGACTTCTTCATTTCAGCCTCCACAAAGCACCTGTGGGATTTTGCAAAACAGAGACATTAAAATAGACTTTGGGGATAGCAGTTTATGTTCAGATATGTAGTGGAAGTAAGAAGGGACTTTCTAACCCCGATCAGGTAACCATCTAGTCACACAGACCTCAAATCAGCACTAGCCAAAGGTGGGAAAAGAAGAGATTGAATCTTTGAACCATTCTCTAGCTTTTGTTAGCTCTCTTGACTGGTTGTGTTAGTTCAAAGGTGTGAGGACTCAAAGTAGTATCAGACTACCCTTGTCAGAGAAAGACTTGTCAGGAAGTGCCACCTAGGGCATGCCAGCAAATGGGAGCAGAGAGCAATAGATGGCAAGGAGGCTGACCATGAGATCAGCTGAAGTACCCATTAGGGACGGTAGAACAGAGAATATAGACATAACATCCAGAGAAAGTAGAAGAGATTCAATTGTCAGCAGAAGGGAGATGTGATTGTCAGCAGAAAGCAGTGTGATGTAAAAAAGGGAAAGAAGGGGCAGTTAGGTGGTGCAGTAAGTAGAGGGCTGGACCTGGAGTCAGGAGGACCTGAGTTCAAATCTGGCCTCAGACACTTGACACACTTACTAGCTGTGTGACTTTGGCAAGTCACTTAACCCCAATTGCCCTGCCTTCCCCCCTCCAAAAAAAAAAAAAGAAACAGGAAAGAAGAAAATCAAATTACCAGTATCAAAAATGAAAGGGATAAATTCACCACCAAAGAAGAGGAAATTAAAACAATTGTTAGGAGCTATTTTGCCCAGTTATATGCCAATAAATTTGATGATCTAAATTAAATAGATGAATACCTACAAAATATAAATTACCCAGATGTATCAGCAAGGCAATAATCACAACATTGACAATAATTGTGAATATGCTTGTGTAGTTCTGTATCGCAAAATATGAGTCTCTCCACATAGAATGTTGAAGAAGTAAAACATTTATTCAGATGCCAGAGAACCAAATCCCAAAACCAACAAGTCCAACATATCCAAGCAGCAACCAAATCCCAAAACCAGTAAGCCTACTTCATCATAGCAGCAAAGAACTTAAGACACAATATCACAGCAGGGAGCCACACTATCCCACTAGCCTTCCTCCCCACTGGAGCCTTCCCACAAACACTCACAAATTCTAGTTCACTCCTTGCCTGTGTCCTTCTCCTCTGACAGTTCTAACTTGCTCTGAACATTTCCTGTTCCACCCTTCCAGTTCCACTCATTCAGCAAGCTCCTCCCACTGCATGTGACTTAGGTTTCCTGTGACATAAGCAGGTCACATGGGCCTATTAATGGGTGGGAAAGATCTTCAAATTTACATTACCATTACACCAGGTTTATAGAAGAAAAAGTAGAATACTTGAATAGTCCAATCTTAGAAAAAGAAATTGAACATACTGTCAATGAACTTCCTAAGAAAAAAATCCCCAGGACCAGATGAATTCCCAAGTGAATTCTACCAAATATTTAAAGAACAATTAATCCCAATACTATATAAACTATTTGGGGAAATAGGTGAAGAAGGGGTCTGACCAAAGTCTTTATGACACAAATAAGGTGCTTTTACTTAAACCAGGAAGAGCCAAAACTGAGAAAGAAAATTATAAACTAATTTCCCTAATGGATATTGATGCAAAAATTTTCAATAAAAATACTAGAAGGGCTGGTTGGGAAAACTATGGACATAATTGACCATATCAATAGCAAAACCAACAAAAATCCTATGATTATCTCAATAGATGCAGAAAAAGCTTTTGACAAAATACAATAGAGCGTAAGAACAAAAGGAGCTTTCCTTAAAATGATAAGTAATATTTATCTGAAACTATCAGCAAGCATTATCTGTAATGGGGATAAGCTAAAAGTCTTCACAATAAGATCAAGGGTGAAGCAAGGACTCCCCTTATCACCTCTATTATCCAATATTGTACTAGAAATGTTAGCTGTAGCAATAAGAGAAGAAAAAATAAGTTTAAGGAATTAAAATAGAATGAGGAAACAAATCTATCAGTCTTTGCAGATAATATGATGGTATACTTAGAGAATCCTGGAGAATCAACTAAAAAACTACTTGAAATAATTAACAATTTTAGCAAGTTGGAGTATACAAAATAAACTCACATAAATCATCAGCATTCCTATATATTACCAACAAAATCCAGGAGGAAGAGGTAGAAAGAGAAATTCCATTTAAAATAACTGTAGACAATATAAAATCCTTGCATGTCTACCTGCCAAGATAAAACCTGGAACTGTGTGAACACAATTAAAAAACACTTTTCACACAAATAAAGTCAGATCTAAACAGTTGCAAAACTATTCATTGCTCATGGGTAGGCCAAGTCAATACAATAAAAATGATAGTTCTACCTAAATTAACCTATTTATTTGGTGCAATATCAAACTACCAAAAATTATTTTATAGAGCTGGAAAAAATAATAACAAAATTCATCTGGAAGGTCAAAGATATCAAGGGAATTGATGAAAACTTGTGAAAGAAGGTTGTATAGCTGTATGAGGTCTCAAACCATATTATTAAGTAGTAATTATCGAAACAATTTGGTACTAGCTAAGAAATAGACTGGTGAATCAGTGGGAGAAATTAGGTACACATGACACAATACTAAATTGCCACAGTAATCCAGTAAATGATAACCTTAAAGATCCAAGCTTTTGAGATAAAAATTCATTATTTAGCCACAACTCCTCTTGTCACCAACACTCTTTCAATGAGTGTGCTCCCAAAGGCAAAAGGCTAACCTCTGAGTTTATATACTCTTCTTCAGGATCAAAGGGCATCACAACCATGCCTCTCAAACACATGTGACTTAGGCCTTCTTGTGACTTAAGCAGGTCATCAAAAATTCCCGATTCAATCAAAGATTCCTTAGTTCTGAGAAGCACTCCAAAACAAAGACAACAAAAATCCACTTTGCTTGCCATTACATTTGAAAGGCAAAACTCATCAAAGGTACTTGATTACCTCAGCTTTCCAAAAGAGAAAACAGTAAAGAAAAAAAAAGTCCCACCTTAATTACCATAAAAAATATGGGAAAAGTTTAAGAAGCCCTGTGTAAGATATGACAAGCAGGATGATTTCAGAAAAACCTGGAAAGACTTACACAAGCTGATGCAAAGTAAATTGAGCAGAACCAGGAGGACATTGTACTCAGTAATAGCAACATTGTATGTTGAAGAAATGTGAATGGCTTAGCTATTCTCAGCAATACAATGATCTAAGACAATCTCAAAGAACTCATGATGAAGTATACTATGTGCCTACAGAGAAAGAACTGATACTGTCTGAATACAGACTGAAACATGCTATTTTTTTTACTTTCTTTCTTCCTTTCTTTTTGAGTCTTCTTGTACAAAACAATTAATATGGAAATGTTTTACTTGATAGCACATATATAACCTATATCTGATTGCTTACTCTCTCAGGGAGGGAAAGAGGGATAGAATTTGGAACTCAAAACTTTTTTTTAATGTTTAAAATTGTTCTAACTTAATTGGTGGGAAATAAAATACTATATTTTTCAAAAAAAGAAAGCAGTGTGACAACATTACCAAAGGACATCTCCAGCTCTACTAATGGTAGAGGTGTAAGTTGCCCTGGCCACACGTGTGCCTGTTCAAACATGTCCCTTTCTGTGTGCTCTTCATGCATGTACCTTCACCATAGAGGTTATTGTATGCCCCTTTACATGTATCCCCTGTTTGTACATGTTCCTACATGTACCTTCCACATATGTTCCTTCTTCTCTTCATTTATATCCTTCCCAACTGGTGGTGCAGTAACCTATGGGAAAGTGTGCTCTGTGTGTATGGGGAGGAGAGATCTTTCCTGTCGCTGTGTTGTCACTGTATTTCTTGTCACTGGCTGTCTTTCCTTTGGAACTAACATGCCCAGTGACTGATAAAAGTACATACATCAGGGGCAGCTAAGTGACGCAATGAATAGAGCACTGGCCCTGGAGTCAAGGAGACCTGAGCTTATATTCAACCTCAGACACTTGACACTTACTAGCTGTGTGACCTTGGGCAAGTCACTTAATCTCAATTGCTTCAAAAAATATTTTTTTTAAGTACATACATCAGTAAAGGAAAGTCAACTATGGTTTTCAGTAGGTAGTGACCCCCACTGTTCCTATGAACTACTGTTGCCTTTCTGGGGTTCATGTGCCCCGGATACTGCACTAGAATCTCATTTTTTCTGAGTTTTTACTAGTCAAACATACAATAGAATGCATTATGAAAAGCTTTTCTGAAATAGCTCATCCAAGCTTTATGAAGGAAGGGAGTTGAATTTACAACTAGCATTTCTGAAAGCTCACCCACCATTTAATTTTATGACTCCATCAATTTGCTATTTAATTGTTTTAACTAGTCCAGGTACCACACAGTTTCACTTTATTCTTTCTTCAATGCAATGGTTGATGAAAAATGGATTGAGTATGAAGGCACAAGCTGAAGAAGGAAGTCACTGGGTTTTTGTCTTTAGGAGAGCATTGCTTAAATTGGTTGGTCCATGGAACACTTTGGGGCTTGAAATATGTTGACAGAACACATGAATGCTGGTCCAAGGGTCTGGGAAGTACGGAATACTTCAAGAAAAAAGGCACATCAGGGAAATTTTGGAGTAAAATTTAAAAAGTTCTCTCCTTTGACACACATATACAAAAACTGCTATATGTTTCCAATAGTTGCCTAACTTCATATGTAATAATTTAATGGAGGAAATATGTGAACATCAACATTTTCCCATTCAATACCAAGGTCCTATGGAAGAGAGTTTTGGACAGATTTTTATTTATGAAGGCAGCCAGTTTGGCTTTATAAAACAATTTTGAAAGCATTTGGAATCACCCCCATCCAGCTAACCCCAGAGGTCCTGATAGGCCTTTTTGCCTGGGCACCAGGACCCACCAGGTGCTCTTAGAGTAGAGTATTCTCTGCCAGAACCAGTGGCCAGAGAGAGTTTCACATATGCATGAGATGGATCTCTGGCCTGGCAACCGATACTACTCAGCCAGTACCTATTAGCCACCTTAACTCTCTGTGCCACTGGGGTTGCCCTGAAGAATCACATTGGCAGGTTCTGGTTTGCTTTTGCTTTCAGCTAGCTTTCAGCTAGATATGATTTTCCATTTTATGACTAGGGAAACACGATGGCTGTCTGACTGAGATTAGCTGGAGCACTGTTTTACAAGAACTGCATTTAAAATTTACTTTCTCTCTATGAAACCTTTTCTAATGTTTCAAAACAATTGAAAAGACAATCTGATGCTAAATGGGGGTAATCGACAAAGCATTCCCTTTGTCTAGAAAGGAAATTGGAATTGCTGTTCTCTCCATCCCACACAGATAACATTAAACATCCTAATGGATCCAAAGCACATTACCGTCTACTTCAAAAGAAAAAAAAGAAAAAACCCCACCACTTTAGTGAATCTCTGATAGGATGAGGAAGTCAGTTTTCACAGAAAAAAATCACTTTATGAAGACACATTCTACAGAAATAGCAGTTACTTTTTGTATATTATAATACCCTGATCTAATTCTAGATTCTCTGGCCTATTGAGGTAACATGCAGGCCTATGATTCACTCCAAATACTATATGTATCATGTACCACTGTTTCAGAGCAGTTGGGAAAGACTGAAAAATTAAATTCTGAAAAGCAAGCTTCATCATAATGGAAAATCCAATTAACTTTAGCTACCGTAGCAGTGTACCAGCAGGACAGTAATTTTGCCTTCTACCAAAATGGTTTACTGTTCATTAGGTAGGATGTAGAAAATTAAACAGCGCCAATAATTTTTCTTGACCTTATGGCTAGTATCATCAAACGGTGCTTGCACTGAAAAACTGGCTACGGACATCCATTTGAGCATGTCTTGTCTGAATAGGTCAAAGTGAACTCTTTGAATCTTGTTTGTTTTTTCCTGAATGTGGCACAAGTGAATTGCTGTTAAGCTCAAATAAGCTTTTATATGTGAAAGTTGTTTGTGGCAACAAAGCACTTTATTGATTAATTCAAAAGATTCATAATTTCACATGGACATTCCCTCCACTGGGGCAGACAACAATCTTCAAATATAAGTTGCCGGGACCAAAACTATTTTTGATTACCTGGTGTCAAGACTTTTTGTAATGAACCTCTCCGGACTCAGGTAGGTGGCACACGGACCAAGGACATACAACCGCTATTCTAGCTTGGTAGGATGTACATTTTGTCACATGGTTTTCAAGAACCGAGGGCCATCTTTACACCAAGTGTGTGGTGTGTGATTTGGCTGGAGACTATGTAAATAGAAAGCATCTAGGTGGTGCAGTGGACAGTGTGCCAGGCCTGGAGTCAAGAAGACCTGAGTTCAAATCCAGCCTCAGATACCTGCATGATCCTGGGCAAATCACTGCACTTCTGTTTGCCTCAGTTTTCTCATCTATAAAATGAAAATAATAATAGCCCCTACATCCCAGTGGTATTGTGAGGATGAAATGAGATCAGTGTAAAGTGTTCAGTGCATGCCTGGCACGTGGTAAGCACTATATCAGCGTTAGCTAGTATTATTACTAGGAAGACGATGATGATGATGATGTCACGTATCACTTAACTTTTCAAAGTACTTTCTCCCAAGGTTTTGGAAACCTATGACTAAAATAGCAGATGGGCCAGTCACACAGGGATAGTGCAGGATAGAAGATGAAAAGTCTGCATGTGATACTAGTAACTCTTATGTTCGCCCTAAATGAAGGGCCTGAGCACTTTGGATGGACTCACTGTGGTAGATGGTGGTAATGATGATGATGATGAAGATAATGATGATGATAGCTAACATTTACAAAGTGCCTACTGTGTGCCATGCTAAATGCTTTACAAATATTACCTAATTTGACCCTCACAACAAATCTGGAAGGTAGGTGCTATTATTATGCCCATTTTTCAAATGAGGGAACTGAGACAAGTGGAGGTTAAGGGACTTGACCAGGGACACAGACAGTTAATAAGTGTCTGAGGCGGGACTTAGGTCTTCCTGACTCAGCACTCTAATCCACTATGTCACTTAGCTGTAGACTTATGGGAGGACCTGAAACAAGAGAAGTATGGGGCAAGAAGAGGTTTTTTGGGTAGGATCTATACTGGGGTGGGGAACCTTTGGCCTCCAAGTCACATGTGGCCTTCTAGATCCTTGCATGAATCCAAGTTTGACAGAACAAATTCTTTTATTAAGGGGATTTGTTTTGTAAATTTTGGATTCAAAGGGCCTTAAGGATGTAGAGGGCCACATGTGGCCTCAAGGCCTCAGGTTCCCCATTGAGGAGATCACAGATCTACTGAAGTATTCTGAAGATTCTCACAGCTGTTCTCTAAGTTAGGTGGAGCAGCAATTATTATATCCTACTATTTTTCACCTACATAACCCCAGACACAGAGGAATTAAATAACTGCCTTAAGGCGATACAGTTAGTATCAAAGCTAGGACTAGTACCCAGAGTTCTTACACCTAGCTTGCTAACAACCAGCTCAGTAACTTTTTTCTACCAGATAGATCACGTTGCCTCAAAATGGCAGAGATAGAACACTTTGACATCACTCCCTTTGCCCCATCTCTATAATTTCCTCTAGATGGTGAATATTGACTTTTGCCTTCTCCTGCTACTTTCTGTTTAGTCATGTGAATATACCCTTCCCTTTGGATCATGTTAATTAGCCCACTTAACTTGTCTTGGAAACAGGGGAGGGGGAAGGAAGAATAGAAGAATAACTGAGAAGAGGATGAAAGAAATGTGGACTTGCACACAGGTTAGAAAGCAGTGGGGAGGTGAAGTGAATAGAGTGCCAGGCAGGTCCCTGGGAAGCTTAGCCTCATTGGTCTAAATGGTGTAAGTGTTGTTGAAATTGGGAGGTGAAAGCAAGATACCTGAAGATATCTTTGCCATAGACTCAAAAATAGTCTAGGCAGAGTCTTAACTGAATAGTTCAAATGCAATCTGGTTAGTTAGTCCTATTTTTTTCATGTTCCCCACCCACCCCCTAAATCTCCATCTCCCTATGTTTTATTTCTGTCCCAGTACAACTGCTGCTTGTGCTTTTTAGCATTTGGGAATAATTTGGAACTATTTTTGGATGCTTCCAATCTTTTGGCATCAAAAAAACCATACGCAACAAATAAATTCCTTTATTAAAATCCTAGAAATTAATGAGGAAGATAGTTCTTAATATTAGGCCATTTAGCCAATTACCTCTTTTCTTGTCTGGGGCAAGATTATTCCCAGTAGTCAATTTTCTCGTACTCTGATGCCTATTTTTAAATGTCCTAACCAACAGTTGTTCTGCCACCTCCTTTGGGAGATCATTCTACCACCTTCTCATTTGCTCTTTCAGGGGGCTTTCCCTGCTAATTGGCTTCACCTTGCTGTTTCTTCATTTTCTTTCTTTTCTTTTCCTTAGTTATTCTGCCTTGTAATGATACCATTTCTTTCACATTGTTCATCTCTGTGAAGACAATTTCCATAGTCTCACAAATTATTATTCAGACCAATTCATCTATTTTTCCTAATCAAAAATGCCCATTTGAAATTTAATACTATCATTATATATGGGCATAGCTCCTCCTCTTCCTCTTCCTCTTCATCCTCCTCTTCTCTCTCTGTCCACGTGAGGAGTCATATTCCTACATGTAGGTGCTCTCTCCAAAGGAATACAAATTTTGGTCATTTATATTTCACAAGGTATCTTGGGATTTGGGGGCTACATTTTTTTCTTCCCTATATAGTTTATCATTGGTTGGCTATTTGCTCTGTTTTGTTTTGTCTCTTGTCATTTTCAATTGCGAAATCTTGAGACATAGCTCTGAAAAACCAGGTTTTTATAAAGTCCATTGGGATTCAAATGGACCTATTTGACTATGCCTTTAAACTCAAATCATGCTGCCTTTCACTGATTGGTCCAAGCCTCACTTGATCATTGTTTGGGTTTTGTTGTCTCAGAGTGAGTATAAATAGCAATCATTTCTGTTCTGGCCCAAAACTCCCAGATTGATTCCTTTGTGAAGGGAAACCAGTTCAACTTTTGCCTAAGTTCTTACCTAGCCTTTAATTGCTGAATGGGTGTTGCATCAGATAAACTGAGACCTCTCAAAGATCTTAGTTTAAAAGGGCTAAGGTACAGGGTACACTGCATCTGGGGCCCTAGTCAGTCATCCTGACCTATGTCTTGCCACTAGACTCTGATGACTCTGAAGGAGAGAGTGAGGTTAATGACTTTGCACAGTTCTGCCTCACTTAAATCCAATTCACTTGCAAGTCAAGACATCATGATGTCATTGGTCTTCTTCAAGAACAAAAGACGAACGACTACAACAACATGGGCATATGTCCCTCTAAAAGAGTCACTCACTTCTAGCTTTTCCTGAAGATTTACAAGCTGTGAGTACAAAGTCCTTAACTGGGCTCAACTACATTTACAAGTGGATGGGTACACTTCCATCGCACTATGCTGGGAACCAAAGTTTCCAGAGCCAGAGGGGCACAGGAGAAGCTATCCCAATTGTTCTCTAGGGTACACAACCTCCGGCATCAGTAACTTCTGTCACCTGGTACTCTCTGTCTTCTATGTTCTGTTCTATGCTCAGCACCATTGAAAAAGGAAATCATAGATAAGTCAGTAAGGAGGAAGCAGTATAGGCATAAATGGAATGCCTAGAACATGGTTGAATAGCTCTTGTCATAGCTAGCCCTATTTGTTGTAACAAAGGGGCTCTCCAAGAAATATCTTTCTATTTTCTCCTTAGAACCTGGAGTGCTTTTTGTTATGTTTTGCTACTGCCAATTATTCCAGCTCTTTAGTTATTCTTCTCTACATGGTCTTCTCTATTTTCCACATTTCTCTTCTTCCCTTCCTTTTCACAGTTTTATTTGGTTAAATGTTAGAGAGTTCCAAATGACAAAGCTATCTAATGAATAGGGTTTATCTGTCTGGCTATGGGAAGCCTATGGTTGCCCCAGGGTGAATGGATTTTCTGGAAAGGAAAAATGAGTTTTTCATGTGGAAGGTAAATTAACTCAGAGTATTAGGTATTCATTCATTCATGTATCCAAGAAGAATTAACTGAATGCCAACCTTCTGGAAGGCCTGACCTTCCCTGTAATTATTCCAAAAGAGTGAAAGGAATTACAAAAGGAGTCATAGTTTCAAGGCTTTACAATTCTCTGTCTCATTTTGTCACCTGCTCTATTACATAGTTTGGGGACTGCCCATAAAAATCCCTTTCTCCTTTATTTCCTTCTCTCACCCTGCATCATTGGTGATGATGATGATGATAGTGAAGCAAACTACAGCCTAGACACAGAGCAATGAAAATAACTGAAAGGCTACGAGCCAAGAGCAAAACAGGGAGGTGTGGGGGGGGGCGGTGGATAAAAGGGAGCTAATGTCAGCCTCTGAGTACTGCCAAGGTGATCCTCTTGCTGTTGGAACCAAGTGGGGGGTTATTTCTGTTTCCTGGCAGAAAAGCTCACACATACACATAGACAGCCTAATAGTGTTTCCTACATGCTTGTTCATAGTCATTGTCGGTCTGAGATTATAGGATCATGGGATCATGAACCTAAAGCTGGAAATGACTCTAGGAAGCCATCTCATCCAACCATCTCATTTGAAAAAAGGGACATCTAAGGATGTGTAGGGGTTTGTTCAAGTTCACTCACTTAGTAAGAAGCAGGGCCAGGATCCAAAGCCAGATCCTCTAACTGCAAACCGACTGTTCTTTCCGTGATAGATGTGAATACCTCGTAAAAATTTGGTTACAGTGGGAAAAAAAAAGAGCAAGGGGGAGATTGCAATAAGGATGTGTTTTTATCATTATAATTAATTAATGCTATTTTAATGTAGTTAATTTTTATCCCATTAGACTAGAGAGCTAGGATTGTCTTTTTCCTTTCTTTGTAACCCCAGTGCTTAGCATATATCCTGGCACATAGTAAGCACTTAATAAATGCTTATTGACTCTGTGACCTAAAAAATAAAATGCACACACTGTGGTGGGAGATGTGATATGTGAAGGGAAGGTCAAATGAGATAATGTATGTAAAGTGCTTTCAAAACCTTAAAGCATTATGTATGTCACCTATCATTATCTTGTTCTTGTCTTCTTTAACCTAGTCCATCCCACACACAGTTGTCAAAGTGATTTTCATTAAACATACATGTAACTATGTCACTCCCCTATTCAATAAGCTCCAGTGGCTCTCTAAATAGGCAAAAATATAAAATACTCTGGTTAGCCTTGAAAGTCTTCCACAAAACAGCTCCTCTCCTACACTCTAGCCAAACTGACCTTCTCTTTTCCTTACCCATGACACCCCATCTCCTGTCTTCCTACCTTCCCACTGACAACCCCTCCAACCCTACCATGCCTGGAATACATTCCCTGTTAGCCTGATTCACCTCAGAAAATCCCTCTCTTTCTCCAAGCCTCACTTTAAGCCCCATCTCTTGCAGGAAACCTTTCCTGACCCCCTCAATTGCTAAGGCCCTCTTTCTCTGACTACCTTGTAATTTTTTAATTTTTTCTTTATATTTTCCTTGTATAAACTCACTTATACAGGGTGTCATGAAAGATTTAGTCCTCTAAACCTTACTAGTTTCAAACTACACCAAGCCTTTTAGTACACCCTATGTTTAGTACACCCTACACTCATTTATCTCAGAATATAGTAGTAGAGTCTCATCTTCCTATTTGTATACCCAGCACCTAGAACAAAGCCTGCCACCAGTACACTCTTAATTAACGCTTTTGGAGTGATTGATGGACAGCAACAGTTCTGGGACAAGTGGATATCCTGTTGTTGTTATCATCATCATCACCATTACTTTGTGTTTAATTTTCTCTGCACTGTTGCACAAATGGATGAAATGACAAGTATTGAAATGTGAGCACATCTTTTGTAGGATCACTGAGAAGCATCTTCAGGACCATTCACACAGGAGATACGATGATGGGCATGATGCAGACCTCATCCTGTTTCCATGTGGTTTTGATTCTCTATATTTAAGAGCTTTTCAATCCACATGGCTCTTGAGTATCTGATGTGATGACATCGATGATGAACTTTGTCCTTAAATTTTTATTTACGAATGCTATGTTGGGTGATTGTGCACAACACTTTTACCTGTGACAATTCATCACACCCAGGACACGTTATTGGTGAATTCCTAAGACTATTTTGAGCTGTCCATGTTGCGGTTGCTGTTGTAGCGGTTGATATGTGACTGGCTAGTGGTGATGTGCTCTAACCACAGTGACACAGTTTGCACACATTGATAACAAATTCCTGTGAAGAGTTTTATGTGAAGTTAACCTTTTTCTTTAGTCACATGATCACTATTCTTAGTTAGATCACTGCATCTCTGCTTTAATACAATGCCTGCTTCTCTCTCTTTGTAAATGCAGTGTTCAGAATGAATTCCCATTGATTGGTAGAGACTGCTTTAAGGGAAAAGACAAAAATTACAAATAACAGCCATTGCAGGGACAGGTGGTTAGTAGCAGAAAATATTTTCCTGCAATGGGGCAGAATTAATTCTGCTTTTCTTCATCCAGCAATATGTCTCTTCAGAGGCTGACAGACAGGTCTGACAGAATAGAACAAAACTTAATTTTCTCTCTCTACAGCTACAATGCTGTCAGTCTGATCTCCTTTTGGAATACTCTGCTGCACTCTGAGTGTCACTTTGTGAGCCTGACAGAGGCAGGGACACAATGGTCTAGAAACTGCTAAAGAACTGAACTCTACAATTGGGCCCCTCCCCAACCCTGTTGGGAAGTCACTTTGTTTATCACTGCCTACAAGGCAGCAAAGAGAATCACAGAAGTGTCCTTTACGAAGACTAGAGTATAATGCAGGAAAATGCCATTATGACTAGTGATCTAGAGCACTAAATCACAAAGCGTAATTCCTATGCAGTCATTTAAAGTCATCAACAGTAAAGGAAGGTGAGATTTCTGGATTTAATTTGGCTGAAATTGGCTTTCTCTTAAGACTGAATTGGAAAGGTGCTGTCCCATGATACAGAACTGCCCTTCTGTTTACAATCTAAACAGACCTTCTTTAAGGAGAGGATAACTACGTAGTATATTACCTCAAGCTCAGAGTAAATTAAAAGCTTTAATTTTCTTTTAAATGCTCATGGAAATGTAGCCATTTTAGGATATTGAGTTTGATTGAGTATTAATTGATTGAGCTTTCTAAAGCCTTAGACAATCAGCTTTTTTCAATAAAATTCTAGATAACAGGGTAAAGAGTTGTTATATTTTAAGAAAATTCAATTGAGCAAAAAACTTTAATTGCTACTATAGGTACCTCAGAGGAGTAGCCTATGCCCCTCCAGAAAAAGAAGTAACACAAGCCTAAGTGAGAATGATTGAAATAAAAAACACTAAAAGGCAGCTGAACCCAGCTAATTGCAATCTTGGTCTTGAAGACCAAATAATAAAACTCAATTTCCTCCTCTCACCAGAGAGGTTTTAGACTATGGGTGCAAAATATTGCACATATTGTTTATCTGGTGGGTTTGCTCATCTGCTTTTCCTTGTAATCAGGGAGGGCATATAGATGATAATAATAAGAGGAATAAGAATAGCTAACATTTACATAATACTTTTAAGGTTTTTACATTTACATAACACCTTTTCCATTTACATAATACTTTTTAAAGTTTGCAGAGCACTTTAAGTATGTTGTCACATTTTATCCTCCCAACAGTCCTGTGCAATAAGAGTTCTTATTATCTCCATTTTACAGATGAAGAAACTGAGGGAGACAGAAGCTAAGTGATTTGCCCAAGGTGCACAGCTAAGTACTGAGGCAGCATTTCAATTCAAGTCTTCTTGATTCCAAGTGCAGCAAAATAACACACACACATGCATAACATGTATGTGTCTATATACATACATGTATATATGCAGACATTTATATGTACATATGCGTATAAAATATCGATAGCTATACCTCTCTATAGCTATATCTACCCGTAGTTACATACATACATACATATATATGCAGATAGGTTTTTAAGATACAAGTTATAAAATATAAGATATATTTATAGGTATGTGGATATTTGGGTGTGTGTATGTGTGTGTATGTATACACACACATATGTTGGGGTGGTATAGTGTGTGTGTATGTGTGTGTGTGTGTGTGTGTAGATGTAGATATAGATGTAGACTACTTAAGAGTGTAATGTTGGGGGTGGAGCCAAGATGGCGGCTGGAAAGCAGGGACTAGCATGAGCTTCCCACTGAGCCCCTCCAAAAACCTATAAAAAATGGCTCTGAACCAATTCTAGAACTGCAGAACCCACAAAACAGCAGAGGGAAGCAGGGCTCCAGCCCAGGACAGCCTGGATGGTCTCTGGGTGAGGTCTATCCCATATGGAGCTGGGAGCAGAGCGGAGTGGAGCAGAGCAGAGCCCAGCGTGGGCCGCGTGGACCAACCAGACCAGGAGCCAGGCGGAGCGTGCCCTAGTGCCCTGAATCAATGAGCTGCAGCAGTTACCAGACTTGTCAACCCACAAACACCAAAGAAAACAGAGAAAGTTAGTGGGAAAAACTGCTGGGGACAGAGTGAAAGAAGGAGTTCACGGTTCAGTTACCGCCCTGGGGGCAGCGGAGGTGGGGCAGCTACAGAACTACAGCTGCAGTTGCTTCTGGCCCCAGGCCCACCTGGTGGGAGGAAGTAAGTGGCTGATCAGAGCAGGAGTGAAGAGCCTGCTGAAGATCTAAGTCCAGTCAGGGTTGGGGTTTCTTGGGGAAGGAGGAGTGCTGGTGTGGCAGCACATCCACCCAAGCTTGGAACATAGTTCTTTTAACTGTACAAGCAGTCATACCCAGCTGAAAAATTCAAGGGTCAAGTAAGATGGCAGGGAACATGGCCAGGCAGCAAAAATGCACCCAGATTCAGTCTCAGACTTTGGAATCTTTCTTTGGTGACAAAGAGGACCAAAAAATAAAGCCAGAAGTCAACAAAGTCAAAGAGCCTATAACAAAAGCCTCCAAGAAAAACATGAACTGGTCTCAGGCCATGGAAGAGCTCAAAAAGGATTTGGAAAAGCAAGTTAGAGAAGTAGAGGAAAAATTGGGAAGAGAAATGAGAAGGATGCAAGAAAACCATGAAAAACAAGTCAATGACTTGCTAAAGGAGACCCAAAAAAATACTGAAAAATATACTGAAGAAAACAATACCTTAAAAAATAGACTAACTCAAATGGCAAAAGAGTTCCAAAAAGCCAGTGAGGAGAAGAATGCCTTGAAAGGCAGAATTAGCCAAATGGAAAAGGAGGTCCAAAAGACCCCTGAAGAAAATACTACCTTAAAAATGAGATTGGAGCAAGTGGAAGCCAGTGACTTGATGAGAAATCAAGATATGATAAAACAGAACCAAAGGAATGAAAAAATGGAAGACAATGTGAAATATCTCATTGGAAAAACCACTGATCTGGAAAATAGATCCAGGAGAGATAATTTTAAAATTATTGGACTACCTGAAAGCCATGATCAAAAAAACAGCCTAGATATCATTCTTCAAGAAATTATCAAGGAGAACTGCCCTGATATTCTAGAGCCACAGGGGAAAATAGAAATTGAAAGAATCCATCGATCGCCTCCTCAAATAGATCCCAAAAAGAAATCTCCTAGGAATATTGTTGCCAAATTCCAGAGCTCCCAGATCAAGGAGAAAATACTGCAAGCAGTCAGAAAGAAACAATTTGAGTATTGTGGAAACACAATCAGAATAATGCAAGATCTAGCAGTTTCTACATTAAGAGATTGAAGGGCTTGGAATATGATATTCCAGAGGTCAATGGAGCTAAGATTAAAACCAAGAATCACCTACCCAGCAAAACTGAGTATCATGCTACAAGGCAAAATATGGATTTTCAATAAAATAGAGGACTTTCAAGCTTTCTCAGTGAAAAGACCAGGGCTGAACAGAAAATTTGATTTTCAAACACAAGAATCAAGAGAAACATGAAAAAGTAATCAAGAAAAAGAACAAGAAAAAGAAATCGCAAGGGACTTACTAAAGTTGAACTGTTTTGTTTACATTCCTACATAGAAAGATGATGTGTATGATTCATGAGACCTCAGTATTAGGGTAGCTGAAGGGAATATGCATATATATATATATGTGTGTGTGTGTATATATATGTATATGTGTGTATGTATGTGTATATGTATGCATATATATATATATATATATATGAAGAGAGAGAGAGAGAGAGAGAGAGAGAGAGAGAGAGGGCACAGGGTGAGTTGAAGATGAAAGGATGATATCTAAAAGAAATAAAATCAAATTAAGGGATGAGAGAAGAATATATTGAGAGAGGGAGATAGGGAGAGATAGAATGGGGTAAATTATCTCACATAAAAGTGGCAAGAAAAAGCAGTTCTGTAGGAAGAGAAGAGAAGGCAGGTGAGGGGGAATGAGTGAATCTTGCCCTCATCAGATTTGACCTGAAGAGGGAATACCATACATACTCAATTGGGTATCTTACCCCACAGGAAAGAAGGAGGAAGAAGGTAAAAAAGGGGGGATGATAGAAGGGAGGGCAGATGGGGGAGGAGGTAATCAAAAACAAACACTTTCGAAAAGGGACAGGGTCAAGGGAGAAAATTCAATAAAGGGGGATAGGTTAGGAAGGAGCGAAATATAGTTAGTCTTTCACAACATGAGTATTGTGGAAGGGTTATACAAAATGATACACATGTGGCCTATGTTGAATTGCTTGACTTCTTAGGGAGGGTGGGTGGGAAGGGAAGAGGGGAGAGAATTTGGAACTCAAAGTTTTAAAAACAGATGTTCAAAAATAAAAAAATAAGTTTTTGCATGCAACTAGAAAATAAGATACACAGGCAATGGGGCATAGAAATTTATCTTGCCCTACAAGAAAGGAAGGGAAAAGGGGATGGGAGGGGAGTGGGGTGACAGAAGGGAGGGCTGACTGGGGAACAGGGCAACCAGAATATATGCCATCTTGGAGTGGTGGGGAGGGTAGAAATGGGGTGAAAATTTGTAATTCAAACTTTTGTGAAAATCAATGCTGAAAACTAAATATATTAAATAAATTAAATTAAACATAAAGAAAAAGAGTGTAATGTTCACACTAAGTTTGGGATAGTTTGGAAAACATTCAGAAAAATTTCAAATCCTCAGCTTAAGAAGTGTCATTACTGTGTAAGCAGGTAATTTGAAGAGAAGGGATCACCAGGAGAAAGAGTGTAGCATTTGGAGTCAGGGACCTGGATTCAAATCCTGAATCTGCCCATTACTACCTTTACGACCTTGAGGAAGCAAATTAACCTGCTTGGGCCTTATTTACCTATACAATGAGGGAGATGGATTAAACAACTTCCAAGGTCCCTTCCAACTCTAACATTATCATCCTATGACATTAGGGATCATATAATACAAACCCCTTATCTTGCAGAGGAGGAAACTAGAACCTAAAAAGGTGAAATTACTTTCCCAAGGACACAAGGGTTGTCAGCGACACAGACAAGACTAGGATTCCAGCCACCTGTTCTTCTGCTCTAAAGGATTATTTTTAGTAATAATCATGTAATAATTAGCAGGTATGTTGGAAATGGAAATGTTAAATTAGCATAATAATTATATTAATTGTCATCATTATGAGAAAAATTATGTTATCTTGGGGGAATAGGGAGCTAGGCTTGGTGTCAGAAAGCCCTGAGTTCAACTCCTGTCTTGGCCACACACATTCTTGCTATGTGACTAAGAGCAAGTCTCTGAGCCTTCCTTACATGGGGCAACTAGCTGGATTCCCACCTACAGAGAAGTTGCTGATCCCTATCAGAAGAGGGAGTTGCTACACTTTGAGATCCTCACTATAGGTCTCAACTGAAAAACAAGGAGAAGCTAGGTGGCACAGCAGATATTGCTCAGTCATTTTCAGTTGTGTCCAACACTGTGACCCCATTTGGGCATTTTCTTGGCAAAGGTGCTGGAATGGCTGCCATTTTCCTCTCCAGCTCATTTTACAGTTGAGGAAACTGAGGCAAACAGGATTAAGTGACTTGCCCAGGGTCACACAGCTAGTATCTGAGGCCTGGATTTGAACTCAGGAGAATGTCTCTTCCTAACTCCAGGCCTGGCACTCTATCTACTGCATCACCATAGTAGATGCTTATGAAATATTTACTGGCTGAGTAGGAGTTCGGAAACCTGGGTCATAGACCTAGTAAGTATCTAAGGCCAGATTTGAACTCAGGAAGATGAGTCTTCCTGACTTCAGATCCAATGTTCTATCCACCATGCCAGCTAGCTGGCCTTGGCTTAGTGGGAAAAGTGCTGGATTTAGAGTCAGAAAGGCATGAGTTTGAATCATATCTCAGGCACTTCCCAGATGTGTGCCCTCGGGTAACTCACAATCTCTCTCAGGCTCAGTTTCTTCATCTCAAGAAAAAATATCCCCATAAAAACTAGTAATAGTACCTACCTCCAAGGTTGTGAAGATCAAATGAGATAACATATGCAAAGCTTTTCACAAACCCTAAAACACATACACACATATACACATACACAGGTATGTATGTGTGTATATATATGTATAATATAGTACATATTTATACTACCTATTATTATTTTATGCACAAAAACTTGGGTTTTAGGGTATTCTACTAAAATTTATGAAAATAAAAATTTAATAAGATATTTGAATTAAAAATATAAAGTTAAATGGGGAAAAAATTATACATGATTAGGAACAGGTGATTTGAGAAGTTCAAGCAACATAATGCAAGTAATATAAAGATTTCATTTTTGAAAAGTAAAATGCTACAGTTTCTGACCTTGATGTATCTTGACGTAAGTTTCTAAGCAAGGGTTTGCTGTGATATTCTATTTTTTTGAAGACAGTTATTTAAAAGAAAAAAAATCATAGTACACAAGATTATCTCTGGTGCCTGCAGAAAATGACAGGAAATGGCTTTAAAATGGCTAAGAAAAGTATTTGTGATTTATTAGTCCAGTGAAACGGAAGAGAAGGCGCCCACTTAACAAAGCAGTCAGAGTTGACCTTAACCAAGAAGACTAGGATGCGGAAACCCATTGACCAAATTCATCCCAATTATAGCTACATGATTATGAATAAGTCTATGAGTCTGCAACTTTGGAATGACTATAATTTCCATGTATAAAATCATCCTTGCTCCCTTACAATCTGATTGGGCATAGGAAAGGGAAGGAAAGAGCTTTATTTCTCAGTATAAAGATTAACTCCGACGAGCTCTCCCTGCCACTTTCCCTAAGAGTAGGATCAGAAGATCATGGATCTTGAGTGGGAAGGGACCTTGAAGGCCATCCCATCCAATCCCTTCATTTCACAGTTGAGGAATCAAACCCATGAAGGTTAAGTGACTTGCCCAAGAATTATCACTTCTTGTCATCGTTCTACAGTTAGCATGGAATATCACAGATGGAAGGAGAGTAAAATACCATGTAGCCCATCATTTCCCAAACCAATTTAACCATTGAACACTTTGGGTTCCACTTTGGCTGAACCTTCAATGCCAGTCTGGCTTTCTGTGGGGATGAACATCTCTTGAATAAAGGGGAAAAGGAAATTTTTAGAGCAAAATAAAAAGAAACTTAGTCTGTTTTCCAAATTCAAATCACCACTCATAGTAATTGTCTGATTCTTTTGTTCATACATAATTTCATACTTAATACTTTTGCTTGGGGGGAATATCACATGTGATTCCCCGTTTACATCATGCACATCCCAGGGCAGCTAGGTGGTACAATGGTTAGAAGGCTAGGCCTAGAATCAGTTCAAATTCAGCTTCTGACATTTACTTGCTGTGTGACTCTGAGCAAGTCACTTCACCTCTTTTTGCCTCAGTTTTCTGATTTGTAAAATGGGGATAATAATAGCACTGACCTTGCAAGGCTGTGAGGATTAAATGAGATAAAGATTGTAAAGGTATTCTAAAATGGAATAGGCTACCTCAGAATGTAACTAGTTCCTCCCCAGGGAGGGTCTCCAAGCAATTGCTTGTTGGGGCATTGCAGAGGAAAGTCTTATTCAGGTTATAGTTTGTACTATTGTTTGTACAATGTCAAGTCAATAAGCATTTATTAAACATCTCCTGGCGCCAGGCAGTTGGCTAAGCAAATAGCTATGTACAAACAGGACCTATACAGGATAAATTGGAGATAATCTCAGACGGAAGGCACTAAAATTAAAAAGGGAGGTGAGGGGGCATAGCCCCTAAGCAATACTTCTTATAGAAGATCGGACTTTAGTGAGATTTGAAGTGAGTGAGGAAGAAGAGATGATGAAGGAGAGAATCTTAGGCATGGGGGACAGCCAGTGAAAATGCCTAGAATCAGGAAATGGAGTGATGTATAAGAGGAACAGCAAGGAAGCCAGTGTCACTGCAACACAGAATACATGTAAAAAAGTGTAAGAAGGTTGGAAAGGTAGTTTCTGAATTCACTCCCAGCTGAGATCCACAAGAGGATTCCATGAAATATAGTTCAAGAAACACTGATATAGTCCAACTCCTTTATTATAAAGAGCATTTATGTGACTTATGACAAGGAACAGCTCACAGAGACAGGCCGGCCAAATAGCCCACCATTCACGTCATGACTCACAGTTTGGGCAAAGGAGCCTGCTAGCCTGTCAGAAACAATGAGGGAAAATATGTATTCCCTGTGGGCAAAACAAGAGAACAGGAAGAAGGGAGAATTCACTTTGCAGAGTCTGGAATTTCTTTGGGTATAGGACAAAACCTAAACATTTTGTTTCCTTTGGAACAATAAACAGGTTTATTTCTTCTTAAGGCAGCGTTATCTCTGATAAGAATAAAGTTGCTTACATGCCTAATGTTAAGAAAAAAAAAAACAAGACTGTCAGGACAATTAACAAAGAATAGGGCCATGAGACTTCCTTTCTTCTACCCTGGGCCTCCACCCTGCATGTTTCCCCAGAGAACAAGGATACAAATCAGGGAGAGGGGAGGGAGTAGGCCCTGGGGTCACTCTCTTTCCAGCTGTTCTCTGGGTGGAGCCTCTTTGCTTTGTTAAAGCTGACTCAAAAATTCTCCCCTTGGATCCTGGCTGTTTCCCGAAAACCTTTGGAAACAGCAAGACGAACAAGAAAATGTCATCATATCACGTGTCCTGGCAGGCAGAGATCCTAAATGGAACTTCAGTCCTGTCCTGAAAGGCAGGAAGCCAGGGGTATTTTTCACTGAAGGCAGGAAGAAAATTTCCGCCTTTCTTTGATGCCCTTTGTTACTACTAACCTGACTAGAAGAAGCTGTGCTTGGAAGCCCAGTCATATTTTTATGCCAAGCCCTACTGATCCATCTGCTCCACCAAATACATGAGTCCACTGTGCTACTTAAGCTACATTTCCTCCTTCTCTGCCTACTGCAAAGGGCTAATGACTATTGTCCAGAAGCTGTGTGGCACAGTGGATAGAGAGCTGGGCCTGGAGTAAGGAAGACCTGTCTTCATATCCCATCTCAGACACTCACTAGCTGTTGAACCTGGGTAAGTCACTTAACTCTGTTTGCCTCAGTTCCTCTTCTGTAAAAAAATAAGCTGGAGGAGGAAATGTCAAAATGCTCCAGGATCTTTGCCAAAAAAAACCCCAAAAACTAAATGGGGTCACAAAGAGTAGGACATGAGTGGACAACAACAGTAACTGTTGTCATTCATTACTGGATCCACAAACTTTAAAATATAAACCTGATATATGAATCTAGGCAGATAACGGACAAAAAAGGCAACTGAAGCATTGAAATTGAGGAAGTTACAAAATCCCCCTCTTCCATCTCTTCACAGATCCTCAGCTCCTTGACTGGTGGTTAAAAAGAAAAAAAAGATACAGATCCTTCCCTGCCCCAATGGAATTTTGCTGATTAATTGTTAAAAATGCCTCAACCAGCTTCTAAGCAGCAACAGAGGTCTGATGGGCTTGTTTTTTAATCTAAGTATCAATGACCGTAGCATAAATTTTAGCACTGAAAGGGACCTTAGAGGACATCTATTCCAACCTCCTCATCATACAGATGAGAAACCAAAACCCAGAGTTGTCAGAGTTGGGGCAACTTGGTAGCACAGTAGATAGAGCTGAGCCCGGAGTCAGGAGGACCTGAGTTCAGATCTGTACTTAGACATTTAGAAGTGATGTGACCCTGTACAAGTCACTTAACCCTGTCTTGCTTTAGTTTCCTCAACTGTAAAATTGTGATAATAATAGCAACTACCTTCCAGGGTTGTGGTGAGAATCAAATGAGATAGCATTTGTAAAGCACTTGGCACAGTGCCTGGTACTTCATAGGCACTTGATAAATGATTCTTTCCTTCCTTTTCATCCTTCCAAAGTAATTTGCCCGAGATCATGCTTATAGTAAGCAAGTGAATTGGGATTTGAATACAGATCCTCTGCTTCCAAATCATTGTTCTTTCTACTGCAGGTCTAAATAAAATAATTGAAACTGGCAAACTAGCAATTTGGATGGTTGAGATTGACATCTTCCACGCAAATACTGATGCATGAATACAAGGACTATATGTGAAGAGAGAGACTGACTGGTGAGGAATTACCAATAATGAACTTTAATTTTGAGTCAGGAGACTGCATTCCACTTTCAGCTCTGCCCACCAACTAGTTTCATATTCTAGCCCTAACTTCATAGACTCATATCAGAAACCCTGGTTATACTCTCAGTATATTCAGTATACTAGTGTTTGTGTATTATTCTAAAGAAAACCACTGAATGTTAAAGCTGAGAAATCTACAGCCGAGTTCAGATAAGCATAAAGAGGATGAGTCTCCTCATTTGGCCACACTTAAGTGACTCTCTGACTCGTCTTAAGTAGAAGAGAGTGATCATACCCTACACCTTTTTCTACCTGCATCAGGATGGTTTTGATTTTCTTTTAATACGGTGAAAGTACTCACCACTGTATTTGTATCTGATTGCCTGAGTGATACATTGTCCTTTGTGGAGAGGCAGCAGGCTTCTTCAGAGGCAGTGTGGTTTAGTGGATAAAGGGCCAGCCTTGGCACAAAGAAAACTTAGCCTCTGGGGCAGCTTGGTGGCACAGTGAGTAGAGCACTGGCCCTGGAGTCAGGAGGACCTGAGTTCAAATCCAGCCTGAGATACTTGACACACTTACTATCTGTGTGACCTTGGGCAAGTCACTTAACCCCAATTGCCCTGCCTTCCCCCCTTCAAAAAAAAAAGAAAAAAGAAAACCTAGCCTCTTGTTCCTGACACATACAAGGTAAATGACCATGAGCAAATCACTTTAACTTCTTAGTACCCCCAAGCACCTACGCAAATCTCCAACGATATAAGTTACAGATAGTTGCCAATTGGCTTAGTTAAAGAGTTCCCACACTGGGGGTTCCTTACACAAATGAAATGAGGCTCAGATTTAAGAAAATAAAAATAAAGCTCTTTTACACATCCCCAGACAATAGTAGTGTGATCCTTCAAATAATTGTCATGACGTCTTGCACCCTTAGATGTATGTGTGTTTCAGCTCCATGTTGACTCAATTTAAGGTGCTGGTCTGTTTTTGATCCAATTTATGCCTTTTATGCTTCCTTTATTTTGAAAATGCATAATTAATGGCATTTGACCTTCAACAAACCTTCAGCAAAGATGACAGATCCATGTACTAGTACAGGTATCAAGTACCAGGGAGTTGTGCCAAGGTAACTATGTGTTTTTATAATATAAATATTTTATTCTTATCTTAAATATTTTATATTATTTTACAAGTTGGGGTTGTATTTATCAACTTTTCATTCATTCAAGGATTAGCATTTATGTTCCTTGTTTCATATTTATTTTATTTTTTTAATTTCTTATTATACTGCAACCAAAAAAGGAGGTAGAGAAAACCTAATAATATCTGGAATTTCAATAATATTTTGATATATGTAGAATCGATATTTTCATAATTGTTTCATAATTTGGTAAGCTGAGACATGGGGCTGTTCAGAAAGTTGTTACACAGAGCCATATTAGAACTTAAGACTCTTGAGTCCAACCTCAGGCTCTTTCTGATAGACTACACTTCCTAATAGACAAACTGAAAGCAGAAGAAAATCTGAGTTAATAAGATGAAATTTTCTTTCTGAGGAACAATTATTTTTTAACAAACAAAAACACCTAAAACTGACTCTTTTACTCAGTATGTCATTATATTTAAGGATGGTAGAAACCACAGGTCCTTTTATAAAGTTAATTACATCTCACTCTAAATAATTTAGTCTTCTTAAACTGCACATGGACCAATTTCTAGCTTTATTTAGCTAGTGTGTTAAATTACCCGTACCAGAGCTGTCTTCCTTTGTGGGACCACGAAAGCTTCTGGAAGATTTCGTCTGTGACACCTTCATCCTATACTTAGCCATATGGCAGAATATCTTCACCAATAAAGTGCTTTGGGAAAGCAATCACTCCACAGGAACCAAAGCCACACTCTCAATAGTTCCATTGTAATGAACTGCTAGTGAACAGAGGATAGAAGATACCAAAACACTGGATCAAATAGCTGATAAAGCACATGAGTGACAGGAAAGGGCATATATAATAATGTAATATCATTATCTCATAAAAGACAACAAATTTTCCAAATATGTCATTGTTATTATGGAGTCATTTCAGTTGTGTCCAACTGTTCATGACCCTATTTGGGTTTTTCTTGGCAAAGATACAGGAGTGGTTTGCCATTTTTTTCCCCAGCTCATTCTATAGATGAGAAAGAAAGCTGAGGCAAACAGGGTGGAGTGACTTGCCGAGGATCCCACAACTAGTGAGTGTTTGAGGCCAATTTAACTCCAGAAGATGAGTCTTCTTGACTACAGGCCAAGCGTTCTATCCACTGCACCGGTTACCTGAGCCTTTCCAAACGTACCAGAGAGATTATTGGAATATTATGGAAGTACACCTGTACCTGAGACTTATTATTCTAGTTTCTCATTCCTGGGTGTATATTGTATATGTTTTTGTAGCTGTTGCTGTTTGTCCTTCATTCTCAAAGATGGTCAATTACATCATGAGGTGATATCCTAATTTGCAAGCGACTTGGATTTAAGTGAGGCAGGGTGATGAAAAGTCACCAGCCTCACTCTCTCTTCTAGAGCCATCTGGGTCCAGTAGCAAGACAGATCAGAATGACTGGAGATGGCTGTGAATGCAGTGGGAGACCTTAGCCTTTTTAAGCTAAGGTCTTTCCCAGGTCTCAGTTTGTCTGAGGCAATACCTATTCCATGATTAAGGCTATGTAAGAAATGAGGCAAAAAATGGTCCTTTCCCCTACTCAAAAAATAAATAAATAAATAAATCTGGGAGGGGATGATCCTCAGGGTTTTATGGCCAGAACAGAAACATCTGCTATTTCCAATCACTCTGAGCCAACAAAACCCAAACAATAACCAACTGAGACTTGGGTTGGAGACCATTATTGGTCAATCAGTGAGAGCCAGAATGATTTGGTTTCTAGGCACAGTCAAGTAGCTCCATTTGAATCCCAATGGCTTTTGATTTTCCAGAGCTCTATTCGAAAAAATTTATAAGGACAGCTAGGTGGCGCAGTGAATAGAGCACTGACCCTGGAGTAAGGAGGACCTGAGTTCAAATCCAGCCTCAGACACTTGACATATTTACTAGCTGTGTGACCTTGGGCAAGTCACTCAACCCCAATTGCCCTGCCTTCCCCCCTGCAAAAAAAATAATAAAATAAAACTAAAAAAATTATATTCCTCCTTAGGTCTTTCCCTAGTCTCAGTTTGTCTGAGATAACACCCATTCAGTGCTTTAAGGTTGGGCAAGAAATGAAGTGAAAGATGGCCTTGTAGTGTGTATTATAACCAACTGTGTGTGTTGTCTTGTCCTTCTACTAGACTGTAAGCTCTATGAGGGCAGGGACCATGTCTTACAAACTTTGCATCTTTGTGCACTGCACACAGTAGATACTCTTAATAAAACTGTTCTGCTAGGGGGACAAACAAAAAGTACATATGTCAGAATAGAAGGAAGCACTATAGTCCACCTCTCACTCATAGCTATTCCTTCAAACACTTAGAAAGAGTAACAAACTGAGTAGTGATTGGGAAATCATAGAAGAAAACAGTGAGTAGTTTTTTCAGCTCAGGTCAATATACAGAGACAGACATTATGGATACTGAGGACAGAGTATAGCCAAGAAGGTATATTGTAAAGTCTTCCAGCCTAAGGGCTAAATGGAATCTGTAGGTGTTTACCAGGACAAGAAAACACTGTAGATCTAGAAATGTGTGGGTAACAGGCATAGTAGCCAACCAATGTCTCTGTGATACTGAGTTCATAGCTGGGTTTCAGAGTCAGCTTAGAATGAAGAAGGACAGTACACCTAAGTGTAGTTAATCTGTAGCTGTTTCCTGGAGCAATGAGCTGTTATGGATCTAGGCCTACCCTAGATCTAAACTGAGATTAAGAGCTTGTAAAGCTCAAGTCTTGAGGGTAAGGATCAAACTTTGCCATATGGCACATGGAAAATGGGTATGTTCATAGGCTGAGCCACCCCAATATCTTTGACGGGTATTGCATTTAATGATTACAGAAAGTATCGGCAGAATCCATGACAGTACAAAATAATGCCAAACAAGGCCTAAGCATTCCTTCCAAAAGTAAGTGCACAAAACCTGGCTTAACACAAAGTCCTTATGAGAGAAGTAAAGCTAGAAGAGAGTTAACAATAACAACAAAAAACAACCTCCCACCATAAAGAGCTTTTATGGAGACAGGGCATCCAAGACATAAACCCAGAAGAAGAGAATACTTTCAAAATAGATATAAGCAAAACCTCAAAGAAAAACATGGCTTGGAAAAGGGACAATGAGAATTCCTGAAAGAAGTGAAGCAAGAATTCTTTTTAAGAGTTTAAATTTCATTTTACACATAAAATGAAAGAGATAAAGGAGGGAATTAGAAAAGAAATGAAAGATTTAAAAGGAAGATTTGGAATGATTACCAGCTAAATAAAAAATATACAACCTTACTCAAGAAATAGATTCTTTGAAATTTAGAAAGACACAAAGAGAAGTAAACGATCCCATGAGAAAACAAGAAATATTAAAATCAAACAACAATAAAAGAATAGAAGAAAGTGTAAGATATGCCATGTTAAAACAACAATTGATCTGGAAAATATACCAAAAAAGAAGTAATATTAGAATCATTGGTCTCCTTAAAAGTCATGACTAAATAAAGAGCCTGGAAATCATATTTCAATAAATCATGAAAAAAAACTACATGAATCTATCAGAACCAAAGGAGAAAATGAAAATAGAAAGAATCCACTTATCACTTCATGAAAGATATCAAAATGAAAAATCCCAGGAATGCCATAGCCAAAATTAAGAGTTTCTTGGTTTCCAAGAAACAATACTTCAAGTAGTCAAAATTAAAGAATTCGAGTACTAAGAAGCCACAATCAGTATTGCACAAAGTTTAGTAGCCATAACTTTTAGGAAGTGTAGAGCATGGTATTTGATTTTCCAAAAGGCAAAAGATATAGGCTTAAAATTAAAAAATGATTTAACCAGCAAAACTGAGTGTAATACTGAAGGGGAAAAATTACCTTTGATGAAATAAATGACTTCCTAGCATTCCTGATAAAAAGAATAGAGCTAATAGAAACTTTGAGATATAAATATGAGAATCAAGAGAAACATGTAAGGTAAATCTGAGGAAGCAGTCAGAAGGGACTGAACAAGGAATAAAGTATTTACAGTTGAATGGAGGACATTTTACAAATGTCATCTCAGAACCTTAATATCAATGGGGGTCATAGAGGGAGTGAAATAAGACAACGAGCATGGCAGTGGTATTGTTATGCTTTTATTATTTTTTTATAAAAGTAAAGGGAGAGAAATGAATATATTAGGAAAGAAATGAGGAGGAAGAGTTGTGGAGTTTATCTCACATAACTGAGGTGCACAAGCAGAAGACTATGCAAACAAGGAAAAAGCGGTGTTGAGAGTGGGTGTCATTTGAATTTTACTTCTAGCTGAACTAGTCAAAGAAGGGTAGAACACACGCATACAAAGAGCCTGGCATAGGAAAAAGGAAGTAACAGAGAGAGGGAGGGTGAAATAAAAAAAGAAAGGAGATTCAGGGAGGAATTAGTCATAAGCAAAAAAGGAAAAAAAAAAACAAGTTTAGAGAATAGATCATGAAGAGGAAGGAAGGAAGGAAGGAAGGGGGGGAAAAGCACAGAAGGAAGAAGGGAAGAATAGAGAAAGGGAGGAAAGGAGGGAGGGAAGAGAACATGTGATCCAAGTACTGGACAAAGGCAAAGAAGAGGGCAGGGGAGCAGAAGCAGAATGCAACACTAGTGCTGAGTACATTCCTCTTTTACCATCATCTACTTTGTAAAAGAAGAGGCAGGAACAAAGAGAAAAATGTGTATATGGGAATAGGATGGAAGGAAACATACAATGAAAGATAATAACTGAATGTCAATGGGATGAACACATCCTATGGATTAGAAAACAGAATCTAACAATATCTTGTTTCCAAGAAATGCACTCAAAACATAAATATTCACAGAAAATTAACAGCAAAACTTATTTTGCTTCAGCTGAACTCAAAAAAAAGTAGGAATAGTAATTATGATCTCAGGCAAAGCAACAGCAAAAAGATTTGATTAAGAGAGAAAAACAGGGAAACTACATTTTACTACAAGGAACTACACAATAAATTATTATAAAATTTTAACACATATGCACTGAATAGCATAACATCTAAGTAATTAAAGGAAAACATAACTTAGTTGCAAGGAGAAATAGTAAAACTACAATACTGGTGGAACATAATGTACCCCATTTGAATCTAGATAAACATAGCACCTGTCAGAAAAGAAAAAAGTTAAAAACCTAAAAAAAAATTTTTAACTTATGTTAGGTAAGTAATTACCTTTGGCAATTACTGAAAGGGAATAGGAAAGAGTATATATATTTCTCAGCTGTGTCTAGCACCTTTACAAAAATGAACCATGTATCAATATATAAAAACCTTAAAAAATGAAAAATTTATTGAAAATAATCCTAAAGAATTTCATCAAAGAAAAAATCATAAAAACAATACTTAACTTCATTGAGAAAATAATACCAATGAGACAGCATACCAAAAGTTTTGGGATGCAACAAAGTGATTGTAATGGAAATTCTATATCTCTAAGCAATTCCATCAACAAAAAGAAAAGGAACAGATCAACAAATTGAGCATGCAAACAAAATGGATCCTAGAAAACCAACAAATTTTAAAATTTATTAAAAAGCAAAATGGGAATTCACAAAATCAAAGAAAAGATTTAAAAATTAAAAGCAAAAAACCCCATGAATTAATAAATAAAACTTAGAACACTTTTTTTTCAGAGAGGGAATAAAGTAGCAATATCATTGGCTAAACTGATTTTATTGAAAAAGAGGAAAACCAGATTACAATCATCAAAAATAAAGAGAATTTATAACAAATGAAGATGAAATAAAGGGAATTATTAGAAAATATTTTGCCCAATTACATGCCAACAAAATAAAAAACTTAAATGAAACATGAATATTTACTAAAAATATAATATGCTTAGTTTAACAAAATAAGAAATGGGAAATTTAAGTAACTTCTTAAAAAGAAACTAAACAAGCCAAAAAGGATCTTCCAAAGAAAAAAATTCCGGGACTAGATGGACTTACAAGCAAATTCTATCAAATATTCAAAGAAAAATTAATTGTACTATTACATAAACTTTGTAAACATCGAAAGAAGATTACCAAACTCCTTTGATGATATAAATGTGGTTTTGACACCTGAGCAAGGGAGACTCAAAACAGATAAAGAAAATGATAGACCACTATCCTTAATGAATAAATACTCACACAGACACAAAAATTTAAAGCCTATTAATAAACAGGCTACTACAACATATCATAATGATTATGCTCTGTGATAAGAAATGCAGTATAGGTTTAGGATTAAGAAAATTATCAATATCATAGACCATATTAAGAACAAGAACAATGAAAATTAGATGGTTATATCAATGAATGCTGAAAAAGCTTTTAACAAGGTATAACACCCTATTTCTGTTTTGTTTTGTTTTTTAATACTAGAAAACATGGTAAGTAGTATCTATCTAAAACTCAAAGCCAGTTTTATGTGCAATAGGAACAAACTAGTGGCCTTTCAACACTACTATATGACAGTGTTAGTAATGCTCGTTAAAGCAACAAGACAGGAAAAAATAAATTGAAGCAATAAGTATAGTCAAAGAGGAAACTATGGCTTTTTACAAAGAGATCATTTGACAGTTTACTCGGAGAACCTTAAAGTCAACTAAAAAACTAACTGAAATAACTAAAACTTCTGCAAACTGCAAGATATGAAATAAATTCACACAAATACTCAGCATTTCTGTATCTTACCAATAAAACTGTACAGGAGATATAATGAGAAATGGGATTAAAGTAAATATAGAATTATATACTATTTGGGAATTTACTACCAAAGCATGCAGAAACTATATGAATATGTTTATAAAATACTCCTTAAACAAAGACAGACCTAAATACTTGGAGAAATAATAATGGATGATAGATAAAGCAAGCCAAAATAATAAAAATTACAATACTACCTAACTGAATTTACTTAATCATTGCCATCCTAGTCAAACTACCAAATAATTACTTTATAAAGCTAGACAAAGTAATAATAATCTCAAGGGAAATAATGAAAAAAGTGGGAAGGAAGGGGGCTATAATCATCAAAATTATTTTCTGCTGGTGAAGAAACGAAGAAGTCTATCACTGGAGCAGATTACATACAGAACAAACAGAAGCAAATAAGCACAGTAGCCTAGTGTTTGGCAAACCCAAAGACTTCAGTTCCTGGGGTAAAAACTCACTATTTGACAAAGACTAGTGTGAAAACTTGAAAGTAGTCTGGAAAAAAAAAAACTAGTTAAAACCCAATACTTTCCACTCCAAATAGATACATGACTTAGATATTAAAAATATAAACAAATCGTAAACAAATTAGAAGAGCAAGGAATAAATTACCTTTCAGATCTATTGATAAGGGAAGATTTCATGACCAAGCAAGAGATAGAGAAGATCACAGAAGACAAAATTCATCATTTTGATTATATAAAATTTAAACTTTTTTTCACAAACCCAATGCAGCTAAAACAAGGTCATTAAAAAAATCTTTTTATCGTCTGAAAAAATGTCTAATTTCCAAAGTATTTAAAGAATTAATTCAACTTCATAAGAACAACAGTCATTTTCCAGTAGACCAATGGTCAATGAAAAAGCAGTTTTCTAAGGAAGAAATCCAAGCTATCAATAGTCAAATAAACAATGGTCCAAATCACTAATAATTTAAAAATGAAATTAAAACAATTCTGAGATTCTACCTCACATTCACCAAATTAGCAAAACCTGACAAAAATGGAAAATTAAAAAAATATTGGAGGGACTATATGAAAGCAGGCACATTTCACTCATTGTTGGTAAAGCAGCAATGGATTTGAAAAGGCATTCTGGAAAGTAATTTGGAGTATGCCTCAAAAGTTACTAAACTCTGCATATCTTTTGAACTATCATTCTACTACTAGGCCTATACCCCAAAGAGACCAAAGAATAAAGAAAAGAACCTGTATGCCAAAAATATTTATAGGCACTCTTTTCAGAGTGCACAAAACTAGAAACTAACTGGTAGTTGGAGAATAGGTGAACAATTATTGCTTATGAATGTAATGGAATTCTATTGTGCTATAAAAAACTAAAAAATGGAGATAGCTTTAGAGGAATCTAGGAAGGCTTTTAAGAACTGAGGCAGTGAAGTGAGAATATTTATATAATAAATAAGTAATAACTAATAAATATTTATTAAGCACCTATTATATGCTAGGCACCATGTTAAGTGCTGGAGATAGAAAGTAAAAAATAATCCTTATTCTCAAGGAGCTCACAGTCTAATGGAGAGGCAACTTGTAAACAACTATATACAAACAAGCAATATAGAGCAAAAAACGAAAATAATCAATGAAGGGTAAGCATTAGAATTAAAAAGGGTCTGGAAAGGCTTCTTGTGGAAGGTGAGATTTTTGCTAGAATTTGAAGGAAGCCAGAAAAGCCAGAAGGCAGAGATGAGGTGGGAGACAATTTCAGGCAGGAAGAAAGTCAGGAAATAGATGGTCTTTTGAGAGAAACTGCAAGGAGGCCAGTGTCACTGGGTCACAGATTATGTAGAAAGGAATAAGGTATAAGACTAGAAATGTAGGATGGGACCAGTTTAGGAAGGGCTTTGAACACCAGATTTTATATTTGATCCTGGAGATGAAAGGAAGCCATTATTAAATGGAGGAAGTGGGGAGGGGATGAAATAGTCAGACTTTCATTTTAGGACGATCAATTCGCAGTTGAGTGGAGGATGGATTCAAGTGGGGAGAGAGATTTGTGACAAGGAAATTTGCAGGTGATTTGTAATAGCCCAGGAGTACGATCTTAAGGGCCTGCACCAGGATGGTTCCAGTGTCAGAGGAAAGAAGGGAGCTTATGCAAGAGATATTTTGAAGGTAAAATTGATAGCCTTTAGCAACAAAATGCATATATAGATAAAACTTTGTAATGAAAAATAATTTTGAAAGACTTCTAAACTCTCATTAGTGGAATCACCAATCAGGATTTCAGAGAACCAATGATGAAGCTTCCTTCCAGTTTCCTGACAGAGAGGTGATAAACTCAGCACTCAGATTTCTTTTTTACATAGCCAATGTGGGAATTTGTTTTTCTTGACTCTCTGCATTTGTTACAAGGGTATTGCTGTTTTGTTTTCCCAAGGTAGCATGCTGGGTCAAGGAAGGGAAAGGGTTTGTCTGGAAGAGTAGGTTACCACAGGAGGAGGTGTAAGGAGAATTAAATTAGAATTGTGTTCATTAAAAAATAAAATTTAATTTAAAAAATTATTCTACTGCCTATGTTTCCTTTTTATCCTCTTTTCTTCTTCCATAATCTCTTTTCATTTGATTTCCTCTGGTTTATTGGGGCATATGAATATTTTTTGATTTGGTTATTAACAGATTGCATCTCTAGCTTTATAAACTAGCTTTTCATATGTATTTACCACCATTCCATGACAGGGAATGTATACTATTTGTCTTATAGATCATAGACTTACAGAAATACATGTCAGTTCTTCATTGGATTTGAGACCTTTATTTGATATATTTCTTGCAAATATTTTTCCACTGTTTTTTTCTCTTAATTTTCTATATCTTTCATTTATGTTTTTAATCTGATCTCCATGTCATGACAAATGCTTCCATAAGCAATTCTCAATTCTGAGGCACTTCCGAGCAGCAACTCAAAATGACAATACTTTAGTAGTTCTCCTGTTGGTAACTTCACTAAGTCTGTGGGTTGGTATTAACACCATGTGTTTGGCACCATATATTTAATATCTTTGGTGCTTTTCTTCAATGGTGGCACCTCAGAGAGTCACCTTCTTTTTTTAAACATTGATACATGCAACTCTGACTACCCAGATAGAATATAAAGTACCTAGAACAGTGTCTTGTACATACTGAGTGCTTATTAATTGTTTCTTTAAATAAATTAAATGGTGGTTTCTTCATTCTATACAATCTGAATGTTACATAACTCAGCTACATGGTGCAGTGAAATGGGAACTAGACTTAGAATCAAAGTATCTGGATTCAAATCCTTTCCTCTGTCACTTACTAATTATGTAATTTTAGGCCAGTCACTTCACATCTCTCAGTTTCAGATTCCTCAGTTGCAAAGTGAAGGAGTTGGCCTTTGAGGTCCCTTTCAGCTCTAAATTTGTGAACCTATTATCATCCTGTGTATTTCTTTGATATAAATTGTTTGTATTCTTATAGAGATACAGGAGAAAATGATGGTCAATTTAGCATGAGGATGACTTTAATAGTTTCAGTCTGATCATCCTTTAGGTGCTGTTAACAAGCAATCATATCAGTGACATGTTACCATTTAATTAGATATAGTCACTGTGTCCTACTTCCTCCTCTTATCTATGAAGAAGATGGGGCCAACATAGCACATTTTCAGAAATCTCTATGGCCCACAAAGTGGGCCATCATCAGTTACTATGCTCCCACTATGATAAACCCTGATGAGGTCAAAGAAAAATTGTATGAATACTTAACACCAATGTGCCAAAAGAAGACAAGCTTATAATTCTGGGTGACTTGAATGCTAGAGTAGGCTCAGACTACCAGACTGGCAGGAAGTCCTAGGAAAGAATGGAATTGGAACCAGCAACATCAATGGTCATTTACTACTGAAGATTGTATATCCCATGACTTCTCATCACCAATATTGTCTTCCATTTACCTAAATGCAATAAAACTTCATGGATGCACCCTTGCAGCAAACATTGGCATTTAGGTCTATGTGATTGTAAGGAGAAGAGACAGACAGGATGTGTGTGAGAGTGACAAAGTGTAACCAGAATGGCCTTTGTTTTCTTTGAATGACTCAGCTTACCTCATTGAGCTTCCCTGGACGCTGGGGCTTGCTCTTCCGGGGCAGGACCAGAACTTCCTGTGTGATGAGTCATGGGGCTGGCTGAGGGGAGGTGTTAATGTCTATGCTAGGGGGAGGAGCCAACTCAAGAACCAATCAGCCCTGGTCATTCAGGCGGTGCTTGATGATGTCAAAAACCCTATAAGAGGGGAGAGGACAGCTCGAAGAGCTCTCTTTTCCTTTTCCGGTTGGAGCCAGCGACAGTTACATCGTCAGTTACAGCGACAGTTACATCGTCAGTTACAGTTGCAGCTTCAGACACAGCCACAGACACAGCTGAAGCAGGAGCTGCCAGTAGCAGAGCTGACCTACGGGAGGAAGCTGAACAAAGACTTCAGGCCAGTGGGTAATCTTATTACCATCGAGGGGGAAGCATGATTTTGCTTTACGCAATCATGCTTCTCTGTAGCCTCCTGGTTACTCTTGCAAGGCGTACTTATTGGGCCTGGAAGCTTTTGATCAACATATCAAAATGGGGCTTCTGGTTCATGGGTTGGTTACTGTGGAGCCTAAATAAATGTTTTGATTCTTCTGCCTTCTACTTTGAGAGTTTCTTATATCCGGCGGTTCCGAACCTTTCAGACATGTTTATGATCCTCTTTGAGATTATAAACTCGGCCCTCCTAATACATTTGGCGACGCGGATGGGACCGCTAGGTATAAGATCTCTATTTAGAAGCAGAACAATTCCAGAGGAAGAGATGAATATCCCAGGATGGGAGGATCCATTTTATTCCTCCCTAGCAAAAGAATTGGCTAAAAAAGCTGGACCCTGTGAAAACTGGGAACCAAGGCTACGGAGAGGAGATCCTAGGGATTTGGAAAAGTGTTTACGAGAAGTTGGGATTCAGTCAGGGGCATCACTATCTAGGCAAAGCTGGATAGTGTTATCAGCCTACCGGCTAGTATACGAAAGATTGAGATTAAGTGAAAGACATGGGGGCACTCCTACCCCACAGGAAGAAGAGGAATCTCAGATAGCAGGAGACCAAACTGACTCAAATGAGAACTTTTCTATTAATGTGGCTAAGAGCAACAGGAGACCAAAAAAGCCCAGAGTGCATTTCAACCCAGCCCAGAAAGAGCCTGACTGCCTGCTTCGTCCTAGCCATGGTGGCAGAGGAAGTGAGTGGGGAGAGAATGAGACAATGTTAGGGGCTGAGGCACAAAACACTACTGGGGTTCAGGATGTGCCTCACACAGAGAATAGGAGATGGTTAAATGATCAGACAAGGGCTCGACCCATACAAAGGAGGAAGACAGAAACCCGAGGTGAAGATTCAGTTACAAGGGAAATTCAGGAAGATTTCTCACCGCAAGAGGTCACAGATATTTTGAGTAGATTCAGCCAAAGAATAGGAGAACCATTGATATCTTGGATGGTAAGACTCAGTGATCAAGGGGCCAGTGGAATATCAGTAGATAGGACAGACTGCATGAGATTCATAGGTATCAGCCATGATCCTCTAGTTCAACAAGCTTTTAGGGAACATCATCAGCAAGGAGATGGTGATAGCAGGACTACTCTGTTGGCATTAGCCGCTGTGGGATGCAATAAGAGATATGCTACTGATTCTATGTGGCCCACTGAGCACAGACCCTGGTATTCACTTAGAGATTGTATCATGAGACTAAAGGAGGAGGTAATGAAGACTGCCATTATGACAGGAACTGCAGACAAATATTACAATGATTCAATGGAACTGCCTCATAGGAATTTAATAATTAGGACAGCTCCCCCTGCTTATAAACAACTAATTTTGAATTTATTACTTGGAGAAGTAGGGAGCCGTCTTACAACAGTGATAAATAAGATTTTACAGTTACATGACTTAGGTGACTGGGGAGGGGATAGATCTCCTCGAGAGAGAAGAGTGAATAACCAGCAAACTTGGCGCCAAAGGAGAGTAACAAGGAAAGAAATGTTTACTGCTTTATTGAGAGCAGGGGTAGGTTTTGAAATGATAGATGGAATTCCAACCAATGAATTATATAGAATGTACAGAGATAAAGGCCTTGATAACAGGAGAGATAGGGAAATCAGAACTGCTCCTGCAAATGCTACAGATGTTGAACCTTCATACCCAAGTGAATCACATGAAAGGGAATACTAGGGAACAGGCCAGGCCCCAGCCCAAATTAAGGAAATACGTAAGCTGGATTGCAGACCTCACATTAACTTGACCATATATTGGAAAAATGGGTCAAGTACGGTAACTGAGGCATTAATAGATACTGGGGCCGAGGCCACCCTTATTTATGGAAATCCAGACAAGTTCAGCCATGGAACTCCTATTACCATCACAGGACTAGGAGGGACTGAAATATCAGCCAGACAAGTTAAATTGATGATGAAAATTGGACAGTTGCCCAAGAAAGAATATAGTGTGGTTATTGTGCCTATTCCTGAATACATCATTGGAATAGACATTTTGAAGGGTATGACCTTAAATTTACCTGAAGGGAAATACCAATTTGCTGTGAGGAAAATAGGCATTAATGCAGTCTTAGTGGGGAAAATCAAGATGGATCCAATCACTTTGCCCGAACCTTCTGAAATAATTACTTTGAGGCAATATCGTGTGCCAGGTGGGCAAGATGAAATTGCCAACACTATAAGAGAATGTGTTGAGGCAGGAGTGTTAGTCCCTACAACTACTCAATGGAACAACCCTGTCTGGCCAGTCCGAAAGTCAGATGGAACATGGAGGATGACAGTAGATTATAGACAGCTGAACAAAGTGACTCCTCCCTTGTATGCTGCTGTCCCAGACACGGTTACTTTAATAGAGAGAATACAAAAACGTGAAGGGACTTGGTATGCAGTTATTGATTTGGCCAATGCCTTCTTTACAATCCCAATAGACCCCAAGCAATGGAATCAGTTTGCTTTTACTTGGCAAGGCCGACAGTATACATTTACACGCCTGCCGCAAGGATATATTCATAGCCCAACTATTTGCCACAGGATTGTAGCTGAACATTTGGATGAATTAAAGTTACCTGGTGTACAGCTTACACATTACATAGATGACATCATGATACAGGGAAAGAATATAAAGGAGGTGGAGGAGAGTTTAGCATTATTAATTGACCATATGAAAAGCAAAGGATGGGAAATCAACCCCGCAAAGGTTCAAGGGCCAGCTCAAACTGTAAAATTCTTGGGGATACAGTGGAATAGAGGACTGCGAGAAATTCTCCCACAAGCTCGACAAAAAATCCAGGATTTTCCCACCCCTACCAATAAGAAAGAGGCCCAAAAGTTCATAGGGCTGTTTGGTTATTGGAGACACCACATCCCACATTTGGGACAGATTTTAAAACCCTTGTATAAAGTCACCAGAAAGAAATATGAATTTGACTGGGGACTTGAACAAAGTAGAGCTTTTGAGGAAGCAAAGGCTGCTATTCAATTAGCTCTAGACTTATGGCCTATGCAAAATGGGCCAGTGGAGTTACAAGTGACTGTACAAGATGACTATGCAAATTGGAGTCTGTGGCAAAAACAACAAAGCCGAAGTGTACCTTTAGGCTTTTGGTCAAGGAAACTGCCCTCATCTGGAGTGCAATATACACCTTTTGAGAAGCAGCTGTTAGCTGCATATTGGGCTTTAGTAGAAACTGAGCAACTAACTCTGGGTCATGAAGTGGTATTAAGGCCTGGAATTCCAATTATGACTTGGGTAATGAGTACCCCAGCTTCTCACAGAATTGGACATGCACAAGAGGCAAGCATAATCAAATGGAAGTGGTATATTCAGAATAGGTCCAGAGCAGGCAAAAATGGAGTTTCTGCTCTACATGAATCTGTGGCGAACATTGATACTGAGAGCAATGAAAAGCCCCTTGAATCTAAGCAACAGATGGTACCATCCTTAGTGAAATGGAATAATGGATATGACGGACTAAATGAAGAACAGAAGAAACATGCTTGGTTTACTGATGGAACAGCAAAATATTTAGGACAGAAGAGACATTGGAAAGCAGTAGCCTATAACCCCTGTACAAGGAGAACTCTGGAAAGTTCTGGGATAGGTGGAAGTAGCCAATATGCTGAACTGATGGCAGTGCATCAGGCCATCAGAGCAGAGAAAGGAGGACAGTGTCATATATTTACTGACTCGTGGGCGGTAGCTAATGGATTAGCTACGTGGATGCCTATATGGAGGAATCAGAATTGGGAGATTCATGGCAAACAAGTTTGGGGTAAAGAGTTATGGGAAAATATATGGGACATGTCTTTGGTTACAGATCTGTCAGTTTTTCATGTTGATGCTCATGCAACCCTGACCACACCAGAACGTGAGTACAATGCACATGCGGATCGACTAGCAAAGATTGCTACTGAATGTATTGTCCCTACTCCGACTCCAACTGATGACCCAGCCTTAGCAAGATGGGTCCACCAGACTGCTGGCCATTTAGGGGTCCAGGCCACCCATCGATGGGCACAGGATCGAGGGTATCAGTATTTCTCATGCGTTGTTAAAACAAATAACAGAGGAGTGTTGTATATGCCAATTAGAAAAAGAACGAACTCTTCCTAGGATAGTTACTGGAGAAATAGCAAGGGGAAAAGTTCCAGCCCAAATTTGGCAGATAGATTATATTGGCCCACTACCCCAGGATAAAGGATGTAAATATGTATGTACGTGTGTTGACACCTATTCAGGTGTACTAGTGGCTTGTCCTTATAAAGACGCAACTCAGAAAAACACCTGTAAAACTCTAGATATTGTAAGTTTATATTATGGAACCCCAATGCAGATTCAAAGTGACAATGGGTCACATTTCAAGGGCAAAGAAGTGAAAAGATATTGTGTGTTGAATAATATAGAATGGATATATCATATTCCATATTACCCACAAGCATCTGGGCTAATTGAAAGAATGAATGGATTGTTGAAAGAACAGCTGAGAAAATTAAGCTCAAATAATTCATATCGACATTGGAAGGATAATTTGTCTATCGCCTTACGTAATTTGAATAATAGACCCTTAGGGGGGAGTACACCTCTAGCCAGAATGATGACCCCAAATCTGCAGATCAGAGAACAGCAAACATGTGAGATCCAAAACATTGAATTTTGGACTGTGAGGGAAGATGTCCCACTACCAAGTCCAGGAACACCTGGTTCAGCAGGATATGATTTACATTGTATAGAGAATTTTAGGTTAAATAGGAAAGAGATAAGAAAAACCCCTACTGGAGTATGTATGAGAATCCCCAAGAATCATCTTGGATGGATATTACCTAAACCAGGATTAGCGGCTCAAGGAATACATGTATTGGCTGGAGTGATAGATTCTAATTATCAAAAAGAAATTGTTGTGACACTCCAGAATATGGGTAAAAAACCTGTACAATTTTGTAGAAATGATAGGATGGTTCAAGTCATTATTATCCCCTGTGAAAAAATACCCTTTGTGAAAACTGACCCTCCTCCCAAAATAACTACTAGAGGGGCAAAAGGGTCTTGCTCCATTGATAGAATAAAGTCAGGAGCTAAGGTATGGGTAAAACGGAAGCCAGATGATATTCCAAAGGCTGCAGAAGTTATAGCCCATGGGAAGGACAACACTGTAACAGTTGTCTATTCAGGGGAAAATAATTACCAAATCGTACCCCTGAACCATATATTTTACCGTGAATAGGTTATAATAATAGATTCACAGACTATTCTTTTTGTCCTTTGTTTTGGCTAACCTTGTTGCTAGTTTTGTTTCCTTCAGGCTTAAGCACCCTGCACTTTCCGGTGACTGCCTAAGCATGTAGCATTCTTGGAATTCCTGCCAGCTCGTTAAAGAAATGACCTCTGGAATGGGACTTTTTGGGGGCAGGGCCATCTCTACATCCAATTTCAGCATGAAGAAGCTATGGAAAATGAGACCTTCACCCCTCACCCCAAGATTTTGAGCCCCAATCGTTCAAGGGGGGTGGAAATGATGATAGTGTTCTGTTTACTTATTTTGTGTTATCCTTGCTGTGTTGTTTTATTGTTATGATATTATTGATCCTATGTAATGGATACAAGGATTGAGAGGTGGACATTTGAATTATTAATAATTATTTTGGGGATGATTGATTGAAGAGATTATCTTGCTGGGACCTAGGGGTGGATCACATTTGAATCGTTAACCAATGTTTGGGAATGTCACTGAATGATATGTTTTGCTTTATAATGAATGATATGTTTTAGTTTCCTTTGTAATTGGATCACAATGTATGTTCTAGGATACATGGCTGATTAGATTATGTATCCTATAACAAGGGGTGGAGTGTAACCAGAATGGCCTTTGTTTTCTTTGAATGACTCAGCTTACCTCATTGAGCTTCCCTGGACGCTGGGGCTTGCTCTTCCGGGGCAGGACCAGAACTTCCTGTGTGATGAGTCATGGGGCTGGCTGAGGGGAGGTGTTAATGTCTATGCTAGGGGGAGGAGCCAACTCAAGAACCAATCAGCCCTGGTCATTCAGGCGGTGCTTGATGATGTCAAAAACCCTATAAGAGGGGAGAGGACAGCTCGAAGAGCTCTCTTTTCCTTTTCCGGTTGGAGCCAGCGACAGTTACATCGTCAGTTACAGCGACAGTTACATCGTCAGTTACAGTTGCAGCTTCAGACACAGCCACAGACACAGCTGAAGCAGGAGCTGCCAGTAGCAGAGCTGACCTACGGGAGGAAGCTGAACAAAGACTTCAGGCCAGTGGGTAATCTTATTACCATCGAGGGGGAAGCATGATTTTGCTTTACGCAATCATGCTTCTCTGTAGCCTCCTGGTTACTCTTGCAAGGCGTACTTATTGGGCCTGGAAGCTTTTGATCAACATATCAAAATGGGGCTTCTGGTTCATGGGTTGGTTACTGTGGAGCCTAAATAAATGTTTTGATTCTTCTGCCTTCTACTTTGAGAGTTTCTTATATCCGGCGGTTCCGAACCTTTCAGACATGTTTATGATCCTCTTTGAGATTATAAACTCGGCCCTCCTAATACACAAAGGGAATGTGTGGTGCAGAGTGCTGGACTGATCATAGACTTACCCTTTCCAAACTAAATATTCACATTCAGCAAAAGCAGCACCCCCAAGGCAAAATGACTACCAGAAGAATTAATGTCAACAAATTAGAGCTCTTCTCTGAATGGGAACAGTTTTTTGCTAACTTGGAGGGAAAGTTGAGCCAACATACAGTTAGCAACAATGGAGCAAAAAAGGAGTGGGCAGCTTTCAGAGATTTGGTGTATAGCATTGCATTTGTTTATCTGGGTCAGAATACTCGCAAACACCAAGACTGGTTTGATGAAAATGATGGGGAAATGCAGAAGCTTCTAAATGAAAAACAATAACTCCACAGGGCTTACCAGCAGGATAGTTCATCCATCTCTAAGAAGGCAGCATTTAATTCCATCAAAGAGTAAAGTCCAAGCAAAGCTTAGAGAGATTCAGCATTCTTGAATCAGTAAGAAGAGAGATGAAATTCAGTTTTATGCTGATAGTAACAATCCAAAGCACTTTTATCATGCCCTAAAGGCTATCTATGGGCCAAAGACCTAGGGTGCATCTCAACTACTCAGTGCTGAAGGAGCCACATTGATTAGTGGTAAGGATGTGATCCTAGAGAGAGGGGCTGAACACTTCCATAGTGTTCACTCAACACTCAACAGACCATCATCAATCAATACTGAGGTCATTGACCATTTACCTCAGGTTGAAGTCAATCCTTCCCTAGCTGAAGCTCCAACTGAAAAAGGAGTTTTGAATGCCATGAGGCTCCTTTCATGTGGCAAAGCACCTGGAGCTGATTCTATTCCAATTGAGATTTACAAGGGAGGAGGTTCATTGCTCATATAAAAGGTGACTGAAATTTTCCAGGTTATATGGCAAAAGGAAGTTATCCCCCAGGAGTTCAAGGATGCCTCCATTGTCCATCTCTGTAAAGACAAAGGAAATAGATTGTCCTGTGACAATCACAGGAAGGTCTCTCTCAGTCATTGCTGGCAAGATTCTTGCCATAGTTCTCCTTAATAGACTGGTCCTTTACTTGGAAGATGCTCATCTACCTGAGAGACAGTGTGGCTTTAGAAAGGGCTGAGGAATAGTTGATATGGTGTTTGCTACCTGACAACTCCAGGAGAAATATCAGGAACAGAACAGAGATATGTACACAATGTTTGTAGATTACACCAAGGCCTTTGATACTGTTAGTCATGAGGACTTATGGAAAATTATGTCAAAATTTGGTTCCCCGGAGAAGTTCATAAGCATTACATGTCAATTTCATGACAACATAATGGACAATGCTCTCATGCCTTCCAAGTCACCAATGGAGCGGAACAAGGCTGTGTGCTTGCTCACAAGCTTTTTAGCATGATATTTTCAGCCATGTTGTCAAATACTTTCAATGAAGATGAACACAACATCAAGGTCAGCTACCGAACTGGTGGTAAATTCTTCAACTTGAAAAGGCTACAAGCCAAGACCGAAGTGGAGGGAGTGTTGGTGCCTGATTTTCTGTTCACAGATGACTGTGCACTCAATGCAGCCCCTGAAGCTGAGATGCAACAACGTATGGCTGCTTGTGCTAATTTTTGCCCAACAATTAACACCAAGAAAACACAGGGGCTCCATCAGCCACCACCACACCATCCACACATGGAACCATTGGTTACAGCAAATGGAGAAGTTTTGAATGCTGTGGATAAGTTCACTTACTTTAGTAGTATATTTTCTAGGGATGTGCTCATTGATAATGAAGTTGACACACGCATTGCCAGAGCTGGCTTAGTGTTTGGGAGGCTCCAAAGGAAAGCATAGGAGAGAAGAGGTATTAGACTGACTACCGAGCTGAAGGTCTACAGAGCCATTGTGGGGACCTTATTGCTGTATGCCTGTGAAACCTGAACAGTCTACAAGTGCCATGCCAGAAAACTGAATTGCTTCCATTTGAACTGTCTTAGGAAGATTCTGAAGATCACCAGGCAGGATAAGGTACCTGATGATGAGGTCCTTACTCAAACTAAACTGCCAAGCATTCAGAGAGCGCAACTCCAGTGGTACAAAATGTATGCTTGCCAAAAAGATTGTTTTATGGAGAACTCACACAGGGCAAGCATTCACAAGTTGGTCAGAAGAAGCGATACAGGGACACTCTCAAGACCTCTCTTAAGAACTTTGGAATTGATTATGTGACATGGGAGATACTGGCCCAGGACAGCTCAGCAGGGCATCCCCACATCAGAGAAGGTGCTGTGCTCTATGAGCAAAGCAGAATTGAAACAGCCCAAAGAAAATGCAGGATGCACAAATTAAGAGAATCCACCCCAAATGTTCACATGGACTATTTGTGCCCAACCTGTGGTAGAGCATTCCAAGCTTGTATTGGTCTGATCAGCCACAGTCAAACACATTGAAACTTGACTCTAGCATAGTGATGTCATTTTGGTCCTTTTTGAGAACAAAGGATGACAACAGGGATCAAATTCCACTGAGAAGCATTCAAAGCCTTTCACAATTGGGTACAACCCTACCCCTCTGACTTCAATAATTATCATTGCTCCCCATGATCTCCATGCTCATTTACCCACCTCATGTCATACTCTTGGGATTCTTGTTCAATTCCTATCCATCATTTAAAACCCAATCCAAGTGCCATCCTCTCCATGAAATCTTTTCTGATTCCTTCCTTAACTCGTATCCTCAGCCCTCAGGAACAATTTTCTACTTTGCACCTTATAAAGAACTTTATTTTGACATTCTCCAATATGCTGATCACATAATAATAATTATTATAGCTAATGCTGTACCATAATCTCATTGTTGAACTATAAACATAATGAAGGCAAGATGGTGTCTTAATAAAACTTTGTATCTCTTCCAGGTCCCAGAACAATCCTCTCTAACAGCACTTAATAAATATTTGAACAAATGAATGAATTTTAGTGATCATAGGAGAGTACCAATATTTAACTTCCTAATCTTATGACATTTAAAAAATGTTTTCAAATGTCAGAATTTTTGCCTATAGCTAGACAGAAATCCCCTATGACAACCAATTTGTCATATCTTATAACTGATGCAATGAGGATTTGCAGGTACCTATAAAACCCTGTTTTGTCATCATTAACATTTGTCATGGTAAGGGCATATATACTGATGCTAGTGACAGAGAGCTTTGGCTCTTGAGTTAAATATTTAGTCACTAATTGTTCATGGCAAGTCTGGCAGCTTTGGAAACAGTACTTTCTGACTATGCATCCAGACATCTGAGGAAGACAGTACCCTTCAAAAAAAAATGATAGCTGGCTCCTACATGTGGTCATGTCAACCTCTGATCTGACAGCTCACTTGCAAATGATAATATTCTTTCTCGGTTAGAAACTCACCCATTGAAAGCTAAATAAACAAGAACTGTGTCAGATTAAAGGTGACTCTCTGAATGTATTTGGCATAGACCAGTGGATAACCAGTTTTACATGCACAATTCCCTTAATCATCATACTGTGAGTCATGCATACAAAATACAAGGCTAAATTGTGTTGTGTGTATGTATATGTGAGTATGTGTGTGTGTGTTTTCTAACTACATAATAGGAAAGATTTTTTTATTTTCATTGTGAAAAAAATAGTAGACCTAGAGCAAAGAGAGAAATAAGGATTTATCTAAGCTAATGTAAAAATCTAGGGCTTCTTAACAGAAAATAAATCCTCCTACCTCCCTCCCCTCATTTTGAGGGTATATTTCACATCTAGATACTTATGAGTCATGGTGTGCCTTCATCTCCTATTCTTATCATGTAGATTTATAGTTCATATCTTTATGATTAGCTTTCATTAAATCTATAAATTAAATGCCTCTGTCACCCATTTGCTGATATTTTTAGCATTCTAGTACTAAAATCCCATTGCCAAAAAAATTTATCTTTTGACAAAGGGATGGATAAAAATAAGACAAAAAAAATTTTTGAAGAAATGTTCTGCTTTAATCTTATAGATTTTCTTTGCGAATGCTAATTAAGGAGTATTTTTTACAATACTAGATGGAGATTTTTAAATATTCAAGACTAAATATGTGACATATTAATGTGTTCTGTGGAACAAAAATATTTAGACCTCCCCCCCATCTTAGTGACCCCTGTCTTAGGTACCTTAAGGATTCCAAGTCACTTAGGACATATCGAGAAACCACATAATTGGACACTGGTAAAAAGGTCAGTGCAGTGTCTGCACTGTGGGTGACAATGGGTGTCTGGTGCACTGTTGCACTCCAATTTAAAAGCTAGGGAACAGTATGGTGAAATGGAAACAGTATTGGACTCAAAATTAGAGAACCTAGGTTCAAATGTTGACTCTGCTACTTCCTGTGGGATCTTGGGGAAGTTACTTCAACTCTCTGGGCCTCGGTTTCCCCATATGTCAAAGGATGAGGTTGGACTAGATGGCATCTCAGGTCCTTTCTACTTTTTCTTTTCCCAAGTATCCCTATTTCATAGTGGAGGCAGGCTGGAGCAGGAAATGGTGTGGGGAGGGAGTATCTGTTTTGTCTTAATCAAGTCAGAAATTGTCATCAGAGTACAGTGAACATGGGTTATGCACAAAACAATTTTATTTACTGAGATTTCATGGGTAGCTGCATTGGGGAAAAACACATTAATTATCATTCAAGTGGAAATGCCCCCCATGGATATACCATTTAATTAACAGATAGGCCAGTATTGGAAATGAATAATTTGAGGCAAAGCAGAGAGAGGTGAAAAAGATAAACCCTTATATGGTTTAGAGAGAAGATAATTTATCCGTGGGCAGACATGATTTATGTACACATGTACCAAGTAAGATAAATCCATATATCTTGTTATTTGGTGCCAGTTTTATGCATTATTCTGGTAAAGCAACAAAAAGGGAAGTTCTTCAGAAGCATTCTCTTTGTCCCTATTAAAAGTCCTCATTTGGGTGTAGGGGGCACCCAGAAGGAGCCCTGAATCCATCAGACTAAGGAAAATCATACTCCTGTGAATTTAAGCTCTGAGAAAAGAAGATGAGAGAAAGAAAACACTTCATATAGCAGAGTTCTTCTGTCTCAAAAAACCCTTGAAATCTGTAGCAGTGCCAAGATTAAAAATAGAAGTGATGTGCCAGTGGTGAATTGATCATTCAGCTAAATGTGCTCATTCAGTTTGGGCTCATTTTAAGAAGCGTGCCCTTTCTTGCTGCTGTTGCTGAAGCAAAATGCCTTTCCATTGTTGCTTTCCTTATCCTGAGGCCAGCAAGTGATTTTCTTAAAACAATAGAGTAAAATGATCACAAGAAGGCCAAATTTTCTGAAGATATGGAGGGAGGGTAGAGTAATAAAAAATAATCTGAAATGAAGTCACACAATATCTATTATTCAACAAGCATTTCTTAAGCCCCCAACTCAATTCAAGGCACTATGTTAGGAACTGGGGGATACATAGAAAAAAGCAAAGGAGTTTACATTTTATCATGAGAAAATACAGACACATATAAGTATATTCAACATATAGATAGCACCATGTACAGGTGGGTTTGGTAGTGGGGAGAGGAGGGTCACCTATCACACCAATGTGTAGTGTCACAGGCCTCTCCTTCAGGGAAATATTCCAAGGTGGGAGAGGAAACAATGTGGATGTGACATGTATGTGAAATCTACATATATATATATATGAAACAAAAGGTAATGGAGGCAAGGCATCAGTAACCAGGAAGGATAAGAAAAAGACTCATGTTGGAGGTTATATTTGAGCTGAGCTTTGAAGGAAACTTGCAATTCTAAGGTACAGAGGGAGATGAGAAGAGATACTTTCCCTCTAAGGCAGAAATTTGTAACCCATGGTCAATGGACTCCCAAGGGAATCCAGAATTTGAATAGAAAAAAAACTATTTCACTATAATCAGTTTCCTTTGTACTCCTATAAATCTGATTGCATTTAAAAGGATTATCTTACTTCTGTCTGGGTCATATGAACAAAAATATGGAGGACAGGACATTTTCTCTGATCCCTATGACCTCTCAAACCTCTCCAAAACAGAAAATATGAATGAAAGACAAAGCAATTTTTGCTGTCTCCATGGTCTACGACACACAGAATCCAAAAGAAGGTCAAGAAAACCAAAACTCCAAACCCATGAACTGATGCTCACTGACCCAGAGCTCATTCAACAACCTTCCCGTACCTCTTATACTAACAGAAGCAAGGATGCACTAGAAGACTCAACAAACTGACATGGGCTTACTACAAAATGTACCATCACTTCACTGTATCCCCTTCCTTTTTCCAGTGCCCTGGAGACCCTTCCTCTAGGTTTTCTAAGTTTATCCTAGCTATGACAGATAGTGCGGCTACAGTTCTTCAGTGGCAAAAATCTGCCAAGGGACACCTTGCAACCCCAGGACTGCCAATCTCTGAATTACAGGTGCCAGGGTAGACAACACTCTGACCCAATATTACAAAGCTCTGAACTCCTGCCATGGTGAACAACTTCATTACACCAAATAGTCATCTCTCAGAATTGCCAGTGCTGAGATGGAGAGCAAAGAAACTGAGGGAACAGGACCAGCCATCAGGATAGGACACCATATATAAGGGGCAGGGGACTATGCCACACTCTTCTAAGCTGGAGGAAAAGAACACAGCATTCAGCTAGGTCCAGTTTTAGTCGCCTAAAAGTCACTAAGGGCAGAGACATGAATTGTCAAACATGAATTGCCCAGCATGGGAGTACACTGAGACACTGAGATCTAGCACCCAAGGAAACCATCACAGGGGAGTCAGAAAGTAAATAAAGGAAAAACAGAGGTGAAAAACTGAAATTATTAAATATTTCAAGAAGAAGAAAATTCAAAGATCTTAAATATTAACAGATAAATCAACAGGGAAAATATTAATAACAAGGAAATATGGCCTCTAGACCTAAAAAATGAGTTCAGTCATCTAAGAATAAACAAGGCAGCTACCTGGTTGTAATGGCAAGCAAAGTAGGACTTTTCACTGTTTTTTCTTTTGGAATGCTTCTCAGCACTAAGTCAAACAAGTGCCTTTGATTGACTCTTGCCTTGGTTTGAATCAAGTCTTTGATTGAATCAAGAGTCTTTGTTGACCTGCTTAAGTGACAAGAAAGCCTAAGTCACATGAGTTTGAGTCACATGGTTGTGATGCCCTCTGACCCTGAAGAAGTGTATATATACTCTGAGGTTAGCATTTTGCTTGGGGCTCACTCATTGGAAGACAGTTTCTGTGATATCATCAGACAAGACTTGGTAGCTGTTAAGGAGCACCCCCACCCAGCTTTAAAAACCCAGATGTTGGTGCTTCTCTGTCTGGTAACTATGTATGTGTGTATTGCTTTGGAAAGACAGTTAGAAGCTCTGTCTGCTGATTTGTGTTATTTGCTCTGTTTATATAATTTCCACTTGTAATTTCTGTTTGAGTTTTCTCTGAAGTTCATGGTGCTGACTTATTCCCCTGAACTAAGTGAATGATATATGTAGGCTTAATTAAAGTGAGATTGCAAACCCCTTAAAGTTGCTTTCCTTAGAAAAGCATATCAAAGAACTTGAGCTAGCAGCCCTCATGTGTGCTGGTGTTATTGGCCTTATACCTCCACAGCAGCTGCAAGCAGTATTGTTGTTATAGTGGTGCAGTGGATAGATTGGCACTGGAGTCAGGAAGACTTGGATTCAATCTAGCCTCAGACACTTACTAGCTATAAGACCCTGGGCAAGTCACTTAACCCTATTTGCCTCAGTTTCATCATCTGTAAAGTGAGCTGGAGAAGGAAATGGCAAACCACTCCATTATTTTTGGCAAGAAAATCCTAAAAGGGGTCACAGAGAGTTGGACATGACTGAAATAACTCATGAACATCTACGAGTAAATACTCCCAAATAGAGGAAAATGATCCAACACTTGATCAGACAGAAGATACTATGGAATGTGAGAACATGGAATGACAAGACATTTCTCCTGAGTGGCTTAAAAAAGCAATGAGAATTGTTGGAGCAGAATTTATGGCTTGCACATAAAAAATAATGAACATAATAGAAAAACTAGAATCTTCAATGGCAAGTGTCACCCAAGTAACAAAAGAAAGAACAATAGATTGGGAATGCAAACATATAGAAGTGAAGAACAATTAAGAAGAAGAAAGGTAAAAAAAAACCCAACAATATTAAAAGAAAATACACCCTCTATCCAAGCAGAGCATGCCAATCTCAAAGGCAGGTTGCAAAAGACAAATTAAGGATCATAGGTTTACCATAAGAAAATGACAGGACAGAAAAGCTTACCATCATATAGGAAATAATAGAAGAGACCTGCCCAGAATTTCTGAACATAGAAAATGAAATACTAATTGAAAGAATACATAGATGGCTTCCAGGAAAAAAAAAAGGTTGCAAACTCCAAGAAATGTAGTGGTAAAATTTGTCAGCTCACTTCAGAAAAAAACAAATTCTGTAGGTGATCAGGAGAAAGACTTTCAAATACAAAGGAGAGAAAATATAAATAACACAAGACTATTCTGTATCCACCAGAAAACAAAGGAAGGAATGGAGTAATTTGTTCCAAAGAGCAATGAAGCTTAAGATGCAACTCAGGATGAAACATTTTGCAAATCTGAACTTAATCATAAATGAAAAATAGATGGACATTCAATAATAAAGAGGCATTTGAAAAGTTTTTAGGAAGAAGATCAGAACTGAGATGATTATTTACTTTTTGAATATCCTAGACAAAAGAAATCTAGGAAGAGTGAATAAATGCAACACAACCAATGACAGCAATGACAACAAAATCATAGCAAAGAGAACAATAAAAGACTTCTTTCTAATTGTCCACAGGAGACAGGGATGAGACAGAAGTAGAGGTGACAATAAAGACAGGGGCATGGGGCATTATGGAAATAACTTGATAACTGACTATAGAGGAATCAAATTTTGTGGGTTTTTTGTGGGATTAACATTACAACATGGGGGGATACATGAAAATGGGGATAGTGAGAAAAGGGATAAAGAAGAATTTGTGATGTGTCAGGGTCAAATTAAAGGCTAGCAATGAGGGGAAAGTGACCCCTATGGTCTCAGAAAGTAAAGAGCCTATAGGGAAGTGGGTGAGGAGAAAACAGAAGTCCTGAAGAAGGAGAGGGAAAGAATGAGGCCTTGTTTTGGTGGTGGAAGGGGTTTCCAGTGATGAATACCCCTATGGATGAGGAGCAATGGTCTGTGGAGGGAGTTGGGGACCTTGTGCTAGGTTTGGCCTGGGAGATTTGGTGATTGAAAAGTCTCATCATATGTCAGGTGTGGGGGGAGTTGGAATCCCTGGGGGAAACTAATCAGTGGGAGAGATTTTGAGGCAAATAGAGAAGAAAGTTAACCAGGGAATGGCATAGATCAGCGGTGGTCTGAAAGATCAGGAATTTAGTGGAGGAGAGGCCCTACCATGGGACAGTGTCCTCTTTCACATCTATAAGAATTATCAGTGTTTTAGAAATGAGGCACAATGGAAAAGGGGAATCCAAAGGACAAGTTCAACAAGGTAATGGCAAAAACTGCCTTGAAGGGAGAGCCCAGAATGAATACCTCAGAAGGAATTATTGCATGAGGAATACAGAGAACATAGAGTGACTAGATAATTTTAGGAAACAGGTAGGTGGCATAAGGGATAGAATCCTGGGCATGGGGTCAGAAAGACTCATTTTCCTGAGTTCTAATCTGGCCTTAGACACTTACCAGCTGTGTGGCCCTGGGAAAGTCACGTAACTCTGTTTGCCTCAGTTTCCTCATCTGTAAAATGAGCTAGAGAAGGAAAAGACAAACTTCTCCAGTATCTTTGCCAAGAAAACCCCAAAAGGGGTCATGAAAAGTTGGGCATGAATGAAAAATGACTGAACAACAAGATAATTTCAAAGGTCATGAATCAGAGAGTCTAGAATAGACAGAAAAGAGGATGGATAATGAAGACAGTGAAAGAAATCCTTTCTAGAATTTGTTGCAAAGAATTTAAAAAATAAACTAATGAACTAAATGAAGGGGAGGGGAGGAAGGGAGAATCTACTTGACTGAGAAGAATAGGAGAGAAGAATTCCATAAAAAGATAAAAGCAGGGGGGTGGAGCCAAAATGTTGGGGTAAAAGCAAGGACTTCCTTGATCTTTCCCCCAAACCCCTCCAAATACCTGCAAAAAATGATTCTAAACAAATTCTAGAGCAGCAGAATCCACAAAATGACAGAGTGAAACAAATTTCCAGCTCAAGACAACCTGGGAGGTTGACAGGAAAGGTCCATTGCACTGGTCTGAGAGAAGAGCACAGTCCAGTGTGGGCCATGCCAGCATAGACAGGACCAGAGTAGGCCAGAAGGGACTGAATCACTGGCAGCTGTTGCAGTTTCCAAACTTCTCAAACCACAAACACCAAAAACAACTTAGAAGGTCAGTAAGAAAGGTCTATGGGACCTCGGTGAGAGAGGAGCAAGGTCCAGCCCTAAACCTAGGGTGGCTGTACTGGTGGCAGTGGCAGTCGTTGCTTCTGGAGCTCTCAGCCCACAGCTGGTGGGGGGAGGATACAGCAGCTGACGAGAGGTGGATTGCAGGGATCTCTTTGGTGGCACTGAGGCAGGATTCTCTTGCTTTGCTTGGACTTTGATTTGGGTCTCAGTCCTGGGTGGTGGTCCTGGGGTGAGGAGTAGTGCTGGTGTGGCAGAGTTTGTGGTGGCTGTGGATAGGGAATCCTCCTCACAGTTCTGAGGCAGAAAAGAGTGCTTGTGATCACTCACAGATGAGAGCAGACTAGGAGAGGAGTAAACACCTCTCCTTTAATCATACAACCTTGGAAGAACTGAAAATTTGCAGGTTCCAAGAAATATCTCTGGAGACAGCTGCCCAAAACTCCTGAATCTTGGGACAGTATACCTTCCACACTGGAAGCAGAGACCTAACTTAACAAAGAGCTAAAAAGTAAAGTGATTGGCTGGGAAAATCAGCAAACAGCAGGGAATAAAACCAGACTATAGAATCTTACTTTGGTGACAAGGAAGATCAAAACATACAACCAGAAGAAGACAACAAAGTCAAAGTTCCTAAATCCTAAACCTCCAAGAAAAATATTGTTTGAAGACTGTGGAAGAGCTCAAAAAGGTTTTTGAAAACCAAGTAAGAGAAGTAGAGGAAAAATTGGGAAGAGAAATGAGAGTGATGCAAGAAAATCATGAAAAAAGTCAACAGTTTGCTAAAGGAGGCCCCCAAAAATGCTGAAGAAAATGACACCTTAAAAATAGACTAACACAAATGGCAAAAGAGGTCCAAAAAGCCAATGAGGAGAAGAATGCCTTAAAAAGCAAAACTGGCCAAATGGAAAAAGAGGTACAAAAGCTCACTGAAGAAAATAATTACTTAAAAATTAGAATGGAGCAAATGGAAGCTAATGACCTCATGAGAAATCAAGAAATTAGAAAACAGAGGCAGTTAGGTGACACAATGAGTACAGCACTGGCCCTGGAGTCAGGAGGATCTGAGTTCAAATCCAGCCTCAGACACTTGACACACTACCTGTGTGACCTTGGGCAAGTCACTTAACCCCAGTTGCCCTGCCTTCCCCCCCCTTCAAAAAAAAAGAAATTAGAAAACAAAACCAAAAGAATGAAAAAATAGAAGACACTGTGAAATATGTCATTGGAAAAACAACTGACCTGGAAAACAGATCAGGAGAGATAATTTTAAAATTATTGGAATACCTGAAAGTCATGATCAAAAAAGAGCCTATACGTCATCTTCCAAGAAATTATCAAGGAAAACTTCCCTGACATTCTAGAACCAGAGGGTAAAATAGTTATTGAAAGAATCCACTGATCACTTCTTGAAAGAGATACCAAAAGGAAAACTCCTAGGAATATTATAGCCAAATTCCAGAGCTCCCTGGTCACTGAGAAAATATTGCAAGCAGCCAGAAAGAAACAATCAAGTATTGTGGAAACACAATCAGGATCAAAACAAGATTTAGCAGCTCCTACATTAAAGGATCAGAGGGCTTGGAATATGATATTCCAGAGGTCAAAGGAGCTAGGATTAAAACCAAGAATCACCTATCCAGCAAAACTGAGCATAATACTTCAGAGGGAAAAAATAGACATTCAATGAAATAGAGGACTTACAAGCATTCTTGATGAAAATACCAGAGCTGAATAGAAAATTTGACTTTTAAATACAAGAATCAAAGGTAGACAGGTAAGAGAAATTGTAAGGGACTTATTAAAGTTGACCTGTTTACATTCTTACAAGGAAAGATGATATTTGTAACTCATAAGATCTTTCTCAGAATTAGGGTAGTTAGAGGGAATATATATACATATAATATGTAAATATGTGTGTGTGTGTGTGTGTGTGTGTGTGTGTGTGTATAATTTAGAGAGAGGGCACAGGAGTTGAATATAAAAGGATAACATCTAAAAAATAAAATTAAGGGGTGAGAGAGGAATGTACTGAAAGAAGGAGAAAGGGAGAGGTAGAATGGGGTAAATTGTCTCACATAAAAGAGGCAAGAAAAAGGTTTTACAATGCAGGAGAAGAGGGGGTAGGTGAGGAGGAAGGAGTGAACCTTATTCTCATCAGGTTTGGCTTAAAAAGGGAAATAACATACACACTCAATTGGGTAAGGAAATCTATCTTACCCTACAGGAAAGTAGAAGGGAAGAGGATGGGGGGGGGGGGGAATGATAGAAGGGATGGCAAATGGGAGGAGGGGGTAGTAAGAAGCAAACACTTTTGAGGAGGGACAGGGTCAAAGGAGAGAATACAATAAATGGGGGTGGGATAGGGTGGTCAGATGTTAGCCTTTCACAACATGACTATTATAGAAGTGTTTTGCATGACCACACATGTATAACCTATATCAAATTTCTTGCCTTCTCAATGAGGGGGGGTGGGGAGGGAGGAAGGGAGAGAATGGGGGACTCAAAGTTTTAAAAATTAATATTAAAATTCTTTTTACATGCAACTGGGAAATAAGATATACAGGCAATGGTATATAGAAATCTATCTTGCCCTACTGGAAAATAGAAGAGAAGAGGATAAGAGATGGGGGGGGCAGTTATAGAAGGGAGGATAGATTGGGATTAGGGGTAATCAGAAAGCATGCCATCTTGGGGTAGGGAAGGGGTGAGATGGAGCAAAAATTTGGAACTCAAAATCTTGTGGAAGTGAATGTTGAAAACTAAAAATAAATTTATTAATTAATTTTAAAAAGTATAAAGCTTTTAAAAAGATAAAAGCAGGAAAGAAATTTAATGAAACATCAAAACCCCAAAGGGAAAAGGGTAGCAGATGAATGGAAGAGATCAGGAGTGAAGGGAAGAGAGTCAATGGGAATACCTACCTTTAAAAAGACTAAGGCAAAGTAAGTGAAGGAATATAATGCTGTGTTTATAGCAGAAGAGGGGAAAAATCATAACTTGAAAAAAACAATATTAGGGACAGAGGAAAATGTAAATCTAACTCTAACTTTAAATGTGAATGGATTAAACAATACAATAAAATAAAAAAGATTGGATAAGAAAATAAAACTCTACAATCTGTTGCTTACAAGAAATACATTTTAAAAAACAAAGACATACATAAAATAAAACTAAGCATATATAAAAAAATTTACTATGCATTAAGTGAATAAAAAAGCAGGAACTGCAATAATGCTTCTGACAAAGGTAAAACAAATGTTCAAAAAATAAAAAGAGATAAACAAGGAAATTAATCTATTACTTTAACAATAATCTAATAATCTATTACATTATGCTGATAGGAACCATAGACAATAAATTAGTATCAGTAATAAATGAATATGTTCCAGATGCCTTTATATCCAGACTCATAAGGGAAACACTATCTGAGCTATACAAAGACATGGACAGTAACACAATAGTGACAGGAGATTTCAATATCCTTCTTTCAATTTCAGGAAAGTCTAACAGAAAGATAAACAAAAGGGGAAATATGAAACTAAACAAATTGCTGGAAAAACTAGAATTAAAAGATATATGCATCTTCTAAATGAGACAGCAAAAAATATATACTTAATTCTTAGTACCATGTGGAACTTGTTGAATTGATATCCCTTAGCTAATCTGATTTTTAGAAAGAGAATAGAAAAATCAAATCAATAAAACTGCAAATGACCAAAGTGAAATCATAGCAAATCTAGAGTAAAAACAATAATTATAACAGATTATGTAGCTATATGCTAACAAAACTGAGAACACGAAAGAATAGAATACCTGTAAAGATATAAAATACCCAAATTATCAGAAGACCAGATAGGGCTCTTAAATAACCCAGTTTCAGAAAAGTATATACATCTAGGAGTAAAGAAACTAACTAAAAAAAAATCTTCTTGGTACTGATGAATTCACAGGAGAATTCTATCAAATTAAAAAAAAAAACAATTAGTACCTATACTTCACAATTTTTTCTCAAAACTTGAGCTTGAAACCTAAAAAGCTTCTGTAACAGACAAAATTAATGTACCTAAGGCAAGAAGAGAAGCAGTAGGATGGTGGAAAAATCCTTATATCAGCATATGTGTGTATATATATACATATATATGTATGTATGTATACACACATATGTATATACACACACACATATATATATACACATATATAATGATAAATAGCCATTACCCAATAGATAAATGGTCAAAGTTTATCAACAGTTCTCAAACTTTTTTGAAGTATTTACAACAACATGAACAAATGCTCAAAATCACTAATATTAGGATAAATGCACATCAAAATGACCCTAAGGTCTCACCTCACACCCTGTAAACTGGCAAAAATTATTTTTTTTAAATAGCAATAGAAAATGTTGGAGAGGTTGTGGAATAATAGATACAACAATATATTGTTGGTGGAGCTGTGAAATGGTACAACCATTTTAGAAAGCTAGAGTTACACAAATAAAGTTAAAGTTTCCATGTGTGAATGAGACATTCCAGTTTTGGGCTGACACCTCAAGGAAGCCATCCATAAGAAAAAGTCATATACTCCAAAATATTTATAGCTGCACTTTTTGTGATAGCTAAAATTGGAAACAAAGTAGATACCCATCAATTGGGGAATGGTGAAACAAATTGTGGTACATGAATGTACTGGAATATTGCTTAATGTATTGGAATATCAGCTAACCACTGTATTATAAGAAATTATGTGTTATTAATACAGAGAAGCATGGAATGATCTATACAAACTGATGCAGAATGAAGCAAATAGTACCAAGAAAATAATATACACAATAACTGTAAGAATGTAAATGAAAAGAACTATACACCAAAACAAAATGAATAACAAAATAATAAAGATCAAGCAGGACTAGAAAGAAGATCTGTAAGAGAATATGCCTGAACAGTAGAGGTGGTAGGTTTACAGAAATTACATATTGCACATTTTTTAGACTTTTTCAATGTGTTTATCAATTTTGTTGGGGTTTTTTCCCTCTGTAAAAAAAAATACTATTTGTTATATAGAACGGCTCTCTGGGAGGAGAAGTGGGAGAGCTACTTGGGATAACTATGATGATGTAAGAAACAGAAGCTACCAATAAAAACATTAAAAGAAAGAATACAATATTTTTTTAAAAAAAATAAAAGTATCATCTTAAGAAGGAGTCCAGGGGCAGCTAGGTGGCACAGTGAGTAGAGCACTGGCCCTGAAGTCAAGAGGACTTGAGTTCAAATCTGGCCTCAGACACTTGACACACTTACTAGCTGTGTGACCTTGGGCAAGTCACTTAACCCCAATTGCCCTACCTTCCTCCCTGCAAAAGAAAAATAAAAAAGGAAAAATAAAAGGAGTCTATAGATTTTACCAAATTTCCAATAGGGTCCGTGACACACAAAAAAAGTTAAGTTCTGCAGTTCTAAGATCTCCTCTCCCACACACTTCAGCATTATCTCTCCAAATAGAGTAATCCAAAAATCTAAAAATCAGATTGACAATAATCGCTTTGTTTTCAGTGGGACAAAGTAATCGAATTTTGCAATGATTCTTAAGAACACCAGACCTAATGAAGCTACAATTAGCCAAGCACTATATCCCCACTCAGTCTGGGCATGGCTGGGAAGAGGAATTTAGCACTGTGATTTCCCAAACTTGACTTGGCCTACACTTGAATTACTCTAGTCCTGGAAATATGAGTAACTCCAGGCAAAACCATGAAATTTGGGAGTCAGGGAAGGGTTGGGAGAGCAGTGTCCCTGTTTCCTTTCTAGACACTTCACAAATAGTGAACAAAACTTAATATGGTCACATGTGCCCTGGAGAGGGGTTGGGTGTAGCTATGGAGGATTTCAAACTGTAATTGCTATGTCCAATTAATCTCCAATTTAGAATTTCTGAGATAATGGGTTCTTTTACACACACACAAACAAACACACACTGTTAAGGACCTTCTTCTCCCACCAATATAAATTCAAAGAATATTTATTAAGTAGCTACTATGTGTCTAGCACTCAGCTAACCATGTTGGAGTTACAGAAAAAGTATAGCTCCTGCTTTAGGGATCTTATAATCTGTTAAATGAAACAAAACCAGCATCCATAGAATAGAGACTATGATATAATATACAATAAAGTGTTGAACTGAACTTCATTAATTCTTGTTCCTAATGGTTTCTTTCCCTATGTCGAAATGTATGCTAAGTAGATGCCGTGTGGGTGGCCTGGCAGGGGAGTGATCAGTATTGACCTAAGTGATGAGGAAAGATTTCCTGGTAAAGTTTGATTTGGAATTCTAATGGGCCTAGGAGGAGTAGGATCTGAGGAAGTGGAAAGGGGATAGGGTAGAGACATTTCTGACAGAGTTAACAGAAAGGTGCTTTTCTCTCTTCTCTAATATCTTTAACAGGTATCTGGCTGCCCCCCTCAGGATCCTAAGTGAGGACTCAGTGTTTATGACATTTTGTTTCTTAATCAGGACCTGATGGCCATGCTGGAGATTTGGAAAGTTAGTGGGTGGGTCTATCCACCCCTAGTTATAGGCCCATACCTCCCAAACCACTCCTTCTGCCTGCTTCATCCCACATCCCCCCATACCAAGACATTCCAGCTCTGATCAGGCTCTCCCACCTTCCTTCCTTACGCTGAATAAGTCCAAAGATCTAACTTAGTCGGGGGGGGGGGGGGAAGAGTATTTCAGAAAATATGGCTGGCCAAGGATCTAGAGATTTGGTTCTAATAAGCAAACAAACTCTCTGATATTTAGCTCAAGCTTGACTGAGGCAGAAAAGCTATGGCTGATGTCAGAACTTTATGAAAATCAGCTTCCCTGTGAGCTAGACGAACACTTCCTGGTTAGCACTGATTTGATCATGACCTTTTAGATTCTTTCCGTTTCTGGTCCCTGCTGAAGTCAGGAACTGCACAGGGAAGAGCTCAAAACAAAAGCAAAGGAAGTAAAAGATAAACAGGTTCTCCTAGAGTTCACAAAGGGTGAATGCTGAGTTTTAGGATGACATGCTCCCTAAGATTTGTTGGTTCCTTCCCTACTTTCTCCTATTCCCATCTGAAAAGGAGAGCATGCATGCTAAATTGCACAGCACTGCCATCTTCTGGGCAAGTGGCGGAAGTTTCCAAGGGTCATCAAATCAGCTGAGAAACGCCTCATTTAAATATAATCAGATGGTTAAAATTTTGACAGCAGACAGACTGGAACAGATTTTTCCTCTATTTGCAATGTTTGAGAAGTCAATAGACGCAGCTTTTTGTGGTGTATGCATATTTTTAAAAAATATTTGTAGATTGAAAAGCCATTTACAATAAATAGGAAAATTAAAATAGCTCATACTACATTGCCAAATGATGGAGTAACACAGTACAAACATATTGTTCTGAAAAAAATGCCTTAAAAAGAAAAGTATGAATTGATTCATTTACTAAAGTACTGTTTGAACAGATGGTGTGATTAACAACTAGTATGTTAGCCATCTCAGGAGCTTACAGAAAAGTAAACATGAAGGGGGGAAAAAGGGAAAAAAAATCACTTTATTCTAGCAAAGGTTGTTTCATTCATTCTACTAGGAAAATTTGAAAGTGTATGTTTTGAAGGCTGGGTGTCCTTGGGGAAAATTAGGAATAAGGAGTGAGGAGAGTCTTTTTGGTGGGAAACCACATCATTATAGGTTTGAGCTCCTCTACTACCATACATATGCTGGAATGAGGTCAGGAAAAGCAGGAAGAAGTGGGAAACTTATTATGATAAAAAAAACTAACTTTACATGTATACACACATATGTACATACATAATTTGATGAAAGGACTTGAACACGTCTATATAGACACATATAGGTACACATATACATAATGCCCAAACCAGTGATTTGATGCCAGTATGGAACTCACAGTGTGGAAACTTTTTTTTTATGAATTGGCAACTCTCAATTCCTCCATAACCGATGTTCTAGAACACTGAGCATGTAAATGACTTTCCGCTGGTCACATAGTTTGTCATGACACAGGATTCTTGTCCAGAATCCTTATTTTTTAAATGAAGAAACTGAGGCTCAGAAAGATTATCTAACTTGTCCAAGGTCACACAGATAGTAAATGTCACAGTTGGATGTGAACCAAGTTCTCTGGCTTCAGAATAAGGGCTTTTGTCAATGGTAACATGGCCATGTAAGGCAGAGGCAGGATGAATCCAGTTCTTCTGGAGACCAAGACCACGCCTCTTTATCCATTGTGCCATAGAGAGCCATCTCTGGAGTCAGGATGATGGAGATTCAAGTCCTTCCTTTGATATGTACTAGGAATATATCCCATCAATTGGGAAATGACTAAAAAAATGTGGCGCACAAACGAAACGAAATATTATTGAACCGTGGAGGAAAAATAGATACGAGGAAATTTAAATAAACATGAGAAGACTTGCATATATTGATACAAAATGAAGGAACCAGAACCTGGAGACACAATGACTATAATAATATAAACAAAGACAATACTAAAAGACTACAGAATATAGGTCATAGTAGTGATTAATATTTGTTCCAAATGACTGATGCTGGAACACACTTCATGCAAGCTAAGAGGTATGCATGGGAGGAAGGGTCGTTTATGGATATGACATGTTGTATACCTTGTCAAGTGTAGTTCTTGTTACAGACAGCTTCATTTAGCTGTTTCACTATGATTGTTATAAAGAACTATGTTAGGGAAAGGATTATCAGGAAGTGATTGAGGCTTTTTTAATACGGTAATTTTTAAAATAAAAGGAAGGGAAACAGCACCCTTACTTCACTCACACTGCAAAGTTCACTGATTAGGAAAGCTGGAATGAAATCATTCCTTCAGCTCTTTCTAGGAGTTGTGGACCTCTACTAAGCTATGCTCTATAGCTAGATGCAGTGATGATTTTCAGAGGCTCTATGAACTGTGAAAACATTGAGATTTTCCCCCACGGGGGCAGAATCAGAAGTCTTCATGTCTACAAAGAAGAAATCCCTAGAAAAAAGCCTCCACGGACCACATATTGTTCTTTGACCCCTCCCCCTTCTCCAACTATAACTCTGAATTTTGGCATTGCGGAGAAGTGGAAGTCTTTTGGAACTCCCATTGGATCTGAAGTCTCAATTCTTCATTTTTCTCAATATAAATGTTCATGATCAAGATGCTACAATAAAAGCCTGTGTCCCCAAAGAAGAAAAATGAAGATCACTATGGCAATCACCAAATAACATCACCAAAGAAGTTAAATTGACTATATCTTAAAAGAGAGAAAATAACTAGTTTCTGATTTGGAAAACATTTCCATATGAGTTATCTGTCACTGTGAAACTGTTAAAGAAAAGGTAGAAATCAACATCAAATTAGAAAAATAAATAAGATGTGGCATGCAATGAAAACAGCTCAAATCTGACCTTTTTAAACAAACTAACACTGAAAAATGTGAAATGGATAAAGGAACAAACATCAATATGAACTATTTCTATATCCTACAGAATTTTAGCAAATGTAAAATCATTACCATTGGTAAGGCCAAAAGAGTCTAGATACCACCCAATCCTACAAATATACTATCAAGTAATTTCTCATTGACCTACCTGACCTCATAAGAAAACAATTGACAAAGGAGTTTACAATCTGCATTGATAGAAGTTTCAATCCTTTGAACTGATAAAATAACAGGAAAACACATACATACACACACAGAGTAACCTGCCCAGTTTTACACAGCTAAATGTATGTCAGACAATATTTAAACTGAAGTTTTTCCTAATTCTAATTCCATCATTCTTTCCACCATACTACTTTAAAACATTGTGATGGTGTGATATACTGAAAAAATTCTGGATTGGAAAGTTAAAAGAACTAAATTCAAATCCTAATTCTAGGGGCAGATAGGTGGCGCAGTGAGTAGAGCACCAGCCCTGGAGTCAGGAGGACCTGAGTTCCAATCCGGCCTGAGACACTTGACACATGCACTAGCTGTGTGACTTTGGCAAACAAATCCTAATTCTACCAATTAATCCTAAGCCTAATTCTACTATAAACTAATATTACTATTCAGAAGGCAAAGTCCCTTTATGACTTTTCTCATCAGCAATTTCCCCCTTGATATCAGTATCTTCCCTTAAACCTGCAAATAAATATATTATGGTTTCTTCATACTAAAACTAAACCAACAAAAGTACCATCTCTTGACCCTGCTATCCACTTAAACTACTGCCCTATATCTCTTCTTGAATTCATTGTTAAACTTCTAAAAAGAAATCTCTATTCACTGCATTCACTTCACTATCCATTCTCTCCTGAAGCCCTCAGTCATCTAGCTACTCTTTCTAAAATTGTGACCTCTTATTTATCAAATCAAATGGCCTTTTCTCAGCCCCCATTTTACTTTTCTTTATATAGCATTTGAACCTGGTGTCCTTTTCTTTCCTTTTGATGCTCTCTCTTAGAGTTCATGAAATTACACTTTTATAGTTTCTTCCAAACTTTCTACTTCTTTCCAGGCTTCTTCCTCATCTGTCTCTCTACCTGTGAGTGTCCACAATGCTTTCTTCTCTTTCCATCTATTTTTATATACTCTCTCCCTAGGCAGATTAATCTATTTCTATGGCCTCAATGAACATTTTTATTCAGGTGATTTCCAAACCTATGTTCCACCCCATTTGCTCTTCTGAGTTCTAGTCCTGTATTTTCAATTGACTACTGAACATCTCCATTTCAATATAATTTTGCTACATTGAATTCATCCACAGCAACTTCCATCTTTGCTGAAAGCTGGTATGCTTCTTCCTGGGATAGATTTCATTCGCAAGAAATCTCTGCAGCCCTTTTACTCAATAACTACTACTAGTTACCCTCTCTTGAATACTCTCAACTTATGTGATACATTAGCAACTATAGTGGTCATTCCTCCATCCTCCAGGTTCAGTCCCCTGGAAAGCAGCAGTAAGTATCCAGACAACCAAGTCCAGAGCATGGTGAGCCAGTCTGGCTTTCTCTGTGTTCAGCCATAACTAGAGTGTTACTCTAGTCAAAGGAGTATGTCCCCCGTTGGCCTTGTAAAATGTTTGACTCTAATGTTCAGCCCCTATTCTCAATGCTTTTCAAAGTCGTCACTACTATCTGGTGAGTTACTTCCCTAGTTATTATTATTTCATTATTTCATGAGTTAACTAGCTTTTAGAAGCTTCATTTATGAAGATGGCATCTTCAGAAAAGAAGTATAACACATTCCCCAAACTGAGACACCCTCTCCCATCCTCATGAATTAAGTCCATAGAGAAAATTCACTCAAGATTAAAAAGCACATGTAGCAAAGGGGCACATTACAGCTCCTGGTTTGATGCAATTCCTTTTCTTCCTTCCTGGAATCCTCATGAAATTCTTCTAAGGTGTACTTTCTTCTGTTCCTGGGATATTGATTATAGGATCCATAGCTACACTTCTGTCCAACCCAAAGAGGTTACACTCCTTTAGTTGTCTTTCCTGAATGGATGCAATGTTTGTTACTAGTTCAGTTTCTCTAATACATGGTCAGTTTCACAAGGATGGGGAGTATGACACTGCTTCTGGGCTCATTCATAACTCCCATTCACCCATCTTGCTGCCCTCTAGTTACAGGCATAAGGTTATAACTCCTCAAAATTCTCCAAAATTCTGCTTTCCTTTTCAAGTGTCTTCTCTCATATGCCTAGGGTCAAAAGTGTATTCATTTTTTCAACCAGTCTTTATACATTCTATCATCATATTTCATTCACTATCTGAAAGCATTCCATCATTTCCAAAATGATTAGGACTTGCTCAAATTTAGTTCATGCCTTTGATTAATTGGTTGACTTGAGGCATCTAGGTGGCTGCAGAGCATATAGTTGTTTTGGGGAAAGTGCTCTGTAAAATGTAAAGAGCTTTATAAATGTGAGCCTTTTAATAACAGAGCAGCCAGCAAAGTGATGAAGCACATAGAGAACCAAATTTTGAATCCAGCCTCTGATACTTGCTGTGTGACCCTGAGCAAATCTACTCTAGTTTTCTCATCCATAAAATGGGGACAAAGCACCTACTTCTCAGAGTAATTGTGAGGATAAAATGAAATACCATTTACAAAATGCTATAGCATAATAACCTTTTCAAGTGCTATACTATAAATCCTTGTTATTATTATTAGTAATAGTAGGAACCATTTTATACCATTGATTTTGTAACTAAAACCAACAGGCTTTCTCACCCGAAGAAGGTATTATAATGTAGATCATCTTATTAGTTACATAATTGGGATAGAGTATGGAACATCTCTTTACATTAGTAATATCTCTTTCTCTTTGGAGTTACAGGTGATGTGACCAATAAGATGAAGGACTAGACATTTTCTCCAGTCCTGGCCAATGAGAGAGAGAGAGAGACGGAGAGAGAATTTACACATGAGAGGTAGAACAATTAGAGCTGCTTCCATAAGCCAAAAAGTCAAAAAAAGGTAACAGCTTTATGAATTAATGGTGGAGAACACCAATCCCTAATCCCTAATGCATTCTCTCAGCCTCTGCGTTGTAGAAGTGAACACTACCTAACCCACCAGATTGTGCTTTGGTTTCCACTCAGTAATATCTCGATTGCAGTGCCTGCCTCTGTTGCAGTACCCTGCCCCTTCCATCACTTGAGCTTCCTGATGTGACAAACAGTGGACTTTGACTTTGTCTACTCAGTTGTAGAGTGGAAAGTAGAAGAGAATAGAAATACATCCTGCTCAGGAGTTATATTCATCTTGAGAAGGAAAGAACAGAGGTGTCTGGGGCAGGGCAATGGCATATGGGGCTGTACTGAGCTCAAAGGAAAGGGGACTGGCATTCAGCTGGAGCTATTCCTATCCTCACAATAATTACTTGGGACAGAGACTGAAGCTGGTGAAAAGTAAATTTACCAATGTGGGAGAAGGCTGAGGAAGGTTTGAAATCTAGCCCCTGGGGAAGACCCACCAGCAAAAGGGAAGGAACCAGAAAGTAAACAAAAGGGAAACATAATGAAAAAAGCCTAAAACTACCAAAGATCTCAGGAAGAAAAAAGCTTTTGGAGAATAAGGAGATAAATCAACAGGGAAAATAACAAAATCAGAAGGGAATATTATTATCAAGACAGGTGAATGACTGTAAACAACTCTAAATAAGCAGTGAAAGATTAAACAAATTGAACTGAAAATAAACCAACAGCTGTTGAAACAAAAAACCTTTCAGGTTCCCAAAAGATCCATATGAACCATAATAGGATATCTCCAAATTGTTTATAAGGGAAATCAGAATCTTGAGCAAGTAAAAATAAACAAATGGCAGAATTTATGTCCTACACAATAGAAATAATTGGCAGAACAGAAAAACTTGAATACATAGTGGTGAGTCTCTCCAAAGAAGCAAAAGAGACCAGACTGACAATACAGATATATTGAAATGAAAGATAATCTGGAAGAAAAGAAGCAAAAAGAAATAACATTAAAAGAAAAAATGATGTGATTTTTATCAAACAAAAAACATTAATCTCAAAGGCAGGATACCTAGAGACAAGAATCATAGGCCTCCCAAAAGAAAGTAAGTCAAAAAAACCTGAACATCATAATGAAAAAAAAGAAAATTGCCCAGAAATTCTGAATACAGAAAACAAAACACCAATCAAAAGAAGAGTCAGTCAACAGTCAGGTAACAAGCAGTCAGCCAACAAGAATTTATTAAGCATCTACTATGTGCCAGGCACTGTGCTAAGCACTGGAAATACCAAGAAAGGCAAAAGATAAACTCCACTCTTAAGGAGCACAATCTAATAGAGGAGACAGTATGAATATAATTATGTATAAACAAGATATATGCAGGATAAATTGGGTATAATCAACATAGGTAACACACTAGCGTTTAGGGGGATCATGAAAGACTTCTTGAAGACAGTGGGATTTTAGTTGGGACTTGAAGGAAGCCAGGAGGCAGAGATGAGGAGGAAGAAATTTTCAGTCATGGTAAACAGCCAGTAAAAACGCACAGATTGAGGAAATGGAGGGACTTGTGAGAAAACCAATAAGAAGGCCAGTGTCACTGACTTGCAGACTATATAGAAAGGAGTAAGGCATAAGAAGACTAGAAAGGAAGACAGGAGTAAGGTTATAAAGTACTTTGAATGTCAAAAAATTAGCTTATATTTGGTATTGGAGGTGATAGAGAGTCCATATAGTTTATTGAGTAATGAAAGTGACATGATCAGACCTATACTTTAAAAAGATCACTTTGACATCTGAATGGAGGATGGACTGAAGTGGGGAGAAGCTTGAAACAGAAATCCAAACCAGAAGGTTGCTGCAATAGTCCACGTGTGAGGTAACAAAGGCCTGCAGAAGGATGGTTGTAGTGTAGTGTCATCAGTGAGAATGGGGTATACACAAAAGATGTTATGAAGTTAGAAATGACAAGGTTTTGCAACTAATTAGATGTGGGGTGTGGAGAATGAGAAGTTAGAGGTGACACCTGGGTTGTGAGCCTATGTGAATGAAGGCATAGTAGTGCACTCTACAGTAATGAGAAAGTTAGCAGGAGAGGAGGGTTTGTAGGGGGAAATGAGTTCAGTTTTGGGCATAAAGAGTTTAAGATATCCATAGGACATCCAATTCAAGACGTTTGGTAGACAGCTGGAGATACAAATGTGGTGGTTATAGAAGACACTAGCATAAGTACATCTTAAAATCACCAGCATAGAGACAGCAATTCAATCCATGGGAGCTGATGAAATCACCAAGTAAAATAGTGTAGAGGGAGAAGAAAAGAGGGCCCAGGGCAGAGATCTGGGGATACTTATATTTAGGTGGTGCAATCTAGATGAAGACTCAGCAAAGGAAGTAGGAAGAGAACTAGTGTCATAAAAATTTAGAGAAAAGAGAAAGAAAGTATTAAGAAGAAGAAAGAAAAGAGAGAGGAGAGTATTATTCAGAAGAGTAGGATTACTGGAGGTGATCTGTTGACTGATTGCCAGTATTAAAGGCTATAAAGAGGTCAAAAGGGATAAATTTCAGAAACTTTACTGATAACTCATTGATAACTTTAGGGAGAGTAGTTTCAGTTGAATGATGAGGTCAGAAGCCAGACTTTAGAGTTAAGAGATTGAGATGAAAGAATGAGGAGGCACCAATTGTAGACAGTCTTCTCAAGGAGTTTAGCCACAGAAGGGAGGAGATGTATGTGATAATAACTAGCAGGGATAGATGGATCCACTGAGTTTTGTGTTTTTGTTTTTAAGGAGGGGGAGATATGGATATCTTTGTAGGCAGTAGGAAAGCAGGCAGTAGACAGAGATTGAGGATGAGCAAAAATGTAGTGGATAGTAGAGTGAGTAATCTACCAGAGAATATGGGATGGAATGGGGTCTTTTATGTATGTAAAGGGGGCTACTTTGGCAAGGAGGACTAGATCTTCATATGAGAGAGGAATGATCAAAGAAAGAAGACAAGATTCCACAGGCACAAAAATATTTATAGCAGCTCTTTTTGTGGTGGCAAAGAATTGGAAACTGAGGAGATGTTCAACAATTATGGAAGGGCTGAACAAGTTAATTGAATGTGATGGAATACTTCTACACTGTAAGAAATTATAAAGGGGATGGGTTCAGAAAAACCTGGGAAGACTTTTAAAAACTTATAAAAAGTGACATGAACAGAACTACAAAAACAATTTACACAGTGATATCAATATTGTAAAGGTAATCGACTGTGAAAGGCTTATTAACTGATCAACACAATGACCCACTAAAATTCCCAAGGACTCATGATGAAAAATGCTATCCAGGTCCATATAGAGAATGGATGGACTCAGAGGGCAGGTTGAAGTATTTTTTCTTTCTTTTTTCTTGCTTTCTTTTTCAAATATGACTAATGCAGAAATTCATTTTGCATGACTTCATATTTGTAATGGGCTCTGTATTTCTTTGCCTTCTTGGTGGGTGGAGAAGGAGAGAATTTGGAACTGAAAGACAAAATTGAATTAAACAGAGAAACAAAACAAAATAGTAATAAAAAAGAACATAGGCTTTTAAATTAAGAGGAATTTGAGGGGCATCTCTCCATGGTGTATGGGTATTCCCACTAGTACCTTGATGATTATTGGCTGACTTAGATTTGTAAGGATGGATTCTTATCAAAGAAGACCTCCACTTTTGCGGCAGTTTACAAAAGCAGGCTGACAAATCAGATTGTTCTCTTTCTCGAACCTTGAGAAGAGAGAATAGTGTACAGTATCTCTTCTTAATTGTTATTCACTTTCAGAATTCACTGAGTCTCCCTACAACCTCTTTCCCCTTCATTTCTTGAATATAGCTTTCCCCGAATTATGACTGAATCATCCCAATAATTTTCTATGTAATTTCCTGCATTTTGTATATTTAAACAAACATTATTGTTTTTAGAGATCTTTTCAAGGTACTTTTGAAATTATTTCTGGTCACTTAATTGTATCTTTGTGCATAAAGTTCCTAACCTTTTTTACCTGCCCAATCTTCAAATTAAAAAAAAATGTCTTTCTTTTAAAGATGGTCTCCTCTACTTTACCAGCTAGTCATTCAAGTTTGGATTTTTTCCTACCCTTTCCTTTTAGTGGGTGGCATACAGTTAACTTTCTTGAGTTTCCTGTAAGATATTCTTAAATAGTCTATAGGCTTTCTGTAATTCAATTACTTTAAACACTATTCCTTTTCATTCTTGTTGTTTTTTTAACTCATGCCCAACCTTGCCAAAAACTGATGGATTCCTTTTGTTTTTCCCTCTTATAGAATGTTGAATTTACTATATATTGTGATCACAGAAGGATTCTCATTGGTTCATGGATATTCCTTTGCACTACCAAGATCCAAGTTGAAGATTGTTTATTGTATTTTGTTGTGTTTTGGGTTATAGGTTCTAAAATTTATTCTACATATAATCCAAAAGCCTTAATTCCATATCTCATCCTGAGGAGTTATTCCAAACATATATCTGTGGATAGTTGAAGCCTCCATTATTACTAGCTGGCCTACTTTTACAATTTTCCAAATCTTATTTAATATATCCAGCTGAGTCTAATTACCCTGGTGCTGTGAACTTATCCATATAATAGTATAAACAACAACAATTCAATAACAGATTACAAAATCAGAATAACAAGATACAGCTGGAAATGTTAAATAAAACCATAATTATTATTAATAACAATAATCAATTATATTTATACAGGTCTTAATAGTTCAAAAATACTCTATATACATTGTCTCATTTGATATAATCCCATTGTATTTTTATTATTCAAGAATATAATTTCTACACACAGATATTCCATAGTATTTCCCATGTCTAAGTTTTTTTACACCATTACTACTCCCTGTTCCATTTAGGTGTAGTGCACAAATCAAAGACTATATTCTGACAAGATGGTATCTTGATTATACTTCTAGCTAGAATCTGGGTCAAGGTCCTCGTATACCACATTCCAGTTTATGATTTTATTTTTCAGGGTTCTGGCATTAAGGAAAAATATTTTGATATTTTGGTCTGTCTTTCCAAATATTTCCCATAACTGTCAGTAATCAACTCAGTTAGCTTAATCATCTTTTTTTTTCAAATACAACATCAAATTCCTTCATGATCATTATAGAGCCTATCTTATTCTTACACTTTTGAACTCATGTGCTTTTCCAAAAACTATAGTTTTAAAACTGTCTTAATTTTTAAAGATATAAACCCAGCCTCCTGAAGCCATTTTGTTTAGGCTTCCTTTATTAGTGACACATGCTCCCCAAAGTCACCTTATTGCTAATGAATCTAGAATCATTGTGTCATCTATACATTAAGATCATCAGGAGTGGGAAATTTGAAGCCTCAAGGTCACATGTGGCCTTCTAGGTCCTTGGGTGCAGGCTTTTAACTGAGTCCAAGTTTTACAGAAAAAAAAAAATCCTTTTATTAAACAGATTTGTTCCGTGAAGTTTGGATTCAATCAAAGGGCTGCACCCGAGGACTTAGAAGGCCACATGTTTCCTTAAGGCCGCAGGATCCCCACTCCTGTACTGGTCTTGTCCCATGCATGGAATCTGCATCCTTTCAAGGATAATCATTCCCAGAAGTCTTAGAATTCACATTGAAGCTTCCTTGTCTTCTGGCAAGCCATGTTAATCTAACAAAGAAATGGAGCTGAGCAAGCCCAAGAATTTCCATCATTCCTATTTTTTCCCTTGAACTTCCTTTTCAGGCCATCCTTTCTAGTCCTTAGGGATTTTCCCAATAGTTTTTTTTCCTTTCAAGAACCAGATTCCCTTTCCAAAGCTCTGTGTTATTCCTTGGGCTCATACCATTTATCCCTGCTTTCTAAATGAAGTTGTTTATTGATTTATTACTTTTTCCGTGTGGCAGCAAATCAATAAACCAGAAAGCAGTTTGTCAGATGACCCAAAGAATTCAGGGCAATTATTTTCTTGGGGAATGAATGCCAGCAATTCTTGCTTGAAGAACTGTGGGTGATCATAACTTCCCAGCTCTTCTTTTGTTCTAGAGAAGATAAAATTGATCTGATGATTACTTAGATTACATTTCCAGCTTTGGAGTTCCCTGGGGCACTAACATTTTCTGGCACTCATAAAGATAATTCTCCTAGGGTTTAATTATAATTAATGTAACAGTTTGGGGATAGCACCAAATTGCATTGTGGGTAAGGACATGGGGGTGGGAGAGTCATTTATTTCAAGGCTGCATTTTTGAGAAACACAAAACTAATAATTTACATTTGGTGGCCCCTTTACTTCTGTTATTTGGATCTTGACAAGTAATTTTATTTATCACTTTCTAAATTAATCATGAAATCAAGTTGCTACTTGGCATCTCCTATGACTTCTTCAAATCATCTATCCAGCCACTAACTGACAGTCCTGACATATATAGATAGCCATAGACCGTGAAATGCTAACCCAAGTTAATTTGAAATATTAGCTTCATCTCCACTGACCCTTCAGTTCTTAGTGTTACCACATTCATTTTAGTATAAATTACTATTTCCTTAGCTACCTGAATTTTTTTTGTCTTGTCCCTACAGGATTTTATCTTTTTTCAGACCAACTTCCTAACAAGTGCCACCAGTCTTGTGACATTTTGAAATAAGTTAAAACACTAAACCATACACCAGATAATCTTCAACATACTCTTACTTCTAGAAAGAGCACTGAACTAGGATTTGGGAGATCTGGGTTCTAACTTCAACTGTCAATAAAGAAATAGCTTTGCCAATGAGGATTTTGAAATTCCAAAGTCTTTACTTGCTTTTAGGCTTTTCTTCTTTCCCTTTGAATTTTGTTGAATTGTAGTCCTCTGATGCCCATTTCTTTCACCAAACTACTTTCTATGCTCCTTGGCTCTTTATTTTCTCCATGAATATACTGTTTACCTTTTGTTCAAGAATGAAAAGATCTGCCCTCCCTATCCTCCAGTTTGTAAAACACCTAGTTGTCATAAACCTGTTTTCTAAGATCACAAAAATCTATGTACACATAAAATAGCTCACCAAATTTTCACCAATCTTTATCATACCTACGACAATGAGAAAGATGATTCCTTGGCAATAAAAACTGGTGAAAAGATGAAATGAATTCTAATTTATTAGAAATTTATCCTTAACAAAATGAGAAAGATGTGACATTCTGCAAAACTGGGAAATATTCAAAAAATACAGAGCAAAGTAAGTTGATCTAAGAGAACAGTATACACAATTACTAAAATAACATAAATAAAAACATTAAAAACCAGCCAGGTACCGATTGTTGGGTTTTTTTAATTCATTTAGGATAGTACCTATGATTTCCTCTGTGTAAGCAGCTCCCAAGTGAGAAACTTCCTCTACAAACACAGTTGGTCACCTTCTCTGTAATTTATAGCCTCAGCAGGCTGCCTAGGGCACTGAGAGTTTAAGTGACTGGACTAGAGTCACACAAACAGTATGTAGTAGAGGCAGTAATTAAATTCAGGTCTTTCTGACTTTTTTCTTAAAAAATAATATTTTATTTCCCCCCTCCATTACATGTTAAACCAATTTTTAACATTTGAGTGTTGTTGTTTTAAGTTTTGAGTTCCAAAGTCTATTCTGACTCTTTAGGCCAGCTCTTTGCCTTCCACTTCACACTGCCTCTCTGAACTCTGATTGATAGTAATGACCTGTCTGAGGGCCAGAGAAGAAGTAATGAAAAAACTTCCCACCTCTCAGTAGAAAGGTGAGGTCGTACAGATGTGGAATGTGTGTGTGGTTGCTGAGTTTGTTAGTTTTGCAAAATTATTTTTTTCTTAGAAAGGAGGGGTCAATGGGGTGAGAGTTATATTGGGAAATATCTATAGTCTTGTCACAAAAGGAACCAATGAAATTTTAAACAAAATAAAATTCACATTTACCTACACCTTCCCCTAATCATTGCCAAATTTCTCTTAGGTACTAGAGACTTAGACAATCATTACTATCAGTCATCTAAAATACCGCAAAGCCAATGCAATGGATTATAGCTTCTTCCCTATTTAAAGGAATATTGGGGAAAAGAAACCTTCCAACTACCACTCCTCTTATCCACCTACTGAATTGAAGAAGAAGCCCAAGTCCTTCTTGTTTATAATTTCCCTTTCCTCTGGTCACTATTCCCAAACAATGCACTTGTTTTTGCACAGTACCTGGAATATAGTAGGCGCTTAATGAATGCTTGATCCCCTTCTCTCCCATTTTTCAAGTTTTTTCAAGCCAAGCCTTTAACTTTCCGTAGGCTGCATTTACATGGTACTGAACCTAAATGAAAATTGAAAAATTTGATCAAATCAGTCACAGGGGTGAGTTGTTCTGACACTCAATGAGACTCAACCTTCTGATTTCAGTGTCTACCAAAATCAAATATAATTTATATTCAACACCAATTATTTCAGGACAATTTAACCAATAATGGTTGCCTGGTAGCTTCTCTCTAAAGGGAAAATTTGTCTGAAGCTTCAGGTTTATCTTTTGGAATGTAAATTCGCTTCATTTCTATTTTGGTTAGACTTTTAAAAGCACCCTAGTTTCTGTTTTATTTTTTTTAAGTTTAGGTTTCTTCCCCCTTCTAATTTCAGAGTATAAGCCTCTGACTTTGATTTAAACTCTGAAGGAAACCACAGATGAGCTATCTCATGGCTTAAGAGTCAAAATCTTTCAAATCTCAGCTCTACAATTTGTTTTGTGCCTTTAGACAAGTCTTTTAACCTCTCTGAGCCTCAGTTTCTTTATCTGTAAATATGGCAATAATAATAATAATACCTATCTTGGTGACCTCATGGGATTGTGAGGATCAAAGAAATGGACATGAAAGAACTTTGTAAACACTAAAGATTTTTTTTTTTACTAATGCTAGCACTAAAAAGCTAATTATTAATCATCTAACTGAAACAGTAAGAAAGACTGGTCACTTTTAAAAACCTGAAAACTCTCGGGAGAGCCTTGTCTCATTGGTGACTTTGGGGCATAAAGTTATAGCTTAGGCCAATCCGTGCTTTCACTAAGGAAGCTGTCATGTCACTTCTTAAACTTTTTCCTGAGGTGAAGTATAGAAAGCTGTAATTAGGTGAACATATAGCCTAAAGAGGCAGTATCCACAGTGAGAGTAAAGCCCTTTACAGTATGAGGATTGTCAGGATGGAGAACAATCCCATGAGGGAAACACATACACTATCCCAGAGCACACAGAGGGGTAGGAAACACAAGCATTGGCAGCCTTCCAGTGTAGATGATTGAAACTGGCTGTTAGAATTCTTCAGAGACAGAACACCAAGTGCATCATTTCAGTTATCTTCAATATCAGCAAATTGGGACCAGTCCAGGACATGATGTATAACCACAACTCATGGTGGTATTAGAATTATGATCCTTTAATCATTGGGTATTAGTTGTATGGCTCACAGGTGGTCAGAGTATGGGAGAGGGATAGGGTCAGTAAGATCGGACCTGTAAAGAGAGGGAGTCTTGTGTTCCCATGTCCCTTGGAAGAAATGGTGCTCTGGGGAACTTCTTTAGTGATGACAATCCATGGATTGTGGAAGTGGCAGAATAGTAAGGCCATTTACCATCACAAAGGAAACACCTATGCTGATAGATTGGCCCTAGGTTCAGATGTATACTCTGTGCATGATAAGTCTTACTAACATATTTTCCCCCTCCTATTAAAAAGACTAGAGTCAGAATACCCAGCAATGAACAGGCACTCTGAACAGATTGATTAAATTGTTTAACCTGGCCACTAATACAACATTTAGTTTTCCACCATGCAAGTTGGTGCCAAATATACAGTCATGACTGAAAAGTACAATTTCGTTGTATTAGCAGGTATCACATGAGCACAGACTTAAGTCTCGGGCATACTTAAGGGCATTCAGACTATTAATAAAATCACATGTCATACTCAGTCAAAAGTATGTGTATAGAAACCGCATATATTACCATGCATGTAGAATGATAAGCGATCTATGTGAAGTGAGCTATGTTTGGCTTCTTAGGTCATTCATGCAGGATAATTAAAAAAAATCCTTTGGATTCAGAATCAGACTGACCTTAGACAAGTAACTTGAAGCCTCAATTTTCTTATATGTAAAATGACCGTTAAACTAGATGCCCTCCAAAGTTACCGTTTCCTCAGGTCTATGATATTATAGTCATGTGATGTACCTATGTGGGATTTTTTAAAAATGCTTTACACTATCTTATTACTTCTAGTTCTTAGTCATTTATCAAGTACAGGTGTTTGGGGTACTCAGGAAGGACTAGCACCTGTGGTGTGAGGGCTTGCTAAACCTTTCTCAGGGCTGCTCATCCATCTTTGGCGTCAACCTGTCACCCAACTCTCACCTATGGCTCCAAAAAACTGGGAGCTATAGCCCAGTAAAATTATCTTATCAGACAGATTAACCATGTTGTGGGTAACCAACAGACCTCATACCCAGTCAGTGAGTTAGGGGGATGTCTACCCCAAGCATTTAAAGACATCCCCCTGCTGGAGTGAGCAACCGAGAACAGTTTGTTCCAATGGCCATGAAGACAGCGAAGCAGGCATTATGAAATGCTTAGAGCATGGTCGGACATCAAATATTCCATCACCAGGCATCTTGACTTTTGTTTTGCCACTGGACTTTGATGACTATGGAATAGAAAAGTGCAACTCTGCCTCACTTAAATCCAATTCACACACAAATCAAGATATCACCCCATGATGTCATTAGTCCTCTTTGAAAATTCAAGATGAACAATAACTTATCAGGTAGCTAAGTGCCCACCTCACTCAGAACAAAAATATGTTGGCTTGCTGTTTCAACAATCTGGCTGGCAGCTGCTGTAGGGGGTGTAAAACCAACAACAACCAGCTCACAGAACACTGCAAACCCAGGTTCTTTTGATCTACTTTACTAAGGAAAGCAACGTTAAGGGGTTAACAATCTTACTTTAATACAGCATACAAATATCATTCACTTAGTTCAGGGGAAAAAGCCAGCCCCTGAACTTTGGAGCAAATACAAGCAAATTACAAACACTAACAGACAGATGTTGTCTGATTCAAATCCCAATACACAGTTACCAGAGTTTAACAAAGTCCCAACATCCAGTTTACAAGCTGGAGGGCTCTTAGCTACAGCTGCCCAGAGTCTCCACATCAGCACGCCACCAAGAGTGAGAGCCCTAAGCAAATAGTTCTGTCTTCTCCTTTTATACAGTTTCAGAAGGCATCAACCGTCATCTGAGCAACCGGAACTTAGAGGCTCCTTCGATTGGCTCTGGTGTTAGCACCTCCCTTCATTGGCCCCACCTGGGGCCCCACCTTAGTTACCAATTCACACCCATACAGGCTTAGCACCTAATAGGGGTTTGGGCCTAGGGCTTAGCACCTAGTAAGACTCAATCAAAGACACTGAATTAATCAAAGGAAACAAAGGCCAAACTCTTCAAGGATCCCCAATACACTTGCCAAAACTTTGTGCAAACCTTAGTTGAATAAAATCAGGATTAATATATTAATGATGCCTCAGTTTATCTGTGGCCCAATGGAAGAAGGAGAGGATCAAGGAAATGATTTTAATCCTTGTCCAAGTCTTAATCTGTTCTATGACCACAGACTTCACCCTATCCCTAACAAACTTGAAAATTCATCACCAGGGGAGCTGAGCAAAAGTATGGATGGACCAATACATGGTATTCACTACTACAGAAAAAAAAACTCATTAACCATGTTCAGTTACTGTAGATACCCTACTTGTATACAAAAGATTAATATTTTGCCTTTATCTCTAGGGCTACCCCTGCTCTAAAGCAACAGTAACAATATTTGCTTTTAAAGATGGTTATTCCAGAAGAGTACTTCCTTCCTTCTATTCTTCTACCCCCCATTTTCTGTCTGTCTGTCTGTCTGTCTCTCTCTCTCTCTCTCTCTCACATACACACACACACACACACACACACACACACACAGAGCTGAAGACAATCAAAACAAGCTAGAGAACATCTGGTTCATCTAGGGATCCCAATGACTGAACTATGACTTCATTGTTAGGAAGTGGCAAAGTGACCACATGGTGAAAACTTCTAAAACTCTTGTTTGAATTTGACAATGTATAAAACATCGCCATTAAACAGCTCCTTTTAGATAAACAAACCCAGTGAAATTTTACCTGCCTTGGGACATGAGAGAAAATTCTTTAGAGAATGGAGCCATTGTTTGGTTCAGTGATATCAGGGAGGACATTGTTCTTCTACTTGTCCAATGAGTTATGTGTTATAAAACTTCATACCCTGAGATTCTTTATGGCTTCCATTAAAGCAACTATTGATTTAATGGTCTATATCCATCAGTAATAGACATGGTGAGAAACAAACTCAGACCACAACAAGGCTTGACCATCCATCTCAAATTTATCAGTTTTTTCTCATTGTACTCATGATAAATCAATAGCAGTGGTAAAACTTTTAAAAGAACAATCAAGTGATTATTTTAAGTTTGTTCTATGTTGGTTTATTGTGGGGAAAAAATAAATCCTGCCTTAAATTCATTTACAGCAGTACAGAAACATATGCCCAAGTACCAAAAGAAATACCTAAGAGAGACCCTAAGAGAAAAGGATCTGAAAGTGACTATGTTGGAGTATAAGAAGTGATATCTTGATACTTCACATCCTTCATGACTTTTCTGTGTTTCTCTAAATTCTGGGTACAATCTCTCATTTCTCACTTACTCGGTTACCTCCTTAGCGTCTTTAAAAGCTCCATTTAATTCTCAGTGTTTCCAAAAATTCTAAGTTTGTTCTTCTACTCCTTAAAGCATTGCCACAGTTGGTCCCCAAATCTTGTAAGCATCATCACCCCAGGAGAGGCAAGGTGGTATATGGGGAACACAGAAATAAGCAATTATTAAGTGACTGCTATGTACCAGGCATAGTGCTAAGTACTTTACAAATATTATCTCATTACAACAACTCTGTGAGACAGGAACTATTATTATCCCCATTTTTATATTTGAAGAAACTGAGGCAGACAGAGGTGAAGTGACTCACCCAGCATCACACAGCTAGTAAGCATCTAAGACTGGATTTGATCTTAGGTCTTCCTGACTCAAGCACAAGGCTCAATTCACTTCCTTACCTCACTGGTGTGGTAGAAAGAAAGCTCATTTTGGAGTCAGAAGATTTGGGTTAGTTTGCCACTACCTACCTTTGACATTGGGCAAGTCATACCACTTCTCCTGGCTTGGGTTTTGTCATCTATACGTAACAGAAGGGAAGGGTATATGATGCATGGAAGAGGTTAGGGAGCCTGCTTCAAGGAAAGCACGATGATGTGTAAAGGGAATGCCCAGCTTATGCATTCTGCAACTGGGCCAAGTGATGAAGAAGAATGTTCTGATTAAATGTGTAGCTGAGTACACTGTTCAGGAACAGACTCTTGTCTCTGGCTCTTCCCAGACTGACTAGTGTTGGAGAAGGCAAGGATTAAGCCCCTAGTGGGAAGAGAAGCCTCAGGACTTTATCTCCTCATCATGCTATTGAACAAAGCCAAGAGTGTGTGATCCAGCTTGCTTCTCTTGCTGTTGTATCTGTTATTCTTGCTTTTAGGTGAAGGAGATTGAAGATGATTCCAACCTTTTGAGCTTTGAAAGGTCAGAAAAACAAGCAATCACAAATCTTGGAGTCAGAGTCCATGCTGGGATTTTCTAGAAGCCAGATAGCAAGGAACAAAGTCCCAAGTGAGCTGCCAACCTAGTCTAGCAGTAGCAGCCATATGGATTTATGAACCCACTGCCAATGCTACATTTGGAAGCAAACTTGAGGGGAGGTACTATAGAGGAACTGCATTAAGTCTGAATCCACTTTCCCCAGAGATCTAGGTGGTGTAGAGGGAGAGGGTACCCCCAGGTGTTCATAATTCTTTTCTTGCTATGTCTTCTGTCAATATCCCTTTGTAAAAGTCTGTTTATGTTAGTTGGTTAAATGGAACTGGGGCTTTAATCATTGATAGTTAACAGTGGAGGAAACACACCAGAATTGGGGGCTTGAGCAATTAACATTAGAAAAAGACACTCCCAATCCCTGGGATGTAGCTAGCCTCATTCTAGAAGAACAAGTCCAGAGTATGGCTCCATGCAAAATAAGGAAGCTTACATGACCTCCAACATCTCTTCCACTTCTAGATCTATGTTTCTATGAGCCTTCCTACTGTAAATCTGGAATGAGTTATGTATGTAAAGCACTGCAGAGGCAGCCTGTGTCAACCTGGGCAATTCAGTTTACCATTCAGTGCCCCAGGCATCTCTCTAAAATGTTAAGTTGCAAAACATCTGCATCTGCAAAACAATCTGCATTAGTAGAGAGCATTTCCTCACTGGGAAGCTCCCTGCACCAATGAAATCACTTATCCCACCAAAAATAAAATTTTAAAAAGAGATACCAATTGCATGGCACTATAATGTGAAGAGCTATGCTGAAAACAATTTGAGTTGTATGTGCTTGTACGATATGGGTGCGTTATTGATTTTTTTTTAAATCCAAAAGCACTGAAATCCCTATGTCAATAAAAATGAAGGTTATAATCACTGGGGGCGGGGGAGGGATCTGGGGACATTGTCTTATTTGGAGATAGGCCCTAGCTTGAACAATTTCAAACACTACCCTAGTGTTATGAAGTGCTTCATAACTACTTCTAGGGGTTCGTTAATACAAAATTCCCAGACGAAAGCCAAAGCAAAGTCCATTTCCTAATGCCTATTTCTATGCCTATTTCAAAAATACTAGCACTAATTGACATCAGCCTAACTGATAGCATAAAAATTATTTTATAAACAAAACTATTAACTGTGTGTAAAGGGAACGACATTTGTACAGAAGAATTCTGCTTGCAGCCAGTATCTGGTTATGTTATTAACTGCTTGACTCATTCATTTTGGATTTTGAATTAAATTCAGAATTTTCACTTGGGATTTTCATGTCTCTTTTCATTGAACTCAATTTCATGAAGACCTGACATTTTCCCTAAGTGTTTGTGCATGTCTATCTTGGTTCTTATGTCTAAAGTGGGCTCTTTAAAAAAAAAAAAAAAACAAGCTCTAAAGGCTTCAGGAACATTGTACAAAAATATGGTAAGCAAACAGAAAGGTAAAGTAACATAAGGTAATGTTTTGGGGAGAGAGTCTGATAACATAAGGTAAACTTAAAAATGAACACAGAAGATACTTGGCAATGAACTGCATATGTCGCATCAAACCTAAACCATCTGAAAAATCATTTCAGGCATTGAAGCCTGGAAGGACAAGCTCTTCTCTAAGGGGCAGTTGTTCTCACTTGTATGAGGAAGAGAGATGGTTGAAATGAATTGGCACCTGGGAAAGCCTGAGCAGCATCATGCAATGAGCAGCACCATGAAAGGTCTAAAAGTATTGGCCCCACTAGGTGCCTCTTTTAGAAATTTGCTTCTATGGGTCGGGGGCGGGGGGAGGGGGGAGGGGAATGAAAACTTTAAACAAAGGAGCAGAAGTGAGAGTTTCCACAGATAACATATGACCATAATTCCTTCTTTAGCATATGCTTTTTTATAAGGCTAGCACATCACACTAGAAAATGAAATATTTGTTTGGGGAAATCGATATGGGGTTTCCTGTTTGTCATGAGAGCACAGGCCCAAGATGGAATGACTTTCATAAGCAAAGTAAAGTGTCAGACATATGGTTTTGGTGTTCCTGACTTCCAAACTAAACTCAAAATAGCTTATCTTCAAAAAAAATAAGAATAACCATAATATCATAGTCCAATTTCTTAGAGAACTTTCAAGAAAAATAAAATCAACAGATATTCACCAAGTATCTACTCAATGCAAAGCACTGTTCTATGAATTGTAGGAAGTAACAGGATGAATTATATAGATTTCCTTCCCTTGAGGAGTTTATAATTTTGTAGGAGAGATTAGATACATACACAAATAGTCATAACACAAAATAGCATATGGTAAACACATAAAAAAGTGTAGAACTATGACTAGGTATTTTGTATACAGGGCAAGGAACATACACCACATCTGAGACAAGTATTATGAAACAACCTCATTGAGACATAAAGGAAATTTGGCACCATGGTGAGGAGACAGGCTCTAGGATACTGTTATAGTGGTTTAAAGCTTCACCCGAGGAGGCTGGTAGAAGTTGGAGAGGAACTTCCTAGTTCCTAACTGGTAGCTTCCTGTTTTGTTCCTCTTAACTATATGCTAAACTCTGCTGTTTCTAGCTACTGAAGAACTAGTGCTAAATTCAATACGCTGGGGCAAAGCCCAAGCCATATCCTAGATACCACTCTGGTTATAAACAAAGTGGTATGAAAGCTTAAAGGAGAGAAGGAGATCACTTCTGACTTGGGGGTGAGGGTGGGGATTTCATAGAAGAGGCGGCATTTGAGATAGAGACGGAAAGGAATAGTATTCTAGGCATAGGAAAAATTGAACTAAGGCAAGGACAAACATTATACTGCGGGAGTGCAGTAGAGGAATATATAGAGATAAAAGGTTTAAAATACAAATACTCTAGGCAATACAAAATAGTTTCTGTAAAAGAATATATGATGCTATTAGATCCCTTCCTGTTTCTATGGGAAAAAGGAAATCAATAAAATCTAGGGCAACTTAAGGCTAGGAAGAAAGAATAATTCTTGGGGGAGGGAGAAAGCATGAAAGGGGACCATTTATTTAGGAAGGAACAAAGGAACGAAGGAACGAAGGAGAGAGGGAGAAACGAAGGAAATAAGCATTTATTAAGTGTTTGCTATGTGCCAGGCACTGTGCTAAGTACTGAAAATACAAATATTAGCAAAAATAAAGATAGTCCCTGCCATCAAGGAGTATATTCTAATGGAAGGAAGACAACCCCCCACAAAAGGAGTTGAAGGGAAATGGAGAAAGTGTCCAGTGTGCAGAAGTCAGAGCCAAGTACTATGAGAAATGTGTGGAGGAAGAGATCACTTTCAGCTATGGAAGTCAAAAAGGCATAATGGAAGGAGTAAAACAAATTAGGGCTTTGAAGGAAATAATAAATTTCAACTCAAAGAAATAAGAAGAGTCCATTCCAGAGATGACAGGTCACATGAGCAAAGACAAGGAAATGGGAGAGGGAAGGATGAGAACAGGGGTCACTGAGTCATTCAGTTTGGCTGAATTAGAGTAATACTAGATAATGTTGGAAAAGTAGACTGGAGCTGGATTGTAGAGGTCCTTTAATGCTTTATTAAGCAGTCAATGGAGATTTATTGAAAGTTTTTAAGTAGATGATTGGCATCATCAAAGTGATACATTTGGAAGATTAAATGGAAACAATGTGAAGGATAGATAGGATAAGAGATAGACTGAGGGCTGGAATAAGTATGATGTCATTATAATTGTCTAGGATAAAAAAAAGGTAAAGACGTGAACTAGGTGCAGGGGTGGGGAACCTGCTGCCTCAAGGCAACATGTGGCCCTCTAGGTCCTTAAGTGTAATCCTTTGACTGAATCCAAACAAATGGGGTGTTGCCAGTTTAAATAGAAAGGGCAGTTCTGAGCAATACTACAAACAGAATTAACTTTGCAATTGATTGGAATTTGGGGTTGAGAGAGAAGGAAGAATCAAAAACATCTCGGGTTTTAAACTTGGGTAATTGAGAAGATGGTGTTACCAACCTTCAGAGATAGAGATATGGGGAAAGGAAGAAGATGAAGGATAAACAATTCAATCCAACAAACATTTATTATACACTGTGCCGACAGACAAAGATTAAATAAAATCTTGAAACCTAACCTAACAATATTTTCACAAATAAGACCCTTTGTCCCCTGTGGTTTTCTGTCCTGATAGATTGTATGCTGCTATTCTAGGCACCGGCTTCAATGGACACACATCTTTCCCAGTTAATGCATTCCTCTTCTTTTCTTCTTCACTATATCCTTTTTGTATCATAAGCTGACACATATACCCTTTAAGAGGCTCTAAGTTTGGGGGGAATTTTTTTGAGCAGCCTTATGCTATCAATCTGTCTTAAGCATCTAGCCATTCTTTGCACTGTTCCAGTACCCAAATCATGTCATGTCACACCAGCCCCACTAAGACATATTACAGTCCTCAAATGACTTCCTCCAATCATACGAACAATACAGCCTGACAGCTCTGGATGAGAATAGAAGGCCTATACAATGCACATTTCCACTATTAATTTCCTGAGAGGATATTCAGAACTGAGACCTGTGAGAACCATTCAAGACTCCAGAAAAAAGATACAGTTATGACTCTCTCCTGAACACTGGAGATGATGTTTAGAGGGTAGCTGGAGAATATAAAACCAAGGGAAAAATCTTCTCAGAAAAGAAGTGTGTGTGTGTGTGTGTGTGTGTGTGTGTGTGTGTGTGTACAGGATGAGGCAAAATTCACCATACAAACAAAAAAAACCAATATAATAATGTGTTCAATTCATGCCTGCAGTTTAAAGAAATTACTTGCTTTATCTTTTCTATTTCAGTCTCTTTGTATTAATAATAGAAGTGGCCAGCTATATAGTAATTTTTAGCTGACTCTGTGTGTGTCTGTGTCCATGAAAGGCTAAAATGTTATCCCATTAAAAATTCTGAAGGCAGCTCCCAAACACTGCTCAGCATGAAAAAAGATTTTGTTTTCATAGCATACAAAACTTGCACGGTTAACCATCTATTTATGCTGGATTTCTAATGTTATGCAAGACCTTTTCCTTCCTTTACTTACCACTGAGCAACTGTGCTGATTCAACACTTTATAGATGCATAAATTTTCCTTTAGAAGCTGTGCAGAGAATATACGCCCCCCTGGGTCAGTTTCTTATTGAAATCAGATGAGACAGAATTTATAATCTCACATTCTAGTTATAGGCTGCCCCCTAGTGCAAATTCTCAGCCTCACCATCCATCTAAAAGCTTTGTTGTCATGAATACTTCAGAGACCTCTTTACATAAAGGAGAAATGTTCATTAGTAATAATAGAGCTATATATAGAATTCTGACATTTTAAGGATCATTTAGATATTTCCTTCCTACCTATTTCTCCTGTCTCATTCCAGTCTTCTGTATAGTTTTACAGGATAATTTCAAGAGTCTTCTGATTTTAAAATATTCATAATATGTATTATCTCTTGAGCCAGATGACACTAATTTAGCCCTGCAAAGAATGTATTTAGGATTGTAAGGCTTAGGGCTGAAAGGGAGCTTAAGATCACTAAGTCACAGAAACCCAGAATCTCAGAGTTGAAAGGTAACTATAAAAAAAATTAGCCCAAACTTTGCCTGATCAACAATCTCTTCTATAAAGTTGTGAATAAGTGGTTATACAGCCTTTGCTTGACGACCTCCATTTAATGGGGAAGGGGGGATCCAGTATCTCTGGAGGCAGCCAATCCCACTGATAAGACAGCTTTGTTAGAATTTTTACAGCAAACCTCTTCATTTTATAAATAAAGAACCTGAGACCCAAAGAGGTTAAGTGACTTCTTTAATTTTGGTTTAAGAAATAGTGTCTGCTCTCAATGTGATTATTTGGGTTTTAGATTCAATCAAAGAACACTAAATTTGGAATGTTATCAACAGAGAGCAACTAGTGACTAAGGACCCATTAACCTGTTTTTTAAAAAATATTTTGAAAATGTGTTTCAATATGATTGGTTTCCTTCCTAATCCAATGTACTTCATCTTACGCATTTAAAAACATTATTCTGAGAAAGAGTCCCTGGGCTCCAGGCATTTTCATTGGCTGTGCCCCATATCTGAAATGCTCTCCCTCTTCATCTCTGCATCCTCTGCATGGATTTCTTCAAGTCCCAGCTAAAATCCCACCTTCTACAGGAAACCTTTCCTGACCCCTACTCATTTTTAATGCCTTCCCTCTATTAATTATTTCCTATTTATCCTCTATAGAGTTTGTTTTTATATAGTTATTTGTGGGTTGTCTCCCCCATTAGAGACCAAGCTCCTTGAGTACAGGTATTGTCTTTTACCTTTCTTTGCATCCCCAGTGTTTATTACAGCATCTGGCACATAGCAGAACATTAATAAATGGTTATTTACTGATTCACACCAGATTATCAAAGGGATCCATGAAACAAAACTGTTAAGTACTCCTGATTCCAATCTAACCCCTTCGTTTTGCAAGTAAAGAAAATGAGTTTAATAATTGTTAAATTGAAGTTTTGTTTATGCCTTTTGTGTGAAAACTAAGATTTGTCATGCCTACATTTTATTTTTACTTTTAAACATTACACATAAATGCTATGTTACAGTAAAGAAGTCTACGTTACTTTGGTAATCCCTTCCCCCCTCTGCTGCCCTAGAAGAGAAAGAGTAGGAAATGAGCTATTGGCCTCATGTTTCAGATTAGCCCTGCCCATACAATTTCTGAAGTTGGGCATGCCCTTAAGGGCAGGGAATGTTTTTTGCCTTTTTTTGAATCCCTGAAGTTTAGCACAGTACCTGGCACCTAGTTGGGGCTTAAAAATGCTTATTAACTGGCTGCCCACAAAGTTTATAATAAGAACCAAAGAGCAGGAACAGCCCAGAGCCAGAAGGGACTTGGCCATGGCCAGCATGAAAAATTTGTGAAAAGGGGGAGTAGAAGGAATGGAGAAGGAGGGGAAGGAGAGGTCTGTTTACCCTTTAGCTCATCTCCCTCCCCTCTGTACATGAGCAAGTAATTAAATAAGCACAGCAGCAAATTGGCCCCATATAAAAGAGAGATGAATAGGAGGGTACAATTAGAGGTCCTTACTAGTGACAGTCAACAAGTGAAAATCATGAGAGGCACCTTGGAGCAGGATCTGGTAGAAAAGCCCAGCAGTTAGCCTTTTGGACTCTGTGAGTGCTGCCCACTCCACCTTCCTCTCCCAAGAAGGATTTGAAAGCTTGAATCCAAGCACTCAAACTTTGTTCCTTCTGATTGCACAGATGAGGCGAGTGGCCAGAAACACTTCCTGATGGTTAAACTTTATGACATCTATGATATCATTGATGCTGGTATTCCCCCTAACATGCTAACAACTATGTACAACAAGATATGGAAAGAATAAATTGGAGGTAATTTTGGGAGGAAGGCACTAGTATTAAAGGTGATTGGGAAAGGCTTCTTATAGAAAGTAGGATTTTAGCTGGGACTAGAAGGAAGCCAGAGAGGTCAGTAGGCAGAAATGAGGAGGGAGAGATTGCATGGCATGCAGGACAGACAAAGATAATGCCTAAAGTCTGAAGATGGAGGTGTATCTTGTAAGGAAGAACAAGGACACCAGGATCACTGGATTGAAGAGTACATGAGGGTGAGTAAGATGTAAGAAGACTGGAAATGTAGAGAGTGGCCAAGTTGTAAAGGGCTTTAAAAACCAAACAGAGGATTTCATATTTGATAATTGAGGGTGGTAGGAAGCAACCAGTGCTTTGACTCCAAATCCAGAGATCTTTCTAATATGTCAAATTCCCTCCACAATCTAGAGTTTCTCTACTTTTCCAGTCTTACCTAATACTATTCCCCTCTCCCCTCCAGTCTGTTATACTCTGGCCAAACTAGGTTGCTGAAGCTGAAGGGGGTGTGAAGGGGAATATTAGCCAAGTTTTTATTTATATCTTTTGTTTTTATATAACCTAGATTTTTCCTTGTTTTCATCCTCTCCCCTCCCATAGAACCACTCCTTACAACAAAGAATTTTTCTAAAAGAAAAAAAAGAAAAAGAGCAAGAAGGAGGGGAAAATTCAGCAAAACCAATTAATACATAGAAAAATGTGATGTTATATGTGATATTTCATACCAGTGGACCCTCGAACCTCTGCAAAAGGGGAAGTGGGGGTTGGGGTTGTTTTCTTATATCTCTTCTTTGGGACCAAGCAAACTGGATCATATCTTCTCCTTCAAACTGGTCCATTATTTTCCTGACTCCATGCCTTTGTTCTTTGTTCCACCCCTCTATATATCTATCTTTTAAAATTCTACCTTTCCTTAAATATCTAACTCAAATAACAACCTTCTGAAAAAATGAATAGGATCCTTCTAGTTGTACACCAACTTTCTTCCCTCCAACTTTGGACCTCTCTTATTCCCTTATATTCTATTGTGAATTCTATTCTATACTAGAAGTACTATATTTTTTTCATTGTTATTGGATGTTTTAGGGTTTTTGTTCTGGTGATTGTTGATTTTCCAAACCTGTGGTTTTATTAGTATAAGGAATTCACGGTGTAGGAACTACTTCAAGTGATGAAGATCAGCAACTCATCTTTAATTAATGATTTTGAGAGTTGCCTGGGACACTGAGGTTGTTATTTGCCCAGGGTCACTACTATGTATCAGAGGCAAGGCTTGAACCCAGGTCTTTCTGACTCTAAGGTTAACCCTCTATCTGGATAGTCATTGTCTATTTATTATGTAGGATCACATGTTTTACGTATTACATCCCACATTGTGGGGATACTGCCCATTAAATTATGAATTCCATAAGGAAAGAGAACTTACCTCAACGATTTGAGTGTTGCTATAGTGAGTAGCATATCAGACTTAGAATCAGGAAAGCCTAGTTTCAAAACCCAATTCTAACACTCCCTAGCTGCATGATCCTGTATAAGCCACCTACCCATTCTAAGCCTCAGTTTTCTCATCTGTAAAATGAGGGGGTTTTATTTGCTGGCTTATGAGTTTCCTTCCAACTCTAAATCCCTGACCTTGTGATTTGTTTTCCCTAGTGCCTAACACAATGCTCATTGATAAATGGATAAGTGATCAAATACAGAGAGAGAAAACAAATGCTTGCTTCTGAAGGGTATTATATTAAAAGTTACTCCCCACATTTTCCAGCGGATTAGAAAATTGGAGGAAAAGGAGGAAGAATGAGCTATTTTGCACATTACAATTAAATATTATGTAACAAATGGAATCTAGCTCAAAATCCTAAAGCCAGGATGCTATTTATGCCCCTCTGGATGCTAGGGATACCCTAAAGGCTTAGAAATATCTCCAGTGCTAACAGCAAGATCCCTAATCTACTATGTTCTCTCCACAGCTGGATGCCAGTAACTGGCATCAAAGTTCTGGGTAAGCATTTAATATCAATTAGCTCTTACAAAGGGATATTTATAAATATTTGTAGATATGTCAATAAGAAAAGGATTAATATTACCCTTCTATACTTTGTGGACACACTTTCCCTCCATTTCTGGAGAATATTGGTATTACTCTAATCACAGTTTCTACATAATAATGGTCCCACCAAATTCAAGTCTACATGCAATATGACTTCTGTTTGAGTCTTCATCTCAACTACCACTGGGCTTGGTTCTGAAGGACACTCTTGAAGGTTATTCCTTGCTCTTTGGAGCACTGATCCTGAACTGGCTGTAAAACCTGGATGCTAAAATGCCAATGTGGAAAAGCAGAGAAAGAACCCAGGCTTGCGTTCATAGGACCATATGGCCCCAGAGAGAAGGCCAAAAGCTTCTCCCCTCACATTTCCTCTCACCAGATTCTGTGAGTGAAGGAGTCAAACCAAAGGCAGAACAGGTTAAGAAAGCAGTCCAAGAGGCTCACTCACACTTTTTGAATGTCTTCACAGCCAATCAAAATGCCTCCTTATTCACCATATGGTTAACCAACTGGAACCAGTTACATCATGTCTATGCATGTTCTACAGTCTCTCCAAAGGCATTTCCATTCCATATCATCAAGATTCTCCCAGAGGCAGGTTATTCAGCCTCTCTACAAGGCAAGATACCATTATTAGCCTCATTTTACAATGAGGAAACTGAGGCAAACAGAGGTTCAGTAACTTTCCCAGGGTAACACAGCTAATAAGTGTCTGATGCTGGATTTGAACTCAGGTCTTCCTGACCCCAGGCCCAGTACTATCTGCTGCGCTACCTAGCTCCTATGGTATAGTGGAAAAAGCAGATGTAAGGTCTAGTCCCAGATTGCCACTAGCTAGTTGTGTAACAATAAGACAAGTCATTTCATCTCTCTCTGGGACTTGGTTTCCCCATATGTAAACAAAAGTATTGTATTAGACAAACATTAAAGTCTCCCTTTTAGCCCTAACATTCTATGATGGTTTCCCCATTTTTTCTTATCTGCCGGCTTGTTCTTGGTTAAAATATTCACTACCAAAGTTTTGCCTCTCCAACGTAAAAATAATTTTTATTATAGCTAGCATTTATATAATACCCACCATCTGCCAGGCACTGTGCTAACTGCTTTACAATCATTATTTCATTTTATTTTCATTACAACCCTGGGAGGTAGGTATTACTATTATACCCATTTTACAACTGAGGAAACTAAGGCAGAGAGAGATTAGATACTTGCCTAGGGTCAAGTGTCTGAGGCCAGATTTGAACTCCAGTCTTCCTGACTCCAGGCCCAGCTATATCCACTGAGCCACATGGCTAATGTGCTCATCTCCACATTTATAGTCTAGATAGCTCATAGACCTGTAGAGCTGAAAGCAACCTTGGAGACTATCTAATTCTACATATCTCATTTCATAAATGAGAAAAGACCCAGACAGAGGAACAGCCCACCCAAGCTTACATGGGAAGTTAGTGGTAAACTGGAACTGGAACCCAGGTCTTTTGATTCCTAATTAGGAATTAATTAATTTCTAATTAGTTCCCTTTGTGGAACCTATCTCTTCACCTCTCTAGAGAGGTGCCTGAAAGATGCCCTGAAAATGTTTAGAATTATTCCCAGCACAAAAAATATACAATTCACTAATAGGAACACAAAAAAGTTTCAGGGTAGCCTTTTGTTTATTGGATCCTGTAGACATATGCTATTCTTTACTCATTTTCATGGAGAAAATTACATTGAGAAAGAATGAAAGGCAATTAAGTACATATGAATGTCATCATCATCCCACTAAGCCTGTTCAGATGTTTCAAATTAAGCAAATCTAGCCTGCTTGATCCTTGGAAATAGTGCATGAAAGCTAGCCCTGGAAAAGTGGCATGTACTAATGTCTCAATTCAAGCATCTTCTTAAGTTCTTTTTCCCATGAAAAAACCCTAAATGTGAAATTTGACAATCAACCCAAGATACTACATTATATCGGAAGACAATAGTACTTCAGATGTATACACATTGCCAAGAGCATATGGTCTCATTTGAAAAACAAAATACCCTTAATGGCATTACTGTATTGTAGAATTTTAAGGAGAACCCTCCCCTTGAATATTATCCACAAGGTACGCTGCAGAGTTCAGCCTGAAATGGCATAGCTAAAGAAATATTGATAATATTATTTTCTTCCCTAATTAGCAGGGTATAGATTTTCTTGATCTGATGTCTATATTGTTTAAATGAAGATTACTTTCCAGTTTTAAAATAGAATAAGCATTCTGAAAGAATTATGTTTTTGAATCAAATTAAAATAATACTCGGTATGAAATTTTAGGATCAGTTTATGGCATTAATAGTGAAAACCAATTTGGAACAACTCCTGCTATGTTGTTTTACCAAAAAAAAACTACACCATGATTAAGATACTTTTTGAGTCAGAATTTACTCAAACCTACAGTTAGTGAACCCCCGCTTATGTGTTTACTTTTACTAGTTAACCAGAGAATATATTGGTGAAAAACAAAAGATATTCAATCAAGAAGTACAACAAATAAAGTGACAAAAAGTGTTGTTCCTCCCCACTTCACCCCACACACATTTGCAGTATACTTTCCCACACCACCAATTGGTGGAAGTACATAGTCAGAGAACATGTATGGCCAAGAAACATAGAGGACATACATGTAGGAAACAATGTGGCCAGATTATATGTTTTGTCAGATCAACTCACACCTCTAATATTGCACGGATGCTGAATTGCTCTGGTAGTACCATCAGTCTGTTCTCTGCTACTCCGCAATGTCTGTATCATCTCTACTGGGCACATCTGAATATATCATTGCTGTGAAAAGATGACTCAGGTACACTATAATTCTACTGAGTATTATAATGTCTCTGCTGAATGTCTCCACTGGTCATGTGGTCACAAAGATTCTCTCTCTATGCTACTCCTTTTGGGTTTCAGCTACTCAGGGCCATTTGCTGGGATTTTAGCTCCTACCTGCTAAGATTCAGTGATCAAAAATTTTCTTGACAAAAGGCTGACAGTTCTTCATTTCATAGCTGAGGTTATGAGCTACCACATTTAATTGCAGTCTAAAAAGTCATCCTGGGTGTCCCCAAGTTTCAAAACTATTATTTTCATTGTTTTGATTCTAAGCGTTTAGTCTCAGACAACTACCTAACTTAGAGTTAGAAAATACCCATTTTTTTTAACTTGAAAATCTTACACCTATTAAGCCAATTTTGATGGGCTCTGACAAAAATATTGGAATAGTGTAGAAACAGGCTAAGAAACCCACTTCACTCCCCATATTTTCTTTGATAGACATGCTAATAAAGTCGAACGAGAACAACAGCCAAACAAAGAAAACAAAGTCATTGCCATTCATCCTCCTGGTGTACATTCCTGCTTTTATTAGGTACCTCCTCCAACAATAACACAAAAACTTTTGTTCAATAGCTGGTCAGGGCAAAACCTTATGGTTTCTCAACATATAAAGAGCCTAGATACCTAATAGAATTCTATCCCTCAGGAATTCTGTATCATTCCCATTTTACAGCACACCTAGTTTACCTAGAGATCACTTATTGGGCAACATCACATATCCTGAATGTAGGTGAGAAACAAGAAGGGAGAAAAAATTTTAAAATCCTCTTTAATGGCAAGGTAATACCCATATACAAAAACTTGAGCATTTTTCTGATGGGACAGCTCCTAAGGTCCTAGCTCAGAATCTATTTACTCCTATTTTTAGATACCAGTCTAACAAACTATGATATAATGGATAATACACTAGGAACTAGGCTCTAGTAATGAAGAACTGGGAACTAATACAGAAGACCTAGGCTCTAGTCTTGCTTCTGCCACTAATAACTGTGATCTTGGGAAAGTCACTAAGACTCTCTAAGCACCATTTTATTTTTCTATAGAATGAGGGGTTTGGACAGATGATCTCTAACATTCCTTCCAGCTCTAAAATTCAATCATCTATAATCTCTAAGATTAGCTATCAATTTTCCCAACTCCCAGTAGATTCAACTCAATTCAACAAGCATTTATTGAGCACCTACTAAGGGCAAAGTACTTCTAGGCCCTGAAGATACAAACACACAACGTGTGGCCAGAAAGTAGAAGAGAGAGCTTTCCACAGATGTCTATATATAACTGTAAAAAATTATTAGCGCATAGAAACAAAGAGAAATCAAATATCCAAAGGAGGGAAAGATTAATTCCTGTTAAGTATATATCAAAGAATATTTCTGATTAAAAAGTAGCAAATTAGAGTGGGCAAGGACTCATCATTATGGTATTATTATACTTATCTGCATACATGTCATTACATTTAGTGTGAGGGAAGTTCATTGAGAGCAGAGGCTTTGTCATACTTTATCCTTGCTTCTCCACTACCTGGTAAAATACTTTGCATGGACTAAATGCTCAATATGTGATTGTTGGAATGTATTAATTATGCACCTTGAGAGGTCCTACAAGCATCACTGATTTTCTACTGAGCATAAAGATCTATATTTATAATACAAGGAAATACAAGGAATATTAAGGAATACAAGGAAATGTATAGTTATGGGTTTTTTTAATTTCCATAAAATAGTTGTTTTTTTTAAGTGTTGGCACTTAAGAAGATAAGTAAGCTTCAGTTATGGAGCAAATTCATTCATTCCATCAAACATTTGTTAAACTATTATGCGTCAGACACTGTGTTAGGCACTGGAGATACAAAGACAAATACAAGATAGTCCTTGCCTTGAAGAAACTGACATTCAACTAAAGAGAAATGGCATGTATACAGATAAGCAAATACAAGTATGTGTGTGTATTTGTTATGGGAAGGAGGGAAAAGTAGCAATGAGGGGAATCAGGATATGCCTCTTGTAGCACATAGCATCTGAGCTGAGATACAAATGGAACTGAGAGTGCCAAGGTGCGGAGCACATGGAGGGATAGCATTCTAGACATTCTGTTGATTTATATGGAACTCCTTATTTTCCAAGGATACCAGAAAAATGAAGTGTTGATCTATTTGTACGGTTGAAAGATCTCTTGCCCAGACCCATCAGGCAAGTCCACACCTAGAACTCCTTGGGTAGTTGTTTATTCTGCTCTTTAAAAAATACAAAGATAATGACTCCCATTAGAGCAATACTTAGATATCTTACAGCTTCCATGAGCTCCAAGGTTGAGAATTTGATGAATCAGGTCATAGTATTACACTCTTCTTAACATTAGCTTTCACTTGTTGGAAAAATAGAACTACAGGCTAAGTTAATTTCTCTTCCATACCAGATTTCGATGTGATTCAATCGAACTTTTCTTTCCCACCCGTTTCTCCCTATTCTCCTGATAGTCCAGTGAAGTGCCAGGAGTCAATATTGCTTTTACTTATTCTGACTCACAGGACATTAGTGGCTATTAAACTTCTCCATTCCAGACATCTCTGAAAATTTCTGCAAAAAAACCAACATTCTTTACCTTACTCTCCGACCCCAGAAACAAAAGCCACCCAAAGCTAGCAGTTACTCTTACAGGTGCTTCCATCAGCAACAAGACTGTTCAGAGTTCCATGGCTCCATTCTGGGTATCTTGGAATCACAACTGTCATTTTAATTGGCTGAGAAAGATAATATATATTGAGTGAAAATAATATGCTACTAATAATTTTACAAACTAATAATTGTGTCCTGCATTTATAGAGGAACTCATACTTTTTAAAGATAATGTCTATTTTAGGGGGGACATTGCCAAACCAGCACCCCTCAAGAAAAAGATGAATAGGATTATGAAAGACCTGGGAACCTAGAAACCATGTTTGATGAGGCAATGAGGTATTGGTGAAAGAAGTGAGAAACAATAATCTTTTCTGAAGAAAAGAAGACTTTAACAAGAAAAGACATAATAGCCCTTCAGATTAAGGGCTGCCATTGGAAAAAGGAATTAAACATATTCTGGATTGTCCCAAAGGACAGGGAGATAAGAAATAGCTTTCCAACATATAGAGCTATTCAAAAATAGAATGAGTTTCCTTGTGAAGTAGTGATATCTCCTCAGTAATGAAAGTGTTCAAAGACAAGAGGCATGACTATTTGTTACAAATGTTGTAAAGAGAATTCCTTCCCTGGAAAAGAGAGTCAATTCAACCTCTATATCCACTTCCAATTTTTAGATTCATCGTATTTCATTCCTCACAGAAAAACCGTGATGCAGGTAGGACAGGATTATCATCCCCATGTTCCATATGTGGAAAATGAGACATAGATAAACACAGGAGATGGGGAAAAATACTAGTTCCTCTCATTCATAGCACCCTCTGTTCACACCTGCCTGCACCAGCATCATCATAACCTCTTGAGGATACAACCAGTTGGAGAAGCAACATCATAAATTCAATAGCTCCAGTTTAAAATCTAAGGCATCTAAGAAACATTTTGCAACAGTATTCTCTACACTCTCTTGTCCCCAGCAACACCATTACTTTGTACCTGGAAGAGATCCACTCTATTCTCTGGCCTCTAAGCAGAGCCAGAAGTACCAAAGCATATAGAGAGAAACAAAGACCATGTAATTTCAACTAAGAAGTAGGATAAAAAAAAACCATCTCTTCATTTTTGTTCTTTTGAAGTTCTTTTTAATGTCTTTTTATTCCGTAGTTGTAATCCTTAATCCTAAATATCAGAAATGTCTGGTCATCTCTGTAGGGACCTCCTCATCCTGAAGTCCATAAAGCCAAGCCTCCTCATGCTGGTTATAACATTTATAGTAGTCCTGATGAAGTCAGACAGAGCCTGGATCCATCTGTTTTGTGTCCTATGATGGAAGATACAGCAGGGACATTCGATTTGTATTGCCACCATCATGAGCAACAACAAGGCTGGTTTCCAGGATGATTTATAGTGCTTTGGCAGTTGGGGTTTTGTTTTGTTTTGTTATTTTGGTTTTGTTTTGTTTTGGGGTTTTTTTGCTTTATAAAAAAACTCATTGGTATGGGCAAAAAGTAGATGTGTTTTGTACTGAGAAAATAATAGTTTATAGAATGAAAATGTCCCAGCAGCATGTCTCTCTTCTAACAGTACTGCTGACTTTGTGATCTTTGGCTGCTGAAAGAAGCTGATTCCATTCCTGGGGTGAGTTCATGTCTTTAGCTTCCAACCCCATACACTCTTTCAGGATAATCAACAACTTTATATTCTGGTTATGGAGGCTCTCAGCTGCTCTGTCACACCCAAAGGCTGCTATTATGCGGCTTTTTTCTCCATGTGCAATTAATATTGAAGCTGTGAGAGCAGTAGATGACTGATTGTATTAAGCTTTTATGTTTTGGTCATGGACACAGTAAATAAATCACAAAATTTTCTGTTGTGCACTAAATCATAAGTCGTGTTAGGAGCTTCAGTCATCTAAAAATACATATATATATTTTTTGCAACAGCTGTTATATTTTACATGTTGCTTTTTTCTGCAAAGAGAAAAAAAAACACTAGTGTGTCAGTAACAGAGTGAAATGAAAAACATATGTCCATGATTAATGGTATGCAAAAAGAACACTGCATAGCTCAAAAAAAATTTAAGATAACATAAGCCTTAGTATTTGGCTTTATATGAATATTTTATCTCCAAAAGGTGTGAACTATGATTTAATAAAAAAAAAAAGAAAAGGAAAAATTTCTAGGAATGGTGCCCTCTTGCTTCTTAAGAAACAGCCTATTTATGTGTCATCTCTTATACTGATTACATTATGTTGCATACATATGCTGACCCAGTCTAAGTCTAGTCCGAGAATGGTTCCCTTCACTAAATTTCCAGTCTGGAGTGACAGATCATAGAATGTCAGTGCCAAAAGTTACCTTGAAGATCATTTAGTCCAGCCATTCTTAATCTTTATTTGTTTCTTGGCTCCCTTTGGAAATCTGGCAAAGCCTATGGACCCCTTCTCAGAATACTTTTAAATATTTGAAGGAATTGCTAAGTTTCAGTTAGAAGTTAGTGAAAATAAAAATGTAATGTTTTCCCCAACACAAGTTCATGGACCCCCTGAAATCTAACCACAGACCCTTTGGTGGGGTCTCCATGGAACCTGATGTAGTCCAATATTCTAATTTTACAAGTGAAGAAACTGGGGTCTAAATAGTCTAAACAAATTTGCAACATGGCTTAGGTCTGTCTGAGGACTGGACAAGAATACTAGTCCATCTTAAGGACTTGCTTGCTTGTATGTGGCAGAAAGGTAATTCTCTTTTAGAATCTGACCAGGAGTTAAGCTTATTTGGGCTCTGATTGAAAAGAAACTAATCTACTTCTTGGTAGCGCCAGATCAGCCTAGGTAAAAGACAATTGTATCACATAAGACCAGTGTTCTTAATGGACAAAAACTATCTGGATCAGAGAAAATTTCAGTTAAGATCAACTGGCCAACTTTGTGCAACCATATAAAATTGTTCAGTTTTTCACCACTTTTCATTTAGATGTTAGTCGTTCAGAGTTGCCCCCATTTTCCCACAATAGAGATTAGTTTTCTCTAAAAGACAACAAAACTGACTCCTGTATTTGATTGACCTGGCTCTCCCTTGCACAGCTTTCTGGTCACCAGATGGCACAAAAAGTCCCACCCACATGGATTGGGGCCTCTCCAACTTGATCAATGTCGATAGACCACAGAAGTCATCATACTCTATCCCATCAGTCAGATTTGTTTCTACGTGGAGACGAGGAACGGCACGTCTATAGAAGCTAATTCCACTGTGTCCTTGTTTCATATCCTTGCTATATTTAGGGCAAGGTTATCTTTTGTTAACTATTCAGTGACTTCTGAGTGCCTTATTTCATCCAAAATCCAACCTAAATTAACAGGATACTAGTGTTAGACCTACCCACAATAGCTATAATGTTTAAATAAATTAAGAACTTTAAAAACTATTACTGAAAGGTGACTTGGGCATCCAACCTGATGTGTGAGAGATTCTATATAAATCCAGCTCCCCTTCAACCCTCCAGATCAATCAGAAATTCATAAAATAAGCTAGAGGAAGAACTATAATTAAGAGATAAAAAAGACAGGAAATCCCAACAGAAAAAGGCACGGAGAGAATTCGAAAATGAGCAAGCAGGGGGCGGAGCCAAGATGGCAGCTGGAAAGCAGGGACTAGCATGACCTCCCCGCCAAGTCCCTCCAAAAACCTATAAAAAATGGCTCTGAACCAATTCTAGAACTGCAGAACCCACAAAACAGCAGAGGGAAGCAGGGCTCCAGCCCAGGACAGCCTGGATGGTCTCTGGGCGAGGTCTATCCCACACGGAGCTGGGACCTGGGATCTGGGAGCTGGGAGCTGGGAGCTGGGAGCAGAGCGGAGCAGAGTCCAGCATGAGCCACGCAGACCAACCAGACCAGAAGCCAGATGGAGCAGGCCCTAGCGCCCTGAATCAGTGAGCTGCAGCAGTTACCAGACTTCTCAACCCACAAACACCAAAGACAGCAGAGAAGGTTAGTGGGAAAAGCTGTGGGAGTGGAAGGAGTTCGAAGTTCGGCCACCACCCCCAGGGCAGCGGAGGTGGGGCAGCTACAGCTGCAGTTGCTTCCTGCCCCAGGCCCACCTGGTGGGAGGAATTAAGTGGTGTATCAGGGCAGGAGGGCACAGCCTGCTGAAGATCTAAGTCCAGTCCGGGTTGGGGGTTCTTGGGGAAGGGGGAGTGCTGGTGTGGCAGAGCTGGCGCATCCCCCCAAACGTGGAACATAGAACTCTTTAGTCTACAATCAGTCATACCCCACTGGTTGGGAATATGGCCAGGCAGCGAAAACACACCCAGATTCAGTCTCGGACTTTGGATTCTTTCTTTGGTGACAAAGAAGACCAAAACATACAGCCTAAAGAAGTCAACAAAGTGCAAGAGCCTACACCAAAAGCCTCCAAGAAAAACATGAATTGGTCCCAGGCCATGGAAGAGCTCAAAAAGGATTTGGAAAAGCAAGTTAGAGAAGTAGAGGAAAAATTGGGAAGAGAAATGAGAAGGATGCGAGAAAACCATGAAAAACAAGTCAATGACTTGCTAAAGGAGACCCAGAAAAATACTGAAAAATACACTGAAGAAAACACCTTAAAAAATAGACTAACTCAAATGGCAAAAGAGCTCCAAAAAGCCAATGAGGAGAAGAATGCCTTGAAAGGCAGAATTAGCCAAATGGAAAAGGAGGTCCAACGGACCACCAAAGAAAATACTACCTTAAAAATTAGATTGGAGCAAGTGGAAGCTAGTGACTTGATGAGAAATCAAGATATTATAAAACAGAACCAAAGGAATGAAAAAATGGAAGACAATGTGAAATATCTCATTGGAAAAACCACTGACCTGGAAAATAGATCCAGGAGAGATAATTTAAAAATTATTGGACTACCTGAAAGCCATGATCAAAAAAAGAGCCTAGATATCATCTTTCAAGAAATTATCAAGGAGAACTGCCCTGATATTCTAGAGTCACAGGGCAAAATAGAAATTGAAAGAATCCACCGATCGCCTCCTCAAATAGATCCCTAAAAGAAATCTCCTAGGAATATTGTTGCCAAATTCCAGAACTTCCCAGATCAAGGAGAAAATACTGCAAGCAGTCAGAAAGAAACAATTTGAGTATAGTGGAAACACAATCAGAATAAGCCAAGATCTGGCAGCTTCTACATTTAAGAGATCGAAGGACTTCGAATATGATATTCCGGAGGTCAATGGAGCTAGGATTAAAACCTAGAATCACCTACCCAGCAAAACTGAGTATCATGCTACAGGCAAAATATGGATTTTCAATAAAATAGAGGACTTTCAAGTTTTCTCAGTGAAAAGACCAGAGCTGAATAGAAAATTTGACTTTCAAACACAAGAATCAAGAGAAGCATGAAAAGGTAATCAAGAAAAAGAACAAGAAAAAGAAATTACAAGGGACTTACTAAAGTTGAACTGTTTTGTTTACATTCCTAGATGGAAAGATGATGTGTATGATTCATGAGACCTCAGTATTAGGGTAGCTGAAGGGAATATGCATATATATATATATATATATATATATATATGTTTATGTGTGTATATATATATATATATATAAGTGAATGTGTATGTATGTATATATGTATGTGTATATATATACAAAGAGAGAGAGAGAGAGAGAGAGAGAGAGAGTGGACACAGGGTGAGTTGAGGATGAAGGGAAGATATCTAAAAGAAATAAAAGGGATGAGAGAGGAATATATTGAGAGAGGGAGATAGGGAGAGATAGAATGGGGTGGATTATCTCACATAAAGGTGGCAAGAGGAAGCAGTTCTGTGGGAGGAGGGGAGAGGGCAGGTGAGGGGGGAATGAGTGAATCTTGCTCTCATCAGATTTGACCTGAGGAGGGAATACCATACATACTCAATTGGGTATCTTACCCCACAGGAAAGAAAAGGGAAGAAGATAAAAAAGGGGGGATGATGGAGGGGAGGGCAGATGGGGGTGGAGGTAATCAAAAACAAACACTTTGGAAAGGAGACGGGGTCAAGGGAGAAAATTCAATAAAGGGGGATGGGTTGGGAAGGAGCAAAATATAGTTAGTCTTTCACAACATGAGTATTGTGGAAGGGTTATACATAATGATACACATGTGGCCTATGTTGAATTACTTGACTTCTTAGGGAGGGTGGGTGGGAAGGGAAGAGGGGAGAGAATTTGGAACTCAAAGTTTTAAAAACAGATGTTCAAAAAAATGTTTTCAAACATTTTCAAACATTTCAAAACATTTCAAAACATCAAAAAGATGTTTTGCATGCAACTAGAAAATAAGATACATAGGCAATGGGGCATAGAAATTTATCTTGCCCTACAAGAAAGTAAGGGAAAAGGGGATGGGAGGGGAGTGGGGTGACAGAAGGGAGGGCTGACTGGGGAACAGGGCAACCAGAATATACACCATGTTGGAGTGGTGGGGAGGGTAGAAATGGGGAGAAAATTTGTAATTCAAACTCTTGTGAAAATCAATGCTGAAAACTAAATATGTTAAATAAATAAATTTTTTTTAAAAATTAAAAAAAAAAAGAAAATCAGCAAGCAGTGAAAGCTCTGTGGTTCCTCTGTAAGAGTTAAAGCAAGAACCTCTCAAACATCCCCCCCAACAAAATAGAATGGCCACAAAAATGTCAAAATCTGTTGGAAGGTCTAATGAAAGGATCAAAGGAAGTGAGAAGACATAAAACAGAGCTCTTAATGAAAAACTTATAAGCAAAATTGATGAGTTAAAAGAGAAGTTGGAAAATCTTGGCAAAACAACAGAAGCCTAGGAAAAAGAGAATGGAAGAGGCAAAACTCAAAATTTTAAATTACAAAAACTTATTTCAAAATCAAAAGAAAGCAAAATTGAAAGAATGTAATAACAATAATTCACCTAGTAGCCAGGGCTCAGAGATTTAATCTAAGTACTACTACTATAAAAAAAATTTAAGCATCTTATATAGTTCGAATACCTGAACTAGGGAAATATAAAGCATAAAAAGAAAAGTATAGATCAATGTCATTAGTGAATATTTAATGCAAAGATAGTAAATAGGATATTGGCAAATGGGCACTGAAAATTATTTATTATTACCAGGTTGGATTTACACCAGGAATGCAAGGATGGTCCAATATCAGGAAAAGCATAATTACAATCAATCATAAAAACCTAAGTAGTACAAATCAGTGATATAGTGATAGAAGCAGGAAAAGCATTATTAATTTATGTTGAAAATACAAAAAGTATAGGAATAAAAGTTTTTTTCCTTAAGAAAATTGATACACAAATATATGTGTGCATATAATTTACGTGTCTGTGTCTATACCAAGAGCTAACATTATTAGTAATGGAAAAACAATGTTAGCTTTCTCAATAAGAGCAGGAGGTAAAGCAATGATCTCTATTGTCTCTACTATGTAATACTACAAATACTAGTTATAGCAATAAGGCAAGAAAAATTATCTAAATGAAGATAATAAAAGTCCAGTGAATTAGCAAAAAAAATTAAGCAAGAAAATAGTTTCAATAAGGTATCAGGATACAAAATAAATCCACAAAAAAGTCATTAGCTTTTCTGTATACTACTAACAAACACCCAAACGTAGAGAAAGGATAAGGGACTATACTTAATGCATTAAATATTTGAGAATTAATTAACCAACGTACATGTTGGACTTACAAAAATATGACTACAAAATAATTTTTGCACAAGTCTTATATAATTGGAGGGGATATTTGATTTGCATGACTGGGTTATGCCAACACTACTGAAATTATTCTACTGACTATATATTCTACTAACTATGCAAAGTAAATCACTAAATAGATGTTTTAAAGAATTAGACCAAATAATAAAAGTTATCTATAGGAATTAAAATTCAAGAATATCAAGATATATAATTAAAAATAGAAAGCATAGGGGCATGGTACTACCAAATCTCATATTATACTTAAAAGTAGCAATTATCAAAACTTTTTAGTACCAATCAAAAATAGAAAAGCAGGTCAATGTTATAGATTAACAAAACAAAGACTACAAACAAATATACACAAAAGATAACGTTTCTAAAACTCAAAACCACAAACTCCTGGGGGAAAGAAATCTTTAACAATTTCCAAATGGATAAATCATATATATATAAATAAGAAATATGACTCCATAAAAAAATTATATGAGATTTAAAGGTTATGTCTTTCACAATTATGCATAGAAAAAAATATTCAGAATTAGACATATAAGAGAAAAGACAAAAAAGAACAAAATAAGCAATATCAATTATGTATTATTTTTGAAGTTTTGCACAAACAAAATGAGTACTGTAGAATCAGAAGAACAGATACAGAATGGGAGGAAGTGTTTCAATTAAACCGTCTAATATATATAACACATAGGGAATTGACAGAAATCTATAAGATTAAGAGCCAGTCTGCTAATACACATTTGTCAAAGCATATGAACAAACTTTTTTGAAAAAAGAAATAAAAGCTATTAATACAACCTGAAAAATGTTTAAAATTATTAATAATCAAAAATGCAAATTAAAACAACCCAGAGGCATCACTTCATACCCATCAAGCTAGCAAAGACGCTAAAAGATTGGAAATTTATTATAAGAACTGTGGGCAAAAAAGGCACACTAATTCACTGCTGATAGAACTGTGAATTGGTTCAGCTGTTCCAGAAAAAAAAACTGGAATTATGCAAGAAGTGTTACAAAAATATTCATACCCTTTGACCTAAAATTCCACTACTAGGACAATGTCCTAATGAGGTCATTGGCAACAATAAAAAATCCACATGAATAAAATTATTCATAGCATCATTACTTATGTTAACAAAAAGCTGGAAACAAAACATGTGCCTAACAATTAGGCAATGGCTGAATAAATTATATGAACGTAACGTAATATTACTGTACCATATGGAATGACAAAAATGAAGAATTCAGACACATTAAAAGATTAGTATGAGGTGATGCAGAGTGAAGAAAGCTGAAGCAAAAGAGTAACATATATAATCACTACAGCAATGTAACAAAAGACAGTATTAAGATGCGATAAAACTCTGGTCAAATACAGTAGTCAATGTTAGTACCTATCGTATCGTTAAAGATAAAAGACATATCTCTATAAGTAATCAATAAACTCACTGTTTTGAAAAATATATACCATGTAGAGATAGTTGCTTGGTTATTTTGGAGAAGTATCTATTGTGTCAGAGGAAAAATATAGCAATATATTTAATAGAACAAAAAATAATAACAGCAAAAAATTAAGTGGTCCCTCTTCACTTCATTTTTCCATATAGAAGAATATCTTAATGCCAACAATTTTCCAATGGTTCCTTTGTCTGATTCACCATATATTTCACCTTGGCAAAAAAAAAATTAATCTTATCTGTGAGCATTTTTATATTTCTCTATAAGTATTCTTTTTCATATAAGTAGCACAATGTGCTCCTCAACTTACCTCTCTGGCATTGTCATCAACCAACCAATAATCATCAATTAATTGGGCCCTGCACTAGGTGCTATGCATGCAAAGACAAAAGCAATATAGATGTTACCTTCAAGGAGTGCCATTCTAATTACCACCTTATTACTTTTCACTCAATCCGACTATTCCTCACTAAATCCCAATGAGATATGTCATAAATATCACAGCTAGAAAATAGCTGCAGACTGGGGAAAATTATTTTAGTAAATCTATCCAAATTTTGATGTTCAGAATGTATAAGGAAATGCTGTGTGTAATCTACAAGATTAATGATGCACACTTCCAAATATACCAGGAGTCAAAGGACATGAACAGATGATGCAGAAAATACACCCTGTGGAGTGACCAGCCAAGATGACCAAGTAAAAGGAAGTACCATAGCCAAGGTCTTCCCCACAACTATTCCACAAAGATCTAGAAAACATACCAGGCTGAGTCCTGATCAGGAAATCCAAGGGGGAAAAAAACAATGAATCATCTTTCCAGCCCAGGTTGGCATAGGGAGACAGAAAGAGAGGGTTGCTGATACTGTAAACAGGTTTATCCTTACAAGGAGCCTTCTTTCAGGGTTTTTTTTCTACGTATCAGTGAAAAGAATAGATTCCAAACATGCCACAGAGGGGCCTGTCATTATTCTAGGAGTAGCAACTGGTACCAACTGGCAGCTTTGTTGTTCACTATACATTGCTGAGTCACAGATCCAGTGTGGATTAACATAAAAGAGTTTTGTCTAGGTGGTCCAGGTCAAAGAATAGGCATGGGCCATAGGCTGTATACAGACTGAGAACCACGCACAGAAGCAAGTAATAGCTGTGTGGACCTGGCACTGGGAGCAAAGGGCATCTCAGATCCAGCCTCCACTCCAGTGTGAAACCTACGGCAGAATAACCAGGGCTGGAAGCCCAGACCAACAGTAAGCCTACATTTGTCGTTCCTCAATGTGCAGAGCTTTCAAGCTGGCTGAAAGTGGATGAGTGCAACAGCAGCCTATTAAAGCTCTAACTAGGGGCAAGTCAATAGTTGAATTGCTCTGAACCAAACAAAGTTTAAAAAATGTGCAGAGTTCAGACAAGGAGATCAGTGCTAAGACATCACTTTTGAACAGAGTGCTTTGGGCACAGCAAAAACTTATGGGTGTCTGACATAAGCTGATTTTGAGATCCTAGAATAGCACAACAATCAGTGTACTAAGAAAGCAGCAGCAGGACCCAAGAGGACAGAAAATAGGACTGAGCAGTGCTGAAACATTCCCTCAAGAAGAGCACAAAGTCAGAAGTCGGTAAGTAATGCTGTAAGAATAAGAAATCAAAAAAAGAATCTGTCATAAAGAGCTAACATAATGACTAGAATGCTCAAGACACAAACCCAGAAAACGAGAATGTCTCCAAAACATCTACAAGCAAATCCTTAAGGGAAAAAACTGATTTGGCACAAGTTCAACTAGAGTACCTGAAAGGGATGAAGCAAGAATTCTATTTTTAAAGTTAAAAATTATTTTTATTAATGAAATTATAGCATATTTGGAAATGTGGGTGCTAGGTGGATAGAAATAGAGAAAAAAATAAGAGATATGGTCTAACTACTGTATGAATACAATTATAAAACACATTTCACACAAATAAAGTCAGAACTAAACAATTGCAAAAATATCAATTGTTCATGGGTAGGCAGGGCCAATATAATAAAAATGACAATTCTACCTAAATGAATTTACTACTTCAGTGCCATATCAAACTACCAAAAATTATTTTATAGGGCTAAAAAATGATAACAAAATTCATTTGAAAGATAAAAGATGAAAGGTCAAGAATATCGAGGGACTTAGAGTGGGGGTAAAGGGGAAGGAAAGTAGCCTAACCATCCCAGAGTTCTAACTGTATCATAAAGTGGTAATCATCAAACAATCTGGTAGTGACTAAGAAAGAGAGTGGTGAATCAGTATAACAGACTAGGTACACAATACACAGTAGTAAATGACCACTGTAATCTAGTGTTTGATAAACCCAAAGATCCAAGCTTTTGGGACAAAAATGTGCTATTTGATAAAAACTGCTGGGAAGAAAATGGAAAACAGTATGACAGAAACTAGGTATAGACCAACATTTTAACCATATACAAAGACAAGATTAAAATGGGTACATGATTTAAATATAAAGGGTGATGCCATAAACAAACTAGGAGAGCAAGGAATAGTTTACCTGTCAGAACTATAGAGAAGGGAAGAATGTATGACCAAACAAGAAATAGAGAGCATTGCAAGATGCAAAATGAATAATTTTGATTATATTTAAATTTAAAAGTTTTTGCACAAATAAAACCAATGCAACCAATATTAGAAGAAAAGCCAGCAGAAAGCTGGGGGAAAAAGTTGCACAGAAAGTATCTCTGATAAAGACCTCATTTCTTAACTATATAAAGAACTAAGTCAAATTTATAAGAGTATAAGTCATTCCCCAATAGATAAATGGTCAAAGGATATGAACAGAAAGTTTTCAGATGAAGAAATCAAAACAATCTATATAAACATATGAAAAAATGCTCTAAATCACTATTGATTACAGAAATGAATGTTAAAACAACTTTAAAGTACTACCTCACATCTACTAAATTGGCTAATATGACAGAAAAGGAAAATGATAAATTTTGGAGAGGATGTGGAAAATTGGGATAGTAATATACTTTCGATTGGGTTGAGAACTGATCCAACCATTCTGGAAAGCAATTTGGAACTATGCCCAAAAGGCTATAATATTGTGCATATCCTTTGATATAGCAATACTACTATGTCTGTATCTCAAAGACATTTGTAAATGGTGTGGTGGAGAAGGACCTAAATGTACAAAAATATTTATAGCAGCTCTTTTTGTAGGGGTAAAGTATTAGAAATTGAGAGTATGTCCATCAATTGGGAAATAGCTGAACAAGTTGTAGCATATGATTGTAATGGAATACTACTGTACTAAAAGAAATGATGAGCAGGATGATTTCAGAAAACCCTGGAAAGATTTACACAAACTAATGTAAAGTGAAGTGAACAGAACCAGGAGAACATTGTATGCAGTAACAGCAACATTTTATGATGATCAGCTGTGAATGATTTAGCTATTCTTAGCAATACAATGATCTAAGACAATTCCAAAGGACAAAATAATGAAAAATGCTATCCACATCCAACAAAGAACTGATGGAGTCTGAATGCAGATCAAAGAATACTATTTTCACTTTATTTTTTCTTGGTTTCTGTCTTCTTTCACAACATGACTAATATAGAAATATGGTTTGCATGATTGCACATGTATAACCTATACCAAATTACTTATTGTCTCAGGGAGGAGGGAGGGGGGTAAAGAAGGGAGAAAATTTGGAACTCAATTTTTGAAAAATAAGAATGTTAAAAATTGTTTTTACATGTAATTGGGGAAAAATAAAGCATTATTAAAGTAAAAAAATAAATCGAGAGCTATGAAGAAAGACTTGGAAAGAGAATTAATAGCTTGGCACAAGAGGTATAAAACCTTACCAAAACAACATTCTCCTTAAAAATTAGGCTGGACCAAGTAGAAGTTAATGATTCTATAAGACAATAAGAAATGTTAAAACAAAAACAAATAGAAGAAAGTATAAGGTATATTGAAAACAAATAACATGGAAAATAGATCAAGGAGAGATAGTTTCAGAATAAGAATTATCTGAAAATTACAACCAAAAAAAGCTTACATATAATATTTCAAGACTTTAAAAAAAAACTCTCCAGATCTCTAAGAACACAATGAAAATAGAAAGGCAAAGTGGAAATGCAAAGAATCCACCAGTCACCTCCTGAAATAAAATCCAAAATAAAACTCCCAGGAACATTATAGCCAAAATCTAGAAGTTTCAGGTCAAAGAAAAAATACTGAAAACAAGCAAAAATAAAAAATGAATTAAACTGCCCAGGAGCCACAATCAGCATCACACAATATTTAACAGCCACCATATAGAAATGGATAGCTTGGAATAATATTCCAGAAGACAAAACATATGGGCTCTGAGCCATAAAAAAATTAGCATAATCCTACAGGGGTAAAATGGAACTTTGATGAAATAAAGAACTTCTAAGAATTTGTGATATAAAGACCAGAGATGCATAGGAACTTTGAAATAAAAATACAAGGGACAAGAGAAACATAAAAAGATAAATATGAGTCAGGAATTTTGTAAGAGACTAAACAAGTATGAACTGTTTATATCCTAATAAAGGGAGAATTATTTGAATGTTTCCTTAGAACCTTATCACAATCAGGGGTCATAGAGGAAGTGAAGGCCCAGGAGTAGTTTTGTTATATTTTGATAACATAAGGAGAAGAAGAGAAAGTAAGGGGAAATGGAATTCATTTGAGGACAAGGGAGAAAGAAAAGGTGGGGGAAATTATCTTACGCAATTGGATTGTGCAGGTATAAGACTATATAAACAAGGAGGGAGGAGTGGGGAGGCAGGCAACACTTGAATCTTATTCTCTTCTGAACTGGTCAAAGGAGGGAAGAATATAAATACATAATTGGGTTCAGAAATACATTGCGTTCAACAAGGAAACAAGGAGGAAGAGAAGGGAGAAGGAGAAAAAGGGGGGGGCGGGGTTGTACATTGAGGAAGGGATTAGTCCTAAATAAAACAAACTCTAATATTAAAGCAGGGATTAAACAGAAGGAAAGAATAAGAAGCTGTGACTGGGCTCTGGACAAGAGAAAGAGGAGATGGGCAGGTAAGCAAAAGTAGATTGTGCCAAACCTAGAGGACTAATGCAGAGCACACCTGTCCTTCACCACCCTCTTCTTCTATATGGGGGTTAGGGGAGGGGAATCTCTGATCAACACAACGACTAAGACAATCTGAATGTATTTTTTTGTACTAGAACGGGAAAAATAGTAGAGGAAAAAAAGATAAAATCCAAAGGTGGGAGGAAAATTGGGAAATAATCATTGTAATTCACTGCCAGTGGAACTCTAGACTGGTACAAATATCTGGGGGAACAAAATATCAACATGCAATAAGAGTCACAAGGGAAGAGTGATTCCTGTTGATATGCTTAGTCTCAGACATTCCATTGCTATTGTTCTATCCTGAAAACATCACAGAAAAGAAAAAGGAGCCCTTCTTTACAAAAAAAAAAGGCATAGTTGCTCTATTTTTACTAAGCAAGAAAAATCAGAAGTAGTTTGTATCTAATAAAGAATGGATAAAAATTATGGCATAATAATGCAAAGAAATTTCATGATGCTATAACCCTAAAAAAGGATAAATATCTGAAATCACAAAGAAAAACTTAAAGGCTTTTATGAAGTGATGCTAATTAAAATCAACAGAATCAGAATTTTACATATTGAGTAAAACTACATAAAAGTAAAAATAAAAAGAAGGAAGAAACACAGGGCCAGAGGTGACAGAACTTTGGCCTAACCTAGAAGAACACACACACACACACACACACACACACACACACACATGATCATTTATTTGTCAATTAGTTTGGTTCTCCCTTGTTAAAATCTAAAGGTTTTGGGTATGCTTTTGTCCCATTTGGGGTAGGTTTAATTGTTTTGGTTGACGACTCAAGTTTAAGTATTTAAAAAAATTTTTAAAGGAAAGAAAATGAAGGTAGATTGTGTTGAATCCCATAGTAAAGCATAGAACTTTGCCTCCCTTGTTTTTGCTTTTCATCATCCAACCAAACCAGGTTGCTTCCCAAGTATTTAGGTCACAAGCCTAAGGAACTGGGAGGATGATGTTGCCTTCTACTGTAATAGGAAAGGTAGAAGGTCAAGGAGGCTTCCAGGGAAAGATAATGAGTTGTTTTGGATATTTTGAGTTTAGAATGTCTACTGGACTTCCAGTTTGAGATGTCTGAAAGGCAGTTGGAGAATGAGATTAGAGGTCAAGAGAGAGATTGGCACAGAAGAGATAGATCTGAGAATCAGCATAAAGAAGGTAATTAAATCTATGGAGTTGATGAGATAACCAAGAGAAGTAGTATAGAGGTGGTATAGAACAGCGATGTCAAACTCAACTAGAAATGGTTTCCTGCAGGCAGCAAGTTAACTTAGAAAACTACAAATTAACTTTCTCTGGGTTGTATCATATTTTTATTAATTTTTAACACTTCCCAGTTACATTTTAATCTAGTTCAGATTGCGATTTTAACATTTCTGTCCTAGAATATCACCCATACCATAAAACTGAGCCCTTGCGTGCTTGATCATACATTGTTATTATCTCATGTGTGTTGGTCATCTTCTGCCAAAAGATAAAAAGGTCCACCAGTACTGAAAACACATAGCATACATCTTTTGTGTCCCCCACAGTGCTGAACATAGCATGTACTCAACTTTTCTATCATTGACTGAAATGCTGGCTTTTAGCAGATGAAAAGTAGGAACCAGGTAAAAGGAAGGAACATGGAATTTAAAGCTAAGCTGGAACTCAATGATCATGTAGTCTAACCCCATCATTTTGTGCACAAGGAGACTGAGGACCAATGAAGGTAAACAAATGACTTGCCTAAGGTCACACAGGAAATAATAATTCCCATTTACATAAATGCTTTAAGGTTTGTAAGAGACACAGCCTTGTGAGGTACATTGTACAAGTATCATTATTATTATTCCTATCTTATAAATAAGGAGACTGAGGCAGTGAGAAGTTAAGTGACTTCCTGATGAACGCAGAGCAAATAAGTTTCTGAAATGGGTTTCAAACCCAGATCTCCTGAATCCAAGTCCAGCCCCGTTTCCATTAGTGCAGACTGTCACTCACATAGTAGCAAGCTGTATGAAAGCTTCTCCCTTGTGGTAGACTTGTAAATTCCTCCCACCTTTGTAAATTCACAGAGAGTCAGAAATTCTGGATCTGAGCCTTACCTCAACCATTGATGATATTTATGACCTTGAATAATTGAGCCTCAGTTTCCTCATCTATAAAATTTGGTTTGAATCCGTTAAACTTCACAGAGTTGTTGGGAGAATCAAATGAAACAATGTATACAAAAGTACTTTGAAAGCTATCAGTGCCCACAAAGGTAAATTATCCATAGTCCTTGAATCAGAGGTGCTCACATAATATGACAAACACAAACACACACTTCAGGAGGTTTCTCACCATGTCCAGCTTGTTGCTCCAACCCCCTCAATCTAGGACTTTCACAAAGTGACACCACCCTGTGTGTTGTCACCAACCCATTACAGAAAGACAACATCAGAAAAAGTTCATTTACTAGTCCAAGATATAAGAATTCCTGGGAAAGAATGACTCCTATCAATGAGTAAGTGCCATCTAAAGATAAATTTCCCCCTACTGAAGCCTGCCACGAACCCCAATCATTAATGTAGGTTATCACTCCCCATCCCTCATCCCTGATCCCCAGGTATATAGTTTCTCTTCGCTCTGCCTACAATTCTCATCAATTCTTGGCAGGTGACTGTCTAACATTTTATCTGGAATAAAAGGTTCTCTTTTATCAGGATTGTCTCATTATGGCAGAGGGAGGATTTTCAAAGTTTCCCTATTATGGCAGAGCTGCAAGTCCAGAAGTCAGAAACACAAACCCACTGCTTTCATCTTCATATAGTTATCTGCCATGGATACTAAGTTAAGTAAGGATAATTCACAGTCTGATGTCCTCTTTCCCTCACCTCCTAGGAAGCGTAATTCCCTCCTGTCAAAAGTTCCCTTAGGTATGGAAACTTAACCAAATATACCAGTTTCTTTCCAATTCTCTCTCCAGCCCCAAGAATCCACCTACGGGCAACTGGGTGAGGTTATTCAAAATATCCAAGACTGCTTTTCAATACATTCAGAGTAGGAGGATGATAGAGGAAATGAAGCAGTGGAGAGAAGAAAGAACAAAAATCTGTAGGCCCATCTCTCTATGGTTATGATAATCATGGACATTAGCCTATCCTACCTTTTCCATTGTATATATTTATTAAGTTATCTATAAATCCACAAAGAAACCTAAGGAGGTAGAGGGGGCGGGAATATATGGGGAGTTGATGAAAGAAGCCCCTGATCAATCTGATGAGTCCCCATCTCTGCTAATCAACTTGATGAAATTACAAAGTATGGCACCTTTGTTAGAAAGGCTTCTTCTAGGGCAGCTAAGTGGCACAGTGACTAGAGCACCAGCCCTGGAGTCAGGAGGACCTGAGTTCAAATTTGGCTTCAAGACACTTGACACACTAGCTGTGCAACCTTGGGCAAGTCACTTAACCCTAATTACCAAAGAAAGACTTCTGTGAAGGTACACAAGTGCTCTATCCCTTCCAAAGAGGGTACAGGAAACTCCTCTGTACAATTACTAATAATTCCTAATAAAGAGTTCCTAATGCAAAGAGGACAGAGGAAACTCCTCTGTACAATTCCTAATAACTCCTAATAACAGTTCCTAATGCAAAGAGGATACAGTAAACTCCTCTGTACAGTTCCTAATAACTGTACAGTTCCAAATAACTGTGACTACCTCCAAGATGAATGACAGCTGAGAATTAAGAGAAACTGCCCTTTCCCTCTAGTCTATAAAAGTGAACTATGAAATGGTTTAATCCTTCCTTTTCCCACATTTTCCCTCTCCTAGATTTCTAGGAAAAAGTGCAGCAAGTAAAGGAAAGAGAAATTCTCCTTTATCTCTCAGAAGCAGAAACTAGTGACTGGCCAAAGAAACACATGGTCTGCCACCAAAGTTTGCCCAGGTGGTCTGAGAATGAAGTTCATGGACCTCAAACTCCTAGATGATGTCAATCTTGTTTACTTTTTTCTACGCACAAATCAGAGATGAGTATTCCTGAAAGTGGACTTACTATGCAAGCTAAAAAGTTCCCAAAAGTTGGTATATTCAGTGACTGAACCTTCTAGAGGGAGAAGATTTTCATCACGCAGTATGCTTAAAGAAGGAAGAGTATCCTCAGTAGAAAACTGCCCTACATCTTACTCTGGGGGAGGGAGGAAGGAGAGAGATCTGGACCTTGCCTTTTGCCAACTCTGTTAGTGCTGGGAGTTACTCAGGTGGCAGGCACACATTCAAGGTGAATAGGTAATATTTGTTCTGCAGTCCTCCCAAAATGTCTTAACCTTCACAGAGTGGGAAGGGGGGGAGCTATTTGTATGGTTTATGTTTCTATATTTGTTTGTGGCCTCATATGAGTTGTTCGCACTCATGAATTTTCTGTGGCAGGTGATATACAAGCTGACCCATACCCAAATACCTATAGTGTACATTAGTGGAGATTCTGTTATTTGTATTTGGAGAAACAGACACAGTCTGTTCAGGTAACAGAAAACAAAACCTATGGAAAATGAAGATGCCACAAGAGACTAAACACATGGAAAGCTTTTGGTTCTGGAGATGCCAAGTGAATTCTGTCAACTTTTTGATAACTCTTTCTGGTGATGCTATAATTTGAAAACTTTTTTATCAAATTTCATAAATATGCAACATTATAAAATTTGCCTAAACTTTTTGGAGATGATTCTGAATTAACTTAGTAGGGGTAGAGAGTGATGAGCCAAAGATAGGAACTGACTCTTTGGCTCAGGTGCCCAGGATTGGACCCAAACCATGTGAGCCCAGAAACCTTTGAGGGACTTTAAGCCGTTAGTCACAAAATTTAGTCATTTTTCAGTCATATCTGACTCTTCATGACCCCGTTCAGGGTTTTGTAGTCAAAGATATGTCATTCGCCATTTGCTTCTCCAGAGCATTTTACAGATGAAGAAACTGAGACAAACAGGTCAAGTAATTTGTCCAGGATCACACATCTGGTGTCTGAGGCTGCATTTGAACTCAGGAAGATGGGTCTTCCTGGCTCCAGTCCAGGCACTCTATCCACTGTGCCACCTAGCTACCCTATGAGTCACAAAAGAAACAGACTAAAGCTATTGTCAAATATTTTGGTCCCTCAGTTGTTTAAAACTACTAATAAAAAAAAGAGCAGAGTATCTAACCATTAATCAGATAAAATTTCCTGACTCTCTTGAAATGATTGCCAGTGCTTCACTTCAAAACCTCCTGACACCTTAATGACCACTCTTCATTTCAGTCTCAAATAGATTGCACCCAATGCCCCTGAGATCCAAGGTTGTGGAGATTGCAGTGCAGTCATGTGTGTGGCATCTTTAGTACCAAGAGCTGGGAAAGAGTTACAAGGAAAACACCATAATAAAGAATCCTGGGAGCAATTACCCAAATGAAACCTGGAGAAGAATATGAAACAAAGAAAACTGAGCCCTGCTAATTCGGGAAGTAGTTCTCTCTGACATGCTAGTTTACCTGAACAACCAAAAAGGTTTGGACACAAGTTGTTTAAAGTAGAAGTGGAAAAGTACTAGCTTCACAATCAACCAGAATTTATTAAGCATTTTTTTTGTTAAGTCGTTTCAGTCATGCCTAGCTCTTTATGACTCCATTTAGGGTTTTCTTGGCAAAGACCCTGGAGTTGTTTGCCATTTCCCTCTCCAGCTCATTTTACAGATGAGGGAGGCAAATAGAGTTAAGTGACTTGACCAGGATTACACAGCAAGTATCTGGCGTCAAATTTGAACTCACATCTTCCTGATTCCAGGCCTGATGCTCTATCCACCGAACCACCTAGCTGCTATTAAGAACTTTATTACGTGCCAAGCATTGTGTAGGATCCCTGGCTGCCTAGAGAGGACATTCTCGTTCTCTCTCTCTCTCTCTCTCTCTCTCTCTCCTCTCTCTCTCCTCTCTCTCTCTCTCTCTCTCTTCTCTCTCTTCTCTCTCTCTCTCTCTCTCTCTCTCTCTCTCTCTCTCTCTCTCTCTCTCTCTCTCTCTCTCTCTCTCTCTCTCTCTCTGCCATTGTGGCCTCTGCACTTTGAAAGTCTCTCCATCATGTCATTCAAAATTTCAGGATAAAGAGGTCCTATGAAAAGAGAAGCAAAATCATGCTGTCCCTCAATGATATCAATTGATAATTAGCAACAAGATCTGTACAGTACAATTTAAAGGAGAAATGCTGGAGAGGGACCTAGTTGGGCTTATAAATCTTAGCAAATTTGAACACACACACACACACACACACGCATACATGAGAGATAGAGAGAGATAGAGGGAGAGAGATAGACAGAGAGAGAGAGAGAGAGAGAGAGAGAGAGAGAGAGAGAGGGAGAGGGGAAGAGAGAGAGAGAGAGAGAGAGAGGGAGAGAGAGAGAGAGAGAGAGAGAGTCTATGCCTATTTGAAACACCTTAGTTCTTAGAGACAAAAGCTACAGCCCTACTATTTTGGAAGCAATACACTAAGGTGAAGACATAAAGGAATGTGTTGAAGAGATTAATCCAGGCTTTTTGTTTTCAGTCATTGTGTTAATAGGTTCAGTAATAAATATGTGCATGATATTTTTTTAAGTCGAGGAAGGAGAAAATAAAAATATGATAAATAAGTTTAGAATAAGGAAAGGGATTTTACCCCCTCTCTTCTGGCTCAAAGTTAAATATATCTCAGAGACAGCAAGGTTAATTGGCCTACCTAGCAGTGTAGCCATGAAGAGAGTAGGGTGAATAAGTAATAAGCTCCCTTAGGGACTTGGAGCAAGTGGCCTGGCTATCACTGCTTCAAGAATGGATCAATTTAACTGATGTTCTTAAGGACTATTATTCAGAGTAAAACCAGTAAGCATCTGCCTTACTACAATGAGGGATGGAGGATGAGGGTAAGGAGGAAAGAGGTTTGTTTGGGGCAAAGGTGGGGAACCTGCAGCCTCAAGGCCACATGTAGCCTTGTTGGTCTTTGGGTGCAGCCTTTGGACTGAGTCTTTTTATTAAGGAGATTTGTTCTGTGAAGTTTGGATTCAGTCAAAGGACTGCACTTGAGGACCTAGAGGGCCACATGTGGCTTTGAGGCCACAGGCTCCCCACCCCTGGTCTGGGGAGAGGCTTGTCCACCGGATGGCAACAATTTCTCCCAGTGGAGTAGAATAGATCCATGCATGGGGTAAGAGCACTGAACTAGATGTCTTCCAAAGACTTGTAACACCTCAGATTTCTCTTTGATTCAACACCATTGTTCTCTCTTATGTTTGCCTGATCAATTATGTATAGAAGTCATTTTGTTGATATTCTTTCTTCTTCTACATTGTGTGTTTCTTGAAAGCAAGGACCAGGTCTCATTCATCTTTAATCTCCCCTAGCACCTAGCACAGTGCTCTGCATATAAAAGATACATAATTAATGTTTGTTGAATTTAATTAAATTGAAATCATTTCCAGCATTTGTTTCAGGAAATGAAGAATTTTGGCTAAAAGCTAAAAAGTCATTTTGGCTTGAGCCATGCTAACTTGTGACTTCTCTGTGACCAAGGAGCAGATGAGAGTCTTGAGTCCTCTAGTAGTACAGTTAAATAGCTCTTAAGGACACCTTAGGTGGTAAGCCCAACAACAGCCTGGGAGAGAGCATGAACACCACATACTTTGTTCATTTGGGGGCAGTTAATGCCACTAATGCCTAATTAGGCCTGGAAATGAACACTCCATTAAAATGACTAGGGGGAGGTTGAGTTCTCCTCGGTGCCATTTCACAGGCACTCTGGCAATAGATTCAGCATGGTAATTAGTTGGTAATATTCCATATAATTTCCTTCATAGGAAACTCTAAAATTTCATAAGCCCTTGCTGCACTTCCATGAGAATGCTAATTTTTCTTTTTGTTCAATGTTACTGGCATTGTTTTTTTGTTTTTTGTTCTTTGTCTTTTTTTTTGAACTGAGAGTTCTCAAACACTTAATTGACTTTAGTAATTCATCTAGTTAATGCCTGCCTCCCTCAGTTTAAAATTAGTTTCCTTCCTTAAGTTTCAACACTGAGAATTAGCTTTCTATTAATCAAACATCTCAAATTCAAGGTAGGAATTTAATTTTACCACTGAGCTAATTGTCGGTGGACAATAAGTCATGTCCCTACTACTTAAGTTACTGCAGTCGTTTGGTTTGGGGCCTTTCTTATGGAAAGAACATGTGTGCATTTGTTATTCCTGTATTGGTTTCCCTAGCACTTTAATTGTTTCCAAAAGCAAAATTACTGACAATACTTAACCTGCTCCAATTTTCTCACCTGCTATTTTCCATCTCCACTCACTACTACAAACTTTGTGAAGATGACTTTATAATCATCTTTTGCCATCTGCCAAATTCTGCATGGCATTTCAGATCATGCTAGGGTTTACTGAACCATTTATCACAACAGAGTTTTCTTTTGCTTTCCCTAAACTAAGCTCTGAAAAGATGGGAAAAAAGAATGATAAACAGGAATGGTAATGCTTGAATATCCCAAGTAAAATGCCTTGCTGGGATATTGGTCTATCAAGAATCATTTATTGAGCGCCTACTATATTCCCAATAACAGTGGGTCCTGTGGACCAATGATCTCACTGCAATGGACCGGTGATCCCATTGCTTTTTCTTTCCTCCACCAACGTAGACTGAAATCCCTCTGCATGTTGTTATCCTCTGTGATTTTTGTCTGTGTCTTTCCATAGTTAAGCCTCATAGAGGATCCAGTAAACCACTGAAGACCTTCCTTTGATTCTGTCTATAACTTGAGGGTATCAACAAGTCAGCCTCCTCCTAACACAAATGCACTTTACTTCATAATTGAACAATTTGACTTTTTAAAATTTTCTATTCCCATGCATATATATTATACATATATACTTCTCAAAATTAAATAATCTCTGTATCAAGACTGACTGCCTTCTTCCGTGATTCATTTCCCCCTTTTCCATATGCTCTCTGCCTACATAAATACCTTTAGCCTGTTCATTAATTCCTTGATAAATGTATTCAAATCTTCCCTCTGTTCCTTTTTTCCAACACTCCAGTTGCTTTTTAGAAGTTTTAGCTCTAACCTTATGCTCTCTGTCTCTCTAGCCCTGCAGTGATTGTCACTATCTTTCTGTGTTTCTCCTTCCTCAAAGTCTTGTAAAATATAACATACTGCAAAGCAGTGGTGTTCCTGGGATTTAGCATTTGGGGTGGCAGATGGGGTGGTAAAGAATCTGCTTGTGGGGGTTGGGTACAGCCCCTAGTACACTCAACCCATTGCATACATTTAGAGTTTTAAAAATATTAAGGATAATGGAATTGGAAGCACTTTAAAATGACATTTTATCTATTTAGTATCCTATGAAAACAAATGCTTTATTAATATTTATTATAATTCATGGTAGCTATATTAAACAGGTACAACAAATTTTAGAAAAGTCTATTTTTTCTACCTAAGTGATAAAAGATAGAGATATTAGCAAATAATGTAACTAAAACTAAGAAAGTTCAGCTTAGATACCAAACATGTTTCAATTAGACTATCTTCACATCATCTTCATGAGTTCAAATCTAGCCTCAGACATTTACTAGTTGTATGACCCTGGGCAAGTTATTTAACCCCATTTGCCTCAGTTCCTCATCCCTCAAATGAAGTCATGAAGAGTTGGCCATGACTGAACAACTGAACAGCATCTTCTTAAATCCTCTGCACTCACCACTATTCTCCTTTAGACAAACTAGGAACAACTCGCAGGGAAAGGTGATATAGGACATTCTGTTATTAGGGGAGTGACCAAAGGCAAGTTCTTCCAATGATTAATCCTCAAGAACAAATTGTGATCTAAATGAAAATTAGATAGAATTCCAATATGATTCTGATCTTTATAAAGTGCTCAACAAATGTTTTCATTATGATATCAGAGGAACACAGAAAACCAAATAGAAATACAGAGAAGCTAAAGTTAAAGGTAAAATTCATGCAAATTCTTAGTGGCCAATGTAGACTCTTAGTCATAGTAGCCACTGAAATTCTCATTGGTTACTTAGCTCTCTAGTGTTCTCAAATACTAATGTCCACACCTAAAGAAATTGTGTATGAAGAACAAAATTCATTATCAGTTACCATTTATTTAAGTACCTCCCGAATACAGAATCACATGATTTAATAACTATCACCAAGATTTGGCTTGGATGGGATTCCCAATTGGCAACAGAAGGGTATACCTTGTACAAGTAGATATGATAGAAAAGATGAGAAATGGATCTACATATTAAGAAGATACATGTCAATATAGAAATCTACAAATCTGAGGGGCAAGAAAATACATGAAAGAAAGTATATGGGTAAAGATAAAAGAGGAAATAACAGAAATTTTGTCATCATGGAAGTATACAATAGACTACCTGTCCAAGTGGATAAAAATGAATGATGAATTTATGATATAGATCACAAATATATCATGGAAGCAATACAGATTAGTGAAAAATGTTTTTTACTTCAGCGATTTACCTGAGGACTTCAACTATCCAAAATATCTATTGCAGAGTGATTTCATTAAAAGAAGAATGTTTGATAAATTCTTGTAATTTGGTCCAGTGATTGTGTAAAGTAATTTGAAACAATGCCCTCAAAGGCACTAAATAGCACTCTCTTTCACCTAGTGACACTAGTACTAGGTCTATAACCCAGAGAGATGAAATATATATGTATAAAAATATGTATAGCAATTCTTTTCATAGTAACAAAAACCTGGGAATCAAGGGGGTACCCATCTACTGGGGAATAGCCAAACAAATTATGATATATGAATGGAACAGAATATTAATGTTCCACAAGAAATGACAAAATGGACAGTTTGGAGGAAACTGTGAAAATCTCTATGATGCTGAATGAAGTGAGCAGAACCAGAAGATAATTTATACAATAACAATGTTATAAAGAAAAACATTTTTAGAGACTTAAGAACTCTGATCAATGCAACAACAAACCATGATTCCAAGGAATTAAGGTGGAACATGCTACTTACTTCCTGCCAAAGAAGTAAAGACTCAAGATGTATGATGAGATATACTTTTTTGGACTTGGTCAATGTGGGAATTTGTTTTGTTTATGCATGTTTGTTAGGAGTGTTTTCTACTCTTTCATTGTTCAAAAGGGGGGAAAAGGGGAGAGAAAATGAATGCTTGTTAATCAGAAAAAAAATTAAACTGGGGAAGGAAAATTAATATTCCATATAACAATGCTTATATTTATAGTAATTATTTACATAATAATTGATAATGGTATTTAATGTGTTACTAAATAATAACTAACATAATTCATGGCAGCTATATTAAACAGGAATGACAAATTTTAGAAAAGCTTCTCCTTTCTACCTAAGTGATAAAAGATAGAGCTATTATTTATAGAAATTATATTATATAATAATAAAATTTTAATATTGTATTAATATTAATGATTTAGTAATTAATGTTGTTTTAATAATAATAATAAAGTATTAATTAGCTAACATTCTGAGATTTCCATATCTCAGAATGTAAAGTAAATGAGAAAGGCAACTACCACTCTGGATCAAATTCTAACCCAAGACCTGTCTTGTATTTTGAAGAAGAAGCAAAATTTGGAAGGAAATTTGAATAGCTCTTTTCTGGGCAAAGGGAATATGAGAGGTCTAGATGAGCAGAAGCTGTCTGCATCCAACATGAAGTACTGGTGCTAAGGACACTCCTTTCTTAACTCTCTCTCATAAGTAAAGAGGGGTAAAGAAAGCAAAGAGAAGAAAAAATTATAAGACAATAGGATGGAGGAAAATACACAGTTAATTATCACAACCATGAATATGAATGAAATGAATTCACCCATAAAAGAGAAAAGAATGAGGGAGGACCCAAGATGGGGGCTGGAAAACAGGGACTCGCTTAAGCTCTTCCCCAAATCCCTCCAAACACCTGTAAAAAATGGCTCTGAACAAATTGTAGAGCTACAGAACCCACAAAATAACAGAGGGAAACAAGTCTCCAGCCCAAGACGGCCTAAATGGTTGCTAGGAAGGGTCTATCACACCATGCTGGGAGCGTAGCCCAGCCCAGCATGGGCCAACCAGGACAGACCAGACCAGGAGTCAGGCAGAGCAGATCATAGGGCCATAAATCATTGAACTGCGGCACTTACTAGACTTCTCAACCTACAAATGCCAAAGACCACAGAGCAGGTTAGTGGGAAAACTGCTGGATCTGGGTGAGAAGTGCGCAGTCCACCCCAGCCCTGGGGGAGGCAGAGGTGGTGGGGCAGCAGCGCCAGGAAGCCCCTGTGGCTGCTTCCAGAGCTCCAGCAGAGGCTACTTCTGGCCCCAGTCTCATACAGTGGGAGGAAACAAGTGGCAGATCAGAGCGGGAGTTCAGGGAGCGCTTTGCTGGTGCAGAGGCAGGGTTCTCTTGCTTTGCCCTGCTTGAATGTGGGTCACAGTCCTGGTTGGCAGTTCTTGGGAGAAGAGGAGTGCTGGTATGGCAGAGCTTGCAATAATGGTGGAGTAGAAGTAGCTCTGAAAACAGCAGCACAAGGCCCCTAAAGATTGGGACAAAGTATTCTCTACTCTAAAGCCATCATACTCTGACAAAAAGCTCAAAGGCCAAGTAGTTGGCTGGGAACATGCACAGGCAGTGTAAAAGGACTCAGACTCAGATTATTGAATCTTTTTTTGGTGACAAAGAAGATCAAAACATACAGCCAGAAGAAGTCAACAAAGTCAAAGAGCCTACATCAAAAGCCTCCAAGAAAAATATGAATTGGTCTCAGGCCATGGAAGAGCTCAAAAAGGATTTGGAAAAGCAAGTAAGAGAGGTAGAGGAAAAATTGGAAGAGAAATGAGAATGATGCAAGAAAATGATGAAAAACAAGTCAACAACTTGCTAAAGGAGGCCCAAAAAAATACTGAAGAAAATAACACCTTAAAAATAGACTAACCCAAATGACAAAAGAGCTCCAAAAAGCCAATGAGGAGAAGAATGCCTTGAAAGGCAGAATTAGCCAAATGGAAAAGGAAGTCCAAAAGACTGCTGAAGAAAATACTACCTTAAAATTAGATTGGAGCAAGTGGAAGCTAGCAACTTTACGAGAAATCAAGATATTATAAAATAGAACCAAAGGAATGCGAAAAAATGGAAGATAATATGAAATATCTCATTGGAAAACCCACAGACCTGGAAAATAGATCCATAAGAGATAATTGAAAAATTATTGGACTACCTGAAAGCCATGACCAAAAAAAGAGCCTAGACATCATCTTTCAATAAATTGTCAATGAAAACTGCCCTGATATTTTAGAGTCAGAGGGTAAAATAGAAATTGAAAGAATCCACCAATTACCTCTTGAAAAAAGATCCCAAAAGGAAAACTCTTAGGAATATTGTAGTTCCCAGAGTTCCCAGGTCAAGGAGAAAATACTGCAAGCAGCCAGAAAGAAACAATTTGAGTATTGTGGAAACACAATCAGGATAACACAAGATCTAGCAGTTTCTACATTAAGGGATCGAAGGGCATGGAATATGATATTCTGGAGGTCAATGGAGCTAGGATTAAAACCAAGACTCAACTACTGAGCAAAACTGAGTATAATGCTCCAAGGCAAAATATGAATTTTCAATAAAATAAAGGACTTTCAAGCTTTCTCAGTGAAAAGACCAGAGCTGAATAGAAAATTTAACTTTCAAATATAAGAATCAAGCGAAGCATGAAAAGGTAAACAGGAAAGAGAAATCATAACGGATTTACCAGAGCTGAACCATTTTGTTTACATTCCTACATGGAAAGATGATATTTGTAACTCATGAGACATTTCTCAGTATTAGGGTAGTTGAAGGGAATATACATATATATAGACAGAGAGCACAGGGTGAGTTGAATATGAAGGGATGATATCTAAAAATATAAAATCAAATTAAGGGATGAGAGAGGAATACATTGGGAGAAGGAGAAAGAGAAAGATAAAATGGGGTAAATTATCTCGCATATAAGTGGCAAGAAAAAGCAGTTCTACTGGAAAGGAAGAGGGGGAAGATGAAAGGGAATGTGTGAATCTTGCTCTCATTGGATTTGACTTAAGGAGGGAATATAATACACACTCAACTGGGTATCTTATTTCACAGGAAAGAAGGAGGAAGAAGATAAAAAAGGAGGGATGACAGAAGGGAGGGCAGACAGGGGGAGGAGGTAATCGAAAAGCAAACACTTTTGAAAAGGGGCAGGGTCAAGGGAGAAAATTGAATAAAGGGGGACAGGATAGGATGGAGGGAAATATAGTTAGTCTTTCACAACATGACTATTATGGAAGTGTTTTGCATAACGAAACATGTGTGGCCTATGTTGACTTGCTTGCCTACTCAAGGAGGGTGGGTGGGGAGGGAAGAAGGGAGAGAATTTGGAACTTAAAGTTCTTAAAACAAATGCTCAAAAAAAGAGTTGGTTTTTTTTAACATGCAACTTGGAAATAAGATGTGCAGGCAATGGGATATAGAAATCTATCTTGCCCTAGAAGAAAGTAAGGGAAAAAGGATTAAGGGGGGGAGTGGGGCCACAGAATGGAGGGCAGACTGGGGAATGGGGCAATCAGAATATATGCCATCTTGGAGTGGGGGACAAGGGGAGAAACGGGAAGAAAATTTGTAACTCAAAATCTTGTGGAAATCAATGTTGAAAACTAAAAATATTAAATAATAAAGAAAAAAAGAAAAAAGAGAAAAGAATAACAGAATCGATTAGAAAGCAGAATCCTACAACATACTGTTTATAAGAAACACATTTGAAATGTAAAACTCCACACCGAGGTAAAAATAAAGGGCTGGAGCAAACCTAGTATCCTTCAGGTGAACTAAATAAAAATACAGAGATGGCAATCATGATTGCAGACAAGTAAATATCAAAAATATACTATATTAAGGAGATAAATGAGGAAATTATATTGTGCTGAAAGGTACAATAAACAAGAAAATAATGCCAACATTTAACATATATGCACCACATGGTATAGCACCTAAATGCATAAAGGAAAAGTCAAATAAATTACAAAAAAATAGTAAAGCTATAGTAAGGAGGGAATTCAATGTACCCCTCCTCCTTCAGACTTAGACAAACGTAACCAAAAATAACAAGAAAGAAGTTAAGGACCTAAATAAAAAATTTTTTAAAGTTAGATATGATAAATCTCTGGCAATTACTACATAGGATAAGAAAAAAGTATATATCTTCTCAGCACTTCATGCCACTTTAAAAAAAAACTGACCACATATTAGGACATAAGAACCTCACAAAGAAATGTAAAAAGCAAAATGATTAAACGTATATTTATTAACCACAATAGAATAAAAATACTTAATAAAATTAATTGAAAACTAAGTAACATTCCTAAAGAATTGATAGATCAAAGAACAATCACAAGAATAATGAATAATTTCATCAAAAAATTATCAGTATCAAAAATGAAAAAAGGAGAATTCACAACAAATAAAGGAAACTATTAGAAATTATTTTGGGGGCAGCTAGGTGGTGCGGTGATCAGAGCACTGGCCCTGGAGTCAGGAGGACCTAAGTTCAAATCTGACCTCAGATACTTGACACACTTACTAGCTGTGTGACCTTGGGCAAGTCACTTAACCCCAATTGCCCTGCCTTCCCCCCTCCAAAAAAAAAGATTAAAAAAAAAAGAAATTATTTTGCCCAACTACAGGCCAGTATAAACCAATAATGAAATGAAATGGATGAGCATTTATAAAATTACCAAAATACCCATATTCACATATCAAAACTCAGCCTCAGAAATAAAAATTGAACAAACCATAAGTGAGCATCCAGAGAAAAAACTAGGACCCAGATGGATTTACAAAGGAATTCTATCAAATTTTCAAAGAATAATTAATTTTTTATCAATAATTTACAAAAATCAGAAAAGGTAAGATCCTATTAATTTCTTTCTATGATAGAAATGTGATCTTAATGCCAAGATTAAGGAGAGTAAAAAATGAAAACTACAGAACAATATCCTTAATAATAATTGATACAAAAATTTAAACAAAATTTTAGCAAAGATTCTATAACAATATATCAAAAAGATCATATACTATGACCAAGTTGGACGTATACCAGAAATGAGGTGATTCAATGTCAGGAAAACTATAGACATAATATACTATATTAACAACAAGAATTTTAAAATCATTTTTATATCAACATTTACAGAAAAAAGCTTTGGACAAATTATACCACCCATTTCTGGGGACAGAAGGCAAGAGGAATAAATGGACCTTTCCTTAATTTCAGGCAGCTAGATGACGCAGCAGATTGAGCACTCAGCCTCATATCAGGAAGACCTTACTTCAAATCCTGCCTCAGACACTATGTGACCCTGGGGAAGTCACTTAATTTCTATTTGCTTCAGTCTTCTCAACTGTAAAATGGGGATAGTAACATCATCTACCTCACAGATTTGTGGTGAAGATCAAATAAGATTATATTTGTAAAGTGCTTGGCACTGTACCTGGCACACAGTAGGCACTATATAAATACTTATTCCATTTTTTCCCCTTCCACTAATATGTTAAAATATATATCTATCTAAAACAAAGAGCTAGTATTATATTCAATGAGGGTAAATTAAAGGTCTTTCCAATAAAATCAGGAGTAAAGCAAAGATGTCCATTATCACCAATACAATTTGATATATTGCTAGAAATGATAGGTAAAACAAGCCAAGAAAAAGAAATCAAGAGAATAAACATAGGCACATAGAAAACAAAAGTATTCCTTTTGCAGATGATACTTAGAGATCTCTAGAAAATCAACTAAAATAAATTGAAACAATCAATAACTTCAACAAAGTTACAGAATATTAAAATCCTAGTAAGTCATGAGCATTTTATTTATTACCGACAAAATCAACAAGAAAGAGAAATTCCAATTAACACAAATACAAAATATATTAAATACTAATTAATATTTTAATATAACAGGTATAAAGCATATATGGTCTACCTGCCAAGGTAGGTATAAGAACTATATGAATACAACTAAAAAAACATGCTTTACAGAAATAAAGAGTGACTTAAATAATTGGAGAAATATTAAATACAGGTAGGCAGAGTCAAATTAATAAAAACTATAATGTTGCCTAAATTAATTTAATTATTCAATGCCATACAAATCAACTACAGAAATATTACTTTATAAAAGTTTATAAAAAATGTTCTTACATAAGTTCTTTATAAAATTTGATCAAAAAATGATGATAAAATTCATCATTGGGTATGACCTGGATGAACATACAGGAAAGGCGATTAAGACAGAGATGTTAAATAGAGAACATTGTCAATAGAGAACACTGTCACAAAAACCTAGAGAGAAGAGCGTATCCAAGAAAAGAAGGTGTTTCATAGTGTGAAATGCTACGGAGACATCAAGAAGGATGAGAAAAGGACATTATATTTGGCAATCAATAGTAATTGGTGACTTTGGAGATCTTTATTAATTGAATAATGAGATCAGAAGTCAGATTACAGAGAATTGAATAAGAGGAGAGGATGTAGAAGCAGTGAGTACAGACAGCTTTCTTGAGGAGTTTAAATAAGAGGAGGAGTAGAGAGGTAGGCCAAGACAATATGATAAAAATGATAACGCTACCTAAATTAATTTATTTATTCAATACCATACTAGTCAAACTACCAAAATTTTTATTTTATAAAAGTAAAAAAAAAATAATAAAAAATCTCACCTGAAGAAACAACAAGGCAAGAACCTCAAGAAAATTAATTTTTAAAAAATGATAAGGAAGGCGACCTAGAAGTACCAAATCTCAAACTATACTACAAAGTGGGAATCATCAAAACATTTTAGTACTTATTAAAATGTAGAGGTCTATCAGTGGAACAAATTAGGTACACAACATACTGAAGCAAAGGAACACAAACTACTGTTTGTAAAACCCAAAAGATGTTATCTCCTGAGTTATAGACTCACTAAATTTCTGCTCAGAAAACTGGAAAACAAATGGCCAAAATTGATTTTAGACCAACACGCCACACCATATGCCTAGAAAAGGTTCAAATGAATACATGACCTAGACTTAAAAAGGCCACATCATAAATGAATTAGAGGAACCAGAAAGAAATTATCCTTCAGTTTTATGGATAGGGGAAGAATTCATGACCAAGGAAAGGATAGAAAAGATCACAGAGGACAATATAGACAACTTTGATTACACAAAATTATATAGGTTTACACAAATAAAAGCAATGCAACTAAAATGATAAGGGAAGTGGTTAACTGTGAAAAAATATGCCCAGAAAGTTTCTCTGCTATAGGTCTCATTTCCAAAATATGGAAAGAACAGATCCATGTTTATAAGAATGTGAGCTATTTCCCAACTGATGCAAAAGATATTAACAAGCAGTTTTGTAAAAAAAAAAAAAATTCTGAGCTATTACAGTCATATTTTTAAATGTTCAAAACTACCAATAATTGGGAAAATAAAAATTAAAAACTCTGAAGTCTACCTCACATTCATCAGAGTGATTAAATTTAACAAAAAAGAAATATAACAAACGTTGTAGGAGCTTCAAGAACATAGGCATATGACTATACTCTTGGTGGAGCTGTGAACTGGATCACCCATTCTCAAAAGTAATCTGGAAACTATGCTTGAAGAGTCAATAAGGAAATGGCAGAACACATTATGACATATGACCATAATGCAATAAACACCATCATGCCTTAACAAATGATGAAAAGAGGGGCAGCTAGGTGGCACAGTGGATAGAGTACGAGCCTGGAGTCAGGACTACCTGAGTTCAAATCCTACCTTGGACACTCACTAGCTGTGTGACCCTAGGCAAGTCACTTAACACCCCCCCGCCTTGTCTCTGGGGAAAAAAAAATGATGAAAGGGAAGTTTTAGAGAAAACTAGAAAAACTCATATGAACTGAAGCAAAGTAGAACCAAGAAAACAACTTTGAACAACTTAAGGCTTCTGATCAATGCAATGATCCACTATGATTCCAGAGGAATATTCATCCAGAGAATATGGAATGAGACATATATTTTTTTGGATACGGCCAGTACAGGGATTTATTTTGCTTAACTATGCATATTTGTTACAAGGGTTTTGTTTTTCCTTTCTTTTTTTATTTCACCCAGGGGTGGGGGTGGAAGGGAGAAAGAAATAAATGCCTGTTAATTGAAAAAATAGAATAAATAAATCCTATGATCAATTTGAGGAAGGAAATATTTTCATCTTGGGGATCAGTTGGAATAGTGAGCAAATAAGGGTTAGAGAAGGTTTTTAAGAGAAGTGGTACCTGCATTGGGCCATAAAGGAAGAAAGGGATTTTTTTAACAAGTGTAAATATTTTTCTAGGGAGTTTGTGGGGGAGCGGGGCGCAAAGCAGGAATAGATAAAAGTGCGTTCCAGGCATGGAGGACAATATGAATAAAGGCATGAAGACTAGAGAGGTCAGGATGAGAACGTAGTCAGCATGTGGCTCATTTTGATTAAAAGACTAAGCTTGCAGGCAAGTAGTAAGTCTGTAAAGGCAGACTAAAGCCAGATCGTTTAGGGCCTCAAACTCAATTTTTCAAATATGCATTAAGCATCTATTGCATGCAGAGCCCTTTGTCAGAGGGGGATCTTTACAGGTTAGAATAGTGGGACGAATCTGAGAAATACAATACTTCCTCCCCTTGAAGTGATGAAGGATCAGTGAGGCATGAGGACAGGAAGAAGTGTCTATAGCCGCACATTTTCCTGAGTCCACATGTATCAACTTCCTTTGTCCTTTAAGAGACCTGGAACTTTCTAAATCTAGAGTAGATGTAGAAGAGCTGGGACCAGACCAGATCAGAATAAGACTAGATAATCTGTGCTGAACTCCAGTCAGGGTGAGGCCAGTAGGAGGTGTGCCAACCTCCTAAGTTTGCTTCCCTGGCATCCTGCCTTGTTTCCTCAGAAGACTTGTAGAAGCAACTTCGGCGCATTTCCGAAGCCCCAAATTCCTTACTTTTTGCTCTGACCCAATGCTTACTTCTATCACTTGGAGAAACGCATGGGGATAAGAAATATAATTCTGTGCTATTTTTTTTATTATCAGGTGCAGGTTTTTTAGTCACTTTGTGTGCTTCAATAAATCACAGGGGTGGGGGGAGACGCAGGATCAGAAAACAAGACTGAAATACAAACTGGAAAGATGATAAACAGAACAACAAAGAAAGCAAAAGGGAGGTTAAGAAATTCAGGCCAGGTCAATATAAAATGAAGATCTAGGTCCAAAGAGCTAAGAGCAAAACATTGGGATGAACTAGAATAGGTAAGTGGAGAAATCAAATCTAGACAGTATTCAAGATCTATCACTGACCAGATGAACCTGAGCACCTTTAGCCATTTACAGATTACATAGGGCCTTGAAAGCATATCTCTGCCCAAACCTAGGGCCCATGAAGTGAGAGAGAGTCAATCAGAGGCTTTATGACCATGTGTAGGGGTGCTGTGAAAGGAGGCTATGCATTAACTAAAGAATTAGGCTAGTGGGGCAGGCACCTAGGTGACACAGTGGATAGAGCACCAGCCCTGGAGCCAGGAGGACCTGCGTTTAAATCTAGTCTCAGATACTTACTAGTTGTGTGACCCTAGGCAAGTCACTTAACCCCCAATTGCCTCCAAAAAGAAAAAAGAATTAGGCTGGCCAGAGATGGATCTATGGATTTCCTTCCAATTCTGGTATTCTATAGGGATTTTCAAAATGTAAAAAAAAAGAAAAAAAAACAGATTTTGCTTCAGGTTCAGTGAAGTAGAGCTTATAAATGGAAAGAAAATTTGAGGTCATCAGGTACAACCTCATTTTGTAGATGAGGAAACTGAGGCCCAGAGAAATTAAGTAATTTGCCTAAATGGCATAAGTGGGACTAGAAACTAAGTTTCACAGGCCTCAACTCAGTGCTTTTTCTTTTTTTATTTTTTAATTGCACACCATACAGCTTCCTAGAGAATTTTTCAGGTGCTCTATGCTGTATAGGAAGCAGCAAGATGGTTCAGTGAATAGCATGCTGTTCCTGGAGTTAGGAAGACCTGAGTTAAAATCCAGCCTCAGACACTTACTAGCTGTGTGACCCTGGGAAGTCACTTAACCTCTGTTTGCCTTAATCCACTGGAGAAGCAAATAGCAAATCACTCTAGTATCTTTTCCAAGAAAACCCCATACAGAGTCATGAAGAGTCATGACTAAACAACAACGCTATATAGAATCTTCTAAAAACAATTCTAAATTATACCTTTTAATAGCAAATAACTAGTTCAATTAATTTTAAAGAATATACAGCGTTGCTGTCTTGATGAAATAAGTATTTCATTGGCAGAACTTTTCATTTTAATTTGTCAGTTCTGAATAACTTTTAGATAATGAAGGAAACTCAGAAAAAAATTTCTATTACTAATGAAACAAAAAAAGGCATTTCTATCACAGTCTTTTCCTGTAAAGAAATCCCCCAAGGAATTTCTCTAAAGTTGAGGCAAATAATCACACACAAACACATCCATCTACAGTCTCCTTGGAAACTAGGTTTGCTGGCCAATTCAGACAACAAGCAGCAAAGTGTTTCCTCCAGGTTTACTTTTAGGAGAGAAAGATACTATGAAAAAATGCTACAGATTGATAGGTACTGAGTTTCAGTGTTTGCTCTACAGTCTTGAAGAAGGGCTTCGTTGTCTGGGCACCAGAAAGCCAGCTGGTTTATGTCATGTTTGCATGGTGAGACTCCAAAATGCAACAGCTAACATTCTGTTGGGATCATTTTATTTCCTGTCTTCATTTTATTTTTTATGGCATCTTTTGTTTTTATACCACCTTTATTTATGAGTATATCCTTTCCCCCCCAATTCCCTCAGAGAGCCATCTCTTGTAACAAAGAATTAAAAAGAAAAAGGGGGTGGGGAAGCAGTTCAGCAAAACCATTCAACAATCGATTGTCTGGCAGTGTATGCAACATTCCATACCCATAGTTCTCTACCTCTGCACAGAAGGAAAAGAGGTGCATTTACCAAGTTTGGTTATTATAGCTACTCAGCGTTTGGGTTTTCTTTTTGTCTTATCCTTGCAATTTCCACTATTGCATTCCTTATCTATTTAAGATGTATATGTGTTGCCCATGTAGGTAATGTGAATGTCCGCATGGGTTTGTCTACATATAACATGGTTTTTGTATACATAATTATTCCAATTCCTCCATCATTTTGCACCAATTCATATAAGGTTTACATGCTTCTCTGAAAATTTCCTGTTCATTGTGTTCATTTAAATGTAAATCCCTTGGTTCACCAGCCTTATAGCTGTGTCTTTAGGTAGACTTTTCCATCAGCTTCAGTAAACAAGATGTTAAACTGGTCAAATTGGTTGTCATGACTGACGTAAGCATGTGGGAGAAGGGGCTGGGCAGGGGAGGAAACTGGCTTATTAAAATACTTCCCTTAGGAAAAGTCAGTTCTATCATCAGCTTCAGACCTTCCTTGAATAGGCTGATGAGGAGGTGATGCTCCTTTAAGAAGTATATCAGGACATTTTCCTTAAAGAAGTGGAAAAATAAATACCTTTCCCTAAAAGTGCCCACAAACCTTAGAGGACATGCCCAGGAAGAAGGGCAAAGTGGCCCACCCTTGGCATCACCCTCACTCTGCATACCCTGTAGTCTGCTGGTAAGGCAGCTGGTAAGGTCATTCCTGTTCAGTTACAGGTTAAACTAAAGGGTCTCTCACTTCCATTCCACCTCTGAGATTGTGGGATCCTGTGGTTCTGGAGGAGGGTCTGAGACAAGGTATCTTAATGTGCGGCAATAAGCAAAGCCATAACTAGGGCAGTACAACTAAAACATTGCCTCAGTAAAAGTTTAGAAGATATTTTATAAAGCTTGCAATTCTTCAGTATCAAGGAAACAACTCAAGCTAGCACCTACTGTAAAAAGTGAGAATTAGATAGAATATTAATCTATCAGAGAGTGTGTTGGCATATTAGGTGCATCCTGAATGGGCTCTTCCCAGCCAGCCATAGCAACACTTCCCAGAATCTCCCCAGATGCAGTTGTGGGTGTTTTATGTTTTTTTTCTCTAGACATTGTGCCTCTATCTATATAAATACATGCACGTGTACATATGTGTGTGTGCATATATAGTGCTTGGCTATTTGGTTAGTTACCTCTCAGGTAATGAATTCCTTTCCAAGGCAAAACTGGGAGACATGGTAAGGGTGTGAATCCAAGTGAGATAAAAGGGGATGGAGGAACTGAAACACAGAAGAGAAAAGGGAGATCAGGCAGCATTGGGTTTAGAGACAACAGTGAGTAAGGTACCTGAGAGGGAGCAGGAACAACAGCAGCCAAAGCTACTGTGGGTACAACTGAAATCTTTAACTAAGGTAGACATTTTGCCCACCTCCCTCCACCTCTTTTTTGGGGGTAGATGGTAGATGGAGGAGGAGGTCTCAAGTGGCAGTATAAAGGGGGTTGGGAGGGGATGTGATAATACAGTTTCTTTCCAAGGTGATGTTAAACGGCTACAACCACTTTGGGAGAGTCATTCCCATTTGTCGCATACCTTTGGTCTCCTATGACTCACTTCTCACTTTCTGGATAAGCTTGTTTTATGATACCTGGAAGAATCCAAATCAGGAAAAAGGTAATTCCTTTTTGTCCTAACTCTAGGTGGACAAGAAGCTGAAAGAGAACATTGACACTGCCACACAAATGGAAAAAAACAGATTTGTTTTGACAACCTATTATGCTACAGAAATATCTCTGAATGTAAGCTGCAGCAGAGTGTCCTTGCCTTCCAAAGGCACATAGTCCACGGGCCATTGAGGATTACGGGAAGGCACAGGGCATCCTCACCAAATGAAAATGCACTTGGGCTGAGAAGGGTCTAGAAAAGTGTAATGGCTTAATTTCCTATTAATTGTGCTTCTTCAAATGTACTCTTCACAAAAGGCTATTTTTTCACATCCACTGTTAAGTGACCACCCTTTATTTTGCAATCAGACAGTAGAGCTGGCAGAACTGGAGTGGCTTGGCAGCTGTAGAGATGAAACTGAGCTGAACAAACAGATTCTTAAGTGATGCTTAGATGGAAGAACTTGGAAAAGGTTCAGATTTTTTTTAATCCATTTAAATGTGTGATTGAATCCTGCTCGTTATCCTCTCAGCAGCATATTATATGTTCTGTTCTTTATTATATAGCAGTGTTGAAAGTGGAAAAGAAGAAAGATACAAAATCATCAACTCTCCTTGTTATAAAAGAGCAGCTTTGTTTGTGTCATAAACAATAGTCAATAAATGCGTATAACAAATTAAAACATTCATGGCAATGTACACCCAGAACTTGAGAACATGCTGCTTCCTGCTTTGGTCCAAATTTTCTGAGGCAAATAATTCCTTTTTCATGAATTGGAATTTCTGTAGGGTGATCAGCCTGATCTGAGGGCAGAGAATCTGTGTAGGAATTGAGAGCTGTGTAGATACCTATCACTGAGACTTCTAAAGTCTGTGCCCAAATGTAACCCATAGCCAGATGACTTCTCTACAATTCTGTTTTCCTCATATTACTTTGTTTTTAAATTTTAAAATTTATGTAATATTTTATTTTTCCCAATTACATGTAAAAATGATTTTAACAATCTTTTTTTAAAGTTTTGAGTTTTAAATTCTATCTATCCTCCTTTGCCCTCCCTCCTCCCTGAGATGGTAAGCTATCTGATATGTGCAAACATAGAAAACATTTCTATAAATTAAAAAAATTGAAGGACGGAATTTCTTCTTGTCCTTACTGAGGGTTGGCTAATTTCTTCGGCCTCCTAGCCACGCCATGGCTATTTCTTTGAAGTCCTTTGTTCAAAAGACTCTAATGACTCCTTATCACCTCTCAGATTACCTCCCCAATTCATCAGTCTAGTGTTTAAGATCTCCATAATCTGGAAGATGAAACTTTCACTCCAGCTAGACTGTTTCATAAATGATCATTTGTGCTGCGTAAACATTCAATGATGGGCTTGTTGCCTCTACCCAGCCCAGAGCTTTTGCTCATGTCTCTTTTCCTATTCATCCTTCAGAGTATGGTTCAAGTTCTAACTCCTCTATGCCTTCTCCAACCAGTCCATTACACTTTGTTCTTTGCTTCTTGGACCTTCAACAGGATTTAATCATCAATTCAGGACTTAATTGAATCATAGTATGTTAGATTTGAACAAGGGTTAGAAAAAGGATTTAAAGATAAAAATAAAATGTAAAAGAATCATTATGAAGGTCATTTCACAGGAGATGAACCATGTAAAGTACTTGCAAACTTTAAAGAACTATATAAATATTAGCCATTTTATATGTATGTGTATATATTGTATGTGTGTGTACTAAGACGATCGAGTGAGTAATGAAAAGTAACATGAGTAAATGTATCATTAAATGATTTTCCTTCTCTTCTTTAGACATATGATAGAACTAACTTTTCCAACTCCTTTATCAATATCTCTGAGAAGAAACTATGAACTGCCCTTCCATATCGTTGCAACTTTTTTAAGTCTTCTGGACTTAATTTATAGTAAGAATTTCAATCTGAATACTGTTCTTGCAACATAACTCCATTTCATAATTTTCAAAAGTAATAATTGTAACATTTATAGAGAAATTTACAATTTGCAAAGTGATTTGTATATATTATCTCATATGTTTCAAGACCACCAATCTGCAGAGCTCATGTTACAACCATATCCCTTGAGTTGCTTTTCTGGACAGTGACTTAGGAAACTATTTCAATAGTATCTGAGAGCTACATATTTCCTTAGAGAGAAATGCTAAGCATTTCTGAAAAAAAAGAAACAATCTGAATTAATAAGGGACACATAATATAATATACAATTTAATTTTGGGTGCGAATTAAAGACAAAGTTAACATGGATAACTAAAATTGACTCTCAAATCCTAAATATAAAATTAGTATTGAGTTAGTCAGACTATTGTGAAAGGATACTGTCACTTCTCACCATATGAGATATCTTTCTTTTCATTTCCTTCTTCTCTTTCCTATTCTCTTTCATTTTTCCCAAAATGAGAAAGTTGGATTCAATGACCTTACATCTTTGAAATCCTATAATCCTATTATCTGAATCTCAATTTCCATCATCTCTTTCTCCCATGTTTATGCTCTAAACCTGCAAGTAGGCAACATAGGTAACGTGTTTAACTGTTGCTGGTTTTGATCAGGACTGAAAAGATTGTTCATCTTAATCAAAAGTCTTGATCTCTTTCCAGACCAGAATTTTAGCAGAGATTAACAGTACTGCTAAATTTAATGAAGTTAACAAGTTTTCAGTTTCTTGTCCTTTTATTCTTCCCTTCTCTTTTGCCATTATACCTCAGACACTAACGAGCAGTAAATGACAAAAAGATGACTAGCAAGAAGAAAAGTACTAGAAGTGAAGGGCTTAGATTATTCACTCAACAGACATCAGACATTTCTTACTTAAGATCATGTGGACACAAAAATGGATTACTCAAGTTTCTTACCATTAAAAAGACATATCCAGAAAGGGTGATTAGATGTTTACACAAATTACTAAAACATGAGGTAGCACATGCTAATTGTCATATAGACCAAAAAGTGCCACAGGAAATCAGGGGAATAAGAATTCATATCCAGATGAGGTGACCGCAACATGGATGGACTCATTAAGGATGTGGGAAACTGCCCTGAGTCTTAAAGACAGCATAGTGGTCAGGGAAATACATGGAGTTATCTAAAGATCAGGAGCAAAAAGAAATAAGATGGTTACTTCTAGTTAGACAATTCAAATTCTGCTTGTAATTTGGCTTCTGTTTGCTTATGACTCCCTTACAGTATAGAAGATGCTATCAGATAACAATAGTTCAGGAAAATGTTTCCAAGAAGCCTAGAAGCTTACTTAACAAATCAAATCTTTCTTGGGAGGATCTAGTTACTGAATCCCCAGAGCAACAAACAGGAATGGCAAATAGTTTGCAGACAGCATAGAAAACAGCAATTAGCAACAGGAGTTAGCCAAGAGACCTATCAAGAAGATAAAGGACTATGGGGTCTTATGTCAAGCAGACATGGAGGGTGAGGATTATTTGCTATAACTTAAAGAGAATATATTATTATGTTTCTACTAGAACCACATAATGTCTGTTGGTCTCCAAATACAAGTTGGTCTCTGTCCTAGTGGATACACCAGAAAAAGACATCCCTGCTTTCTGAGTTACCAGGAAGAAGGAAATGTTCCTTGAAAGAATAGAAGTACTTAAAGAAGAAAATAAAGGAGGAAGGTATGAAGAAGCAGAAGGGAATTCTAACCTGTTTTAAGAGGATGGAGGGTACAAGAATGTGACAAAGAGAAGAAAAAGAATAGGAATGAACACTGAATATTAGAGCTAAGTGATAGGTATGCAGTTTTTCTAGCTTCTTGTTCCTCAGAAGATGAGGATGTGGATCAAATGATTCCCTCAACTGAGAAGTCATCCAGCAATGGCTAAAAGGAAAAGAGACAAGTAGTGATGACTGGCCCCTCTAAATGGAACTGGGGCAGCTACTTGTCTTCCCGGAGTATCTATATACCTGAAACAATCCAGAAAGCACTACTAAGAATTACAAAGACCTTGGCAAACATACTGAAGACCTATGGAATATAGGTTGTGTTTTCATTACTTCTGATAATTGACAGTAGAGGATTCAGAAAAAAAAAATGACACATTTAGAAGTGAATGATCTAATGGCCTTTTCTCAATCCTCATTCTCCTTTTCAGCCTTTGACATTGTTATCACCCTCTTCTCCTTGATATTTTCTTCTTTCTGGGTTTTCATGACAGTGCTCTCTCCAGATTCTTCTTCTGTGTATCTGACCATTTATTCTTAATTTTTTTGCTGGATCTTTTTCCAGGTCATGCTTGGTGGGTGCTCACCAAGGCTCTGTCCTGGACATTCTTCTCTTCTCGCACTATACTATCTCACTTGGAGACCTTATTAGCTCCCATGAGTTCAGTTATTGTCTTTATGTAGATGATTCTCTGATCTATTTATCTAGTCCTATCCTTTCTCCAATAGCTTATTGGACATCTCAAACTGGATGCCCTAAAGACATCCTAACCTCAACATAATTACCTTTTCTGCCAATCACTTCCTTCTTCTCAGGTTCCCTGTTTCTATCAAGGGCATTACCATCTTCACAGTCACACAGGCTCAAAATCTTGGTATCAATCTCATCTTCTCACTCTCATCCTCACATATGCTACGGGCCCTCATCACTACAAACTTGGACTATTGAAATAGTCTCCTGAATGGTCTCCTTGCCTCAAATCTCTCCCCATTCAGATACCTCCTGGCTCCCCAAACTTCTGTAAAAGGTCTCTTTTGGTGTGCCTCAATGCTAGTGCCTTCCCTCTGAGATTACCAAAAATTTACCTATATATCTTGTAAGTACGTAGTTGTTTGCATATTGTCTTTCTCATTAGAATGTGAGTTCCCTGAGAGAAAGAATTGTTTTTGCCTTTCTTTATATTCCCAGAACCTAGCACAGAGCCTGGAATAGGAACAAAAAATGTTTAATAAATGCTTCTTCGGTTTACTTCTTGACTTGAAGAGCTGGCAAGAAAACGGTTTCTGATAATGAGGACACAGTTTAGTATGGCAAAAAGTGTGTTGGATTTGGAGTCGGTGGTCCTGAATTCATATCCTGCCTCTGATATCTAGTACCTGTGTGAGCTTGGGCAAGTTAACTTCTGTGGGCCTCAATTTCCTCATGAGCAAGATTAGGGGGCTGGACTGAATAATCTTTAGATCCCTTTCAGTTCTAAGTCTATGATTTTGTGATCCTCTCCAGTAGAATGTGAACAGAATTTAGAATTGTGGGCCCTTAGGTAAGAGATGGGATGTACACAAAATGAACTGCTAAAATGTATATTTGATTGAAGTCTTGTAAGTCTGATTGACAGAACTTTAAAATCACAAGTGAGGGAAGAGAGCAGGAAAGGAAAAAAATAGTATTCTTAGAACTGACAAGCATATTACCATAAAGTAGCAGGTACATCAGTATAAGAAGAATGACAAAAGAAAAGATCTATGGTTTATTGAAAACAATATCTAAAAAGAGAGCTGGGGAAAGAGGGTAGCAGTGGGGCGGGGGGAGGTCCATGGTCTCATAAATCTATCAATTGGTCGATCAACAAGCACTGTGACAGGCACTGGAGATACACAAACAAAAATGAAAGAGACAATGCCCTCAAGGAACTTACATTAATGCCTAGAAATGGACTTGGCATCTTAATAAAAGTTTTATTGGTGAACAAAAAGATATAGTACTTTCTCTTCCACAGACGACTTTAACCCATTCTCTTCATTCCTAAATCCACCCCAAAATGATGGTGACTCACAGATATGATCACAAATTATTTAAGGAGACTTCCGTTAACATGGCTAAGTGAGTGTTTGGGTGCAACCCCCACCCTCACCACCCGCCCCCTCCCCCCGCCACACACACACACACAGACACACAGACACGAACAGAAGGGAAACAATTTCCAAAAAGGTAATTCCTACAGATGAAACCAACATAAGACCATGCTGTTGACCCACCATTTCTAGCTCAGTCCAATGCTCCTTTCTCATCCTCCACCACATTGAGCCCTGTGCCCCAAACTCCACAAAGCTGTAGTGACGTCTATCATTGTCTCTCATAATCTCCCCTCAGAAGTGATCCAGTTGATTCTTCTCCTCCTACCATCTTCTAGTTGGCAAAGATTCATGAATTTCCCCAATTCTAGTAGTTTTCCCTAATTATTTGGACAAAAGAAAAGGAGAAGTCATGAGCAGTAGTGGGACACTGCAGTTCACGATATATGTCCATAATATTGCCCGTAACAGAAGGGATATGGCTTCCAGAAAGGGGGACAAGTGAGCAATTGGATAAAAAACTATCCCATCCTTGGTAACCCCAAAAAGATGGTGCATATAAACAAAAGGGGGGGGATAATAGTACCAACTAAAGGAGGGAGAAGGAGAGATGTTTCTGGCAAAATGACTGAGTGAGGAATCATGGTGAGTTCCAGATCTCCTCTATCATCCTAAAAATAGCAACAAATTAACCAATGTTAGAGTAAAATGAGAAGAAACAACAAAAAAGAGGAGGAGGGGAAAACCTCACCAAGAGGAAAATCTCATAGTAAAATCAGTAGATTGAGAGTAAAAGAAAAATAACAAAAAATAAATACTAGAGGGAAATAAAATAACTCAAAAATCCATAATAAAAGAGAAAGTACCACAGCAACTATCAGAACCCTCTCCTCCTCCTGCGATGATGACAGAATCACTATAAGAACTTTCAGCATTCGTTCAGGAAAGCAGTAAAAGTATTAAAAGAAACCCTAAAAATCAACCAATAAACATTTATTAAGAGCCTGCTATGTGCCTGGCACTGTGTATGGAGAGCAGGGTGGAATTTAGAGCTCTCAGAAAAGAAATTCAAAGAGCAAAAAAGCAAAAATAGAGTATTTCAAGCAAATCATTGGAAAACCTTTCTAAAACATCAGATTATCTTTAAAAATGAATAACAGACTTGGAATTCAAAAATACAAAGGAGGAATAAAAATTGGCAAGACAAAATCAAATAAGATTGGAAGAACATAGAACAGTTCTTCAAGCTAAGGAAACTGAGTTTAAAAATAAGTTGTGAAATGGTAATCTGAAGATTATAGATGTTCCAGAAAAACATGATGAAATAAAAAGTCTAAAGAAAACATGTGAAAACTTATACAGAAGTATTTGAAAGAGAAAGTAAAGTATAGGACCCTGACAGAGAGGAATCTGAAGTTTAATTCAATCAATGCCTGGTACATAGTAAGCATTTAATATATTTTTGTTGACAGACTGTTGACTGATCACAATAAGGATTACAGAAAAACCACCAGTAAAAAAGTGATTAAATGTCAAGAAAGATAAATGAGGAAATTACACTATACTTAAATGCCACAGATATTAAATAATAACCTTATTAAATGTCTGTGTATATATGTATATATACACACATATATACGTGTGTGTGTGTGTACCAAATGGCATAACAATTAAGTTCTTAAAGGAAAAGCTGAGTTGCAAAAAGACATTGATAGTAACACAATAATTGAGTCTACTTAAATGTTCCTCTTTCAGAGCAAAATAAATCTAACATAAAGATAAACAAGAAAAAAATAGAGAAATCAATGGTTTGTAGAAAAAATGAAATTATATTTAAGACTTATAGAAACTTCCCAATGGAAGCATTAAAGAGTACATATATTTCTGGTCATAGTATTAGAACAAAAGTCATCTATAAAAGTTGTTGCCTCTAACATTAGACAATAGCCTTACTCTGGAAGTTGTTGTTAATTAAAGTTGATAGAGAACAATAAAGATGTGCTCATAATACTTCAAGGGATTGATGATCTCACTTAAGTGGCTGATTGCTCCAGAAGTGTAGGTGATAACCCAAAGGGCTTCCACAACCTATGTCATTCTTGTCCATGTGCTCCCTGGGGGAACCCACCAGATGTGTTGGGCATCTTCCTCTCTATTGTTTAACATTAAAAGGATACCAGTGATTACCACTTCAGCTGTTTGCTACTCTTCAGTCTCACTACTTGACTAGCCCAATTCCTTTCCCCATTATACATCTCTTTAATGTTATCTTTTAACCTATTGTGTCATTGACACAGTGGGCTGCAATCTATTTACATACACTCTATACACATCTTTCCATTAATTACACTTAGGATGACCTACAATTTTTATTATTCTGAGTTTGAAGTATTTTATGATTTGAAATTCCATATCATGAGAAGAATATTGGTATTCACGGTATTTCTATGAATGTGGCCTGTTTTAAGGAAATTGTCATTTAAAAGGTTAAGTGGCCAGTCTCCCCCACTGAAAAGCATATGGGTCTGGCCTATTCTCGTGAGGTTAATCAGTCAACGGTAGTCATAGAACCAAAGCATCTTTTTACTACATTATTAGCTATCAAGAGGAAAATTCAGATTTCAGTAAGGGATGGCTCTGCAATGAAGGCATGTAACTGTTCTTTCTCAATACCTATGAGACTCTGGTGTCACAACACATTACAGTCATCAAAACCACAAACAGCAGAATTGACAATATTCAAAGCAATATGAGCATTTGAGATCCTGGAGTATTAAGAGAGGAGGAAGATTGTAAATTAATAATGCATTTCCTTTGTGGAAACAATAACAGCTGGAGGAGAAGGAACAAATGGATCATTAATGTGCTTAATGTTATTAGGGTCCACAGTGAAGGGGAGGTCATGCAGTTTTCTCAGTCCACACTCTAACTAACAAGGCTATGAACAAAAAAGTGTCTCTCTAATAGAAGGAAGAGGAGGGATTCAAATTTTGCAAGGAGGAGAAGCATTTGTTTTCTTCTCCACTATAAAGCCTCTTTTTATGTTGGGGAATACTCATGGTATTTTTTTTTTCATTTTTGAAGACAAAAAACAAAAACAAACAAAAATCAAGAGCCTGAAAATATAGGTTTGGAAGCATTATTAAAAAGTATTATCAAATTCAAAACCTCCACTAAGATGTTTCATCTTAAAAATGAGGGCTACATGGGGAAAAATGTAGCCAAGACAGACAGAAGACCAGCATAGTCTCAACCAGAGTGAAGTGAGTGAGGCACAAGTTTCAGACATGCAAATCTGGGGGGTAAGTAAAACATATAAAATATGAGGCTACTGTCGAGGACATCATGCCATTAGGATTTGTTGTCATTTTTTAGTTGTATCCAACTCTATGTGACCCCATTTAGTGTTTTCTTGGCAAAGATACTGAAGTGGCCATTTCCTTCTCCAGTTCATTTTACAGATGAGAAAACTGAGGCAAACAATTACTTACCCAGGGTTACATAGCTAATAAGGGTCTGAGGCTGGATTTGAACTCATGAAGACTCATCTTCCTAATGCCAGGCCCTGAACTTTATCTACTGTGCCTAGCTGCTCAGGCCATTAGGGCAGACAATTTTATATTCTTGCCTGGGGTTCAAAATTTGCTAGTAATGTTGGTGAAGTCAGGAAATGAAAATTAAGTAGGAAAAAACTACTTAAACTCCTAAATTGTCAAAATTGGACATATGAGAAAGGTTTTTTTTAAAAAAACATTGTAGTTGTATCCTGCTTTGTATAATAGGATCCTAGAATTAAATAAATTTTAAAATAAAAATGTATTTTAAATATATTCAGACTTTGTTATTTAAAGGAACCTATAGTCAATCCTTTTGTAAAGTGAAGAATCAGATCCTTGTTTGAATGTATTGTATTTTTCCCCCTTATAGTGTATAGTAGAAACAGGAGGAAACACAGAACTCCACACTTAGCGTTCTCATTATCAACCACCGTGCATCACAATCTGGCCAGCTAGGGCAATACCATGAATCCTTCCTCCCACACATTCACAGACCTGTAACAGTGACAGAATGGTGGGGGAGGTGGGGGGCCCCACTTGTGTAGTGAGGCCCATGTGTGGTGAGGTGTGTGTGGCTTGAAGAGAGGGAGAATAGACTTCTCTAGTCTCTTCTTACCCCACCCTTCTCTAAGGGAGAATTTCATCCCTAACTAGAGGAGAGACAGGAATTTGGAACAATGGTCAATCCACTCTCTTCAAAGAGATGGGGTACTGGGCTAGAACTATATCTATCTGTTCCCTTAAATATTGTTAGTCTAAGGGATATGATTGTGTTCCATTTGACTTCCAAACCTAAGCTCTAGAACCAAGGCTTGACTCCTTTCCCACCAAACACCACTTCTATAATGAATATATATAGCAAATAACAAAGAAACCTATTTTCCAAATCATAGCAAAACAGAAATCAGAGAAGGTATGCATAGAAGAATATATACCAGACAAGATAGAGTGAAGGAGTTTTGCCACTGAAAGTGAGATAACTCAGCTCAACCGAGAGACAGAGACAGAGACAGAAACAGAGAGAGAGAGAGAGAGAGAGAGAGTGTGTGTCCTGGATCTCACCCAAAGGAAAACTCACCAAAGTCTCTCAAGTAGCAAGGTGGATATATGGACATGATAGAGACCACCAGCTCCTCTCGTGTCTTCCCAGAGACATTTCCTTCAACCATACCAGACCCTACAGAGGCAGGAATTCCTCAGAGTTCAAGGAAATATATTAAGCATTCTACTGGTGGAATCACATAGAGGTTACCCCCTGCAACAATATTTCCCAGAAAGGTGTATCTAGAGGCAAGAGTGGGGATAGGAAAGGGATATGGGGGAACATTGCTGGCATAAAAGGATTTTTTAATGATGGTAAATACAGCCCAAAGCTAACTGCTTCCATTGTAGACAGCTGTGGATGGGAATGTGTTCTATCTGTGCCACATGTGAGACTAATCTAAATCAGCCGTATGCTTCCATCTTTGTTCCAAAACTTACTCTAATGAGACTGAACCCTCTGAGGCCTACAGGGACCTACCTTAGAGGCCTAAGAAAATTCTGTTTGGTCTGTAAGAGAAGAATAGGGTGAAAACTCTTTCCCTTTCCTTTGAAGTTCACATATTCTGGCCAAATCGAGGGCTCTTTAGGGATATCCATTTCCTTGGAAAATATAGTAGGCTGGCCACGAGTGTGAGGAAGGATTCTTGTTAACAGTGTCATGGTGGGGGCCCTTCTTCTCAAAGGGAAAGGATAACTCCCAAATTGATTTTCCTAAAGCATAGATCTGACCACATCACTCCCCTTGTCAATGAACTCCAGTGGTTCCCTATTAGGGTCAAATATAAACTCTTCTGTTTGGCATTTGAAGCCCTTTGCAGCCTAACTTCAATTTTCCTGTCCAGGTTTATTATACATTATTCCTCTTCACACATTCCAGCCAAACTGGCCTTCTTTCTGTTCTTCACACACAAGCCTTCTATGTCTCCATGTCTTTGTATGGGCGGACCCCACACTCAAAATGGACCACCTTCATTTGTTAAAGCCCTACATTTTCCTTCAAATCTCAGTTCAAGCATCGCTTTCTACATGAGGCCTTTCCCCAGTTGCTAGTGCCTTAACCCCAAAATGATCTTGTATCTGTTTCATATATATTTTGTATACGCATGCTAAATGTACATGTAACCTTCCTCCATTCTAATGTAAGTGCCTTGCAGGGACCATTTAATTTTTGCCTTTGTATCCCCAGCACATAAGTGATGCTTAACAAATGTTTGATGATTGATCCAATTGAAGGGAAGGGGCTCAATACCATTCATAAGTATTTGATGTGACCACCAAATACTAAAACTAAATGAAATAGTAAAGTAAAAAGTAAAGTGAAAACTTCTTGTGAATATCACATTAATTCTTCTCAGAAAGTTTACAGGGACTAGACTTTTCTGGTAGCCCTATAGCAAGTTCTATGATGTGAGAAAACATACTTATGTTTCCCCTTCCTCCACTTCCTCTTCTAAAATTCACTCAACAACTTACTTGGAGTAGCTAAATGGTGCAGTGGATAGAGCACCAGGCCTGGAGTAAGGAAGATCTGAGTTCAAATCTGGCCTCAGATACTTACTAGCATGGTGACCCTAGACAAGTTACTTAACCCTGTTTGCTTCCATTACCTCATCTGTAAAATGAGCTGGAGAAGGGAATGGCAAACCACTCCAGTATCTTTGCCAAGAAAACCCCAAATGGGGTCACAAAGAGTCATACATGACTAAATGATAACAACAAAAGCAACTTATTTGCCCTCATAGAGAAGATCAGAGACTTATTAAAATATCCCTCTCATTCTCTAAGCCCCTTGGAAAAGGCTCCACCAGAAGGTTACTAAGGAGATAATCCCAGCAAAAATAAAAACAAACATGGAGGAATGCTCCATGTTGATTCTCCATTCCACCTCAAGAGAAGAGCAGAATGCAACTTTGAAATTCACTAGTAAAGATAAGAACCACAAATAGCAGGCCAAATGCTGTTTTTCTTCCTGTTCTGAATACTTGCAGAGTGGCATGCTATTTCTGCCTGCAGGTGAGTGCTGAATGACACTAATGAAAAGCACCTGTTCTCTCAAATCACCTAGTCAATGATAAGCCAACAGTCTCAGACTCTCACAGTTCTCCCACTCCCCCACTCCCCCCGCTCCCCCAGGGTCTTTGTCAAAGAGGAACTGCTTTTCCCCTGAATACTGGAATACCATACTATGAACACACTAGGCATTTCACAGATGTTTACAAGATTTTCCTAGGGATGGATTCAGAGTAAATGATCTGGAACATTCCAGGAAGAGTTCTCTTTGTTATACCCAATACATTCTGCTTCTCTCATCTCCCTCCTAATTGATTTCTCTCTCTCCTCACCCTAAACCCCTTAGACATTAGTTCTCTTGCTCAAACCCCTTCCTCCAGTTCTATGAATCTAAGTGCCACTTGGGAGAATGGAACTAAAAGAGTAGATTCCAAGGACTCTGTGCTGGAAGAAGCTATTAACTGGGTTCTCACATACCTTTATTCTAAGAGGGATAATTTTCCACTCCTATTTATTTCACTAGAGAACTGGCTTTGAAGCCAAGATAACCTGGGTTCCAAGTCTTGCCTCTGCCACATGCTGGCTCTGGGACCATGGTCAAGTTATTTCACCTCATAGGTGTGTCAACAAGGCAATAATCACAGCATCGACGATAATTGTGAATGTGCCTATGTAGGTCTGTATTACAAAATATGAGAGACTCCATGTAGAAGGTAGAAGAAGTAAAAGATTTATTCAGACACCAGAGGACCATATCCCATAACCAATAAATCCAATCCATCCAAGCAGCAACCAACTCCCAAAATGAGTAAGCCTACTTTAACATAACAGCAAGGAACTTAAAACAGAATATCACAGCAGGGAGCCTCACCATTCCCTTCCCCTCATCCCCAATTCAATTACGCAACTCCATCGAACACCTATTCCACCATTTCACTATGGTACGGTGATTACCCTAGGCCTAGGCTATTTAGGGTCTATATCAGTACAGTGAAAAAGTCTACCAAGCTGTAAAGTATGGACTAATAATAAACCATTTGTCTGTCATCAAATAATTAGCCCAATTAATGAAGAGGAAACTAAACATAGGGAATAGAGCACTGGACTTGCAGTGAGGAAGATCTGCATTCAAATTCTGCCTCATGCACTTATTAGCTTTATGATCTGGGAAAGTCACTTAACCTCTTTCAGCCTCAGTTTTCTCTTCTGTAAAAATATAACTGATAGGATTGTTGTGATGATCAAATAAAATAATACATGTAAAGAACAATAATATGCCATATAAATCTTAGCTATTACTAATGTAATTGTTATTATTGTTGTTGTTAAAAGAATGGTCACTGCCACTCATGAAGACCAGCTGCTAAAGCATAAGAGTTGTCATCTGCCTGTGTTAAAAAAAAAAACAGTTCCCATAATAATTTCTATCATAACTCCTTGCAATAAGTACCTTGGAGTTATTTACTACTATCTGTGCACTGATAAGGATCTATGGAATTACTGATGTATATCCAACAGGACTATCAGAAAAATTTCATCATCAGAGCATGGGAAGATTTATAGAAAATGTCATCCCTCAGACAAGGCTTTTAGGAAAGACAGAAAGCAAAAAAGAGCAAAAATTTAAAAGTGCCATTCTCAAAGTCCTATAAGATAATGAATCCCAGAGATGAGCAAAAATAGCAGCACCCTTTCCTACCACCCCCAACCCCTACCCTAGTCACATCTCTGTCCCACTAAATCAATAACAAAATCCATTTTTGTCCTGAAATTAAGGCATGACAATCTCATCAAAGCAATGATGTCTAAAATGATGCTAAAACACAAGTTTATGCTTTCCTTGGGCCTCTTGCTTATGTTGTTAGGGCATTTCATCTTCTTAAGAGATGATTTCTGACCTGGAATTTCACTTGAGATTTACAAAGAATCTTAAATCTTGAATCATTGTGGTACCAGTAAAACAGCTTCCCTTTGTCATGAGTTAGGCCAGCATGTATACTCCCCACTATGGATAGTATAGCTATTTTCATTCCTGTCAACAGTAGCAATTTGAAGCCAACTTTTTTTTAATGTTAACAGGTGCTCTTTCTATCTAAAAGAGAGGATTGCATTCCAAAGAATAAAGACAGCATCATATTTCTGGTGGACTAAAGTGGGGGTGGTAAAGGAGGGGGAGGTGGAATCCCAACAAAACACTCGAGAAAAACAACCCAGCCAGCCCTAATGAGGCTCATCAACCTCTTCCTATCCCTTCATCTAATTATAAACATCTTCACTAACTGACTCCAAGATCCCCTGAATTCTAATTGACCTCAAATGCTGTACAGTGAAAGATGGTCAGAACTGCTAAACTAAATGTCAAGAAGAATAAGCCATAATTAGTTATTTAACTCTTATTTTACTGTTTCTTGGCTTGCTAATAAGTCTTTCTAATTGAGCAACTTGATTTTGGGCTATTTAATGGTCTCATTTAGAGGACTAGCCATTCTCTTACAGGGTCTCTTGGTCAACTGGAGATTGAACCCAAAGGCCAAGTTTCAGGGATATTGGACTTTCCTCATCTGAGCATTCATTTTCTAACTAACATTACACAAATAAAATGAGCAGTATGGTATCTCATTTAGAATGAAGTTCAAGGTGCTGAATAAAGGGCATGCTGGAGAGTTTGTCAGTCAAGGGCTTCCAATACTTTGAATTAAAGACACTTCTTGTGCTGCATTGGAACAGAGAATGTGACTCTTTCCAGATGCTGCCTGATTTCAAGCTGTGAATTGCATCCACACAAAATAGACTTGCTGCTCTGCATTTTAGCAAGCTAACTCTGTAGGAGTCACAGATAAGGATGCACCATAAAAGGGGAAGTATACATGAGCATCTTATATGTTACCACAAATATTTTCCAGGCTTCTAACATATTCTAATGTGAATGAGATATCTTCACCTCCTTGTCATTTATATGTGTAAATTCTGGTGGTTAAATCCATAATTATGTCATCCGAAGAGGCAATTAACACACTTGTGGTCTCCATTCATTTTGACCCGTTTGTGTTCAGGAATTGAACTCTAGGGTTGCCATATTTAAAAAAAAAAAAATTGCCCTCAGCTAAGAGTAGCCTAAGCTAGACCTCTTCTTCATACACATAATGTTTCTCTGCTTTCCAGCTGAGAGGGTATCATGTCCCTAGCAGGAGGTATCATCTGGTGTTCTGAAATCCATTCAGAACCTTTACTTCAACAAGGAAAATGTCCCATCTTGTGGTGGTTGCTGTATATTACAGTCGGAGCATGGAAGCTCTAACATGCCCCACCACTGCAAATATGTTGTCTTGGTATAGGGGCTCAGGGGGCCGCCAGATATACCGATAACACTATTAAGACAACAAAGCACTGAACAGACACTAAATAAGAATTCTTTTTCAATCTCTGAATGTGATGTGAGAACCTTACACAACATTACCTTTTTGAAGATGTATTAAATAGCTAAAGGATGTACTAAAGGACAAAGGTAGATTACTAACCGCACCAGGCTTTTAGCTGAGCCCAGTTTAAAAAAAAAAATTGCTCCAAAAGGAAATCCTGTCTATTACTCAGAGCGCAAGGGACTTTTTTTTACTGTACATACAAAACACAACATTGGCTTTTGAAGTTTACATGTGTATACTACCTGAGTCCTTAGCGTCATCCGGGAGAAGAACACGTGGTTTTCTGATAGCCCAGGAAATACACTTACAGACTCAGATTTTCATCCAGTCTTTTTAAAAATCTGTCAACAGAAAATAGGCACAGATTGATTTGGTAGAACTCTGAACTTAGAACATAGATTAGATAGAACATAGATTAGGGTGGGCCTAAAGCATTATTCAATCCACACCCACCTTTTTCCAGAAAAGCAAACTATAGTAGACCTGGGTTCTAGGCATGATTCTACCATGAACTCACTTACCCAGGTCTGCTGATTCTCTCTTCACTATACCATGTGACCATCTATTCTATTAGAGTACACAATGCTTCAGAGAGTAGACTGTGTCATTTTTTCATCTTTTTAGCTTTCCCTGTGTGTCTTGTATATACTAGGTGCTTAATAAATGTTTCTGAATCAAATCATGATATTGCTCTGCCGTTGGATCTTGGCTCTGTTACTTTTTGCCCATGTAAGGAGCAAGACATTTAATACCTCTGGGCCTCAACTGCCTCATCTACAAAATAAGGGCTTTGGATTGATGAGCAATTAACATTCTCTATTGCTTAACAATGGGGAGAAGATGCCAAAAAGAGGAGCTATAGGATGCCAAAAGCCAACCTTGCCCAGGACAAGTCTTGCTGCTTTGCTTTGCTGTGGAAAAAGACATGCTACCACCATAACATGGGCAACCAGATCCCTTCAGTGACTGACAAGATCAGTCATACTCAGGAAAGTGTGTTGTAATGGAAAGAGTTTGGATCTGGAGTCAGAGGACCTGGGTTTAAGTTTCAGTTGTCTAGAGTATGATCTTGAGTAAACCACCTCAGTTTACATATATATAAAAATAAGATAAGATGATAAGATCATAGACCTTGATCTAAAAGGGACCTCAGATGCTATCTAATCCAACCACATCATTCTGTAGATGCAGAAACAGAGACACAGAGAGGTTAAGTGATTTGTCTAGGGTCCCAAAGCTATTGAGTATGAGACAGAATTTGAACCTTGGTCATTTGATTCAAGAACCAATGATCCTTCTAACTCACTACATGGGAGTGTTATGAAGATCAAAGGAGATAATGCTTTGAAAAATAAATTACGAGATGTGTGTGTGTGTGTGTGTGCATGCACACATGCGTCAATTTATGTCTGGTGAAGCAGATGGAATATCTGGGGAGAATACCAGCATATAATTTTTTTCTAAAATATTTAAATCTGATATTACAAGTGCCCTACTCTCTTGCTCTGTTTGTTTTTCATTTTGAAGGAGTTTAGAGTATTTAAAAGGTTGGGAATATAATTCTTATATAAATGCCATTTCCTTCTTACATTTTCAGTAGTATTTGCTTTGCCAATCTAGTTAAAAAAGAATCATGTTTTATATTTGGTTAAATCAATAGTAAAAGTATTAGGACAAGTAAGGATATTAAAGGCTGCATTTTTATATTCTTTTCCACATTTGAAAAGCTTAAGATTTTTTTCCTTTGATTAGGCATCTGTATAAAATTGATTAATGTCCTAAGAGTCTAAGACTTTAACAACAGAAAAGAAAAGATTAGATTCTTGCTCTGTTCCACAACTCTATTCCCACCTCTTTCTACTCCCCCTTTAAGGGTATATCACTTTTTCACTATAGCCCTGGTCTAAACATTGTTTATATGTTGAAACTTTTCTTTAGGACCCAAGGATGCATTTATCAAGAAGTATTGAGCTGATATCTACCAAAGACATATAAAATTAGTAGATTTTTTTCTGTGTTAATAGTTCTGGTCTCAATTTAATAGGTTTATTTAACCGAAGCTCCTGGGAGTATATACAGTGCCTGTCTCATAGTCCACACTTAATAAATGCTTATGGATTGATTGATTAATTAATCATAAAGTACAACAATCTGGAAATAACAGAAGTTTGCACATGTTGAGAGTTTTTCTCATGCTACAGTTTTCAGGAATGGAAATCACAGGTGGTCTCTAGTGGCATACCCCAGGGACCTAGCTAAGTCCTGTAGTGCTTAACATTATTATCAATGGACTTGGATAAAGACATAAATGACATACCTTATTAAATTTATGAATGGCACAGAACTCTGAGAGGTAGCTAAAACACTGAATAATAGAATCAGAATCCAAAAATATCTTCAAAGACTAGAGCATTAGGCTAAGTCAAATAAGATAACATTTAATAAGGATAAATGTAAAGCCTCACACTTGAGTTCAAAAGACAAAGATCTTGCCTGTTCTCTATCATCTTGGCTCCACCACTCCGACAAAGCTCTTCATAATCTGACCCAACTATATCTCCCCAGACTGATTTTACTTTACTGTCCTTATGTACTTTTATGTTCTATCCAAGCTGACCTACTTTCTGTTCACCCAACCTGAATTTCCAGCTGCCAGCTCCAAGATCACTATCCCACATGCTTGGAATTCTCTCCCTTCTCTGCTCTTTCTCTTGAAATCCTCAGATCTATTCAAAGATCCATTCATTTGCCACCTTCTACATGATGACTTTCTTGAACCCCTGAATCGTTAATACTCTGTCAACTCCTCAAATTACTTTAAATCTGTTTTGTACATGTTACCAATTTATCTATATCTTTGTATATGTTTCCCCTCAATAGAATGTTATCTCTTTCAGATCATTTTTTTCCAAATTTTCCAATGTTTCCATTTTTCTCAATTGTGCATTGTGCCTTGCACACAGTAGTTGTTCAATAAATACTCAATGAAAACTTATTGAAGGGCAGCTTGGCTAGAATGAAAAATAAGGGAATTTTACTGAACCACAACTTCAAGTTAAGTTAACAATGTGATAGGATAGACGGGGGCAAGGGGAAGCTAATGTGCTCTTATACATCGTTAGAAAGGCATAGATAGCATAAAGGCACATTTTCCACGATGAGGGTAGTAATAGTTCCAATGTACTCTGTTCTAGTAAGACCACAAATGGAATATTGCATTCAGTTTTGGTACCACATTTTTGGAAGTATATGAATAAACTAGAGAGTATCCCAAGGAGGAAAAGCAGAATTGTTGAAGGAACTGGAAATGTTTAGCCAGGAGAAGAAAAGGCTTGAGATCATGGCTGTCTTCCAGTATATGAAGATGTGGAAGAGGAATTAGATAATTCTGCTTGATCCCAGAGAAAAGAAGCAGGAACACTATGTGGAGGCTGGGAAGAGGTATATCTGAGATTGATGAAAGGAAAAAGTTGCCAAAAATTAAAGCAATCCCAAAGTGGAATGGGCTGCATTTGGTGGTAGTGGGTTTCTCCTCCCTGGAGGCCTTCCAAGCTGGTTAAGCAGTTGTTAGGCATATTATGGAAAAGACTGTTATTCAGATATAGGCTAAACTAACTGGCCTTTGAGATCCCTTCCAATTCTGCGATTCTGTAGTATATGAACTTATTTTATTAGCTATAGTGATGTTTAAATGTAAGGTATAGTATCCCCATAATCTCAAGCAAAACTGAAGAAATTTCAGAGGTTCATAATCCAAAAATATATATTCTTCTGATTATAGACACTCCCAGAAGCATAGACAAAAAGGTCCCAATCACCTAACACAATACAGGATTTTGGATTAAATGTGTGGCCACAGCACACTTGAAAGAATAGGATGCTGGATCTTACCTTTTAAGTCTCATGCTTAGAATTCTTTGTCATAATTCTACTTCAGCTGAGAGACTCTGTGAAAAAGGGGAACACGTACGTCAAATGTGGTAGCTGAAAGCATGAAGCTTTCATTTAGAAACCAAAAAAAAGGGACTATGAGAAGCATTTGTTTGTTAGACCCTAGGATGTTTTAAGCACATACCTAATGCTTTTTACACATGCTGAATAACCAGGCTAATTAAAAAGCCCATACAGCTCTTGTTAAAATCTGTTCAAATTTTTTGGAGCACCTGTTATAACAGAATGCCCACAGACTTGATAGTTTAGAGCCAAGACACCTGCTACCTTATGTCTCACAGTATGTTCAGTTTTAATACTGTTAGCAAAAAAAAAAATAAACACTTTTTGACATTTAGCAATCTTATACAAATGATATGAAATAAATCAGGGAGAAGTGATAGTTTAACCCTTCCTTTAACTGCTTAATGCCACACCCATTTATTTCTGGGAAAGAAAAGGCTGAACAATGTTTTGCCGTGGGTTTTCTTCACCATTCTCTTGATGATGCCACAATTATGCAGGGTGTGGTGCAGAATTTGGGTCTTAGGTAGAGAATATGTGTGTGTTCTAGGGCTTGAACACAAGTTTTCTGTGGGCTCTTTTATATTTGTCCATTTTAATGATAAATTCTTATCCTTGTAGTAAAACACATGAATAATATCTTCTGAGTTAATGACATTACCATTTTAGCTTTATCATTTGGTATGCTAAAATCCTGTATTTAATTGGCTTACAGTTGCCCTAAAAATTTTGTAAAATATATTTGCTTGTGGAAGCAAACACATTATATGACTTTTCAACCAGTTAAACAGTTCCTACAGTTTCATGGAGGAATATTTTAAGACATGCATATTTAGCAATCAATTTTCCCACAGTTTTTGAGCACATTATTTAATACATTTGAAAGGGTTACATAAATTTGTGCAATGGCCACCATTTTATAAATAGCCATTTTAGATATTACTCTCTGGGAAACAACATCTAAAATCACAAACATTTCCAGGAAAATGTGACTTTTGGTGAAACCATGTTACAAGGGGCAGGTAGTTCCATAGCAACAACATATTAAATGAAACATACACTCCTGAGCAACCAAAATTTGGACAATAAAAGCTTAAGATCAATCTTTATAGAGAATTGAGAATAAAATAGCATTTTCCTGGACCAAGCAATACTGTTTGGATACTCTAATAGAGTTAAAATGTAGTGACCTGACACACCAAGTCATCAAAGGTTTATGTAGATGGAATGTGAGGAGTCAAGGAAGGGATGGATGCCTAGAGAACAAGAGGAATTGATTCCAGCAACGTCCTGGAAGGAAGATGGGAAGAAGGACTAGCGCTTTTCTCCCTAGGAAAATGCTAATCTCTAGTTTAAGATCTAATTAGTGATGACATCTCTCAAATGAAATTGGAGATTTTTTCTCCAAAAACAAACAAGTTAAAGTATTACTTACAACTGAGAAGAGCATAATGTATCTTCCCTGAAGAACAAAGCAATAGAAAAGTATTCAATTTAAATGCAGTATAGTTATAGAGGGAAACTGATTAATGCTAGCGTCTGGGGATGAAGGAACCTCTGAATTCCCCTTATTCAAAAGACTGGAGGAGAAGGGCCATCAATTGTACAGTCACTTTAAACTTGGAGAAGTTGAGCTAAATATTTGAAACACCTCAAATTTTTTCCTCATTTATCTTACATTCTAGAAACCCCCAGGTACAGACATTAACTCATATCTCTTTGTTGTTCAGGGTTGCTACTGATAAGGGCATAGTCCTTAAGAATGAACTGTTTATATAGTGATTATCCTCTTTCTGTAATATTTACCCAGTAAAGAACAAAGATTCAAATACAGGACCAAGTGTGAGCTAAGCAGCTATTCATTCTCTGTATCTACTTGTGCTACAAATATTATCTCATTTGAGCCTTGCAACAACCCTGCAAGGTAGGCACTATTATTATCCTCATTTTATAGCTGAGAAAACAGGCAAACAGAGTTTAAATGACTTACCCTCGGTCACATAGCTAGGAAGCACCTGTGGCTGAATTTAGGCCTTGCCAACTCCAAAGACTCCAGGCCTAGCTCACTATCCATTGTGCCACCTAGCTGCCTATGATCATATTATCCATACTACTCCTCAGTTATTTCCAAATCAGTCCTTAACAATACTAATCACAACTTAATATCCAATCACCTAAAAATATTGAATAATGGTTATGTGCATGCCTATAAAAATAGGATGGATGTTGACCAATTTTAAAAGAAACAAATCAGAAGTGTTCCTGGGTTTACATACAAAGAAAACATGTGTGTGTGTGTGTGTGTATGTATATGTATACATATATATATGGAGAGCCAAAGGGATATATGTCTAAATAGATAGATATATACATATACATTTATATATACACACACACATAGTATAGTTATATAGATATTGTGTATATCATATATATCTATATTATACATATGTAATGTACATAATTTATACAAATAAATATATGTGTATGAATGTGTGTGTAGCTTAACATCAGGCCTCCCTGCTCTGCCCTGACCAGAGTACACTCAATAGAATGCTAAGCTTTCATAGAAGCCACTTTCTGAGAAACATGGCTCAACAAAGAAAGGATTTGGTACTGTGATATGATGCTGAAAACCCTGAATGTCCCCTCAGTCCTCCTTTGGAAGTGGGGCAGGAAACTGTCTCTCCCTGGCCTTCCCCAGCAGCACTCATTGGCAGCTAAAGCAGGACCTTGGCTAGGTGAGCTGGGCCTCTTGCTGCCTCTTCTGTTTTATGTCTCTTCCCTGAGCATTCCCTGTGCCCATCCTTGGAAACAACCTTGTGACTTCTTCAGTCAAAGCTGACTAGCAGTATGAATTTTTGCATTTGGCTACCAACAGAAAGCTGAGTCTAGTCTCTGGCCTGGTTTGACAGAAGACACAACTATCAAGTTAAATAGTGTAGAGCTGAGTCAAAGGTGAAAGGCCAATAAAGTAGTGCCACAAAATGCCACGTGTCCTGATGTTACAGTCCCAAATTATCTGGAAAGTACAATTATACTTTTAAGTTACTGACTCTTGTTTAAGTTCCCTATCAACATGCTCTTATCTTTTGTGGTTAGCGTTTCTTTTGTATAGAGAGAAAATAATTATCTTGTATCTGATTTATCTTGTACAATGAGTACTATCATATTTCCTCCCTTTTTAGGTCTAGGCATGACCACAAACTAAGATTTAAATCATTTTCCCCAGAGCAACGTGATAGATACCTAAAAAGCCAGAGAATTCAAGGAAAAAGCACGACTCCTCTCTTTTAAGGGCTAAGCTCCCCGCCAGGACTGAACCTAGTCTTCACATGTGTGGGCTGAGAGCTGAGAAAGGGCCATAGAGCAGATACAGAGGGAAAGTGCCTAGTATTCATGTAGCAGCAATGTTTGTTATTGTTACACATATTTTCCTAACCTGTTTGAAAATATTCTTGGCAAAAACATTGTTATCAGTGCATAGCTAAACTAATAGAAAAGCAACCTTAAACTCACATACGTTGATATAAAATTATAATGAAACACACGAAGATATAACTGTAAAACAAGAGTATGCAAAACATGCTCTCTGAGTAAAACTTAGCACCTCTCTCATTCATGGATTGTACGATTATAATGGATCTTCATAATAGCCAGCCTGTATGCAGTTTGTACTGAAATAGATCCTTATACATAAAGTCAGAGCAAGTATAAGGAAGGAGGAGGAGGAGAAAGAAGAAGAGAAAGGAGAAGGTGGAAGAGGAGGATAAAAGGGAGAAAGACGAGGAGGAAAAAGAGAAGGGGGAAGAGGAAGGGAAAGGGGAAGAGGAGGAATAGGAAATGAAAGAGGAGGAAGAAGAGAAAGAGAAAGAGAGAAAGAAGAGAAGAAGGGAAGGAGGAGAGGGGGAGAGGGGAAAGAAGAGAAAGAGGAAGAAGAAGAGGAGGAGCCTTGAACAGGGGCTCCTAGATCCTCTAGATTTAGGTCTTTTAGACCAGGCAGTCAATCAGCATTTATTAAGCATTACTGTGCACTAGGCACTATGTTAAGTACTAAGAATACTGGATGTCACAGGGGATAGCTCACTGGCTGTAGAGTCAGTTAGAGCTAAGTTCAAATTTGGCCTCAAATTTGACCCTGGGCCAGTCACTTAACTGCTCAGTTTCCTCATCTAAAAAATGGAGCACCTATTTCCCGGGGATGTTGAGAGGATAAAATAAAGTAATATTTATTAAGTACTTTGAAAACCTCAAAGCACTCAACAAATGCTGCTAATTCTATTACCTGCCTTCCCCTTCTCCATTCTAATTGGACAACATGCAACACATACAAGATATGCACAATACAAACAAGAAGGGATCTCAGAAGGAAGAATCTAGCCAATAGCAGTAGGAGGGACCAGGAAAGGCCTCCTGCACATGGTAGGATCTGAGATGAGTAGAAAAGGAAACCTGGAAGACTAAGCAGCAAAGGTAACAATGAAGGGCAAAGGCCAAGAGTCAGGAGACAGAATGTCCTATTTGAGGAATAGCAAGGAGGCTAATGTATCTATATCCTAGAATACAAGGAGGTGAATAAAGTGTAAAAAGACCAAAAAGGTAGGAAGGCTGTGACAAGCTTTAAATGCCAAACAGAGCATTTTGTATTTTCTATTTGCTTCTGGAGGTAATAGGGAGTCCCCAAAGTTTACTGAGAAGGAGGACATAGTAAGACCTGTGTAGGGAAATTACTCCAGGATGCTGAGCAGAGGATGGATTGAAGTGGAAAAACAAAAGGAACAACCAGGAAGCTAACTGCATTAGTCCAGGTGTGGAGAGATAAGGGCCAGTACCAGGACCAGTACCAGTAGATGAGTGAGTACAGGGAAGAGGATATATACAAAAAAGATATTATGACAGTAGAAATGACAAGACTTGGAAATAGATTGGATATGCAGAGTAAGTTTTAGAGAGGAATCCAAAATGACCTGAAGTTGTGAGCCTAAATGACTGGGAGGATGGTGGTTTGACAATAATAGAGAAGTTTGGAAGAGGGGAATATTTGGGGAAGAAAAATCATGTGTTCTAAATATGTTGAGTTTGAGACAGCTCCAGGACATCCAGACCAAGGTAGAGATCATCAAGAGAGATAATATAAAAGGAGAAGAATATTAAGGACAGATCTTTGGAGCACAGCCATGGTCAGTGGGCAGGACGTCAATGAAGACTGAGCAAAGAAGAGTGAGAAGGTCAGACAGTGTCATGAAAACCCAAACAGAAGGAAGTATCCAGGAGAAAAAGATGATCAACAGTGTCAAATGGTATAGAAGGAGGAGGACTGAGAAAAAGCCATTACATTTGGCAATTAATATATCACTGATGACTTTGGAAAGAGCAATTTCAGTTGAATGATGAGTACAGAAGCCTGATTTCAGAAGGCTTAGAATTGAGAGAATGGAGGCAGGGAGGGTATGCAGAGTCCTCAGAGAGTTTAGCTTAGAAGGGAAGAAGATATAAAGGATGGTATGTGGCAGGGGTGGAAAGATCAAGCAAGGATTTTTGTAAGGATGGAGGAAATACAGACATTTTTTAGATGGTAAAGAAGCAGTTAGTAGACAGATATTGAAGATTAGAGAGTAGGGATAATATAGGTGATAATGTCCTGGAGAAGACAGGGTTGGATGGGATCATTTTGTGCACGTAGAAAGGTCTGCCTTGGCAAGAAGGGCCAACTCTTTATGTAAGACAGGGATGAAGGAAATAGTGGGGGAAGCTGTTTGAATGATATGAGATGAGGGAATGGGAAAGGAGATCTTGGTGAATGGTTTCAATTTTTTCAGTGAAGTGTGAGAGGTAAAGTCCTTAGCTGAGAGAGTGGGGAGATGGGGTGCTATGGGAGACTCAAGAAGGGATGAAAAGGTTTGGCAAGAAAGTGAATGGATTAGAGAGGTGTAAAAGGATTGTTTTACTGCAGTGATGGCCCAGTTGAGATTACATAACATAAATGTGTAGCAGACCTTCTGATTAGTTTCATGACTTTCTCCAGCTCTCCCGTATCAGATGAATAGGAGTAAAAGTGGGAGACAGTGGGAGTAATCCAAAGCTGAAGCTTGCCAAGGCGTGATTGACAACCGAATATGGGGGAAAAGGATTCAAAGGGGAAGGATTATGAAAAGTTGAAAGGAAAGGTTCAACAAGGAGTCAAGAAAGGAAAAGGAGTAGAGTATAGTTAGTGGAAGGGTCGTGGAATGGAAAAAAAGGCTGAGGCGGGGGAGGTTACAGTGAAAAGGATTAGGGATCGTAAGACAAAGGGAAAGATGGAATAATAAAAGATCATGATGGAGTTTATTGTATTATCCTAGAAACTGAATGCAGAAGATTAGGCCTTCTGACCTCCACCCCCAACCCCCTGCCTCTTAGTACTATACAATGCTTCTTAGAAACTTTCAAGGTAATTATACCCAAGTAACTCAAAATAGCCTGAAAATTCAGGTAGAATAGTTGCTGTTGACCTGGTTTGTTTTCTTTCCTATAAGAAGACCTGGTCTAGTTCAGGTCACATAAAAAGCTTACTATAGGGTGCTCTTGAAGAGGTACTGGGAAGGCACCACCCCCACCTGCTGGCCTTAGTCTGAAATGTTTCTGAGAGATTCCATGAGAATGGAGGAGGCTAAAATACAGATAACCCTGGGAAAAGATAAGACATTGACTGTAATTCTCGTTCAGTTTTAAATGACTATTATCAGATAATTGTTTAAGGGCTGGTTTTTGGTGGGGAGGGGGGAAACAAGAATGAAAGTATTCTCCAGTTTTACACAGGACTAGCATTGTTGGGCAAAATGATTTATAAGTATATGAACTCCATAGAAGTAACTGTAGCTATGGGGAAGCTACATGGCACAATAGATAGAACACTAGTCCTGGAGTCAGGAAGATTCATCTTTGTGAGTTCAAATCTGGCCTCAAACACTTACTACCTGTGTGACCCTGGACAAGTCACTTAACCCTGTCTGCCTCAGTTTCCTCCTCTGTAAAATGAGCTGGCAAACCACTCCAGTGTCTTTGGCAAGAAAACCCTAAATGGGATCACAAAGTGTCAGACACGACTGAAACAACTTAACATAACTACAGATACAAAGAGGAGGCAGCTTTATACATCAGTTCTCAGTGGCTTTGTAGTCACCCAAATTCCAAATCTTATTTTTCCTGGTTATCCAAGGAATGGATTATTCTATCTATATCTATCTCCCACCCGACCTTTTATTTTAAAGCTCTAACAATCCTCCGCTTCTATCTTTGAGAAGCAGAGGAGTTAGGGCAGATCTCCAGCACTCAATCTTGGCCCTATCTGACAAGCTTCTCTTTTGCAAGACTCCTTACACCTGCTGCAGTGATTTAGCTTTGTGGCTACGCATGCACAAACCTGGTGAATGCTGCAGAGGGATGGGGTCAAGTTTAACCGTGCACAGAAAGCAGAAGGTATTCATGGGGATTTGTGATGCCCTGCACAGTTATGGACATGGGCACCTTAGAAGGAATTATGCCTGAAGTGCAGGGGATGGAGGGAGTGGGAAGGCTACTCAGTGCAAATAGCCATCAGAAAGCCCATGCCTTTTTTACACAGGGGAAAAAAAAAACTATCCTTTGGCCTGTAAGCCAGAGAAGTATTTGTAAACAGAACTTCCAAGTTAAAGGCAGGACACACATATATAACAGCAGAAAACGATAGCTGGTAACAGAAGAAGAATTAAAAGAAATTTTGAGTCATTTACTGTTGTTCAGTTGCTTCAGTTGTGTCCACCTCTTTGTGACCTCCCTGGGGGCTTTCTTGGCAAAGATACTGGAGTGGTCTGTTATTTCCTTCTTCAGCTCATTTTATAGATGAGGAAACTGAGGCCAAAAGGACTAAGTGACTTGTCCAGGGTCACACAATTAAATGTTTGAGGCCAGATTTGAACTCAGGTCTTCATGACTCTAGGCACAGTGCTCTATTCACTGCACATTACTAGAGATAAACAAATCTCTACACCTAGAGAGTCTCTAAAAGACGTCAGGGTATTCCAATAGTACAAAAATTGTTATTCACAATGATAATACTGAATCATCTCCCAAAAGTAAATTATGCTTATATTCTTTTTAAGATAATAGCTAAATATATTGTCCAGCTAGGTAGCTTAGTAGATAGAGTGCTGGGCCTGGAATCAGGAAGACCTGAATTCAGTTCTGGCCTCAGGTAATTACTAGCTGTATGGCTCTGGGCATAATCTTTGTTGGCCTCAGTTTCCTCAACTATAAAATCTAGATAATAGTAACCCCTACTTCACAGGGTTGTTATGTAGATTAAATGACATAAAATTTATAAAGTACTTAGCACGGTGGCTGACACATGGTAGGTGCTTAATAAATGTTTGTTGCCTTCCCTCTCCCTTATTCCTCAATTTAAAAAAAAAAAGTTATCAAAAATTGTTAAATATGAAAAAAAAAAACTATTGGTCCTAAAGAGATTTTTTTATGTTAACAGGAAAAGTCATTTATGTGATATAGTTGCATCTAGATAAATGAGACACTACCACCATGCAAATGGTGGGTGGGGGTAGGGGTAGGGTGAGAAGGAGAGGTAAAGGACAAGATTGTGAATATACGTGGAGGAAGGGAGAGGGGAATTGAGAAGGGACTGGATGAGAGAAGGAAAGATATGTGGCTTTTCCACCTAGCATTTTCTACTTACTATTAAAACCACTTCAGCTAATGGCCATCTCCTTATTAAATGTGCCAAGAAAGGTATCCAGAAGAGTAATGGAATTTGCACAAAGATTCTATTAAAGCAACAAAAAGTCATTAATCAACTGCTATGTGCAAAGTACTGTCCTAGGCACTTGAGGTATAAGTCCATGAAAAAAAAAAACTGTCCTAGCCCACAAGGGGCTAACAATCTCTGAAGGAAGAAAGGCAAGGAAGAGAGTATTAACTCTGGAATGTGATGACTTGAGTACAAGACCTGTCTATGTGATGACCCTGGGTAAGTCACTTAACCTCGCTAGGCCTCAGTTTCTTCACTTGTAAAATGGGGATAGGGGTTTAAACTAGACAGCCTCTGAAGTCCTTTGCAGTTCTCAATCTATGAACTTATAATCCTGGGACCTCTACAGAACTAGGGTAATGCAGGATGAGTTAGGAAAAGCAGCAGGGCAGGGGCAGAGGAGGATTGCCAATGTCATGGCATCATCAGCTAAAAAATATGTATCATGAGCAAAAATCAAACACTCCTCTATTCTTCTTTTCTAAATTATTTCTTTTCTCTCTGAAAAAAAATCCTTCTGTTAGTTGATAAATTTTAGAGCTGTTGACTTGAAGTGAGCTAATGGTCCTAGCCTGCTCTAGAATCCATTTGGCCATTAAGATACTGAAAACCACTAAGTGTGGGTTTTTTTCATTTAGTTATTTATTTCAAACCAAAGAAGATATGCACCAACCTTCATTTGGGTTATTGAAAATACTCTTTACCATTTCTAAAAGGTCTTATTTTTAAAAAAAGAAAATAAGGGAGGAAAAAAGATTTCAAAACTCTAAGGACTAAATTCCTCTTTCTAAGCTATATTTATCTATTTATCTATAGTCTTCTGCCTCAAGGGGTTCATGAGAGACAGAGAGAGAGAGAGAGAGAGAGAGAGAGAGAGAGAGAGAGAGAGGTTATAAACCCCTTGAGGGCAGAAGACTATGTCATTTGTTTTATCTTTTCATCCAACATTTAGCTGATTGCCTTGCACATAGTAGGCATTTTATAAATATCTATTGAGTAAAACTGAATGAAAAGAGATGGGTGATTCTTCTATTTTGGCCCAAAGTTCAGACAATAGAAGGGGTGATTTGTAACCTAAAAGACTAATTGTTTGAAGTAAAGGTATTGAAAGAAGCATTGAGAAAGTGTATAAGATCTAATTAATCAGAAAATTAAACATGATACATATATAATGAATAATAGCCTTTTAAACTGTTTTTCATTAATAACAGAAAATAAAAATGTTTATGATTTTGATATGTATATGATACATAATACTGGTGAAGCAGCTAGAGCACTGGGCCTGGAGTCGAGAAGACCTGAGTTCAAATGTGACCTCAGACACTTCCTAGCTGTGTGACTTTGGGCAAGTCACTTAACCTCTGTTTGCCTTGGTTTCTTTGATCATAAAATGGGAATAATAATAATACCCACCTACCTTGCAGAATTATTGTGAGAACAAATGAGATAATCTTTTTTAAAAGTGCTTAGCACTGTGCCTGACACATGCTAGTCTCTGCACGAATGCTTATCCCCACCCCAATACTTTTCTAGTGCTTAGTCATGTCATAGAGGTATCACTGGGTTCGTCAGAGAACAATCTCTAGTAGCTCCTACCAAGTTAAAAAGACTGAGTTCAAGTCCAACAACAGACTGTGTGAGAACATTTTTTTTAGTAATACTCCTCCCATCCACCTGGACTTATTCCCAAACCATGCTTAGAAAACTCCCACCCTCATTTACTCTCCCCATCTGCCAAATTTTAGAATGAAGATGAAATCCACTTCTCCAACCCCTGCTGCCTACTCTCTCTTTCCCATTCACACCAACCTCTATTGTCCTACTCCATATCTGGTGCTCCTTTAAATTGTGCTACCTTGAACTTCCCCTCTATAATTAAGAAACTATATTTCATTTTAAACCTCTTCCTCTCATGATTCTTCCATCTTCTGGATCTTACTGAGACCTGGGTCCTACTGAATAAGATGGTACTCCAGCTCTCCCTTGTCCACAATGGTTATGCCTTCTCCAGTGAGTGAACTCACTAGTCCAAGAGATAGAGTTGGAATATTCCTTGTTTCCCATCATCACTTCCTGACTCTCCCTCTACTGCCATCATTCAGCAACCTCTCTTCCTGGTGGTCATTATCTACCAACCTCCTTCCTTTCCCAATAAGTTCATTACTTACCTCACAGTCTCTCTTCTCACCCCAGATTCTATCCTCGTACTAAGGAACTTCAACATATATAATGATGTTCCTTCGAATATTCTGATCTCCATCTTACTTAGTCTACCCAACTCCTATGATCTATCCCTCCACTCTACCTCAGCTACACAGAGAGGGTCACAAAATTGATCTTAGAATCACCTACCACTTGCATGATCAAGAACTCTCAAATACATTTGTCTGACCACAATATACTAGAATTCCATTTCTCCATATGCCTTGTTTCTCCCAAAGCTATTCTTCATCCTCACAATGACCTTGCAATGTCTCCACTCCTTCATACTTTGCCGGACTATCACACCTATTCTGGCTTTGCTATGCCACCCTACCTTCCCATTCTCAATCCCTTAGTGAAAGTTCCACCCTACACCATCACCCAAAATCAAATCTTGCTTCCTTGCCCTATTCTACTCATACCTTACCAAAACCCAACCTTGGATTACTTCCATCATCTACTTCCTCTGTTCCTATTTACCTGGTACTGATTGGAGCTGAAGAAAGTCACCCAACTGTGCTGGGTTTACTACAAATTTGTTATCTAATCTCAACTTGGCCCTGACTGTAGCCTTTTGCTTTTTCATAATTGAATCCCTATGCTACTTTCCATAATGGCTATTCTAAGCCTTCTCTTCTCTCCTCAAGCATCTCACACACATTCTTAGCTGAGATCTTCACCTCATCCTTTAATGAAGGAGAGAGAGACAGATAGACAAAGGCAGACCAAGACAGAGAGACAGAAAAAGAGGTACCATTCCAGGAGTGTGCTGGAACCAACTCAAATGGGCTCTTGAGAATCAATTAAATTTTCAGTGTAAGCATTTATACCTTGAAAATCAGCAAACACTACAAATCATTATTTAAGTTATTGTTTTCTTGATTGTCTAGAAAATAGAAAAAGAGTAAATGTTAAAAATGCAGATTAAACTTAAAAGTGTGTCATGTATATTTTTAAAATAAAAGATAAATGTTTAACAAATTCAATGTTTTTTCTTTGTTAAATAAACTAGATTAGTTTGTTTAGGGGATGTAGATAAACACTGCATTCACCAAAGTTTCTACTTCTCCCTTCCTCCTCATGGAGAAAGCCTCTTCCTTATCTTGAAATCCCTTAACATCCCCCACCACATCCTCCTTTATTCTAATAAGGAGCTGGCCTTTCTCCTCATCAGGGCCAACCCTTATGTCTACACCTTTGATTCTGTCCTCTTAAGCAGATTGCCTCCACTCTCATCCTCATTCTCTCTCATCTATTTTCTTTCCCTATCTACTGATTCCTTCCATGCTTCTTACAATTTGTTAATCTCTCTCACCTTTAAAAAAACCCTCACTTGATCCAATTACCCCTACTAAATATCATCTTATGCATCTCTTGCCTTTTTCAGGCAAACTCCTTGAAAAAGCCATGCACACTTGATGCTTCCAGGTCCTCTCTTCTTCTTCTTCTTTAGCCCTTGAAATCTGACTTCTGACCTCTTCAGTTAACCGAAAATGTTTTCTCCACGGTTACCAGTTGTTTCATAAATGTAACAAAATCTAATGGTCTATTGTAGCAACAATGTTGCTACCAGCTGTGATGGAAGTGAAAGACCAACAACACCAGCACACAGAAGGGCTGCTAGCATAATTTCTTTGATCTGCTTTTCTAAGGAAAGCAACTTTAAGGGGTTTACAATCTCACTTTAATTAAACATACATATAGCATTCACTTAGTTCAGGGAAAAAAGCCAGCATCCTGAACTTCAGAGAGAATACAAACAGAAATTACAAGCATACATTATATAAACAAAGCAAATAAACACAAATCAGTCTATCTATAGCAATACATAGTTACCAAAGAAGCACCAACATCTGGGTTTTTCGGGGGGAGGAGGGATGCTGCTTCAACAGCTCACCACCCAGAGTCTTATCATCAACACTCAATCAGTGTGCCCCCAAAGGCCAACCTCAGAGCTTTTATACCCTGTTCAGGGCCCTGAGGGCTGAGAGCCAACTTAGCAAAAAATTAGTGAAAGGGTGTGGGCCTGAGGCCTCATACCTAGTTAGTGAAAGGGTGTGGGCCTGCTCCTAATCAGGCCTACCTTTGTTGGCCCCACTTGAGGCCTAGTCAACGGGCAGGAAAGATCTTTCACTTAGATTGGCCTTACATCTATCCTTAGTCCTAGTCCTTCTTGACCTCTCTGCAGTGTTTGACACTGCTAATTATCCTCTCACGCAGGATATTCTTTTCTGTCTGAGTAATCATGACTCTGCTCTCTCTTGGTTCTGTTCCTGTCTGGCCACTCGTTAGTCTTCTTTGTAGATTCATTACTCATGTCATGCCCACTAACTGTCAATGAAAATAGAGGCTCTGTCCTGGGCCCTCTCTTCTTTTCTCTCTATGCTCTTTCACTTGGAGACCTCATCAGCCAACACTGTCACCTTGTTATTGTCAAGGAGACTACTATCCTTCCAGTCACCTAGGTTCACAACCTCATTATCCTCTTCATCATCTCCAAACTATCCCTCACCTCACATGTCCAACCACTTGCCATATCTTGCTGTTTCTACCTCTGCAACATCTGTTACATATGTCCCCTCCTCTCTGTTCACACAGGCCTAGTATGAACCCCTCACTGAAGTCTTGAACACTTCTTGCCTGGACTATTCCATTAAGCTCTGATCTGGTATCCTTACACCAAACCTCTCTACACTCCAATCTATCAGTCACCAAAGTGATTCCCCCAAAGCAAAATCATGTCACATACCCTCTCACTAAAATGCAGTGGTTCCTTATTACCTCCCAGGATAGGTATTGTGGTTTCACTAGTACCAGGGAAATCTTAGATGAAGAATTTCACTATATGGAAGACAGTCAGATAAGTCTGCAACTTATCACCTTAGAGAGTTTCCTAGAGCACAATGAGAGGTTAAACGACTTACCCAAAGTGATATTATTATGCCCTGCCCCCCCTCTCCAGTTTCTTCATCTTGCCCCAGCTCACCCCACTGTTTTTACTCCCATCTCCACGGACCCCACTGTTTGTGTCCCCATCTCCACGGAAATCTAATTGTGTTCTTTCCCTTTAAATACTCTTTCTCTTCCCTTACTCGCTGCTGTTCGATTTGAGTAATTACTCCGAACAGTTGCGCGCTTCAATAAATCCACATCTAAATTTATATCCGGGTCTCGCTTGCTTTTTTTTGGCACAACAATATCACCAGTATCTGTCAAAGCCCTGAACCCAGGTTGTTCCAGCTTTGGGGGCAGCTCTCTATCAATTACACTGTGTCTAGAATTAAATATAAACTCCCAACTTTGATATATAAATCCCTTTACAATACATTCCAGTCTTATTCTTCCAGCCTTCTTATGCAACATTGCCCTCCAAATATGCAGCAAATCTAGTGACACTGACCAGCTCAACGTTCACAATGAACGATACTTTTCCCATCTTTGTGCCTTTGCGTTGGTAGACTCTCAGACTTTAAATGCACTCCTTCCTCACTACTGCCTCCTGGAATCCCTAGTTTCCTTCAATAATCAGCTTAAGTGCCATCATCTACATGAAGCATTTCTTTATCTCCTAAATGTTAGTACAGTCTCTCCCAAAACTACCTTGTGCTTATTCTGTCGAGAACAGCTATATTCTTATATATGCTCACATGCCCTCATTAGACTGTAAACTTGCCAAGGCAAGCATTGGTTCCCTTTGGTCCTTATATCCTGAGAGCTTTGCAAAGTGCCTGGTCCATAGAAAGTACTTGATAAATGCTTATTAATTGATTGTTAATGGACTAACTTTGCTAGCTGTCTCCAGAAGAGTGGCTGTGGGAATTTGTGAAGTCGTCGATTGAGAGCTAGAAGGGACCTTAGAAACCATGGAGCCCAAACCTTCAGTTCCTATTTGAATAAACTAAGGCCCAAAGATTTAAAGTGATTTTTACAAGCTCAGAAGGTAGTAAGCAACAGGACTGAGATGTGACCTCAGGTCACCTGACTACAGATCCAGCATTCCTTTTCCTTCACAGTCCTGTCCTTATGATTATAATAGTTACAATAGTCACTGGAGGGATTTTTCCCAGTGATAAAATGTTTTTCACAATGTTAAAGTATATGTGGGGCAGGTAGGTGGTGGAGAATCTAGGCTTAGAATCAAAAAGACTCATCTTCATGAATTCAAATCCAGCCTCAGACACTTACTAGCTGTGTGACCCTGGGCAAGTCACTTAACCCTGTTTGCCTCAGTTTCCTCATCTGTAAAATGAACTGGAAAAGTGGCAAACCACTCCAGTATATTTACCAAGAAGATCCTAAATGGGTTCATGAAGAACTGGATGTGACTTAACAACAAAAAGTATATGTATGTACAGTAATATACCTATGTAGATAATTTATAACACATTACATGTATTTTATTCAGTATATAATGCCTTTCTTGTATTTCCCCTTACTAACTACCATCTGTTACCATTTTTTTTTCATCCTGAAAAAAACCTGCAATTAAATGTATATGCATGTATGTATATATGCTGATGTAAACTAATACTAAAAGATTTTCTTTGGAAAAAACTTTATTGTGTCTCAAAAACCCTTAGTATTTTGACATATTTCATTGCTAAATAAAACTGTTTTAATTTAAGCTGGGATAACTAATTGGTATCAGATACTAAAAGTTCTTGTAAGTTGTTGAAAGTGTTAGTTCTGGGAATAGCATTTTTTTATATTCTGCGTATTGATTTGCCTTTGAGACAAACTGCAACAAGGAAGCAGGTGATAAGCCTTTGTTAATGCCTCTGGGAGAAAATGCTGTAGCTACAGACTACTGTTGATAAACAGATTTTGAATTAATTAGTTCTGCATAATTATCTGAGCCATCAAGTCTCAAAACTGAATGCAACTGGTCTTATATTACATTTGTATTTCTCTTACCATCAGAGAAAGAAATGTTTTTAGTACCAAAGAGGTTACCATTTTCAGAATCATATTTTAATTAAGTCGGCAATAATAAAAATATTCTTTTAAAATGGAATTTAGTGCAGGGAATTGTTACTGGTGCTTGATCTTGGATTACTGAGAAACCTATTTCAATCTGACTGGCCAAACCTCATAAGAAGGGTTTATTATTGTGGAAAAAAATATGTCATTCAGGAATTGTTCAAGAAAGATAGTGTAGCATAGTAACATGATAGAGGGCCAGCTTTAGAGTTGGGGAGACCTTGACTCAAGTTCTACACTTCCTAAATACTGCTTGAACACAGAAAAGTCAAGTTAAGACCTCTCAGTGCCCCAGAAATCTAATAAATTACATATGATTTACCAATCTGAATTGGTGTGACAAAGGGAATTTTCTGCACCAACAAAACCACAGGATTAGATTAAATATGTGTGTATACATATAATATGTCTATAAATATACATCTACATATTTCAATAAGAAAGTTATTCAGAGAAACATTATTACATTTATTTTATTCTTCTTTGGATTCAAAATTCAATGAGACTAGATATGTATTAGGAGACCATTAAAAATATTCTCTACAAATAAATTGAGGAAGTGATGAAACAACCTAGGTGATAACAAACCATAGATATAAATGTAATAAAAGTTCATGTTTCTTTACAGTTTACAAAGCACCTTCCTCTCAAAAACCCCATGAGGTAGCTACTAAAATTATTATTATCTTTACCTTACATATGAGAAAAATGAGGCTTAGAAAGAAAAAATGACTTGTCCAGAATCACATAATTATTAATTATTGGAACCATTTACATCCAAACTTCTTGACTAAAAAAATACATCATTATTGGATTTAGAGGAGGAAAAAAATTTGAATTTTTTTTAGTTTAACCCTCTCATTTTACAGATATGGAAACTGAGGCCCCAAAAGATTAAGTTACTTCACTAAGATCACACACATGATAAGTATCAGAGCCAGGCCCTAAACCCAAATTCTCTGATTCCTGTGTCCCCTTTCAATTACACCATGCTATCAATATCCAGGAGGCCTCATGTGTACCTAGCTCTGTGTAGAAATCCATCATGCAGATTTCCAGACTTGGTTTTTCTGATACAGTTCAGTTATAATTTATCCTGGTCACTGGCAATTACTGCACTTTACATTCATTCATTTGGATCTGTCATTGCCTGACACACACTGTGAGCTCTGATCTGCCAAACTCAGCAATCAATGGGCTCACCATTTGCATATTATGATGCAATTGACTTGTCCTGCCAAGTTTTCAACCTCCTGATCTATCAGTTTATAATCATGTGGATGCCAATCTGTGACAATGTCCACCTCCGTATTTTAAAATCCTCCAGGAGGTAAACATTCCTATGAAACAATAGTTCCCTTGTTTTCTTTAGGTGGGGCCTATATATACAGCCATTAAATAGCCCAATAATAGTGAAGTGCTATTTGATCGAACCTATGTTCTGGGAAAGGAATCATTGTTTCACATCAGATTGCCTGTCTATTGAATTAAATCTGTTCATTAGTCCTAAATAATGTTTCTGAACAGAACAAATATTATTGCATCCTGCATCCTTCCACTCGAAAGACATGAATTGAGAGAGAATCCTTTTTTAATCTTAAGGACTATAAGTTATTAGCTAAAACTGTGCCATTTGGTGTTGCTTTGGTTAGGCTCAGAATGAATATTGTCATTATCATCTAGTAACATCTATTAAGCATGCTCATGTGAAGCCCAAGAAGCATTATTAATGATTGCCAGATTATTCAGTCATTTTATTTTCCACCTACATGATTTGAACGACAGGATGAGAAAAAAGTCAAAACTAGTGTTTTGCATTTTGACAATATTTAAACTAATAGATATTTTTATATTTTGTGTGAGAAAAGAGCTGTGGGCTAAAAATGAGACTGGTATTTAAAGACTCTGTAAATGAGAGAAACTCTAAGATGGAAATATGTAGCCTTAGGCAGCCAGGCTAATCATTTAGGAAACAAGGTTGCATCAACCAATCAATGAACTAGCAATTTAAGTATCTCCTATGTCCCAGTCGCTATCCTAGGTGCTCAGGATACAAATATAAAAATAAGACAGCCTCTGCCTTCAAGGAGCTTGCATTCTATTAAGTAAATTCTAATCCCGTTCTACATTTTGTTTCATTCACAGTTTGCCACACTCCAACACACTTTGTGTGCTCTGTTCTAAGTTGTGTTTCACACATCTTTATGCTCAAGCTGGTTCAACCAACTGCATAGAACTTGCCTGAAAGACTTTCTGATATCAAGATGATTTTTACTCTTCTGAATAGCCTTTCTGACCTGGCCACCATGTCCATTCTCCCCGCCACCCCTCCCATTTCTAATTCTAGTGGCAGCAAAGTCGAGGTCTTGGCTACCTAATAATTACTTTAATATTATAAAGGGTCCACGATTTAATCAGCAGGTATTGATTGGTACTCCGCCATCTCAGCTCACAACCCCTTCAAGTCTTTTTATTCTGAGATTTTTGACCAAGTCTCCCTGAAATCCTCCTTAATTAGTCAAAAAGCATTTATTAAGCACCTACTATGTGCCAAGCACTGTGGTGAACCCTATAGATGCAAAGAATGGCAAAAGACAGTTCCTGCTCTCAGGGAACTAACAGTCTAATAAGGGAGATAACATGAAATACATCTATGTATAAAGACATATACAGGCTAAATTGGAGATAATAAATAGAAGAAAGGGACTAACATGAAGGAGGATTTTTAAAAAGTTTCCTCATGGAAAATGGGATTTTTTAGCTGGAACTTACACTCCAAGGAAACCAGGAGGAAGAGATGAGGAAAGAGAAAATTCCAGGTATGGGGAACAGTCAGTGAAAATTCCTGGAGTCTAGAGATGGAATGTTTCCTTAGAAAATTTATTCAACATACTGGAGGCTTTCTTTTGTCTTCTTTTTTACAAGTACCTTATAAGGACAATACAGGACTGAACCTGGAACTGTCCACCATTTGTTCTCTCTCATTCTAGATATATGATCCACCTACCTCCAATTCCCATTTAATACGTCTTTAGTAGTATCTTTTAGGCCAATTATTACACATAAGTCATCTATGACTTTAAAAAAAATGTACTAGCCTGATCATACCTGCCGTGTCTCTTTCCAGGGCCCTTGTGTTATGTAAAATTTTCTGAGGTCATGGTGTTCTAGGATCAACAATCATACATCAGAATATTGGCACTAAATATATGGCATTTTGCAGCAATGGGCAATTTGGGGGCATTTAAAGCACTCTTATTTTCCAACTGTAATCCTACCCATTGTCATCTTTTTCTATCCAGTTCGTTATCATTTTGCCTCTTTTTAAAATATTAAACCATAGAAGTATGTGTAAAATGACTGTCCTTTATTTTTACCCAATATCAGTTCACCCATTTCTTTTTTTTTTAACAATAAAGTCCTGATCATTTGTCTTAATTTGGCCTTTTGATAAAACCCTTAACTTTTACATTTATAGGGACAAAAAGTTTAGAACCATCAAAACAACAACAAAAAGCACCAAACTCTATACCCATCAACAATCCCGTAAAATAATGTTGGCAAAAGTAAACCAAGGAAAAGACAGTTTCTAGTTGTATATTTGTCTTTCCCAAGTGGATTTTCTTTTTAAAGTTTGTGTTGATCACCACCAGTACCTACAACATCCAGAGACCTTAGAGCTGGAAAGGATGTAAGAGAAAATGTATTCTGGCCCCCAAATTTTACGCAAACTGATATCTAGAAGGATCAAGTGACTTGCTTATAGTTACATACATAGTTATTAGCAGAAATGGAATTCAAGTTCTATGATTCCAAATTCAAATGTATTAGTCTAGTCAATATGCCTGTCACATGTCAAATTTTAGCCAAGGAAGATGTTGCCACTTAACCCCATAAGGTTGAATCAAGCTGTTTATTAGGCCAAGAATGTGTGTTTTATCTGCCATCTCAGATCCCAGAGATCCAAAATTCTGGGATATGGGATGGCACAGATATTATTGGAGCAGTCATCTACCAGATGTCCAGCACTCCTTGGGACTAGCAGCCTTAGCTGAAGTGACCAAAGGGATAAGTACAGGTAATGGATTCTCATACAGCTAGCAGCAAGAGTCAGTTCAAACTCTGTGCTGGTCAATGAATAACAACCGAATAATGACACAATAAGGATCAAGGATTACAATATCGCCCATTGTTGGTAAATATCGTGGTCAGTCAATTGTGACAGTGAAATCAGGTACCATAATGACTGAGGTGTTTAAATGTGGGAAGATACAAGGTGGAGCAAAGCACAAATAATTCAGAGCCATTGCAAGGTATCTAAAACCTAGGTGGTAGAAGTCCTCTACATCGGTTCTCTTTCTGCTACGCTAAACTATTTCACTCACTCAACAGCATCCCCCTAAGTAGATCAGGAAGCTTAGTTAGTGCCGGCCTAATAAGTAGGCTCTGTAAACAATAGTCTATGTGAAGTGCCCCAAGTGGATTCTTTGAGTTCTTATAACTCTTTCTTCTCCAAGAGTTTCCTAAGAAAAAACAAATACCCACTTGACAGGTATATATTCTAAACCCTTATCAACTCATATATTAGTAAGCATTTGCTTAACAGGATAGGTATACACATGAGGATTAAGAATACTGGGTTCACATCAAATAGGATGGCGTATGATAAATTTTTTGTTGCTCGATCACATCTAGCTCTTAGTGACCCCATGGACCATACTGTCCATGGAGTTATCTTGGCAAACACACTGGAGTGGTTTGCCATTTGCTTCTCCAGTGGATTAAAGCAAACAGGGTTAAGTGATTTGCCCAGAGTCACACAGCTAATAAGTCTCTGAGGCTAGATTTGAACTCAGGTCTTCTTAACTTCAAGCCCAGCTCTCTAGCCACTGAGCGACCTAGCTAACTCATGATAACTTAACTAACCTTTTAAAAAAATTAGACCTATCGGGGTGGAGCCAAGATGGTGGCTGGAAAGCAGGGGCTAGCGTGAGCTCCCCACCAAGTCCCTCCAAAAACCTATAAAAATGGCTCTGAACCAATTCTAGAACTGCAGAACCCACAAAATAGCAGAGGGAAGCAGGGCTCTAGCCCAGGACAGCCTGGATAGTCTCTGGGTAAGGTCTATCCCGCACAGAGCTGGGAGCGGAGGGGAACGGAGCTGAGCAGAGCAGAGCCCAGCGTGGGCAGAGCAGACCAACCAGACCAGGAGCCTGGCAGAGCATGCCCTAGCACCCTGAATCAGTGAGCTTCAGCACTTACCAGACTTCTCGACCCACAAACACCAAAGACAACAGAGTATGTTAGTGGGAAAAGCTGCTGGGGATGGGATAGAGTTTGCAGTTCAGCCACCACCCCAGGGGAGCAGTGGAGGTGGGGCAGCTACAGAACTACAGCTGCAGTTGCTTCTGGCCCCAGGCCCACCTGGTGGGAGGAATTAAGTGGCTGATCAGAGCAGGAGTGAAGAGCCTGCTGAAGATATAAGTCCAGTCTGGGTTGGGGGTTCTTGGGGAAGGAGGAGTGCTGGTGTGGCAGAGCTGGCACATCCCCCCAAGTGTGGAACATAGAACTCTTTAGTCTACAAACAGTCATACCCTGCTGAAAAACTCAAGGGTCAAGTAAGTTAGCTGGGAACATGGCCATGCAGCGAAAACACACCCAGATTCAGTCTCAGACTTTGGAATCCTTCTTTGGTGACAAAGAAGGACAAAACATACAGCCAGAAGAAGTCAACAAAGTGCAAGAGCCTACACCAAAAGCCTCCAAGAAAAACATGAACTGGTCTCAGGCCATGGAAGGGCTCAAAAAGGATTTGGAAAATCAAGTTAGAGAAGTAGAGGAAAAATTGGGAAGAGAAATGAGAAGGATGCAAGAAAACCATGAAAAACAAGTCAATGACTTGCTAAAAGAGACCCAAAAAAAATACTGAAAAATACACTGAAGAAAACAACACCTTAAAAAATAGACTAACTCAAATGGCAAAAGAGCTCCAAAAAGCCAACGAGGAGAAGAATGCCTTGAAAGGCAGAATTAGCCAAATGGAAAAGGAGGTCCAAAAGACCACTGAAGTAAACACTACCTTAAAAATTAGATTGGAGCAAGTGGAAGCTAGTGACTTGATAAGAAATCAAGATATTATTTTTTTTAATTTTTTTTTGGAGGGGGGGAGGCTGGGCAATTGGGGTTAAGTGACTTGCCCAAGGTCACACAGCTAGTAAGTGTGTGAAGTGTCTGAGGGCAGATTTGAACTCAGGTCCTCCTGACTCCAGGGTGGTGCTCTACTCAGTGCGCCACCTAGCTGCCCCAAAATCAAGATATTATAAAATAGAACCAAAGGAATGAAAAAATGGAAGACAATGTGAAATATCTCATTGGAAAAACCACTGACCTGGAAAATAGATCCAGGAGAGATAATTTAAAAATTATTGGACTACCTGAAAGCCATGATCAAAAAAAAAGAGCCTAGATATCATCTTTCAAGAAATTATCAAGGAGAACTGCCCTGATATTCTAGAGCCACAGGGCAAAATAGAAATTGAAAGAATCCACAGATCGCCTCCTCAAATAGATCCCAAAAAGAAATCTCTTACAAATATATTCGCAAAATTCCAGAGCTCCCAGATCAAGGAGAAAATACTGCAAGCAGCCAGAAAGAAACAATTTGAGTATAGTGGAAACATAATCAGAATAACCCAAGATCTGGCAGCTTCTACATTAAGAGATCGAAGGGCTTGGAATATGATATTCCGGAGGTCAATGGAGCTAGGATTAAAACCTAGAATCACCTACCCAACAAAACTGAGTATCATGCTCCAAGGCAAAATATGGATTTTCAATAAAATAGAGGACTTTCAAGCTTTCTCAGTGAAAAGACCAGAGCTGAATAGAAAATTTGACTTTCAAACACAAGAATCAAGAGAAGCATGAAAAGGTAATCAAGAAAAAGAACAAGAAAAAGAAATTGCAAGGGACTTACTAAAGTTGAACTGTTTTGTTTACATTCCTACATGGAAAGATGACGTGTATGATTCATGAGACCTCAGTATTAGGGTAGCTGAAGGGAATATGCATATATATATATATATATATATATATATATATATATATATATATATATGTGTGTGTGTGTGTGAATGTATATGTATGTATATATGTATGTGTATATATATACAAAGAGAGAGAGAGAACAGACACAGGGTGAGTTGAACATGAAGGGAAGATATCTAAAAGAAATAAAATCAAATTAAGGGATGAGAGAGGAATATATTGAGAAAGGTAGATAGGGAGAGATAGAATGGGGTGGATTATCTTGCATAAAGGTGGCAAGAGGAAGCAATTCTTATGGGAGGAGGGAAGAGGGCAGGTGAGGGGGGAATGAGTGAATCTTGCTCTCATCAAATCTGGCCTGAGGAGGGCATACCATACATACTCAATTGGGTATCTTACCCCACAGGAAAGAAGAGGGAAGAAGATTAAAAAAAAGGGGTGAATGATGGAGGGGAGGGCAGATGGGGGTGGAGGTAATCAAAAACAAACACTTTCGAAAGGGGACGGGGTCAAGGGAGAAAATTCAATAAAGGGGGATGGGTTGGGAAGGAGCAAAATATAGTTAGTCTTTCACAACATGAGTAATGTGGAAGGGTTACACATAATGATACACATGTGGCCTATGTTAAATTCCTTGACTTCTTGGGGGGGGGGGGGTGGGAAGGGAAGAGGGGAGAGAATTTGGAACTCAAAGTTTTAAAAAACAGATGTTCAAAAACAAAAAAAAAAGTTTTTGCATGCAACTAGAAAATAAGATACACAGGCAATGGGGCGTAGAAAGGGAGGGAAAAGGGGACAGGAGGGGAGTGGGGTGACAGAAGGGAGGGCTGACTGGGGAACAGAGCAACCAGAATATACGCCATCTTGGAGTGGTGGGGAGGGTAGAAATGGGGAGAAAATTTGTAATTCAAACTCTTGTGAAAATCAATGCTGAAAACTAAATATGTTAAATAAATAAATTAAAAAACAAAACAAAACAAAAATTGTATTGGCAAAGAATCCAAATGACAAAATGAATTCATTACCATACAGAACAATTATATTACAGTATTGTCTTTGGTACTTAATTGCCTAGGCCTTGCTCATTTTCTCATTTTAATGAAGAAAGCAAACAATTAGAGATGTGGCAAGTTTCAAGAAGTACCCAACACTGTATAGTGTGTGTGTGTGTGTGTGTGTGTGTGTGTGTGTGTTTTGGTAGTAAAATGTATTAAAGAAGGGAAAGAGAATAATGTTATCCTTAGACTCCTAAGAATAAATAATAGACAGAATGGTTTTATAAGTACTATTGCAAGTATGTTGACAGCCATTTAGAATTTGGTAGATAACTGAATTCTTTGAAATGCTAGAGTAAAAAATTAAGAACTATTTTTTTCTTAAAAGAAATAAATCTCCATATTTTCCTGTAAGTTGAATGTATGCTAAGACAGTAATGTGACATTTAGTTTTTGTCTTCCAAGGGGTGATAGACAATGGATACATACATACATAAAGAATATGGGCCACAAAGTGGTATGTACAGCTAAAGCATAGGCATGCCTTAGGATACCTGCAACTTGCATCTTTTATCTTTTTATATGGTAAGTGTGGTATCCCACCTCTGACAGTAGTCAGGAAGGGGCCAGGAGATCCCAGGGGTTGGAACCAGAGTATCAGATAAATACAATCATAGATTAAGGACTGGAAAGGCCTCCCATTGATTCGGATCTTTTTTGGCAATGGGATAAACATTCCACTAGTGTGTATTTGCTAAGATACATGTTCCTTTCTGTGGTATATTCAAGTGCCACTAGACCAAAGGAGAAAACATTGTAGGGAAGGTAGTTAATCTGGTAGTACTTTTCTTGGTTTAATTATTTACACAACAGACACATTTTTCAAAGATTTCAACTGATCTCCCATAATGCATGCCCAGAATTTCAAATTTTCACTAATTTATATCTGAAGTGACTACATTTGCATGTATGAAGCAGGAAAATTATGTTGATTCATCCAACTGTGGTCAGGGTGCTGAGTAAATGATTGGACAGACAAATTTTACCCATACATTTTCAGATACCAACTTCAAAAAATATGACCATATATAATGAATGGTCCCTTCTCTTCATTCAGAGTTATGACAAAACAAGAAATTACTTATCATTTTTCAAGATATATCTTCCTGATTTCAGACACAGGGAATCTTCTTAGGGTAATTCCTGGTGTTTCAAGATCAACTGCAATTCTCTCAGAGTTTCATTGCTATGAGAATTGTAGTTCAAATAACGCAGATTATTTGTTGCTTTGTTTCTGATCTGAATTTCCCAAGTCTTTGCTTCCTTCAGTTCTACACATTGTTCAGCCACTCTTCAGTCTGAATTTCCTGATAAAATATGCCCAGGATATTCAAGTTGGTATTATTTCAACTTCCCGTGTTGGTTCCATTTTATTATCTCTAAGACGGCCATTGTATTTCCATAGCTATGCCTAGATGAAATTACAGCTCAGTTCAGCTCTTCAACAACAGGGAAAGGGTTTGCAGGGTATGTTTACAAGAAAGAATGCCATATGTTACACTAAGGAAAAAACATGCTAATTACCAGTAAAAAGGAGATAAGACAACAGAAAATGTCTGCAGACCTACTAAGGCAGCAAGCAGAGCACTTTTGTGAAGTAGAAAGAAGGGGCCTTTGCCCGGAGACTAAAAGCTCCTATGTATGTTTGCTCAACATTTGTTCCAGAAAAACAAACACATCAAGCACTCAGACTCAACTGATAAAAATGAAGAGGTAGAATTGTTCAACTTCCATTCATTTTAAGCTCTATCTGTTGGTAAGTTTTACCATTTAGGTTCCTCTCAAAAGTCTCCCTGAGGCAGCATTTTGCCTCATTAATTATGTTGGTAAAGCAAAGTAAAAAAACTTTCCTTCACTTACCTTATGTCCCAAAAAAGCGCATGGGGAGTTCAGGAGAACTAGCACCTCTGGTGTGAGAGCTTGCGGAGACCTTTTTCGGGGCTGCGATCCACCTCTGGTGTCCAACCTATTACCCAACTCTCACCTGTGGCTCTAAGAAGCTATAAAATGTACAGTGGTCACACCCTGGTAAAACCACTTAGCAGACAGGCTAAACCTGGTTAAAGGGAAAGTAACCTAGAGGCCTCAAGTCTGTTGGTGAGTTGGGGGAGGGGAGGGGATGTCTACCCCAAGCATGTGAAGACTTTCCCCTGACGAATAAGCAGATGAGACAATTTGTCCCATGACCATGAAGGCAGCTGAAGCGAGCACAATGGAGTGCTTAGAGCTTTTGTCCTTCGATGACTCAGGAAGAGAAAGTGAGGCTGATGACTTTGTGCAACTCTGCCTCTCTTAAATCCAATTCACTTGCAAGTCAAGACATCACCTGTGATGTCACTGGTCCTCTTTGAAAATGAAAGACAAAGAACAGCGTGTTCTCTGAACCCACTGTGAGTCACTAAGGATTAATCTTCATCCTGGAGCTGTATGGATAGAATCGGGCTTTGCCCCAGGTTGCCTACACAGAGGGTATGTTTCCTCTCCACAGTGCCTTCCTTTTATGTACTTTGCCTGTAGGCTCTCTGTAGGCTCAGCACTCAGTTACCCCCAAAGGATTCTGGGTATGATAAGCTGCCTCCTCTCCCCCACCCCTACGATTACATCATCAACAGTACAATTGTCCTCTGCACCAGCTCCCAACTTTCCCTGCAGGAAGTTTTGGCTACTTACCCAGCTCTGATCTTTCTGCAGACAGGTATGGAGAGAGAAGAGCCAGGTATGCATTCAATGAAAACCACCATTTTGATAATTTGAAAATAACTGATTGGTTAGTGAAATTCCACTACTTCCCCACTCCCCCAGCCTTCATCGCTTTGATACAAAGAAAACTACACTTCTTCTCCCATCCTTTAAGATCAAATGTAAATTGCTTGTTTGAACTAGCCTTAAAGCAGAATTTTATTGGTAAGTTCCAAAAAGAAAAAAAAAAAAGGAGGGAGGGAATATTATCCCATCCCACATACCCTAGATTTAAGCTCCTCTCATTCAATGCAATGGATATAAGCTTGCCAGTGATAGCCAAATCACTCTTAAGGCACTCTGGCTTTGTTATACCTTCAAATTAAGATGAGTGATAATGCTAAAATGTTTGTGGTTAAGACAATATTAAGCAAAATGGTGAAGTAAGCAAATTTTTTAAAAAATTACTTCTATTCTACTCACTAACCCACCTTGCCCCACCACCCAGCTTATTCTAGATCCTTATCAAGTTGAGCATTACTCTAAACTGTCATAATCTCTTCCCTCCCCACTCACTACCAAAGTGCTTTTCAATGATTGAAGGTCCAAACAGAAATGATCATCTTCGGCTTCTTAAAGAACATTCCAAACTTTCAAAATGTAAAGATATGAGCCTCCTAATCATTTAATTTCAGGAACTACAACAGGCAAATAAGTAGGTGAGATATTGGGGGACAAAAGGGCCAGTCCAACAACACACAATCTTTCGTGAGGAAAGAATAGGGTAGATGGAATTCAAAGCTGTTAACTTCTCATGGTCAGTGGGATATTTGGATGTATGAGGAGACTGGAAAGTATGTGTTGATTATTTTGTTTCTCATTTTACATTAAAGCTCCAAAGCAGGTAAACTTTATTTTTTCATCTCCCTTCCAAAACCTGCTGACCCCTTTGCCTTCAGTAATTCATTCTCCCCATCAATTGCTCTCTTCTCTCACTATATTTTTTTTAGACTTCAAATGTTCTAATTTCTTAATCACCTGGTCTGGCATGATCCCCATTTCCTTCAGTTTTCCTTCTTCCTCCCCTGAGAAATATACAGTACATCTATTTCTGGCAGCTAGCCCATATCTTTCATTGTGAACAGTGAGACAAAGAATTAGCTAGGTCTGCTGCTTCTGTCAGTGAAATTATCCTGGGCCTTTTGAATACATAAATGAGTTTTTATTCCTCATGTCTTTGCAAAATCTCCTATTTTCTTCAAGTTTTGTTTGCAATTATTTTTTATGGCTATAATCATTATTTTTTTTGAAGGTGCCTGTTTTCCCAACCCCATTTTCCTGATCTGGACAATTTGAACATCCAAAAAAACAGTGACAAATTTGTAACTGTGAACAATTAGAAACAAAATGCATCTTCACTTTCACATGTCCAGAAAACTCAGCTGTTGTTTTATTCACTCATTAAACAATATTTATTGGATACCTACTATGCACCATATAACTCTGTGGAGTACAAAAGGAAATTTGGATTAATCATATTAGAGGGGCCTTACTTTTCTAACTTTGCAGGCTGACCCTTGAACTAGACTTCCTGACCCTCTGTAATCTCAAGAGTTTAAATACTCAGCTATTCTAAGTTTATTGTTCTTGTTTGTATCCACACTAGAAGATTTCCTTTGAAATCTGGGTCTGGATGACTATGCTGGTTAAACTCAGCATTGCTTAGAAAACCCTTTGTGGGGTTTTCTTTGTAGTTTTGTTGCCTTTGTTAGCTGTTCAGGGGTTTATTTTGTGCTAATTATTTATTAAGGGAAGTATCCTATTCTTGCTACTGACTCAGCAGATTACATGAAATGCAGAAATATAGGCTTGGTTACTATGAAAGTCTACTTTCTGTTCAACCAACCCATTTCCATAGTGCCCCAAGAAGGTCAGATCAGTCCCCACAACTTCTGCCCAGGAAAAGCTGAAGAAAGCTTAGCGTGAAAGAAGTTTAAGTCACTAAAGTAAATGGGTTTTATCCTAGAAATAGAAAACATTTCTATTTGTTTTGAAAAGGGGGGGAAAAAAGAGCATTCTTGATGTAAATTTTGTAAATCTGTTCAATGATAATAAATTGTTAATCAGGGCCAAGAGATCACTTTCAAAAAAAACTGAGCTCTATGAAATTCATGAATATAGAACAAGTAGACAAAATTTCAAATTGCTACTGCCATCTGGAAAGCAAAATAGAGAGGTCAAGGACATCTATGGACTGGAGAAATGTAGACGAGCAGATAAGATGAATAGCTGCTCCTTTTTTTTTTTAAAGGCTGTTGAATTTTCTTAATATCACATATTCTAGACCTCTTATGGAATGTTTTATTGATTATTATTGATTATATTATGCAAAAAAGACTAAATATGCAAATGATTCTGAGCAGTGAAGTGTGGAAGAAAATGTTAAACTTTTAAAACATATTCTAAGCAGGAATAAATGGAGTAATTCATTCGGACACATAAAACTAATGGCATACTATAATAAAAACATAAAGGCTCACAATCTCTTTTATGCAATAAATGCTACCCAGATTTTGATAGTCCTAATACAATAAAGCTGAAAATATGTTATAATTGTTTATCCCTTATGATCAGTTGTTTATCCCGTGTTAAACAAATATTGTGGAAAGAATAGATTGGAACAGGCTTCAAAACTCTTCCTTGGATGATCATCAACAGAAACAGAGAGAGAGAGACAGCAGAGCTCAGAACTTGGACAGATAAAACCCAACAGAAAAACCAAAAGAAACTGACTAGAATTTCAAATCTTTAACAATGAACAGAGCTGTGGGATTATTTCTATAAATTCAACCCTAATGCTGCAAAAGAAAAGCCTTAAATTTTTTCCTTCCAAAAAATAAATATATCCACCTGCTTTCTAGGGAGATCATTAATGATACATGTGTCAGAATAATATATGCATAGATATATGTATATATATGTATATATATTATATACATATACACACATATATATATATATGTATCATTCTTGTTGAAAAAAAAAAGCAAGGGGGAAAGCATGAAGAACATATAACATATGGCATTCCCTATCGCCTCAGCTGGTGTTTGCCATTTTCTGCTTGTAACTTTCTTAATTTTACATCTTCTTTTCAGTCTCAATATACTAGACATTTTAATCAGCTTGCAAGTTGGCTGTCTCAATTTCTACATTTGCTGCCTGTGCCCCCTGCTAATCCTTTTCATTCTGTTACTATACCTTCTCATTTTAAAGAAGAGCTAACAATGACAATGTCCAGGGTAACTTCATGAATACACAATAATGCCCATATTGTAAAATATCTGACAAGGTGTGCTCAGATGCAAAAGGCAATAAAATAAGATAAAATAAAATAAAATAAAAACTCTCCTTAGCATTTTAATCAGGCTGATATATGTGATACGGAAGGGAGAGGAGGAGAATTCATTAAGTGGGATGGAGGCAGAGGTGTGCTGGAGCCAGCTCTAACCTACTCGAGAGCCGATTGTTAAGTTTTCAGTGTAAGCATTTACACCTTAGAAATCAGCAAATTCTAACAAATCAGGATTTGATTTGTTATTTTGTTGATTGTTAGACTTAAGAAAATTATGGAGAAGGCGTTAATCATACAGATTAAATTTAATATTGAATGTAAATATTTTTGAGAGACAGTTATTTTAAATAGAGGGGAAAATCATTCTAATTCATAGAATGAATGTGCTGTTTGTTATTTGAAAAGGTAGGACAAAGTTTTCCCAATTTTTTTTGGTACTTTAGGAAATAGGGCTCCTAGATCTAGCCCTTATGTTTCCCTTCCTCCCATCCCCCACTCAACTCTAGAAGGAGAAAAAAGTAAGTTGTTATGGCTATAGGAGCTGTGCATATAAATTACTTTCCCTTTTTAGGTTCATATGTGTTGAGCAGGTTGGTGACAGATAAGATAGGATGACCTCCATAAAGCTGCTTGGGTAAACTGATGTGTTGTCTGTGCTCTAAGTAATATTCCCAGGAATGGCAGCTAGCATCTATTGTAATTCTTCCCCTCTCATTGTAAGAGTATCCCTATAATATGGGAAGCTAGGTGGCATCGTAGATAGAGTGCTAGGCCTGGAGTCAGGAAGACCTGAGTTCAAATCCAGTGTCAGACACTAATAACTATGTGACACTGGGCAAGTCACTTTACCCTGTTTGCCTCAGTTTCCTCATCTGTAAAATGGCTTGTAGAAGGAATGCCAAACTATTCCAGCATCTTTGCCAAGAAAACCCCAAATGGGGGTCACAAAGAGTCAGACATGATGGAAAAAATCACTAAATAACAACAATGCCTATAATTTGGGCCATGAGATAAATGTCTGGGATGCCCACGTACGTGGGAGTCAGAATTTAAAATGAGAAAAGTGAGATACTTTTGTTATCCCTGAAACCAGCATTCTTATTGTAATCCTAAGAAAGTTACTTCTCAACCCTTCCTAACCCTAACCCAATCCTAGTTCATAGCAGCACTTATCCCTTATATTCACCCACAGTGTTTTATGTTTAGACCAGCCTTTCATAAACATCAGCTCATGTCATCCTTGGGACAAGCTCATGAGGTAGCTGGGGCATAGATTAAGTATCCCCATTTCGTTCACGAGCCAATTGAGGCCTAGAGAGACATCCAGTCAAGTTCTATCAAGTTTAATGCTATTTCAATGATAACATACTGCCCAAAATGATATCCCTAACAAGCTCCAAGTTCATTCATTCTTCATCTCCCTGGCAGCTACTACCTAATGGAAATAATAGCATATTAATAATATATTAATTGTGTCAATAATAGCATATTAATGTGACTAGTAGAATTAATGTGAATAGAAGGTAGGGCTGACCAGTCAACTCTCACAAAGCAAAGAGTTTTTCCAGGGAAGCTGTGGGGTTTGTTCTCATGTTCCACTCATTAGGCTGAGAATTGGAGAGAAAAGACTCCAGCATTTTTCTGACTTTTTTTTCTAGCACATATACTTGAAAATTCACCAAATAGTTTTTCTTGAGCAACACTTTAAGGACATCTCTTCCATAAGTATAGATCATTTCTCCACCTTGAAAGTACTCTGTTTCCCTATGGAGATTTTACAGACAGCAATGTATTTCTTTGGGAATGTAGAGAAATCCAAAGAGACAAAACAGACAGACATTAAGATGTGCTACGTACGTGTCCTCTGGCAAATGAGGCTAAGTATTGTAATAGGAGAGTAAATCAGAGTCACACAGCTTTCTCTTTCTAAAAGTCCACAGACATCATCACGCAGCCCAGAAATCAACCAGGGTTTCACATGAGAGTAAAAATCCCTGAGAAAACAAGGCAGTGTGGTTCAGAGAAATGAGTATGGAAGAGGAATCCAAGGATCTGTGATCCAGTTTCAATTCTGTCCTTGGATCTCTCTAAAAATCTCAATGAAAATTCTTACCAGTTTACATTTATAACCTAAATATTGCCAGCATTTATTACAGCTATAAATCTTCCAGCCAACAAATAGCATAGAGGTGGGAAGCAATTTAAGATCTTTCTAGCTTTTTATTAAAAATATCCAGTTCAGATGTTTTTTCAAAAAAAAATACTAATAAGAAAAGAATAGTCTTCTTACTCATATCTTATGTAATGAAGAATAAATTTCTCCACAAAGAAAACCAATGGACATAGTATTCAAATTTTAGAGCATTTTAAAACCTTCCACATAAAGCATGGTTCCAAAATTGGCAGCAGGTATCAGATTTGGAGGCATCAGAGATAAAACCGTAAGCACAAGAATTTTAAATATGCATAAATTCATAGGAGTTAAGAATTCTGATTAACAAATGAAACATGCATTGTAAAGACAAAAAGTATCAGGTGAGAAATGGCCTGTATTCACATAAAATTCTGCCCTTTTTTCTTAATATCCATTGAGTTAAGTTACCCCACAGAATTATCGAGAAACAGCAATTTAAATAATTAGGGACCACCATCTGTAACACTCAACAGAAAATTATTGTAAAAGAGTATTTTTCAAAATCTAAGAGGGAAACTCCATGATGAAAGTTTACAGCATTGGGGGGGAGGGGGACAGAGTGGAGAGACAAGCAGTGAAGCCAGATGTCAAAATATGTATTTTATGATTCATAAAATTCACTGACCTTATGTAAAAGAAAGGATTTTCATAGCTAGCCAGCATCTGAACAGATGCCCCTAAAAATATCCTTGAGAACTTCACAACTCTTTTTACCATATTACTATAATACTATTTACTATAATATTATTTAATATATATTATATATTACTATGTATACTATTATACTATTATGTAGTATATATAGTATACTACATAGATTTCTATAATATATATATAGTATTATAGGATATATTTGATATATTAACCATAATTACTATAATATGATTTTTGTTCAGTATTTTTCCCCCAATATTATTATTATTGCTGCATTATTGATTAAAAGAACAGAAAAGTGGAGAAGCAGGGTTGGACAACCCATATGAAATATATGTAACAGTAGCTGGTGCCACATGTGCCCTAAGACTTATCCAGTGACATCTGTGGTATTCTTGGAGCTGAGCCCCTGTAAGGTCAATGGGGAATAAGATCTTCCCCACCCATCATAGCCTCATGTAGAGCCCATTAAGGGAAGCTTGCTTGCTTGTAGGAAGGCTTAAACAATTTCTAATTAGGCACTGAGTCAGGAGGGTTCTGGCTCTGAGCCTATTAGCTGAAAGAGTATATATTCTGAGAGCTGAGCTTTTTGCTTTGGAGGCTCACTTACAAGAAGGATCTTGTGATTCCCTGGTCAAGACTCTGAGTAGCCATATGTTCAGAGCTCCCAACCACTTAGAGGTAAAGGCTCTCTCAATCCAGTAGTGAATGTAAAGTATATATAGAAGTATTGTTTTCATTCAGACAGTAGAGCCCTGTCGTTGATCTTTATTTCTCTTCTCAGCACTTTTCTGTTTAATTAAAGAAGATCATTGATCCCTTTTAAGTTACTTTCCTAGTAAAGCAGATAAAGAACCTGCACTAGCAGCCATCCTGAGTGTGCCAGTGTAGTTGTTATTACAGGCCCTTCCAGTGATACATGTTCCCTGACCCTTTCTGGTGGAATCTGGTTGGTTCCCATGTGTCCCCTCTACACCTCCTCCCCATGTCACAGCCTAGCTATGCAAAGAGCATTGAACATAGAACAAGAAAAGCTGCTCACTCAGTAGGCTTAAAAAGAGAATTAACTTTTGTGATTACTCTCTTTTCAATCTATTCAGGATACAGAGATTTTTTTTTTGCACTTCTCCCTGGAATTTTCATGAAGAAATCCATCCCCATTCCCCATCTACCCCTCATCTTAGCAGTTATAGCGGCTGCTAACACATGGCAGTAAAAACATGGGCCTGTCTAACCAAGTCTCAGACTAAAACTCAAGCCCACGGCTCTCTCTTCTGCTTTGGGTTTCTTCCCCAAAGCACAGGTTCCTGAAAAACAATCCCACAAGGAATGTTCCTACCCTTGGTAGAAAACTTCTGAGCCTGAGAGGTTAGGAAAGATGCAGGCTGTCTAGTAGGAGGTGACCTTTGACCAAATTTCTTGAAAGAGATGACCACCACCAGGAGGATGAGTCCAAGCCATTTACTGGATTGCCAAAAGATGTGTCTCTTAAATGAGTTGCTTAGAGTTGAAGTGAATGTAAAATGCCAGGTCAAGCAGCCCCAGGAGTGTTTACCATTTTAATGTTTTAAGCATCAACCCAGAAGACTATAGTGGGAGTGGGAGGCTACTGTTTCATATTTTCAGCACACTTATGAGTCTTGTGTTTGTGGAGGAAGAAATAAATAGCAGTCCTATACCTGATCAACATTATATAAACTAAAAGAGACATTGTTAATCCCTTTTGAGGAACCCTAGATATGAGCCAAGCCTAAGCTTTAAGAAATTTGTACTAAGGTGACAGGGCAGAGGCTTAATGAGCCAGAGAGTACAAAAGGAGCCTGATTTCCTTATGTGGAGCCAGGATTGGCCCATGACTAAACTTGGTCCCACAGAACCCTAGGGTGAGGGTCTCTTAGTGGGAGTGGGTGTCCTTACCACCAGGTTTGGGAATTTACACAGAGATAAAAAAAAAGAAAGCTAATTTTGAGATTTTCTATTTTTCCAAGCCCAAATCTCAAACCTACTCTGTCAGGTAGAAGGGAAATGACTGAAAAGTGCTCTGTCCTCTCTAGGTCCACTGCTGTGACAGAACCATTCAAAGCATCGCTACCTCTTGCCTAAAGTATTGCAATACCTTCCTAAGTAGTCTCCCTCACTCATTGACCATTTAAGTCTCTATCATGCATTCACTATTGTATCAGTAATTAAGGTGGGACTCTTTGCTGTTCTTCTCTTAAGTGCCTTTAATGATTCTGGCCTTTGAATGGAGCAGGTAAAATGGGGTCTTTCTGTCTTAGAGTGTTTCTCAGCACTACAACAAAGTAATTGTAATCAGGGCAGGACTTTTGGTTGTCTTCTCCTTCGGAATGCTGAGGTAGTTAAATAGCTTTGATGAGTCTTGCCTTTCAAATGCAATGGCCGGCAAAATGGGATTTTTCACTATTCTTTGTTTGAGTGCTTCTCAGCACTGAGGTAATCAAGTGCTTCAGGGCCCTGAAAAGGGTATATAAGATCCAGGGCTCACTCATGGAAGGAGTGTTAAGACTCTGGGCAAGCCTTAACTGCCCCCCAGCTTTGATAACTCAGACAGATATTGATGCTTCTCTGGTAACTATGAATTGTGATTTGAATCAGACAAGGTCTGTCTGCTGATATCTGTAATTTCTGTTTGTATTTGCCTTGAAGTTCAGGGAGCTGATCTTTTCCCCCTGAACTAAGTGAATGATATAAGCATATGTATGTTTGATTAAACTGAGACTGTTAACCCCTTACAGTTGCTTTCCTTAGAAATGCAGATCAAAGAACCTGTGTTAGTGGCCTTCTGTGTGCTGGTGGTTGTTGGTTTTACACAGCCACAGTAGCTGCTAGATGAGTTATTGCTGTAACTACACACTGGGAATATTAAAATGGGAAACAACATAATCAGTGATGTCAATGAGCTCATGGCCTACTACTGAAAAATTTAACATGGACATTAATAAATAGAATAGAAAGTAGAATATGGTACAGGGGCAAAAGAGTAGTCCAGACAAAATGCTCTAGGAAAATGTCAAGGATAGAGCAACCAGTTACAGCTTAGCAGGGGAAAGGGTGGGGAGAAGGTAAGTTAATAGAAGACCTCACTGAATCACAGGGTTAAAAGTGACCTTAGAGCTCATCTAGTCCAATCTGCATGTACCTGAGAATTTCTACTACAATAGCCCCATTAAGTTGTCAACCAGCTTTTACTTGAATACATCTAGGGAAAGGTCACAAAAAAAATCCAGAGGAAAATGGAACGAGATACCTTTCAACTCTATAGTTAAGGAAAGACTTCATGACCAAATAAAACATAGAGGTGACAATAAATTATAAAATAATTTTATATAAAATGTAAAAGTTTTTTCACAAACAAAAGCAATGCAGTCTCCAAATTGGAAAAATATTTGCATCGAATATCTCTAATAAAAGTTTGATATCCAAGATATATTTGGAAAAGACACAAATACATAAGATCTAGAAGCACTCTCAATAGTTAAGGGTTCCAAGGAAATGAATAGTTTTCAAATGAAGAAATAAAATAATCAGCAACCATAAGGAAAAAAGTTCTAAATCTCAAATAATAAAAATACAAATTAAGACAAATCTGAGGGTTTTATTTAATGCATTAAATTATCTAAGATAATAAAAATTAAAAACAGTCTAAGTTAGAGAAGTGGTGAAACATGAACATTAGTACATTAGAAGTGGGACTGTGAATTGACCAACCAAACTTGAAAATAATTTGGAACTATAAAGAAAAGTCACACATTGTTAATACCCTTTGACTCCATGATCTCAGTAGTGGGCATATATGCCAAAGGAAGTCAATGACAGAAAAATGTAACAGAAAGTCATGGTGGCACTCTTTATAGTAGCAATAAAAAATGAAGAATTCAGAGAAAAAAGGTTTTTTTTAACAAAGAAGAACCAAAAGAATGGTATGAATAGTGATTACAACAACATAAGTAAATTCAACATGTAAAGGAAAAGTCTGGTGAATGCAATGGTCAGTGTTGATACCATTCTATCAAAATTACAGGACACACCTCTCCTTTCTATTAATCCATGAAGTAGTTTCAGGAAGCATACTTTATAGAGGAGTCTATTGGGGTGTTAGACAAAATGTACCAATAAATTTCAAATAAAAAACAAAATAACCAAAAAAAAAGGTCTGGAAACAGCATGATGTGCTGGAGAGAGTGATAGACTGGGAGACCCAAGTTCTAGACTCAGATCTGCTCCTAATTCACTCATCATGTCAACGAGTTACCCAACTTTGCTCAACTTCAGTTTCATGAATTAGAGGAAGCTGGGAATTACAAATTGAAGTTTCAGTATGTGTAAATAAAGGGAGTACTTTCCTAATAGTAGGGATAGGAAATTGATTTAAAGAGTATATAAAGGAATAAATAATGTGAAATCAGGTAGATTGGAGATTTCCATATGGCAAGACTTCTACATTAGGAAGATCACCAGAGAGGGGGAATGGTGTTCTGCTTCTTCTTTGCACCCCTAATGCCTAATCTATAGTGAATACTAGGCATATAATAAATGCTGAATCGAATTTTCTCTTTGACAATAACAATGTAAGAATGAATAGGGAATAATTAAAACAAACCTTCCTCCCTTCAGCCTTTCTTTTGTGTTGTTTTGTTTAGTTTGGTTTTCTGTTTTGTTTTGTTTTGGGGGGGAAAAAACCTATGATAACAGGATGGTGTCACACTGGGCCTCTTCCATGTAAAATGATATTGTTGGCTCATGGTCTTGGAGAGTTCAAAAGGAAATAGCATCCGTGCCCAGTTCTTTATATTCAAGGAACTAGGGAATGTTCATAGGCAAAAAAAGATCTTTCTACTACAATTTCTTGAGGTGAATGAGCAGATTTAATACCAGCCGGGTCTTGGAGGTGGAGAAGGATTATCTTCTGGGTAGTGTAAGGGAGTTTAACAAAATATGCCGGAACCGTCGTCCCAGTCCACAGGAGTTTGTTTTGGAAACTAATGTCTTCTGTTCCACTTCCTGCCATATGTTTCATTCCCTGCTGGCTCAGCACTGAGGAAAAATTCCATCACTGTGGTCATGTGAAAGCTAAAGTTACCTACTCAGGTGTTCCAGCTGTTACCTGCATATCCTATGTGATGATGGACTGAAACAGATTTTGTTTAAAAAATGATCAAATGAAAGTCAGTGCACAGAAGTGACACATTACAAATTGATGGAGAAGTACATCTGGCACAGAAAAATGAATCACTACAGGTGCCATTGATGAGAAGACAGATCAAGAAAAACAGGAAACTACTTTATTAAGCAGCAATGTAAAGTTTCCAGACAACACTGACTGTGTCTACAAGGGACTACAAATACATTCACACAACTGGTCAATCTAGGAGAATAAGTGAAAAATCATTATATGTGACTGACTTTTTTTTTTTACCAAATTGACTAATTGAATTAATCAACTAAATTGCATAGAAAGGTAGTAATTATGTAATAATAATCTTAAATGTATGTTATTTTTATTTTTATGTAATTCTTTAAGTATTAAAAATAAGAAGTAAAAAGATACAGAAAATGTGTTTTAGCAAAGTATGGATCCTTGCCATGTAGTCAGGATTAGTGTTTCCCAATGCCCTGATCTATTAAGCCAGGCTAGTTTTCTTCTTAGATATTGAGGAAAGACAATAACTGAGTAACAGGAAGGAAGGAAGAAAGGAAGGACAGAGGGAGGGAAGGAATGAAAGAAGGAAGGAAGGGACTATTCCTAAGACTTAAGGGTTTCTGATCTCTGTGAACTATAACTCTCCACTGCGACTTCTAGTGACAGGTAGGTGAGGGATCTGAGTGGGTCCCAATACAGGTCCCAGGCATTTTCCCCATCCTGGCACATATACTGGTCTATAGGAGTCTCTAGCCTCCTCTTTTGCTTTATGTCTTTCCCTGCTAGGTAAGTGATCCTGAGCTACATTCCTAAGCCTTGGCATTAGCCCTGTGAATCCAAAAGGTTCAGAATCCTGATCCCTCAGTTGCAGCTGTCTAATAGTGCCTGTGACAGCCCCCAGACTCCAGTAAAGAGGGGCAGTGGCAATGCCTGAGACAACAAGGATTGATCTGGGAGGATAGGGGAGGGCACAGGCTGCAAGAGGCAGTGATATGAGCCCGGCAGGCAGCTGGGAGAACAGCAGAAGAGACACAGGCCTCAGTACAGCAAAATGGACCCTACATGTAGTAGCTACATCCAGTAGCATCCAGTTGGCCCGTTAGGCTTTTGCTTGGTACAATATGGAAATAAGGCCCCTCCAACTGCTGCCAGTAAAGGTATCCCATGGTAAAGAGACAATTCCTCAGGAAGAGCTTACAGAACCAAGAGAAGAGGTCTTCAGAAAAGTTTTGCTTTTTGGTGACAGGGAGAGGTGAAACTATGGAAGAAGAACAGTCCCCCGCAGAGACTTCTAATGGGACAAAGATTTGCTCTCCCCCCACGTATGTTTCCCAAGGATGGAGAGTAGTTGTATGCAAGAAGGTAATGGCCTCTTTCTTAGCTACTGTACTACAAATGACTCCATGATGAAGATCAGTGACTGTGACAGAAGTGTCATCAGCTGTGCTATGGCCCTGATGTTCCTGATGCTGCTCCTGGTTGTCATCATCACCTCTTTAAATTGGGAGATGAACTGTGAACTAAAAAGATCAGTCTCACTGACCTCATGCGCCAGATGAAATCCAGGACTCAGTTCTTCCAAAGGTGGAAAATAGAGCTGGAGATTTCTGGTCTTCATTCTCCTTCATAGTCTGTCACTATATTTACTAAGTTCTGTCATTCTGGATAAACTGATCACCTGAAATATCATCATGCTGATTAACTCAGCTTTGGATACTCAGCATTTTCTCAACTCCTCTGTGGCTCTCCTCTGATTCAAGGGCTGAAGGGTGACACACTGAATTCCTCCCAAAGCTTTATTTTACAGAAGTCTGGAATTTGGACTTTCCAGTCAACTCTCCATTTAAAATCAGTAGCTCTGCTTGCTTGGGACTATATGGAATAAGATAGACCCTGGTCCCCACACCCCACTTTCCAGCATCCTTTTGTGTTGTCTTTCCCCCATTAGATTGTATGTTCCTTGAAGGCAGGGACTTTCTTCTTCTTACTTGTGTTCCTAGACCTTGCACAGCTCCTGGCATATATTTTGGGCACTTAGTAAATATCTATTGAATTGAATTGGATACTTCGGGGGCTACGACATTGCTTATTGTTATTTTTTATTTTTGGCATCTTCTTGCTTTAGTTTTTCTTTTCCTTTCCCAGTGTTTCCTATGTCAGGCTTCCAAACTCAAGGTTGTCCAAAAGTAGCCATAAGGACATTTAGGTAGCAGAAGATCTTCTAGAAGACCCTTAGAACCTTGCTAGCCAAAGGTGAGATATAGGAGGAGCAATATCTACAAGGCTCCCTGACATTTAAGCTGAGTTAGTTTTTCCTTAAAAGGTACTGAAACCATCCTATGAACTAATTTGGCACAAGAGGATAAGACCTGATTCATTACCATAGCTTCTTGGTGACCTGAGTATAAAAACTAGTGCACGGGGAATTAAGAGCTGTCTTCTCAGGTTTGATCAGCATGTCAGCTTGGCCATCACGCAGGCAAAGAAGCTATATTCAAATGAATAATTGCGATATCCTTTTTGGATAGCCTTTCCATTCTATTGTCAAGTAAAACCTCCTTTTGTGGCAAGTTTCTCGTTTCATTCCATCCCCAACCTTGAACTACCAGACTAGCTTGAGAGTTAAGCCTGCCACAACAAGGGGATTTGTTGTGTTCAGGTAAATGTGGGTCTAGATGACCTCTTACGTCCCATCCAGCTTGAAGATCCTATGATCTATCGTCTGAAAAGATAAAAACAACCATGCTGTCAGATATTATTATTCCCACTTAACAGATGAGAAATTTGAGGCTCAAAGATAAATGACTTGAATGTTAGACTTGAAGTCAAAAGACCTATTCAAACATGAAACATCTCAGGAAGTAATAAGCTCCTTCTTCCTGGAGATCTTCAAGCAAAAATTGTCTAACAACTTCTTAGGCATGTCATGAAAAGGATTCCAGTCCTGGTCTGGAAAAATGTCCTGTAGCTCCATTCAGGTTTGGAGACTATGTGGTTCTGTGACCTGCATTTAATGTGTGGCTTTGCCACCTACTTTCTGTGTGACACTGGGCAAAGACTTTTCCTTCTAGGATTAAATGTTCTCTTCTAGAAAATTAAGGGATTGGCCTATATCAATGGTTCTCAAACTTTTTGGACCCATTTACATTCTTAAAAATTATTGAAGACTTCCCAAAAGGCTTTTGTTTATTTGGGTTGTATCCATCAATATTGTATTGGAAATTAAAATGAATATGGATATGGAAATATGAATACGGAATATTAAAATGAATATGAATATGGAAATAGCTGTGACCTTGCAGGCCCCTGAAAGGGGCTCAGAGATCCCTGGAGACCTCATAACACACTTTGAGAACTTATATCCCAGGATATCTCTAAAGTTTCTTCAAGCTTGACCACATTTTGATTTTGTGACTTGCCCAGAGTTATACATTTAAATTCAGAGCCAGGAGCAGGTTTCAGTTTCCCTCTATCCTACACCAGTACCCTTTTTACTACGTACATAATATGTTAACAACCAAGAAAAAATTAAGTTTCATAGCCATTAAGGTTTCTGAAGTGAGAGTAAATTATCATACTTTCATCATATTTGTTAGCAACCTAGAGCCAACCCTTCATTCAGTCACATTTGGAGATGAACTTAAGGAAATGTGGATGGGGAGAATAAAAGTGAGTAACTTACAACCTGCCACTCAGCACAACCAATGTCTGGTGTCAAACTGGATCCTAATAGAATTAGCTGCAAGCAAAATCCTAAACCATCAGAAAACTAGCTGTCAAATGAGACACATAATTAACCAAATAATTTTCCTCTACCAAAGGAAATACTGACTGGACTGTTGTAAAACAGAAATGGAGTTTGAGAAGAGAATAGAAGGTACAACTGAATGGTTTTCCAGACTTGATCCGTGTAAATTCAGTCTACACAGATGCTTAATGATGCCTTTAAGTAGTTGATGATGGCATTAGCATTCAAGACACGGATATCATCTAACTTACTCATCTCCATTTTATGGATGAGAAAACTGAGCCCCAAAAGATTATGTGACTTGCTTGTGATCATACAGGTAATAAGCAGCAGAAATGGGATTTGAACCCTGACCCTCCAACTCTAAAATTCATTGATCTTTCCATGTTCTACTTTAGAGAAAAAGAACCTAGGATAATGATAAGAACGGTGGATTTGGAGTAAAGTTTAATGCTGATTCTGTCACTAATTCTCTATATGAAGTTGAACAAATAACCTAATATTTCTGAGCCTCGATTCAATACAATTAAATATTTAATAAGTATTTACTATGTGTGGGGCACTAAGGATTAAAAAAAATAGCCCCTGCATTCAAGGAGCTTATATTCAACTAGAAGCACATAATAATAACAATAGCAATAATAATAAAGTCAACATTTATAGTGTTTTAAGGTTTGCAAAGTGTTTTACAAGTTATCTCATTTGATTCTCACAACAATCCTGGGAGGTAGGTGCTATTTTACAGATGAGGAAACTGAGGTAGAGGTTGCAACTTGTCCAGAGTCACACAGTTGGTGTCTGAAGCAGGATTCAAATTCAGGTCTTCCTAACTCCATGTCCCATGCTCTGTCCACTGCACCACTCAGCTGCCTATAACATATAACATATCCACAAGTAAATAAAAACCAAGTATATACAAAGGATCTATAATTCCAAGAGGGGAGATGACTAATAGTGGGGAGGGAGAGCAGGGATCAAGAGGGGCCTCCTTTAGAAGATGGAGCTCCAATCTGCTCATCTTTAAAATGAGGATAACAATACTTAAACTGCTTGGACAAAAAAAGCACTTTGTAAATTACATAATGCTATAAAAATATGAACCATAATTATTACTACCCACACAAACCACCAACCATAAAACTGATGTCTGGACAAAATTCTCCCTGAGTTTTCCATATTTAACTCATCTTGGAGAACCCTGACATGGCTCTAGGTATAGGGAAATCCCACAAACATAAAGGGCTCTTCTTAAGGCCATAAGTAGTTAGGTAAGTCCAATAAACCCTCAATAAGAAGCAAAGAAGGAAAAAAGTTCATGAAATGCACTTTCTGCAATAAAATTAGTGGAAATGAAATTATATTTAGAAATGATCAGGATGTACATATACTTTGACCCGTGGGACAATTTTATTTGTATCGCTTTGTGGGATTCTTAGCAGACTGTACATTTCTTGAAGGCAGGCACCCTTTATCTTTTTTTATTACCCCTTAGCCATGCTACTCTTAAATAAAGTAGAGCTTTAAAATACAGTGAAATTGGAATCAAATCCATCTATAAATACATCTGCTCCATTTTTTGTATTCCTATCCTAACATTTATTTATGAAGCATTTCATATGTCATTGTGTCCCCATTTTAAGAAAACTCAAAATAAAAAATCCCAAACTACAAAACAGATAGAATTGGGGCAGCAAGGTGGCGCAGTGAGTAGAGCACCGGCCCTAGAGTCAAGAACCTGAATTCAAATCTCACCTCAGACATTTGACACACTTACTAGCTATGTGACCTTGGGTAAGTCACTTAATCCCAATTGCCCTGCCTTCCCCCTTCCAAAAAAAATCAAATAACAAAACAGATAGATTAGTGGGTGTTTTAATAACCCTGCATTCTTCACTTTACAGTAGGATTTGGAGTCAGGTTTTCCTAGTACTTATATGATACCATTGAACCAACAATATTTTGATTTAGGCTCACTTTGCAGGAACTATTTTTGTAAAGACTATGGCATTGTTGTATAAGTAGCCTGTAGGGTAATTTTCAGATGAAGGAATCAAAGCTACCAATAATCACATGAAAAATGCTCTAACTCACTATTGATTAGGGAAATGCAAATTAAAACCACTCTGAGGTACCACCTTACACCTCAGAAAAATGACAAATGCTGGAGGGAATTTGGAAAAATTGGGACACTAATGAATTGTTGGTGGAGTTGTTAACAGTCCAACCATTCAGGAACTATGCCCAAAGAGCTATAAAACTCTGCACACTCTTTGACCCAGCAACACCATTACTAGGTCTGTATCCCAAAGAGATCAAAGAAAAGGGAAAAGGACCTATGTGTTCAAGATTCTTTATAGCAGCTCTTTTTATGGTGGCAAAGAATTAGCAAAGGGATACTCATCAATAGGGGTATGTCTGAACAAATTGTGGTATATGACTGTGATGGAATACTATTGTGGTATAAGAAATAAAGAACAGGATGGTTTGAGAAAAACCTGGGAAAACACATAAAATTCTGCAAACTGAAGTGAGCAGAACCAGAAAAACATTGTACGCAGTAACAGCAATATTGTAAGGATGAACAGCTGTATAAGACTTAGCTACTCTGATCAAGACAATGATCCAGGACAATTCCAAAGGACCCATCATGAAAAATGCTATCTACCTCCAGAGAGAAAACTGATGAACTCTGAATACAGATTGAAGCATATTTTTCACCCCATTTTTATTGTTTCATTTTGTTTGTTTCCTTTCGCAACATAGCTAATATGGAAATATGTTTTGCATGACTTTACACATATACATTGATATCCAATTTCTTGCTTTCTCAAGGAGGGGAGAGGAGCAGAACGGAGAGAGAGAATTTGGAACTCAAAAAATTTTTAAATGATTGTTAAAAATCTTACATATAATTGGAAAAATTTAATAAATTAAATAAAAACAATTTTTAAAATGAATAGCCAATAGGATTCTTCCATTTGTATCTAGATTTCACAATAGCATTGCTCAAAAAAGGTTGTCTATATTCTTTTATCAAGTATAAGGAGCTCTTAACTCACTGATAGACTGTTGTCCTCAGAGGCTAAGAGCCACTCCCTAAGGAGTCAGAAAAGAAATAATCTAGGTCAATAATAAGATCTGACATTTATACAGCACTTTTAAGTTGCCTATCTGCTTTGCATACATTATCTCATTTGGCCTTCTTAACAACCCCGTAAAATAGGAAAGATAGTGATTTGAAACTCCGTTTTATTACAGATGAGGACACTGAGGCTTAAGGAGATTTTCCCATGGTCAGTTACATGTTATATCTCCTCTCGCTCTAAGACCATCCATCACTCTTTTCACAGATGGCATCAAAGGTGAGTTTTATTATTCTCTCATTCTAAAAATGGACTGCATTAGCCATAGTGTGTGTGCTTAGCACAGTGCCTGGCACATAGTAGGAATTTAATAAATATTTATTGGTTGATTGGTGTATGACTAGAATACTAGACCTGGAATCAAGTGACCTGGGTTCAAATCCTGCCACAGACAATTACCAGCTCTATAATCATGGCCAAATCACTTAGCCTCTCAAATCCTCAGTGTTTTCTTTTTTAAAAAAATCTCTAAAACTGGGGACATTTGAAGAACCTACATCACAGGACTGTTGTGGGGGAAATACTTTGCAAAAACACCTTCACATGCAACATAAATGTGAGTTGTCACCATAAGTATTATTTCTCACCATTTTTCCCCCTTTGGCCTCTCTCTCTCCCTCCCTCCCTCTCTCTCTCTCTCTCTCTCTCTCTCTCTCTCTCTCTCTCTCTCTCTCTCTTTCTCTCTCTTTGGTAAATATAAGCGCAATCCTAGACTAACAGATATATACTTTTATTGTCAGAACTGAAATGCATGTTTTATAGTGAGGCTGGTATTATTCTAAATGAATGAAGAACAGTTTCTGTTTATCTTTGGAGCTTGTTGAATCCTATGGGTTTTAATTTTTGTTCTTTTTTCAATTTATTAAATGCAAGAATATTCCTATGGGCTTTGAAACTGAGCACATCCAAGAAATCCAGACAATCAACAGGTAAAACAGTAGATTGTACCATTTTCCACTGACGTTGCTACTTAGATGCCTCATCATAGAATAGTAATAACTCTGGGTTTCTGTAGGGCCTGGATGAATGAGATCCCATTCTCCCTACCTATGGCATTGTAGAATGAGGCTGATATTATCCTAGAAAAAGAAAGGACAAAGTTTCTGTCTGTCTTTAAAGCTTGTTAATCCTAAGGGCATTCAGCAACACATATATGAAGAGACATTATACCAACAATGATTTTTTACATGATTTCATTTGTTTTTTTTTCAACTTATTAAATGCAAAGAGTATTCCTGTGGGCTTTAAAACTGAACGCATCCAAGAAATCTAGCCAACAAATATATAAAACAGTAGATTGTACTATTATCCACTGACGTTCCTACTCAGAGACTTGATCATAACATAGAAATAATCCTGGGTTCCTGGAGGATGCAGCAGTAGAGTATGTCTGACAGGACTTACCAAGATGGAAATGCTTTGAATATAGATGCTAGAAATGATGCATCATAAGTATAGCAGCCTAGCTAAATATGAAGGAACTCACCAACCAGAAGCTGGGTCACAAGATGATTGCATGTTTTGCCCAGGGCAGTTCATCTTGGTGGGAGTGGTTGTCCATTCCAATGAAATCAGGTTACTTTGAAGCTAAAGCATGGAAGTTCTATCATAAATGAGACTATTTTATTTGTCGAAACACTAAATCCTTGCTTTAATATTAAAGAGGCCATTAACATCCCTATATGAAGCATCATTCTCGGTAAGCATTGTGGTGTTGCCTAAGGCTGTCTATTATCACCTTAAAAGAAGGATTTTTCTCTCTGTGGAAGATGGTACACTATTCCAGACATCGAGAAAGCCTGCTGGAGTTGTGTCTAATAAGGCTGGCAGCATTTCATTAAATATTTATCACTGACCAGATTTACTGCTGCTTTTTCCCCCCAAATACATTCTAATAATAGTATCTCTTCCTGATGGGCATGCTCAGGGACTCAGATTTGACCAACACATCAGAAAGAAGGATGCTATCTAAAAGGACAGCTGTGAAAGCATGGCCACTTTAAATATCAGAACACAGTCAATTTGATAAAAGGATTTTCAAACTCTAAAATGGTCTTTAAAGTTGATCAATCATCCTCAAGAAGGAGTTGAATGCCTAACTGTGTGTCCAATATTGCGCTAGGTGCTGAAGGGATTCCAAAAGAAGTAAAAGCCTTGACCACAAGGAATTTACAATCTAGACTGTATTTATGAAAACCTGGAATAAGATAGCATTGACCAATGCTGGGTTTTTTTTTTTTGCCTAGGGTCTGTGAAGTTATTTATTTACTACTTTGATAACTATATTTCAATATAATTGTTTTCCCTTGTAATTCTGTGTATTAAATTTTATGTACTTAAAAACATTATTCTGAGAAAGGGTTCATAGGATTCCCTCAACTGCCAAAGGGTGTGCTAGAGCACAGTGGTATGCTAGAGCCAACTTGAATGGCTTGGCAAGAGCCCAATTGGTAAATATCCAGTGTGAGCATTTATACCTTGGAAACTGCCAAATACTACAATCAGGGCTTGATTTATTGTTTCGTTGATTTCAAGACTTAATAAATTGAGCAGAAATGTTTAACATAGATTAAGTCTAAAAAGTGTGTCACATGTACGTTTTTTTTTCTGGAGAACTAGTCATTAAATATTTACCAGCATATCCCCGGGTTCATGACACCAAAAAAGGGGTTAAGAATTCCGATCCAGAAAAGAGAGAAAGCGGCAATGGAATCACAAGACCTGGGTTTGCGTTTCTGGCTCTGCTGCTTGCTAGCTCTGTGACCCTGGGCAAGTCACCTTACTTTAAGCCTCAGTTTCCTCTTCTTCAAACTAGGGATAATAGTATCTCATTACCATTTCCTAGGGTTACATGAAGATCAAATGAATAATTTATGTAAGGAATTTTATAAACTGAGGCTCTGGAGTTGGAGGTGGAGAGTTCAAATCCTGCCTTTGATATTTCTCTCTTATGTGACATTGGCCAAGTCACAAATCTCCCTGGGTGGCTTCCGAGGTCACCTTGCTGATTCCCTTCTACATCTAGTTCTAAGGACTATATAAATGTAGGCTACTATTATTATTATTCCTGGTAGGAGGGAAGGAGAGTCATCTGATAGATAGTACATTTGGTTATTTTCTGTTTTCATCATTTACTTACCTTGGGCAAATCTTAAACCTCTCTGCCATAGCTTTTCCTGATTATAATTGTGAGTACATAATACCAGCCCTATATATCTTCTTCAATAGAATGCTATAAGTGAAGACAAATAGCCAGTAAGCTCTGTGAAGAAAGGTGTTATTTAAATTCAAAGTACTATTATTAGGGCTCCATGCAGTTTCTCAGAGGATGGATAAGCAACAGATGGGGGCCTAGAAACTCACATGAATTATTGTTATTTTCTGAATTTTTCCTCCTCCCACCGTCTCTTGTTTATTATTTATTAAAATTATAGCTCTAACCTACATAACAAGCACACCAGAAGGCGTCTGTGCTTGGGCTGCATTTTCTAGAGACAATTTGCTGCTGGCATTTCAGATTTTATAACCTGGCTTCCTCTGAAAACATGGTGGGTGCTTACCAACAAGGCCGTTGCTACAACATGGACAGAGTCACCTGTGTGATATACAAAAGCAACGTCTTCCCCCACCAACCTGCCATTACTCCCTGAAATGCCTACCATATGTGCATCCTTGGGTTGAAGGCATCAGGGACTCCATCAAAATGCAAACTTATCTAGAAATATGAAATCTACAAAATCGCCATAATCAAGTTAACATCTATCATAAATGAGTTTATATTAACTAATCCCCTAGCATAAACTAGGCATATATATTTTTATGGAGAATGGGTCAGGAAAAGTTCAGAGCGTGTGATGATGCCTGAGAATGGGGCCCCCGACAATGGAAAAGCGGAAGTGTTCTACAAAAGTAGGAAGAAGAAATAAAGGGAGAACAGCCAAGGTAGTAAGAGGATTAAGGGAGTGAAAACAAACAATGCCTATTTCCTGGTTTTGTGCTGCTAACCAGGCTTTATTCTTTAACTTCTCAGAAAAACAGTTATGCATCCTAAGCCAGAACAGTTGCATTTTTCACTGTAAGTATGACTTGACAGCCAATTCACATCCTGAAGCAGCTTTACATTAAAAGAAAAAACTTGAGATTTAGAGGAAGGAATGTCAAGACACTTTTACCTGAATTGGTATTCCCTAGACCTGAGAGGCAAAGCTGCTTGCAAAGGCAATATCTGAGGAGCTCACTGTTGCTGGGCAGAATGCAAGAGAGAGCCTGGAACACGTCGTGCCTGTTTGTTGCTGCTTGCTTTTTGTTGTTCCCAAATAAATGGATGCTAATTGAGAGAGAGTGTGGTTCATATTTGTATGACACTCTGGGTACATGCTCGAAGTCTCATGAGAGCTGCTTTAAATTAAAGCTAATGTTAAACTCTGCTTAATTAGCATTGTCTGTAGCTGATTTCACTTTTTCCTGTTAGAGGGAAGAATGTGCTAGGTTACAGTTTCCCTGTTTTAAAATGCTAAAATATATGATGGAGGTGGAGGAAGTGATTTCGTTAGCTGAATGACTTGCTGGCAAGAGGGAATCAGGCAGGATGGCATTTTACTAATTAAGAAGCATGCGGGACTAACCAGATGGGAGGAAATGCATAGTAGAATTCTCTCTCTCTCTCTCTCTCTCTCTCTCTCTCTCCTCTCTCTCTCTACTCTACTCTCTCTCTCTTCTCTCCTTCTCTCTCCAAACTCAAGACAATGGAGAGAAATTCTCCAAAGGATACCATTTTAGGAACCTTTATAATTAGATGAGTTGTGCGTTTAGTGGCAACTTCCAAGAAGAGTGAATCAACCATTCAACCCTGAAGGGTTCAAGTTAAAGAGGGCTAAGAGCTACAATCAGTGTGGTATGGATTTATGGTGAGTGGGACCACATTGGCTCTTCTACCTGACCATGAGGCTCTAGTGGAAATAGCGGAGAGGTTTGTAGTCACTGATTTTTCTTCACTATTTCTGACAATACGTGCTGCAGTCAAAGAATCCATTATCAACTGGCCAGCTAACAGGGATAAGCCTTTTCATATTTAATGAGATTGGTCTTGGGACACTGGGTCAATAGTCGACCAATCAACATTTATTAAGTGCTTACTATATGCCAGACCTGTGCTAAGTGCTAGAAATAAAATAGAAGACAAAAATACTGTCCTTGCTTCTAGGAGCTCACATGTCAATATGTAGGGGTATATGCAAACAATTATGTACATATAAGATACATACAGTATAACTGGAAACCAATTTCAGAGAGAAGAAGGGTAAAGGAGAAATTTGGAAAAAGTCTCCTGAAGAAGGCAAAATTGAGCTGAGTGCTGAAGGAAAGCCAGGAGGCAAAGGTGAGGAGAGAGAGAATTGGGCACGGAGGACAAGTCAGGGAAAAGGAACAAAGTGGGGAAATGGGCGTCTCATACGCAAAGAATAGCAAAAAGCCAGAATCACTAAATCATGGAGGACTTAGAGGGGACTGAAATACAAAAAGACTAGAAAGGTAGGAAGCAGCAAAGTTGTGAAGGGCTTTGAATACCAAACAGAAGAGTTTATATTGGATCCTGGATGTAATAGGAGACAATGAAGTTTATCAGATAGAAGGGTTACGTGGTCGGACTTGCTTTAGAACACTCAATCTGGCAGCTGAGTGGAAGACGCACTGGCAAGAGGAGAGACTCAAGGCAGGGAGACAATCAGAAGACTATAATAATAGTATATGCATAAGATGATGAAGGCCTACACCAGAGTTTTGGCTTTGTAAGTAGAGAAAAGAGGGCACATACAAAAGATGTCGTAAAAGTGAAAACTACAAGACTTGGCAATAGATTGGATATATGGAGTAAGTGGAGAAGGGTGTCTATAATAAAGACACTGAGATTGTGAGCCTGTGTACTGGAGACATGGTGATGCCACTAAAAATTTTAGGGAAATTTAGAAGAGAAAGAAAGGAAGGTCTGGGGGGACAAGCAGGAGTGTTGGGGTGATAATGAGTTCTGTTTTGAACATGTTGAATTTGAGACGCCTACAGGAAATCCAATTTGAAATATCCAAAAGGCAGTTGAAAATGCAAAACTGAAACTCAGGAAAGAGTTTAGGGTTAGAAAAAATAGACTGGGGCATCATCTTCAAAGAAATAATAACTAAGAGAGAGGAGAAGAGGCCCTCACAAGAGAATAAAACCTCAGGAGAACACAAAAATAGTGGGCATGACAAAGATGAAGATCAAGTCAAGGACTGATTAGGATGCTTGATGAACAAACAGGCAAGAGCAATGTCCTGAAAACCAGGAAAGAAGAGAGTATCAGGGAGGAACAGGTGGCCAACAATACTAAAGGATATAGCAAGGTCAAAGGTGAGGATTGAGAAAAGTCAGTAGATTTGGCAGTTCAGAGACTGCGGGTGATTTTGGAGAGAGCAGTTTCATATAATGATGAGGTCAGAGGCCAAAATGCAGATGACTTAGAATTGAGTGGAGAAATGGAAGCAGTGAGTTTATCTCCTTTTCTCAAAGTTTAGGTGAGAAGGGGAGAAGAGATAAAGGACAGTAGCTAGCAGCAGAATTGGTAGGGTCAAGTAAGAGTTTTTGTGGTTTGTTTGTTTTTAATAATGGGAAAGACCTTGGTGTTTTCATAAGAAGCAGGGAAGCTGCAAGTAGATAGAGGAAGCAATATGGTGAAGAAGATGGGATGGGATCAAGGATATATATATATATAGCAGAGTTTGGTTTGGCAAGAAAGGACTACCTCCTCAAGTAAGACTGGATTGAAGGAGAAAATGAGGGAAGTGCTGAGAGATTTGGGATATGGAGGAGGGAAACAGGATCTCTCAGTGAATGGCCTCAATTTTTTTTTGGTGAACTACAAAGTGAAGTTCTCAGCAAGGAGATAGCATGAGGAGTGTCATGCCAGGTTTGGAGAGACATTGAAACATTTGAAATATCTGCTACGGTGAGTGGGAGAGGGAATCGATTAGGATTGCCTTGATGCAATGAGGGCTCGGTTCATGTTATGTAACACAAATCTGTGGTGGATCCAGTCAGCATAGTCTCCTGACATTTTCCTGAGCTCTGTTTAGCAGTATACAAACAGGATCAAAAGTAGAAGATGGTGAGAGTACTACAAAGTTGGAGTTTGGCAAGGCTAGATCAGCAATAGGAGAAAGATGCAAAGGACTTAAATAAATGATAGTATAGAATGATAGTACAGTATCAACCCCTACTTCATCAAGTGGTTGAAATTGAGAGAGAAGAGAGTACAGCCAGTACAAGAGTGATGGCCTGGGACAAGCACATGCAATGTCACTGGGACCATACTCAAAGCCTTTCAATTTGGTAGAGGTTCCCAGGGCTTATGTTTATACCCTTGAGAGCCAGTGTCACTTTGGAAACATGAAATATTGGAAGAGGATTTTGTGGATTTCGTACATGTGAAGGAAGAATTCTTGATAATATCATACAATGACTGGGACATTCTTTGTTTCCCTTAAGCTCATGCCCTTTCCCATAATTGTGCTTCTTCCTACATGGATGAGCACTGTGCAAGTGTCATCCATTTAATGCAATCACCCTACCTATTGTTAATTCAGGTGCCATTATTTGCCCCACTAGCTTGACTCATATTCAGGAGCCTCTCAGTGTGCCCATATATGCGACATAACATAAAAATAACATCATCTCAATTGGGTTAGACAGCTTAATGCAGCATTAAAACTGTTGGATCTGGAGTCAGAGGACCTTGGTTTGAATCCTGGCTCTGCCATTTGCTACCTGTGTGTCTTCAGGTATGTCATTTACCTCTCAAGGTCCCAGGCTCCTTCCCTGTAAAATAACGAGGTGGGACTAGATGACCTCTGAAGTCGCTTGCTGCTCTAAATCTGTAATTGTGTAATCTTGTCATCCATGCCATAACAGTTAAGATAAGCCCTCTATGGATTGTTAGACCCATCTTACTTCTGAAGAAACTGAGGATCAGAGAAATTATGTGACTTACTCATGCTCAGCAGCTAATGAGGCTGAATTGGGACATAGATCTCTCCTGACTCCAAGACTACCCCTCTCTCAAATAACACAAAAAGATTGTTTGCAGATTGGTCACTAGACACCAAAAACTCTTCATGCTATGACACATAGCTAGACAAAGGGATAACATCATAGGTTCATACAGGCATCAGGTACACCAGAGAATGATAAAAGAAAAACTTTACAGAGAGTTTGGATGAGAAGCCACGCTCACAGCCAAACAAAAGAGACTCTGAGGTTGACCATAGCTCCCCTGAATTCTTCTCCCAAGCAATGTCATTGTCATCCCAGAATAATCAGAGGATTATTCAGTTCTCAGATACAAGTCAAAATATACTTGGATCTCTTACTCACAAGGAGCCAACAGAAAATGGGTACAGAGCTGGGAGAACAGGTGTGTTTTCACTTGGAGGAAGCAGCGAGGGATATGAAAATGACTTAGCAGCTGGTGAAAAGAAGATTGAAGTTGTGCCAGGCAAAGGGTGGTGTTTTTTTCCCCTAATTATGCAAAAGCCTTCATTTCATTGATCACGTTGGTCTCTTCTTTCTCCTGCTACAGAATATGAAATCTGTATAACATCGTTTGGGAAGTCCAGGCAGATTACCAGGGCTTTTTAGTGAAGGACTGAGCACCCTTCTTTAAGTGCTAACCTTGCCATTTTCTCAGGGTTTGTGAACCATGGGAAGCTTAATTGGAAAAAAATGAGAGAAAAACTGAGATGAGATCTACTCCAAATTTTGCTCTAGTATCATGGTAATAGTCAAGTGTCATGGACTTCAAGGTAAAACCCATATAAGGGCACAGAGAAGTTGAAAGGCTATATTTTATAAACGTGTTATGATAGGATAATTGGCATAAAAGTGTTACCTAGAAACTGAATTAAAAGAGTTGGAGGATGGCCGTTGTGCAGGTTCATACTCTACTCAGGTAACTTTGTACATTTATATTATCTGCAAATCTGATTTTATTCACATTAAATTGAACTCCAATTTTCCCAAAGCAACGGAGTCTGGACTTCAAAAGGAATCAAACAAAGAAGACAAATCTAATCAAAATGCATTCCCCCTATATATCTTGGGACCCTGTGGGGCAGTATGCCAGGGTAATCATTCCCCCTCACGCCAGCCTGGTAGTCCTCCTGTCTATCTGTAACCCAGTCACTGTAGTCTCTGTCATAACCAGATAAGCCATAAAGGAGACAATGAATGAAGTTCCCAATGCAAAAGGAAAAAAAAGAGCAACTGTTTGAAAATATGTTAGTGATATCACTGGCCTCTCCATCAATCTTCTCCCACTCAGCAAGGCACAGACTGCTAAGTGGTGCCCCAGCTTTCAGGAAGAGAGGTTACCTTCTGACTTTGCAGCTTCTGGTTGTGAACCAACATTACACATCTCTCGACACTGTCAGAAGCTGTATCAGCACTGGGATCTGAGAACAGCAGCAGCAGTAAGAAGCTTCCATGTCTCCCTGTTTGACTTTGAAAACGTCAATCATTGTATAGTCTCAGATACATTGACTTGCACACTGTTTGGTAACATTGCTATGACAATGTGTTTTAAATATATGCTTAGAAGGACAATTTAAACATGACAGCAGTGAGAGTCAAGACAGACCATATTTTCCTTGCTGAATTGAGTATGCAAGGGAATCCGCACACACTGCCAGCGTTTTATTGTCATTTCTGTAGTCTTCTATGGTGTAAGAGTTCAGCGGTGTATGAAATTGACATTGCAAGCTAAATTGTTTGCTGTTAAATTTGTCCTTGAGGTCCATGCAACCAGGCTCAGAGCATTGCTTAAAGAATAAATCTTAGTAGCAGAAAACAGTGAGAGAGGTTTATCTCCTAAGTGACCAAGCAACAAACTCCTTAGTTTTGTGGTTTCCTCTCCACTATTTATTCCACCTACCCAAAATGATTCTCTTTAAATCTATCCACTCTGAAGTATTCCACAGAACAGCTCACTTTAGCATTATCTGCTACATACATATATCAGTGAATCAAAAAGCATTTATTGTCTCAGCTGTTCCACCACTGTTTGGACCATTGTATCCCCAAGCCCTAAACAGGATCCCACCTTGGGTCCCTCCACTCTGATAGGTCAGCTTTTGTATATTTTGCTGAGGCTCAGAACCCCAAAATGCTTTTCTCCTGCCCCAAACATTACTCTTTACACATCCTTCCACCCCCACCCTCTCTAGTTTCCATCTCCCCTTATATGTAATCCTCACGCATTACTTTGCGAGTAACCAGAAGGCAGGGACTGTCTTGCTTGCTTGAATTTTAATCCCTAGTGCTTCACACTAATGCCTGCCACATAATAAGCTCTAATTATAAGTTCTTTGTCTATATATCTAGGTGGTTATGCTGTGCTAGTCCTGAAGTATACTACCTTGACTGTATTATCATGTTCCCATTACCCCAGGGCTGTCCTCCTCTTCCCTCTCACCTATTCCTTTTGTCTTCATTCATTCACATACTTGTTCACTGCACATTTAGCAAGAATCTTTACATGTAATACACAATATTTCATCGCATAGTAAACACTTAGTAAATGCTTGTTGACTTGCTGACATATCTTACTTTTCTTCACAACATCCTCATAAGATAGACAAGATAAGTATGTTTAACCCCAACTCAAAGGTGAAGAAAATAGGGTCAGAAAAGTTGTCATTTTTTTACAATCATACAGCTAACAGATGACAAAACTGTGACTCAAACCTAGGCCCATTGACTCTAAATCCAGTGTTCTTTTCATTACAATATGCTGCTTTCATGAAGACTGAGGTCTGATAAGCTAGGGTTTTCCTTCTCCATATCATCTGATTTCTTTCTTCCCATCCAAGTATCTTCCCCAATCTTTCTTCCTTTTCTCCTTCCCTTTCTTTTCTTCTCCTTCAGCCCTTATTCTTTCCATTTTCCTGTGTCCCTCCTTTTGATTACTGTAAGAGGAAGATCAAAGGACAAAAGGACCAAAGAAGAAAGGAGATAAGAAAAAATGAAAAAATGTAGCTTAAATGTAGGCAAGTTTACTAAGTTTATTAGACCTGCATTACCACTTGTACCTTTCTTGTTTACCTCTCAAATAGAGACTATTTGTTCTGCTTCCTTAGGTAGGTACATACCACATTGCCCCTGGGGTACATGGGACAAGTAGAAAAAGATTAAAATATCATGTTGGAGGTACCAATTACTTGCTACATGAACAAAGGAAAATCACTTAGCTCTCTATGAATCCTTTCCTGTGCTTATAAAATAGGAATAATAATAATACTTAAACACTCCCTACTTATTTTAGCAGCTGGATGGCATAGTGGATAGAATGCTGGGCCTAAATCAGAAAGAAGTGAATTCAAATCCGGAGTCAGACAGTCACTAGCTATGTGACCATAGGCAACTCACTTAACCTCTATTTACTTCAGTTTTCTCACTTGTAAAAAAAAAATGGAATAAATAACATCACCTGCTTCACAGGGTTATTGTGAGGATCAAATAAGATAATATTTGTAAGAGTTTAGCACAGTGCCTGGCACATAGTAGGTACCATATAAATTCTTATTCAACCTTCTCTTCATGAAGATATTTTGAAAATTAAAGGAAAAGGAATACTCTGAAAAACACTTTGGGCTTTTAGATGATAGACTCCAAAATGAGCTTTTAAAAAAGTAGTGATCCTCCATGTGTATTATTTCTTTATTCATTTGGTATCTTTAGGGAAAGATCATCAGATCTACAAAAATCTAAGGCATATATGTAGATATAGAAATATTGTTATTTTATTTTGAATAAAGCAATGAAACCTCTACAACCCAATGAGCTTATATATAGATTGTAAGCAAGATGTTCCATCAGTAAAATGGGGATAATAACACTTATACTGCCAAACTCACAGAGATGTGAGAACCAAATGAGATAGTAAATGTAAATTGTGTTGTAACTGCAAAATAATATGAAAATGTAAAAAAATAAACTTGATTATAAACTTCCAAATTATCTAGACTTGTTTAATATGGATAGCTTGTGTTATTTTAAAAATTATGCTTACTTTTTGGCATAGCCTTTGAACTGCATTTCTAAAGGAATTCAATAAGGTCTGTTCATTTTGTGCCACTTTCTAGTTGAATGGGACCTCAGCTTATGACTTCCTGCTTTAACCCCTCTCTCTTACTAAGTAGTGTCAAAGGGAAAGAAAGAGTTTTCTCACTACTGAAAGAAAAATATTTTACTCACTACCAGCATGGTACTTGCAGCATTAGACAAAATTGTTCTTTAAAAAATGGTCTTAACCCAGGAATGTGCTAGAGCCACCTAGAACTAACTCTCAAGAGTTGATTAATAGATTTTCAGTGTGAGCATTTGCATCTGAGCAATCAGAAAACTCTACAAATCAGGGCTTGGTCTGTTGTTTTGTTAATCGTCCAAGAGATGGAGAAAATGTTAATGATGAAGATTTAACTCAAAAGGGGGTCCCACATGCATTTTTAATGGAAAGCCAGTTGTTAAACATTTGCCAGCATATCCCTTTAATTTCTATAGCAGAACCTAGGACTGAAAATTTCTGCTCATGCATAGTCAGTCTACTAATTGTAATAGCTATACTATAAAAGCCATAATTGTGGAGAGGCAGCATGGTACAACAGAAATAGCATTGATGTTAGAGTCAGAGGACCACTACCTGCATGATCTTGGGATTAATTTCCTAAAGCCTCAGTTTCCTCATTTGCAAAAACAAAAGGGTTGGACTAGATGGTCTCCGAGGGCCCTTTCAGCTCTATTTCTATCATCCTAAAAAATAAATGTTGTTGGGAGGGAGGACTTAATTTATAAGTTTACCTTCCCTTTCTTGTTGTGTGTTTATATTGTTCACTCCTAGTGTCCTAGAATCTCTTTGAATTGAATTTTCAATTGATTTCCAGCTATTCACTACCAAACAATACAGGAGGCTTGGTAATCATCTCCTTTCTGATAGCCGTTTTGTTCCCTGCCTATAGTCTCTTAAAGGATCAGTTGGATGCTCCATCTCTGGGAAGCTTGTAGACCCGGGGTATGCTGGGAAATGCTTAAAAGCTCATGCAGAAGGGTGAGAGGAAATATAGCATAACACATTTTAGTATGCATTATTAACATTTTCTCCATCACTTTCTTAAGTCTAGACAATTTTAAAAAACAATAAATCAAGCCCTGTTTTGTCACTTTTATGGATTTCCGAGGTATAAATACTCACATTGAAAATTTAACAATTGGCTTTGGAGAGCTGGTTTGCTGGCTACAGTAAACCCTTGCCATAGAGAACCATGTGAAGCCTCTGTCTTGGCAGATGTGTCAATTAAAAAGGTTTGAGAGACATAATTTCTGGGCAATTTAATCATTTTTATAATGCTAACATTTTAATAAAAGGATGGTCATTTGGCCATCTTTCAAAGACAATCATGGAGGGCAGGCTCATGGCTTATCTATTCTTTTGGAAGAGCTGTTCCTCAGGGTGGCAATCGAATGATTGGTTAACAATTAATGAGAGAAAGAATATAACAATCTGGGGCTGACAGTGACAATGTCACCCTTGGAAAGAGAGACTATCAGATAGTCACCATCTCTATACCCAGACCACTATCTCTATACCCAGACCACCCCAGTCTTGGACAATTTAGACAAAAGGGTCTGTCTCCACTCAAATTTGGGTGAATGGAATTCACCCCCTGTAAATTTGGATAGGTAGGGTCAGATAGAAGAGAAGGTTAACTCAACCTTCACAGACTAAGGTCTTGAAAGTAGAAAAAACATTAGTTATTAATAATCATTTCTCTCACAGAGGAGAAAACATTGAGCTATGTGGTCCATCTTTCATGGCCTGGATATTTGCATCATTTTAGGCTTTCAGGAAAAATAGAAAACTCCTGCTTAAATCTTAGATTAAAAGTTGGTCACACATACACCTACCATCTCAAAAAGGAAAGCCATCTCAACATGGAATGTTCTTCCTCAAACATTTTCCTCACTTTACTTTTTTGCATAGTTATTTTGGTAGATACCGAGTTTACCTGGCAAAAAAAAAATGGATGCTTTTATCTCTTTGCTTTGTCCCAGAAAATGCCTTCACAGAAACATTTACTTGGTTCAGTGAACAGACAATCACAGTCAGCTTCCACAAGAGCTTAGCTCTACAACTTTGACTGGATAGATACAGGGAGAAATGAAGAAGAAAAGGAAGAGGTCCTCTCCCACTTAGGACAGGTGTACATTTAAGGGAAGGAATATGATCCAATTTTTACTTAAAGCCTCATGACTAAATCTCTGTCTATCTAGTGAATTCCATTGAAGCAAAAACATCTCTCACAAGATAAAGAGACTCTGGTCAATAGTCCCATCTAATTACTGTTGCTAGACAACTTATTGATATAAGTTGATATTCTGATTTTTTTACAATGTCAGGTATAAGGAAAATATCCCCATGTTTGAACTGGAATACACTCTGTTAATTGTGTTAGTATAGGCCTCATGAACATGCACACACATACACATGAACACACATATACAAAATACTGCTATATTTTCATTCTAACTGTGGCAATTTTATACTAATCCGGTATCAACCTAATCGCATATAATCAGCCTCTAAGCACAGTTCTTGCATGGCTTTTTAAAAAATTATAATAGTGGCCGTAGATATGACAAAGCTCCCTTTAGGGCAGAGAAAAAGGGTTCCATATGATAATGACCAAGCATCTTCCACCTTCCCTGAAAACTAACTTTCTCTTTCTCTGTTCTTTCTGTTTCTCTTTCCTTCTCAATTGACAAATGTCAAACATAAAGTTGCAGGTGGGGGGATTCCAAAGTCATGAACCAAGCAGGTCTCAAACAGGCCACTTCTTCCACCTGGCTGCTTCCTATATCTCTTACCTATATCCAGGCTTAGTAGGGAAAGCACAGTCTCTGACAGTCATATGCCTATGATATTTATACAGTTGTCTTATAGAAAGTCATTACCTTTCTAATCCTAAACCCTTTATACAAACTTCCATTTCCCATTTACAAGTGTTATTAGGGCTGAATATTTATTAACACTCTGACCTAATAAGAAATATATCTTTTAGTTGGTTGTTCACCACAGAGCAAACACAATATAAGGTGCTAATAAGGCAACTTTCCTTTGATTTCAGCATAACAATAATAGCTTATCTTCACCTAGTACTTTATGGATAATAAGGTATTTTACATATTTTGTTCCACTTGATTCTTACAATGATTCTATGAAATAGGTAGTGCAGGTGTTATTATATCCCTTTCAAAGATGCAAAACTGTGATCAAGAGGTTAGGTGACCATTAACCCCTTATGTTCTATGGCGTCTCGTTTCGTGAGGTGTGGGAGAGGGGTAATCTGGCTGCTGGGGGGGGGGTCTTCTCTTCCCCTGGACTGTTCTACAGAATGGGTGGTCTCAGCTCTTGTCTGTGCTGGTGTCTGCCGCTTCCCCTGGCTGTGCAAAGCCCAGTCTGGGTTCCTGGTGCTGATGTTTGTTAGCTTCACCCCCTGGGGCTCAGTTACTCTCATTGTTCTGCTGAGGTGAGGGCTGCTGGGACACCTCTCTTCCTGCACTAGTCTCCTTCCGCCACCACAGGAAGGGCCCTCTCCCCTACTTCTCTCTCTACTGAAGCCCCCCTTATGGCTCCTCTGTTTCTCCTGAGGTATTATTCTCTCGGTTTATTCAAGGGAGGGATAAAAGCCACTTTACCTGCACATCATGGCTCCTGGAAGTTCAAGAAGGTGAATTTCAAACCTTTAGACTGTGGGTTGGAGGCCTCCGGGCTAGTTACTCCTGCAGCCCAGGCTCTGTGCTCCGACAGACTCCCATTCTCGACCATTGACCCCTTAGCTTTCAAGAAGGCATTATTCCTGATGAGGAACTAAATAAATGATCCCCAATATAAAAACATACTTTTTAATGCACATCTGCTTTATCCAGTCTTATTGTTCAGGAAGCTTTTCTTCTTGTTGGCATCACATGATGCTCAGCTGGCAATTACAAAGTAATTATATGAACAACCTTCTCAACATTACCTAGGTATTGTTTCTATAAATTCCCTGCAAATAATACATAGCTATTGATACATGAGGGGAATAGCAGTATAATGGAAGCCCAGACAACTTGGATTTAATTTCTGGTTCCGCAAGTTACTAGCTATATGGATCATGGGCAAGTCATTTGGTTTCTCGGGGCATATCAGTTTTTAAACAAAATGCTATGAATGTTTCAGTTTCTTGAATTGTGATGTCAACTGGGTATTTTACTATCAGCCACTGTCTATCTACCCAGCTCAGTGGAATTGGCTACCCAAGATCTTGATGTTAGCAAGGGAAACTCTAAGCCCCATATCTCTGCCTATGGAAATCCATTCTTTTCCTTCAAGAAAGAGCTTAGGCCTTGAAACCTTACCAATTCCTTCAAATGATTGTAATCTCTCCCTCCCCAGATTGTCTTCTAGTACTTTATCCAGATCTTTCCTTTGCTCTCACCCTCATCATGATCTATTTTGTATCATATTCATGTATGTATATGTCTTACCTCTCTTACTAGATTGTAATCACCTTGAAGGCAGGAACCATGTTATTTTTCATAAGAAAAATGTAAGCAATTATGATAGAAGGAAATATATAATTAACAATAATAGTGATGAATCTAAGTGGAACTAACTCAGCAATATGGAAAGTTGTAGAATGAATTAGAAAGCAGAATCCAACCATATGGTGGTGATTAGAAACAAACTAAAAACATTAAGATTCACATAGAGTTAAAATGAGGGATACTGTAGAATTGATTATGTTTCAGATGAACTAAAAAACACAAGGGTAGAAAACATCATCTCAGATAAGGCAACTATAAAAATAGACATGGTTATCAGAAATAAACAAGGAAACAACATTATACTTCAAGGTACTATAAACAATGAAATGATATCAATATTTAATATATTTGCACCAAGTAGCATACTAAGACCTTGAAGGAAAATTTTAATTTAATTACAGGAAGAAAAAGGGTCACCAAACTGTTAGGGATGTCAATGTGCCTCTTTCAGATTTAGAGAAATATAACAAATAATAACAAGTTAAAGATCTGAATAGAATTTTAGAAAAGCTAGATATGACAGATCTCTGATGATTATGATATGCAAATAGGAAGGAATAAACATATTTTTCAACAACACATTCACCACTACAAAAATTGACCATATGTTAGGGTATACAAACCCCACAAATAAATACAGAAAAAAAGGAATATTAAAGACATTCCTTACTGACCACAGTGCAAAAAAAAAAAAAGCATCTTTGAAGGAAGGATTATAACTTAAATGAAAAACTAAATAATTCCATCTTAAAAAATTATTAGATCAGAGAGTAAATCACAAATACAACAGATAAAAAAGACAACAATGAATAATATGCCAAAACTTTTGAGATGCAGCCAAAGCAGTACAGAGAGGAAATTTTGTATCTATAAAAACCTTCATCAACAAAAGGGAGGAATAATAAATCAACAAAGTGGGTGTGCAGCTAAAACCACCACTACCACTACCACCACCAAGAAAAGTAATAAATCAAAAAACCCTAACTAAATTCAAAAATAGAAACTATGAAAATCAAAGCTGATATAAGAAAAATTGAAAACAATAAACCTTTGTAATTGTTCAATAAAACTAAGATTTGTTTTTAAATAATAAAAGACAAGCCATCAGTTAATAAAAAAGTAAAACCAAATCACCAACATATAAAAAGAAAAAGGAGAAATCTTAATAAATGAGGAGAAAAAAGGATATTATTAAAATCTATTTTACCAATTATATGCCAACAAAAATGGTAGCTTAAGTGATGTAGATGAATATTTACAAAAACATAAAATATTCAGATTATCAGAACAAGAAATAGAGAATTTAAGTAACCCAACCACAGAAAAAGAAACTGAACTCTCACAGGAAAAATAAACCAGGAAGAAATGGATTTACAAGTGACTTCTATCAAATATTCAAAGAATAGTTATCCAATTTTATATGAATTGTTTGCTAAAGTAGGAAAAATACCTGAACTCCTTTTATGAGAAAAATATTGTCCTGGTACTTAAACTGGAGAACAAGAAAACTATAAATCAATAAATCTGAGATGGCAGATTAGAGACAACCCAGATAAAATCTCTCAACATTCCCCTCCAAACTACTTTAAAATAATGCCTCAAATCAAATTTTAGAGCAGCAGAGCCAACAAAAGGTAGAGATGAGAAATTTTTCTAGCCTAAGAAAACTGAAGAGGTTGGCAGGAGAAGTTTGTGGCACTAGGGTGGAAGGCTGTCCAGAGCCCATACATGCGGCAGCAGCAAAAGCTGCTATGGTAGCAGCTGCAGCTTTTGGGGCTCTCAGTCTACAGAAAGTAAAGGGGTGAGAAAACTAGTCAGAGAGAAAACACAGGGGACCTTTTATCAGCACTGGGTATAGCTGCACTGACTATCAACTCTATTGCACATTAGCAATTCTCAGTTGGAGTTCCAGAGTGGAGAGGAGTGCTGACAGTTGGTCACAAGGGAACAGGGACCCTGGTCAAAGTTCCAAGGCAAAGAGAGTGCCAGGTGCCTTTGCTGGGTAAAGATCAGAGCACAGACTATGAAAGCAGCAACCGCACCTCTCCCTGGATCACACCACCTCAGAAACATCAAAAACTTGCAGACCTACAGAACTAGCTCTGACAACAGCAGCATAGAAATGCCTAAAGCTTGGCACAGTACTTCCCCATCCCAAGGTGAGCAGAGCCCAACTTTAACATCAAGTTCAAAGTTAAAAAAAAATAGGATGGAAAAATTAGCAAACAACAACAAAAAATATTAGTTGATCATAAAAAGCTGCTGTGGTGGCAGGGAAGACCAACATGTAAACTCAGAAGAAGATGACGGGAAAACAGGTACAAACAAAGCTCCAAAGAAAAATGCTAATTAGATCCAAACTCAATAAGAATTCCCAGAAGAGTTAAAGAGAGAGATAAGAGTGGTAGAGGAAAAATTGGGAAAAGAAATGAGAGTGGTGGGAGAAAATTATGAAAAGAGAATTAACAGCTTGGTAAAAGAGGCACAAAGAGATATTGAAGGAAATAACACTTTAAAAACAGAATTGGCCTAATGGCAAAAGAGGCACAAAAATTGACTGAAAAAAGGAACTCCTTTAAAAAAAAAAAGAATTGACCAAACAGAAAAAGGTACAAAATCTCACTGAAAATAATAGTTCTTTAAAAAATTAGATTTGGGCAAGTGGAAGCTAATGACTCCATGAGACATTAAAAGTCAAAGAATTTAAATATAGATGAAAATGGGAAGTATCCCATCAGAAAAATAGCTGACCCAGAAAATAAATCAAGAAGAGATAATTTAAGAATTATTGGACTACCTGAAAATCATAATCAAAGAAAGAGTGTGGACATCATATTTCAAGAAATTATCAAGGAAAACTGCCTTGATATCTCAGATCTAGAGGGTAAAACAGAAATTGAAAGAACCCAGTTAAAAGGAGTTTACATAGACAGCATGGATATAAGTTCATTATGTTGGAATGATATCCAAAAAAAATGAAGAGATGAGAAAAAGGGATGGGAGAAGGGGGAAGGGAGAGGTAAAATAAAATTTTTTTTCTCACAAAGAGGCTTGCAAGGAAGAGTTTTTACAGTGAATAGGGATAATTAGGGGGGCAGTAGTTGGCAATGCTTGAACCTCACTCTCATTGGAATTGGTTCAAAGATGAAAGGAGAGAGAGAGAGAGAGAGAGACTTAGTCAATTGTATATAGAAATGTAACTTACCCAAAAAGGGAATAGAAAATGAGAGGGGAAGAGGATAAGAGAAAGTGGGGGGGAGAGGTGCTAAAAGGGAGGCCAGATTAAGGGAGGTGGTGGTTAGAAGCAAAATAGACATGGGGTGGGGGGAGGGCGGAACAAGATAAAAAGAAAGAGGAAGAAATGGCAGACAACGAGACACAGGGAAATACACAATTAGTAATCATAACTGTGCATGTGAATAGGATGAGCTCACCCATAACACAGAAACAGATCAAAATGGACTAGAAACCTGAATCCAACAATATGTTGTTTACAATAGACACTTGAAACAGAAAGACACACACAAAGTTAAAATAAAGGGCTAGACCAGAATCTAATATGCTTCAATGAACTTTAAAAAAAAAAAAGGCAAGGGTAGCACTTCTTATCTCAGACAAAGCAAAAGCAAAAAATGAGCCTAATTAAAAGGGATAATTAGGGAAACTACATTTTGCTAAAAGATACCATAGACAATGAAGAAATATCAAAGATTTGTAGAGCAAGTTTATCTGATAAAGCCCTCATTTCTCAAAAATATACTGAGTACAGAACCAAGTGAAATTTATAAAAATAAGAGCCATTCCCCAATTGATAGGTGATCAAAGGATATACAGTTTTCACAAGAAAAAAAATCAAAGCTATTTATAGTTATATGACAAAATGCTCTAAATCATTATTGATTAGAGAAATGCAAATAAAAACAACTCTGAGGTACCACCTCACACCTGTCAGAAATGACAAATGCTAGAGGGGATAAGGGGAAAATAAGTACACTGATGAACTGCTGGTAGAATAGTGAGGTGGTCCAACCATTCTGGAGAGCAATTTGGAACTAGGCCCAAAAGGCTATAAAAATGTGCATACCCTTTGACCTAGCAATAACACTACTACTAGATCTGTATGCAAAAAAAGATCAAAGAAAAGGAAAAGGACCTACATGTACAAAAATGTTAACAGCAGTTCTTTTTCTGGTGACAAAGAATTAGAAATCAAGGAAATGATCATCAATTGAGGAATGACTAAATGAGGTGTGGCACATGATTTGATGGACTACTATTGTGCTATAAGAAACGACGAGGGAGGGGGGAGAGAGGTTCAGAGACACATGGCAAGATCTATATGAACTAATGCAAAGTGACATAAGAAGAACCACGACATCATTGTACGCAGTAAGAGCAATGTTGTAATGATGATCAGCTGTGAAAGGCTTTGCTACTCTGATCAATACAATGATCCAAGACAATTCTTAAGGATTCATGATGAAAAAAATGCTGTGCACATCCAGAGAGAGAACTGATGAACTATGAGTACAAATTGAAATATAATTTTCTCACTTTTTTCTTGCTTTAAAAAATATGGCTAATATGGAGATATGTTTTGCATGATTTCACATGTATAATTGATATCATATTTCTTGCCTTCTTAGTGGGTGAGGGAGGGAAGGAAGGGAGGAACAAAATGTGGAGCTAAAATTTAAAAAGAAAAGAATATTTTAAATAATAAATGGTAGATTGAAGAAAATATTTAAAAAGAAAATAAATATAAGCTATTAATAACCACATGGAAAATGTTCCACATCTCTAATAATTAGAAAAATGAAAAACAAAAACTTCTGTGGTTCTGCTTCATATCCATCAAGTTGGCAAAGAGGACAAAAATGAAGAAAAATACAATTGTTAGAGGTGTTATGAGAGGACAGGAAAAATAATGCATTCCTGGTGGAGTTGAGAATTGATAAAGCCATTCTGGAAAACAATTTTAACTAGACCCCTGCAAATCACTGAACTGTGTAATATCCTTTGACCCAGTAATAACACTACTAGACATATATCCCAAAGAGGGTAAAGACCCATTTGCAAAAATATATTTACAGCAGATTTTTTTTATAATAGCAAAGAACTGGAATCTGTTTGGGTGTCCTTAAATCAATCAATCAATAAACATTTATGAAGCACCTATTATATGCCACACACTATGCTAAGCAAATTAATTGTGGAATGGCTGAACAAATTATGTCATAGGAATGGGACTACTCAATTCATGTGCCACCACTGTTGGTAAACTTTTCTTGATTCTGTTAATTATTAGGACTGTCTCAAATTATCACATATATGTCCATATATACATATGTGTATATACATATATACATACCGTGGTGGGATTCAGCCAGTTTGCAACCAATCTGGTACCTAATTTTAGGTTGAGTTCAGCAAACCAGTTGTTAGCAGGGGCAAGGCCTGCACCTGCCAGGTCAGTGGTGGCAGCGGCAGCGCCTTGGCTCGGTTCCATGGAGAATCAGTTGTTAATTTATTTGAATCCCACCACTGTAAAATACTTATCCATTTACATGTTATACAGGATATTCCTAAAGTCTGGACACATAGGCAAAAATGCATATTTTCAAGAAATGAAATGCATGAAATTTTCAACAACATTTTATTTGATTGGAACATTAACAAATAACATCTTCAATATGATTTCCATCATTTGTGATTCAAAATTGGAACATTAACAAATAACATCTTCAATATGATTCCCATCATTTGTGATGCACTTTGCAAGATTCACGTGAACTCGATGCAATAATTCCACATTGCCGTCAATTTTAGCACATTCACTCTTTATGCTTTCAATCGAGTGTGTTGCATCTGTGATTTTCATTGAGTACACCTTCTCCTTTAGCATACCACAGAAAAACAAGTCAAGGCGGCTCAGGTCTGTTAATATTCCAAATATTCCAAAATACGCATTTTGCCTACGTATCCAGACTTCGGGGACACCCTGTATAATTCCAATAGAATTAAGTTCCTTAAGGACAGGGTGTGTTTTTCATTTTGTCTTTTTATACTCTAAAATCTTGTTGAATTGGATTGGATTTGGTTAACCTTGTAAGAATATATTATTCTAACCTAAAAGCGTTAAAAAAAACAGTTCAAATACATTTTCTAACATCCCTGAATGAGTACATTACCTCCTTTTCTGTCTGTTATAGTAATGCTAGGCTACAGACAAATGGAGCTTTAAATCTGTTCCACTAGTCATTCCAGCATTTGGACAGGTAGCTTTCCATTAGGTTGGCACATCCAGTTTTAAATTGCAAAGATTGCCTTTATAAACCTGTATTCAGCAACTAAAATAGATATAGGTTTTAAAAGTCACTGTAAAGAATTTTATTCTTCCATCATTTGTAAGAAATTATGTTGTTGACTTTTGACAGAGTGCAAAAATATGGTTTACTCTATGCTTTTAAAATTGGCTGTATTGTCAGTGCTGATAAAATCATAGAAAAGGGTTTGGGAAGTAAGTTGCACATTGATTGGCTCTTGAATCTTTGATTGTCTAAGAGCTATAGGAGGTCCTTTGAAAGACAAAAATATTTCAGGGGAAAAAATATTTCAGGCTCTGTCTTTCCTACAGTCACTATAGTGAGGTACTCTTATGTAGGGTCAAGGACGTCAAAACTCAAATATCAAGAAAGGGACCAATCAGGAATTGGAATCAGGTTATCTGACTGAGATTAGAAACATAAAAATCAGGTCCTAAAGTGAAGCAGAGGTAACAAGCATGAAGTCAGAAGCACAATAAGGGAAGAGGAAGGGAATAAGAATTTAAATACTATTTATATTACATTTATATTTATTATATTATAATTATATACTATATATAATTTATATTCTACTATGTGCCAGGCCCTGTGTTAAGTGCTTTACAAATATTACTTTATTTTATCTAGACAGTAAGTGCTATTATTATCTTCATTTTATAGTTGAAGAAACTGAAACAAGTAGAGGTTAAGTGACTTGACCAGGGTCACACATCTATTAAATGTTCGAGGCTAGATTTGAACTCAGGTCAAACTCATACAATAAGTCTGAGTCAGGTGGCTAAGCTAAAGTCTGGATCATAAGACCATAGATTTGGAGCTGGACGTAATTATAGAGGATATCTAGTCCAACACCCTCATTTAACAGATGAGAGACCTAAGACCCAGGTGGTGTATATAACTTGCCTAATGTCAGACAGGTAGTAATAACTGGCTGAGCTAAATTTTGAACCCAGGTTCTTGACTTCAAATCTAGTACTCTTCTCACTGTATGAACCATACTACCCCTCAATGAGGGTCAGAGACATAAGGAGAAGTCTATAGCTTAAGTTCTGGAAGGAGGATACCTGGACAATCTTAAATACTTAATGACAGCTGGTACTATTTGTTCTTTCCCAAAAGGGTCCTGAGAGGACATTAAAATACAGGATTATTTCTCTTTTGCTATTATCTATACACATAACTGTCTCAATCACTTTACTGTATTAGTCAATTTATTAGGAAAAAGCAGATAAATTAATCTATAATTTGATTGATCGACCTAGTTATTGGATGAGAGATACCCTGAATGTAGTTGTGGGATTATTTTGTGTAGGGATTATTTTATATTTCAAGTGCAACTGGAAATTACAATAAAAGCTTTCATGGAAAAATAAAATACTTTGGAGAAAATAAAATTCCAATTAAGTTCTGTAATTTCAATATGGAATATCTTATTGTTTCTGAAAGATTCTTTAAGCAAACTCATGTGCTTAACGTATTTATATACATGTGTGCGCACGTGCACGCACACACACACACACAGCTAAGTGGTACAGTGGACAGAGCACTGAGCCTGCAGTCAGGAAGACCTGAATTCAAATCTAGCCTCAGACACTTACTGGCTGTGTGACCCTAGACAAGTCACTTAACTGCTTTTTGCCTCAGTTTCCTCATCTGTAAAATGGAGATAATAATATAGCATCTACCTCTATGGGTTGTTATGAGGATCGAATGAGATAATAATGATAAAGGGCTTAACACAGTATCTAGCATATAATAAGTGCTATATAAGTGTTAGCTATTATTATTATGTACATATTATGCACGTGTTTAAAACCTAAGCTCAAATTCAGCTTCAGACACTTACTAGCTGCGTGACCCTGAGAAAGTCACTTAACGCGTGTATGCCTCAGTTTCCTCAACTGTAAAATGCAGATAATAATAGTACCCACTTCACAGGATTGTTACAAAGATCAAATGAGATAGTTGCAAGGTGCTTAGCACAGCACCTTACATATAGTAGGACCTTAATAAATGCTTGTTCCTTTAGCACCACAGGCCCTTATTGAACAAAAATTTAATCCAATAAGTTTATTCAGCTTTGTTTTTAAAAACAACAATGTTTACTATCTCTTTGCAAATCTTCTCTTGGCCACATAACGCCTAAAAATATTTGTATCCTCATTTTGTATCTTAACACATGTCAAATAAATTAGTAATTTTGACTATATAAAGATAATTAAATTATTCTCATTAACATCAACATATGTTTACATAGCAGCAGCACTCTGAAAACTTCAGCCATGTTTCTATCACCAGAGATACTTTCTCTCAGAACTCACTTTGACAACATTTGTCAATAAATTTTAAAAGAAAATATAAAATACAGCATTTCAGTTAAACAGGTCTCTTATTAGACCTAAGGTCTTATTCTGAGGCCCTATTATGATGGGAAGGTGATCCAGGGTTTTTAAAGGCTAGGCCATCAGAACGCAAGCTCCCCTGCTCAGGCTGCCCTGGATCAGTGAACCAGAATTGTCAGAGGTCAACAAAGCTACCAGTTGACATTTGTTACAACATGTTGTGCAGGGTACCCCCTAGTATGGGTCTGAGATTCCTTCTTGCCCAGGTGCACAATCTTTCACTGAGCACTTCATGAGGTCTTGACCAGACCTTATCTTCAGGGGCAACAGGTCTTCTTATCTGTCTCCCTATGCTAATCTGGGCTAGAAAAATGATTCACTGACTTTTTCTTGGATCTTGTTTAGATCTGGTCTGCTGTGTTTTCCAGGTCTGTTTGGTGGAATTTCGAGAGGGAGCTCACCGTACTGCTTCCTGCTATTCTGCCATCTTGGCACTAATGCTTCAATTAATTTTAATCCTCTTTCAATTAGCTTTTATGGAAAATAACTTTTACTTCACTGTGGCTAATAAAGATTAATAGTTCTCCTTTTTACATTTGTTTGTCAAATTTTTGTGTACTACTATATAATCAGTTTAAGTGCCATGCAATGATGAGAAAGATGTATACATCTGCCTTATCCTATTCAGAGATGAGACCATATTTAACTTTTAAAAAATTCTCTTCAGTCCTTAACTTTTTTCTCGTTTATATTTTGGTTAGGTTTATCTAGGTCTGAAAAGGGTACAATGAAATATTTCCCTGTTGATATGAACAGGCAATTTTCAGAAGAAGAAATAAAAGCTGAACAGGTGATTTTCAGAAGAAGAAATAAAAGCTATCAATAGTCACACTGAAAAAATGCTCTAACTCACTCTTGATTAGAGAAATGGAAATGAAAATGACTCTCAGGTACCACCTCATGGCTATCAAATTGGCTAGCATAACCAAAAATGAAAATGACAAATGCTGGAGAAGATGTGGAAAAATAGGTACATCACTGCACTGTTGGTAGATCCAACCATACTGAAAAACACTTTGGAATGATGCCCAAAGGGCTATAAAATGGTGCATGCTCATTAAGTCATCAATACTAGTACTAGATCTTTATCCCAAAGAGATCAAAGAAAAGAGAAAAGAATCTATATGTACAAAAATATTTATAGCAGCTCTTTTTGTGGTAGTGAAGAATTGGAAATTAAGGTAATACTCATTAAGTGGGGAATGGCTGAACAAGTTGTGGTATATGATTGTGATGAAATACTTCACAATGCAATAAGAAACAATCAGCAAGATGGTTTCAGAAAACCTTGAAAGACTTACATGAACTGATGCAAAGTGAAAGGAGCAGAACCAGGAGATGATGATTAACTGTGAAAAACTTAGCTATTCTGATCAATATAATGATCAAGACAATCCCAAATCATATTGCTTGCCTTCTCAATAGATGGAGGAAGGGAAGAAGACAATTTGGAACACAATTTTTTTTAAATCAATGCTAAAAATAAATTAAAATTTTAAAAAGGAAAAAAAAATCCTTCACCATTATAGTTTTGTATCTGTTTTCACCTGTCATTCATCTAACATTGCCTTTACATATTTAGATACTATGCCATTTGGTGCATATATGTTAAACATTGATATTATTTCACTGTCTATCTTAACTTGCAGTATAATATAGTTTCCCTGTTTTTCTCTTTTAAGAAAGTCTATTTTTTCTATTTTTCTTGTCTGAAATAATGATTTGCTGACCCCTACGTTTCTGCGTTCAGCTAAAACATACTAGATCCAGTCCTTTATTTTAATTCTGTGTGAATCTTTATGTTTCAAGTCTTTCTTGTAAGCAACATATTTAGATTCTGCTTTCTAATTCATTTTATGGGTGAGTTCAGTTCATTCACAGCCATAGTAATGATAATTGTGTACTTCTCTCCATCCTACTCTCGTATACTAATCCTTCCTTTATCTACCATCCCTCTAATTTCCCCTCTTCCTTATTCCCTTTTCCTCCCATTTCCCTGTTGAGTAAAATGCATTCCTGTACCCTAACACAGGCTACAATCCTACATGGGGTAGTAAATGTAAGTGACTATGACTACATACGTTTGGGGGAAGATTGCTAACTTGGAGATACTATAATTTCCTATGTACTCTAATATAATCCCTTTTTAATGTTATTTTACCTGTAAATAAATTATTTTGATCTATATACTTGCAAGGGCAGATAGTAACAACACAATGGGTGATATTAGACAAGAAACTTCCAGATTTTCAGAGTGATAACAGTAAAAAAAAAGTAAGAAGGCCCCCAAATTTTACGTAGGCCCTTCATATCAAGAGAAAGATTCTGTTACAAGGGTAACATTTGACCTGGGACAGTTTGGTTGGGATTATTCAAATTACCAAGGTGATGTCAAACAAGGGGCTAAACAGTTCCTGGGTATTACTGCAGAATGGGAAGAAAATTATTTGTAGTTCCCACTACATATAGAAGGGCCAATTTCACCATGGAAAAAGTCTAAAGCCTAAGGAAAATTTTTTCAAAACATTAGTTTCTGAAACCAAAGTAGTCAGAAGAACTAAAGAGATGGTTTGACTTTCTGCCAAGATAAACAATTGCCAATGAGCCTGATGTCTTGGTTGCAATCAAATGAGACAGAAAAAAGCAGTAAATGCTCAAATTCTAGAGAAACAGATTTTCATTTTGAACCTGCTTCAAATAAACCTCAAAGAATCTAAAAATTCAAAAGTAGATTTGCCGGAGCCGTAATCAACAAGCAAATTCCAACACAGTTGTTCACAATCTAATGTGCCCATTTAAGGTTTATATTTTAGTCATCTAACTCAAAAAGTAAGTTTGGCTTGAGAAGGGGAATAAAGGCAAAGGAGTGGGTGAAGTTCCTTGTCTATTATTCACATGGCAGAGAATTTGGTTGAGTTGTAACATAAAAAGGACTTAAAGATCCTGTTTTCACAAATTGTAAGGATGGTGTCAAATTATTTGATCCAAGTAGTTTTTTCATAGGACTGAAAATTTGACAGAAACTAAGTTTTGACTAGCACCTTATACTATATACCACGATAAGTTCTAAATGGATATGTGACCTAAACATAAAAAGTCACATCCTGAAAAAAATAGGTCCATTTCAGAACTCTACAGAAAAAAGTGATAGAAGTAACTATAAAATAAAGTAGACAATTTTTGATTACGTAAAACTAAAAACATCTTGCTCAAATGAAATTAATATACCCAGAATATAAGAAACTGTTGAGTGAGCAAAATACCTTTACATCACATATCTCTGATCAGCAGCATGCACAGTAAAAAGTAAGCTGACCTTGAAGCTAGGAGAACTGGGTTTAAGTCATACCTCTTACACTTACTGCATTAGGCCAGAGGTTTCAAATCCACTACTTGGGGGATGCACACTCCCAAGTACAGCAGAACATTAAAATGCAAAAAGAAATATTTAACAAAATAAATGAAATTATAATAAAACATAGATAATGCTAATAATGTGTAGTTTTCTAAGTCAAAAAGTATCTGCAAAGATCCTTATGTATGGTTTAGTATTCTCTGTTTCTATTTTGAGTTTGATACCACTGCTCTAGGCAACTCAATAAAAGTACGTTACAGAGAAGATACTGGCCTACTTCCTTATATCAATGAAACCACAGATTCAGACCCTGCCCTATCTCAGATCAATGTCTGTTATCCAAAATTTCAAGGCAACTGACACAAATACATGAGACCATAAGCCTAATAAATAAGTGGTTAAAGGATACACACACTATTCAAAAGAAGAAATTCAAATGATCAAGACAGATGCTGAAACACACTTGCCCCCTCTCGATAGAGAGATGGGAAAGACAAAGAGAGATGGGTAAGTACAGAATGTTGCATCCTCTGTCAGACAAAGTGTCTGTGTTGGCAAGTTTTGTTCATTTTCTCTTTGTTACAAAGGAAGGTTCGTTGAGGGACAAGAGCGTATTAGACAGTGACTGTAATATAAAGAAAGGTAATAATACGACTTTTTTTTAATGTACAAAACAGTCAATATTAACAGTATGGGTACTGCAACAGGGGCAATTTATAATAATAAACTTAATGTAATAAAGTAATAGTACTTTACAATTGCTAAAGCCCAGAGGCAAAGAAATAAAAAAATAGATTAGCAAATCTAGGTTTTATTTCTGACTTTATGAAGGCTCATGTTTTCTTTGTTCAAAGCATTCATTTTTTGTCTTATTTTCTTAAAACTAAGATAAAGTTAATAATTTGTGCAGTAATTCTTTATAGACATTCAGCAAGAAGTGATAGGAGAAACAAAAATCTAAGTTGCTTCAAGTTCCTCTAAAATCCTTTTGTTGAGTTGGATGTTGGACTAGGCCTTGAAAGTTTTTGCTGCAATACACAATGGAACTTCTATAATACAGGTATGAGGACAGATAACTTCTAGGCAGTTGACCCTAGGTTGACATTGTTATTGGGAAAGGGAATGGCTTTATTAAGTAGGCCCAAATGGTAGTAGAAGGCAGTGATCAATGTACAATTTTTGAGATTTTCAGCTATATACACATAAGTGGTCCTGAGAATATAGCAGCAATTATCTTTTTTTTCCATTTAAAAAAAACAATTTATTATTTATTTATTTTAAACATTCTTTTCTTTTTTAAATTTTGAGTTCCAAATTCTTTTCCCACTCCTTTCCCTACCCCCTGAGAAGGCAAGCAATATGATATCAATTATACATGTGAAATCATGCAAAACATTTCCATATTGGCTAGCCATATTTCAAAAAAAAGCAAGAAAAATAAAGAAAGTGAGAAAATTATATTTCAATCTGCACTCAGAGTATATCTGTTCCCTTTCTAGAGATGGATAGCATTTTTTCATCATAAGTCCTTTGGAAATGTGTTGGATCATTTTATTGATCAGAGTAGCAAAGCCTCTCACAGTTGATCATCATTACAACATTGTTATTACTGGGCACAATGATCTCCTAGTTCTTCTCATTTCACTTTGCATCAGTTCAAATAGGTTTTGCCATGCTTTCCTGAAACCACTCTCTCCTCACCATTTCTTACAGCACAATAATATTCCATCAAATCACGTGTTGGAACTTATTCGGCCATCCCCCAAATGATGAGCATCCCCTCAATTTCTAATTCTTTGCCACCACAAAAAGACCTGCTATCAATATTTTTTGTATATATAGGTCCTTTTCCTTTTTCTTTGATTTCTTTTGGATATAGACCTCGTAGTGGTATTGCTGGGTCAAAGTTGTATGCACAGTTTTATAGCCCTTTGGCCGTAGTTCTATATTGCTCTCCAGAATGGTTGAACTAGTTTACTACTCCACCAACAATTCATTAATATACTTATTTTTCCCTCATCCCCTCCAGCATTCATCATTTCTGATAGGTATGAGATTGTACCTCAGAGTTGTTTATATTTGCATTTTTCTAATCAATACTGATTTAGAGTATTTTTTAATGTGATTATAAATAGCTTTGATTTTTTCTTTTGAAAATTGTCTGTTTATAGCCTTTGACCATTTATCAATTGGGAAATGGCTCTTATTTTTATAAATTTAAATAAATTCTATACTCAGTACATATTTGAGAAATAAGGCCTTTATTAGAGAAAATTGCTGTAAAAGTTTTTTATGTTACATCTTTGTCCGTGGTACCTTTTAGCATAATTTATGTTCCCTGATTATCTCTTTTAATTAGGCCTATTTTTGCTTTTCCTTTGTCTGAGATAATGAGTGCTACCCTTGCCTTTTTTACTTCAGGTGAAGCATATTAGATTCTGCTCCAGCCCTTTATTTTAACTCTATGTATGTCCTTCTGTTTCAAGTGCATCTTGTAAACAACATATTGTTGGATTCAGATTTCTAATCCATTCTGCTCTCTGCTTCTGTTTTATGGGTGAATTCATCCCATTCACATTCACAGTTATGATTACTAACTGTGTATTTCCCTCCATTGCATTGTCTTCTGTTTCTTCCTCTCTCTCTTTTTACCCTGCCATTCCTCAAAAGTCTACTTCGCTTCCAACTACTGCCTCCCTTAATCTTCCCTCCCTTTTTATTATCCTCCCCTTTCTCTTATCTGCTTCCCCTACTATTTCCTTGTTGGGTAAGGTAAATTTCTATATACAACTGAGTGTATATGTGTGCATGTACACACACACACATACACACATATATGTATATATATATACACACATACATATAGATACACATTCTTCCCTCTTTGAACCAATTCTAATTAGAGTAAGGTTCAGGCATTGCCCACCACTTCTCCCCCAATTTTCCCCTCCATTGTAAAAGTCTGTCCTTGTACAGTTCTTTTATGTGAGAAAATTTTCCCTATTCTTCTGCCTCACCCATTCTCTCAGTGTATCCCTCTTTATCAACTCTTCATTTTTTTTTGGAGATCATTCCAACATAATCAGCTCACATCCATGCCCTTTGTCTATGCTGACTTCTTTTAACTGCCCTAATAATGATGAAGTTCTTAAAAGTTACGTGTATCATCTTCCCATATAGGAATATAAACAGTTTGACTTTATTTAATCCTTATGATTATTCTTTCATATTTACCTTTCTATGCTTCTCTTGAGTGTTGTGTTTGAATGACAAATTTTTTATTCAGCTCTGATCATTTCATGAGGAATGTTTGAAAGTCCTCTATTTCATTAAATATCAATTTTTCCCCCAAAAGATTACACTCAGTTTTGATGGGTAGATTATTCTTAGTTGTAAAACTAGCTCCTTTGCCCTCCAGAATATCATATTAAAAGCTCTCCATGCCTTTAGCGTGGAAGGAACTAAATCTTGAGTGCTCCTGACTGTGACTCTACATTATTGAATTGTTTCTTTCTGGCTGCCTGCAATATTTTCTCTTTGCTTGGTAGTTGTAGAATTTGGTCATAATATTCCTGGGAGCTTTCACTTGAGTTTCTCTTTCAGAAGGTGATTGGTGGATTCTTTCAATGTCTATTTTACCCTCTGGACCTAAAATATAGAGGCAGTTTTCCTTGATAATTTATTAAAATAGAATGTCTAGACTCTTTCCCTAATCATGACTTTCAGATGGTCCAATAATTCTTAAATTATCTCTCCTTGATCTATTTTCCAGGTCTGTTGTTTTTCTGATGAGATATTTCATATTTTCTTCTATTTCTTTTCATTCTTTCGACTTTGTTTTATTGTTTTTTGATGTGGTGTCATTAACTTCCACTGGCCCAATTCTAATTTTTAAGGAATTATTTTCTTCAGTGAGATTTTGTACCTCTTTTCTATTTGTCCAATTCTGCTTTTTTATGGTATTTTCTTCAGTATTTTTGTGCCTCTTTTACCAAGCTGTTAATTCTATTTTCATAATTTTCTCCCACCATTCTCATTTCTTTTCCCAATTTTTCCTTTCTTTTTACAATTTTTTTCTCTACCCCTCTCTTATCTCTTCAACTCTTCCAGAAATTCTTTTTGGGTTTGTATCCAATTGGCATTTTTCTCTGGGGCTTTATTTGTAGCTGTTTTCACACTGTTGTCTTCTTCTGAGTTTATGTCTTGGTCTTTCCTGCCACCATAGTAGCTTTTTATGGTCAAATTATTACTTTTTTGTTATTTGCTAATTTTTCCAGCTTATTTTTTTTTACTTTGAACTTTATGTTAAAGTTGGGCTCTGCTTACCTAGGGATAGGGAAGCACTGAACTAGGCTTCAGGCTTTTTTTGTGTGTGCTGTTTGCAGAGCTAGTTCTGGGATCTGCAAGTTTTTTGGTGCTCCCAGGTGAGGTGATCCAGGGAGAAGTGTGGTCACTGCTCTCATGGTCTGCACTCTGGTCTTTACCCAGGAAGGGTGCCTGATCCCCTGCAGCTGCAAGTGCTGGCATTCCTCTTTGTTTTGAACTATGACCAGGGCCCCTCCTCCCTTGTGATCAACCCTCAGCACTCCTCTCCACTCTGGAACTGCATATGGACAATAGAGTTGCCAGTCAGTGCCAGTTATACCCAGTGCCAGCAAAGGGTTCCCTGTGATCTCTTTCTGACCAGTTGTCTGACCCCTTGAAGTTCTTTGGGCTGAGAGCTCCCAAAGCTGCTGCTCCAGCCGTTGTTGCTGCTGTATGTGTGGGATTGGGACAGACCTCCAGCTTGGTACCACAAACTTCACCTGCTGGTCTCTTAAGTTTTCTTAGGCCAGAAAAATGTCTCACCTTGACCTTTTGTTGGCTTTTCTGTTCCAAAATTTGATTTGAGTGTTATTTTAAAGTTGTTTGCAGTGGAATGTTGGGAGAATTCAGCTAGATAGCTGCCCCTAATCTACCATCTTGACTCAAAGTCTAGCAGTAATTATCAAGGCCTGGGAAAGCTAGATTTAGTCAATGCACAATTTGTTTCCACCAAATCACACTACAATATGTCTAATAATTTTTTTAAAAAGCTTAAGCAAAAAAGTCTGCTTCTTTTGGGGTCTATTCCTGTTCTGTGAAATTGTGGGTATTGAAACCTGGGCAGTAAACATCCCCTGTCTGTAAACTTCTAGGGTTGTCTCTGTAGTTGCTATGAGAAGAGAGAAAAATTTTCAGCCATCATCAGGGAGGGAACAATGAGCACCAGAATTATGACTTTACCTCAGGGCAATGTACCCCCTGTTCTGAAAGAAACCTTCTTCTTGCTCCTTCGTAAGCGAGCTTCTTGAGGAAATGTTTGTCAATATCCGGGCTACAACATGCAAAGTGCAAGGAGACAGGGAATTACAAGTCACTTTTTAGAGAATATTCAACCCTCCAGTTTGGAGGTAGTCCAGGAAAGGCTACCGAGTGTTGCAGAAAGAACACTGAGCTATAAATCCCAGGTGCTAGTCCTAGTTCTGTCATTAACTAATTCCATGACCTTAGCCAAGTCACTTAGCAAATCTAAGGCTCAGTTTCCTGATCTGAAAAATTGAGAGTTTGGACTAGATAAGAAATTCTTAATTTTTTTGTGAGTTGTGGATCCTTTGGAATTCTGGTGAAATGTATGAACCCTTTTTGAGAATAATGTTTATTGGCTACATTAATAACTGAAGGAAATCTTAAATTCCAAGTATAAATAAAGATATGAATTTTCCTATCCACATTCACAGATGGCCTGAAATCTATCCACAGACCTGCTGGAGGTCCACAGACCTCAGATTAAGAAACCCTGGAGTAGATGATTTCAAAGGTTCCTTCTAGCCCCAGAAGTATAAATAAGCGATTTTTCTAGGAACCATGTGCCAGTTAGCAACATAAAGCCTCAGAGCGAAAATCCAACTTTGGAAAGGGAGTTGTGGACCACCAAACTGTAATTTACGCAGGAGTTTAGGCTGGAAATGAAAACAAGCACTCATAGAACATCTATTGTACCTGTTCAGCCCAGGAGGAGAAATTGGGGGCTATAAGCCCTGGTTCCCTGCCCTCCCAATCTCTAACATCTGAAGCTTTTGGGGAACCTCCATCTTTAAAAATGGTTTGGGGTAGGGCAGTGCAACAGGTTTGTCAGAAGCACATTCCTGTAGGGGTGTTCGATTAAGCTAGGTTAGGTTCAGATTCAGATTCGCACTGGCCATAAGACATACTCCCAACAGAATAAAGTTTTTATTGAAAGACAGGGAAATGCTACATTGAACCCACAACCACACTAATGAACAATTCCTAACAAACACAGCTACAGAGACAAACACACAGACAACAGAGATGCATCACCTCTCAGGGGAAGGCCAGCACTTAATCTTTTCAAAGCTGAGGGGATCCCGGTTTACACAGCTCGATCAAGGCCCCAAAAGAGAAGGTAGTCCCAGGCAAAGCATGCTCTCCATGAGTGAGATCCAATGTGATTCACCCACATGATGATTTTTATAGGACCCTGAACAAAGAAAGTTTTTCCCACCAGAGAGGGGAGCCACCCCTGCCCCCCTCATTCCTAAGAACTGGTTAGGTTAATGTCTTCAGGAATGTTTCTCCATCAGGAGAGAAGTTATTTCCTATCCTTTGTTTTAAGAGTTTCCTGTTCTTTGTTCAGGGCCTATTAGTGTCCAAGCAGGAGAGTCCAAAGGTTTGTTAAAAGGGGCCAGGGAGCTTGACATATACGTGCTGGGCTTACACTGTAATATGGAGGATCTTCTCTAATGATTTATCATTCAAGGGGCCACAAGGATGACCTTCCATTATTCAGAATATCACCATATGAAGAAAAGGATAAGGTTTGGTGAGATTAAATAGTTTGTTCAAGGTTACAGTCAGTTAAGTGTCAAAGGCAGGCTTTGAACTAAGACCTCTCAATATAAAATTCAATGTTCTTTCCGTTCTATCACACTAGATCATAGTGAGTGATCAATATTTGTTGGGCAATGAATGTATGTCCTACTGTCCTGATCTTCCTTCAGCTCTGGTGCAAGAAAAGATGTCAAAAGTTATTCCCACATGATACAAGATAATTTGTAGGATCATAGATTTAGATCTTTGAAGGGATTTCAAAGATTATCTAGTCCAAACCTCTTATTTTACAAAGAAGGAAAAAAGTCTTGGAAGAATAAAAAGTGATTTCTTCAAGATCACACAGGCAGTATGTGGCAGAGACTAAATTTGAATTCAAGTGCTCTAACTACAAATCAGAAGTTGGATGGATAGTAATCTCTAAAGTCCCTCTCAACTCCAAGATTCTATGATTCTAAGAGAAGAATTAAAGTCGCCATATTTTCCCTAGAGTTGTTATTTGAGAAGTTCAAAATAATTGCTATCTATGTCCTAATTTATCCTCACAGACCTCACGGAAAGATAATTGACCAGAACAACTGGTACCATTTTATAGAACAGAGATTCTAGAGATTCAAATCTAGAGGTCTTCTTCTTCTTCTCCTCCTCCTCCTCCTCCTCCTCCTCCTCATCCTTCTCTTCCTCCTCCTTCTCCTCCTCTTACTCATTCTCCTCCTCTTTCTTTTTCTGCTCCTCCCCATCCTTTTCCTCCTCTTATTTCTTCCTTCCTTCTTCCTATTATTATTACTAGTTGCTATGGAATGGAATTGCAAAGACAATAAATGTCAGTCCTTGGTAAAGCTCATTCAATGTCACTCTGCGTAAAGCTCCTACAAAGTGAAAAGACAGAACACCGACAGAGCTGGGAGTTGGTACCCAGAGGATTTCAGAACTTTTGGTGTGGAGGGAAGATTACTCTATAATACTCCTTCTCCCAAACAATTCATGAGGAAAGTGTAAATAGTAAGAATCTAGGAAGAAGCAAGTTCTCAGCAATCTGACAATACCCTCCATAAAACTGCTTTTGCTCTCTCAGGAGGACTGTGTCATCAGTGAAAATAGAGGTTGTATACAAGATATAGCCTCAGAAATTGTGCTCTTGTCATCGTGGATAGAATGCTGGGTCTGAAGTAAAAAAGACCTGAGTTTGAGTTCCACCTCAGATACTTCTTAGCTGTGAGACACCAGGCAAACTGCTTAACCTCTTTCTGCCTCAGTTTCCTTATCTGTAAAATTGGGATAATATAATATCTACCTTCCCTTCCCCACTTCCCCCAACTGCTGTGAGGATAAAATGAGAACATTTATAAAGTGTTTGCAAATCTTAAAATGCTATATAAATGCTCACTATTACCCAGCCAGAGGGAGCATTCACTCTCTTAAGGTCCTGAAAATTCACTAATGTAGTGCTCTACACATCATCAGAACTTGGCAAAAATATTTGTTCTTTAACTGACTAAATGGCAGGCTGAAAAACAAAGTCAGAACTGAGATTTTCTTTTCTGGTTCATCAATGGTGTGAAACCTCTACCTAATGAAAAGGGAGGAAAAAGAAGGGGAGCATAAGTTGTTGTCTCATACATAGTCATTATAGACAGTTCTTTCATCACTCTCTTCTAGACTGCAAACCCTAATCATTCCCTGTGCCCCAATACAGATCTGTACATATACACATACTCATCTAACACTACCTGAATTCACTCAGTCCCATAAATAGCAACTTGTGATTTAGCTTGGAATCTATGACAAAGAGAAGTTCCTCATGTGTTCTGTTCTTTGGGTTCCCTGAATCTTATCTTATCCTCGCACTGGGATTTTCTGGCATTTCCTAAGAAGTGTTCAAACTAAAGACAACTTGCTGAACCTATGGCAAACCTGCAAGTCTTTTACAATTCTCTTAAAAAACATAAGCAAGCCTGTCCTAAAAACTCCTCTCTGGAGCTAAGCTGAGCAGTTTCCATTAGAATAAATGTAGCAGAAATGTTAAATGATCTTCCCAATATCCTAGAAAAGACTTGATTTCAAAGCCTAGATTAAGAATTAAGGAACTGTTTCTCTAAATCATTTTCTCCCTTCTCTCAATTTTTTTCTTCTCTCAGATTTCTCTGTCTTGCTTTCATTGTCTCTCAAAGGTGAGAGAAAAAGCTAATTTAGTTTCTCATGCCTTCATTCCTAGAGAATTATATAACCACTTTATTAATTCTGCTAATATTAGAAACTGTGCCAGCACTAAATTATGGTGCCGTTTTTTCTTTCTATCTAAAGAGACAGGAAATGATTGTGTTTCACAGCAGTTTGAGTTTCAAGAACTTACTGTGCTGAAATAAATATCTCTCAACTAATGCAGATTTGTTTTCAACCACATAAAAATTGTGGAGTACCATGAAAGGAGCCAGATTATTTCTATTTCCCTTCATCTGAGATCCAAACCATTTTGTTGGATCTCAGAGTTCAGAAAGAATATGCCTACCATACTCATTCTTTTGGTTAGTGCCTCTCATTAACCTTAAGACAGAAGGAATTTCCAGTACATAGATCAAAGTAAGAAGGTTATTTGGCAATAAACTAAACGTATTGCTACTTTAACTACTAAAAAAGAAAGTAAAATATATAATGCTCAAAACGTACCCTTTGTATAGTAGATTGAACTCATCCTCTAACGAAATTCTTTCACCTTAGAAAGGCTTTATAAGGAATTAGTTCACCTTTGTACTCTGAAGAAAGATACCATGAACAATTTTATGAGTCTCGCAACTCTATACATAATAAATGAGGAAAGGAGAAATTGAAAGATGAGTAAATCTGCAGGAAAGAAAATGTACACTCTCATCCTTCTTTAAATAATAGCACAGAATAAGTAATAAGGCCAAACTTTTCCCCCCAACTAGTTCTTAAGAGAAAAGAGAAGATAAGCAAAGCTTCCATTTCTAATTCTATTCCTTCCACTTCCAAACAAGATATGCCTTCCTTTTTTTTCTCTCTTTCCTCCCCTCCACTCTTGTTATTCTTTTAGTTGGCCCCATCTCTTTGACACACACACGTAAAGTAGCCAGTCCGATGATGGAGTATGTGGCCTTAGGGAAAGGGGAGATTCAAGTTACTCTTCTTAATCATTTACCACCCCCTCCATGGTAGTGCTTCCTGACTATATCTTTTCTGGTTATGCTCCAACCCCTTTGGGTCATATTTTACTACTTTATGAGTGCCTGGACCAGGGCAGTGTGTTCAAGGGGTGAAAAGAGCAGATAGGCTGGATACTATGCCCCTTTCATCCCCTGAACCCACTGCCCTGGTTCAGGCACTCATAATCTTTTACGCTGGACTGTCCCCTCCTAATTGATTTTCTTGCCTCCAGTCTCTCTCCTCTCCAATCCTTCCTCCAAACAACTGCTAAAGTGATACTTCTAAAACACAGACCAGACCATGTCATCTTGGCCATACAAAGATCTGTGGTGGGTTTTTTATTTCTCTAGGATAACACACAAACTCCTCAGTCTAGTACTTAAAAATATATTAAACTCCCTTCACAATCTGACTTCCATCTGCCTTTTCAACAGTATTTTATCTTATTCCTTCCTTCTCTTTCCATCCCAGTCAAACTGGTCAACTAGATGACACTGTATCTCCTGACTCCATATCTTTGCCCAGGTGGTCCTTCATGTCTGGTATACACTTCCACTTCATAGAAGTCAAAGAACACAGTTTATGTGCCACCTCCTAATTAAGTCTTTTCTAATCTCCTACCATAGTTAGTTGAAATTAATTTGTATTGCTCTGTAAAAGGTCAGTACCTTGAGAGCAGGAGCTATTTATTTCTTCTTGTTATATTCCTAGTACCTAACATATAGTAAGTAATTAACAAGAATTTTTTCACCTGAATTGAGAGAAAGAGAAAATGGAGGGAGAGGAGCCATTTCAATTCCCCATGGCCCATCCAACACACACTTTTAGCTCTATTCTGAATATTTTATTTTTTTTAACAGAACAAAGTTCTATGAGAATAGGTTTACCTTAGAAAATCTAAAGGTCTGTTGGCGGAGCCAAGATGGCAGCTGAAAAGCAGGGACTAGCGTGAGCTCCCCGCCGAGTGCCTCCAAAAACCTATAAAAAAATGGCTCTGAACCAATTCTAGAACTGCAGAACTCACAAAAGAGCAGAGGGAAGCAGGGCTCCAGCCCAGGATAGCCTGGATGGTCTCTGGGTGAGGTCTATCCCGCACAGAGCTGGGAGCAGAGAGGAGCAGAGCCCAGCGTGGGTGGAGCAGACCAACCAGACCAGGAGCCGGGCGGAGCGTGCCCTAGCGCCCTGAATCAGTGAGCTGCAGCAGTTACCAGACTTCTCAACCCACAAACACCAAAGACAACAGAGAAGGTTAGTGCGAAAAGCTGCGACAGTGGAAGTAGTTTGAGGTTCGGGGCGGCGGAAGTGGGGCAGCTACAGAACTACAGCTGCAGTTGCTTCTGGCCACAGGTCCACCTGGTGGGAGGAATTAAGAGACGGATCAGAGCAGGAGTGAAGAGCCTGCTGAAGATCTAAGTCCAGTCTGGGTTGGGGGTTCTTGGGGAAGGAGGAGTGCTGGTGTGGCAGAGCTGGCACATCCCCCCAAGTGTGGAACATAGAACTCTTTAGTCTACAAACAGTCATACCCTGCTGAAAAAGTTCAAGGGTCAAGTAAGTTGGCTGGGAACATGGCCAGGCAGCGAAAACACACCCAGATTCAGTCTCAGACTTTGGAATCCTTCTTTGGTGACAAAGAAGACCAAAACATACAGCCAGAAGAAGTCAAAAAGTCCAAGAGCATACACCAAAAGCCTCCAAGAAAAACATGAACTGGTCTCAGGCCATGGAAGAGCTCAAAAAGGATTTGGAAAAGCAAGTTAGAGAAGTAGAGGAAAAATTGGGACCAGAAATGAGAGTGATGTGAGAAAACCATGAAAAACAAGTCAATGACTTGCTAAAAGAGACCAAAAAAAAAATGCTGAAAAATACACTGAAGAAAACAACACCTTAAAAAATAGACTAACTCAAATGGCAAAAAAGCTCCAAAAAGCCAGTGAGGAGAAGAATGCCTTGAAAGGCAGAATTACCCAAATGGAAAAGGAGGCCCAAAAGACCACTGAAGAAAATACTACCTTAAAAATTAGATTGGAGTAAGTGGAAGCTAGTGACTTGATGAGAAATCAAGATATTATAAAACAGAACCAAAGGAATGAAAAAGTGGAAGACAATGTGAAATATCTCATTGGAAAAACCACTGACCTGGAAAATAGATCCAGGAGAGATAATTTAAAAATTATTGGACTACCTGAAAGCCATGATCAAAAAAAGAGCCTAGATATCAACTTTCAAGAAATTATCAAGGAGAACTGCCCTGATATTCTAGAGCCACGGGGCAAAATAGAAATTGAAAGAATCCACCGATCGCCTCCTCAAATAGATCCCAAAAAGAAATCTCCTAGGAATATTGTCTCCAAATTCCAGAGCTCCCAGATCAAGGAGAAAATACTGCAAGCAGCCAGAAAGAAACAATTTGAGTATTGTGGAAACATAATCAGAATAACCCAGGATCTGGCAGCTTCTACATTAAGAGATCGAAGGGCTTGGAATGCAATATTCCGGAGGTCAATGGAGCTAGGATTAAAACCTAGAATCACCTACCCAGCAAAACTGAGTATCTTGCTCCAAGGCAAAATATGGATTTTCAATAAAATAGAGGACTTTCAAGCTTTCTCAGTGAAAAGACCAGAGCTGAATAGAAAATTTGACTTTCAAACATAAGAATCAAGAGAAGCATGAAAAGGTAATCAAGAAACAGAAATTGCAAGGGACTTACTAAAGTTGAACTGTTTTGTTTACATTCCTACATGGAAGGAGGACATGTATGATTCATGAGACCTCAGTATTAGGGTAGCTGAAGGGAATATGTATGTGTGTATGTATATATGTATATATATATATATATATATATATATATATATATATATATATATATATATGTATGTATATATATATATATATATGCGTTTATGTATATATATATAAGTGAATGTGTATGTATGTATATATGTGTATATATATATGTGTGACACAGGGTGAGTTGAAGATGAAGGGAAGATATCTAAAAGAAATGAAATGAAATTAAGGGATGAGAGAGCAACATACTGAGAGAGGGAGATAGGGAGAGATAGAATGGGGTGGATTATCTCACCTAAAGGTGGCAAGAGGAAGCAGTTCTGTGGGAGGAGGGGAGAGGGCAGGTGAGGGGGGAATGAGTGAACCTTGCACTCATCAGATTTGGCCTGAGGAGGGAATACCATACATATTCAGTTGTGTATCTTACCCCACAGGAAAGAAGAGGGAGGAAGATAAAAAAAAAATAAAAGGGGGGGATGATGGAGGGGAGGGCAGATGGGGGTGGAGGTAATCAAAAACAAACACTTTGGAAAGGGGACAGGGTCAAGGGAGAAAATTCAATAAAGCGGGATGGGTTGGGAAGGAGCAAAATGTAGTTAGTCTTTCACAACATGAGTATTGTGGAAGGGTTATACATAATGATACACATGTGGCCTAGGTTGAATTGCTCGACTTGTTAGGGAGGGTGGGTGGGAAGGGAAGAGGGGAGAGAATTTGGAACTCAAAGGTTTAAAATCAGATATTCAAAAACAAAAAAAAAGTTTTTGCATGCAATTAAAAAATAAGATACACAGGCAATGGGGCAGAGAAATTTATCTTGCCCTACAAGAAAGGAACGGAAAAGGGGATGAGAGGGGAGGGGGTTGATAGAGGGGAGGGCTGACTGGGGAACAGGGCAACCAGAATATACGCCATCTTGGAGTGGGGGGGGAGGGTGGAAATGGGGAGAAAATTTGTAATTCAAGCTATTGGGAAAATCAATGCTGAAAACTAAATATGTCAAATAAATAAATTTAAATTAAAAAAAAAAAAAAAAAAAAAAAAAAAAAAAACAGCCCTAGATATCATCTTTTAAGAAATCATCAAGGAGAAATGCCCGGATATTCTAGAGCCACAGGGCAAAATAGAAATTGAAAGAATCCACCGATCGCCTCCTCAAATAGATCCCTAAAAGAAATCTCCTAGGAATATTGTCACCAAATTCCAGAGCTCCCAGATCAAGGAGAAAATACTGCAAGCAGCCAGAAAGAAACAATTTGAGTATTGTGGAAACCCAATCAGAATAACCCAAGATCTAGCAGCTTCTACATTAAGAGATCGAAGGGCTTGGAATACGATATTCTGGAGGTCAATGAAGCTAGGATTAAAACCAAAAATCACCTACCCAGCAAAAATGAGTATCATGCTTGAAGGAAAAATATGGATTTTCAATAAAATAGAGGACTTTCAAGCTTTCTCAGTGAAGAGACAAGAGATGAATAGAAAATTTGACTTTCAAACACAAGAATCAAGAGAAGCATGAAATGGTAATCAAGAAAAAGAAATTGCAAGGGACTTACTGAAGTTGAACTGTTTTGTTTACATTCCTACATGGAAAGATGATGTGTATGATTCATGAGACCTCAGTATTAGGGTAGCTGAAGGGAATATTCATATATATACATATATATATTTATGTATATATATATGTATATGTGAGTATGTATGTATATATATACATATATACATATATATATATACATATATACACATATACATATACATATATATATATATATAAATACAGAGAGAGAGAGAGAGAGAGAGAGCCGGCACAGGGTGAGTTGAAGATGAAGGGAAGATATCTAAAAAAAAATAAAATCAAATTAAGGGATGAGAGAGGAATATATTGAGAGAGGGAGATAGGGAGAGATAGAATGGGGTAAATTATCTCGTATAAAAGTGGCAAGAAAGCACTTCTGTAGGAAGGGAAGAGAAGTCAGGTGAGGGGGAATGAGTGAATCTTGCTCTCATCAGATTTGACCTGAGGAGGGAATACCATACATACTCAATTGGGTAACTTACCCCACAGGAAAAAAGGAGGAAGAAGAAGATAAAAAAAAAGGGGGGATGATAGAAAGGAGGGCAGATGGGGGTGGAGGTAATCAAAAACAAACACTTTCGAAAGGGGACAGGGTCAAGGGAGAAAATTCAACAAAGGGGGATAGGTTAGGAAGGAGCAAAATATAGTGAGTCTTTCACAACATGAATATTGTAGAAGGGTTATACATAATGATACACGTGTGGCCTATGTTGAATTGCTTGACTTCTTAGGGAGGGTGGGTGGGAAGGGAAGAGGGGAGAGAATTTGAAACTCAAAGTTTTAAAAACAGATGTTCAAAAACAAAAAAAAATGTTTTTGCATGCAACTAGAAAATAAGATACATAGGCAATGGGGCGTAGAAATTTATCTTGCCCTACAAGAAAGAAAGGGAAAAGGGGATGGGAGGGGAGTGGGGTGACAGAAGGGAGGGCTGACTGGGGAACAGGGCAACCAGAATACATGCCATCTTGGAGTTGGGGGGAGGGTAGAAATGGGGAGAAAATTTGTAATTGAAACTCTTGTGAAAATCAATGCTGAAAACTAAATATATTAAATAAAAATGTCACTTCAAAAAAAAATCTAAAGTTGTAATTCATATTTCTCTTCTCAAAAAGAATCAGCCAGAGAAGCCTCTTATACACACATAGTCTTGGTACTTCAGGTATTTATATCTGAAGTGTTATTTTCTAAAGAATTTGTAGAGTCTGTAATTTTCAGGAAAAATGCCAAGGAAAACTAAATCTAGGTTCATCTAACTAATAGCAAGAATATAAATTATCCTTCTATCCTCAGAAAAAATGAAATCTGTAGCTTTAAGGTCAAATGTTGGATTATTAAGAGAAATTTTACTAATAAGGCTAAAAAAACAAGCATTAACCCACTTGACCAGAATCCAAAGGAAATCAGAGTAGGTCAAGTGAGAATCAGGCAGCTGGCCTAAAATAAATTTGATAAAGTTTCTTTCTTTTTGTATAATACTTGATTTTCATGGGTTCAGAAGGAAAACTCATATTGTCATTCATGTGATCTGCCTAACTCACAGACAAAGCTGGCATTTACTTAGGTGATGTGGTTTTAGGGAATAAGAAAACTATACTGTCTCCTGAAAATCTGTACTTATCTGTGCCCTGGTAACAGAAATTATTTTAACAGAGGACAAAAAAAATGTTTTATTCTGATAAGATTTAAAATGCAGACACCTCTGGGAGAGGTAATGTTTTGACTTAAATTCATGTTCTATTATTAATGACTAATCCCTTCTAGACAGGATTTGTGTGGGGTGGAGGGGGAAGAGGAAGAAGATAGGGAGAAACAAAGATGGAAGCTATGGGAAAGAAAATCCTCTAGGAAGCCATAAGCAATGCTATAAGTTTAAATTCTAGGCCCTTCAAGAGAAAACTGGCAAAAGAGACTTCTTTCTTCTCCATCCCCTCCCATCCAAAGGCAATGGCCCTTAGAAATAATCTGGTCATTAACTCAAGGAAGGTCTCAGGTACTACACAGGCTGCTTCAAACAATCTGAATTTGTGGAAAAAAGATGATTTACCATTTTCTTAATGTATTCATATGAGGAAAAGAACAAGGAGTAAAGGAAGTAGAAACCTAGTCATTTTTGAAATCCATCTGCAAGGCTAAACTAATGTGTGAAAATGATTACGTGTAATATTAAAATCATCATCTATGCTGGTAACCAATGACTTTCTTCTTAGACAATGATAGAAGGAATAAGACTTATTTCATTCTCTTGGACCTATTAAGATTTTTTTAAAAAGCCTTGCTTCTATAAAATATATAGGCCCAAATGAAAAAACATCTCTTTCCTACTTTGTTGGGGAGAATCTTGTTTTACTGCTTGTTTTATTTTCAATACCATAAAGAAAAATTATAAGTTTTGTGCCCTAATTTTTCATGAGAAGTACTTGTAAAATTAACAGTCCAGAAGGAGGCCTAAACAAGACACAGCTCACTGTACTTCAGGTAAGAAATAATATATATTCTACTGTAGATTAATTTAGCGCTTTCTCTGCTTCATGTGCTATTTCATTTTGTAATTGGCAAAGTCACAAAGTAGTAACAGTTTAGTCTTATATAGTGTGGAATATATAGTAGAAGAAACATTGGCTGTTTTTGGTAATAATAATTCACATTCACAAAGGATTTTAAAGTTTGAAAGACTATTGTTTTTTATTGAGGATACCAGGCTCTAATCCTTGTTTTGTTAACTATATGACCATGGCCAAGTCACTTTATCTCTTTAGACCATAGAAATTAGAAGGCTAGAGTGGATAATGTCTAAGGTTCTTTCTAGATCTATGAGTCTATGAAAAAATATATATGTATGTGTCTGCATATATGTGTGTATATGTATTTTGTGTACATATGTATATGTATATTTATGTGTGTATATGTATACACTTGCATATACTTCTTTTCACCTGATTTTAAAATGTATTTCTCTAAAGTCACTTGCAATTAAATGCAAAATTTCACAATATATTTTTCCAGCATATTAGCATATTTATTAATCTATCTTAATAACTCATTTCAGTTTCTCTAGAGTTAAAAGAATGCCTGCCAAGATAGGCTAAAGGTATTAGAAACCATCCTTCACTCTTACTAAGTTCAATTGAGGTCAAACTGCCAAACCTACAATTCAAAGCTGGAAGAATAAAAATAAGAAAAATATATGAGATAAAAATAAAACAATTCCATCCTAACTTATTTAAACAAATGTTAATGAAAATGAGATATTTAAGATAAAAGGGATATAGAAATAGACTGCTTCATACAAAAGTTTAAATGTAAATCAATTATTACAAATTATACGATTATTGTACAATTATATAATTATTACAAAAAAGCCAGACCTTGGTTGCCAAACATTGAACTTACTTACGAAGGAGAGAAATAGGGCAGCAAAGTAAAGTTGCTTGTAAATTCTTAGCGGGGAGTATTATGGAGATTTATGACTGATGTTGCCTCATAAAAGAGTGAAGCAGTGGAAGGGAAACCACTATAGAGCAAATTTAGCAAGAGACCCAACTAAGCAGTCATCCTAAGTTCATATGAGGATGAAAGATGATAAACAAAAGAAAAATTCAAAGATTTTTAGAATGAGCTTTATTCACCATCAGGGACAGGAAGGCCATCAACCAACCAATCCACAAGCATTTATTTAAGCACCTACTATGTGAAAGGTTCAGGGGATATAAATACAAAGAAGGAAACACTCCCTACTCAAAAAAAGCTTACATTCTAATGGAGGAGACAACAAGTACACATATAAATACACACAGCATAAATATAAACAGGTACAAATATGAACTAATTAGATAAAATATAGTTTGGGAGAGAGAGCATAGCATTTGGGAGACTCAGGAATGGCTTCATGCAAAAGACAGTGCTTAAGCTGCATCTTAAAGGAAGAGAGGGACTCTAAGGTAGCAGGAAAGAAGGAGTACATTCTAGGCATGCAGGACAGCCAGTGCAAAGGAGTGGAGATGAGAGATGGAGTGTTATGTGAGAGGAACATAGAAAAGGTCAATTTGACCAAATTGCAATCGTAAGATATAATACTCCTTATGCATTTATAGAGGAGGTAAAAACAACACAAACTAGAACAGAGAGCAAAATCAGATAAATTTTGCTGTATGGAATACATGTTGAATGCAACACAATTGTGAAGGAATTGAAGGGTCAGTTAGTTCACAAGGTAAGTCTATTTACAATGCACAAGGTGTGTATCAATTCACCACCTCTCCAGGATGAATTCTAGACTTTCTCTACTATGCCCGGGAATCCTCCTCTTCCTAGAAGCCCTCTCAATCCCTGGAATCCACACATTAGAAGTACCCTCTTCTCTTCCTCCTCAATGGCCACTCCTTTGAATGGATGACTTTTCTGAGAAGCTCCATTTAAGGAAGGCTCCCAGGCCAGCCACATCTTCGTCCTCTCCAAGCTATACCCCTGGCTTTCTCTACCATTCCCTGATGTTTGGTGCTGATCCTCCTTGATCTTCAGCTTCCTTTTATTGTGTTGTCTTCCCCTATTGGAATGTAAGCTCCTTGAGTGTTTTCCTTGTTTTTATATTCCTGGTGCTTAGCACACTGGATCTGGCACATAGTAAAAGCATTTAAGTGATACAGTGACAAAGCACTAGGCCTAGAGTCAGGAAGAACTGAGTTCAAATCAGTCTCAGACACTTGCTACCTGTGTAACCCTGGGCAAGTCACTTAACCCTGTTTGCCTCATTTTTCTTATTTGTAAAATGAGCTGGAGACGTAAATGGGAAACCACCCCAGTATCTTTACCAAGAAAATCCCAAATGGGGTCACAGAGTTGGATATGACTGTAAAATGTCTGAACAACAACAACCTCCCAAGGTTGCTTGCTGTGAAGATCAAATAAGATAATATTTGTAAAGCATTTAGTGCAGTGCCTGCTAGATGGGAGACTATATTAGGAAGGCAGAATTTATGATTTCAAAGAGAATCTCATATGTGCCTAAAAGGTCTGGAACCGCAAGATATAAGGAATTCTCTAGGCAGAAGGCAGGAGAACTAAAGCATGTATTTACACTCCACAATAACAAGCCCACAAACCAGCATCCCCATTTTGATATTTTCATCAAAAGCTTCCAGGCCCAATAAGTCCGCCTTACAAGGGTAACCAGGAGGCCACAGAGAAGCGAGATGGTATAAGGCAAAATCGTATACATGCTTCCCCTCTACGGTAAGAAGATTACCCACTAGCCTGTAGTCAGCTCTGCTACCAGCAGCTCAGCTTCGGCTGTAGGCGTCTCTGGCTCCAACCGGAAAAGGAAAGGAGGATCTTCAAGCTGTCCTCTCCCCTCTTATAGAGTTTTTGACATCATCAAGCGCCGCCTGAACGACCAGGGCCGATTGTTCTTGACTTGGCCCCTCCCCCTAGCATAGACCACGTTAACACACCTCCCCTCAGCCAGCCCCACGACTCATCACACAGGAAGCTCTGGTCCTGCCCCGGAAGAGCAAGCCCCAGCATCCAGGGAAGCTCAACGAGGCAAGCTGAGTCATTCAAAGAAAACAAAGTCCATTCTGGCTACAGAGACTTAATAAAAGCTTGTTCCCTTGTTTCCTTCTTTTCTTTTTTCCATGTTTCCTAAGTGCTTGTTGACTGACTGAGATATGATACCAAGAGTATATGGAAAAAATCTCAGACCTTATTGATACCAAAAAAGGCAAATGTAAGGACATTAATGACTACCAACCCATATACCTATTTTCCCACTTACATATAACATTTTATGAAAATAACCTATAATTGCATTAAAGACATCCTCAATGAGAGTATTATCTTGCAATTGGCAGACTTTCATAAGCAACATCCTAAAACAGACCTCAGGTTCATCATCACACAATTGACGAAAGGACATAGAGAATACAAGATCCCACTGTGCCTACTTTCAGTTGATAATAAAGAAGCATTCAATCTAGTGAAGCAAAATGATACCTTGTTGATTCTTTTCTGACAAATTAACTCATTTTCATACATCTCCAATCATGACTATCTGGCAAGACATAAAAGATGAAGCCAAACATTTACCAAAGGTGTTTGCTACTTTTTTTAAAATTTATTTATTTAATTTATTTAATATTTTTAGTTTTCAGCATTGATTTTCACAAGAGTTTGAATTACAAATTTTCTCCCCATTTCTGCCCTCCCCCCCACTCCAAGATGGCATATATTCTGGTTGCCCAGTTCCCCAGTCAGCCCTTTCTTCTGTTACCCCACTCCCCCCCATCTCCTTTTTCCTTACTTTCTTGTAGGGCAAGATAAATTTCTACGCCCCATTGCCTATGTATCTTATTTCCTAGTTGCATACAAAAACTTTTTTTTTGAACATCTGCTTTTAAAACTTTGAGTTCCAAATTCTCTCCCCTCTTCTCTCCCCACCCACCCTCCCTAAGAAGGCAAGCAATTCAACATGGAACAGTTCAACTTCAGTAAATCCTTTGTTATTTCTCTTTCTTGTTTACCTTTTCATGCTTCTCTTGATTCTTGTTTGAAAGTCAAATTTTCCATTCAGCTCTGGTCTTTTCATTGAGAAAGCTTGAAAGTTCTCTATTTTATGGAAAATCCATATTTTGCCTTGGAGCATGATACTCAGTTTTGCTGGGTAGGTGATTCTTGGTTTTAATCCTAGCTCCACTGACCTCCAGAATATCATATTCCAAGCCCTTTGATCCCATAATGTAGAAACTGCTAGATCTTGTGTTATCCTGATTGTGTTTTCACAATACTCAAATTGTTTCTTTCTGGCTGTTTCCAGTATTTTCTCCTTGATCTGGGAGGTCTGGAATTTGGCAACAACATTCCTAGGAGATTTCTTTTTGGGATCTTTTTGAGGAGGCGATCGGTGGATTCTTTCAATTTCTATTTTACCCTCTGGCCCTAGAATGTCAGGGCAGTTCTCCTTGATAATTTCTTGAAAGACGATATCTAGGCTGTTTTTTTGATCATGGCTTTCAGGTAGTCCAATAATTTTTAAATTATCTCTCCTGGATCTATTTTCCAGGTCAGTGGTTTTTCCAATGAGATATTTCACATTGTCTTCCACTTTTTTGTTCCTTTGGTTCTGTTTTATAATATCTTGATTTCTCATCAAGTCACTAGCTTCCACTTGCTCCAATCTCATTTTTAAGGTAGTATTTTCTTCAGTGGTCTTTTGGACCTCCTTTTCCATTTGGCTAATTCTGCCTTTCAAGGCATTCTTCTCCTCATTTGCTTTTTGGAGTTCTTTTGCCATTTGAGTTAGTCTAGTTTTTAAGGTGTTGTTTTCTTCAATATTTTTTTCAGTATTTTTTGGGTCTCCTTTAGCCAGTCATTGACTTGTTTTTCATGGTTTTCTCACATCACTCTCATTTCTGGTCCCAATTTTTCCTCTACTTCTCTAACTTGCTTTTCCAAATCCTTTTTGAGCTCTTCCATGGCCTGAGACCAGTTTATGTTTTTCTTGGAGGCTTTTGATGTAGGCTCTTTGACTTTGTTGACTTCTTCTGGCTATATGTTTTAGTCTTCTTTGTCACCAAAGAAAGATTCCAAAGTCTGAGTCTGAATCTGAGTCCCTTTTTGCTGCCTGGCCATGTTCCCAGCCAATTTCATTGACCCTTGAGTTTTTCAGCAGGGTATGACTGCTTGTAGAGTAGAGAGTACTTTGTCCCAAGCTTGAGGGTCTGTGCTGTTGTTTTCAGAGCTATTTCTACACAGCAAGCTCTGCCACACCAGCACTCTTCCTCCCACAAGAACCACCAAGCAGGACTGTGGCTCAGATCTAAGCTGGCTCCGCACTCCTGCTCAGATCTGCCACTTAATTCCTCCCGCCAGGTGGATCTGGGGCCAGAAGCAACTGCAGCTGTAGCTCTGTAAGCAGCCTCAGACCTGCACTACCTCTGCTGCCCCCTGGGAGGTGGCTTAACCTCAAATTCCTTTCACTCTGTCGCTGGCAGTTTTTCCCACTAACCTTCTGTGTTGTCTTTGGTGTCTGTGGGTTGAGAAGTCTGGTAACTGCCACAGCTCACTGATTCATGGCACTAGGTCCTGTTCTGCCCGGCTCCTGGTCTGGTTGGTCCAGGCGCAGCTCACACTAGGCTCTGCTCCACTCTGCTCCCAGTTCCATGCAATAGACCTTACCCCATGACCATCCAGGCTGTCCTGGGCTGGAGCCCTGCTTCTCTCTGCTATTTCTGGGTTCTGCACTTCTAGAATTTGTTCAGAGCCATTTTTATAGGTGTTTGGAGGGACCTTGGTGGGGAGCTCACACAAGTCCCTGCTTTCCAGCCACCATCTTAGCTCCGCCCCCTGTTTGTTACTTTAATAGGAGATCTAGCACATAGTCCCAATTGAAGAGGGATTTCCTACCTATGTTGAGGCCATATAGATGCCCCTGTTTGCAGATGATTGCGCTGCTTGCTTTATGCCCTAGAATAATGCAGAACTTCCTGGAAGACATATGTGATCACATGAAAAAGTTTGGTCTGACCAGTCACAGGAAAAAAACAAATGATAAATAAATACCTAATGTTCACATTATGACATGTAATCAGAAGAACAATCTATCACATCTATCTATACACACATATCTATTGATGTGTGTGTGTGTGTGTGTGTGTGTGTGTATGTGTGTGCATTCTCCACCAAAGGCAGTAGGGCCCCCAGAATCAGTCAACAAACATTTATTAAGCACCTACCATGTGAAACCCAATGTGCTTGGCACTGGCATACAAAGAAGAAAACAATCTCTACACATAGGCAGCTTACATTCGAATAGAGAATTATAAATTTTTATGTGTAACAGGGAGACTAGCCAATGAGAACCCAGTCCCTGAAGCATGTGCAGATATTCTCTACATTAATTCAGTCCTTAGGACATGTGCAGATATTTCCCTGCCTAGCTCCAGCATAAGCAACCATGTGGAAATTTGGGGAGAATCTATTTCCAGTCATGTGTAACTGAGAAGCCAGTACTGTGTGTGATGAAAAGTCTTCTAATTAGCTGAGGAGTTGGAAGGATGGATGACTCAGGAGGTGATGGGTTGGAACTGATTTCTCATACAGAAGGAATAATCTTTCCTTCCTTGTGGCAAGAGCTTCCAGGTCGGGGTTTGGGGAGAGAGAAGGTGGCTGCTGTATCTTCCACTTAACTACCATATGTCTATGAGCTTATGGAACCTCTGTTTCTTTAGTTTTATTCTATTCAAGCTTTTGCAAATGAGTATGTGTAGCAACAATCTGCTAGCAGCTACTGTGGCTGTGTAAAACCAACAACAATCAGCACAAAGAAGGCCACTAACACAGGTTCTTTGATCTGCTTTACTAAGGAAAGTAACTTTAAGGGGTTAACAATCTCACTTTAATCCAACATACAAATATCATTCACTTAGTTCAGGAGGAAAAGCCACCTGAACTTCAGAGCAAATACAAATATATTACAGACATCAACAGACAGACCTTGTCTGATTCAAATCACAATTCACAGTTACCAGAGAATCACCAACATCTATTGGGGTTACAAAGCCAGGGGGTGCCTTGCCCCAGAGTCTCAACACTCCTTCCATGAATGTGCCCCCAAAAATCAAAAGCCAGGGGGCAGTTACAGTGGCTTGCCCAGACTCATGTGCCACTCTTCCAGTGAGCGAGAGCCCCCAACAAAACATAGGGATTTCTTCAAAGCCAGGGGGCTCTTAACAACAGTTTGCCCAGAGTCACACACCACTCTTCCAGTGAGTGAGAGTCCCCAAAAGTCAAATGCCGAGGCTGGATCTTATAGACCTGTCTCAGGGCCCTGGGGCACTTGATTACCTAAGGGCTGAAAGGCACTCAAACAAAGAACAGTGAAAAATCCCACTTAGGGTGTGGGAAAGTTAATCCCCAGTACTACCATAAACAAATCAATGACTCCTAATTGTCTTAGTGCTGAGAAACATTCCAAGACAAAAAGATCCCATTTTAGCTGCCCCATTCAAACAAAGGCCAGAATCATTAAAGGTACTAAGAGAAGAACCCTAAAAAGTCCCACCTTAATTACTGATACACTATCCCAAGATGAAATTATCCAGGCAGTAACCTAAGTTCAAGAGATCCTAAGGTTCCATCCAGAGGTTCAATCAGAGGTTTTAGCTGTGATCAGGGTCAGCAGCAAAGTTCATTAGAGCAATAGTGGCTGATTACAGAGGAAGCACTTACAGAAGAATATGGAAAGATCTAGTCACCAGAATACAGTGACAACTTCAAGGATTGTGCTCCATTATGATGGAGAAAAGTGTCAGCTATGGACTCTAGAAAGGCAATGATTCTCAGAGCCTAGCAGAGAGCTATACCTAAAGGGAGTCCCTCTACGAAGAAAGAAAAGCATTCTCAGTAAACAGGAACTGTGAGTTATTCCCTTGTCACCTATATTGCCTGCACATGTGCCTCAATATCTTTGTACTTTAGGTTTGAACTCTACCCCTCCATGGGGATCTTACATATACAAAGGGAGAAGTACCCATGACACAAGTTAAAGTTTAATCTGTATTACTAACATTTTCAATTGTCACTTTACGTCTAGACAATCAGCAAGTCAAGGCCTCATTTGCAGTACTTACTGATTTCTAAGACATAATATGTTCACACTGAAAATCTAATGGTCGGCTCTAGCTGAGTAACTATAAGCAGGCTCCAGCACACATATGTCTTTATATTGGTTTTCATGTATAGATGTAAAGTGTGTCCAAAAGTCTAAGTTTAAATATCTAATACATTTAAACTACACGAAGACTTTTGGGATATCCTGCATATATGTACATACATGTTATACATGTAAAATCTTGTACAGACATTACAAATTATTTGAGCCCAGAAGTAGGAGGAAAGCAAGATGCATTGTACTGGGGAAATTGCAAAGTTCGTTTAATGACCCTACACTTCTCCAGAAACAATAGCCTATCTTTGTAATAACAATATTCCACTGGTATTGATGAGGGCACAGTCTCTAGGAACCCCCTTGAATCTGGAATACAGTCTCTGGGAGCCCCCTTGAACTGTCCTTGAATCTTCCAACTGGATCTGGCCTTCCCCTAAGGCCACAAGCCTCACATTATCATTAGGCCAAATCTCTACCTAGCCTCACCCTTTATTGTCCAGCTACTTTCCCACCCTTGATATATCAGTATCCATGCCTTCAGCTACTTCCCATCCTTAATTCCATTCTCTAGGTTCCTGGACTCTGACCCCACCTTATCCTCCTTAGACTTCCCCTCAAGACCCTCCCTAAACCCCTCCTCTTGTCACCCCAGACCACCCCTCAATCCCTCCTACAATCTTTGTGTATATAATCTCCATCTTGCCTCCATGAAGGTGCTCAGATTCAATCTAATTCAGGAGGTTGAATCTGGCCCGCTTGTGGAAACAGGCGTCACAAAAAGGGGTGGATTTCTTAAGACAGCCCATTGTGGTGAATCCTTAATAAACTTTCTCTTTTCCCTTGGCTGAGAAGGCTTGAGTCGAATTCTTTCTGCAGGACCCGGCGTGTAGGTATTTTGGAACCTATGGTTCCGTACAATCTTCATTTTTACAATAACCTCTTCAGTATTGTTGTATGTCCATGAGACATGGACCATTACAGTCTCTGAAGAATAACTACTCAGAAGGAGACAGTGGGGAAGTACATGCTACATGTGAGTAGGCTGCAATACAAACTACCAAAAACTAGAGTAAAGGATGCCAACAAAGAAATCTCTAATTGAAAATGAAGATAAGCTGGTCTTTGAGATAGAGGAGTAGCCAGGAGGCAAACTCTACGCTGCACAGGTATTTACTTAATGTCAGTAGAAAGCAAGGAAGGCATATTGGGCAGACCCCCTGTGGCAAACTCATGGAAAATATGAGCAATAGGTGAACAAGATGCACAGTGATCTGCATCACTGAAGGGAACATCGACATCAGAAAGCTCATTTGGGTAGTTGAGTTCAAAGGAATTGCCCAGATTCTCTGAAATTGGTAATAAATCAGTCATTCCTAAGGTAGTGCCAGTAGGACAAGAGTTGGGCAAAGTCAGCTCACTCCCCATTCAAGGAGACATCAATGTCAGAACAAAGTTCCAACCCCAGTACTTAAAGGAAAGTTTATCCTCTGGGTAGGCAGGCATCTCCAATGCCAGAAGAGAGACAAACTAACTTTTTAATGCCTCCTGGGAAATTAATCTTTACCAGGCTCCTTCTGGGCATACTTTCCACATCAAGGATGGAGAAACAAAAGTTCTAGACAATTTTTGCTAATATTTGAATCTTTGCTAACTACTTTCTGTCCTGCCTTGTGAATGCTAAATTCACTACTTCTCTAATTATTTCTGGAAATAATGGCTTAGAACTGATTGAAAATGGTGTTTTATCTAAAAAAAATTTGATTTGCAACATTTAAAAATTTTGTGAAATGTTCTAATTGTACAAGAATAAGCTTTATTTATGATAAACTTCTTTTGAATTGAAGAAGGAAGTCGGCTAGAGCTACAGGCAGGGTGGTTTGCAAAATATCTTCTGGTAGACTTTGTTCATTTCAATATTTTGCAGGGATTGGCTGTTAGTAGCTGCAAATAAGGAAGTCTTCAAGTTAGGGGATTTCTCAGTGGAAGTTCCCAGATAAGATACTTGTTAGACTCAGGACAGTTTCACTGTGGGCTGCATTTTGAAAACCTGGTGACAAAGCTTTCAGACTACACAATTACCTAAGTATTTAAAGAAGAATAATCTATGACTCAGGACTAATCGAGAAGTTTCTAATAAGGTAATGAAAAGCTTTTGTGCCTGTTGATTGTCAGTTACTAAATTAGCATATAAAATTAAATTACAGTATATCCATTTTAACTACTCTCTACTCGTGTTAAAAGCATAATGAAAGGCCTAAACCTACAATCCCTACAATCGAAGGGAATTTGGCTAGTCTAAGAAATTAAAGAAGAAATGAAAATAAAGAGATGATATTATTTTAAAAAAATTATTCTTTCTAGCTTTCCAGTGAGTAAAATCATGAGTATCTATGGACCTCTTTAAAACTATTTCTCTTTAGCTCAACTTTGGAACATAGGCCTTTTCTAATGTTCAAGTTTATTATAAAATATTTCAGGACAAAAGACCAAATACACATAAGATCTGTACATTAGTCGATTAGGTTGCTGTTTTCTCTTGGGATAATAAACTAAATATGGTTTGCAGTTTTTCTTTTCTGTTTTCTTTTTTTGCTGAAATCTGATGGATTAATTCTAAACTGATACAGAATTCCCATTTTGTTGTGAGCTTGGGTTTGGTAATTTCCATTTTATGGGAAACATATGCTTGTCAATCTTACTTTAACACAATAATCAGCTAAACTTTTTTAGTTCTTGTCTTAGATTATTTTAATTTACTTCACTGTAGTACACTAACCTGATTCTGGTAAAGTTCAACTTTTTATCTTCAAAATCAAATGTTAATGCTATAGATTGTACTAGAACCATGGAAATAATGCTGGGACAAGTTGATAGATCCAGAAACAAATGAAGCATCAGATGTAAGCCGCCTACTACTTGAAGTCATGGCTACAGTAAGAGGTCGAGACAAATATTTTCCCTTATTTTTTTTTCCATATCCCTCATTTTATACAAGTGATTATACATATAAAGCAGATTAATTATTACCAGACTTACTGATATTAACATTATCTTTTCTGATATATAGCTTCAAAGCATGAATGGTTTTGATATTTTGTTACTTAGTACTATACTAAATATAGTGCCATATTACTCACTAAGAGCTCAAAATAGATTGTCTGATGATGAATGACCAAAAAGGCTTAGTTAATGATTTCTTATCTTCCTCTCAAACAACTAAATTTTCCCCAGACATCTCTGGGAAGGTTTGAAGAGGCCAGATTAATTGTACAAATTACATGCTATTGTTATCCAGAAGAAGACAATGTAAAGATGAAATTGGTAAATAATAGTTCAACAAAGAATATAAGGCTTCTTCTCTTGTAGAACATGATGTGTGCTTGCTCTGGCAGCACATAATAAAATTGGAAAGTCTGGTGTTTATCGCAGGAAGGCAGAGTTGGTTAATGAAGAAGGGAGAAGGATACAAAGGAGCTTTAGAAAAACAAGACAGTCTTAACAGGAGTCCTGTTTTTCCTGTGTCACCTACATTAAGTTCACCTGAAACTTTGACAGCTAATCATGAGCAGCATACAAGTGTATGACTTGTTAAAGAAGCATTCACTAAACATACCTTCGAACATTGTTGTCCTATAAACTGTTTTGAATTTGCAATGCTTTCCTCCACAATAGTGAAAGATGAGCAGGATTTTAAATTACATACTTGGACAAGGGATAGAAATTTGAATTTAGAAAAGAATGGCAAAAAAACAAAAATAAAAACTAAGGAAACTGGTACTCATTTGCATAATAAAAGGAAATTAGTTACCAAAGTATTACTCTATCTTGACTTTTAAACAGGTATCTCTTTCTATATATGTATGTGTGCACACACACACACACACACACACACACTCACAAACATATTCCTCCAAAAACAACAAAGTAGGGCATGAAGGCCTAGAAAAGGCATTCCCAAACATTCCCAAACAAAAACAAAGAACAAGTAGTCCCACTTAAGGGGATGAGAGAGGAAGGATGAAGGAGACCCAAAAACTGACAAGTCACTGCTATTTAAAGAACAAACTGAAATTAGGCTAAAATATCAGCTGAAATTACAATAAAAGTAATGGTCAAATACATTATTTCACTTGCAAAAAAATGGCAAAAGCCATTTTTCAGGAGAATAGATTTAAAATTGTCCCTTGGAATGATATTATTAATGGTATTTTACACATGACAATTTGGTCATAAGAATGAATGCTTCATTCATATTCCTTTCCATTCTGCGACTACAGCAGATGTTAGGAACTCCGTGCCTCCAAGCTCACACTGAGATCACCAAATAAATTATCAATTAGTTTTGTAAATGAGTACCTTCTCCAAAAATTATCAGCCCAAGCATTATTTTAAAAGGCCTGAAGCTATCTCCAGAAAACAGAGAAATTCTACTCACTGATCTGAGTAGGACTATACAGTGGAAAATAGATATATTTCTAAATGTAGGTCATCAAGAATGTCTGGTTTAGGTAAGAAAGAGCTTATTATACAATTCTGTTACAACATCAATTATTGAAAAAGTCGGATTTTTTATCTCTTACAACCTTTTTCTGAGGGAGCCTGTTTAAAAAATATGTAATTCTTTTGAAAGACTGGCCCCCAGATGATGACCTCATTAGCCCAATTCCTGGCCGTGATTAGGAAAACCATGTGTGAATGTCCCATGAAGAGGTTGAACTTCATTTTTTAAAAGACTTTATTGGATTGAGAATAGTTTACTTCTGGAGACCTGTAGAGGAGCTGGTTTAGACATAGGACATTTTTTAAAAAACTGTTGTACAACATATTATGTCATCATGGAGGGGGAAGGGGAACATTTGTTTCCACTACTCCAGTATTACATAAGACCCTACAATTACCCAAGAGCAGGGGTATGTTGGTAAATGTTTGACAAGCAGCTGCAGGAGGGGAAGGGGGTGGGAGAAGAGGGAACCATAAACTTAATCCAATTCTAAATTTAATCTGCATTAACACTTTCTAAGGTCTGTGGTCAATTGACAAAACAAGGAATCAAGCCCTATTTTGTTGCAGTTTGCTGATTTCTGAAGTATAAATGCTAACTGAAAAATTAGGAAGGGTCTCTCAGCTCTCTGAAACTAGTTAGAACTGGCTTCAGCGTACCTATGTCCAAGAATTTTTCTTTGCCCAAAGATTACCTAAATAAGTCCCCCAATAATAGAAATCTGAGGAATCTATTGATCAATTTACATTCTGCTACTAAAATATAAACTTCTTAGGAGGAGAAACTTTTAATTTTTTTTTTGTATCATCACAGCCTAATACATAGATGGGTTAAATTGTTCAAAACATATGTCTAATCTAATGTAACTTTGAATTTGCTTAGAAAAGGTTTGCCTTATTTTAGGAAGCAAGTCTGGTATATAAAAAAGACTCAGATGAAGCTCATATAACCAGGCAAGAAATGGAGAAAAGGCTGTAAAATGTATATAGTCTTTTCATCGATGAGTATGCAGCCTGAATTAGCCGAAAGTCTATGATAAAGCTGAAAGATTAAGAGATGGGAGGCAACTGCTAGCAAGGTTATTCTCATTTTATTAGGAAAAGATTGTTTAAGAGTCAGGGCAACCCCCTTAACAAAATCACAATATCTGAGATGGAAGGTTCTTCAGAGAGGCCAACCTAGTCCAAGGACCAAACAGCCATAAAAGAAGGCGGGCAGGAGCTTTTCAGCCTGAAGAGATAAACAAAAACATTGCCTTAGGGACTCTCCAGACCTCCTCAGCAAAAAAGGTTAGATTTGTAGCCTAAATAAGACTTTTTGCCATGGTGTGCCAACCAGTTAGTATTTGGCTCCAGTTAAAACGAACTAGAATATGAGTGAACATTGCTCTGGAAATGAAAAACCTCGTTTTACACTTGATGAAACTGAAACCCAGGGAGGTTAAGGGACTTGCTGAATGTCACACAAGTTGTAAGTTACTTGAGCAAAGATTTGACCCCAGATCTCTGACTAGAAGGAAGTAATTCACTTTAGGATTGTACTTAAATTGAAGAAGGGAATCTCCAAAAATTCAGTAAACAAAGAAAAGGCTAAATTTTCAGGCAAGCCCTCCCAGTTACAGAATTTCCAGTTATACTGATCTATGTAAATATATTTTTCTTAATATAACATGATCGTTTTATTAATTTAAACACTAGGTAACCTCTTAAACTACTTGGTATATACCCTGCTTCAACAGGGAGATAAAAGATGGCACCAAGATAATTTTCAGAGGCGTAAAAACCATTTCAACCTCTAGGCAAAATGAAAGTAGATGAATTTGTCTCCCTTGTGTTTTCTCTTGGCTCTTCCCCATAACTTCCCAAAGGTCCTCATTTTAGTGCCCAAGCTAGCACTCCCCTTCCCACACCACCCCAGACTCCCAAATCACCTCATCGTTCTCTTACACACACACACACACACACACACACACACACACACACACACACACACACACACACACACACCCTCCAATTTTGTTAAGTGTCTAGATGCTCCAATTTTCTAAATAAGTTTTATTAAGTTGTGCCTGCAGTATAGCTTAACCTTCTCACTATCTTTTTGTTTTAAAAGAAGTTGCTAACCTGGAAGAATATCTAATTGATCTAGCAGAAAGGGTAAAGCGGGAGCCAGGAATTCTGGATTCTGGTCCCAGCTCTGTGAATGTGAAATGAGGTGGTTAAGCTAGATTAAGGGTTCTTAATCTTTTAGTACATCATGGATCTCTTTGGTAGACTGGTGAAACTCCATAGATCATAGGATAACGTAACGCACAAAATGAAACATGTAAGAGTACAAAAGAAACCAACTCTATTGAAATATAGTTATCAAAGTACTTTTTTTAAAAAAGTTCATCGACCCCACATTGATAATCCTGGTTGTTGTTGTTCAGTTGTGTCCAACTCTACATGACCATGTTTTGGGTTTTCTTGGCAAAGATATTGTAGTGGTTTGCCATTTCCTTCTCCAGCTCATTTTTGCAGATAAGAAAACTGAAGCAAACACAGTTAAGTGACTTGCCCACGGACAAACAGCTAGTAAGTGTCTGAGGCTAGATTTGAACTCAGGTCTTCCTTGACTCCAGGCCCACTGTTCTCTCTACCGCACAACCTAGCTGCCTCCAATAATCATGGTAGATGATCTCTAAGTCTTCTTGGAACTCTAACATTCCAGGATCCTCTGAATGTGAATAAGTCATGGCCATCAGAGCCTTCTGCATTTAACTTGACATTTTATTCTGCAATTCCAAGGTCACAGGATATAGGCTATAACTCATTAGAAGTCATCTATTCTAATTTTCATTTTATAATTGAGGAGAACTGCTCAGAAAGGGTAAGCATCTTACCCAATGTCACACAGGCGATAAGTGACAAGGAATAGAATATGACACAGGTCCTTGACTCCCAATGTTGTTGTTGTCGCTTTCCATTTTCCTCTTTCTACCGTAACATGCTGCCTCTCTCCAGGGCAGGACTTTTTAAAAAAATAGAATAGACTTCACAAGGAGAGGATCCCTTGCCCCTTAGACAACATTTTATTGGCCAATTTCTAGATATAATGAAGCTGACTGTTTTCTATGCCCCCCCACCCTAATTTCTGTCCTCCCTGATCCTTCTTCTCTAATTTGTGAATAAAGGTTTTCGTAAGACCATTAACTTCCATCCCATTTGCTCCCTGGAACCTCCATTTGCTCCCCAGAACCTCCAATCTCACTCACTCCTTCAGTCTTCTCTCATCTCTGCTCTGGATTCTCAGAACCTCTCCACCATGAATCTCCCTCTTCCACCAAGGCCTCAGACTTTTCTGCTGCCTTTTACGCATTGTATTTCTCCCATTATAAGCCTTTTGAGGTCTAGGACTGTCTCTTCTTGTGTTTGTACAATGTTCTAAAAGTCTTAAAAGCTAAATTTTTAAAGTGCCTAGCATATAGTAGGGGCTTAATCAGTTTTTTAAGAAATAAAAATCTTGATCATAGTTCCCTATCTTCCAGATTTACATAATGTTAACAGCTCCAGTGAAATGATTCAATTTTCCTGGTGTTTTTCAGTATGGTCTTCTACTCTGTAGCTCAAGATGTGTCTCAAACCACTATAAGAAGACAATGTGATGTCAATTAACAAATATATATTAGGGGTACCATGCAAGAGACACTATGCTGTGTAATTTAGGAAAGAAAAAGTAGAATTTCTTCTTTCCACCCCACTCTTCCAACAACTTCATTTAGTTAGAGAGATAAGGTACTTAAACACCAATGGTTATAAGACAAAGAACTGTCTAAATTTCCTGTTGGTGGTATAGACAAATGCAATAAGGAATTTGGAGAAGATGGGGGAAGAGAGGTGCTGAATGCATCAATAAAACTTTGTGGAGAAGATGGAATTTGAATTGGGCCCTGGACAATTAGCAGGACTTGGATAAGCAGAAAAGAGCAATGGACTTTTCAAGTTATAAATATTTCCATTAAAAATCAGCTAGCACTCCATAATCTCTCTAAAGGCCTCTTTGAGGACAAGCAGCTTCTGTGTGAAGTGTGCCTAATTAGATGAGCTCTTTCTAGAAACCACAGAGAAGAGAGCAATTGCCCTTCGTAACACCAGATGACCCACTAGTTTTTCCACTTTCCTGAAGCAAATGGAGGGCAACGATGAAGACAGGCCTTGTTGGGAGCAACCTGGATACAGTGCCAGTATGTGTTACTCAGGAAGCCTGGAATTAAAGGCATAACCTATCTTCTTCAAGAAAATGGCTCCCTCTTCACCTCATAACTCTAAAATCAAAAAAATTCACAATTATTCGATGCTTTATGGCTTATGAAGTGTTTTTCATATATCTGCTCATTTGATCTTCTTCCTCACAATAACTTTGCGAGATATATAGCATAGCTATTACTATCTGCATTTCCGAGCTGAGGAAACCTCAGAAGAGAAGCCACTTCTCCAAGGTCATACTGCTAGGTAGTGTTGGAGTTGGGACTAGAATTTACATCTCCTACTCCCTTATATTCCAATCTTCCTTCCAACCTCACCTTGACTCTTACAGCTATAGAGAAGCTCAATGACCATCAGGTAGTAAGTAGAATGAAGTCAGTCACCTCCCCTTTTCACTGTATATATTTTGTAAGTGTGTATTTATTTGAATGTTTGTCTCCCCCATCAGACTTGCCTTTCTGTGAATCCCCAGAGCTTCCACGAGTGCCAGACGCATGATGATTAACAGATGCTTTTTGACTTTCTGCCTCTAGCTCCTGGACAGGGTAAAGGCCATTCTTCTTGCCATAGTCGTTGAGGGTAAGGCGTTTTATTATCAAAAGTATTACAGGCTGTAAAATGATTACATACCAAGTAATGTCAAAATGCCCTACCTTAGGATGTTTTTCAACAAATCTACAGAGACTGAAGAATGCTAAGGGACCCTGCTTTGAATCTCACCTCCACTATTTACCACATGTGTATCTTCGGGCAAATAACTAAAAGAAAAACCTCGCTGGGCCTCAGTTTCCTTATCTGTAAAACAAGGAGAGTGGCCTCTAAAGTCCCCCTGGTCCTGGTAACCTTTAGGCTTGGGCTGGTTGTTGTCTTGCCTGTGTCACCAGGAAGAGCTGTGTTAGCTGTCGTTCTTCTGGGCTCCTCGTGGAGAGGAGAGAAGTGCTCACAAGGGGTTAATGATTCCGCGCGCAGGAGCTGCCCTCTGAACTGGAACCGAAAGCGACTTCCGGTTAGAGTCCCTGCTTTGGGTGCTGACAAGCTGATAAAGTTGGGGCTCTGAATTCCTGAACTGTGTGAGTAACGAGCTGCCTGCCTCCCTGAGTGGCGGGTCCGGCCCTCCCCGCTGCGGTGCCGGGGGTCTGAGCTTGTGTGAGGTGGGGGTGGGGCACAGCCGGGGGACGGGGTTGGGGGGGCGCGGGGGAGCGGCAGGAGCGGGGGCGGGGCCCGGAGAGAGCCCGGAGTTTGTCCACAAGTCAGTGCGGCCGCCCTTGCTCCCGGGAGGAGGAGCGGAGTGATGGCACCACAGGGCCAGGCGAGCGCGCGCACGCACGGGCGCCCCCAGCACACACCCCCTCTCTATCACAAGCACACACACACGCACACACTCACACTATCACACCCTCTATCTCACACTGTGTCTCAAACACTTTCACACACACTAACTCACACTACCTCACAAACACTCGCACACCCTGTCGCCCACAACCTCTGTATCTCAAACACTCTCAGGCTCACACACTTCCACACACACGCTGCTTCATGCACTCACTCGTGCACTCTTAAACACACTCATCCTCACACACTAACACACCATCTCACTAAACTCACACTCAGTAACATCACTTACACACTATTTCACACACACTATCTTACAATCACTCACATTCTCACACTCACTTTCGTCTTGCATTCCCACATACACTTTCTCACAATACAGTCACTCTATCTCACACTTTGGCACACTCATTCTGTCACATACACACTAACTCACGCCATCTCACAGGCTCATACATTCTGATACATAGTCTCTCACATCTCACTGCTATCTTTCACACACTGTCTCATACATACCCATCTCACAATCACACACACACACTCTCACACCTCACTTTGTTAGTTTCTCCACCTGGGCAAGGGGAATAAGGATGATTGATGGGAGCAAGGAGGCTCCTCATTTTTTACTTCCTGTGACTTCCTTTAGTGCTGGTGGAGGCATAGGAAAAGCAAAGTATTGTTGAAATAGGGATGTGGTTTATTATTTAGTGTCTGATTTCATTTAACAGAGCCAACCTGACAGAGTTATTGTGAGGATCAAATGAGATAGTGTTTATAAAAAGTGTTTAGCACAGTACCTGGCACATAGTAAGCACTATAGAAATGCGTATTTCTCCCACCCACCCCTTAATACTAAATATGATTTTACAGTTAAACCACTGTTACAAAAGATTTCAAATATGGGTACACAAGTTTCTAGGTTTTCTGTGGGACAGTTAGGAATAGGAAACAGACCTGTGATTTCATTGATATAGGAAACTCCCTGATGAAGGAATGCTCTCCACCAGTGCAGGTTGGCACCTTGTAGACAACTTAGTCTTAGGGAGTTGCCTAGAGCAGAAGTGTCAAAGGTGGCCCACTGGCCATGCTGAAGGAACCAGATTAAAATGTGACTGGGAAATATTTAACAAAATAAATAACAATACAATAGAACATAGATAATATTAATATGTAGTTTTCTAAATTAATCTGTTCAGCCCACAGGGATCTTTATGTACTGGATTAATGGCCCCCATTTCTATTTGAGTTTGAATCTACTAGCCTAGAGCTCAGAAGTTAAGTGACAGATGATCACAGAGCCACTATTTGTCAGAGTTGGGACTTGAACACAGATTCCTGACTCCTAGGACAGCCCATTGTCCACTACACCATGCCAACTCTCTGCAGTTAATATACTCTGAATCTTAATAGGTTTTAAAATATTGTGAATATGCTTGCTACCATATTGCCTTTCCTTGGCTTTTACACAGGTTTTGTGAGGTGTCACCACAATTTATACGGTAAAGAGAAGCTCATGAAAGGTTTAGTCAGTGAATCTTGACAGATTCTGAAAGGGAACCTCAGAATCCTGATAGATCAGTGTTAATATTACCATCCTGGTCTGTAAAATTCACTATTAGCCTAGAATTTAACGGAGTAAAAGCGGTACTACTAATCAAGGGTTAAAGAAATCTGTGAACATAATTAAGCTGAAGAAAAATTAACTGCTCCCCTAATGGCACATTTTAATTACCAAAAAGTACAAAAACATTGCTACTTAAAAGTTTCCTTTATCTCATAGGAGAAGCTTCTGACAGCATGTCACATGTAAGGAAGGAGGTGTAATAAGTGCCAAACAAAATTTACTATGAGGAAGAATAAGGTGGTTCTCTTTCTCAGCACAGATCAGAGATTTCAAGGGAGAAACGACAAGAAAGAATTCTCATTAAGACACAGAAAAATTATTTATCAAACATGACCATAATTTATAAAAATGACATGAAGTTCTCTTGAGTAAATCCAAATTAATGAGGAAATGATTCCCATGGTACAGCAGTAGTGGACTAACAGGAAGAAAAATGTGAGGGGTCTGGGTCATTTTCATTCCTCTAGAGGATGGCAGGGAAAGGACTTTGAATATGTTTTTGAGAGAGCCGATATTTCTTGGATAAATAGTCTTTCTTTTCTTCTTTAGCAACATTATAAAGGTATAACTTCTGCCAAGAATTGTTCCTCTATGGTATGACCCAAAAGAAACCAAGAGTGAAACTCCTGGTAAAAGCATCAGTTTCATTCTTTTGTCACTTGCTTCACAGTATTACAAGGGAAATTTATCATAAAGATCATTGCTAAGACTTTCCACCATCGCAGTAAATTACCGTAGTAGAATTTCAAAATGTGTGGCAGAGAAAACACCCTATAAAGGCCATGCATTATCTCATATCCACCATGGCACTGAAATCTTGACATTATCATGAAACACCCAGGTAGGCCTGGGGAATTGAAAAAAACGAAGCATCCAACCAGGACAATTTTTCTTCATTCAAGAGAACGAAAACTCCTTGAGGGCAGGAACTATTTACTTTTTTGCCTCCATATCCCCTCCCCCCAGCACATAATAGCTTGCTCAAAAGCAATTGCTATGTGCTAGTGACTGTGCCGAGTGTTGGGAATACAAATGGCCCCTGCCCTCTAGGAGCTCATATTGGCTTGGTTTTGTATTTGGTGGGAAACATATCTTGGAAAGAGGAAAAGTTTGTGAGAAAACTTCTTTTTGACTTTCACAAATGATTAATCCAACAGTTTTTGCTCACTTTGAAAATGATCACCTGAAACAGGCCCTGTAACTCAGCAATTGACATCTCCAGTGAACTGTGGAGTGTATCAGAATGAAGTCAGAGGGAAGTATTCACTACAGAAAGTGAACAGCTATTATTCATGTGACTGAGTATTAGCTAAAAGAAGTTGGCTATTGCCTAAGCAGACCATTTGGACAGTTTTCTTTGTGGCATAGTAATATAATATATATGCTTTTGCTGTCGTGACTGAATGGTAGTGCTTTTATAAAAGAGAAACACCTGACAGCCTATTTTTATTTTGCTTTTTACTTTTCATCACATGCATTAAACAAAACCAAATGTAAAGATGGATGTGTATAGTAAAAAACTTATTAACCAAACTTGACATATAAAAGCTCTCACTTGTTCCCATTCTGACTACTTCTATGTGGGTTTATTGGGAATGACTTTTGTTTCTGCTTTTGTTTTCTAACTTAGACTTGTAGGATTCAGAGCTGGAAGGGACCTTAGAAGTCACTTATTTTACAAATGAGGAAACTGAGATACCACTTACCTCACAGGGCTATTGTGAAGAAAATCCTTTGTTAAAGCACTAAATGAAAGTGAGTTGTCTTTATTATCTGGATTGGTTGTTTCTGTTGACTAAATTAGTATCTTCCCTACTTTATCTGCATAGATGCTTTTTGAATAGATACCTTTTTGAAGGTAAGGAGTGTTAGTTATAAAAGAAATCTAGTTTTTCATCCAGAACTGGGGCAAATTTGACTTAATTGCTTCTCATAAAGGAAGTGTTTCTTGGTAAAAGTTGAGGTGATGGCATGTTTGATTTTGCATTCTCAGTTCCACAGAAAGTAGTAGTCATATTTCCAGTCCCTCAGTGGGCACTAGGATAAGGGAATCTTACTATGTATCAGGCACTATCATTCATTTAGCATTTACTATGTGCAAAACACTATGTTAAGTTTTGAGGAGAAAGAGAAGTAACATGACCTCCTTTCAAGGAGCTCACAATCTTAATGGGGAGAATAAGTACAGAAGATTCAGCTGCAAGTCAGATAGAAAAGTCCCATGATCCTTAGGGTGCAGTGGCAAAGCAGATGGTAATGCCTTCTTAATGTCATTTCTACTGATAATATCATTTCAGTTTCTAATGCTGAACCATTTGACAGTGCCAAAGACTTCAGTGATATCTCCACAGATGCAGCCTGGCAACCCTACTCTACACCTTCCCTTTTTCCCCTATGTTGATGTCTTTTCTTTTTATATTACATGCATTTACAGATTACTTTCTCTTCTTGAGAAGTCTTTTGTAACTTTAAACAGTTAAGCAAAACTAATGATAGTGACCTCATCTGACATTTCATATCTGTATCACCCCCACACGCAGACCTATTTAAAAAAAATTAACAGAAATCTATTTTCTCCCCGTCCAAGAAAAGAAAAACAAATTTCTTGTAACAGTTCCCACAGTGACTGCGTACAAAAACATGTATGTCTCATTTTGCACCCTAAATCTGTTACATCTCTGTAGATAAAGATGACATGTTTCATCAGTGGTCCGCTGGAGTCATGAATGGTCGTTCTGTTGACCATAGCTCTTCTCAGTGCTCCTGGTTCTGCTTATTCCATTCTTAAGTAGTTTATAAAAGTCCTCGAAATTGTTCATTTTATAATATTGATGTTATAGTATAAATTATTCTTCTGATTCTACTCACTTCACTCTGTAGCACTTCATTTAAATCTTTGCATATCTTTCTGAAATCATCTCTTTCCTCAGTTCTTACAGCATAGAAGTATTCCATCATATTCATATAACCGCAGCTTATTCAGGCAATTGTTGAGCATGCTCATAGGTCCCTTTTTTTTTTTTGCCACCACAGAAAAGGCTACGTTGTGTATATGTTGTTGTTGTTCAGTTGTGTCTGACACTTCATGATCCATCCCATAGGGTTTTCTTGGCAAAGATACTGGAGTAGCTTGGCATTTACTTCTCCATCTCATTTTACAGATAAAAAAAAATCAGGCAAACAGGGTTAAGTGATTTGTTCAGGGTCACACAGGTAGTAAGTATCCGAGGCCGGATTCGAACCCAAAAAGTGTTCCTGATTCCAAGCCCGGTGCTCTATCCACTGTACCACCTAGCTGCCTTTGAGCTACACACCTCCACCCAACTGCTCACCCCTTTTCCTCTTTTTTTAATCTCTTTTTGATGTAGGCTTAACTGTAGTATAATTGGGTCAAAGGCCACATAGTTTAGTAACTTTTTGTATATAACTCCAAATTGCTTTCCACATGGGAAAGGTCCATTCTCAGGTTTACCTGTCTGTCAGTGTGCCTGTTTTCCTACAGCCTCTCCAACATTTACAGTTTTCCTTATTTTGTCATTTTTTTTCCTCTCTGGGTGTGAGGTGGAATTTCAGAATTGTTAATTTGCATTTTTCTAATTAGTAGTGATTTGGAACATCTTTTCATATGGCTGGAGATAGCCTGGATTTCTTCCCTAGAGAACTATCTGTTCTTGTCCTTAGACCATTTATCAATTGGATAAACAGGCCTTTTTCTTGTAAATTTGATTCATTCCTTATTTATCTTTTCCAGCTGGTTTTTTTTTCTTTTTTACAAATAACAAGTCCTTATCCCAGTAACTGCAATCTTTATTTTTATCAAATACTACACTATACTACTAGACACATTTGCTTCTGTATGTTGAGTACTTAATTTGTTCCATTGATCAATCTATTTTTTAACCAATATCAAATAAGTGGTTTTTAATAATTACAACTTTGTAATCTAGTCTGAGATCTGGCACGTAGGCCCCATTTGTTCCCATTTCTTTTCATTATTTCTCTTGAGATTCCTGATCATTTCTTCCTCTATATGAATTTTGTTGCTATTTTTCTATGAAGTACTCTTTTGGTAGTTTGGTATGATATTGAATAAATTAACTTAAATAGTATTGTCATTTTATTGTATTGGCTTAAGCATGAGCAGTTAATAGTTTTATGGTTATGTCTATTTCTGGAAAGTTATATATAGTTGTATTTATATAGTTCTGTGTCTCTTGGAAGATAGACTCCCAAATATTTTAACATTCTGTAGTAATTTTTAATGGAGTTTTTTTTATGTTTCTTCTTGCTGGGTTTCATTGGTGATTTGGAGTTTAATTTTATATCTTGCAAGTTTGCTGAAATTAATCGTTCCACTTGGTTTTAATTGACTCTTTAAGTACTTTAAGTACACCATCTTGTCATCTGGAAGAAATGATAATTTTGTTTCTTCTTTACCTATATTTACTTTAGGATGATGACTGAAGTCACTTGTTTGGAAACATTGCCAAGACTCTTAGATTTACGGTCCTGGGCTCTCTCTTGGGGTCTGAGAAGAGCTGGTTGTCAAGGTTTTAGAAGTAGCCTGTGCTGCCCAGCACTGTCTCTCCCCAGATATGTCTTGCTGTTTCAGTTCGTCTGGCTCACTTTCTGCTTCATTTAGTCTGCCTGTCTTGCTGCTTCAGTTAGTCTGGTTTCTCTGCCCCATGAATGGCAGTCAGTTGGTAGTTGGTACAGCCGGCTGACCCCCTTCTATGCTATGAGCCAGGGATACAGAGAAAAGCAGAGTCCCTGCCCTTAAGAAACTTAAAATCTAATGGAAGGAGACAACACGCAAACAACTATGTACAAATATATATGTGTGTGTGTGTATATAATATATACATATATGTAGATGTAGATATATATGGAAAGTAACATATATACATATATATGCATACACATATATACACACATATATGTGTACTGTGTATAGCATATATGGAAAGAAAGTAACAACTGTTTGGGGCAAAATTCTTTGGTGTGGTGTTTAAGAGAAGATTCTTATGGGAGCAGGTGGAATTAGTAGCTTCATGTGCCCTTACACTGTCATTAGTTTCTTGGATCTTGCTGCTTACAATGACTTTCCCCACCTACACAGCAGGTGTTCTCTACAACCCCTTCCTACTTGGACCACCAATCTGGTTTTCAGATACATAAGGAGAAAAACCAAGATGCTGATTATTCTCAAAACAATATAAGCAGCTACTAAAATGAGGCTTCATTGGACCTTAAAATAATATTGTTAATTTTAGATATTTTAGAACTCTTTTTAAAAATTAAGCATGATTCTTCCATAGGGGAAGTCCTATATTTGTGTATTTCAGGCATATATAATAAAAATTATAATATTATATCCTTGTTCAGAGATACTGGGAGGAGTTAATAAAAGGTACATTTTAACATAGAAATCATGGAAAAATAATACATTTTTGATTGCATCCTACTCCAGTATAGTACGTTTTTAGTCCTTTCTCTCCCCAAAATAATTTCACATGTGAACTAACCTGTCAGTAAAGTGAAGAAAATCTGCCCACTCCAAATCAGTAAAATTCCCAATTATAAACTTTTTGCTTTCATCTACATCTGATTTCAGCTATTGGAACAACCTCTTGGATGGCCTCCCTGCTTCCAGTCTTCAATCCACTCTGAACTCAGATGCCCCCCAGCCCCAAATCTTCCTAGGGCACAGGACTTACCATGTCATACTCCCTGCACAGTGTCTTGCCGCTAGTAGATGCTTAATAAATTTCATGGATGGAATTGAATAAAGAGAAACAAATATTAATAATTGAAGACCTAGGGATAGAGCCTTCTAGAAGACTCACTGAGCAAGGGCAGACAGACTTCTAAAGAAACAATCTGGAATATGGAATAGTTAGAAGAAGAGCCAGAAAAGGGAGACTCAGCAAAGGAATGAAGAGAAAAGGGTAGAGGGAAAAAAATTCCTGGGAGCAATTACATTTATCTCCTTCCAGCTTTCCAAGTTCCCCCAACCCTCACATGTAAGTTCTTTATGGACAGGGCAGTGCCGTTTTTGTATCTGTATCCCTCCCTAGTTACTAACATAGTCTTATATATAATAAATGCTTCATTACTGTTAGATGAAGAAATAGTTGGTTTTATGTTTTTTTTTACTTTTTTTAAGCTTTTATTTAGTATTTTGTTTTTTCCCAGTTACATGTAAAAACAATTTTTAACATTAGTTTTAAAACTTTTGAGTTCCAAATTCTCTCCTTTCCTCCCCTCCCTACCCCACCTCATTGAGAAGACAAGCAATTTGATATAGGTTATACATGTGTAGTCATGCAAAATATATCCATAATAGTCATGCTGTGAAAGAAAACAGATACAAAAACTCAAGAAAAATAAAGGAAGTAAAAAGAGTATCCTTCAATCTGTATTCAGACACCATCAGTTCTTTCTCTGGGGATGGATAGCATTTTTCATCATAAGTCCTTCAAAGTTGTCTTGGATCATTGTATTGCTGAGAATAGCTAAGTCATTCACAGCTGATCATCTTAAAATATTGTTGTTACTTTGTACACAGTACATTTCACTTTATATCAGCTCATGCAAGTCTTTCCAGGTTTTTCTGAGAGCATCTTGGCTCATCATTTTTTATAGTACAATAGTATGCCATTGTAATCACATACCACAACTTGTTCAGCCATTCCCCAATTAACAGGCTTCCCCTCAACTTTGAATTCTTTACCCCCAAAAAAGAGCTGCTGTAACTATTTTTGTACAAATGGGTCCTTTTCATTTTTGCTTTTTATTTCTTTTGGGATACAGGCCTAGTGATAGTATTGCTAGGTCAAAGAGTATATGCATGCTTTTTTAGCCCTTTGGGCCTCATTCCAAATTGCTCTACATAGTGGTTTAATCCATTCACAACTCTGCGAACAGTGCATTAAAGTCTCATTTTTTCCATATCCCCACTAACATTTGTCATTTACCTTTTCTGACCTATCAGCCAATCTAATAGGTATGAGATGGTACCTCTGAATTATTTTAATTTGCATTTCTCCAATCAGTAGTGAATTAGAGTATTTTTTCATATGGCTAAAGATAGCTCTGATTATCTGAAAACTGATCTTTTGATCATTTATCAATTGGGAGATGGCTCTTATTTTTATAAATTTGTCTTAGTTCTCTATGTGTTTGAGAAATGAGAAATCAGACACTTGCTTCAAATTTTTTTTAAGTTACTATTGCTAACTGTATTTCTCTCTATCCTTCTCCCCGCCTCATTTATTCTATTCTCTCTCTTTTCACCATGTCCCTCCTCAAAAGTATGTTGCTTCTGACTACTCTCTCCCCTAATTTCCCACCCTCCCTACCTCTATCACACATTCCCACCCACACCCTTTGCCCTCCTACTTTCCTTTAGGGTACGACAGATTTCTATACCTAATTGAGAGTGTATGTTATTCCCTCTTTGAACCAGTTCTGATAAGAGTAAGATTCACTTACTTCTCCTCACTTCCCCCCTCTTCCTCTCCTCTGTAAAACATTTTTCTTGCCTCTTTTGTGTGAGATAACTTAGCCCACTCTACCTCTCCCTTTTTCTTTCTCCCAGTACCTTCCTCTCTCTCACCCCTTAATTTTATATTTTAGATATCATCCCTTCATATTCAGCTCACAACTGTGCTCTTTGTCTATGTGATCTCCTTCTAACTCCCTTAATAGTGAGAAAGGTCTTACGAGTTACAAATATCATCTTCCCATGTAGAAATGTAAACAGTTTAACATTAAGTTCATTATGATTTCCCTTTCCTATTTACGTTTTTATGCTTCTCTTGAGTCTTGTATTTGGAAGTCAAATTTTCTATTAAGCTCTATTCTTTTCATCAAGAGTGCTTGAAAGCCTCTATCTCCTTGCATGTCTGTTTTTCCCCCTGAAGGATTATATTCAGTTTTTCTGGGTAGGTGATTTGTGATTGTAATCCTCGCTCCTTTGACCTCTGGAATATCATATTCCGAGTCCTCTGATCCTTTAATGTAGAAGCTGCTAAATCATGTGTTGTCCTTACTGTGGCACCACAATACTTGATTTGTTTCTTTCTGGTTGCTTGCTATACTTTCTCCTTGACCTAGGAACTCTGGAATTTGGCTATAATATTCCTGGCAGTTTTCATTTTGGGATCTCTTTCAGGAGGTGATTGGTGGATTCTTTCAATTTCTATTTTTCCCTCAGGTTCTAGAATATCAGGCAGTTTTCTTTGATAATTTGTTGAAAGATGATGTCCAGGCTCTTTTTTTGATCATGGCTTTCAGGAAGTCCAGTAATTTTTAAATTATCTCTCCTGCATCCATTTCCCAGGTCAGTTGTTTTTTCCAGTGAAATATTTCACATTGTCTAATCTTTTGGTTTTGTTTTATTGTTTTTGATTTCTCATAAAGTCATTAGCTTCCATTTGCTCCATTCTAATTTTTAAGGAATTATTTTCTTCAGTGAGCTTTTGGACCTCTTTTTACCAGTTGGCCTAGCCTGTTTTTTAAGGTGTTATTTTCTTCAGTATTTTTTTTGTCTCCTCTACCAAGCTGTTGACTCTTTTTTCATGATTTTCTTATATCACTCTCATTTCTCTTCCCGGTTTTTCCTCTACCTCTCTTACTTGATTTTCAGTCTCTTCCATGGCCTAATTCATATTTTTCTTGAAGGCTTTGGATATAGGAGCTTTGACTTTGTTGTCTTCTTCTGAGTGTGTTTTGGTATTCCTTGTCACCATAGTAATTTTCGATAGTCAGAGGTTTTTTTTTCCAATTGTTTGCTCATTTTCCCACCCTATTAGTTGACTTTTAATTCCTTGTTAAAGTAAGGTTCTGCTTTCAAGATGAAGGGTGTACTGTCTCAAGCATCAGCTGTTTTCAGAGATACTTCTAGGGGTCTCTTAAGTTTTCAGTTCTTCCAAGGTGGTATGATATAAAGAGAGGTGTTTACTACTCTCCTGGCCTGTGTTATGGTCTGTGAGCAACCACAAGCACTCTTTTCTGCCCTGGAACTGTGAGGAGGGTCCCGCTTCACTGTGACCACAAGCTCTGCTGTGCTAGTGCTCCTCCATGCCCTGGAACTGCCACCCAGGGCTGCAGCCTGGATCCAAGTACGGGCAAAGCAACAGAGTCTTGCCTCAGTGCTAGTAAAAGGACCCCAGTAATCTCCTCCTGACCAGTCGTTTGGCCCCCTTAACCATCTGTGGGCTGAGAGCTCCTGAAGCAGCTGCCACTATTAATTCAGTCACTTCCAAGGCGTGCTACTGGTTTGCTGGGTCCCAGACTTTGCTGGTGTGGCCTGCACTGGACTGCACTCCTCTCTCACTGGGGTGCAACCAGACCTTTCCTGCTGACCTTCTAAGTTGTCCTTGGTGTCTGTGGGCAGAGAGGTCTGGAAACAGCCACTCTGCCAGTGATTCAGTCACTCCAAGGCCTACTCTTGGTTTGTTGGGGCCCAGTCTATGCTGATGCAGCCTGTGCTCCTCTCTCACCCTGCTACAACAGACCTTTCCTGCAGACCTTCCAAGTTGTCTTGGGCTGGAAATTTGTTTCACTCCATCTTTTTGTGGGTTCTGCTGCTCTAGAATTTGTTTAGAGTCATTTTTTAAAGGTATTTGGATGGGATTGGGGAAGAGCTCAGGTGAATCCCTGTCTTTACTCCGCCATCTTGGCTCCACCTCTGAAGAAATATTTGTTGAGCCAGATCCAAGGAAGGAGCACCAGCACAGTTACTAATGGAGGTAGCTACACAAAAGTTTTGTCCAAAAGCCAAAGAAAGTGGATCTGGGGCCTCAAAGAAAAAGACCTCTTTATATCTCCAGAGACTAAAGGAGGAGGGAGAAGGGCAAAAAACATTGATTTTTGGACAGCCTGTATGGTAGAAGTAGAGTGGACCAACTAGAAGACTGATGGTAATTTTTCTGTCTCAAGGATTAGGGACTGGAGAGAGAGTCTGCATAAGGATCTGGGGATGGGGGAAAGGGTGACAGCCATTCCTGAAGTGTGAACAGTGATCAGCAGCACAGTGCTGTCTATGTTTTGAGAGGAACTCATAACGCAGAATGCTGACCACCTCCTGATAAAGAGGTGATGAACTCAGGGTGCAAAATAAGACATTTTTTGGATATAGTGAGTGAATCTCTTTTGCTTGACTATATTTGTTACAAGGATTTTGGTTAGGGTTTTTTGTTTGTTTTTACCCCAGTAGGGTGGGAGTAGGAGAAAAAATAGATTTGTTTAATTAATTTAAAAACTAATTTAAAAAGGAAGTAGGGAACCATAGGTGTAGGTGTACATGAAATGTCAGATTTTTCTAATATGTTAGTTTTGTGAAACATTTTTTTTCTTTCTGCCTCTTAAAAAATCCTTTATTATAAAGTATAGCTTTCTCAGAGGGAGCAGGGGAAAGGATGCAGTGGGATGTGATATGAAGACAAAAGATATCAATAAAATTTATTTTAAATAAGTAACCATACACTGAAGAGTCTGTGTAATGTTTCAAACTTCTTCCACGCTTATTGAGCATCATGAGACTGCTGTTATAATTGTTCTCAATTGCATATACATAAATAAATAGATCCTTCAAATGCTTTCATGATAGTTAAGTCTAGTAATATTGCTGTGTCTGCTATAGAAGGCAGGATGAGAAAAAAGGATATTGTTTGAGGAAAGTAGGAGGTCAGGCAAGGTTAGTATTCAAGAGTGTAGTATTTGGTGGGGTAATTTTCCTCCTTTTAACCTTTTGGTATTAGCACAGAGAGGCTAATTCTCCATTAATCCAGGCAGTAGAGAACCTGACTGGGGCAGCTTTTAGCCTATACCATCATTTTCCTGTGTTGTGACAGCTTCTTTTGGCTTGTCCTTACACCATAACGTACAAGAATCTAAATCCGCACATTGTTTGATCTTTTATTTTAAAATTCCTGTCATAGTGGATATCAGATCAGGACACAAAAGTTTCTGTTTCTTCATTCACAGCAGAAAAGGCAGTTAGGTGAAGCAATGGAAAAAGTGCTGGGCCTGGAGTCAGAAAGACCTGAGTTCAAATCCAGCCTCAGATGTTGCCTGTGTGACCTGGGCAAGTCATTTAACTTTTGTCTGCCTCTATTTCCTCATCTGTAAAATGGGGGTAATAATAGGACCTACTATACAGAGTTGTTGTGAGGATCAAATGAGATCATATTTGTACAGTGCTTAGCATAGTGCCTGGCACATAGTAGGTGCTTAATAAATGCTTGTTTTCTTCCTCCCCCCACCATCCTAAAAAGTGCAGTGTTGGCTGTCATTTTAGAGAGTTGATGGGTTCTGTCATGGAACACTTAAGGACAGATGATGAAAAACACGTGGTAGAGAGATGAAGGGACACAGGTGCAGTCTGTTGCCAGTGCTGCCAGTTGCAGTTGCTATGTCAGTATGAGGAGAGATATATCAGGAAATGACTGGTGTAAAATTCAAAATGCATCAGTAAAATAAAAAAAAAACACACACATTCAGCTTTCTCTGGGGATAAAAAAATACTCTCAAAAGTTGATCAGAACTAAGTGTTAAGAAAGACTGCTGTCCAGTTTCTGTTCATGATTAAGAAAAATATACTTTTTTTTTTTTGCCTGAGGCAGGAAGGGAGTCTTTGAAAACTGGGACAGAGTTTGAAAGTCCTGCATGAACTGAAATCACAGTAAAAACCCTATTCAATTTGGTCATTTTGAGAAGTAATCATAACTTACTGCTATTTTTACTAATTTAATTATAACTGACTTTTGAAAGGCAGTGTGGCGTAGATGGTAAATGGCTGGCTTAGCTCCCTGAAACTATAAGTTACTGACAAGATGACGATGTGCATTGTTAGGGGGAGTTTCTACACTGGGAGTGCCTTACAGCAATGAATTTATGAGTTAGGACCACCTTCCTCCCCCCCAACAGCATCACTGCCACTTTATGTGTATATATACATTACATATTATAACGCTTTGGGGTTTGTAAAGTTTTGCATATGTTTCACTTTAACTGCATAATAACCCCGTGAAGCAGGCCCTACAGATGTTACTCCCATTTTACAGATGAGGAAATGGAGGTTCAGAGATGTTGAGGAATTTACTCATTGTCACATAACTAGTAAAGTTGGCAGGGTTTGAATCAATGTCTCAATGACCAAGTCTAGCCAACACCATACTGCCTTTCTACATTACAATAAGTTAATACCTAAGAGAGGTTTTAGAATGAAAATTCATGTCAAATAACAAAAGTCTATTTTTTTCTCCTTCAGTCCCCCAGGGGAAAAAAAATCTTGCACTATATTCATAATCAAAACAAATTTCCATGTTGACCATGTTCAAAAAAAAGTCTCATTCATCATATTGTCCTTCATCTCTATTTCAGGAGATAGATAATATTCTTCATCATAAGTACTCTGGAATCATGGTTAGTCATTGCATTGATCAGAATTATTAAGTCTTTCAAAGTTGTTTGTCTTTACAGTGTTGTTATTGTATAAATTGTTCTCCTAGTTGTGCTCACTACATTCTGCATCTTTTCATATAGACCTTCCAAGGTTTCCTGAAAGCACTTCTTTCATCATTTCTTACAGCACAATAGTACGCCTTTTTATTGATATACCATAATCTGTTCAGCCATTCCCTAATTGATAAGCCCCCCTTTAGTTTAGAGTCCTTTGCCACCACCACCAAAAGAAAAAAAGATCCTATAATTTTTTAAACATTTGTGTTCTTTCTTCCTTTTTCTTTCTTTCTTTTCTGTTCTTGTTTTTTTTTTTTAATCTCTTTGTGGACCCAGGCCTAGCAGTGGTATGGCTTAGTCAAAGGATATGCACAGTTTAGTAACTTTCAGACATAGTTCCAAATTGCTCTCCAGAATGACTAGACCAGTTCATAGCTTCACTAACAGTACATCAGTGTGCCTATTTTCCCACAGCCTTTCTGACATTTGCCATTTTTCTTTTGTCAGCTTTGTCAATCCAATGAATATGTAGTAGAAACTCAAAGTGAACTTAATTTTCATTTCTATAATTATTAAGTCAAATGGAGCATTTTTTCGTGTAGTTCTTGATAGCCTGAATTTCTTCCTAACTACCTATTCATATTAGGAAGCGGCTCTTATTCTTACAAATTTCAATCGATTGCATATGTATCTTGGAAGTTAGATATTTTTTAGAGAAATTTGCTACAAAGATTTCATTGGTGTAAAGCACTCCCAGTATTGAAGCTCCCTCTAAAAATGTAGATCAGGATCTTGTACTTAACTTACAGTTTTAGAGAGTTTATCAGGCCATTTATTCCCTATTCCACACTGCCTTCCAAATGTGTTATTATTAAGATAGTAAAAATGGTAGTAAGTCCTGATTAATTCCCCAAAGACAAAATCCTTATGTAATATTTCCTTGAAATAAACTCTGATCATATTATTTGGTATAGCATAAAACAGGGAAATGTCTACTTGTTGGAGGTACTTCCCACTGTCATAGGGAAAAAGATCCAGTGCAGGGTCCAAGTTAAAGGGAGATTTTATATAGTTGGTGAGTATGTATGCAGATGACATGCTATATGCAGATGACATGCTAATTACATCAAGCTCTGGATCATTTCAGAGCCTCCTGGATAAAATCTATAACCACTCAAAAGAGTTTTGCCTAGTTATCCAACCATGAAAAAGAAAAAGCTGATGAATATCTATCATCTAGACCAGCTCTCTTTTTTTTCCGAAAAGGTGTATATATATATATATTTATATACATATATATATATCTATATCTATGTGTGTGTGTGTGTGTATGCACACATATATATAATTTAATATTTTTAGTTTTCAGCATTGATTTTCACAAGAGTTTGAATTACAAATTTTATCCCCATTTCTACCCTCCCCCCACTCCAAGATGGCATATATTCTCGTTGCCCTGTTGCCCAGTCAGCCCTCCCTTCTGTCACCCTACTCCCCCCCATCCCCTTTTCCCTTACTTTCTTGTAGGGCAAGATGGATTTCTATGCCCCATTGCCTATATAAATTATTTCCTAGTTGTATGCAAAAACTTTCATTTTGAACATCTGCTTTTAAAACTTTGAGTTCCAAATTCTCTCCCCTCTTCCCTCCCCACCAACCCTCCCTAAGAAGGCAAGCAATTTCAGCATAGGCCACATGTGTATAATTATATAAAACCCTTCCAGAATACTCATGTTGTGAAAGACTAACAGTATTTTGCTCCTTCCTATCCTATCCCCCTTTATTCAGTTTTCTCCCTTGACCCTGTCCCTTTTCAAAAGTGTTTGCTTTTGTTTACCTCCTCCTCCTATCTGCCCTCCCTTCTATCATCCCCACTTTTGTATCTCCTTCCTCCTTCTTTCCTGTGGGGTAAGATACCCAATTGAGCGTGTATGTTATTCCCTCCTCAGGGCAAATCGGATGAGAGCAAGATTCACTCATTCCTCCTCACCTGCCCCCTCTTCCCTTCCTACAGAACTGCTTTTTCTTGCCACTTTTATGCGAGATAATTTACCCCATTCTATCTCTCCCTTTCTCCCTCTCAATATATTCCTCTCTCATCCCTTAATTTGATGTCATTTTTTTAGACATCATCCCTTCAGATTCAACTCACCCTGTGCTCTCTGTTCATATATATATATATATATATATATATATGTGTGTGTGTGTGTGTGTGTATGTATGTATGCATATATATATATATATATATATATATATGTATATGTAAATGTATATTCCCTTCGGCTACCCTAATACTGAGGTGTCATGAATTATACACATCATCTTTCCATGTAGGAATGTAAACAAAACAGTTCAACTTTAGTAAGTCCCTTGTGATTTTTCTTTCTTGTTTACCTTTTCATGCTTCTCTTGATTCTTATGTTTAAAAGTCAAATTTTCTATTCATCTCTGGTCTTTTCACTGAGAAAGCTTGAAAGTCCTCTATTTTATTGAAAATCCATATTTTGCCTTCAAGCATGATACTCATTTTTGCTGGGTAGGTGACTCTTGGTTTTAATCATAGCTCCATTGACCTGTGGAGTATCGTATTCCAAGCCCTTCAATCCCTTAACGTAGAAGCTGCTAGATCTTGTATTATCCTGATTGTGTTTCCACAGTACTCAAATTGTTTCTTTCTGGCTGCTTGCAGTATTTCTCCTTGATCTGGGAGCTCTGGAATTTGGTAACAATATTCCTAGGAGTTTTCTTTTGGGAATCTTTTTCAGGAGGCGATTGGTGGATTGTTCCAATTTCTGTTTTACCCTCTGGCTCTAGAATATCAGGGCAGTTCTCCTTGATAATTTCTTGAAAGATGATATCTAGGCTGTTTGTTTGATCATGGCTTTCAGGTAGTCCAATAATTTTTAAATGATCTCTCCTGGATCTATTTTCCAGGTCAGTGGTTTTTCCAATGAGATGTTTGACATTGTCTTCCATTTTTTCATTCCTTTGGTTCTGTTTTATAATATCTTGATTTCTCATCAAGTCACTAGCTTCCACTTGCTCCAATCTAATTTTTAAGGTAGTATTTTCTTCAGTGGTCTTTTGGACCTCCTTTTCCATTTGGGTAATTCTGCCTTTCAAGGCATTCTTCTCCTCACTGGCTTTTTGGAGCTCTTTTGCCATTTGAGTTAGTCTATTTTTAAAGGTGTTATTTTCTTCAGTATTTTTTTGGGTCTACTTTGGTCAGACATTGACTTGTTTTTCATGGTTTTCTCACATCACTCTCATTTCTGGTCCCAATTTTTCCTCTACTTCTCTAACTTGCTTTTCCAAATCCTTTTTGAGCTCTTCCATGGCCTGAGACCAGTTTATGTTTTTCTTGGAGGCTTTTGATGTAGGCTCTTTGACTTTGTTGACTTCTTCTGTCTGTATGTTTTGGTTTTCTTTGTCACCAAAGAAAGATTCCAAAATCTGAGTCTGAATCTGAGTCCCTATTTGCTGCCTGGCCATGTTCCCAGCCAACTACTTGACCCTTGAGGTTTTTGTTGGGGTATGACTGCTTGTAGAGTAGAGAGTACTTTGTCCCAAGCTTGAGGGTCTGTGCTGTTGTTTTCAGAGCTATTTCTACACAGCAAGCTCTGCCACACCAGTGCTCTTCCTCCCCCAACCAGGACTTTGGCTCAGATCTAAGCAGGCTCTGCACTCCTGCTGTGATCTACAACTTAATTCCTCCCAATAGGTGGGCCTGGGGCCAGAAGCAACTGCAGCTGTAGCTCTGTAAGCAGCCTCAGACCTGCACCACCTCTGCTGCCCCCTGGGAGGTGGCCAACCTCGAACTCCTTTCACTCTGTCCCCCCAGTTTTTCCCCACTAACCTTTTCTGTTGTCTTTGGTGTTTGTGGGTTGAGAAGTCTGGTAACTGCCACAGCTCACTGATTCAGGGTGCTAGGGCCTTTTCCGCTCAGCTCCCGGTCTGGTTGGTCCAAGCACAGCCCATGCTGGGCTTTATTCTGCTCCCAGTTCCATGCAATAGACCTTACCCAGCGACCATCCAGGCTGTCCTGGGCTGGAGCCCTGCTTCCCTCTGCTATTTTGTGGGTTCTGCAGTTCTAGAATTTGTTCAGAGCCATTTTTATAGGTGTTTGGAGGGTCCTGGGGGCGAGCTTTAGGCAAGTCCCTGCTTTCCAGCTGACATCTTGGCTTGCCCCTGCCCCACTGACCAGCTCTTCTTAAACTGTGGGTTGCAACTGAAAAATTTGGCAATGTTAAAAGGTTTATGAATGCACAATTATCAAAAATTAATTCAAAATCAAGTGTGTAATGAATCCAAGGTGTTTCTGGCAGCACTTGCCTGTGTTGCATTTTGCAACTTTACTGCAGCCTGGGTTTTGAACAAATGACATGCACCCTTTGCACTGCACATGCCTTCATGCCACCCATGCAGCGCCAACATGTGCTGCCTAAAAGGGGTCACGAGTAGAAAAAGTTTAAGAAGCCCTGATCTAGAACATCATATGCAACTGGATAACCTACAGGGCTCATTCATTATTAGAGGTATCTTAAAATGACACTGCAAATAGTGAGGAAGTTTGGCCCAAAGTTGAACAAGAGAAAGAGATCAAGTTGGATTCCTTTTTTTGAGATGTTGCAAAGTTATTTTGATGACACCAGACTTATGTTGGAAACAAAGGCCCATCTTTTTTTAGTGCCAATATTGTACCAGTGTTTAATGGACATGACATAGAACAGTACAGTCTCTAAAAAATTAAAAATAAGGAGTAACCAGAAGGCAATGAAGAAGCACATGTTCAATGGGAACACAGACTGAAGAAGGGCTGGGGAATTTGTGGCCTTGAGCCCACATGTGGCCTCTAGGTCCTCAAGTGCAGCCCTTTGACTGAATCTAAACTTCGCAGAACAGATCCCCTTAATAAAAGGATTTGTTCTATAAAACTTGGACTCAGTCAAAAGACCGCACCCAAGGACCTAGAAGGCCACATGTGGCCCCAAGGCTGCAGGTGCCCCATCCCTGGACTAAAGGATGCTATCGAAGGTGTACGTTCAAAAAATACTTGGTCAGAATGAGGATTGTTTTCAATGTTCCAGTGGGATCTTTATTGAAGGTCTCTAGCACAGTAAGTGGACTTCTCATTTCCCTCCATCCAAATATGGATTACAATCACCAAATGACAGACTCTTGAGGGTATTTGAGTCCTCTGGTATTGATGTTTCAGGACTGGACAAGTTGATTCGCCACTCTGGGCCTCAGTTTTCTCCTCTTTAAAATGAGGGGACTGGATGGGATGATATGAGATTCTTTCCAGTTCTAACACTCACTTTTTTAAAAAATTTTCTTGTTAATTTGTGTTGTTAAGAAACTTAATGTATATTAGATCAAGGCAGATACTTAGATTCTCTTAATACCTAGAGTGTAGTAGTATAAAAAATCACGGCAACACCTGGGAAGCTAATGCTTTGAAGAAAGCACATTTTCAGTGGAAATACTGAGAAGTAGATCAGTCAGTCAGTAGACTGTTATTAAGTGCCTACTGTTAGATTATGAGGATTGAGAAAAGACTATTGGATTTGGCATTTAAGAGATCGTTGGTAACTTTGGAGACGGCAGTTTCAGTGGAATGATGAGGTTGGAAGCTGGGTTGTAAGAGGTTAAGAAGAGAATGAGAGGAGAGAAAGTGGAGGCACCTATTGTATCTGACCTTTTCAAGCAGTTTACCCACAGAGGGCAGAAGCCATATAGGATGATAGTTGGGGGTATGGAAGGATCAATATAGGGTTTATTTGAGGATGAGGGAGATGTGGGCATGGTTGTAGACAGTAGGGAAGGAATCAATAGACAGGGAGAAATTGAAGAGTGGGAGAGAGAGAAGGGCAATCTGCTGGAAAAAATGGGGGTGGAAAGATTTGTTGTACAGGCAGCAGAGTTAGCTTTGGTATGCAATAAGACTACCATAAGGCATCTGAATAATATGAGATGAGGAAGAGGAAAAGAGGAAGCTCAAGACTTATGGCCTCAGTGTTTTCTATAAAATGCAAGGCAAAGTTCTCAGTTTGAGGAGGGATGAAAGGTTTAGAAGAGCCACTATGAAGAGCGGGATAGAGTTGATAAGGGAGGTGTTGAAGGATTACCTAACAGCAGTGAAGGCTCAGTTGACATTGTGCAACATAAATTTGTTGTCAACCCAATCAGAATGGTCACATGATTTTCTCCACTTCCTTTCAGCAATGCATGTGTACAGGGCAGCTAGGTGCTGTAGGGGTCAGAGGTGGCATAGTAGCTAGAGCACTGGCCTTGGAGTCAGGAGGACTGGACTTCAAATTTAGCCTCAGAAGCTTATTAGCTGTGTGACTCCGGGCAAGTCAATTAATCCTGATTGTCTCCACAAAGAAAAAAAAAAGTACACGTGTTGGAGCAAAAGTGGCAGAATTTGGAAGTGATCCAAGGTTTAGTAGGGCAAAATTGTTGGTATGCTGGGGAGGAGGATTCAAGAAAAGAAGATAGTATAGAGTTGAACTGGTTCACCAAGGGATTAAGATAAGAAAAGAGGATACAGTGGCTGTGCAGGGGTGACGGCCTGGGAGAGAGTTGAAGAGCTGAGGGATTAGAGTTCTAGGTGTGGATGAAGGGTAGGGTTTGGTAAGAGATGGCAGAGGGGAAGTCTCAAAGCCAACATATTATGGTCAGATAAGGGGATTTCGGAATTCTTGAACATGGAGGTGGTGCATTTTTGTGGGTGGTTAGATCAAGGGTGTTACCATCTTTGTATATGCCTGAGGTTGGGTGGAGGAATAGATCATGGGAAGTTAGTAGGTGGAGGAAGTGAGTGGTTAGGGTGTTTGAGGGAGAGTCACTATGTATGTTGAAGTCCCTAGTATGAGGGCAGGAGTTGTGGGGAGGAGAAAAAAATTGTGAGCCAGGTACTAAACTCAGTGAGAAAGAACAGGGAGTGACATGGGGGTCTCTAGATAACAACTACCATGATTTTGATAGGGTGGTATCTATGAATAACATGAACCTCAAAAGAGGAAAGGTTACTAAGTGACAGAGGTAGGGGGAGAACCTGGAAGTGGCAGTAGGGAGCATGGAGTATTCCAACTCCCCCATCTCAACCAGTAATCTGAGGGGAGTGAGCGCAAATGCAGGCAGTACTGGAAAGGGTGGCCAGGGAGGCTATGTGGAGAGCCCAGGTTTTAGTGATTGCTAGAAGATGGGAAGTGTAGGAAATGAAAAGATGTAGATTGAAGGAAGGTCAGCTATTTGTGGAACCTGTATTTTAGAGAGTACATTGGAAGAGTTGTGTAGTGTTTGTTCCAGACTTTGGGGTGGGAGGGTTGAGGGGAATGGCAAGGAATCAGGTGGTAGGGGGTGGAAAATGGAGTTTGGATGATGACCTACAGAGTTTCAGAATCATTGGGATGTGTACGGTATGACTAGATGGCTATCAGTGAGTTGAAGGAGACATCTGTCTCTCCGGAGGAGGCTGGAGATCAGACAGGAGAAGCTAAACACAAGGTGGGAAGTATAGGGTCAGATGGCAGGGCCCATTTCACTCATCTTCCCTCTGAAAGTGAGACAGAATGTGAACCTCACTTCTGGAGATTCAAGTCCTGCTCTTTACCAACTTTCATCTTCCTCTTCCCTCAAGGGACAGGTGTAGTAAAAGAAGTCCTAAAGTTAGAGGCAGGCTAATACAAAGGAAGGCAAAAAAGTTCCTGCCTTCTGAAAGTAAGCTCCTGGCTTAACAAGGAAAACCTTTTATATATCAACTCCCTTCAGGACTATATTTGGAAACTATAAGATGGTTATTTTGAGGTAGAAGGAGGGTGGCAGTTGCCCTCCTTCTACTGAACCACTTCCAGAATTAAGGCCTAGGTGGAACTGACATCACCATCTACAACCTTACCACCTCCTGGCTTTAAAGAGCTTTATTGTAATTCAAACCATCATTATGCTAATATCTTAAACTGAAAGCCATTATCTTAATGGGGATTGAAGAGCTTTAGTATGGGCATTATGCCATAGGGTAGCTAGATGGTGAAGTGGGTAGAACAACTGGCCTAGAGTCAGGAAGACTTGAAATCAAATCTGGCCTCAAGCACTTCCTAGCTGTGTGACTCTGGGCGAGTCACTTAACTCTGTTTACCTCAGTTTCCTCATCTGTAAAATGAGCTGGAGAAGAAAATGGCAAACAACTCCAGTATCTTTGCCAAGAAAACCCCAAATAGGGTCACAAAAAGTCAGAAACGACTGAATAATAGCAACAGAAGTACAGAAGAGAGGAGGTCTGGTCAGAGATAATAGGAGGAAAGGAAAGGGGACTGGGTTAGGAGGGCACTGATGACAGATTTTACCTTCTTTAACTTCTGCTGAGATCTGCCAGTATCAACTAGTCTAGAATACTGCCAGACTCCTTTTTGGCACAAATACCTAAAGTGTGCTGCCCCTTGTCGTATATCTTCTTGAATTTCATTTTAGTGGCTAGTATGGTAAAGAAATAAGGCCAGCTTACTCTTTCAAAGTGGACCGCACTGGATAGCTGCCCTTTAGGGTTATTCTAATTAAGGGTCTGGCCCTTGGCTTTGTAGCTTTGAAAAGCTTTCTTTCTTTTTTAAAGTTCAACCATAGGTGTTAAAACTCTGGAGGTATATTCACACTAACCAAATTCACTAGAGACTTACAAACAAGAATTCCAGCTTATTCATTTATAATGAATGCTATTCTGGGCCTGAGCACTTCGACTGGTTGTCTGTACACCAGATTCCAACCTGGGAAAAAGGTCGGCTCCAGACCAGATAATAGAACCAAAGGTGGCATGCTGAGCACAGAATTAGAGCTAAGAGAACTGACTCTTACCCAAAGGCTGTTTCTGTCAAACTGCTGTAGCCTGAACTGACCCTTTTCCCTCCAGGGATAGACATTTCTTGGTCATCTGGAATTGGTGTTCCCTGTAGGATGCCTTATTCTGCAGGAGACAGGCTGCATCCCTGACAAATATTTTTTTCCAGATGCCCTTCAAGACTCACAAACAGAAAGGTGATAGTCTAATTTGTCGTTGTAAAGTTCACCTGTTGTCATAAAATATTCAGTCATTCAGTCAACAAGCATTTATTAACTATCTGCTATAACTATGTGTCAGACGCTGAGCTAGTATAAATACAAAGAATGAAACAGTACTTTCTTACAAGGTGGTTACGTTCTAATGGAGGGGCAATAAGTACATACAAAAAATCAGTATAAACATAGATAATAATAGCTGACATTTATATAATACCATGTGCCAGGCACTGTGCTGAGTGCTTTACAGTTATCTCATTTCATCCTCGCAACAACCCGGGAATGTAGGTACTATTATTATCCCCATTTTATAGATGAAGAAACTGAATCAGATGTTAAGTGACTTGCCCAGGTTCACACAGCTAGCAGGTGTCTGAGGCCAGACTTGAATTCAAGTCTTCCTGGCTTCAGGTCCAGTGTTCACCATCACTGAGTAGATAAACAAAAGGTAGTTTGGGAGGGACAGCACTGGCAATTGGGTAGCTCAAAAAATGCTTCGTGCAGAAGATGATACTTGAGCTAAGTATTAAAGAAGGAGAGGGACTTTCTTCTGTAGAGGTGAGGAGGAAGTGTAATACAATTAAAATTTAGGGTGGTGGCTTCCTGATAACACAGTGAGGCCCTTTCGGATTCTTATCTCCAAAGGAAGTTGCTCTTTTGAATCTCTGTCCTTTTTATTATCCTCAGGCCTTAGTTTTGCTGTATAGAAGTCTCAAGGGTCTTAAGTGGAATGGAGGTGATTGGGCAAACTGAATTGAGGAAATTGATGCTTCTCTGAGGAACCAGTGAATTGTGTTTACACTCTTTCCATCATATACCAAAACATTTTTCTTAAAGAGAACTGGTGTGTTCCATAGACAAACTGAAGACAAATATTTGTTGTACAAGGTGATGAACTGTGTATCATTCATTATAAGCAGACCAACAAGGCACAGTTACTGTCAGCCATCTGCTGGGATATGAAAATAGCTTTGTTTTGGTGTTATTTTTTCTGGGCAATATAATACAATGCAAGATTTTACTTCTTGTTACAGTACATTATGATGCTAAAAGAAATTTTTTTAAGGGCAGATTGACTTTTCATGGTATTAGCCAAGATGTACCACTTGCCAGCCCTCTGAAGGTCACACTAATATCCCTCTATGCCTTTGATCCTGCCATTTCCTGTGACTGAAATGCCATCCTTGAAATTCTTATATATTTGCAGGTCAGTGCTAATGCCACTTTCACTTCATTTGGGCTTATTATTCTGTACTATAATCTATAGGATCATAATTTTAGATCAAGAGAAACCATAGAGGGCATGTAGTCCAACCTCTTCATTTTACATATAGGGAACCTGGGAAGTTTAATGAGGTAGCTAGGTGACAGTTAATAGAGCTTTGAACTTGGGAGGCAAAAAGTCCTCAAGTCAAATAAAATAATATTTGTAAAAATGCTTTGCAAACTTAAAGTATTATATACATACTAGGATATATGTATCATGTTTCTTGACAGTGAGGACAGTCTTAACCAAAGCTTCTGTCTTCCTAGCACTTCTTGCAGAGGGCGTTTAATAAATATTAGTTGATTTGAATTGTTAGCGACATAGCAATTTAAGGGATTTTCATTGACTGTCCTCCATGCTTGGAATTCTCTCCCTCATCATCTCTGCCACCTGGCTTCCTTTAAGTCTCAGCTCAAGGCTGACCTTCTGCAAGAATCCCTTCCCAAGTCTTCCTTAAACCTGGTGCCCTCCTTCTGAGATTATCTCCAATTTATTCCATATATATCTTGTTTGTGATCAGCTAGATGGTGCACTGGATAGAGGAATGCTGGGTCTAGAGTCAGGAAGACCTGAGTTCAAATCCAGCCTCAGACACTATGTGACCCTGGGCATGTCACTTAACCCTGTTAACTTCAGTTGCTCATCTGTAAAATGAAGCGGAGAAGGAAGTGGCAAACCACTCCAATATATTTTCCAAGAAAACCCCAAACGGGGTCACAAAGAGTCAGACACAACTGAAACAACACAAACAAGAATATTTTGTTTGTACATTATTGTTTGCATGCTGTTTCCCCCTTAGATTTGTGAGTTCCTTGAGAACAAGGACTGTTTATTTTGGTTTTGTTTTCGTCTTTCCTTATATCCCCAGTGCCTACCACAGTGCCTGGTACATAGTAGGCACTTAATAAATACTTGTTGATGACTTCTTGACTTTAGTTCCCCCGAGCCATCTACTATACCAGCTTTCTCTTATCAAGTTATCGCTTTGATAGTTCAGGGGTAGGTTAAAAATATAAAAGGAACTCTTAATGCCATATTTCCTTTTTAATGTGTTTTCCTGCTTTTTGGGAGACTGAGTGAGCAAAATCTGATGGATCTCTTAAGTTTAAGAAACTCTCCAGTCTCCGCTGTTAAAAAGGATAATTACTATTTGCTAGAAGAGCAATAGAACTCTGACTAGCCCAGCTTGAATTTTCATAGCCTGTTGATAGGATAATGGATATGAATTGGAGAGTGATTGTGGCCTCTGACATTGGCCACCTAGAGAGAAATGTCTACCATATTATTTCAAATGTTTAGCAGTATAAGTAATTTCATTGAGCATAGCAGTAAAATTATGTGCAATTTTTAAACTTTTGTTAGAAACAACATTTGTAGTTCAACATTAAAACATCTTTGCAGGAAAGGGAGCTGTGGAAGTCTTGGAAACCTCATTTAGTCTCTCATTGGACTCATCACAATTACTTTTAATGAAACGAGTTGTAACTTGCAAACATTTTCCTAACAACCTATAGGTGTCCTCAGGGAAATTAAAAGCAGGACTATAAGAAACAACTTCACAGTCCTGTGCCAGTGGATCAGAGTACACAGTACATCTTCATAATTATGCAAGATTTTGCTAGTTCCCATTTATAGCTGGAAAGATTCACGAGGCTAAATGGCTGCTCAGAAATTTTAAACTGTGACTTAAAGCCTTTCTGTGGAAATCTCCCTGACTTCTGTCTGTCCCTCTTTCTTCTTTCCTCTCTCATTAGCCTCTCTTTACAAATAAGCTTTTTCTCCTCTAGTATATATTGCCTCTGAGAAGTAAAAAAAACAAAACAAAACAAAACATTAAAAGGATGCCAGGGGTAGGAATGAGCTAGTAAGTGAGGGGACAAAATTTACAGCTACTTTAATTTCACTATCAGAGTTTTTACAAGTTAAGAGCTGAGAGGAGACGTTAAAGGTTATGTAGCCCAAACCCTCATTTTACTGATGAAGAAACTAAGGTCTTTTACCCCAGAGGAGAGGAAGTGACTTGTGCAAAGTTAGACACAGGTAACAAGCAGCAGAGCCAGGATTTGAATTCTGGGTCTTCTAACTCAAAATTTAGTATTCTTTCACTATGCCATAATGCAGTGTTTTAGCCATTCTACCTCCACAATATCATGTGCAAAATAGGGGATAATGATACTCAAAAGTACTTTCCCCTTAATGCATTATAGAAATAACAATAGCTGACAAAATTTCTATAACACTTATTATAACAGTGCCACTATGCTAAGAGCAAGCTTTACAATTATTACCTGAAAGATAAAGATCACAAATCTTATTAATAACCAAGTCATTGTAGTGGGTTTTTTTTGTTTGTTTTTATCGATATGGGGTGACACACTAGAAATAAAATGTAACAGTACAATGCAGGAAATGTACTTACTACTTTATTTAAACATTCACATTTAACTAAAGCTAAAGAGGGCCTTGTGGGATGGCTGAAATTACTTTCCCAAATTATATTTAAGCTAACAACAGTTGCTCGACACATCTATTCTAGTGAAAAATCTAATAGCCTTAGTCAACTTAGCATCCAGTCTCTGGAAAGGAAAAAGCAAAACTATACCTCTAGTAACCTGTTTGTATGATATTCCTAATTATTTTAATTCAGTTCAGCTAACATTCACAGAGCTACAGAGGTTAAATAAGACCTAGATCCTGCCTTTGGGAAACTGGTTAGGGAGAATAATTCACATTTCCACAGTAATACTTTAAGTTTTACAGTGCCCTTTCCACTTACCAGCCTTGTGCGCTAGGCAGTAAAGTTGCAGGCATTTATTGAACAGTAGAAGGTTTCACTGAACGGAGAATTAAGTCATGTTCCTAACCATTGGATTTGTGATCTTTTTAGCCCAGGATTTAAAAAAAAATAAGCCATAAAGACCCTTTTTGATAAATGCCCATACCATTTCCAGCTCAACTTTTCTTCTGTCTTCCAAACAATAAATAGGCCTAGCCTTTTGTATGGTTTATGATATCTGAAAAACTAAAAGGGAGGGACATCCTGTGGCAGTAGGTAGTGAGACAACAAGTATTTAATCTCTGTTATTTCCTTTTTTACGTAGCATGTTTCATCATTTATTGCTGAAAGATTTGGGGGGGATTTTGACAGAATTAAAGATTCCTCCTGAGCATATTCAGTGTTAGAAATAGAAGGGAAGTTCCTGATGATGCTTAGTCAGTGTTATCACTTCCTCCTTTAGTAGCTATTGTTTATAAGCTCTCAATAATAATAGCTGACATTTATATAGCACCTACTATGTGCTGTGCTAAGTGCTTTACAATTATTCTCTCATTTGATCTTCACATTCCCCTGGGGGGTAGATGCCAATTATTATTTCCATATTACAGATGAGGAAAATGAGGCAAACAAGTAAGTGACTTGCCCAGAGTCACCCAGCTAGTAAGTGTCTGAGGCCAGATTTGAACTCAGGTTTTCCTGACTTCAGTGTTTTATCCACTGCTTCACCTAGCTGCTCAGCGTATGCTACTTTCTCTGGTTATTTCTTTTTATCTCTCTCTATATGCCATCTTCCCAATTAGACCATAAGCTCCTGGAGAGCAGAAACTAAGCTCCATGCCTCTTTGTATAGCAGCATTTAAGAAAGCACACACGGGCTACAGCAGGTGCTCAGTAAATATTTGAGTATTGTAACTGTAGCCCAGTGGTAGAAATTGCAGGGGGAAAAGGAACAATATCCAGGAAAGCACTGAATTCCATTAGGCAAATATCCCAGTGGCTCTACTGATTTCTGTAAATTCCAGATTAAAGAAAGTTAGGGGTCCAACCAGAGTCATCCTCACTCTGTGACCAAAACAAAGAATTAAACAGAGTAGCTATAAGTATGATGATCCAGGTCAAAGGATCGTAGAGGTGAAAGAAATCATTTGATGCAAACCCTTCATTTTACAGATACGGAAACTGAAGCCCAGAGATAACATGACTTGTCCAGTGTCATACAAACTTTAAGTGTTTGAGACAGGATTCTAAAACAGGCCTTCTGATGCCAAATCAAGATGCCTATAAATAGTCTACCTGAAATGAAATCCTAAGCCCACTACAGAAGCCATAGATCTGCAATATCCAGGAGTGGAAAGGCAAGACTGGAATGCCTGTTGTGGCATTTGACCCATTCACTATTAGGACTGTGTGGGAAGAGAGCAGCAGCATGATATTGAGCAGCAGTGTTCAACTCAAATAGAAATAGGAGGCCACTAATCCATACATTAGGATCCTTGTGGGCCACATATTGACATAGCTTTAATTTCATTTCATTTTATTAAATGTTTTCTAATTACATTTTAATTTGGTTCCAGCCACATCCAGCAGTATTGTGGGCTGTGGACCAGAGTACTAGACTTAGAGTCAGAAGAGCTGGGTTTCACACAGTTGGCTTTGCCACTTGATACTTCTAGACTTCTAGCCCTTAGGGCAGTCACTTTACCTGTTGGAACCCCAGTTTCCTCATCCATAAAAGGAACAGGTCTGAACCAGATGATCTCTAAAGCAATTTTCAGTTTTAACTATGCCCACATTTCTAAGGAAATCCTTCTGGACCCTTCCCGCATCCTCTCCTACCGCCCTGCCCCAGTGTCTTCTTTGACCCCACCTATTCTGGTGTTCCCTTTCAGTTGGGAAAAGACAAGACAATTTTAAATATGAAACCAAAATAAATCAAAATGAAATGAAAATGAGCTTTGCATCTTCCTGTGATTGTTATGGGGAATGGTACATTCACAATGCACAATAAAACAATAATGTACCCTGTATTTATGTTTGGAAATTCCATGTTAGATTGTTTTTCTGCCGTTTTTCAGACATAGCCACTTGTCTTATTATCTAATCATTTCTATAGCAACCCTAATTGTTGTATTTCAGTGCTTTACATTGCTAGTTTGTCATGAACAATAAAATCAGAAAGGATATTATATATCCAATGTTATATTTTATCCAATGTGTAAGATTCCACCTTAGGGGGAAAATATTTGAAACACCTGATGGAAATTTATTCAGAATATAATAAATGGTTACTATCTTATAGGAAATTACACTTATTCTTTAGGTCTTGTCTACTTAACCCTCTTTAAAAATCAGACACTTGAAATTCATTGTGTTCTAAATAGACAATTTTGGGCAGAACGGTGTAGTGGAAAGAGTACTGTCACACTGAGAGTTAGGAGACCTGGGTTTAATCCCAACTCTGCCAATTGATTAGATGGGTGAATTTCAACAAGTTACTTCACTTCTTTGAACTGAGTCCTCTTCTGTAAAAAAAAAAAAAGTCTCCTAGTACTAGATGATCTTTAATGTCCTTTCCTGTAACAAAATTCTAAAGATATTTACGGTGCCAGTAGTGGCTATTCATAATAAGACCTTATATACTAACAATAATAGTATTATAGTATAATAGTATAATAATAATATTGTTATGTAATAACAATATTAATATCACTCATATGATGCTTTAAGGTTTACCAAGATCCTTACAAAAATTATCTCATCTTCATAACAACCTGCATGTAAGGAGGATTTTGTTATCTTTTTAGAATTCAGTTTCTCAGGATCCATGGCCATGGTAATGTCTAGTTTCCAGGTGTTAGATATTAACTCCCAGAATAGCCTCAAGGATCCTAGATAGTAATTCCTAGAATCAGAGTGATGGACAGTCCTATTGGGACTACGCCATGAGGTATAGGGGTGACATAATTGATATTTATTACGCCTGTGCAGAATGATGATATTGCTAAAGTTAACTTGTGAGCTTAATGGTGGCAAGATGCCTTCTTCATCTGTTGCCCTATAAAGCAAGTGGGCGCTGATCAGTGAGTGAGGAGACCACAGGGAATCCATAGAGGAATCCATGAGGAAACCCATTTGGGATTTGTGTAATGCATAAAGGAATGCATGTACCTGCCTCAACTGGCCCCACTGAGGCTTGAGGAGATTTAGGGGAGTGCACAAGCTAGAATGCTGTGCCTGTCTTGCTTGACCCCATTGAGATGCAGGAGTTGTTGCCTTCCCCCCTTCTTGTCAGCCCCTTCGAGAAGGGTTGTTAGGGAATGCTGTTGGTGCGCCCATTATCAGCAACTTCCTCTTGAAATGACCAGACTAGAATAAAGTAAGATTATTAACCCCTCCGTAGCTATCTTCCTGTCCTTCCTGTCTGACCAGATCAAGAGTGAACCTGTTTGAGGCTAGAGTCCAAAAACTCCAGTGCCTCCAGTGTGTTATTTGTGAAACACACCCCTGTGAGGTAGGTGCTATTATTATTCTGATTTAACAGGTGAAAAAGTGGAGGCAGAGGTTTAGTGACCTGTTGAGAGTCACAGAGCTGGTTAGTGTCTGATATGAAATTCTCTGACATTGTGTCTCCATCAGATTAAAAATGTATTTTAATGGCCTGTGAATTTAACACAAATCTGCCTCCTTCTTCCGATCTAGTGATAGAGCAGTGACTTGGTGATCAAGAGAATTAGAATCTAATTGGTTCCCCCAACTGGCTTGTGAGAGATTGGACAGTGAAATTTTGCCTTTCTGGGCCCCAGTTTTTCATATGAAACGCGAAGGGTGTTGGACTTAATGGGTGGGGAACCTGTGGTCTCAAGGCCACATGTGGCCCTCTAGGTCCTCAAGTGCATCCCTTTGCCTGAATCCAAACTTCATAGAACAAATCCCCTTAATAAAAGGATTTGTTCTGTAAAATTTGGACTCAGTCAAAAGGCTGCATCCAAGGACCTAGAAGGCCCCAGGTTCCCCACCCCATCTTCCCAAGTCTTGGAGAAGGGAGCAAAGGGGAGGTTTTCCATTAATTCTAAGCAGCTTCTTGCTTGTCCTTCATAATGTGACTCAATTGCAGTGACATTCATGCCACATAAATAGCAGAAAATTCCACTTTGTCTTTAAAGATCTTTACTTTTCACTTTTGGGGGAGGCAGAGTAGTGCAATCACTGAAAGGCACCCACGATTTGGACTTTGAGGACCCCAATTCAAATCCTGGCTCTGACATGGATGTGACTTTGGGCAAGTCACTCCCTTCTCTGGGCCTTATTTTTTTTCCTCTTCCAAAAGATGCAGGGGTTGGACAGTATGAACTCTGAGGGCCCTTCCTGCTCTAAATCTGTAATCCCTTCTCAGTGTTTTTGTGGCATAAATCAAAGCATCCTGCTATTTAAAGCCATAAAGTAGCTTAGAGACATGTATTGCAAATCTCCACCCACACCACCCCTATCTTAGAGTTGAGGAAAGGAAGACCCAGATGTCTTGGCCCAAGTCTCAGCCATAGGGGTGGTCTCTCTACTTATAAAAGGCCTTGAGTCTGAAATGATAAATTAGAAGAGAAGGCGCACCATCACCCTGGGTCAGGAGAGCTTTGTAGAGACAAGTGCCTCACGAAGGTGTTAACCAGAACGGTGCTGGCTGTGTGTGTCTCCGTGTCTCGGTGTGTCTGTGTGTGTTTTACTGACAGAAGCCTGTGGAGAGGGGACCAAAGGGTTGCCAGACCTGTTTCGGTGAGGTTGGGAAAGTGCAGAAGAGGACTGAGTAATGGGATGCTGGGCCCGGTTTCCCCTGCCGAGAGGGCCACCCCTAGCCTGGGGAGGGAGGTGCCCATCCTCCGGCTGCTGCTCGGAACACCGACCGGTCTGCCCCTGACGCCGCCCCCTCCCTCACTTCGCAGGGTTTCGTTTTAAAGCTGGTGACGGGGAAGAGGAAGCATACGGGTGACCGGGGGCGGGTATTTTCCTGGCGCTTCCTCCTAGCCTCACCTGTTGGAGCCGGGGAAACCAGGTCGCCCCCCGCCGCGTGCTCCCCGGGGCGGTCGGGCTCCGCGCCAGCTGTGCTAGCTCCAGAGCCCGCCCCTCGCGGCGCCGCTGGACTGGCGACCCGGGAGACCGCCGCCCTCCCTGCGGCCACGGCCGAAGAGACTGGGAGGGCTTGCTGCCATTTCCCAGCCAGGGTGGGAAGTGGGTGCAGAGGGCGCGAGTCTGAGCCTGAGGGCGCGCGGCTCTGGCCCAAGGCGGTTTCGCTTTCTTTGGGCTTCGGTCCGGGGTCCAACTTGTGCTGAGTCCCTGTAAAAATTAAAGCCTCCGAGGACCCTCCTTTCTGAGGGGAGGAGGCCTCCCTCCTGCAAACCACGAATGTGTAAATGTGAATAGCGAGTAACACTTTAAAAAAAAAAAAAACAACTTGGTGATTTAAGAAAGAGTAAGCCACGTTCTGGCCTGTCACTGACTACTCTAAGAACTTCTTTATATTTATAAGGCAAAGGAAACTAGAGTTCATTAATCCTGCTGGGCCTTTGGGTTTTCCATCCCGGCATTGAAAAGCAAAAGCCCGATTGAGCCTTTAGAATTGTGGAAAAATACCAAAATACAGTGGAAATATGTTTCTTAAATTGTGAAATTAATTTTACACTTAGCAAATGTAAAACCAAAAAAAAATTGAAGGACCGGTGGCATTAAAGTTCAGGGTGTTAATATTTGAAATCTGTCCAATTTAATTAGCTGCATCCTGGAGACAGTTTTTTTTTTTTTTTATGGTCAGTGTCACTGATATAACACCCAATTCTTTTCTCTGGAGTGAGATCGGAATTAAATATAAAATTTGTTTAGTTGCATTGACCTGAAGTTTATTTCTACAGCATTTTTTTTTCCTATTTGGAGAAATGGGATGCATCCATGAGGAAATTGTTGGATGACTTTCTTCTTGAAGTGGCATTTGTATGATATAGTTCAAAAACTACCTATCCCATAGCTCCCTAGAAGATTCTTGTGGATGAATTGTCAGGTTTTAGTACTTTGTGCTTTGAATTTTATAGTGAATGTGAACCTTACATAAGGGATGACTGTATTTTTTGGTCTGATATCTAACTTTGAAACATGTATTTCAATCAGTATCACTACATATGCAGTAATAGACTAAACAGTGGGTGGTGTCTTTTTTTTTTACATGCCACTTGCCACTCTTCAGGATATGTTAATAGTCAGGGGCTCTTTAGAGTAATCATCACAAATTTTGCTCTAGTGACCTAAGAATTCACATTCATATAGGTAAAAAATAGCTAGCATTCTACAGCACTTTAAATTCTGCAAAAATGCTTTACAAATATTTTCTTACTTTATCCTCAGAACAATCCTGAGTGGTTTTTTTACAGTTGAGAAAACTCAGGCAGATAGTGGTTAAGTGATTTGACCAAGGTCACACTATGATTAGGATTAGAACAGCATTCTAACGCTGTGCTACCAAACTGCCTATAGATGTCTTAAGGTTTCAAAGCCACTTTCTACCAGTTTGACACTGCTAAAGACAGTGAATCTTGAAATGTTTCAGTTTCTTAAAAAGCTTACCTTCTGTGAACCATTAGATAAACAGGATAAATGAGTTGATATTAAGGGGCCTTCAGTTACTTGGGTGGGAGTGAAATCATAATAATGATGTACAGGTCTTAAATAATCTTACTGCTCTTATGGAATAGCTGATTGGTCATGTAACTTTTTGACACTTGGCATCCTGAAGTGAGATGATTTTTTTTTGTTCTATGTAGGGAAATATTTATAATATTTAATATATATTTAATTATAATAATATAATATTTTAGGATAAAATGGAAAATCTTGTACTCGATCAGAACCTGAGATAATAGAGGGTTTCTAAGGAGGTAAAAAAATTTGACTTTGACTGTGACAGGAATGGCTAACAGAGGACTCTTTCCCCCTCACTGTGCTCTTCCCAACTGGAAAGGAGAATCAGATCCTTTAGGTGGGCCTCTACCAAGGAGGGCAGGCAGCTGGAGCTGTTATACAAACTGATAGTACAGAACAAGGGTATTCTCAAATTACCTCTACCAGCCACATAACCTGTAGTTCAGAAGCAGCAGGGAGGTTGGAGAGCTAGTGTGGGAAGAGGACTGAAGGGATGCATTTTTTTTTAATGTACTATCTGACAACAGCCCTCCCTAGGTTTTGTGCTAAAATAAGAGCATTTTCACACATTTTAATTGCTCTGAGATAACAACAGTATGAACTCCATCTACAAACATTTATTATCTATTTAATTTTGCTCCAATTTCAATGTAGCAAGAATTCACCTTGTAAGTGGAAATAACTGTCCGTTTAGTAAAAGGTATCCCTCCACACATTGCTACCACTGTTGTGCTTTTTTTTCTTCTATTGAAAAACACTGTGTAGAGTAATGTGAATAAAATAGCCCAACACATTTCTCTAGGTTCACGTGGCCTGGTCAAAGTGATATCTTTGTGAATTTGGGTGCCCCTTGTTTCTTGGCCATTTGTGAACAATGTTATAAAATCATGAAAATGCATGGTTTCTTAAATACTGTTGGCCAGATTTCTAGATCATAACTACTACGTGCTACAAAATACTCAGTAAGCCTTATTGGGGAGATCTGTAAAGTGCACAATACAATTGTGTTTATTCAGTAATGATGCAATTCTCTCTTGATTCCCCATCTCTAGATCTTTGTCATTGACACTGTCCTTTTCAGTGATGCTACAGGACGGAGAGGAATGGATAAAAACATGGGAGAGCAGCTCAATAAAGCTTATGAAGCTTTCCGCCAGGCTTGCATGGACAGAGATTCTGCTGTAAAAGAACTACAACAAAAGGTATGTGATGCTGGTTTGGAAACTCACCTCTTGGAAATCATGGCATACTATTTTCTACTGAACTATTGGTACGAGTGGAAATCACTGGGAAGAACAGAGTTTGAAATATCAAAGAGGCACATTAACCAAGGCAAGAAATTTGACGTTTTTTCATGGTGTGTTAAAAAAAATTGACTCATGTGGAATGTTTGCGGGTTAATTAAAGGTTACATGTTTATGAATGACCAAAAATATGGTCTCTCTTAAATCTAGGAATGGAAATGTTAGTGTTTCCATTGTATATGTAACAGATGAAATATGAAACAAGATTTTTTTTAAAAGACAAAGTCAAGAAGTATCAGTGCCTTAACTGACTTTTTATTTGTTTACATCGTCGTTTGCTTGGCAGAAAGACCATACAGAACTTAAAATAACATGTAGCTTAATTTATTACGAATTTCTGTTTATTGAAAGATAACACAATCAGTTTCCAACAAGTTTTATCCCAATGACAGTATGATAAGGGTAAACTGCTTAAGGGGACACTTCAGTAATTAACGAAAGTTTAAGGTATTTTAGCTTCTCTCAAGTATCTGATGAGAGTTTGGGAAATCACATTCTTAAAAACACATTTCCCAAAAAGGCATTGTGTTGTTCTGGAAGGAGCTCTTAACTATTAGGGTCAGAAGACGTGGGTTCTAGCCTAAGCTCTTCTAACAAACTGTTTTGGGGGCGGTGAAGGCCAACTCACTTCCCTCTACCTCAGTTTTTCTGTCAAACATAGGATTGGGCTAGATGAAGACCATTCCTTCCATCTCTGATGAATACTCCTTTTTTCCTGATATTTTCCTTCTAAAATGGAGCGTTATTCAAGTATCCTAGTCTGCTGCCCATCACTCATTAATAATACTTGAAAGACTTATTCCCATTTACAAAAGAACAGTCAGTGGCAAAATTAATTGGCATCGACATCTCCTAACATTTCTCCAGTCTCCCAGCAATTTCCCTCATTCTTAGGTGACATGTGGAAAGGAAAATGTGGGTGTTAAGAGAAAGAGAAAAGGAGATTATTTGTAAAGTGATTGAAAGATGATGTTTAAACTTAAGTTTATATTTTAAATTTGGGTCTTAATCATTTTTGATCCTGGGGAAGAAAATCCTGAGGACTGTGTCACACCCACATATACAACCTAGTCCCTTCCTGTTTTTACTTTGCACAGAGTTGTATGTACATTAAGAAATCTGACACCCTGGTCTTGATCCAGATGAGGTGAGAGTAAGAAAGGATAAGAAGGAAGGGTGAGGTTGGATCATAATAGAGGAGTTAGTTTTCTGGACTTTCCTCCCCTGCTAGAGACAGTGGTAAGCAACTATTTACTCCTTTAATTTATTCCCTTATCTGCCCTGAAACAAGCCTCTGATAACATCAGCTGTAGGCTTTAGTGTTCCAAAGTTCTGGACTTTTAAGTCAAGAGGCTATGACACTTACAACTTATGTGACCACCAATAAAACATTTAACCTCTTTGAGTGTTATTTTCCTCATATGTTAAAATAGAAATATTTTCATTACCTACCTTAAAGTGCTGTTATAAGCAATTTGTGTTTCATAAAATTTAAAGTATAAAAATGAGCTGCTCTAAGTAGATTCTGTTTCAGAAGAAGAAGGAAGAAGATAAAATAAGTGGGAAAAATTTTTTCTGATTTTCCTCTGAAAGCTGGGGTGGCCTCAAATACTCAAATATATAATAAAGAAAAATATAAGTATCATAGTCATTATTTTTATCACCTTGTAGCCCTACCATTAAAAATACCTGCTAACACTGTTGGATGAAGGTATTATTATTCCCATTCTACATACTGCCCACATTAATTTTTAGTCATTTTTCAAGTAACAAAACTTCCATCATTGCTTTTCATGTGTTATGTTCTTATATACATACACAGTCTCTAGGCATTTTCATGGAGTTTTTTGTTCTGTTATAAAAGGAAAAGATTTCTTAAGGACTTTTTTTGGTTGTATTTTCTTAGGTTCTGATTTTAATCAATACACACATCTGTTGTTGCATTAATAGAATTGGAGTTACCAAATTATAATGACTGAGTTTTCATCAAACTTTGGAGAACAAAGCATTGACTGAGAAAAAGCAAGGTCAATACTTCTTTCACTACAAATATCTTTTTTTTAAGAGGATAAGATAGCGGGAAATGTGTAATAATCAACTCAAATTGTAGGGTGCTTAAATCTTCCATTCTACTTTCTGTCTTGAATTATGTTTAGGGGTAAATAAGATTACCTATTTTAAAGGTGTTTTACATTAAAAATAGTGCCATACATTGGTGTAGTCAGTCACTGTATAGATTGTTATTATTTTATGTTGTATAAGGTATTATGATAGCTACTTTGAGCAACACAAATAAGGTATATAACACAGGCTCTGCCCGTTGGGAGCTTGATATCTCCTTAGAGAGAGATAAAACAGACTCTAATCATGGTAGAACCAGATGTTCTTTTTATTCCTCTCTGAGAAATACTTATTTTTAAAGGTGGTTCCTTAAAAAAAATCTTCCATGACCTGTTAAAAAAATAATCCAGAGGCCATTATGCTGTTTTCTCAAATCTGGTAAAAAATGTCTTCTTTGTTGTTTTTTTCTTGCTTGAACTATTACTTTATAAAATTATTATTATCTCTGAGACTGAATTTTTAAAAATTTTATAAAAATACATTATTTAAGTCAAGAGCTTCTTTTACTTAAGGTTTGAGTAGCAGAGAAAAAAAAAGCATAAGCAAGTTTATCTAGTGTACTGATTCTTAGCCTTTTTTTGTGACTGTATCCTTTCAGCAGTTAGCTGAGAGCTTTGACCCCTTTTCAAAATATTTTTAAATGCATCAACTATAATATATAGGATTGCAAAAGAAGCAAACACTGAAGTAAAATTACCAAAATATTTTTTTAAAAACCATTTGCAGACCCACTGAAATCTATTTATGACCCATTGGGACTCCATGGAACTCAGGTGAAGAATCTCCACTAACATCTGCTCAGTTACTGCTCAATGATAGCAAAGCCATAGCTTGGCTTCCTGTGCCAGAGGCGAGGCTGAAACATTCCATAGAAAATAAGGCAAGTGTAGTGGAAATCGTGCTAAACTAAATCAGGATACCCAAGTTCAAATCTAACCTCCAAAAATCTAATAGCAATAACTCCAGAATCTGAGTTTTAGTTTCCTTATCTGTCAAATGGGGGTAACATACTACCTATCACCCCTGGTTGTGGTAGGGAAAACAGTTTGCAAGTGTTAAGGAACAATATAAATGTAAATTGTTAATGATAATATATTGATATCTTACCTGATAGTAATTACTAACTCTCTGTGCAAATTTGTTGAAAAGACTTCTCAACAGTGGTCCTGGATATGCCTAAGAATATAATTTTCTTCATTTGCCAAATAAAAAGTTTGGACTAAGTCAGTTAACAAGAGTTTATTAAAGACCCTACTGTGTGGCAAACACTATGCTACAAACTGAGGATACAAATGCAAAATGAAATAATCCGTACCTTCAAAGAATTTGTATACTGTCGAGTGTAGAGAAAAAGTTGTGTAAGTATCGACAAACATATACAAAGTACATCCAACGTAATTTTGGAGGGGACACACTAGAGACTGAGGGGATCGGGAAAGGCCTCATGTAGGGAGTGGATTAGGCCATGTAAATTGAAATTTGAAGAAAACAAGGAATTCTAAGAGGCAGGGGTAAGGTGCTTTCTAGGGGGACAGCTTATATAAAGTCACAGAGACAGAAGATGGAGTGTCTTGTGTAAAGAACAGCAGGAAGGCCAGATTAGTGGGTTAGTGGCTATCAAGGAACACAATAAATAACAAGGCAGTCCCTTCCAGTCCCCTCCATAAATCTATGATACTATGATCTCCATTCTTTGTTTTGTGGCTTCAGTAAGCATGAATCAAGGAAGGGAAGGGGACGTATTGACCAGTGTACTCCACATTGAAGCAGCCTCAGAGTGTCTGAAGTATTGTTAGAAGGGCTGATTCTGAACTCCATTTGATGATAACAAAAATTTAAAGGAATTCAATTCAGCAGACGAATCACTTAACCTCTCTGGGCTTCAGTTTCCTCATTTGTAAATTGAGAGAAGTGGACTATGTGGCCTCTGAGGTCCCTTTCAGTTCTAAATCCATGATCTTATGATCATATATCCCTTCCTAAATCTCTTCAGGATAAACAATCCTAGTTCCTTTAACCAATTTTATGGCATGCTAGTCACTCTCCTCTGGATATTCTCCAACTTATCTATATCCTTCCTAAAATGCGTTGCCTGAAATTGGACATAATACCCCAAATGTGGTCCTGTCAGGGTAAAGTACAGCATAACTAATGCTTCCCTCTTTCTGGACACTATATTCCTCAAAATGCAGCCTAAGATTCCACTAGTTTTTTGGGGTTTTTTTTGGCTTCATTTTTATACTATGGCGTGGTTTATTGGATAGAGAATAGGATTTGAAATCTCAAACTAAATTCATTATCTTTTTTTTGGCAGGGCAATTGGGGTTAAGTGACTTGCCCAAGGTCATAAAGCTAGTACATGTGTCAAGTGTCTGAGGCTGGATTTGAACTCAGGTCCTCCTAACTCCAGAGCCGGTGCTCTATTCACTGTGCCACCTAGCTGCCCCAATTCATTATCTTTCACCTAAACTTTTTTGTTCTTCCTAACTTCCCTATTACTCTTGAGAGTACTTCTATCTTCCCAGTCACCCAAGCTCTTGAATTTTCTCCCCTCACCAAGATGGTGTGCAGTCTGATATAGGCTGTCCTTATACATTCATATTAAACATATTTTCACATTAGTCGTGATGTAAAGAAGAATTAGAACTAATGGGAGGAACCATGAGAAAGAAGAAACAAAAAAAAAACAACAAAAGAAAAGGAGAGCAAATAGTATGCTTCCATTTGCATTCAGACTCCCCAGTTCTTTTCTCTGGATGTGGATAGCATTTTCCATCATGAGTCTTTCAGAGTTGTCTTAGATCCTTGCATTGCTGAGAAGAGCCAAGTCTATCAAGGTTAGTCATAACACAATGTGGCTGTTACTGTCTACAGTGTTCTCCTAGTTCTGCTCATTTTACTCAGCATCAGTTTATGTAAGTCTTTCCAGGTTTTTCTCAGGTCCGCCTGCTCATCATTTCTTATAGCACAATAGTATTACGTTACATTCATATCCCACAATTTGTTCAGCCATTCTCTAACTGATGGATATCCCCTCTATTTCCAATTCTTTGCCATTACAAAAAGAACTGCTATAAATATTTTTATACGTGTGGGTCCTTTTCCCATTTTTATGGTCTCTTTGAGATACAGACCTAGAAGTGAATGCTCATCTTCCTCCCTTCTTTTCCTCTACTGCAATAGGTTTTTGTGCCTTTTCATGTGATGTAATTTACCCTTGTCTGCCTCCTCCTTTCCTCTTCTCCCAGAACAATTCCTTTTCACAACTTCATTAGATTTTTTATCATCACATCAAAGTCAACTTATACCCACCCCCTGTATCTATGTAAACCCCTTATAAATGGCATAGTAACAATACAGTTCTCAAGAGTTACAAGTATCATTTTCTCTTGTAGGGATGTAAACAGTTTGCCCTTATTAATAACGTGTTGTTGTTTCTTTTCTCTTTACCTTTTTATGCCTCTCTTGAGTCTAGTATTTGAAGATCAGATTTTCTGTTGAGCTCTGGTCTTTTCATCAGGAAGGCTCGGAAGTACCCTATTTCATTGAATGTTCATCTCCTTCCCTGAAAGATTATGCTCAATTTCACTGGTTGTAATCCATTGTCCTTTGCCTTACGGAGTATCATATTCCATGCCCTCTGATCTTTTAATATGGAAGTTGCAAGGTCCTATGTGATCCTCTTTCTAGCTGCTTACAGTGTTTTCTCTTTGACCTGGTAATTTCAGAATTTGGCTACAATATTCTTTGGCATTTTCAATTTGGGATCTCTTTCAGGAGGTGATCGGTGGATTCTTTCAATAACTATTTTACCTTCTGGTTCTAGGAGTAATGATTTCTTGAAAGATGCTGTCTAGGTTATTTTTTTCATCATGGTTTTTAGGTAAACCAATAATTTTTAAATTGTCTCTCCTAGATCTATTTTCTAGGTCAGTTGTTTTACCAATGAGGTATTTTATGTTTTCTATTTTTTATTCTTTTGTTTCTGTGTGACTGATTCTTGATATCTCATACAGTCATTAGCTTCTACTTGGCCAACTTTAATTTTTAACAAATTGTTTTCTTCTATTAGATTTTTTACCTCCTTTTCCTTTTGGCCCATTTTACTTTTTAAGGAGTTCTTCTCTTCAGTGAGTTTTTGTGCTTCCTTTTCCATTTGGCCAATTCTACTTTTTAAGGACTTGTTTTATACAGTCAGTTTTTGTCCTTTTTCTAAGCTATTGACTCTCTCTTGCGTATCTCTCATATCTTTTCCCAATTTTTCTTCTGCTTCTCTCATGTGACTTTTGAAATTCTGGAAGGCTTTTTAGGCTTGAGACCAGTTCATATTCCTCTTAGAGATTTCAGATGTGGGTATATTGACAGTGTTGTCCTCTTCTGAATTTGTGCCTTGATCTTCCCTGTCCCCATAATAAGAATCTCTGATCATTGTCTGTTTCTGCCTTTTTTTTCATGCTATTTGCCTAATTCCTGGCTTTTAGAGTTGAGCTCACCAGCTGGAGCACAGGGGGCAATGACCCAAGCTTCTTGTGCTAGGAGCCGGGGACCTGGTCCCTGGCTTTGTGTGCTGGGGCCTCAGGTGCTAGCAGCTGGAGGCTGTAGGGGTCTGTCAGCTTACCTGGTGCTGAGTTGGGCTCAGCAATGCTGGAGCTCTCAGGTTGGGGTGGGGAGTCTGGCCCCTGTGGGATGCCTGTTCCCCCAGGTCTTGCACATGAATGTTTAGCTGCTGGAGAATGTCTGCCAGCCTGGAGCTATGCCTCCTGGAGTTGTGCTGAAGCACCAGGAGATTTGGCTGCTGGAGAATACTGCCACATGTGATGGTTTTCTGAGCTGGTGTATACTGGTTCCCCTGCCTGTGCTAAGGCACTTGAGGGTTCTGGTGTTGGCACTTGCTGGCTCTACCACCCTAGGACTCAGGATCTCCCCCTGGTTTGATGAGATGGGGCTTGCTTCTGGCTTGCTGGGATACCTCCCATCCTGTACTGTTCCCCCTCTCCCAGAGTGAGAGGAGCCTTTCCTGTTAATCCCCCAAGCTTCCTGGGCTACAAGACTGCTGTATCCTGTCTTTCTGCTTGCTCAGCTGTTCCAGGGTTTTTTCTGGGATGATATATTCTGGGCTTTAAGAGGTCAATAAGGGAGGGTGAGAGCTACTTAATTGTTACTTCCCGTCTTGGCTCAGTCCTGCCATTTCTACCTTCATAAGATATTTCTTATATTCTTCCTTCTTTCTTCTGACTACTTCTGACTACTATCACCCTGATGCGAGTCTTCTTTACTTCATGCTTGGAATATTGCAGTAGTTGGTCCCTGTGTCTCCCTTCCTAACCCACCTTCACTCTCAGTCTCTTCCACACCAGTTCATCTTCCACTAAACTGTCAAACTGATCTTCCTAAAGTGCAGGTCTGATCATGTCACCCCTTAGTCAATAAACTCCTTATTACTTCCAGAATCAAATATAAAATCTTTTCAGTCCTCAATCCTAGTACTCTCCCTCTGAGATTACCCCCCAATTTACCTGTTTGTGTCTTGTTTGTACATAGCTATTTGCATACTTTCTTTCTTCCCTCCTGTAAGACTGAGTTTCTTGAGAGCAGGGCCTGCTTTACGTCTTGTTTTTCTTTGTGTCCCTAGTCTTAGTACAGTACCTTCGTACAGAGTTAATAACAGCTGTCTTGACTTGGCAGACCTGGGTTCAAATCTCACCTCTGACACTTGCCAGCAGTATGATCTTATTTAAGTCACTTAATCTCACTGAGTCATATTCAGATTTGGAAGGATACCAGATATATCTTAATCCTTGCCCCAGATAAAAATGTTAAATTAACACAGGGCCAAGGGCAAATCCCAGGGGCATCCTCCTAGAGACTTTCTAAGTTGACATTTAACCATTAATGATTATTCTTTTGGACATACTACTTAACCAGTCCCACATCTACTTCATTGTACTATTGACTAGTCCACATCTATAGGAAGGTATATTTGTCCTGATTTATGGCAACCTTGTAAGACAGGCACATTTCAGCTTCTTTTATGTAAGGTCAGTGGGGAATAAGATCTTCTCCACCCATCAGTAGGCCTCATGTGGAGCCCATTAAGGGAAGCTTGGTTGTAGGAAGGCTTACGCACCTTTTGCTGATTTCTCATTAGGTACCAAGTTAGGAGGGTTAGGATGCTTTCTGGTTCTGAGCCTGTTTTTGAGAAGCGAGCTTTTGCTTTGGGGGCTCACTTATGAAAAAGATGTTGTGATTCCCTGGTTGAGACTCTGAGGGGCCATATGTTCAGAGCTCCCCAACTCCTCAGCAGTAAAGGCTGTCTTGATTCAATGGTGGTTGTAAAGCTTTGATTCAGGCAGTAGAGCCCTGTCTGTTGGTCTTTATTTCTCTTCTCTGTATTTTTTCTGTTTAATTAAAGAAGATTGTTGACCCCTGAAACAGCTATCTTTCCTAGTAAAGCAGATAAAAGAACCTGCACTAGCAGCCATCCTGGGTATGCCAGTGTGATTGTTAATACATCTTAGTAGCCTGGGTGATTGGGAGGAAGGTGGTATGGACAACAGTTATAGAGAAGATAGAAAGGATGGTTTGGGTGGAAAGTTGAATTCAGTTTTGGACATGTAAAGTTTAAAATATCTATGGGACATCCCAGTTTGAGAAGTCCAAAAAACCTTTGGAAGTACAAGGCTATAGCTTAGGAAAAAGGTTAGGGCTAGAATCATTTGCATTGAGACAACTGAACAAATGAGAGCTGATAAGATCATCAAGTGAGGGGGTGCAGAGTGAGAAGAGAAGAGAGCCCAGCATAGAACTTTGGGATATACAGTCATTGTGAGCAGGAGGAAGAGACAGCAAAGGAGACTGAGGAGGAGTGATTGGTGTCAGGAAGGTGGGAAGAGAACCAGGAGAGAGAAGTGTTATGAAACACCAGAGAGGAAAGAGTATCCAGAAGAGGGTGATCAACAGTGTCAGAGACTGTAGAGAGTTCCAGGACAAGGACTGAGAATAAGCCATCAGATTTGACGTTAAAGAAGATTATTGGTAACTTTGGGGAGAGTAGTTTAAGTTGATTGATGAGGACAGAAGGCAAAATATAGAAGGTTTAGGATCAAGCAGGAGGAGAGAAAGTAAGTGCAGTGAGTATAAATGACTTTCTCAAGGAGTTTATCAGAGAATGGGGAGGAGAAATGATAGATAATATGGATAGATGAAGTGATGATTTTTAATGATGGGGGAGACATGGACATATCTGTTGGCAATAGGGAAGTAGCTGTTAGGGAGAAACTGAAGATTGATAAGAGAGTGGGGTTGACAGGAGAATTTGCTGGAGAAGACAGGATAGAATGTGACTGTGTGTAGACTGCTTTGCCTTGGCAAGAAGGGCCACTTCTTCCTGTGAGAGATGAGGAAAAGGGGAGATAGTGGGGGAAGTAAGCAGAGGGCTCAGTAATAGAAAACATAACAAGAATTTTGGGAAAAACAGAATTCAGATAAATCCTACTACCTTTTCCTCATGTCTTTTTGGCAGTGGAATCAGGGACCCAAAAGAAAAAAAATACTCAGATTTTAAAATAAGGGCACATGTTTCCAAAGTATACAGTTCGCATTTTAGAGGTTCACGTCCAACAGAAACATAGCTTGCTTGGTAAAGCAGAAAGGCTTTATTTTAAAAGAAATAGAACAGTTTGACAGTTTAAGGAGATACTCATACTAGGATCTCACGCACACTCGAGCACGCACACACACACACACACACACACACTCACTTGCCCGATGATTTTCCTTACAATAAAGATAAAACCAAAGAAACTAGCTTTCTTTATCCAGTTTCCTAGTATAACTTTACTCAGCCATATTTTACCATATATTCAGTCCTCAATCCTATTTGGCTCCCTCTCCAAGTTTGATCATATTTCTTTGATGGAACACCCTTGGTTAAATGAAGGTATAACTTAAACTAAGATTCCTGGATCTCTGATTTCACTATATAGAGAGGGATGACTAAGAAAACCTGGGGGTGTAAAGTGAGGACATTTCGGAAAGGGAAAGACTAGAGACTTTGTGTTCGGTTATAGTCATCAACTTTTGTTGAACACTCATATTATTTGCTATCTAGAGTAGACAGTAATTGATGTCATATGAATAGTAAAACTCTTAAAATTAATTATTGAAATTAATTGAAACAAAATTATTGAAACTTAGAATGAACTAGCAAATTATTTGTAAGATAAGATTAGTTTCTCAGAGTACCCATTTGGCATTTGGAGAAAGTGTGATCACTCTAATCATGTATAGGCAGTAGTTTCTGATCACATTTCAGGTATTTTCTCATGTAATTCCCCAATCTGTCTTCCATACAGCTTCCAAAGTGAGTTTTCTAAAGCACAGGGCTGACGTCCTGCTCAAAAAACTCTCCTGCTCAAAAAACTTTGGTGCCTCCTGGTTACTGCTAGAATCAAATATGGACTCCTCTGTTTACATTTAAAGCCCTTCTTAACTCAGGTCCAGTCTCCTTTTCCAACCTTATACTGTCTTTCATGCCAAAATAGCTTTCTTGATGTTGATGCTACATTCCATCCTGTCTTCCATCCCCATGTCTTTGCATAGCTGCCTTCCTCCCTTCCCCCCCCCACCCCCGCCATGCTTAGAATGCTTTCTTTCCTTACCTCTGCCTCTCAGAATTTCCTAGTTTACCTCAGAGTTCAGCTCAAGAGCTATTTTCTATATGAAGCCTCTGTTGTTCCCCCAGCTGCTAGTGCCTCCCCCTTCAAAGAAATTACCTTGTGCTTATTGTGTGTATACATATATGTGTGTGTATGTGTGTGTGTGTATAAACATAGATGTTCTCTCCCCTGATAAATGACAACAGGGACTATTTCATTTTTATTTTTAGTCTTTTATCCACAGCACCTGGCACTTTTTTTTTTAATCAGATTTGTTATTGTATTGGTATAGGGAACTCCCACTGAGGAAATTGCCTCTACCAGTGAAAATCAGCATCTGCTATGCAACTCAGTCTTAGAGAAGTAGTTGCCTGGGAGACTGAGAGATATTAGGTGAGTTGCCCAGGGTCACACAGTCAGTAACTGTCAGAGGCAGTACTTGAAAGTAGGTTTTCATAATTCTGAGGCTGAATCATTATCCGTTATAAAACACTGCCTCTCACCTGTCACGTAGAAGTTACTTAAATAAATGCTTATTGATTTATTGGAAGCATCCTGGTGGCACAGTGGTTAGAGTACACTGCTTGGAGTCAAGAAGACTCATGTTCCTCAATTCAACTCTGGCCTCGGACACTTACTAGCTGGGGGACCCTGAGCCTCAGTTTGCCTCAGTTTGCCCCAGTTTCCTCATCTGTAAGATGAGCTGAAGAAGGAAATGGCAAACCACTTCAGTATCTTTGCCAAGAAAATCCCTAAGGGGGCCATGAAGAGTTGGACATGACTTAAAAACAACTGAACAACAACTGGTACTGATGTATTGATTAATGGGATGGGGGCATGGTAAGAAGCTGAAAATAATTATCTGCTGTAGACCTGCATATCCAGAAACACTAGAGTAGTAATTTTGGTTTGGATGATCTCTTACCATTTTTCTTCTCTTCAGTTTGCTCATCTGTAAAATTGAACATGATGCTTAGCTCACTAAAGTGTCAAGATGAGACAGTTAGTTAATTAGTTGATATTCTAACGTGCTATGCAATAAGATAATTACTATTTAATTATGTTCCTTTATGAGCCATGGAGCTTCATATTGTGGGTCTCTAGTAGCCAAGCAAATCTTATAATGAAGATTCAGCTCCCTTTGTTAATAGGTGGCCAATTTTCTAATAATTTAAAAGGTTCTGAAATTTAAAATCAATTTTGGGAGATGGAGAAATGATGAGAGAAATTGTTTGACTTGTACCCTAAGTGATATGGTTTCATTTGTAATATTGAAGAGCTTGGATCTTAATATAAATTTTAATGTTTTCATTTTAGAGCATATAAAAAGTGAAAGCTGGTTCAGTATCCCTGATAAGGGAAAATTTCAACTTGCAGAACATACTATCATTTTAATTTTATTTGTATTCAGCAATGCTTGTACATCTGTGTGTACAAAATTCTGTAGCATTTTGGAGAGTGCTTGCTATCCTAGAATCTTGGAGAATCTTGTGAACTGGAAGCTGTTGTTAAGATAAACTTTTTGTTCCATTTAGGAAAGCTTAGTATGTGTAGAATATTGTCATTATGGAATTTGAGACATGTCCACTGTCCCTGGTCATTGAGAGTTACCCCTGAACTTGTATCCAGTGCAGGATTCATCCCTGCTTTAGCATGCAAATCCATTCTCTCTTTTAACAAAAACTATTTTTTATTTGACAATTTTAAAACAATCTAAACAGAAACAAAGTAAGAAGAGAACTCAACTACATAAGAATTATTTGTTTTTTAAACTAATAAACCAATAGCATCAACTTACTGATTCAGATCTCTCCTACATCTGTATGCATATAAGGTTTTTTATGATCCATTTTATTACCATAGTAAATGTATATGCTATTCTTCTAGTTCTGTTTTCTTCCTTTTTGAACAATTTCATATGTCTTTCCATATTTCTTTATATTCCTGAAGCTTGTCATTTTGAATGGTGCAGTAATATTCCATCACACTGCTGTGCCACAGTTTGTTCAGCCACCCAAATCCTTTTTCTACCAGGACTATGTAATACCTGTTTACTTCTTCAGCTGCGGGTGGACCACTTGTTTTGCTAGTCTTCAGCATTGGGAGGCGTGTCAAACACACAGAAGCCGGAGTCATCTTGGCCAGATGGTGTTTGATACAGATGGATGGTTAGTTGTCATGCAGATCTTCTAGTTGGTAACTTGTTGCTGCCATCTGACTCAAAGAATCATTCACACACCCTGGCTGTCAAAAGCATCTTCTCTTCTGTCTGTTTTAGCTGTCATGTCTGTGCTCTGTACAGAAGTGTTGACAAGACATTGCTGTTGTACATTTTCAATTTGGTTTAGTGATTTTTCTGCTTCATGGGGTCTTTGATAGTTGCTGGAGTATACTTACTCTGGGATTGCATTTTTAAAAATATGTACTGACAGTGCAACAATTATTTGACCTGAGTAACATTTTCAGGTTTTGTTGGGTTTTTTTTTAATCCATATACTAGACATATAAATGACAACCTTTGTTGTTTTCCTACAAATCATTTCTGTTTCATTGTTTCCAAATGTAGCAGAATAGCTAAATTCTACTGACAATTTAACATTTAGGTATAATATATTTTTGTGGCCTCTCCCCCTCCTAAATTTATGTCATCAGTCATCTAGCTTTTTTTTTTCTGAATCTTCCTCCTGAATCTGTTTTTTTAAGTAGACAGTATAAGCATCTCATTTTCATCTTCAGAATACTTAATCTTATTTTACTTCAGTCCTTATTTCCTCAAATTTAATCTTCATTCCTTTATTATATTGTGACTTTTTTTTTCCTGCTTCTTAGTAAATGGACTTTACTTGTACTTTTTCATCAAAGTACTTTTGAAAATCTGTTTTGTTGGCATTTTCTGCCAGCATTCATCTGTTATGGATCTAGTACCTTTGCATCTAAAGAATATAGTAAGAAGAATATTGTTCCAAATTTTGCATATGATTATTCAGGCCAGTAGAACAAAGTAGTAAAATTCTTCAACTTGTTGCATTCACTGGCTCCTTTAAGATTCCCCATTACAGCATCATTCATTTATATTTACATGTTATATAGTAACATCCTGGAGAGTGTTTTGTGTCAAAGGCCAGAAGACTAAAATTATTTGACAAAGGCTTAGTTTTCTGCTTGGTTAATGAAGGAAAATTAACATTAACATTAATTATTTCTCTTATTTTGGTAGACTGATGTTGACATAGAGAAGTTTTAACAAGGTATCAGCGGATTTAGAATTGGCCAAGATTTGAAAAATTTTGACCCTTGTCCTGGCCACTTTTATTAACTGAACTGAATGATTCTTTAACATATTACTCAACCACTGTAAACATTAGGAATCATTCAATAAACAAGCTTTATTGAAGTGGATACTATGTGTCAGAAACTACAATAAGGTGCTAATACAGTAATACACAGATACAAAGAATGAAACAATCCCTACTCTCGAGAAGTAAAAAAGGATAGGATGTAGAGTTGTATATGCCCCTAGGAATGATGTCCCTTATGTTACAAAAGAAGTTGAGACTTTGATGGTAGTGAAAAGCAGATCCAGGATTTTAAATCTAGGTCTTCTTTCTTCAAATTAAACCTTTTCACCTTAAATTTAAACCTTACTGGCAACTTTCTGGTCATTGTGCATATTTTCTTACCTTTTAAAAGATAGCTGCTTAGAGTTTCAGACTCCTTTAAGAAAGGTTCATTCCATGTGGAACCTACTATATTCTTTAAGCAGGAATAGATGTTGAGGATACAAGCTGCAGATTTCCCAGATGGCAGAGTCCCCACATATCCTCAGTGCTTTCACAAAAATTGTTACCATCAGGTTCCTTCCTCTAGTTCACACTCTCAGAACTCACACCTGTTCTGAGATCCAGTGTGATGTGAGTCCAGGTATCATTAGATAGTTTGGCCTTGAGTTTGACTAGATCGTTTCTTAGATTTAGACTTGGAGAATACAAGCTGTTGGACAAACCAAATGGTCTCATGAATTTCATTCCAGTATGCACCAGAATGAAAACTGCTTAAATGTTTTTGTGCCCTTTCATGCATTTAGCAAATATTTACTCATTGCCTTCTATGTGTAAGGCACTGTGCTAGGCACTTTGAAGAAAATAAAGATGTATGGCACAATCTAGGCTTAGATTCCTAAAGTAATATGCTACCAGTGTAAAAACTATCAATTCTAACATATCTGTGTAAATGTAAACAACAATCACAGGTTAGTGAATCTCTGAGAATATTAAAACTTCCTTCAGTTTAGAGCTTAATTAGAGGTTACTTTTACTTTCTCTCCAAAGATAAAATGGGCAGTACTCAAACGTACGTATTCACAATGCTGACCACAACCCTCTTGAAGTAAATTTCATCATGGTGTCATAGAAAGGACTGCAATAGCCCATAATTTGGCCAGCCTCCAAGATGCAAGCCAGGAGGTCATTGACAATTCAAGTGACCACTTGAATCCTGTGTGGCTGGTTCTTATCACTGTCGATTTGTTCACCTTCACCATATTACTTATCTTTTGTTCACAGATAAAGATGTTTTTCTTCTAGAATTATATTATTTTCACCTAATAGTGTGTTTTCTTACCACCGATCAACATTGTGAGCTTGGGTTTACCAGTATTACTTCCCCAATTAGATTTTCAGGTATTGTCCAAAATTGATGGCTCTGATGTAGAATTTTCAAATGTTGAAGTAGGCTTCCAGTACCTACCCTGCCCTAAAGCAATAGCTACATGTTGTTCAATTTTCCATTGCCATTAACAGGCAGCAGGATTAATTAAAGTAAAAATACAGGGGAATATTATGGAAACACCATATGAATAATAAAATAATAGAACAGCAGAGACTAGCAATGACTTTTTTATGACTTTCCCTTGAAACTTCAATTCCTTTAGAAAAATAAGTCTGTTTAAATCAATTTTTACTTTGTTAAATTGCTTTTTTACAGCTCCTCAGTTGTGATTCTTTTATTTTGAAGCTTTGCTCTGTTTTTATTCCTTTTGTGCAAAAGTAAATAGACAAGGTCATGAGGACTTTTGTTTAAATAGCATTATCTTTTCAAAATTAACTTTGTATTATATTAAAGGACACTATTAGATAATTTTATAGAAATTATTTCTATTTGATAGTTCATGACTTTATATAGAAGGAGACATCAATGGAAGACTGATCAGGAGGATGTAAATGCATGTACTATTACTAGAAAGTATGTTGGATTTGGAGTAAGTTCAAATCCTGATCCTGGCACTTGCCACCTCTGTAATCTTAGAGAAACACAACTTCTTTGGATTCTCCATTCATCATCTACAAAATTAAGGGATTGGACTAGATGACCTCAGTGGCTCTTGGTGATAGAAATTGAGGAAAATAGATTTAGAGCCTGATGGAACCTTGGGGGTATCCAGTCCAAACCTCTTATTTTGCAGATTAAGCCCCCGAGAAACAAATGACTTGTCCCAGGTCACACAAATAGCCAAGCAAGTGTGAATGCAGATCCTGTGATTGCCAGCCCCAGCCCTACACTCCTTCCCATGTGCCACACTTCTCTAGGAACTATCTGCAGAACTTGGCAATTGATCCACCAGCTTTTCTCATTTCTGCTGCTCTCTTGGGCTTGGATAGCAATAAGCCTAATGTAATCCTCTCCTTTTCTCCAAATTACTTTGTATCCAGTTTATGTTTAATTTTCTACATACCTGTTGTATCCCCACAAAAGAACAGAAGCTCTGTGAAAATGAAAACTGCTTCGTTTTTGCTTCATAGCCACAGTGCCTAGCACAGTGCCTGGCAAGCAGTATGTGCTTGATGAATGAGTGAAGGAATGAATGAATAATGAATAAATGAATGAACTTAGAGCTCTAAATCAAGGATTCTATGAAGTATTAGGTTTTTTTGTGGTTATTTGAGGGTGGGGGGAAGCGGAGGGTTTGGCCATAGCAACTCACAAAATGAACCTACTAAGGAAAGGAAAGATTGTAATCTGATTTGGTGAAGAGTATTCTCACACTAATGAAAACAAGGATCCTTGAAATAAATGAAGGATTTGTATAGATCATTATTACTAAGAAATGAACCTAGGTATTTCCAGATGTTAATACCAATTTTAAAGGACCAAGGAACCTTATTTTGTACTCAACATAGCTAAACTTGTGCTTGAAATATTCTCATTCCTTTAAATGTGGGTGGCTTGCAATAACTTAGTCACAGTTATGGGTGATGATTTTAGAGACATACCTCAGAAGCCAAGTGCTAGCTAGATATACTAAATAAAATTCTAGGAAAATAAAAATTCAAGTAGGCAGACCATATCCAATTAAAATTATTTGAGTGGAACTAGACCAATATATATTTTTTATTTAGCTGTCAGTAAATATCAGGCTAACTTTTTTTTATGTCAGCAGACTGAAAACTATGAACAGAGAATACGTGAACAACAGGAACAGCTGTCACTTCAACAAAGTATTATTGACAAGCTAAAATCACAGTTACTTCTTGTGAATTCCAGCAGAGGTATGTCAATGTTAATTGTTTTTATCTTTCTTGAGCTCCTTAGAGGAAAGAAAGGTGAAAGTTGTGATTCTTTCTCCCAGTTTGCTACAAAGTTTTGATATTTTGATGACTATGGTACAAAATCTTCACATTTTTATTATTAACATTTAAGGAAAGAACATTTGAAGCCCTGATAGATGGCATGAGTTCTCTAAAGAGGAGATTTACCCTTGCACACTCTTAGTTCTCTGGAAGTTTCAAATGTTTCTATATACATATATGTGTGTATACATGTGTGTATGTGTACATATATATTTAAATTTAGTATACATATATATCATATTCTCTGTCTCCTTTATATTTTGAAACACTGATGTCCTCTTACCTGTCTAACTGTTTATCTCAGTATTTTTTGGTGAATCGTCACCCATGTTCCACATTCTCCCTTTTCTTCTTTCTCTATTCACCCTCTTGATCTCATAAGCTCCCATAGCTTTCACATCTGTATGCAAATAAATCCTAAGTATGTGTGTGTGTATATGTGTCCATATATATATATATAATTGTATGTATATGAGTGTACATGTATATATGAATATATAAATATAGACATATATATGTGCATATATATGAAAACATGAATCTATACTACTGCCCTTCTAATTGAATTGAAGGTAGATGGCTATCTTTAATATATGTGTATATATTTAATATAGATTGATATATATGCATACATATTAAGTAAAAGATGTTAAATATATGTGTGTATGTATATGTGTGGGTGCATATATGTAAGCCTTCCACATCTAACTCCAACCTAACATCAGAGTTATTTCACATTGTGTCAGACTGGCCTTCATGCTGTTCAGTATTTCATCTCCGGACTCTGAGCCTTAGTCCAAGCTGTCCCAAATGCCACGAATTTACTTCCTATCCCCCTTCTCCTTTTCCAATCTTTAACTTCCTTCAGGGCGTAACTCGGGAGCCACTTCTTATGAAAGAGCCTTTTCAGATCCTCCTTGTTGTCAGTGCTATCTCTCATCAACTTATCTTGCCTTTACTTTTATGTGAACATGTTGTACTACTCTATTCTCTTTACCTCCTCTCCAGTATAAACTTCCCGAGGGCAAAGACTAAATTTTATTTTGTTTTTATATCCCCCGCACCTAGCCACAAGGCTTTACATGTAGAAGTCCATAAGGTGGTAAACAAGTGCTTGTTGGATTAGGTTGACTCTATATAAACCTGGATCTTTGAGAGATTAAATTACTTACATACTTGGATCTATGAGTGGTTACATTATTTTAACAACTTCTATAAAAATAAGAATGTTTAACATGTAATTTATTCAATATACTTTATAAAAGTTTACAATTTTAAGGTATGAATTAATTTATCTAGAGAGAATTATTTCAGTTTTTTAGTTTCTGGATCTCACCTTTTCACATAGTTTTACACTAACATCTTAGAGGGTGTTTTTGTTTTTCAGATAATGTCCATGGCTATGTTCCTATGCTGGAAGAGAGTGAAAAAAGGAAAAATGACATACCTCTTAATGTAACTTTTGATCAGCCCCATGACAAAGTGAAATCAGGAATCCCAAGAGAAAAACATTCAAAGGTAGTCTCCCCTGCCTTTATGTGGAATTCTAGATTTATGCCCTAAGAGATATCTAAAAAGAGAAATCAAGTTTGACAGTCTTCTAGAATGGTTCACTTATAAAAAGAAACAGCAACAACAAAAGAAACCCTTATGCCATGATTTGGAATTTCCTTCAATCTCCAAAATACTTCAGCAAAAGCTGAAAGTCAAGTACAGCTATGTAATAAGTATAAGTCAGTGTATTTTTCCACAATCCTCCACCAAGAATATTAAGTAGAAGGTCTGTGCATGCATTTTCATCTTATTTGTATGTTCTTATGAAGACTGCATTCTATTTTCCTGAAGCTTTCCAATTAAATCATTATTGTTAAGGCTGACATTTCACATCCTCAACTATTCTCCTCACTATCATTTATCTAGGTTTATATATTAGAAGCTACATCAGAGAAGGTAAAGATGGAGTCAAGATAAGAATTATATGGTTAAATAACAGACAGCAAAATGTTTGCATGCTGCAAATGGTCATTAGGTTATTAACAAAAAAAAGTTCCAGCTTTTTTTCCCTACAGCTGCCTTGACTTTTTTATTTTTAATTATGTTTTTTTCAGTGAGGTAAGTTAGTTGTAGAAAACCCAAGCTTAAATACTCCTTTTTCATATTTTAATGTCCACCATATTAAGGTACTATTTACAAAATCACAATCAGTTTTTTAAAAGTTTCATTTTCAATCAGTTGCTAATTACAATTAAGGTATTATCCCATATTCCAGTTTTCCTCTTAGTGGAGCCAATGGAAAACTTTTTTTTTTTTTTGCGGGAATGGAAATATTATATCTGCGATTCTGCCCATTCAGTTTGAAAGATCTTCTTGGACTAATTTGGGGAGAAACTTAACTTAGGCTTGGCCAGAGGATAAGAAAGGATTGAATGGATTGAAGGTGATCCAAAATAAAGAATAAAGAAATAAGCAACAATACCGTCACTTGAGACATGAGTTCTGGGCTACTGCACTCCTAAATGAAGTGAAAGTAAATGCACTATTCTTAAATTTTTGCCTAGATCCCATTTTTCTCCTGGTAGAGCCAATGAGAGAATTTGGAGAGGCAATAGAGAACTATGACTAATAATTAACTTATTAGAAAAATCACAGTTTATTTCTATGAATTTATAAGGCTTCTATTAGTACTTTAAACTGTACAAGCAAAGCATAAATAGGAAGGAAAGGATTAAGGGATAAATGTCACTTTACAGAACTGAATACTGAGTTTTTCATTAATTCTGTGATCAAGGCCTTGTACATCAGAGAGATGTACAGATGTAAAGATGGCCCCCAGATTCAAGTTTTAATAAACCACTAAAGTTCATAATTTTAAAAACTTAATTCCTGCATTTATTCAGCTATTGCTAAATTTGAACCATGAATACAGTTGTCTTGCATTTCTGTGAACTAAGTAAATTATATCTAGAAGTGTTAATTTGAAAATGATTTTATCAGATTAGTGACAAATACTAATTACCTTGAAGAAACCCAATTTGAAGCTTTAAAGTTTCTGCACACATCTATAGCTTATTTATATAAGAGAAAATTTAAGATGAAAGAACCTCTTGGTATTCTCAATTTGGATTTTTTTCCCCTAATAAAGCATTCATTGCAAACCACCACCACCACAATGCCCCTCCTTCTCCGTCCCCCCCCCCCCCCCCCCCCCCCCCCCCCCCCCCGCTCAAGTTTCCATGACTGTGTTTTTTAGTCATGTCCACCTCTTCGTGACTCCATTTGGAGTTTTCTTGGCAAAGATGCCAGAATGACTTGCCATTTCCCTCTCCAGCTCATTTTACAGATGAGGAAATGTTGGCAAACTAGGTTAAGTGATTTGCACAGGGTCATACAGCTAGTTAAGTGTCTGAGGCCAGATTTGAACTCAGAAAGATGAGTCTTCTGGACTCCAGGCCTGGCACTCTATCTACTGCACCACCTAGCTGCCCTTCCATTAATAATAGCTGATAATTAGGTAGCACTTTAGGATTTGCAAAGCACTCTATGTATATGATCTCATTTGATTCTCACGACAACTCTGTAAGGTAAATGTTATTATTTATTTCCGTATGACAGACGAGGAAACCAAAACTGAGAGTAGCGTAAGTGGCTTGCCCACGGTCCCACAGGTATTAAGTATCTGATGCAGGAATCAGAATTTGGGTCCTGACTCAGCCCAGTACTCTATCTACTGCACCATCTAGCTGCTGGTAAATAAAGTGCTAGGAATTAACTACTAGTAATCATATTGGTGCAAAATGATGAGAAGCAGTGTGGCATAGAGGGAAGAGTACTGCCTCTGCACTCACAGATCTATGGACATCATCCAATTTCTCCATATCTCAATTTCATTTGTAAAATGAGAAGGTTGGACTACATGGCTTCTGAAGTTCCATCCAGCTCTTATTAAATTATTTTTCATAAAAAAGAATTCAACAGTAACGATTCTTTCAGAATGGAGTGCTTTGTGACTAGTTCATACTGCCTGTATTATAAAGCCTATGATGATGCCTATGGAATACTACTTTTATAAATATGTTCCTTGAGTAAATAATGGGGGAAAATTAGATATTGAGACAGAATGCTGTCCCTACAGTGGCTAGGTGGTTCAGTGGATACAGTGCTGGGGCTGAAGTCAGGAAGACTCATCTTTACTTTTTTTTTTTTAGCATTATAAAGGTTTTTTTTTTTCATTTTATTTATTTGTTTAGGTTATGCATGTATAGTCATGCAAAACATTTCCATAATGTCATGTCATGAAAGAAAACATAGACCAAAAAAACCTCCAAGAAAAAGTAAAAAGAAAAAAAGTATGCTGTATTCAGATACCATCAGTTCTTTCTCTGAGGATGGATAGCATTTTTCATCATAAGTCCTTCAGAGTTAAGACTCATCTTTCTGAGTTTAAACCTGGCCTTACACACTTACTGGCAGTGTGACCCTGGGCAAGTTACTGAGCTCTGTTTGCCGCAGTTCCTCATCTGTAAAATGAGTTGGAGAAGGAAATGGCAAACCACTCCAGTGATCTTTGCCAAGAAAACCTTAAAATCGAGCCATAATTTTTTTTTCTGGTAGCAGCTAGGTGGCACAGTGCTGGGCCTGGAGTCAAAAAGACCTGAATTCAAATGTGGCCTCAGACACTTACTAGCTGTATGACCCTGGGTAATTCACTTAACCTCTATTTGACTTAATCTACTGGAGAAAGAAATGACAAACTACTCCATTATTATTAGATAGCAGTAGGCAAAATTCTCTTTATCTCCTTAGTTGCTATAATCTCTTTGAAGACAATAGAAATTCCTTAGGTAAGGGGAAAATAATTCAGCCAGCTCGAGGTGTCAAGGAGCATTTGAGGAAAAGAGAATTTGGCCTAGAACCCAAAGTGGAAAGTGTTCATTCAGTGAGGTGCCAAGCTAGATGTTCTGTGTTATCTTCACTAGTTCAACTTGATTTAAAAAAAACAAAAAAAACCAAATTTGTATAATTTTTAGGTTACCCATGCAGGCTTTGTAGTTTATTTTTCTTTAAGAGTAAGTATTTGAAAGGATACATATGCAATGTTGTAGAAATCTTCTATCATATACACTTAAATACTGTTTAACATGTTAGCATAACAATATTTTCTTTTAACTTTGGCTTCAAAATTAATGCCAGCATTCCTACACTGAGAGTAACACTAAGTGAAAGGTAATTATAAATAGCATATTTCCAAATTAAAGATATTTTATAAATCTTAACTAGGAATAGTCAATAAGAAAAGCTTGGGAAAGGTAAAGGTTTCCCAATTCAGCCAGCTTTCCCAGTCATCTTTACCGATTGGGAAAAGGTATACATGATATACCAAATAATCCTTGTACAAAATATTAATAGCTCCTTCCCAACCAAACCTTTCATCAGAGTCACTAACAAAAAGAAAGATCAACTTACGTTTCAGATTCTCTCTCTTTCCCCTGTATATTGTGGTGATAATAATGGGAAGCTAAATAGCCAAAAGACAAGGTGGAGAAGGAAATGGCCCCATTTGGCTGGATAACCCATAAACTAGATTATATAACTAGGTGAGAGCTGGACATGCGCAAAACATAAAAGGCGAGATTAACTTTAGAGAAAAATCCTTTCATCAGAGAATGGGAGTTGAGTTAGCAAGTGAAGAGAAATATTTTGAGCTGATGGAAGGAGTACATTTGCTCTCTTAGCTTTGTCTTTTTGGCTTATGGGGTTAGGGAGGGAAAGAAATAGGTCAGGACCAAAGTCATTGTGGACAGCGGTTGGTTGGAGAGGAAATCATAAAAAATAAGAAATGCAGAGAATAAAATACATTAAGCAGTGAGAACCCCTTTCAGAAATGTTTGCTTTGGAAGGCCAAGATTTCTACTTCTACCACTGCTCCCATTATATGCTGTACTGTGAACAAATACAAAATAAGGGATTCCTTACCTCACTCTTAAGTCTACTGAAGGGATGGTAAAGGCCTTAATCCAGAAAACATAGCTTTCACTACATCCTAGTTTGGATATGGTATTTTAGAAAGTGTTTCTTTATGAGGAGATGGGATTTGAAGGAGAGGGGGTTTGATGGGCTAGTGAAAAGACTGGCATGGAAGAATGACTGGTTCACTTTTCATATAGATTAGGATTATTGGATGAGAAGAGCCAGATCCTATCCTGGTAGTCCTAACTTCTAGGAGTTATCTGCTCTTAGTTTGTGGAGTTTGCTTTCCAAAAATGATCATTATTACAGAAACAACTTTTTGTAAGGAAGCATCAAATCTGAGAATGTGCACTGATCATCAAAAAATGAATGTAGGAACTTAATAAATAATCATTAATAATGATGAAGTGATCTAAATTGTGTCCCCATATTTCATCTCATCTGGGGGATGCATCTGTTAGATACACTGCCTTATATTTGTGATATGGACATAATTACGTCTGCAGTTTTGCAATCGATTATTTTGCAGTCATACATTTAAAAAATATGTATCCAAAACTGCATTATAGAATTCACTTTTTCAAAAAAAGGTAACTTTTTGCCTGTCCTGTGAAAATAACTAGTAGGATTGATCTCCAAAATAGAATTACAGTAACAACTCTCTGTCAGAATAAATTCAGCCATTTATACTAAACACCAGCTTTTATGCTTTAAGCCTAACTAAAATATTTATGTTCATCTATATCTTCATGTGCCATTTTTGAGACCTTATATTTATATAGGATAGTTCTAAATATATTTGTATAGCACACCTCATTTGCTCACTTCCCTAAATTTAGTTGGCTCTTTTGGAATACAATAAAAACAATAATAATAACAGTTACCATTTGTATAGTGTTTTAAGATTTGCAAAGAGCTTTACAAATATCTCATTTGATCCTCACAAAACCCCTAGATAGGTAAATATTATCATTATCCTCATTTCACAGACAAAGAAACTGAGATCAGTAAAAGTTGAGTGGCTCGCTCAGGGTCAAACCACTAGAAAGTATCTGGGGCTGAATTTAAACTTATTCCTTTCTGACTCCATTGTGCCACCTAGCTGACTTGCAGATTCATGGCCCAGGTCCCTTTGTAATCCATTCTCTGTTGGCACACAAGAGACACATAAATCCAACAGCAAACCATTTAATTAAGACACAAAGCAACAAGGAAAGAGAATCAAGTGGTAAATCATTCTCTATATTCATATACAAATGGGTGCCATTTGATACAGTTCCAAGAGAAATACTATTTTGTTCCTGTTCTCCAGTGAGTTTCCAGCATAGCACAGAAGGAGAAGGACACAGTCACTTCAGAACCTACCATGTAATAATAAACTTAGGGTGTAGTACCTTTTGCCTCTGAAGTTTTGGGTTTGATGATCTGTTGGGTTTTTTCCCCAAAAAAAGTCTCCTAGGAGCAGATGAGAACCACTAAAACTTCTTGCTTCGCCCTCTCAGCTTTTTTTCTCTCAGCTCACTGGCCCTTAGGACTCAAAGTGCCTCTACAGTTCTAGAAGCCTTGCTTTTTAAACCTCTTGCCTTGTAGAGTACCACCCCCCCCCCCCACCCACCCTTCCAACCTGTTGACACTATGGCTGGACATACAGCTTTCTGAGAGATATGGTTCATATAATTTCTCCCAGGAAGCAGTGTGCTCTTGTCCCCAGCAAATGAAGTCCAAATCATGCCCACTGTATTCAATCCAGGCAAATATTTAAGAATCAATAGTTTGAGAAATTGTAAAAGAAAGATAGTGAATAGTGGAGGCAAAGAGAATAGGGTACATAAGTGTGGGTAAAGCTAATGAAATTTAGTAGAGAGATTTTTAAATATCGTAAAGAAGCTGAAATAAATTATAATAAACACTGAATGAGTTCCACTACCTTTAACATCATTCACAAGCTTTTAATTAGACTAGTACAGTTAAATTATTATCATGAATTTTCCTTTTTTATGATTTGCCTAGAATTTCTTGAATTCCTTCTGTATGCATCTTGTCTGCTCAAACTTTTTTTATTTGCTTGTACTAAAACACTAAAAATAGAAAGAATCTGTATGCAAATATATAGTTGAGTTGCTAAAGGAGGAGAGTTAGACAATCTGCAAACGTCCATTATAATAATAGTGGCACTGTCAAGTAAGAAACATGAACAAAGCTCACTACCATGACATCCAGAGCTCCAACATTGCATGTGAGATCTGAACCCATTGTTGTGACTTCTGACCTTGCCCAGTGTCTTAGACTAAATTTGTTGTTCTTATTCCTGCAGTCCCCTTCAATCTGTGGTGCATTAGATAAAAGCATTGGATTTATTTGGGTTTAGGGCAAGCAGAGTTCAAATCCTATCTGAGATACTTGGGATAGCCCTGAGGCTACTCATTTAACTTTTCTCATCCTCTGTTTACTCATATCTAAAATAGAGATGATAATAGCACCTCCTTCCCAGGGTGGTTGTGTGGATCAAATGAGATAATATGTGTAAAACATTTTGCAAACCTTAAAACACCATATAAATGTTAGCCATTACTGTTTTACAGACAGAATCTAATCCTTCACCAAAATTCTTTGTAAGAGCCTATAAAGCCGAAGTTTTAGCAAACTGGGTGGTAGCCCAAGGCACCAAAAAAATGGTACGTCTTAAATAAATGGTCTGTCTTAAAGCAAATATTTATTTGTACCTAAACTGCCACAAAACCTACCAGAGTTTAAACTCAATTGAAGGCAGAGACTGTCTAATCTAAATTTCATACCTCCCTAGTAACTAGTTCAGTACTCTGCAAACTACAGGTTCTTAATAGTGTCCCAAAAGGTGTCCCAAAAAACTTAGTGTAGTTGTAAGGATCGGTAGCTTTAAACTGCATCAAGACTTTTGAGACACCTTTATTTGAATGAATGAATAAAATCCCTAGGTCTGACTCTGCCCCTAGGTATTGACAGATAGTTCATAGTTTGGCTCTTCCCACCCCCACGCCCCTTCAAGAAAAACTAAAAAGGCATTTTTGCCAATAGAGTCTCTGGGCTGTATTGTAATTGGCTTTGTGATTTTGCCAAGTCATTTGACCTCCATAAGCCTCAATATTCTCATCTGGCAAATGAAGGGATTGGACTATTTGAACTCTACGATTCTTTCCAGATAACCTGAAGGGGCAAGAAAGATTTCATTTAAGCCAGGAGACATGGGATGCCCCCCCCCCTCTCTCACACACACACACACACACACACACACACACACACACACAAAATGTGCTGTGCTTGGCATTTATAACTAAATATAGAAACTGGATACATTTAAAAAATCTGATATTTAAAAATATACTAGTCAGTTGGTCCATATTTATTGGGTACCAATGATATACCTAGATTTGTTAGGTCCCACAGGGGAGATGAGAAGTTTCCATATCCATAAGACTTAATATATAATCAGCCCTAAAAGAGAAAGATGGTGATGGCCAAAGTATTTTAACACATACAGTTAAAATTTTGTTGATGACTTTTTGTTTGCTTTCAATTAATACCCTCTTATATTTGGGGTATTTTTCTACTGTGAGTGTGCTTCTAGTGTCATCCAGGATATTATTTTTAATCTTTTACCTTGTAATTTTGCTGTAAACAATATTTGAGAGGGGAGAAAATCATGGAGTAGCATTTGTTTGTGTCCTTAATTCCATTTTCTCCTTACATAAGAACATATTGCTATTTAAAATTGCAGATTTCATTTTCATGTGCACTCTAGATTAGAGTACCTACTAGAGGTAGCTGGACTAATCCAGTAATTTTAAAGATGAAGAAACCTCCTACCACCTTTTCTTTTTCTTTTTCTTTCCCTCACATCTTCTCTCTTAATCTGCTTTCTCCCAAAAGGCAACATGTTTTAGTAAGTATTTTTAGTGAAGGTTAGGAGGATAGGGGGAGGGTGAAGCAACCAGGGGCTAGGTTTAGAAGGAGTATTTATCCCTTCTGTCTAATATTCTAGGATTTGATGAATATTTGATTCTCTGTTTGATAAATTTCGGTCATAATTTCTCTAAGCCATAGTCTTTCTCTACTAGAATCCTAGTCTTTTCAGTTTATCCTCATATAGTAGTTCCCTGTCTTCTTGATTATAGCTGTCTTTTTATACTCTAGATTGCTTTTTTCCTGAGGTTGCCCTGCATTCGGTTGACTTAAGAATAGCCTTAAGAATAGTTATGGCTGTTGCTTTCAGTCATAATCTACAGCGACTCCCAAGTCTCTGTTCTGTGTCCATCCTCGTAGATAGATATATAATTTGGACTACTTTTCACTTATCTTAAAATAGCCCAATTGAGGCTTATCTGCAGTTTTTCTAGCCAGTCACCTCACCTTAGAAGATCTTGGCCCTTCATCAGCTGTAAGAACATAGTGTTTTTTAAAATTTCAGAGAGTTCATTGTGTATTTACTCTTTCAGATTATTGATTAAACTGTATATATCATGTACAATTTATATCTCATGTTGCTGTTGTTATTCGGTAGTGTCTCACTCTACATGATCCCATTTTGGAGTTTTCTTGGCAAAGATACTGAAGTGGCTTCCATTTACTTCTCCAGCTCATTTGACATATGAGGAAACTGCGGCAAACAGGGTCAAGTGGCTTTCCTGAGGTCACACAACTAGTATATGTCTAAGGCCAAATTTGAACTCAGAAAGAGGAGTCTTCTTGACTCTAGGCCTGGCACTCTATCCACTGAGCCATCTGGCAGACCTAATATTTTATAAATTTATTTTATACATATACATATACATACACCTACATATATATGTATGTATGTATATATATATATATATATGTACACACATATATTCCTTTGTGTCTGTATTTCTTTTGATCCATGTCAATGAGGCAAAAAGCATATACTGAACAGTTACTCTATGACAGTCCCTCTGAGAAGGGTACCCAAAAAAGACAGGATATTATTCCTGTTCTCAAAGAATTTTCAATCTTCTTGAAAAGACAAACTTTTTAAGAAATGAAATGATTGCAAAATACTTTATATTATAAATTGGGTATTATCAATAATGCACACACAGGCAGTTCATGCTTCTTTCAAAGAATTGTATTAAAGTATGATTTGTCTGTATAGAAGCCATATGGGGTTCTCCCAAAAGGTTATGTTTACTTAAGTATTCAATTATTCTACCCTTTATCATAGATTCTACCAACTTATGCTGTGCAAAACTGAATTCCAAGCAGAAGTTCTCAGGTTTCCCTCTTGAATCCTTCATATGACAATTTACCAGTAGCCTTAGGTGTAGTGACCATGTGTTGTGTATTTTGGCTCTTTAGTTCTTTCAAAACTCTTTATGTGGATACTATTCACTGCCCTTAATTTATCCACTTGATTTATTACATTCTAGCATATTCGCTTCAAAAACCACTATTTTGATTAAGTACCTGTACTATTCTACTTCAGAAGACAGTTGAATAGTCAGTCAACAAGCATTTATTAAGTATTTACTAAGTACCAAGAACTATACTGACTACTGGAAATCCAAAGAAAGATCTCCAAACTTTAAAAAATGTGCATGGCTATCATTAAAAAAAAATTGAGCACCCACCCCAATATGTGTATAGTTATTTATAAATTATATGCATGCTATACTTTACTAATAGGTTATAAAACTTAATGCAAAAAAACCCTTATTTTAAAACGAAGAGGTAAGATAAAATTTCTGATCCTACAATCAATAGAGAGCTACTGATACTGTTGAATAGGAAGGTGACATGGACTGCATCATGACATCTTTCTGAAGGATGGATTGGGGAGGGAGATGCTTGAAGCAGAGAGATAAATTAGGAAGTGGTGATTTTCAACAGTACACATGAGTTATAATGAGGGCCTAAACTAAGATTGTGACTGTGAGTAGTGAGAAGGGGATGTAAGAGAGGTTGTGGATGTAGAAATGATAACATTTGGCAACCAATTGTTTATTTGGTGTGAGAATGAATAGCCCAAGATGACACTTAGGTTGTGAAACTTGTGACTGGAAAGATAGCAGTATCTTCAGCAGATACAGAGAAGTTCAGAAAAAAAGAGGGGTTTGGAGAAAAGATGATGAAGTGAGATCTTGTCACAACCTATCTATGCCTGCTCATTCTGATGAGGATCACTCAGTTCTCTCTAAAATGAAAAATAAGGATGGGGAGATGGGCTTTTCCCCATTAGGCAGTGCCCTGGACACTGCCTGCTGATGGGCAGCCGCTAGGTGACATGGGGGACGGGGCATAGGTCTGCTGTGCTGGTGAGGGGTCATTTTTCCGATAGCACCTGTAAAGGGACTTCTCTGGGTGCCTGGGTAACAGGTCATAACTCTGCTGATGGGGAGATTCACAAGTGGAGGGAAGGGCTAGAAGGAGGAAGGCATTGGGTGAGGTGTGGTTATTAGAGAGATTGAGTGTGTATTAGAGTGGTATTAGAGATATCGAGAGGTGTAGGGTGTATTAGAGGTAAGCCCCATGACTGGGAAGACTTTGTATGACTGATGCTGAATGAAGTGAGCCAAATCAGGAGAACAAGCTATAAAACAACAGCATTGTAGTAGTGATAAGAACAACAGTAACAGTAACTCACATTTACACTGCTTTTGGAGACTTGCAAAGCACTTTACAAATGTTCTCTCATTTGGCCTTCACGACAACCCTGGCAGGGAGCTGCTCAGCAAGAGCACCACTTTACAGATGAGGAAATGGAGGCAGGCAAAGGTTACGTGATTCACCCAAGATCACACAGCTAGTAAGTGTCTGAGGACCTGTCTCAACATTTCCTCCTGCCTCCAGGTCCAGAGCTCTATCTTCATCATCACCTGGTTGCTTCTAGTATTGATGATGCAGAACATTTACCTACCTCCTGACAGAGAGGTGCTGTACGCACTATGCAAAATATAACATACATTACTGGAAATGGTCAATGTAGAAATTAGTTTTGCTTTACTCTGCATATTCATTATAGGGCTTTTGTTTCTCTTTCTTGAGTGGAGAGGTAGAAGGGAGGGAAGGAGAGAAATTAATGCTTAACAATTTTAAAAAATAAAATTTCAATTTAAGAGAAGGAGAAAGAGAGAGATAGAGATAAGCCCCATAGTTGGATATCACCGGGAAAATGGGATGGGCCCCATCTTTCTATCTTATTGGTTGATCACAGAGCCTACTTTGGAAACTGCTGTTCTGGAAGACTTCTAATGCTAGGCTTAGATGTTTGGGCTTGGTCTTCTAGACAACTTTTAGATGGCTGCCAGTATAGTGCCTGGCACATAATAAGTTCTTAATGAATTGACGTGAAAAGACAGTAGGGATATGGGAGTGGTTTCATGGAAGAGTGACATCTTGAATACCATATTTGAGGAAGGCTAATATGCCTGTGTGCAGGATGATAGCTTATATTGATTGAAAGAGAATAGTTAGAGAGGGGTAGCTAGGTGGTACAGTGGATAGAGCACTGGCCCTGGAATCAGGAAGGCTTGAGTTCCTATCCAGCCTCAGACACTTAGCAGCTGTGTGACCCTGGGCAAGTCACTTAACCCATTTGCCTCCAGAAAAAAATTATTTGGATGCTGATGTAATTGGCCACTAACCAAGGCCTAAATTAGAGTTATATCAGGAGAAAGCAACACTGAACTGAGAAAAAAAACAATATTGGTAGATAGCAGTTTTGAGCCTAAGCAAATGGGAAAATGGTATTACTAACAAACAGTTCATTAACCAATTTGGGGGAGGTAGGGAAGATGATTTCTGGTTTTGGCATATTGCATTTGAAATAAAATCATCAAACAAATTAGTTGAAGGTGCAAGGCTGAAGTTCAGTGATATTTGATCTTCATAATAACCCAATGAGATAAATATAACAAGTATCATTATCCTATTTTTTTATTTTTATTTTTTTTTCATTATCCTATTTTTAATGATGAGAAAGCTGAAGTTTGTAGAGGTTAAAAGTTACGTGCACATGGTCACACAAAAAGTTAAAGTTGGGAGTGGGATTCAAACCCGGGTTTCTCCTATTTCCAAGTCTTACTCTCTTTCCACTATCTCACTCTTCACTACTCTGCAGCAAAAGAGAAAGAGGAGCAGGATAATTTAGTGTGTCACAGATACCAAGAAAGAAGTGTTTTTAAGGAAAAGGTGTTGATGAGCATTGTCAGGTGTGATGGAGAAGTCAAGGAGAGGGCTGTCTTTAGAAAGGGCCATAAGATTTTGGTGATGATATCATTGGTGATCTAGAGTACATTTTCAGTAGTGATGAGAGTAAAAACCAGGTCATAGGAACCTCAGTGTTGAATAAGTGATAAGGAAGTGGAGACAGCCAGTATAAACCATTTGTTCACAAATACTGTTTTTAAAATGGTCAGAATTCTGAATGTTGGCATAGAAGTAATAGACAAATTGTCCTATGATTGGAATTTTAGATACGGTGGTGTCAACACTGAGGTAATTTCGACACAGTACATAAGGTGTATTGGAGTTAAAATTTTCTGCTTGGTTATAACGGACCACAGAAAAAGCTTGGGGAAAGCTAATTAGTAAAAAGCCTGTGAATATGAATCCTTGGATTGATCACTAATTCTAATCTTGTTATAAATAACCATTTTTTTAGGTGCAACGGTAGAAAGGAAAGTTTAGATTTTGGAAAATTTTAAGTTAATACACTATATTGCACTATATGCACTATACCATGATCTATAAGTTTTACTCCTTCAGATAGGCTTGCATATATCCACAAATCTGCTGCTGCTAAACCTTATTGATTTTTTTTTGTTTTTGTTTTAGGGCAGGGAAGGAAAGACTTATGATTTCAACAGTGTAAGGAATTTCCAATGTAGAAACTCCCTCTACCATTGCAGATAAACCACTCTTGGCAACTCTAAGGCTGTCTTCTATGTCGAATTCTCTATTAAAATCATACCCAAACAAACAACCTCACAGTGGGGGGAGGATCCTTTTTCCAAGTGATTTCATTGAAGTAGTTGCCAAAGAGCAAAATGTTACTGTTAAATTGGGCATGTAACTTACCGGATTTTCATTTTGTATAAAAAATGAAATCCAGGAAAATGCATACCAAATGCCCCATGCTGCAAAGTATGACACTCAAAAGCTAATGTTCTTACAAACACAGACTAGCAAGTGATAAACACTATAATTTGGTTAACTGTAGAAGGCTTCAAAAATCATTTATAACTTTAATTTTTAATCTCAGTATTATACTAATAAAGACTTTTTTTAAAAGTCAAATCAGCCCTCTGTAAAGAACTTGGAAGTAATTGGGGTGTTTAATTTTATTTCCTTATTGTTTATTTTCTCGCCACTTCCTTCAGAACTCTGGGATGTATCCCATTTTGTCCTGGAGTTGTTCCCACACTGACAGTAGGTTTGCCTAGCACACTGCTTTGAGGCAGTGCTCCTGTGATTTGTGTTCCTCTTGCTTTGCTAGATTTTCAGGAATAGCAAGGAGCCTGTAATGAGACCTACAGATTGTATATGGTCTGAAATTCCTATAGATTAAATATAGCTTCCTAGTAACTTTTTTATTCAGCCTTCTGTTCTTTACTCTTTTGCTTTGCTTCGTCTTTGTGTTTACTCTTATCAGATCTCTCTCTGTAATTTTTCCAATCGTGCTTTCTTCTACTTTATTCTCTTCAATGTTGCAGCCCTTTCCACACTTTCTCCCTAATTCAACTGTTTCCACTTCCTGGCTTCACCATAATGTCTTTGGTCTCAACCTATCTAAAACTGGTAAGGATATCTTTAATCTTGGTAATTTTTTCTTGCTTTTTACTCTTAAGTGTCAAAAATGTAGTTGATAAATGAATCCAGATTCTAATTTTGCCTTACCTTGTGCCCATTTTTCCATCAACTACCCAGCATTATTGAGAAACCATTCCACAGCTGATATTTTCTATGCTTTCCATTCCATTTTTACCACACACATTTTGTTTTCTTCCTTAATCTGAGAGTATAAATACCTTTCAACACTTTTTTCCCCTCCCTTTCATAGCCACTCCCAAAAGGATGCCAACAGTAGCTGTAAACCCTGTTAAATGGAAAGCAGTTGGAAAGTTACTGACCAAGCTGAGTATAGTAGATTTTCATCATTTTCTTTTCTGCTTTTCCTGTCTTACATTCTCTGACCTATTTTAGATTCCTTTCTGTCATACACTCATTTATCTTTTACACTATTTATTCACTCATTTATACATATTTCCCTCCTGATCCACTGACAAAGACATAAAACTTTCTGCCCCAAAACCAAATTTCGATTACCCTCCTGAAGTAACTCAAGGTGGTCATTTCATATAGTGCTAGATACCTATTAAGAATAAAGAGATTTGGGAAATACAGGATGCCCCAAAGTCATTGTGCAGGTTTCTGCATGAGGCATTAAATTGCTTGGATTCCTAGGGAATACTACTGCGCCCAGTGGCTTAGTTAAAAATAACGAGACAAAATTGGGTAGGTCTGTTGGACTTCAAAAGTAAGAGATTAACTAGAGTATTTCAAAAATAAGACTGAGCATTTTGACCATCTTTTTTTGTCCCTTTCAGTGATTTTCTTGACTATTCCTTCAAAGTAATCAAGATGCTGCTTCTTTTTGGTTCTTTTTATTTTTCAAAGCATTTTTTCTAACAATGAAATAAGCCATATAGTTCTCTTTTTAAAAGTAAAGGGAGCAATCATAACAATTCATTCTGTTTTGTTTATAGCGCCAAACCTCCAAATGCTTTCTTATTTTCTTAGTAATCCATTCTCCTGACCCCCATTTACAGTATTTAAAAAGCAAAGAAATCCTGTTAGGATTTCCAATAGAAGTTCATTTGTTGGTTGTGTTTATGGCTTTCTGAATGAGTAGCTTCCTTTTAAATATAACTAACTATCAATCTCCAAATCATTTGGCTTTCATTGATTTCCAAAATAGTAATCTTTGCAAATGTTGACCATGTTTTGATCAAGAAACTTTCTCTCCTAGTCCACCCTAAAATCCATTTGATGATCATTGCATATAACCAAAACATTGCCTACTGCTGTTAGAAAGAAACTGATGAGGAGAAAATACTTTCCAGTCAGAATTTTTTGTCAATAAACTCAGCTGAAGCTTTTGAGTAATTGTCTATAAGCAGATCATCTCAATAAATATGTTTTACTAAGACAAATGTGTGTTAGGCAGATAGCACTGAAGAGCAAATGGTTTTTATTTCACCTCCAGCTGATGATAATGATAATGTACTATATAAAGTCGAAATCACTTGAGTTGCCAAGATTTAATTCAACCTATCCACAACTTTTGCATAATGATATCCTCCTCATTTAGAATGTTCAACAATTCCTACGTTATTTTAGGAACAGTTGGAAAATGGGAGCAGTAAATTAAAACAAACTGAAGAGAGTTATCTAAAGAAAGAGGAACTTGAGTCAATTCCTGCCTTTAGAAAGAAATAAGACTCTTAAAAATCAGATTTAACAAAAAGCAAGATTACAGACATGTGTGTACATATGATAAGATGAGCAATCAATTAAGATTTCTTGCTCAATACTCTTGTAGTGCACCTAAATGATGATTAGTATTGTATGAGAGGTCTTTAAGTATCAAGTTGTCCATTTATTTGAAAGCATGTTTGACTTTTTGTAACTGTTGGCTTTGTATATTAAATTTCATTTAAATAGTACTAGATATGCCAGGTTTCTAAGTAATAAGTTCTGATTGCCCTAGTTCATAGAAAAAGTTTTCAACTGATAGATCGTTAGAACATAATCAACTTTTGGTAGTCATGTTCCAAATCTGTGTAATACCAATATAAGCCACAAGGTGGTAGTGAAAGGTAAGAACTGGTGTGGAAGTAGTTTAAATACATAATGGGGCTATTTTTACAAATCTTTAAAATGCTTGTTAAATGCTAAGAATCAGCTGCTTGGTTTTGTGGATTTCCCCCTGTTCTGCTACACAGCTGCATTCTTCAGCAAAGAAGTCGTAACTTAATACTCCAAGGGATTGATTTACATGTTTCATCCAGCATTAGTGAGCACTAAAATAGAAAAAAAATTCACAGGCAAGATGTTTGGTTCATTTCAGTAACTTGGGCAATCAAAATTGGAATCTTTATCCATAAAGGCTATGACTCCTTGAAGTATCGAAGTCAGAGAAAAGAGTAGTTAATATATAGCTCACAATTTGTAAGCTTCCTCTTATAGAAAATTAGAAGTATGTTAAAGTGAAATCACCATCTTCTTGTGTCTTCTTTAAGGTAAAAAGACCAGAGACTTCACCTAGACAGGAAAATTCTCCAGGGAATCCTGACTTTCCTTTATTCAGTAAAAGGTACATCTACATTATTTTTTTATTTACAGTTGCTATCAAAGCCATAGAGCAACAGAATGCTACAGAAATTTAGGAGTCATCTAGCATTACCACTTTATTTTTAACAATGAGGAAACTGAGGCCCAGAGGAAGATTTGGTTGTTTGTTTATGTGACAAGGATAGTAGATTCTCAAGCTGGGAAAAATAATTTCTCCTCCTAAGCTCTTCCTACTGCAGATAATATATATAACGGTGCTATTCTATGAAAGATGAAAATGTTAATTTTGCTAATATGTTGAAGGACTTGAATTTTTTTGTTTTACATAAGTTTGGGGAAAAGAAAAAAAATACACACACATGCACGCACGCACGCACGCACTTAGGCTTCCCCTAACAGAAAGGTAAGAACAGGTCTAACAACTTTAGTTTTCTGTATGACTAAGTGGGAGATTGGCAGCCTACAGTCCCAATACAAAGCTGAAACTAATTTTAAATGAGAACTTTTAATTAATTTCTTGCTTTGAGACTATTCCTTTAACCAGCTTTTTTAAAAAATGGATTTTGGTCATGAAAACATGGAGTACATACTGGAAATGTTTTATTAAATGTGATGTGATGAAAGATCAGAATAATAGGTTTATATTCAACACCTTGCTCTTCCAGGGAAGAAATAGAGAAGACTTTGCATGAAATGAAAGAAGAATTCCATAGGATATGCATGTTAGCAAGAGCACAGAGAGACCACTTAAACAGACTTAACATTCAAGAACCTACATCTGGTAAGGTTCAATTTTATTTTTACTACAATATTAATGTTTTGGGATTTGGAATTTTTTTCTTACTGTATGAAATATTCCTAACTACCTACCAGTCAAATACCTTCTTCTGTATAAAGTAGTTTCTTATTTAAATGCATAAAGCACTATTTCAAGAAGAGTTTATTTTATTATTTTGATTCCATCTCCCTTCATAGATTGATACTGTGTATGTACATACAATTTAGTTACACAAGTACTTAAAGCTTACTAGTCACTAAGGAATATAAATATAACATGGCCTTAAATTGTAATATGCTGTTTTGGGTATTGCATAAATCACTAACTTAATAGATCACTAAACTGCAGTGAAGTTCCTTCCACCTCCCATGTAATAAGTGGGAAAAATATCAGGTACATGAATTTTGTACTTCTGCCTAAAAATTTGTTGAGCAGCTGGTTGAGATCTGAGATGAAGAAGAATTTATTTAATATAAAAGAATCCAAAGAAAATATCTTCTTTGTATAGCTATTGTAATATAATCAAAAAGTCCCACTCCTTCCGAAGGTTCAATTCTCAAACCTCCTACACTGGCTCACTTCTCTGTAGTGTAATGCTGATAGCAAAGTATATGGGATAGAAGCTGATATTCAAGCACCACAGGGGACAAAAAGGAGGTAAATTGATAGTAATTTATATGTTAAATGATTCTACCTCTGTGATTTGGACATTTCAAAGTATGATTTCAAAAAATGTGATTTTCTGATCTCTTTTGGAATATACTAAAGCAGCGTTCTCTAGCAATTCTATATATAATAAATTATGTAATTAAAGGGTACTTGCCAATTCTAAATTTTATATCTTGACCATTTAAATGATTTCATACTAAGACTTCATTTCAGAATTTTAATTATTTTAAGTTTCCAAGAAGTTGTAGATTAACTATCTATGGTATTGGTGAGAAAAGCAGCTTTGGTAATCAGTGGTGTTTCCAAAAATAGTTTTCTCTAGATCACTCTTTATCAGATATTATTGGAGAGATAATCTTTTGTGCTTACTGATGATGCTAGATACTTCTGAAATAGAAATATATTCATTTATAATTTAGTAGCTGCAAAAATGTGGTACCCAGAATCCATAGGCATTTTTCCCTAAGCATCAGCATCCTATCAAAACATTATAATGGTGTAATATTCTTTGTTACACAGAGAACTTACCCCATCATCAATGGCTTAATACTCTGACCATTTAAAAATTGCTGGGTTCTAAATTTGAGTATACATCTGTCAACTAGAATACTGAGTGTCTGACTTTATTTTGCCCACAAAATTGCTTTTTAATGCTACTTTCTTGCAATGTACGAAATGCCACAAGCAGCAAACAACAATTTTTTAAAGATGTTTGTTAACTGCTGTGCTGCAGACTACAGTGGGAGTTTGTGGACTGTAAGCAACACACTGAAGTATTGAATATTATGCTCCTGGCACTAATGGATCATGTGAAAAGAAATCTACCAGAAATTTTGGGACTGATGCATAGCATATATCTAGTCAAGACTTATAATCGTCCATATTACATTCCATAAACTTGTGATGGAAATATTTAGCATGCTATCTAAAGAATCACAAAAGAATATGCTTTACATGAGAATTTGACCTGTAATTTTTTATTGTCATGATATATTAACTTTAATATTTTGTTATTTTCAATCAAACTAGTTGCTACCCAGGAAGAATTTATAGATTGCAAAATTTTTAGTCTCCACACCTGTGGGAGAATTCCAGGTGTGGAAATTTCCTCCACCAATGCAGATCGCCAAATCATCTGTAACTAAATCTATATTTAGAAAGTTTCTTGGAGAACTAAAAGGTTGAATGACTTTCCCATGATCAGACAGCTTGTGTGTGTGTGTGTCTGTGTGTGTATGCACGTGCAGGCAGAACTTGAGCCCAGGCCTTTCCAACTACAGGACTGTAATGAGGCTACCAGTTCTCAGAGCTTCCTGCCAATGTCATGTCCACTACCAGAAGAAGATTTAGTGACCTTTGAGAGCTGCCTAGTTCAGAAAATTTCAGCTCTGTCCACTTTGCCTTGCTACCACTAGAACTGTGTGTATTGTCTTCCTTTTCATTATTACATGTCTTTACCTTTCTCATTTCCTCAAATGTGCTGTCATTTAAGGGAACATGTGCATGTGAGTAAATATGACAGTAATATCTGCCTTAGTAGATTAGGGGTTAGTTTTGTAAGAGTAGGGAAAGAGGCCTAGGGTCAGTGGCATGTAAATGTTGAAGGTTTATTTTTTTTCCTTTTTAGATATAAAGGGGAACTAAAAAGAACTTTCACCTGATTCCCCAAGTTTGTTCTAAAATTCAAAAGTATTTGCTCACTGTACCTCTCCTTGCTTTCCAAAGTTAATCTTTAAGTAAAATGAGTCAAAAAGCAGTTTTGCTGACTTGAAGGATGCAACTCAGTATGGTGTCAGGATGAGCAGATCATGTGGTAGACCAAATTTGTCTCCCAATCTTTCTACTCAAGCTTGGAGTTCTGCTGTCCACATTGATAATCTTGAATTTAAATCCCGTTCTAGAAAACATGATTTTCTGTGCTTAGACCAGATAATTCAGACTATGCTATTGATGGTAGATCATTTAGCTTTGTTTCTGAGAAAAATTCTATTCCACAAACTGTCACTCTCCTAACCTAGAATTATTTGGTTAAATTCCTCCTCCCATTGTTCTCAGAGGAGCTGAGCAAAGAATCTGAGTGATCCTGTAGTGACTGGAGAAACTTCAAAGCATACCTGTCCTGATGACCACATGGACCTGTAATTTTACTTTACATGTGAAAATCAGCACATTTATCTTTAGTGGTTTCTTCTAGCCTTGTCTCTGTTTTTATAAAAAAAAAATTTGACAGTGCTTTCTTCTTTCTGATTCATCACACTTCATGGGTTATCTTTTCAGACTACAGGCTTGTATGCTTAAGATCAGAAGGGATGTTGGAGGTCATCTAATCCAACCCCTTCATTTGATCAATAAAGAAATTGAAGCTCCAGCATTGGTTAAACAACTTACTATGGTCATAAGAGTATTAAGTGGAAGAGCAAGGATTTGAACTCAGATTCCCCCAGCTGACAATTATATTACCATTCCCTGCCATCATCATATCCAGTGCCAGGAGAGAACCTGACATGCTTGAGAGTTAGTGACCTTTGGGAGCTTCAAAGTTCTGCAAAGTTAAGCAGAAAAATTTAGTATATGGCTAGAACAGTGTGGCTCTGTTAGCAAGCATATAGAATGTCTATGCCGTGCAATCTTCTAACAAAAGAGAAGAAATAATTCTTACTATTAAGAAGACTGATTGAGGAAATTTCCAAGCCTCTTTTATACCTCAGATTATGAAACTAATTTCAGTCAGATCAAGCAAACATATATTAACCACAATGTGTGATATACTATGCTAGGCACAGAAGAAGGTTTACCAAAAAAAACAATATAAATGCCCTCACGGAACTTACATTCTGCTTGGAGAATGAAAAATATAAAAAAAATAAATATATGCATAGTAATGTGAGGTGAGAGAGTACTAATAACCAGAATTAGGAAAGACTTCCTGTAGGAAGTGGCATGTGATTGCTGATCTTTGAAAGAAGTGGATTTCAGATCAAATACCTCCTTTTAAAATTTAATCTTAAATTGTACTTCTAGATACCTATAAATAGAAATTATCGTGGGTTGTCAACTACAAGTGTGAACTCTACTTTGTGGTGGCATAAGAGAATAAAAACTAGAGTAACATAAAGCTTCGTTTGTCTAAGATTTTCAGGGAATGAGAATTCTATGTTAAAGGGACTTCATGATTAACTAAAACCCCATGAAGTGCCAAATTTTTTAAAAAAAATATTAACTATTTTTGAAGGAAATTTATCTAAAATGAATGGTATTCTGCTCTATTAAAGGCTACCCAACACAATTTAATTCTTTCTCAATAAGGCATGGGGAGAGAGATGTCATAATTGTGGACGTCATTTACTCTGCAATGCTATGTAATGAAGTAATTCCTATTGAAGTCTGTTGAAATGTCTAGGACTCTTTGGCCCAATGTGGAATTACCTGAAAATGTAGAGCTTTGAGTTCTTATTTCTGATTCTTATAGTTTTTCTATCGTTTCACCTATCAGTCGTCACTTCTTACTGCTGTCAGGATTTCTGCTTCTACCAGATTCCCCATGCCCCTCCTATAATTTTCTGTTTTTAATTGTCTATAGCCTGGAAAATCAAATAAAGCAAATTTATTAATAGTTTTGCCTAAAATAAGAAGAGAAAATTATTCAGAGTCTGAAGGGCTCTCTTGAATTAAATTTATGAACTTTAGTTCCTAGGCTCTGCAGCACTTGTTTTGTCTGCCCAGAGGCTCATGTTACCTCCTTTTTGGCTCTCAACTGGCTTTAAGATAGTTGGGGTGATGGATTGAATAAGTGACCTAAGTGTAAGTAAGTGTGTCGGTATAAGCATAAGTAAGCCTCTGTTACTAAGCTTAAAGATCTGTAAGGGCAGGAACTATGTCATATGTAAATTTGTATTGCCTTTAGTGCTAATAGATAATAACCCTAAATGCACACAGCAGGCACTTAACAATGTTTGTTGAATTTAAGTAACTTTAAATGTCTTTCCCCCTATATTATTCTAGATGAAATACTGCTATCGAAACACATTCAGCAATATTTTCAACTGAGTAACTGTTGACTTATTTTTAATTTTTTTTTTAATCCTGAAGCATGTAGATAATCCACAATAACTGTAGGCCTTTATCCATGTTAAATCTTACTTTCAGATTCAATTCAATCAACATAAAAGTAGGTGATAGTAGTATATTGCACAATTCAGTGTCTCCTGTACTTTTATTCCATTGTGGAACCTGTATCCCAGTAGGAGACCTTTTAAGCAAAAGTACTCAGTTACTCCCTTTGATTCAGGAAAATTGTCATAAGTACAATTTTTGTGAGGGCAGTTTACTTTAAGCTGTCTGACATTTTTGGAGCAGAGCTAAGGAGATTGGACAGTTTCTAAGTCTTCCCAAGTCAAGTCTTCACAGGTTAGAATATTTTATTTTGTCATGTGAATTCCAAAATGGAATATACCTACAATTCTATGTAACTTAAAAAAGAAATATTAGAAATTCTAAAGCTTTAACATCTATTTTGGATTATCATTGTATTTGTGCCCATCAGTTAATATAAATAATTGAGAATTGAGTGTCAGTGAAACGCTTGGTGCTATGCTTAGTGACTTAATAACATCTGGGGATAAGATGTTCAGTATGTATAGCTCTTAGCCTGTGTATGTGCCTTTTTGTGTTTTCTCCTAACAGATTTTTTTTTTATTAGTAAATTTATTAATAGTTGCTGCTTTGCCTACTGACAAAAAATTTAAGTGCATGTGAGTCCTTTATGATTGTATTGGAGCACCATAACTGAGCAAAACTGTCACTAGTGCTCCTACAAATAGTAGGTGTTTAATTAATGTTTGTTGAATAAACACAACAATGTTAGGTGAAAATGGAAGGAATGATAAAAGTTGTTCAACAGGAATTGGTAGGCTGCCTTTTAATTCACTTTCCAGAAATGAGTTAATATTCCTGAATAATGATTAGTAACTACAAACATTAAAATCATAGTCATGTCCAACCATCCTAAAAATGACTAAACCCTAAGAGAACTCAGGACCTATTTGACTAAACAGATTTTCAAAAATGGATTAAACATGAATGTGATCCTTTTGTGATGGTATGGTTTTTGCCCTGCAGAAATACAGTTCTCTTTGCCTATACAATGTACTGATAAAACTGATGAACAACCAGAAGAACCTTTTAAGCCTCAAGTTAAGGATATTATAAATAGAGGGACATCATGCATCACATCTGTCACACCGAGAGGACTGGGTCAAGAGGAGGAAGACAACTCTTTAGAATCACTTTCCAAATTTAATGTCAAGTTTCCACCTACAGATAATGACTCTACTTTCTTGCATAGCACTCCAGATAAACCCCAGGTAATGGGTCTGGCCAGAACTGAGCCTGTGAGTCAGGATAAATTTGATAGGGAACTTAGGGACAATTCGATGAACTTTGTGAAACCAGAAGGTACTCTATTTGAAATTAATAGACTTGACCTCATAACTTCAGCTATGCAAAACATTACAACTTCTGACAAGACAAAACCCTCAAATCCTATCAATATATGTATGAAGACAACTCTGGATAAAGCAACATGTTTACCAGCTGGAGACCATGATATCATATATGTAAATACATCCCTCCAAGTTCAGGACACCCCAGAGGTACTGTTTGCATCGCCAGATTCCCCGGGAAGAGCTGTCCGAGGACCACAGCAGGTAATTGTTTTTCATTGGTCAGTGTTACATTATGTTTCGACACACATTGATAATCCTATCCTGGCAGACCTTTCTAATATTAAGTGAGTAATTAACCAAATTATAAGACTTGGTACAGAAAATACAACTTTTTCTGCAGTGGGGCCTAATTGATATTTTTAAACTATCCCACATATCTTAACATTTGTATATATTAACCTTTTGGAATCTATTTCTTGCTATAACCTCAAAAGTCCATATTGTGACTATTACCTCGTTAGGTACTGCTGTTTTTAAATTACGTTGTGTTTCAATAACAAGTGTGGCCTTGGACTTGTCACTGCACTCCTGTGCCTCACTTTCCTCATTCTGTAAAATGAGGGGCTTGAACCAGATGATCTTGAGAGTCTTAAATCTGAAATTCTAGATCGTTTAATTTTATTAAAGTTTATGGCATTTTTTAAAAAAAATTTTTAAAGGAAACAAATTCAATGTATTTACCCCATTCATTAATTATAATGTGTTTTTAGTAAATAGTTATAGTATTTGTTTATATTTATCATAATACTAAAAATCTGTATATTTTCGTTATGCCCGTTCTCTGTGCTAGCCATTGTAGTGGTTTGGGATTTGAGGGGTTGGGGAGCGGTAAGGGAGCATTCATCACTTCACATTCAGACAACCATTAACTATGTATTTCCATTCATTTTAAGTAGTCCCTGCACGTATGAGATTTTAATCTCATGTTTCATTTAAATCTTTTAAAAAGCCTACATACATACTACTTAAACCCCTTTTCACCCTCCCTTTCAAATTTAGGTTCAGTCACAGAATGTTTCTTTTTTAAAAAATATTCTAAAACTGCCTGGAGGCTATGACAATCTATAATTTCAAAAATAATAATAAACAGAAGCTCATGAAAATACAGATTGATGTGAATCTCTTTTAGAATGCAGGCATTTGTTTAGTAAAATGGAGCCTAGTTTCTGTTTTCTGCCTTAAGAAATTTATTTTCAGAAAAGCTTGGCTAATGAATAAACCCCTGGCTTTACAGGACTGTAGTGTTAGTGTATCAATTAGATTATAGTAATGTAAAACATTCAGAAAGTTGTGATGTATTTTACTTACACAAGAATATTGCACTTAGCTGACTGATACTAATTACACACTCACTTCAGTTCTCCCCTTGTACCATATTTTAGATCAGATTCTCAGTAATAGTTGTGACTGAGTGAAATAAATTAAACAATTCCATTTATTACTAGTAGATTTCCTGTGGAGCTGTGAAGCACATCCATTCTAATCCTTGTTACTTTTCCCTTTTTCTCCATTATCTCGTCTGCTTGTTCTTTTACTAGTTAGTCTGTGCATTCATTTTTTCAGTAGATGGCACCCTGCATTGTGCATTTGCTTTCTATACTGCAGCAAGTGAAACAGCTGGTATGTGATTACAAGTTGATAGGGAAGTATGCAGCTTAAAAAAAAATGTAGGAGAATTGGTGTTGAGCTGTCACAAGACATGGGGCATAAGGTTAGATAATTGATATTTTGGCAGGAAAGTAAGTAAGGAAATTATTTTCTTTTGAGGGCCACATTAGAATATTTGAGTAAATTTATATTTTATGCTAATTTTTTTTACATTAAAATATTAACTATTGCATTGTACACAGGAAAATAATACTGGCATATCTAAGTTGCACCTTTTTATTTAGGTGGTACTCAAGGAGAAATTTGTTTGAAATCTTTTCAGAAATTAATTTTACACTAAACAATGTAACTTAAAATAGGAATTTTTATTGACTGAAAACTATCTATAACAGAATACCAAATATTTATACATATTGTTCCAGTATATGAATTTGTTTTCTTTATCTTATTTCTAGTGAGTCAAAAATGTAACTTCTCAACTGAGTTTAATGGAAAGATGAATCCAACTTGTAGCTTCCATAGTTTAGAATACAACTACAATTTTGAGAGCAAAGTGGAAATCTAAGCTTGTTTCAGCAAGTCAGTCAATCATAATTTACTAAGTGCCTACTATGTGCCAGATGCTGTGCCAGGCACTGATAATATAACTCCAGAAGCAAGACAGTCTTTATTCTCAAGGCATTTACATTCTATAATGATGACATTTCTAAGTCCATCATTTTTTTCAGAGATTTGAATACACAGACAAAATTTTAAAGTCTAAACCTTTTTCTTCTGAACTCATGTATTTTACTTTTAAATGTTTTAACTAGTTATTCTTTTCAGTTAAACTTGCACAATAAAAGAACATATACATTTTGCTAAAGGGAATTAACTAAGTTTTTCACTTGTGTATCCCATAATTATAACAACTTTTCTCACAAAGAAGAGAAATTTATTTTAACAAATATTTGATGACGATAGCTACATAATAACTTAGAAATTTGTGTCTCACTTCCTAGAGAGACTTCATTTATATACCCTAATTGTTTGTTAGCAGAGGAAGAAGAGACAGTCATATGTAAAATTATCAATTAGTAACATAGAACTTAATTATGTGGATAGTTTGCTGACCAGAATGGGAGGGCTGTGATTGTAAATCAGTTAAGGGCTTATGACACTCTAAACAAAGGTTGGTAATAGCACATAAATGATCTGTTTAAATTGACTACCCTAGCAGCTTGGTAAATAGCATATGATTCTTTCCTCAAAGTACATGAGTTTAAGAATAATAGGCCTCTGTATTGACAGATAAAAGAAAAAAAAATCAGATGAAAACCCAAGACACAGATTCAGGAAAATAAAAGAATTTTGTTACCCTTTAGTTACAGTGCAGTATTTCTTGCCCTCATAGCTACAAGAAGCATCCGTGCAGTCATTTGTGGGTGTGATTATAGTCAAAATACTCATTTTGAGAATGTTATTACTTGCATTTCTTCAATTGGACAGTTAGTCAAAGAAAAACTTTTAATTCTATTCTGGGCCGAGTAAGGATGAAAGAGCAAGTATGCTTGTATATAAGTAAGGAAATAGAGAAGCTTACATTTAACAAAATCAAATCTGAGTGAAAAGTGACAGGAATATACTTTTATATGTTGGATATCAGCCTTTGTTGAATAATTGATTTAAATATTTCATATTACAAAATGAAAAGCCATTGACCAATGAGATTTTTTTTTACCTAGTTTAAATGGGGTGAGGGGGAAGTTAGATAGGATTTTTTAGAAATTAGACTTTTTGTAAATTTGCTATTTGATTATTAAAGACAAAATCTGATTTACAGTTTACCTTTGATGACCTAGAAAAATATGTGCTAATGTCCACCTAACCCAGATATAACTAAAAGAATTGTAGCTTAAGGTTTCTGTAATCAAATAAGAAATGTAAAATTTCTAGAAAATTCCAAAATAGCAGAAATTAGCATCATTAGTTAAAAAGTGATGCTGTTATTTATAATTATCGGTATGTTTTAAAAGGACTATTACTGAATCTGGAACATATATATATATATACATATACATATATATTATATATATATGCATATATTTCTTAAATGTTCTTGTCAATATGTAGTTGAATTGTTTAAAGAGAATGTAAGTACAGATTTAATTTTTGTGACTATCTTAACCCAAGAATAATTTGCTTTTAGCGTTGGTTTGAAACATATGCAGATAACTTAATATTCAAATATTTCAGATAATTTTTGAAAGTAAGTAAAGTAAGCTTTTTTTCCTCCTTTCAGCCCCTCTGGAAGCCTTACCCTAATGAAGAGAATGACTTATTGGCACTAAGTAGTACAGACTCAGAACTGCACAAACCTCAAGTATGTGAATTCTGTCAAGCAGTTTTCCCACCATCAATTACATCCAGAGGGGATTTCCTTCGGCATCTTAATTCACACTTTAATGGAGAGTCTTAAGACATTTTTAAGACAGACATGGATATGGGATTTTATGCAATGATTTTTGGTTTGTAATCCTATAAATACTTGATTGTAAATTTAAATATTCATGTAAAGTTTTTTAGAATGGATGTTTATAATACAGTTCATTGCTCTAGGTGTTTAGATTGTTTTCGTAAATATATTTTTAACTTTGATATCATTTAGAAGGACATCTCATTAAAAAATCCTATAATTTAGTGTACTCATATCTAAAATGCCATTACTGGAAATCAGTATTACCTGTGTAATTTAGAGAGTAGTATCATCATAATTAAATGTAGCCTCAAATATCTAAGCATATTGCTTGGATTCCTAGTTAGATATTTTCAATTTGAAAATGTTAAATATTTATAAGAGATTCTTTTTGTTAAAATAAATAAAAATATTTATGCTGTATGGAATGTCCTTTTCAGATAGACCTACAGTAAACAAATAGGCATTATAAAATTCCAGAATAAAAAGCCAAGCTTAAGACATTTGTTGGCTGGTGGTGAAAAATTTCACTTTGGTCTGCCTGTATAATTATCTTATACATTTTTTTCTAATAGAAGTAATGACTTGATTGACTTTTGATAATCTATATAGATAGTCTTAATTTGATGATGCATATATATATATACTTGGTAGAAATATGTTATTAAATATTAAATTTGTTACTTATATGGTGATCCATATTAAAAAAATATATATTCTATTTCTATAGGATACACTATTTGGGAATGAAAGATTTTAGTTTTAGAATGAAATTCTAAATACCTGTATTCTTTCCTTTAACAATTGAAGGGGTAATGATTGAGTCTGGGAAAAGTATAATCAGTGCTACCCGTTGCATTTTATTATCATGTTTATTACTTTACATTTTAAAGGTCACATTCATGCTAAAGGAACTCAAACTATTTTAATTTAGTTTGGTTTATTCTAAAAAGGACTGCCATAGCTTTCGGTATTTTAGTTGGGAATATTACATATTCTAGCTGAGGCATTCTCTCTGCATGGGTCTGGCAGTCTGATTCTCTGCCAATGTACAAGGTTTTGAGATTTTCAGGGGAAAAACATGCAATACAGCACCTTAACATGAAGCTCCCCTTAAGTTTGCTTTCTCTATCACACTGGCCATTTTAACCTCTCTTCTGTCTTGTTTTAAGAGCCACATGGAAGTTACTTTCCCATTTTATCAAGTGAAAAAAAATAGATTTGCATCACCTAAGAACAGGAGTTTCCTAGGCTATCTTGAAGCTAGACATCATATGAAAATATTAATTCTTTGATTTTGGCTGTGAGGAGTCTCAGCCTGACGCTGTGAATAGAACTAAATAGAGAGCCTCATCTGTGTGAAAGAATGAGAGAGCCCCTTTACTACTGAGAGGTGTCAATGGCATTGGATTGACATTTCCCTCACCTCCATCAACTTAGGTTGGTTATTACAGTATTTTTACTGTAGAGGGTTTTGAAACCTTAAGTTCTTTATTTCATTGCCAAGGGAAATGAGTGGAAGTGCCTGGCTATGGTTATTATGGGCCATTTCCCCACTTTCTCTGACATCAACCACTCTCCAAGCTTTTCTTTTCAGCATGTGTAATCTGAAGTGTTTGCTTCCTGAGCTGACTATTCCAGAAAGGGGGCCCAAGGAAAGAATGGCATTCCTCACACACATTTGACCCCCTACACACATACTTGCCTTTTCCTCAGAGGAGCAAAGACGAGGAGATTGTTAATAACCTAAGACGACTCTTATTCACCTTTTTTAAAAACCTCGGTCCACTTATTTGGGTTATATTACGTTGATCTCCAGGTAACCCTTCTTGTCCCATCCCTTCAGAAGTCCCAGTAAGAGGGTAGGGAGAGGGGGTCTAGGGGGCCAACTTTTTATTGACTCTTGTTCTGGGGCCCTGCAAGTGCAGATCTACACACACCACGAAGACCCACCCTTCCAAGGCGGGCGGGAAGCTTCCCAGGGAGCTCTGCATTTGCAGGGAGAGAGGTTAGTTTCGGGGTTTGGGGAGCAGCACGCTTGAGCAGAGGTGCCGGTGGCAGGAGCAGCAGCAGCAAGAGCAGTATCGGGAAGGGGAGGAGTGGGTAACGTTCCAGACCTCTTCCTTCCTAACTGAGTCGTGCAAGGGATGCATCTTGGCATCTGCCGAGCGTGGCCGGGTAACAACCGCTCCCAGGTAAAAAAGCTGCACTCGCCAAACGCTGAGTCTGAAAAAACCACCCCCGCCGAGGCGAGGTAATTGTGAGCGGGATGCCTGAGAAGTAGGAGGTGAATGTCCTCGGGAGGCACCCCCTCCCCCAGCAGCTTTCCCTGGAGGCTAAGGCTGCTGCCAGCGGGGACATCTGCTTTCTTACACTTGAGCCTGGCTCACCCCGCCTCCTCAGCCCCGGGTTGGGTGGTTATTTTACCAACACGGGGGGGTGGGAGGTTGGGACGGGGGTCGAGGTAGGGAAGTGGGATGGCTCGAGAGAATTTCCCACTCCCCCGCACCTACCCTCCTTTTTTCTTCATATCTTTTAACCTTCAAGGTGAGGATTACAAAAAAAAAGAAAAATAATAAACTCGGCTGGTGCCCATGTCAGGTCTGCCTTGGTGGTCTCCGAAGCTTTCCTGACCCCCGGGGTCTGGACCCTTCTTTCACTCCACCCCGAAGTCCAGCCATCCCGGCAGCCTTTGGCAGCTCGTTCCGCTGGGTGCAGGGGGCTGGCGGCGGGGCCGGGCACAGCCCGTGGCGCCTTCTCTCCCTGGCTGCTGCCTCGACAGCTGCTTGTAGCTACGGTAATTAGACTGTCAATGCTCGTTAGAGGAGAGAGGGGAAAACACGCCTCTGACAGATTCCGAGACTCCCCAGTTTGTTAATTTCTAAGAGATCTTTAAAGCATTAATTGAGGTCTCTCCCCGGCTCTCCTCTGCTCCTACCTCTCCCCCCCCAAAAAAAAAAAATCTCGGCGGGAGAGGAGGGAAGTTCTCTCTTGCAAAACAAACTCTTACCCCCCCCCCATCACCATCATCACCATCAGCATCGCCGCACTCACTACACACCCATTGCCCCATTTTCTGTATCTTCTGTGCATTATCCATACATACACAGATAAATAAATATATACAGGAAGGTTAACTCAGCGGAGGCTCCGACCAAATGGGAGCTCGGATTGCATTTAATATAATAATAAATAATAAAAAAAATCTAAGAAGGAAAAGGGGGGAGGGAAGCAGAAGTCGGGAAAGAAAAGAGAAAAGCAGCAGGCTGATTACGAGGTGTCAAAACTGCCAGGAGCAAGAAGGTGATAGCAATCAGGGGTGAGAAGAGTGCGGCATTCGTGCGGGGCAACTAATTATCCGTCTCATTTGAGAAGAGCAGCATTTGAGGCAGCAGCGTTCGCCTGCTGAACGGTGACAGATTGGCGCGGAGGAGAGGGGAGGTGTTAAAACAATGGAGCCGGGCTTGCGAGCGCTGCTGCATGCTAATCAGCCCTCCCTCCGCCTGCCTGCCGCGCTCCCTCCTTTCTCTCTCTCTCTCTCTCAATCTCCCTCTCCCTCTCCCTCTCTCTCTCTCTCTCTGTCTCCCTCTCCCTTTTCCTCTCCCTCTTTCTCCCTCTTCTTTTTTCTCCTCCTCCGCTCCTTCCCTCCCTCCCTCTCCACCTGTGGTGCTCCCTCCTTTCCCGCGTCCTCCCCACAGCCACCCTCTACTTTCTCCATCTCTCCTCCCCTTCTTCATCCTTCCTTCCAGCCGCTGGCAAAGCCGAACCCAAGCACCACTACTCCCCATCTCCCTGGCCAAAATACACGCGCGCGCGCACACACATACAGTCGCTGTTACACTCTTCTAGCACACCCCACATATTGGCACCACCGCTGCGCCTCCCAGCCACCTAGAGCCGGAGTTCCGCTCACAAGCAGCCTGGAAGGAGAAAGGCGCCAGCGGACCCCGCGGATTTGAAAGGGGGGCCCCCTCACTATCTCCCCTTGCAAAACCTGCATTAGTTTTTGCTTTGTTTTGAGGGTTTTTTGAGGGGGGAGCCGGGAGTAGAGATATTGATCAGGTGGAAGATACTGGTAGCAAAAATGTATTTTGAAAAAACAAGCTAAGGTGTCTTTTTTCCTCCTACTCCCTACGTTCCACTGCTGTTGGACAGTTTCTTAATTCGTGTTGGGCAGAGTGGGTTCATAAAAGAATTTGGATTAGGGCAAGGAAATGGGGGCTGTATTGGGTCCAGTGGCCCTTTCTACAACAGTGAAAAAGGGCATCATGCTTGGACTCATTGCTGACCAATCCTAGCCTCACCTCTGAATCTATATGAAAAAAGATTCAACCTCATCCACATCGCCCAGACTTTGGTGGCCTCTGATCTTGGTGTGGTGACAAACAATACTTTTCTGCCCTAGTGAATTTCTAGGGATGGGGGGAGGGGTGGAGCACAATATGAATTCTATGAAGTGTTCGGACAAGACACAGTTCTGTTGTACTAGCCTTCAGAAATAGCTGTAAGACAGCTAAAAATACAAGTAACCTGATGATGAATAAGTGTTATCTTCCTCCTAGAGCCCCAAGCATCCCCAGGGTCTGTCCCTCCCAAACCCCGAAATCCTGAGGAAGCCTCCCAGTAACACACCCTCTCCCCTCCCATCATCTCTAAGGGGAAATCTCAAGGGCTCTTTTATACCTTCAAACAGGCCTTTGCCGTTAAGGGGTTGGTTTATAAGATTTTGCTCTTCAAGATCAAATCCCCCTAGTACAGCCTGAAGCATCGAAATAGGCAATGATAGCGTAATTGTGAAAGAAAGGAACTTTAAAGAAATACATCCGTCCCTCCCTTCACCCTCCCAGCTTCATTCACTCCCTCTATAGGTTTTGCCGAGGGCAATCTAGAACACCTTCAACAATGTGGACAGCTCCCCTGCTAGGCTGCTTCTCTACCTTCTCTAGCCCTGGAGAAGCAGGTCAAAGACTGGTGCCCACAGCTGCCAAACAGCCAAACCTTCAAATTTTCTAACCTTCAAAAGTGGATTTAACCAAAGAGTCTTCAACTTTCACCTCTATAACATTACTTGTTCCTCTTGTGAGGCAGGAAGCAGAGCTCTGGGCTGTTTACTGTCAAATGTTTCTCAGTTATTATCCCACTTTTGCCCCTAAAGCTTTTGCTTAACATACACTTTTCCCTTTAATGTTTAAATATCGTTTATTATTGTAAGTTTACATAAATTGCCGTTTATGTTAAGAAAATAACTTATTGGCTCTGTTGTGACTTAAATGGATTATCAGAACTGAGTAGCAGAACAATTTCAGAGGCCATAAAGTGTGTAGAGCAAAGAATGAGATTCCATATTCCCTGTTCAAATCTATTCATGGTAGCTCCCAGTTCCCCGGACAGATCAATTTCAGATTAAACAGTCAGATGGTATTTAGGTAAGCAGGTGTCTAAATTAGCATAACAAAACTATCTTCTCCCCTCCCTTCCCCTTTCCCAACACTATCCTTTAACCCCATGCCAAGACTGAACATGGAAACAGCAGTTTTTCTTCTGCTGACCTCCTTACCAATCCCCCCCCAAAAATCAGTCAATAACATTTGGCCTGAGAAGCTTTTGACATTAATAAATCTTTAATATATGAAAAGCTTTCCTATTAAAGAAGAGTGAATTCTTAATATTTTAAATATACCCATATATCATGCTCGTTTATAAAATAACTTACATGAGAATTACAATACTAATAGAACGCCGCAAAATTGTGTAAAATCTGCTAAAATAATACAGAATGACTATCTTTAAATTTGAGGTATCTTCACAGGAATATTTTTTAGCTAAGTGTATACTAATAAGAGTCAGGTTTGTGGGTTGTTTTGTTTTTTTCTTTTTCTGCATTTTAGGAAGACTAACTGACCTGTCCCCCTTTGCTCTGTTAAATAGTGTGTTCATCTATGTGAGTATACATGCATGTGCTGGGTTAGTTATCTGACAAATCCCCTTGTTCTTGAGTGTATTAAAATAGCAATATAGCTAAAGCATAGAGTTTAACTTTGTACCAGACCCTGAGGGGGACACAGAAACTCTTGTCAGTCTCAGAATTTAGTGGCTCAATAATTTTCATCCGCCTTTTAGTCACCAATGATATAAATATGAATGTATCTGAGAATGTAGTGTTTGAAAAAGCCTAGTACTATACTAATGTTGTATAATGCCCATCTAATATTTATTCAGATTTCAGTCTTCCAACAGCCTGGTTTCTTTGGGGCCTAACCTAATTTCTTTCAGGCCTATGGACTTTACTAATTTGCATGGTTGTTTTAATGGCATATTTACAGATGAGTTTTTATTTGCACATAAGGACAAAAAGGTGAAGTGAAATTTAGTCCCAAGTGGAAACCTGTTAGGTTCCCTGAACATATGGCTCATTGGGCTGTTACTTCCTTTCTGAGATAATATTCCAAGATTTTTTAATATATACATCACTTTGACACCACTTATAAAGAAAGGATTTTGGCTTTGAAGATAGCTCCACCTGGGGCATATCTCTTAATAACAAATTATGCAAACTCAAGCGTACCTTTATATATCTATTTCATGAATCTGAGAAAAAGGCATAAACTGAAATCAATTGGTACAGAATTGGTACTTGGTTAATACTGTCCTAGGAACAGCTATTTCCTTTAGGTTTTGTAGATACTGCATTGAATGGTTAATTCACTCTGGAAGCGACTGCCTAAGCTCTTTTGCAAAAGATTGTGCATTTGGAACCTACTGAATTGCAATTATTTCTCTCTCTTGGTATATAAAGAATGATGTTTGTCTCATTTGCTGAAAGTGTGCAGTGCCAGTTTAAGACTTAAGGGGAAAATTGCAGTACTTTGAAAAAAATGTAAATGCTCAAATGGTAAAAAGGGGGAAAGGCTTGTTAAAATATGTGTCTATTTCCATTATGCTTAATTTACTATTCAAAACAAGTTTTTCCTAATAAGCTCTATTGTTTCTTTCTGTTTTGTAAAATTTAATATGTGTGAGACAAAAACCAGATTCAGAATGTGAATGAAGTCTGTTTAGCAATGGATCTTTATGTAGCTTATGGCTCAAGAAGAGACCCCAAAGCAAAAACTGTAGGTCAGGGAGAGATCTCAAAGCAAAATAAGTTACCAGTGGACATTCTAAGAATATGCTTTTGATTGAGCAGGATGCAACATAATCTCTTGCTCTCTCCTTTCCTTTTTCTTGTTCCTTTTCTCTCTTTTTTTTTAAAGGTAACTAACTTGGCAGCCTCCTCTAGGCCCAGTTCTGGTCATGAATCTATACAGTGAAGCATTGTGTCAGATGTTTGAGAGTGTTTGGGGTTTGGGGGGAGAGGGAGGTTCGCTTGGGCTACACTATTTCCAGCTCCATCCTTTTTTTGTAGCTTTTTATCCTGGGATGTCAAGTAGGCCTCACTCCAACAGAAAGCCATGGCATTACTTAAATTCCCAGGATTGTTATAATATTACCTCTTGCCCACAAAACAGTGCTTTCTTTAAGAGTTTGTATAGATTCTGGATTGCATGGTTATATAGTTAAAAATAAAAGAAGCCATTGCTAGAATATTGACCTGGCTATGGGCCTTTTCTGACACCCAATCAATAACAAGAGAAAACTTTATTTTTTAGGAATCACCTTGGCCCAAATTCCAGGAGATTTCCCCATCCCACCCCCACTTTCCTTTGGTGATAATAAACAGCAACAACAAAAAAGAGCCATCACTTTTTAAGCCAGGAAAGAAAGCTATTGCTTGCTTTGAAAAGTCTACCTGTAATATTGGTGAATGTCTTTGTCCTTTCCCACATGGAGAGCTAAAATTACTATGTCAAATATCTTGCAAGATATCGAACCTGAAAGGATAAGGAAGAAATCCCATTTTTAAATATGCCCACCCGGTTAGAAATTTGGGGTTTTATAAAGGTCCCGTGCACCTATACTGAAAATGGCCGGTTGAATTTTCTTTGTAAATGAGAGATAATGCATATGAATGTGTTTAGGCACCTGGGGGCCATTTTCACCATTTATATTAAATATAAGAAAGATGTATTTATATGCAGCAGCTCTCTGATAATATTTATCACAAGAGTGGGTGCACAGACTTCTGGCACAGCCTCTATAACAAGAAGGCTACAGAAAAGAGAACCAGATCAGCACAAAAGGCAATTCATTCTAGGGATAGGAAGGTATAGCTAATACTTGGAGCTGTAAATGAAAATAAAGAAGCAATAAATAACCTCTAGAATTAGGGTATATTTAGTCAATGGGATATTGAGTCTCTTGCAGTTTGCCTTTTAAAATAATTATCTTTACCAAGTTGTGTCTGGTGAAGAATAAAACTTACTTTAATCATTTTACTTAGCTGAGAATATTTTCACAAAAATATTTGTCCTGTGCTGAGTGTGTTTTTCATAGAATAACACAGGGCACAGGAACTTGGGTAGGAAAAAAAAAACAAAGGAAGTAGAGCCTTTGCATCAAAGAGGCATGAATCAAACTGAACTATTAACCAGAATCCAAAACAAACTGTATGAATTTGCTGATCCTTGGACCAAATCAAAATGGCATGTTTATAGAACTGCAAACTTAACAAATATTGCTTAAAATAACTAACCAATAAACAAACCAATGGTGAATCAGTTCAAACATTAAGTGAACCTACATATTTCCTAAAAACCATTGAACTAGAATAAAAATATTCTCTGAACCAATCCATTTGATCTAAGTAATTGATCTAAACCAGTTCCATGATAGTCTTGAAGTTCAGGATAAGGTATGTTATTATGTCATCTACTTTCTTCGCCAAACTATTTGTGACTAAATCTTATAAAAACTGTTGTCTCTGGACAAACCAGTTTCTCCTTCTGCAGGTAAGTACCACAAACAGCCAGTGATAAAGGGGTATCTTGTGCCTCTAACTTCCAAGAATTTACTTAAAAGAGAGCCTAGCATGCTGGGGTCCCAAAGTATCAATAAGGATGACAAACTTGTTTAATAAAAGTTTTGGAATTTGGGTTTTTTTTTTTAAACCAAATCATAAGAAGCTCCAATAGCATGGTTCTTTCAAATGACAGCTTTATGATTCCATTACACACACACACACACACACACACACACATATACAAACACACACACCTGGGCTTATTGCATGGTTGTTGTTTTCTTTATGGCTTTACTATGGACACTTTGAAAGTTCTTTCTTTTGGCATCATTGAGATCTAGACAAAATCTGTTTCTATACCTCTGTATTGCTTAGAGTTCAGGTAGGACAGTTAGCTTCCCTTACGGTTTTAAAGTCACAATTTATTTCATATATTTCCAAATAAACTAAATATAAATTAGTATTGTGATTTCACAGTGAGTGGTAGAACAGATATATTATGTTGACATGGAAATACTTGTTGTAACTGATACCCTGTTTGCTGATGTGTTATTGTAACACTGCTGTCAAGGAAAAAAATAAAACTGGTCCTTTGATTCCTTTTGTTCCTAAAGTCCAGTATGCTATCAGAGGGTTCTGTAAAGCCTGGTCCATTTTCTAATAAAGAGTGTAAATTCCATGCCATGAGATATATACCGTTGCCTGAAAATTATCAAGAAATTCCCATAGCTACTTTGGATATTTTTTTTTCTGTAGCTTCCTTTCTGTTATATGATCCTCTTTACATATATCTTCAGTTTTGATAGGGTTCATTAGAATTTTCTGTTTGTCCCAAATTACTGTGCTTGTATAGTTTTTAGATTGTGTTGTTTTGTTATGTTTTGTAATCTTGGCTCACTGGCGTGATGTCTTGTACAGCATGTTTTTCCACACGCCTTGTCTCTTACCAGTATATTCTACCTTCCTTCTGTGTCCCTAGCCAACAATGATGTTTCCCTCCTCTGAACTCTCCATAGCAAGGATTGTCCCGCAAATAGTTCCACTTAATCTACTGAGACCCTTCCTTCCTCCACCCCAAGTGCCAGTGCCATTTCCTGGGAAAACACCTTGTGTTTACTTTGTGTATATTTTATCTATCTGCACAAAAGTCCTCTCCCTCTACCTTCCCCCCAGATAATGAAAGCTCCTTGAGGGCAAGGAATGTTTTTTTGTCATTGTATCCTCACGCATTGCACAGTGCCTTGGCATATGGTCAGTATTTAATGCTTTTTGATTGATTGATTTTCTTTCTGCCTGGGAGATAAGCTGATCTTTTGACTCCAAAGTTCCCAACAATTCCAGGGGCAGAAAAAGTTGTCATGTTTTCTTTTGGGGGAGGGGAATGGGGAGAAGCACACAGGAGATGGAAAAGTCTTAAACCAAGGCATTTATAGAGACTTAACTGTAGAATCTAGAGAGGACAAGGAACTTCCACCTATAAAAGAAAATTGGAGGCATTGGAGATCGCACTGGAAAAGGTTTGTGTATTACTTCTTGGAAGGGGAGTCCTTGACCCCTCCCATCTGTCCTGGCCCAGGTCCAATAAGCAGTGGTCATTTCCTCCTCGTTAACCTTTCATTAGGGTTCAGGGCTGGCCTCCAGGGTGGATGGAGCTGCTGAAGACTAGGGACAGTTCTAGGAGGGAAGCAGGAGGCCCAGAGGGTGACTAGGGCCAAAGCCACCCAGCTGGACTTGTCTCCGGACCTCTTCCACTGGCTCACTTCAATGTGGCGATTTTTTCCCCCTCATTTGTTGCATTGTTTGCATTAATATGAATATCTTGTTCTGTTTGTTTTGTCTCCTGGGAGCCAATAAAGCTGTGAGGTTTTTCTTTACACCAAATGCAGCTCTACGGGCGATCAATCAATGGGTAGTCTTTGGATAATCTGTGAGAGTGAGAAGTCTAATAAAGCAGGCAACTAAAAAAGGAAAACAAAATCTATTTTCTGTTAGGTTAACTACGTCAGGATTAGTGTGTTCCACTTCTGCTTTGGGGGTAAACGTAAATGTTTTTACAAATGAAATTTAAATTTAAGAATCTAAGGGCCAGAAGATTAGAGAAAAGGGAACTGGAGTGAAGTTGTTTAAGGGACCTCTACAGTTATATATGTATTGAGCCTATACATATACATCCCATGTTTGTAATTGCTTTTTGGTTCTTGCATGAAAAGGAAATATAATGCTTGCTGACCTCCCAAGCTGTTTCTGGAATTTAAGATCATAATTAGATTCTCTTTGGCACTAAGATATTTTTCCTGCTCTTTTTCAGATAGTTTCCCAAGTTCCCAACCAGGAGAGGGAAAAAACTAATAACAAGGCGAAAGAATGGGTTAAATCACTGGTCCCCCTTGCCCCACCCCAAATGACTTGTTTCCTCCAGCTGGAGGTAAAACTCTACCTTAGATATATAATACATTACTTCATATCATATATATATGCACATGCATAAAAATGTGTGTATATATATTTGTGTGTATACATATATGTATATGTATACACATATATGAAACAAGGAGCCGCTGCTCCTTCCTGAGCTGTATGTATGAGGGAGAAAGAAAAGAGGAGGATCCTTCCCAGCTCAGGCAGCACTTCTCTTACCAGCACAATGCAGCCTAAATCATTTATAAACAGATCAAAATAACAATCTGAATTATCTAACATTAACAGCTGAACTGAAGAGCCCAAGATTATGTGATGAATTGTTAAATTGCAGTAGCATTGTTTTGGATTGCTAATTAAAAAAAAATAAGCAAACCCCATGACTCTGGATATGACAACTGAAAATACCCACAAATTATTTAATAAATGAAGCGTCTAACAACTTTAACACTTCCTGGTCGCCTTGTTAATAAATGTAATTTGAGGTAGATTTAAAAAATCTTCAATCTAAACAGTGAATTCATTACGCGCCATTCAGATCTCTAGATGCCTATGGACTTCTTGGAATTAGGTGTTAAATAGACAAAAGTGAACCAAACTGCCTTTAAAAGCACAGCATGACCATGTAATTCTTTTTCCAGTTTGTGGTAAAAAATGATGAAACTTCTTTCCAAGTAGCTATCACCCAGATTTAGTGTGAAAAGTAGTGTAATTGTAATTCACGCCATCAGGGTCTATCGCTGATAGACTATCAGCTGTTCTGTAGTTAGGAAGAGGCTTTCTTTTCAAATAGGAAAGCTGCCAAGTGCTCTGCGATACCTCCAGCAAGCTTATCGGATTGAGTTCGGAGCCAAAACAGCAGCTGCACACATATGCAAATTGGCAATTAATAGTATAACATTCTGCAAAAAAAAAATGTTTTTTAAATTAAAAAAAAATTTTATTAAGGAAAATAGAGATAAGCTACCTGAACATTAACCTTAACAGTTAACAGGGAACTTCTCATCTGAATGACTGAGGATTAATTACCCTCTGGAGAGGACTTTCTCTTTATTACCTTCTCTCCTCCTACAGATCAAGTCTTTGTTGTCCTGCCGAGTTTTGTCTGTTAAATAGAACACAACAATGAGATTTATAGAAGTTTAAAAAAACACACCTTACGTTTTGTTTCCCAAAAAGGTGGGGAGGTGGGGAGTAGGGAGAGGGAAGAGGGAGAAAGGTTCTGTCGATTTCATTTATTATGCTTTGTCTTTATAAAGCAAAAGGTTCATTGACTTTGGGAAAAAAAGGACATTTTGTACTAGATGTAATGATGTCTTTCCATTACAACTCACGTTACATACATGCTTAGCATCCCAGGGACTACTGACTGTGTCTCTCCATTCTCTCCATAGCTATCTCTTTCTCTGTGTCTCTTGTCTCCTCCCTGCTATTGACATAGATGCTGTTTGTGAGTTTCAGGCAGCAGTTTGCAGAAATTCAGCAAGGTTTATGTCGCCCAGCATGTATAAACACAGCACTCTCTGATGGGGGGTAGGGGGGGTGGCAGGAGGGAAGGACCATAGGAATTTAAGTTCCATATATTTTTAAAATCTTCTTCCTCTCCCTTATTCCTAGCTTCCACATGTATACTCTCTACCTCATTGCTGCAACAGTGATACAATAGTGGTTGGGATGGGTTTGATAGCTTAAAGGCCCTGGGAAGGGCATTACGTTTTCTCAGCTGGCTTTCCCCAATGCTTCGCACTTTCACTCTCCCTCTCCCTTTTCCTCTCTCTCTCTAGCACGGGGGTGGGGTGATTAGCAAATGTTTCAGATAATCTGTGAATTCTTAATAGTCATATTTTCACGTATAAAGCTCTCTCTGTTTCTGGGATGTGGAAAAGCAAAAACCTTGTTGATTTTTTGGTAGGTATTAATTATCCTAGCCTTCAGAAGTCTGAAATTTAGGTCATAGCCTTTAGCCCCCATAGGTTAAGGGGGTAAAAAAATGTTTCTTTTCCTTTATTTTCCTGGAAGTTTGATGAAAATTTTTGTCATATGATGGCATGTGTTCCATCAATGCATAGTTTAGCTCTTATTTCTGCCTTTTCCCCCACTTTGCTACCTGTACTTCCAGTCACTAATTTCCATTTTAGTACTAATTAACTGTATCTTTAGCTGAAAAACTCTCTTTTGCCTACACCCTAGTTACACTTCTTTTATAGTATAAGACATGGTTTTGTTATGCTAACATTTCAGTTGAAAGATGATGTGATGTTATCTTGCCATCCATAATATAACAGGCTTGGAATCTTGTATGTCTCTAATAAGGGATCCAGTGGTTCCTCAAAATTGGAGTGATAATTCAAATATACTTATTTTGGCTTTCTGAAAAACACAATGTCCTTCATGATGGTCCCTTAAATTTTTGCTGAAAATAAGTTTTCTTTATGATTCAGTCTCCATTTCTTGGCAAAGAATTCAAAGGCCCTGATTCCAAGAAAAAAGGTCTTTCCTTCACATAACTAACTTTAGGACAGCAGGTTGCATTTTCTAAATATTTATGATTCATGAAATTTTAGCAGAGAAGGGGGAAAAACTCCAGAAATACTTTCCTTATTGCTAAAATCTTATTTTCTTGGTCTGATTCCAATGGGAGCATCTTGTGTTTTCCCGAAGATTATAAAGGTATGGAAGAAAAAAAAGTGTCAAGCCCTCACAAGATTTGAAGTTTTATTTACAATAAAAATATTCCTATTCTTGCCTTGCAATCCAACTTGAATACATTGTTAGGCTTCCTCCCCTAGTTTCTAATTATGATATATATGTATATACATATACGTATATAGCGATATGCAATGATACAATCAGAAAATTGAAAAGTTTGGAGTTACACACACAAAGAAATAGGAAAACATAACTATTAATATTGTGACAAAAACTTTTATGGACAAACTTTAGGAAATAAAAGTTGGAAATAAGTTTCATGTTATTTCTAGCTTTATAGTGAAATGAGACAGTTCCCCTTAGTTTGAGGTGTCCTAAGGATCTTGGTTTCCAACATGAAAATATAGTTATACTATGTAGCAAGGTTTCTGTTACATCTTTGTGCATAAACTAGGAATTATATTTAGTTTTCTAAAATTGTTAGCTGCTAAGGTTGAAAATTACAATTATATAATTATCTCCCTAAAAGTCTTTCTGTCTTTAGATTATTTTGGTGCAATTACTTGCAATTACAACACATTCAAAAATTCAAAAGATCCCAAGTTGAAATTTTCACAATCTCAGGTTGGTTTAGATTAGCTATAATTATTGCATTACAGAGTTTATCCTGTACATACATATTAAAGCATATAGGTGATACTTGAAAATATATAGCACTTCTTAACCTTACACATGTTGTTCACCCTAAAAATCTCTAGAGGAACAAGCTTTGCTTTATCTTTAGGCTGTGAATCACCTTAAAACCTTCTGATCAATTTACGAGTTCAGCATATTAAATTACTGTTGCACTACCAACCCTTCAATCTATCCCTTTATTCAAAAGTACAATATTAATGCATTATGGAAACATTGTTGGGTTTGACTACCCACACACTATGTGTTGTCTGTCATAAGTGTTGTTAATAGGATAAAATGAAGGATAATCAAAAGAGAGATTGTTGTTCTCTTCACCATTCAGTATAGGAAAGATTCTTTTTTTTATTTTTTTTTTTTAGCAATTTATATACTTCATAGGCTCCCAAATGGGAACAGTTATCTTAGCTAATTAGAACATAGTGCCAATATGGCCAAAATCTACATGGTTGTTACATTACCCAGACAAAAACTCAGGTTCAAATTCATATTCTTAAGCCTGGCTACTGATCTCAAAAATTCTGCAGCTGCACACATGGAAGACTAAATTAAATGAGAATGTGGATGACAATGCAAAATCATCACCACTACTGACAAAAAAAAGTCAAAGCACATAATCAATCAGTGGAGTACCTAAGTATAGTGAATTCCTCTAGGTAGGTAGGTGTCAGAGTGGATAGTGTGCTGGACCTGGAGTCAGGAAGACCTGAGTTCAAAAGCAGCTTCAAAACTTAGTAGCATTTAATCTTGGCCTTAATTTCCTCTTCTATAAAGTGGGGAATAACACTACTTTCCAATGTCGTTGTGAGGTTTGCAAACCTTAAAGTGTTATCTATAAATGCTGGCTATTATTACAGAGATTATTATTATTCTAAAGGAAACATAATTGTCTATTGGAAAGTACTTTTTCCAAGAGATTAATTAAAAAAGACAAAATGACCCAAATATTTAAAGCTGGGGAAACCTGTACCCTAAACTCCATTAACTATTTTACTCACTATGACACATGCAAATATCATAACATTTACCTAACAATAAGTATTATGTTTGTTTGACAATTTCTGATCCTATTGTTACTTCATGAACCCTAAAGTAGGTGTACTATCCTGAGGGATAATGAGCAAAGCCTTGAGAAGTCACTACATTCACAAGTGCTGAGAATTTTATTTTAGCAGAAGGTACAAGTTTTCGAAGGATTCATCTCAAAAATTTAAATCTTGAATAAAATGAAACAGGTACAATCTAGAATAACAAATTCCAGTCAGGATTGACCCTGCTTTAAGCACATTTTCTCATCATTTGCTAGAGATGGCAAAGTGCAAGGATATTTGGTTGTTCCATTTTGCAGAAGTGGTGCCAAAATACAAATGACGTTTACATAGGAATGTAGAAAGATAAGAATACATCTTCCCCCTTTTACAAACCTATTAACCTATTTGTCCCCTTTCCCAGATTAAAAAGAGCAATTTGACTGATCCAGGAGATCAAAAATATTGCAAGGGCCCTCTTGAATTGGAAGTATGAGTTGGGGTGAAGGATGTGGCTGATTGGAAACCAGGATGCTTTTGCAAAAACATACTCTCAGCAGCTGTCCCCTGGGGGTAGGGTTAAGGAAGATTCAGAAAGTGGGGGATAATGATATTCAAGATATATTGTTCTGTGATGTATGCATATGTATCATATATCTAAAACAAATTTTCTCCCCCTGCCTTTGTTTTCCTCATCTTAGAAACTTCAGAAGACCCATGGGATTCAATGATTAAGTAAGGTTGACTGAATTCACTTTCATACATACAGATGACAAAAGCTGCTCAGGCAAAACTGATAGCAAAAATAATTAAACTTTAAAACACAAATTCTTCCTTTGTAATATCACTTATATCTGTGAAATTGGATAAATGCAATTCAGACTTGTCTGGTGGCTAGTCACTATAGAGAGTTAAGAACAAAATGCCTTCCTTAAATTTTAGCCACAGTATAAAATAAAGCGAAAATTTCTTTGTGACCTCCTTTAAAAAAGTGGTAAGACAAAATGCTTGCTATACCCTAATTTAGCACTTGAAACATAGTTAGTTTATATGGACAGTTTTATCTGCATTGCTAAATGCAGACCCAAAAACTGCATTTGCAAAAAAAAAAAAAAAAAAGAGGAAACCCAGTTAAACTGGGCTGCAAATTTGGCCCTAATTTAGCGTAGCATTTGTGATACATATAGGTTAGAGTGACATTTCTATAATGGTGTGAAATATGAGAAAGTTCCAATGCTAGACACAAAGACTTTTTAAAACTGCTTTTGCTTACTTTGGTTGGTTTAAGAAACAGGAGGAGGAATTTGATTTTTCAAGTGATGGAAGCCTTTAAGGATGTTGGAACACTATTCGGTCCCCTGGGGTTCTGCCTGCTGTACAATTTTAAATGTCTTTTAGCTAAAAAATTGGCCAACAAGGGAAACATAAAGATGAAATTTCTCCTTCTTCTGGGCAATGAGGTGCCTAACAAATCTGCTTCTGATAGTCAGGGCCTCTGGCAGAGGGCAAAGAGCATTAAGCATTCCCTCTAACTGCTAGTATAGTTCCATAAAACTAGAACACCTGCCTGTCAATTAGAATTCACTATGGAAATTATCCTCTACCTACTCTTTTAATGCTGCAGGGTTAGGCATCAGCTTAAACAATAGCACCAAGAAAAGCAATAAATGAATTCAGTAATTGTGCACAAAAATACAGCGTGTTAAACAGAGTTTGGCCAAATACTCATAATCCAAAAAAAGTCATGGTACCTGAAACTATTTCACTTTCTTTAGCGAAGACCACTGGAGGGCAGTGTCTTTCCCTTTGGCAATGTTCCTTTATATTAGATGGTGAATGCACTGATATGTCAAAAATGTATCTCAGTTGTATGAAATGCATTACACTTCTTAACTCGGGCTGTGCTTGGAATTCATCATATCCTGTGTTACATGTGGCTCAGTTTGTTTTTGCCACAGTGACAGCCAAATTAGTAATGTCTAAAATTAGATCCCTAATCTACAATCACCTACCATATTTGCCACTTTGAGGCTAGGTAAAAATTATTTGTTAATAAAACTTAAAGGGATAGCATAAGAACTATACTGTTGATATATAGCTAAATTGAAAGACAAAGAATATTTGAGAATTATTGATTAATTATGATTGGTTGTTTTGTACTTCAAGAAAGGGAGTGTTTACCCTTAAAATTCAAAGACTGCTCTGATTCTGCCCTTTTTTAACTTAAAATTTTCTTTAATTATAAACTCAATAATTGTCCTTATACAAAACAACCAAAAGCAAAATCAAACAAAACCTTATGAAGAAATATGTTTACATTTTAAAAGATTTTAGAGTTTAACAAAATAGCAGTAAAAAATATTTACTTTGTATCACCCTCTGATCCCTTCATCCATATTCTTATATGATTTTATAATGTCATATAATTGGAATCCACATTTTAAAATTGTATATTTTATATACTACTTTTAAATTAAAAATAAGTTATTCTTTTTTTTCAAATGTGAAATATTTTGCCATGGCAGAATAGACACTCTCAAAATAACTCCCAAAGAATTTACCTTCCAAAGTATATTCTCTAAAAAACTGTTGGCTTACCAATTGTTAATACTGAGGAGGATATACCCTCTGTCTTTAAAGTTTGGGTATAAGTGTGGTGGTATGCTCAACAAAGAGAGAGAAGTTTGAGAGTAAAGCCACTTTGCTTAGATATACTGAGTCAGAGGTGCTGGTAGAACATCTAGCAGACAATTAAAGGAGTAGGATTGGAGTTTGGGTGAGAGATGAGGACAGATGATATCTGCAGTTACCTGTTTAGAGATGATCATTGACTCCATTGGAGTTGATGTGATCACTAAGAAGGAGATTCTAATGTAAGAAGAGAAGAGAACTCAGGTGAGAGCCTTCAATATTCACATTCAGGGGAAAGAAAATGGATGACGATTCAGGAAGGGAAATTTAGAAGGAGACAAGTAGAAGAGAGATGTATCATCGAAATCTTGGGAAAAGAGACAATGTCTAGAAGGGAATTGCCAACAGTGTCAAAAATTACAAAAAGGATGAGGGCTGAGAAAAAATGAGTCTAGAATATCAGTGTAAAACTTTGGGAGAGCAATTTGATAGTGAGGGCAGAAGTCAGACTGAAAAAGATGGAGAAGGGTGTGGATGATTAGGTAGTAAAGGCAGTGATTATAGACAAAGCTTTCTAGGAGTTTACCAACAAAATAGGAGAGTTAATAGGATGGCAACAAAAGTTGAATGACAATTTGTTGGGTATTTCTACAGGTTTTCTTGTTTAGGTACAGTTTATATTACACAATCTTCCAATTCTCTATTAGACTAGATTTTTTTGCCTCTCAAAGTTTTAGATTTGTCCATCTATCATTTCTTTTGGCTCATCAGTTATTTTCCTACTAATTCAGATAAAGATCCATTTTCCTGGGAGATTACTTATACGATACAGTCAATCATGGGATGGTACAATCTCCAAAGAATTTAAATTTCAGGAGATCCGCAGAGAAATGGAAAGACATGTTAGTTGTAAGGAGGCTGCTGCCTATTACCATTTGAAGATTTATGTGCATGAAATAGCATAAATGACCTATATAATATAAAAACTGATGAGTAAAATAAAAGTCAGTCATGTGAATAAAAGTGAGAGTAAGGGCTAACAGAATAACCTGAATGTGGCTTTTCATAAAATCTGAAAAGGTCCAGAGGAAGGCCTCCAAAATGTTGAAGTGACGCTCTATGAAGAACTTATGGGAGGAAATGGACAAAAGTAACAGAGGACGAGACAATATTTTTGAGATGAAATATGTACCACTGGAAGAAGTTCTCATTATTGAGATTGTAGAACCATTCTTAAGTATTGCTGCAAAGGTATGATACTATGCAAATTTACGTGTAGGAAAAATCATCTACTGTTGAATGTTAACTTGTAAAAATGTTTTGTCCAGCAGTCTTCCCCAACCTCCAAATAAAAATATGTTACTTCATGACTGGGTGACCCATTTGAAGGAAAGCAATTTTAAAGCCATAAAAAATTGAGTAAGGCTTAAGTTAGGATTTTTTTAAACATTCAAGTCAATTAAGATTTTTTTTTTAAATTTAAAGCACATGGGGCAACTAGGTGGCCCGGTGGAATAGAGCACCATCCCTGGAGTCAGGAGGACCTGAGTTCAAATCTGGCCTCAGACTTTGTCGCTAACTGTGTGACCCTGTGCAAGTCACTTAACCCCAATTGCCTTGTCCCCCCCCCCAAAAAAAACAACAAACACAATTAGAGCACAAGATGCTTTAATTGTGTAAGCTGTACCAACGTAAGATGATTATTTTGACTGAAGTGGTAGGTCAATTCAGTCAAATGACAAGTGATTTAAAAAAAAAACTAAAATCATTTGTTGGTTGTTTGACTAAGGTTGTGCGTAAGCAGTACTAAAGCAATTAGAAATTTCAGTAGAAATGCCAAATTAGATATTCAACATGAAATACATTTTAAAAAACTTCAAGTATTTGTCTGATGTTGGGAATCAACAAACACTTATGAAGTACCTACTGCAGACAATAGTAGTCTGACACCATAGTCACCAATATAACAGGCATATACTATTCAACCTGGGCTCATGTTGTGGGGTTGATGTTGTGGGGTTGTAGAACTTTACACAGGTATGGGGAACAACATGGGAGATGAAACACTGAATTCAAGTAATAGCTTCTAGGAAGGTCATTGGGAACCAGATCATAAAGGGTTTTAAATGTCAAGCTGAAGAGTTTGTATTCTATCCCAGAGGAAATAGGGAACCACTGAAGATTTTTTAACATAGTTATATTAGTGTTAGCATATTAGAATTATAGTCAAAATTATGTCTTAGGAATGTTAATTTTATAGGAGAGGCAGGGAGGTATAATAAATGGGAGGATAGAGTTGGAGTCAGGAATTCAAGGCTTATCTCTGCCATATTGTAGTAGCTGAGTAAGCACGGGGAAAATAACTTAACCTCTTAACACTCAAGGCAACTCTCTAAGATGGCAAGTTATGGACAAATTGCTGATCTGCATTGGTGAGATTTTCCACATCACTCCTTGATACAAATGAAATCACTGGCTCAGACAAAAAAAAAGTAGCAGCTGTGTAGAGGATAGATTGCAGAGGGAAGAGACTTGAAATAAGGGTAATCAATTAAAAGGTTATTGCAGTAATTTAGGGTTAGTCGATGGGGACCTTAACTAGTGGCAGTGTGAGCAGAAGAGACAGATGTTAGGTATCTAAAGGAAATGACTCAACAGGATGTGGCAACCAATTATAAATGGGGTAGAGTGAGGTTAAGAAGACCCTGAGGTTGAGAACATAGGGGACTAGAAGGATGGTGGTGCTCTCAACAAAAACAGTAAAGTTTGGAATTGAGTTGGATTTTGGGAAGAAGATAATGAGTTCCATTATGGATACGTGATGACATATTAGGACTAGATATATAGAGTTACAAGTTATTTGTATAGTGGAAATAAATGCCTCTTTGGGCACAGATGAGATCACCAAGAGAGTCTAGGGAAGAGAAAAGATCCCAGGACAGAACTTTGGAGGATACCCATACTTAGTGTGTGGGAGATAGATAAGACTGTCAGACAGGTAGCTGAGAAACTGAGAATAAGAAGCTTCATGTAAATCAAGGTAGGAGGAAATAGCTTTTATATAGCTTTTTGTCTAGAAGATATTAATTTTTAATTATTTTAATTTTATTTTTCAGTTCCAAATTCTCTCCTCCTCCCCGACCCACTGAGAAGACAAGAAAAATAAAACCCATTACAAATATGTATAATCATGCAAGACAAATTTCCTCATTAGCCATGTTCCCCTTCCCCCCCCAACACCCCCCACAAAAAAATCAAGAAAACAAAAATATACTTAACTTTGCATTCTGAGTTCAACAGTTCTCTATCTGGAGATGGATAGAATGTTCATCGTAAGTCTTTTGGAATTCTAATTGGTCAGTGTGTTGATCAGAGTTACTAAATCTTTCAAAGTTATCTTCACAATATTTCTGTTACTGTATAAATTGTTCTCCTGGTTCTGCTTACTTCACTTTGATAGAAGATATTAAATTAAAATTAAAACCCACTAAGCAAAAGAGAATATACCTAGTGTCATTTGTTTTTTAAATGTATAAACAAATTAGCAGCCAAAACATCAATTTTATCTATGATTGATGAATTAAAACTGAATTTGGCAATAAAAGGGAAGCCATAGATGCTCCTTCATGCACCCTAATATTCTAATTCCTCAGCCAAATTCCCATGAGCTACTCATCCATTCCACTTGAGCTACACAGAGATGGCCATACTTTTGATCTTGCCATTAGTCAAAAGTATTCTACTTCCATGTTCATGAACTCCAAAATTGTTTTATCTAATCAATCTTTTATCATTCTATCTTTCCCTGTGCTTTATGCCCCCTAATCCTGTTTTTTCCCAGGTCATCACCCTTCAACTGGCTATAGCATCCTCCTTTTCATGTCTTGATTCGTGGATAAGCCAGTTCAACTCTATACTATCCTTTACCCTTAGATGCCTTGCCTTCTCTATCATTAATTATTCTTTGTCAAACCCCAATCTTAGATTACTTCTATCATTCACCTACTTTGGATATATATAGATGTACAAATGTATATTTATACACACATGCACACACATATGCATGTGTGTGTGTTGGGATTTGACAAAGAATTAATATGAGAAAAGTAGGTGAATGATAGGTTAGCTAACATAAATATGTAGTAGGCTGAATCAGCACAATTTTGTGATTTTCTCCAGCTCCTTTCAATAGCATACTTCAGCAAGCAATCATCCTGTTCTTCCTTGAGTCTCTGTTCCACTTACAAACTTTTACATCTCTCTTCAAGCTTCCCATGGCACCAACTCTCTTCACTTTCTCTGCCAAGAAATTGGGCCCATATACCTAGAGTTCCCTTTCCTCCCTTCTTCATAATCCCACGTTTTTTAGACCCCTTCTCTCACTACTTCTTCAGTAGATACTGGCTCATTCTGTGCTGCCTACAAATCTATCCATGTCTTCCCCATCCTTAAAAAAATTTCATTTGATCTGACCATTTTTGCAAGGTAATTTTCATATCTTCTCCTTGACTAAATCTCTTGGGAAAAGCTGTATAAATTCATTGTCTTCACTTCCTTTCCTCTTACTCTTTTTAGTCCTCTGCAGTTTGGTTTCCAACCTCATCATTCTACTGAAACTGCCTTCTCCAGTTGCCAAAGGATCTCTTAACTGCCAGATTTAATGACCTGTTCTCAATCCTCATCCTTCTTGATCTTTCTGCAAACACTGGACATTGCTGATTGACTCTTCCTGAATACTCTTTTCTCTAGATTTTCATGATACTGCTCTCTACTGGTTTGCCTTCTAGTTATCTGACTCAATCTCCTTTTCTGGATCTTCACCCATGTCATGATAACCTTAGGTGTCTCCAAAGCTCTTTGCTGGACCTCTTTTCTCTCTGTACTACCTCCCTCGGTGATCTCAGATTCTCATAGGTTCAATTATAATCTTTATGTATACTATTCACAGATACTTTTATCTAGCCCTAGTCTCTCTTCTGAACTCCAATCCTTCCTCATCAGCTGCCTTTTAGACACCTTGAACTAGATGTTCTGTAGGCACCTCAAACTCAACAAATCCAAAAGAGAACACTTTAATTCCACCCTTCCAACTCCCCCCACCTTCCCATTTTACCTCTTAGTGTTGAGGACGTCACTATCCTTCCAGTCACTCAAGCTTTGGTGTCATCCTCAACTACTTACTTTCGTTTACATTTCACATCCAATACATTTCCAAATATTGTCATTTCTACAACATGTTTTGTATATAGCTCCTTCAATCAAGTCATTCAAGAAACCCTAATTTAGTTGGGGTGGGAGAGCCCCTCAATGGAGGCCAAGTGCAACTCACCTATAATTTTATAATCTTAGTTGTTCCAGTGTCATGGAGATTGTGATTTTCCAATGGTCATACAACTGAAAAGTGTCAGAGGTAGCATTTGAACCTAGGCCTTCTTAACTCCAAGCTCAGCATTCTATCCATGACATCATACTGCCAATACTCAGGAATATGGTACCAAAAATAAAATTATGTTGAAGAACTTGGGAGGGGGAAAATGGTTTTAAAAACAAAAAGAGGACGAAATTCACTAGGGCTAAATGCAGACACTTTGGGTCAACTTAATGACTCTTCCTTATCAGTATCTTATAGCTTCTTTCTACTTGTCTATCATAGGTTTTTTGGTTAGTCTGAGAAATTTTATGTGACTTTTCTGAAATATGGTGTATATATTCCTTTGATTTTGGCATGTTGTTAAAAGGAGTATAGGACACAAAGATCAAGAAGGAACCTCCTCTTAAACTATGGATTGGATTTTTATTTTGTTGTGAACACAATCACTTTATTATACTTCAGAAAAGATATGGAGAAATTGATGAGAGTGCAGAGGGAACAAAAATTACTTTAAAAGATGACAAATTTGTCCCAACAAGTGAAGATTTTAAAATCTGAGGATAAGAACTGGAAACAAAGTACATACCTATCATCAAGAGCTATACACATTATGTTACATGAATGTAATGAAATAGTATTAAGTTATAAGAATTAACAAATATGTAGAAGACAGAGAAGCATGTGAAATTTTATATGAACTGATGCAAAGTAGAGTAATCAGACCCGGAAAAACCTACATACAATGACTATAACAACAAATATAGAATGAACAACAACAAAGAAGCAATATATTTATAATTACCAAGCTTGGCCCTGAAGAACATATACTGTCAGCGTAGGTTGATGTATTTGGTAATTTCATTAAACTGCTTGCCCCAACCCCTTTCTTCTTTACTCTTTGTTACAAGTATAAGGAGAGAGGTAAGTGATATATTTGGAAATGAAGTTGATTAAAAACAAAATATATCAATAAAATTTTTTAATAATAAAACTACATTTTTAAAAGTGTGATGATTACTGACTTCAAATATGTGATGCCTTTTCAGGGGTTTCTTTTGTCATTCTCCTGGTCCTCATAAGACTAAATTTAAAAAAAAATGAATTTACACAAACTTTTTAAACTTAGGGTGATTGAACACTGAGCTGTGTTATTACGACAGTTGTAGAGTTAATTCTTGGGAACTTTCATGAATTCAAACAATAAAATAATTACAGGTGTGAGGTACCTAAAAGCTAGAAAAATATAGATGAAAAAAAGATTTCATAACAATTTCCCTCAATGACCTTACTATTTCAAGGTCTTCTTGTAGTGAAAAGAGCACTGGATTTAAAGACAGAGCACCTGCTCTGAGCTACAGCTCTGCCTGCCTGACCTAGGGAAAGTCATTTAACCTCTCAGGTTTAGTTTCACCATTTGTTAAGTCAGTAATTGGAATAAATGTTTGCTACAGTCCCTTCCCACTTCATGATTCTATGAAATCTCTTATCCATACATGTGACTGAGGGTGTGATGCTTCATTTCTCTGGGTGCCAGTTTCCTCCTCTGTAAAATAATGGATTTGTGCTGGATGATGTCTAAGGTCCACTTTAGTTCCAAGTCTTATGACTCTATGACTTTGTTATGGGGTCATGAAGAGTTGGACACAGCTGAACACCATCACCACCATGAATACACATGATATAGAGTAGAATGAGATAAGGGCAAAAGAGAGATCCAGACAGCACTTCCATAAGAAAATTTAAGGTGAGAGAGATACCTAAGTGGGAGGGGAAGGGTACTTGTATGGGGTCAGAAGGTAGAGTAAAGTCACCTTATTCCAGTCTTATTTTTATTGTTTTGTTTTGGCAGAATATCCAATACAAAAAAATCCTCCCTGCGACACAACAAAGTGAATATGCTAAAAACAGGTAAGCAACATCACCTTGTGGCATAATTGAGGCTGATCACAGGATCCTAGATTTGAGGTGGAAGAAACCCTAGAGGCTATCTAGTCCAGCCTTCTCAGTTACACTGAGGAAGCTGACAAGCAAAGAGGCTAAGTGATTTGCCCAAAATAACCAAGGTAATAAGTGTCAAAAGTGGGATTTGAACCCAGGTTTTTTGACTTCAATCAGTGCTCTTTTCTCTCCACTATGCTGCCTCTTTATGTATACTACATCACAATCTCCCCCTCTGTAGTTTACTAATAGTTCACAGGAAAAAGGGATATATGTTTTTAACTTTGAAAATATGGTACCAATATTAATGGTCTTACTTCTCCAGACTTCTTCTCTTTCAGTGTTGTCTTTGTATCACTGAAGTTGTTCTGTATATTGTTCCTGTGACTCTTTCTCTGATTTAATTAATACAAGGCTCCTCATGTTTCTCTGAATTCTTTATATTCTTCATTTCATACATTGCAGTAACACTTCTTTACATTCATGTATTACAGTTCAGCCATTCCCCAATAAATAAGTATACAGCTTGCTTCTGGCTTTTTGTTATCATAAATAATACTGTTATGAAATTTTTCTGTTCATATGGATCTTTACTTGCTGTCAATAATCTCTCTGGGGCAGAAAATCGGCAATGTGATAAAAAAAATTGTCTTCCATATTTCCAAAATATTTTCCATTGATTGAACCAATCAAAAGCTCCACCAGGATTGAACTGTCTTCCCAGACTTCCTCCAACATTTAATTTTCCCATCTTTTACCTCTTTATCAGTATTAGGAGTGTGAGAGGTGATATGTAAAAGTTGTTTAATTTGTACTTTTGTGATTATTAGCTATTTTGAACAATCTGTCAAATGATTGCTGATGGGTGACATTTTCTTTTGAAAACTATTCAAAACCTCTGATCATTTGTCTATTGGGAAACAACTGTTAGCCTTATAAATTCATGCCAATCACTATAAATTTTGTATTGCCAGAGTCCTATTACTTCCTTTCATGATTGTGGTCATTCAGTCATGTCTGACTCTTTGTGATCCCTGTAGGGTTTTCTAGGCAAAAATACTGGAATGGTTTTCCATTTTCTTCTCCAATAGATTAAGGCAAATAGAAGCTAAGTGATTTGCCTGGCATCACACAGCTAATGAGTATCTGAGATCAGATTTGAACTCAGGTCTTCTTGACTTCAGGCCCAGTGCTCTATCCACTACGCCATCTAGATGCCTCACTTTTAAGAGCAGAGCTGTCAAATTTGTCATTTCTTTTTTATATAGGAATATGCTTATCTTTGCAGTATAAATTATCCTTTGATATAAGCAATTTTTCTAGACTTTTTAGTGTTTCATTTTAGTTTATCTTAAATTTATCATCATCAATGAGTTATCTTGGGAAAGCGTAACAGGCATTCTTTGATATGTAAATTGCTTCCTCCTGGCAGCCTGCAAGACTCTTTTACCCAGTAGCTTTGGAGCCTGACAACTATATTTTTGGGAGAATTAAAGTTGAGGTATTCCCCTGATGGTGTCCTGTGGATACTATTGATTTGACCCTTGCCCTCCAATTTCATTCCTCCATGGTTTCCTGAAACATGGTATTCAGGCTTTCTGTCTTATTGTTTTTTCTAAGGTACCACTGATTCTCAGATTGTCTAGCCCACCTCTCAGGTCAGTTCCTCTGGTTTGTAAAGACCAGATGTGTTCTTCCAATTTTGTTATATGTTAACTTGGTCTTAATATTTCTAACTGCATCTCTTCACTTTCATGTTCTGTCTCTTGCTGTTTTATTTTTCAGATCAGAGCATTTACTACTATATAAGACTTTTGTATCTACTGTTCTATGCTGTCAATTTTCATGTCTGTCTTTTCAAATTCCTTTTTAAGAGTTCCAGTTTCTCTTCTTACATCTTCCATTGACAAGCAGAATGGAAGAATGGATAGAGGGCTGGCCTTGAAGTTAAAATGACCTACCTATGACATACTAGCTGTGTAATCATGATCGAGTCACTTAACCTCCCAGTGCTTTGGGCAACTCTGACAGAGACAGAGAAATTACAAAAAAGGTGCTTATCTATATGAAATGAAATGAAAACAATTCCATATACTGATGAAATCACAGGTCCATATTTTTAAAAGAAAAATGTAATGTTTTTATAAAGCTTTTCAATGATTCTGAGCATTCCATTCTTATTTGTGGAGGTTGAGTTGTCATTATTCTTTGCTCCTTGAGACTGCTGCTTACTGCTTTCTTTTATTCTATATCTTCACCTCACTGATTAACGTCGCAGAAGGGCTCTTTTTGTTACTCATTTGTTCAGTCCTTCTGTTGGTTTTTCAGTGAAGTTTTCCTAGAAAGGATTTTTCCCCTTCTTCCTCTCACTTCTATTTTTTTGTTGTTCTTTTATTTTTTGTTCACAATTCTATCTCCTTTGAGATGATGAAGGGAACTTGGCACTGACAGGGCCACCAACTCAGACATCCTGTCAGAAGTCATTTTGAGACATCACTTCAAGATAAAACAGGGATTCTTAACCTGGGGTCCACCAGTGGGTCTGTGGATAAATTTCAGGGAGTCCATAAATTTAAAAGGAAAAAATACAACTTTATTTCAGTATAACTATTTTCCTTTGTAATCCTGTAGAGCTTTTTATACAATTAAAAAACATTATTCTAAAAAGGATTCATGGGCTTCACTAGACTGCCAAAGAGACATATCACAGCAAAAAAATTAAGACCCTTTGAGCTAAAGCATCAGAAAAGGCTTCATGGAAGTGATGATATCTAACCTGAACCTTTAAATAAGAGAAGGATTTCAATAGGCAGAAATGTGGAGATAATATATCTACAGGTATTGGGGATGGCTATCCATTCTGTATAGTTTGGATTTTCATCTTCTTGAAAGCTAGATCATATGATATGGCTGAACTAAATTATCCTTCAATATCTCTACAACTCTGTGAATTGTTACACCACAATTGTGCAATATTTTATAATAACCAAATGCTAATTATTGCAAGATATCATCTCTAAATATATTAACATGCTTTATAAGCATGTAGGAATATATATAATTTACATATAACCTATATATTATATATAAAATTATGGATTATATGTATGTAGTATATATATCTCACATTTAGTGAGAAATAGCCTGTTATACATATAGTCAAAAAGGCATAAACCTTACCTCTTCCACTTAACTAGCTATGTGACCTTTACATTTTTTAGTTTTTTAATTTATTTTAAACAAATACAAAATAAGAAAAGAAAAAAATTGCCATGTACACAGCAGAACATTAGAGGATTCAACATAAAGCACTAAATTTCCATTTCAAGAAAAACTACATAATCAATACTACAGATTATTTTCAAAGCTGTTCATCTTTTCCTAACTTCCTTGTATGTTTTCTTTTGTCCTCTGCTGTTTTATGTGAACTTTAGACCAGTTAAAATCTCTGAACCTAAGTTACAATGTGAGAGTGCTTTATAAATAGAATGTGTTGGACAAATGTAAAGTATTATTATTAAAGCTTATTGCTTCATAAGAAGGCCCACACCATTTTGGGTAGATTGCCTATAGCAGACCTACAGAGGACATTGATGACAGTTTTTAGGATGGGCAAACTGATTAAGGAATGGCAAAACAAATTATGTCACATGAATGTGATGGAATGTTGCTGTGCTATAGGAAACCAATGACTATGACTAAATGAAGGAGTATGAGATCTGATACATGATCTGATACAAAGTGAAGTAAGTAGAGCCAAGAAAATAGCATACATGATGACGATAATATAATAGGAAAGAACAGTCACAAAACAGTTGGAAATGAATGATGCAACATTTCATGGTAAAGACTTGGCTCCAAAGAAGAAATATGAGAAGACATTGCTCCCCACCCCTTTGTAGAGACTTGGGAGGAGGTAGGGGGGAGATCCCATGAGTGATGTTACATATAATGTCCAATATTTTCATATTTACCTCAATTTGTTGTCTCTTCTTCCTATTTGTCTTTTTCCTTCAAAAATCCTTTCTTATAGGGAAGGTTCTCTAGGAGGAGGGAAAATGAGGGATACAGGATGAAATCTAGTTGATATAAAACCAAAAGTTGTCAATAAAAATGTATCTTAAAAGAAAACAATGGGCAAGTATAGGTTGTACTCTGGATCATTGGAGGAAACTTCCATATTGATAAGATCAGTTTCATTGGAGTAATGAAGAACTATGATTTAAAAATTTGTTATTTTATATAAGTAATAATTGATGCTTCTCAACTTCTTATGTGTGTATGTATAAGTATACATATATGTGATATAGATATAAGGAGGGCATTAAGGGTCAATTCTCAAAATATTTATAAGAGAGAGGGATGCCAAATGCTTGGATAAAATCATTAACATTATTATTACTAAAAAAAGGCGGGTGATAAAATGTCAATAATTACCATCCATATGCCTATTTTCCTATCTTTCAATTTTTTTTGAGAATAGCCCGCATACCTTGAGCAAATATACCTGATAAGATTAGAAGGACCTGGAAGGTTTTTGCAAATGATATTTTCCAGCAGATCACATCTTGACAATAATACAATTAACTAAAGGTTACTGAGAATATGCAAGATTCTAGCATGCTTGTTTATTGATTATAAAAAGATATTGACCTGAGGATTCAAAATGATGCATTAAAATCTGTCCCCCCACAGATATCTCCCATGCCTATATTAAAATCATACAAATTTCTTTGAGCAAAACCCAACTTTTGTTAGCTGTCTAATATCTTGTCCATTATAGCCAGAAAATTACAAATTGGTCAAATGATCCTGCCTAAATTTAGAAAGATATTTTGGACTACTCAATACCATGAGGGATATTGACTTCAGATAGGCAAGATAAATGGCTGCTTTTCGGTACCTTCTTTACTTACTTAATGACTTTTCCCAAGTACCCTCTAATGAATTTCTCTCTTTTGTTCATTAGACTTATACCAAATTGAAGTAAGGTCATATTTGTCACATTTGCTAATGGACCTTTTAAATTTGAGTATGTAGACATTTTAACTAATTTCAAAAGGCCCTTCATAATGCCACTACAAAGATGATCTAGTTGTTAGAAGAATATAACCGAAAGCAATGGGTTCCATTTCCTAGTCATAAAAATCATCATATCACACACAGAGAGAAAATCATGGAGAATAATAAAGGGAGTGTTTCAATTTCAAAAAATTAATTGGTAAAAAGGGATGGTTTCAGAGAAACTTGGGACGCCTTGTAGGAACCCATGCAGAATTAAGTGAACAAAACCAGGAGCACAATTTATAAAGTAACAACAGCATTATAAAGAAAAGATTTAAGAACTTGGATCAGTACAATGACCAACCACAACTGCAACAGACCAGAGATGAAGCATGCTACCCACCACCTGACAGAAAGGTGGGAGATTCAAGGTAAAGAACATTACGACATAAATTTTAGGACATTGTGAAATATATGGATCTGTTTTGCTTGCATAGGACTATTTGTTACAAGGATTGCATTTTTAGTTTCTGGAGTAGAACAGGGGTGGGAGGGTGGGGAGGTGAGGGGGAGAAGAACAAAGAGCTAGCAACAGTGTTGCAATTTTCTCATTTTTTCTCTACTTTGTATATTAAATGTTCATTTTTGGGTATTTGTGAAGTTCAGAATGTCTATAACTCAAAAAGGTAAGAAAAATTAATATCACAGTATTTTTCTATTTTTCTCAAAGGTAAATTTTATATATAAGTTTTTGCATATAATACAATGTATGTATCTGAGGAATACTTGGGATAAGATACAAACAAAATATGTACATGTATTGATGAGTGTTCTTCCAGGGAATAAGGTATTTTGCTGTATGATTTTACTAGTTATTACAAAAAAATAGCTTCAAAACATTTTTCTTGGTGTTTAAAACTTCTGCATAACTTTTCTGATTATTTTAAACAATGTTTTAAAATTTATTTACAAAGAGAAACTGACTCTTGACGAACAATTCTGGAATACCTTATAAAGTACTTAGAATTGTCTCTGCTGCCTCCCCATTCTTATAGTTTTCCCTATTCTCTTTCCTTCACACCTCTCATACCGTGTATTACTACCAAAATGAATCAAAACCAGAAATCAACATAAGAAACATTTACATAAAAAGTTAAAGACCCTTGATTCTGATACTACTTCTAGAAATACATTGTTATATACATACTGTTTCTTATTTCTTTGGCCATTTCTAAATTAAGTAGCAGAAACACAATTTTCTATCTAATCAGTCAACGTCTTGGCCAATTAAAATGTGATTACCAGAGAACTTTAATAACATTGTTGCTGCATATAAATCCTACTTGAAGGCAATTTGGGACTAGTTCTCAAATAATTCTGAATGTGGAGACAGTGACCATGCCAATGCCGCATCTGTTCACCTTAAAATGGTTGCTGTTCAATCATTCAGTTGTGTTTGATTCTTCATGATCCCACGGACCATAGCACGCTAGGCCCAATGCTCAGCTTTCCTTATAGTCCAACTCTCACAGCCATGCATTGCTACTGGAAAAACCTTGGCTTTGACTATAAGGACTTTTGTGATGTCTCTGCTTTTTAGTATGCTGTCCAGATTTGCCATAGTTTTCCTTCCAAGGAGCAAGAATCGTGGCTCCAGTCCCCATGTGCAGTGATCTTTGAGCTCAAGAACATAAAATCTGACCCTGCTTCCATTTCTTCTCCCTTTATTTGGTAGGAAGTGATGGGATCAGTTGCCAAGATATTAGGGATTTTTTATGTTAAGCTTCAAGCCAGCTTTTACACTCTCCTCTTTCATCTTCATCAAGAGGCTTCTTAATTCTTTTCCACTTTCTGCCATCAGAATGCTATTGCCTACGTATCTGAGATTGTTGATATTTCTCCTGGCAACCTTAATTCTGGCTTTTGATTCATCCAGCCTGGTATTTTGAATGATGTACTCTGCACACAAGTTAAATAAATGAGGAGACAATACACAGCCTTGTCATAAAATAGATCTTTTTAATTTACTTTGTATCTTTTTTTCCAAACAACATACTCTGCTATGCAGTTACCAAGTGCTCAATAAATATTCATTGATGATGACTTCACCCTCTCTGTTTCTTATTTAATATGTATTAATTGATTGCTGTTTAAAGGGCATTGTACAAGCTTTGAGAGTTCTGCCTATGTTTCTGTAAGCCAAATTTAAAAAAATAACATGAGGTTTTATATACTTTTGTCATTATTTTTCTTTAAGTGAATCTGTATAAAAACAGAATCTTAGTTTTTTCTCCACTATTTATTTTCCTATTGAAACCATATTCATTTACACCTCTCTTACCTCCATATGATTATGTAAAAGGTAAATAATTTAATTTCTTGCATACATTTAAAATAACGTTAAATAAGGAAAATAAGTATAGACATGAAATGCAAAATAGTTTTGATTCAGAAGCCAGTGCTTCATAAATCCACTTTTTCTATCA